>NW_025814827.1:26299166-29010833 GCF_022079265.1 Lynx rufus | reverse complement strand
TGGTCTAGCTTCATTCTTCTGCATGTTGCTGTCCAGTTCTCCCAGCACCATTTGTTAAAGAGACTGTCTTTTTTCCATTGGATATTCTTTCCTGCTTTGTCAAAGATTAGTTGGCCATACTTTTGTGGGTCCAATTCTGGAGTCTCTATTCTATTCCATTGGTCTGTGTGTCTGTTTTTGTGCCAATACCATGCTGTCTTGATGATGACAGCTTTGTAGTAGAGGCTAAAATCCAGGATTATGATGCCTCCTGCTTTGGTCTTCTTCTTCGATATTACTTTAGCTATTCAGGGTCTTTTGTGGTTCCATACACATTTTAGGATTGCTTGTTCTAGCTTCAAGAAGAATGCTGGTGCAATTTTTATTGGAATTGCATTGAATGTGTAGATGGCTTTGGCTAGTATTGACATTTTAACAATATTTATTCTTCCAATCCATGAGCACGGAATGTTTTCCCATTTCTCTGTATCTTCTTCAATTTCCTTCATAAGCTTTCTATAGTTTTCAGCACACAGATCTTTTACATCTTTGGTTAGGTTTATTCCTAGGCATTTTATGCTTCTTGGTGCAATTGTGAACGGGATCAGTTTCTTTGCCTTTCTGTTGCTTCATTATTAGTGTATAAGAATGCAACTGATTTCTGTACATTGATTTTGTATCCTGCAACTTTGCTGAACTCATGTATCAGTTCTAGCAGACTTTTGGTGGAGTCTATCTGGTTTTCCATGTATAGTATGTCAACTGCAAAAAGTGAAAGCTTGACTTCATCTTTGCCAATTTTGATGCCTTTGATTTCCTTTTGTTGTCTGATTGCTGATGCTAGAACTTCCAACACTATGTTAAACAATGGCAGTGAGAGTGGACATCCCTGTCATGTTCCTGATCTCAGGGGGAAAGCTCTCATTTTTTCCCCATTGAGGATGATATTAGCTGTGGGCTTTTAACATAGGGCTTTTATGATGTTTAGGTATGTTCCTTCTATCCTTTCTTGAGGGTTTTTATTAAGAAAGGATGCTGGATTTTGTCAAACGCTTTTTCTGCATTGATTGACAGGATCATATGGTTCTTATCTTTTCTTTTATTAACGTGATGTATCACCTGGATTGATTTGCGAATAATGAACCAGCCCTGCAGACCAGGAATGAATCCCACTTGATCATGGTGAATAATTCTTTTTATATGCTGTTGAATTCGATTTGCTAGTATCTTACTGAGAATTTTTGCATCCATATTCATCAGGGATATTGGCCTGTAGTTCTCTTTTTTTCCTGGGTCTCTGTCTGGTTTGGGAATCAAAATAATGCTGGCTTCATAGAATGAGTCTGGAAGTTTTCCTTCCCTTGCTATTTTTTGGAACAGCTTGAGAAGGATAGGTATTATCTCTGCTTTAAATGTCTGGTAGAATTCCCCAGGGAAGCCATCTGGTCCTGGACTCTTGTTTGTTGGGAGATTTTTGATAACTGATTCAATTTCTTTGCTGGTTATGGGTCTGTTCAAATTTTCTATTTCTGACCTACCACCACACCCAGAGCTGGCTCCCCTCCTTCCCAGGTGCTCAAACAGGGAGCCAGCCCCAGTCTGAAGAAAGCCCTGCAGTTAGAGATCAGATCCCTCTCAGTCTCAGTCTGAGGTCTTTCTCCTGTCCAGATAGGGTCCTGCTCTTCCCTAGCTGTTCTTTCTCTTCCCTTTGTCTCTCCAAAGAAGGGGGTCCCTCCCCTCCATGCCCACATGGCCTTTTTTTTTATCTCCCCCAGTTCGCAGTTACCCACCTGTCTTTTTTCCAGACTTCCTATTTTCTTCTTGGTAGCTTCAGTCTCTTTTCCTCCCAGGCTCTGGTGTTCAAAGTCCTTTGGCTTCTACACTTCTTTGTGTGAGTGACGTGGGACATATGGATCCTCCTACTTCTCTGCCATCACCCTAATGTTTGTAGCAGAACTATCAACAATAGCCAAACTATGGATAGGCCCAAATGTCCATCAACTGATGAATAACTAAATAAGATGTGGTACACGTATACAATGGAATACTACTCAGCAATAAAAAAAGAATGAAATCTTGCCATTTGCAACAACATGGATGGAAGTACCACGTATTGTCCTAAGCAAAATCAGTCAGTCAGAGAAAGACAAATACCACATGATTTCACTAATATGTGGAATTTAAGAAACACAACTAATGAATGTAGGGGAAGGGAAGAAAAAATAAGATAAAAAACAGAGATGGAGGCAAACCATAAGAGACTCATAAATACAAAGAACAAACTGAGGGTTGCTATAGGGGAGGTGGGTAGCAGATGGACTAAATGAGTGATGGGCATTACGGAGGGCACTTGTTGGGATGAGCACTGGGTGTTATATGCAAGTGATTAATCACTAAATTCTATTCCTGAAACCAATATTATACTATATGTTAACTAACTTGAATTTAAATAAATAAATTTTAAGGGCGCCTGGGTGGCACAGTCAGTTAAGCGTCTGACTTCAGCCAGGTCACGATCTCGCAGTCCATGAGTTCGAGCCCCGCGTCAGGCTCTGGGCTGATGGCTCAGAGCCTGGAGCCTGTTTCCGATTCTGTGTCTCCCTCTCTCTCTGCCCCTCCCCCGTTCATGCTCTGTCTCTCTCTGTCCCAAAAATAAATAAACGTTGAAAAAAAATTTTTTAAATAAATAAATTTTAAAAAATATAGAGAGAATTTTGACAATAGCAAGAGAAATGTGACTTGTCACATACAAGGGAACCCCCATGAGATTATCAGTGGATTTCTCAGCAGAAAATTTCCAAGCCAAGAGGAATGACATATTAAGAGTTGGGGGGAAAACCTGTCAACCAAGATACTATGCTCAGCAAAGCTGTCCTCAGAAGTGAAGCAAAATTAAAAAATTCCCAAACAAAATTTGAGGGAGTTCATCACTACTAACATGCCCTACAAGATGTGCTAAATGACATTCAAGTTGAAATGAACAAATGCTAATTAGGAACATAAATACATATGAAAGTATAAATCTCACTT
Source organism: Lynx rufus (assembly GCF_022079265.1). Taxonomy (NCBI): domain Eukaryota; kingdom Metazoa; phylum Chordata; class Mammalia; order Carnivora; family Felidae; genus Lynx; species Lynx rufus. Next base: position 29,007,824 of record NW_025814827.1, on the reverse strand, counting down.
TAAAGGTAAGGATATAATCAAATCCATAATACTCTGAATATTATAATGGTGGTACATAAATCAGTTTTAACTCTAAATAAAGTGACAACAGTATTAAAAACAACTATAGCTATAATAATTTGTTAAAATATGCACAATATAAAAAGATAAAAAATGTGACATCAATAACAAATTGTGTTTGTGGAGTGCAAAAGCATAGTTTTATATGCAATTAATGTAGTTTTTAGTATAACTAACTTATGACTATGAGATATTTTGTGTATGCCTCATCTATTCATAAAGGAAAAATCTATAGTGATACACAAAAAAGGTAAAAAGAAATGAATCAAACTATACCCCTAGGGAAAAAAATCATCAAATCACAAAGGAAGTCATCAAGAGAGGAACAAAGGAACAAGGAACTACAAAAACAGTCTGAAAATAATAAAGAAAATGGCAATAATAGAACTTACCTATAAATAACTACTTTAAGTGGAAACAGATAAAATTGCCAATCAAAAGACATAGGCTGAATGGATAAGAAAAATGAGATGTAGCCATATACTGCCTATAAGACTCTTTTTTTCTTTTCTCGTTTTTAGTAAAGTATAATTAACATACACTGTCATATTAGCTTCATGTGTACAGCATGATTCATAGTGCTCACCTTGATAAGTGTAATCACTATCTGTCACCAAACAACATTATTACAATCTTATTAACTATATTCCCTATGCTGTACTTTTTATGTCTGTGATTTATTTATTTTGTAGCTGGAAGTTTGTACCTCTTAACCCCCTTTATCTATTTCACCTATTTCCCCACCCACCTCCCCTCTAGCAAGCACCAGAATGATTAGGATCAAAAAGACAAGAAATAACATGTGTAGGTAAGGATATGGAGAAAAAAGAAAAGTCCTGCACTGTTGGTAGGAATGCTAATTGGTGCAGCTACTACGGAAAACAATATGGAGGTTCCTCAAAAAATTAAAAATAGAAATATCATATGATTCAATAATTCTGCTACTCAATATTTACCCAAAGAAAATGAAAACACTAATTTGAAAACATATATGCATCCCTATGTATAATGCAGCACTATTTACAATAACCAAGATGTGGAAGCTGAAAATTCAAGTAGTAGCAATAGATGAATGGGTAAAGAAGATGTAAGGAAAAAATATATAGCTTATATATACATACATATATGTATGCGTACACATTCATACATATACACACAATAGAATATTACTTAACCATAAAAAAAGAGATCTGGCCATTTGCAACAACATAGATGGACCTAAAGAGTATAATGCTAAGTTAAATAAGTTAGACAGAGAAAGACAAATACCTTTTGATTTCACTTGTATGTAGAATTTAAAACAAAACAAAGAAAAAAAGAGACAAACTAAACAGATTCTTAGATTTAAAGATTCTTAGACCTTAGATTTATTTATTTTTTTCAATAGATGAACTTTATTGTCAAATTGGTTTCCATACAACACCCAGTGCTCATCCCAAAAGGTGCCCTCCTCGATACCCATCACCCACCCTCCCCTCCCTCCCACCCCCCATCAACCATCAGTTTGTTCTCAGTTTTTAAGAGTCTCTTATGCTTTGGCTCTCTTCCACTCTAACCTCTTTTTTTTTTCTTCTCCTCCCCCATGGGTTTCTGTTAAGTTTCTCAGGATCCACATAAGAGTGAAACCATGTGGTACCTGTCTTTCTCCTTATGGCTTATTTCACTTAGCAAAACACTCTCCAGTTCCATCCATGTTGCTACAAAGGGCCATATTTCATTCTTTCTCATTGCCACGTAGTACTCCATTGTGTATATAAACCACAATTTCTTTATCCATTCATCAGTTGATGGACATTCAGGCTCTTTCCATAATTTGGCTATTGTTGAGAGTGCTGCTCTAAACATTGGGGTACAAGTGCCCCTATGCATCAGTACTCCTGTATCCCTTGGATAAATTCCCAGCAGTGCTATTGCTGGGTCATAGGGTAGGTCTATTTTTCATTTTTTGAGGAATCTCCACACTGTTTTCCAGAGTGGCTGCACCAATTTGCATTCCCACCAACAGTGCAAGAGGGTTCCCATTTCTCCACATCCTCTCCAGCATCTATAGTCTCCTGATTTGTTCATTTTGGCCACTCTGACTGGCGTGAGGTGATATCTGAGTGTGGTTATGATTTGTATTTCCCTGATGAGGAGCGATGTGGAGCATCTTTTCATGTGCCTGTTGGCCATCCGGATGTCTTCTTTAAGAAGTGTCTATTCATGTTTTCTGCCCATTTCTTCACTGGGTTATTTGTTTTTCGGGTGTGGAGTTTGGTGAGCTCTTTATAGATTTTGGATACTAGCCCTTTGTCCAATATGTCATTTGCAAATATCTTTTCCCATTCCGTTGGTTGCCTTTTAGTTTTGTTGGTTGTTTCCTTTGCTGTGCAGAAGCTTTTTATCTTCATAAGGTCTTAGACCTTAGATTTAAAGACACATATAGGCTTAAAGTGAAGGGATGGAAGGAGATACTCCATTTAAATGGAAACCCAAAGAGAACAGGGATGGCTATATTTATATCAAAAAACACAAAGACAAAAACTATAACAAGGGACTATGAGGCCATTATATAGTAATAAAAGGGTCAATTTGTCAAGAGGACATAACTATTACAAATATATATGTACTACATACTGGAACACCTAAATATATAAAGAAAACATTAACAGAAATCAAGAGTAAAACACCAATACAAGAAGAGCAGGAGCTTTAATACCCAACTTTCAGGGGCGCCTGAGTGGCTCTGTTGGTTGGGCGTCCAACTTCAGCTCAGGTCATGATCTCACAGTTCATGAGTTCGAGCCTCACGTCAGGCTCTATGCTGACAGCTCAGAGCCTGGAGCCTGCTTCAGATTCTGTGTCTCCCTCTCTCTCTGCCCCTCCCCTGCTCACGCTCTGTCTCTGTCTCTCTCTCAAAAATAAATAAACATTAAAAAAAAATTTAATACCCCACTTTCAACAATGGATAAGTCATCCAAACAGAAAATCAATAGTGAAACAGTGGACTTAGACCAAATGGAGCTAACAGACATCTTTAGAGCATTCCACTCACAGCAAAAAACACATTCTTTTCAGGTACACATGGGACATCTTCCAGGATAGATCTTATGTTACACCACAAAAAAAGACAACAAATTTAAGAAGACTGAAATTGTATCAAGCATCTTTTCCAACCACAATGGTATGGAACTAAAAGTCAATTACAAGAAGAAAATTGGAAAATTCACAAATCTGTGGATATTAATGAACTTCTTACTGAAGAAACAATATGTCAAAGAAATCAGAAAGAAAATCAAAAAAGATCTTGAAGCAAATTAAAACTGAAGTGCAATATATAAAAACTTATGGGATACAGTAAAAGCAGTTCTAAGATGTTTATAGTGATAAATGCCTATATTAACAAAAACGATTTCAAATAAACAACCTAACTTTACACTTCGCAGGACTAGAAACAAATAAACAAATAAACAAACAAAAAAACCAACTAAGCCCAAAGTTAATAGAAGAAAATAAAAGACTAAGAGTTTTTTTTTTAAGAAATAAGCAACACTGACAAACCTTTAACTACACCAAAAAAAAAAAATACAGAAGACTAAAATGAATAAAGTCAGAAATGGAAGATGAGACATTACAATTGATAACACAGAGATACTAAGAATCATAAAAATTACTATGAACAATTATATACTAACAAATTTGATAACCTAAAGGAAATGGACAGGTTCCTAGAAATACACAGTCTATTAAGACTGACTCATGAAGAAAGAGAAAACTTGAACAGACCAATAATGAGTGCAGAGATTGAATAAGTATTTGAAACTTCCACAAAAGCCCAGAACCAGAAGGTTTCATTGGTGAATTCTAGCCAACATTTAAACAACACTTAACATCAATGTTTTTCTAACTCTTCCAAAAAAATTGAACCAAAGGGAACACTCTTAAACTCAGTTTACAAGGGTGGTACAAAGCCAGACAAGGACACTACTAGAAAAGAAAATCACAAACCAATATCCCTGAAGAACATAGATGCAAAAAAATCCTCAACAAAATACAAGGAAATTAAATTCAAGTGCACATTAAAAGTATCATACACCATGACCAAGTAGGAATTTACCCCTGGGATGCATGAATAGTTAAAAATGTAACTATCAATAAATACGATAATGATATTAACAAAATGAAGGATAAAAATCACATGATCACCTCAGTAGATGTAGAAAAAGCATTTTACAAAATTCAACATAATTTCATGATAAATTCTCAACAATTTAGGTATATAAAGAAGTTACTTCAACGTAATAACATCCATGTATGACCAATAACATCATACTCATTGTGAAGGGCTGAAAGCTTTTCCTTTAAGATCAGGAACAAGATAAGGGTGCCCACTCTCCCAACTCCTAGTCCACAAAGTACTAGAAGTCCTAGCCAGAGCATTTAGGCAAGAAAAAGATGTAAAAGGCATCTAAGTTGGAAAGGAAAAAGTAAAGTTAGCTCTGTTTTAATATGACATGATCTTACATATAGAACCCTAGAGACTCCAAAAAACAAAACAAAAAAAAAATGCTCGAATAAATAAATTCAGTAAAGTTGAAGATATAAAATCAACATATAAAATCTGTTGAATTTCTATACACTAACAACTATCTGGAAAAGAAATTGGGAAGATAATTCCTTTTATATTAGCATCAAGTAGAATAAATACTTAGGGCTAAATTTAACCAAGGAGGTTAAAGATCTGTACACTAAACTATAAAACATTGATGAGCCTGGACCATCTTTTCATACCATACACAAAAATAAACTCAAAATGGATTAAAGGTCTAAATGTGAGACCTGAAACCATAAAAATCCTAGAAGGAAACACATGCAGTAATTTCTCTGATGTTGGCCTTAGCAACAATTTTTTAGAGAAGTCTTCTCAAGCAAGGGAAACAAAAGCAAAAATAAACTGTTGGGACTACATCAAAAATAAAAAGCTTTTTCACAGCAAAGGAAACCATTAACAAAATGGAAAGGCAACTTACTGTAATGGGAGAATATACTTGCAGATGATCCATCTGATAAGGGGGTAATATAAAAAAAAATATAAGGAACTTATACAATTCAATACCAAAAAAAAAAAAATCCAATTAAGAAATTGGCAGAGGACCTGAATAGACATTTTCCAAAAACACACAGAAGACCAACAGGCTCATGAAAAGATGCTCAACCTCACTAATCATCAGGAAAATGCAAATCAAAGCCACAAGTAGATTATCACCTTACACCTGTTAAAATGGCTAAAATAAAAAACAGAATAACAATGTTGGAGAAGATGTGGAGAAAAAGGAACATTCATACACTGTTGATAGGAATGTAAATTGGTATAGTGACTATTGAAAACAGTATGGAGGTTCCTCAAAAATTAAAAATAGAAATGCCATATGATCCAACATGGGTATGATCCACTATTGGGTATTTATCCAAAGAAAATGAAAACACTAATTCAAAAAGATGTATGCATCCCTATATTTATTGCAGCATTATTTACCATAGCCAAGATATGGAAGCTACCTAAGTGTCCATCAGTAGACAAATGGATAAGGATGATGTGGTATATATAAAGAATGGAGTATTACACAGCCATAAAAAGATAAGATTGTGCCATTTGAGATGACATGGATGAATTTAGAAGGCATTCTGTTAAGTGAAGTCAGGCTGAAAAAGACAAGTGCCATATTATTTCACTCATAAGGAGAATCTAAAAAAAAAAAAATAACAAAAGCAGAATTGGACTTATAAATACAAAAAACTGGTAGTTGCCAGAGGGGAGACAGGTTGGGGGTTGGGCAAAATGGGTGAAGGGGAGTGGGAAATATATGCTTCCAGTTACAGAATAAGTCACAGGAATAAAAAGCACAGCATAAGAAATATAGCCAATGATACTGTAATAGTGATGTATGATGACAGATGGTAGCTAAACTTGAGGTGAGCATAGCATAAGGCATAAAATTGTCAAATCACTGTGTTGCACATCTGAAACTAATGTAACATTGTGCGCCAACTGTACTTGAATAAAAGCATTGATGGAAGAAATTGAAGATTACACAAATGCAAAGATATCCTGTGTAATGGATTGGAAGAATTATTATTGTTAAAATGTCGATACCACCCAAAGCAAGCTACAGATTCAATGTAATCCCTGCCAGAAATTCAAATATCAGTTTACATTGAAATAGAAAATAATCCCAAAATTCATATGCAGTCATAAAAGACCTCTGGTAGTCAAAATAATTTTGAGGAAGAAGAACAAACCTGGAGGCATCACATTTCCTGATTTCAAATTTTCTTACAAAGCTATAGACATCAAAAGAGTATGGTACTGGATAACGACAGTCATGTAAAACAGTGGAAAAGAATAGAGAGCTCAGACATAAACCCATGCATATATGGTCATCTAATCTTTAATCAGGGGACCAAAAATATGAATTGGGGAAAGGATTGTCTATTCATTTAGTGGCGCTGAGAAAACTGGATCTCCACGTGCATAGAATGAAAGTGTGCACAGAATGAAACTGGATCTCCAAGTGCATAGATGATAGTATCTTACATCATACACAAAATCAACTCAAAGCAATCCAAGACTTAAACATAAGACCTGCAACAATTAAAGTCCTGGAGAAAACATAGGGAAAAAGTTCACTGACATTGCTGTTAGTAATGAATTTTTGGATACAACCCCCAAAACCCAGGGAACAAAAGCAAAAATAAGTGGGATTATATAAAATTAAAAAGCTTCTAAACAGCAAAAGAAACAATTAACAAATGAAAAGATGGCATATGGAATGTGATAAAATAGTTGTAAATCATGTATAAGGGGTTAATATCCTTTATTGGATTCTCATACTTGGTCCACTATTTCCTGGCCCTAAACCCACCAGGACCAGGTACCAGAAGCTGGACAGATAGACAGCTGGACAGCTCTTAACCCCAGAGTCCACTGAAATTGTTCACACTAGCCAATCTTAAAACTGTTTACCCTGCCTTTTTCCTATTCCCTGGTAGCTATAATAAAGTCTCTAACTCCAGTAAAAGCTGGAAAAAACAAACAGGATTATATCAAACAAAAGCTTTTGCACAGTGAAGGAAACCATCAACGAAATGAAAAGGTGATCTACTGAATGGGAGAAAAGATATTTATAGCCTATAAAAGTTAAAAGTATATTAAGAACTTACACACTATAAAAAAATAAGTCAATTTAAAAATGGACAGAGGACTTGGGGCCCTTGGGTGGCTCAGTCGGCTAAGGGTCCAACTTCAGTGCAGTTCATGATCTCATGGTTCATGAATTTGAGCCCTGCTCAAATCAGTTTAATCAGTTGAGTGGTTTAATCAGTTTAATCAGTTAAGTGGTTTAATCGGTTAAGTGACCAACTTCGGCTCAGGCCACGATTTGGCAGTTTGTGAGTTTGAGCCCCGCATTGGGCTCTGTGCTGACAGCTCAGAGCCTGGAGCCTGCTTTGGATTCTGTGTCTCCCTCCCTCTCTGCCCCTCCTCTGCTCACATTCTGTCTCTCTCTCTCTCTCTCAAAAATAAAGTTAAAAAAAAAAACATTAAAAGAAAATTTTTAAGTGGACAGAGGAATTAAATAGACAGTTCTCCAGAGAAGACATAAAGATGGCCAGTGGGCATATGAAAAGATGTTCAATGTTACTAATCATCAGTAAAACACAAGACAAAACCACAATGAGATTTCATTTCCCACCTGTCAGAATGGCTATTACCAAAAAGACAAAAAGATAAGTGAACACCAGTGTTGGTGAGAATGTGGAGAAAGGGGAACCCTCATACACCATTGGTGGGTATATAAATTGGTGCAGCCATTATAGAAAACAGTATGGAAGGTTTCAAAAAATTAAAAATAGAACTACCATACGATCTAGCAATTCCACTTTTGGGTATTATCCTAAAACAATGAAAACACCAATCTGAAGAGATATATGCACCGTATGTTCATGAGAGCATTATTCATGATAGCCAAGATATAGAAGCAACCAAACCATCTATCAATAGATGAATGGATAAAAAGATGTGGTGTGTATGTATGTGTGTGTGTGTATGTGCATATGTGTGTATTATTTATAATACACACATTATATATATAATGAAATATTACCCAGCCATAAAAAATAATGAAATCTTACCATTTGCAATGACATGATGAAATCTAGAAGATATTATACTAAGTGAAATAAGTCATGCAGAGAAAAACTAATACCATATGATTTCATGTACATGTGGGATCTAAAAATCAAAACAAAACAGAGACTCATAGATACAGGAAATGAACTGTTGGTTACCAGAAGGGAAGTGGCTAGGGATTGGCTGGCAAAATAGGTAAAGGGGGTTAAGAGGTACAAACTTCCAGTTATAAAATAAATACGCCATGGTGATGTAACATACAGCATAGGGAACATCATCAATAAATATCATAATACTTGAATAGTTCAGAGCCTGGAGCCTGCTTCAGATTCTGTGTATTCCTCTCTTTCTGCCCCTCCCCCACTCATGTGTGCGCTCTGTCTCTCAAAAATAAATAAATGTAAAAAAAATTAGAAAAATAACAAGGGAACTTTAATTAAATTTGGGGAGAGGATCAGATGTGAGAGGTTTGTTTCACTTGGTAATGGGTGCTAACATTGATGCTATTGCTGCTGCCCCAGAGCAGGATGTATGGTGTCTTCTCAGTCTTTTGTTTTTCCTAGAGCAAACTCATGCCCAGGGGCATGTGGCTGGAGCTCTTTTTCATGACTTCTCATGTAGCTTTTTCATCTACTTCTCTGTCTTCACCCAACCTGAGCCAGTCTCATGGAAGTCATGAGACAACTGCTAGAAAACCTCCTTGGATGTGAGCTTCTGGTCCACTTTGTGCACATACTTGATATTAATATGCAACCTGGGTGAAACATCAGTGCCCTTCCTACTGACCATACCTGTCATGGATGATCATCTTATCCTTGAAGCAGTATAAAGCTGAGGGTAGGAGCTCGTTGGACACCTTCACCTTGGCTACTCTCTGCACCATGGTCTCTAGTGGCCTTTCTTCTGACACAAGAGCAAGAAGGTCGCCAGCTTTCTATTCGTGATGGGCTCCTCATCCAGGATCATAGTAGGAGGTAAAGGCAACCTGCTGCTGCTTCAGTTCATCCAGGTGGACTGTACTTCAGCCAACATTCTCCTCCCCACTGGACTCAGAGAAGATATTGGCCTATGGTTCCTCATATGGTTCAAAGTCCACAAGCTCCTCTTGCTGCTCCTGGTCAGCTCCTAATTGGGGTTTCCCAACAGGTTTCAGCATTTCAGAGTGTTGATAAACATGGCATTCTTTCACTCAAGGACCTCATTTTTCTGTCTACTGGCAAAGCTCCAGTTTCTACATGTTCTCCACTACTTTGTTGTCACTATCTTGCAGCCCTTGCAGCTACCCCAGCTTATGACCTCTCTTCAGCTGCTTTTGCAGTGGTATCTGTGTTTGAGGTCTTCTAACACCTATGAGGACCCCAATAGCAGAGATCCACATTCTGTCCTCTTAATCAATGACCTCCATGTTCTCAGTGTGGACCTGAGGCATTGGCTACTTTTTCTCCTCTCCCTGGGGATACCTATTCAGCCTTGGCCAACCTATGTACATGATGACGGCCTTGCAGCCTAGAACAAAAGCCCCTGTCTCCAATCTAGTTAAGGAACAGAAAGTCATTACCCTGAAAAACCACCTCCTACTTCTCCTTACACTTTTTCTTTTCTCTCCACTTTATCTTATTAAAGGTAACTACCTCAATGGGAGTGATGTGTTCAGAGGTGAGCTGGGACCCTACCTGGCTCAGTAAATGAGCTAAAACTATGGTTTGACTGGATCTCTTGCAGTTCTCATTACCAGTGGCTATGAGATTTCCCCTGGTCTCAAGGGCAAGAGTGTGGTCTTTGTTCTTAAACCCCCCCTCAGTGCATTTGAATAGCATATAGAGGGATTTTACTCTAACAAATCATATCAATTCTCTTTCTCTATAGGGGGCTTCCTTTCCTGCTGCTCCAAGGTGTATCTGCTCCATTTCCACCAAGTTCATATTCACCAGCACAGTGTCTTCCTCCTATAGAGCATCTTTGTCCTTCTCATGGAGTATCCTTCTTGGAAGAAATTGATGATGTGCTTCATGAGGAGGCTGTGGAGGTGACTCCAAGGACTGTATAGGTCATGCTGCCTCTGCCCAACCTTGTCCCCCACCAAAGTGCCAACACTGAATTCTTGTTCTACGTCCTCCAGTAGAACGGCCCTTTTCTCTGCTGAGTACATCTCCACCTGAAGCTGCTGGCTCTGCTCAGTCCATCAAGCAGACTTCTATGGTTTCGTTTTCTTCCCTAACTTTTGGTTCAGCAGGCACTTTTCACTGCAGATGCCAGTTTCTCCACTTGGCACAAAGCCTTGAGGTTGAAGATGTAGGCTGCAACCGGCCCCTCCCTGGTGCCTGCCTCCTGATTGAAGGCATTGATTTCCAAAGGTATAAACCTCAACTTTTCCCTGTTTCATGGACTCTACCATGCTGAGTGATGGAGCATCTCTTGGGTTGAGTTTGGAACTGGCAGGAGCAGGGATTACAATAAGCGCTGTCATGCCTTTCCTGGTTCAGCACATCTCCCCGATGGGCCCTATCTGCTACACTCCCACATAGGCGTGCAGGCCAGGAAGGAGCTGAGGCCCATGCTATTGCCTAAAACTTACATAATAAAAATAAACATAAAAATATATTTAAAAATTTCAAATAATCTTACGCAAAAAAAAAAAAAAATCCTTGAATTCCAGGGTTAAAGAGGCAGAAGAGACAAAAATCACAAGATCTGCTCTGTGAAATGCTCCACAGACTGCCATGACCACGTCCACAGAGTGGGTATAGCAGTACCTCAAGACCCCATTTCATCCCAAGGCTGTGGCTGAGGCTGAATCTTTACATCCTGTCTGATCTACCCACAAAACATTTGATGTTGTTAGCTTTGGAAACAGTGACTAGTTGTTCAGGCCTCAAAGAATTGAGAGGGGTGTTTAAAGACTGTGCCTTGATTTCACAATCAAATTGACAAGAAGAGGTGTATAACCCCAGACTTGGGTTCAGTGTCCCCCTTTTTTAAAGAAAAAATAGGACTATACGATTACGTGCATTCCTAAAGAAAACCATTTTGGGGGCTCAGACAAGGGCTGATTGTAAGCATCTACTTTCCAATCTTGTTTGGAAAAGATGACTTTGCCACATCTGTGATCTTAAGGCAATCATCAGGTAATAAAATATCTTTTCCTAATTTTATCACTTTTCCAGTTTAGGGGCACAGGGATCTAACACATCACAAACCCTAGACAGTCTAGTTATATAAGAGTAAAACTGCTGAGAAATCAATGAGTCTAGCTTTAGCCTCAGCGGTGCTATTACCACCATGTCCAAAAACTAATCTAAAACTCCTAGCAGGGCCTCAGAACTGCTTAGCAGAAAATGTAAAAGGAATAGCCACACTTTTAAGGGATTAATGATATGATTTTTTTTTCACCTAAGGTAAAGCCTGGTTATGCCGTTTTACAAAGAAATGTTCCAGGTTCAATGGAGCTGGGTGTAAGCAAAATGGCCCCTTTGAATTTCAAAATGCCTCTATTAAAATTCATGACTTCATTGAATATGTGGCTCAGGAACACGATAGAACTGAGTTCTGATCTTAGCTTCTCACCTAGCACCCGGAGGATTGTGGAAGCACAGCTACAAAGTACTTTGTTTTGTTTGTTTTAAAATCACACTTAGATCATTAACTGCCTGAAGGTGCCTTGGTGGTGTCAAGGAAGAGGGAGGGGAGAATATGACTATTTCTGGAGTGATAGATTTCCTCCCGTATGAAGCGTCTGATTGGTCACTGGAGCCCAGAAAGGGTGAGGCTAGCCTCCCGCTTGCTTAGGGGCTGGTAGTGAAGACATTTTAGAGACAGTCATCACCCATAGGTGCAGGCACACAGCTGCAGTTACAGTAAGTCTTGTTATTATTATTGCTAATTAAGTCAATGGATATTTGATGACACTTACATAACAATAAAAAGGGAATCCTGAAAGTTAGAACATCATTAAGAAATTCGTAACAGGCCTTAATACAAGTGTATGATGTCAGTTTTATGTGCTGAAGCGAGAGAATGAATAATTATTTTGTTCAAGCAGCCAAAAAACAGCAAGAAATAAAAACATGAATTCTGTTGGATTGGCAGTTTGCCCACAGTTCCTCATTTGTCAAGAAGTTTGCATCAAGTATCAGAAGCTTTTGCGCCGATTTCAAACAAGGTGTGAGATTTTGGCAGGCCACTTAACTCTTTCTAGGCAAAAAGAATAATGTTTAATAATACCAAATTGTCCTAAGAAGTAAAAAAAATATCTGAAACCACAGGCCCTTACATATGCCCTGCATAGGAAATACAGATGTGGATTCATATTGCTGAGAACCTTGTAAAATTAGTAGCAAATTAATGCCAAGCATTTATGCTCAGACAGAAATCAAAATGGATTACTGGCAAAAGATACATTATCAATGGTAAATTAGGTGAATAAGTAACACTTGGCATGAATATCTTTAGAGTGGGACAAAAATGACTGAGGTTCAGAGTACAAATTAGCTGGCAACAACATCATCTTTGTGGAGACGTTATCAGTGGCAACTTCAGTTTATTACTGAAAGCCCATGACATATAAAAAGAGTTGTACCTTTTTTTTCTGTACAAGTTATGGCACTGTGACCCACAACATAGACTTGAATAGGGATTGGGTTTATAGGGTGTATAGGAATCAGTAGTGGGTTTTAGCCAGGTCTCAGCATGCTACAGTGTTGATGAGCAAGAGGTTTACATCTGCCTGCCAGTCCTCATTATCATACTCACAGAGGACAGTTGTTGGCCAGTAATGCCTCCTAATCTTGATCCATTGTTAAATTTTTTAAAAAGTTGGAAATTGATCTATTGAATGTGCCTTGAAATATGATATACAGTAAGTCATATGGTAAGAACCAGATGGTCTGAACCGAATTTGCACACTGTCCAAGGGAAAAGCTATTCAGCGAAGCTCCTGAAATGATTTTTTAAAAAATGAGATGTGATCAACACTAATTCATAATACTAAATATTAGAAAAGTGATTTATTTCCAGTTGAAATCTCAGTGGTAATCATCACATAAGTCCAAGGTTACTATTTCGAGGTCAAAAACATGATATTAATTTCATAAGATCATACTTTCCTAAGTGGTAAAAGTTGCTTTATCACTAAGACTTTAATACCTTATTTTAAAAAGTAACTGACACTTGGCATATTTAAAAGAAATATCAAGTACTGTTAGAAAATACAGAGCTTCACGCAACCAGAGAATGATTCAAAACTCTATTCACCACTATCTCTCTTGCTGAAATAGAAAACTTCCAGGTTAAGAGTGATATGTCCATCAAGAATGTCTAAATGGGTACTGAAAATGTTAAGGGAGGACTCAGTGGCTCTACATTGAGATTAAGGAACAGTTATTATAGCATGTCCATGACTGGCAAGGACAAAACAGCATTCATCTGTTCCAGAGAATTTTCTTCAGAAAGAAAAGTACGTGTCAAGAGAACCTTCCAGTGACTAATGGAATAAGACTTTGTGGATTACATTATTTGCAAAGTGTAATTTACCTGGACCATAATTTCTTTGGCACGATTCTGGAGGAGCAGAGCTCTTTATCCATAGCATGTTTTTTTGATTCATTTGATGAATGAGAATTCTACTGCGCCTTGGCAGAGCATGAAGGGCACAGTTACACAGCAAAAGTTAAGCCTCAGGGAACGGAAGCCCTGAGTTAGTCATTGCTCTTCCAGATGAAGACAGGACTGAGAAAAATCCAGTGGAAAGACTCCTAATTGCATAAGGCAGTCAGAGAGAAGAGGTTCACCATCCAGGTAAGGAGGGTCTGGTTTTGTTTCAGTGGATGGAAAGATCTGCTGAGACCAACCATTAGCACTCAGGCAGTGGTCGATACTGGGGATTGCGGTGCTCTGCAAAAACTGGGGGAAGCAGTTGATCCTCTACTAAATACACCATTCTAAATGCCTGAGAATGGTGTCTGATTTTAGGTATTTGGGGCGAGGATAGATGTTAGAACAGAGGAATGTACAGTCATGGACAACTCTGGCAGACAGTGACAAGTTCACATAGACACCTCTATCCAGGAGCGGTTGCTTACATGACAGTCAAGAATCCAAATAATGTCCACAGTAAAAAAACATTTCATTTACTAGACTTAGGCAGATCCATCTAGTGACCAACACACCTCACATACTGCCGAAGTATTTCTGTGTGGAGAAGGAGAGGAAAGATCAGTACATGGATTTCTAGACTTCCTTCATTCAGATGAAGGGACAGTTTCTGTATGATATGTCTTCCTGGTAAACCAGGGAGGGGGACAAAACATGAGAGACTCATACATATGGAGAACAAACAGAGGGTTCCTGGAGGGGTTGTGGGAGGGGGGACGGGCTAAATGGTAAGGAGCACTAAGGAATCTACTCCTGAAATCATGGTTGCACGACCTGCTAGCTAATTTGGATATAAATTTAAAAAATAATAAAATAAAAAATAAAAAATAAAAATAAAATTCTAATACCACAGCTAATCACACAAAAGGGGATACACAATTAGAAAACCATTTGGCAACACACTGTTAAACATGTTGAGGGTGTTGTACCTGGACGAAGTGGGCAGGGAAGACAACACGGGCCTTTTCCATTCTTTGTGCCACTCAAGTTTTAGTGTGAGAACTCTGTTTTTTTAACTGATGTTTTAAGATAGGCAACGGATGGAGAGCTGGACATCTACAGAATCCACATAAGCTCAAGAGTAAACCTCAAATTCCTTATCTATTTTCTCTCCTGGTAGTCCACAGCAAGAGTTTAAGTGACAAGTGGATATATTTCTGGCAACTTTCAGCTATGAATATAATTCTGTTGTATTACTGAGGTCTTCTGAAGAAGCATAAGACAGATGAATGGAAGATCATACCTTATATTGCCATCAACCAGTTTTTATCAATGTTGGTTTAAGTTGTAGAGATAAACAGGCCCATAGACGTCATATTAAACCACTGCCCATTGAAGAGTTTGTGGAATGAGATTTTGATCCAGACTTGATTCCTACTTAAAAAAAAAAAAAATCCATGCTACAGATTGAATGTTTACATGCCCCTCAAATTTATATGTTGAGACCTAATCCCCAGTGTGATGATATTGGGAATTGGGGCCCCTAGGAGGTGATTAGGTCTTGAGAGCAGAGCCCTCATGAAGGAGATTAGTGTCCTTATAAGAGAGACCCCAGAGAACTCCCTTGCTTCTTCTGCCGTGTAAGAAAACAGCAAGAAGACAGCCATCTATGAACCAGGACGCAGGTCTTCACCAGACACCAAATTTGCTGATGCCTTGATCTTAGACTTCTCAGCCTCCAGAACTGTAAGAAGTAAGTGTTCGTTTTTTAAGCCATAAAATCTGTGGTTGCTTTTTAGAGCAATCCAAATAGGCGAAGACAATGTATAGGGTAGTTTTTTTTCAAAGTACTTTAAATGGCACCCAAAAAGGGCTATTTTCAAACCCTAAGGAGTACGAGGTCAGCTTTTATGTCTTCCTTGGTGCTCTTAGGACTTGACACCAAGCCTGTTACATACATTATAAATCATAACTTCAAAGGTAGGGAGGATAAGGAAATTGCTTCTGAAAGAGGGGAGGCTGGAGAGGCAAGAGGGTGGAAGGTAAAAGAACTGTCCAGACATTGAGGAGCAAGGCAAGCGCAGGGGACATTTATTCATTATCTGGTGTTCATTGTTGTGAGACTTAATATTCCTCTAGCTGTTTCTCTTTCCCCACCCTATCTTCACTTTTGCAGGGTAAAATATTCTATTAGACCACATACACACTGCTGTGGAAAAGTACATCTGGGTATCAGAGACTAATTGAGTGGTATCATTTGCTCCAGAAGGCTCAAGTAAAGATATGTGGAAGAATGTATGACCTTTGTATTAAGAATTAGGCCGGCATGAGCCTTTCATCTTAAGAGTTCTTTAACAAGGAATAGAATCAAAATTATTGTTTAGGAAGACTATATGTTCAAGTCTAGATTGTATGGTTAACAGAATTAACAGTAGTGACACATTTGCCTTTAAACAATTCAGGTATGAATTATTGGAGAAATAATTAGTAGACAGAAATGGATGAAATGAAATCAAACACTGTTTTAACTTGGCCTTCCCCCACAGCAACATAAGCAAAAGGCAGGGAAATTAACTCCAGTGACTGCTTCCTAAAACATAATCTTCAGCCCTCAAGAAGGCACTGGGGCTAGGATTTCCTTATCCTGAGGGGAGAATTCTAAAAAGAGTGAGGACGGAGAAGGATGCAGAGAATTACAGAAGGAAAACTAGGATTAGCGAGGTAGAACCACACTCATGTGGGCTCCACCCCATCCACTTCTATCACTATTGCCTTAGTCCCCTCTGTCCTATCACGGAAACATGAGGATAAAATGCTTGTGGGGGACGGAAAATCTGCTTCAAATCAAGAAGTTTCTTATAGGAAACAAAATTATACTAAACATTACCTAACAATGGCCCTGAGAGACTAAAATGAAGAACGCTGTTCTAACATTGATAAATAGTGCTTTGCTTTTAAAGTTTCTGGTTAATCATTCCATTTACTCTCCACCAACACGATACCCTTAGCTCAAGAATTCTGTCAGCCAGTCTCTATCTATAGTATCAGAACTCCCAAACAGAGACAAATTATATTTCATGCTCAAGCTTCAGGGAAGTATAAAACATGTTATTGATAAAGTCTTGTGGTCAGTTCAGTCACCAAGAACTTTTTCTCCAAAAGAGAAATCACAGGAGGGTAAAACATAGCAATCATGTAAGAGCCCATACCATGTTAATGAGAAACTAGGATCCTTTATTGTTGGACACTTGAAGAGTCAATGTGTCCCATTCTTAACTTCTTTCAATCAGTTTGTATTTTCCTTGTATTAAGCGGTTCATCTTATTAATTCTCATAATACAGTATCTAGAATGATGCTCAGGGCAACCACAGATATTCTTACTGAAAGGGTTCCTTTCAAAGCCCCCTCCCCAGCCAAGCTTAGACAAAACTCACAGGTATATGTATTTTTCCCTCTTTGTTTTTCTAAGTCATGGTGCCCCCTCATTCTCAGAAAATAGACCACAACTACAAAACATGCTCTCCTCTAGCTGGGCCACAACCCACATCCCAGAGGAGCCCTGGATAGAGCCCCTCAAGAAACCTGCCACCTCTCTGGCCAAGAATTGACCCCTCCTCCCCATACTCTGCATGGGCACAGCTGCAATCATCTCACATCTTTAAGGAAAAAAATCCCCGAATCCTTAAAAGGCCAGCACAACAGAAGCTCAGGGCTGACCTATCTCTCGATGTCTGGTTCCTCTTCTCCTTTGGAGAGTGAATAAACTCTGTCCTGCTAGTTGCCATACTCTTTTTGCAATTATGTACCACCTGCATCACTGGTCACCCTAACACTGAGTGTCTAAAACAATGTTCTGAAGACTATTTGGGAGTCTTAAAAACTGTGAGAGCATATATGCACGAGCTTGTGTTAACCTACATGTTTTCTATGACTTACAACATATTCTGAAGGTTATCTATTTGAGATCAAGCAAAGAATGTTTCCTGGGGACCTCAGTTCCTACTCATGTGGTAAGAGACAGGTATCATCGATATGAAGAACCACTGGTCTTTGGCCTGTTGGTAATAGGAGGTACATGTCATGACAAATGAAAAGGTGCTCAAGGCCAGGAAGAAACAAGGCTGAGGCCCCGCTCACACTGTGTTTCCATTTCTGAGTATTGGAAAAAAGGCTCGGGGAACTCCCTTAAAAAAAAAAAAAGCTAACAATGGCTTAAAAATGGCCATTTCTTCTCACTTCAACATAGCTCTGTACCACAATAAGCTACCTATGAAATTCTATTTCATAAGAAAATTTTAGAAGAAATAATACAAGCTCTTTTTTGGTAAGCAGAGTTACTAGACTTGGGATAAGGATCTTTCCTAGAAAAAAGCAGCCAATGAATCATTAGTCCCCTGCAAGGTTTCCATATTCATAAAGCCCAACTTTTAGGAAAAGCTTGAACTCTGTAAAGAACCACTTTACACTTATCTCTAAGCTAAGTTAGAAGCTTGAGAATGCCACACCTACCTCAGGCTTGGACAAATCCCCTTCAAGCCTTTCTTCAAAGAATCTTTAAAATCACCCACCTACCTCCTCTCTCCTGAGTCTAGAGTAGCTGGCACCTCTAGATCATCTGTCTTAAGATCTCTTCACACAGGTGACTCAGGAGGAGTTATTCCTTAGGTATTCCCTTTGCAGAGGTTCTTGTTACCTGAGGTCATTTCCTCTATCCCTTCCTCCTTAACAAATTCCTCTACTCTCTAGCTTGCGCCTAACGCAGGCTGTTCTCCCACACTTGAGATCTACTTCATCGTTTTGGGCAGCACCCTGTTTTACAACAGCTTTTACTCCCGTCACTGGCTTCCGGCCCGGGCAAGGCTAGACTCCAGGGTCTATTCCATCTGTGCTCTTATTTAACTTCCGATGCCTGGCTCCCTCCGCAGTGAAGCTGCTTTCCACCTCCTCTCCTGAAATTCTTGCTTTCTCTCCTTTGCCACCCTCTAACAAAATAGCTTCTTCACAGCAGACCTTTATTATCTCCCAAGACTCTGCTGTTTCTTAACTTTCTTGATGTTCTTTCCTATAATTGCCTGTCATTTCCCCAAAACCACCCCCAACCGTCAGCTAAATCCACACTAGTTGCATTTTCTTCCTCCCAGGATATAAACCCCAGCTCCCACTTCTTTCATCATCAGTCTCTGCAGCTAGTCTTGCAGCTAGTTTTCTTGCTCTTCTACAAAACAAAACGCTAAAGCCAGCCCCACTGCAACCTGCCTTTTATGATGTAAACCTATCCGCACATCCTTTGTAGTCATGTGACCTTCTTCCCACAGGTAAGTTACTCCTCCTGCAAAGATTCTCCTTTGAGTGGTCTGGGGTGGAGCACAGGCGATCATAATTTTTAAAGCTCCTCAGGTGATTGTGATTTGCAGCCAAGCTTAAGAACCACTGCCGGTGCCTGTTTTACACGTAAGCTAGCTGTGCTCAAGTTCTTTTCATCCAGACAATCTTAACAAACTACAAAGAAAGATCAGACTATAGCGAGCTGCCTTTGCAGTTAGGTTTTAGATTGATCCTTGCATCAAATATGAGATATCTGTGTCCCCCACCAGTTTCTTAAAAGTTATTGACTTCTCTCATCACGCGGCCAAGATGTACTTCTCAAGGTAATTGACTCCACAGCTGAAGAAAATGTTCCCAATTCTCCAAGCTGATGATTACTTACTCCATTTTCCTTGTTCATCATTGTGATGGACAAAAGCCTTTGCCTTCAATTCAAATAGAAACATCCCTTTTTTAATCTAAGCCTGTTGCTTTTATGTTGGCCCCCTGTGGACACGAAGAGGCCAATAAGCTTTCCCTTTGTAAAATTGCTCATGCTATTGAGAACATGAATCAAGTCATACTTCAGCCTTTTGTTCTCTAGTTAAATAGTTCCAAGTTAATTAACATAATTAAAGAATATAAAAACTGGAAGGAACCATAGGGATCTTCTAGTCTAATTATTTTCAAACTTTATTTTTAAGCAGTGGTAACATTATTAAATGAAATCTTAATCCTAATGTATGAAAATTGAGACAAGCAGAGCTGCTTCAGGTGAAATATTCTGGGAAACCCTCCATGCAGGGGTAACTGATTAGGTGGCTACAAGGAACTTAGGTACTTTGCAAAATGAAGTTTGAAAATCTTTGTGTGTGTGTGTGTGTGTGTGTGTGTGTGTGTGTGTGTGTGTGGTCCCGCATCTCAACTTTACGGATAAGGAAGGCAAAGTTCCAAAACTTTACGTGGATTTTTAAGTTTCCAGTAATAGACATACTACTCTGGAGTAGCACTATTCAAAGTACTTAACAATGTAATGGAAACGTGCTTAATGGAAACGCTAGGAGGTTTGTTTTTGAATTTGACTTTTCATAAACAACAGTCTTTCCTCATTGAGCAACTGATGATAGGCACAGACCTAGATTTTTTTTCCCCACTAACCAAAAAGTACCAAATACAGAACGTCTAATATCAGGGACTATAAATAAAGATCAAATGCAAAAGATCTTTGAGTCTCTGTTCACGAAGCAGTCCCAAGAGGCCTTCCCTCCCTCCTCATGTCACCTTGGTGAAGCAGCTATACACTCCTAAAGGATTTCATCCTACTTTTGGATTCTGAACGGTGTATCCAGAAAGAAAGAAACACCATTTCTTCTATAGTCAGATGCTGTTCTGTGACTTTGCTGAAAAATAAAAATTAAACTATCAAGACATTCTTCCAGCCTCTGCATCTTGACTTTTCAGGGAACAAGTGTACCTCAGGATTCTATTGCTAGGAAAATAAAGAGCCTGGATATGCCAGATACAGAAAAGGGTTTCTAAATACTTGAATTAATTATTTTCTTCTCCTTTCCCATTAAATTTCTTTCAATGGATGCACATTTTTAAACATTCTTGTTTTATGTGTGTTTTCAAATTTTTTTTTAACGTTTATTTATTTTCGAGACAGAGAGAGACAGAGCATGAACGGGGGAGGGTCAGAGCAAGAGGGAGACAGAATCCGAAGCAGGCTCCAGGCTTTGAGCTGTCAGCACAGAGCCAGATGCGGGGCTCGAACTCACGGATGGCGAGATCATGACCTGAGCCAAAGTCAGACGCTCAACCGACTGAGCCACCCAGGCGCCCCATGTGTGTTTTCATTCTTACCTTCCCTCCCCCTGGAGTTTCCTCCAGTTCATAGAGGCTAAACAAGCATGCAGTACCCGGAGATCCAGGTAATATGTTGGGGTGATAACCAACCTCAGGAAAATTTACTATATGGTCAGGGCCAGATGAAGACATAGGAGTATTCTGGAAAATAATTTGAACTTTTATCAATCAAATATTCCTTGCAATTTTGAACACACTTTATTGAGAGAAGAGGCCAAGTGCATAGAAGGAAAGGGGGAAAGGATGGTGCTCCTGGTAGATTTCAGTCTTTCGCCTATTATCTTGAGTAATTTTGCTTTAAGTAGGCACAATCCATTCAGTGAAATAGCAGCTTTATGGATCAGTGGACCTGCTAGTCCCATTCTTTTGATGGAAGGTGAGTGGCTATCTACCAACTGCTTGGACATTCCCTCTGTGAAGTCTTTACCCCTGCCCCTCAGCCTAAGAAATTTATCAAATTACTCCTTCTAAGAATATGTAGAGATCTGTTAGTGACATTAATGCCCTTTATGAATTGACCATATGTTTTTGACTGAACTGTCTTAATCTACTTCTTGTTAGGCACACTAGAAGGCCCCCTAGAGCCACAGATTTGTAACTCTGTCTCTATTACCCATGGAGTTAAGATTCCTCACTCTGTCACGGTATTGGAATAGTGTTGTATGGTGACAGAGGGTGAGCATAGCATGAAGTACAGACAAGTTGAATCACTATGTTGCACGCCTGAAAATAATGTAGCAATGTGTGTCAACTATACTCAAATAAAAAAAAATATAGTAAACAATAAAAGATCCATTACTCTGCCTACTCCTCAGAACATCTTCATAGCCTACCTCTTATAGGAGGATTTCCTTTAGCATAGCACTGTCCAGATGCCAGGTAATGTCTTAAAAATCTTTACACCTATTATCCCATTTATTGTCTTATAACAGTACTATGAAATGCATAAAATAGTACCATTTTACAAATAAGGAAACTGAAGCTTCAAGAAATTAAGTAGCCCCTCTGAGGTGAAACAGTAGTGGATGGCAGAAATGTGACTTAAGACAGAAACATTCGAGAATCTACAAGTGTATGTAGTTCTCTGTACTGATTCCCTATAATACTTTCTTAAAATCCCCCTTATTTTCTCCTAAAAGTTTTCTATAAAACTTCCTGGTAATATTTCCATATGCCTTCCCTCTAATCAACAATATCCTTTTTTTTTCTTTAATTCTGACTCTCCATATGCTCTATAAAACGTGTCAATCAACACATGAATACATCGGTAGCACATTGTGTACTTTCAACTGTACCTTCACTATACATCATAGGAGAGAAAGAGGTTGAAGCCTTGAAACTTTCCTTCTGTTCTTTCACCTCAGTTTCCTATGTGTTTTCCTGTATATGTATTTTTAGATCCAAGTGGACAATTTTCTATTTGCAACTATTGGATTAAAGGTTTTTCAAAAATACTTTCCCCAAGATTAATATCAAGAAAATGAGTGTCTCTTAAGAATATTTGCAAATTTGATGGACACATTATTGAAAGTCCTTTCCAAGTCACTGACAAAGACATTGATTCACCCTGATCCTAGTAGACCACTTTGTGATACTACCCCTGAGATCAGTCTTAAGCTTTTAGGTACCCTGGATGGAAACCAACTATCCACTAGTACTGGAATGAGGACTGTATATAGCAAACCCTCCTATGATAATGTCATGAAATTTATGTACAAGTTTATATACATAAGGGTACATAAAACTTGTAAATTTTTAATGTGGTCTGTAAATATCTCAATAAAGGAAATTCAATTGTCAGTGGCATGATTTGTTTATCACACTGCCAAATGACTGCCACCAATGATCTTTCAATCTTCTTGGGGATAGGGCACTTTGTGGTAAGTTGTAGTAGTCTCTTTCCAACTTTTAATATTAAATTGACCAGTTCTTAACTTTCCAGATTAAACACATAGAAATTCGCCTATGATTTCTAGGAGCCTGCAGATTTACTTGTTAGTTTTCCCAGTACCTGCAGGTACATGATGTCAGATACTGTTGATTTACGTACGTTTGTTTAGGAAGTTTCTCTAGATAGATGATAGATAGATAGATAGATAGATAGATAGATAGATATTTAGCATGACATTTTTTTTCTCCCACCAAACCTTAGGCCTATTAGCTAACAATCCATGTCTGAGGGAATAAGGACTAGAAAAGAAGAAATAATACTTTTTTCTTTTGTTAAAACAGATTGTGATAGATACCTTCCATTATCATTTTTGGAACTTCATTCTACTTACTCCATTATGCTCTATACTCCAGGAGACTGACCTGAATGGGTTGCATGATTGTCTTTATTTTTTGGGCTTTATTTGCATTTGGCCAGTAGTAGACACTAGTAGAATATTGGCAGATGAAAGGAGAGAAAGTTTGGGATGTGCATTTCCCTGGTTCCCTCTTTTCATCCCTATAACAAAGGCCATGAATCCTGACAGGTTGCACTCCCTTTATTTCTCGAGGTTCAGGTAACCATTCTCATACTTTTCTCCTTCAGGCCTAGAGATGGTAGTCACTCCATTAGTTACTAACTCTGGTTTTTATGTCACAAGTTATTGCTTTCCCTAAATGCTGCCTACTTTGTAAACAGTCATCATTTTGTTAAGTTCTCCTCAATTATCCAGGATTAAGGTGCCATCCACTTACTACGAGGACCTTGAGTAATGCACAAATGACATGATCATATACTTAGAAAATCCACTGAGAGAGAACTTAGTAAGCTTGTTGTCATACGTTTGGTATGCAAAAAATAAGTCGTATTTATATACCAAAGTCAGAAATAGAAAATGACAGTGTTTAAAAGATATAATGTGCAAAAAAATATAAATTCATTTAATGTATCTCAGAATAAACCTAACGAAAATTTTCTAAGACTTTATGAAAAAAGAAAAATCTTTGTTAAATTTTAGAAAGTCTAAATATGTGCAGATATATTACGTTCATGGATTGGCTAGACATAATGTGATGGTTTTAAAGTTATCCCTTCAAAATATAGAAACGAACTCCCATCTTCTTGAGTGTGGGCTGGATTTAGTGACTTGCTTTTAAGACATACAAAGTGGTAAAAGTGATAGTGTGTCACTGAATCATAAAAGGCATTGCGGATTCCCCCTTACTCTTTCTCTTGATCACTTTGAAGGAAACCAGCAGTCGTGTAGGCACTGAAGCTACCCTATGTGTAGGCCTACACAGTGAGAAATGGAGGCCTCTGACTAATGTGTTTGTGAATGAGCCAGTACTCATTTGAAGAGCAGCAACTCTTCAAAATCCTGGATGACATTTCTGGACTGAAAACTCATGAGTGACCCTGCACTAGAACCACTCAGCTCAGCTGCTTTCAAATAAATTCCTAACCTTTAAAACTTATGTGAGATAATACATAATCGTGGTTGATGTTTTAAGCTACTACACTTTGGGGTAATTTGTTACACAGTGATACACTGATAACTAATACATCCAACATCATAAACGTGTCAGTTATTCCCAAATCAATCTCTAGACTAAGTATACCATCCTAGTAAAAACTTCAATATATGTTTTGTATAACTTCACAAACTTACTGTAAAATTTTTATGTAAATATGAATATTCACTTTTTTCCTAAATAAGAGAGATGAGATGAATGACCCTAAAAGATAAGCATGCTTAATATTGGTTCAGGGATAGATAAATACATCAATGGAATAATTATCACAGAAAAATACTTAATTTTAAATAGATACTTATCTATAACAGTGGTAGTACTATTGGTCCAACAAGAGAGTGTGTGTTTGTAATAAATGGCAAGGAGCCTGGTTATGGTGCATATAGAAACAAAGCCCAAAACAGTAAAACAAAAATGGATCCACTCTTGGTTTGAGTTTCTGCAAAAACAGAGAATGAGACAGAGTTTGGGTACAAGTAGTTTATTTGAGAGATGAATCTCAGGAAGCAGAGTCAGAAATTGGGAAAGTAAGGCAGGGAATATATAAAAAAAAAAATAAAGGGTATGCTTATGAATCGATCACTTTGATGGACAAGGAGGACTCAATCCTGCTGGTAAACCCCTGAGACACTGCATAGAAGACACCTTGGAATTTAAAGAATGAAGAAGCTGGAGTATTTATTGACCAACTCCTATCTCTCATTGGTTGAATCGTTGATCCTATAGCCAGGTTATGGTTTTTGATTGCTTGAAACAAACCATTCTAAAAACTAGTGGCACTGAAAAAAACAAAACACTTTATGATGCTCATGAGTTCTGTTTGCAGGAATATGTACAGAACAAGTTAGAAGATGGCTTATCTCTGCTCCACAATACCAGGGTACTTAACTAAGAAGACTCAAATGACTGGAAGTGACTCAAACATAAGGAAGTAGAATCATCTGGAAGCTTCTTCCATGTGGCACTTGATCTGGGATGAATCAAAGGGTGGCATCACCTGAAGCTAGCAACTAGAACACCTACTTGGGGTCTCACTGTATGGCTTGAGCCTCCTCATATCCTAGAAATCTAAAGGGAGCTATCTTTCCTATATTGCAACTTAGGCTCCAATATGAGCAAAAGGTTAGAATCTCCATGGCAAATTCTAGCCTAGCCTGAGAAGTCATGTTGCATCACTTCTACTTCAGGAAAGTCACCAAAGGCAGCCCAGATACAAGGGAGGAGGAAGAGACCCTGCCTCTTGATGCAAGGATGAATAAGAACAGTTGGTGAGAAGGATCCCAACAACATTATAGACCATCGTTTGTATCACTCAGCACTCCTTATGTTCTATTTTACCTTTAGGTATTAGCCTGTGATGATTTCAAAAAAAAAAAATCCTAATACAGGAGGCTAGTACAGTTCTACTTGTTCAGTTAATGCCGAGGATGAAATTAATATTCATATCTCCTCTTCCTCTACCCTCATCAAGAATTTATACTCTCATAAGTTGCTTTCCCAGTGAAGTGCAACAGATATTTATCCCTGTAAGGCCTGCACCTCTAGTTACCTTATCTTTGTCATGCCATTTACTATTATCACCAGCCACGCAAAGACCAAGAGGTACATCACAGAATCCTCAGAGTTCCAGACATATTTCTCTCTGTCCCTAATATAAAACAGCAATCCTAGTTCCTCATTTACATTCACTGGCCAGTAGCCAGTAGTGTAACTCCTTTTTTGGTTTTGCCTGTTGGTACCCTGGCAAGAAGAGCCCACAGTGATCAGATGTAAGTCGTTGTTTTAGGTCAGACATAATACTTACTATAACCCTGGTATAAATGTTACACCTTTGGTAACCAGAACTTTTAATCTTGCAGAGTCTAAAGCTGTGGCCATGGAAATGACAAATTGACTGTTGGGTTATGTGGAGTGATGGTTAGGGAGATGAATCCTATTTCTCTCCCATGGTTTCTAGAGCTATATAATCCAAATATTTGGGACATAGGAAATAAAGTGGCCATTGGTTTATCATATATACTGCATTGTGAAAGACAACACTGTAAATTTACAGTGTCATCTCTAAGCTAGTACCTTAACTGAGTATTAAAACGCCACTCTAAAACTTAGGCCTGTAGCTTCCATGTGATATGCTATATGATAGATATATGTATCTATCATAGTGGACAGATAATAGTTCCTGTGATAGGCTATTTATTGTTCCATCTCATTTGATATAAAATGGGTCCTTTTCCTGAAACAATCTCAATATTAGTAAATTAGAAACTATGTGAGGTTCTTAGATAGTTTTGCTGGCAGAGGTACTGTGAGCAGGGGATACAAACTTATCTGTAATGCGTATAAATCCAATTAGGATAAACCGCTGCACCTTCCAGAGTGGAAAGGGTCAAGTATAAACAACTCTTCACCATGTGGCTAGTTCTTAAAAGATGGCACCATATTGAGAGTTCAGAATAGGTCTTACTGCTTGCAGGTTACACATTCAGCAGTGATAATTTCTAGATTAGCCTTGGTGAGGAGTCCATACTGATGAATCCATGCATTACCCTTATTCTTACCACCTCAACTACTCCCTTCATACTTCCATCATGTAAGCACTGAGGTGCGTGGCCAAAGATAGAGGTTGGCTGATCTTTACTGGATGAATCACTCTTTCCACCTCATTGTTTAGTACCTCCCCTCATTATCTGGTTGCCATTAACTTAAAAAAATATCCTCATACTTTGTGTTTACTGCCTTTGGTTTTTTCACTTCCTTATTCCCTAGAATATTATGGTGACCTGATCTAATCTTGCTTCTTCTAGACCCTGACCGTTTGGTTAAGTCATTTTTTTTTTTTCTGTCCAAGAGTTCATGTAGACTTTCTGTTCAAGAGCTCTCAGTCCATATAGGACTTTCTGTCCAAGAGTCCTTAGCTCTTACAGTTTATCATTTCACATAAAATGAAAACCAAATCTAGTACCTTAGTCTCTGCCCATAAAAAGGCAGGTCAGGCCTTCAGACCATGATTCAAGTCTGACATCTGTTTTAAAAGAAGGGAAACAAAGGAGGATTAGGAAGGAAAACAGTCAGACTACAATACAGTTCTAAGAACGTTTTTACCAGTCTTATAAAAGTTTTGAGCCAGTTACCCATTACAACTTGACTAGATGTCAGCTCACATGCCATAGGAATTAGCCAGCATTTATACCTCCACAGTGCTCAGTTACTGACTAGAAACAACCTTGAGGAAACACAGTATTGGCATAAATGCAGTGGCGGTTCCAAGAGGTGGCAGCTGAGACTTTCATGTAATTTTTCTCCCTGTAGCCAGTTCCCATAAGGGAGCTGTGAATGGTGCATTCACATTGCTGTCACAAGATCTCAAATCTTCACTAATTTCCCTAACTATTTTGGGAATTACCTCCTATGTTCTGGCTTGGCATACATGTGCCTCACCAAGTCATCTAGGGTACATGCAACTTTCATGCTCACCAGGCTTAATTTTAATATGATGTCACAAATATAATGGACAAGTGTAATGACCTATATGTATTGAGATGATCTAGGTTCCCTTTTAGTATACTGAGGCAGATAGAAGCAAGGCTACAGAACCAAGGAGCAAGGCAGTGAAAATGTATTGCCATCTATCCCAGGTGAGTACAAACTGTTTTGGTTCTCCTTCCTGATTGATATTTAAAAGAACACATTAAGGGTGTTCTGGCCTAGGCTGGCAACCTAAGAAGACACTGAACTCACCTCCTCCACAGGATATACCAAATTACATCTCTTTATAAAGCAATTCCTCCTGAAGAAGAAATGGCAGCCAAATGAACAGCTTCTCTACAACAAAAGATAGAAAGAATGGTGTAAGAGAAGAGCAAGAGAGATGGGGACATGGTAACAAAGGGAACCCCAATCCTGATGCTGTAAACTGCAGTGGGAAAGGATAATACTGAGTGACCAGGAGTAGATCCTTCTGGATTTGGAGACAGACAAGGAGCCATCGTTTAAACGAGCAACTAGCATATAAAACAGCTAGCCCTAGAACCCTGCCAAACAGTAGAGAAATAGCTGAAACTCCCTCTGGGTGGGAGGGGCTGATGGATATAGTTTATGCTCCTCCTACATCATGGAATCATAGGCTTGTGTACTTTCTGGGCCCTAACCTAGGATCTTATCCCATGCCAGTCCCACCCATCCCACCAAGGCATCCATAGGGTGATGCACACCACTGGGATATACCTGGCTATTGTGTATTGCAGCTCCAGACTGTGTGCTAAGGTGGCATAAGTGCAAAACATTCCAGAACACTCCAGGCCCACATCACTTCAGCTTCAGATGACTTGCTAGGGCACACCTAGCACAGAGCACTACAGAACCTCCCAAATGACATTCAGATCCAGCCACCCTGCCAGGGTGTACCCTGAATGGAGTTCCCCAGGAACTTCAGCCTGTGCCTGTATCAATTCCAGGTATCCCAAAGCACCCCCTGCATGGAGCACCCTGGAACAAACACGTCACATGGGCCTCTGCTCCAGTAACCTGGCCAAAGCACTCCCTGTGCTGAGTATTGTGGGATACTTTGGTTGGCACCCAATTCAGCTTTAGCTGTCACACCAGGTTATCCTCTGCGTGAAAGCCCCAGGACAATCTAGCTTGCAACCACCTCAGTTTCTGGCTGATCTTTTAGGGCACCCCCCATACACAGAGTGCCGTGAAACACCCCCAGCTTGCTTTCATTTCGGCTTCAGCAGTTCTGCTGGAGTGCCCTCAGTTCATAGAACATTAACACACTCCAGTCCACACCAACTTCAGATTTAATTGTTCTGTTAGGGCATCTACTGTGCATAAAGCTCTGAGACCACACTAGCCACAGCTGCAGCCAGCCAGCAAATGTCACCAAGCACGTACAGTCTACATAGGGAATGACCATACATAAGACCGTGACTTCAAGGTTAAAGGAAGTAACTTTTCACCTAATCCATAGGAAAACAGAAAGAAATATATATATATATATATATATATATCATATATATATATATATGATATATATATATGATATATATGATATGTTATAACATATATGTAACAATACAAAGTTTACCTAAAGAAACAAACAAAAAAGCTACAACTAGAAAAAGAACAAAGCCCAAGGAAGGAAGGAAGTGATAAAGATCATATCAGAAATAAATGACATCAAGGCTGAAAAAGAAAAAAAAAAGATGACGATAAAAGTCAATGACACCAAATTATGGATCTTTGAAAAGATAAAATTGATAAACTTTTAGCTAGGCTCATTAAGAAAAAAAAAAAGAGATAAAGAACCCAAATAAGTAAAACTAGACATAAAAGAGAAGAAACTAACACAACAGAAATAAGAGAATTCTATGAAAAATTATATGCCCAAAAATGAACAATGTAGAAGAAATTGATATATATCTAGAAACATACAATATTCCAAAACTGAATCAGGATTAACATAAAATCTGAACAGACTGATTACTAGTAATGAAATTAAATTGGTAATGAAAAAATACCAAAAAATTAAGTCCAGGACCAGATGGATTCATAGGTGAATTCCACCAAACATTTAAAGAAGAGTGAATACCTATTCTCCTCAAACTGCTCCAAAAAGTAGAAGAGGAATGAAAGCTTCCAAATATATTCTAAAAGGCCCGCATTACTCTGATACCAAAACCAGACAAAGACACTACAAAAAAGGAAAACTACCAGCCAATATATCAGGGGAACACAAATGCAAAAATTCTCAACAAAATATTAGCAAATCACATTCAACAATACATTAAAAGAATCGTTCACAACAATGAAGTGGGATTTATTTTATAAACAGGATTTATTTTATAAAAGGAAGATTCAGTATTCACCAGTTAGTATGGTGCACCACCAAAAAAAGGATAAAAATTAGATGATCATCTCAATAGATAAAGAAAAAACATTTGATAAAATTCAACATCCATTCTTTATAAAAAAAAATCTAAACAATGTGGGTTTAGAAGGAACATACTTCAACATAATAAAGGCCATATATGAAAAACTGCAGCTAACATCATACTCAAAAGGTGAAAAACTGAGAGCTTGTCCTTTAAGATGGAGAACAACACAAGGATATCCCCTCTTGCTGTTTCTATCACATTGTACTGGAACTCCTAGCCACAGCAATCAAACAAGAAAAGAAAATAAGAAGCATCATATTAACAAAGAAGAAATTAAAATGTCATTATTTGAAGATTACATGATGCTATATATAAAAAGTCCTAAAGATGCCACAAAAAAACCACAGGAAGTAATAAATGAATTCAGTAGTCACAGGACACAAAATTAATACCCATAAATCAGTAGCATTTATATACAATAATAATGATGTACAGAAAGGGAAATTAAAAGCACAATTCCAATTACAATTGCACAAACAGAATAAAATACCTAGGTATAAACCTAACCAAGGATATAAAAGATGTGTACTATTAAAACTATAAACATTAATGAGAGAAATTGAAGATGGCACAAACATATGAGAAGATGTTCCATGCTCGTGGATTGAGAGAACCAATATTGTTTAAATGCACACACTACCCAAAACAATCTATAGATTCAATGTTATCTCTATCAAAATGCCAACAACATTTTAACATAACTGGAACAAATAATCCTAAAATTTGTATGGAACCACAAAAGACCCCTGAATAGACAAAGAAATATTGAAAAAGAAGAGCAAAGCTGGATGTATCATGATCCTAGGTTTCAAGTTATATTACAAAGCTGTAGTAATCAATAGTATGATCCTGGCACAAAGACAGACACACAGATAAGTAGAACAGAATAGAGAACCCAGAAATCAATCCACACATATATCATCAATCTATGACAAAGGAAGCAAGAATGTACCATGCGATGAAGACAGTCTCTTCAACAAATGATGCTGGAAATACTGGAAAGCTAATGAAGGAATGAAACTAGACCACTTCCTAACACCGTACACAATAAACTCAAAGTGGATTGAAATAATAAATAAATAAGACCTGAACCCATAAAATTTCTAGAAGAAAACACAGACAGTAATTTCTCTGACATTGGCCATAGTATGTTTTTATTTTATTTTATTGTATTTATTTATTTTTTAAAGATAGGTCTCCTAAGGCAAGAGAAACAAAAGTGAAAATAAACTATTGGGACTACTTCAAAATAAAAAGATTTTGTACCGTACAAGAAACCGACAAAACAAAAAGGCAACATACTAAATGGAAGGAGATATTTGCAAATGATATATCCAATAAAGGGTTAATATTTCAAATATATAAAGAACTTCTAGAACCCAACACCAAACAAACACTCCAACTGAAAAATGGGCAGAGGATCTGAATAGACACTTTTCCAAAGAAGTCATACAGATGGCCAACAGATACATAAAAAGATACTCAATATCTTTTGATTGCAGGGAAATGCAAATCAAAACCACAATGAAATATTACCTCACACTTGTCAGAATGGCCAAAATTAAAAACAGAATAATAAGTGCTGACGAAGATGTGGAGAAAAAGGAACTTTTGTATACTGTTGATGTGAATGCAAATTGTTACAGCCACTATGGGAAACAGTATGGATGTTCCTCAAAAAAATAAATAAATAAAAATACAAATATCATATGATCCAGTAATTCCACTACTGAGTATTTACCTAAAGAAAATGAGAACACTACTTTGAAAGATATATGCACCCCTATGTTTATTGTAGCATTATTTAGAACAGCCAAGATATGCAAGCAACCTAAGTGTTCACTGATTGGCAAATACATAAGAAAGATGTAGTGTGTGCAT
Organism: Lynx rufus; assembly: GCF_022079265.1. Lineage (NCBI taxonomy): Eukaryota > Metazoa > Chordata > Mammalia > Carnivora > Felidae > Lynx > Lynx rufus. Next base: position 28,975,558 of record NW_025814827.1, on the reverse strand, counting down.
GTGTGCAAACACACACACACACACACACACACACACTGGAATATTACTCAGCTTTAAAAACAGACGAGATCATGCCACTTACTACATCATACCTAGACAGTATTATGGTAAGTGAAATGTCAGAGAAAGACAAATACCATTTGATTCCATTTATATGTGGGATCTAAAAAACAAAAGAAATGAATACACCAACAAAAAGCAGGATCAGACTTATAAACGTAGCAAACTGATGGTTGCCAGAGGGGAGGCAAGTGGTAAGATGGGCAAAACAGGTAAAGGGGAGGGCGAGATACAGGATTCCAGTTACAGAATGAGTAAGTCATGGGAATAAAAGCCGCAGCTTTGGGAATATAGTCAACGGTGTTGTAGTAACATTGATTGATGACAGATGGTAGCTACATTTGTGGTGATCATAGCATAATACACATAGAAGTTGAATCACTATGCTGTCCCCCTGAAACTAACATAACATTGTGTGTCAAATATACTCAAATAAAAAAATAAAAATTAAAAAAACACTTTAGGAATATTATTCAGCCCTAAAAAAGAATGAAATCTTGCTATTTGCAACAACATGGATGGATCGATAGAGTATAATGGTAAGTGAAATAAGTCAGAGAAAGACAAGTACCATATGATTTCAGTCATATGTAGGAATTTACGAAACAAAACAAATGAACGAAGGGGGGAAAAAAGACAACCAAAAAACAGAATCTTAACTATAGAGAATAAACTGTGACTACAAAAAGGATGGTGGGTAGGAGGATGAGAGAAATAGGTGAAGGGAATTAAAAGTATGCTTACCTTAGGGATACCTGGGTGGCTCAGTCAGTTTTAAGCCTCCTAGCTTCAGCTCAGGTCATTATCTCACAGTTTGTGAGTTTGAGCTCCACATTGGACTCTCTGCTATCTGTGCAGAGCCCACTTAGAAACCTCTGCCTCCCTCTCTCTCTGTCCCTCCCCTGATCGTACACGTGTGCTCACTCTCTCTCAAAAACAAATAAACATTAAAAAAAAAAAAGAGTACACTTATCCTGATGAGCACTGAGTAATGGTATAGAATTACTGAATCACCATACTGTACACCTGAAACTAATTTAACTGTACGTTAACTATACCGGAATTATTTTTTTAAATAAAGAACACTTTAAGGAAATCAATAGCTACTACAAATAAGAAGCTTGTTTATCTGCTCTAGTAAAGATACTATCTTCAGCACCATATCTATCATTGGGGCTCCCATTTGTTAAGTTTACTGTAGTCTATCACCATCTGCCATATCCATCTGGTTTTTTTGCAGGGCCATGCTAGTGAATTAAACAGAGAAATGTTGGAGACTGTCATCCTTATATCCTTTAAATCTTCAATTTTCTGTAATTCCATCTGGGGTTTGCTTAAAATATTGCTTACAATTTAGCATCTTGGCTAGGGGAATGAAGTTTCAACTGCTTCCATTTGGCCTTTTCTGTTCTAAGTCTCTTAATCCAGAGGTTGGAAAATGAAAATGAGATTTTTATTAGCTCCCTGGTATATTTATTTTACTGTGGACTAGAGAAGTAAACAAAGAGTAGTCTGTAGACCCATTAGACCTACTGTGAGATACTGAGATGTACTTGGTCCAGAACTCCATCTACCACATGGTCTCTATTCTGCCCCACTCTAACTGGGAAAGGGTTGGCATTTTAGACCCTTGCTATCCCTGTCACCTCCTACTCTGTATTCTATAGCCCACAGAAGATCTGGGTATTCCTATTTCACCATGTATAGTTACGTGAGTTAATGGATGTAGGCCCCTTTGAAGAAGTTTGGGGGGAATACTTGGTACATATTTATTATAGGTATGTAGGGTCCTCCCTTAGAAGTATCTGGTCTTTCAACTGATGGACTTGCAACTGGCTAAAGTCTGGACATTGAGTGAGAGTTTATGATTTTACATTGCATCGACTGACATTGCACTGCTTTTGATATTTAAATGTTTTTGTTAACATAAGTAAATTTTTACATAAGAAATACTTTCATTTGCTTCCTATATGTTTCTTTTTGTGAATGCCATGTTGTCTTAGGCATAATGAAGATCCCAGGGAATCAGGGCCAATGGTTGACATTTTTTTCATGTTGACTATTATGTAATAATATCCACTATTCTTTTGATTATTGAGTGCAACTATTTGGACTCTGCTATTCTGGAGTTACATTATCCCAATTGACACTAGGGAGTCCAGTTCAGTAATGGTGTCTTTGGGGCACCTCGGTGGTTCGGTCAGTAGAGCACCTGACTTCAGCTCAGGTCATGATCTCATGGTTCCTGAGATTGAGACCTGGGTCTGCTCTGTGCTGAAAGCTCAGAGCCTGGAGCCTGCTTCTGATTCTGTGTCTCCCCCTGTCTCTGCCCCTTCACTGCTTGTGCTCTCTCTCTCAAAAATAATTAAGTTAAAAAATATATAATGGTGTCTTCTGTCATCTACTCTGGCCTATAAAGGACAGACAGTCCCTCCCTCACTTGTCTGTTTCTTAATGCTTCAGTAAATAAAGTATATTCTGGGCCTTCCCTGGACACATAGTCAACTGATAATTTTCTGGTTTTATATAAAAAAATATCCGTTTTATTTATTTATTTGTTTCTTTGTTTATTGGGAGTGTGAGCATGTGGGGAGAGGGCAGAGAGAGAGGGAGAATCTTAAACAAGCTCCATGCCCAGTGTGGAGCCTGACATGGGCCTCAATCTCACAACCATAAGATCATGACCTGAGCTGAAATCAAGAGTCAGACGCTTAACCAACTGGGCCACCTAGGCACCCTAAAAAATCCATTTTAGTAGGCATATCTCTCTCAGTTTTCCAACTCCTTCCTCCTGTCTCTGACAAGGCAATTCAAGCACCCACACTTCATCTACTATTGGCCAAACTTTCCCACCTTTTTGGCCTCAAGATCCATTTACACTTTGAACAACCCATGAGAACCCTAAAGAACTTTTGCTGGAGGTGCTTCAAGATGACATCATCAGAAGATCCTAAACTCACTTCCTCTCATGGACACAGCTACATATGAAATATGAAATGTGAAATCCACAGCAACATATGAAATAACTGTCTCTAAAAAAAACCCAGAAAACTAGCTGAATAGCAACTCCACAATAAAGGATAAAAAGGCCAGGTCAAAATGGGTAGGAGATGTAGAGATGCCATCTCACTAAAAACCCTGCCCCTGGTGTGGTGACCTACAACTGAAAAATGTACCACCAATTCAGAAGTCTCCCTGAGAAGTTAGGGATTTGGGCCCCATGTAAGGTGCCTCAACCCTTCAGACATGCATCAGAGAGAGACAAGCCCCCAAACATCCAACTTTGAAAAACAAAGGGGCTTATGTCCAGAAGAACCATTGGGCTGTAGGGGATGGAAATTCACACTTAAAGGGCTTGAATGCAGACCCACTTACCCAGGGACCCAATACAAAAGCAGCAGTTTTAAAAGTGCCTAAATCATACATGAAGGAGATACATTTGCTAATCTTTTTTTTTTAAATATTTATTTATTTAAATTCAAGTTAGTTAACCTACAGTGTAGTATTGGTTTCAGGAGTAGAACCCAGTGATTCATCACTTACATATAACATCAGTGCTTATTCCAAAAAGTGCCCTCCTTAATGTCCACCACCCATTTAGCCCATCTCCTACCCATCTCCCCTCCATCAACCCTCAATTTTTTCTCTATAGTTAAAAGTGTCTTATGGTTTGCCTGCCTGTTTTTATCTTATTTTTCCTTCCCTTCGCCTATGTTCATCTGTTTTGCTTTTTAAATTCCACATACAAGTGAAATCATATGGGATTTGTCTTTCTCTGACTTATTTTGCTTGGCATGATATATTCTAGTTCCATCATGTTGCAAATGGCAAGATTTCATTCTTTTTGATTGCTGAGTAGTATTCCAGTGTGTGTGTGTGTGTGTGTGTGTGTGTGTGTGTGTGTGTGTATCACATCTTCTTTATCCATTCATCAGTCGGTAGACATTTGTGCTCTTTCCATAATTTAGTTACTGTTATTTGTGCTCTTTCCTTAATTTAGTTATTGCTGATAATGCTACTATAAACATTGGGGGGCATGTGCCCCTTCAAATTAGCTAATCTTAAAGTGTCTGTCAAAGGGAAGGAGTCTGCTAGGACTTTTTCTGGGGATGAAGGCACTGGCAGGTGCCATTTTTGCATTCTACCTCTATCGTGCTAGCATTGGCAGGCACCATTTTTGCACTCTCCTGCTAACATGCTAGCACTGGCAGGGGTGCTGTCTCTGTACTGCCCCTGTGGACCCATCAGACTGGGGGAGCTGAGCACCTGGATCCTACAGATCTTCCAGAGCTGGGCAGTCAAGTGCCCCATCCCTATGCTACCCTTGAAGTCCTGACAGAGATGGTGAGTGCCTGCAGCCACACAGGGGACAACCCTTGAGTGTCTGGATCCACTGGCCATGGATGAATATGTTTTTGGCCCTTCAAGTTTGAAACAATTGGAGAGAGTTCTTGGCAGCCTACTACCCCTAGCATACTACACAGGTAAAAGACCCCCCCAGACTTTCTGTGAAAAAGGCATATTTACTTGTCCTAGAGCTTCAGCCAGAGGGACATACTTCAGGATTACCACACATTTAGAAGCTATGAAAGTGCTCTCAGGGAACATAGGCTGGGGGATGCCATTACTGTGCTCTTGACTCAAAACAGCTTGCTGGTATCTCCCCAAAAGGAGATATATACTCATACACTCATATGGAGCCCTAATTCTTGTAACTATTGCCAAAGGATACCTCCAGATTACCTGGCTTAGAGACCAACAAGGTCTTTGATGGAAGTCCCACAGGACTGTATATATTCGCATACCTTAAAAGCTGCTGCCTGACGATCTAGCTTCCCATCAGCCTCGAAATTGGGGGTCCCTCTAGGACACTCACAGTACTTGTCAGGCTGTCAACAACTGGGAACCTATCAAGAATAATTCATGCTGCTTAGGCAATTCCAAAGGCTTGAGAGATAACCAAGAACTAGGGCCATGTTGAATGATAAATTTCATTTCCTATATAAGGACACTTCTTCAAGATTGGAAAGACAGCTGTTTCACTTAATACATAGAAACAAATAGAGAATCAAGCAAAATGAGGAGACAGAGGAATATGTTCCAAAAGAAGGAATAAGGTAAAATCCCAGAATAAAATGTTAATGAAATAGAGATAAGTAATTTATCTGAGAAAGAATTCAAAGTAATGACCAAAAGGATGCTAATTTAATTTGGGAGAAGAATGGATGAATACAGTGAGAATTTTAACCAAGAGATAGAAAATATCAGAAATGACCAAACACAAGTCATAGAGCTTAAGAACCCAATAACTGAACTGAAAAATATACTAGATGAGTTCCACAGTAGACTGGATGCAGAAAAAAATAATAATCAGTGATCTCAAAGGTAAGGCAATAGAATTCATCCAAACAGAGCAGCAAAAAAAATTTTTCAAGAATTTTAAAAAGTGAAGATAGTTTAATGGACCCACCAGACAACATCAAGTGGAGTAACATTCACATTACAGGGGTCCCACAGAAGAAGAGAGAGACAGAAAACTTATTTGAGGAAATAATGGCTAAAAACTTTTCTAACATGGGGAAACATGTATCCAGATTCAGGAAGCCCAGAGAATTTCAAACAAGATGAACTGAAAGAGATTCCACACCAAGATATATTATACTTAAAATACCAAGAGTGAAAGAGAGAATCTTAAAAACAGTGAGAGAAAAACAGCTTGTTATATACACAAGAACCCCCATAAGACTATCATATTTCTCCGCAGAAACTTTGCAGGCCAGATAGGAGTGGCATGATATACTCAAAGTGCTGAGGGGAAAAACTTCCAACCCAGAATACTCTGCCAGGCAAAGTTATCATTCAGAATCGAAGGAGTGATAAAGAACTTACCAGCAAACAAGCTAAACTGGCCCTACAAGAAATACTAAAGGGACTTCTTTTAGCTGAAAAGAAAAGGCACTGACTGGTCAGAAGAAAACATTTTAGAATTAAAATCTCACTAGTAAAGGTAAATATATAGTAAAGGTTATAGATTAACCACTTATAAAGCTAGTATGAGAATAAGGAGGGTAGAAGATGACAAAGTAGGAGGATCCTGAGCTCACCTTTTCCTACAGACATACCAAGGAAACTAAATGTATTACAACTCATTCTGAAAATGACCTGGAGACTGGCATGACATATCTTTCACAGCTAGTCATAGATATGAAGGATATGAAGGACAGAGACATGATCAGGATCAAAACCTCTGGCATTCTTACCCACAAATGAGACATCATAAGCACATAGAGCAAAGGGATCAAACCTCACACTGGGTACCCCTGACCCTAGGGATCTGCACTGAAAGGTGAATCCCTATAATATCTAACTTTGAAAATCAGTGGGGCTTAACTCTAGGAAAGTAGAGAGCTATAGGAAACTGAGTGGCTGCCCTTAAAGAGCCAGCACGCTAAATAACTTGGCCTGTGACCCAGCATAGAAGCAGCAGTTTGAAAAGCACCTGGGATATGAAAGAGATTTAAGGACTAATTTTAGGATGTGTGTTGGATAGGCAGGGATATGCAGGAGCTCTCTGGGAACAAAAGTGCTAGTGAGCACCATTTTTCTTCCCTCCCCCAACTTAGCCAGAGGCTTTCTAAAGCCAGTTGACACTCTACATCTACCTTGCTAGCACTGTGAGCTCTGCACCAATGTTTCCCCGGGGACCAACACTATCCAATCCTCCTGTCCAGCAGGCACCCTTCCAAAGTGAATCTCCAAAGTGAATACAAAGTGAATCTACTACTACACCTAGGGGGAAGTCCCAGTTGGGACTGTGTTCCCCTCCAATGTGACTTATTTCCTGGGGAAAGGGAAGTACACCCTGACCACCAGCACTTCTGCAGCAGTAACAATGGCTCATTGCAGACAGTGGGGCTGAGTTCTAGTCCTTCCCACCAGTGAGCCCATGTAGCTCTGTTAAGATCTTGGGGAGAAAACCCTGCCTGCCAGTGCACTCACAGTAGCAGTAACCAGGCCTCATAGCTAGTTTCACAAAAGAATGACAAAATTACAGAAAAAGACCTAAAGATAACAGAGATAAGAAACATGCCCAATAAAGAGTACAAAGTAATGGTCATAAAGATACTCACTAGACTTGAGAAAAGCATGTATGAACTCAGTGAGAACTTCAACAAACAGAAAATATTTGAAAGAACCAATCAGAGCTGAAGAATACAGTAAGTGAAATGAAAAATACACTAGAGGGAATGAATCAACAGCAGACTAGAAGATGCAGAAGAACAGATCAGTCATCTACACAGCATGGTAGTGGAAAGCAACTCAAGCTGAACAACAAGAAGAAAAAAAAATAAAAAATGAAAATTGGGACCTTTATGACATCATCAAGTGTAATAACGTTCATACTATAGGGATCCTAGAAGAAGAGACAAAGGGCCAGAAAACTTATTTGAGGCTATAATAGCTGAAAACTTCCTAACCTTGGGAAACAGACATTCAGGTCAAGGAAGCACAGAGAGGCCCTAACAATATGAACCCAAGGAGGTACACATCAAGACACATTTGATTAAAATGACAAAAATTAAAGATAAAGAGAGAATCTTAAGAGCAAGAGAAAAGGAAACCATTACATAGAAGGGAAGCCCCATAAGGCTATCAGCTGATTTTTCAGCAGAAACTCTGCAGGTCAGATGGGAGTGAGATATATATTCAAAGTGCTGAAAAGGAATAGCCTACAGCCAAGAGTATGCTACCCAGCAAGATTGTCATTTAGATTTGAAGGACAGATAATGAGTTTTGTACACAAACAAAAGCTAAAGGAATTCATTACCATTAAACCAGCCTTAGAAGAAATGTTAAAGGGAACTCCTTAAATGGAAAGATATGCCATAATCAGAATCAAAAAAATAACAGAAGGAAAAATTTTTACTGGTAAAAGTTACCACATAGGAAAAGTAGGAGATCAATCACTTACAAAGTTGGTAAGGAAGTTAAAACACAAAGGTAGTAAAATCAATTATATCTAGAGAAATTAGGGAAGGGATAGACAAGATGTAAAATATGACATTGTATACCTAGAATACGGAGTAAAGAGTAAAAATTTAGTGATTTGATGCATTAGAACTTAAGCAACCATCAACTTGATAATGAATGCTATACACATAGGATATTATAAATGAACCCCATGGTAAACGCAAGCCAAAACTCAGTAAAAGATACACAAAAAATAAAGAGAAAGAAATCTAAGCATAACACTAAAAGAAAGCCATCAGACCAGAAGGAAAGAGAGCATGAGAAGAAGGAAAAGGGAACTATAGAAACAACTAGGAAACAAAAATGGTAGTAAGTATACACTTGTCAATAATTAGTTTAAATGTAAGCAGACCAAATGCTCCAATCAAAAGACATACAGAAGCTAAACAAGAAGACCCGTTTATATCCTGTCTATAAGAGACACACTTCAGATGAAAGAACACACACATAGACTGAAGGTGAAGGAATGGAAATAGAGGTTTTATAAAACAGAAACCCAAAGAAAGGTATCTATACTCATATCAGAGAAAATAAACTTTATACCAAATACTGTGATAAAAGACAGACATTATGCAATGATAAAGGGGGTAATTCATCAACAAGACATAGTATTTATAAATATATATGCACTCAACATCAGAGCACTTAAGTATATGAAGCAAATATTAACAAATCGAAAGGTCGAAATTTATATGAATACAATAATAGAGGAATTTAATATACTTTTACAACAATGGAAAGATCATTGAGACAGAAAATAAGAAAACACTGGCCTTAAGTGACACACTAGATTGTATGGACTTAATAGATATATGTATAACATTCCATCCAAAAATAGCAGAATATACTTTTTTTTTCAAGTGCATATGGAATATTCTCCAGGATAGATCAATCATGTTAAACAAGTCTCAATAAATTTAAGATTGAAATCATATCAAGCATCTTTTCTGACCACAATGGTATGAAACTAGAAAATTTTTTTAATGAAATTTATTGTCAGATTGGTTTCCATACAGCACCCATTGCTCATCCCAACAGGTGCCCTCCTCAATGCCCATCTCAATGCCCATCACCTACCCTTCCCTCCCTCCCACCCCCCATCAACCCTCAGTTTATTGTTTTTTTAATTTTTTTTTAACGTTTATTTATTTTTGAGACAGAGAGAGACAGAGCATGAACGGGGGGAGGGGCAGAGAGAGAGGGAGACACAGAATCAGAAACAGGCTCCAGGCTCTGAGCCATCAGCCCAGAGCCTGACGCGGGGCTCGAACTCACAGACCGCGAGATCGTGACCTGGCTGAAGTCGGACGCTTAACCGACTGCGCCACCCAGGCGCCCCAGTTTATTCTGTTTTTAAGAGTCTCTTATGGTTTGCCTCCTTCCCTCTCTGTAACTTTTTTTTTCTCCCTTCCCTTCCCCCATGGTCTTCTGTTAAGTTTCTCAGGATCCACATAAGAGTGAAAACATATGGCATCTGTCTTTCTCTGTAGAACTTGTTTCGCTTAGCATGACATTCTCCAGTTCCATCCACGTTGTAACAAAAGGCCATATTTCATTCTCTCTCATTGCCAGGTAGTATTCCATTGTATATATAAACCACAACTTATTTATCCATTCATCAGTTGATGGACATTTAGGCTCTTTCTGTAATTTGGCTATTGTTGTAAGTGCTGCTATAAAACACTGGGGTACAAGTGCCCCTATGCATCAGCACTCCTGTATCCCTTGGATAAATTCCTAGCAGTGCTATTTCTGGGTCATAGGATAGATCTATTTTTAATTTTTTGAGGAAACTCCACACTGTTTTAGAAATTAACTACAAAAAGAAAATTGAAAAAAAATCACAAATATGTGGACACAAACAAAATGCTACTGAATGAGTCAATAGAGAAATCAAAGTGGAAAGGGGGAAAACTGAGACAAATAATAATGGAAATACAATATATAAAATATGTTGGATCAGCAAAAGCAGTTACAAAGGGGGAAGCTTATAGTGATATAGGCCTATCTCAAGAAACAAGAAAAATACCAAATAAACAATCTAATTGCACTGAAAGGAACTTGGAAAAGAAGTACAAATAAAGCCCAAAGTTAATAGAAAAAGGGAATAATAAAGATTAGTGTGGAAATAAATGAAACAGAGACTAAAAAGAAAAGATCAGTGAAACTAAGAACTTCTTCCTTGAAAATAATAAAATTTACAAAATGTTAGACTAAGAAAAAATGAAAAGGCTCATATAAATAAAATCAGAAACAGAGGAGAAGTTACAATACCAAAAAAAAAAAAAATACAAATGACCAGAAGAGACTACTATGAACAATTTCACCAACAAACTGGACACTTGGAAATAATGAATAAATTCATAGAAACATACAATCTTCCAAGAATAAATCATAAATAAGACATTTGACTAGACCAATTCATAGTAAGGAGATTGAATCATAATTTAAAAATTGACAACAAACTAAGTTCCAGGACCAGACAGCTTTACCAAAGAAGTCTACCAAACATTCAAATATTTAATACATATCCTTTGCAAACTCTTCCAAAAAACTGAAGGCAAGCACAACTCATTGTGCACATGCTCCCAAACTCATTTTATAAGGACAGCATTACCCTGATACCAAAACTGAACAAAGCTACCACTAAAAAATGAAAGAAGGGGGGCGCCTGGGTGGCGCAGTCGGTTAAGTGTCCGACTTCAGCCAGGTCACGATCTCGCGGTCCGTGAGTTCGAGCCCCGCGTCGGGCTCTGGGCTGATGGCTCAGAGCCTGGAGCCTGTTTCCGATTCTGTGTCTCCCTCTCTCTCTGCCCCTCCCCCGTTCATGCTCTGTCTCTCTCTGTCCCAAAAATAAATAAACGTTGGAAAAAAAAATTTAAAAAAAATGAAAGAAGGGAAATTATAGGCCAATAACTTTCATAAACATAGATACAAAAATTCTCACCAAAATATTAGCAAACTGAATTCAACAATACAGTAAAAGGAACATACATCATGATCAAGTGGGATTTATTCCAGGGATTCAAGGATGGTTCAGTATCCACAAACCAATCAACATGATATACCATATTAAGAAAATGAAAGATAAAAACCATATCATCTCAGCAAGTGCAGAAAAAATTATTTGATAAAAATTCAACATTCTTTTATGATTAAAAACTCTCAACAAAGTGAGTAAAGAGGGAATGTACCTTAATATAATAAAGGCCTTATCTGATAGCAAAAATCATAGCCCATGACAAAAAGCTGTAAAGCTTCTCCTTTAAGATCAGGAACAAGACAAAGATGCCTACTCTTGCTTTTTTTTCTTTTTTTAAACATTTATTCATTTTTGAGAGAGAGAGACAGAGAGAGAGAGAAAGAGAGAGAGCATGTGTGTGTGCGCTCTCATGAGCGGGGGAGGGTCAGAGGGGGAGGGAGACAGAATGGGAAGCCGGATCCAGGCTCTGAGCTGTCAGCACAGAGCCCAAGGACGTGGGGCTCAAACTCAGGACCCATGAGGTCACAACCTGGGCCAAAGTCAGATGCTCAACCAACTGAGCCACACAGGCGCCCCTGTTGCTTACTTTTATTTGACATAATATTAGAAATCCTAGCCAGAGAAATTGGACAGAAACCCATAAAAATTGGAAAGGTAGAAGTATAATTGTCACTGTTTGTGCATGACATGATTTTATATAGAGAAAATTCTAAAGACTTTACCAAGAATTAGAATAAACAAATTCATTAAAGTTGCAGTGTACAAAATCGATACATAAAAATCTGTTGCATTTTTATACTCTAATAATCTATGAGAAAGAGAAATTAAGAAAACAACCCTATTTACAATTGCATCAAAATTAATAAAATACCTAGGAATAAATTTCACCAATGGAAGACTTATACACTGAAAACTAAGATAATGATGAAAGAAATTCAAGAAGACACAAATAAATGGAAAGATATTCTGTACTCTTTAATTGGAAGAATATGGTTAGGATGTCCAGATTCCCCAAAGCAATCTAAAGATTCAATGGCAGCCCTATCAAAATTCCAATGGCATTTTCACATAATTAGAACAATTCTAAAATTTTTATGGAACCACAAAGATCCTGGAGAGCAAACCAATCTTGGGAAAGAACAAAGCATGATTCAAACTACGTTACAAAGCTATAGTAATGAAATCAGTATGGCACTGGCATAAACACACACACACACACACACACACACACACAGGAACAGGATAGAGAGCCCAGAAATAAATCCACACGTATATAGTCAATCAACTTATGGCAAAGGGGCCAAGAATATACCATGGGTAAAGGACAGTCTCTTTAATAAACAATGTTGAGAAAGCTGGAATGCCACATGGAAAACAGTAAAACTAGATTGCTATCTTAAGACATACACAAAAATTATCTCAAATTATATTAAAGACTGGAATGTAAAACCAGAAACCATAAAACTCTTAGGAGAAAACATAGGTCCTTGACATTAGTTTTGGTGATAATATTTTTGATCTGACTCCACTGGCAATGTCAACAAAAGCAAAAATAAGCAAGTGGGATTGCAACAAACTGATAAAGTTCTGCACAGCAAAGAAAACCATCAACAAAATAAGAGGAACCTACTGAATGGGAGAAGATATTTTCAAATCATATACCTGATAAGGGGTTATAATATCTACAATATATAAAGAACTTGTACAACTCTGTAACACTGCCCAATTAAAAAATAGGCAGGTGAGGGGCGCCTGGGTGGCTCAGTTGGTTGAGCGTCCGACTTCAGCTCAGGTCACGATCTCGCGGTCCATGAGTTCGAGCCCCACGTCAGGCTCTGGGCTGATGGCTCAGAGCCTGGAGCCTGCTTCCGATTCTGTGTCTCCCTCTCTCTGCCCCTCCCCCCTTCATGCTCTGTCTCTCTCTGTCTCAAAAATAAATAAACGTTAAAAAAAAATTAAAAAAAAATAGGCAGGTGAGGGGCACCTGAGTGGCTCAGTTGGTTAAGTGTCTGACTTTGGCTCAGGTCATGATCTCATGGATTGTGAGTTTGAGCCCTGCGTTGGGCTCTGGGCTGACAGCTCAGAGCCTGAAGCCTGCTTCAGATTCTGTGTCTCCTTCTGCCTGCCCCTCTGGTGCTTGCACTCTGTCTCTTGCACTGTCTCAAAAACAAATAAACCTTTAAAAATTTTTTTAAAAAATAGGTGATCTGAATTTTGTTTCTCCAAAGTCCTCCAGATGGCCAGAAGGCACATGAGAAGATCTTCAACATCACAAATGCAAATCAAAACCACAGTATCACTTCACTCCTGTCAGAATGGCTGGTATCAAAAGGACAAGAAATAATAAGTGTTGACAGGGATCTGGAGAAAAGAGAGCCCTCATGCACTGTTCATGGGAATGCAGATTAGTGCAGCCACTATGGAAAACAGTATGGAGGCTCTCAGAAATTAAAAATAATACTACTGCACAGTATAGAAATTCCACATCTGGGTATTTGTCTGAAGAAAATAGAAAAAACTAACTCAAAAAGATATATGCACCCCTATGTTCATCTCAGCATTATTTACAATAGCCAAGATGAGGAAACAACCTAAGCATTCACTGATGAATGAATGGATAAAGAAAAAGTGGTATATATGTACAATGGAATAGTACTCCCAGAGAATGAAATCTTGCCATTTGCAACAAAACATAAATGGACCTTGAGGGTATTAATGCTAAGAGAAGTCAGTGATACAGAGAAGGACAAATACTGTTTGATTTCATTTAAATGTACAATCGAAAACACAAAAGAAAACAAAACTCACAGACAACAGATTGATGGTTGTCGGTATGGGTGTGGTGGTATGAAATGGGTGAGATAGGTAAAGGGGACCAAAAGGTACAGACTTCCAGTTTTCAAATAAGTCATGCGGATATGACATATACACAGTGACTCTGGCCAATAAAACTGCATTGCAAATTTGAAAAATACCAAGAAATGAATCTTAAAAGTTTCCATTACAAGAAAAATAAACTGTGTATGGTGAGAAATAACTAGATTTATTGTGTAGATTTTTGTAATATATACACGATGTCAAAGCATTATGTTATACACTGAAACTAATATTGTATGGCAATTATACTTTAAAATTTTTAAAAATAAAGAGCTTTTGCTTATGTGGGTTTTATCTACCTATATCATATTAGACATTAAACTGGGATATTCTAAAATGTGAACATGTTATTTAAAAATAAAAATGAACACATTATACATTAATATACATAATATTTTATGAAAAATAATATTTTTAAAAAGTGAGAATAATGGCATTATTTTACATTTTGCAAGTCTTTTTGATATCAGACTCAATACAAGATAGGTAGATTTTCTGCTTTTGGATTCAATCTGTAGTAATATGTTATTTGGGTTGAAGTATGTGCAAAACATCCTGCTTTAGAAAATAAACAGTTTGTTGGGGCGCCTGGGTGGCTCAGTCGGTTAAGCGTCCGACTTCAGCTCAGGTCACGATCTCGCGGTCCGCGAGTTTGAGCCCCGCGTTGGGCTCTGGGCTGATGGCTCAGAGCCTGGAGCCCGTTTCGGATTCTGTGTCTCCCTCTCTCTCTGCCCCTCCCCCGTTCATGCTGTGTCTCTCTCTGTCTCAAAAATAAATAAACGTTAAAAAAAAAAAAAGAAAATAAACAGTTTGAAAAAGGAGGAATAATTTAACAGCATTTTCAGACACTTGTGAATATTCTTTAATACTTCACTAAAATGTGAGAAGTAGTTTCTTAAAGCATAGCTGTCATGTGAAATTTGAAGTAATTTCCATGAACTTTTCCTCCTCTGCTACATTAAAATCTGTTGGCTTACTGTGCACTTTATTTTTTTTTTTTAAATTTTTTTTTTCAACGTTTTATTTATTTTTGGGACAGAGAGAGACAGAGCATGAACGGGGGAGGGGCAGAGAGAGAGGGAGACACAGAATCGGAAACAGGCTCCAGGCTCTGAGCCATCAGCCCAGAGCCCGACGCGGGGCTCGAACTCACGGACCACGAGATCGTGACCTGGCTGAAGTTGGACGCTTAACCGACTGCGCCACCCAGGCGCCCCAATTACTGTGCACTTTAAATAAATCTTTTAGCTATGATCTTGAATCATGCATTAACCATTTAGAAAATATTAGTGCACTGAATTAAACAGCTCTTCTAAATGTTGATTCATTTCATTATACAATACTAACAATGACACATTCTTTAAATTCTTTCTGTGATTTCATTAGTGTGTAAAAATGCCATCAATTTGTATCTTCCACTTTACTGAATTCATTTATTACTTCTAGTAGGTTTTTTTGATGTGGAATCTTTAGGATTTTCTATGCATAGCATCATGCCTGTGAATAGTGACAGTTTAGTTGTTTATCGTTTTGGATGCCTCTTATTTCCTTTTTCTTGTCTGATTGCTGTGGCTAAAGACTTCTTGTACTATGTTGAAGAAAAGTGGCAAGAGTGGACATTGTCGTCTTATTCCTAAATATAGAGGGAAAGCTCTGTTTTTCACCATTAAGGATGATGTCCAAAATATATAGAGAGCCAATACAATTCAACACCAAAAAACAACCCGATTAAAAACATGGGCAGAGAACCTGAATAGATATTTTCCAAAGGCATACAGATGGCTAAGAGACACATGAAAAGATGTTCAACATCACTAATCATCAGGGAAGTGCAAATCAAAACATCTCACAATGAGATCGCCTCATGTATGTTAGAATGGCTAAAATCAAGGAAACAAGAAGCAACAAGTGTTGGTGAGGATGTGGAGAAAAAGGAACACTTGTGCACTGTTGGTAGGAATGCAAACTGGTACAGCTACTGTGGAAGGCAGTATGGAAGTTCATCAAAAAATTAAAAACATAAATACCATATGATCCAATAATTACACTGAATAAAAAACAAAAACACTAACTCAAAAGGATATATGCACCCCTATGTTTATTGCAGAATTATTTACAACAGCCAAGATATGGAGCCAACCCTAGGGTCCATCAAAAAAAGGATGGAAGGGCGCCTGGATGGCTCAGTCGGTTGAGCGTCCGACTTCAGCTTGGGTCATAATCTCACACTCTGTGAGTTCGAGCCCCACGTTGGGCTCTGTGCTGACAGCTCAGAGCCTGGGGCCTGTTTCAGATTCTGTGTCTCCCTCTCTCTCTTCCCCTCCCCCATTCATGCTCTGTCTCTCTGTGTCTCAAAAATAAATAAACGTTAAAAAAAATTAAAAAAAAGAATGGATAAGGAAAATGTGGTATATATACACAATGGAATGTTACACAGCCATAAAGGATGATATCATGCATTTCATAAGTCAGAGAAAGACAAATACCACATAATTCCACCCATGAATGGAATCTCAAAAAAAATAACAAAAAAGCAGTTTCAGCACTATAAATATAGAACAAACTGATGGTTGCTAGAGAGAAAAAGAGTGGAGGGTTACTCTTGCACTGTTGGTGGGAATGCAAATTGGTGCAGCCGCTCTGGAAAGCAGTGTGGAGGTTCCTCAGAAAATTAAAAATAGACCTACCCTATGACCCAGCAATAGCACTGATAGGAATTTATCCAAGGGATACAGGAGTACTGATGCATAGGGGCACTTGTACCCCAATGTTTATAGCAGCACTCTCAACAATAGCCAAATTATGGAAAGAGCCTAAATGTCCATCAACTGATGAATGGATAAATTGTGGTTTATATACGCAATGGAGTACTACATGGCAATGAGTAAGAATGAAATATGGCCCTTTGTAGCAACGTGGATGGAACTGGAGAGTGTGATGCTAAGTGAAATAAGCCATACAGAGAAAGACAGATACCATATGGTTTCACTCTTATGTGGATCCTGAGAAACTTAACAGAAACCCATGGGGGAGGGGAAGGAAAAAAAAAAAAAAGGAGGTTAGAGTGGGAGAGAGCCAAAGCATAAGAGACTGTTAAAAACTGAGAACAAACTGAGGGTTGATGGGGGGTGGGAGGGAGGGGAGGGTGGGTGATGGGTATTGAGGAGGGCACCTTTTGGGATGAGCACTGGGTGTTGTATGGAAACCAATTTGACAATAAATTTCATATATTAAAAAAAAAAGAGTGGAGGGTTAAACAAAAGGGGTGAAGGGGAGAGGGAAATACATGCCTCCAGTTACAGATTAAGTAATGGGTATAAAAAGCAGAGCATAAGGAATACAGTTAATGATATTGTAATAGCAATATAATGGGACAGATAGTAACTACACTTGTGGGGAACATAGCATAATGTAAACATTTGTCAATATGTTTACATAATGTATACACCTGAAACTAATGGAACATTGTGTCAACTATACAGTATTTTTTTTTAAAAGTCACATTCTTTTATAAAATTACCAATCTAATCAAAGTCTTTAGATTTTTAGGAAGTGGTCAAGCTCAATGTGTAATATACAAATTTCCCACAATTCTAATTTTTACTTAAAATTTTAAATTTCATTGCTGGAAATAAATACTGTCAAGGTTTTTTCCCTTCAAACAGTAGGCTTACCTTGTTAATTTTTGAGAATATGACTACCAAATAACCAACTCTGAATAACCTCATTTGCCTGTCAGTTGTTATTTCAAGACAAAATGCTGTTTCCTGAAAGAGTCTTGCTCAGCTTTCAAGTGAAATAATTGCGTAAGTACTTTTCATTGATATAATGATCATACTTTGGCATGCAGAAGCTTTGTGCATACTTCCTATTTTGTCACATAGAATATTAAAAAGACATGTACTCAAGTATCAATTTTTTTAAATTAATAATTTTGACTGCTTCATCAAGAGCATCTCGTGGAAAACTGACTTTAAAAATTGGCAGTGGAGACTATTAATACAGTTTAGTGCAACCACCTTGACTTTTTACTAAGGCACCAGCAATTTGATAAACCATTGCTTTGGCACTATCAGTGGAAATGTCAACAAAACTGAATATGCAAAAATAACCTTATTAGTAGGAAGATAATTTGAGCTTGTGGACTCCATGGAATGGTCTCAGGATCCCTACACATGTGTAGACCACACTCTGACAGTTGCTGCTGTGGAAGTATGATTTCCAAGCTGTGGACTGCTCTCCTACCATTTTATCAGGACTGGTTCCAAGCACCTTAATGTATAATCAGTGAGGTGAGACATTGCTGTTACTGTAGGATATTAGATTTTATTTAGTTGTTTTGTATGGAGAACAAACTCATTTTGTAAATCATCTTGTTTTCATGGTTTCTGAGCCAGGTAAACCTGATATACTCTTCCAAAGAGGTGGGGGGGGGATTCTTTGGGTGCCCCACAGGGTTTAGAGTAAACTAAGAGCTCAAGGTTTTCAACTATCTCTATTCCAGACTTCTTAGGCCCATCTCTTCTTTATCAGAACACTGTTTTAGCAGAAGAGACATATCATGGCTATTATTTCAGCTTCTTAACATCTGTCATCTGTACAATCAAATATTAATCCTTATTTTTATGTAGGAGATGAAGGTGTCTATTTTTTAAATAGCTTTCTTTCACAACATTCCTAATAGTCAAGTGACATGAACCTGTTTCTCTTTTTTCATGCTTCAGACATAGTCAACCAAACAGCCAATTTACTGTCCTGATTATCATTACCCTCATATATTTCGAATGTTGCAACTATGTATAGGCCAGTATTTCCTCTTTCGCTTGTGATTCTTTCCAATAAACCATAGGTGAGAATCTCAATGTGATGCTGCAGCATTCCAGTAATGGAGACATTTCGCCATTTGACTAGCAGATGATCTCATTCTGGAATCTCATCCTGAGGGTCTGCTTCCTAGCACAGTTTGGGTTACGGACAAAACCAACCTGACCTAAAATTTGGGAAAAAGTATTTATTTGGAAAGTGATCTCAGGAAGTGAGCGGAAAGATGCAATAGGGAAGGGGACAAAGACAATAGAGTATATACTAATAAGTAGTTATCACTGTTTGCAGCTAGGGTTCAAGTCTTGTGAACTCCTTGGGAGGCTGTGTGAAATATACCTCACAATTGTCCATTGTAGGGGTGAGGAAGTTACTTTTGTACTCATTCTTTCCCCTCATTGGTTGAAGATCATTCCTGTGGACTGGCAATGTCTCTTACAGCCAGCCCTCTATAGGGGCCACCACTCCAGCAAACGGAGCAGTTGAAGCCTCAAGGAAACTGGCCCCACAAAACCCCTTCTGACAAGACGATGCTTGGGGTATGAAGCCAAGTGTAGGATTCTTCTTCACTGAAGCTATGAGTGAACTCTGAGTTGGGTGAAAAAATAAGGATGAGTTCCGATTATACCTATCACAGATCCCTACCTCACATTCACACAAAAATCAAATCCAGGAATATTAAAGGCTTAAATGTGAAAGGAAAAACTATAAAGCTTTTATCATTTTTTTAAATTAATGTTTTTATTTATTTTTGAGACAGAGAGAGGCAGAGCATGAGCAGGAGAGGGGCAGAGAGGGAGACACAGAATCTGAAGCAGGCTCCAGGCTCTGAGCTGTCAGCACAGAGCCTGACTAGGGGCTCAGACTCACAGACCGTGAGATCATGACCTGAGCTGAGGTCGGACGCCCAACTGACTGAGCCATCCAGGCGCCCCAAAAGTCTAAAGCTTTTAGAAGACAACGTTGAACTTTTTAGATCTTGTAGGTGTTAAATATTTCTTTAAAAAAATACAAAAATAAATCATGAATAAAAAGTTCAATAATTTCTCCTTACTAAAAGACACCCTAAAGAGACTACTTTAAAAATGCTACAAACTTGAAGATATCTGCAACAGATATAAACAAAAAAATAGTGTATGGTACATGTAAATACTGTGAATCGAAAAGAAAACCCAATAGAAAAATGGGAGGAAAATCAATAAGCAGAAACTTCAAAGACTGAGAAATCAAAATGATCCATAAACTTTTGAAAATATTCAATTTCCTTAACCAGAGGAAAGAAAATTAAAGCCACAAAATTAGCAAAAATAAAACTGTCTGAATGTATCAGGTATTGACAAAAACGCAGAACTCTCATTAGCTTTTAAAGGGAGTGTAAATTGTATAATTTCTGTGAAATGTGAATTGGCATTTCATAGCAGAGTTGAACATGTATATTTCTTATTATCTATCAATACCACTTATAGATATACACCCGAAGAAACTTCTGCACAACAGGATGTCACAAGGATATAGCTTTTTTTAAAAAAAAGAAACACTACAAAACCAGAAATAAACCAACTCTTGTCAGAGAGACTTTGAGTCTTGCTATTGTTTCTTACTAGTTGGGTGATTTGGACAATTTCTTAACCTCCCTAAACCTCAATTCTCTCATCAGTAAAATGAAAACAATACTAGCTCCTAACTCATAGGCTTGTTATTACAATTAAATAATGCATGTAATGTCCTTACAAATGTGCTTTTTTGTTACTTGCTCAATAAATGTTAATAAAATGAATAATTCTTACTTTCATTAGAGTCTCAGAAAAGGACTATTTAAAAAAGAGGGTTATTGTACCTTTTTAATTCCTCAGAGATTGTTAAATAGCATTTGGCTTTATTTATTTTTAGTTATTTGGACTTAATAATAGAACCTACCCCATGGGGTTGATGACAGAATTAAGTGAGATAAAACAGATAATACACTTAGAAAGGCTTCTGTGCTTGATGGTGAAGGCACGACATGGGTGACCACTATTATTTTTTTCCTATTTTATATTAATCTCCTTGGTTTTAAACACTATGACATTTGAGCATTAGCCTAATATGTTTCTTATTCTTTTTCTTGGTTTTTCTCTTCACATATTTAAGTATTTTTATATTAAAACACCAAACTTCTAACCATTGGATTTTATTTGGTTCTTAGATGTCTTTTCCAATAGGTTTTTCCCCTTTTTATTAATCTGTATCCAGTTTAGATTTCCTAAAATTCATTTATTTTTAATCGCATTGAATTTTCTTCTCCTTCATGATCTTGAATATCGTCATATTTTGATCATTTCCTCCCAAGTTTCTATATTGAACCTTTCTTAAAACTTTGCTGTTTAACTTATCTATATGGTTTGTAAATCTAGAGAGGCCTCATCTGTGACTCAGGTCAGAAACCTGAGCCTCAGTACTGAAAAATCAGGCAGTGCAAAATAATACAAAACAAAAGTAAATAAAATAAAGATTTTTGAAGTTGTTATGTGAAAATGACTTGCCAGAATCAGAACTCAATCATAAAAAACTATATAAAAAATCATAAAAAACTCAATCATGAAACTATGGCATGGGTTTTACCTTCCCAATAGCAACCAAAATCCACTTAGATATTAATATAAGGTGGTAGAAACTCTCAGTATAATTAATGTGCACAGCAATGAAATACTTTGACACTCAATTCCCTGCAACATATCCTATTCTACATGGAGTTGAGGGGCTCTCTATCCTTGCCACTCAAAGTGAGGGCCAAGGGCCAGTAACATTAGCATTTTCTGGGAGTTAGCTAGATTCATAAAGTCTCAAATATCGTTCCTTGAATGTTCAATCAGTATCACCATTTTAACAAGGATCCCCAGGCTGTTTCTATGCATAATGGTATTTGGGAAGCTCAGAGCTACAGACAGTCTGATCTGTTCATGCAAGGCACCTTCTTCCTCTAACTAGATAAATGGCTAGGTTCCCTAAAACATGGTATAGGTAGGACAAAGAGGCAGTGATAGCTACCATTAAATGAAATGTTAAGTAGATACCATTGCATGGACTAGTGCATGTGTCTAAGTCTGTTTCTTAGCAATTTATTTATGGCATTTCATGCCACAAGTGTTGGCCACGTATGAGTGTGTGATTTTTTTTTACAGCTGCCTCACTGGAATATTTTGATAAAATATTACTTTTACTATAATATTATTGAAACAATAGAACTTATTTTAATTTACTCAGTGGACAAGCATTTAATGACAACCTGTTTTGTCCTGTACTAGAAGCTGGGACAAAAAGGTGAACAAAACATAAGACTCAGTTTCAAGAAACTCACCATTTAATAAGGAATGGACAGATAGATGGACACTTTTAATGAAGTGAAATAAATGCTTTGATAGAACACGCCCACAGTCATTGGAGGCATCAATGAAGGGCAGCTCTTCTAGATTAAGAGGAAGGTGGGAGGGTGGAAAGGTAATGACCAAGTTTTCTTTTTTTGGTTTTTTTTTTCAACGTTTTTTATTTATTTTTGGGACACAGAGAGACAGAGCATGAACGGGGGAGGGGCAGAGAGAGAGGGAGACACAGAATCGGAAACAGGCTCCAGGCTCCGAGCCATCAGCCCAGAGCCTGACGTGGGGCTCGAACTCACGGACCGCGAGATCGTGACCTGGCTGAAGTTGGACGCTTAACCGACTACGCCACCCAGGCGCCCCAAGTTTTCTTAACGGATGAGTATACTAATTGCTTGGAGAGGAGAAAGGAAAAGAACATTCCTTGGAGTTGAGATGGCATAAACAGATATTCAGAAAGTAACAGTTGGAATTTCAATGGGGACTTTCCAGTACAGATGCTACTGAAGCATACTGTGCAAGACAAAAAGTAGAGACAGATGGACCTGGAGAGGGAGCCAGGGCATTTCAAGTCTGTGTGAAATATCTTGTAGTTTATCTTCTAGGGCGATATTAAAAGGTTTTTAAACAAGGAAGAGCCCAGTCAGATTATCATTATTGGTGGAATCACTCTGGCTGTAGAGTGGAGGAAGAAAGAAGGATGTGGGAAGATAAAATCCAAGGCAAAGAGACTAATTAAGAGGTTGCTACATTCTTGCTGCTTGCTACTAAGACAGCCAAAAGTTACAGAGCTATTTGATGGTGAGATGTCAGCCTCACAACCAACTAGAAGGGGAAAGGTTCAAGGAATATGCAGGAATTGAACACCCCTACACACTTTCTCTACAGCTTTAATGTTGTATTCCACTTTTCAGAACACTGAAATCACTGCTTCAAATGAAGAAATTCTCAAGATATCATCCTTTTCCATCCACTATAGTGTAAAAAAAAATGAAACAATTACATCTTTTATTATGTAAACAGCTTAAACAGAGATAAAATGTAATTTATCTCACATGCTGTCAAATAATTAAAATATTTGTACCACGGATTCCTCAGCCTTTCACACAACATTGGAAGGGGTACTCATTGGAAGGGAGTCTTAATCCAGGAGATAAATCACTTAACATTTTCCTCTTATTTAATTTTTGCCACAGTGCCGGTAGCTTCAGTATAGAGTTGCATTTTCAAGCTTTATGTTTACCCTAGAAGTTAAATGTGCACTTCCTGAACTGCCTGCAGGTAAGAAGAAGTAAATTACATGTTAAAGAAATCTTTAAATTGGGATGAACTGATTTCTCCTCCCCTTCTATATCCTGATTTCTGTCTTAAGCATCATTCCCTTCATACCCCTCTTCACTTTTCTCTCTGATCTCAGCCCAGTGGGAATTAAGATTTTGGAGGAAAATGTATATTTATTCCTAGTTTTACTGAATGATAGAAGAAGGTTTAAGTGATAGGCAAATGAGGGAAATTCAAGTCCTCAATATGCAGAACTAATATGCCTGGTTTTTGGCAGACTGAGAAACTCACTAGGTTCTGTGGTCCATCTTTATCTAAATAATAGCACATTCTCATCTAAAACTTGTAGAGGCTCAGAACTCAGCAAGAGAGATTGCCATTGGATAACTTATTCTGCTGACAGGCACCAAACATTTGAGCCTCCTGCAAGCAAATTTAGCAGTTTTTAGTTTTTTTAATTTTTATTAAAATTGTTTTTAACATTTATTTATTATTAAGAGACAGAGAGAGACAGAGCATGAGCAGGGGAGGGGCCGCGCAATGGGGAGACACAGAATCCGAAGCAGGCTCCGGGCTCTGAGCTGTCAGCACAGAGCCAGACGCGGGGCTCGAACTCACAAACCACGAGATCATGACCTGAGCCGAAGTCGGACACTCAATCAACTGAGTCACCCAGGCACCCCATAACTTCAATACTTTTATTGTTTGTTATTATATATACTCTTTTGGGTCCCATCAATCTTTTTATTACAAGATCTCTAAAACTTACTTCAAAAATACGTTTTCACTTGATAATGGAAAAAATTTCCAGAGTACACAAGTACAACATGAGAATTAATCTTTTAAAAGATTAGGTAATTTTAGATAATATAATGTAGGGCAATGTTTCTTCAAGTTCTATGGGTTTCACTAAAACCCCCAACAAAATTTGGTATGAAGAAAAGTCTGCTCCATTTTCCCTCCCAGAACTCAGGTCATCATGGTGGTGCACCCAGAGTAGATGGGAAGTCAACATTTGAACCATGCATGGTGGCCACTTGGAGGGCTTGTGGTTTCTGTGGAGTAAATCCTGTTCATCCTTAGTCTATTTATTTTATCCCTCATTTATCCTCTTCATAAACTAGGAAAAAAACTCCTGGATTTCAACCTTTCTTGAAACCTGGGTATTAATTTTTTCATGATATCACATGAAATAAAATTCTAGAGTAAAAACCAGTTGATATACATTGCTTGGAAGTCAACCCTAAAGTGAAAAACATTGTTGTCTTACAAATTCCAATCTCTCTTTAAGTTAATGAGTACTAAGGAAAACAAAAAGTAACAACCTCTTCTCAAAACAAACACATTTAATCACATCACTACATTAAACATGTCTAATTACACTATTCCAAACAATGCCTTTACATTCAATCTGTTTCCCCCCCAAGCATCTCATTTAAGAGAGGTGTCAAATCATTATCCTTCTTAGCACCATTCTCCATCCAAGATCAATGGATAACTTACTGGCACTGTTTTACATCTTTAAATATAAGTCACAGATCATCCAGGTAGTGTGCCCAGGATTAAAGGAAATTATCCACCCAATATAGTGGAGAAAGTACAAGGATTCTTATATGAGAAGACCTTATGGGCAATCATCTTTTTGGAAGATGGGAGAAAAGTAAGGGTAGGACAGTGCTAGGAGTAGCACTAAACTTTTAGCTAGTTATTCAAACAAGTTGAGACTAAATTAATTGTCCACAACAAAGAATGGTGGTAGGAGTCTACAGAGATGAAAGTGGGATGAGAAAATCCTTTCTAAGTCCAGTTCCAATGTACCCATTACCATAACTGCAGAACTATGTTGAGATGGCAGGAATAAAAAATGTGCTATTTGTACTGTGACTTTGCTGAATGTTTTTACCTTATAAGAAAAAAAAATTAGATGAATAAATTTTATAACAGTCTGACCCTTATTTAACTTGATGGATGAAGAGAAGTATACTGGGTCAAAATGGAATAAGAGGGACAGATTCAGACATTGGACTTTAAGCATCCCAGGACAGCGATCACTTGTTCATTTCTCCCTCCAGAATGAGTTTCTGAGGGTAAGCACTTCATCTTATCTATGCTTAGCAAAGGGAAGCCACACAAACCCTAAAATTATCCCCAACAACTCCTTAAGAGAGTTTCCAAGCTACACCTCATGGAAAAAAAATACAGTTGACCCTTGAGCAATGTGAGGGTTAGGGGCACGGATGATATGCACAGTCAAAAATCCAGGTAGACACTGTGGGGAGCTAAGATGGTAGAGTAGTAAGGCCATCCTATGCTTTCCTCTTCCCTGAACACACCTAGATAAATATCAAACCATTCTGAATACCTAGGAAATTGATCTGAGTATTCACAGAAGAAACTGCACAACTAGGGGGAGAAAAGAGGCCATATTGTGGAAGGTGGAAGGTACAGACATGTGGTTTGTGGAAGAAACGGATCATGGGTACTGTAGATGGGAGGCATGCTGGGTGCTGTGGAGGGGAGGGAGCCCTGGTCTCATACAGAGGTGAGAGGGGTGCGAGGGGTGAGAGAGAGAGAGAGAGAAAGTACACAGCGGATTGCACAAGGAAAACACTTCCTCAAAGCCATTGGTTGGAAAAATGAGAGGGGCTGATTTTCATGAGGTTTTGCAACCAGCAGGGCTCAAGGACTAGAGATTTAAAGTCTGCAGCATGGCTGGTATAGAGCAATGAAGGCACTGCAATGCTGTAGTAGAGAAGGCAGGCAGGTAAACTGGGGGGCAGGTGGCATAATCTGGGGATCACCTAAGATGCACTGGACGAAATGGTTCCTCCTTCTTGGAGTGTATCTGATGAGGTGGCATTGCCTCTCCAGAGACAAAAGAGTCAGTGGGTGCCATTTCCTTCCCCTTCCCCTCAGCACAGGCACAGAGACAACTGCTGAGGGTGGCTAACCTGGACACCAGCTCTTTATTGTGCTTTACTCCAAACCCAAATGCTCCTTAGCTCTGGTGCTACTACCCTTCTGGGTCACACCTGCATCATTCCAGCATGGTGAGACCCTATCCCAGAACCTAAGTGCGGGTGCCTGACAATATCAGGTCCCTAAAGTTTGAAGTTTTACAACTCAGCCAGCCTGGCTGGGATAGAGCTCAAAGTGCACTGTGATGCTCCAGGCAGGCGAGCAACTCGGACACAGGCAGTGTGCAGCGATCCAAAAAATGCCTAGGATTCACAAGAGGAAATTATTCACTTTTCTGGGAGGGCTTCCCTGGCAGCAGCAAGAATGAAGTCCCCTCTCCAGAGATAAAGGAGCTGGCTGGTGCCATGTCCCTCCCTTGCCCCTCAGCATAAACTAACTTCAGCAAATAGCACATCACCAACACTGGCTTCCTAAACTGCTTAGCCCAACTCCAACCTCCTGTACTCGGCTTGTACTTCTTTTCTCTAGCAAGTTTGCCTAAGAACCAGTGCAGCCTGCCCTTCTGCCAGACCAGGAAACCACCCCACCCTGCCCACAACACACACCACATCTACTGACCATAGAGTTCTGCAAAGCTTCAGCCCTAGTGGAAACAGCATCAGGTCTCTCTTAACAAGCAGACCAGAGCACATCTAGTTAAAACCCACCACACCCTAGCTAAGGCAAGGAGAAACCCTGCAGAGGACTGACCTGAGGGTAAAGCAGCCGTAACACAGCAGCAGAATGCATGTAGCATACACCAGAAACAATTCCTGAAGTGCCAAGCTCTTGAGAGTATATGACCTCTTCTTCACAAAGCCATTACTGGCAGGAACAGGAAAAATAACAGGTTTTCCTAACACATAGAAAAGGACAGAGACCTAGACAAAATACCAAGATTGAAGAATTCATCCCAAAAGAAATAACAAGAAAAAGTCACACCTAGGGTCTATCTAATTGAAACAGATGTAAGTAATATGCCTGATCCAGAATTTAAAGCAACAATCATAAGGATACTAACTGGGCTTGAGAAAAGCAAAGACACAAAGGGGTTCCTTACAGCAGAGATAAAAGAGCTAAAAACTAATCAGGCAAAGATGAATAATACAAGTCAAGATTCAAAACTGACTGGATGTAATGACCACAAGGATGGAAGAAGCAGAGGACCATATAAGTGATACAGAAGACAAAATTATGGAAAATAATAAATATGCACAAGAGAGGGAAAGAAGAATCTTAGATCACAAAAGTAGACTTAGGGAACTCAGTGACTCCATAAAGCATAACAACATTCATATCATAGGAGTCCCAGAAGAAGAAGAGAGGGTAAAAGGGGCAGAAAGTTTACTCAAAGAAATTTTAGCATAAAATTTCCCTAGTCTGTGGAAGGAAATGGACATCTAAATACAGGAGGCGCAGAGAACTCCCATCAAAATCAACAAAAGCAAGCCAACACCAAGACATATTGTAGTTAAATTTGCAAAATATATAAAGAAAAATCCTAAAAGCATCGAGACAAAAAGAAGTCCCTAACTTATGAGGGAATATAAATAAGGTTAGCAGCAGATCTCTCCACAGAAACTTTGAAGACAAGAAGGGAGTGACATGATATATTCAACGTGCTGAATGGGAAAAATATGCAGCCAAGAATACTCTATCCATCAAGGCCATCAGTTGAAATAGAAGGAGAGATAAAGAGTTTACCAGACAAAAACTAAAGGAGTTCGTGACCACTACACCAGCCCTAAAAGAAATATTAAAGAGGACTGTTGAATGGGAAAGAAAGACCAAAAGCGACAAAGACTTGAAAGGAACAGAGAAAATCTCCAGAACAACAACAAAACAAGTAATAAAATGGCACTAAATTCATATCTATCAAAAGTTACTCTGAATGTAATTTTTTTAAATGTTTTATTTTATTTTTGAGACAGAGAGAGACAGCATGAACGGGGGAGGGGCAGAGAGAGAAGGAGACACAGAATCCGAAACACGCTCCAGGCTCTGAGCTGTCAGCACAGAGCCTGATGCGGGGCTCGAACTCACGGACCACGAGATCATGATCTGAGCTGAAGTTGGATGCTTAACTCACTGAGCAACCCAGGCACCCCAAAATTACTCTGAATGTAAATGGACTAAATGCTCCAATCAAGAGACACAGGGTGACAGAATGGGTAGAAAAACAAGAGCCAACTACATGCTGACTACAAGAGTCTCATTTTAGACCTAAGATACCTGCATATTGAAAGTGAGGGGATGGAGAAATATTTATTATGCAAATGGACATTAGGAGGGTACATATTGTGATGAGCACTGGGCATTTTATGTAAGTGATGAATCACTAAATCCTACACCTGAAACTACATACACTGTATGTTAATTAACTGGAATTTGAATAAAAACTTGGAAGAAAAAAAATCCATGGAGAACTTTTGACTCTATCAGAACTTAACTACTAATTGCCTACTAATTGTTGCCCAAAAGCTTTATTTACAAAATAAACAGTTAACACATATTTTGTATGTTATATGTATTATATTCTATATTCTTAAAGTAAGCTAGAGGATAGAAAATGTTATTAAGAAAATCATAAGGAGCTGGGGTGCCTGGGTTTCTCTGTTGGTTGAGCATGCAATTCTTGATTTCAGCTCAGGTCATGATCTCATGGTTGTGAGATCAAGCTCCTTTTCAGGCTCTGTGCTGAGCTGAGTGTGGAGCCTGCTTAAGATTCTCTCTCTTTCTCCCTTTAACACTCTCCCCCACTCGTGTCCTCTAAAATAAAAATAAAAAATAAAAAATTATAAGGAACAGAAAAATACATTTACAGTACTGTACTACAAAAAAAAATCCACAAGTAGACCCATGTAGTTCAAACCTGTGTTATCCAAGGGTCAACTGTATACAGGCAGAGCTCAACAGTCTTGAGTGAGAAGATGGAACTGGGATTCCCAGAGGTCAAAACAGCTATATTTAAAAAAGGCAGAGTAAGGAACAGTAAACACCTGCATAGAGAGAGTTCCATCAATCTGTAGAGGGGAATCCTTGAGTCATTAACCAAGGACTGATCAGCATATGCATGTGACGAAACTACCCAAGGCCAAGGGGAAAACTGTGTGAAGTAAGCTAAGGGGAAAAAATTGTTGGAGCTTTTATAGTGTCAGGACTATTTCATGTTCTCACCAGCCTTCATAAGTCTTGAGGCACTGAGTACAACATTTAAACTCTGGTAAAACACACACACACACACACACACACACACAACTTAAAAGAAGCTTTGAGGGGCGCCTGGGTGGCTCAGTCGGTTGAGTGGACGACTTCAGCTCAGGTCATGATCTCACGGTCCGTGAGTTCGAGCCCCGCATCAGGCTCTGTGCTGACAGCTCAGAGCCTGGAGCCTGTTTTGGATTCTGTGTCTCCCTCTCTCTGACCCTCCCCCATTCGTGCTCTGTCTCTCTCTGTCTCAAAAATAAATAAACATTAAAAAAAAGACGCTTTGAAAGGAAAAGAAATATTTCTAAGTAACTTAAGTGCATCCAAGACAAAGTTTAAAAAGTATTTCTGGGAATACAAAAATATACAGCATTCCACAAAGTAAAATTCATGTCTGGCATCCAATAAAAGATTGCCAGGTATACAAAGAAGGAGAAAACTGCAATTAATAATGAAGAAAAAACTCAATCAATAAAACAGAACCAGAAATGACGCAGATGATAGAATTAGTACATGAAGCATTAAAACAGTCAAGAGACAGAGAAATATTGGGAAAAGTCCAAGTCCAATTTCTAGAGATAAAAATACATCTGAGAGTATCACATTAAACACTGCTAAAGAAAAGATTAGTGAGTTTAAACACATAGCAATATAAACTATCCAAAATGAAACAGAGAGAGAGAGAGAGCGCGCGCATGAGAAACTGAAAATAAAAAGAACAGCATGCCCTTCAAATCGGCCAGGAGGAGGTCCAACTTTTACTCTTCACAGATGATATGATACACTCTATGGAAAACCCTAAGGAGTCCACCCCCAAACTTCTAGAACTGATTCATGAATTCAGCAAAGTTGCAGGATATAAAATCAACACACAGAAATCGGTTGCATTCCTATACACCAACAATGAAACAACAGAAAGAGAAATCAAGGAATCGATCCCATTTACAGTTGCACCAAAACCCATAAATACCTAGGAATAAATCTAACCAAAGAGGTGAGAAAACTATAGAAAGCTTATGAAAGAAATTGAAGAAGACACAAACAAAATGGAAAAAGATTCCATGCTCCTGGATAGGAAGAACAAATATTGTTAAAATGTCAATACTACCCAAAGCAATCTACACATTCAATGCAATCCCTATCAAAACACCAGTATTCTTCACAGAGCTAGAACAAATAATCCTAAAATTTGTATGGAACCATAAAAGACCCTGAATAGCCAAAGCAATCTTGAAAAAAAAAAAAACAAAGCAGGAGACATCACAATCCCAGACTTCAAGCTGTACTACAAAGCTGTAACCATCAAGACAGTATGGTACTGGCACAAGAACAGACACTCAGATCAGTGGAACAGAATAGAGGACCCAGAAATGGACCCACAAACGTATGGCCAACTAATCTTTGACAAAGCAGGAAAGAATATCCAATGGAATAAAGACAGTCTCTTCAGCAAGTGGTTCTGGGAAAACTGGACAGCGACATGTAGAAGAATCAATCTGGACCACTTTCTTACACCATACACAAAAATAAACTCAAAGTGGATGAAAGACCTCAATGTAAGACAGGACGCCATCAAAATCCTTGAGGAGAAAGCAGGCAAAAACCTCTTTTATCTTGGCCGCAGCAACTTCTTACTCAACACATCTCCAGAGGCAAGAGAAACAAAAGCAAAAATGAACTATTGGGACCTCATCAAAATAAAAAGCTTCTACATAGCAAAGGAAACAATCAGCAAAACTAAAAGGCAACCTACGGAATGGGAGAAGATATTCACAAATGACTTATCAGATAAAGGGTTAGAATCCAAAATCTATAAAGAACTTATCAAACTCAACACCCCCAAAACAAATAATCCAGTGAAGAAATGGGCAAAAGATATGAATAAACACTTCTCCAAAGACGACATCCAGATGGCCAACTGACACATGAAAAAATGCTCAACGTCACTTATCATCAGGGAAATACAACTCAAAACCACAATGAGATACCACCTTACACCTGTCAGAATGGCAAACATTAACAACTCAGGCAACAACAGATGTTGGCGAGGATGTGGAGAAAGCGGATCTCTTTTGCATTGTTGGTGGGAATGCAAGCTGGTGCAGCCATTCTGGAAAACAGTATGGAGGTTCCTCAAAAACCTAATAATAGAACTACCCTATGACCCAGGAATTGCACTACTAGGTATTTATCCAAGGGATACAGGTATGCTGTTTCAAAGGGACACATACACCCCAATGTTTACAGCAGTACTATCAACAATAGTCAAAGTATGGAAAGAGCCCAAATGTCCACCGGTGGATGAATGGATAAAGAAGATGTGGTGTATATATGTACAGTGGAGTATTACTTGGCAATCAAAAACAATGAAATTTTGGCATTTGTGACTACATGGATGGAAGTGGAGGGTATTATGCTAAGTGAAATTAGAGAAAGACAAAAATCATATGACTTCACTCATATTTGGACTTTAAGAGACAAAACAGATAAACGTAAGGGAAGGGAAAGAAAAATAATATAAAAACAGGGAGGGGGACAAAACAGAAGAGACTCATAAATATGGAGAACAAACAGAGGGTTATAGGAGGGGGTGTGGGAGGGGGGATGGGCTAAATGGGTAAGGGGCACTAAGAAATCTACTCCCGAAATCATTGTTGCACTATATGCTAACTAATTTAAATATAAATTTTAAATGAATAAATAAATAAAATTAAAAATTAAAAGAATAGCATGGTCACGAATGGTGGGATAACTTTAAGCATCTTATTATGTGTATAACTGGCAGCCTAACTGAGAGGAGAAAGGGAGAGGAGATTAGAAGATATATGGCCTAAAAATTTCCAAACTTCACGAAAACTACAAACCCACAGATCCAAGATCAACAGAACCCAAACACAAGATGTTTGAAAAAAAAAAAAAAACAACTACATAAAGGCACATCATAATAAAATTGTTTAGAATCACTGACAAATCAGAAAATCTTTTTTAAGGAGAATATTATATTTTATATATATATGTAAATATATATATATTATATATTTATTATATATTATTATATATCATATATTATATATATTATATATTATTATTATATATAAATATATATTATATATTTATTATTATATTATATTTTATTTACCCATTCTATGGGTCTTTATTCTTTTTTTAAATACAACTTATTGTTACGTCAGCTAACATAGAACGTATACGGTGTGCTCTTGGCTTCGGGAGTAGATTCCCATGATTCATCACTTATATAAAACACCCAGTGCTCACTGAACAAGTGCCCTTCTCAATGCCCATCAATGCTCTCCCTGCCCTCCCCTCACACAATTTGTTCTCTGTACTTAAAAGTCTCTTAAGTTTTGCCTCCCTCTCTTGTAACAATTTTTTTTCTTCCCCTTCCCCAATGGTCTTGTTAAGTTTCTCAATTTCCACATAGGAGTGAAAACATATGATATCTGTCTTTCTGTGACTGACTTATTTTGCTAGCCTAATACCCTCCATTTCCATCCACGTTGTTGCAAATGGCAAGATTTCATTATTTCTCATTGCCAAGTAGGATTCTATTATGTGTGTGTGTGTGTGTATACATACACACATACTTATATATATACACACATACACAAACATACATGCACACACACCACATCTTCTTTATCCATTTATCAGTTGATGGACATTTGGGGTCTCTCCATAATTTGGCTATTGTTGATAGTACTGCTATAGTCATTGGAGTACATGTATCCCTATGAATCAGCACTCCTGTATCCTTTGGATAAATTCCTAGTAGTGCTATTGCAGGGTTGTAGGGTAATTTAATCTTTAATTTTTTGAGGAAACTCCACACTGTTTTCCAGAGTAGTTGCACCAGTTTGCATTCCTACCAAAAATGCAAGAGGGTTCCCATTCTCCACATCCTCGCCAACATTTGTTGTTTCCTGAGTTGTTAATTTTAGCCACTCTGACTGGTGTGAGGTGATATCTCAGTGTAGTGTTGATTTGTATTTCCCTTATGATGAGTGATACGGAACGTCTTTTCATGTGTCTGTTAGTCATCTGGAGGTCTTCTTTGGAAAAATGTCTATTCATGTCTTCTGCCCATTTCTTCACTGGATTATTTATTTTTCAGCTGTTGAGTTTGGTAAGTTCTTTATAGATTTTGGATACCAACCCTTTTTCCAATATGCCATTTGCAAATATCTTCTCCCATTCCACTGGTTGCCTTTTAGTTCTGTTGTTGTTTCCTTTGCTGTGCAGAAGCTTTTTATCTTGATGAGGTCCCAATAGTTCATTTTTTGCTTTTATTTCCCTTGCCTTTGGAGATGTGTCAAGTAAGAAGTTCCTGTGGCCAAGGTCAAAGAAGTTGTTACCTGTTTTCTCTTCTAGGATTTTCAATCAATGACAAATCAGAAAATCTTAAAAGCAGGCAGATAAAAAAATGCACAGTTGGTGATGTGGGAAACAAAGGCAAAAGAAAAAATTAAATTGTCTTACAACTTACAAGTTCCTGAGACAGGCAATGTGACCTTCCTCTAGGAACTCAGCCACCTTGACATTAATACTTTGCTATGGGCAAAAGGCAATTTTAACTTAGCATTATCCCAAACTCCAGAATCCTGTTTGTTTACTTTAACATACTGAAATTCCTTTGGAAATTTCTCTTATCTCTACCTCCCCCCCCAGATATATGTTAGCAATCATCCTCTAAGCAAATGGCTAATATATATCTGAAGGTTCTCATGAGTAAGGTTTTATTAAGCAGCAATAAATAACCTTTTCCCAACAATGGCAAGCCCCTTTAAGATCCTGGAAACTTTGTTTTCAAAATTCCTTAGAGACTTACACTATCCCTAATTTCCTCCATACTTAAAAGTATATAACAGGTCATTTGTCACAATCCCAGTGCAGCTCTTTATGCATGCAGATGGGTCCTGTCCCCATGCTTTAGTAAAACCACCTTTTTTGCATCAAAAACATCTCAAGAATTCTTCTTTGATCGCCAGCTCTGAATCCCAACATTTCCACATCAGTAGGTATAAAAGAACAAAGATAGGAATGAAATCATGCCTCTTGTCAGAAACAAAGTAAACCAGGAGACAAAAGAGCAGGGTCCCAAAGTATTGAGAGAAAAAGATGATCATCTATTCCTAGGAAAAATATATCTTAGACAGGAAGGTGAAATATAGGATTTTTTCCCCACATACATGAAAGACGAGAAAGTTAAAAGATTTCATCACTATTCAATATGCACTATAAGAAATGGAAAAGGGAGCACTACAAGCAGAAAAGAAAGATGCTAGATAAAAATCTGAATCTATATAAACAAAAGGAGAGCACTGGAAATGTTAAATATGTGGGTAGATACATTTTTGAACCCATACACTTTTGTTACTTTTCAACCTCTTTATTGACTATTTAAGGAAAATCAATAGCATTATATTGTTGTGTTTGTAACATATGTAGGAATAA
This sequence comes from Lynx rufus, assembly GCF_022079265.1. NCBI lineage: Eukaryota > Metazoa > Chordata > Mammalia > Carnivora > Felidae > Lynx > Lynx rufus. Next base: position 28,940,512 of record NW_025814827.1, on the reverse strand, counting down.
AATGTATTTCAACAATAGTCCTAATTCCAGGAAGAGGGAAATGGAAGTATATTACTATATCTAAAGTAGTGTCATATTACTTATAGGTAGACTACAAGATAAATTAGTATATTAAAGCAGCCACTCAAACAAACAAAAACCACATTAGAGTTACAGCTTCAACACTAACAAAGGTAGAAAGACCAAAAGATGGTGGAAAAAGGAAACAAAGAACAAATGGAAAAAGTAGAAAGCAAATAGCAAGATGGTAGATTTAAACACAATCACTAATCAGATTAAATAAGTTGCCTAAACGTCTGAGGTGAAAGGTTGGGACTGTCAGATTAGATTAAAAAGTAAGACCCAATTATATGTTTCCAATGAGAAACTCACTTTGAATATAAAGGCAGAAATAGGTTAAAAGTAAGAAGATAAAGATATGCCATACAAACTCTGCTTAAAAGAAATTTCAAGTAGTGGGCACCTGGGTGGCCCAGTTGGTTAAGCATCCGACTTCAGTTCAGGTCATGATCTCCCAGCTAGTGAGTTCAAGCCCCATGTCTGGTTCTGTGCTAACAGTTCAGAGCCTGGAGCCTGCTTCATATTCTGTGTCCCCCTCTCTCCATCTGCTTCTCCCCTGCTCATGCTGTCTCACTCTCTCAAGAGAGTTTTTTTTTTTTAAGAAATTTCAAGTAGCTATATTAATACCAGACAAAATGGATTTTATAAAAAACAGTATTACTAGAGATAAAGTTGGCTTTTTCATAATGAAAAAGGGATCAATTAATCAAGAAGACATAGCAATCCTAAATATATATGCACCTAATAACAGAGCATAAAAATATATGAAACAAAATCTGGTAGTGTTACAAGGAAAAAATAGGCAAATCTACAATTACAACACTCTTCTGTCAATAACTTATAGAACAAGCAGGCAGAAAATCATTAAACATATAGAAGGCTTAATGTTAAGATAATAAGAAACACTATAAAAAAAAAACCAGCTAATTAAAATTTAAAGAACACTCCACCACATCCAGCTAAATATATATGCTTCTTATTCTTTTCCAGTGCACTTGTAAAATTTAACTAAATAAAACTCATTCAGGGCCATAAATTTCAAATTTCAATAAATTTCAAAGAATGCAGATCACACAAACTCTGTTCTCTAACAACAAACGAATTAAATTAGAAGATAATAACAAAGATATTTAGATAATCTATAACCATTTGGAAATGAAATAAAACACTTTTAAATACCTCCTCCTTCAAATAAGAATTCAAAACAGCAATTAAAGAGTATTTTGAACTGAAAGAAAATGACAACATAATATATCGAAAGGTGTACAAGACATCTGAAACAGTGCAGAAATTTATGGCACTAATACCTAAATGGCAAGGAGTAAGGTCTCAAATCAAGGACTTCAACTTCCATATTAAGAAAACGGAAAAGAAAAAAAAAACTCAATGTAAACATAAGAAAGGAAATCACAAGGAATTGAAATCAATGAAATAAAAAATGTATACATAAGTCAATGAAACCAAAAGTTGGCTTTTTGAGAAATGCAATAAATAATGAATCTTTAGTCAGACTTATCAGGGAACAAATAAATTCGTACATATATGCATATGCACATATACCTAAGAGAGAGAAGAATCATTATTATCAGAAATAAATGAATAACATCTGTAAATACTGTAAATATATTAAAGAGATACTAAGTGAATATTATGAACAACTTCATGCTGTTAAGTTCAAGAACTTTAGTGGAATGGGCAACTTCATTGAAAGACATAAAATACCAAAGCTTATTTATGAAGAAATAAATTACTTGTATAGCCTTATATTATGAAATTAAATTTATAGCTACATGCTTCCCACAAAGAATAAACACCAGATTCAGATGACTTCACTCTGCCAAACGTTTCAAGAAGAAATGGTATCAATTACATATAAACTTTCCCAGAAAATTAAAAATGAGGGCATACTTTCCAACTAATTCTATAAAATCAACATTACTATGATACCAAAACAGAAGGACATTATAAAAAAGGAAATTACAAACTAATATCCCTTATGAACATAAATATAATAATTACTAACAAAATGTTAGTAAATCTAATTTTGGAACATATGAAAATTATAATATATCATAATCAAATGAGCTTTTTCTGTGAATTCCAAGATTACCTTAATATTCAAAAATAAATCAAGAGGACTTTGATTTTTAGCTCTGACACAGAGAGTTTAGAAATTATCATTCCTGTTTTTCAAGAAGAAAAAGCTGAATAACTAAAAATCAATGACTTTTCTTGGACCAATTTGAGAATCAAGGTCTTGGGGCAAACTGCTACCCTGAAATCTGGAGAGACAGGTGGATACAAAAATCACACCTAAGAGCAGCCTAAATGAAACAGAAGCTACTGGAAACATAAACTGGTAGGAATACTTGCATGGCAACTCTGATGAATTGCTGGAGGTTCAGTGAGGTCTAGCAGGAGAATGAGAAAATTCTGGGTCAGCAGTGTTGGGGAGGTGCCACATTTTTATGGATTTTACTTGGAGATACTCAAGTACTCCTGGTGAAGAGCCATGAAAAAACATTGATGTTTCTGGCAGGGAAGGGATAAAATCAAGCTTGCAATATGACCAGAACATTCTCCATCACAAAGGCCTGCCCAGTAAGGGAAAAGACTACTAGAACATTTTGTAAGATGAGGAAATAGAAATTACTCAACTCCAGCCTCCTGTAAGCCTTTCTATCTCACCTAACAACAAAAGCAACAAAAAAAAGCTGAGAAAATATTATGAAGGTCACACCCAGTGCCTAGCCCCACTTAAAGACTGAGACTTAATCATAAGATTATGGACTGCTTTCCTTTCTTCCATGACTTACCATCACAACAACAGGCCTCCAGTATAATAATAGTGGATTATGTTGAAAGAGCCCTAAGGCTCAGACCCTATTTAACAAACAGTTTTTAAGGAGGCCTAAAGACAGAAGGGCAGCAAATAAGAACACCAGAGAAAACAGAAGGCTCTGGCACCTCCAGCTACAGCAAACATTAGGCAAAGACAATCTCCTAGCCAAATTAACATGAGACCTGATACTAACTGACTATTTATTTCAGATCCTATTACATGATACACAATATATGAGTTCTAACAAAAACCTTTGTAAGGTGTGCTGAAAGGCGAGCAAAAACAGTGTGGAAAGACAAGTATCATTTGCTTAGGTATGTCACAGAGTGTGGGATGATCAGACAAGAATTTAAAATAACTATAACTGGGGCGCCTGGGTGGCGCAGTCGGTTAAGCGTCCGACTTCAACCAGGTCACGATCTCACGGTCCGTGAGTTCGAGCCCCGCGTCAGGCTCTGGGCTGATGGCTCGGAGCCTGGATCCTGTTTCCGATTCTGTGTCTCCCTCTCTGTCTGCCCCTCCCCCGTTCATGCTCTGTCTCTCTCTGTTCCAAAAATAAATAAAAACGTTGAAAAAAAAATTTAAAAAAAAAATAAAATAACTATAACTGATATGTTAAGAACTCCAATGGATAGAGTAGACAACATGGAAGAAACAGATGGGTAAGATAAGCACAGAGATGAAAATACTAAGAAAGCATCTAAAGGAAATGCTAAAAATAAAAAAAAAAGACTAACAGAAAAGAATAATGCTTTTGATAGGAGCATCAGTAGACTGGACATGATCAAAAAAAGAATCAGTGAGCTTGAAGATATGTCAGTAGAAACTTTAGCATGGAAAACACCAAGCAAGATAAAAACTGAACGTTTTTCCCCTAGGCATATTACATTCAAAGAGCAGAAACATAAAAAGAGAAAATCTTGAAAGCAGCCAGGGGGTGCACCTTAAGTATAGAAGAACAAGGATGAGAATTATATCAGACTTCTTGTCAGAAATCACACAAGCAAAAAGAGAGTAGACTGAAGTATTTAAAGTGCTGAAAGAAAAATACAGTAATCTATATTTTTATATCCATCAAAATTATCCTTTGAAAGAGAAAGACTATCAGACAGACAAAAATTGAGGGAATTCATTGTTGGTAGATCTGGCCTACATAAATATTAAAAGTGCTTCAAGGAGAAGGAAAATAATATAGGTCAGCAACTTGGATCTATATAAAGGTAAGCATCTGGAAATGACCAAATAAAGGTTAAAAAACTTTTATTTTTCTTATTCTTCATTAATCTAATAGATAACTGTTCAGAATGATAATCATAACAATATTTTGGGTGACTATACTACATGGATAAATAGAATGAATGACAGCAATATTTTAAGTATAGGGGATTCAAGGGATCTGGGAACAGATCTAGGAAACAATATTACCATATGAACAGGAGGGGCAGTAGCATACACAAGATTAAATGAGTGACACCTTGATAGGTTTGAATATGAAGAAATTCTCTTATAAAAGAAGTCTGTCCAGAGAGTACAGCATGGGATTCATTACTTAGGAGGAGAAGAGGGCAAAGGAACTCTCACCAGAAAGGAGCAGCTTCCTGCTTGTCACCAAGCAGATCTCTGTATCAGAGATCTTTGAAATCTCTAGCAGCTTGGGGTTTCATAAACACAAGTCACTAGTTTATCAAAAACCAGCAAATGTGTGTGGGGTGTCATGGGATATACCAAGAAGTAATCTCTAAAAGGCTAAAAAATCTGCTTGTGTGGACTATTATTAAAATCACTGAATATGTAAAAAAATGACACTTGTGAGCTTTTAAATTAACTGATCTCAGCACACAGTGAAAAAAAAAAAACAATCTAGAGACCATTTTGTGGGTTCCGCTTTGCTTTGTTCAGCAAAGCTGAAGATGGCAGAAAGGATTACTCAAGACTCCATGCAAGTCAAGAGAGGTGAGAGGGAGGCTAAGGGAAGTCTCCCTCCGCTGCTCTCAAGCTCCCATATTTATTGAGCATACCTTTACGGAAACAATGAGCAATAGGTCAGTGGGCTAAGTGCCAGTAAGAACATACAGAAAACATGCAGAAAAACAAGGTAAGACAGAGTCTAAGGAATTTATGAGCATAGGCAGGACCTAACCCCTAGATTTACATTAACTAGATAAGCAAAGCATGGCCTCTGTTTTCAGCAAGGCTAGAAAGCAGTTTTTGCTTTGCAATGCATTCCCTATAATCTCCTAACCCAGGACACAGCTATTTGATTTCCCACACCAATTCACAGAGGTCATCTTTGACTTTATATAATGGTAAGGGGAGGAAGGGAGGAACTAAAAATACTATGTTATAAGGTACCTGTACTACCTGTAAAGTTGTATAGTGGTATTTGAGAGTCAACTCTACTTACACATTTGCAAATCTATATAGAAAGCTCCAGGGCTACCACTAATTTTAAACACATACACACACACACACACACACACACACACACGCACTTGATATGCCAAGAAAGAAGAAAAAATAGGTTCATACAATATGCTCAGTTAAAATCAGAAAAGGCAGAAAATGAGGGGAAAAAAACAAAAGGCAAGTTGAACAAATAGAAAATAATTACAAACATATTAAATATTAAACCAACTGCATCAATCATCACTGTAAATGTAAGTGGTCTAAATATGCCAATTAAAAGACAGATTTGTCAGAGTAAATTAATAAAACAAAATAGAGTGAATTAAAAAACAAGATGCTGTCTATAATAATATGCTTTAAATCTAAAGATACAGATAAAAGTAAGTGGTAGAGAAACATATCATGCTAACATTAATCAAATGAACGCTGGAGTATCCATATTAATTTCAGACAAAGCAGATTTCATAACAAGAAAAATTATCAGAGATTTAAAAAAAACATTACATAATTTTAAAAGAGTCACTTCTTTAAGAAAACAAACCAATACTTCATATTTTGGCATGCAAAAAAGAACGTGTCTAGATTTATGAGGCAAAAACTGATAGATCTGTAATGAGAAATGGACAAATCCACTACAGTACCTGTAGACTTCTACTTCCCTCTTTAAATAATTGATAAATCATGTCTAATTTTCACTTTAGAAAAGAAGAGAAATTTAGGCCTAAAGAAAGAAGAAAGTAATTGAAATCAGAGCAGAAATCAGTGAAATTGAAAAATTGCTTTAAAAAAATTTTTTTGAGAGACATTTTTGGACAGAAAGAGACAGAGCACAAGTGGGGGAGGGGCAGAGAGACAGAGGGAGACACAGAATTCCAAGCAGGCTTCAGTCTCTGAGCTGTCAGCACAGGGCCCAATGTGGTGCTCTGGAACCCAAGAACTGCAAGATCATGATCGGAGCTGAAGTCAGACACTTAACCAACTGGGCCACCAAGGTGCCCCTAAATGCCAGTTTCCTGAAAAGATAAATAAAATTAACTTCTATCCAGATTAACCAAGAAAAAGAACACAAATTACCACCATTAAAATGAAAAAAAGGGTCATTACTATTCCTTAGAGATGCAAAAAATAAAGGGCCAAGACAAAAAACTTTACGCTTACAAATTTGATAATTTAAATGTATCAATTCCTTAAAAGACACAAACTACCAAAAGTCATGCAAGGAGAAACAAACAATCTGAATAGGTCTATATCTATTGAAGAAAATGAATCAATGATTAACAATCTTCCAAAAAAAGGAAAACAAGAGGCCTACATTATTTTACTGGTGACTTCTGTCAAAGATTTAAGGAAGAAATAATACCGGGGTGCCTGGGTGGCTCAGTTGGTTGAGCGCCCAACTTTGGCTCAGGTCATGATCTCATAGTTGGTGAGTTCGAGCCCCGTATCGGGCTCTGTGCTGACAGCTCGGGGCCTGGAGCCTGCTTTGGATTCTGTGTCTCCTTCTCTCTCTGCCCCTCCCCCACTTGTGCTCTGTCTCTATCAAAAATACATTTAAAAAATTTTTAATGATGAAATAATACCAATTCTCCTCAATTTCCTCAAGAAAACAGAAGCAGAGGAACACATCCTAACTCATTTTATGAGGCCAGCATTACTTTAAAACTAAAACCAGATATACACATTACAAAGAAGGAAAACTACAGACCAATCTCTCTCAGAAGTAGAGATGGAAAAATCCTCAAGAGAACATTAACAAACCAACCCAACAATGTATGAAGAATTATGTACCAAGACCAGGTGGGACTTATTCCATGTATACAAGACTGTTTCAACACTTGAAAATCAATTAAGTAGTCCTTCACATCAATAGGGAACAATCATAATAATATCAATAAAAATTCTAGCCGGTATGTTATGGACATTGAGAAAATGATTCTAAAGTTTTATGGAAGCCAAAAGACTCCGAATAGTCATTGCAGTACTGAAGAAGAACAAAGGTGAAAGACATCTCAAGTCTTAATAAAAAGCTAAAGTAATCAAGACAGAGTGGTATTAGCTAAACAAACTGATAGCTGAAAAAAAATGGAGTAAGATAGAGAGCCTAGAAGTAGAACCACACAAATGCAGACCTTCCTCCACTTATGAAGTTATATCCCAAAAAATCCACCATAATTTGAAAATATTTTAAGTCAAAAATGGACATCTAACTTATCACACATCATAGCTTAGCCTAGCCCATCTTAAACATACCCAGAACACTTCCATTAGTCTATAGATGGAAGAATCACCTAATACAAAGCACGTTTTATAATAAAATGTTGAATACTCCATGTAATTTGTTGAATACTGTACTGAAAGCGAACAACAGAATGGTTTCACAGGTACAAAATCATTTTAAGTGTATCAGTTTTTTACCCTTGTGACCGTGTGGCTGACTGCAAGCTGTGGTTTACCGCCACTGCCCAGCATCATGAGAGAGTATGACACAACATACTGCCAGCCCAAGATGAAAATCCAGAATTTAAAGTATGATTTCTCCTGAACGAGTATGGCTTTCGCCCCATTGTAAAGTTGAAAAATCTAACTTGAATCATCATAAGTTGGGGACCACCTACGCAGTTCACTGATATTTGACAAAGGAGCAAAAGCAGTTCATTGGGGGAAAGAATAGTGTCTTCAACAAATGCCAAACTTCTGGTCAAAAGATAAGTAAGTGCTGAGGGATGAAAAAAAATGCTAACAATTAGATATCCATATTTTAAAAAATCCTACCAGACTGATTTCATAAAATAACTCAAAATGGTCATAGATCTGAATATAAAATGTAATACTACAAAATTTCTAGAAGAAATAATAGGAGAAAATCTACATGACTCAGGGTTTGCCAAAGAGGTTTTAGATATAACACTAAAAGCACAATCCATGAAAGAAAAAAAAGGTAAATTGGATATTATAAAAATTAAAAACTTTTGCTCTACAAGCCACTGCTAAGAGTCAAAAGACAAGACCACAGACTGAAAGAAAATATCTGCAAACCATATATATGGTAAAATACTTGTATTCAAAGCACACACACCAGAACTCTTAAAACTCAGTAATAAGAAAACAACAAAACAAGCAACTTAAAGCAGGCAAAAAAATCTGGACACCACACCAGAAAATATACAGATGGCAAATAAATATGAAAATATGTTCAACATCATTTGTCATTAGGGAATTGCAAATTAAAGCAGTGAGATAACACCAGAAATCTATTAGCATAGCTAAAATTTAAAAAAAATATTAAAACAAAACAGATAATACAAAATGCTGGAGAGGATGTGGAGCAAGAGAAATTTTCATTCGTTGATAATGTGAATACAAACTGTTACAACCACTTTGGAAGACAGTTTGACAGATTTACGTGAAAATAAACATACTCTTACAATACAATCCAGCAATTGCACTGCTAGGTATTTATCCAGTTGATTTGAATACTTATGATGTTCATACAAAAATGTACACACAGATGTCTAAGCAGCTTTATTCACATTTGCAATAACTGGAAACAACCAAGATGTCCTTGATAGGGTTCATAAATGAGCAAATTGGTAGATCTATATAGTGGAATATATAGTGATAAAAATAAGCTATAACTCATGAAGACACAGAGGAAACTTAAATGTGTATTTCTTTTTTTTTAAATTTTTTTTAACGTTTATTTATTTTTGGGACAGAGAGAGACAGAGCATGAACGGGGGAGGGACAGAGAGAGAGGGAGACACAGAATCGGAAACAGGCTCCAGGCTCTGAGCCATCAGCCCAGAGCCTGACGCGGGGCTCGAACTCACGGACCGCGAGATCGTGACCTGGCTGAAGTCGGAAGCTTAACCGACTGCGCCACCCAGGCGCCCCTTAAATGTATATTTCTAAGGGAACTTGGGAAGATGGTGGAGTAGAATGATCGTCAGCTCACCTTGTCCCACAGATACACCTAGATACAAGCCACCACAGTGTAACTAGCCTAGGAAATGACCCGAAGACTGGCAGAACAGACTCTTAAGTTAATCATACAGAGGAAGCTTTGTCAAATACAATAGAAGAGATGGGAATTCAGTAGTGAATTCAGTAGAAGAGATGGGAATTCCCAGTGAAAGCAAACACAAACAGGAGGGACACCACAAAGCACTGAGAAGAGAGAGGAATAGACCCCACTCCAGGTACCCCTTGCACAGGAGACCTGCACTGGAAAGATGAGTCCCCCTAACATCTGGTTTCAAAAACAGTGGGGCTTAACTTCATGAATTTGAACAACCAGTGGAGTATAACTCCAGGTACTTTGAAAATCAGCAGGCTTAGCTCTGAGAGACCCACTGGAAGATAGGAAACTTGAGACCCTACTCTTAAAGAAACAACATAACAAACAACCACAATGAGATGCAGCATAAAAGTTGCACTTTGCAAAGTACCTGGTATACAAGAAGGAGATTTATTTACTAATCTCAGAGCATGTGCTGGAAAAGCAGGGATCTTTAGGAGACTTCTTCGAGAACAAAAGAGCTGGTGAGTGCCATTTCTCCCCAACCTCCAGCCCAGATATCTGGACACTTATAGGAACCAGCACAAATACTCTCCATGTTACCTTTGTGACATTATGCTTACCATCCTGCATTCTCCTGTGGGTTGCTGCAACCAACTTGTGCTACTAGGCAGGAGTCCCTTCAAAGTGGCACCTGATGCATCTCATTCAACAAGTAGCCCTGACAGTGATCAGCACCATTGCAAAGTGACTCTTCCCTGAGGAGAGGGGAAAATAGTCATACACTCCAGTTCCACTGTAGCCCCAGCAGCTGGCTTGGGCAGACAACTAATCTGAGTGACCTTCAGTTTGGTGCAACCACACCCATTGCAAATGGGCTGAGGGTAGGCATCTGGTCTGACCCAACTACAAGCCCAAGGTGGCTCTACTCTGGCCCTCTAAAAGCACAGGGAACAAAACCTGCCCACAACAGGCAAAGGGGGACATTGCAGCCAACTGGTCTGAAGGCAATTGAGAGATAATAGAAACAATGATTTTATGCTTCTATTGAGAACAGAAGCAATGTGCATAACTAATATCCAGAGCTTGTTTTTGTTTTTTTAATGCCAATTTAAAGAAAAAAAAAAAAAGAGCCAGGGCTTCTTGGAGAAGCAGCTTATTCTAGGATTTGGGTAGGGAATATGCAAGAAGATCTTAGAGTATCTAGAAGCATCAAAAAGTAAATAAATACTTGAAGCATCTGGGTGACTCAGTTGATTAAGCATCCAACTCTTGATCTCAGCTCACTTCTTGATCTCAGGTTTGTGAGTTCAAGTCCCACACTGGGTGGACTCCATGCTGGGCGTGAAGCCTACTTAAAAAAATTTTTTTTAAATAAAGAAATATTTGAAACAAAACAAAAACATAGTGATGGGAGTGTGTAAAAGGGAGACAGAAGCCAACTGAGTGTCCCCAGTGACTAAAGTCATCACAATTTGAGTAAGAAAATAGGATATTATTACCTGTGTATTGACTTCTTTCCACAGAACACAGTCAGAAAAAGGGGGAAATAGGAGTAATTTTATAGTGGAGAAAATTAAGTACTTTCTTAGCCAAATGATCAAAATTAACATCAACGGCAATAAGTTATGTAGATATTACATATTCTTGATTTGACGTGATAAAAAGGGCATTTTTTTCACTGTATTATTCCTCTCTATAACCTGTAAATCCAGTCTTATCATGAGAAAAACTTTATATAATTCCAATATGGAGTATCTTACAAAACATTTGACCAGTACTTCTCAAAACTATTAAGGTCCTTAACATAAGAAAAGTTGAGAAACTGTAACAACCACAAGAAGCCTAAAGAGACAAGACAACTACATGTAATGTGATATCCTGGATAAGATCTTGGAACAGAAAAGGGAAATCAGAATAAAAAGAAACTCTAAATAAACTATGGACTTGGTGGATAACAGTGAGTTAGTGTTAGTTTATTTATTATTTTATTTTGAAGTATATTTATTTATTTTGAGAGAGAGAGAGAGACAGCGCAAATGGGGGTGGGGGAGAGGGAGAGAGAGAGAATCCCAAGCAGGCTCCAGTGCTGTGAGCACAGAGCCCAATGTGGGGCTCAAACTCACAAAACTGACGTGACCTGAGCTGAAACCAAGAGTTGGATGCTTAACCAACTGAGCCAACCAGGAACCCATAGTTTATTAACTGTAACAAATGTATCAGACTACTGTAAGTTATTAATAAGAGAAACTGGATATGTGTATTTGGGAACTCTCTATACAATCTTGTCAATTTGTCTATAATTCTAAAACTGTTCTAAAAGTAAAGACTTAAAAAATCAATGTAATTTACCATATTACGACTTAAAAAGAAAAACATACAATTATCTAAATAAGATGGAGAAAAACAGCTTGACAAATCCAATACCTTCCATTATAAAAGCTCTTAGGAAACTAGAAATAGAATTTCCTTAACCTGATAAAAAGCATTGAGGAAAATCCTACTTCTAAAATCATACTTAATGATGAAATACAAAATCATTTTTTCCCTATAACCAGGAAGAAGGCAATGATGTCTACTCTCATTTCTACTCAACTTTGTTCTCAGGGCTCTAGTTAGTTTAATAAGATAAGAAAATAAATGTAGATCAGAACAAAAGCTGTAAATTTCTCTTTATTCATAGACCATCTAAAACCCTAGGAAATCTATAAATATATCACTAGAACTAATAAATGAGTTTACCATGTTCATGGGATACAAGCTTAATATGTAGAAACTAATGTGTTTCTACATACCAGTAATGAAAAATCAGAAATTGACATTAAAAATACAATACTCTTTATAACAGCACGTAAGATATGAAATATTTTGGAATAAATTCATCACATCGTACAAGACCTGTGCACTGTCAGCTGCCAAACATTTTTGAAAGAAATTAAAGAAAACCCAAATAAATGGAGAGATATACTATCTTTATGAATAGGAATCCTCAATATTGTGGAGATAACAATTTTCTCTAAATTGATCTACCTATTCAGTGCAACTCCAAATAAAAATTTACTCAGCATTTTTGTAGATAATGACAAGCAACTTTCTAAAATTTATATCAAAATGAAATGGCTTTAGAGCAGCCAAAATAACTTTGAACAGGAAGACCAAAATTGCAGGACTGGTACTACCTGAATTCAAAACTTATTTTACAACTAGTGGTCAAGACAATATGATATTAGTGTAAAGATAGACAATAGATCATTAGAATAGAGTGTCCACATAAGGATACACTCATATGTGTTTAGTTCATTTTTTACAATACTGCCAGGACAATTCAATAGAGACAGAATAATCCTTAGAACAAATTATGCTTGAACAAGTAGACAGCCATATGCGAAAATAAATAAATAAATAAATAAATAAATAAATAAATAACTCATAACTCAAATACCATATATGAAAATTAACTTGAGTTGATCACTACTTTGAAGTTTCTTCTAAACTTTAAAACTCTGAAAGATTAGAAGAAAATCCAAGAGAAAAAAACCTTACATACCCGTATTCTTGGCTTAAATTTCTTAACTATTACACAATATGCATCAACTATAAATGGAAAAAGTCAATAAATGGACTTCACAAAAATTAAGAACCTTTGATCTTTAAATAACATGGAGAAGAAAATGAAAAGCAGGCCACAGACTGGGAAAGTATATTCACAAAACATATATCCAACCAAGATCTGTATCCAGAAAGAACTCTTTCAATTCAATAAGAAAAAAAAATCAAGAAGCCAATTTTACTTTTTTTTCAATATATGAAGTTTATTGTCAAATTGGTTTCCATACAACACCCAGTGCTCATCCCAAAAGGTGCCCTCCTCGATACCCATCACCCACCCTCCATCAACCCTCAGTTTGTTCTCAGTTTTTAAGAGTCTCTTATGCTTTGGCTCTCTTCCACTCTAACCTCTTTTTGTTTTCCTTCCCCTCCCCCATGGGTTTCTGTTAAGTTTCTCAGGATCCACATAAGAGTGAAACCATATGGTATCTGTCTTTCTCTGTATGGCTTATCTCACTTAGCATCACACTCTCCAGTTCCATCCATGTTGCTACAAAGGGCCATATTTCATTCTTACTCATTGCCACGTAGTACTCCATTGTGTATATAAACCACAATTTCTTTATCCATTCATCAGTTGATGGACATTTAGGTTCTTTCCATAATTTGGCTATTGTTGAAAGTGCTGCTATAAACATTGGGGTACAAGTGCCCCTATGCATCAGTACTCCTGTGTCCCTTGGGTGATTCCTAGCAGTGCTATTGCTGGGTCATAGGGTAGGTCTATTTTTAATTTTGTGAGGAACCTCCACACTGTTTTCTACAGGGGCTGCACCAATTTGCATTCCCACCAATGGTGCAAGAGGGTTCCCGTTTCTCTACATCCTCTCCAGCATCTATAGTCTCCTGACTTGTTCACTTTGGCCACTCTGACTGGCATGAGGTGATATCTGAGTGTGGTTTTGATTTGTATTTCCCTGATGAGGAGCGACGTTGAGCATCTTTTCATGTGCTTGTTGGCCATCCGGATGTCTTCTTTAAGAAGTGTCTATTCATGTTTTCTGCCCATTTCTTCACTGGGTTATTTGATTTTCAGGTGTGGAGTTTGGTGAGCTCTTTATAGATTTTAGATACTAGCCCTTTGTCCGATATGTCATTTGCAAATATCTTTTCCCATTCCATTGGTTGCCTTTTAGCTTTGTTGGTTGTTTCCTTTGCTGTGCAGAAGCTTTTTATCTTCATAAGGTCCCAGTAGTTCATTTTTGCTTTTAATTCCCTTGCCTTTGGGGATGTGTCGAGTAAGAAATTGCTACGGCTGAGGTCAGAGAGGTCTTTCCCTGCTTTCTCCTCTAGGGTTTTGATGGATTCCTGTCTCACATTCAGGTCTTTTATCCATTTTGAGTTTATTTTTGTGAATGGTGTGAGAAAGTGGTCTAGTTTCAACCTTCTGCATGTTGCTGTCCAGTTCTCCCAACACCATTTGTTAAAGAGACGGTCTTTTTTTCCATTGGATGTTCTTTCCTGCTTTGTCAAAGATGAGTTGGCCATACGTTTGTGGGTCTAGTTCTGGGGTTTCTATTCTATTCCATTGGTCTATGTGTCTGTTTTTGGGCCAATACCATGCTGTCTTGATGATTACAGCTTCGTAGTAGAGGCTAAAGTCTGGGATTGTGATGCCTCCTGCTTTGGTCTCCTTCTTCAAAATTACTTTGGCTATTTGGGGCCTTTTGTGGTTCCATATGAATTTTAGGATTGCTTGTTCTAGTTTCGAGAAGAATGCTGGTGCAATTTTGATTGGGATTGCATTGAATGTGTAGATAGCTTTGGGTAATATTGACATTTTGACAATATTTATTCTTCCAATCCATGAGCACGGAATGTTTTTCCATTTCTTTATACCTTCTTCAAGTTCCTTCATAAGCTTTCTATAGTTTTCAGCATACAGGTCTTTTACATCTTTGGTTAGATTTATTCCTAGGTATTTTATGCTTCTTGGTGCAATTGTGAATGGGATTACTTTCTTTATTTGTCTTTCTGTTGCTTCATTGTTAGTGTATAAGAATGCAACTGATTTCTGCACATTGATTTTGTATCCTGCAACTTTGCTAAATTCACGTATCAGTTCTAGCAGACTTTTGGTGGAGTCTATCGGATTTTCCATGTACAATGTCATGTCATCTGCAAAAAGTGAAAGCTTAACTTCATCTTTGCCAATTTTGGTGCCTTTGATTTCTTTTGTTGTCTGATTGCTGATGCTAGAACTTCCAACACTATGTTAAACAACAGCGGTGAGAGTGGGCATCCCTATTGTGTTCCTGATCTCAGGGAAAAAGCTCTCAGTTTTTCCCCATTGAGGATGATGTTAGCTGTGGGCTTTTCATAAATGGCTTTTATGATCTTTAAGTATGCTCCTTCTATCCCGACTTTCTCGAGGGTTTTTATTAAGAAAGGGTGCTGAATTTTGTCAAAGGCCTTTTCTTCATCGATTGACAGGATCATATGGTTCTTATCTTTGTTTTATTAATGTGATGTATCACATTGATTTGCGAATGTTGAACCAACCCTGCATCCCAGGAATGAATCCCACTTGATCATGGTGAATAATTCTTTTTATATGCTGTTGAATTCGATTTGCTAGTATCTTACTGTGAATGTTTGCATCCATATTCATCAGGGATATTGGCCTGTAGTTCTCTTTTTTTACTGGGTCTCTGTCTGGTTTAGGAATCAAAGTAATACTGGCTTCATAGAATGAGTCTGGAAGTTTCCCTTCCCTTTCTATTTTTTGGAATAGCTTGAGAAAGATAGGTATTATCTCTGGTTTAAACATCTGGTAGAACTCCCCTGGGAAGCCATCTGGTCCTGGACTCTTATTTGTTGGGAGATTTTTGATAACTGATTCAATTTCTTCGCTGGTTATGGATATGTCCAAGCTTTCTATTTCCTCCTGATTGAGTTTTGGAAGTGTGTGGGTGCTTAGGAATTTGTCCATTTCTTCCAGGTTGTCCAGATTGTTGGCATAGAATTTTTCATAGTATTCCCTGATAATTGCTTGTATCTCTGAGGGATTGGTTGTAATAATTCCGTTTTCATTCATGATTTTATCTATTTGGGTCCTCTCCCTTTTCTTTTTGAGAAGCCTGGCTAGAGGTTTGTCAATTTTGTTTATTTTTTCAAAAAACCAACTCTTGGTTTTGTTGATCTGCTCTACAGTTTTTTTAGATTCTATACTGTTTATTTCTGCTCTGATCTTTAGTCTTTCTCTTCTTCTGCTGGGTTTGGGGTGTCTTTGCTCTTCTGCTTCTATTTCCTTTAGGTGTGCTTTTAGATTTTGTATTTGGGATTTTCCTTGTTTCTTGAGATAGGCCTGGATTGCAATGTATTTTCCTCTCAGGACTGCCTTTGCTGCATCCCAAAGCGTTTGGATTGTTGTATTTTCATTTTCGTTTGTTTCCATATATTTTTTAATTTCTTCTCTAATTGCCTGGGTGACACATTCTTTAGTAGGGTGTTCTTTAACCTCCATGCTTTTGGAGGTTGTCTAGACTTTTTCCTGTGGTTGATTTCAAGCTTCATAGCGTTGTGGTCTGAAAGTATGCATGGTATGATTTCAATTCTTGTATACTTATGAAGGGCTGTTTTGTGACCCAGTATGTGATCTATCTTGGAGAAGGTTCCATGTGCACTCGAGAAGAAAGTATATTCTGTTGCTTTGGGATGCAGAGTTCTAAATATATCTGTCAAGTCCATCTGATCCAATGTATCATTCAGGGCCCTTGTTTCTTTATTGACCGTGTGTCTAGATGATCTATCCATTTCTGTAAGTGGGGTGTTAAAGTCCCCAGCAATTACCACATTCTTATCAATAAGGTTGCTTATGTTTGTAATTGTTTTATATATTTGGGGGCTCCCGTATTCGGCGCATAGACATTTATAATTGTTAGCTCTTCCTGATGGATAGACCCTGTGATTATTATATAATGCCCTTCTTCATCTCTTGTTACAGCCTTTAATTTAAAGTCTAGTTTGTCTGATATAAGTATGGCTACTAGAGCTTTCTTTTGACTTCCAGTGGCATGATAAATAGTTTCCAACCCCTCACTCTCAATCTGAAGGTGTCCTCAGGTCTAAAATGAGTCTGTTGTAGACAGCAAATAGATGGGTCTTGTTTTTTTAATCCATTCTGATACCCTATGTCTTTTGGTTGGAGCATTTAGTCCATTTACATTCAGTGTTACTATAGAAAGATACGGGTTTAGAGTCATTGTGATGTCTGTATGTTTTATGCTTGTAGTGATGTCTCTGGTACTTTGTCTCACAGGATCCCCCTTAGGATCTCTTGTAGGGCTGGTTTAGTGGTGATGAATTCCTTCAGTTTTTGTTTGTTTGGGAAGACCTTTATCTCTCCTTCTATTCTAAATGACAGACTTGCTGGATAAAGGATTCTCGGCTGCATATTTTTCCTGTTCATCACATTGAAGATCTCCTGCCATTCCTTTCAGGCCTGCCAAGTTTCAGTAGATAGGTTTGCCACTAGTCTTATCAGTCTCCCTTTATATGTTAGAGCATGTTTATCTCTAGCTGCTTTCAGAATTTTCTCTTTATCCTTGTATTTTGCCAGTTTCACTATGATATGTCGTGGAGAAGATTGATTCAAGTTACGTTTGAAGGGAGCTCTCTGTGTCTCTTGGATTTCAATGCCTTTTTCCTTCCCCAGATCCGGGAAGTTCCCAGCTATTATTTCTTCAAGTACACCTTCAGCACCTTCTCCTCTCTCTTCCTCCTCTGGGATACCAATTATGCGTATATTATTTCTCTTTAGTACATCACTTAGTTCTATAATTTTCCCCTCATACTCCTGGATTTTTTTATCTTTTTCTCAGCTTCTTCTTTTTCCATAATTTTATCTTCTAGTTCACCTATTCTCTCCTCTGCCTCTTCAATCTGAGACGTAGTTGTTCCATTTTATTTTGCAACTCGTTGATAGCATTTTTTAGCTCCTCCTGGCTGTTCCTTAGTCCCTTGATCTCTGTAGCAAGAGATTCTCTGCTGTCCTCCATACTGTTTTCAAGCCCAGCGATTAATTTATGACTATTATTCTAAATTCACTTTCTGTTATATTGTTTAAATCGTTTTTGATCAGTTCGTTAGCTCTTGTTATTTCCTGGAGATTCTTTTGAGGGGAATTCTTCCGTTTGGTCATTTTGGATAGTCCCTGGAGTGGTGCAGACCTGTAGGGCACTTCCCCTGTGCTGTGGTGTGTAACTGGAGTTGGTGGGCGGGGCCGCAGTCAGACCTGATGTCTGCCCCCAGCCCACCGCTGGGGCCACAGTCAGACTGGTGTGTGCCTTCTCTTCCCCTCTCCTAGGGGCGGGATTCACTTTGGGGTGGCGCGGCCCATCTGGGCTACTTGCACACTGCCAGGCTTGTTGTGCTGGGGATCTGGCGTATTATTTGGGGTGGATCAGTAAGGTCCACAGGGGCCCGAGGGGCAGGCTCAGCTCGCTTTTCCTTCAGAGATCCGCTTGGGGCGGGGCCCTGTTGCACTGGGAGGGAGTCAGACCTGCCGGAGGGATGGATCTGCAGAAGCAGAGTTGGGTGTTTGCGCGGTGCAAGCAAGTTCCCTGGCAGGAACTGGTTCCCTTTGGGATTTTGGCTGGGGGATGGGTGAGGGAGACGGCACTGGTGAGCACCTTCCCTGCCAAGCTGAGCTTTGTCAGCCGGGATCAACAACTCTCCCTCCAGTTGTCCTCCAGCCCTCCCGTTCTCGGAGCAGAGCTGTTAGCTTATAACCTTCCAGATGTCAAGTCCTGCTTGCTGTGGGAACACACTCTGTCAGGCCCCTCCGCTTTTGCAAGCCAGGCTCGGGGGCTCTGCTTGGCGGGCGGCCTGCCCCTCCACCCTGGCTCCCTCCCTCCAGTCCGTGGAGCGCGCACTGCCTCGCCACCCTTCCCACCCTCTTCCATGGGCCTCTCGTCTGCGCCTGGCTCCGGAGACTCGGTTCTGCTCAAGAAGCCAATTTAAAAAAAAAAAAAAAAAAATGGGCAAAAAATTTGCTCATACGCTTCACCAAAGAAGATATACAGATGGAAAATTGGAAAGTTGCTGTTGAAATTATTATTCACTAGGGAAATACAAACTGAAACTAAAAAGAGGTAACAGTATACTGCTACTAGAAGGACTAGAATCAGAAACGCTGACCAACTACAGCAACTAAAAGTCTCATACACTGGGATTGTAAAATGACACCAACATTTTGGAAAATGTTTGTCAGTTCCTTAAGAAATGAATAATATGACCTGGAAATTCTATTTCTAGGTATTTACCTAAGAGAAATCAAAGCATATTTTCATACAAAAACGTGTTCATTAGTGTTCATAGCTATATTTGGAATAGCCCAAATCTGGAAATAACCCAAATGTCCATCAACACGTAGATAATTAAACTGAAATATATCCACAATGAAATTTTATCAATAAGAAGAACTGGTATACGGTACAACATAGTTGAATCCCAAAATAATTATGCTGAGTGAAAGATGCAAGTATACATTCTACATAATTATATTTATATAAAATTTTATAAAATGGAAAATCAGATCAATGACTACCTGTAGCATTGGGGTAGGGATTGGAAGGGTAGGAAGAAGGGCTTACAACGAGGCAAGACTAAACTTTTGGGCACATGAAGATGTCATCTTGATTGTGGTGACACTTTTAAGAGGATATACATTTGTCAAAACCTATAAAACTATAAACATTATTATGTACAGTTTCTATGTCAACTATTCTTTGAAAAAGCCTTAAAGGGGCGCCTGGGTGGCTTGGTCGGTTAAGCGTCCGACTTCGGCTCAGGTCATGATCTCACGGTCTATGAGTTCGAGCCCCGCATCGGGCTCTGTGCTGACAGCTCAGAGCCTGGAGCCTGTTTCAGATTCTGTGTCTCCCTCTCTCTCTGACCCTCCCCCGTTCATGCTCTGTCTCTCTCTGTCTCAAAAATAAATAAACGTTAAAAAAAAAAAATTAAAAAAAAAAAAAGAAAAAGCCTTAAAGAAAAAAATAGGAGTTTTGTTTTTTTATAGGCTTGTTATTACCAATCTGAATTGCTTTTACTTATTTTCTTATATTTCTTCTTTATAGGCTATAAGACCTTTGAAGTTACGAACTCATTTTTATTACAGGTGTCTAATATTAGGATTATTGGATGCATGAATAACAAGTAACATGCAAAATAGTATAAATAAATCAATGAGTACATATTATTGAACACACACTATATACCAGGGTCTTTAGGAATTTTCTTCATGCTCTATTTGAGATTATCATGTCTTAGAAATGAGAAAGGAAATAAAAAAGCTAGATTTGTTTGTAAATTTGGAAATGTACACCAGAGCAAAACAAACGAGCAACCAAGTGCTAACCTCAAAAACTTGATTATGGTGAATTTCTAACATTAGGAAGATTATTTCTCAACACAACTTACCCCTTTTCTTGACATGTATGCACCTTAGATTAAATAAACCAACGTAAATGAACTAAGATACCGCTTCTGATGTTACAACTTGAGGGAAATAGACCATTGAGAATCAGGCTGAATGGATTTGGGCAGAGTAAGGGGACTACTAGAAGGTTTAATCTGAATAGGAGAAATATCCTCATCTGAGTCTCAAAGTTGTCCTCTTTTTCAGTGGCTAAATAACAGGACTTGGTTTTTTGTTTGTTTGTTTTTTTAATACCATAGAGGTCAGCATCTGATATGATTCGTTGATGCCTGATACGACTGCTTGATGTGGTTACATATGTCAACTCTACTCAAAAAAATAAATAAATTTTAAAAGCTGAGAATAACCCCCACTCATCTGTAATTTTCCCTACACATATATTAATTTTTCTAGGTAAGTCTCAAAAACACGACCATTGTGCTTTGTGCACAATGTGGGGGATATGAAGAGGTATCATCCCGAAGGAGTTTATAGTTCCATTAGAGAGAAAATATCAAAACACGACACAAGTAGCCAAATCACCAGGAAGTGGTAAATACAAAAAAAAAAAAAAAAAAAAAAAAAAAACACAACCAAAAAAGCCCCTCAAAAAAACAAAACAAAACAAAACAACAAAAACAAAGAAACAACTCATAGGTGGACTCTTCCTTTTGGTCAGGGAAGTTTCAAAAAAATAGCTGGGATTTTAGTTCCATCAAATAGAATTAGAATAGACTAAAGGACATCCTCAGCTGAAGGCAGCTGATAAGGTGGGATAGCCTGACTCCCAAGAAAGGATGGACGGCTTCTGTAAAACTTTGATACCAGATTTTCACATCATCCTTCTGAAAGTGTCTTCCTATAGCTATTACTCCCTGAATTGAAATGCCACTTTCATAATGACAGCAAGATTTGGGGGACACTCTATTACTACAGTAACTTTAAAAACTGCAACAAAATTGAACACTGGTAAAGGAAGCAATGTTTGCATCTCACAAGGAGTTCCACATTTCCCATGGGTCCACTAAGCTCAGGAAACATCTTCAGAAAAAAATACCTCTCTTTTATAGTACAAAGGATATAAATTATAACTTAAATCAAATGGAGTGGAGATGACAAGGTCACTTAAAAATACTTCTGTGATTAAAAAGTCTATATTCGAATTGTATTGTGACAGATTTTAATAACTGACACCTTGAGTGAACAGTGCTTTATTTCTGTAAAGAAAGCATGCTAAAAGAACAGTTTGGTGTCTCACTCTCCTCTCTAGAGAATATTAGAATAAGATGCACACTTATACATGAGAAGAATTTATATAGTTTTAGAGCAAGAAGTGATGTTCGAGATCATCTAGTTCCAACATCTTGTTTTATTAAATGAGGAGACAGGCCTAGAGGTCAAGAGGAGATTGATTTTTAAGGAAGCTTAGTCTGGCATGGTGGACAAGGTAATGTAGGTATAGCCTCAGGGGCTGGTCAGGCTGGGTGGTTGGAGTGTGTACTATCAGAAGGATAACTGTGAACTGGAGCTCTGGTTAAGACAAAAGGGGCAGAATATGGCATCATTTCCAAAGGTGCAATAAGAAAACAGTGCCACACCTGAGATAAACACATTCTAGGGAATAGGCTCCAAGGCTGGAAGATAGTACAGGCTGAAGATGTATTTCCACAAAGCAAGAATGCCATGGACACATGGTTCCAGGAGTTTTACCTATGATGAGGAAGAAGGCTTGGCTTCTAGGCTGGAGTCTCAGAGCTGAACTGCAAAGAATGTGCACAAAAGATTCAATATAACTAGGTGATATTGGGACCTTTATAAAGCCTAATAAATTCTCATTGGCCCATTAAGTCTTCTTTTTCTAGATTCATAGAAACCACTCCCTGCTACAAAAGCAGGTGTTTGGTTTCTATGAATCTAGAAAAAGAAGACTTAATGGGCCAATGAGAATTTATTAGGCTTTAGTTAGAGTGGGAGAGAGCCAAAGCATAAGAGACTGTTAAAAACTGAGAACAAACTGAGGGTTGATGGGGGGTGGGAGGGAGGGGCGGGTGGGTGATGGGTTTTGAGGAGGGCACCTTTTGGGATGAGCACTGGGTGTTGTATGGAAACCAATTTGTCAATAAACTTCATATAAAAAAAATAAAAAAAATAAATAAATAAAAGTAAAAAAAAAAAAAAAGAAACCACTCCCTGTTGTTGTCACTTTCCTTTTGGGGGCATTCTTGGTTATAGCTTTCTGAAACTTCTTGTAATAACCAAGAAATGGGTGTATGGGTTGAGAAACAAAGTGAGATCTGATTCCTGGTTGTGATGCTCAGGAGACTAGTGATTTTGGACTAATTAATTATAAATCCTCTATTGAGTTTAAGTTTTTTCATCTATAAAATGGAGATGATAGTACTCTGTAATTCAAAGTGTTGTTTTGAGATTAATACATCTAAAATTCTAAACACAGAATATGCCTTCAAAAAATAGTGTTTACTCAAATGATCATAGGTGAAAAAGAGAGGCAAACCAAGAAATAGACTCAACTATAGAAAAAAAAAACTGATAGTTACCAGAGGGGAGGTGGTTGGGGGGATGGGTGAAATAGGTGATGGGGACTAAGGAGTGTTGAATCACTAAATTATACACTCATAACTAATATACTATATGTTAACAAACTGGAATTTAAATAAAAAGTTAAAAAACTAAGTAAATAGTGCTTACCATAATGCTAAATCTGTTTCACCAAATTGTATCTTTTGGAGAATATACCCCAGTTTCGTTTGCTTGAGAATAGCCTGGCTCATCCACTAAGTGTTGACCTTATAATTTGACTCTCAGAGGGATACCACTGTCTAAAAGTTCTGGGGCATTTTACTATATTCCTCTAGGTACACGGCTATAATTTACAGAGTGATCAGCATAATCCTAGGGTTTGGTGTATGTATTATTCTTTTGTCAGTATAGCTCCTAGTTCTTTCCATCTAATAACTGAGATGTACTTGATGACCAGATGCCCAGATAATGTAAGAAAGGAGCCAAAAAGGAAGAGCCAAGGAACCATGTTATTATCAAAAGCACTGGAGATACTTAAATCCCCATGTAATGAACCAATAAATCTAGAATCAGGAAAATTTATTCCTAGAAAGCCAAAGGTTAAAGAGTGGATTATGATTGTATCTGCACAGCAGGCCCAAAGCATTTTCAAACAGAGGAAAATTAAGGAGTATGTTATTGATTATCCCAAAAGTTTAGTATACCTTTCAATGGATTCACAAACTGTTAGTTTTGCTGTCTCTTTTTCCTTTGTCTTAATCTTCCAGACCTGCAGTATGAATGGATATTGGGAATCTTGACGATAATCAGTGTCTGGATGAAAATAATAGAATAAAATCTTTGGGCCACAAGAGCCAAGAGGGATGATTTAATACATTTCAATTTATTAAGAGGAAATTAAGCCTGTGAAATTACTCCCTATGATGACACATAGTGATTCCTAGACTTTTGAATTTCATAGGCCAATACATTGAAGAAGAAAAAAAAGAACAGGAAGTGGATATAAGCCTGGTTTTTGTTTTTTCTTAGGGGTCATCACCTAATTCCACTACCTCTACATCCAAGGTGGCCACTAAATGTTGGTTGGGTGTCTAGGAACTACTGTTGTAGTTACTGAACAAACTTTGAATTAAGCTTCAGCAACAAACAGAAGTCTCTTTAAGGCAACTGGACTCCATTGGAGTATCTTCAAACTTTATTCTAGTGTGGGTCAAAATTGAGAGAAGCCATTCACACTGGACTACATTGACTGAGAGTACACTAATCTGGGGTGAAAAAATCTTCAATGAGAATAAAGAAAGATAACATCTGCATAACTCTTGTTTGTATGGTCATGAATAGAGAACTCAAACAAGCTCTGTTATCTTAGACAAGTCATAGTACCTCTTTGAACCTAATTTTTATTATACACAATTTGAAAGAAATTCTATAAATAAAAACTATAAAAACTATAAATTTTGGGAAGCACAAAGGTTTGAGAAGTGAGCAAAATTTAGGCAGATTCTGAGGAGATATTGACTTTTGGATGAAGGAAAATTGCATGGCATGAGTTTCCCATTTCTTACTGCTTTTAGATCAAGGGCAGGATGAAGTCAGCCTACATGGAACAGCTAAAACTCCTATAGAAAAGCTCAGCCCTTCTGGCATGAGGAGTCAATCACAGCCACTGGAAAGGGTTGGGGGGCACCATAGGTACACAGGGCCGACTGCAGGCAGTCCATCTACCAGTAAAAGAACTAAACTGATATTTGAATTGCTTCCCAAGAGTTTTATTTGAGGCAAGTCACATTGTTCACAGAAACAGACAAAAAAAAAATCAGTATTCTTTGCAAGAGCATAATATAATTCAGAGTCTCCACAATAGCACCCATAATACCTAGAATACAATCCAAAATTTAAAAATCTGGAAAATTCGATCCATTCTCAAGGGAAAATACAGTCAGTGGAGATTTACACCATGATATCTAATAACCCAGATGTGTAATTCATAGACATGAATTTTAAATCCATTATTATAACTGTGCTTAATGGCATAAAGAAATATGCTCATAAAGAAGGAAGAAATAGAAAAGTGTTTCTTCAGTCTGCAGCTATTGATTCAATGCCTTCTATGAAGAAATACAGTTCTTACCTTCATAGAGTTTACAGTCTAATAGAATAATTGATAGGGTATCATGTCACTTTAGTGTACTCTTTGCTCTATAAATCCATTATTCCAAAAATAGGGGATGGAGGGAAATCCTTAATAAATTCATATATATCCAGAGACTGCTGGCTTGTACAGCAGGGATCCAAATGAATTACAGCTAGAGATATTAAATTCATACAATTGCTACTAGCAAAAACAACAGCAGCAATAATTATAACAGTAATAGATCATTTTGTATATAACTAATAGTTTAACACAATGGCTTGCAATTTTATTACGAAATTTGAGTCTTCCAACCACCCTGTAAAATAGCAGGGCAAGTATTCAAAGGGCCCATTTGGAAGTACAAGTAGGGGGAGTATATCCACATAGAATTTTTCTTTTCAAAAACATAAATGGACCAAATAAATTATAGGCAATCACCCAAATCTTTCTTTCTAGCCAGCTCTCAGTGGCAACCTAAATGTTATAGGAGGAAAACAAGCTTCACCTGACATGAAAGCAACAATGAACATTTGGGACTATCAAAGCATTCTGGCAACTGTCTTTTCCAGAAACCTGTCTTAAAAATGAGTTGTTCAGTGATAATTAGAGACTGAAACGCACCCAGTTTCACATTTTAATGCTCCTTCCCAATTAGAATGGCATTAGAGTGAAAGTGTAGCCATATAATTGTATGAAGAATAGATCTAATTTTCTCAATGTCACTGCAATATCACCTTTTGGGACTAACAGCACTGAATGATTACGCATATCATTTGGTAATTGTATTTTTATCCATTCCACACTGGGAGCTGATTTTTAAAAGTGGACATGCAATTAGATTATAAATGAACACACATCAACTGGCCCTCAAAAGACAGCAGTATGTCAGCATTAACCCAGCTGCATTTTTAACCATGGTCAGTGGCAGTGGCAGTGTCTGTGGCTTGTCAATACTCAGCCGTGATGGACGTAGTCAGGTATTCTGAGCTTGGCTTTTCATAATAAAAAAGTAAGAAAGTGACGGAGAAATGTTGAACTCAGGGAGACTGGCCTTCACCAACCGAGTGCTTGGCTGGCTATTGGATAGAACTTTAAAACAAGCTGTGATCAAGGATCAAGATTAAATGCCCACCATTGCTGTTAGATGCTAGTCTTTGAGAGCTGCAGAGACAATGTATATTGTTAGAAGCCTATCTTTCTATCCCATAGGCTGTATAACAGATAATCCCAGGTGGGGGGGAGGGAGGTCTGAAGTGCCAATTAATCATAGCATATATTGCTGGAAATATTTCAGGTCAGAAGTGGAAATTTATACAGCCATCTGCATTTAAATAGCAGTTACTAAGAGTAAAATGTATAGACGAAGGTGAGGTGGAGGCTGTAAGTTATGGCTTTGAGACCTCCTGAATACTACTGAACTCTCTAATGCACAATCATAAATTTTAATAAATACAATTATTTGGTGTGCAGTTGAAGTCTCATTATCATACTAACCAAAGGAAAATTTGTACACCAGTCTGATCCTCGGACTTGATTGGGAGCAATCTCAGGACATTCAAATTAGGGTATTTTTCACATGGGACAAACGATGAAATATAATTTTGATTTTACTGTCCTAACAACACAGCAGTTAACAACCACACTCCCTCCTCATCGTGATGGAGTGTTCACTCCTTGGCATGGAAATGTCCATCAATAACTGCATTCTCGTTACCAGAGTTGTTAATGCAAGCTGATGAAACATGCGACCTCGGACAGAAATAAAAGCCTACAGCATTTCTTTTACATTTTTGGGAAGGTCTACTGTACTTTCTTTAAAGTTTCAAACATCATCATGTGGATGGGCAGGGGCTGTATCTGCCCACGAAACATGGGTGCTTTGAGTCACTACCTTAAAGTGTCTTTCTCCTCTCAGAGGAACATGGACTGTGGTCCTGGATGCAGTCTAGGGTGTGAAGGGTAGACCTACTGCCCTGACTGCAGTGCGTGAAGTCAAGAGAAATCAACCAAGGGGCAGTATCTGAGGAGAACTGCAAATTAACCGGAGAGAGGTTCCCCCCATCCCCCACCCATCACCAGTCCATAAGGCCCCTGAGAGAGCAGTCATGTGGCAATATGAAATAACGGTATACAAAAATGGGGAAACCAAATGACTGTTGGAGAATCTGAAGCAGAAGGTGGGAGGCAGAGCCTGAGAAATTCTTGAGGTGGAAAGAATACCTTAAGCTTTTATTTTATTTCTGAACTTCCCCTCCTCATGATTTCTTACCATTCACCTTGCTTTAGCGCTCATTCCCCTGTATTACAACTGTTACCTGAAGGATGGTATTACTTCATAGGTGATGTAGGTCTTGAAAAAAAAAGGATTATAATTAATGTTTTTGTATTCATGGGTTAGGCACAAAATAGGGTCTCAATATTTAGAAAGTTTTCTTTTTAAATCAGACAATGGTATCCTACTGCAAACTTCTGACAATGGACTATGACCTGAATCATTCTGGCCTCTCTCATTTTATCTCAACCTGCCTTCTAGCTTGTTTAATACACCTTAGTTAAAATAGCTTTATCCTACCCCCCCACCCTGGATTTCCTTAATGTCCCAATCTCTTTGTAAACAAACTATTCCTTTTGCCTGGACTTCCCTTTCCCTCCACCCTGCATATGGCTGGGCTTCTTTTGTTCTTTTTTTCCTTATCCTTTAGTTCTCAGCTCAAATGATACAGAAAGTTTTCCAGGCTATGCAATATAAAGCTTATTCACTGTGTGATTCCCTTTTATAGCACAGGGTGATCAACCATCCCTATTTGCCCAGGAATCAGTGGTTTCCTGGGATGCAGGTCTTTCAGTACTAGGACAGTCTTAGGCAAACCAGGACAGTTGGTTACTTACATATAGAACCTACTTGATTTCAATTATATTTTTGTTCATTTACTTGTGGAATATCTCTCTCTCCCATTAAACATTATGGTCCATGGAAGTAGGGGCCGTATCTTTTTTATATACCACTGTGCACCCTATACCTCTCATAGAGACAGACACTTAATAGGGTACTCAGTAGATGTTGAATGAGTGAATGAATAAACCGATGAATCAAAACACCAGACTGGGAACCGAGAACAAGAGATTTCCATTTGGAGTCAGCTACACAAAGTTAAAGTTATTAGATGTGGAGGGTCTGTAAGTAGAGACCCACAGATGCTTTTTTCTTACAATAGGTGGTGGGACACAGCTAGGAGAGAAAACAGTGATCAGAGAGAGAAGAGCAGGGACTGGATTAAGGTTCCCTCAACCCTGACTGTGAAACCCAGTATCCCTTGGCTGACTCCATACAGGGAAAAACAAAGCTAAAGCATGCCTCTTGAGTAGTATATCTTGCAGGAACACAGAGGGAGCATGCATGCTGAAAGAAGGATGCTTACTACAAAGCAGTCTGTGCCAAGATGGACCCCAGTGCTGAACTTTCACTGATCCCCCCCCCCCCACTATAATACTAAAAATCATGCCCAGGGATGGATATTTAACATTAGACATATGACACATGAAGAAGCATGACCTTTAAGTGCACGTGTTAATAACTCCTGCCTCTACATGCTTAGAGGTCACTCTTTCTCCACCTAAGTTTCATTAAAAAACTCTCCCTGATCTTTCCTCAAGGAATCAGTCTGAGGGTTCTTTCCTTTGTGCTGTCTTTCTTGTGCTCAAGCGTAAGTCCCAATAAAGCCTTGCCTGGAACTCTCACTTGGTTCTTTGTCAATTTCCATTGCTTAGAGAGCCCAAGGGCCCAGTTCACTAACGAGTTGATAGGATCACGTCAGAGAAACCAAACAAGTCATTTCAAGACTTTGAAATGACTTTCATTTCTATATTCCTTTTGTTTTTAACACCCAAAAGTCCAGGGAGCATGTATTCTAAGGACATTCTTCTGAGCACAGATTAACAGTTTATGAAGAAGCCACATTGACTGTATAAAATAAATAAAATTAGAGACAATTCTTCTCCAGAAAGATTTGACAATCATGTCAAATCAAACAAAAGGGGCTAAAGACCAAAGGAGTTGAAGCGGGGAAAATCAGTTCATTGATCATCCCTACATACATACAGCCAACCACTGGCAGGTAACGTAATATATAAAAGGCAATAGGAGAATCGTAACTATGAACACCTTGACATTTGCTCCACCAAGAAACATACGCCCAAATATGAAAAAGTTATTATACATGAGAAAATTTTGGATTAGAGTAGGAAGAGAGAAGGCTGGGGATGCAATATAGCCCCAAGATTTATAGCAGTATCAAGCCAGATCTAAACTGTGATTCGTTCTTCTCACAGGGTACTGGGTCCTCATTAGAGTAGTTGAGCTATAAGGAGCCTTAAATAAGTTCTAGACTTTCCTAAGTGCAGACACTAGACAATTCTCCCGTAAGATGTCCTTAAAAAGCATTCACGGTCGAAAACATTTGGAAAATGTCGCATGGCATTTGCGAGATTCATAATGCATATATGATAAGGATGGCATTTTGACAGATTTAAATACGTTTTTCCTTTCCTATAGTTTTGTATTTCTCTCATTGAATCAGGACCTGTCCTCACTGCCTCAGGGAGGGCTGTGAAGGTTGGAAAGTAGAAATAACCCAGAGAAGGGGGGAGCTTTGGCATTATTGTCAAAATGCAAAAGGAGACTCATTTCTCTGTAAATTCCTTGGGACTTGAGAAGTGGTAGTGTTTTTGGACATACTTAGATCTAGAGGTGTTGGAAGTAAGAGAACCTCTGCCTTATCTCCTGAATACAGATGACATAAAACTAAGACTCCAAGACAGAACGACTTATGGGTATGTTTAGGCAGATGGGACAATACACTGTCTTGAAAATTCATGGGATACAAGTATGGCACAGAAGTATCAAGGAGCCAGTCAATTAGACCAAAGGATGGCAAACTACAGCCTGCAAACCAAATCCAGTCCACCATCTGTTTTTTGCATAGCCCACAAGATTGGTTTTTATATTTTAAATGGTTAAGAAAAAAAATGTACATATTATATATCATTTATGGCTATTTTTGCACTGGAATGACAGAACTGGTAGTGGCAGAGTTGAGTAGTTACAACAGAGTCTGACTAGCCTGCAAAGCCCAAACTATTTTCTATCTTTCCCTTTATAGAAGTATCTGGCTGATCCCTAATATAGACAATCCGAGAAACAAACTTTGTGGACTAATGATTTAGGACAGGATGGGCTATCCACACCCTCTGCCCATTGGAGATTTCAGTTTCCCAACATGACTGACGAGAAGAGTCTTATCAATTTGGCAGGATGGGGTCTAGAAAGTATAGTTAATTTTATTGTACACTAGGGTTTGTGCCTGAGATCTGTATTTGTTAAACACGTTAAGATAATAAAGGCTCTGGAAGTCCTGCTGTCAAATATACATATTTAACTAATGTTTTTCTAAGTTATATAATCACGCATTTTTTGTTAGACCTATTGATGTTCTAAGGCATAAAATATACTTTTTAAGTTTTTTAATGTTTATTTATTTTTGAGAGAGAAAGAGAGAGAGAAGGAGACAGAGCGTAAGGACGGAGGGTCAGAGAGAGAGGGAGACACAGGTGCCGAAGCAGGCTCCAGGCTCTGAGCTGTCAGCACAGACCCCGAGGCGGGGTTGGAACTCAAGAACTGCAAGATCGTGGCCTGAGCCAAAGTTGGACATTTAACCAAATGAGATACCCAGGCACCCCTAAAATATTCTTTTCTAAAGAGCACATCTTGGAAAATGCTGCTGTGGTCTAATTTCCTCATATTATAGGGGGAAAGGCAGAGAGTAAGAGCTGAAAACTTGGATGAGGTCACACAACTAGCAGACAGAAGTACTGGATTCCAGTTCTGCTAACTGCACTGCTTCCCTTAGGATATGCTTAAGCCTCTACAAACCATTTTGATTTCGTCAGTCAAAATTTGTCAAAACCAGATAGTTGACAGATGCAGTAGGGATTTCTGGACTGATATGATTGAGTGACTGGAAAATCAGTTAGGGCTTATGTGGTTTTCATGGGATGCGTCAAAACACAAGCAGCAGATCTTCAAATGATTCCTCAATTTACAACTTTTTAAAAACCATTTTGAATAATTTCATCAGTCAATACAATGGGAAACAACATTCTGCTAAACATACTAGATTGGAATTTGATAGACTTGACCATCTGTTTAAACTGTCAAGCCAAATCAGGTTGTATCTAGAGGACAGTCCAAAATATATTCTGAGAGTAAACACAAAACTTTTTTTATAAGTGGGGGAAAAATTAAATTTTCTGATCAGGCAGGAAAGGTACAGACTTAGTCAATCTCTGCCTTCAAAGCAGTCTCTTTGCTGAAATTGACAAATTGGATACTTTCATCAGTTTCGGCCTCTGTCAATTTCAGCAGCCTGGAATAGTCACACAAACACATCAATTTCAGCCCTAGAAACTTGTCTCTTTTGAAATTGACGGGAACTAAAATGAAAGAAAGCCAAAGTGTCAGGCTCTCTGGAGGCTTTGGGAAGCAGCTGATATTGAATGACCTCTTCAGCAGGCCTGGTGCTCCAGGACCCTGTTGCTGCTGGCTCAGTGCCTTGGCTCCACACCAAGTCACTGTCCCTGGGATCCTGTAATGAGGGGGATCCCAAAGGGGCCACACGTCCTCAAAGTGAGGTCTTAAAGTCAACTGCAGCTCAGAGTAGAATTGGCATAGTACAAAGTATTATGGTTTCAGAATTAGAAATGAAAGTTCTGGTTTTATTACCTCACAGGCAGTGAACTCATTTAAGTTTTGGAGGTTCTTTTATGATCTACAAATTGTAGTTAACGATGCCTGTTTTCTAAATAAAAATAATGACACTAATAATGGCTAACGCTTATTAAACATACTACTTTCCATGTATTTTCCTATATAATCTTTGATCAACATTTTATGATAGTTTTAGGGGGAAAACAACAACTAGGGATAGAGAAATAACTTTATCAATGTTACATGGTTAATAAATCTTCACTCCCAGGTTAATTATTCTATTAAAGTTTAAATAACAGGATAAATTAATCCTGTTAAAGGTGTTAACCAAGAAGACAAGGTTTTAAACGTTTGTTTGAAGCCTTAGGGATTGCAATTCAGGAGACCCCGAGTTCGCCAAAATCAAAAAAGTGTGCTCTGAATTGCGAAGGGGGGGGAGGCAAAAACAAGGTTACAAAAGTTATTTTGAAAGAATTATGATTGAGGCTGGCAGGGTTAAACTGACTAATACAGAATGGCTATGTAGCAAACAGGTATTTTAGCATGTTTTCTAGGGGGCGGTCTGTTGCAACTGACAAAAGTCAAAAGTTCTCCCTGTTCTGAAGGTTGAAACAGGAAACATACAAAGATAATTGACCCCGCCCCCTTCCTTCAATATCCTCCAGACTATTTTGAGTCTCTCTGTTCATTATGCTTAGTTCCTTTTGGAGTCATCTTTCACAAGGTTTATATAATAGGATTAATCAATCCTGTTAAGAGTTAAATAATATAGGGGCGCCTGGGTGGCGCAGTCGGTTAAGCGTCCGACTTCAGCCAGGTCACGATCTCGCGTTCCGTGAGTTCGAGCCCCGCGTCAGGCTCTGGGCTGATGGCTCAGAGCCTGGAGCCTGTTTCCGATTCTGTGTCTCTCTCTCTGCCCCTCGCCTGTTCATGCTCTGTCTCTCTCTCTGTCCCAAAAATAAATAAACGTTGAAAAAAAAAATTAAAAAAAAAAAAAGAGTTAAATAATATAAACAATTTAGGAAACTGTTAAATGTTCTGCACTTTAGGTATTATTATCATTGGTTATCATAAATCCCACAGGATTCATTGTATCTGCTGTTTTGCTTTCACATTAAAAATGTGTTCTCACCACCTTGTATAATCTTGCATAGTGAGTATGCTCATACTTGGTTTAAGGAGGGATGTGAATAAAAGTGATCTGCTCCAGGTTAAAAGTCTTGTACTCCCAAATACAGATTCTCATTCCAAATGCCTGGGATAAGAACAAGACGTTCAAGGATAATTTTAAGCTCTTTGGGTATGGCCTCTGCAGAAGCTAAAAACTTCTCTATTCTGGCTGAAATATTTTAATTTCCACTGTTTCTTTATAAAATTAATTTTAAGACCAAGGGTATGCACACCTGCCCATAAATGTCCTTGGACAGCATTCAGTGATAGCCTATCATTGTCAACGTAGATATATTCTCCTCCTCACTCTTCCTCCTTATTCTATTTAGTGAAGAATTTGTTTTAGCATCTCAATAAAGTTAAGGCTTTTTAGAGAGGCTTCTAAAGAAGAAATATAGAAATATAAAGGTGATGAAGAATATTTCTCATCTTTTGGGTTCTCCCTTGACCTCCTTCCTTCTTTTCTTTCCACATTAGTATCTTCTTACCTCCATCGTTTCTTCTTTCCACAAACCTTTACTGAATCCCTACTATGGGACTGGCATTTTCTAAGTGCTGAGGTAAGGGATATCCAGTTTCTTTCCTTGTGTCACTTAAAATTTAGTGAGGTTTGACAGACACTAAATGAAAATTATTTATAAATGGCAATATAAGTATGCAGAAAACAGTACAGGCTGTTTTGAGTTACAACACCATGTCCGTTACTTAGAGTGGATGAGGAAGGCTAGAATTGAATACTTAGATTGTTAATGCATCTCTGATACGTAAAATCCCAGAAATTATGTACACAAGTCACATAGCCACTCTTGGTTTTCCAATTCAGTTGTGAAAATGGACAGAAAAAAAAAAAAGGTCCATCCTTTTTAAATTTTTTTTAATGTTTAGTTATTTTCTTTTTTTTATATATATATGAAATTTATTGACAAATTGGTTTCCATACAACACCCAGTGCTCATCCCAAAAGGTGCCCTCCTCAATACCCATCACCCACCCTCCCCTCCCTCCCACCCCCCATCAACCCTCAGTTTGTTCTCAGTTTTTAACAGTCTCTTATGCTTTGGCTCTCTCCCACTCTAACCTCTTTTTTTTTTTTTCCTTCCCCTCCCCCATGGGTTCCTGTTGAGTTTCTCAGGATCCACATAAGAGTGAAACCATATGGTATCTGTCTTTCTCTGTATGGCTTATTTCACTTAGCATTACACTCTCCAGTTCCATCCACGTTGCTACAAAAGGCCCTATTTCATTTTTTCTCATTGCTACGTAGTATTCCATTGTGTATATAAACCACAATTTCTTTATCCATTCATCAGTTGATGGACATTTAGGCTCTTTCCATAATTTGGCTATTGTTGAGAGTGCTTCTATGAACATTGGGGTTTAGTTATTTTCAAGAGAGACAGAGTACAAGCGGGGAAGGGGCAGAGAGAGAGGGAGAAACAATCTGAAGCAGGATCCAGGCTCTGAGCTGTCAGCACAGGGCCCGAAGCGGGGCTCAAACTCATGAACCGACAGATCATGACCTGAGCTGAAGTCAGACACTCAACCAACACCAACACTAACTGAGTCTACCCTTTCTTAATCTAGTTGTCTTAACAGCCAAGGCTGATAAACTATTTGGCAATTCAATTAGTTCTTTGGACAGAGATTTGGAAAGAGCTCTCATCAATTGTACAAACTTAAACTCCTTTCTTCTATTTCACTCTCATTTTGAGGTTAAACAGGTGACTGCCTTGCAGATTTGAAACTTAAACTCAGACTTAAAAGGAAAGGAAAGGAAAGGAAAGGAAAGGAAAGGAAAGGAAAGGAAAGGAAAGGAAAAGAAGGAGAAAGGGAAGGGAGGAAGTAGCCAGACACACATGAGGATGCTCCAGCACACCATCAGTGTTTACCATGCCTAATATGCTGTGTTTGTCTAAGCTGACCCACCAATTCAGGCTGATGTTCCATAATTTGGCATTTTTTTCTCTGAAAGCAGAAAGGTGAGTGTACTCTTATAGCCTTCCTGAGACTCATTTGTTTGAGAGATAATTTGTTACCTTGAGAATTCTCTTCATCAGTGTCCCCTTCCATCCCCCACACTGAGAGGCTGTGGCCCTTGGTCACCTAGATGTATTCAAAGCATCTGTACTCAAATAATTTATTCATGGACCAAAATTGCTAATCCCAGTTTGGGGTGGAGAAATGTTTACTTGGTCACTCACACTCTGTTAAGCTGAGGCATTGAAGGGAGGGTCACTCACAGCTGTCCTTCCCCATACAACTTTCGGAGCCATGTATTGTAAACCATTTTATCAAAGAGCCACGGGTAGCAGTCTGTGAGGACGTATTGGGAATCAGCTAATGGACAGAAAGTACCTGCTCCGACACATTAATTCCCTTTCCTGTCAGCCTGCATCATTGTAGAGCATGCATGATGGGAAGCGAGGTCCCATCACACCATGGCACCTGCTGCTTTTCCATCTGCCAAGCGCAATAGCTTCTTTGATTGCCCATTTTTCTGCCTAATGGCTTATTCCTTTTCTCTTTGTAAAGTTTTTACATTTTATTGTGATTTTAATAGTCACTTAAAATTTTTTCTCATCTCTGCTTGGCACACCAAGTATGTTGATAAAAGAATAACATAAATAATATTCTAAACCATACCCAAATTGAGATCATTCCAAGAGCTGTGTTTCAGTGTTTAGTCTGATAAAGTTGTCATGGCGATAATGTCCCCTGAGAATAAAAGTGCCATGTGCATGGTTGATTAAAGGAAATAGCTCAGATGGTACACAAACTGGTAAATATTGAACCTACGAACTATTATACGGGCCATATTTTTATTTTGCTTTTTTTCCTGCTTGGGTTTTTTTTTTTTTTTTAAGCTATGTACTGCTTAGTTTTCTGTAAATAGCCTGATGACTCACATTTCTCTCTCTCTTTCTCTGAGGATTTATATTGTTAAAATCCCTTGGAAGAGATATTGGCAGTACTCCCAAACTGGACTTTGGATTCTGTCTAAAGCTGTTGATTTGGCTGGATTAATCAAAGTAGCAGATCATTATTACATATTGAACATCTGTCAAAAATAGCACTAACAATTATCAGATACATTCTCTATCATGAAGATTGGGACTTGAGTAGTTGAGAAGAAATTTCTACAAATCCAAGTCAATAAGACTATTTATTTTTTCTCAAGACAACAGACTAGAATTGCCTTTAATTAATATGAGAATAAAACGATAGGCATGCCATAGGTGGGTATTATCAGGTGAGGGTGAGTTGCCGTTTTCTGAGGTGTCAGAACCAACTCATCTTCCTAAGTCTCAGGTAAATGGGAAGGAAGAATGGGTGCTTTAGGGGGGAAACTGAGCCCTGGTATAATCTGGAATCCAGAATTTTTCTTTGTTAGCATTTCAGTTTGATAAATTGCCTGTAGAAGGGAATGATTTATAATCTACATGTTTACATAAGATGCTAAATTCATAGATACAGTGAAACATCAATAAGCTCGTATATGGTAGGAAGATCTCACAGGCTCTGGAAAAAAGGATATAAATAGCATATGAACTTCTGGGAGCACAAGTTTGGGAAAACAATTAAGAAAACACTTATTTGTGTAGTTATATGTTAAAGATCAAAAACTCTGATCTGCTAATCATACTCTAGGGAGGGAATCCTGTAATTATGAGCCTATCTAAACCATGTGGCCATAATGACCAGTAAGATGCCAGACATTGTCAAGAGCTTAGAAATAAGCTGGTTATAGCACTCATACCTATGGAAAAAACAATAGCAATCTGCAGCCAATGGGATCTCTATAACTCTGGATCCTGAAACTGGAGAATGTCTGGAAAATGGATATTAAAACGCCAAAGAGATGGAATTCTTCTTTTTGCAAATGCCTGCTCCTTAGCTGCTCAGTTTTCAGAGACTGGGCTAGGTACTATAAGGAGAATCAGAAAGAAATACAACTTTACACTTGTCTATGTGGATCTTATAATTGAACAGAGGAAGGCCAGACATGTACCAAAATAATGCAAGAGAATAAATGAAGGAGCAGACAAGTTGAAGTGTTGTGTGGGTTAAGCCTGGCATGAGCTACCTCCAAGCTTCTTGGAATGGAGGGGCCAATATTGATGGACTATCATATTGTTAGCAAAGTCTGACCTGGACTAGACGCAGGAGGGCCGGCTCTTTGGTTAAGTAAAAACCTTAACAAAGTGGAAGGCCAAAGCCCAAGAAAGGATGTGACCAATATTCACAAAAACAAATGGAATGGATTGAGCACAAACTTGTTCCCAAATAGAGAAATGGAGAAGTGCTATGAATAGGAAGGCCTCCTTTGAACAATACATTAGTGTCCTCTCCAAATAACGAAAAGAAGGGAAGAGAGGAAGGGGGAAGGGAAAGGGAGGGCTATGAAAAGTTTTGCTTTCCACAGTGAAAACTAAATTTATGGATCTGGTTGCTCTAAGTTGGCATGGGATGGTTATATGGCACATCTCATTACTGTAAAGGTGTTTACATAAATTCGTGGCTGGAACATTTACATTCATGATTGAGAGAATCCAAAATACAGACAGGCAGGATGTTCCAGTGTGAGAAGCAGTGGATTGAGAGCTAGAAGACTGAGGGTGGAACCTGCCTTCATCACAACTACTTTATAGGACTCCAGGCAAGTTACAACACCCCAGTGTTCTCATTTGCAAAAGAAAACATGTCCTACCCATTTCGGGGATGGTTAGAGTAAAGGAGACAATGGATGTGAGAGACTTAATAAACTTCTTATCAGCAAACACACACATTCCTCCAGACTAATGTTAGAAAGGACAACTTTATCTTTCCATTAACCTATTCCCCTTCTCCTGCCTGGTAAATCCCACTCATAAATTTCTAAACAGTGTTTTTGGGAAGAGGGCATGCAAAATAGACACGAGGTTACTATACCTGATCATAGGGTAATACTGCCCTTCCTCTTCTGACTCTGCTTCAGTGAAAATGCATGCCCTATGCAGTGACACAGGCACAGTACCCTGCAGAAGTCAGAACACTCAGGCCCAATAATTTACCTCGCAGGAAGCAGGCATGCTTTTGCGTGTTACAAGGAAACCTAGACAGATTAGCAAAGCCATACAAAGTATTTTCCTTCTAGTCTTCCACATTTTACAAAGCAGCCTGGTCTATGTAGAACAATTTGACAACGTTATATAGTATGCCAAAAACAGAAGAAATTAAATAAAAAATTCTCAACTACAGACAAGAGAGAATTATTTCTAATGGACAAAGACGGCTGTGACCCGCTACAGTACCGTGATGGGGAGCTTGACAGCTCCAGGCTATTTCAGATACAATGACATGCGTGACAGCGAATGACTCCTCAGCTCCTCCTTTCTCAGGTGGCAGAACAGTGAAAAGGAAGAGGCTGAGGTGCTTCTTACTGGGCATGTGCTCCCTCAAGGACAGCAGATGGATTTATGCCCTTAATTATCTAAAAGAGAATGGCAAATACTCCCTTTCTCATCATGATTATTCTTATATGTTCTTTAATGGGTAGAAAAGAGGGAAATTTCTTCCCCTAAAGGTCAATGCATTCTATGGTGGGTAGCTAGCTGTATATGAAAGTGGTATTAAATTGGTCAGAGTACAGTACCTTCAGAACCACTGTGTTTTGTCCAGATATTCTACCACCAAATGTTTCCTTAAATCTCAATTCCAAAGTTTTACCTGAGTGCCTAAAACGATTTGATACCAATTCATTTTTTTCTTGTTTAAGATGATAGGCATTTTGAGTTTCGTTAGCTGGCTATCACTCAAGTCCAGTGCTTGGTAAAATTGTTGGCTATCAGTCATTTAAGGTACTACCCAGCCACGGACAAGCCCTGCCAGTCTTCTTGACAGTAACTGAACTCCAAAGGGAGCTAGAAGTATTTTAGGGGGAGTTATTTTTACTTTTCCTTGTTTAACAATTAATTCAGGAGATCACCCTAAGTCCGGTCTTCCAAGAACACCTGAGCCAGTTCCTTCTATCAGTTGGGAAAAGGGGCTGCTACTCAGGGCTATCAGCGGAAATGCTGCTTTCTGCCTTCTGCTGAGGAGGGTCAGGACACTCAGCGAATAACCATTTTTGCAAGATCCCAAATAAGGGACTATATACCCATCCTGAAATTTAATCCGTATTTTCCCACATATTTTTTTCTGTCACATCATCCTTCGGGCTGTTCTGCTGTAGTCCTTACTTTGTAGATGAGTCAAGGCTATGTTCCCTGTGCTTGTCTTCATCCTATTTCCGGTAATAGAACAAATAGTGTATAACTGACTCTGAAAGGCTAACTTGAAATTGAACTACATCTTACAGGAAATCTCAGAATCTCAAAATTCTCCTGATGGGTATAGAAATGACATTCTAAAGCATGAAAGGCAGGCGCCTATGGGTTAGCTGGGCTGGGAATTAGGAGTACTTGGGTGGAATTGAATGCTTAGAGGCTGATAGCCAAAACTAGGTATGAAAAGGTACTTTAAAAATAGCTTAGAAGATGCTATACAGATGGCAAATAAGCATGTGAAAAGATGCTCCATATAATCTGTCATCAGGGAAATGCAAATTAAAACAACAAGATGCCACTACACATCTATTAGAGTGGTCAAAATCCAGAATTCTGACAACACCAAATGTCAGCCAGGATGTGGAGCAATACGAACTCCCATTAATTGCTGGGGGGGGGGGGTTGCAAAAAATGGTACATCCACTTTAGAAGAGAGTTTGGCAGCTTCTTATAAAACTAAACGTGCTTTTACTATAGATTCCAGTAATCACACCTCTTGGTATTTACCCAGAGGAGGTACACTATGTCCACACAAAAATATTCACATGAATATTTATAGCAGCTTTGTTCATAATTGGCAAAACTTGGAAGCAACCAAGATGTCCTCAGTAGATGATTGGGTAAATAAACTGTGGTACATCTGGATAATGAAACATTATTTAGAGCTAAAAGAAAATGAGTTCTCAATTGATAAAAAAGACATAGAAGAAATTTAAATCCATATTGCAAGTGATAAAAGCCAATCTGAAAAGGCTACACACTAAGTACAACTATATGACATTCTGGAAAACACAAAACTATGGACAGAGTAAAAGGATCAGTGGTTGCCAGGGACCAGGGGGAGGAAAGGATGAATAGGTGCTGAACAGAGAATTTTTAGAGTAGTGAAACTACTCTGTAGGATACTGTAATGATGAATACATGTCATTTTACATCTATCCAAACCCATAGAATGTACAACACCAAGGGTGACCCATAATGTAAACTATGGGCTTTGAGTGATAATGATGTGTCCGTGTCGGTTCATCAGTTGTAACAAATGCACCACTATAGTGGGGGATGTTCATAATGGAAGAGACTATACATGTGTGGGATAAGGGAGTATATGGAAATAAATCAATTTTGCTGTGTATCTAAAACTGCTCTTAAAAGTCTGTCTTTTAAAAAATAACTTACAATAAATACTGGTACTTTTAATTCAAAGGGGCAAAGAACAAAGGCCAATAATGGAAGGTCTGAGGATGAATCGATCAGCTGTTCTGAGAAGGTAGAGTTTAAACTGGTTCTGGAAGGGTGGATGTGTGGAAAAGAGCTAGAAGGAAAAGCATGGCACAGGCATTGGGGTAGAGAGGCGCCATACATGCTTTTGGAATCAGTGAATAAAACAAACTATTTTCAGAGTTGGGAAGAAGTTGTATAAGTGAACCTGGCATAATCTCAAGGAGGTAAATGAGGAGAGCAGCGTGGTGACTCTGAATAGGATTTAATCAAGGATGGGAGGAGGAATGGAGGCAGGAGGTCTCATGAGAAATGAGCTACTAAACTTCTCAAGTGGACTGGTTGTGGGGCCTGAGGAACAGGGTCTCTCAAAGTCAACATTTGGTGGAATACTAGTAGTCCATTTACCCTTCAGTAGGGAAGGAGCATATCCCCTCCTTGCTAATGTTCAAAAAGGCTACTCAGAGAGGCTACTCATAATTCATGTGCTTGTGCACATTGTTTTGATGCCTTGAAAATAAATGCTTTTTTCTAAATATTAGATTTAATGACATCATAGAGTGAACTAAAACAATCTCACTTTTTAATTATAAAATTAACGTATGCTTGTTGAATAAAATTCATAGAATATAGAAAAACAAATAGAGCAAAACATTCCCACTTGGTCTTACTGTTACAGGAAGGTGAGAGAGACGCTGGTCCTTGTCTCACAGAGTCAAAGAATAAATCTCATGGACAACGGAGAGTGAGCAAAGCGATAGAGTTTATTGAGGGAAAATATAAAGCTCTCAAGAGCGAGAGGGGTCCCAACTGGGTAGCCACTAAGGATTTCTGTCTCTGACTTTTTATTGGGACCTTATCAGAAAGTTTGTGAGACTTCGTGCATGGCACCTAGCCCAGGAGGGTCTGGAATACCTTTACTTTCTTTTTTTTCTCAAATCCTGCTGCTTCTTCAGCCTCCCACCTGCAGCTGCTGTCTGCCTCCCTGAGGTTCCCTTGTCTCTCCCTGCCTAGTGTTAATCCTTTCTCTGTTCATTAATCCTTAAATGCATTTTTTTTCTTTTTAAATGTTTTTATTTATTTTTGAAGGAGAGAGAGAGAAACAGAGCATGAGCAGGGGAGGAGCAGAGGGAGAGGGAGACACAGAATGGGAAATAGGCTCCAGGCTCCAAGCTGTCAGCACAGAGCCCGACGCGGGGCTCGAACTCACGGACTGTGAGATCATGACCTGAGCCGAAGTCGGACGCTTAACTGACTGAGCCACCCAGGCGCCCCTTAAATTCATTTTTTAAAAGCATTTGGCATATTTGTCTTTAATGTTTACATATTTTTATTATATAATTCTAATTGTATTCTATATGGAATTCTCTATAAAATTTTTATACTGTACTTTGTGTTAAATATTGAATATCTGTAAAATGATACTTAAGAAACTTCTGAAAGTTCTAAAGAATGGTGACCCAAAGGCTATGTAGCCACCACCCAGGCTAGGAGACAGAAGTCATTGCCAATCCTAGAATTCTGTGTGTTCCTTTTGGACACAGGCCCACAGTAATAGAGAGAACACTGCCCTAACCTTTGTATCTAATGTTCCCTTACTTTGAAAAATAGTTTTATATTAGATGAGCCATGAGACTTCATCAAAAGACAAATATCAGAATAATTACCAGTCCAGAAAGAGAAGAAAGGGAGAAGGGACCCGGAGTTTATTTAAAGTAATGATAGCTGAGAACTTCTCAAACCTGGAGAAAGACTTGGACATAGAGGTTCACAAAGCTAATAGACTTCTATTACTTCAATGCAAAAAGACCTCCAGGACACATTCTAATGAAACTGTCAATAATCAAAGATAAAGAAAGAATCATAGTGGCAGTCTGGGGAAAAAAAAAAAAGAATAAAACTTACAAAAGAGCCCCCATTAGTCTATCAGCAGATTTCTCAGCAGAAATTCTACAGGCCAGGAAAGAATTACACACCCAAAGCATTGAAAGCAACATTGCCAGCCAAAAATAGTTTATCTGGCAGTTACCCTTCACAAACAAAGGAGAAATAAACGCGTCCCCCGACAAACAAAAGCTGACTGAGTTCACCACCACTCTATGTGCCTTGCAAGAAATGCTAAAAGGAGTTCTTCAAGCTGAACTAAAAAAGTCATTAATTAGCAACATGAAAACATATGAAAGTATACAACACACCAGTAAAGGTGACAATAGAATTAGAAAATTATAACTCTTTACTAGGATGGTGTGTTAACCAATCAACAATAGTTTAAAAGTTAAAGGAAAACAGTGGTAACAGACTGTTAATAAATACACAATATAAAAAAAGGTATATTGTGGCACAGATAAAAGGGAGGGGTAGTAGGGTAGAGTTTTTATAGGCAATCAAAGACATGTTGATATGAGTCTAAAATGAGTGGTTTTATCTATAAAATGTTTTCTGTAAGCCCTATGGTAACCAGAAAGCAAAAACCAAGATCTACAAAAGACAGAGGAAACAGAGAATACCGCCACAGAAAATAACAAATTTACAAAGGTAAGCAGAGACAGAGGGAAAAAGAAACAATAAAAATACAAAACATCCAGAAAACAATTAATAAAATGACATATTTAAGTCCTTACATATCAATAACTACTGTGTATGTGATTGAAGTCACCAAACAAAAGGCAGAGTGGCTGGATGAATTTAAAAAAACAAAACAAAACAAGACCCAACTATATGTTGCCTATAAGAGAATAAGAGACACACTTCAGCTTTAAGGACATACACAAATTCAAAGGATGGAAAAAGATACTCTATACAAGAGGTAACGAAAAGAAGGTGGGAGTCGCCATACTTGGGCAAAATTGATTTTAAGCCAAAA
This sequence comes from Lynx rufus, assembly GCF_022079265.1. NCBI lineage: Eukaryota > Metazoa > Chordata > Mammalia > Carnivora > Felidae > Lynx > Lynx rufus. The sequence continues at coordinate 28,897,163 of NW_025814827.1, read as the reverse complement.
TACAGAAACAAGAGACAAGGAAAATATTATATAATGTTAAAGGAATAAATCCATCAAGATGACTTAACAGTCATAAATATATATGCACCCAACACTGGAGCATCTACATACATTAAGAAAATACTAATAGATAGGAAGAGAGAAACAGACAACAATACAATAATAGTAGGGGACTTCAATCCCCCACTTTCAACAATGGATAGATCATCCAGACAGAAAATCAACAAGGAAATGATGAACTTGAACTGTACTATAGACCAATGAACCTGACAGACCTCTATGAATATTCCACTCAACAGCAGCAAAATATACATATTTTTTTAAACTGCTCATGGAACATCCTCAAGGACAGATCTTATGTTAGGACACAAAAGAAGCCCTAGCATATTTAAGAAGACTGTAATCATACCAAGTTATCTTTTTTAAAGATAGGATATGAAAGCAGAAATCAAAAACATGAGCAAAGCCAAAAAATCTACAAATATGCAGAAACTAAACAACACACAGCTGAACAATCAATGCATTAAAGAAGAAACCAAAAGGGAAAGCAAAGAATATCTTGAAATGAGTAAAACACAATACCAAAACATATACCAAAACATATGGGACACCACAAAAACAGTTCTGAGGGAAAATTTACAGTAATAAATGCACATATTAAGAAATTAGATCACAAAAAGAACCCCTAACTTTACACTCCAAAGAAGTAGAAAAAGAATACATTAAACCCAAAATGAGCGGAAGGAAGGAAATAATAAGGATCAGAATGGGAATAGAGATCAGAAAAAACAATAGGGAAGATCAATGAAACTAATAGCTGATTTTTTGAAAGATAAGACTGACAAACCTTTAGTGAGACTAAGCAAAAAGGAGAGAAGACTTAGAAGTGAATTAGAAAAAATTATAATTGACACTACAGAAATACATAGGATCATAAAAGACCATTATGAACAATGATATGCCAACAAATTAGGTAACCTAGAACAATGGAGAATCTAGAATCATGTGAAACTGAAACAGGAAGAAATAGAAAGCCTGAACAGACAAATAACAAGTAAGGAGATTGAATCAGTTATCAAAAATCTCACAATACAGAGAACCCCTGGACCACATGGCTTCACTGGCAAATTTGAACATTTACAAAAGAAATAATGCAGGGCACCTGGGTGGCTCAGTTGGTTGAGCTTCTGACTCCTGACTTTGGCTCAAGTCATGATCTCGCGGTTTATAGTCCATGGATTCAAGCTCCACTTGGAGCTCTGTGCTGACAGCTCAGAGCCTGGAGCCTGCTTCGGATTCTGTCTGCCTCTCTCTGCCCCTCCCCCGCTCGTGCTCTCTCTCCCTCTCAAAATAATAAAATAAAACATTAAAAAAGAAATAATGCCAACTCTTCTCAAATTCTTCCAAAAATTACAAAGAAAGAAACGGTTCCAAACTCACTCTAGAAGTCTATGATGCAATATCCCTGATAAAAAACAGATGCAAAATCCTCAACAAAATACTAGCAAACTGAATTTAAGAACTCATTAGAAAGATTGTACACCATGGCCAAGTGGGTTTTATCTCTGAGATGCAAGGATTCGTCAACATAAAAAAAAAATCAATAAAGTGATATATCACGTTAATAATGAAAGATACAAATAATATAATCATCTCAACAGATGTAGAAAAAGCATTTGGAAAAAAAAAACAACAACATTCTTTCATAACATAAACCCTCAACAGATGGGAGGCACGTTCCTCAACATAATAAAGGCCACATATGACAAATCCACAACTAGCAGTGCGCTCAACAGAGAAAAATTAAAAGCTTTTTCTCTAAGATCAGGAACAAGAAGACAAGAGCGCCCTCTCTCACACTTTTATTCAACATAGTACTGGAAGTCCTAGCCAGAGCAATCAGGCAAGACAAAGAAATAAAAGGCATCCAAATCAGAAAAGAAGTACAAGTTGTTATATACAGATGATAAGACCTTATATATTGAAAATCACAAAGAAAAACCATTCAATCTAATCAATGAATTCATTAAAGTTGCAGGATGTAAAAATCAATATGCAGAAATCCAGTTGTTTTTCTAAATACTAACAATGAAATATCTGAAAAAGAAAAAAGAAAACTATCTCATTCACAATAGCATTAGAAAAAATAAAATACCTAGGAATAAATTTAACCAAACAAGTCAAAGCTCTGTACAATGAAAATTACAAGACTTTGTTGAAAGAAATCCAAAAAGACACAAACAAATGGAAGGACATTCACGTTCATGGATTAGAAGAGATAATGTTAAAATATCTATGCTACCTAAAGCCATATGTAGACTCAACATAATCCCTGTCAAAATTCCAATGGCATTTTTCACAGACACAGGACACAAATCCTATATATTGTATGGAACTACAAGACTGTGACTAGCCAAAGTAATCATGAGAAAGAAGAACAAAACTGGAGGCATCACACTTCTGGATTTCAAACTGTACTGAAAAGCTATTGTAATTACAATAGTATGATACTGGCATAAAAATAGACACATAGTCCACTAGAGCAGAACAGGGAGCCCGGAATTAAGCCCCGGCTGGCATATACAGTCAACTAGCATTTAATAAGGGAGCTAAGAGCATCTAACGAGGAAAGGGATAGTCTCTTTAACAAATGTTGTTGGGAAAACTGGATAACGACATACAGAAAAGTGAAATTTAACTCTTATACCACTCACAAAAAATTAACTCAAAATGGATCAAAGACTTAAACATAAGACTTGATACCATAAAACTCCTTTAAGAAAACAGAAGGAAGAATCTTGCTGGCATTAGTCTAAGGATGATATTTTGGACGTGACAACGAAATCACAAATAACAAAAGAAAAACAATCAAGTGTAACTACATCAAACTTTCTGCACAGCAAAAGAAACAGTTAACAAAATAAAAAGGCAACACATGCAATGAGAAAATATTTGCAAACCATAAGAGGTCAATATTCAAAATTTACAAAGAACTTCTGCAACTCAGTAACAAACAACAAACGATCCAATTAAAAAACAGACAGAGGAGATAGCTTAGAGAAGATGGCGGCGTAGGAGGACGCTGGGCTCACCGCGCGTCCTGCTGATCACTTAGATTCCACCTACACCTGCCTAAATAACCCAGAAAACCGCCAGAGGATTAGCAGAACAGAGTCACCGGACCCAAGTGCAGACGAGAGGCCCACGGAAGAGGGTAGGAAGGGCGGCGAGGCGGTGCGCGCTCCACGGACTGGCGGGAGGGAGCCGGGGCGGAGGGGCGGCTCGCCGGCCAAGCAGAGCCCCCGAGTCCGGCTTGCAAAAGCGGAGGGGCCTGACGGACTGTGTTCCGACAGCAAGCGCGACTTAGCGTCTGGGAGGTCATAAGTTAACAGCTCTGCTCGGAAAGCGGGAAGGCTGGAGGACAAAGGGAGGGTGAGCTGCGGAGCCCCCGGACGACAGAGCTCAGTTTGGCGGGGAACAAAGGCGCTAGCCAGCGCCATCTCCCCCGCCCATCCCCCAGCCAAAATCCAAAGGGAACCGGCTCCGGCCAGGGAAATTGCTCGCTCCGCGCGAACACCCAACTCTGTGCTTCTGCGGAGCCAAACCTCCGGCAGCGATCTGACTCCCTCCGGCTGCCACAGGGCCCCTCCTGAAGTGGATCACCTAAGGAGAAGCGAGCTAAGCCTGCCCCCCCTGCCGCCGTGCACCTTGCCTTCCCACCCCAGCTAATACGCCAGATCCCCAGCATCACAAGCCTGGCAGTGTGCAAGTAGCCCAGACGGGCCACGCCACCCCGCAGTGAATCCCGCCCCTAGGAGAGGGGAAGAGAAGGCACACACCAGTCTGACTGTGGCCCCAGCGGTGGGCTGGGGGCAGACATCAGGTCGGACTGCGGCCCCGCCCACCAACTCCAGTTATACACCACAGCACAGGGGAAGTGCCCTGCAGGCCCTCACCACACCAGGGACTATCCAAAATGACCAAGCGGAAGAATTCCCCTCAGAAGAATCTCCAGGAAATAACAACAGCTAATGAGCTGATCAAAAAGGATTTAAATAATATAACAGAAAGTGAATTTAGAATAATAGTCATAAAATTAATCGCTGGGCTGGAAAACAGCATACAGGACAGCAGAGAATCTCTTGCTACAGACATCAGGGGACTAAGGAACAGTCACGAGGAGCTGAAAAACGCTTTAAAGGAAATGGAAAACAAAATGCAAACCACCACGGCTCGGATGGAAGAGGCAGAGGAGAGAATAGGTGAACTAGAAGATAAAGTTATGGAAAAAGTGGAAGCTGAGAAAAAGAGAGATAAAAAAATCCAGGAGTATGAGGGGAAAATTAGAGAACTAAGTGATACACTAAAAAGAAATAATTTACGCATAATTGGTATCCCAGAGGAGGAAGAGAGAGGGAAAGGTGCTGAAGGGGTACTTGAAGAAATCATAGCTGAGAACTTCCCTGAACTGGGGAAGGAAAAAGGCATTGAAATCCAAGAGGCACAGAGAACTCCCTTCAGACGTAACTTGAATCGATCTTCTGCACGACATATCATAGTGAAACTGGCAAAATACAAGGATAAAGAGAAAATTCTGAAAGCAGCAAGGGGTAAACGTGCCCTCACATATAAAGGGAGACCTATAAGACTCGTGACTGATCTCTCTTTTGAAACTTGGCAGGCCAGAAAGAATTGGCACGAGATTTTCAGGGTGCTAGACAGCAAAAATATGCAGCCAAGAATCCTTTATCCAGCAAGTCTGTCATTTAGAATAGAAGGAGAGATAAAGGTCTTCCCAAACAAACAAAAACTGAAGGAATTCATCACCACTAAACCAGCCCTACAAGAGATCCTAAGGGGGACCCTGTGAGACAAAGTACCAGAGACATCACTACAAGCATAAAACATACAGACATCACAATGACTCTAAACCCGTATCTTTCTATAATAACACTGAATGTAAATGGATTAAATGCGCCAACCAAAAGACATAGGGTATCAGAATGGATAAAAAAACAAGACCCATCTATTTGCTGTCTACAAGAGACTCATTTTAGACCTGAGGACACCTTTAGATTCAGAGTGAGGGGATGGAGAACTATTTATCATGCTACTGGAAGCCAGAAGAAAGCTGGAGTAGCCATACTTATATCAGACAAACTAGACTTTAAATTAAAGGCTGTAACAAGAGATGAAGAAGGGCATTATATAATAATTACAGGGTCTATCCATCAGGAAGAGCTAACAATTATAAATGTCTATGCACCGAATACCGGAGCCCCCAAATATATAAAACAATTACTCATAAACAGAAGCAACCTTATTGATAAGAATGTGGTAATTGCTGGGGACTTTAACACCCCACTTACAGAAATGGATAGATCATCTAGACACACGGTCAATAAAGAAACAAGGGCCCTGAATGAGACACTGGATCAGATGGACTTGACAGATATATTTAGAACTCTGCATCCCAAAGCAACAGAATATACTTTCTTCTCGAGTGCACATGGAACATTCTCCAAGAGAGATCATATACTGGGTCACAAAACAGCCCTTCATAAGTTTACAAGAATTGAAATCATACCATGCATACTTTCAGACCACAATGCTATGAAGCTTGAAATCAACCACAGGAAAAAGTCTGGAAAACCTCCAAAAGCATGGAGGTTAAAGAACACCCTACTAACGAATGAGTGGGTCAACCAGGCAATTAGAGAAGAAATCAAAAAATATATGGAAACAAACGAAAATGAAAATACAACAATCCAAACGCTTTGGGACGCAGCGAAGGCAGTCCTGAGAGGAAAATACATTGCAATCCAGGCCTATCTCAAGAAACAAGAAAAATCCCAAATACACAATCTAACAGCACACCTAAAGGAAATAGAAGCAGAACAGCAAAGGCAGCCTAAACCCAGCAGAAGAAGAGAAATAATAAAGATCAGAGCAGAAATAAACAATATAGAATCTAAAAAAACTGTAGAGCAGATCAATGAAACCAAGAGTTGGTTTTTTGAAAAAATAAACAAAATTGACAAACCTCTAGCCAGGCTTCTCAAAAAGAAAAGGGAGATGACCCAAATAGATAAAATCATGAATGAAAATGGAATGATTACAACCAATCCCTCAGAGATACAAACAATTATCAGGGAATACTATGAAAAATTATATGCCAACAAATTGGACAACCTGGAAGAAATGGACAAATTCCTGAACACCCACACACTTCCAAAACTCAATCAGGAGGAAATAGAAAGCTTGAACAGACCCATAACCAGCGAAGAAATTGAATCGGTTATCAAAAATCTCCCAACAAATAAGAGTCCAGGACCAGATGGCTTCCCAGGGGAGTTCTACCAGACGTTTAAAGCAGAGATAATACCTATCCTTCTCAAGCTATTCCAAGAAATAGAAAGGGAAGGAAAACTTCCAGACTCATTCTATGAAGCCAGTATTACTTTGATTCCTAAACCAGACAGAGACCCAGTAAAAAAAGAGAACTACAGGCCAATATCCCTGATGAATATGGATGCAAAAATTCTCAATAAGATACTAGCAAATCGAATTCAACAGCATATAAAAAGAATTATTCACCATGATCAAGTGGGATTCATTCCTGGGATGCAGGGCTGGTTCAACATTCGCAAATCAATCAACGTGATACATCACATTAACAAAAAAAAAGAGAAGAACCATATGATCCTGTCAATCGATGCAGAAAAGGCCTTTGACAAAATCCAGCACCCTTTCTTAATAAAAACCCTTGAGAAAGTCGGGATAGAAGGAACATACTTAAAGATCATAAAAGCCATTTATGAAAAGCCCACAGCTAACATCATCCTCAATGGGGAAAAACTGAGAGCTTTTTCCCTGAGATCAGGAACACGACAGGGATGCCCACTCTCACCGTTGTTGTTCAACATAGTGCTGGAAGTTCTAGCATCAGCAATCAGACAACAAAAGGAAATCAAAGGCATCAAAATTGGCAAAGATGAAGTCAAGCTTTCGCTTTTTGCAGATGACATGATATTATACATGGAAAATCCGATAGACTCCACCAAAAGTCTGCTAGAACTGATACATGAATTCAGCAAAGTTGCAGGATACAAAATCAATGTACAGAAATCAGTTGCATTCTTATACACTAACAATGAAGCAACAGAAAGACAAATAAAGAAACTGATCCCATTCACAATTGCACCAAGATGCATAAAATACCTAGGAATAAATCTAACCAAAGATGTAAAGGATCTGTATGCTGAAAACTATAGAAAGCTTATGAAGGTAATTGAAGAAGATTTAAAGAAATGGAAAGACATTCCCTGCTCATGGATTGGAAAAATAAATATTGTCAAAATGTCAATACTACCCAAAGCTATCTACACATTCAATGCAATCCCAATCAAAATTGCACCAGCATTCTTCTCGAAACTAGAACAAGCAATTCTAAAATTCATATGGAACCACAAAAGGCCCCGAATAGCCAAAGGAATTTTGAAGAAGAAGACCAAAGCAGGAGGCATCACAATCCCAGACTTCAGCCTCTACTACAAAGCTGTCATCATCAAGACAGCATGGTATTGGCACAAAAAAAGACACACAGACCAATGGAATAGAATAGAAACCCCAGAACTAGACCCACAAACGTATGGCCAACTCATCTTTGACAAAGCAGGAAAGAACATCCAATGGAAAAAAGACAGCCTCTTTAACAAATGGTGCTGGGAGAACTGGACAGCAACATGCAGAAGGTTGAAACTAGACCACTTTCTCACACCATTTACAAAAATAAACTCAAAATGGATAAAGGACCTAAATGTGAGACAGGAAACCATCAGAACCTTAGAGGAGAAAGCAGGAAAAGACCTCTCTGACCTCAGCCGTAGCAATCTCTTACTCGACACATCCCCAAAGGCAAGGGAATTAAAAGCAAAAGTGAATTACTGGGACCTTATGAAGATAAAAAGCTTCTGCACAGCAAAGGAAACAACCAACAAAACTAAAAGGCAACCAACGGAATGGGAAAAGATATTTGCAAATGACATATCGGACAAAGGGCTAGTATCTAAAATCTATAAAGAGCTCACCAAACTCCACACACGAAAAACAAATAACCCAGTGAAGAAATGGGCAGAAAACATGAATAGACACTTCTCTAAAGAAGACATCCAGATGGCCAACAGGCACATGAAAAGATGTTCAGCGTCGCTCCTTATCAGGGAAATACAAATCAAAACCACACTCAGGTATCACCTCACGCCAGTCAGAGTGGCCAAAATGAACAAATCAGGAGACTATAGATGCTGGAGAGGATGTGGAGAAACGGGAACCCTCTTGCACTGTTGGTGGGAATGCAAATTGGTGCAGCCGCTCTGGAAAGCAGTGTGGAGGTTCCTCAGAAAATTAAAAATAGACCTACCCTATGACCCAGCAATAGCACTGCTAGGAATCTACCCAAGGGATACAGGAGTACTGATGCATAGGGGCACTTGTACCCCAATGTTCATAGCAGCACTCTCAACAATAGCCAAATTATGGAAAGAGCCTAAATGTCCATCAACTGATGAATGGATAAAGAAATTGTGGTTTATATACACAATGGAATACTACGTGGCAATGAGAAAAAATGAAATATGGCCTTTTGTAGCAACGTGGATGGAACTGGAGAGTGTGATGCTAAGTGAAATAAGCCATTCAGAGAAAGACAGATACCATATGGTTTCACTCTTATGTGGATCCTGAGAAACTTAACAGGAACCCATGGGGGAGGGGAGAGAGCCAAAGCATAAGAGACTGTTAAAAACTGAGAACAAACTGAGGGTTGATGGGGGGTGGGAGGGAGGGGCGGGTGGGTGATGGGTATTGAGGAGGGCACCTTTTGGGATGAGCACTGGGTGTTGTATGGAAACCAAGTTGTCAATATACTTCATATAAAAAAAAAAAAACAGAGGCACTAAATACGAAATTTTCCAAAGGAGACACCCAAATTGCCAACAGGTACATAAAAAGGTACTCGACATTACTAATCATAAGGGAAATGCAAATCAAAACCACAATAAAATATCACCTCACATCTGGAAGAATGGCTATCATCAATAAGACAAGAGACAATAAGGATTGGCAAGGCTGCGGAGAAAAGGGAACCCATGTGTACTGTTGGGATTGTAAAGTGGTTCATCCACTGTGGAGAACCATATAGAGGTTCTTCAAAAAAGTTAAAATAGAACTGTCATACGATCCAGCAACCCCACTTCTAGGTATGTATCTAAAGGAAATGAAAACAGGTTACCAAAAAGATATTAGAACAATATTGATTGCAGCATTTTTCACAATAGCCAAGATATGGAAACAAACCAAGTGCCCGTTGATGGATGAATAAAGATGTAAGATCTCATTCTCCCTCTTTCTCCCTCTTTCTCTCTCTCTCTCTCTCTCTCTCTCTCATACACACACACACACACACACAAACACACACATATATTCCTAATTAGGTTTTTTTCAAAAGTGATTACATTTTTCATTCTGCCTTCTAGAAGTTTGGAGGTTATATTTTCCATATCCTTTCCTTTAGTAGTTGTCCCAGATACTTTGACCTGGATATGTAAAAACTCTAATGTTAAGCGATAGCTTTACCCTCTTCCCAAATAAAAAGACATCAGAATGCTTCAGATAGAATCAATCTTTTCTCAAGTTATAGGGCTATTATTGTCTAGTATTTGGTTTTATATTTTTTTAATTTGATAAAGTAGTTGGTGCTCTTTTACACACTCAATATTTTAGTTTTACCTATGAATTTACAGAAATCTTTGCTTACCATTCCTTTCTGTATCTGTGACTTTCCATTTGGTATCCTACTTGAAGCTCATTATTGAGAATAATCTTTAATAAGAATCTGTTAGTGGTAAATCCTGGTGCCTTATTTTCTTTTAACCTGGATATATTATTTTTCCCCTCCTGCTCTTGAAAGATAATTTCACCACACATTCCATTGTAAAATATCATTGCCTGGATTGTGTGGATTCTGGATTTCATTACTGTTGTAGAAAAATTAATCAGGCTATTTACAGTGCCTTTGTTGGAAACATCTTTACTTTCTAGCTGCTTTATAGATCACTGCCTTTAATGTTTGACAGATCACTATAATTTATATCTAGAGGATAATTATTTATATATTTATATAAATATAATTATTTATATTGGAACTGTTTGGAATTCCCCAATCTGTTTTTTTAAACTTTTGGAAACTTTTGGCCATCATCTCTTGAACTATTGCTTCTAAAACATTATCTTTATTATTTCCTTCTGAAACTCCAATTAGACATGTTAGAACCTCTCACTTTATCATAAGTGTCTCTTAATCCCTGTTCATATTTAACACTGTAGTGCATTCTGCATAATTGGTTCAGATCTGTATTTCATTTCACTGACTTTTTCCCCTCAGTCATGTCCAATTAGCTAACCCATCCATTGATTTTTAAAAAAAGTTTCAATTGTATTTTTATTTCTGGAAACTCTTATTTGTTTTGAGAGACAGAGAGGGAGCATGAGCTGGGCAGGAACAGAGAGAGAGAATCCTAAGCAGGCTCCACACTGTCAGCGCACAAACAAATCAGGGCTGATCTCACAAACCATGAGGTCAGGACCTGAGCTGAAATCAAGTGTCGAACGCTTAACTGACTGAGCCAACCAGGCATCTCTAAACACATTTAAATAATATTTTCCATATGTTTAAAGTTATTATTATTTTTTAATTTATTTATTTTAGAGAGAGAGAGAAAAAAACGCATGTGGGTGTGAGCAGGGGAGGAGCAGAGAGAGAGGAAAAGAAAGAGAATCCCAAACAGGCTCTATACCGACAGCCATACACAGGGCAAGAATTCATGAACCATGAGATCATGACCTGAGCCAAGATCAAGAGTCAGCTGCTTAACCGACTCAGCCACCCAGGCGCCCCTAACGTTATTTTCATAGGCCGTATTGCCAATCTAGTTGTCAACGCTGGACTAAGAGGATGCCTCTTTGTAAGATTGTTGATATACTTCACAAAATGTTTTTCAAAAGGTTGTACCAATTTACATTTTCATTAATAAAAATGAGAGTGCTCTATATCTTTACCATTATTTGGTGTTATTGTTAATATTTTATATTTGTCCGTTTGATAAAGGACTTTATTTATTTATTTATTTTATGTTTTTATTTTTGAGAGCGACGGAGTGCGAGTTGGGGGAGGGGCAGAGACAGAAGGAGACACAGACTCCCAAGCAGGCTTCAGGCAGAGCTGTGAGCAGAGAGCCCGATGTGGGTGGGGCTCAAACTCATGGCAGGTGAGATCACGACCTGAGCCGAAGTCGGACACCCAACCGACTGAGCCACCTAAGCACCCCGTGATAAAGGACTTCAAAAGCAAAAATGCTTTTAGTCTATAAAGCTATCTGTGATAAAAATTTTAAAGTTTAAAAAGCCCTGTTTTCCAAGTTTGAGAATTTATACATGTAATTCTGGAAACAAATACAGAAAGGCTAATCTCGTGATAAAAATAAATGTTTGTCAACTCTGAAATATTTTACTTATCTTTCTCTTTACTTCTCTCCTCTGCCCCCTGCCAATCACTTCTAGTCTAGTGTTTAGGGAAATTTTTTTAAATACATAATATACCCTATCTTGAGAATGCCTTTTTCTGGAGGTGCCCAGCGGCCACCTGATAGCCCCATATATATTCTGATTAACTTCTCCTTTTAATCCACTCCATTCTGGGAATAACCCAGTTCATTTCTGGTTACTAGTTATCCAGCTTGACCACGACGACCAGGTAGGGGAGAGAGTAAAACACATGATCTTGAAAATGTGAAAACTGTTTTGCCCTTGGGAATTGTTTTCTGTGGGGTCAAAATATTTTGTCCACACACAAAATACTTTGTGCAGGCAGAGGACTGTGCAGAATAATTTTTACATGCAGACAGCTCAAAGCCTCCCTCTGAAGGCAAGCCTTCCACTGTAGTAGGAGGAGGCTGCCTGTATGCCTTCGGCTCCAGCAGGATGTACAGCCTCAGGTCCCCCAGAAACTGCTCCCTCTCGAGATCACCTGACCCTGTCTCCCCACAGCCTCAAAGCTGTTTCCAGGTCAGGTGCCTCCTGTCCCCATGCCCCCCAGAGGTCTGGTCCCCTCTCAAGCAAGACCCCCGGCACTCCTGATGGGTGCTTCTCTCTGAGAGTTCTCCAGCTAACCTGGCTGCTGACAGCTTCTCAGCTCTGTTTCCCTGGTTTCAGATCAGCAGCTGCCCGCCTGGGTTTGCATTCTTTGTCTCTCAAGTGGCACAATCAGGCTTAGGAGTGAGTTTCACACAAGGTTGCAACAGGTACAGAAGGGCCACCTTGTCTCCTAGCGTTGCTCTTTGAAATAAGTGTTACTTTCTATCTAAATTCATTTTTTTTTCAGAATACCCTAAAGGTTGTTTTATTCATATTCTGACAGATTGACTTTAAAAAATAGTGATGATAATTACCAATCATTCTGTTTTTTAAAGGTCAGATTTGACCGATTTTACCCAGAAGGATATCTGCATCATCAGAGGCAAATTGTAGTTTGAGTTGTTGGTAAATGTTCGATTTATTTTCTGACAGCCTATGGCTCCCCACCACAGCCACTGGCTGTCTCTTAGCTTTTAGAACTTCTCTTAGATCAGGGTGAAGGAGATTACTTCAATTCACTCCATCTGAGACTAAGTGAATCTTTTTTTTTTTTTTTTTTTTTGAGAGAAAGACACAGTGCAAGCAGGGGAGGGGCAGACAGAGGGAGACAGAATCCAAAGCTCCAGGCTCTGAGCTGTCAGCACAGAGCCCAACATGGGGTTCTAACTTGTTAACCACGAGATCATGCCCTGAGCCGAAGTCGGACACTTAACTGACTAAGCCACCCAGGTGCCCCTAAGTGAATCATTTTAACAACTCCCAGCACCAGGGTGGCCAAACACAGCTGCCCTCTCAGGTCTGAGTTTATGGTTAGGTGATTTGTTGTGTGGGCCTTATGCCCACACTGTGACTAATGAATCCAAGAATGTGGGCATGATCGCTAGGATTTCCACTTTGACTCCCAGCTCCACATATTTTTCTTAATTTTTGTAATGTTTATTTTTGAGAGAGAAAGACAGTGTGAGTAGGAGAGGGGCACAGAGAGAGAGAGAGAGAGAGAGAGAGAGAGAGAGAGAGAGAGATCCCAAGCAGACTCCACATTCCCAGCTGTCAGCATAGAGCCTGATGCAGGGTTTGAAACCACGAACCGTGAGATCATGACCTGAGCTGAGGTCTGACACTAAACTGACTGAGGTACTGAGGCCCGCCTACATTTTTCTATTTCCATCTCTTCTCCTGTAATTATGGCCAACCAAACATCCTATCATTTTTTAAGAGGGTAACAGAAGTTTGTTTCCTTTGAAAGTGTAGAATGCAGAGGGTGATTCAGATTGCTGATATGCTTTAAAACATGCTTCCTATAGGGTAAGTCACAACACACTCAATTGAGCCAGAAATTATTAGTGAAGGGCTTTCACCTGGACAGAGCCGAGTTGAAGTTCCAACTCCCCTTCTTAGCTGTGGGACGTTGGGCCTATTTCTTTATCTGCAAAGTGAGATGGTGACTACCGGGTTCCCTAACACTATGTATGAGAGATAATTAGGTTCTTAGGAATGGCTTGTACCAAGAACGCTTTAAGATACTGTGTCTCATAAATGTTGTTAGAATATTATTAGCATTCTCAAAGTGCTTATCTTATTAGGCATGTGGGGAAACTTTTAGCTAAAACTAACAATTCTTCACGTTAATAAAAAGGCCTTGAGGATACAGGTTCTTTCCATTTTTTTCCAGAGCAATAATAAATCCAACTAGAATATTCTGATCTAGATTCAAACTCTGGGAAATTTAGGAGAAAAAGTGACTTGGTAAAAGGATTTGCATCCTTTGAAAAGGCAGGTGTTGGAGGGCACCCTGTTAAAAAGAAAATTTCATAAAAGATAATTCCTTTTTACAGTTCCCTCCGCTTAGATCACTTTCCAACTCCCACCACCAGCCCAACCCCTCTAGGATCTGTGTGGCTCCCACCTTCTCCTCCGTCATATAGGTCACCAAGACAGTGAGGCTGTCCCTGATCACACCATTTGAAGGGAAGCCCCCACTTCCCCAACTCCCTAACATCCTTCCATGTTTCATTTGTCCCTGTAACCTTCATCAGCTGGTAATACACTATAATAACTTGTTTTTTTTATTTTACCTTGGCTAGAAGTTCTGTGAAGGCAGAGATGCGGTTAATTTTGTTAATGAAGGACCCCTCAGCTTGGAAGAGGCCAGCCTGGAGCACAGTAGGCCCTTGATGAATATTTGTTGAATTAATAAGGGAGAAAATTGAAAGGTATATGAGGAATTTTAGAAGATGGAGTTTTTTGACCTTGTCAGGCAAAATCATTTCTTTTGTGAAACAAGGTAAAAACCTCAAAGGGGATTTTACTTAAAGTCAAGTGAAAAAAAAAAAAAGATGTTGATTCACAGAGAACCTATGGGCAGCATGCAGATAGTTCAGTTTGTAAATAAAGGGTTTCTGAAACACGAAGGCCTTAAGGCCAGGTGCCCTCCTCACTATCGCTTTTACCATGTCTGTGAAGCCTTGCTTGGAAAGTAGCCCTTCTCCGATGGTAAGTGACGTCCACTCTGGGGTTGGCCCTCTCCCTTGCAATGAAGGGCCAGAGAAGAAATTACGTGTAGAATGCTGCTCCCCTGAAAAGAACAACAAAACCTTCCACCCCCTATAGTCCTGCAGGTACTATACAGTTTCCAACAAACTGAGTTTGCAGCAGATATCCCACACAAGATAAGGAGCACGCAGCCAGCCCTAGGTTTTGCCCACACTGCATTTCTGGTTTAAATGCTATCCAGTCTGCACGTCTCCTCTCTCTGTGCCGAGTGCCACATCTAAGACCCACATTTCCTACCTCACGACGTCCCAGTTCTCACGAAAGACTGCACGCTCAATTTGCTGAGGCAGCTTCCCAGTCTATGTCCTCGTTTCCAGGAAATGCTTGTAAAAGAGGCTGCCGCTCCTGATCCTGGGAGATTTTTTTTTTTCTCTTTGAAAAAAGTGATCTCAGCTCACAAAATAATTAGCTCCTTAGTGCTAATCCATGTGCATTTACAAAAGTGCCTTCAGGTTAGGAGAAATAAAGACTTGATTAGGTCCTTATCGCTGGATGTAGCACCAGGGAGCTCTTACCTGCTGGTGGTATTGGTGATAAGGACACCCAAGGCTCCTCAGGTTTGCTCACTAACCTTCTCTCCTTCCTTGCTTTTAAAAGCATGAAAAACACGTGGAGCTTGCAGAAAACCCTAGAGTCATGGGTTGATTTCTTCTAGAATGTTATTTATATTACTTTGGGCTTTTGGCACCTCTCCCTTTGTTCTTAGAAGTTCTATGGGGTGCAAGCTAATAGCCTCACAATCCCTTCATTTACTTTGTGACCAAGACAGTTTACTTTGTAATCTAGGCCACTTCTTTGCAACTCTCCCAATCAAAGAAACTTGGATGTAGTTCCCAGGCTCTAAGATATTAAAACAGGAACTGAGAAAACAGAAATGAAGACAAGAGAGGACAAATTTATGTCAATGAAATCCCGTGACAACTTACTTGCATTTAGAGATCATGCACATTTTTTTTCTTGATGAACAAATTTTTTAACTGTTCTGAAAATGCTAATGAGACAACTTTCAAGAAATTGACAGTAATGGAAAACTTGAATGTTACAATGATATCTAAAAAGAAAGAAATTATTTTACTCATCTTAATCTTGCTGGAGAGGAGAAAAAACCTGTGAGCAGAGAAATGAGACAGCTGGCAATTGAAGCCTTGGGATTCCTAAACCTTCTCTTTTGTGCTCCCAAATGAACAAGGTTTAAGCTGCCTTCAAGAGAAAGTCAATCTAAAGTCCACGATGACTTTTCAAAATGAAACCTTAGGGGGCCTTTAAAACTACAAGCTTCAGCTCAGCAAGGTCACTTTCTAAAGTGAAAATTCATTTTAGGGTAATCATTGTAGGGTAAGAAAAGGAAGCAGGGTGGGGTGGCATGGCTATGTTTGAGTTAAAAACCATATCATGGAATCTTAAGCTATAGAAGGAAATACTACTGTCCTCCCAGGATAGATCACTGGAGGTGCACTGCCCTCCTAGGTGCTAAGCCTTCTTTTGGGGGGGGGGTGGCTTTTGTATACCACCTGCTAAAAGCATACTTACCTCTTCACTGGTAGTTATTTGGCACTCTCCACTGAAAGTTAAAACTCTGGCCACCAGGGAAATTGCATTGCCCTGGGACACTGTCAGGCAGAGAACAGTTCAGCTGTTACCAGCATTCTTAGAAAATAGCCCAGATTTATACTGAATTCTTTTGCACTCTCTCTGCCTCTTTGTTCAGTCTTTACACATATGCTTTGTTTATAGGCTATCTTGCTACCGTTATCTCTTGTTTCACAAATGCATGTTTTGAATTCTAGGTTACACTGCAAGCTTTTGAGGGGAAAAGATCAAGTTTCAGACCCCATGTTCTCCACCCTGTCCTGGAATTGGGAGAGGAGCATGAGGAAGGAGTGAGTAGTGGCCCAGGGCTGTACTGGAGAGTCTGAATGGGCAGCAAGAGCACAGATACCTGGAAACTAGGAAGGGAGTGGAGGAAAAACTGGGCTGGCCATTCTGAGGGCTGGGTTGGTCAGGAAGGTGGAGAGAAGCTAGAAAGCTCAAACAAGTCCAAGCTCAGAGGTAAATTTAAAGTTGCAATAAGAATAGAGGAATGTGGGGGCACCTGGGTGGCTCAGTCGGTTGAGCATCCTACTTCAGCTCAGGTTATGATCTCACAGCTCGTGAGTTCGAGCCCCGCGTCGGACTCTGTGCTGACAGCTCAGAGTCTGGAGCCTGCTTTGGATTCTATGTTTCACACTCTCTCTGTCCCTTCCCCAGTCATGCTCTGTCTCTGTCTCAAAAATAAATATAAACATTAAAAAAATTTAAAAAAAAGAATAAAGGAATGTGACAGAGGGCCTTAAGGAATCCTACAAGATGTTTGCCACAGCTACTAGAATCTCAGCCCTCTCCAAGGATACCCACCTTCTATTAAAAAAAAAAAAAGACAAAAACAAAAAACCAAACAAACAAACAAACAAAATGGCAGCAAGGAGGCATCAAAAAGCTGGTCTATTGGCATCTATCTCTTGTGTTCCTCTTGGTATCAGTGTCCCAGAGGGTCCCTGCATACTGGCTCCTTTCCTTTCTAACAGAGCGACCTTGAACACATTACTTAAACTCTGCCTTTTATTTCTACAAATAAAACAATAACAGCGGTCAAAATAGGGATAAAACTATCTGCCATTAAGTTAATGTTGTAAGTATGCAATAAGGACTTCTTTCTTCCTTCCCTCATTTCATGTACTCAGAGTAAGTAATTAGTAAATATCTATTAAGAAACAGTATGTTGGGGGCACCTGGGTGGCTCAGTCGGTTAAGGGTCTGACTCTTCATTTCCGCTCAGATTATGATCTCATGGTTTATGAGATCGAGCCCTAATTTGGGCTCTGTGCTGACAGCGTGGAGCCTGCTTGGGATTCTCTCCCTCTCTCTCTCTTTCTGCCCCCTCTCTCAAAATAAATAAAGTTTATATATATATATATATATATATACACATATAAACATATATATGAAGAAACAGTATGTTGATTTTGAGAGTAGAGTGTAGTAGCTGTAAGCCAGATAGCCGAGATTCAAACGAACACTCTTAATAACTAGCCAAGTGACTTTGGACAAGATACTTAGATGCTCTGTAATTCAGTTTTGGGTGAGAATATAATAGTGTCCACTTGATTCTGTTATGGTAAGGACGTAATCATACAATGTTCGCACATGTTACCATGATGACGATCACTATGATAACAGGGATGGTAGCTTTCCAGACCCTCAGCCCAGTTGGGAGTATCTACCTCCTCTGCCTCACCTTCCTCACATACTGGTATTGCTCACGTGCAGATATGACAAATCCCTTCCCCCAAACAATTAAGTGTACTCTGTTTTTCATGGAAAAAAAAGTGTGAGAACAAGAAAGAACATTTAAAACAAATGTCATTCGATTTTATAGATGACATGTTTTTAATGTTACCTGGGGAGATGTTGTCAAGGTAAAAAGCTGACACTCTGTGGAGTGTGGTAATTCTTCCATAATGGCTTTTTGAGGAATAGCAGTGTTGAGTTGTGTGCTGCTGAAATCCTCCCTTTCTGAATTCCATAAAATCTACATGAGAATGAGCCACATGTAATCCAAAATCTTCTGGAATGCAAGTTGGGGTCTCAGAATCCCTACTCTGGCTGGGACCCCCACCTGCACCTCCCAGCAGCCTTCCGCATCGTCTGGGGCACTGACCTCAGGCATGCTCTTGTGTTTTTGCAGGTCTGCCTTCTAAAGCATCTTCTTCATGGAGGGAACATTCTGGTAAGGAGTGCTGGGTCACTGAATATTGCTGTCTGATGGCCATTTTGAACAACACTTTACATTTACTCCGTGTATAGCTCTTTCCCCAGCAAGTTTCCCTGTGGGATATGAAAGAGCCCTGCACTGCCAACTCGGGAGTAGATGCTTTGATTTGTGAAGTCACACAACATTCATCCAAACAATATTCACTTTTAAGGAGTGAGCAGCAGTACATCGTGAACATTCATGTTGTTTTCAGCAAGGAGTTACCTTGCCAGGGTGACAGAAGGGAAGGCTTACGGGCTGGTAGGCGAGAGCGGAACGCATTGATCTCTAGCTTTAACATTTTCAAACACAGTCATGCAGAATTAGGATAAAAAGGAGGCAACAGGTATAAGTGAGGAACAGGACATTCCATTTTGGGTCTCTGTATATGTGTTTCTTAAAATGTAGCTACAGGGGCGCCTGGGTGGCGCAGTCGGTTAAGCGTCCGACTTCAGCCAGGTCACGATCTCGCGGTCCGTGAGTTCGAGCCCCGCGTCAGGCTCTGGGCAGATGGCTCAGAGCCTGGAGCCTGTTTCCGATTCTGTGTCTCCCTCTCTCTCTGCCCCTCCCCCGTTCATGCTCTGTCTCTCTCTGTCCCAAAAATAAATAAATGTTGAAAAAAAAATGTAGCTACAATGGTAGGGGAAAAATGCATATATGAATCATCCATGTTAAAGAATGCTAAATGTGGACCATTGATTTCCTCCACAGTGGGAGTTTTAAATTTATGGTCCACTAACCTTCAGAGAGGCTATGAAATGTGTCTCTGTTTACTTAGGGAAAAAGTGTGGTTGAGAACTCAGACTTCAGAGCCAGACTGCCTGGGTGGGAATTTCAGCTCTTCTAATTATTGGACAAATTACCCAACTTCTCTAACCCTCACTTTTCCTAGCCACAAAGTGGGGATAATAGTAACTACCTGATGGAGTTATGAGGAATAATGACACAATACATGTGAAACTCCCCTAACTAGTGCCTGCCGTATAGTTAGCGCTAAGAAGTCATAGCCATCACCAGTGTTGTTTTCTTTTTATTATTATTTTCAGTTATGTCTATAACCAAATGAAGTTCAGATTCACTGCTCTAGACTTAATGAAACGAAATATTAATGATGGGATTCTGTAACGTCTCCAAATTAGCAGTTGAACAAGCTAGCCTGGTAGCCAAGAGGGAAAACAATCATACCAACACTTAGTGATTTAGAGTTTACAAAAGCCTTTTGGCTATAGCTTCCTCAAATTGATCCCCATGGTTACGGTGAGATAGAGAGCATTACCCCTATTTTATATATGAAATTATTGGGCTCAGGGAAGGTGACGTGCCCAAGGGTGCACAGGGAGTTAACTGCAAAACTCAGGTCTGTTCCAATTCCAACGCAGACGTGCTTTCCTTTACCTTACACCACCTTCCACATGCAAGAGATAAACCTTCTTATAATTAGACTATTGGCTGCATATTATAAATAGTGTAACTAATTTATCAGGGAAAGCTGAGGGATTTAACAACAACACCACAGGTCCCTGAAGCAGTATCAAGTGAACCTGTACGTGACTGCCATTCAAGCACTGTTCATGTTTGCTCTCCTCTCTCTCATTAGCTCTGAATTCCACGGAATGCTCTGTGCTGAGCCAACTGAACATGGATTGCTGTCTGGAGAGCTTTTGGAAATACATGCCTAGAGACAGCGCTCAGAGATTCATCAAAAATGGGGGACAGGATGACAAACTGCAGATTCAAAGGATTTAGTTAGGTCTTTATAACCCAAGTATGCAGCAATATGAGGCCTTGAATGGGTTGCTGTGGCCCAGCCCCCCAACTTGACCTTCAGGGTAGTCATGGAACCTGCTGCTGCCTATAGGATTTAACCACTCCTCCCCCAAACTCCACCATATGTCCTCTGTGCCATTTTGCTTATATTTGCTGCCCAGGAAATATTCTTCATGCCATCAACTACTTGAATGTTACCCATCTTTCAGATCTACCTTAAAGTTTATCTTCCCAGACAGAGCCCACACTTATAATACCTGTTTTGGGACGCCTAAAGAAAGGATTTTCTAAATTACTTAGTTTTCCTTTACTATTAACTGCTGCACATTTTCTTTTTATATGTATGGACCCTTCCCTTCCCACAGAACCATTTTTTTCTTGAGGTCCAGGAACACATTCTTCACTTCTTTGTACTTCTCACAGAATCCTGAATAATGCCCTATAATTACTAGAAGCACAGCAGACACTCAATTATCAATTGATTACATTAAAAGATCAATTTATACATACATACCAGCTATGTACCTGATTAAAATTGCTCAAAGCAAGCCAATGCACAAATCAGCAAAAAACAAAAACAAGTGAAAATACTGTTAAAAGCTTCTATAATGGAATAGTATTTTTTTTTCTCCCAAGGCTTCACTGATTTTGCTAGCACCCAAGATCTGAATCTTGGCCCTTTTTGAGGGTCTAAAGTTGCCCAGGGTTTATTTACCTGTAACCCCTACCTCCAAGGGCTATCATTTAAAAGGAAAGCTAAGGAAAGGGCCAAAAAAGATATGTAACTGTCACTGTTATAACTTTTTCAGATTCCTCTTCTGGAAAGTAATTGTTGATGGTTACGGTGAGAAAGGAGACTAGAGAAGTTGCTAACTAGGAGGAGGGAGTCCAATCAGAGGTTCATCCAGTTGGTGAGGAAGGTGGGACAGAGGCATCCCATGGAGACCACTGGTCCTCAGGAAGAGGACTTGATGGAGGATAAGCTTTCATATACTAGGGGTGAGAGGAAGTTGAGGTAGATTCTCAATAATGAGAGAAAACTGGGTCTGGGCAGTGGCTGCTCTCTGTGCTAAGGGGAGGGAAGTTTTGCCTCACTTGAAGCTTCTGACATGAACACAAATCACACTCCCAGACCTGGAAGTATCTGGGGTTTCAAGCTTTCTGAAATTGGTATATTCTTTCTTTCCCATTAGATTGTACTTACTTCATGGGTAGGGACTGTATTTCCTGTTTCTTTTTTTTTTAAACAGAGAGCTTTATTTTTTATTTTTATTTTTTTATTTGTTAATGTTTGTTTATTTTCAAGAGAGAGAGAGAGAGAGAGAGAGAGAGAGAGAGAGAGCATGAGTGGGGGAGGAGCAGAGAGAGGGGGACATAGACAGAGGATCTAAAGCGAGCTCTGTGCTGGCAGCAGAGAGCCCAATGCTGGGCTCGAACTCATGAGTCCTAAGATCATGACCTGAGCTGAAGTTGGGTGCTTAACCAACTGAGCAACCCAGGCAGCCCTAGGGACTGTATTTTTTATGCCTCGCTTTTTGCCTCACTTGGACCACTGTGTGTGTGTGTGTATCTGTGTGTGCATATACATACACTGCCATAATTTTGATCGGCATATGAGTATAACCCCTCAAAGGTCATTGCTAGGAGCCATTTCTGTCAATGACAATGCGTTATAGGTGGCTGCACGTATAGTGGAGATTGTCATTTAAAACACAAAATTTCAGGCAACAGAGAATATTATTTCATAGTTGTATGCTTACAATGAAGCTGTACAGTAAAAATCAAAGGCAGCAGGACCAGCATACCTCAGCATTCCTGCTGGTACCCTACATGACTGTTTTACACACTGGATCACAACCCATTAGTGATTCATGAAATCAATTTAGAGGGCTATATCCATATTTAAAGAAAGAAAGACAATAGCATATTCATTTAAAATATATGCTTAAAATTAAATAGAACAGAAAATATCAGAACACATTGCACACTCTTAAGAGTATTACTTTGGCAACCTTTGTTCATATAAAAATATGTCCTGACTCATGATAAAAAAACATGTTTCTTAATATAGGTCATGGTCAAAAAGAGTTTAAAGCCCACTTCCCTAAAGCGTTGTGAAGCTTTCCTTGATTTAATTGGGTAATACAGGATGAGGGATCTGCTCTAATGGATTGTGAATGCCTACTTTCACCTTGTAGAAAAAAGCATAAAAACTACTAAGCAAAAGAGAAAGTACTCTCTTAGAAGAAAAAAGTGAAAGTGCGAGTGGTCCAAGGCACGTCCTGGGAGAAGCTGTAGGAAAATAGATGGAAACACACAAATAAGCAATTAGCCTATGGGTCTAGCCATTACAGGGTTGCTTATAATAGCAAACTATGGTAAGCAGCTTAAATGACCCTCATACAGAGGCTTGGATAAACAAATGAGAGTAGGTATTTATAATCACACATTATACATGAAGATATGGATTTACATTTACTGGCTTGGAGAGATGGGAGTGATATACTGTTGAGTAAAAAAATGAGTACATTATAAAAATAGTTCAGTAATAATGGTCCTACTTATATAAAATTACACGATAGCATGTGTGTTTGTGGAAAAGTAAATAATTGTGTGGTAAGATGTTTGTGAAAATATTAAAGATGTTTCTCTCTTCAGGTGGAGTTTCAATGTATTTCTTGTCCTTAATGTCTGTTTTTTTTAAAGTTTATATATTTTGAGAGAGACAGAGACAGTGTCAGTGGGGAGGGGCAGAGAGAGAGGGAGTGAGAGAATCCCAATCGGGCTCCGTGCTGACTGTGCAGAGGGCTTGGATCCATGAAACTGTGAGATGATGACCTGAGCTGAAACCAAGAGTTGGATGCTTAGCTGACTGAGCCACCAGGCATCTCCTTAATTTCTTTTTTTGTTTTATTTAACAAGTATCAATTTTATAATTATACATACATATATGTTTTGGAAAAATACAAAAGAAGAGAGGTGTAATGGAGCATACATAATGTGCAGTGGGAGCATATAGAGGTGACTGCTGGAAAAGAATTGGGGAGGCGATTTCTCATGAACCGAGTCTTGCAGGAGGAGATATGTTTGCCAGGCCTAACGAGGGAGGGTAACCCTGCACAAACAGGTGAGTGGAGGTGTGAGAGAGTGTGACATAGTCAGTGTGTGTGGCTGACTGGGAATCATAGCTAGAGGATAATTTGCACAGAGGCTGTGAGCTAAGAGAAGAAACTTGGATAAATCACGGAAAACTGCAATAAAGATTTTAAGCAGAGGAGTACCAGAAGACGGTGTTAAAGTCCCGCCCCCTTCCCACTGGCATCTCCATTCTCTACATGCCGATGGCACCTGCCACTCTGAGGCTCTCTCAGGCTACAAGAGAGTGTTTGGCCCACGTACAGAACAGGTCAGACTTCCAGGGAGTTAACTTCTCAGAAGCTGACCTTAGCTAAAAATTTAAAAAATGAGTTGGTGGATAAACACACTAGCCTTCTTGCTCCTGGGGTGAAGCAACTCAAACATGTTCTATATGGTGCCTTCCATCGCTGGTGGAATGGAGCCCCAGTGCCCATGCCAGTAATTTGTTCCTTAACAGTACCCATTCTGGCTCTGTTTTTTTTTCCCCTGGCTCACATTCCCTGGCTCATGCTGGTGCTTCTTGGAATCTCTACTTAAATAAAATACTCCTTCTCAAATCTTTCGCTCAGAGTAAACTTGTGTGGTAATTCAACCGAAGGCACCATCTTGTGTTGTATATATCTCTTTCTGTATGACCATTAACATCGCTAGTGGTTGTTTCTGTGTGGTAGAATATTAAGTGGTTTTTCTGTTTCACTTTTAATCTTTTTTTTTCTTGTAACAAGAGTAAAATCAAAAGTTATTCTTTTTAAAGAAATATTTCTATATAGTATGGATCTCATTGAGGCAGCCAGTAAATTAGTTGAGGTGAGAGATAACAAAAATAAAAACTTAACACCATGAAAGTAGGAATAGAGATGAAGGTTTAGATTTGAGAATTCTAGAGACAGAAATGGGGAAGAAGTCCCAAAAGGGTCAAAACCCCACATACTTTGAGGAACAAATAATTTAGCAAATACTGATGACAAAAAAGAAGAAACGTGTTAATGGAAGAGATAATTTTAGTTTGGACAAACTAACTTAGTCATTTTAAAATGATTCAGGTGGGGGGCAGCTGGGTGGCTCAGTTGCTTGAGTGTCTGACTTTGGCTCAGGTCATGATCTCACAGTTCGTAAGTTCAAGCCCTGTATCAGGCTCTCTGTTGTCCACACGGAGCCTGCTTCAGATCCTCTATCCCCCTCTCTCTGCCCCTCCCCTGCTCATGACCTCTCTCTCTCTCTCTCTCTCAAAAATAAATAATAAAATAAAATAAATAAAAAATAAAATGATTCAGGTGGAAAAAATGATTCAGTCGACTAGGAATGAGAAATATGATTCTGGATAGAAACTTGAGAGACATAGAATTGAGAGGTACAGGTGGGTTCATGATAGAACAATCCCTGAGGCATTTAAGATTGTCTTGAGAAGTGTACACAGTGAAAAAGAAGAAACATGAGAACACCACTCCGGGGATATCAGTGTTGGCGTTCTGGGAAAAAAAGATGAGCAACCATTAAAGAAGACTGACAAGAAGTGGTCAGAGCTGTAGGAAAAGAGCCAGGGATGAGAGGTGGCATAAAAATTAAAGGAGAGGGGCTCCTGGGTGGCTCACTTAAGCATCTGATTCTTGATTTTGGCTCAGGTCACGATCTCACAGTTTGTGGGTTTGATCCCTGGGTCGAACTCTGCACCAAGTATAGCGTGTGCATGGGGTTCTCTCTCTTTTCTTCTATCTGGCCCTCCTCAACTTGTGCATGCTCCCTCCCCCTCTCTCTCCTTCAAAAATAAAGAAATAAACATTAAAAAAAATAGAGGAGAAGCGGAAACACCCTCCTCTGACAGATGACTTAGCCAGGGCAAATGCAGGACTGACCTGCCCCAAGCTGCCTACTCTGTCTTCTCCTTCCCCATCATCACTGGTTCTGTTTGATCTGTTTCCACATAGGCTTGGTCCCTCTTGGTTCGCCTTGGTTGGATAATTCCAAAAGCAAAGGAAGGCGAGGCATTCTAATAGAACCAATTTCATGCTATTTTAAAAAAGATATTTTTTTCCAATTACTGAAAAATAGACACAACAAGCATCCCTGAGCTTCATATCATCTCTACATAGTTTTTAAGTAATTAAACAGGGAGACTGTTAGGCTGAGGGAGTTCTAATGAGGCCTTGGGAATATAGCCTGAGTAAGCACACCAAAAATCCAGCCAGCATCATGCCCTTAAGAACAGCCACTCACAAACAGCCAACTGGGCTTTCCCAGATAAGGCAACTGACGAAGCTATTGCCAAACAATTTCCTTGCTTCTCCCAGGTCTTCTCTACAGAAACCTTTCCCTTAGCTCCGCTGGTGGAGCACTCCTCACCACTTTCAGTTTGGTGCTACCCAATTCGCATCAGTGCATGCTCAAATCAGCTCTTGACAATTTTAATTGCCTCAGTTTATCTTTTAACACTAGGATGAGGAAGGAATGAGCGTATCTGTTTAAAGTAACTGAGCATTAAATAATTTCTATTTTTGAATCACCGTGTCTCTACATGGTTGACTACAAGTGGATTCATCAGCATGAAAGGCACCCTTCCAAACCTCCGAGTGGGATATCCTTCTGTGGTTGTCCAACTCAGCTTGTGGCTCTACAATGGTCTTCAGTCCATTACCCACCAGAATAGCTCACCCCCCAGAAGCTCCCAAGCCCTGTACTCTTCTTACAGGCAATCCTAACTCCAGCCTACTTTGGTTTACAGCTGAGACTCAGCCACAGTTAATGTGGGGAGTAAAGGCAGCCTCTGAGCCTCGGGGAGGAAAGTCAGAGAGGCAAAGAGGCAGAGATGGCTTAAGGCTTTCCCCCTACTTGAAGTAGAAAATTGCTCTCAATATTTAAGACTCCCCAACTCCTGAAGGTGTACATTTAGTCCAATATAGCTTAAAAACTACAAAACCAGATGGAACAGTTTTGAATTAATATAACCTGGGTGACTTTAAGAAATTATTTTACTCAGAACACTCAGAAAAATAAATCATTTAAAAAAGTGTAAGGAACCAGGGTTTTCTAAATTTGAAGTTGCTCCTAATGATTTAACTGGGCTGGAGGGAAAACGGAGTTTTCCTGTCACCTATAGATTGTTCAGCCAGGAAAGGTAAAAAGACACACACACACAGAAAGAACAAAGTCTGATGTTCATGAGAAATGATGGTCTTTCCTAAAATGAAGTTCCAGCTGAAATGTAAGAAGTCAGCCAGAGGCAATGAGTCCAAGAGTTTTTGAAGAAGGCATCAGAGAGGAGTGATAGAGATGCAAATTTCTGGCTGCCTGTACAGCTTCAACTCAGCAGAGATCTAGAGTGAAGAGAAACTATTTCTGCAGGACTTTCCTGCCTATCCACCTGGAATTAAAAAAAAAAAAAAGTTGGCAGGAAAGACAGAGCCAGCCCAATGTGGTGGCTAGTTTGAGCCATGGCCAGAGAAAGTTCAGCTAACTCTATCTTCCCTGTTCAAATGCACCGAAGTTTCTCCTTGCACCTTAAACCCACCTTCATCTTCTTCTGGTAAGTCAAGTCAAGTCCTCAGACAGGATCACCAACCACTCCTTGGTCTGTGAAGCTAGGCGTTAACTAAGGGATTCTCTTAACCACTAGACAGTGTGCAAAGTAGATAAAAAACGCACCATTCTCTCTCTCTTCCCTTATATGTTTGAAATAAACACCCTGTCGTTTTTCTTTTAAGGATTTTATTGCAAAACACTACAGAAAAACAGCTGGGGAGTAACAAAAAGAACCACACTGGTAAAGTTAATCTTCAAGAAATCTTCAAATCCTTATTGTCTTTGTCCCTGTTCTGCAATGGAAAGCAGAGGGAGCTAGCCAGCTTTGAGCCGTCAAATACACGCTAAGTTGTGCTGTTAAGAATCGGTGCCATTAAACTCTACCTGCTAGACAGATGGTTCCCATCCAGCGTTCTGCACCATTGCAACTACTGATTATTGGCTCTAATGTCCACCAGCAACGTGGCCTCGCCTGTTGTTTGTCAGCTGTTGGGGACCTGCTGCTTTGCCAGGATGACAAAGTAGCAATCCAGGCATGCTCTGGGGTGGAGTCGAAGGCTAGAGCACTGTCTCCAATGTGAAGACAGCCCCAGGGAGGAGGTGGGAAGTGAAGCTGTTCAGCCCTAGAAGGAAAAATTTAAATACATACTCACACACGTGTGTGTGTGTGTGTGTGCACGCGCGCACACACGCTTATGTGTGTGTACAGTAAGAGGACAGAAAAGAAAGGAAACTGCAGTTTTTCTGTTTTCTTCTCCTGGACTTTCTCCTAGTCCGAGGTCACACCTGGGGCCATTTGCAAATGTCTGTTAATATGTCAGCCTACATTCCAGGAACTCTGACCCACGCTTCTGTCCAACTGCTATTTCCTTTGGGTTCTTACAAATATCATAACCCTACAGCCCAGTTTTACTTACATGTCAAGTGACTTTCTGGTGCTGTGACCTCTGGTCTTCCTCACTGAGAGAAAAATTGTGTGGAGTCCAATGGTTAAGCCATCAACGTTAGCTAGCACTTATTGAGCACTTACTGTATACCAGCCATTCTGTGAAGCATTTCATCCAAAATGATCTAATGAAGTAGGTTTTGCTTTCTCTGTTTTATAAGGGTTAACTGCCTGAAAGTAGCTGACAGTTGGCCAAAGTAAAATTTAGACACAGGAAGTCTGAGGCCACAGTTCTGTTCTTCAGCCCTTCTGCATGTGATCTGTTCTGAGTTTCAGTTTGCCCACCTGTCTGGCATTTCCCTCCCTCCCCGGCCCTTGAGGATCTGCTGACTCCAGCCCGGGCCCTGTTTGCTGCGTTCTCTTTCTTTTTTCCTGTAATATATTCACTACATGGCTATTTTTCTTGGCATCAGTTTCTAGTGTTCTAAGTCAATATTTTAGTCAAATACAACACACTGCCGTGCTTTAAAAAGTGCCTCCGTAGCCAGTCATGCTAGTCTTTCTATCTGTAAAGTGGGACAAGGATGGCACCCACCTGCCTACCTCCGGTGGATACTACGAAGATTGAAAGATGAAATGCATGTCATGCTCAGCACAGTGCCTGACACAATATGAGTGCTAGCTAGTTTTACTCTTTGCTTGCTGGAATAGCCCAGAGGTAATATTATATTCATTTTGCAGCTGGAAAAGATGGAGCACAATGGCTAAATGACTCGGCATGAGGAAAGCCGGGTAGCCGGCAAGGCTGGTAGAGCCTTAGTATTCATCTCCTCCCTCAGCCCCCGCAGAGGGGCTCCCTGCAGACCTCATCAACTTCCCATGATGTTGGGTATCCCACTGCCTTTCCGTTTACGGTTTTGGGGTCACTCCATATTCTCAGTTAATTCCAAGAGCAGAGATCATTTGTATTCCATCGAAGATGCTTTCACCCTAAGATCATTTAAGGGCCATTGGACTTGGGAGTGGGATAGCAGAGAGAGGGGAGCGACGGAGGCTCGCTTCTGGCTTCCGGGATGGAATATCAGCATCAAATAGGGCAACAAAGAGTCTAAATGCAGGAAATGTTTGGGGATGTTCAGTCAGCTGTGGGGTTCACTTGGGTGAGGCGGGAACCCAGCTGCACAGAAAGTAAAACAGCAAGAGGGAAACCTAGAAGGCTCCAGTCGCTCTGTGTGACAGGCCATTCCAGGATGAGGGACAGCTGTAATGGACAAGAATTATAGGGGAGGAGCATTGTGGAGCAGAGCGGAAAAGAGCAAGGTGAAGTGCACTTCTTCCCTCCCTTCTACGAGTGTACCCTGGGAAAAAAGCTCTAACTGAATTTAAATAGTGCTTGTTCCTAGAAGGGGCTTGGAATCAGCAGGGTTTTGCCCTAGGAGACCCTTTGTTTTTACCTTAAAAATAACTAGCAGCATTTCCATGCAAGGAAGAAAACGTGATACCGCTTCATATAAGATGAAGAAAAGCAAATTGCTTTCTTATTTACATTTCTGCTGTCGCCCATTCACCCAGCAGTAGCTTAAATGTAAGAGGAACTCAGAATAATAGAATAAAAATCTGATGCAATGCCTGATTAAAAATGCAAATTTGAATTTGCCAGCGATCTTCTAGCTAAGCAGAGTAAACAGGGAAGGAGAAAAGGCAGCTAGATAATTGAAATGATTGTGTGTGCTGAAGGAGGTAAGAAACGTGGAGTCTGGTCTCTGAAGAATAAGGAAAGACCGAGTAAGCCCTAGTGAATCTGGGGGAGGAGGGGGAAGTTCCCCAGAAGGATGCTTAGCAGAGTTTAGTTTTATTTCCATGGATTGAGTCAGCGATGCTTGGAGGAAATCCAATCAGCAAATTTTAACCGGACCCCCGCTACGTGGTATTTCTAGGGTAATAATGGTGTATAAAGAAGATAAGATAACCTTGCAATATAACAACTAAACACACAGTTAAGATAGAGAATGCACACAGCTTGCAGAAAAGAAAACTGTAGCATATTCACGCAAAATAATGGTACACAAGAGAAGCGCTGGGGGACCCTAAGAGAGAAGTGGGGCAGTCAGGAAGTCTTTTGGGAAAGGATGGTGATGATGTTGAGTGGGATAGAAATGAACGATGGGGAAGACGGCAGCTGAGGTGACAGAAAATTGCTTTCATAGACTCAGAACACTGTAGGACCAACATTAGTGGCGACAACAGTGTCAGAAAACCCTGTCGTGTCCCTCATTAGTGTGACTCCATGTGTCTCCCCTGCCCAAACCCTCCACCGTCTAGGTCTGCCCGTGGAATAGGGGCACTGGCTGCGGGGCAAAGGCATGCTCCTTGGAGTGCCCGAGGCTTCCCTGACTTGGCCTGAGACTGCACTGCTGAGATGGAGGGAGGAGCCACTTATCCTCTGTGGGGTGACATTGAAGATAGTGTGCAAACACCTAATGCTGTGACAGGCTGGGCAAGTACAGAGGGAACAGGCTCAGGCCTGAGCAAAATGCCCCATCATTGGGTAGTTCAGCAACTGGTCTGCAAATCGAAGGTAATTACCAAGACGCTCTTTTATGTGTGTGTGTTAGTGGGGAGGTCAGCTAGGGACAGCTCCTTAAAACAAAACAAAACAAAACAAAACAAAGATTAGGAAATTGTCTACAAATGATAGGTATGCCATTCAATATATTCCATCTTATGACCCAGGTTTCAGTTCCCAATTGTCTTACGCTTTACAGTCTAACAAGGAGGCTCTTAATACCGGAATCACGGAGGGAGGTTATTACCAGTATTAGGAATCAGGGTGACCCTCAGAGATTCTTATTTAGTTGGACTCTTGTGGGACCCAGAGAACAATCCTGATATGCTTCCAGTGAGGACTAGGAACTGGGACTGATTTAGCCAAACTGGGATTCTCATTCTCCTTTAATTAGGCTCCAAGTTTTCCCTCCTCTATGCTTGGTCTTGTGATTTTCAGTCTGTTAGGGATGTTCTCCTTTGATTTGTCTGTTGAAATCCTTATTTAAAAAAAAAACCATTGATAAAGGTAGTAGGTTCCCAGTTCATCTTACTAGTTCGATCCACTTCCTAGGGGGTCTCAGATCATTCAGGGTCTGTGAACCTGGATTGGTTTGGGCCCTCCAGGGGTTGAAGCGCGCAGTGCTAGAGGACGCCAGGAGAGGGCAGCAGAGAGCTGGGAAGCCCTTTGATGGAGGCCAGAGGAAGCAGGCAGAGCGGGAGAACCAGAAGCAGGTGAAGGAGGAAATACTTGATCCTTTATGAGGCGCAGGGTATGCCGGTTGTCTGTGCTCCATAAATTAACCAAAGACCAGAGTCGTTATTCAGACGAGAAACTGAAATCAATAGGGGATGCAATAGGGAGTGGCAGTTTTAAACCAGGAAGAGATGAAAATAGGCTCTGAGATATTGCAGGGAGCCTACAAAGCCATGGCAGCCCCCGGGGTGATGGTGGATCCATGGCTGCTCATGAGACCCAGGGCCCTGGTGGGTTTAGGTCTAGATACAAATCCAAATCAAGAGAAAAAGACTTTATTTAAAGGCTGAGCATACCCTTAACAGCCTTGGGTTGCACGTAAGCCAGACAGAGAAGACAATTTGGGGATAAAGATTCCAGGGAACTGGAGAAGTCCTGACATTTAAGAAGGGCATAGAGATCCCTGCAAGGTCAGTACTCACACCCTAAGGAAAGAATCTTTAGAAGGGCAGGACAGGACAGGGGTATTATGTGGATAGAGGCGTACGAGGAGAATTTAATGTTCAGGGCAGGACCAGGGCAGGTAAGCTTGAGCAACACATTTAGGGAAGGTGTTTCACAGTCAGTTCTGCAAGGGCTAGAAGATGCACAAGATTTTGTTATTGGCAAGGCCAGTTTGAATCCACCTTAGGCCCAAACGTCCAGAATGTAGTTTAGCACCTTATTCCTTAAAGTGTGGTCTGCAGACCAGCAGCATTGACATCGCTTGGGAGCTTATTAGAATTTAGAATTTCAGATCCCACCTCAGACCTGAATCAGAATTTGCATTTTAACAAGATTTTAACAAGATTTAACAAGGTGATTCCTATGCATATTATGCATATATTAAAGTTTGAGAAATACCAATCTAGCAGAAGTCCAGGCAGGGCTGGGTGGCATTGATGCCTATAGAAGATTAATAAGGGCATCCTGTAATAAGGAAGTGAGGGGGAATGCCTGCATTTGAATGAGAGGAGGTGCACCTCTTAGGTGCATGTTAGGTAATGTTATAGTGGTACTTTCTTTGGGCTTATTTTTCTTAAACCCAATAGATTCCTTATAGTTACATGCAAAGTCTACCAAGCAATATCTTTTTTTCAGGACAAATAGTATCCTATTGCAGACTGAAAAAGCACGTGAATCAAAGTTGAAGCCATTGCTGAGACGGGCAAGAGGTTTCCAGAAGATTTTTGCTATATATAGCCCAGGGACTAAATGCCCAGGGACTAGGTTTGTTTTTAATTATTTTTGTTTAAGGTAACTAAAAGCCATTTGACTTTTAGACAAGGAATCACTAATACAAATATTACAAGAGGGTTTATGTTTGTGCTAGATTCTTATTGCCACTGTAACAAATTGCCACAAATTCGGTCACTTAACACAACATAAATGTATTCTCTTACAATTCTGGAGGTCAGAAGCCCAAACTCATTCTTACGGGGCCACAGTCAAGGTTTCAGCAGGGCTGGTTTTTTCTGATGGATCCAGAGGAGGATCTATTCTTAGTCTCTTCCAGCCTCCAGAGACCGACACTGGCATCCATTGCTCTCTCTGGCTTATAACCCTTTCCTCCATCTTTGAAGCCAGCAGCATAGCATCTTGCTTCTGTCGTTATCACGTTGCCTTCCTCTTCTGTGTCAAACCTTTCTCTGTTTCCCTCTTATAAGTACACTTGTAGTGACATTTAGGTCCCACACAGATAACGAAGGATCATCTCCTCACCTCAATATCCTTAGCTGAGTCACATCTGCAAGACCACTTTTTTTTTTCTTTCATAGAAAGTAACATTTCCGGGTTCCAGGGATCAGGGTCTGGATATTTTGGGGGTCCATTATCCAGCTTACCACACTGTTTAAATCAGGATGTCAATTAACAGATGACATAAAATATGCTTTTCAATTGACTAGAGTAGACTACCCTCTTTCTTGGTATTGAAAAGTGAAATTCACGTCAGAAGATGACTTGGAAAACAGAGAACAAATGCACAAGTGAGCCACGGTGAGCCTTGAGGAAGCACTCTTGACCCCCAGCATCCTCTCACTGCACCAGATCGCTCAAGTGAAGCACAGCCACTCTCCTCTGCTCTGGCCTAGCTTACATGGCCATTAGGTGCTCTCATTGAATATCATCTCATTATGATATTCATGTTCTACACTGGTCCCCTCCTGCACCTGGCAAATTCTTTCTTTGGCAAATTCGTTTCTATAATATTATAGAAAAAGCCTCAGGTTTGGGGGCTCATGAACCATTTAAGAGTATCGTCTACTCTGGTCTAGGGAAGATAGCAGCTCTGGCAGAAAAACAGATACTACAGGTAAAACGCTAGTGGCATTATCTTTGGGGATTTTGGAACGTTGGAACTTAGAAATTACCTAGTTTGACCCCTCATTTATTGATGAGAGATAAGTCCCAGGGAGACAGTGGCATGTCCAGGGCCATACTTTGATTTGTTATTTAGTCAGCTGCCATGTGCAAGAGTTACAAAGAGAAATAGAATGTGAAAGAAGGAAATAAAGGGTGGAAAGCATGGATCTAATGGAAGGAAGCCCCAACATGTCCACTGGAAACCAGGCTTTCAGAATTTCTGAGTTCAGACTCCTGTGCTCCCTAGTTCACAGACAAGCCTAGAAACCTGGTGCTATCAGTCCATCATTGATAAAGTAGCAATCGCAGCATTTGTTCCCCAGCACAAATCAGAAAAGTGGATCTCTCTTTTTCAAACTAGAGAACGAGCTTGCTTACCTCCCCAGAGGCAAGCTCTCATGGTTAGGTAGCAAGTTGCCCAGCCCACCGGGAAGCAGCAAAGTTGCAATAGGCCAGTCCTGTCTACACCCATGGGCATCCTATAAGGCCATGTATGGGAGCTGGTGGATGTGATTGCTATAGCAACATGGATCAGGGTGGAAGAAGCCCTTCTTCCTTCACACCAAGCACCGATGTGCCTGAGACGAAAGGAGAACTGAACTGTTCTCCAAGCAGTCTGAGGCTGAAAAAATGATGCCATCAACCCTCTCCATATGCACCATACATATATCTGTACCATATGCCTTGGAAGCCCAATGTTTGTTACCGTAGATCAAACACAGTCAAAATCTTTTTCGCAGCTCTCAGAATAATATTCTTGGGTACAATATGATCATGGTGGCAAAAAGCTGTGAAGTTCTGAGTTGTCTTTCTCATGTTAATTAAAGTCATAATCTAGTGATCTGAGGTCTATGCATATATTTCAAAATACCTCAGATAGAAAGGGACTCCTTAGGATCTGTTTTTCTGAGTGACTCAAAGATTTACAGTCTTTTCATAGTAACAGCAAGGACATCCAGGTAGTCTAACAAAAACCATCAAATATGAAAATGTAAGTTATTTACCCTTGTTGGGGGTTGAAAATACAGGCTTCCCCTGTTTCATTTTGGGGATCCTGTTGGTTAGCTAGTCTGCTTTCCACTGTGATTGGGAGGCCCTCTCTCAAGTTACAAGACTAGCTAACAGGTCTCCTCCGCAAAGGTGATGAGTGATAACTGCTCAGAAGGACAGTGGGCCTTGCCTCAGTTTCTCACAGGTGCTGGAATACGAGGGCTGTCAGCAGCCCCTCGGTCTTCACATGACTGCCCTGCATGTGATCCCTCCCATCTACTCACCTGCTCACCATCCTACCCCAGCCATGGCTTGTCCCAACTCAAAGTGGCCCCACTCCCTGGTGACAAGGGGTAAACTCAGATGTCCTGTTCTCTCCTCCCCAATCTAGTATCTTGCGATAAATTCTATGCCTCGTTTCCCTTTGGGTCTTCTGCTTTCATTGTAATTGCCACTTCTGTAGGTCAAGCAGACTAAAGTTTGCTAGTTTACTGTCATTTTGCCTTCCTGCTGTAGGAGTCTCAATTCTGCTGGAGGCCATGTGGATTTCTCAGACTCAGGGAAGCCTCAAAATTAGAAAGCAGAGAAAAAGAAAGCTAAAGATATTTATCTAAAGACAAAGAAAAAAAATTACTGGGAGGCCATATGTCACAATATTAACAGCAGTTATTGCTGAGTGTTGATCCTTTCCCACACGATTCTCTGCATTTTTCAAATTTATTCGATCACAAACAATAAATCAGAAAGACAATGACACATGCTGTCTGTGAGAATAACTGCTTCTCCCTGCAACTGTAAGGTAGAGTGTGGAGAGATAAACCACAGGGACCTCTTTGGTCATTGCAATGGGTCACAATCAGGTGAGGTGAGTAACGGAAGAAAATTGCTCAGATACCATTTTGAAGAAAGCATGAAAGTAAACTAAATTTGATTTGGTAAATAAGGTCTACTTAGGGTTACTGTATATTACTTCACACAGGCATGTCTAAAAGGGTCCTCTCTCACCCTCTGGACTAATTACATTTGATTAAAGACTCCCTTAAAAGCTCTTCTTTCACAGTGAATTTTAAATGACCACTAACCTCCACTGACTGATGCTATGGGGTCGCCCATGAATTGATTAGGTGGTGGTGCATTGTGCCTTTGGGATACCAGTTCCATGGATCCCCTGGAACCCTGACTCCATAAATCAGTGGGAAGGGATGGTAATTACAATATTCTGCTGCTATTTCTGTGCTATAGCTCCTCTGTGCGATATAGTCACCATTTTGTCTCATCCCAAATTGGTGCATTCTCTGCTCATCTGGTTTTTCTTTACACTTCTCGAAGGTATCTTGCTCTTATCTGTTTGCTCAATTTTAGGCCATTATCTTCCCTGGGTTTTATTCCAGAGGGTTTTTATTTTACAGTTTTATGCCTACAGGATGGGATGGCGGGAGACGTAGGGATGCCAAAAGGCAGATGGGTTGAACTATTAGAAATGTCAATAAAAAAGAGAGAAGAGTAGATCTTCAAAGTTTTCATTACAAGAAAAAAAAATGTAACTACGTGTGGTAATGGGTGTCAACGACACTTCCGGTGATGGGTTTGCAGTCTATACAGATGTCAGACCATTATGTTGTACGCTCGAAACTAATACAATGTTAGTGTCAATTATATCTTAATTACAAAAGAGAAAAATAAATGTCAGGTGAAGTCTGTGGCTGACTACTCAGAATTTGGTTTTGAATGATATTGAAGACATATTGTGAACAGAATGGTTTTGATTTCAGAATAATCTTTCCCAGCAATCAACAATGAAGAGTGTTACATATAGTTTTAATATGCATTTAATATATACTATAAATATGTAAATACATTTATAAATATAAATATATTTATATACAAATTTATTTGTTAAATATATTATTTATATATATTTTTATATGATATTCATATATGTAAATATATAAACCTACATAAAACACATAGATTTATATAGGTTTAATGAGGTATAAGTGAGGAATATACATATATTTCAAAATACTCCAGACAGAAAGGGACTCAAGATTTTGCTGAATAACTCAAAAGACATAAAAGCCTTGTCACAATAACAACAAGGACATCCAGGTAGCCTAACAAAAACCATACCCAAAAATGAAAATGTAAGTTCTTTCACCTTACATATATAAAATCCAAATGTATGCATATATGTATCATCCAAATGCATTTCAAAGTAAACAAAAGCTTCAGTCTAACAGGCTCTGCTATAAAGATGGTCACTTGTTTGGTATGTAGATCTGAATCCAAATTTAGCCTTCTCTCTCTTAGGTTTCGCAGTCTATTTGTGACTCACACATAGCCCACGAAGAAAGAATGGGGGGGGGTGGGAAAGAAACCAAGGTTCACATCAGGAAAGCTCATAGAAACAGAAGTTTCAACTAAAGAATCTCAAAGGAAAATAGGTTATAGGAAAGACTCTTCACTCAATAAGCGCGATCTTCTGGGAGGAGGAGAAAATTTAATTTTATTTCATTGGAAGAATGGAATTATTTTAGAGGATTCGGTTGTTAGATAAGCAGACTGTGTAGTACCCATGCCTATGTTTGGATCCTGCCTCCTCTACAAACTAGTTGTATGTCCCTGGGCAAAGGTATCTAACGGACTGTGGTATTTTTCATTAGGAAAGTGGGTTGGCTATAGTAGTACTGACTCGTTATTATTATTATTATTTATTATTTATTATTATTTTCAGTAGGCTCCACGCCCAGTGTGGGGCTTGAACTCACAACCCTAAGATCAAGACCTGGATACTCCACTGACTGAGCCGCCCAGGTGTCTCTTGACTTTATTATTATTAGGAGTCAAGAATAAATGTAAAATGCTTAGAACAGTGCCTGGTTCATACTAAGGTTGCAATAAATGCTAGATCGTATTATTTTTGTACCCTTTATCTTTAACTGACATTTTGTTAAAACTTTCATAAGGAAGGTTAGGTGTTGGTATTAGACATTTTGTCTGAAGATCAAGTTTTTAAAAATTTGTCCTAGCTTTATAGCTTCCACTCAGATGTGGAATATCCAGCTCTTGCTATTGGAATAATAATAGTAATAGCAAATATTTACTGAGACCATTTTAGTCCCAGGAAGATTCTAAGTGCTTTACATGGATTAATGCTTTTGTTTTTCATAACAACACTATAGCATTATCCCCATTTGACAGATAAAGCAATTGAGGTTCATAAAGGTTGAAGTATCTTGTCAGAGGTTTCCCAGCTAGGAAATGCCAGAGCCAGTGGCCAAACGTGGCAGGGTGGCTCCAGAGAACACTTTCACACCCTCTGCTATAACCACAACTAATCAACATCAAAGTGACTACCTTTGATTTTGACTTGGCCAATATAAAAGGTCCAGCCTTATTAGGAGGTTGATAACTAACCAGAATTTTTGAACTACTGGCTCATTGATGATGACTCTAAGAGATTAGTAGAATTGATCAAAAGTGTGATTCTTTTCAATAATAAAATTAAGTAGAGACACAAACATTTCTCTGATAGTGGTTTTTGCTGATTTGTCTCCATGTGATTTATCTGTGAGCTGCTGTCTTTCAGTATTGATGGCTTCACACGTAAGAGGGAATGCATCTCCCATTTCCAAAACCTCTTGATGCCTACTATATAGCCTTGGATGAAAATTTCTAACATTGGAACCTTCTTTATTTCTTCCATTCCTTTGTTTCTCCACACTCAATTCGTTGCTGAATCTTCAAATTCATTTTCTTATTTTGTGTAGGAGAGATTTGCTAACTTGCAGGACCTAGGTAGAAAAACTGGCTGGAGTTGTGCCATTGTCAAAGATGTAAAGAAGGCCAGGTGTTAGAAATGAAAGCCTTTCTAAAGGACAAATCTCTCAGGATTTCCTTGCTTGAGTACATTTGCCTGGGGCCTCCCACTTTTGGTGGTAGAACTTCTGGAGTGAAGCCCAGCCTCAGAAGGAAGATGTGTGGTATGTTGACTACCAGAAATTGATAGCTCAATTTGTCCCAAGGGTTAACTCTAAGCTCTATAGGGCTTCATTTTTTCTATTCTTTTTAAAAGGTTGTTTTTATTAGCTTGGATTCTTTGCCCTTAAATGATCCATTTTCCTAGTGTACTCTTTTATGCAAAACTTACTTATTAAAACTTCTTTCATCTTTTTTGTTTTATTGTCTTATCTTTCTTACTGTATCTTATCTAGTCTGAATTTTTAGTTTGCTATTTTATCTCGTTTATTTTATACTGTTATCTTCTGTTATCTAAATTGTATGTGTTTGCTTTGCACTTACGGTTTTAGTTTTATTTACACTTTATAATATCTTCAAGGGCAAGAGAAAGGCATGAGGTGGATAGCTGGAGGACAGTCCTTAACCTATGGGAGAGCCATTGGATTCCTTTGTCCTTCTAACTAACTAGTCCTTTAAATTCTCCACTCTTCTTTCTTCTTTCTTTCCAACAATGAAATTCTGACATAAAATATGCGAAGGCAATTATGTCTTTTCTCCTAGTTTACCCTATCTTTCCAGGATAATGATATTTATTTTTAGAGCCAGTGGTTTTGAGTTAGAAATGTGCTATCTCTTGGGGCACATGGGTGGCTCAGTTAAGCATCCTTTGGGATTCTCTCCGTCTCTCTCTCTCTCTGACTCTCTCTCCCTCCCTCTCTTTGCCTTACCCCCCACTTGCACTGTCTCTCTCTCAAAATAAACAAACAAACAAAAAAGAAATGTGCCATCTCTTTAGAAACTTCCTGATTCCTTCCTGATCTAAAACCCAAAATTTAGTTTCTATTTTTTTTTTTTTTAACAACTGCTGGGTATTGAGGAAGCATTGCATACAAATCATGAGCTACTGAGAAAAACACAGGTGGGGTAGGTCCTTCTCACACCATGTTTGATCCTCCTCTAAGATTGCGGCTGTTCTCTCCCTTCTCTCCCATGTCCCAACCCTATTAAAAGCTCTAAGACTCGCGAAGCACTCTGATCACTGGATAAATGGTCTCCCCAGCGTGAGTCTCCTTCCCCATGTTTCTTCCTCGTGAAACGCTTTCATATTGCTTTTCTTGAAATATATCCCAGTTGGCAAATGCCTCCACAAGTGCTGCATGGCCCATGCAAGGAGCCCAGACCCCTCATCCTGGAGTTCAAGGCCTTCAGGTTATCTCCAGCCTGCTTTCCCAAATATATCTCTAATTCTCTCACTCACATTAGACTAATGAACCAAACAATGGTTCATTAGTCTTCATTTATGGCTTAAATGTCTCCATGGATGTTTTTGTGCTCACACTCTTTATTAATGTATTTTTGTCCATTTGAGAATGTTAATATTATACCCTCCCTTAAAGCCCCTTTCCAACTTTTTCACTACCCTAGGTGAAAATAGTCAACTTTTCTATGATGTTCTCTGGAGAAACACTATTTTATAGGATTAATAAGGGTTTTGGCCCTACATGGCTCTTGTTCAAATTCTGACTGTACTATGTGTTAATTATTTGACCTGGCAACTTATTTAAGGTTTTGAGCCTTGTTTCCACATCACACACACACACACACACACACACACACACACAGAGTTTCAATTCCTGAAGCTAAAATTCTCATTCTATATAGTCAAGTTTCCTATGTTTTCTGATTCTATCTAGATCTAAGAGGCTTTTTACATATGAAAATACACCTCTGTTTGAGAAATGCCCAAGTCCTCCTAGACAGACCATCTTGAAAACAAGTCAATTTGCATAACCATCTTTATACTGTTGAGGCCTATTTGTATCTGGAGTAATTTCAAACTGTGCAAATATACTGACACGCAGTATACTAAGTAACTAAAATTAGTTAAAGACACTAAAGTAATCACCTAAAAAGCCCTTGGAAGTGTTAGTTGAGCAGGAAATTCCAACACGTGCAGGGAAATTCAGGGGCAAGGGGCTTCTTATGGAAGATGAAGAGAGGCTAACAATTTGTTAGCTTGGCAATAAACACATCCATCAGTGCAAGGAAAGCAAGGGTAACTTTTACCTGATTATCCCAATTTTATGATGGGGCTATTTCATCAAAGGAATTTAGCCAATGGGGACAAACCCACATGAGTACAGGTGTACCTGGGGCAGCACAATATGCCTAAAAGTATAAAGGCAGAATGAAATTTGAAACACAACTAGAAGGAAAGAGAATGGTGTTTTAAGTGAATAGTCAGGGATGAAAGCTGTTTTTATTTATTTATTTTTTTAATGTTTGTTTATTTTTGAAAGAGAGAGAGAGAGGGGAAGAGAGAGAGGGAGACACACACACAGAATCTGAAGCAGGCTCTAGGCTCTGAGCTGTCAACACAGAGCCCGACACAGGGCTCAAACTCAGGACCCTCGAGATCATGACCTAAGCCAAAGTCTGACACTTAACTGACTGAGCCACCTAGGCACCCCTGAAAGCTGGTTTTCAAGTGAAAAGATACCTCTCTCTGATCTTTCTAGGTTAGTATCACTTTAGTTGAATAAAAACAGACTGGAAGGGGTAGTACATATGCCGAAAAATATTCACTCCTCACAGGATGTATTAAAAATGTGGAGATTTCTCTATCTCCTCTCCTCCTTCATAAGAATTGAGAGACCCAATGGACTTGCAGCTTTCTTAGTAAAGGGAACATAGAGGAAGTTACTTTGAGCTGAGTGGAGGAGGAGGAAATAAGGCAAAATGCCAGAGTGTCAGCGACTGTGGCTTTGTGGCCACAAATGTGGAAAGCCCATTGTTATATTTGAAGCATTTAAAGGGGTACCTGGGTGGCTCAGTCAGTTAAGCGTTCAACTTCAGCTCAGGTCATGATATCACAGTTCATGGGTTCAAGTCTTGTGTCCCACTCTGTGCTGACAGCTCTGAGCCTGGAGCCTGCTTCGGATTCTGTGTCTCCCTCTCTCTCTGCCTCTACCCTGCTCACGGGGGCTATCTCTCAAAAATAAATAAACATTAAAAATATCACCAATTATAGTATTTAGATACTATATGTGTATATGTGTATGTGTATTTAGATACTATATATGTGTATATATATATATATATTATATACATTCAGAGTAATCATAAGTGTTACTTGTATGCATACTTATGTATATGGGATGCTATAGTAATTTCAGTTTTATAATACTAAATATTATCTATATACTATATATATGTAAATTATTGAGTGTCTAGCATATGCTAGTTTATTAATGTTATCTAAAGAACTTAAAGCAACTCTGAAAGGTAGATATTTTCGTTTCAGTGATATAGCGATTGTACCTCAGGGTGCTGTGACTTAATCAAGCCAGCTCAAAGTGGCAGAGTCCCGGGGCAGTGTCACTAGTCTGCAATCTCTCTGACTAAAACAAACAAACAAAAACCATGCAGTTTGTACAACAGTGAATCATCCAGAAGAGTTTAAATAGTGTAAAATTTATGTATACATAAATATTATGTATACCAGACTATTTTGTGATTCTTACTGCTTGATATTTTAGGTTTCATTATCCTTATGTGGATCAAAATATTATTGGTTTATAAATTGTCTTTTATTTGTTGACTGAAACTATGCATTCTCTAATTAATGTTTTCTTTGTGAACCTAGTTCGTGCAAATGCTGGAGTCACCAGGGTGCTCTATTTCCACCACCAAACCTCCTGGCTCCTACCCGCACCTGTTGTTGACGGCAACAGCCAAGGGGTCAGGTATTGTTTTCATTTTGGCTTCTGAAACTTTACCTAACAAGAAGCACAAAAAATGGCCAAAACAATAATAAACAATGCAGTCATTGGCCCTTGTGGTAAGCAGTGCTGAATCTTAACGACTGGGTTGAAGGCCAGAGTGTCTTGCCTGGGGACAGGTATGATGCTGGCTCAGCAGTCTCTGGCTGGCTCTGGAAGTAACCGTCAGTGAATCAGGAACCAGATAGGTGATAGAAAGGGCTGTAAAAAGGAGGGCCAGCATCAGGGAAAGAAAGCTCGGGGAAGCAGAGAAGTGAAGGAGAGCAAAGACTTTGGGGAGAATAACACACTGTGTGGTAGGACCCAAGAGATAACCTTGTTCTGTGTGCAAACTGTCACGGACATACCACAGCTCCCGTGCATCCTCAAACTGGCAGGACAGTGACACGCACCTCTGAATACACTGCATGTTTTCCGAGCCTGATTTTCCTCATCTTCGTCAAATTATTTTGTGAGTAGGGACACACCCTTTATATACATACCTATGGCATGAATATATGCTACAGACTCTAAAATTGAATAATTCATCATTTTTAGGATTGGTATCATTAATTCTAATGTTTGTCTTTGATAGAACAAACATCCTTCATCTTCATTATACTGAAGTTCTCCCAACCTCTCTCAGAAACACATATCCATTTATGTTTTCAATTTACTTTGTGCTATTTTTCAAAAAGTCAGGTCAAGACCTAATTTCTAAAGCAATCTTAACAGTGCTTTATTGTTCACCAGTGACTTATATGATTAAGGAATCTATCAGGATTTTTTTTGTTGTTGTTCTTTCTATAGCATCTCCTTTGCCAATATCTCATTCTCTGTGGTTTGCAGTTCAG
Organism: Lynx rufus; assembly: GCF_022079265.1. Classification (NCBI taxonomy): domain Eukaryota; kingdom Metazoa; phylum Chordata; class Mammalia; order Carnivora; family Felidae; genus Lynx; species Lynx rufus. Next base: position 28,854,112 of record NW_025814827.1, on the reverse strand, counting down.
CATCTTGAATAAAAAATCATATAACAAATGGGTGTTATACTTTAGAAAATGGCAGCTCCATTTCAACAGCTACATAATTTCTTAGAATTTGTGCTTTCTTATTGTGAACTTCAATCATCTAAGTATAAAAAGGCATTCAAATTCAAACACTTAAATATAACATCTACCTGAGATTAATAAGGCACTATTAATCTTTCAGCCCTAAGACTGGTACCCAAACATTTATTTTTAAAAAGAAAGTCCAAACAATTCATCAAAAAATAAATGGGACTGAAAGGTTGATACTCGAATTATTAGATTACTGAATAAGCCACTTTGTGGGAACATTATGGAAGGTACGAAGAGGTGAGGAAAGAAGACAGAGTGTGACACAGCCACAGATCCCATCTACTTTTAGATTGCCAGTAAAGAGCAAATCAGTTCAAGGCATATAAAGTAAAAATCTTTTCAAATCCTCAATTTACTGGTTGCACACATGCCTTGTGGCAGGTTTAGATAGGAAAACAGGCACTTAAAGGGGCAGTGAATGAACAGCGGAAATGGACTTCTTATTAAATGAAATGGCATTCATTTAGCATGAATGCTAATGGCACTAGGGCATGTGGAATCTGGAATGACTGCAATATGTCTCTTGTTAGATCTTATGTGCTAAAGTAACACTGATGTGGAAAACATGAGAGTATTCTCACAGTGGAATAGATAACCCCCATGATGTGTGGCTTGAAATGAACTGACTGTAAGACCTAACGATATATTAATATTTTCCTCAATTTCAGATATTGTCTTAAACCATATCATATAATAAGCCTAAACTGAGTAATATCTAAAAATTAATAGGTTAAATTTGCTGTAAATTAGGAGAAGGCTACCATACCGTAAGCTGTTCCATATGTGCTCAGAATTGGCCTTCATGAAGATAATATATTAGTTGAAATGATTCTATTATGTTCCTATGGAAAAGAAATATAGACTGTTGACATAGAAAAAGACTGAGCGATACATACATATACCATCCAATAGAATTTTTATCATGCCTTTTAGAATATGTTGTTCTAAGTGAAATACATAAGATAGAATGGTCTCTCTCTGTCTCTGTCTCTCTCTCTCTCTCTCTTTTAAAGAGACAGGGATAGTGTGAGTCGGGAGAGGGGCAGAGAGAGAGAGGGAGACAGAATCCCAACAGGCTCCACATTGTCATTGTGGAGCCCGACATAAGGCTTGAAGACATGAACCCCAAGATCATGACCTGAGCCACACTAAGAGCCGGATGCTTAACCAACTGAGCCACCTAGGCACCCCGATATAAAATGGTCTTAAATGACTAACACTCAACTAATATTAAATGAAATAAGCAGACAGGTATTTAGTATTAATAATAGTATAAATCCTATAATTTATATTGAAATATTCTTTTGGGAAATGTCTATTAAATTTGTTTGTTTTTCATTCATTCATTTATTCATGCATTAATTTCTTTCAACTGTTTAAATCTTTCTAGCAGCTTATAAGACTGTTATAAATTATTTTTTAATGTTTGTTTATTTTGAGAGAGAGAGAGATAGAGCATAAGCAGGGGAGGGGAGGAGAGACAGGGAGAGAGAGAGAGAGAGAGAGAGAGAGAGAGAATCCCAAGCAGGCTCTGCACTGTCAGTGAAGAGCCTGATGTGGGCCTTCAACCCATGAACTGGGAGATCATGACCTGAGCTGAAATCAGGAGTTGGACACTTAACCAACTGAGCCACCCAGGTGCCCCAAGACTGTTGTAAATTATAATTTGGAAAAGTATAATTAATTGCCCCAAGAAAGACAAGGAATACACACACACACACACACACACACGTACATATATGTATGTATATACATACGTGTATATATAAACATACATATGTGTGTATATAGATATATACATATATGTGTGTATATACATATATACGTATATGTGTATAAAACATGGAGAAAAATACTTTCTTAAATTAATTTTTAACAAGTGACAGACTTTTCAAGTGGCTAGAGCAAAAGAAATGACTGATTATATAATTTTATTCTTAATAAGGAAAAAGTTATATCAGTTTTTGAGGAGAAACTTCTTTTCCCTTGGATTTTGGTAATTCATTTGGTCTGAACTATGTATTTTTTGAGTGCATCTTCTCAAATAATCACTGGGTCATGTATTGTAAATGTCATTAGCTATATCAACATGGTGAATGTAATACCAATTGATATAGCATGCATATATATTTATATTTGATTTGATTTCTGTGTGTTCCACCATAGTCCTGGCCTTGTAGCCACTCTTCCCTAGTGACCCTTGTCTTGTCACTCATCTTTAGAGCAAGATATCAATTACTCATCCAAACACTGTCTCCCTTCCCCTAACTCTGCCTAAAAAAAAAAAAAAAATTGTTCTTTAGACACAGGTTATATCACAATACATGAAATGCATGCTAACTTTTCAAATGATAAAACGACATCAGAGAACTTTGAAATCTCTTCCCAGATATAAAAAGGTGCTTTTAGGGGCACCTGGGTGGCTCAGTTGGTTAAGTGTTCGACTTCAGCTCAGGTCATGATCTCTCAGTTCATGAGTTCAAATTCCTCATCGGGCTCTGTGCTGACAGTTCAGAGCCTGGAGCCTGCTTCGGATTCTGTGTCTCCCCCTCTCTTTCTGCCCCTTCCTTGCTCCCTCTTTCTCTCTCTCTCAAAAATAAATAAACATTAAAATTTTTAAAAAGGTGCCTTTACTATATAATTAAACTAAACACAATTTTACATTATTAATAGGTTCCTAGAGGAAAAGAAGTATGCTGATGGTAGAGAGTAGCTTTAGGTCAGCTGCAGGGTAGTTAGGAAGGAAAGCTGGATGTGAGGTGGAGGGACAAGGAGATGCAGGAACCCATGAGGACAAACTGGAACCCATGTTTTTCTTCACTTCCAGCCTCAGTCATGTTGGTGACCGATGGGAGAAGCTAGTATATCTTGACACAGTGTTAGACATGTGTCTAGACCAGGACTTGGAGAAACTGAGGACAAAGATCTGGGAGGAGATTGAGGAGTTGTGTTATGTGCTGCCCAGGTCAACAAAATGAGCCAGTAGGTCACTGAAAGTATACAAGGGATAGCGCTTAGCGTTCTGCGCTAGCCTTCAGAACACAGAAATTACTACTTCTTCACTTCTTGCCAAATCCCATATAGATTTTTACACGAGGTAGGTAGCCAAACCTAACCCAGAATTATACAAGGAAGAAAAATCTGGGAAACCTAGTTCCAGTTTAGGCACACTGATACAGCCCAAAGCCACCACAGTCTACTCTTTGTCAAATTGGCATCCATACACACCTTTTATTCATATTTAACTTCTTTAGTAGCCGTCTTCCAAAATAAGATACAAGTCCCTCTATATGTGCTAAGGGAATGTTCATTCCTCTTATAGCTGAGCATACTTACATTTAATTACTGAGAAACAAGCGTAACTACCTCTAACTTATTTTAAGGAAAATGGAAAAAGGTAAGAAAAACGGTGACTATATCCACACCTTTCTCTTTCTTCATATTAAAATAAAGAAGATCTTAATAATTATTACAGTTCTTATTTCTGTCACTGGTCACATGGTCATAGCTGGTATTTAAACTGGCTTCTTCCACTATCTATTCAGTATTCCTTTTGTTTGCAGCTGATAGTGATTCCTTTCTTGGTGGGATGACCCAAGACTTAATTCCAGAATGGTATGAGCCAGTAGCAGTCCAACTTTTATTGGCTTGTGGTTTTACATTAACTTTTATCACAAGACATGGAATTATTAATACACTCCTCAGGGTATCGTGTGTATTCCAAGCATAAGCACTCATATTCTCATGGTGGAATAGCAGCTCAATTTGCCCCTTGAAAGTCAAGATCAATCATTCCACCAACAACGTAATTTGAAAGTGGCCTGGTGACAGTATCAACTTCCAAGGTTTAAAGGAACTATGGCTGCATTCTCTGGCAGGAGCATTCTTCCATTTGAAACTAAGCCCTCTGGACTAGCAGACCCAAAGTTGTGGGTTAGGGCTGAAAATATTTTGTTAGCTCATCAATGGGGGTAATGAAAGGCTACTTCATCTCCATCTTCAAATCACAGAGATATAATAAGATATAATTCTACATGTTTATATCTAAGATATAAGTATTTATTTTTGTTTATTTAACTTTATAGAGGTACAGTTTATATATAATAAAATGCATACATTTTAACGGTATCTTTTGATGAGTTTTCACAAATTTACATACTGTGTATCACTCCTACAATCAAGATAAAGAACATTTTCCATCATGTTTCATTTCCTGAAGAGTTCTCTATGTCTGTTGCTGGCAATTTCCCCACTCCCTGGCCCCAGCCAACCACTGATCTATTTAATGTCAATACAGATTATTTTTATGTTTTCCATAATTTTATAAACATGGATCATAGAGTATTTACTCTTTGGCATCTGTACTTTTTCACTCAGGATTTTTTTTTTTCAGTTTTAAGATTCATCTGGTTTTTTTGTTTGTTTGTTTATTTGTTTTTTACATATCAGAAATGTATTCTTTTGAGTATTATTCTGTTGTGTAAATATATCACAACTTGTTTATCTATCCCTTGTTTTATTGACATTTATGTAGTTTCCAAGTTTTGGCTATTATAAAAAAAGTTGCTATGAATATTCTTGTATGTGTCTTTGTGTGGACATGTTTGTATTTTTCTTCAGTAAATACATAAGAAGAGACTTTCTGGATCATATTGTAAGTGTACATTTGATTTTATAAGAATTACCAAGCTTTTTAAGAATTGGTTTATTTATTTTCTCTTTTTTCCCTATTTTTCTTTTCTGTTTCAAGTTCATTTATTTATTCCAAGAGACAGAGACAGAAGGGGGCTGGCAGAGAGAGAGGGAGAGAGAGAATCCCAAGCAGGCTCCATGCCGTCAGCACAGAGCGTCACTCAGGGCTCGATCTCACAAACCATGAGATCATGACCTGAGCTGAAATCAAAAGTTTGATGCTTAAAGGACTGAGCCACCCAGAAGCCCCAAGAAGTGGTTTATTATTTTACATTCCTTTCAAAATGACATGAGTATTCTAGTTGTTCCATATCTTTATCAACGCTTAGAATTGTCAGTCTTTTTAGTATTATTCATTTTCTTAGGTTGACATTGGTGTTTCATTGTGGTTTCAGTTTGCATTTCCATTATCACCAATGATAATAAGCATTTTCCTGTGCTTATTGGCCATCTGAATATCTTCTTTCATGAAGGTTCTGTTCTGTTCAAATATTTTTATCCATTTTTAATTTTTTGTTTTCTTAAGTTGAAAGAATTCTTTACATATTCTGGATATCAGTTCACTCATTATTTTATATATAAATGTATATATTTATAAATAAATATATTTTATAAATAAGTATATATGTATTTTATATATATGCAGTTTTATGTTACATGTAAGATCTCATAATCTCCATTCTTTGGCTTGTGTTTCTGTTACTTAGCCATCATATTCAAAGAACAGAAGTTTTTGGGGCGCCTGGGTGGCGCAGTCGGTTGAGCGTCCGACTTCAGCCAGGTCACGATCTTGTGGTCCGTGGGTTCGAGCCCCGCGTCGGGCTCTGGGCTGATGGCTCAGAGCCTGGAGCCTGTTTCTGATTCTGTGTCTCCCTCTCTCTCTGCCCCTCCCCCGTTCATGCTCTGTCTCTCTCTGTCCCAAAAATAAATAAAAAAACGTTGAAAAAAAATAAAAAAAACATGTTCAAAGAACAGAAGTTTTTAATTTTGGTGACATTGATTTTATCAGATTTATGGTTCATGATTTTTGAGTGTTACCTAAATACTCTGCCTATTTTGATACACAGATTTTCCCCTATAATTTCTTCTATGAGAGAGTTTTAGTTTCACATTTAGTTCTATTTTTAGATACTTTTTGTTTATGTTGTGAGGTAAGGGTTGATGTTCTTTTGTTCCAACATCAGTTATTAAAAAGGTTCTCCTTTCTTTATTTTGTCTAATATTAATGTATCCACCTCAACATTCTTATCTTGACTGTACACACTTGTTTTCTTCCTTAATTTTCAACCTGTTGTGTCTTTGTATTTAAAGTGCATTTTTATACACAGACTATAATTGGTTTTGCTCTTTGAGCTACTCTGACAATATCTGTCTTTTGGTTGGAATATTTAGTCTAACAACTGAAATTTTAAACAAACATTTGTAATAGCATAAACATACAAAATACTTGGGAATAAATTTAACAAAATATGTATAAAATTTGTTCAATATGAACTATAAAACCATGCTGAGAAAAATGGAAATACTGAAATAAGTTAAAAGATATATCATGTGCATATACATGTTCAACTGAAATCATGTGTTTTGTGCACATGTTGCCTGTGCATGTATGTGCTTATGTGTGTAAAGCAAACAATTTCAAAAAGAACAATTCTCCTTGTTTCGTATAAGAAGTTTTTCCACTGTGTCACACAGCAATGAAATGTTAGATTTGAAATTTGAATCCAGTTTTGTCAGGCTTCCAAGTCCATATTATTTCCAATACGTGATATTACCTGTCTGTGTCTAATTAGCATGCTTAAATATCCTAATTCTCAAAAACTTCTTGCTTGTTGAGCAGAAAGAGAATGATGCATTGATCTTATAACCTGGATCAATTGATGTTGGCCCCATGCATTGACCTTTGCCTGGTTCCTTCCTAATACTATGTTAGCTAGATGGTGGATGGGTAAGGATCATCACAAATCTACCTTGGATTACACTTCACATTGCTTATATCAGATTTTAGAAGAGTCCCAGGAAGTCTTCCCTGGATCACTTAATAAGAAAATTAATAATTATAAAATAGGAGACATGAGAGCTTTGAAAACGTCAGGGATATATGTAACTTTACCACATTAGTTACATGTGGCACTCCCAGTCTATTTCTACATAGAGTTAGTGTAGAATGGAACATAGAGGTATCCTACCAGGCTTGTTGAATGGGTGAAGATGGCAGAAGGGATGAGAAAATGATCTCCTACTGTGAAGCTAGCCTTGGAGGGAAATAACCTAAACAATAGTGCAAGCAACATCTTTAAAAAGGAGAAAATTAGCTTCAGAAAAAAGAAGAAAGAGATCCAAGATGGGACTGAGGAGATATTTTAGGTTTGGGGAAGACTCTTATCCAGAGGCAATTTATGAACACTAGAAGGCTTGAAGAAACTTCAGATTGACACACAATAGAAATTCACATTCCTCAGGCTAAACTCTAATTCTAAAAGACAGGAGTAAAAAAAGTAGTCAAGTGGAGGGGCACCTGGGTGGCTCAGTTGGTTTCAGCTCAGGTCATGATCTTAGTGTTTGTGAGTTTGAGGCCCGTGTCAGGCTCTACTCTAACAGCGCAGAGCCTACTTGGGATCCTTTCACCTCATTACTCTCTGTCCCTTCTCTGCTTGCACTCTCTCTTTCTCTCTCTCAAAATTAACAACTTAAAAAAAGTAGTCAAGTGGAGGATATTATCATGTTTCTTATGAAAATAAAGATTATTTACTTTTCATTTATTCATTCTACAAATACTATTTGACAACCTACTAAAAACTATCTTGGCAGAATACTGAGGGTAAACAAATGATTCAGACATGGTTCCTACCCTCAAGGAATGTACTGTTTATGGAAAAAAGTGAATAAACATTTATAAAGTAAGAACTGTATCAGGTTATGCAGTGGTTTAACCACAACCCCCAAACCTAAGTGGCTTTGCAAAACACAATGTTATTTCTTTTTCATGCATTGCCTGCTGTGGGTCTGAGTGCCTCCATATGTTGGTTTATTGTTCTAGCTACTTCAATCTTCTGACAATCTCACATTAACAGGTGATTTGAGGATCATCATGACAGAGGAAGAGAGAGCTAGAGAGTGGAACAACAGAATTAAATATCCTACCAGGAAATGACACCTGTCACTTCCACTCATATTTCACTGCGCAAGTAAGGTGCATGGCTTAATTTTGTGGCAGGTAAACAGAGGAAAACAGGCATTGGTGAAAAGTGCTGACTCATACAGTATGCTATGTAGAGGCAGAGTCAAAAGACCATGGGTCACTAATCGGTAGCAGAAGGGAGAGTGGCCACTGCTTCCACTTTCTTCTAGTTTTGGCATGGAAAAATAAGTTAAGTCCTGAGAGACAAAGTAAAAGTAAAAGAGAGAAAATCATTAAAATAAGAGTCTTCCTGTACACTCAAATTTCTAACACAGATAATAAAAAAATGAATTTTGCACCCACTTTTAGAAAGTCCTATGAGAAATGCAAAATAAATAGAAGACATGATTCTGGCTCTTAAAGATCATACGATGCAATAGGAAGCTGAGGCAAAGCTAAAGAAAGGCAGTAAAAACTGATCAATCTGATAACCTCTGAACTGGAACTCTTTATTACTCCCCTACATATATAGGACAATGATAATGATAACCTTGAGACTCTGCAAAACCCTAAAGTGCTTTCAGAATCATTAAAGGAAGATTAAAGTATTTGCAGAATAGTTTAGGTTTGAGGCTATTAGTGAATTTTACTACTAGACAATTGGCCATTCAGGCACCATATATATTACATATCTCTGGTAACTTGAAGCTGTGATGAACTAGAGTATCCCATTCTCTGATCTTTTATAAGCAAAATTAGAGAAACAGATAAACATTTGTTTCTAGCAACATCTGCACAGAATTACTTATGCATATCGAGCAATCATGGTGATTTATAATGGGAATGAGATGTAAGTGGGTTAAGTAGGAATCTATATAAAAAAGCTGTCTGAAGAAGATGAGTATGTTTTGCAGCAGAGGTGAGAGGTAGTTTGATGCATAGGGAGATAAAGGTGGGGAAGCCTCTTGGAGAAAGAAATGAGGTAATTTAGAAACAGATGTGTGAGCTAGGTCATATTAATTGTGTTTTGTGGCTAGAGTGGAGTATATAATGCAAAGTAGCAGGGAGAAGAATGTTCTAGTAATCAGTAGAATCTTAAAGCCTATGACCAGGAATTTTTGTATGGTCAAAATGCAACTTTAAATCCATTCGGGTTCTCAAAAGGCAGGCTTGGAGATTCAGTTCCTGGATTTGTTTGTAAGGTAGGTTGGATAAGGAGAAGCTATTAAAGTGGTTGGTACAGACATGGATGCCTTGGAATTGCCATAATAGAAGTTGAAATACTAAAAACTATAGGGAAGAATCGACAGATTGGAGATTCCTAAGATTTCTATCTGAGGTACTTTTCTTTAACTATTTCAGTGATCATATCCACTGCAATGATGCCAATTATCATCTATATGCTTATAATTCTTATCTAGAAGTAGAAAAAATATCATATAGTGGTAAAGTGCGTCTCAGTAAATGTTAGCTATTATATGTCTACTAAGATCTATTTATTTTCAACCAAAGTTTGTATATCCATCTGCATTTTGGCTATTTCCATCTGAATACCCAAAAGAAACCTCAAACTCAACAACAGGTCTAGAATTTTCCTCCGTTTACTCTAACCCACTTTTGTGCTGTGTTTTCTTTTTATTCAGTCTATTGAATATGCTTCAACATGTTCATCACTGTATCTCCATGTTGTTTGCCACATAGCACATACTCAAATATATTAGCATGTGAATATTTCATATGAATAAAGACTAGATAAGAGCAATGAAGCTGCTGTATTTTGAGTATGACTCCATGGTCATAAACTTAGGTAGAAATGCTATTGGAATTTTAGAGAAAAGAAGGTGGGCATGAGAATTGGGTTCCAATTGTTGGCATTACTTGACAGTTGCTTTACTTAGCAAATGCTTTGTATTAACAAAGCACAAAGGCAGTTTTTTCAACAAGCCGTCCTTTGTTGCTTTGAAATGTTTTCGCCCCTCACCAATTTTGTCCTCTACCTCCAAAAAAAACAAAAACAAACAAACAAACAAAAAAAAAACAAAAAAACACAACATTGTGGCAAAGAAAGAAAACTTTGCCATGATGGAAACTCAGTGTCCTCTTGGCTTATGTGACTCTTAAAATATAAGAAGACACATTCTTCTCTGGAAAGATTCCTGAAGGACACAAGTCTAAATCATTTTACAGGGGGAAAAAAAAGACATGCTTTGATGGATGGATAATAAAAGTGTGAGGGAAGAAGAAGGTATTTCAGATGAAACAAATGACAGATAAAGAGGATTAGTGAAGGGTCAAAACAATGTATGAAGATATCAACATTTCTTGCCCAATCATTCAATAAAAACGTCAACAAGCAAAAGGCTGGTTGGCAATAATACAACCAAAATGGGTAATTTAAGTAGAGAAAGTAGTCTAACTGAGCTCAACGTGGCTATTAACACTTATTTACTCATCCCAGTGGAATAAAATACTGAAAGACAGGAGACTGAAGTGAATAAAATTGTATCCAATTTACAATCAAATGAAAAGATAGTGGGCTTAGAGCCAAAAAATATTCCTCAATTAAGCTCTTTTCAATGACTTTAGTTTAACTAGCTGGAATTTTATTTAAGGTTTTAAAAAACTACTCTCTTGTTCAACCTTTTGAAAAGCAGGATTTTTCTTTTAATGGGTAATCTATTTCTTTTTATAAAATGAAAGTCAGCAATAACCGGTGTTCTGCACATATGGAAACACAATAAAATTGACACACAGAAATGGAAGGCACAAGCCCTATTCTCAGATACCTGACGTTCTATGAAGAAGAATATATGGCATTTGGGATATAAGGACATATAGGTCATGGGCATGCGGCTCACTGGACCTGCCTCAGTTTCCACTTCAAAAATACTTTATTATTTGTTAATCAACTTAGGTGGTAAGTGATAACAGAGGTTCTATGCTTAATATAACCTCATGATTTTTAAGATGACTCTCCAATTAAAGTGCAGTTTAAGGCCAAAGTATTCCACTTAAGTACTTCTCTTGCTCTATACTAACATATGCAGTATAATTTATTAAAATTTTCCTTCCTAAATACATAAAATTTTTTTACAATTATGGAACATGAAGAGGTAAGCTTTTATCTCCTGGCAAATTCTCTTTCATTATGACGCTGAATAAATTAGAAGTTATTATACTAGGAAACACATTTCATCTTTCATCTTCCTTTTAAATTTTTAGATAAAATCACAATATAAATATATAAATACAAAGGTATGTGATGTTTCTGTGTTAGAATATTCAATATAAAAGGATACTTTTAATAGGTTAAAGGTCTGATTGTTTAAATGTTAAATAATCAAATGTAATGTTTTATCTCTACACACACAAACGAAGTTGACAAACTGTAAAATAGGCAGAAAGCCTAATTCAATCAACAAATATTTGTTTCTCTGCCACTAGTGTTGAGTGCTGCAGATGCTATAGAGCAGAGTGACGTATAGTCCCTGCTCTCATAGACGCGCTCTGTGGACCACCACTGCAAGGGCCCTTGTAGGAGATAAAATAACATACATTTATAGAGAACAAATACAAAGCAGAGGAAACTGGGAAACAAAGCAACATGGCAGCACTATTAACTGGAGAAAACTTGCAATGGCTCCATAGAGAAGATGGTATTTAAGCAGGATTTTGAAAGATAGAACGAACCTGTAAGAAGATAAGGTGGCAGGGCATTTTAGAGATTGTAAGAGTACAAGCAGGTGGGAAAGAATGAGATGGATTTGGGGGAAGTGCTGAGTAGTCCAAACTAGATAGGGACTGGTAGATAAGCTTCAGTTAGACTGATGTGTCATTGGAAGGAAACTGGTAGATAAGCTTCAGTTAGACGGATGTGTCATTAGAAGGCTCTGAAATGCCAGACCTAGGTTTTTGTATACCTGTCATGTATAACATGCTTGTTTTGCCATGCAATCTGCCCTAAACAAGAGGCTATCTCAAAGTCACTTTTGAGTATCGATGACCTTGATCTCAGAGTCTTCAGCAAAATGCATGGAGATCTGTCTGACTAGGTTTTCTTGAATTCTTAGTCTTCTTAAATGCATGTGGTAAATTGTTTTGTTTCCTTGATGATTTATGTCCTATTCAACAGATGCTCCAGCAACACTCTTTATAACTGCAAACTACTCTTTATAGCTCTTTATAACTACTCTTTATGAATGCAAACATTTTTATAAGTTTATTGAAATATAATTCACATACCATCAAATTTACCCTATACAATTCAGTGGGTCTTAGCACATTTACAGAGATGTTGTGCTACCATTACTGTGGGGAATAAGCTTAGGAATTCTCTGAGCTTGCACTGATGGGTTTACAAGGCATAAAGAATTAGAAATCCATAGAGTGTATATATCCCAGTTTGGGTAAACAAGATTAGGTTAGGTAAACGGGGTAAAGACCCCCAGTATAGGACAAAGGTATAGGAAGAGGGAATCTAGGGATGAAAACATCCAAGATGAGGTAAACAAGATTAGGTATTCAGGGTGGAAATGCTCCCCAATTTAGTATAATAGCAGAAAACCGCTTTCACAAGAAGAAAGGACTAAAATAGGTAAACAGGAAAACAAGACTTTAGACTGCAGCAAGGTGAAGTTGCCCAGAGAAGAGCTAATTAGCAAAAGAAAGGTGCCTCCAAAACCCCCTTTTCCCCACACCCATGAGTTAATGTTCATGGTTTTATTGTCCCTCTGTGCATGACTATCACGCTTGTAAGCCTTCTGATCCTAATGTAAACAGAGCAAGCACCCTTACTTGGAGCTCTTGTTTCCTCCTGGACATTAGCTCTCTTGCACTTTCAATCCTGTGTTCTGCTCTCTTGCTGGACAAGAAAGAACTTCAGACCCAGAGTCTACGACACATTACCTCTATCTAATTTTAAAATATTTCTATCACCCTAAAAAGAAGCCCCATACCTAGGAGCTATCATTTCCCCATTCTTCTTGCCCTCACTCCCAGGAAACTGCTAATCTACATTCTGTCTATATAGCTTTGCCTATTCTGGACATTTCACATAAACAGAATTACACAGTATGTGGCTGTATTGGTCAGGGTTCTCCAGAGCAACAGAACCAACTTTCCTGTTGAGATATGATGAAATATATTATATGAATTGACTCATGTGATTTTGGAGGCTGAGATGTCACAGAATCTGCTAGCTACAAGCTGGAGAATGAGGAAAGTCAGTGGTAAAATTCAGTCCAAGTCTGAAGGCCTGAGAACCAGGGGAGCCAATAGGGTTACTTCCAAATCCAAAGGCCCAAGAACCAGGAGCACTGATGTCCAAGGGCAGGAGAAGATGGATGTCCCCTCTCGAGAAGAGAGAATTGCCCTTTCTCCATGTTTTTGTTTCATCTGAGTTCCCAGTGGATAAAGTGATGCCTATCCACATTGGTGAGGGTGGATCTCTTCACTCAGTCTACTGAATCAAATGCTAATCTCTTTCAGAACACCCTTTAAACCACACCCGGAAATAATGTTTTACCAGCTATCCAGGCATCCTTTAGGCCAGTCAAGTTGACACATAAAATGAGCCATCACAGTGGCCTTTTGTGTCTGCTTTCTTCCACTTAACATAATGTTTTCAATGTTCATCCATGTTGTAGAAGTATCCGCACTTCATTCCTTTTTATGTTTGAATAATATTTTACTGACCACAATTTGCCTATCTATTCATCAGTTAATGGATATTTGGGTTATTTTCACTTTTTTCCTATTATGCATGATGCTGTTCAAAAGATACATGGACAGCGTTTTTTCTTTGGATGTATGTTTCATTTCTTTTGGGTATATATCTAGGAGTGGAAGTGTTGTGTCATGGTAGCTCCGTCCTTAACATTTTGAGGAACTCTCCACTATTTGCCAAAGTGGCTGCACTATTATGTAATGCCGCCAACAGTGTATGGTAAGTGAGCGTTTGATTTTCTTCATTTCTTTACCAACACTTGCTATTGCTGGTGGTTTTTATTTTAGTCAGCCTACGATATGCAAAGTGCTACCTTGTCATAGTTTTTATTGGTATCTCTTTAATGACTAATGATATTGAGTATCTTTTCATTTGTTTTTGCCATTTATATATTCTTTCAATAAATCTTTCCAAATCATTTGTTCATTTTTAAGATTGAGTTGTCTCCTTATTTTTGAGTTGTATGACTTTATACATTTTGGATATAAGTCCCTTATCAGATATATGATTTGCAGATAGTTGTCCCAGTTCTGTGGGTTATGTTCTCACTTTCTCTATGAGGTCCTTTGTAGCACAAAAGCTTTACATTTTGATGATGTCCAATGTTTCTATTTTTTTTCTCTTGTCACTTGTGTTTTTGGTGTCATATTTAAGAAACCATTGGCTAGCCTGAGGTTAAAAAAGACTTATCCGCACATTTTCTTCTGAGAGTTTGTACAGTTTTAACTTTTATATTTAGACCTATGACCCATTTTCATGTAAGTTTTTATACGGTATAAGGTTGGGATCCAACTTCATTCTTTTGCATGTTGATACCTAGTTTGCCCAGTACCATTTTTTGAATAGATTACTCTTTTTCCATTGAATTGTCCTGGCACCACAGACACAAATATGTTTTAATGGTTACCATACAAGTTTGAACACATACTTACCTTTTACTAAATTCTTTCATCTAGTATTAGATTAGATATACTATTTTCTCAGGTGAGTTATTATGGGGAATATAGATGGATTAATTTCTTGTATATAAATTTGGTAGCCTTTGAAGTAGACATAAAGATTTGGTTTTGTCTCCAAATTATGTAAGGGATCCTTATTCAAATGCTGAGGCTAATCTTTGTTTCAGAGTCTGCTTCTCAGAGAATTTGCCTGAGACATCTCTAACAAGGGGACAGGGCCTCTCAGTAGAGAGGTTTACCCGTGGTAGATTGCAGTTTGGAGCCCAGGATCTTTGTGGACAGATGTTTTGTTAAAAGACAAAGAGAAGAGGAAGACTAGCTATACGTGCCCAGTTTCTCCTTCCAAACTCACTAAATGAGAGTGGAGTGAATGAGGGGACAGAGGGTGACCAAGATTATAATGCTAACCCATAATGATGTATATGAAAAGAGACATAAAGAGGTGGAGAATAAGCATTTCCCCCCCACCTCAAAACCATGTACCAAATACCCAGGGGCAAAGTGTCCTGCTCCAATGGAGAGGTCTTAATTTTTTCCTGCCTGCCTCCCCATTCCTCTTTCCCAAGTTATTCAGTGTGAACAATCTGATATTCATTTTGCTTACTTATAGCTTTATGATGAGGGTTTACCACATACAGACTATAATTGTTTCTTGGTTGTAAGGCCTTTCATATGAACAGTGAGTCATCACAGGTGATGAATTTTTCATTTCCTTTCACGAAAAGGCCAATTGACTCAAAAACCCTGCTCAAAGCAAAGGATAAATTTGTTGGGAACATTTTCTTTCCTTCCTTCCTTCCTTCCTTCCTTCCTTCCTTCCTTCCTTCCTTCCTATTTATTTATTTATTTATTTATTTATTTATAACCACTATAGGCAAAAAGGCCATTATTGCTAGCTTTGGTCTAAATATACTCTAAATTTTGGATAGAAATTTATGGCAATTCTACTTTGGGCCAAGAATTCATTTCTGGTCCCTATAAAATGACATTTTTGGCTCTACTTTATATGGAGCCAAAGGTTCATTAACATTTGCAAGCTGTTTCTTTGTATTCATGGTCTGATGAAAATGACTTGGGAGCCAGAAAATGTGAACCAAATTTCCATTTCTGTCATTGACTCCGTGTTTGACCTTGGACAGGACTCTTCATTTCCTTGAACCTATTTTCTCCATCTACAAAATGGGGATAACAATAATAGAGGATATACGCTTCATTGCTTAATTTCCCACACATAATTTTTTCACATAATTAAATAGCTCATGTGAATAAAAACTGGAAAACAAAAATTTCGTTATAAACGCGAGTCAACGACATGACACACGTTAAGGAACTTAAGACATTTCTGAAAATTTGGTATAAAATATAACACATAGTATTCTTTCCCATTTTTAAAATAATGATGTAGCCACATTAAAAACTGTTGACTTTAGCATGTAATAACAACCATTAAATTATGTTTTCAGAAACAGTTTTCTCATAAAACAGATGTGTCCTTTTCTCCAAAATTTCAGTACCACTAGTTTTCTAATAATTTCTAGGTTACAGCAGAGTTTTGTGACATGTAGTTTTGTGTCTCAGAGGACAGTATAATGCCCAAGCCCGCATATTAACAAGTTAGTTATTACACAGCTCTACAGTATTAAAAACCCTATAAAACAGACACATTCAGAGGTAGTTTTAGAAACTCTAAATATTTTTTAATGTACATGGTATGTTAACTAACTGGAATTTAAATAAAAACTTTAAAAAGTAAATTTTTCAATGCAAACAAAATTCATGTTTTCTTTAAATAGTGAGCTCATCAGTTCAACTACTTAAAAAATTCCAACTTTTTTTGCACAACTTTTAAGAAAAACCCATCTGTCATGAGAACCGGGCACATTCTGCTCTCACATCACAAAATGAAAACAGCATTTCAGATTGCTGCCGGGTCCTCGGGAGTAGGAGGGGCTCTTTATTTATTTAAAAGATTTTTTTTAATGTTGATTTATTTTTGAGAAAGAGAGAGAGAGTCAGCATGAGTGGAGGAGAGAGAAAGGAAGACACAGAATTCGAAGCAGGCTCCAGGCCCCGAGCTGTCAGCACAGAGCCTGATGCAAGGTTCAAAATGTGAGATTATGACCTGAGCTGAAGTCGGACACTTAACCAACTGAGCCACCCGGGTGCCCCAGGAGGGGCTCTTTAGATGCTGCATGTGGCTCTACTTATCCTAAGCAAAGTGTCATTATAAAGATGGCTAGTATATAAAAGACAAACTTTTAGTTATTTCCTAGATTATAATGTAGCATTTACCTATTGAATCTAAAGAGGTTTATTTTAGCCTCACTTTTATTTTGAGATATTCAGGGACTGAGCATATGATGGAGTTCTATAGTTCTGCATATTATTTCAGCTATGTTACTGGGTAGATGTTTAGATTAAGTGTGGTTTTGCTGAAATCATGCTGGCAAAGGTACTTCAAGGGACCTCACTGCTATCACGAGGTGGCTCACAGAGTAGGTGAAGTTCAGGTGGAGGTTCAGTCGGCCGTTTGGTCATTATCAAAAAAAGATTCATGGGTGCCATCTCTTGGATATTTTTATTGATCTGGTTGGGGAGATGATCTGGGAATATGAATTCAAAGGGAGGAAAAAAAAAACCTTCCAGGTGATTCTAAAGTCCAGCTATGTATGAGAATCACTGTCTTACAGTTTCCTGAAGGCGTCTGGGAATTCAGGGTAAATGTCACTCATGTGATTGTCACCCTGTAGTTCCATCACCACCATGTTGAATCCCCAGTCCATGCTTTATGTGGGCTTATTTCATCCTCATGGTCCTTGGATGCAGCTGGTATTTGGCCCCTTGACTTCTATTTCATTTGTGCTCTAAACACCATGTTTATTTATTTTCCCAGTTGATGCCTTAATCTGGAATAATTTGAGAATAAGGCCTGTATCTAAGTAGTTAGGGCATTTATTCATTTATTTTTTCAACATCTGTTGGATATGTAATATGTGCCCAGCAGACACATTTAATTCAGATGTCAGAGCACAAAGGAGGGGGACCCCCAAGCACAGCAAGTCTCTCTGAGGAAGGGGGGCATCAAATGGAGACACTCAGGTGGTTGAGGTGGAAAGGTCAAAAGCAGAACGAAACAAAAACTGCAGGATATAAAAAAGGTGAAACTGTTTTTGTCTTTTTATCCCCTTAACCCGTCACAAAATTTTGTTCCTCTCTAGGTTGTACAAATTTAGCAGCTAGTGTTGTGTTTCTTATTTAAAAAGAAAAATTACTATTACTCTGATTATTGAAGATTATTTCAAATTCCTCCTTCAAAGCTCTTTGGAAATATTAATATCAAACAGAGATTTGAAAGGCAACCCTTGAAAATCCTACCAGATTGAATAGCTCTGATTCTACTGTTATGCTCTGCTGCATCCTGTATATAATAATAATACAGGACATTAACCGAAGATTATTTTCAATCTGGGCCATCCTTTTATGTCTTCAAAATGGCACACTCATATAATAATCTTATTCTGTAATGTTGTTTCTGCCATAATAAGCCACTCTTCCTATTAACCGTGTCATGGACTGTAATAGCCCCAGCAGTGATTGAGATCCAAATGAAATGGGAATTGGCTGACTTCCGCTGGATTCTTGTTAGGTTAAATTAGCTAATACATCGACAAAGCTACCCACCATCCAGACTTCTTGGTAGCTTTTTCAACATCACGGCGGGCACTGAAGGTGCTCAGGTCGGCAGGTGGCTCTGAGGAAGGTCTTCTATTCTTGCCTTCTAGTAGCTGTGCCCCTGCTGAATCGAACGGCATTCCCATTATTTTACGGATAATTAGATGAGATGTGTTTATCGCAGCAATTTATTGAAAACAAAAAAGTCACACATTAGCAAGCTAAAATTATAATTAAAGGAAAAAGGGGGGGGGGAAGCTTCTGCATAAATCGTGCCAAAATTTCAAGGCACCAATCCTTAGAGGACAGAGACGTCAGGCTTCAAATTTGATGAGTAATTTTCCTGGGCCACGCAGCACCAAATATATCATCTGACACAGTTCTTTCTTTGATTTCCACTTAGGTTTAATGGTTGAATAATCATGGCTCATAAGTTTATCTTTAATAACAGTCGCAGCAGACAGTTTATTAGCAGATTCTGCAGGCTGCAGGGCTGTCATTTGCTGTTACAGTGATTGTCTGTTTTAAATATCACAGCTGTTGGTGTTTTTATTTATTTATTCATGATTTGATTCCTGCCTCTCCCACATCTCTGACGCTCAAAGGCAGGCTATTTTCCTTTCCTCTTTGAATTGTGAAAGGCTGCTGTGACAGTCCCTAGCCCAGGCCGTGGAGTGTCACACAGGGTCCTATGGTGCCGAACAAAAAGCCGCGTCTTCCTGAATCTGGCAGAACTCTTTATGAGAGCCGAGCCTTCTTGCGCGGGGCTTTCTCTGTCAGTGAGGGGTGGGCATGAATGGGATCCTATCAGGGGCTCGGGGCCAGTGAAGACCCTTCTTCATGCGTTTCTTGGCCAGGAGAGGGGAGCCACAGGAGAAATGCAAATGCCCAGGCCTCTACTTTCCCATGTGATAGCACCGTGAATAAACATAGGAAGCGCTGTGAGCTGCGGTTTCCGAATTCAGCTGAAGAGAAGGCTTGGTCCATAACACACAGCATCTTTCATTGAGTTGTGGGGGGGGACAGGCTTGTAGTGAACAGATGACATTATTTCGTTTGTCTCCAGAAAGGCCCTGTGAGGAGGAGTTTACATAGAGTGATACAATTTTGTGAGGAGAAAAATCGGGGCCTTACATTCTCAGCATGACCTGGAATCAGGCACGGAATTAGAGGAGGTGGCTGCTGCCGTTAGGTAGCTGACTTGGGGGGAAAACGGACAGACCCCCAGATGCCAAAAGGCTCCCCCTCTCTCCTGAGGAAGTACGCTTCCTGTATCTCCTGTATCTTCCTGTATCTCCCGAATAATAAGTAAAATAATGCCCCCCACCTGACAGCTGAGAGGTGGGCAAAGTACCATTCTACAACAGAAGCCTGTAATGGGCACTCCCTCAACAGAGGGCACAAGAAATGTGTACAACGAATCTCAGTTAATTTTCTGCGAGTAGGCTTGGATCCCTGGGAGGCTAGTGAAAGCAGAGAGAAGAAAGACATCACAAGAGGCACATCTTACCCATTTCTTGATCTTTGGAGGGACATGTTCTGTCCTTCTGTCCCTCGCATACTCTAGAAGATATCCACCAGTTTTTTGCCACGTTCAGAAAAAGGGAGACCCGAAAGATCTCTGTGCTCCCTATTGCTTTGGGAAAGGGATTGCCACAATCTGCAAAGAGGCAATCACCTGCCCCTTGACTACCAGCAGCAGATTTTTTTTTTTTTTTGGCTTCCCCTGCCTTTCAGTAAGTGCTTTTGTAAAGTAACAGTAAAAGCTAACGTGCGATAATATTTCAGAAATTAATGGTGGGTGCTGAGGATTATGGAGCACTTTAATTTTTACTGTTGCTTTGCTAATATCTTTATGAAAATAATGAGCACCAGAAAGTGGTATCGATTGGTAAGGAGAGCCAGATCCAGGATTCAGCACTGAGCCTTTCCACCTGCCTGGCTCCAGATGCATTCCCCAACATCAGGTTGAAATCAGATGACGACATTCTTTTTAACAGATCAGATACCTCTCACGGCACCCGGGAAAAGGAAGTTCACTATCAACATCACCAGTCCTCACTTGTGTGCAGCTTAGTGGCTCTCTAACTCTGTGCCTAAAAAGCTCTTGGAGTCTGCAAGCTGGGTGCTAATATTCTAAGGCTAAAGACTTATAATAATTAGTCATTGTCAAAATAATAGAAATGTAATGCTCATAATGTTAATATAGCAGATATGGTTTTATTTTATTTTAAGCTTTTTTGTGCATAAATGTTCATTAAGACTTTGGCACTTGATGATATTTGCCTTAATGAATATCAGGCAGTATTTTTCTATTTCAATTATTTGTTGACTCCATTATGAAATCCTATTGATTCTACTTTGATATATCCAGCATTCAACTGATTTTCCTCATGGCCACACCTACTACTGTGGTCTGAGCCACCAAAGATCATGGTAATCACCTCCTAATAGGTCTGTTTGCTTCTGTCTTTGCTGCTATGTAGTCTATTCACCACACAGCAGCCAGAGTGAGCCTTTGAAAATGTAGGTCAGATGATGCGGCTCTTGTTAAAAACTCGGCAGTGGTTCCCCATTTCACTGCAGGGTAAAGCCCAAGTCTCTATAATGTCCTATGAGGCCGCACGTGGCTGGGCCCCTCCTGACTTTGCCTACCCCTCTTCCTCTAATTCACACTGCTCCACGCCCTCTGGCCTTCTCGCTGCTTTTTGAATATGCCAGGTAGACGGGCCTGGAAGCCATGCCCGTTTTTCTGCCTTGGATGCTTTGCCACCAACTATCTGCTTGGCTGCAACCATTACTTCATTCAAGTTTTTGCTCACAGCTCATCTACTCAGTGCAACCAACCTGCTTAATACTGCTGTTTCCCTTTCCAACTCCCATCCCCTCTTACCCTGCTCTACTTTTCCCCATCACATTTCTCACCTCCTAGCATTTAACCTGTTAGCATTAGCATGTCAGTACCACAAGAACAGCAATCTTGGTCTTTAACTGTATTTCACAACTTCCAGCAAGTGCTCCAGAAATATTTGAATAAATGAGTGTCTATTATGTGCCAAACTCTATGATATACAATAATTCACAAGACTTATGTGCTGGCTTATAGTTCAGCATGGAAGACATACAATTAACCAGTAGATGGAGGAAAAAGAAAGAACAACATACCAAATGAATATCAGTGCAAGAAATCGTTAAGGAACAATGAAGCTGAGTCTAACAGTTTGTGTGTGTGTGTGTGTGTGTGTATGTGTGTGTTTGCGTGTGTTGCATGTACTTATAGCTGTGACCTCATTCTGCATTACATTGTTATAGTTTCTGCCATTAAAATGGTTCCTTTAATGCAATTCAACACATTAGTATTCATCGTGATCTCCAAGAAGCACTATGACTTTCAGGTGCTCCACACCTGAGGAAATTTAAGAACTGCTGTTTGTGTGGTGATTTTCAAAGGGTGTTCACATGTATTTTTCTCATCTAATTCTCGGAACAACCTTCAAAATATAGGTCTTCTGTATCATCTTCTTTGATATGTCCTCCCAGTTTTGACTTTCAAGCTTCAAGCAAAGATGTTTTTAGGTAATTTCATAATTGAAGATGCCTATAGGTTCTATGAGATTTCTGTATGCTGTCGTTAGTGCTTTGGCTGCTATCCTGTGTTCATTTTTCTTTGTCTTTTTCAGTTTCATCCCACTACCATGAGTCTTTCTCTCAAAATAAGATTAAATTCTTCAATGATTGCTGGGAGTGGGAAAGGGCATCTTAACATAAACTTTTGTTTCTTACTGTTCAGTCAGCTGGGCCCCAGACCTTGGGTCTCCTTCTCTTTCAATCTCATGGACATTGGATAAAAAACATGGTTTAAGTAGTTGTAACCAATATCCTTGTTTCAAGAGCTCATATTTGGGAAAGGGTGTCAATGATGTCGGCACTGTGGGGATACATTATACATACAAGTTTCCTTTGTATGTGTGTATAGTTTTTAAATCAACTTCCCATTTTAGAATAGATTTAGATTTACATAAAAGTCATAAATATAGTATAGAGATTTCAGATATATCCCACTCCCAGTTTTCTCTACTATAAACATCTTACATTATGGTACCTATGAAATAGCTAATGAACCAACATCGATACATTATTGACTAAATTCCATGTATATTCAAATTTCTTATTCATTTATTTTTATTTACTTATTTACTTACTTACTATCCTTTTTTAGCGTTCTAGGATCCCATACAGAATACAACATTACATGTAGCTATCATGTTGCCTTGTCTTGTTTTTGATGGGTTTGAAGGTTTTGAGGAGTACTAGTCAGGTATTTTGAAGAATGTCCCTCAGCTGGGATTGGTATGACATTTTCCTCATAATTAGACTGAGGTTATGGGTTTGGGGGAAGAAGACCAAGACATATGGTACCACTTTCATCACATTATATCAAGATTATATTCTATCAACATCACATATTACTATTTTAAAAAGTCATTTATTTATTTATTTTGAGAGAGATTGAGAGTGAGTGGGGAAGGGGCAGAAAAAAAGAGAGAGAATCCCAAGCAGACTCTGTGCTGTCAGCAGAGTCTGATGTGGGGCTCGAACTCATGAACCATGAGATCATGACCTGAGCTGAAACTAAGAGTCCAGATGCTTAACTGACTGAGCCACCCAGGCACCCCTCAACATGACTTATTACTATTATGTTAATCTTTATCAACTGGCTTGGATAGTGTTTTTAAGGTTTCTCCACTGTAATCCCCGTGATTTTTATGTACCCTTTATTTTAACCAAATTAGAATTGTGCAGAAGTTTCCTTGGACTTTCTGTCTTAGGTCTAGACTCTTCCATCCCTGAACCAACTCACCTTCCTCATATTTCCAAGATTTCTATAGATCTTTTTGTCCTTTTTGTGGTTCAGATATTAGCTTGATGTCACCCATGGAGAAATAACAATTGTGGGAGTGGAGGGTGCTTTTGTTATGTGTTTTTAGTTAGTGATTCAGATTAGCTATGAAATTAAATGCCTTGGTTTTTGAGCAATCAGGCTAAGGAATGCAAAAAGAAGACTAATGATTAATTTTGTGTATTTACAAAATTTTAGAATAAAAGTAGTTTAATTTCAAATTAGAGAAGTAATTCAGAGGCAGTGGAATTTAAAAAACAACAACAAATGAATAAACAAACAAAAAGCAGAATCAGACCTATAAACACAGAGAACAAACCGATGATTGCCAGAAGGGAAAGGGTTAGGGTTGGGCCAAATCGGTGAAGGGGCATGGAAGATACAGGCTTCCAGTTATGGAATGAATGTCATGGGAATAAAAGGCACAGCATAAATAATAAAGTCAATAATTTTGTAATAGTGATGTAACAGGACAGCCAGTAGCCACACTTGTGCTGAACATAAGCATAATACATAAATTTGTCAAATCACTAAATTATACACCTGAAATTTATGTAACATTGTGTGTCAACTATACTCAAAAAATAAATTAAAAAACAAACAAATAAAATAAAAAGTAAAAAGACCACACACACACACACACACACACACACACACACACGTATTAAAACAGGGAAATTTAGGAAAAAGAAGAAACAAAAATCACCTTTAACTATCAAGAGATAATTACTGCTATCAATTACCTTCAATCATTTTTCTACATTTCTATATGTGTATATATTTATACAGTATCTACTTATCTTCATTTTCTTTTGATTTGGGGGACTGATCTTATATCTATAGTTTGTATTTTACTTTTTACCCAGAATTTTTTCTCAGTCAGCTTTATTTTAATAGGTCTTAAAATTCTGTGACAGATTTTTTTGGTCAAATTGTTTCCATTAAAAAGAACTGACTTTAAAAACTAGTAATGTAAATTTGCCACAAGAAAACAACAACAACAACAACAACAACAAATGATCCACAAAACATCCTCTTTTCTCCCTGAAAGTTTTACATTGCATTATAATCATTAACCAGACTTTACCATTGAACTTAATTGGCCAATGGAGACAAGCAGTTCTAGACCTTCCACCAATGATTAAGACTGGGTGGCAAGTATTGGGGATAATATTCATTTAGCCTACTGAGTTTTTTATCAGAAGACTTGGGTATCTTACCTGCCCCAACAACCTTCTTGTCCACTGATTTGATGACACACCCACAGCAACGGTCTGTTGGAAATAACAATTACCTAGGAGCACCTGGGTAGCTCAGTTGGTTAAGTGTCTGACTTCGGCTTGGGTTATGATCTCGTGGTTCATGGGTTTGAGGCCCGTGTCAGGCTCTGTGCTGACAGCTCAAAGCCTGGAGCCTGCTTTGGATTCTACATATCCTTCTCTCTCTCTATCCCTCCCTGGCTTATGCTCTGTCTCTCTCTGTCTCTCAAAATTACATAAACACTTAAAAAAATCAGCCAAATGACCCAGAGGAGATAGAGAAGCTCTCAACATACAAGCTTTCCAAGAAGTGTATCAATCATGACAGCATCACCAGATTTCAAAAATCTGAGGCCATCTTCCAGCTTCTTACCAGAATGGTGATCAATCTTCTTCAGCTCAGTAAACTTTGCAAGCAATGTGAGCTGCGTGACCAACACTCCAGCACAGGTTCATTGCTAGCACTGATTTGGTGTGGGTGGTTCAAGGTAATCACCTGAGCAGTGAAACCGGCTAGTTCGTTGGTGGGTCATTTTTGCTATCACCATCCAAATTGCAATGATGAGCATCTTTGACAGACACAGACACATTCTTGACATCGAAGTCCACACAGTCCTGAAGAAGAGCTTCACTCCACCTTCATGGAACATTTCAACAGACTTTTCTTCAGTTGTAACACTGATGGTAACAAAAATGACCACAATGCCATGTTTGAAAACACAGTCTCACAGGGATAGTATCAACACCACCAATTTGGTGGACATCCTAGAACAAACCCAAGGCTTGTCAGCTGGATGACTTGGTGACAGAATGCAATCCAGAGCTTCAAGCACTTATTGTCCCACAGGCAATGCCATCTTACTGATGACTTTTCATCCCTTGAACCAAGGCATGTTTGTACTTGGTTTCAGCATGTTGTCACCATACCAACCAGAAATTGACACAAATGCTGCCGGGTCCGGGTTGCAACCAGTTTTCTTAATGTACATACTGACTTCCTTAATGATTTCCTCCATACCTCTCTGGCCGAAGGGTGGTTCAGTGGAATCCATTTTGTTAACACCAACAATTAGTTGTTTCATAGCTAGTGTGTAAGCCAGAAGGGCATGCTTACGGGCCTGCCCATTTTTGGATATACTTGCTTCAAGTTCACCAATACCAGCAGCAGCAATTGGGCCTGAAAATTTTAGGCACAGCCTGAGATGTGCCTCTAATCATGTTTTTGATAAAGTCCCTATATCCTGAGGCATCAATGATGGAAACATAATACTGTCTCAAATTTCCACATGGAGATATCAATGGTGATCCCTTGCTCACATTCAGCTTTCAGTTTATCAAAGACCCAGGCATGCTTGAAGGAGCCCTTTCCCATGTCAGCAGCCTCCTTCTCAAATTCTTCAATGTTCTTTTTGTCAGTCTCCCCACATTTGTAGATCAGATGGCCAGTAGTCATGGACTTGCCTGGATCACATGTCTAATGATGCTGATGTTAATATGAGTTTTTTCTTTCCCTATTTGGCTTAGATTTAGCAGTAGTTTTCATGGCACCTGTGTTCTAGCAGCAAACTCATGGCAGAAAAAACTACACTAAAATTATATATGGAGGATTTATTTCCCTCTGTTAATTAAGTTAAAAATGGCTGGTTCCAGTAGAAGCATTTAATCATACACTCAGTTTTGGCAATTTTATTTAGGGAATTTATAATTTATAATTACATAATTATAATTTATAATTCATAATTATTTCCTCTGTCTTCAATTCCATGATGAATATCTTTGATGCATCTTTGGAATAATCTTTGACTGTATTTTTTATTATTTCCTCATTATAGTATCAACGTCAAGCTCATTAGAATCCACATTCTTGAAGATGACATGGAATGTATACTATAAGACCACAGACTCTACTTGTCCTTTTCTGGAAATCAAGGTTTAACTAGTCTGGTGCCTCTGGAGGAACAGAATCTAACATAATGTTCTTCTGCCTCTAAGATTTCATGACTCTATGATTGGCTAGTCTTAGAAATTTTTTCTTATACACACACACATACTTCATTGTGGACAGTACAACTTAGACTAGGATCCTATAGATAGTAATTAAAATTAAAATTTCATTAGCAATTGGATAGATTATTAAGGCTAATATTTTAATTGATAATGTTCAGTATAATTCACTCAGGAAAAAAATCCGGAACACTGTTTTGGGGCAGTTAGTAGAACTTGAATATGAGCTGGTGTTATTAAGTCAGATTCTATAAACATAGTTTGATAAGGCCTTAGATTATGAGGGGACGAAGTTAATAACATGTGCTCACTATTTCAAATCAAGCTCTAAAAGGCAAGCATTGAAAAAAGAAGTGGTTCTCCCAATATAGTTCATGTGGTTTTAGTCTTAACTGCTATTGTGGTGAGATTAATTTCACTCCTATTATTTATCTGAGATACAGAGAATTTGGATAGGGTCCAGAGGAAATGAGAATAAAAATGAAAATGATTAGACGGTTGATTGAGAAACACTGAACTCATTGGGATTATTGAGTTTGGAGCAGACTAAGGAGATACTTAATGACAGTTTCTGACTGTAGAGGTGACACTATGGTATGATTAACTATGTGTAACCAATTTCAACTTCTACCAAGAAAAAGGCACATTTACACAAGTATGGATTTGCTTTGGTCTTTGAGAAGATGTAATAAACTAGTGGACAGCTGCAATTTGTTATCAAGTGTAGGATGCATTGTAGCCAGGAGAAAGAAGGCTCATAGCTTACCAGGAGAGGTCCCAGGAATTGGATGAAACTGCACAACAGAACAGTGTGCAGACAGGAAGTGATATCACTTCTCATCACTTTAGTTGGTGCCTCTTTACAACTGGCTTGGGGGCTACTGAATATAGGCCATTGTCCTCTTGCTATTCTGTGCTTATTGTACATTAGCAGGAGTTGATTGGCATCAATTCCCTTTGTTTATGTAAATAGCATCTGTGAACTGTAATGTGACATTTTTGGCTCATGTAATATAAATGCAAAGTATGTATGTCTGTAAGTCACGCTGATTTAGAAAGGTCTACTTTATTCCAGTATAACAAATTATTCCCATGGAGTGTGTTAAGCACTTTTGGAAACTTATTTTGGTCATTGAATCAATAAAGCACTATTTGGAAAATTAATGCCTTAAATTATACTATGTGATATGTTCAAGTTGCTGGGTTACACAGATCTGAAAATTGGGGCAGGGGTATTGTGCATTCTTCGTGAGGAATCTAGGATCGAGTATTACATGGATAAAAGAATGGTGATGACAATGAAGATTTTCTTAGTAGTCACAGGCCCATTTCATTTGGTCTTTAACTCAGGGCAGGGACAGCCCCTGATATGATCTCATGTTTTCTCATTGCTCTAGGACTCCGTCTATAACCCTTCCACTCAGACCCTGTTCTTGGATTCTGCTTCTGTTTCTTTCCTCCAAATTTTCATTCAATTTGGTCTACTGAATTCTTGTTTTGAAACAACATAGTATAATGCTAAGACTTTGTGCTCTTGAGTCCTCAGAGCTGGGCTCGAAAGCAGCACCATCTCTTTCCTAATTTGGAACTTCCACTAAATTTTTTAACCTCTCTGAGACTCAGTCTCCTTACCTGTGAAATTAACATAATAATATCTATAATGCACAATTAAATGCAGTAACCTTTATAACAGATTTACCCCATGTGGCACACATTAAAAGTAAAAATTTCTAGGAAAAAAATAAGCTGTGTTTTTTCCATTTGATCTTTTTCTTCAACTCTGAGACACTACTGACTATTCAATAAATACTTATTGAGCACTTATTATGTTACAGCTTTGTACACAATAGTGTATAATAGTTTGTGCTGGATAGCTAATAATAATATAATGATAATGATAAAAATAGACAGTTCTCTTATATTCATGGAGCTGACAGTAGGTTATGATTCACCATTGGCTCAATAATAGCTTTACAAAGAAAAAGCTACATTAAGCTATGTATTCATTTTAATGTATACCATGATCTCAGTGATGTATAAAAGGGGACAATGTAGAAAACTTTTGTATAATTATTGTCCCACTCCAAATGTAAAACTGAACAATTTCTGAATACTGGTCATAATCTTGGATTTGTCTTTGATTATATTTGTTCTATTCCCCATCTAATCTATTCCTCCTCAGTAGGTCTCATAGGCTCCACCCAATCCTGTGATTGTTGATCAGGCCCCGCTCCTATCTTTCTCACCCATTGTTTCACTAATGCTTTGGGCTATGCCTGAAAATTCCAGTCCTGGTGAGGTGTCACAATCAAGAAAGCACAGTCAAGTGACCAAAAGTAATTTCATACAGTTCCAGTGGTCACTTCTTGCTTCCTTTCTTGCAGAACTTGAAAGAACATCCAATCCTTTATCCCTAGTGCTGCTTGTTTCCATACCCTATTCCTTATTTTCTTCTCTACCTCTCAAACATGCCCAACCTCTCCAAAACCTCTTTTTCCATTACTTATATTCTTAAAAAAATTTTTTTTTAATGTTTGTTTATTTTTGAGAAAGAAAGAGTCAGACTGTGAATGGGGGAGGGACAGAGAGAGAGGGAGACACAGAATCTGAAGCAGGCTCTAGGCTCTGAGGTGTCAGCACAGAGCCCAGTGTGGGCCTCGAATCCACAAACTGTGAGATCATGACCTGAGCTGAAGTTAGGTGCTTAATTGAGTGAGCCATCCAGGCTCCCCTCCATTACTCACATTCTTAACATTCTTCTTAATATATTTCTTCCCCTCTGTGATTAAAATCAGAGAAGAAGGAAATGCCAAATAGGCAATGCCAGGATTTTTCTTAATTGGAGGAAAGAAGGAAGGTGAGGCTGTGAATTTTAATTCATAATTAATAATTTTATTCCTGTCATGCAGTTATAACTTCTTGCTACCCTCACCTAAAGATTGAGCACTATGAAGGGCATCTGGCTAAGGGGTGAGGATAGGATCAGTTGAAAGTGGGAAGAATTGATTGACTTGGTTCTTGCAACTGCCTAACCCCCCTCGGGTGCATTTCTGTAGCTTTGGCAATGGGGTCTCCTTAATTCTCTCCCAGGTAGACTTTAGGGACAATCTTGGGCTTGGGTAGGAGCAACATCTAAGCCCTATTGAAGCTGCCCATTGGCTCAATATAAACTTAGTTTTGCTGTTGCTTCCCCTGGTATTTGAACCCCGTTTCTCTGGTAACATTATGTTTGTCTGATACTCCAGGTAGCACTGATTGAGTTCTAAGTGCCAATTCTTAAAGACTTTTCAGGACATTTAGGGTTAGCATGGTGGCCATAAAATAATCATTTAATAATGTGCAAGGGCTAGCAAAAAAACTAAGAGTATTGATATTAAAATATCCATAACTTACTCTAATAATTTGACCTCTGCATTACTATTTGGCTATCTTGTAATTTGTCATATGTGCTTATTGATCTTTAGTTATAGGACTATTTTTAATGAGGGATGTCAGCATATAGGATTCACCTTATTAGAATAAGTACTGAATTTGGGTGGAATTGGACTTCTGGGTGTGTGGTCTGGGATGGTATGCTCTAGAGAAGACTGTTTCAGATTTGTTTCATGCACCTTATATCTTCCATGTAGGAAGGAAAGTTGCACAATATATAGCAAATTAGGACAATGATATTATTGGGTTAAATCATAACTTAATTATTCAGTTACTTGAGGCTACATAATCAATGAGCCATATCTTTTGATAATGTTCTTTTAGACTCTCTGGGAGTAACCAAATTTAGAATGATGTGCTGTCATGCCACTTCTAAGAAACATTTCGTATGCTGTCCTTGGTGATTGGTTAGCAATGCCTCAGAGAATACTGTTTGTGTAAATTTCATTAATTATTTCACTTCAAACATGATGAAAGTGTTTTTTAAAAATGTAGTTGAGATCTAAAACAAAACCAGATATAATTAGGGATTCAGAGCCACGGAGGATTTGTTTCAGGAGCAACACTGTTTTCATGGAATTACAAAGTATATCTGAAGTTTATAATTTAGTTAAAATTATCAAGTATTTGTAAAGTTACTGTGTTGAAAATATGCTAAACATTTTTTGTAGAGACTCTCAGACATTTGGTGCAAGAGAAAGTTGAGTTTAAAGATAGCCAAATGTTGAAAATGGAAGTGCTAGTTATTCCATAGCTGCCACTCCAAGTCTCGCTGCATAATTATGCTGGAGTTGCTATATGTTCCCTAGAGGATATGACTGAGCAACGTACATCTTACCTCTAGATTTATTTCCCCGGTCCTACAAGGCATGGCAGCCTTGGATAGTCACCTATTACTTATATTATCATGCTGTACATCCAGCCATAGCATCGGCACTGTATTATTAAGGACAATGGATATTTCCTCATAGTTTGGGGTTTTCCAAGCAAACAGATATAATCATTTTTCTCCCCACAAACTATTTATGCAATCTAGAGAAACCGTCAACAATTGCACAGTGATACTTCTACAATAAATTCATGGTTCAAATGAATGACTATGGTTACAGCCATGGTTAACTGAGACTGGTGTAAGAACACGTGCTTCCTCTAACTTACCATTTTTATAAATACAGTAAAACCATGGTTTGTGAGCCTAATTCGTTATGGAAACATGCTTGTAATCCAAAACACTTGTATACCAAAGCAAATTTCAAGAACCATTGGCTCAGTTGTGATCATGTGACATTCAGTGTCATGTACTACTTGTATTGCAAGACATTGCTCATTTATCAAGTTAAAATTTATTAGAAATGTTTGTTCGCCTTGTGGAACACTTGCAGAACAAGTTACTTGCAATCCAAGGTCATACTGCACAACAAAAAATTGCATGTTAAAGCAACATATTGGAACCATGAACCAATCTATAATGAATAGTGATGGTGCTTTAAGGACAAGACTAGATGAAATAAAGACACCTAAGTACAATTGTATGCCTTCTTACTCATCATCAACATTAATAATCACTGTTTAAAATAATTCTAGTTTTATCTTGGAGGTCAGGTACAATAATTAACCCTCAAAATTTTATTAGAATAAAAAGCCATTTTATGAAGACAGCTCTGATACCTGAGGACTTCTTCATGGTTTCTTTTTTCACTCTTTTAATCATTTAACTGGGCAAATTGGTATTCAATTCTCTCATATTCTTGCTTCTCAGGAGAAAGGATCCATGTAGATTGCCCAACTTGTATCCCCTACTTGTGGCAAAATATAAAGTGAGAGGAAACTTTAAGAAGGTGTCTTTTTCAAACAAGATTAGCTTCAGTCACGTCATTCATCCTTTCCAGTTCTCCATTCTCAAAAACTAATATTGCTGTGAGCAAGGTAGTTAAATATTCAAATTTAGATCTTTATTATTAGTATTAGATGTCATTTTCCATTTCTAGCCAAAGATTTAGGAGATGCATTTGTTCTCTTCTCCATAGCACATATTTGTCAAGAAATGAAATGTATTTTTCATATTCAAGGGCCTACTTTAGATTCCACCTGTTTCTTGCAGATTTCCCTGATAATTGTATCATGGCATACTGCCTTCCATGAAATTTTATATTTATTATTTTCATTATGTATTTGGGATCCTGGCTACCAGAAATACTCTGCTTTCTTTATGAATCCTTCAATGTGCATATGCAAGTTGAGTATTGAAAGTTGACTTTATGTTGAAAGGAGATGTACTTTTGTTCCCAGATTGCTAAAAACATCATAATATCTCATTACAACTTATGGTTTAGAGATAATTTCCAATGATATATACTGCAATTTCCTTAACTCTTTAAATTTTATTCTTTTCAGCTACAATTGAATATATAATTGGTAATCTAAGGCCCAACAGACATCTGACTGGGCCCTGTTATACCTACTACCATTCATATTTTGTCAGTCATATTAAAATTATGAAATAGTTGGTATCAGCATTTTAACTGCTATTTACAAACTAGTTTTATATCATATTGGTAGATATTCAAGACATAATAATTCATTCTTGATTTATTAAAGTCTAAAACAAATTATTACGTTTATCCCAATCCTGATACTGCTTGAACCTTAAGACCTTTAAGCTCAATTTATTCCCTCTTGCCTTTTAAGTAATTTTTATTTAGCATTTTAGTTTTACCTGTATTTTAACTGAAAAAGACATTGTAATTTTATATAGTTAACATTCCTTTAGAATGACCTGATAATATTTTTCTTTGTCTTTTACCTTGTCAAGATTTTAACTGGGATGATTTTCTATTTGAAGAACTCTCTTTAGGTTTTCTTTTAGTTTCTTTTTTCTTTGTTCTAGCAAAAAAAAAAAAATATATATATATATATACATATATATATACATATATCTTGGATTTTCATCTGAAAATGGCTTTCTTTTACCTTTATTTTTTGAAACAAATTTTTATTGCATATAGAATTTTAAGTTGGCAGCTATTTTTTTTTTTTAGCACTTAGAAATGTTATTCTATTGTTTCTGGTGTGCGTCAGTGCTGTTGAGAATTTAGTTGCCATTTTTATAGTTACTACTTTTAAAGTAATTTTTGTTTTAATTCCTGTCACTTCTTAGGACTTCCTTTTTGTCCTTGATATTCTGCATTGTTACTATGATATGCCTCAATGAGATTTCCTTTGTGTTTTTCCTCCTTTGAATTGTGTCTTTCCTCACCGGAATTCCTTGGGTTGATGCCTTTTATCAGGTTTAGAAAATAGCCACTGACTGTCTCTTCAAATATTGTTTCTGCCTCATTCTTTCACTTTTTTTTTCCTTCTGGGATTCCAACTATAAGTGCCTTTGCCATGTTCCCATGTGTCTATTTTATTTGCCCAATGTTTTCCATTTTACTAATCCTGCTGGCTGCTATCTGCTGTTAAATTCCTCTAATATAGTTATATTCAGGTATATATATTTAAAAATTTTTAAGTTCCATAATATCCTCTCAATTAGTTTTATGGGTGCCAATTTTTGCTGAGACTCTTGACCCTTTCATTTATTAGGTGCACTTTGTCCTATTTTTTTGAACATATGAATCATAGCTATTTTCAAGTTGTTTTGTGTTAATTGCAATATCTAGAGCATATGTGGGTCTATTTATGATGGTTTTGATGCTATTTCTCTTCTGTTTCTATGATATCTCCTAGTGTCTTCTCATTTGTAATTTAAAAAAAAATGTGTGCTGGACATTATGTACTATAAAGAGCCTAGAGAATCTGGGGATGTAATATTGCACCAGTGATAGTTTCTCCCTTCCTGTGTTCCACAGATAGGATGAGGGGTAGATCATCTCAACTCAACAAGAAATTGAGCTGGGTCAAAACTTGGATGCAGGGTTAGAAAGACTCAGTCTAATTCTTGTTCATCTTCTTCTTTAGGCATGTGCCTCATGGGATATGTATTAGGAGTCTTTCCAATATGTCCGTCAGTCCTGAAGACTTTCAGGAATGTAGGTCTGCCTTTCAGAGATTCTCATCCAAGTTCTTTGGCTTTCTGCATAATGGGCCTTCAAATATGGTGAAAGTCTTTAGGGATGGACCAGTGGGATTTCTCAAGAAAGCCAAGCCCCATGCAATAGCAGAATATTTCACTCACTCCTCTAGAAAACTTGGCACAGCTAACCAGACTTCCCCTCAGCAGTCAAACTCAGCAAATATTCTTATGGGTAAACTGGAAGCCTTTCAAGTTTTTGGTCTGTTCTTCAACTCACAGAAACATTCAGAATATAGTTTGACCAAATATCTGGGCACCCTGTGACCTAGTCAATGTGACACATATAATTAACCATCATACTATTATGATTGTGTGTGTGTGTGTGTGTGTGTGTGTGTATAATTTATTAAACACCATTATTGTGTGAACTACTTAACTTGGCATCCCAGGCTATCCAATATATTGTATGTGCTCAATTCATATTTGTTAATAATGGAAAATGTCCAATTCATATACAAACAGTTTTATGCAGAAATATAAACACATTTTAGAATTATTTTGCCTGTGTTAAAATCCTACTTTTATCACTATTCACTGTGTGCTTTTGGGTGTCAATTACTCTATCTATAAAATGATGAAAATAATAACTATCTCATTAGGTTGCTGTGAAGATTAAATAAGGTAAAGACGAACCAGTAACTGGAACCTGATAGACAATAGTATGTGTAAAGCATCATCATCATCAATGTTATTGCTGTTATAATTATTTTTAATTTTGAGCCATATTTCTCATTCCAGTGAGATGTGTTTTGCTATTTTCAAACTTCTTAACCATATTCATGCACTTCTCTAATGCCTTTAACCTAGCCTGAAATTATAGGGCTTTGAATACGTGGTTTATCGCTGAACATCTAATTTTAAGGTTTTTTATTTTCTTGATCAAGGATTGTGCAATACCAATCAACATCATCACCATTGCCATCCTTGTCAGCAGCAGACTCATCACCATTTGTAGTAGCTAATACATAGCAAGCACTATTTGTTGAATAAATGAATGCATGAATGCATGAGGAATGAAATGATACTTTCTCGATCTGCTAGGAGAGTAAAATAATGCAACATACTACACAGGATATTTAGCATCTGAATTTATGTTTGTTTTAGTTTTATTCAGATTGGCATTACTCCAGTATTTATACATGACCTAATAAGAGAGATAAATGGTTGACTTAAATGATTTATTGATGCCAATGAAAACCAAATACCTTCATGGCATGAAAGAAGAAGATCAGTTTCGCATTAGTTCAAATAAAGAAGAGTGATGGAGAATTGAATCACCACAAGACACACAACAGTTTAGGCATAACAAACTCAATAGAATCTGTGTCCTTGCAGTCAATGCCATACCTGTGTCTTGAGCGGAGATTCATTTTTTTTTTAATTTTTTTTTCAACGTTTATTTATTTTTGGGACAGAGAGAGACAGAGCATGAACAGGGGAGGGGCAGAGAGAGAGGGAGACACAGAATCGGAAACAGGCTCCAGGCTCTGAGCCATCAGCCCAGAGCCTGACGCGGGGCTCGAACTCCCGGACCGCGAGATCGTGACCTGGCTGAAGTCGGACGCTTAACCGACTGCGCCACCCAGGCGCCCCAAGCGGAGATTCATTTTTAGCAAAACAGTATTATCCATCACATTAATTTCTGTTAATTTGACTGTTATTGGTTCATTGCTTGTATTTATTTTATAGACTGTTGTTTAAATTGTACCCAAATTAGTAAGTGTAAAAATATATATTTAAATTCATAGCTGTAACATGAATCAATACTTAGGTAATATAATAATTAAATAATTTCCCACTTGGAGTTTATAAAACTTGTTTTCCTTTAAAAGGAGACCACGCCTTACTCGAATTTTGTAAGCACCATACGACCCAAGTACTTATTCAGTAGGACTCCATCTGAGCACAGCTTGTTAGCCTATAGATTTGGATGCATGTGCCCTCAGAAACATCACAGCAACATACCAAAGCCCAATATATCAGAGTTAATCTGTGATGCAGGCATCAGTCCAGCTGGTACATTCTACTACTGTGAGCACTTCACTCTATAAGTGGTGATTTATTTGGCATTCAGATTGAGATCTTGTGTGGAAATAACAAAATAGACTCAAGTCCTGAACTGCCTGATTCTCAATTCTCCTCCTAAGAGTCACCCTGTGAAGATACACAGTCTTCGGCCTGAGACAGTTGGTAATTGCCTGTTTCTCTACCCCTTCTACATTTGTATAAACTCTCTTGAATAAATAATGAATCACTTTTTTTCCCTCCTACTTCAACAACTAAGTCTCATAATTAGAATTTGCGACTTCTTTTAATACATTCAATTATCTGCTGATTCAAGCATCTTCAGGTCAAATGCA
This sequence comes from Lynx rufus, assembly GCF_022079265.1. Lineage (NCBI taxonomy): Eukaryota > Metazoa > Chordata > Mammalia > Carnivora > Felidae > Lynx > Lynx rufus. The sequence continues at coordinate 28,817,805 of NW_025814827.1, read as the reverse complement.
TTAGAAAACAGCTAATTATGCCCTTTCCCATGGGTAGAAAAATCTTTAAATTTAATTAAAAGACCTTAACTCAACTCCTTCACATTAGGGTCTACTTCCCAATGGATTTTCTACAGGGTGACTTAAAGAACCAAGCTCAATATTAAAATTAGAAGCAGCTATTACTTGTTATTTCTTCCTCTTTAAAACAGAATTATTTTTGGATGAAGGATACTTTGATCCTTAATTTCATTTTCTCAGTTTTGTCTCAGTATTCACTCTTAAAAGCATACATTAATTGAGAAACTTGCTTGACAGTTTTAAAGATGTTTATTTTCTATATCTTGTGCCAGTAAAGCACCGTAAACATAGACTACTGTTTCTCAGTCTCAATATTCTCTTTGGCATACTGATCAACACATAAGCAAAGGTGGCAGAAAAAAAAATCTTAAAAGAAGAAAAATTTTAAGTACCACATCTGAGCAATGTAAGGTTCAAATATACAGGATGTTCTGACTTTTATGAGAGAAAGTCACAAAGATATTTTCCTGTTTCCCTTTTCTAAATTGGAAAAGTGGAAGAGAGAGCTATCTTGGTTTAATATCTTCTAAGAAAACATAAAAATCAAAGCAAATCATGTGTTTGTTTTTTGTTTTTTGTTTTTTTTTTTTTTTTTTTTTTTTTAGTTTCATGAGTTTTACTTTTTTTCTGGACTTAGAACAAACTTTTTTTTTTTTAAATTAGAAAATAGCCTTACATGAAAAGAGAAATCCAGATGTTGAAAGTAAGAAACAATCTGGAAAGAAGCAATTATGTATTATTCTTAGGTGAGTTTCTTTTCATCTATTCTGTTTCTGTCCCTTCTTTCTTCTTCCACCTTCCTTCCTTCTCTTTCTTTTCTTCTCTTTTCTCTGCCTTTTCCTCTCCCTCCCATACTCTTTTTTCTTTTTCTTCTTGTTTGGCCAATTACTTCTAGAAGACAGTTAAATATGTTAGCAACATATTGATACCTCAAGGTGCCTGTGATAAACCCAAACTATGTGCACTCCCATTTCTTGCTTGTTTGAATCAGAGTCATGGGAGAATAATTTAATGATACTAGTTATTCTTACTTGTTCAACAAGTAGGCACTGGGGAACCACTGGAGATTTTTGAACAGAGAAATGGCATCCAAGAAACTGATCTTTCAGGAAGCTTTATTTGTCAATGATGGGTAGCAAGAATTAGCAATGGAGGATGGTAGGCTCGTTAATAGAGTTTATAATTCTCAGGCAGAAGGTGTTGAGGATTTTGAACAGCCCAGAACTGGGAATATGGAAAGGATTTCATATTGAAAGAAATTTAGGAAGAATAACTAACCAGTGATAGATCAGATATGATAAAGAATAGATGTGAGCCAAAGATTATTGTCAGCTTTCAAGCCTGAATGACTGAGGAAAATGGAAGTGTTATAAATAGAGCTGACTGAGTGAAGAAGGTAAATTCAGTTTTAGGAATATTTCCATTGAATGTTATGAAGTACTTCTAGGTGTAAACAACCAAATCAATTGGGGAAATTTGGAGGAAGTTGTAGAATTTGACAGGAAAGGAAAAAAACAAAAACAACAACAACAACAACAACAACAAAACGCCAGCTCAGGGATTTGTTGACATAAACTCCCTGAATCTCTTGTTATTCCCTGAATCTCACAGTTCATGAGTTCAAGCCCCACATTGGGCTCTGCACTGACAGGTCAGAGACTGGAGCCTGCTTTGGATTCTGTGTCTCCCTCTGTCTCTCTGCCCCTTCCCCACTCATGCTCTCTTTCTCTCTCTCAAAAATAAACAAACAAAAAAGAAATATCTAATGATTAAATTTTTAGTGAAATACTGCATATGTGTTATAATACAACTATTCCATATATACCCCCATAACCCCTATGGATTTTGAATATGCATTTATTATTACTTCAAGCGGTATAGAGATTTTTTCGTATGTATAAAAAAGTATTGTGAGTCTTGCTCTATGCTTATGATAGAATGGGAAACATATTCGATACAGGGGGTCAGTCCTTGTGGTTGATATTTGTGTTTGTATGAAGGTGCAGGTGTGTGTGTGTGTGTGTGTGTGTGTGTGTGTGTGTGAGTGTGTGTGTGTGTGTGTGAGAGAGAGAGAGAGAGAGAGAGAGAGAGGATAAATTAGGAAATGAGTGTCCAGAGGGGTGATTAACTGAGGAGGATGGGTTACTGTCAATGTTGCTCAAGGAGAAGTTGGAGATCCCAGATGGGGAGTGTAGGAGGTAAAGTTGGCCTCTTTAGGAATGATAAGTGCAAGCCCTGTGGTATAGGATGGGTATGCTGAAGAAGAGTTGAAACAATTAATGACATGGACCTCCATGATCACAAGTGAATTCTATGATCACAAGTAGGTGAAACCACCCTACCATGTTGCTGTGCTTTTATAAAAAACACATTTTGCATAAAACAAAGAAGAGCCTCGGGAATGAGAGAAAGACTGTTTTCTCATCAACCAAGAGCTTTAGCCTTATATTAATGGAAAATATATGAAAAGGAGAGAGGAACGTAAAAGTTTAAGAAATGCTAAACCTTCTTTCTTAATGCAAAAGAGTCTGAGAAACAGATAAACCTCCAGGGAAAATCTGGGGCCCCTATCACTCACATTACCAGAGTGTGGTTTGAATCAAGAGATTCTCTCACATTTGAAAATTCCTGGCTATGTTTTGTACTATTATGTATTCTATGTTTTGTAGTATTCTATGTATTGCAGTATTTCTGTAGATACTCAACATTCAAAATAGAAGAGATGAGACTCTGTACTGAGAGTATAGTCTTTAAAAGAAATACATATGATCCTATGGTGGTCACAAGTGCCTAGATATTACCTAAGTCACAAAGAGATTCAGCAGGGATGTTGCTGCCTCAGGGAGCCTGAGGACCTATGGCCAGGTCTATGCAGCAGAAAGTAGAAGGGGAGTTGAAAACTAATCAATGTCTTGAGACTGTCCTTATAGCTAAACAAGGCCCAGAAAGCCCATAATATCTGAAAGAGACATTGAGATTGAAGAGTACCAGCCTAGGTTAGCCAGTGCTTCAGTCTGTGAGAAGATGGGTGAGGACGGGATCAGAGAGCAGCCATGATACTCATTGCCTAAACATGTCACATGCTCTTATGCCTCCACATGGTGGGTCCCTCAATCTGGAATTTCCATTCTCCTCTTAACCACCTATGGAATAACTTAATGCTGGCACATTTTGAATGGGGCATCCTGGGGGGAAACTCCATAATGAAAGGGAGTCAGAGAAAATCTCAATAATATTACTATTTATAATACCCAATTTTTGAGTCAGAACACTATTCTTTACAACAGCTTATGAAACAGTGCCTTATTTCACTAATGAAAAAAAAAAACTTGCCAAAGTTATATGGCTGTAATTGGTAATGTCAGTATTTTAATCTAAATATCTCCGTTTTAAGTTCCTTGTTCTTGACCATTAGGCTCTTTGGAAACCACTTCTCTTCTCAAATATGTTGGTGAATATATAAAATAAGAAATGTTTAAACTAATCGCAATTATAGTGACCAGTATGTGCATTCTCTCACTTGGCTCATGCTACTGGAAACCAATGCACAGTCTGGTTGGGTGTTAGGAGAGGCTGGAGGCAAGAGCAAATAAATAGTGATGGTTTTATTATCTCACCAGACATTTAACAGTTTTTCATTCCCTTACTCAAATAATTCAAAATGTTCCACCCTATATTTAAGCTACAATTCAAGTCAGTTTATCATCCAAGAGTTTTTGGAATTTGGTTTTTCCTTATTAATCCAAATTTATTCAATTCATTTCAAAATCCATAGATTATTTATGGAGAGCTAGGAGTATGCCAAGCACTACAGTGGGGAGAAGAAACAAAGATGAAAAACACATCTCTCCACAATACCATGGTCTTGTTGTTTGCATTTAAAGGTAACAGTCTAAACACTATATTAAAGGTATATTCCAAATATGATCAAAACAGAGGCAAAAATGATAAACTTCCTGAAAATGTAGGATAAGTTTATAAAGAATGTGAAATTTGAGTTAGGTGTTGAAATATAAGCAAAGTTTATCGAGCAGAGAAAAAGTACAAGGGCATTTCAAGGAGCAGCAGAACAAAGCATGAGAGTGTGAAATAGTATAATGTGTTGGAAATGTGGCAAAGACATCAGCAAAAGGACTAACCAATTATGCATGTGGAGGAGAATAGCAGAAGGCTTGAAATGCAGCTTGGGGCCATATTATGAAGGTCTTTGCATGTCGTGCTAAGGATTAAACAATAACTGTGTTTATTTGTTATTTTATTCACTTTTTTTCTTAACCATTCACTCTCAGGTATGTACACGATGAAAATCTAAAGAGTTTTAATTTGCCCAAGTCCAACACCATTTGGGAAAAAATGTTTTCATTCTATGTGCAAAGTAGTAGTCTAGGCACCAAGGAACATCCAAAAGAAAGAAGCACAGATTCACTGTCTCAGAGGCAGAAAAAAGTAACTCTCAAAGAATCTTAGAGAACAAACTGGTCTGGCTGGAGCAGGGAAGGAATGTCTTACTGTACCAGAGCCAGTCTTTGCTCCACCCAGATCCTTTAGAATCCCTTTTACCCATCCACTCTGTGCATCTGTAGAGAGCAGTCCACATTGCATTAAGGGCCAGAAAGAAATTCTCTCCTCTCTATCTCCTAAAATGATTTATTTTGCACATCTTTAAACTTGACATGCATACTTATGATTTTATCTCTCAGGTTTTCTGGGAGGGAAATAAACAAATTAAATCATGACTTCCGGGTAGGGGAATTTTGTTTTTAAGAAGCTCGCTCTTATAGGGAGCGTAAAGATGAAGTGAAGGGACGCCTCCTCCCTTTCCTTATACAGTATTTTAATCCAGCCATAACATTCTCCCACATTGGACTCCAACACATCATCATGCCAGTCCCTGACTCCAGTCTGGTCCTTTCCTCATGTTGTTCATTCCGATACAGAACAAGTCCCTCTTGACATGGAGTTACTTCTCCCTCTTCACTTCCAAATCCAATACTATCTCTCCTTCAGGCAGAAGCAAGTATTGACTTCTCAATAAGGTGTATTGGGTCAGATTCCTCAGAAGCAAGCCCTGTGACAAGGATTTCTGAAAAAGTATTAAAAAGTGTTCTCAGAAAAGAATGTAGAGAGTAGGGGAAGCAAGACAAGGAAGAGGAAAAAGCCAAATAAGGGTTCAAGCCTCAGTTCAATGCTATGGGGAGTTCTGAAGTACAAATTATACTTCAGGTTTGTTCTGTCTCCAGGAGGCTAGACTTTCATACTCTCACATAAGTCAATAATTGGTTGTTGGCCTCTTCTAAAAGGGAGGTGTTGGCCATACAAAGTACTGGGGACTTCTGATTCTCTGTACCTGCAGGCAAATCTGCTCCAGTAGCCCAAAGCTTTTCCTCCGAAGACAATTGCAGGTGGAAACCATTAGAAGCAAAGCACACAGAGGCTAGAGTTGGGATCTTGGATTTCTAGTAAGAATTTCAAACTAATTCACCTCCTTGAGATTCCTTCATATCTGAAGAACCAAGCAAAATCCAGGGAAGATCCTCACAGTACAAGAATCTGCATAAGTGGACCCTGAGGCCTATTTCACTGCTAGTATGAGCCCTGGGCTATTCCTCAGAGGCTATTACACTCCTAGAATTCAAGAGTGTGAGGTAATGCATCTACCCATCCAAGTGTAAAACCATAGGCAAGGAGACTAATTTAGTCAGCTGATAATAAAGCATCAGGAGACCCTTGGTGATTCCAAAATGCAGTTTGCCAGCATGGAACCTGCTCAAATGTAATAGCTCTCCCAGGTTAATGCATGGAAATTGGCTCTATGAGAACATTTTAAAAGGAAAAGAGTAGTAGAAAATCGTCAACCATTTGCAGAGACAGTAGGCCTTTTCCTGCATTTGTTTCTTTACTTTTCATAGATAGATAGCAATCTAAGACATTTACATGTGGAACAAGGCCTGGGAAATTGCTTAACGAAAGCACCTTTCAGCCTAGGCTGATGGGAACAAAATGATGCTCAAATTTTGAATCCAGACCTAAAATGAATATTGTATTTATATATGTATTTCCTCCTTTACATCACTTTCACCCCTCTGTTTTTTGAAAGGAAAGAAATAGGTTTAGAGAAAAGTGTGTTGCTAATATGTATAATTTCCCATTTGTCTGCTGTCAAGATTAAAGCAGTAACAATAATAACAACTTCCTTTTTGTGAAACAAAAAGCTAATCAATGGCTATCTAGGCATCTGCTGTTGACTGCAGAGCAAAAGAGCAGGTCAGCATATATCCTGTAGCCCAACTCCATTCACATTCCCTGTTAACCTTGCCTTTTTACCTTGATCTCTTCTGGGCTACATATCTGAGAAGCTGGCCTCTTAACGTGCATCCAAGTTTTTCTGATTGGAATACTGAGAAGGGCTGCTGGAGCCATTAGATATATTGGATGAAATTTGCTTAATTATCAATCATTACACTTAAAAGACAAGGATATCCTGCATGTAAATATCAACTCTCAATAATTTATACATAATTTCTTCACTTTCTTTTCGTTCTGTTATTATCATGAATTCCTGTATTTTTTTTAAAGTTGTTTTACCTTTCTGGAAATCTCAGAGGCAGAGTTGAAGTACTAACGGCTTTCGATGCCAGCCATATTTTGCACTAACTGCTATACAATTTGGAGTGAGTCACTGTTCTTCAGTTGATGGGGGTTATAGGCTGAATAATTAGTAAAAATTTCCAATGTTGGCAGCAGGAAACAGTAGGCAGCTGAGAGCATAATGAGGGCAACTATCTTAGCACCAGGCAGAGGGAAAAAACACAACTGAATAGATATCAAGTGTTCTTTTCTTAATACAAGTCTAACATGAAATGATTATCTAAAATAAAATGGCAGTGGTCCCATTTATAATATTTATTGCTCCCATTTATAATTTTTACATTGTAATAATTATAATATTTACTATTAAGATCATATTAGCATCTTAATGCTGTTCTAGTTTTAATATATTTGTTATTATTTTAATTACTTGGATCTCATTTTTCAGGCAAATATATTTCTCACAACCATCTCTTCATTTATTCACACAACAAGCAGCATTTATTGAGCACTTCCTGCCTTCCAGGTCCAGGGTTATGCATTCTGGGTTCTGTGATAAGATGCAGAGTCCTTCTTCTTAAGTTGTTCACAGTCTAGTTGACTGTGACTGTCAGGGCTCTTGGTTACAAGCTACAGAAGTTACGCTCTCTGAGTTAAGCAGGTAAAGAATTTCATTAAAGGACATGCAGTAGCTAAAAAAATCACCCAGAAAGCAAAAGAATCAGAATTAAGTCTAGACAGTCAGAAACAAGGTCCAAAATGACACCATAATAGAAGCAGTGAAGGTGTCTATGCTGCAGGCACAAGCAATGGACCCTGTTTGCAGCTTGCCCTGGAAACACATCTGGGAACAGGCACTGGAAGCTGCCACTTTCACCTCTGTCCCTGATGCCTACTCCAGGCGACCTGATCTTATTGCAATTGCTGTCATCATCACCTGGAAGACTTTCTCCTGGCCTCTGCTTCTTTGCATCAATCATTTTGGTTTAAAAACTCCTATGGGTCTGTAAACTGGTGAGCCTCGGTTAGGTGCCCAAGTCGAGGTAAAAGAGAAGCCAGGAAGTGAATTTCTGACATTTTCAGCTTCTATGATGGAATTCCCCAAATTTAAGAATGGCGTTGGTATACAGGACAACCACAGTGACAAATGTTCACTATAGTCCCTCCTTTTGGTTACCTCAAATGAATGTGTACTCTTCTTTCCTTACTTATACAGCCTACTCTGATAATGTGTGTGTCTATAAAGAAATGAGCTTACAAGATTTGTTGACAAGGGAATGATGTCAATATAACACTGACGTTGTGTTGGTCCATTTATGATTTTTCTCAGTACACAAATATTTTGTGCCCTCAAGTAACAACTAGTGAACACAGGTGAACACAGAAAGCTGTGGAGGAGCACAGTATTATACGTGGTGCCCATTCACATTCTCCTTCCTGTTTTATTCTGGGCATGTGCTCTGCCCAACAGGGGCTCACTGTGTGATTCTGCCTCCTCTTTGTATATTTTGCCTGTGTCTGCATAGATCAGCAAACTCAACCCTCAAATGTTTGCCTTGATCTACTTTTTCTGGTAAGCTCTATAGTCATTTATAAGCGATTTTCCAGGATGTGGGGTTTCTAGGGACACGTCGACCAGTTATAGTAGAAACACTTAAACTTAAAAAAAAAAAGGTGTTTTATTAGCATGATACAAAAATCTCTTATACTACCACAAGCACTCTTCCTTCCTTCCCAAGAGGAGTAAAACTCACAATTTTTGGTGTTGCCAAAAGTTCCTTTAGTTCTGTCACAGGTGCAGCTGTAATGTATGGACTAGATTGGAAGTTTCACCACCACCTACCATAGCTATACAAGATAGTGGGGGAAGGGAGATTTAAAAAAAGACAAAAATAAGTTAACATTTTTAATTGCATAAAATACAGAAGAAAAAAAAGAAGCATGGATAAGAGCCATGATTTTTATCTCTGAAGGTGGTTTAGAGGCAATAATTGGTCACGATTTCCCTCTTTTATGAACAGTTCTGTGTGCCCTTTGCTTTCAGCCATCACATCTCTTGGTTAGGGTTCTCTGACCAAGCTCTTATCATGGAAGGATCTGGGTGCTTTATGGCACTCCTGTACAGATTTGCTATTATCTTCCATTAAATTTTACCACTTGGAAAGAGAATTATGGGGCAATCTACAGGCCCTATCCATTCCCTTTCCTTTCCCATTTTGCAGCAGCAGACCAAGGTAAAAGCTCCATGTGCTGCTGGAAACATCCCATCACTAGAGATTGAGAACTAAACACCAATGTTACAGGGCAAAGGAAGTAAACATTCTCAAGTGGGTCATTCAACACTAGGTCTAATACTAACAGGAGATTCTCCCACTTCCAACCTTTGGTTCCAAGACCCATATGTTTGTTTTGGTGATGGGAAAATTAACATTATAGTTTGGAATATAGTTCAGAGAATTTGCTGCTGGTAAGTGCCTGGGTCTTTAATAGACCATCCCATCATTTTACATGTCCAAATGCTTTTAAAGAATGTGGTTATAAGCCCATTGTCTTTGCCTCTTTTTTTAAAGTGAGTATTCCTTAGTTAGAAGTATGTTTGTAGTTCACTGCAGTGTTTAATAAGGCATTCTGTGATTCCTCGGTTGCTGATGCTGCTATAAACATGGTAAGCAGAGAATGCAAAACCATCGCCAGATAAAAATATCCAATTGTCATTTATTCCTTGATGATAAGGATCCAGTGTAACTGAAGTTCAACTGGATGGCTGGTTCCCCTGAGATATTATCCTATATTGGGAGAGAATGTCACTCAATGTTGGTTCCTGCTGCTTATCGACTGATTAGTCACCAATGATGTAAATAGGTCAGCCTTGGAAAGGTGTGCTTCATAATGTTGAGTTCCTACAAAACTTCATCCTTGATACCAAGGTTACTTTGTTTTTAAGCCAATTGAACAAAGGTTGGAATGACTATGGAATGAGGCTTACCAACATTCATTCACAAAGAGATCCACTTTGTCCACTTCATTGCTGAAAATCTTCCTTACCAAGGAGGACTTTTGATAAATGTTGACACTAAAAACAAGGTGCTCCTATTTTGAGACCATTCCAAGAGGTCTATTGATGCTTCATGGAAACTCCTTTACACCAATATTCCAATTTGTTATCTTAGAATAAAGAGCTTTAACTCAGGTCATATTTCCTTCAAGGTAAAGCGAACAGTCAGATACACAGCTTAAAGTTCTGCGTCACCAGGAGGATTTTTTAATCTTTTAAAGAAGGATTAGTTGTGTCATCTGTCATCAGACAGGCTCCATCTGTGAGCTCCTACAGGGTTTGCTTCCTTTGCAAAAGCCACCTTGCCAAAGGGCAAAACTTTCCCAAGGCAGCATATACCAAACGACTGATTGAGGTGAAAGTATAAAGGCCTGGGCATTTGGGCTCAGAGCAGGACAGTGCTGAAGACTATGTTCTAGAGTTCTCTCTGGGGTTGAACAAGTTTTATTGGTCCTCCAACACCATTCAGCTTCCTCTTCTGCTCAATGTGCCTTTATCCCCTTCTTTTTCCAGGTATTGATTCCTAATAAATATTCTCCATTTCAAACTCCATCTCAGTATCGATTTCTGGAGAACCTAACCTGTGACACCATGTACAAAATAGGATGGGATGTTTTCCTCCTCAGCCAACTAGTCTAGGAACTGATCCACAGGTAGGGGTTAAAGGAGGTTTGACTATGTGGCAAGGGTTAGCTGCACTGAAACGAAAGCTTCATATCCATGTAAAATAATTGTGCTTTCGGACTTCTTTTTTTTTTTTTTTTAATTTTTTTTTCAACGTTTATTTATTTTTGGGACAGAGAGAGACAGAGCATGAACGGGGGAGGGGCAGAGAGAGAGGGAGACACAGAATCGGAAACACGCTCCAGGCTCCGAGCCATCAGCCCAGAGCCTGACGCGGGGCTCGAACTCACAGACCGCGAGATCGTGACCTGGCTGAAGTCGGACGCTTAACCGACTGCGCCACCCAGGAGCCCCGCTTTCGGACTTCTTAAGCCAGATATTCTATGTACCACTTCCACCTGATGATGGAGTGATTAAAGGCCTGCCTGATTTTATGGCTAGTGTATTAGATAAAACCCAGTTAACAATGAACTGTTCATCTCATATGGTCAGCAATTAATCCATGATCAGGCATTTAGTTACAAGAGTAATAGGTAGCTCTAAAAAAGAGTCTACTACCTTTCCCAAATAGGTGTGACTTCATTCCCAAATCCTGAGGAACTTCCCTGAAACTTTATTTTCAGGAAAACTTGCTCCAGGTATATCCAAATCTTCCAAAGACAGTGTGAGCACAGCTGATCTACTATATAAGAAAGAAATCAGCTCTAATTTCCACCAAGTCTTATAAGGTGAAACATTTCCTAAATATGGAGAGAACATAGATACAGGTGACAAATGACCACTACTAGACCTTTTAACTATTGCATTTCAGAACTGTATGATAGGCTTTGGAATAGAGCAAAACATATTGGGTTAAGGATGCCTATGGTGGTGATGGTACCTTATCTAAGCCATCTTGAGATAGAGGGTGATTCAGGTAAGGATGCCTGAAAGCAGTGACATCTTGAATGGGATTTGAGGAAGGAATGATCCTGAATAAAGGGACAAAAAAAAAAAAAAATGCAAGGGCATCCCCAGTCAAGGGATCAGAATTTAGCAAAGCAGTAAGGTGAAAGAGTACAAGGCATATTAGTACTGCAAGTTTTGAAATCAATGTGGTATCTCATCTAATTTTCAGGAACTCTATCTGGGGAAAATGCAAACTGTGAAGATCAGTATGGTTTAACATTAGTAGGAGAGACTCCAGGAAAATGTCCAAGGGTTACAAATAAATATTTTTTAAATGTTTATTTATTTTGTGAGAGAGGGAGAGAGCAAGTGGGGGGGAGGAAGAGAGACAGGAAGATAGAGAGTCCTACGTGGGCTATGCACTGTCAGCATGGAGCCGGACACGGGGCTTGATCCCACAAACCTCGAGATCACGACCTGAGTTGAAATCAAGAGTTGACTGCTCAACTGACTGAGCCACCCTGGTGCCCCACAAATAAATATTTTTTATCCTCTCCTACTCACTTCATGGAGAGGTTTGTGGAAATATTGCACAAATTTCACAAAGGAGAAAAATAAATTGGAAGGACTCTTTCCTTCTTGTCGTCTTTAAGTTCTTGGGGATATGCCCTGGAAGGAGGTTTATTATACATGTACATACCACCTTATAATATGTCATAGTGGTTAATAATGTAGGCTCTGGGTTCAGAGCTCCATAAGTTATTGGCTAGGAAACCTTGAGCTAGTTACTTAACCTTTCTGAACCTCAATTTCCTTGTGCATAAAATGGAGAGAACGTGTCTCTAACTAATGAAGTTACTGCGAGGAGGATTAAGTGAAGTGAGAGCAATAAAGTGCTCAGTGAAGTGCTGGGGTATGAAAAATGCTCCAAAAGTAGCCGTTTTTTATTATTATTACTTAAACTATTTGTATTATATCCTCCAAATATCAGAGACGTTAGATGAGCATAAAAGGATGGTGGGCTTATTTTGGTTCTCTCTGTAGTCCTCTGTACTGTGATCTTGACTCTTTGACTATTTGCTCATGATTCAGGATGTTGGAGATATCATCCCATGATCCAAGATGTTCATGATTATGGAGATAATAGGAAATATATTCTCTAATTCCATCATATCATTACATTAATGTATATATTTAACATTGCCAAATCCTGAATGAAGGTTAATGTTCATGTCAGAGAACCTTTGAAAATAAGGAATTTGAATTCCACTTAGCTTTATTGACAAAAATAATCACTGTAAATGCAAGTAATTAACTTATATTAATGTCAGGGATACAAGGGATATTTGTGATATCTGGACAAAATAGACATTTGTCCTATCTAATCTATCCCTTCTATTTCTTACTAAGAATCAGGAAGGATGCTATGCATAAAAAAAGGATCAAAGTTTCTCAGACCTTGTACCTCGTGCCATATTTTCCAAAGTGGGTTTTAAAAACTACTAGTTGCTGGAGACCACAAATAGTTCTTATGTGAAAATGGGTTCCACAATCAAAGAAGTTCAAGAAATATAGGGTTTTATTCTGCTTTGTTGAGATATAATTGACATATAACATTGTATAAACTTAATGTGTATAATGTGATACTTTTATATGTGTATAGATTGTGAAATGATTACCACAATAAGATTAGTTAACACATCCAGCACCTCACATAATTCCTTGTATGTGTGTGTGTGTCACATACAACTTTTTTATCCATTCATGTGTCAGCGAACACTTAGGGATATTTCCATGTTTTGGCTATTGTGAATAATGTTGCAATGAATATGGAGGCTTCATATTTCTCTTTAAGATAGTGATTTCATTTCTTTCAGCTACATACCCAGAAGTAGGGTTGCTAGATCCAATGGTAGTTCTATTTTTTAATTTTTTGAGGAACTTCCATAATATTTTCTATAATGACTGTAACAATTTACATGCCCACCAACATGTACAAGGGCTTCCTTTTCTCCACCAATTTGCCAAACTATACCTCTTGTATTTTGGATAATAGCCATTCTGACAGGTATGAGATGCTACCTCATTGTGGTTTTGATTTGATTTTAATGATTAGTGATGTTGAGCATTTCTTCATGTACCTGTTGGGTTGGTTTTAACAAAGTTAAACAGGATTCCCTACTATAAGGCCTCTTAGAAATTTTACTATGTACTTACAAATTGTAGATTTCTAAGAGGGGTTAAATAGTGCTATCCAATAGAAATATAATATGAGCCACATATATGTTCTTTAATTTTCCAGAAGGTACATTAAAATGAAAGAGGTAAAATTAATCTTAATCACATATTTTCTTATGTAATATATCCAAAATGATATCATTTTAACATACAACCAACATAAAATTATTGATAAAGCCTTTTACATTCTTTTTCCTATAATATGTGTTTGAAATCCAGTGTGTATTTTCAACTTGTAGCACATCACAATTTAGATTAGTTGCATTTCAGGAACTCAAGAGACATGCATAGTGAGTGGCTACCACATTGACAATACTGGGCTAGACTATGCAGTATTTCTCAAACGTGTTCTTCTATGGCTTACTTTTCATGGAACATGTTGAGGGATTATAGTTTATGAAATGCATTTTGAGAAACACTCATTTATGAAGGAGGCTAATGGAGACATCATCAGATGCAAGAGAAGAGTGAGGAGAGGGAAAGTGTCATCAGGCTATGAGATCTGAGCAAACATGAGGCCTGTGTGGCTTGTTGTTAATATTAATTTAGCACAACACAGGTATCAGACCTTGGTGTATTGACCTACACGCAGGAGTAGACAGACATTCAGCTGGATTACCACGACAAAGAGGCAGAAGGAAAATGCGAATGCCACATATCAGCAAATATAAGGGGGGTAAGTGATGTGGTGCTCAGAGCAAGAGACTGAAGAGCACACCAAATACAGTCTTGCAGGGGAGATCCTGGTATTCAAACAAAAAGACTCAAATACACAGGCTCTAGGAAGAATTCTCTCTAAATGTAGTTATCATTCCAATTAAAAGGAATTCTGTGAAAGAAAAGTATTGAGCTCTCAGAACTCCTTATATATTTATTGTAAGTCACTCCTAGACAATTTAGGTGAAATCCAATAGATGGGGGTTGCTGGAAAGAGATGCTGAGTTTTTCATCTCAGATAAGGCTTGGCTTGAACCCATAAGGATTTAGTTTCTTCATCTTGAAGCATCATAGTCCCAGTTGTTTCCCCATAACCCACAGTGGCCCAATGACTGCCATGGCATAAAATTACTCCCTTCTGTCCCAAATGAGTTCATCATTACCTCCCCAAACACCTACATTATTCATAGGGTTTTGGGGCCAAAGAGGATCTATGCTCAAAGACTAAAATAGGTTTAAGTACTATGCACATTTCCATCCTAAACAGGGAATACAAGATAGCCTTATTCAAGAACCAGCCCAGAGCCTTTCTCTATTGAAAATAGGCTATTTAGCAAAGCAAAAAAAAAAACAAAATCCTTTTCATGACATCTGCTCAGGGGGGTCTTGAATTTAAACCTAAAGAGGAGAGGAAGGAGGGGCAAGGTGAGGAAAGATGTAATTTGTATAATTGTAGTGCTATGGATGGGAACACCAATACTGCCAGATTTAATTATTCCTTTCATCTTGCCTTATTTCACTCTTTAAGATCAATATGCTTGTTCTCTTCTTAAGCAGCAACGATTTCTACAATCTAAACATAAATTTAATCATGTGCTGCCATCCCAGTGTTTATAGACTCTGTCAAAGACATAGACCATTATAATTATTTTCTCAATCATTTGCCACAAGAGAAACACTTCAGGCAACACTAAAACTTAACTTAATCACTAGAAACAATATAAGTTCAACAAATGGATCTTATTAGATGGCCATTTTAAAAAAGGAGTAAAGCTCATTTTCCAATACTTTAATTTTCTGCTAAGTTTCAAATTGTGTTTACATACAGGAACTGAATTGTTGCCATATTTTATATGAACCATAAATGGAACAGTGTCACGAAGACTGTTATTAAAACTGATTCCCAATGAAGCATATGCAAATTTCGAAGTCATAAATCATTGGGGGTAGTTTATTTACTTCTACTCTAGAAAGGAACTATATGTCAGTGCTAAGAATGAGTGATAGAAGATTGTACAGATGGCTAAAAGGAGATAAATTGATTAGAAGAGAGAACACTTATCAGAAAAAGTGGTAGCTCAGATGACCTCCAAAACTTTCATATCCAAGAGACTCTAGATTCAATATGAAGTACACAAACAAATGGAGAATTGTGAAAGAAGCCAATGTTTTAATACTGAGTATGGAATCCAGCAATGCCAGAGATATACGTCATGGTACATTGCTTTACAGTGTGATTTTCAGCACAAATATGAGCAAACTCAGATAAGTATAAATATAAAAGAATGATAGTTATTAAATCTTATTAAAATCTTGTACAATAACGAGACATCAATATGGGAAATCAGAAGTATGTACATGTATGTGAATGAACATGTGAGCATGTGTGTGTGCCTATGTGAGTATGCGTGTCTGTTTTGTTTATTTAGATGTGAGGCTATATGTGTATGTATGTGTGTTTTCAAGTGTCCTCTTGTTCTCTATAAATAAAATATATGAATATATTTCTCAGAGGAAAAAGGCAACTTATTTAAAGCTTTTTTAAGGACAAAAGTAGGATCTGTTATAACATCAAATATTTTGTTTTAAAAATAGGAACTTAACAATATGTAGAAACTCATGACAAATCAGGTAAAATTCCCCTTTTTTAAAAAGTGCAAGAGATTTCTAATTAGAATAACTTTAGAAGAGGCTTTACAGAATGCATTTTATTATTTTGTTAATTTTTTTATTCTGATCTATTTAAAGCTCAACAAATGTCTACAGAAAAATAAAACAAATGTTGTGCACTACCACCAAATTTAGTTAAATCTACCTGGCTATAAAAACTTTTTAAAAATGTTATCTTTTGAGCATAAGGCCCTGTGAACTCTTACAAACTCATTTCCTACCTTGCCTTCCACAAATAATTACTATTCTGAAGCCTTGCATCCTTTCTATTCATTATTTTATACTTCCACTCTAATCATGTTAAACATGAAACACATTATCTGTATGCCTTTATACTTTATGGAGATAGCATACTATTGTAAATGTCATTCCATATTTTAGCCTTTTTTGCTTAAGATTATGTTTTTTTAAAAAAGTTTTTTTTTTTTATTTTTGACCTTGAGAGAAGATGGCGGTGTAGGAGGATGCTGGGCTCACCACGTCCTGCTGATCACTTAGATCACCCACATCTGTCTAAATCACCCAGAAAACCACCAGAAGACTAGCAGAACGGATTCTCCGGAGCCAAGCGTAGACAAGAGGCCCACGGAAGAGCGTAGGAAGGGAGGAGAGGCGGTGCGCTACACGGACTGGCAGGAGGGAGCCGGGGCAGGTGGAGGGGCAGCCCGCCCAGCAAGACAGAGCCCTGAGTCTGGCTTGTAAAAGCGGAGGGGCCAGTCGGAGTGTGTTCTGACAGCCAGCGGGACTTAACATCTGAATGTTATAAGTCAACAGCTCTGCTCCAAGAGCAGGAGGGCTAGAGAACAATGGGAGGGAGAGTTGTTGAGCCCCAGAGGACAGAGCTCAGCTTGGCGGGAAACAAAGGCGCTGGGAAGCGCCATCTCCCTCTCCCATCCCCCAGCCAAAATCCCAAAGGGAACCAGTTCTCGTCACGGAAGTTGCTTGCACTGCACAAACACCCAAGGCTGTGCTTCTGTGGATCCATCCCTCTAAAGGGTCTGCCTGTTTCCCTCCCAGTGCTGCAGGGCCCTTCCCGCAGGGGACCGCGGATGGCAAAGCAAGCTAAGCCTGCCCCTCCCACCTCTGTGCACTTTGCAGATCCACTGGGCCTAATACCCCAGATCCCATAGAAGCAGCACCACAGGACTGGCAGGGTGCAAGTAGCCCAGACAGGGGCCACACCACTCCACAGTGAGTCCTGTCCTGGGAGATGGGAAGATAAGGCACACACCAGTCTGACTGTGGCCCCAGCGGTGGGCTGGGGGCAGACATCAGGTCTGACTGCGGCCCTGCCCACCAACGTAAGTTACTCCAGACAGCACAGAGGAAGAGCCCTGCAGCTCTGCGCCACTCCAGGGACTATCCAAAATGATGAAACGGAAGAATTCTCCTCAAAAGACACTCCAGGAAGTAGCAAGCGCTAACAAACTGATCAAAAACGATTTAAACAATATAACAGAAAATGAATTTAAAATATTAGTCATAAAATGAATTGCTGCGCTTGAAGAAAGTATAGAGGACAGCAGAGAATCTATTGCTACAGAGATCAAGGGACTAAGAAACAGTCATGAGGAACTAAAAAATGCTATAAATGAGCTGCAAAATAAAATGGAGGAGACTACAGCTCGGATTGAAGGGGCAGAGGAGAGAATAGGTGAATTAGAAGATAAAATTACGGAAAAAGAGGAAATGAGAAAAAGAGAGATAAAAAAATCTGGAAGTATGAGGGGAGAATTAGAGAAGTAAGTGATGCAAGGAAATGGAACAATATCCGTATAATAGGAATTTCAGAAGAGGAAGAGAGAGAGAAAGGGACTGAGGGGTACTTGAAGAAATCATAGCTGAGAAGTTCCCTGATCTGGGGAAGGAAAAAGGCATTGAAATCCAAGAGGCACAGAGAACTCCTTTCAGACGTAACTTGAATCAATCTTCTGCACAACATATCATAGTGAAACTGGCAAAATACAAGGATAAAGAGAAAATTCTGAAAGCAGCTAGGGGTAAACATGCTCTAACCGATAAGACTAGTGGCAGACCTATCTACTGAAACTTGGCAGGCCAGAAAGGAATGGCAGGAGATCTTCAATGTGATGAAGAGAAAAAAATGCAGCCGAGACTCCTTTATCCAGCAAGTCTGTCATTCAGAATATAAGCAGGGATAAAGGTCTTCCCAAACAAACAAAAACTGAAGGAATTCATCACCACTAAACCAGCCCTACAAGAGACCCTATGGGGGATTCTGTAAGTGAACTGTTGCAAGGACCACAAAGTACCAGAGTCATCACTACAAGCATGAAACCTACAGATATCATAATGACTCTAAACCCATATCTTTCTATAATAACACTGAATGTAAATAGATTAAATGCTCCAACCAAAAGACATAGGGTATCAGGATGGATAAAAAAAAAAAAAAAGATCCATCTATTTGCTGTCTACAAGAGTCTTATTTAGACCTGAGGACACCTTCAGATTGAAAGTGAGGGGATCGAGAACTATCTATCATGCTACTGGAAGTCATAAGAAAGCTGGAGTAGCCATACTTATATGACAAACTAGACTTTAAATTAAAGGCTGTAACAAGAGATGAAGAGCGGCATTATATAATAATTACAGGGTCTATCCATCAGGAAGACCTAACAATTATAAATGTCTATACACGTAATATGGGAGCCCACAAATGTATAAAACAATCACAAACATAAGCAACCTTATTGATAAGAACGTGGTCATTGCAGGGGACTTTAACACTCCACTTACAGAAATGGATAGATCATCTAGACACACGGTCAATAAAGAAACAAGGGCCCTGAATGACACATTGGATCAGATGGACTTGACAGATATATTTAGAACTCTGCATCCCAAAGCAACAGAATATACTTTCTTCTCGAGTGCACATGGAACCTTCTCCAAGGTAGATCACATACTGGGTCATAAAACAGCCCTTCATAAGTATACAAGAATTGAGATCATACCATGCATACTTTCAGACCACAATGTTATGAAGCTTGAAATCAACCACAGGAAAAAGTCTGGACAACCTCCAAAAGCATGGAGGTTAAAGAAGACCCTACTAAAGAATGAGTGGGTCAACCAGGCAATTAGAGAAGAAATTTAAAAATATATGGAAACAAATGAAAATGAAAATACAACAATCCAAACGCTTTGGGATGCAGCGAAGGCAGTCCTGAGAGGAATATACATTGCAATCCAGGCCTATCTCAAGAAACAAGAAAAATCCCAAATGCAAAACCTAACAGAACACCTAAGGGAACTAGAAGCAGAACAGCAAAGACATCCCAAACCCAGCAGAAGAAGAGAAATAATAAAGATCAGAGCAGAAATAAACAATATAGAACCTAAAAATAACTGCAGAGCAGATCAATGAAATCAAGAGTTGGTTTTTTGAAAAAAAACAAAATGGACAAACCTCTAGCCAGGCTTCTCAAAACGAAAAGGGAGATGACCCATGTAGATAAAATCATGAATGAAAATGGATTTATTGCAACCAATCCCTCAGAGATACAAGCAATTATCAGGGAATACTATGAAAAATTATATGCCAACAAACTGGACAACCTGGAAGAAATGGACAAATTCCTAAGCGCTCATGCACTTCCAAAACTGAAACAGGAAGAAATAGAAAACTTGAACAGACCCATAACCAGCAAAGAAATTGAATCAGTTATCAAAAATCTCCCAGCAAATAAGAGTCCAGGACCAGATGGCTTCCCAGGGGAATTCTACCAGACATTTAAAGCAGAGATAATACCTATCCTTCTCAAGCTGTTCCAAAAAATAGGAAGGGAAGGAAAACTTCCAGACTCATTCTATGAAGCCAGCATTACTTTGATTCCTAAGCCAGACAGACACCCAACAAAAAAAGAGAACTATAGGCCAATATCCCTGATGAATATGGATGCAAAAATTCTCAACAAGATACTAGTATCTCAAATTCAACAGCACATAAAAAGAATTATACACCATGATCAAATGGGATTCATTCCTGGGATGCAGGGCTGGTTCAACATTCACAAATCAATGTGATACATCACATTAATAAAAGAAAAGATAAGAACCATATGATCCTGTCAATCGATGCAGAAAAAGCATTTGACAAAATCCAGTATCCTTTCTTAATAAAAACCCTCGAGAAAGTCGGGATAGAAGGAACATACTTAAAGATTATAAAAGCCATTTATGAAAAGCCCACACCTAATATCATCTTCAATGGGGAAAAACTAGAGCTTTCCCCCTGAGATCAGGAACACGACAGGGATGTCCACTCTCACCGCTGTTGTTTAACATAGTGTTGGAAGTGCTAGCATCAGCTATCAAACAATAAAAGGAAATCAAAGGCATCCAAATTGGCAAAGATGAAGTTAAGCTTTCACTTTTTGCAGATGACATGATATTATACATGGAAAACCAGATAGACTCCACCAAAAGTCTGCTAGAACTGATACATGAAATCAGGAAAGTCACAGGATACAAAACAATGTACAGAAATAAGTTGCATTCTTATACACTAATAATGAAGCAACAGAAAGACAAATAAAGAAACTGATCCCATTCACAACTGCACCAAGAAGCATAAAATACCTAGGAATAAACCTAACCAAAGATGTAAAAGATCTGTATGCTGAAAACTATAGAAAGTTTATGAAGGAACTTGAAGAAGATATAAAGAAATGGAAAAACATTCCGTGCTCATGGATTGAAAGAATAAATATTGTTAAAATGTTAATACCACCCAAAGCTATCTCCACATTCAATGCAATCCCAATCAAAATTGCACCAGCATTCTTCTAGAAGCTAGAACAAGCAGTCCTAAAATTTGTATGGAACCACAAAAGGCCCCAAATAGCCAAAGGAATTTTGAAGAAGAAGACCAAAGCAGGAGGCATCACAATCCCAGACTTTAGCCTCTACTACAAAGCTGTAATCATCAAGACAGCATGGTATTGGCACAAAAACAGACACATAGACCAATGGAATAGAATAGAAACCCCAGAATTAGACCCACAAACGTATGGCCAACTAATCTTTGACAAAGCAGGAAAGAATATCCAATGGAAAAAAGAAACAGTCTCTTTAACAATTGGTGTTGGGAGAACTGGACGGCAACATTCAAAAGGATGAAACTAGACCACTTTCTCACACCATTCACAAAAATAAACTCAAAATGGAGAAAGGACCTGAATGTGAGACAGGAAACCATCAAAACCCTAGAGGAGAAAGTAGGGAAAAACCTCTCTGGCCTCAGCTGCAGCAATTTCTTACTTGACAAATCCCCAAAGGCAAGGGAATTAAAAGCAAAAATGAACTATTGGGACCTCATGAAAATAAAAAGCTTCTGCACAGAAAAGGAAACAACAAATCTAAAAGGCAACCAACGGAATGGGAAAAGATATTTACAAATGACATATTGGACAAAGGGCTAGCATCCAAAATCTATAAAGAGCTTGCCAAACTCCACACCCAAAAAACAAATAATCCAGTGAAGAAATGGGCAGAAAACATGCATAGACACTTCCCTAAAGAAGACATCCGGATGGCCAACAGGCACATGAAAAGATGCTCAACGTCACTCCTCATCAGGGAAATCCAAATCAAAACCACACTCAGATACCACCTCACGCCAGTCAGAGTGGCTAAAATGAACAAATCAGGAGACTATAGATGCTGGCGAGGATGCGGGGAAACGGGAACCCTCTTACACTGTTGGTGGGAATGCAAATTGGTGCAGCCGCTCTGGAAAACAGTGTGGAGGTTCCTCAAAAAATTAAAAATAGATCTACCCTATGAGCCAGCAATAGCACTGCTAGGAATTTACCCAAGGGATACAGGAGTGCTGATGCATAGGGGCTTTTGTACCCCAGTGTTTATAGAAGCACTTTCAACAATAGCCAAATTATGGAAAGAGTCTAAATGTCCATCAACTGATGAATGGATAAAGAAATTGTGGTTTATATACACAATGGAGTACTACGTGGCAATGAGAAAGAATGAAATATGGCCCTTTGTAGCAACGTGGATGGAACGTTATATCACTGTTATGCTAAGTGAAATAAGTCAGGCAGAGAAAGGCAGATGCCATATATTTTCACTATTATATGGATCCTGAGAAACTTAACAGAAGACCATGGAGGCGGGGAAGGAAAAAAAAAAAAAGAGGTAGAGAGAGAGGGAGCCAAAACATAAGAGACTCTTAAAAACTGATAACAAACTGAGGGTTGATGGGATGTGTGTGTGGGGGGGGAGGGTGGGTGATGGATATTGTGGAGGGCACCTGTTGGGATGAGAACTGGGTGTTGTATGGAGACCAATTTGACAATAAATTTCATATTAAAAAAATAAAAAAAGAATTTAACAAAAATAAATAAATATAAATTTTTAAAATTTATTTTGAGAGAGAGAGAGAGAGAGAGTGTGTGTGTGTGCATGCAAAGAGGAGAGGCATTAAGAGAAAGAGAGAGAGAGAGAGAGAGAGAGAGAGAGAATGAGAGAATCCCAAGTAGGCTCTTTGCTGTCAGCGCTAAGCCTTGATGCAGGGCTGGATCCCATAAACTGTGAGATCATGACCTGAGATGAAATCAAGAGTTGGAAGCTTAACTACCTAAGCCACCCAGGAGCCCCTTAAGATGATGTTTTCGAGATTTACTTACGTTGATACGTATTTATATTGATAGCTCTGGTTAATTCATTTTAACAACCATGAGCTATTAGGATTCACTGTACAAGTATAAAATATTATTTTTCCATTTTAAAATTGATAACATTTCGGTTAATTCCAAATCTGTTCCTCTTTTAATCAATGACATTAATTATTCTTGTACATGTTCCTTGAGTACACATGCAAGAAATATGCTCTGGAACCTGACTAGAGATAGGAGTGTTAAGCTTCTGGGAAGGGCATCTTTGACTTTATGAGATCACCAAATTGCTTTCCACTGTTCATACAACTTAAATTGTAGTATATGAAATTTTATATTATCCCACATCCTCAGCAAAACTTGTTATTATCAGGCTTTTTAGTTTTGTCAATATGAGAGATGTGAAATGCTAACTTAATTTTTTGTTTTAATTTGCAGTTTGCTGATTGCCAGTAAGCTCATTATGATATGAGTTCCAAATATTCTTCCAGCTTATCATTTGTCTTTTTATGCTTTGGTGATGGTGTCTTTCCAGTTTTTTTCCCCCAGTAATTTTTGCTGTTCTATTTGTAATTTAGGCTTTCCGTTTTGTGTTTACCCTTTTGTCCATTTTCTCCAGCTACTTACGGTGGATTCTTAACTCATTTTTTCCCAGTCTTCCTTTACTTTTTAATTTTTTTAAATATACATTTTTTTTGAGATAAAGAGAGTTAGAGCATGAGCAGGGGAGGGGCAGAGAGAGAGGGAGACACAGAATCGGAAGCAGGCTCCAGGCTGTGAACTGACAGCACAGAGCCTGACACGGGGCTCGAACTCACAGACCATGAGATCATGACCTGAGCTGAAGTCGGACGCTCACCGACTGAGCCACCCAGGAGCCCCTCTTTAAATATACATTTAAGGCTTTGCTTCGGTTGGTCCTCAAAACTCTCCCCTGGAGACCATGATTCATACAATGCCAATTGAAACAGGAGGAGTTTTAGGAATAACAGGCTAAAGTATGGAACAGTTTTTTAAAACAAGGAGACTCTTTTGGGTTCCGTGCAGGTATATAATATGGGTGGCTACCTAGGCTGCCGAGATGGTGGAGGCAGGTTTTGCATACATAGTATAAAGTTAATTGTGCTTAAGTTGGCATGCCCCCTCAGAGTGAACAAGTGCTTTTTTCCAATTAAGAAGTTTCAGTTCCACTCCCTTTAGGTTGTCTTTTTTGTGAAACTTCCTTTTTGTGTGTGTGAAAGGTCAGAATGGTTTAAAACATATAAGTATGGACATGTAACATTTCCCTCCTGAAACAAATGATTTAGTGACAGGGAGTTGCAAGCTAGTTCTATGGGAAGAAACCAGGTCTTTCCACTGACCAAGCTTAGTTTTTATTCTAACTACAAATAATGTTGAAACCTGATGGGCACCCATAAAAGCATTTACCTTATGTATTTACAATGTACTGACTTATCTAGCAAGTTTCAGGCATTGTTTTATTTTGTTTTTGTCTTTTAAAAATATTTTAAGGGGCACCTGGGTGGTTCAGTTGGTTAAGCATCTAACTCTTGGTTTCAGCTCAGGCCATGATCTCATGGTTCATGAGATGGTTCATGGGATCAAGACCTGTGTTGGGCTCTGAGCTGACAGTGTAGAGCTTGCTTGGGATTCTCAGTCTCTCTCTCTCTCTCTCTCTCTGCTGCTGCTGCTGCTCCCCTGTGCATTCTCTCTCTCACTCTGAAAATAAACATTAAAAAATGGTTAAAATGGCATTCTTTATTTAAAAAAAGATATTTTAAGATCCCAAACGTTTACCCAAGAGACCATGAGAAATCTTCCCCACACATCTTATAGAGCACAGTCTTGGCAGGTTTATTCATTTTGTTATTCCATTTAGATTGGTTTCCATTATTACAGTTTCATGGGTTTCAAATCATTTTAATCTTTGGCATCTTTGTCTGTCATCGTGTACCAGAAAATGTGAAAAAAATGCCTCTATTATGAGTAGAAAACCACTAACTTTGTTTTAAATCTACAAACATGGATAACACAGAGAATAAATCCATCCATTCTGTGGACTCCATATATAATTTCTAAAGAAGGGATTATGAATCTAGAACCAAAGTCTCTACTGAAAGAAGGAAATATTTCATTGTTTACTGTCTTTCATTTCTTTTTTTTTTAAGAACCTAGATGTGTACATTTCATAAATGATAGTTGGAAATATGGCTTCTAGGATCAACCACGGGAACAATTGGCCAATTTTCATCACTGAATGGTTTAATGGTCATTTTTTACTGCAAAAGTCATAAGGATTTTTTTCCCTAAAAGGTATAAATTGCAAATTTTATACATGTATGCTATTAATGAAGATTGAGTCCAGTGTTGTGCTCATAATTGTTTAAAAACTGGCTTTATGGAAGAAAAAAAAGTCCCATTTTTAGCATTTGCTGATTCTGAAGTGTAAGCACTCCCTCCAAGGCTGATTTCAAACTACCAGTGTGATGTCATTAAGGAAGGAGTTGGGAAGAGAGCCACATCAGTGCACTATTACATATATTTCTACCATACAGATTCCTTAGATGTAAATAACCTCAAGGACATAGGTAATAGTAAATGGATTAGGAAGCGATGAGTTTTAGGTGTATATTACCTTTATTTTTAATATGATTTAGTTACTTGTAGGTTTATATAGCTACTTGTTAATTAATGGCTGTCTTGAGCAATCAATTCTTTTTTTTTTTTTTAATTTTTTTTTCAACGTTTTTTATTTATTTTTGGGACAGAGAGAGACAGAGCATGAATGGGGGAGGGGCAGAGAGAGAGGGAGACACAGAATCGGAAACAGGCTCCAGGCTCCGAGCCATCAGCCCAGAGCCTGATGCGGGGCTCGAACTCACGGACCGCGAGATCGTGACCTGGCTGAAGTCGGACGCTTAACCGACCGCGCCACCCAGGCGCCCCGAACAATCAATTCTTAAAATTCCTGACAACTTAGTGATTGGCTCTCATGAGCCAGTATGAGTGTCTGCAGGGCAGCACCTAGTTGGGTATTTCTGTATCTCTTTGGTTTTATTACCTGACTTTATAAACAGTTTCTAACTGAAACATGAGAGTTGGGGTTTTCAGGGAATTATTTCTTTACCTGGTAAATACGTTTCCTATTTCTTTTGGGAAAATAGATATTTTTTTTTTTTTGCTTTCATTCTATTAATTTTCCATACTTTCTGGTAAACTTGTGGTATATTTTCATTAGAAATTAATTAATTATAGGGGCACCTGGGTGGTTCAATCGGTTGAGTGTCCAACTTCGGCTCAGGTCTTGATCTCACAGTCTGTGGGTTCGAGCCCCGTGTCGGGCTCTGTGCTGACAGCTCAGAGACTGGAGCTGCTTCAGATTCTGTGTCTCCCTGTCTCTCTGCCCCTCCCCTGCTCATGTTCTGTCTCTCTCTCTCTCAAAAATAAACGTTAAAAAAAGTAAATCAATTAATTATAATTTTACTACTACTTAAAAAGAAATTTTTTCCTGTCGCTGAATTTATATTCATATTAAATCTTTCCTTGAAGCAAGCAGATTTTATCATAATTAAAAAGAAAAATTAAAATTGTGATCCTTCATTGGTCAAATTTACTTCATTTTTATAAAGTTACTTAAATGGCTTAATTATTCCATTTTGGATTTTGAAAGGAAAAATGACAAAGAGTAAAAAATAAGGGCTTAGAAATCAAATTGTCTTGGATTCAAATCCTAGATCTGCTATTCACCAGCTGGGTGCACTTGAACAATGTAGTTCATTCTCTAAGTTCCTTTTCCTTCACATGAGAATAATAACACCTGCTTTGAGATTGTGTAGATAAGATTGATATATATGCCTTTGAAACATATGAACTCTGAACAAATGCTAGCGAGAGCTTATCAGCCTTTCCCTCTCTCTCTGAAATTCTGCACTGAATTTTGCATGTATTTACTTTCAAAATGAGAAAAAGGTATTATGAGCACATGGTTAAACAAGAGTATAAAACAAAAATAAGTCTACCTCCTTTCCCAAACCCCCAGTCCTCCTCTCGAAAGGTACATCTTTCTACTAAATTCTTCCAATTTCCGGTTCTCTTTATGGAAATAATCAATGCACACTCATATACAACTATGTATATGTGACTATCGAACATCTTGTTTTTTTACATAACAATATCTCTTAGCAATTGTCCCATTAAAGTGCACATAGAGCTGCCTCTTTGTTTTGCGTGGCTGTACAGGACTCTACTTCAGGGATGTGCCAACATTTATTTGACCAATCCTTTGTTGATGACAATTTAGGTTTATGGTGTTTTTAAGTTTATTTATTTTGAGAGAGGGAGAGAGAGAGAGCGAGCGAGCATGTGTGCAAGCAGGGGAGGGGCAGAGAGAGAGGGAAAGACAGAATCCTAAGTAGGCTTCATTGTCAGCACATAGTCCACAACATAGGGCTCAAACTCACAAACCCTGAGATCATGACCTGAGCTGAGATCAAGAGTCGGATGCTTAACTGACTGAGTCACCCAGGTGCCCCATTTTACAGTGTTTTTTTTTTTAAACATGACTATAGTGAATATCTTTGTACATACATCATAGTATATAAGTATAGTAGTATTAATGTAACAACTTCATAGAAGGGAAATTATTGAGTCAATAATTTCTTCGTTTATACTATTCACAGTTACTGTGAGATATAGTGGGGCAATTCAGATAAACTGCTTAATATAGGGACCAGGGGCGCCTGGGTGGCGCAGTTGGTTAAGCGTCCGACTTCAGCCAGGTCACGATCTCGCGGTCCGTGAGTTCGAGCCCCGCGTCGGGCTCTGGGCTGATGGCTCAGAGCCTGGAGCCTGTTTCCGATTCTGTGTCTCCCTCTCTCTCTGCCCCTCCCCTGTTCATGCTCTGTCTCTCTCTGTCCCAAAAATAAATAAAATTTGAAAAAAAAAATTAAAAAAAAATATATAGGGACCAGCATATAGTAAGTACTCAATAAACATCATATGTTATTAGTAGGACACTTAGGTGTCTCCATTTCTTCAGGCAAAGCAAGATCCAGCAGCTCCAGGGCAGCTCGCAAACAAAGAGAGACAGTTGCTGGCTGTTGGGAGCCTGAGAGCTGCAGGGGTAGGTATACATGAGAATAAATAGCAAAGGGATCAGAGGGGATATGGGCAGAGCGCTGGTGACAACTGCTCCCAAAGCATTCATTTCAATATTTCATTTTCCTTACAGAACAACATGGATGTCATTGGAAATGTTCTTACTAGACCCAATAATTAGGTTTTGGGCGTAAATGGTAGATTATTTAGTCAAATGATCATTTCTGTTCTGCAAAATATAAAACAACCAGTATGACTTCATTTTTCACTCTTTGGTTGAACACTTTGGGAAGTTTTAGACATTTTTGTGTAAGCATTTAAGGCAAAAGAAGTTTATACCTATTATTTATGCTTATTCAGTAATATTTATTACTAAAATCAGAACATTAAACTACCTCCTAGGATGAGACAGCCAACAGACTGGAAATTGGCTTATGATCTCCAATATTAGGCATCTCCGCCTTTGGCATTACAGCTGATGAATCGACTCTGCTATGTGGTTCATGCCAAAGCAGAAGCCTCACAAATCCCACTTTCTAATTGGATTTTTCCCCCTTTCTGTAACAAACCACTCTCTATCTCTGAATTAGGAAAAATGCTTCCTCCCTGTTGAGTGCTTAAAGGTTCAGCATTCAAGAAAGGAGGCAGATTTATTCTGGCTTTTTATTTTCACATATTGGATTGCTTTCTTAGTATTTACTGAGTATTCACACTGTGAAAGGTTCTGACAGCTAAGATACTTTATTTTTGTCCCTGGAACTGATCATGAAGTAAAAGAAACCATTAGAACTAATTAGATATTTATTTGTATTTAAAGGAAGGACAATTGTGTGTCCTTTTGTTTCCCCCAGAAAAAAATATATCCAGGTATTTAACCTCCTTATTCACCATAATCTCCATACAGAATTTTTGCAGTTGCTAACTGTGAGCCTAGCTTGGAGCTATGCCTCTTTCTGGTTGCTCTACCATGATCTACATATAGTATGTCTATTGTCCTATCTGCTTGCAGGGAGCTTATCTGATTCTCAGATCCTATTTATGGTTCTGGCTGCTGAGCTGCCTTCTGCTACTAAGTAGTTTAAAACATGTTGTGAATAGTTATTGTCTCTAATGACCTAAGTGCTTATCAGTAGACAACAATGAAAATCAGGAGAAAGCCTATTATCAGAAGGCATGAGAAGTTTGAGAAGAGGAGGCTTACTCAGATGAAAGGCAGCTCTGAATTGCACTGATCTATTGCTTCCATTCTTACCCTTCTCCAACTTCTTCTGTCTCCCATGACCCTCATTCCTACAACCATGACCCAGTATTAGGAACTGAATGTTTGGGTCTCTCCCCACATTCATACCTTGAAACCATGTCCCACAATGTGATGGTATTAGGAGGTAGCGCCTTTGGGAAGTGATCAGGATTAGAGGAAGTCATGAGGGTGGAGCCTTCCCAATTGGGACTAGTGCTTTTATAAGAGTCACGCACTGTTGTGAGGTTACAAGGAAAAGTTGGCAGTTGGCAATCAGAAAAAGGGTCTTCAACAGAACTTGACCTTGACTATGCTACAAAGCTGATCTCCTATTTCCGGTCTTCTGAACTGTGAGAAATATACTTCTGGTGTTTATAAACCACCTAACTATAGTATTTGTTATAGTAGCTCCAACAGACTAAGACACCCAGAGAATTTCTTCCGACAGAGCTGATGTTATTTACATGAAAAATTATTTAAAGTCCAAAGATCTTAACCCTTCAAAGAAACATTTGCATTCTCAAAGAAGTGTTTGCTAATGCTTTTCCAGCTGGTATATTATGCTAGCATATTTTAGGCTCAACATTCTGCTACTTCCTGTCTACTCCACAGAACACTGCTGCTTGTTTTTCTCTTAAAATCTATCTATCTAGAAGAGAAAAGTAAGACATATCTCCTAGGGCATCACCACACTTTGGTCCTTACTCTTTTGTCCCAGTAGTTTTGTAAGGATAAACGAGAAGGGAGTAGAGGTCTCACTGAATCTTCCTTCTTCACCTGCAAACATGTCCAGTTGACCTTCTAGCTTTGGTTTTGTCCTTGTATTCCTCAACAAATTTCTAGGGTGAGCGGCCTTTACTCCTTCGTCCACCCCACCCTCTTGCTCATTCTTCAGCCTTGCTGTCTGGCCTCTGTTCCCCACCACTCAACTCTCCAAGATGGCCAATAGATCAGTTGCACTGACTTGTTTAGTCAGCTCATTCCTTTCAGAATTTTGACTGTACAACCCACTGCATTTTGACCTGTGTTCCCCCTTCTGCTGAAACTGCTCTTTCCTGAGACACCGATCACTCCTTTCTATGATCTCCAATAATGCTTTGTTAGTTGATCTCTTGGCAGTGTTTGGTTTAGTCTTCCGTATAATAGACTTCTTCTCGTAGTTGATACACTATCCTCTCATATTCTAAAACACAGATCTTTTCTAGTTTTTCTTCCTACTTCTTTGGCAAATGTTTCCCAGCATTCATTGTTGTCTCATCTTCTACCACCTACCCCTTAAATATTGATATTATCCAGGGACCTATTTTGGGCCCTTGTGTGTTTTTCACTTAGTGAATGGTAATACCAACTGCCTCACGGCCAAGAAAAAAAATGGTATTTTTCTTGACTCTTCTCTCCCACTCCTCTTCTCATCGAAACATTCAACAAGCCTTCTACCTCTACCTTTGGAGTCCATTTACATTTCTCAATCCACATGCCTACTATTTAGGAACAGGTCTCCTGAATCTCATTGCTCTATTTTCCCCTTTCTTCTCTATTCCTAATAACAGAGTGATTTTTATAAGATTAAAATCTAGTATTTCCTCAGTTTAAAACCTATCAGCTACTTCCTATGACTCTCGGGATAGTCCAAACTCCTTTTAAAAAAAATTTTTTTTTAATGTTTTTATTTATTTTTGAAGGAGAGAGAGACAGACAGAGCATGAGTGGGGGAGGAGCAGAGAGAGGGGGACACAGAATTTGAAGCAGGCTCCAGGCTCTAAGCTGTCAGCACAGAGCCCGATGTGGGGCTCAAACTCACGAACTGTGAGATCATGACCTGAGCTGAAGTCGGACACTTAACCGACTGAGCCATGCAGGCGCCCCAGGGATAGTCCAAACTCCTTAATGTGACCCTCAAACTGAAAATACTCGACCTTACTTTTCCAGCCTCCTCTCTTGCTGTTCTCCATCTTGTGTTTTCTGCTCTAGTGTACCTTGTTCTCATTCTAAGATGGATATTCCTGTTGCATGGAAATGGTGATCCTGATTCCCTGCTCGTGATCTCCTGCAACTTTGAGGGCACATTCTGCTACGATCTTTCCCTGACCCCTAAAGTTTTGGAACTTTTCTGAATGCCATAACATCCTTTGTTTCCCTTTCTTCCCCATGGCAGCCTCTCATTTTGCAGGGGACTTGTGTGTTTGCCTGTCTATATTCCTCACTGGACTGTAGACTCTGCTATAGCAGAAGCCATTGACCTTGTTTATCTCCATAACCCTGATGCCTGGCATATAGTATTGTTGCCATAACAATTTGCTAAATCAATGACTGCCAATTCTGTCTTAGACCTGGCCTATTTTTTATAATTTAGCTGCCTGCTGAGAATTTCTAACTCAGTTTCTAGCTAGTACCTTCACTTTAATATATCCCAAACTGAACTCCACTTTCTTCAGAACTCTGGACTTTCTTTTCTTTCTGTGGCAACACTATTATTCCAATCCCTTGGGCTCCAAACCATGGCATCATCTCTGACTCTTCTCTTTCCCTTGCCAGCCACATCAGTGAGTTGTCAAGCCTGTAGATTCTACTTTTGCAAAGTTTCTCCAATCCCTCTCTTGTACTATTCCCACTTCCACAATCCTAATATAAAAGATCTGTTACATTTTGACTAGATGATTAAAATAGATAGTCTCATGGGTTTGTCTCCAATCACCTTCCAACATATCCCATTATTAGATTAATTTTTGTAAAGTATAGTTCCAATTATATCACTTCCTTGTTCAAAATCTTCAAAGAGTCCCTATTCTCTATTTAGTTAAAAACCAAATAGCCTAACATTTAAGGCCTTCCATCACTATGGCCCTAATCTGGCTGTTCATCCTTATTTGTTATAATTTTCCTATAAGAATGTGATGCTTCATTCAAATCACCCTATTCTACCAGCAAGTCCTATTTTTTTCTTTCTAGGCTCTTAATCACCCTTTCCCCCATTAGTGAATGGATTCCTTTCCATTTTTTTTCTTCATATATTGGAGGCCTTCTCATGCATCAGGATTCATCATAGAGGCTGCCTCCATCATAAAGCTTTTCCTAATTTCACTGGATGAAATATGATCTCTCCCGCTCTTAAATCCCCAGAATTACTTGTTTCTCTCATATGGTATGCATTGGTACCATATCAGCACTTGACCTTTAATATAATCATGCCTCTGATACTCTTTTCTCATCCTATAAAGTCATTAAAGATAAGGATGATCACTTACTTATTTTTGCTATCAACCAATCTCAGCACCAACTATAGCTCCCTTTGTACATGGCAATATCTATCTATATCTATCTATACATCTATATCTATATAGAACTATCTATATCTATCTATCTATCTATCTATCTATCTATCGTTAAGGTCTTTTGCCCTTCCTAACTCTACGAAGAATGGAGCAATGCCCATTCCTCTGTTCTCTTCTTTGCATATATTTATCAGCAAACATACTCTAATGCACTAATCATGGCTACAGTTTTATATTCCTATGGCATCTAAGACACATCTCACCTCTTCAGCTCATAACACTTTTGTAAACTAAGACTAGAGATGCTGTGGGATCAGCCCCATGCTCTCCTGTATATGGAGGCAGACTCCCTTTATGGAACTGTACACCAACTAAAGGGAGCCTTTCCCAGGAATCATCTGTCTCTCTATGTCTCCTGGGGCTTCAGACAGATCCCAATTCCTGGGCAACTTCAGAGACCCCAACCTTCTCCAGGTAAAGTTTATGTTCACATTTCCAGATTAACTTGCATGTCTCTCTGGACTTGGGAAAGGGAGGTTGTTCTTAGCCTGAACAAAAGGGACTTCATGCCTGACTTGTTCCCCAGGGAGAACAAACAAGGCCATGTTTGCCCTTACTAGAGCACTTTTACAAGCTGAAAAGGATGGGCGTATTAATCTATTTCCTGTTTAGAGTGATGAGGAGCCCAGCTGGGGTGGTTACCAGGCTCACAAAGAAACAGGCAAAATTTTGGCAAGGCTTTGGGAGACCTAGCAACAAAAACCACTTCCCCCACCCCCTTTCACATCCACTTGAAATGCAGGTTGCTTCAAAGCAGCATGAGATCCCTGGGAACTTCTTGTGCCCTTTCAGTAAATCTCTTCTATGAAGGGAGATGACTCAGTCTCCTTTGCCCTCAAAACCAGAGCCAACTCTGGCTACCAGCAGTCATGGCTTCACAAAAGAACAACTTACCCCAGGTCCCCTCCCTGACTCCAATCAGTCTCCTTGTTGCTTCAAATGGCATCAAAGAGGGTGTGTGGACTGTGTTTAATTACCACTGCCCTTCTGGAAATACCTTGTTGATGCTGTTTGTGTGGAAATGTGCTCATTTACAAACGGGCACCTCTACTTGCCAAGTAGAAGAGGCCAGTGCAAATGATAGAATTCTTCTTCTTTTACATTGAATACACTTTTTTTTTTATTTGGGCAGATCTGCTCTGGCCAATAATGAACTGGCTCTGCTGACTCTCAGTAATTTGTTAATTAAATTGGGAACTGCTTGCTTTCTGTAGTTCAGTAGAAAGGATTTATAAATTGAGTGTGTGTGTATGTGTGTGTGTGTGTGCATGTGTGTGTGTGTGTGTGTATTTCTCCTTTTATAAAATGTGTCTGTTTACTCCTTGTATTGGCCTGTAAACCCATTGTTAGATGGAATGGAGCAAGAGTGCTGATGGAAAATTGAGACTCAGAGACACGTTTCATTGCTTGATGGATGGGAGAAGTGACCCAGCCATGTTGTCTAATTTTTCTCAGAAGGAGGAGGGATTGCACATCTTCTCAGAAGAAATAAATCACAGGGTCAGAGGCCAGAGGTCATTAGTCTATAAAGCTTTATGACCTGTATCTGACAGTTATTTCTCTTGGATGGAAAAGCAAGAGATAGAGAACTGTGCTTACTTATTCTCTTTCTTATGTCCTATCTCTCTCTGAGTTTAATTTTCTTGTTACACTCAATCCCCAAACAGTGCTTTGTCAGCATTTCTATTATTTACCTTTCCCTATCTTACTCCTTTTTGGAGTAACTTACTATTTGTTCCAGCATCCTATTTACCTCTTCTCAGTCATGTTATTACTGTTTTGTTTGTTTCAGTCAGCTCTTCACCCTTCTCTAGGAACTTAATGTTAGCGACACTTTGCTTATTGACAAATTCTTGCCTCCTTGAAGAAATGCTAAATTAAATTATAGAGATAAGCTCATTGGTGTTCTTGTTTTGTTTTTTATTTTTTTCTTAATTCCATATTTATTTTTGTATTCCTACATTTTACATTGGCTAAATGAAGGGATATAGATGGAAGGGAAACGATAGCTATACTAATTTCACATTTATTTCCAATTCTTGCTTTCTATTTTATTCAGAACTGTAAAAGATTTAAATAAAAACTAGGCTAAAATATATATCTCTCAGAAAATTTAAGAATAAAATGAATCTCAGCACATAAGTCTCTGTAATTTGGAAGAACATATTTTTGAATATTAGTGGAAAGATGTCCATTTCAATTGTTTAAGCAACGAAAGGAATAAGAATGAAATAAAGAGTAAAGCAGGAGAACTGAACAAACCTCCTACATACTTAAAAATAAATTAGTCTGGAAGGGAAGTAAAGGAGATCAGAGGCAGAGAGAATGTTACAGAATGAATTTGGGATGAATCACGTGCCCCTCCACATCTATCACAACCCTCATAAGCTGTTAGTTTACCACTATGACACCTTAGCTAGACTGAAAGCTCCTTTGAGGAAGCTCTGTGCCTCGTATGTTCTGTGTTTAGTCTCCAGCACAAGTCCTGACATGTGAATCCTCATTAAGTGTGTTCCCAATGAGTCAGTGGCTGAATGAAATTATCAAGTACTTAGGATAATGGGGCTCAGATTGCAGGGTTGTCTTGTCATCACTGATCTGCTCTCCTCTATGGAGCTGTAGCCCATGTTATATTTCCTGTGTGCCATAGCCTGAGTCTGGAGTTCTCTCTTGTCCAGCAGGAGAGTGGATGCAGAATTGAATATGAGAGAGGCTAATGTCTAGGAGGAGACAAGAACCCTGAACAGGGGTTTTGTCTCCGTATTTATTGAGCTCACAAGATATTACTCACGTGGTGAATGTGAAAAAAAACAAGATCTTACACACATGGATGTGGAGTAAACAATCAGACAGTAATCATTAACATGTGTAAGAAGCAAAGGGTCTGGGGGAGAGGGGTCCAGTGGAAGTTGTGATCAAGGTACACTGGCGCCAGACGGAAAGTGATTTCCTGCAGGTGATGTAACAAGTATCTCGTGATCCCATTACAACATCTAGTCAGCTAACCTCAGGTGCTTTTGCCCCATGGTGGCGGTTTTCCACCCTAAGCTTTTTTCTAGCCCATTTATGTAAGTAGAACCTATTTCCTCATACTTGTGGTCCTCCCTGTGTGCTGTGGTTTCTTACTTCACATTTTGCTCGCTGTTCCTTCTGGCTGCAGCAGACCTCTCTCTCTACCTACCGTCACCTACATGTCCTGTTGAGTGTTCAGTTTAGGTGACCTTCCTTAGGGAACTGGGTGAGGTGTTACAAAACATAACATGCATTCAACTCTATTGGGCTTGTGTATTTGACTTGTCTATACCTCTCTCTAGACTAAAAGCTTCTTGCAGGTAAAAACAAATATCTTACATATTTCGGTATTCCCAGTGTCTAGCCCAGGGCATAAGGCTGAGTAGAAGCTCAATAATGTGTTTGTTGAAATAAAATGAATGAATGAGCAACAACAACAATGAAAAGGAATGGAAAGGAGAGGGAAACAATAATGGTGAGAAGGAATGGACTATTGGAAACAGCTCATCTCACTTCCTTTGAGAATACAGAGTATAATCTTATCAGAAAATTGCATTGATTTTGTTCTAGTGCCATCTTACTGGACCATCTGATTGGAAATGTCTGCTGTTCTGGAAAAATGAAAGTAAGGAATAAGGCTGGTTAGGCTACGGTGTTCAGTTGGACTGCAAATGACTAGAATGCATATGACAAGCAGTGTACCTAGGCATTTGCCCCGGCCACGAATGGAAAGCAATTTGGTGATTGTCCCACTCTTAACTGATGGAACTTATTTCCCATTGACTTCTAACACATTCCTTCTCCTCTGGTTAGGTCTGTATTTTTATTGGCTCCATGAAAAACCTTATTCATGTCTACTTCACTGCCTTTTCTCACTACGTTTCTTTCTTTTTATTTTTTTTTCCTTTTCTCTTCCCCTTCGTTATTACGAAAAAATCTGATCATTCAAGAATCAATTCAAGTTTCTCTGCCTCCAGGCTAATTTAAGACTTCCAAACTAATCTAAGCCTGTCATCTGTAGAACACCTGCAATATTCCTACCTGCATTACGACATGCAATATGGGATATCGTTATGAGTAACACCACGTTGCCACTGCTTTATCTGCTCACTTTGCCTCCCAACTAGAATACAGACTTCAGTACAGGAATTATTATTCAGACTTTTTGTAATTCTTCAAATCACTGGCCTGATAACATGTTATTAATTCAATGAATACTTTCTAATTGAGGAGAATGGGTTTGCAGATAACTTTTAAATATATATGTTTATAAAATAACATGGTTCTCAGACAACTTTCTGATTGTCCTCCCCAGATTTTTGCCTTGTCATAAAATTTAGGGCATCCTGGTTCTATAATTTTATAGACATATAGACACACAGATATAAATCTAGAGATGTAGAAATAGCTATTTCCCTGTTTTATTGGAAACTTCATATTCAAGAGTTTCCTGTACTGGCAAGCTTTTCTCTTATTCAATCCTAAACGGGTATGATAAATAGTTGTTTACTGCCCTTTGAATAATAGACTGTCACAAATGCTACTTCTGGTTTTGTCCTTTCTCGGCTAAACAACCTTAGCCCCTTTAGACATTTAAATGCCACGAACAGATGCTCAATAATATTACTTGGTGGCTGGGAATAATTTATAGTGCTTATTTATGGAAGTAGATGAAAATAGAAGCATTATATATATTTAAAGCTTTTCTTTCACATATGGCATGCTTTACAGGGAGTGAGAATTTGGATGAATGGATAGATGAATGCAACTAATATTCTCATTTCAGTCTCATCTAAAAAGAGGGGAAACATATGAAACATCAGAATGGAAGCTAAAATGCACAAGATCCTATTTTACTATTAACTCAGACCTTTCTTATGCCAGATGGTGTCAGAGGAAAGCTTTTGTTTTCTTCTTGATGGCATCTCCTTTGAATTTTGCTAGCGAGATACATTTCCTCTCTTCTCTTGTATTCACAAACACCGTGGCCTTCATTCATGAACCTCTTAGATGTAGTAGCTGGTTTGGGATTTCTAGGCATTGTGTGCCCTTCTGATTGATTTCTGGGAGGGGAAATTATGCTTTTTGAGCCAGTAAAATCTTCAAGGATTTGGATAATTATACATGCTACCATAATACCCTACAGTAGTACTTACCACACTAAAATGCCATTTATCTACTTTCCTATCTCTCTGAAACCCATACTGCACACACCCAGTTATCAGGAACTTTCTGATTTATCTTTCTATTCTTATCTGGCATACAGCAGATGCTTACGAAATATTTCTTGAGAACACGAACAAATGAAGACCAGCAAATTCAAATCTACTTAGATATTTAAAGGAAGCATTTATTCTTCCTGGAATCATATGGGACAGAGGGAACATTTATTATAAATAGATGCCTATGCTGTGTCTGGAGCACAGCATATGTTACCTCATTTAATCCTTTCAAGAAATTCATGAGCTATTCTCTTATTTGCTAGCATTTGTCAGTTATTTACCTAGGTGACATACACTGCTTTGTCTTTTAAAACATTTCATTTAATATTTTTAATGATCCTATGAGGCAGGTATTACTATGACCATTCTTAAAATAAGGAAGTTGAGGCTTAAAGAATATATGAAGGATTTCAATCCAGGATCTAATTCCCAAACCTAAATATTTCCTACCTTGCCATAATGACTACAATACAAAGTGATTGTGACATATAGGTTATTTGTGTGACTTTGGTTGCTCTCTTTGCTTTTCCTCTAATATCTGTATCTAACACTTTCTCCCTGTGTAGCCTGCATTAACTCCCTTCTAGACAGAGGACCTTACTACTCACTAGCAAATATAGAGAAAACTACTGGACATTTTGTAGCCTGGTAGCAAGTCTATAAATATATTCCTTTTACTAACAATCCTCGTGCATCAATTGTGATCAGATTGTTACACAAAGTTACATTTTAGAATGCTTAGCTACTTTTGCCCAAGGACCTGCAGCTTTTCCCAGCAGAGACCCATGGATCTCACAAATGCTCAAAATTTCATGAGTGGTCCAGTTACACGTAGAAGGTACTCCAAAAGATAAGTATGAGACCTTCATCAGAATAATTTTAATCATAGCTTTAGTAAATTCTAATTGGACCCACTGGACTTAATTTAAGGAGTCACAGTGAACTAATTCCAATGTAGTGTTACGTCTAAAATATCAGCACAATGTTGCATGAAAACAAAAATGTGTGTTTGTGTGTGTGTGTGTGTGTGTGTGTGTGTGTGTGTGTGTGTGTCTGGTATGTTTTATGTGAATAGTGGGGTAGGGGAAGGGATGTGGGATCAGAGTGGTGGACTGGAAACATTATTTTAATCTTGCCTTCTTACCATCAGAGAAAGGTCTTGGTGCTGCCCTTTAAGAAAGACATAAGAGTAGATAAAGGGGAGGGTAACTAAATAAAAGTAAGAGAAACAGGTTGTCATACTAATAAAACTAGATTCTGATATGGAAAGAAACTTAGGGGTTAGCTACTACAACTTTCTAACCCACATGGAATGCCATTTCCATCATCATCAGGAAGTATCAACTATCCTCAAAAGGCTAGATCAGAAGATTATCTTTCTCATTTTGCAAAGATGGAGACCAAGAGGAAAGGCATAAAAACTATTAACAAGAGAATGGTATGGATAGAGTAAACACAGATTCAGTCACCTAATAGCAGAATATCTGACTTAAAGTGACTTCTTGAACCCAAGAGATAGGTGTGTGCTTGTGACATTTAGATTGGCAGGTATGGAATGTGAATCAAACTTCTTGTCATGAGACCTGGATTTATTTGTTATTTATTTATTTAAAATTTGTTTTAAGTTTTATTTATTTATTTATTTTGAGAGAGAGAGAGAGAGAGAGAGAGAGAGAGAGAGAATGAGCAGGGGAGGGGCAGAGAGAGGGAGAGAGAGAGAGGGAGAGAGAGAATCCCAAACAGGCTCCACACTGTCAATGTGGTGCCTGACGTGCAGCTCAAACTCATAAACCATGAGATCATGACCTGAGCCCAAATCAAGAGTTGGCTGCTTAAGTGACTGAGCCACCCAGGTGCCCCATGAGACCTGGATTTAAATCCAGGCTCCATTATTAGCTGGCTATGTAGCACTGAGCTGTACATGTGACTTCCCATTTAGAAAATGAAGGGGTAGAACTCAATGATTCCAAATTTGTTTCCAGCAACAAATTACATAATCTTAAAGAAAATATTTACTTCTGACAGTGGATCAGAAATTACCCTAAGGTCATATTGACTAAAAATAAGAACAGTTTTTAGGAATGTGGATCTCAAGCTATTATATTTTCCTCTACTAAAAATTATGTCATTATTGCGTTTTCCCCATAGGCCTGCTCAACATCTTCTCTAAGCCCTGTATTTCTCTTTATAAGATCAACTTGCTTATTCCAGGACCCTCCCACAGACTCATTGTTGGGTTAGCATTCACTAAGATAATACCAAAGCCATTGCATACCTTGTATAGGTTATGCACTGCACAAGAGCACCCACTCAAAGCAGCAAGTGGGGGCTGCAAACAGTGTGCCTCTGCGTGCATCTACCCAAAAGCAAGCATACCTTTTTCTAATTCACTCTAAGGTGCAGTATGGGCTTTGGGTGTTCTGGGAGGTGGGATTCACCCATTGGTTCCACAATCTGAACCTGATCAGGCCTGAAAGGCCTGAACTATATCAACACTATGAACATCCATACCCCAATGCTCAACATGTATTAAAAAACTAATTACAAGGAATTTTCTCTGTGGGGCTAAAGAGGGGGCTCAAAAAGGAATGATACATATCAGTTCCATTTAAGGGGCAAAACATTCTAGGCGGTTCAGATTACACTTTCGCATCCACCTATTTTGTTGCAATACAGCACATTATCATGAGGGCACACATTTTTTAAACAAAAGTTATTGACAGAAATTTCCTCAGGGCTAACTTGCACTGAATCCCTGCTGAATGATCTCAAAGGACTAACACAAATTACATACGTTGCATTAGGCCTGGGTATGCATACTACAGTCAGAAGCATATTCACAGGAAAATCTCATTGAAGCACTTGTTGATATTACTTCTCCCTCATGAAGAATTTGATACATTTCTGTAGATACTCAGCAACCTATCTGTGGTTTGGGGGGCAAATGTGGTGTGTTAGGTTTCCCTAGCATTTCACAGAAAATGCAAATTGTCCAAGCTCCCTTCCAAATCAAATCAGACTGAAAATGGCTCCCATAGCTCTCCCTTCAACCATAAGATGTTCCCATTAGTGTCAATTAATGCTGAGACCTTGGCATTCTGTATGCATGATTCATTAGCGAGAACCCTCATTTATAGCCGAGAAAGCAATGCAATGGAACAGCTGTAGTAATTTCTCACTTCCTGTACACAGACCCATGCCCTGCAAGCTGCTGACCTCTCACCATAGAGAAGCTTCCCTCCCTCTGGCCTATGACAGTGTGTGCTCCAGGGACAGTGGACAATGGCCACAATGATGGCGAAATCCTGCCCAATATTGCAGCTTCCATGCTTACTTGAGACCAACTGTGAGAGAGACTGTGACTTTAACCCTCCTTCCTCAAATGAAATTCCTAATTCAATTAAGGATGGTACAGAGAAGCCGAGACCTCTATTACTCTGCAGCACATTGATTTTCTACAAGGTACCCACTTCATCGACACCCTCTAAATCTGTAGAATATCCTGCAAGTCTTATTATTAACATGACTCCAGTAATCAAAATGGCTCAACTAATTTATAACTCTGCTCTGCATCAGAGATGCTGGTTTTTACAATCTCTACCTACACGTATTTAATTTTGCCTGAATATTTTATTGGTATGACTTCAGATACGATAGTAATTTATTAAGTGGTAACAGATAAGTCACCATTTTTTCTTTTCCTATCCAGTTGCTTCTTTCCTATTCTCCAAGTAAACAAAAGTACAAACAAGAAGAGGCTGGGATGCTGAGTGACAGTCTTTCAAACCTGCCCGTCAGAAGAGTAGGGAGAGTCCCCCCAAGTCTAAGAAGCCAAGCAACAGTAATGCTCTTCAAAATGAGAAAGGGGCTCTCTCTGCCTTTGAGGGAAAAACACTCAAGACCCAGCAATCTCTTTCATCCATGAACTTGGCAAGCATCTTTCTGCCTATTCCTACTCTTCCTGCTCCTAGAAGAAAGCAATGAGACACTCAGCCCTGCTTTGCTTAAAGCAGAATCAAATTCTAAACAAAAAATATTTGGGTTTTAATTTTCATTTATTTCAAGTGGGAGTTGGGAAATATAATTTTGTACTTCCTACAAACAGTAGTGTAAGTAACTTTGAAGGGGGACATGTTTATGCCATTTAGGAGAATCAATTGTTTTTCAAGCACCTTCAAGTCTTTTAGAAATAGTACATTTGATCAATATCCCAGCAGAGCTATTAACAAGATTGTGACCTCAGACAAACCCCTAAACCTCTATAGGCCTCAGTCTGCTCATCTGTAAAATGAGAGCTTTAGATTAGATTTTCTCTATGGATCCTTATAGCTCTAGGAGACCATGATTCTATATGTTAATTGCAAATGATTCTTACCTGGGTGATAAAAATCAGTGGCCCAAAATACTCTTGGAATGAAGGCTGTCTTCAGCTCGTTTTTTTTTTTTTTCTCCTGGACAAAGATGGAAATAGCAATCATTACCTGGGGCCTTGGGGGCTACTTGCTTGTAGTCAGGCTTCCCAAAAAGTTGAGATGCATTAATTGGCTATCTTCTGGGTCTAAATCTGCTTCTAAATTGATTGGGGATTTTACATTTTCCCTATGAGATCCAGCAATGGCTAGGTACTGAAAAGAAGTTATAGTTAAACAAGAAGATATAGTTCTGTTCCCTGGAGGGCTCTAACTAGAACAAGCCTCAGCCCTCCTCAAGCCTCTGCTAATTTTCTAGAGGATAGAGAGACCAAAAATTACCCAGGTGAGTTGGACATTTCCGATAAGTTTAAATAAACTAGGGCAGAATTTCATATACGTCATTGAGTCCAGATGATGCTAAGTAAACTGTATTAACTATTAAGATGTATAATTAAGCATTTGTACTCAGTACAGCTGAAGTTAGCCATGAGGCTATATACTTTTTATATTGGCAACTTGTCGTTTATTTTAAATATATATTAATACCTGGAAGGATTCAGTGGCTAGAATGCTTTTTATTTTCTATAAGGCTGTGTAGTCAGATTAAGCAAAGGTTAATAATCTCAGTTTGTTCTTTTCAGAGCGAAGCAAAAGACCATGAGCTTGTGGACAGAAGCTTCACAGGGTTAAGTGAGTCCTTAAAAACTTCTCTTGCAGAAGATGATGGAATTTTGGCTTCATTCCCTCAATGGCTGTATCTGTGGAATAAGTGCGATAATTTCATTTCTTGTGCAAACTATTCAGCTAAACCTTCATACAGAATTATAGCTCACATTAAAAATGTGTACTGTTTCCCAGAGCCTTTTCCTCTCTTGTTTTAATATGAAACAATTGAGAGTTATATCAGCGCATTGGGAAAGAATTATTATCCTTGTCAACATCCTTAGGGGGCCTGATTAATAGAAGAACCACTTCCTCCTGACTAATGACAGTACAGGCTGCAGAAGCCTTCCCCAAACAATTGTGTAATTCAAGCTCTTTGTATCTAGTGTGTTTTTGACAGACTGGTCAATACTGCCTGCTGAAGAAAAGTATTTCTCTCAATTTCAATCACAAAGTAACCTCTAAGGAAGTTCTCAAGTCTGATAAGTAGGCTAGACTTAAAACATCAGACTCACCTGTGACACTCTTGCCTCAATAGAGATGTTGAATACCAAAGAGGAAGCTTAAACAAGGGAATCTGGAGTATGAATGACAGCAAAAGGTCATGTATTGTAGCACAGGAAGACAGCCAGGTGAATAGTAAAAATCTTAAGTTCTTTTACATGATATAATACAGGAAATAATAAAAGTTATCATGTATTGAATATTTACCAAAGTCACAAAATCTTCTAAGTGCTTTTAATATATTAACTAATTTAATTCCTGAAATAAACCTTATAAGGTAAGTTGATAGGACTATAATATGTAAAAAGTTTTCTCTCATAATTATTTTACTCGATGTTGTTTTGCTTGCATTTCCCTACATCTTTTTTTTTAATTTGATTTTTAAAAGCTAATGACATGCTATCATTTTAGTAATCTGTGACTCTGTTAATTCATTCCAATATTGCAGACTTGGCTTAGAAATTCTCCCTTTTAAAGAAAGAGCAGAGAAAATTTAGAAGATATAGCAGAGGATAGGTAAGTGATGAGTACAAATTTTGTTGTGTGGTTTCTCAGTGGTTTCAATTGTATCAGTGTTTTTTCTTCAATAGATCTTCAGTTATGTTTGTGATGGCACCACAATCGCACCTGTTATGGGCGTATTGTGCCCCCTACCCTCACCAAAATTACTCTGTTGAAGTGTTAACCCTCAACCTCAGGATATGACTATATATGGAGACAGGGTCTTCAAAGATGTGACTCAGTTAAAGAGGCCCTGAGGGTAGGCCCTAATCCAATCTGACTGATATCCTTATAAGAAGAAATTTGAACATGGAGGCAGACCCCAAAGGCGCATGAACCTACACGGAGGAAAAACCATGGGAAGAGGCAGTGAGTGGCCATCTGCAAGCCAAAGATCATTACTGCGGAAGAAACAAAGCCTGCTGGCACTTTGATCTCAGACTTCCAGCCTGTAGTACTGTTGGAAAATAAGTTTCAGTTGTTTAAGCTCCCCAGTCTGTGGTACCGTTATGCAGCCCAAACAGACTAATACAGTGCCAGGGAACAAAAATACAGGTGTTAGCTATTTTCAACTTAGCCATTTCCCCTTTACTCGGCTCAAATAAATTTGCATTGAGGATGGAAACAGGTCTAAATAAGCCCTTACGACACGTATCTTGAAAGTGCTCAAAGTTACAAACCTAGACCCTATTTCCATATGTAACTTTACCCTGGTTATTTAGTAACAAGGCTGAAAGCCCATGGGGAGTGTCTAGCAGAAGAAAGGTGATTTTTACAGACCTGTCTACATGGCATGCAGTGTTGTTTAATCCTAGGAACAACCGGACATTGTAGCATCCCATGGCCATGGACACCTTTGGGTCCATCCATAGTGTAGCTCAGGGCAGTGACAGCATGAAGAATAACCTTTCAATAGCCCTGCCTTTCTATGGCAGAGATGGATCTTGAGGCAAGTTCTCCTGATGCCCATGCCCACTGAAAAAAAAAATTTTTTTTTCCACGCACAGGCTTAAACAATTTTAGAAAACTCTGGCATTTGGGTATTTACTAAATATAATATTTAGTGCACTGGGGATCTGAAATAGTATTGACACTTAATTGAACTTAATTTGTGTTCTTCTAAAGGGCTCCAAAGCCCAAAATTACTGAAATGTGTCATCTTGCCACATTATTATGCTGGATAGTCCTTATGCATCCTGGAAAATGAGGCCTATTTTTAAATAGTATCTTTTAAATATTTGACACAACCCTTTATGACAGT
The DNA here is from genome assembly GCF_022079265.1 of Lynx rufus. Taxonomy (NCBI): domain Eukaryota; kingdom Metazoa; phylum Chordata; class Mammalia; order Carnivora; family Felidae; genus Lynx; species Lynx rufus. Next base: position 28,772,842 of record NW_025814827.1, on the reverse strand, counting down.
GACTTGATTAAAAACTCACAAGAGATAAAAGCATATGCTATCATTTTTAAGCACAGAAGAGATACAGTCAATCTCATGTTCGCACATACGCGCGCGCGCGCGCACACACACACACACACACACACACTCACACTCACACATACACATTCCCTCAGACACCATGGTTGGTTACCCATTGGGGAGTTTAATCACTTTCAACATTGAGAAATATTTTCTTATATAGCTGATCTTAATCTCCAATGCAGCAGTTTATCTATTTCTTCCTTTTAGGTCCTCAGTACAAAGAAGGAACAGCTGGTCCCAATTCCTTTTATGTCAGGTTTTCACATACTGGGGGACTTAAAGTGGTGAAATAGGTCATGCCTGTCGATTACAATAGCCGACTTGAATTTTATATAACCTTGATTCGTTTAGCTCCCTATACCTGGGAAATAGAGAAGAGGGGAATAGCTGGTATTTGGCAGGATTTCATACATTTCCCATAATCATCTCTTTCAACCAAAATTTGTCCTCATCAGATTTGTCCTAATGCTGTAGTAAAATGTCTAGGGAAAAACACATTGATCAAATCTCCTCTGCTGTGATTAAAGAAAACTCGTGAAAAGGAGATGATCCAGTCTCTTGGACTCTTCCTGTTTTGTTTATGTTTTGTTAAATATGTGTTAAACACTTGCTAAACACATTTAGTTAAACATTAGTGACCCTCACGATTCTTGTGATTGTGAGAGCTTAGTTAGACCAGCCCTCTAGTTGGTAACAATTATCACACTGAAAATTGGTCAAACACTATTCTGGATGTTTCTTGAGGGTGCTTTTGGTTGAGATTAATAATGAAATCTGTAGAATGAGTGAAGTAGATTGTCCTCCCTAATGTGTGTAGGCCTCATCCAATCAAGCGAAGTCTTAAACAGAACAAAAAGACTGACCATCCCCTGAATAAGATAGAATTCTTCCTGCTAACTGCCTGCACACCTTAGCCATTTCCCTGCCTTCAGACTTTAACTTGAGCTCTCAAGCTCAAGATCTCAAGATCAAGTCTTGAGCCTGCTGCTCTTCAGAGAGGAACTACACCTTCAACTCTCCTGGTTCTCAGGCCTTTGACTTGGACTGGAACTAAGCCATTAGCTCTCCTGAGTTTCCACCTGACAATTTATACTCCGGATCTTGGGATTTACTTGTCTCTAGAATAGCATGCACCAGTTCCTTATAATTATCACCAACTTGATTCCTGAACCAATGAATCCTGACTGTGGGAGAAACAGCACCCTGTATTGATTATGTATGTGCAAAGCACATACAGCCTTCTGGAGAACCTTGCCCCACCCCTGCAGGGTATTGCCACCTAGCTGGTGCTGTAAACGAGCCTTCAACAGGCCATTCCACCATTATTTAAAGCCAGGCTGCTTTAGGATGATGGGGAACATGTAACATCAGTGTTTGGAGCATGGATCCACTCAGTAAATGGGCTGGAGTAACACTTAAAGGAGGAATATGTTGCCTCCAAAATCCAAAGGGGTCTGCTAGGTATTATGCTTTTGTTGTTGTTGTTGTTGTTGTTGTTGTTGTTGTTGGAGGGACCAGATGCAACAATTGTTTTTGTTTTTTTTGTTTTTGTTTTTTTTTTAAGAGGAAGAGAGAGATTGTATGAGCATGGGAGAGGGACAGAAAGAAAGAGAATCTCAAGCAGGCTCTGTGCTCAGTGCAGAGCCTGACACAGGGTTCAATCCCATGACCCTGCACTTGATCCCAGGACTCTGGGATCATGACCTGAGTGGAAATTAAGAGTCAGATGCTCAACCCACTGAGCCAATCAGGCGCTTCCAGATGCAACAACTTACCCTTCACGTTAAAAGAAATATCTCAACATGCTCCACAGCAAGAAATTCCACTGAGATATAAGGCCCCTAAATTTTTGTTGGGTTTATGCAACCTCTGACATGCAAATATCTTACCAATAAGTCTAGAGTCATGGCTACTTCTTCCTCACTCAGTCAAATCAATATAATGGACCAGTGATATCTCATGGAAGGGAAAAACAATCAAGATTCTTGTGAACTAAATTAGGACACACAGCTGAGAAGCTGGTATACCCCTGAGGTAGGACAGTAAGTGTATATTGCTGGCCTAGCCAGCTGAAAGCAAACTGCTTCTGATGGTCCTTACTAACTGGTATAATGTTAAAAAAGCATTTGCCAGATCCTTAGCTACATGTCAGGTACTCGGGGATGTATTAATTTGTTCAAGAAATAAAACCACATCTGGTACAGCAGCTGTAATTGGAGTCACCATCTGATTAAGCTTACGACAATCTATAGTTATTCTCGAAAATGCATCTGTCTTCTGAACAGGCCAGCTAGGTGAGCTGAATGAGGGTGTGGTGGGAATTACCACCCCTATTCTAATGACGGAAGTAATCTCTGTAATCCTTTTAGGAATAGACTATTGTTTTCGGTTTACTATATTCCTAGGTAGAGGCATTCTAGTAGTTTCCACTTGAAGTTTCCCAAGATAGCCCTCACTGGATGAGTTAGGGAACCAATGTGGGGATTTTGCCATCTGATGAGCATATCTATTCTAATTATGTATTCTGTAACTGGGGAAAAAACTGCAGAATGAATGAGTTCACAGACCCACTGGCCCCACTGTGAAATGGACCAGAGCTAAAATTCCATTGATCACCTGACCTCCACAAGTTCTTACTCTGACTGGTAGATCTCAGTAGTGTTTTTGGTTCTTCTGGAATTAATGTCAGTTCAGAGCCAGTTTCCAGGCATCTCTAAAAGATCTGATTATGTCTTTTTCTCCAATGTACAGTTACACCCATGAGAGACTGTAAGGGCCTCTGGAGAAGACTGGGAGAAAGAGTAACATCATAAATTTTTGGCAATGAACATGAATTCTTCCTTAAGGGAGCCTGGCCTCCCCTTCATTCAAGGTTCAAATCTGGGAATTGACTGAGGAGCCATGATTCTGTATTTTTATGATTCAGATTAGACTTTTCTTCACTTGACCTAGAACTTTTCTTCTTATACAGATCAAATAAGAACTTAGTAGGCTTCTTATCTATTTTATTCTGTTAACACCATGATGGACTAGTCAACCCCATGAGTCTGCATGAGTCAGACTACTCTGATTGCTGCTTTGACCCTGCTGTCCAATAAGATAAGCACACTCACCTTTCCTTTAGTGCTGCCACTTGGCTCCTGCCACCCCATGATCCAATTCGTCCCATTGCATTTAAGTTTCACAATTCAGCAACTGCAGTTTGGCATCGTAAGGTCTGGCCTACAGAGAAGATCAATCACAAAGCTCTTCAAAGATGCTGGGACTCCCTCCCAAATTTATTTCTCACAGTCTTGTAAAACATTGGTCTTCTAGACCCTCCCAGGGTGGATGAATATGTCTAAAATGACAAATTCTCTCTAACATTCCAATCTCCATGAGCTTTTGCATCTCTACCTCTACATTACACCAAGGCAAGTCTGACATTTCAAACTTGTTTGCTGTGGGAACTTTTTAGTCCACGTATCAGCCAACCAACCAACCAAACTGTTAGAGCACTTTCTAATTCCCTGAGATGCAGTATCAGATGCAGAATCTCTGCTTAGTGAGCCCATATCAGCAAATTCTGAGGGATCCAACTTTATGTTCCTTCTACCATTATCCTACACCCTTATTGTCCAGTCCCACACATGTTCTCCAATTTCTGTCTAAGTTAGAAAACTCAAGTAGTTCTTTTGGAATGTAGTGCACCTCCTCACAGGCCACACTTTGTACCTCACCTTTTAGGGATCTGTTGAGACTTTAGTGTTGTTAGGTCTAGAAGCAAAGAAGGGTGGTGGAGCCCATCCCAAGGAAAATTAGCATTATTTTGCATGGAAACTACCACAGGGGAGGCCATTACTGTTTCCTCAGACAATGCAGAGTTAATCTCCTCATATTGGGTAGAAAGGCGACTTCCACTGGCAAAGAAAACTCTTCAGAATGTAGGGCTCAATGTCTCCAGCTTTATCAGAGTCTTCTCACATATCCCCATGATAACCCTTAGGATCCCATTCCTTCCCAATCGGTACCCTTACTTTAACAGCAGACACCCTTGTATTATAATCCAGCCAGTTGTAGGATGAGATTCTGGTTTTGATTCTCAGCAATTTCAGCCCTCAACTACAGGAGATAAGGATCTCCTTCAGGGAATACAGAGACTTTCAGGTCATTTGTACATTTGAGCTGGGAATTTGAATGCCTGACCTCATCCTTTTCTTTCACTGCATTGTCCAACAACATTAGGAACAGTAAGATAATCTCATTATATTTGTTAGTTTGATCAAAATGTTTAAAAGAATCATATGCAAAGAGATCCAGATCCTTGTTTCTTATAAGTGGATAATTAGGAATACCCAGTGGTGGTATTTGTGTGTCTGTATTGCCAGATCACACCATGGACTATCAATGTTCTCGTCACTACTGGAAATAATCTTCAAATTTCATCAGGCTAGAGAGAGAATTCCAGAAACCCCAGAACCAATTTAGAAAACTCATCCATAAAACAATCTCTCTCTAGAACTACTGTCTCTGTACCAAGATCTCACTAACGAATTCTATGAAATACTTAGGAAAAAAAATAAATTATGTTAGTTAATAAAGGAGGAGAAAATATTTCCAAACTAATCTGATGAGGCCATCATAATCCTGATAAGAATACCTGACAAAGGCATTACCAATTATAGAGCAATAACTCTCGTAAGTATAGTGTAAATATCCCTAACAAAACATTAGCAAAGCAAATGCAGTAATTTCTAAAAATAATAATGCACCGTGGCTAAGTGGTATTTATCCATGTAATTCACAAGTGTTTTAACATTTAAAGTTCAATCAGTGAAAGCTACTATAGTGTCAAATGAAGGAAGAAAAGCACTGTGATGTGTTGAACATCATTGTTTTAATATATAAAGCCAAAACATATGACTAATTGTAAAATCCATTCATGACATAGAAAAAGAAATTCTCTTAGCAAGATTGGAATAAAAGAAATTCTCTTGGCAAGCTTGAAAAAAGACATCTATGAAAAATCTACAACTTGCATCACACCTAATATTACTAAGATTGGGATTTATGTATGGTCTGCTCTTATCACTTCTAGTCAACATTTTATTGCAGGATTTGGCCATTGTAATAAGTGAAGAAAAAATAAAACACATATGGATTGGAATGGAATTAGTTAAATCATCCCTATTCAAAGACAACATGACTTCTTTTGGTAGGAAAAAAAAAGAACTAAGGAATTAACAGCAATAAAATCTTCTCAAACGAATAAGTGAGGTTCATAATACCTGATGATACAAGATCAATGTACAAAAAACAATTATATTTATACATACCATGAGTCAACAATTGGAAAAGAAAATTTTAAACATTCATTTTATAATTATGTAAAAATACTCATAAAGTAAATAGGAATACATTTTTTAAGTCATGCAAAACTTCCATTTTTAAAACCACAGAACATTAATGGGAGAAATGGGGAGACATATCCATAGCTTGAGAGACCTAATATGTTTAAGAGTCCATTTCCCCAAAATTAATCTATAGGCTGAGTATAATCTCAATAAGAATCACAACATTCTTATCATTCTTATCACAACATTCTTATCTATTCTAGCTTATCAGTTAGATAAGCCTGTACTAAAATTTATATGAATATACAAAGGGCCTAGAATTTTCAAAAAAATCTTGAAAAAGAAAAAGAATAAATGTTGGAAGGCTTGCACTACCAGACTTCAAGACTTATTATAAGTTATATTGATCAAGACAGTATGTAATTATCATAAAGATAGACAAATAAATCAATAGAATAGGAGAGAGGCTCCAAATGAGCCCACAGTAATATAGAAAATTGACTTGCAAGAAAGGTGACAAATAACTTCAATGAGGAAAGAACAGTCTTCTCAACAAATAGTCCCAGGACAAATAAATATTCATATGGAAACAAAAAATAATTCATACCATACACAAAAATTAGTTTGTACTGCACGATAGACCTAAACACAAAAATTAAATTGATAAGGCTTTTAGAAGACAGTGTACATGTGGCTCAGTTAGTTAAGCATCCAACTCTTGACTTCAGCTCAGGTCATGCTCTCACGGTTCATGAGTTTGAGTGGAGCCTGCTTGGGATTCTCTCTCCCTCTCTCTCTGCCCCTCCTCTGCTTGTTCTCTCTCTCTCTCTCTCTCTCTCTCTCTCTCTCTCCCTCTCTCTCTCTCAGAATAAATAAAAACAAACTAAAAAAAAAGACAATATGCAAGAATATTTTTATCATAATTAAAAACATTAAGAACATGGATAGGCAAGCTGTAATATCAGAGAAAAGTTTTCAAAAATATACATTCATAAAACATATTTGACAAAGGACTTGTATCCAGAATATATTCAGAGTTCCCATAACTCAATAACAAAATAAAAGTAAATCTAATAAAAATATGGGCAAAAATGTGAACAGACACATCACAAATTAAGTAATACAAATGGCCGATAAATATATAAAACGGTATTCAGCATGATTAAAATCAGCAAAATGCAAATAAAAATGACAAATTACTAAATATCCAGTAAAATGGCTAAAAAGTAAAAGACTAACAACATTGATATTGTAAGGACCTGGAACAACCAGAGCTCTTATGCATTGCTGATAGGTATGTAAAGTGATATGACCACTTTGAAAAAAATTTGGTAGTTTCTTTTAAATTGCTTATTTTTGGACCCAGCATTCTACTTCTAGGTATTTATCTAAGAAAAATGAAAACATATGTCCGTACAAAGACTTGGACAAAAATGTTCATAGCAGCTTTAATCACAATAGTTCAAACCTGGAAATACTCCAAATGTACATCTGCAGAAAACTGGATTAAACATGCTACTGTATGGCCATAAAACAGAATACTACTCAATAATAATGATGAAAGACTTGTTAATTCACTCAACAACATGGCGATTCTCCCAAATAATGTGCAGAACGAAAGAAGCCAGACACAAATAGTACATGTGGAATGATTCCATTTATGCTAAGCTTTAGAATAGGCAAAATTTATCTAAAGTGAGAAGAGACTCATAATACTATTTGCCTAGATTGGGGTGAAGGGCGGATGAGTGGAATGGGACACTGAAAAACTTTCTGGGGAGATAAGAATGCCCCATATTATGATATAGGTGTGGAGTGTGGGTTACTCAGTTGTATCTATGTTTTAGGATTGTACATCTATGATTTGTATAAAGTTATATGCCATTTCACGCTTCTTGGTTTCAGTTACCTGAAGTCAATGGTGGTCAGGAGCAGATGTCCTCCTGACATATTGTCAGAAGGTCAGTAGTAGCCTAACGCTTCATCACAACATCTACACCATTCACCTCACTTCCTCTCATCATGTAGGCATTTAATCATCTCATATCATCAAAAGAGGAAAAGTGAATACAGTACAATAAGATATTTTAGGAGAGACAGAAAAAACACATTTGCAAACTCAGTATTTTGCTACAATTGTTCTATTTTATTATTAGTTATTATTAATCTGTTAGTGTGCCTAGTTTATAAGTTAAACTTTATCATGGGGATGTATGCAGAGGAATGAAACATAGTATCGTGTTCAGTACTATCCACGGTTTCAGGCATCCACTGCAGGCCTTGCAAAGTATTCCCTGGGAATAAACGGGGAAATTACTGTATTTTGGTATGTAAAATTTACTTTAAAAAAAGTAATTAAAATACTACTACAATTAATAATAATAATCAACTGGTAGGTACAAAATGGATGAAAATATAGAGAAAATCAGAATGGAGGAATACTGATAACTGTAGAAGACAAATATTAATTGGTTCATGGGGTTTCAGTATTCTATTTTATTTACTTGTTAATAAGTTTTAAATTTCCTATAATAAAAAGTTAATAATAATTTGATAGGCAATACAAACAGTAATCCTTATTATATTTTATGTAAAAAAAATCGAATTGCTTACATATTATATATAAAAATAAAAGATTTTTTTAAACTTAAAAAAACAATTGGAACAAATCAAAAATAAGAAGACAAACAGCTCAATTCAACAGAGGTGAAAATTTGAACGGAAACTTCCCTAAAATACACAGATGGCCAGTAAGCATGTGAAAATATGGTCAACATTATTAGTCATTAGGGAAAAGGCACATTAAAATCACAATGATAAGTCACTACACACCCATCAAAATAGCTATAGCAAAAAACATCAGCAATACCTAATGCTGACAAAGGTATTGAACAACTAATGGGAATGCAAAGTTAAACGTACACTTTTCAAACTCCTTAGCAATTTCATTCCTAGATATTGACACAAGGAAAACAGAAACACATGTCCACAGAAGGACTTGTAAAAGGATGTCCATAGCAGTTTTACTCCTAATAATTAAAAAACTGGATGGGGCGCCTGGGTGGCTCAGTCAGTTAAGTGTCCCACTTTGACTTAGGCCATGATCTCATGGTTCATAAGTTTGAGCCCCACGTCGGGCTCTGTGCTGACAGCTCAGAGCCTGCAGCCTGCTTTGGATTCTGTGTCTCCCTCTCTCTCTCCCCCTCCCCCACTCCTGCTCTGTCTCTCTCTCTCTCTCTCTCTCAAAAGTACATGAACATTAAAAAATTAAAAAAAAAACTGGAAACAAATCCAATATTTATCAACTGGAGAATGGGTAAACAAGTTTTAGAATATCCATACATTGGAAAGTGTTTCAGCAATAACAAGGATACTAATGATATTCACATCATGGCTGAATCTCAATAGCGTTGTATTAAGTAAAGGAAGCCAGAAACAAAATATCACACATTCTATAATTCTGTTCATTTGAAATTCTATGAAAGGAAAAAATAATCCAGTGATGGAAAGTAGATCAGCGATTGCCAGGGTTCAGTAGGTGGGAGGAGGAAATTGGCTGCAAAGGAGTAAATGAGAACTTGTTGGGATGAAGGAGATACTTGGTCTCGTGATTGTAGAAGCAATACTGTAGCTATATACATTTGACAAAACTCATAAAATCAGACACTTTAGAAGGGCAGATTTTGCATGTTTAAAAAAAAGTATTGGGACTGTATTTTTACATACTCAGGATCTATCTTCCATGGGAAGTTTAATTTTCTCCCTAGTACCGATTCTGACAAAATGACAAGTGTGATCGCAGAAACGACAGCAGTATAAAACCCATTACACATGACATAGAATGGAAACTGGGCTTATGCTTTGGCACAGGCACCAAAAGTCTCAGGAAACACGAAGATCTGCTTAAACTCAGTCCTCTGTGACTCCGTCACAGTAAAACCTCCTCCCACTGGAATTGCTAACGGACGGCGTGGCTTTAAATACACAGTTCCCAAGTCAGTTCTAAGTAAAGGCCGACTTCCTACTTGCTGACAGTACCTTATGGTATCAAAGTGCTTCCGCAAGAAGTTGTTTCCTCGTGCTATTTCACAGTTTTCTGTCTTTCTTCTGAGTCAGAGAAGGAGAAATAGCTCAGTTGTTGATATCTGAATGGATGAAAATGAGGCACAGAAATAACTTGTCTATATTGAGAGACAAATGAAGCTAAAAAGGCAATGATTTGACTAGTGATGGGATCAATGTACCCACAATACTTTTCGTTTTTTTTTTTTCTTTTTAATTGTTTTAAGGATGAAAAATTCAAACAGTATCCCTGAGAATTCAGGAGATGAGTGATATTCGTGGTATTTTTAAGCTCCTAGCTGTCATTTTTTTTTTTTTTTCTGTACCAGAGGTCATGGAATGCAAAGGGGGAAAAGGGGCGTTCTTGATTTTTCGTATATCCTCATCTACAGGAAGCTGGCAATTCCAAGCGGCTGACAGTTTCCTAACAGTGTTTACAGCCAATTAGGATATTTGGACAGCAGCGCACAGAAGATCTGACAGAGAGGATCTGGGTTGTGCCTGCTGCCAAACTCAGTGCCCACAGTCACCCTTCTCAGGCTGCTTCTCAGAGCTGTGTCCTAGCAACAGGTATTTTAGAGATAAGAATGTGTGTATGTGTATCTCTGTGTTGCGGAGGGGGCGGGGAGGTGTTGAAGGGAGAAAAGGGGACACCGGAAGGCAGTGAGTTCCTGTTTTCTCTACAGTACTCAGCCAGGTACATTCACCATATTTAGTAAGTCTGACAGCCCTATGTCAGAATTTGGTGGGAAATCTCTCTCACTTTCCCTTCTTGCATCCCAGTGTTCCCCCCACTGATTCCACCTCCAGCTGAGGCAAGTGCTTTGTGGAAAATGGATTGGCAAAGGAAAGGATGTATCAAGGCAAGAAGACCTCCTGGCCATTGCAGTGAACCGGGATCAACCAATAGTGATTATGGAGATGTGAAAAAGTTGAAGATACAAGAACAATTCAGGAGGCAGAACTGAAAGGTCTTGGTGATTCAACTGGGTGTGTGAATTAGGCAAAGAATTCTTGCCTGAGCAACTGGCAGAGAGCAACATTTTCATGGAGCTAGAAAAACAGAAAAAAGATGCTAGCTGAGTTGGGAGTGACAGGGAAGTAGAGCCAGGTAAGGGATACATGTGAAATCCAACAGCAGTCTTCAACTGTGCAGCATACTTGTGGGCCCATGGTTTTCTGTTTGTTTATTTAATAGTCTATGTGATGCTCTCCAGGCTTCTTTCTGTACACTTTCATGCCCACTTGCTTCACTTCCTCCATCCACTAACACACTTATATTTATTTTTTTTTTTTAATTTTTTTTTAACGTTTATTTATTTTTGAGACAGAGAGAGACAGAGCATGAACGAGGGAGGGGCAGAGAGAGAGGGAGACACAGAATCGGAAGCAGGTTCCAGGCTCCGAGCTATCAGCCCAGAGCCCGACGCGGGGCTCAAACCCACGGACCGTGAGATCGTGACCTGAGCCGAAGTCGGACGTGTAACCGACTGAGCCACCCAGGCGCCCCAACACACTTATATTTAGCTTCTTTTAGTTCCTTGAATGTTCCTTGCCCTACCTCACATCTGTCACTTTGCAAATGTCTTCCTTGCTTGAGTGCTTTTCTCCCTCCTTCCAGTCCTCTTTCCATGGCTCACTCTTCAGTTTCCCACCTAGGCCATCGTTTTCCCTGGAAGCCTTCTCTGTGCCATTCCCAACCTCCCCGTGCCTACAGGAGGCAATGCTTTGAGCTACTTCTACTTCCTCCATCATAGTGCTTATCAAAGTATTGAAATTGGACCCTTAATTGTCTGTCTCCACCTCTCTATTGTAAGTTCTGCCAGACAGAAGCAATGTTTTCCTTGTCAATAAATGAGCCTAAAGAATCACAATAAAAGTTAAATACGTATTAGTAGAATTGAATATTTTAAAAAGTATCTATCAAACATAAAACAAAAAACATACAAAGGAACCCATATTCTCAGTCTTTGTATTCATTATGACATATCTTCATTTATATAAATTTATGCTTCAATTATAATTTATAATAATAATTATATATATAATACAATTATATTTGTATACTATATCTCATATACCTATACATATTATTATATACATATATATGCAGTTGTCTCCCCTTATCCACAGGGGATATGTTCTAAGACTCCCAGCCAACGCCTGAAACCATGGGTAGTACCAAACCCTATATATATACTATACTTTATTTTTATATATATATATATTATATATATATACACAGTATATATATAGTATAATACTATAGTACTATAGTATAGTATATATACTAGTATATATACTATATATACTATATATATACTAGTATATATATAGTATACTAGTATAGTATAGTATAGTATAGTATATATAGTATATATGCAGTATATATACTATTTGTTACTATATATAGTATATATATATATAGTATACTAGTATAGTGTAGTGTATATATAGTATATATACAGTATATATACTGTTTTTTTACTATATATATAGTATATATGTATATATATATAGTATACATATAGTATACTAGTATAGTATAGTATATATAGTATATATACTATATATATATAGTAAAAAACAGTATATATATATATATATATAGTATAATACTATAGTACTATAGTATAGTATATATACTATATATATATAGTATATATATTATACTAGTATAGTATATAGTATATACACTATATATATATAGTACTATAGTACATATATAGTATAGTATATATATAGTATATAGTATATATATATAGTATATATATAGTATATATATAGTATATAGTATATGTATATTGTATATATATAGTATAGTACTATAGTATATACATATTATAGTACTATAGTATTATCGTATTATAGTATATATAGTATATACTATAGTATAATACTATATATATATATATAGTATAATAACTGATAGGGAAGTCTGGGTGCCTCAGTGGGTTATGCATCTGACTCTTGATTTTGTCTCAGGTCATGATCTCATGGTTTGTGGGTTTGAGCCCCCCCTTCGGGCTCTGAGCTGACAGTGTGAAGCCTGCTTGGAATTCTCTCTCTCCCTCTGTCTCTGCTCCTCCCCCTACTTGTGCTCTGTCTCTCTGTCTCTCTCAAAGTAAATAAATAAACTTTAAAAAAATTAAAACAATAAAAACTAATAATAAAGTGGAACAATTATAACAATACACTGTAGTAAAAGTTTTGTGAATGTGGTCTCTTTCTGACTCTCAAAATACCTTATGGTATTGCACTCACCCTTCTTCTTATGACGATGTGAGATGATAAAAGGCCTATGTGATGAGATGAGGTGAGGTGAATGATGGAGGTATTGTGATGTAGTGCTACGCTACTATTAGACTTCTGAGGATTTCTCAGAGAGAGGATCACCTGCTTCCAGACTGGTTGCCAGCCGGTAACTGAAATTGCAGGAAGTGAAATTGTGGATAAGGGAGGACTACTGTATGTGTGTACACACACACACACACACACACACACACACACACACGCGCGCGTGCGCGCGCGTACACACACACATAACAGACTAAGAATTAGGAAATAGAATTCTATATGAAATTTTATCCTTGAACAGCAGAGTGTGGCCTTATATATGACATTCAAATACTTTGGGTATAAATTTTATCATCTGTACAAATAAGAGGATGAGAAAAGTTTTGTTTCTTCAGATTTAAGATTATGTAGATGTATAAAAATAAGCAACAGAGATAAATCTAAGGCTTGTCAACCACCAGATGTAAACATAGATTTTCAAAAATAAGGTAGGAATTGGGGTGATGTCCAATAATATGGGAGTGGAAATAGATTTCAAACTTCTTTCAAAAGCAATATTAGAAGTATTATGACTTCTTAAAAATTTATGACTGTATTCTCCAAGTTTGACTTTGTATTTTGGAAATATTTAGGTAAGCCTAGCACTAGACTTGTTCTTCAAGATCATTAAAGCGCACCATAGTACAGAATACTCAACTGGATCTAGTTAGTACTGGGAAAGACCTTCCACTAATATTGAATATTAATGTAGGGCAAGATGGAGACTGGAGATGCAAACAAAATACTTGGATACTACAATGATAAACACTAATATAATAGCACCTCATTTCCTAACAAATGTATAATGGTTCACCAATACTAGAGGAAGTGGAAATCCTGTTAACTGGTCTGGAACCAAAGAAACACCAGTTGAGAAAGACACACAGAGATCCTTTCATTCAATCTCACTTGAGTTTGTGACTTCTTGAAACACCCTAGCTGTACGACTTGCTCTTGAGTATTTCTGAGGAGGCTGGAAGCAACTAATTCCCTCTTTGGACAACACTATCTACTGCAGAGTATTTTATTATCCTCCCCAAAGCTTCCATTCACTGGCGTTGGTTCTGCCACTGTGGTCAAGCAAAACACATCAAGAATCTCTTTCACGGGACAGCCTTGAATTAAGCAAATCTGAATGAATTCCCAATTTTGTATTTCTATGCAACATAAAAATATGACAATCAAAACCTTTTTTGAACTATATATGAATAGAAATTTAATTCCTTTTTATTCACTAAATTACAGAAATTAAAGTTTAGCTTAAATTCTGATTCATGTTTTTAAACTGAAGCTACCCTCTTTTAAGAGTATCATACCACCTTCCTGCCTCTTTTCTTTAGTCTGACTGACATCAATAACCAGTCTAATTGCTCTCATTCTTTGCTTTTCAGTGCGTGCAAGGTGGGTGGTCAGTTTGTATGACATCTAGCATTAAATGCTTGCTGAGTTCCCTCTTTTAAGAAATAGCTTGATATATTTTGCTGTAATATGCTGCTAGTTGAGGTATACTGGCGAGTGGAGGGAGGACGGTGTGAGCCAAAGCAACTTTTGCTTTCTAAAGTGTGTTGTAATACAGGGCTAAGAAAACGACAACTATAAAACAGTGAATTCTTTGGAGGAAGACCAGACCTAATTTTGTAATGTGGCCTAGAAAGTTACTATCTAATAACCTTCATTAAATGAGTTAATTTCACTCAGCCCTAGGGTCTTCATCTATAAAATGGGAATAATATTGACTTTGCAGGCCTGTTGTGATAATTAAAATGAGGCACTTTAGCACACTTCATCTAGTAAAATGCCTGGCTGTTGCTTCTCCCATTTCAAAGCTAGTGCAGAGTTAGAAACTTTATCTCTTAGCTCTCAATAGCTTCCCCAGGCCTCTGCACCCTCCTAAATAGTATGGCTGCCTAGACAACTCTTCAGCCCCACATTCAGGCCGGGGGGCATCATTTGCTCTGAGCTCTTCCCTCCTCCAGCTGGATGATTCTAAAATGAGAGCTCCCTGGCATTGGTGAGGCGACAGACATGAAATGACCTGCCTTATTCTCATCCCTCAGAATAACGGTGCCAGTAGTTCACAAGCTGTTGAGGAATTAAATATTCCCATGATCCAGTTTGGTATGTCCCTGAGTAACTGACCCTGCTTTGCCCCTCACAGCTCTCTTCGTGGTCTTCTTGGGATGGCTTTGGATGACAGAAGCCTGATGCAATTGCCCAGTGAACCAGAGGAAGGAAATGTATACAGAATATCGATCATGTGCCAAGAAGTGTGCCAAGTCTGAGCCTCAAAAACATTCATTGATGGGCATCTGGGTGGCTCAATCGATTAAGCATATGACTCTTGATTTTGGCTCAGGTCATGATCTCACAGTTAATAGGATTGAGTCCCCCATCTGCCAGCACAGAGCCTGCTTGGGATTCTCTCTCTCTCTCTCTCTCTCTCCCTCTCTCTCTCTCTCTGGCCCTCTCCTGCTAGTGCTTTCTCTCTGTCTCTGTCAATAAATAAATAAGCTTAAAAAGCACTCATTAAGATATTCACACATTCATCCATGCATTCATTCATTTATTCATGAAAAGCTATCTCAAGCCACCTCCAGGCCAAGTTGTGTGTGACAGTCTTAGAGAAGAATTTATAATATAGTAAAAACCACAATTAAATGTGTAAAACATAGAGAAATTATACAGTGAAAGGAATCTTTACTCCCTAGGGTTGGGAGATCCTGGAAAAATGACATAGAAACTGAGGTTGGAAAGGGAACAGGCTTTTAGGCTTGGGAAACATGAAAACACAGGAGGCCTAGCCTGGCATAGCTTGTTATAGTATAGAAATATCCATACATTGATATCACAAAAGCTTGACGTGCAAAAGGAGAATCTGAAATAGCTTAGGCTAGAAAGAGGGTGTCATGAAAAATGAGACCAAAGACATAGAATTTAATCGAAAACTATGTTGCTTACCAAGGAAGGAAGGAGGGAAATCTCATTGGCTGGTGGTTGGGCTGCTCATCACATTTCAGTTCCTTCACATGATGAAATCACAGGCTTTCTGGCCAAAAGAAAGTTATAAAATAAATAAGTAATGTACAACATGATGACTGTAGTTAACCCTGCTATATGGGATACATGAGAGATGTTAAGAAACGTAAATCCTAAGAGTTCTCGTCATAAGGAGGAAAGAACTTTTGTTCTTTTTTTCTGCCTTTTCTTTTTATTGTATCGATATAGGATGATGGATGTTTATAAATTCTACACCTGAAACGAATATTACACTGTATGCTAACTAACTGGAATTTAAATAAAAACATGAAGCTAAAAAATAAATAAAAATTAAAGAAAAGGAAATACGGATCTCAGTCGTATAGCTGTAAGGAATTGAATTATATCAAGGTTCCAAGAGAGCTTGGAAGGGGATCTTGAGTTTCAGGTGAAACACAAGCCCAAAGGACATTTCAATTTCAATCATATCAGACCCCAAACACAGAACCCAGTTATGACATGCCAGACTCCTCACCCATGGAGATTGTGAGATAATAAATATTATTTTAAAAAATAAACTTACTGTGGTAATCACTTCATAAAGCATGAAAGTCAACCCATTGTGCAAACCACTCCTTAAATGTGTACAGAGGTGTATCTGAATAAAACTGGAAAAAAATCACAGACTTTCTTTCTATGAGACGACAACCTAAGATCCATTCAAGATTTGGATTTTGTCAGCCCTGGAATGGAGACTTTGTGACACACAGGCAATAGGGATAGAACTTGTAATGTGAGGGCAGGAGGATTCTTGGGATAAACACGGTAAAGAAATCCTATGAAGCCCTAACCTCTGTGAAGTTTATCTGTGAAGGACAGTGACAACTTAGAATTAAAAGGGGTACAGGGGTGCCTGGGTGGCTCAGTTGGCTGAGCGTCCTACTTTGGCTCAGGTCATGATCTCACGGTTTGTGAGTTCGAGCCCCGTGTTGGACTCTGTGCTGAAAGCTGAGAGCCTGGAGCCTGCTTTGGATTTTGTGTCTCCCTTTCTCTCTGCCCCTCCCCTGCTCATGCTCTGTCTCTTCCTCTCTCTCAAAAATAATAAATAAACATAAAAAATTAAAAAAGGGGTACAGGACTTGTCTGGTAACTGTTAACGTATTCTCATTTTGCCCAAACCCTATATACTCTTCTAAAGAACAGCAAGTTATAAAAGATGGAGTGATGTTTAATATAAGAGGGTTGATTTTTTTTTCCCCCTCAGGAATGTGCACATGTGTGTTCTATACATTTTTCAGGACTAATGAAGAATTCTAAGCATGTAGAGTGTTGATCAGATTTGCATTTCATAAATATTACCTTGATCACAATGCAGAAGATGAATTTGTAGGGGTGAAGCTGGAGGTAGATGAATTAGTTATAGGAGGCTACTGCAATGTTCTTGGGGAGAGATAATGATGGATTAAACTAAGAAGAGCCACTGGGAATAGAAAGGAGATGATGAGGTGATTTAATAAAAACCTTCAGAAAATAGCAAACATAATGGAGAATATTTAGACGCATTCTGTTTAAGTTGGAATAAGCCTTGTGTACCTGCTATTACTACTACTTTTCAATATAGCACAGAGATCCTGGTGAATTCAGTAATTTTAGAAAAAGAGCTAAAATGTATATAGATTGGAAGGGAAGAGACAGTGTGTGATTATTTACAGATGAGGTAATGAGATGCATAAACACACACACACACACACACACACACACACACACACACACACAGGAAAATCCACAAACTATTAAAACTAAAAATAGAGTCCATTTATATGCTGGGTATAGGATTGCGTTAAAAATCAACAAAAGATCGACAAATTCCATCAAAAATAATTGTGCCAAAGACCACATATCGACTCAGAGTTTCTCCTCACACAGCTCTCTCCGTTTTTTCCCTTTCACATCTAAGAATGGGAAAACTCCCTGCCTCTTTTGTGGGCACCCTGTACCTAGACCCAGGGAACCCTACTATTCCTTGTGGTTTTCCTACATTCTAGCCACACTTGAGCAAAATGTCTTTTATTAAATTCTCCTACTAGAACTCTGACAAATATCATCCCTTCTCAAGACAATTAGTATTAGGCACCACAGAAATTCCATCCTTTTTGTCTGTCATTGGTCCAACGGTTATTTGTTGACATGTAGTCTCATTTTGCCAATTAAATATGACAGAGAATCTCCCAATTAGCTTCCAGGGAAAAGTTTATCCACTCATGAAAAAGAAGCCTGGGAAAAGATGGTTCGCTTTTTCCTCTCGACATTGCCTTACCTGGAGGTGGAACTTGAAATTTCTGAATCTCTTAGTATCAGCATGTGGATGAAGTTACCCCAAAGAATCTGTTCTACACTGTATGAATGAAATGAGAGAAGAAGAAAGAAAGTAAAGGGCCAGACTCTAGGCAACTTTGACAGATAGGTCAAAGTGTGAGGGAGGAGCCTGAGAAGTGATAAAGAAGTATCAAAGCACAGGAGATGAACCAGAAGAAAGAAAAATTATAGAAATTAAGAAAGAAAGAGCTTCAGGGCACCTCCGTGGCTCAGTCGGTTAAGCCTCCCATTCTTGACCTCCGTTCAGGCCACGATCTCACACTTTGTGAGTTCGAGCCCCATGTAGGGCTCTGCGCTGATAGTGCGGAGCCTGCCTGGGATTCTCTCTCTCCCTCTCCCTCCTCCCCTCCTCCACTTGTGTGTGCACGTACTCTCTCTCTCTCTCTCTCAAAATAAATAAATAAATAAACTTAAATTTTTTTTTTAAAAGAAAGAGCTTCAAGAAAAAGGGAGTGGCCAATACTACACTGTTGAAGGGACCGGTAAGGTAAGGTCTGAGAAGAGACTGTACGATCTAAAGCAAAAGAATATATGATTGGTACCGTACAACTTCCATCAGTTTGAATAATTAGGCCATTTCTGAAAAATTGATTGATTTTAATCGAGTCTACCTCATGTATTTGAACATTGTACTTATGGCCCGAAGTGGTACAGGATCTGAGTTTCTACTTCTGCATATATTCTCTCTCTCCAGCTCTATCTCCTAAACCTCCATTACTAGCACAGTGTCACTTCCCTTTAGGGCTTTTACACTGTAACTCAGCCTCATCACTTTGAAGGCTGCTTGTGGCCCTGGCTGCTGCTTGAGTTGTAGCTAAGTGACTCTCCAGTAAAGTAAGCCCTGTGGCAAAAAGCAGAAGTACTGATCAGAGCCAGAGCTTTTGGGTGCTCCTTCTTCTTCTTCTCCTTCTCCCCCTCCTTCTTTTTAATGTTAATTTGTTTTTGAGAGAGAGATAGAGAAAGAGAGAGAGAGAGAGAGAGCACTGGGGAGGGACAGAGAGACAGGGAGACAGAATCCGAAGCAGGCTTAAGCTCTGAGCTGTCAACACAGAGCCTGATACGAGGCTCGAACTCACAAACCCTGAGATCATGACCTGAGCTGAAGTCAGATGCTTAACCTATTAAGTCAGCCAGGTGCCCCTGGGTGCTCCCACTTCTGATGACATTTCTGGCTAAGGTTTAATTCACTAATACCTGAAATCTACATGTTGCAGCAGGCAAGTGGTTTGGAGTTCGGAAAGAAGCAGATTAGAGCATGGAATTCCTTGAGGAGGATGTTCAAGAGAAAAGTCTAGAAAGTATACTGTCAAAAGAGAAAACAGTAAGTACTTTTCCTTTCCTTCCTTCCTACCTCCCAACTTCCCTCCCTCTTTTTTTTTTAAAATTAATCTTTTTCAAATTACTAATGCCATTATAATACTTACAGATATTTCGAAAATAATCTAAGCTTTCCTAATTCTTTTGCACTACTTGGGATTTTTTCCTCTCCCATGTCACACTGTTGACAGGGGTGGTCAGGTGGTCAGGTCAGACAAGAGGCTACATGATCTGAAGCAAAAGCAATTGCAGTTGAGCAGCGGTGCTGAAGCCCAGTTGTTAAGGCTTGAGAAGTGAAAAAGGAGCTGGCTCATGAATGCGTTCCCTCTCTGCCTGTATTTTCTCCCGATTTAATACCAAGGTGATTCCCATTCTGCTTCTCCTCCACTTTGCCTACTTTCCTTTTCAGCTTCAGTGATGAGTCTCTGGCACTCAGGTTAATTTCCCCTGTATTTTAATCATTTCTGCTTTCTCATTTTGACCTTTCCTTCATTTCTAATTGACACCCCCAGATTGCCATGAGAAAATTAAGTCACCTCCATCCATTTCAGAGGCGCAAAGTGTGTGTTGCTCAGCCACAAATTTCTCTATCTCATTTTCTTCCCTGAGATTAGTCAAAGAGAGCAAGAAATGGGTGACCTGTTTGTCTGCAGTAGTTAAAAATTTAGCATATAGCAACAGCGCATTTACCTCATTTCCTAAGGGTATGAGACATTTCACAGAAGTGATTTTTAAAGATAACAGGAAGATACTGCTCCTCAAGCTCCAATATTTAAAAGAAATAACTTTTTCTTTTTTAAATGGAATATTTATGAAGACTGATTATTGTGTCATCACTTACTAAATAGCAGCCTCAATGCATAATGCAGTTAGAAAAGACGCGGTGATGATGAGCACTCGGGCTCCCAGCCTTATTTTCTTAGCTCTGACAGCCTCTTCAGGTGAAACTGTGACTTTGTGGTTACTTAAGTTCTCTGAGACTAGTTGGTTTCTTCTAAAATATGAGAGCTTAAGAGCTTTAACATGATGCTTTTTTTTTTTTTGAGAGAGAGAGACAGACAGACAGAGACAGTGAGAGTGGGGGAGAGGCAGAAAGAGAGAGGGAGAGAGAGAATTCTTACAAACCGTGAGATCATGACCGAGCTGAAACCAAGAGTCAGATGCTTAACTGACTGAGCCACTGAGCCACCCTGGTGCCCCTAACCTGATGCATCTCTGAGAGCTCTTCCAGCTCTGATATTCTGTGACTCAACTTTGACCTTTTTGTTATTGTGAACCCCAGTTACTAGTATAATAGTTTTTCCCCCCTCTGGAGGTGTTCACAATGTCAGGAAAGGAACACAGAAATCATCTTGAGGATATCTGAGATGGGAACCAGATGGCTGACAATGCCCTCCTGGGTTGTTCAAGGTCAGCAGCTCTGGATCACATGCACCTTTAGCCCCATCATGGCCCTGTGGCCACCACATCTGTTGTTATTTCAGTTACTATTATAGTGATACATTTCGGTAGAGTTTATGGAATAAATAAAGCTTTTCACTAAAGGAATAAATGAACACAAGTCCCTCCATACTATGGAACCAGCATGGCACCCTTCATAAAATACTTCTATCTATCTTGATGTTTTCTTACCTTCTCACTCAGCAGTCCTATCTTTATATGATTTTCAGTCCACCTTTTATAGCCCTTTTCTCTATTTTCCAATATGAGATTAAACATGCCATGAGTTGGGAAGTTGAAAATCACTGTACTTACTAAAAGTATGCATGAAGTAAGTGTTGATGAGTTCAGAATAACAAACTTACTTATTGTCTAATGAATAATCTATTTCTGTATCATTCATTTAGTACCATTTTTGTTAACTTACTTATTCTCAAAAATATTTCAGGTAACTGAAGTTGCTAAATAAGTATAGTCTTGTCATATTAAAATATTTTGACACTCCCCCACATAAGCAGACTAATGTAACCTTACTAGTTTCATTTTAAATAGACCTAAAGTCCAAAAATATTAAAAGATTCAAAGACTATGTATAATATTTACCTTTCTTAAAAGTAAGATTTTATCTTTAAATAATGTCTACACCCAACATGGTCCTGGAACTTAAAAGCCCTGAGATCAAGAGTCACATGCTCCACTGACTGAGTCAGCCAGGTGCCCCTGTATCTTAAAAAAATGAACATAATGGCTAAAAAATATCAAATCTGTCGATGAGGAATCAAACCCTAACCCCTCTCTAGTAGTAGAGTGAAAAGAACGTGGGATTAGGAATCAGGCAGGAATATGTTGAATCCCAGACATAGGTTATAAAGGGGATTGTCCTGGGCAATTACTGAAGGGTTCAAGGTTTCCAAGATGTCACCTGTGAGGTGGGGATGGCAGCACCCATCTGCCATGGTTGGTGGGATGGGTACATTAATTACTTCTTTTACAACACATAAAAGTCTATCTAGAATATATTAGTTTTCCCTCTTCTCTGCTATGATCTCTCAAAGATTTTGGTTGCCTTGAAATTGCCTGCAGAGAGCAATTTGAAATATTTTTTAGGGTCATAAAGAAGTTTATGAAAATGAACACACTTCTAGCAAAGGAAAATCCATTTAACAGGGTAGAAAGTGAGAGCTTGTCTAGCTGAAGTTAATGTAATCAAACCATCAGAAAACCTAAACAAGCTCAGAAACTAATGTTAGCTTAGCTATCAAGAGAGCAGTGCAGTACTGTGGGAGAAACTTGGATGTGGAGTCAGAGACTTGGATGTGAATACTGGTCAGACAACCGTTTACTACCTTTGTGCTTTGGTCAAGTCACTTGATCTTTTTGCGTGTTTGTTTCCTCATGTATGCGATAGAGATATTAATATCTTGTGTGCTTAATATCTTGTATATACTTAGCATATTATAAGGGTGGAGTCAGATTAAATAAGTTACAGATTTCATAAACTAAAAAGTGCTATGAAAAGATGGCAGGTTGTTATTACCCCAATTACAACCTACCTGAATTGGCCAGTATATTTTCCACATGCCTAGTATTTTTTGTTGTCTTTAATTTTTTTTAATGTTTATTTTTGAAAGAAAGAGAGACAGAGCATGAGCACGGGAGGGGCAGAGAGAGAGGGAGACACAGAATCCAAAACAGGATCCAGGCTCTGAGCCATCAGCACAGAGACTGATGCAGGGCTCGAACTCACGAACCGTGAGATCATGACCTGAGCTGAAGTTAGACACTCAACCAACTGAGCCACCCAGGCACCCCTGCATGCTTAGTCTTAATAGTGATTTTTTGCCGTACTTTCACAATAGTATGAATAGCTTACAAAGAGTATTCACATTTTAAAAAATGTATGTGACTTCACTGTGCTATATGCCTAGTTCTATGTTATATCCACATAGTGGATGATTCCAAATAATACAAGATACAGATTGCTTTCATGGAATTGAAAACATAGATGGGAAAACAAACTTGAAACAGAAAAATGTTAGTCTCACAGTCTGAATTCATGGTCTCTCTTCTTACATCACATCTAAACAACTTCAGTTTGGGTTAAGGACCACATGGAGCCCCCAGCGACGCACAACTTGGTTTTCTTATAGGTACTGAGTTTTAAAGAGAGATCTGGGAAGAGCATACAGTTTTCTTCCTCTTTATGGTTCATTCTTTCCTTTTATTCTCTGTGGATGATCTAGTATGCCCAGATACCACAATCTTGCTTCTCAGATTTTTCCTAACTCCTAGAAGGTCAGGTAAAAGTTGAGGTAAAGAGGTAAGGGGGAATGCATTGAGTGGCTTAGACCCACTCTGCTCTTAAAGGTCAGTAAGGCACAGTGGTTAGGAAAGCATGGCTCTGGAACCAGAGAGGACTATATTTTACTGACCTTATGTGAAATCTTGAGTAAGTGCCTTAACACCTCTTAGCTTTGGCTTTCTAAATGAGGATAGGATGCTGCGAGTATTAAATGGGATAAACCATGTAAAGCTCTTGACTGGCACACTGTATAATCCAATAAATCACAGCTTAATAGCTGCTAAAATTTGGATAAAATGGCCCTCTCTTCCTTTTCTAACCACTGCAGAGGCAAAATCTAGAGGGAAGAGCAGAACTTGGATGGATCTAATGAAAAAGGGAACATGGACTGGGTCAACTGAGTCAATTTCTATTTTGAGCCTTAAGCTAAAAAAAGCTTTTTTTTTTTTTTTTAAAGCTTTGACTCTTAGATATCCTCTCATCATACAGTCCAGTTGCAATGAATACCTTTATACATACAACATTTGTTATTTTTGCCAGAGTATTTTTGGATATACCTCGTAATACATTGTTATTAATTTTGCTTTAGTGTAAATAATAAATTATCTTTTCAAGAAATTAAACATGTATTTTTACCTGTAGAAGTTTTTTTTAATATCTCATATTTCTTTCTTCATTAATGTCATATTATCTTCCACATTGTTGAGCATATTTAGAGTCTCTGCTTCAATGTTTTATTCAATAATTCTATTGCCACTACCATTTGGGAGTCTTTTACATTGATTGATTATTTTTTCCTGTTTTTTGTTCCACATTTTTCTGCTTTTTTGGTTACCTTGGAATTTTTCATTAGATAATCCACATTTTGAATTTTACATTGTTGGGTGCTAGACTTTGTTGTGTTCCTTTAAGTAATATTGGTGTTACGGCATATTGTTTGGAATCATTTGGGTCAGTCCTAGATTTGCCTTTAAGCTCTGTTAGGGCAGCTCAAGTGCAACCTTTCTTTTCAGGTTAATTCAGTCCCACTACCAATGTGATGCCTTTAGGAACATTCTATTTGATGCCCTTTGTACTGAGGAGTCTTTTCCTGCCAGCCGTCATCTGAGAACTTGGGAGTATTGTTTAGCTGCTGCTTTTTGGTGGTTCCTTCCCTGGGCTCACGTAATTTCCTCCTGTGAATGTGCATATACCTGTACTCAAAGACTCAAAGGGTCATCCCTGTAGATCCTCCAGAGTTTACTGCTTTCTGTGCAGCTCTCTCCTCTCTAGCACCCTGCCTCTCAAAACTGAGTATGTTTGGCCTCTCCAAACTCCAATCTGTCTCTCTTCAAGTCAGATACGCTGCCAGCCTCTGTTTGAGGCCACTTCTTCCTCCCTGCAGTGTGGTGTAGAGACTGCCTCTAGGCAGAAAGTAGGCAGTTGCTGGGCTCCTCTTAGTGGCTTCCCTTCTCTCAAAGATCACAGTCCTGTGCTGTCCCATGTGCAATGTCTGAAAACCATTGTTTCATCTATTTTGTCTAGCTTTCTGGTTGTTCAAATCAAGGTCAGTCTATTCCCTGTTACAACATCATGGTTAGGAGCAGAAGTCTATAACTCTGCCTTTACTCTTGAATGATTGATTCAGTACTTTTGCACCTATTATTTTATGCACTTACTGCAACTGAGACATTTGCAGTCAGTTTATTTATCTGCATCATTTGTAATGTCATCAGTGCTAGAGAGATCTTACCTGTCTTTAATGTTTACAGTTTCATAACATGATCATTATGAATGAGGGGCTTTGTCTTATTCATCTTGCCTAGCATCACAGGAATGTGGTTTTAGTGCATGTGTGTCTTCAGTTCTCCTTCTGTATTCGCTCTTTGTTTGAGGGTTAAGGCACATGGAGCTTGGTGCTCTATGTCCAGATTACAAGGAGCTAGGATTTCCTTCTCATTTACCGATTTCTTTTTCAGCAAATGCCATGTTCTCCGTTAGTGTATCCTAACATTTTATTGCACCTAGACATTTTTACCAGGTGCAAGGTTGGGGGGTCTGTAACGGCTAGAGATGGAGGCCCATTCTGCACCATTATTGCATTCATAGGCTTGTACAGTCAGTATTTATGTGCCTTGGAGAATTAGGTTGGATGATAGCACCTGGAAAACACTTTCGTCTTTCATTTTAGTTTCATTTCCTGGTGTCATGGCAGATGAGCGCATGTTTCCTTTCAGGTTGGCAGGTATCATTAACCACATTCACCTGTGTTTTCCCTGTAATTTACTTCTTCTGTTCTTCTGGAAGTACATGTCACTCATGGTTTCTTGTAGCTCCCATTGGCCTAACATGTGTAAAATACAAGCGTGAGTCCTGAATTGCTGACTGATCTGAGGTTATTGCAAGCAGATCAAGGGGACGGTGACATAGAACTGGGGGCAAAACTTGGGAATAACCTTGGACAAGTCAATTAACCTGTTTTGGCCTGAGCTTCTTTCTTGGTATAATGCACACGTTAACCTACATCACCTCTTCATCCGTGACAGTCTAAGGCTCTAGCTCTTGTTGATGTTTCTATTAACGGCTAGTTGGTGCATTGTTTTGTGAGTTGTTTAGAGAAGTTCCTTACATTGTATACTTCATTACTGACTTGAGCCACTAATTATCATTTCGTGTTATCTATCTACATACTGAATTTAAAAATGTAGGGGCGCCTGGGTGGCGCAGTCGGTTAAGCGTCGGACTTCAGCCAGGTCACGATCTCGCGGTCCGTGAGTTCGAGCCCCGCGTCAGGCTCTGGGCTGATGGCTCGGAGCCTGGAGCCTGTTTCCGATTCTGCATCTCCCTCTCTCTCTGCCCCTCCCCCGTTCATGCTCTGTCTCTCTCTGTCCCAAAAATAAATAAACGTTGAAAAAAAAAATTAAAAAAAAAATGTGGATGGATCATCATAAGCCTATGTAATCCAATTTCAGATGGTATAACATTAGGAAAAACATAGACTGGCTTCCAAGATGAATTTGAGAATAACTCA
The DNA here is from genome assembly GCF_022079265.1 of Lynx rufus. NCBI lineage: Eukaryota > Metazoa > Chordata > Mammalia > Carnivora > Felidae > Lynx > Lynx rufus. Next base: position 28,746,627 of record NW_025814827.1, on the reverse strand, counting down.
GATATTTTCTTGAAATTCTCAAGATTAAGAACATCTCCAAATAGTTTGCAGAAATATTCCTTAATGCCTCCTGTCTTTTCTTCAGTTCTTTATCTTCATAAAACTCTCTGGAGACTCTCCCGTCCCCAAATGCCAGAAGAACTTATAATCACTCACTTCCGCTTCTTCCCTTCATTTCTTCTTGCATTTTTCCTGTTTTACACGGATTCTTCCTGACTTTCTCAGCTTTCTGGGAAGTAAAGTTTATCTTCTGTTCTTAGCCTGTCTTACCCTTGTCCTCATACTCTGTCCCTATTCAGTTCTTAGGTAAAGAGTAAAAGGCCAGGAGGCAGACAGTAAATGTTCACCTTATTGCCACATTCACCTCTAATTGATGAGTTTTTGCAAATAACTATGGAAGGGCAGGAATGATAATTCAAGGAAGTCATGGTAAGAAATGTGAAAAGAGCGCCTCAGCTCCTCTCCTGTAGTCTGAGAGAAATAAAAGAATATACTTCTCACTAACAACCCCTTCTCTTTTTCCATATTCAGTTCATCAAAATGCAAGGGATCACACACATCTTTGCAATATCAAGCTGGGCACACTGCCCATTATTTCTCCTGAATACTAGAAAACTATGGGACCTTCGTGGGTTAATTCCAAAATAATGGAATATTTAAGTGCCTACTTTAGGCAATAATTGCCCTTAAGAGCCCATTCTGACAAGTTATTTATGAGCTGGAGAACTCTAGACAGCTAATATAATCATTCCTTTCATTTATTTAAATTCCAGCTTCTTGAGAGAGTCTTGAGTTGGTCAGTTTCTGATCAAGTTTATCCTTAGCCTGGGTGCTCACTAATGGGTATATATTATTGAATTATCTGGACTTGTATTCCAGCTATTTAGCCCTTAAACAGAAGGCATCCTATATCACTTAGGAAAGTTTTGGCTACTAACATTAAATAATGAAGGCTATCCGCCCATGCAAAATATTTCCAGGGATACAGCTGACTACATTGTTTTGGTGGCTTATTAAATCAGAGCTGGCAACTCTGTGATTAATCTGGCTATCTCTTAAAGGTTTCACATCATGACCACATGACGGCTATTGTAGCTTTATGTCTGCATTCAAGCAGAGAGGAGGGAAATGGAAAAAAAAATATGTCAGGAATTTTGTCCCCTTTAGTTAGGAAAGCATAAGGAAAACTTTCCTGGACGCTTCCCCATCTCCATCTCAGCAGACATATCACTGAATAGAATGGGATCCATGGCCATCCCTAACTGTATGGAGGCTAGAAAGGAGGAGAAGAAAATTGACCCAGAAGTCATTTCCTGGGACTATAAATATTGCTTCTCTGAACTGATTGGATGTTTCTTTCAAGGAAAATGAGGGACTAGCTCTGGAGGAGACAACCCCCACTAGATCTGCTACAGCTCTTGTGGAAGTAGAGAGTCATTTTTGAAAGAAGTTTACTTAAAACAAAGGCTATTAAGGTTTTGTAGAGATTTACTAGTAAGGGTTGACCAGATAGTCTCTTCAATGGATAGGAAAAGGAAGAGACGGAAGAAACGGATAATAAAGCAAGAGTATCTATGGAGAAGTAATGGAACTGAGACATTTATCCTGGTGGGTCTGAAGTTCAAATTTATATTTATCTAGAGAATTCATCATCCATTCTATTTTATATTTCACTTCTGTGGAATTATTCATCCAGCCCACCTTGCTGATCCTAAGCATTAAGTTCTAATCTGAGTCCCTTAGCATCGGCATCACTGAGAGGATTCTAGAGAGATTATTGGTATATCCATTTTCTTTTTCAGTTTTGTACAGAGAAGTAAAGAACTGAATGTATAATTCTCCAAGAACTTGGCAAGTACAGTGGTAATGTAGAACAAAATAACATGGTCACCATTTGGATATGGGAAAGTTTTTCTCCCTTGGGGAAAGTAGAGTTTTTTGGAATGCTGAAAAACTAGAGGTAGAGATATATTCAGAAGTACTCGGACCCTGACTATACTTTCACATCAGCTGTGGATATGGCCTCATTGTCTTTGAGTTTATTTGAAGAACTCAAGAGTCCAATGTTTAAAAATATTCCATGGGGTGCCTGGGTGGCTCAGTCAGTTAAGCATCTGACTCTTGATTTCAGTTCAGATCATGCTCTCAGTCATGAGCTCATGGTCATGAAATCGAGCTCTGAATGGGGAACTGCATAAGATTCTCTCTCTCCCTCTTCCTCTGCCAATCCCCCCACCAAAAAAAAATTCCTTTAAGTTGCAGTGAATAAATTTAGTGTAATTTCTTCTAGATGGATATGTAAGCCTCAAGTACAAAACAAATTGGTGTATCAGGAATAGTCTCACATCTGGTAAGAACCTACTTTGTGTGGGCAATGCCACTGCAGCCTTGTTCCCCCAGTGGGGACTCCGGAGTTGGAGAAAGCTCTGCTAAAATGTGGTGTTTTCATTTCAGCCCCGTGTGTCATATCACTTTCATTAAAATATTTTACCTGTGAGGAATTAAATGGTGAAGTAAATCTAACCTTGCAAGGAATCTTGTGTGTGTAGTTCTTTCCCACTTTCTAGCCTCCAGTAATGCAGTTTCCACACGCAAGACCGATGACATGGTAGATTGTGTGGTACAGTCCTCTCTTCTCAAGTGCTAGGTTTTCGGGTCATGTGATTACACGGTAATTTGGGGGAAGGACCACACTAATAAGGAACAAGCCATGCTACTGGAAGGAATCCAGAAAGCATCTCATCGACTGAGATAACTGATTATGCCAGTCTCAGCAAGTACATTAAATGAGTCCAAAGACAAGACAAAGAGTGAGAAAACTTGGGAGGCACCTGCCATAGTGCTGATAGCTTATTTACTCAAAATCACCCACCAAAATCCTAATAAGAATTGATATGCCTATTTACCTTGTTGGAATGTTAGGAAAAACATCTGCTTGGGAAACATTGAACTGAGCATGTATCTGCAAAAATATAGTCCTGAACTCCAAAAGGCAGGCTTGTGTAGACAAGCCATAGAAGTGATCTCTGGGATCCTGGGCTACAGTGTGGGTGAGTGATACATGGCGAGAATGGTTACTGAATCCCAGCAAAGCAACCTTGTCCTTCCAGTGTGGTTTCTTACTGCTAATAAAGGACAACCTGTCTCTATATGAAGGAGTTTAGCACCTATTTAGCTGTGAATTTGGAGCAGAAATAACTAGGAAGAATCTAAGAAATATGGGCTTTAACCAAGGGATGCCAAAAGCCTGTGGGAATAACATAAGATCAGGAGCCTAACCAAGCAGAAAGCAACAATCTTTATTATAAAGCAAAGAGCAACTGAAAATTGAAAGGCATGAGCTATATCAACCAGTTATAGATACAGCAGGAAAGGAAGCCACACAGAAGGATGCCATGTGGAAAATGTTCTGTGAGCTTCTTAAGGAAACACAGAGCAGAGAGCATGGTGCAGAACTAACATCCCACAGGCTAATTCTTGCTGTCAGGTTACGATGCCTTGATTTGCAGTGATTGTCAAAGACATGAGAGTCACTGGAGTTCATCCCCACCCCCGCACTTCAAATGAATCCATCCTAGTAACTTCACTGACAGCAAATACAGCAGCAATTCCTGCCATGCACCAAATCCACTGCACTGAGAGAAAGCTCTGCCACCCAGGCACTGAGCATCTGAAACTTTGCACTGAATATGGCAGTTTATCAGATGTCCTTTGCTTCTTCCCTCTTCTGCAATAGAATGTGCTTAAGCACAAGCACAGTGCATCTGGGGAAGGACAGGGGCCCTAAGGAAAGCCTTTAATTACCTCATAACTCTGCATAAGGCCAGTATTAGAGTCCTGGAGTAAGAGGTTATTTGGTTACAGTTAAACATTTCATCTTCGTGACAAGAACAAAAGGAAAACTCTAGACACCAGACTAGTAAGTAGCTGTGCTTCCCTAAAGAAATTGCATCTGTAATGGACTGAAGGTTTATGTCTCCTCCCACCCCCAAATTCATATGTTGAAACCCTACTCCCTAGTGTGATGGTGTTAAGAGGTGGGGCCTCTGGGAGGTGGTTAGGATTACATGAAGTCAGGACTGTATGGTCTCATCACCACAGAACTTGCTCTCTCTCTCTGCTCTACATACTGTGAGGATAAAGGAAAAGCAGGCAGTCTGCAACACAGAAGAGGGTTCTCACCAAAACCTGACCATGCTGGCACCCTGATCTCCGGCTTCCAGACTCCAGAATGGTGAGAACAAAATTTCTGTTGTATTAAGTCACCCAGTCTATTGTGTTTTTTGTTACAGCAGTCTGAATTAAGACAGTATCTGAAAACAGTCTCAAACACAATCATCTGTTTAGACATCACTTTGGGCCTTCAAATAGGAAGATGATAAGTCCCAGGAAGCCAAACCAAAAAGCATTCCTAGATAGGCAGCTGGGATGTTTTTACTCACAACACTTCTGACACCAAATATGTAATGTCTTTTCCAACGCCCCTTCTCCAATTCTCTGACACCAACTAAGTGTTGTACAGTTCAACTCCACTCTGTCACTTACTGCCCAAAGTTAGTTCAGACCTCACAGGTTAAAGGTCAGTCTCAGAAGACTGTTCCAATCTCAGAGGCCGGTCACAAAAGGGGTGTCCTGGCTCCCCATACTTCTGCCTGGTCTACTGCAAATCCAGGGGTTTCTCCATCCCTCCACCCAGGTTCGGCAATTTCCTAGAATGACGCACAGAACTCAGAAAAGCACGTTATTGACATTCACTGGTTTATTATAAAAGATACAAGTAGAAGTAGCCAAATGGAAGAGCTACGTAGGGCGAGGTATGGGGGAAGGGGTGCAGAGCTTCCGTGCCCTCTCGAGGCACACCGCCCTCCCGGCACATCAGCGTGTTTGCCAACCTTGAGGCTCTCCACATCTCATTGTTTAGAGGTTTTTATGGGGGTTTCATTATGGAGGCAAGATTGATTACATCCTTGGCCATTGGTGATTGACTCAATATGTGCTGTGGTGCCAGGCTGTGGTCTCAGTTGCATGGGGTACCATGTGCAGTGTGGCAGGTGGACAGAAGTCTAGATCTCTTCAGGTGCTGTTCCATGAGGAGGTGGCTGCCGACTTGATAAAAATTCTCTTTCCAATTGAAATGTTATTAAAAACCAAAATACATAAAACAGAGTCAGATATTTTTAAACTTTTTCCTTTCAAATAGTTTTAGATTCACAGGAATTTTCAAAAATAGTAGGGAAGCGTCATGTAATCTTCACCCAAGTTTCTTCAAAGGTAGCATCTATGTAACTATAGTATAACCTCAAATATCACAACCAGGAAATTGGCATCGGTACAATCTACAGGATTTATTCATTATTAAAATTTAGTGAAACTTCGTCAATACTGGCTTGAGTAACAGAAAAGATCTCAAACACCACTGAAAAATTGATTAAGGTATATGTCATGTTCTGGTTTGTTCTGAAATCTTTTGATGCCTCTCTTGATGCTTTCCTGCTATTCCCTAGTGAATAATCAACCGAAAGGGAAAATGCTCTTGGAACAAGTTTCTTTCCTTCTTTCTTTACAATAATGGATATAAATTCAGGTTTCAAAGAAATTATTAGTAATTTTGCATTTGTAAGCTGACATTTTGTACAATCTGATTAGATAACCAGGTTTTCTGTTTAAATTTATGATCTGACAGCTTTCCTAGAATTAGAACACATCCCATTCCTCTCCTAGAGTTTCACACGAGTGCATGCATCATTAGTACTATTGTCAACAGCCAGCGACTTTCACAGAATCCTAGAGGGGGGCTCTCAGGAGTGCTGTTATGTATGGTACACTATACATTGTGCTCAGCCATGGACTGGAATGGTCACTACAGATACTTTCCTCTACATTGTTCAGTTTCCTCTCTTTAGAAATACCTGGAGGGGTGCTATTACCTGAGGATTTTACAAAACATTAAGAAAAGCTGCTAACATGAATTAATCACTCACACGATGGCATATATTTAGTATGCATAATTTTTACATAAAGTCAACTTAAGCATAAATATATTCAGCAAGTTACAGGGACCACACAGATATCTAGCTCTATTGTGAGAGATAGAGCCTTAAAAATGTCATAATAAACACTGCTTAGGTATTTGCTATGTGCCACACATTGTCACATGTAGTCTTCCAGGCCTCTATGGGCAGGTATTATAACTTTTATTTTACAAATGAGGAAATAGGGGCTTTAAGAGATTAAGTTGTCCTACATCAAAAGGCTACTAAATGGAAGATCCAAGATTTGAACTTAAGTTGAATTTAAAAAAAATCAATGCTTTTAACTGTTATATGAATAAGTCCCCCACAGGATAATGGGGAACCCCTTATTCTGGAGGGGATAGACAGTCTCCATGAGGCCCAAACAGGTTCCCTTACCAGGGGACGTCTGAGCACACATATTGATCTGAGTGCAGATACTCTTCTAAGTGCACAGCAGTTCTCAAGCTCTCTTCTTGCCAAAACTATTCAAAAGTCAGACTTTAATTTTATGGTCTTCTCCCCCAACTATCACTAACTCACCTAAATTTTTTATTCTTTCCCTAAATGCTAGTGGACATGACAAAGGAAAACGATGATTTTAGAAAATATGATTTCTTTCATAGTTTCTTCAAACTGGACTGCCCACTGCAAACATTACTGTGGTATCCTAAAACGATATTTTATTTTTTTCACCAGTTACTGTCACAGAGTTCCTAAAATCATTTGGACTTCCTGAGTGACAAGGGTGATAGGAGCATTTTTTGTTCTGATGAGGTGATTCTTGGCAGCCCTAGATAGCTTGAGGATGAGAGCTGGTCACCAGAAAGACCAATCCTTAATTGAAAGTTTAGAGCTTTCAGCCCTATCTCTCAACATCAGGGAAGGGGAGATGGACTAGGAAAGCTAATCACCAATGGCCAAGGATGTAATCAATCTTGCCTCCATAATGAAACCCCCATAAAAACCTCTAAACAATGAGATGTGGAGAGCCTCAAGGTTGGCAAACATGCTGATGTGCCGGGAGGGCGGTGTGCCTCGAGAGGGCATGGAAGCTCTGCACCCCTTCCCCCATACCTCGCCCTATGTACCTCTTCCATTTGGCTACTCCTAGTTGTATCTTTTATAATAAACCAGTGAATGTCAATAACGTGCTTTTCTGAGTTCTGTGTGTCATTCTAGGAAATTGCCGAACCTGGGTGGAGGGATGGAGAAACCCCTGAATTTGCAGTAGACCAGGCAGAAGTATGGGGAGCCAGGACACCCCTTTTGTGACCGGCCTCTGAGATTGGAACAGTCTTGTGAGACTGACCTTTAACCTGTGAGGTCTGAACTAACTTTGGGCAGTAAGTGACAGAGCGGAGTTGAACTGTACAACACTTAGTTGGTGTCAGAGAATTGGAGAAGGGGCGTTGGAAAAGACATTACATATTTGGTGTCAGAAGTGTTGTGAGTAAAAACATCCCAGCTGCCTATCTAGGAATGCTTTTTGGTTTGGCTTCCTGGGACTTATCATCTTCCTATTTGTAGTACTATAGACATTAAGTAGGCTGAAATGATGACATGCCCCTTGTACTAAGAGGTGTTCTTCTTGGTATTTCCACCGTTCTAGCTATAGCAGCTTGGGTAAGAGGCAAATGTTTCACCCTTTCATGTTCATTCTTTGTTATATAGGGCGGAACCAGATTTTGTGGAGCCTAAATCTCATAAAATTTGGTGACCCCTCTTTAGGAGATGTAGTACAAAAACATCTTACATTTGAAGAACATGAACACATTGGCAAGGCTCCTCTCAGGTCTCAGGAAGAGACCCATGTAAAAGCAGCGCTGAGAAACGTAAACTTCCATAGCTTCATGGTGTAGACAAGGCCACCTTCTCTTGGGGAATGCTATCTTCGGAAGTGACCAAGCAAAGAAAATGTGGGAGAGGCATAACATCTATTTCAGAAACAGACAAAACTTGAGAAATCCCTGGAGTACTTGAAGGGAGAGGTCAAAGGGAAGGGCATAGAACTCCCCTGAGGAAGGCAATACCCAGGCTGTAGCAATGTTCCTGGCATTTAGTAGGCAATTTGATAAATGTTATTGACTGTATAAATGAACACAATTTCCTTAACAAACCTCACAGTAGATTCATTTGATCGATTAATTAATTTTTCAATGGTGAATTATATAGATTAAAAAATTTTTTTAACATTTATTAATTTTTGAGAGACAGAGCGTGAGTGGGGGGAGACACAGAGAGCAAGGGAGACACAGAATCCAAAGCAGGCTCCAGGCGCCAAGCTGTCAGCACAGAGCTTGATGGGGTGCTCGAACCCATGAACAACGAGATCATGACTTGAGTTAAAGTCAGATGCCCAACCAACTGAACCACCCAGGCGCCCCTTTAAAATTTTTTTTAACATTTATTCAAATTACATAGATTTTAATTTAAATTACATAGATTTAAATTAAACCCTCCTTTTAAAACTCCCTATTTCTCTTATTTTTTAATGTATTGATTAATTAATAAATAAATTAATTAATTAATTTAGAGAATGAGCAGGGGAGGGGCAGAGAGAGAGAGGGAGACAGAATCCTAGGTAGGTCCCACACTGACAGAGCGGAGTCCAATGCAGGGCTTGAACTCATGAACTGTGAGATCACGACCTAAGCCAAAATCAAGAGTTGGCCACGTAACCTACTGAACCACCCAGGCACCCCCATATTTCTCTATTTTAAACACGAGGCTAAGACTTTGACTCTGTGATCCTCCTGTATATCCAAGATGTCAGATCAGTTGTCTTTGCCACTTCAGAACAATCAAGTCTGTGACAGAGATGTGCAAATCCATACCTGCATATGATCAGATAAGTCTGATATGCAGAAGGACATGGTGAGCTATGAAATGCCTCTATCCCACAAAAAAAAATGCACTCCTAGAAAAAGTGGATCATGTCCAAGCTTTAAGATACTGTGGTGTCCAATTTACTCACAATATGTTTTCAAGGCAAAAATCCAAGGATATGTAAGTGTAAAGAAGAGGAGGAATAAAAGCAACATTTGAAGCTCAACAAGCTCCGGATCCTTTTAATCAAAATTATTTCCAGTCACTGTCACTTTGAGCTGGCTTTTCTGCTATGAGGCATCAAGCCAACGCAGTCAGGTTCCTGACAGTTGTATTCATCAATCCAGGAAATATATAGTGGGCCATTGGCACCATCTGCTACCCAGGTGCCAGTCACTGGAAGGCAGATAGGAACCCGAGAAAGCATGTTGGAATGCCATTTGGAAAAAACCTGAAACCTGCCTCGGGAAAAAAAAAAACTGGGAGCATACTGAGCATGAGAAGGATAGAGACTCCATAAAAAGAACACTAAGAAAGCAAACATATTTGTTAAAACTCTGACAAATCACAAGAAATTCTTCTCTTGCCTCCCAGCCAGTTTGATATGATTTTTGCTTCTGGAAATCATAAGAAATACAATATTGCCCAGGAATTTTGTAGTGGTTGATACTACACCCTTTATGTGCATAAATATCTCTTAATATTTGTGCACTGTTCTTATTTTAGAGTGGGAACACAGGAGAAGAAATCCGCTACAGGGCATCCTAATCCTGACCTCCTCTCAGGCTGTGACAAATCTTCACTGCAGTTACCCTCCTGAAATAATTATGAACTTTATTTAGAAACTGATTGAAGTGCCATCTTTACACAGTTGGTACTAGAAATGTTGTCAGCCTTGGTCTCCAGCGATGTGGCCATCTCATCGGCCACAAAATGAGATTGTCTTACTTTTTAGGAATACAATTCAGTTCACTGAGAAGTCTTCAGACACGGCAGACCTCTGATGGAATTGCACCAGATTACATAGAAGTCAGTTTCGTCTGTTGTACACTATCCAGGTAACTGATGCGGTCCGAGGAGTCAGTAATACTCATTAGGTCTTCAGCATTGGAGCAAGACTAAAATGTGTGGCTTGTAACTTTTCCCCTAGTATCATCTCACCTTTTATGGCTGCTTCTGCTTTTGATGGGACTCATCCCTCTCTCTCCCTTACTTACCTTTACCCTCCCACAAAAGTTGTTTGTCTGTTGGTTTATTCCAAGGAAGCCTTACTTGGGGCTTAAGACAGTTCATAGGGACTTAGGCTATGTTTCTCAAACTTGAGTAATGTATATTACCTTTTAAGGAATGAAAACATAGTCTTAGATCTTGAATAGGAACTTAAATGATTTTTATTATAATGTTACTTAAGTATTTCTAAACATAAAGCTAGGTATAAGCTCCGCCTGCTCATAGCTATTATACATGAATTCAACCAAGACAAATTTACACATTAAATACAAAGGAAATGACAAATCCAATAAAAGTCAAACTAACAACACTAATTTAATGTGACAATTAAACCTGTTTTGTTAAAATCAAATGGATTCTCACACTGAATATTTTCTTCAGTGCTATGGCTCAAGTCTTTTTGAGTTTGGCATGCTTATAACTATCATAAGCTCTGTGGTGACTATACTGGTGTATAGTGGGGGATACAGAACAATGGTCATTTTGACATTAGGACATCCCCTATTAGGGATGTCAGATAGGTTTGTCAGCATATTAAATGGATTCAAAGTATTCTATCATATTTATTTTTTTTTAAATTTTTAAGTGTTTATTTTTGAGAGAGAGAGAGAGAGTGAGCGCAAGTGGGGGAGGGGCAGAGAGCGACACACAGAATCCAAAGCAGGCTCCAGGCTCTGAGCTGTCAGCACAGAGCCCTATGTGGGGCTCAAACCTATGATCCGTAAGATCATGACCTGAGCCGAAGTCAGATGCTTAACTGACTGAGCTGTCCAGGTGCCCTAGATTCTATCATATTTAAAGACCTTTTTTTTCATCTTCAAAAATAAAACCCTAGAATTAAACACACACACACACACACACACACACACACACACACACACACACACACTTATATATTCAAAGTAACAATTTCATTAGTGGTTTCTTATAACAGGTTTTCCACAATACACTATTATTATTCCTATTAACAAAAAATTGTTTCTCACAATTTATCTCCCCTAGTTTATGTTTCCTTTTTACCCAAAAAAAGTTCTACATATATTTAATTATTCAAACAGAATGTAACAAACGCCAGAGCTAAGACTTATTCTAAACATCTGCATTTTTTTGCAACTCTATAGTAAATCTTGCCTACTGCATAATTTATTTCAACTTTTTTTCTTCAAACCTTCAGCAATATTCTGAGTCTTCTGAAAATCTTTGCTAATAGAAGAACACATTTTAGTTTATTTCCATATTGCTTTTCATAAAGTGTTATTTCAACCATTTTTACTATATCAGGTAGAACTGAATAGTATTGTATTTACCCAATGGTACACAGCTTTTTGTTTTTTATTTTTTGTTTTGTTTTTGTTTTTTGTGTGTTTTTTGCTGTTAAGTAGGAACCTTAAAATCAACTTCCAAATATTTATCATGAAGTTTTAAAAAAATCTCAACTTTGAAATAGTCACTAATTAATGTCATATAACATATATAACATAAAAATAATTATAGACTCCTAAATTATAGAAATTTTCAAAAATAGTCAAGAGAGGTCCCATGTAGCCTTCACGTGGCTTCCCTCAAAGGTAGCATCTTACCTAAATCTTTTATAACATCAAATACCAAAACTGGGACATTGGCATCATTGGTACAATCTCCAGGCCTTATTCATTATTAAAGTTGAGAAAAACTTTGCAAATACTGGCCCAAGTATTAAGTGACCTGAAGTATTACTGAACAAATACTTAAGGTGTGTGTCATGTCCTGGCTGCTTAGTTTGTGAATATTTTGTTGCCTTCATGACGCCTTCATACTACCCATTGCCTAGTCAACTGAGAAAAAATAGGTGTTTGCGGCAATGTTCTTTATTTATAACCAATGGATATAAATAATGTTTCAAATACTTGAATTGATAATTTTTATTTCTAGGCTGATATTTTGTGTAATATGATTAGATCACTTTTAAAAATTTGGTATGTGGGAGACAGTTTTTCTAGAATTAGAAAATGTGTTCGTTCCTTCCTTTTACTGTTTTATACTAGTGCATGCACTAATGTGTTATCATCAAAACTTTTGTTTGGCATATTTATTTATTTATTTTTAATTTTTTTTTTTACATTTAGTTATTTTTGAGAAACAGAGTGAGAGGAAGCGTAAGTGGGGGAGGGGCAGAGAGAGAAGGAGACACCGAATCTGAAGCAGGCTTCAGGCTCTGAGCAAGCGGTCAGCACAGAGCCTGACGCGGGGCTCGAAGGCACTAACTGTGAGATCATGACCTGAGCCAAAGTCGGACGCTCAACCGACTGAGCCACCCAGGTGCCCCTTTTCTTTGGAAAACTACATATTTGTGCAGTAAATCTACTTAAGTAGGCAAATGTATGCTACATAAATTGCTTCATATAGAAGAATGATTCAAGTCCTATTTCTTCCCCCCACCTTTATGTTGAGGAACTCTCTTCCTTCAAGATCACCTCATATATCTCATGTGACACCTGCCCTAAGACCTGCTTGTAATAGACTTAAAAAAATAGAGTTTGAAGTTAAACACTCAATGGATCATCCTATGTCCCTACTGGAGGTTATGAATTCCACTTTTAATCACTGACCCACAGGGTATAAAGACTTCACTGTTTAGTCCTTTCTTTCTAGCCTCCTTACCTTGTATCTACAAGCTCCCAATACCAAACTACTATTTACTCCTCACATACATCTTGTTATGTCATAGCTCTTCTCCTTTGTAAGCACTTTCCATTTGGAGCTCTCTTCCTTCCTTTACTGAACTGAAGAGCTCCTATTCTTTCTCTGAAATCCCAGCTCAAATGTCCTTTCTTCCAGAAAGCTTTCCCTTTTCCTTTCTCTGTATTGCATGTTTGTTCCACGTGAATCCACTGGTGTACTGATCTCACCAGGCTGCAGTTTGTTTCATTACATCTCTACTCAGTAGAGAGGAGGAGCTGTCCTACTTTTCACTGTTTAGTCTCTTAGATCAAATTGATTTTTGATTTGATCTCTTCCCCAAAACAACGCTTGTCTTTATAAAATCCTGACCCCTTGAACCACATGGAACCCACTAGAAAAAGTAAAATGAAGGTGTGGATCAGAGTATTTGCCAACAGGTTTTTTTTTAAGTTTATTTATTTATTTTGAGAGAGGGAGAGAGAGCGCAAGAGAGAGAGAATGAGTGGGGAGGGGCAGAGAGAGAAGGAGAGAGGATCCCAAGCAGGGTCCACACTGTTAGCGGGGAGCCTGCTGCGGGGCTCGAACTCACGAACCATGAGATCGTGACCTAAGCTGGAATCAAGGGCCGCGTGCTTAACCGACTGAGCTCCCCAGGCACTGCTGCCATTACAACTTTCACCCATGAGGATTTTCAAAACTGATGCAACTAGAGAAAAGAATTTTAACTGGTAAAACAAGTAACAAATTTTTCTAGGATGAATTTAGTAATATTATTATTACGAAAAGATTGTGAGGACAATAAACATCATTTCCTTGTAACATTCAGGCTTATTGTCTCTATTGTAAGCTAAATGGCCTATTATTTTCTTACTCATGAGGGTATAATGAATATCTCCTAGGCATTTTGTGACCTGACTCCACAATCCCCTAGAGAACCTAGAGCTGTACTGCAGACTCCAGGACTGTAGAACACTTGATATGGGGGAGAGGAGGAGGGAAGTGTCTCAAATTAGACTTTAAAAACCAGGCTTTATGCTCCCATGTCCTTTGTGAAATGAACCACGGGGTATACAATTCTCATTTCTTTTTGCTCAGGAGGATGCCAAACTCTTTTTCAGGCAAAGGGGAGAAGCTGCTTTGGGCTCTCCTTTTCTTCTCCTCTGAGATTTGTTTCATAAAGGAACTATCACCGGCTACAGCTAAAATTCCCCCATTGCATATGCCTGAGTGTGCAAGACCGTTTTGTTGTAACCTTCTGCAAATGCCAACTTACCTGCCAAGCTTTATGGTCAATTGTGATATTTCTACTGCTTTTAATTTATAAAGTGTTTGCTTTTGGTGCTCAAAGGAGAGATATTATCTCACACATCCCAGTGACCAAAAGAGTATAGTCAGAGGCAGTAGAGAGTTAACACAAGAAAGGAAGTCATAACTTAGTTCACTTCATACTTGGGAGTTATGGTAGATGAAGCTTTGATTTGTTTATCCTCAGATAATCCATCCCACACTTGGAGAAAAAAAAATAGGAGGTAAAACAAAGAAGACAGGTTGTTCTGTTTTTTTTTTTTTTTGTTTCCCTTAAGTGCTGATTGTTGAATATTTGCCAGTTTATTATTGTAAATAAATTGAATTAAGAAGACAAAAGATGCATCTAGCACCAAGGACTCTAAAAGAAAGACTGTCTTTCTTATGCTATTGTACCTACTATATACACCATTACTTACTACAAACATAATAAAAGTTGTGTCCTTATCACTTTTAGTACTAGTAGCAGCCAGCATCCTGGAAGGGAAAAATAGCTCACTATTTTTTATCAGAATTTAGGGCCTGGTGAATAGAAATGGGGAAAAAAAAGTGCAAATAATCATGGAGAGCCCTTAATAATTTTCGTATAAAGAAAATAGTGAAGGGATTCATTATCAGAACATTCAACACAAACGAAAGCTAAAGAAGTCCACCACTACTGAGTTGGCCTTACAAGAAATATTAAAGGAATGTCTTTAAGCTGAAGAGAAAGGGTGTTAATTAGTAACAAGAACACATATGAAAGTATAAATCTCATTGGAAAGGTAAATATATAGTGAAGGTAGTAGATTAACTACTTACAAAGCTGGTATAAAGGTTAAAGGTCAATAGTAATAAAAATAACTATGATGACAGTAATTAGTTAAAGGATGCACAAGAAGACAAGATTTAAAATGTGGCATCAAAAACATAAAATTATGTTGGAGGAGTAGTAATAATGTTGAGCTTTACAATGGGATTACATTTAAGTTGTTATCAACTTAAAATAGACTGCTATAGATATATGTAAGCTTCCTGGTAACCACAAAGCAAAAATCTACAGTAAATACACAAAAGAGAAAGAGAAAGGGATATAAGCATAACACTTAAAAGTCATCAAACCACAAAGGAAGAGAGCAAGAGAAGAAGAAAGAAACAGAGAGGAACTACAAAACAACCAGAAAACAACGAACAAAATGGCGATAAGTACGTACCTATCAATAACCACCTTAAGTCTAAATGGACTAAATTCTCCAATCAAAAGACAGTGGATTAATGGGTAAAAGAAAAAAGAAAAAAAAAAAAAAACCCAACCAATACCCATGTATATTATGTGTACAAGAGGCTCACTTTAGTTGTAAGGACAACCGCAGACTGAAAGTAAAGAGATGGAAAAATGCTATGCCAACGCAAACCCAAACAAAGCTGGAGTAGCTTCACTTATGCCAGACAACACAAACTTTAAAACAAAGACCATAATGAGAGGACAAAGAAAGGTATGCAATGATGAAGGAGTCAATCCACATGAAGAATAACATTTGTAAATATTATGCACGAAACACAGGAGCACCTAAATATATAAAGCAAATATTAACAAGAAAGAGATAGTGATACAATAATAGTAGGGGACTTTAATACCCTACTTACATCATCATCCAGACAGAAAATCAATAAGGAAACATTGACCTTAAACAACACATTAAACTGGATGGACTTATCAGATATTTATAAAACATTGTATCCAGAAGCAACACATTTTCCTCAAGTGCACATGGAACATTTTCCAAGATAGATTATACGTTGGGCCACAAAACAAGTCTTAATAAATTTAAGAGGACTGATATCAAATCAAGCATATTTTCTGACAACAATGTTATGAAACTAGAAATTAATTAAATGAAGACAACTGGAAAATTCACAAATATGTGGAGATTAACAACATGCTATTGAACAATCAATGGGTCAAAGAAGAAATCAAATAGAAATAAAATTTACCTTGAGACAAATGAAAAGGGAAATGGAACATACCAAATTTATGGGATGCAGCAAAAGCAGTTCTAAGAGGGAAGTTCATAATGATAAAAGAGAGAACTGGGTTGTGGCAGATAACCTGAGGGAAAGACATTTGTACTTATAACCTTCCTTCTTTTGGATAATTTTCACTTTTAGGTAGAGGAGGTGTCTCTCAGGTGCCATGGATATTCAGGGCATATTGTTTTCAAATGTGAGATCAGTGAAGGAAGGGCATTAGAACTTAGGCTTGCCTCAGAGAGTTCATTAACACTGATCAGAGTTATAACTTTTTTGGTCTGTTTGCCCTTCCAGATCCCTTCTCTTCTCTTTTCTCTACTGCAATGAGCCCTGGGAGGCAGACCTTTGTGCATTATCTACCAAGGTTCCTTTGCTTTCTGTTTTCCTACTGAGTTTACTCAATGGTGGGCACCCACAGGAGATCAGAGGAAGAAGAGATACATCAGTTCACCAAAGATTGTTTCCCTGCCAATAGCTATGGCTTTCTCCAATTCCCATAATACCCTTCCTCCCCCCACCACTCCATTTCTTCATGTTCAAAGTGGTAACAGCTCCATTCTGTTAGAAGTAGAACATACCCTGTGTGCCTCACCAATCCCTGTTCATTCCCTCAACCTATACTCATCCCCTTGTCAAGAAAAATAAGTATCCTTTTCTTAACACTATTCAAGGACCTCATTTCATTGGACTGTCTCTTGTCAGGACCCTGACAAATATGTTACTATAATGATGTTTTAGGTATGGATTTTGAATGAAGAGAAAATGAGGAGAGATTTTTTTGTTCATTGCTGCTGGAATTTTGTTGCATACCCAGCCCCAAAACAAACTTCAGCACTTTGTTGACTCCCAGACTTCTGGTTGTGGGGAGGTATCTGAGTCTTCCAACGAGTATTGCCACTCCTTTTGGCCTCACCAAATTATTCTAATTTCTCATTTTCCATCTTTCTTATTGTAAAATAGCTTGGCTCCTGACTTCGTTTCTCTTTTTATTGCATCTCACCTCATGCCCATTCTTTTTGTTGCCCTTAAATACAACATCAATCCTCAAACTCCATTAAGTATAGCAATTTCTTCTAGGCCAGGAGAATTTCTGCAATTGCAATAATTGTGTGAGTGTACTAGATTTATTAAAGTGTTTGGAAATATCACTATGGCTGTAAATGTCTCTCGTATTTCCAGAATATAGAAATGCTACCAGCAAATCTGGCAGAGAACAGTCTATTACCAATCCAAACACTAGCACTTTCACATCTGTTATGCTTAAAAATTTTAAGCTAATGTATTCATTCCAGAAACAGCAGAACAAAAAGATATCCAGCTAGGAGATCTATTTTCATATCAATATTTAAAATGCTTTCAATATTTACCATTTCATACTCACTAAATCTCCCATGACTTTTTACTTTCAGGAAATCCATCAGTTACAAACCAAAGCGAACATCTAAAAGGACCTGTAAAATGCAATATACATTGGCAGGCAGGGAGTCCAAAGCTCACTAGAGAATGTAATTAGCAAAATTTCTCCAAATTCATGAAAATGAATAAATCGTGTCACCATCTTGAAAATCCATATTTATTATTACTCCAAAGAGGGAGTCAATTAGTATCTAATTTTAAAATCTTGTCTCCAGAGAAAAGCATTCTATAAAGAGATAAAAATGAATAGAAAATTCACAATAAAAACACAAAATGTAAAAAAAAAATACATATTAAGAATATTAACTTTACTAAAAAACATGGAAAATAAATCAGTGTTTTTTTTGTTTCAAATTGCAAAAATGTAAAAAAAAATAATACTCATCACTGTTGTAGGAAAATTATACTGTATTACATTAAAAGCCTGATCTTTGAAGTCACATTGTCTGAATTTGAGTCCCTACTTCGGTTTTAACTGAATAACTTCGGACATTTAACTTAAACTGTTTGTGCCACAGTTTTTTTTATCTTTAAAACTGGAATAATTATAGTGTGCCAAGATGTAAAAACTATAGCGTCTGTTACCTGCCACATGGTAAGGGCTTAGTAATTATCAGCAATTATTATTACAGCTATGATGAATGATGATGAGTGGTGGTGGGAAGGGCAGTGAATTGGGTGTGAACACTTCCCTACACAGTCATGAGAGTCTAAACTGGTATAAACTTTCTAGAGGGAAGTTTACCTTTATAGCATATAGAGCTATAGAAAGTTAGTTTTCTTTTTTTTCTAATGTTTATTTAGTTTTGAGAGAGAGCATGTGTGCACACACATGGTGGAGGGGCAGAGAGAGAGGGAGACAGAGGATCCAAAGCAGGCTCCATGATCAGCACACAGCCCGACGCAGAGTTCGAACCACCAACCGTAAGATCATGAACTGAGCCGAAGTCTGAAGCTTAACTGACTGAGCCACCCAGGCAGCCCAAATTTAGTTTTCTTCAATACAGTAAAATCATTTCTAAGCATTCATCCTGAGGAAAGTATCACGGAGACAAAGATTTCTTCTCAAGGATGTTCGTTTTAGCATTATTTATAATCATTACAAATGACGTCTGAAAATGGCAATACAATAATCATGCAATGGAATATTATGTAATAACACTTCTGAATGTTATTTAATGTTATTAATGCTACTTGAATGTTATTAAATGACATTAATGTTACTTATTGTCATTTAATAACTTTAATGTTATTTAAGGTTAGGGGATATACAATATAAAAAGTGCATGTGGTTGGACTCTGTGACCTTTATTTTTATAATGGTTATTTGTTCATTCATTCATTTATTTATTTAATTTTTTTGAGCTTATTTACTTTTGACAGAGACAGCAAGCAAGGGGGGGGGTGTCACAGAGAGAGAGAGAGAGAGAGAGAGAGAGACAGAGAGAGAAGAGAGAGTCCCAAGCACACTGTCAACATGGAGCCTGATGTGTGTGGCTCAGGCTCATAAACTGTGAAATCATGACCTGAGCCAAAACCAAGAGTTGGACAGACACTTAGCCGACTGAGCCACCCAGGCATCCCATGTTACTTGTTTATTTTGATAGAAAGAGAGTGTGAGCAGGGGAGGAGCAGAGGGGAGAAGGAGAGAGAGAATCTAAGCAGGCTCCATGCCTAGCTCAGAGCTGATGCGGGGCTTGATCCTATGACTGTGAGACCACCACCTGAGCAGAAATCAAGAGTCAGTTGCCCAACCCACTGAGCCACCCAGGTGCCCCTGGACTCTGTGAACTTTAAGATGTAACTTTTATTACACATATACACACAAAATTATATGTGTAATAATTTCCTATACATATGAAAATCTAAAAAGAAATTCCTCAAACTTATTGACTTCAAATGGCATTATTACAGGTGATCTTGTTGATTATTTTACATATTTGTATTTTCTAAGGTTTTTATTGTGAGAATTAATGAGTTTCAAAAATTTTAAAAAAGGTGCTAACATCTCCTGAAGAGCTTTATGTGTGATTAACATAGTTCAAGCTAGAGCAGTCCTTGATAGCCTTCTAGTCATCTTTCTTTTCCTGACAGTTGCATGCTTAATTAGATACATTTACAACTTCATGCACAATTGATAACCTTTTGTCATAAGTGTGACTATAATTACCTGGTCAGCAACCTTGACACCAATTTAGTAGCCGAACTTAAACATAATTCATCTCCATTTTCAAGGTACTCAATAACTAACATTTACCTATAATTTATTGAGGATATACTATATGCAGACATTGTTAATTATTTTGCACACATTATCTACTTAATCTTTACAATTTATCTTGTGAGTTAGGTAACATACTCTCTATTTTATAGAAGAAGAGGGATTCAAGGCTTGTATTCAGTTATACAAGTTCCAAGGCTAGAATTTGATGCCAAATCAGTCTGACTCCAAGCCTACACTGTAACTCCTATATATGCTGCCTCTAAATAAGTGCCTTATGCATATCTGGCTTCTTTTCTTTGCTGTCATTATTGGGAAAGAAAAAACCTCTATTCTAAAGTATAATCTAGGATTTATTGATTTCTGGAAAGGTAGAATAACTTGGAATTTAACAACTCTGGCTAATATATAAACTAGACAACCACACTAAAATGAAGATTAGTTGTAGTCATTTTACTAAAGACAATCAATTTGCAAAAATAAATAAATAAAAGGGTTAATCAACTATGGGAAAGGTTTGACAAACCACAGTATTACTTTTTACAAGAAAAAAATCTCTAAAAAGAATCTGTTTCATATGGGTATTAATTTCTTAACAATGGAAATGTTTCTTGTTTTGTTTTTTCTTCAAGGTAATGGTTTTGGTGGATGGAGGGATTTTTTTTTCTCCTTATTTTATGATAATGATGCTTCCATGATACTTTCTATTTATTTTCAGGCCATTTGTAATGTAGGCCCTGGTTACTAACTGGAAATTAAGGCAGGAGAAATGATATATTTTTCATATGTAAGTATTGAACTAAAGTAGAAATTTTCTCTCCCTGGGTCTACCACTAATTTGCTATAATTGCCCACCCAGAGAGGATAAGGATTAGATACCACTTCCTCATTTGTGTAATAAAAGGATACTTTATAATCTCAAACATACCTTTTAACTATATCATTCTATGATTCTGGGGAGTCCTAGAACATGGTTAGGTAATATAGTGTAAATATTTATAGAACAAATGCATATCTTTCAGTTACTTCCTAATCCTATCTATTCTTCAAGGTCTAACTAAAACCCTACTTCCTTCATGGATACTCCCTTGAGTACTCAAACTTCCTGAACCCAAAAATAGTGGGTACAGTAATTACATGTTATCTTTAAACATTGCTTAATAATTTCACATAAGAAAGCCCTTGTTTTTTTTAAAAAAATTTTTAACGTTTACTTATTTTTGAGACAGAGAGAGACAAAGCATGAACGGGGGAGGGGCAGAGAGAGAGGGAGACACAGAATCCAAAGCAGGCTCCAGGTTCTGAGCCTTCAGCCCAGAGAGGGCGCGGGGCTCGAACTCACGGCAGCAAGATGGTGACCCGAGTCGAAGTCAGACACTTAACTAACTGAGCCACCCAGGCACCCCAGAAAGCCCTTGTTTTAAAATAAGTTGTAAATCAACTTGACAGAGACAGGTTCTGAGCCTCTAATTGTATACATTCCTTGGGTTCAATCATAGCACCGGCGTCACAATGGATGGTTAGCAAATTCTTGTTAAATGCGGAGTAGATTTGAATTGGCAACTAAATTCATAATTTTCTATGTCAGGACATTCCTTTTATCAAAGTGAGTTGCCTTAGATTGTGGCCCAGGTCTTCCCTATGCCTGATGCTGTTTGGTCATCATCATCATCACGCCGTCTTTGTGATCAAGAAGCATTCATTCAATCTTTCTGGAATGAGTGGCAGCAGCCCAAGATCTATCTTCAGGTGAGATGAGAAACAGCTGGCTCTCATTCTCTGTATCATCATCTTTCATATACCCAGAGTCTAAGATCATTAGTTTTAAAAGAGCCTCAAATATTGGATAAGTTTGGTTGCTACAAAAGAGGGAATAAGAGGAATGAAAGAAAGCATGTTATGGGGAGAGGAGGGAGATGATGAGCTGTCAGTCTCTTGGTGCAAATCATTTGTCATGAGTCCTCTTAGGTCCGCAAAGGCAGGGACACCCCTGTTATCATGAAGAGATTGTCATGGGACCAGTAGTATATACGCATACTGAGTGCACTTATGTTCTCGGTCAGTTGATAATGGTCGCAGGATTGCAATTTCGCCAATGCTCTTGGCAGTTGAAATTAAAATCAATCCAAACATAGATTTAAAGAAGACAGATGGTTTTTCCCAGTCTCTGAAGAGGTGGGGGATAAATTTCAAACATTTTTCTGGCAGTCATTGTTTACAATTAAAAACTCAGCTAATATCGTTAGTAGAGCACTGGAACAGGGTGAAGTTTTCATTAATTAGATAAAGAATTAGAGACCACTCAGAGACCACTGTAAAAAATACGCATGCGATTTCCATACTGAACTTGATGCTTCTAGGATTCATCATTTTGTGTCATTACTTACACATCCATTCACAAAGAGGTAGTTGTTTCTGGAAGATGGCACTGGAAAAGTAAGGTCCAGTCAAAAGAAAAATCCAAATTTGGTTACCACCTTCCTCTGAATAGAAGTGAAACCACATACCTGACGTGCAATTTTCAAAATTGCCTTTTCTAGTTTTTTTTTTTTAACCAAAATCTGAACTACATGTTTCTTGCCTGTATTTCATTTCTCATTCTTTCTAGGCCTCCTTTCATTTGATTCAAGAGCATATATCTATCTCCCTATCTTTGAAATCTTTCTTCATTTTTGCTTTTTAGCCCAAGGAATTCAATTAAATTCATCTGGCAGATGGAAAGCGGAGGCCCATAAGGGCAGTAACAAATACTAAAAATAATGAGAAGGATGTAAAAATATCCTGATTTGGGGTCAGGGGGATTTAATAGGACTCAGAGGTTTTAATCGATTAATTAATTAATTTTTTCTTGGTTGTCCTTCCTCTTCTTTTTCTAATTCCCTTTGCTCAGGTACTGAGAAATATTCTTTGGCCTGAATGCTGGAGCTGAAGCAAACAGCCTTCCTCTAGTAAGTGCTCACTGATCCTCCACTCAGAATTGGTGTCACTGAACAGTGGTCATGAGGGCCATATTTTCTGGAAAAACTCTAATTTCAGAGAAGTTCTATTGTCTCTCATAAACACATAAACATAATTTACAGCATATAGCATGTAACCCGGTTCAGAGATTGGAAGACTAAGGTTAATCTTCATGGCTAGTATTAGTCAATTGATTAGTCAATATGTGTATTTGCATGTACACTTATGCATACATGTATACATATGCTTGTTTAAAATAAACTATATGTGTGTGCATATATACACACATACAGAGGAGTCTCATTCTCATTAGTTCCATTCTATTGAATTGTTGCAAACACTGAGTTAGCAAACACTGAATCATTGCTCCCGGGGGAAATACAGAGTCAGGTTCCTGCAAGCCTCTTGTCACAACATTCTCATCAAATGATCAATACAAAGCTTTGCTTTATGTGTATTTCTGTTTAAAGATACCTTATTTAATATATATTGCCAAGTCATTAACATTAAACTCGGGACCAACAACACTGGAACTTATGTTTGAATGAAGGTTATCTAACACATGTATTTCTCTGTTAGGCGCATCACAGCTTTCTTGCACTTAGTAACACTAGACAGCACTTGAGCACTATACTTGGGGGTCATTTTAAACAGTGAAATCTACAGAAAGCACAAAAATACCAAAACAATGTGACACTTAATGAACCATGAAAAAGACACTTGTTTACAATATCAGAGCTGAAACAAAAAGACAGAGTGTGGCCTTATTTGACTTCAACTGGAAATGTGCATCAGGTGATTCCAATTTTTCATTTTGTGCATTGTCTGAGAATGATTGAAAACCCTGCAGATATTTTCTTTTTATGGAACACTTCATGAATCTGTGTGTCATCCTTGTGCAGGGGCACACTAATCTCTGTATCATTCCAGAATTAGTGTATCTGCCACCGAACCAAGCATAAAACTTCACAAGTATTGGCTTTAGTGTTACAGATAAATTCTAGCAAGTAAGGCAAATTTACAATACGGAATCCACAAATAATGAGAATCGGTTGTGTGTGTGTGTACTTGTCTCACCTAAATTAATTACAGAGGAGAAATTTGCAAAAACAACAAATCTAAAAAGTCTAAATTGGCAATATTAGAAATTTCTTGGACAGTCCTACAATAGTGGAGATTCAGTCTGACCATCTACCTACTACATCTCTGTTTACCACTGCTGAATAAAGGCACTGATCCTAAGAAGTACAAAACTGAGAGTTTAAGTTCCCAAAAAGATAAAGTTATAATCTTTCTACAAGATTTCGTTGTCCACTCATTAATGTTATGTGCTAGCCTTTTGATTCCCAAAAAGATATCTGATGGTCTTCAATACCCTCCCTTTCTTGTTTTTGTGTCTTCTTGGCATTTAGTACACTCTCTCCACCATATTACATGTTGAAGGAGCACCACTGCTATATACACAACATTGCTTATACCTGTGAATTTTTATTTAAAAAGGGGGAGGACACCTGGGTGGCTAAGTCGATTGAACACTTAACACTTGATATCGGCTCAGGTCATGATCTCACAGTTAGTTAGATCAAGCCCTGCATGGGGCTCCATGCTGAGCATGGGACCTGCTTGGGATTCTCTCTCTCCCTCTCTTTGCCCTTCCCCTGCTCGTGAGTGTGCATTCTCTCTCTTTCTCTGTCTCTCTCTCTGTCTCTCAAAATAAATAAGTAAATAAAGCCCCCTTTACAACAAGGTGGCGGGGGGGACAACATTTAAGTTAAAAGCCAGTCAAGTGTGACTACCACCAACAAATGGTATTAATGTTTTTATCTATAGCCCATAGGTTAATCAAACAATTGAATTTGAGGAGAAATTTTCCGAACTTAATGTGTATGCAGTAGAGAAGCTTCTATACTTCTATATGTGTCCATCTCCTCCATTGGGCTATTATTTTAAAGGCAGCAGTGGTGTTTTACTAATTTTTGTAGCCTTTATATATAACACAAATTTCTGATACTGAATAGATGGATTGTAACAAAATATAGTTTGTACTGAAAATAAGGTCTCATCATTGATTTCGTGAATTTTACATTTCAATAATGTCCTTTTCTTTTTGTTTTTCAATTTAAAAGTTTTATACTCTCTTTGAATAATTTTAGCTTCATCAGTTTGAAAGGTGAAAAAATTGAATCTGGTTTTTCCAACTTGTTTCTTTAATTTTTTTTGTTATTAAACCAGAATACTATGTTTATTTTAAGAAAATTAGAAGATAAACAATATGAAAATAACACCAATAATTCTTCCTTTTGATTATAATAACTTAATATTTCAGTATATATATATTATATATATGAATATATAAATTCACTTATCATATCTAGAGTAAACCTACTCCTTCCCCATCCTCCACTCTAGACTGAGAACCAGAGAGGCACTGTAACTTTTGGGAATATGGCATATTACTCTGGGGTGTAACATGGTTTAAAGCATTTCCTGCAAAAAATTCTATGGAAAAATGTTCTAAACAATGTTCTTTTTTAAACAGATACAAGGTCTACATAAGAGGGCAAAAATAAACATGCAGGTTATTGGAGACAGTCACAGCCTAAAAAGCAATTGTATTAACATTTCCAGTAAAATATGGGGTGCCTGGGTGACTCAGTCGGTTAGGATCTGACTCCTGGTTTTGGGTCAGGTCATGATCTCACAAGTTCGTGAGTTCAGGACCCAACTTAGGCTTTCATAATTTACTGGCAATGAAAATGATTTGACCAATTATATAATTAAAATGATATCAATAACAACAGCTATCAGAACAAACCCTGAAATTCGGGCAAGGAACAAGTGACCTTAATCAAGGCAAGTTTTTATTCCTCCTTGAAATCTACAGATACATGAGTAGAAATGACAATTCTGCCTGACACTACTATGGCCAGTACAAACTTCTAGTAGAGCCTCCATGATAGGTTTTAAACACCTTTGTTCAGGTTTATTTGATACTCAATTAACTTAACATGTTTAAAGGGTGCAATTTGGTAACTTTTTACATATGCATGCCCCTGTGAAACCATTGCCACAATCAAAGTAACAAGTATCCCAAATAATTTCCTAATGTCCCCTTTGATGCCTCACTCCCACTGCTTATGCCTACACTCATCTTGAAGCAAATACTTATTTGCTTTCTTTCACTACAGAGTTTGGATTTCCTAGAATTCATGCAAATGGAACCATACAGCAGACACTCTTTTCCTCAGGCTTCTTCATTCAGAATAATTATTTGGAAATACATCCATGTGTTTCCATGTAGCAATAGCTTATTCCTTTTTATTGAAGGATATTATCCCATTTTATGAATATACCACAATTTCCTTATCCATTCACATAATGATGGCCATTTGGATTCTTTCAATTTTTGGTGATTACAAATCAAGTTGCTATGAAATTTTGAGTTCCAATCATTTGTGGACATATGCTTTCATTTCTTTTGGATAAATACCTAGGAGTGGAATGATTAGGTCATATACTAGATGTGTACTCAGCTTTTCAAAAAGCTGTTGAACTAGTTCTAAAGTGATCGTATCATTTTATACTCCTATCAGTGTATGAGATATTGAGTTGTATGAGACATCCTCTCCAGTACTTAATATGGTATGTCTTTTTAATTTTAGATAGTCTAATAATATGTGTTAGTATCAAATTTTGGTCTTAATTTGTATCCCTCTAAGGACTGATTATGGTGAATATTTTTCATGTACTTATTTACAGTCCGTATATGTCTGTATATCTCTTTTCTGAAGCATCTTTTAAATTTTTGTCCAATTTATTACACTATTATAATATATTTTTGTGTAATCCTACTGAGTTTTGAGAGTTATTCAGCTTGTGAATATATATTATCTACATGTCCTTCATCAAATGAATGATAAGGAAATATTCTCCTAGTCTGTGACTTGTATTTTCACTCTCTTCCTTTCAAAAAGCCTAAGTTCTTAATTTCGATGAATCCACTTTATTAAATTTGCTATTGGCTGCAAATTTATTGCATGTAAAAAATCTTTGTCTAATAATGCAAGGTCACAAAGATTTTCTCTTATGTTTTACTTCCACACATTTTATAGTTTTCTTTTTGCATTTAGGTCTATGGTTCATTTTTAGCTCATTTTTGTATATAGTATAAGAAATGGATTCAAGTTAAATTTTCTATATTTGGACATCTAATTATTCCATTGTAATTTATTGAAACAACTATTCTTTCTCCATTGAATTGCCTTGAGTCTTGGTGGAGATTTACCTGAATATATACATACAATTATTGGATTTTTCTCTTCTATTACATTGCTCTGCTTGTCTGTCTACCTTTATGCAACATCATATTGTCTTGATAATATACTTATACAATAAGTAGTATAAGTGCTCCAAATCTGCTCTTTATTTTTAAAGTTGCCAGTTTTCATAAAGTACCTGGTAGGATATTGACTTCATCATATCGACTCTATGAATTAATGTGGAAGAAGTGACATATTAACAATACCAAGACTTCCAAGAATTAATGTGGTATGTCTCCCAATTTGTTTAGATCTTTAATTCCGTTCATAAATGTTTTGTAGTTTACAGTGAACAGGTCTTGCACATACTCTATCAGATTATTCCTAATTTTTCATATTTTTGCTATTATTTTAAGTGGTATTTTTATTTCAGTACCCAATTGTTTGTTACTAGTATCTAGAAATAAAATTGATCATTTATATTTATGTTGTATTCTAAAATTTTCCTAAACTCAGGGGTTCTAGAAGCTTTCTTGTAGATTCCGTGAGATTTTCTCCATAGACAATTATGCCATATGTGATTAAAGAAAAACCTGGTTAGTTTAATTCCTATCTCTTATCTTGTGCTGGCTAGAACCTTCACTATCTTGAATAGAAATAAATAGCTAAAGAAGAAATTCTTGCTAGGTTCCTTGTCTTAGAAGGAAGCATTCAGGGGCACTTGGGTGGCTCAGTTGGTTAAGTGTATGACTCATGCTTTCAGTTCAGGTTCATGAGATTGAGTCCCTTTTTGGGCTCTGCACTGACAAGGCAGAGCCTGCTTGGGATTCTCTCTTTCTCTCCCTCTCTCTGCCCCTCCCCTGCTTGCTCTCTCACTCTCTCTCCCTCAAAATAAATAAATAAACAAACATTTTTAAAAAAGAAGGGTAGCATTCAAATTTTTCCCATCACACGCTTTTTAAAGTAAAAACTTCTCAAAGTGACTACTAAAACACTTGAAATTACATATGTGGCTTGAAATACACACACACACTCTCTCTCTCTCTCTCTCTCTCTCTCTCTCTCTCTCTGTCTCTCTCTCTCTCTCACACACACACACACACACACACACACACACACACACACACATTTTATGTGGTGTGAGATGGAGGTCCAAATTCATTCTTTCACATCATGATATATAATTGACTCTGAGTAATTCCTTTTATGTTTCTGGAATCACTGCTAGTATTTTATTGAAGATTTTTGAACCTAAGGATATTGTTCTGTAGGTTTTCCTCCCTTATCTATTGTCTTTATTTGGTTGATATCATAATTGTGGTCTCATATAATGAGCTCAGAAGTAAGCCCTTCTTTTCTATATTTTGCAAGGGTTTTTGAAAGATTTGTATTCATTCTCCTTTAAATGTTTGCTAGAATTCATGAAGCACTTCTGGGCTTAGATGCTTTAGTGGGAAGTTTTCTAAATTAGTAAATCAAATTTTTACTTATGATATATGGTCCAATTTTCTAATCTTTCTAAATCTATTTCAGTAACTTGCTTTTTTTTCTAGAATTTAATAAATTTTACCTACATAATCTAACTTGTTGTCATAAAATATAAGTATTGTCTTCTAATACTTTTTATTTCTGTAAGATTGGCAATAATGTCTTCTCTTTCATTTGTAATGTTAGTATATCTTCTAGTATATCCATCTTCTCTCCTTCTCCTGGTCAGTCTAGCTAAAAATGCTCCAATTTTGTTGATCTCTTTAAAGAACTGACTTTGGATTCAGTGATTTTCTCTACCTTTTTTCTGTTCTATATCTCATTTGTTTACTGGTTCTTTTGTTGTCTTAAAGGATTTCCATTTTCTTTTTGGAAATAGTGCCTCTCTCATTTTCTGGAAAATACATTTTTATCTTCAACTGGGCCCTGGGAACTGTACTAAGCTACGCGGATATAATGGTCAGCAAAAACAGATGTGGTTTCTGCATCTTGTGGATCTTGTATTCTAGATAGAGGATAACTAATCACATTATCAGCCCCAAGGATGCTTAGTTAAAACTGATTGTAGTCTTATGAAAAAACAAAAAACAATTCTAAGAGAAGACAGAAAAAAGCTACCTGGCCTGTGGAGAGAACAAAGATTATATCCCAGTGAAAGTGAAGAGAGGAAGTGAAAAAGTTAATCAAGATTAGACCTGAGCAGGTAGAATAGGAGCATAATGGATGGAAGATGCAGTATCGGCAAAAGCTTTGTGTGTGTAAGAACATGGAAGGAGGAAAATGCAGCTAGAATACAGGAAAGAGAGGGAAAGAAACCGTTTTGTGCTTCCTACAACACACTGTGCCTGCCACACTGTTGGCTGCTTAATAGATTGGATATCAGCATGAGGACTGGTGAGAGAGAAAAGAAGTGTCAAGAATGTCTCCTTGGCGTTGGCTTGTAAAACTGGATGAATGGCAGTTCAATTCATTGAACTAGGTGCTCCTAAAATGTTTGTTTGAGAAGGTCATAAATTCAGCCCTGGTATGTTGAATTTAAGCTGCCTTCAAATAGAAATGTAGATTAGGCAACTGTATATAATAATCATCACAATAATAACAACAATAATAATGATATGTAGCCCTTGTTCACCAGGCAATATTTTAAGAGCTTCATATAACAATTCATTTAATTCTTCCAGCAAATGTAGAAAGCTTATTATTTATTTCTTTCTACCGATGAGTCATAAAAATGTGTGTGTGTGTGTGTGTGTGTGTGTGTGTGTGTGTTTATCTGGACCTCAGCAACAAGATAATGGGGACTTGAGACAGCAGAGGGCCAGAGAGTCAAGTAGGACTGGTAAACAGTTTTGATGGCTCCTTTAAAGCTAGTGAACTCAATTTATAATAATCCCAAAAGGAGCATTGTGGGGCACTTGGCTCACCTGGGCAATGACAGAGAGAAAACAGAAAGTGGGCTGCATGAGACATGAGGATTTGCTCATGAGTTGTGATGAAAAGACACGAAAGCAAAGGAATTTATGGTATGGCCAAGAATGTTGTTGAAATAATGCATGATAAGACTTTAGACAAAAAATGGACTGGGGATTAGGAGAAATTAAGGAGTCAGTGGATTCCCTTTAAGCTAATCTGGAGCCCCTTCAGAATCCTTGAAGATCCAGAAATATTATTCTTTATACAATGCAAGCCTATGATGTGCCCTGGCTTAACGCCATAAAAATAATATCGATGTGCTTGAACTCCAGAAAATTGTACTTGTTCTCGATCACTAAATCCTGACCAAGCTGTTTCTCTTTAGATGTCAAAGATAATTTCAGTGATGTCCCATCCCCAGAGGTCTGTGCTTTGTAAGCCCAGTAAAGCTAAATCCAATAAATCTGTTCACAATTAAGATAGTTTCTCATATTCATTAGACTTTCACCTTAATTAAAGGTTTATTTCTCTATATAGTTTTTTTTTTAGAAAACATGGAAGTTGAAGCTATAAATCTAAACCTTAAATAACAAACCTTTCCTTAGGCTTATACATTGGCAAAAATTATTACTGAGGTAGCTTAAATATTAATAAT
This sequence comes from Lynx rufus, assembly GCF_022079265.1. NCBI lineage: Eukaryota > Metazoa > Chordata > Mammalia > Carnivora > Felidae > Lynx > Lynx rufus. The sequence goes on along the minus strand of NW_025814827.1, from coordinate 28,716,171 downwards.
AGCTATTAACAAATAGCCCTGGGTAACATAATCTCAGAGGACACCTCTATATTTTCAGCATCAGTGGCTTATCATCATTGAGATACCTAGGAAAATGTTTGGGGACAGGGAGAGAAAGAGATAAACTGAGACCCTCAGACCGAATGCCACTGAAAGGAAAAATGTACAGTTTTGTGATGTCCTACACTTTGGATTTTCTTAGGCTCATCAAATCAATGTGAGGAAGAACATTCCTTGCCTTACATTACTGTGTAATCAAAGTTATTTACTTGCACATTTTGGGCATTGCAAATGATTCTGACCTTTGCTAAACTATTATGCACAGAAAGGAAAACTGTCCCTTTAAAACTTGTCTCTTGATGTTAATAAATTAGGGACCTCTCCCAGTTACATGCCAGACTCCATTTGTTGTAATGTTGAATTGAAGTTTCCAGGTGAAATGAACAGCTGCCAAGCTAGCCTTTCAAGAAGCTGCCTTTGGGAACATAATACTTTATTATCCGTGTTGTGCCATTCTATGCCGAGTAGTAGTTAAAATAATGACAGGGTTGAGTAAGTGAAGTATTTCAAGGTCTATTCTCTCCTTAGCTAGAGAAGCACCTCCAGACTGCTCCATCCATCTGGTCTTCCTCAGGGCAGAAGAAGCAAGTCAGTTGGCTGGAACTGAATTCTTTCACCTGTTGTGTTTTTGTTTTTGTTTTTGTTTTTTAAACTAAACTTGTAAACTGAATTCAGTCTCTAATATGTTTATCTAAAACCAAGGTTTTGGCTTCCCTGGAATCACATCTTCTTTCACTAGTGAAGGATCTTTTCCATTTGTTTTGAGTTTAATAGTTTGCCAGTTTCCTGTGCCTACTGATCAAGGCCAGTTAGTTTAGTGTTATTCTTTTTTAACCCCTTCAAATGCCAGCCTCTGATTTATGGTGGAACAAAATTAACCATTAGTCCAGTTCTATTTCTTGCTGACAGAACATAATTTCCTCTTAAAAGGTTTTTGGGGAAAGATGCAATAATCTTCAAAATTTGGCTTGGACATCAAATGGCTTTTATTAAGCAACAGTTTGAGTTGAGTACAAATGAACTGAAAACATATTTCAAATAATAGAGGAAAATATCTTTGGAAAACCATATATTGGATCTTTCCAAAAGTGAAACAATTTAAAATTTGTTGTGGTTCTTGGCAAAAACAAACATGTATGAGTTTGTTGGGAATAAATGGAAGAAATCCAGTTTTCTGGGAAGAAGACATTGGTTTATTTCTTGTTATGAAGTAGGATAGCCTGTTAATATCTTTCTTATCTCCAGGAATGGTGACAGAGAAAATTATGAGAACTAACATCCCACTATATAGAGGAACTGTACAAATCAACTGTAGTTCAACTGGGTTTTAAAAATACATTTTCTGGAATGTAATGCAAGACGGGGGAATGGAATAATACTAGAAATCTAGACACAATGGCAGACATTGAGGGGGCTAATTTTGTCAGGAACCTCCTTCAATATTCCCAGACACTATTTAATACATTCTATTTTGTATTATAGCTGAAAATGGGTGTCCTTGCTCATCCTGTTCTCTCACGTAGCTTATGAACTGGTAGAGCCCTTAAAGGTCCTCTACCACCATTGTAATTTGATCTGGAATATAGGTCAGTTTCTCGAAGAGGTCTTTTCCTCACTCTCTTCATCAAAATTAGATCTTCCTCCCACTAGTTTTTTTTTTACTCATAGAACCTGCTAATTTTTTTAAATCTTTATTACCATTAGTCAAAAAATATTTATCCTTGTCCAATGTCTAGTATCCCATTAAACCATTAGCTGTGGCTGTATTGTATACTTTCTGTGCCCCAAATAATATTTTCACAGCCTCACTTCTGATTTTGGCCATTCATCTCATGGTGATGGCAAGTTCCTTGCCTCCAGGGATCTTTCATTTTATAGGAGAAGCTTCTCCTCCTTTGCTGTAATCATCAAGCAGGAATTTGCAATCTGGAATGTAGACAGTTAATAACCCCAGGAACAACTTTCATCCGATGTGATATAGAGCTGATGGAGAAATGCTTTAGTTTATCCTCAGGTGGAAAACGCCATATAATTGTGAATGCAGCCCACTTGCTTGGTGTCTTGACCAAAGTTTTCATATGCACACTGGGAAGATCTGATTTTTCTTCCTACATATCATTAAAGCAGATCCTTATTAGGTTTGTAGAAAGTTGGATGTATTGTTGAATTTTGTGTCCTCAGAGTGTGTCAGAATGGTTCTTTTGCCCTTTGTCAGCTGATCAGTTGGACTTCACATCTCATTATTATCTTTTGCTGGACTCTATTTCCAGATTCGTGATCAGATTTTTTTTTTTCTGACAACATCAGAGCTAGTTCTTGTTTATTGTTCCTGGGGTGGGTTCATGGAGACCCAAGACATCCCCCTGTTTCTGGAGCTTCACTCATCCACTACCTCTCTCCCACGGAGTTCTGAGAAGAACGTCAGACTCTTCAGCACTCATTGGTTTCATAGTCCTGTTTCTAAAGTAGCTTTATTTTTTTCTCAAAACTTCACAGCAAGCTAGCATCTAGGTTTATACATAGCTCTCACATGGTTTTGTCTCTAGAACGTGGGAATTCAAACCAGCTGACTTTTGAGATTTCTATCCCAGGACTTAAACTGCTTAGAGATTTTCAAAACTAATTCTACCCTTTGAATTATGACCTGAAGCAGGAGAGCAATCAACGTGCCTGGCATTAGAACCCAAGAGTCTCTAGCTGCAGCCAAGCAGCTCAGAGTTCTGAGGAAAACCAATGACCCTCTAGTGGTCCCTGGAGCAGTGCTCAGCAGAGTGGACCTAATGGGAAGCCATTTGAATTTGAAGTTCAAATCTAAAATCTCCACATCAAATTTAGAAGGAAAAACTATTTAGCATATCACATACATCATAATTAGCCTTAAAGATTACAAGCCTATTTTTTCAAAAAGTGAAATTCTCTTTCCTTGTCAGGCTATTACTGGTACATTGTCTAATCTCCATTTGTAGCACAGAATGGTGAGAAATTCCATTATCTCTATTTTATTGATGAGAAAACTGAGGCTGAAGAATTAAATATCTTGCTCAAATCAGAGAGTTAAAAAGTGGTAGAGGAGATGAATCTCTGGGTTCTATTCCTGAAGCCAAGACTATGCTGCATATTAACTAACTTGAATTAGTTAGAAAAACAAAACAAAACAAAACCAAAAAACTAAAACTAAAAACTAAAAATAGAACTACACTATAATCCAGTAATTGAACTCAAAGAATACAAAAATACAGATTCGAAGGGGTACGTGCACCCTAATATTTATAGCAGCATTATCAACAACAGCCAAACTATGGAAAGGGTCCAAATGTCCACTGACTGATGAATGGATAAAGAAGATGGGCTGTGTGTGTGTGATGTGTGTGTGTGTAATGGAATATTACTCAGCCATCAAAAATGAAAGCTTGCCATTTGCAATGACGTGGATAGACCCAGAATGTATTATGCTAAGCAAAATAAATTAGAGAAAGACAAATATCGCATGATTTCACTCATATGTAGAATTAAAGAAACAAAACAGATGAACATATGGGAAGGAGTGGTAGAGAAGAAAGGGAAACAAACCACAAAAGACTCTTAATGATAGAGAACAAACTGAGGGTTGATGGAGGAAGGTGGGTGAGAGATGGGCTAGGTGGGTGATGGGTATTAAGGCACTTGTGATGAGCCCCGGGGGTTGCATATAAGTTATAAATCATTGAATTCTACTTCTGAAACAAATCTCGCACTGTATAATAACTAAAATACAAAATAAATGAATAAAATTATTAAAATAACGTGGTAGAGGTGGCATTAAATTAAAATTAAATTGAAAACTATTTAATTTGAAATCCTCAATTTTGCTACAATACTATGAAACATCCAAGCCAAAATAAGCCACACCAGAAACATTTTGTTCAAATGAATAAATTTTATTTTTACCTAGAGAAGTAAAAATTTACGTATGAGGAATATCACATATCTTCTAGGCTGTCAATTTAATGTCATATTGGAAAGCAAAAAATGCTTCCCTATTGGAATGGCATACATTTTTCTTTATATCATACACCTAAAAAGTTTAGCACAGACAGCTAAAAGTGGAATGGGGAACAAAGTATCGTTTACTATAATTTTGATTTCCTTATTTGTGGTTCTTCCCTATCAAATTGGTGGTGAAGTTTTACTTTCAATTCTTAAACCCCAAAGTATCAATGTGGGATCATGGTGAGGTAAGTAGATAATGGTCTTGGGATGTGTGGAAGTCCCACTCTCTGGTTTCTTCATATAAGGGAAGCAATTTCTACTACTAGCGAAAAAGCATGGAATGTAGATTGTAACCACAATACATTTTTATTTACATTTCTCATTTTCCCTTTAAATTTTTATTTAGAGAGACATATTCCTTCCCTGCCCCTCAGTGAAAACTGGGACAGGCTAATGGTTTTCTGTACCCATTCAGATTAAAAACAAACAAAAATCATCAACTTTAGTCATAAAAAGTCATAATTCAGAAATTCAAGATCCAGTCAGTATCCAAAATTAGTATCCAGTCCCACATAAGTGTTAAAATTCTAAACTTAGTGGCAGATCTAACTTAATGTACTTCAGGTGGGGGTAGAGGGCGGGACATGGGTGAAGGTGGTCAAAACGTACAGACTCCCAGTTATAAGATAGATTAATTTGGGGGATGAAATGTACAGCATGATGACTATAGTTACCATACCAAATGTATATTGTATATTTGAAAATTGCTAAGGGAGTAGATTTTAAAAGTTCTTGTCACAAGAAAACAAAATTTGTAACTATGTGCAATGTTGGATGGTTAACTAAACTTAGCGTGATAATCATTTTGAAATATGTAAATCTATTAAATCATTATGTTGTATACATTAAACTAAATACAATGTTATGTGTCGATTATATCTCAATAAAACAGGGAAAAAGATGATACAGCTCACTTAAAATTTTAGAACAAAATTTAGAATAAAATTTTAGTAACTGCAGTATATGTGGAGTGTGTGTTCTGAAAATAGACCCCCCCCCCCCCACAACTCTGATTTAACTTACTTCAAGCAGAAAGCTGCTTGGGGAGGGTTGTGAGGTACTTATATTATCTGCTTTTTTCATGTTCATATTCTCTATTTTCCTTCCAAGGTGTGTTAGGTGAGTCTTTAGGCCAGTTCTTACTTGTTTTACTTGTTAGCAATATAGGCCTGGCAGATGGCTTTAGTTATTATCCTGAGTGGGCCTGACTAATGATGAAAGGTAGATCTTTCTCTTGTGGGTACTTTTGTTGGCACTTCAAAGGTTGCCTACTTGGCCATTCTTTCCTGCAACTGTCATAATCAACTAGATGTATCTATCTCCCTGATGGTCTCTTGCAACCTCTAACTCAACCCCTGGGCATCCAGCAATATATTCCCAGCCTTTTTCCTGAGGTCTCTATGCCCCTCTAGAAGATTGGTAAGGACCAAGAAGATTCTGTTTTTACTCTTTCAACCACAAGGCCCAGACCTGCCCATCGGAGAACATTCCTGTGAATGTTCCTATGACACTTGGGGTTTCAGGACCATCTCAGTGCAGAAGCACTAAAGTGAGCCTACCACCAGAGATGTTAGTCTGCCCTGCTATTGCCTACTACATTTCTAGGAATCTGATTAGACTCTAGCTTTAGTTCACTTTAGCTTCTTCAGGCAGGAGTCAGGCACTGCTCTCTGTTTTTGGATTTCAGGGAATATATCTCAAAATATTCTGAGTGATTTCCTTATCCAGGATATAATCCAAAACTTATAAATAGGGCAACAATTACTGTGTGCCCTTTCAAATTAGTTTCAGAGTATTGTCTGGCTAACCTGCCCAGAGGTCATCTGTTACTCTACAAAAAGATAACAGTTTTGAATTACTATTTACCATTAATTAAGTCTCAGACTCTGGAAAGTTAGATATTTACTAGATCGAAGCAAACTATTTTTGATAGGTAGAGATGGAAATGATTTGTTTAGTAAAGAAAACAATTGAGGGATGCCTGGGCGGCTCAGTCGGTTAAGGATCCGACTTCGGCTCAGGTCCTGATCTCGCGGTCCGTGAGTTCGAGCCCCACGTCAGGCTCTGTGCTGACCGCTCAGAGCCTGGAGCCTGTTTCAGATTCTGTGTCTCCCTCTCTCTCTCTGACCTTTGCCCGTTCATGCTCTGTCTCTGTCTCAAAAATAAATAAAAACGTTAAAAAAATTAAAAAAAAGGAAAAAAGAAAACAGTTGATTTCTCTGGCTATGATTTTTTTGTCCTATAGGACAGTATACAATTTTCTATCTAATTTTGAAATCTTATTTGGCATTTGCTCTTTATTGAATATATATGTATATTTTAATATATTTATATGTATGTTATATGTTATATTAAATATATGTTATGTTATATCATTTATATATTTTCTTGAATATATATATTCAATAACTATATACATATATATATATATATATATTTTTTTTTTTCATTTCTTGTTTCGTCACCAGGCTGGTTTACTCATTAATGAGTTACATAAATTATTGACTGTTTATTTGTATGACAGCTAACGTTTTGAAAATCATATTTTGATACTCTTAAAGGCCCCTAAGATTGAATTTAGAAAGTGATGCCTTCTTTCTCATCTCTTGGAAGGAGGGTGGTGAGATCTTGGCAAAGCCATAGCTTTCTCTAAAGAACTGTGTTCACCAATCTCTTTTACAAAAACGTCTCCTCAAACTCTGGCCCCCTATTATATTTATGAACTAGATGAAAAGATATTGGATTCTGTGAACAGGTTTTGGATCATTTTTGTTTGAAAATTGGCATATGGAGGGTTTGTCTCTCCCTTCTGTTGGACTCCGTGATAAACTACCATATTGACAACTCAGTCAATCTGAGACACAATAAGTCATCCTCTAACATCTTGTTTTACTACTATTGAAAAAAAAGAATCAGCTGACTGAATGCACAAAAGCAAATGTAATTACTTTTGACATTTGACTCATTTGTAGGAAACCAGGTTCTCACATTTGCAACATCTTTTTATTTGATAAGCCCTCCTTATTCTCAATGTGGATTCAGCTGGCAGTATTCTCTGAACCTCACATTTTCAAAATATTTATGTCTAGTAACTTCTGAAAGAGGTCAGTATGAATTGGCCTGGCTTCCATCATCTGTGAAACTGAGAATTGTTTGCTATTTATGTGGAGCAGATACAGGGCAGGTGCTGAGCAGGGGCACAGAGTTGAGAAAGTGACCTCATCTCAAACATAGTCTTCTTACAGATGTAACATGATCATTCTGTTTAAAGTGACTTTGAAGACCATCATATTTCCTACATAAAGCCTATATTCAAAAATACCTTCTGAAATCACTTATAAATGATCAACTAGGGAATCATTTATCTGATTGGGGTTATGATCCCTCACCTTGTTTTAATGTCAATTTATGGAGATGGACTCCAGTAACAAAAAAGGTTCTGTGATATGTGTCTACATATGACCTGAAAACTTAAAGACAAAATAAATGCAAGACATTTCATTTGAAATGAAATGAACACAGTGGAAGTATTTGCAATTATTAACTAAATAGGATTGACAAGAACTTTCAGGCTAGTAGTTTCTTTGCTCATTGCATTTCACTTTCAGATGAGTACAACTTTGGAAAATGATGATGTCAGCATAGGCAATCCCAAACTGGTTGAGATCCTTAGTACCCTTTTAGAGTCTTAAGAGGATGTCAGCTCAACAACTGGGAGAGTTCTACAAAGTTTTAGATTTTCAAATAAATAAAAATATTTGTTAATTGCAAACATTAGGATCCAGAGTTAATTTATTAACATTATAGTACTGTATCTTCTGGAAAAATACTAAACACAAAATGGTCCCCCATTTTCCATTTTATATTCAGGCCCTGCAATCTTTGAAATGCTTGAAATGCAAGTTGTAAAACGCAACTTTAAAAGAGAATTCATTGTGCCAGAATTGACAAAGGGCAGCAGAAAACTTACAAGCTGTCCTCTAGTCAATTCAAAAAGTAATTAATTGCAGCTGCTGTTTTGCAGCAAGCTGGGGAAATGTCACCAAATACAGAAAACTCCAAAAAGAATGACAAGGCCTTCCTGTAATTTTCCCAGCCTAAACAGAAATGAGATGAATGCATTGTGACTGCTGTAGGTAATGAGACTTTGTAAGATTATTATAAATAGGGTGCATAATTAGCGTTCTACAGTTCAGTAAGCATTTTGTGTTGTTTTCGTGAATTTGGAGTAGGCCCCAATGGCTTGACAAAACATTCACTCTCTCTAAACCAGGCAAACATCTTGGCTTCAGACACTGCTTCCAAATGCACTGACTGTCAATTACTTGTGAAGATGAATTTAGAAAATAATCAAAACAGGGGCGCCTGGGTGGCGCAGTCGGTTAAGCGTCCGACTTCAGCCAGGTCACGATCTCGCGGTCTGTGAGTTCGAGCCCTGCGTCGGGCTCTGGGCTGATGGCTCAGAGCCTGGAGCCTGTTTCCGATTCTGTGTCTCCCTCTCTCTCTGCCCCTCCCCCGTTCATGCTCTGTCTCTCTCTGTCCCAAAAATAAATAAACGTTGAAAAAAAAATTAAAAAAAAATAATAAAAAAAAAAGAAAATAATCAAAACATTAACTACAAGAAGAATTAACAGTGAGTTAGTGGCTACATGGGTCAGCAATGTGCTATTCACTCTACAAACTACACATTACATGTATTATCTCATTTAATTCACATAAGGCAACTATTGCTATTCTCCTTCATAGATGAGAAACTTAGGTTTGAAGAGGTATACCTGACCAATATTCATAGATAACAAACTATTTGAACTCAGGTCTTTATAATTTGAAATCCTTGATTTTCTGAATCATACCATCCTACTTTCCACAGATTCTGCAATGTATGGAAATTTATTTTGTGGGTTTTTTTCCTTTGAGGTGCTCTTTATGATGCTTGCTATGTTTTTTAGTGAAAAATGTTCCAGGGGAGCAAATGCATTCACTATGGAGAGGCTGGTGAAGGCAGGCATTACAAAGGGGGAAAATGTAGAAATTGTTAATGGATGAGTGTCAGGCACCATCCATCATTCTGTACTTGTATTTGCAAAGGTAAAGTCATAAATATCCAAAAGTTTTCATTTATTTTTGGTAAGGATTAAAAATGGGAGGACTAAAAATAATGTGACTATCTTTGTTTTCAAAATGAAAGGAAGGCATCATCAGTCTAGAAGATCATCAGTAAAAAGTAAGGAATACATATCTCTTTGTATCACAAACAAAAAATTATACTTTAGGTCTCAAATGTATCATGACCAAAGACATCTTGAAAACTATGGTATGAGCTAGGGATCTGTGCGATCGGGGACTTGTGAGAAATGAAATACAGGGAAAGAGAGTAAGCCAGGTTTCTGAGGAGCTCCTTTCCCTGTATTAGTTGGGGGCATGGTCTAAAATAATGCAACCAAAATACCCAAGGTACAATAACTTAAGCATTAGAGAAGCTTATTTTCTTTTATGTGATAGTTAAAAATAAGAAGCCCAGTGGCGCCAGAGTAGCTGGGTCAGTTAAGTGTCGTACTCTTGATCTTGGCTCAGGTCATGATCTCATGAGTTCATGGGACTGAGCCCCACGTCAGTCTCTGAGCTGACAGTGCAGAGCCTTCTTGGGATTCTCTCTCTCCCTCTCTCTCTCTGTGTCTCTCTCTCTCTCTCTGAAAATAAATAAATAAACATTTAAAAAGTAAACACAAATAAGAAGCCCATGAACACTAGGGAAGCTCTGCCATCTTCAAGATATACCTTCATTTCTGGATGCTTGGCACGTGCATCTGCCATCAGACCTATATGCCAGCCAATGAAAAAGAGGAGAAGGGCCAAAGAGATAGCAGAATTGCTCATTTATGAGTAAGCTTCAGAAGTGGCACACATAAGACTGCTTAGTTATCTGGTCACAAAGCCTCCTAGAAAATAGAGTCTTTTGTGAATTGGCCATGTGCCCAGCTAAGACTCTGGAAAGAGAGTATAAATAGTGCTGAACAACTACTAATATCTGTCCTACCCAGCCAGGGAAGGAAGGAATGTAGGTGGCTGAGCCCCAGGAAACATCATGGTCCAAAGTTTGAGTTGAGGATTTCCTTCTGTCTCCTCAAATTCCCTCCCCTTTTTCTGGATACCTCTTTGCCCTAACTATCTCTGGAGGACTGTAAAGTAGAGGAAAAAAATTCATACATGTTAATTATGCAAGGTGGCCTTTGGTACCCAAATCCCATTGTTCATCATCCCGCCTTTCTCAGGTTGATAACACTCAAAAACAAAAACAAAATAGCTAAATGAAAAATAAAGAGTCAACATTATTTATTATCAGACAAACATATACAAACAAAGGTAGGGCTTTTCTGGATTTCATTTTGTTTCTTCAGGAAACATTAGCCTGCAAGCCAAAGTATACTGTCCTATATATACCTTTCCATTTTAGGGGGTCTATGGAATCAACTCTGAATCTTTTTATCCCATAAGTCACATGGACAAGAATGAAAAGTATGTTTCACACACACCACTTCTCCCAAATCTAAGATGCAGCTGAAAGTGTTGAAGAGGCTGGTGGACCACGTCCACCCCGTGCCTACTTCAGGACTTCCAGATATAGAAGACAGAATGCTGCATTTGGGAGAAAGAATTGGAAACAGAAGACCACGAATGGTTGGGTGCATTTTACATTACATTCAGTACTTAGCATTGACCAATCACGTCAGCTTCTCCTCCTTTGGGGGAAGGTAGTTAGTAATGGGTAGAGACAGAAAGTAGCGGTAAAGGCAGAATTTCCCTCCTCTTCAGGTTGAAGCATAAAAAAGAGAATGAGAAAATAACACACTAGTTACTGTAGAAGAACATACGATAAAACAAGTCATACATCCACTGGTGGATTGGTCCCCTTCTACTCAAGCGGTAACTCAAAGAGAATTGTTTACAACCAAAAGACTTCGGGATGACATAAAACAGACGCAGCTATGGCTCTACACATGGGAGCAATCTAAAGGAAACAAGACACAAAGAAGCATATGCACATCTATACCTTCTCTGTTCTTGGACGTAGGAGAAAACATGTTAGATAAAAAAAAAACTGGATATTAAGAACGTACGATTTGGGTGAGTTGTTTTTTCAATAAGATGAATAACTCCCTGATGCCAGCTGTCATAGTGGCCATGCTCCTACATTCAAGAGAGGCTGTTGCTCTGGCCAAGTATATACTACTTGACCTGCTGGTGTGTATCTCATCCTAAAGATTGTTTCTAGGGACTGTCACAGGAGCCTGAGTCTTTTCTCTGTTTACATCTCAGGACTCAGATGGCTGCTGCTGAAATTGAAGGGAAGCTAAGCTGGGGCTCTAACTAGGAAGGGGCTTGTGGTTTTTGATTAGTCTAGGACCCCAAACCCTAAATTCAGTGTGTGTGGTTATAACCCTCATTTTCCCTTCATTAAAATGGAAATACTAACAAATACTGAAATCATTAGATTATGAAGATGAACTAGCATTATGAACACCAGGCATTTAACACAATGCATAATATGATTCAGGAATGTAACACATTATTAAAATTGTTGTGGACTTGATTTTCCATACAATATGGTAAGTTCTGGGTATAGAAGAACAATTAGCATATGTTTTTGCTTCAAAGGGTATATAACCTAATATATAGAGAGAGATAGGAAAAGCAATTTGAACAATAATATAATGTTCTGTAATAGATGTATTCACAGTGTGTTTTACAGAGGGGCCACATGTTTTGCCTAATTTAATTCAAAAGGAAAAAGGAAACTTTGAAACTTTGTTTCACTCTCTAAATCCCCACGCATAAGGAGAGTCCCACCTGCAATTTCACCCATTTCACTCAATTTCACTAAATTGAGTATCACCAATTTAGGTTGTCTTCCTCAACCCCCACAGCTGCAAAATCCATTTCTTGCTTCACATCTTAATGTTCAAAATCCATCTCCATGCCACTCAGCGTTTGAAGTGTGAATGACATTTTCATGGGTAGGGTTTATAAACATCTAGAAATAATGTACATAAAGCAGCTAGTAGGTGTTCAGTACATTTTCTGATTCACTAGAAGTGACTTAGTCAAACCAATAGTATCTCTGAATGACAAGGAAATGTTAAAAGGATGGAGGGTCCAGCTGGGGATTGAAGAAACAGAATGAGAGCTAGGTTAGCAGCATTAGAATGAGAGTGTAAAGAATCACAGAACTTTCTGTTCACCATTTTATTTTATTTTTTTTTTATTTTAATTTTTTTTTTTCAACGTTTATTTATTTTTGGGACAGAGAGAGACAGAGCATGAACGGGGGAGGGGCAGAGAGAGAGGGAGACACAGAATCGGAAACAGGCTCCAGGCTCCGAGCCATCAGCCCAGAGCCTGACGCGGGGCTCGAACTCACGGACTGTGAGATCGTGACCTGGCTGAAGTCGGACGCTTAACCGACTGCGCCACCCAGGCGCCCCTCTGTTCACCATTTTAAAAAGACAATCACTGAAAAGAATTTCGTTGTCGTGTCAAGGATCCTTCCTTTTTAAATAAATATCTGATAAAATATCTTGACTTTTAACTTGCTGAAAGGATTAATGGGAGAAAAAAATGTGGAGATAGGGTACAGGACAATGCATTGACAATTGCATTGAATTTATTCCTGCATACAATGAACAGAATGACTTATATCATAGGAATCAGTGTGGCTAAGTATGTGACCTGGTACCTAAGAATTTGCCAAATGCCAAATGAAAGGCAGAACGAGAGACTGATAGATTGCTGGTACTTCCCAGGAAATGAATACTTGCAATAGCTTAGACTTTCGTGCCATGTTGTCTATACTTAGCGTATGTTCAAGTACTTCACCAGCTATGGATGCTTTTCTAATTTCTGATCACTCCTGGGACTGGCTTCCCAAGCCAGACCACCTTTATTGCTTCAAGAAACATGTGCTGAGGTTCACAGGCATTCCTATTTCCTCTGACATTTATGTTTCCTCCAGTGTCCCTTTCTCACGTCTCCTGAAATAGGACGTGTTCAGTGATATGAAATGTGTTGTCTGACAATGTGATCAATAGAGCAGAAACCTACCTCAAGATACCCTGAGACCTATGTCTCATATTCATAAAAGGAGTTATTACTTTGGGTGCTGCTAGGCTGCCGAGTCTCTCCATTTTTATTAATTGCATCTCTCAGCTGCACTGGGTAGAAAAGAGTTGCTGCTTTATGAGTTTTCTCATTTCCCCAATCCTGCAATGTTTTGGACTCTGAATGGGGCAAAAAAAAAAAAATCATTCACAAAAGTAACAGTTGTTTGTCTCATACAATTAAATTCCTAGAATTGACTCCAGAGGTGATGTTTTGAAGTGAAGCGGTGTATATTGGTCATAAATGTCTTTGCTATTTGTTGAAATTGGAGTTCGATTTGGAGATGAAATCTGATAAAGTAAACAGAGAGTGAGACTGGAGTTAGGACACATAAGTTATTGCCTGAGTACTCTTGCTGACTGCCTGGGAAGCTTTAGCCTAGATTGTGCTTTTCTGGGCTATGGTTTCTTCATGTGCAAATGTTGACAGCTGTGTCTAGTCTTCTGGAAGATGAAGGATTTTTATCTGTAATTATATGTATATAATAAGGTAGTTGATATAAAAACTCTAAATTATAGCCAGGGCTTGAAGTCTGCAAAGTTACATAGTGCCCTATGCATGGTTTAATGGTCAACTGTCACTGCCTTGAAAGTTTTAAGAATTTTGAGCAAGGTGCCCAGCATTTTCCTTTTGTATTTGACTCCACAAATTATGTAGCTAGTCCTGATCATGGAATAATAGATTGTAACTAAGAAAACTTGATATATATAGATCTCTATACTATAAACTAGAGATTATTTTTCAATGATATACAAATTTTTTTTTCAACGTTTTTATTTATTTTTGGGACAGAGAGAGACAGAGCATGAATGGGGGAGGGGCAGAGAGAGAGGGAGACACAGAATCGGAAACAGGCTCCAGGCTCTGAGCCATCAGCCCAGAGCCTGACGCGGGGCTCGAACTCACGGAGGGCGAGATCTGAGCCATCAGCCCAGAGCCTGATGCGGGGCTCGAACTCACGGAGGGCGAGATCGTGACCTGGCTGAAGTCGGATGCTTAACCGACTGCGCCACCCAGGCGCCCCTCAATGATATAAATTAATAATTCATCCAATGCTTACAAGAATAACTTTTTAGTCCTTACCATATAAAGTACTCAATATTAACTAGTTTATATACTAACAGAAGTTATTTCTACTTGGTTTTCTATGATATAGTTATCATTATCTTATGGGAAAACTAGTAAAATCCTCTGGGAGAAATAAACTTATAAATTTTGAAAAATTCTCTTTGGATCAAGGTTATATTTTTTTGTCTTAGTATTTTAGAAAAGACTGTAATTTTTAAAATTTTATTTGAGAGAGAGAGAGAGAGAGAGAGGGAGGGAGAGAGAACGAATCTTAAGCAGGCTCCACACTCAATGCTGAGCCCAACACAGGGCTCGATCCCAGGACCCTGGGATCATGACTTGAGCCCAAATCAAGAGTCAGCTGCTCAATTTCTGAGCCACCCAGATGCCCTAAGACTGTAATTTTTAAGTAGAAACTATCTTTTATCATCTTCAAAAAGATTTTTAATGTTTATTATTTATTTTTTGAGACAGAGAGAGAACACAAGACACACACACACACACACACACACACACAGAGAGAAGGAGGGGCAGAGAGAGAGGAAGACACAGAATCCGAAGCAGTTCCAGGCTCTGAGCTGTCAGCACAGAGCCCGATGTGGGGCTCAAACTCATGAACCATGAGATCATGACTTGAGCTGTAGTCGGACGCTTAACTGACTGAGCCACCCAGGCACCCCTTATCCTGTATCATCTAAAGTCCCTGTGGCTGATGATTCTCAGGCAGAATCCTAAACACAAGTCAACCCAGCAACACCTAGCAGAGTGGTAGCCACTGTTGTCTCTGATTACAAACTATAAGTAATCAATTTTTTTTTCTGAAAATACCTTACTGAGTATGATGAATCAGTGACATTAACAACATATATGTGGGGAGAGGGCATGCTATGACTAGTCAGTTTAATTGTTAGATACATTAGAGCTATTACAGTACTTTTGTCCTTATTCCTTTTTTAGCTCTATCATACAGAACTAATAAGTTGGAATTTGTTTTTCAGGAGTTGAGACTCTTTTTTTACTGTTTGTATATTTTTGCACAAATGGAGGAACAGTATGAGGTTGTTATTCATTCAAGTCCATATACATATAATCATCCAATCCCTGAACCACTCACAAACAATACCCTCTTGCATTCCTAGTTTTGGGTTATCAGGCTTTCAATTTTTTAATTGGTCAATCATACGACTCATGATTTTAGGTGGCATATGGAAGAAACTCCACCTTTCATATTATATGTGTATTGTCATTATGTTTATTTTGTCATATACAAAAACATGCTTATTTCAGAGAGCTTATAGTGTTGTTTGGAATACCAGCATTGTAAACACATCGTGTAAAAAATGTTTTAAGTCCTGTGGCATTAAAAATATAAGGGGGAGGGGGAAACACCTAATTTAGGCAAGAAAGGTAAAGAAAAAAAACACATTGAAGTTGATACCTAAATGATATCAGTAGCTAGCTTGAACCCCTAGTTTGACCTCAAAGTTAGCTTGGAAGCCGAAAATATGAACAAACAAATAGGTAGGTGCAGTGTGTATGATGACAGGTATAATAGGAGAAAAATGAAGTAACTGAGGTTGAGAGACCTAGCTAATCTTTAAAGAAAAAATAACAAACAGTAGTTAATGGGAGATGACCTGGATCCAGCATCAGCAGAATCTGGACATGAGAAGTCAAGTTTAGAGTATTAGGTGCTTTCGGAGAATATTTTCTTCTCTTTAAGAAATGCTACATGCAAAGACAAATGCTACATGAAGACATAGACTCTGTCTTGTTCACTGTCATATCACAAGGTTTATAGAGAACCTTCTCTGTAATACGCCCCCTATATCCTGTGTTCGGTAATGGAATGAACTGTCTTGCTAGCATGTAGCAAAGAAGTTAAAAATGACCAGCTATATTTGTCCAAGTGAGACTAAACTGAAGCCTGTGACTAAGCAGTACACCTGTAAATTGTCTTCCTGGACAGATTCCTTATACTTTATTTATTTATTTTTAATTTTTTAATGTTTATTTATTTTTGAGAGAGACAGGGATAGACCAAGTGGAGGAGGGACAGAGAGAGAGGGAGACACAGAAACCAAGGCAGTCTCCAGGCTCCAAGCTGTAGGCACAGACCCTGACATGGGGCTTGAACTCACAAACCATGAGATCATGAACTGAGCCAAAGTCAGATGCTCAACTGATCGAGTCACTCAGGCGCCCCAGACTGCTAACACTTTAGTAAAATACTTTTTATACATAAATAAGGATAATGCTTATTCTATCTAGACAGAGAGAGAAAGGGTACATACTGGCTTATTAATGGAGGTAAAATTCTATTAGGGCTCTTACTCTACTTTTTAAAGAAGTTTTAAGAGATGTTTCAGAGTCTAAAATATTTTTAACTATTTTGTATGTCATTGTTCTAGTATATCATCTTCTCCATTGGTGGAGTTTGTGGAGGTACTAATGGACCACAGACTTCCTCCTAATGACAATGTAGAAACATCTGTCCTTTGAATAATGAAAATAATGAAAACTGGTGGTGAATATCCAGAATTTTCATCCAGGTCACTTGATGAACATATAACCAAGTCTAGGAAATAATAAATTCTCTTATCATTGATTTTTTTGGTAATATTGTGAACTGTTGATAAATTTGCCATAAATTGCTATTTGCTTTTCTTACATTTGAGTTAAAAAAAAAAACTCTGATTCTAAAGTCTGAAAAAGGCATTAGTAAATGTGATCTTTACCACAGAGAAACTAACTATACCAAGGAGAAGCTATTTATTTAGTTGATGACAGAATGTTAATATAAACCAGTGACATGCATCATGTGAGAAACTATTAAAATGAGATCAATTAAAGCCAATGCCTTGAAGGAAAAATGGAATTCAAATGAAAATATTTTTAATAAAAACATTATAAAAGAACCTCAATATAATTAGTTTTAAAAATATTTTGAACATTGATTTAAAAAAATAAGGTATTTATATATCATGAGGAAAAAGACTAATTAGTGGTTGATTCCTTAGGCAGAGTAAAATCTATTGTTACACAGAATAATTTTTTAAATCTAATGAAGAAATGTAAACTCGAATCCCTTATATGAAGGTGATTAAATGAATCATGTTTCATGTACTTGATCAAACGATACTGTCAGGAGAGTAAAGTCAGTAAGAGTAAAAATCAATTATTTTGATTCCCGGGCATCTTATTGTGCTTATTCATGAATTAATATTCTATGGCCTCAGATTCTTCTGCTAACTACAGTCTCACAAGAGTTTGCAGTGTCATAATGGGGCTCAAGAGGGGGCATATGGGTCATTTTCAGAACTACTCAGGAAAATAAGTTTCTCAGATGGTGGACCAACATTTTATTTTCCTTAAGGGTACAGTGCATTCAACAGGAGTGAAGAGAGTGAAAAACTAACAAGTAAAAGGCAAGTTTACTATTCTAGTTTTCTTTTTCCTATTTTTATTATGCCCTTCCTCTAAAAAGAGGGAGGGAGAAGGGGAGGGAGAGGGAGAGAGAGGGAGAGAGAGAGACAGAGAGAGACAGAGAGAGACAGATACTCCCAAAGGCTGAGATAGTGAGATATCTATTTAATCAGAGTTCCCATTGCAGGAAAAAACAACAGTTTCAAAATGGGTTCTGTGCTGGAATGTCTGTGTGAACTTTGGTAGGAGAACTGCAGTTAGGTCCTGTGTTTGGTCAACAGAACTTGGGTGTCTCAGTACCAGTGGGCTCCATGCTGTGTGTATGGAGGCCCCATGGTCCCTGATGACCACATTATGATAAGTTCAAGAGCTCGTTCAGATTGAGAAACCTCTGACTGACATCATTATTTTTAGTTTGGATATGACTTGCTCACTTTTGAGGTCCCTAAAGGGGAAGGTATTTCAAAGTTTGCACCTCCCCTCCTAGGTCCACAAAACCTCCACAATGATGTCTTCTGGGAGCTTAAATTCTTGCTTTGTGCTCCTTTTTGTAATGAGATCCCTTTCACCCTTAGTAAAATTTGACCTACTTCACCCTTTTCTAAGTTAATGTTCATATGCATCTAGAGTACATAGTCATTTTCGCCCCTTTAGGGATTTCTGAAAAACAAACAAACAAAGAAACAAAAAAACAACTGTAGTAAAGATGGATGCAAATTCTTTGCTACTCCTCTAAGTAGGGTGTGGAGTCGAATTCCTCCCTGCCTTAAACTGGCACTGGTTTTATGGTCTTATTAACCAATGGAATGCAACACAAGCTACCCTCAGAAATTCTGAGGTTAATCATAATAAATCTTCGAGATTCTGCCTGGATCTCTTAGAACATTCCCTATTGGACCTCTGAGACTAAATAATAAGAGAAGTCCCATTTGAGCTCAGACTTCCAGTCCTCCCATCAAGGTACCAACCATGTGAGTAACCATCATGGATTCTTAGTCTAAGATGAATGCTGGATCTCCTAGGATAAAAGGAATAAAAAAAAAGAATAAAAGCAATAGGGTGACCCCACTAAAGGTTGTTGATTCAGTTGGAGACTATTAAAAAAATAGGAGTTCAGAAAACAGCCTAACTATGACAAAACAAAATAATTCAGCGGTAGAAAGAGAGGCCTACGCTGTGATCAGGGAAACTGTGATAGGAAAAGAGATATGAAAACTGGTCAATAAAAGCATTGGTTACTGAAAAGCAAAAGGAGAACTGAAGGTAGCCACAAATAGGAAGGTGTGTCAAGAACAGTGTATAAATTCTCCCCAAGTTCTTGACTGACCCCTGAGCTCTGGCATTCAATAATCACAGAGTAAACTACAGTTGACATATAAATCAGTTACCCTTGAAGACTTTTCTCCACCCAATGACTACTACTTATATTTCATTGGCCACCTTGAGTTATAATGAGGCTGAAAATATAGTCTTTTTTTTTTCTATTGCAGTTTATTGTCAGCATAAATAAAATAGAATTTCTGTCTATAAAGGAGAAGCGATTTCTAGTCACCTGTCTGGAATTAGGTAAATAACTATAATTATTTGCCTCCCCTCCCCCAAATTAAACACTTTCCATAGGTAGGAATGCTGAAATAGATTTATGAGTTGTGACTACAACCTTATCCCCTCACTTTTTCTCTGTAGAAGACCCAGATGATATCATTTTTACCAAGACATTGAAAAGTGTGTGGTGAAAGGGGCAAGAACATCTTTGGGAAGAAACATAGTGGATGTTCTCTATGCTAAGGGATTCTGGTAAGAGATGATGAAATTGGAATAGCTTACTGAGTTTCTACCATGATTAAAAGAATGATCTCACCATAAGGATATTTGGCCATGACTAATTGGTTATGAGGTCTTTTAGACTGAAAGACTGGGACAAGCCATTAAAAAATTACTTACTATGTATTTCTGAATAGTCCCAGAACTGGTGAAGAGATGCCTGACTATAGCCACAATGATAGAAAATTTCTAGTTGAGTTGGCTCATAAAATCTTCTTTGAATGTATAACTTCTGCCGGTTCTACTTTTATTTGACCCTTAGTCATAGTGCTTCTTAAACTTCTGTATTATTAACTCATATTAGTACTTACCTTTGTATGAATGTCTTATCTCCCAAACTAATTTGTAGTTTTTTAAGTAGAAGTGATGGTTTATGCTTCTTTTTTAATGTTAATTTTCTTATATTCATAAATATTTTCTAGCACATGCATTACTCCACAGAAAGAAAGAAGAACAGGCACTTGGACCTCTTCAATACTATAGCTCACTAGAGTACTGATCACCTATTGGAAATGCTGCAGTTTCATTTTTTAACATTTATTTATTTTTAAGACAGAGACAGAGCATGAACGGGGGAGGGTCAGAGAGAGAGAGGGAGACACAGAATCTGAAGCAGGCTCCAGGCTCTGAGCTGTCAGCACAGAGCCTGACGCGGGGCTGGAACTCATGAACCGTGAGATCATGACCTGAGCCGAAGTCAGACGCTTAACCGACTGAGCCACCCAGGTGCCCCTGCAGTTTCATTTTAATTGGGGTCTTCAAGCCATCACAGCCTGCTTTTGGTGGTACTATTATTAGGAGCTCATCCATATAGCTTCTGAATTCCTTTGTTCATTTTTAGACAATTTTTTGACCATAAATTCATGCTCTCCTCTGTTCCACAAATGGGCATATCATAAAGGCAATTCTGTGTCCTAAAACCCTTGTCTTGTGTTTTCTCACTCTCAGGCAGTGCAAACAGAGTCACCCTGGAAGCTTCCATATCTGGGGCAAGCATCTCATCTAGGTGTAGGCAGAGAGACAAGCCACGTTGGAGTTTCTCAAAAAAGTGAAAATGATCAAGAAGGTCTTGAAAACTAGAGAGAAGTCTTGAAGTTCTGTGCCTTCTCATGCTGTATAGATTCAGAGACCTTGCCAGAGTTGGACCCAGTGGTGTGAAAGTGATATTTGTTGGAATAGTACAGGCAGGAAAACACAGTTATTGTGCTTCTTCTTATTTCTTGAAGTGCCAAGCTCGACAATGAACATGTTATCCATCTGTAATTAGTGTATTAGATTTACTGGACACAAGATCTAGACAGGATATGGCTATTAATTTTTGCTAATGCTGCCTTTAATCAGAAATCCTTTCCCTATCCCCTAGACATTTATCTTGGGAGGATAATGATTTCTGTTTTTCTATTCACTTTATGACATTCAAGTATTTTCTGAATATAATTCTATGTTGATGTAGTGTAAAAACAGCTGAATATATTTTAATCTCTCCCTACAACCTCCAATAACACATACCAATCTATAAGGCGAGATTACAAACCTTCCACTACTCATGCCACAGCATAACAAAGAGACAGCAAGTACTATACATTTCAATTTGTATGAATATAGGGAAATAAATAGCCAAAACCAGTAGAGCCATCTGCAAGCCCTACAACAGACTGAATATTCAATTAGAGAATGCCAAAAACAAAAAATTAGAGTTCAGAAAGCAGCCTCACCATGCCAAGACAAGATAATTCTCGGAAAGAGAAGATTACACCCTGAGTAGGGAAACAGGGAGTAGGGAGACAAGGTTTGAGATTTGATTAATAACTCTACTAAGGTATTGAAGAGTCAAAAAAGGAGAGAACTGAACATAGCCACAAATTGGGGGGGGTATCCTTAAAGCAGCATATAAATTCTCCCTAAGTCCTTGCATGATACCTGAACTCTGCATGCACTAGAAAAGACTCCAGTTATCCCAAGGTAAACAACAGCTGGAAGATGGAGATACCTGATCTAAGATTTCAGTGGCTGCCCAATGAGAAGACAGAATGTGAAGCTCCAGTTAGAAGGGCTTGGTAAATAACCTGGATTTTCATGACTAAGAAGTCAATATTATTTCTAAAGACCAAAGGATTTGCCCTAGGCTTAGGGAAATTTGTAAAAATAAGATACCCTAACAAAGACTGAAATGAATATTCCATAAAGTTGAGGTTCTCTGCCAGTTATTTATCTGATTAGTGAACAAACTCAATATACTACAGAGGAAAAAAAAACACAGTGTAATCCAGAGTACCTACAAAATAGCATCCCTAATGCACATGATAAAACTTTAAAACATACCAAATCGATGGGGGCGCCTGGGTGGCGCAGTCGGTTAAGCGTCCGACTTCAGCCAGGTCACGATCTCGCGGTCCGTGAGTTCGAGCCCCGCGTCGGGCTCTGGGCTGACGGCTCAGAGCCTGGAGCCTGTTTCCGTTTCTGTGTCTCCCTCTCTCTCTGCCCCTCCCCCGTTCATGCTCTGTCTCTCTCTGTCCCAAAAATAAATAAACGTTGAAAAAAAAATTAAAAAAAAAAAAAAACATACCAAATCGATGAAGAAACAAAATTTGATTGATAGTTAAGAGAAAAATCTATAAACAGTAATAGAACCACAGACAACATAGATGTAGAAATTAGCAACGGCTGTAAAATATTAGGATACATTTATTTACAGAAAAATATATACAATGGTGGAATGATGGAAACTTTAATGAAGATGCAAATGGAAATCAGGGCAACTGGGTGACACAGTCAGGTGAGCATCCGACTGTGGCTCAGGTCATCGTCTCACGGTTCCTGACTTCAAGCCCCGCATCGGGCTCTGTGCTGACAGCTTCTGGCCTGCTGCTTCAGATTCTATATCTCCCTCTCTCTCTGCCCCTACCCTGCTTGTGCTCTGTCTCTCTCACTCTCAAAAATAAGTAATAAAACATTACAAAAATTTTAAAAAGATGCAAATGGAAATTATAGAAATAAAAAATACCTGAAATTAAAAAGAAAATCATTGGCTGAGATTAACAGATTAGCACAGTCCCAGAACCTTTAAAACAAAATCATTCTACCTAATATATATGTAATTGTAGTTTCAGAAAGAAAGAAGATAGAGGAAGAGGAACAAAAGATAATTTGAAAAAAATTGTGTAAAAGTATAACTAAATTAATGAAAGTCATCAATTCAAAGATCTTGGAGATTCAGCAAATCTTCAGCAGGATAAATTTAGAGGAAAACACATTTATGCACATCAAGTTAATATGCTATAAACTGAAGATGAGGAAAAAAAATCTAAACACACCTAGAGGAAAATGGGTACATTCCAATTGAGAAACAATGATAAAAATAGCAACTGACTTATCCTCAGAAATAACAGGGGCCAGAAGGTAATATGGCCATATCTTTAAAATGCAGAATTTAGAAAAAAAAATCTTCCAACTTAGAATTCAACATGAATCAAAAATATCTTTCAGAAATGAAGGCAAAATAATGATTTTTTAGGTAAGTTAACAGTGAAGAAATTTATCATTAGCAGGTCAATACAACAAGAAATCCTAAAAAAAAAAAAAAGAAAAAAAAAGGTTTTTTGGCTGAATGTAGTTCCAAGTTAATGAAATTCAGAGTCTACAGGAAAAAAAGAATATCATTGAAAACTATCATGATGAAAGCAAATATAAAAGACAATTTTTGCGTTCTTAAATACTTTTAAGTCAATTGACCATAGCAAAAAAATCAGAGTGTAGAGTTCATAATATATGTAGAAATAAGACAGGGACAAGAATAAGATAAAACACAGTAAAACTGAATTATAATATTGAAAGTTTCTTACACTACATGCATAGTGCTATAATAATAATTCAGGTTAGGCAGTGATAAATTAAGGAAACATATTTTAATCCTAGTAATAACTGTACATTAAAAACAAAATACCAAGTATCAAAGGTAGAGCAATAGACAATAGAGGGGAAGGAATGGAATACCAGAAATACTTGAAAAGCAGACAAGAAATAAGGTATAAGAGAAGAGAGAAACATAGAAAACTAACAAAGGATACATGGCCAGACAGTAGACTGAGACTCAACCATATAAATCTTCACTGTAAATGTAAACATACCAAACAGTCTTCTTAAAAGACAAAGATATCCATAAGGAACTACATAGAAATACCCAGGTATATGCGCTTTGAAATTAAAGTATCTCTAAGAAATACAACGGGAATTTTGCTTTAGGATATCTGGAATAATAGGGACTGGATATACCCTACCACCTTAAAAAAACTTTCATAAACTAAGCAAAATATATGAAACAGTAAGTTCAGACACTTAGACAACAGGCAGACAAGACTCTGATCCTTAAGAGAGAGCAAACAAATAAGATAAGCTCTATAAATGGCACTAGTTTACTGACTGGTAATAGTTTCTGGGGCAGTGGCAGGGACCCAAATAGAGCCTGGCGTCCTTGCAGATTTGAAGAGACAGAAATTGGATTTGGGGGAGGAAACACTGGCTAGAATTTGTGGTGCAGAATGTTGGAGAGACTTGCACTGCAAATACAGGAAGCCACAATATACTAGTGATCCTGTTCAGTGCAGCAGGGAAGAAAGAAACAGTAAAAGGATTTCAGATTGAAACAGAAAAAGTGAAACTGTCTTGAGTTCCTGATTATTAACAGCATGATTAAAACAGCATGATTATTTATTCAGTAAATCCTAAGAGATCCACAAAGAAGCTACTAGAATGCTTAAGTGAGTTTGGTAAGATTGTATGATATAAAGTCAATGTACAAAAAAAAATCAGCTGCACTGCTATGTAATTGAAAAAATGTAAATTGATCTAAAAATGGCCATTTATAATAATATCAAAAAATACCCCTGAAATGCTTAGAGATACATTTTGTGTATGACACATACACTGAAAAGAACAAAAACACTTCTGAGAGAAATTAAAGACCTAAATAAATGAAGTGATACCAAAAGACTAAATATTTTTAAGATACTAGTTTTTCCCCAACATAACCTATAGATTCAAAGCAGCCCCAATCAAAATCATAATCTGCTTTTATAAAATAAAAGGCAACAAGCTGATTCTGAAATTTTTTTAAGGAAACGCAAAGGATCTAGAATAGCCAAAATAATTTTTAAATAGGACAAAGTTGGAGAACCTATACTACTTGATTTCAAAGCTTTCTATGGACTGCAGTAATCAAGAGACAGTGGTCTAAAAATAGACTCATACATACAACAGTTGAAGTCCAACAGAAGTTCCCAGGTCATTCAGTGGGAAAAGTATATTATTTTCAACAAAAGGTGCTAGAAAAAACTGGATATCTATATGTAAAATAAATAAACTTTTACCCTTACCTTCAAACATATGCCAAAATTGACTTCATTATTCACAGATACTTAAAAGTGAAAAATAAGACTTTAATAAGGAAATACAGGAGAAAGATCAAGATATTTTAGATAGGTTCAAAAGCTTGAACCACAAAATACAAAATATATTGTACTTCATTAAATTAAAAACTATAGTTTACAGGGGTGCCTGGGTGGCTCAGTAGGTTAAGCAACTGATTTGGGCTCAGGTCATGATCTAACGGTCTGTGCATTTGAGATAGCTCAGAGCCTGGAGCCTTCTTCGGATACTGTGTCTCCCTCTCGCTCTGCCCCTCCCCTGCTTGTGCAGTGTCTCTCTCTGTCTCTCAAAGATAAATAAACATTAAAAAAATTAAGTAAATAAACTTTAAAAAATTTTTTAAAAAACACAAAAAACCCTGCAGTTTACAAAAATATCATATAGAAAAGAAAAAGATAATCCACAGCCTTGGGAAAATATTGTCAAAACATATGTATAATAAAATTATACATTTCTATAAAAGAAGATGGACCCCCAAAATTGGGAAAAAACTTTTGAACAAAACATCACGAAGTTACACAAATGACTAATAAGCAAATTCATTGCTTGCTCAACCTCATCAGTTATCAGAAAACTGTAACATAACCACAGTGAGATACCCCTACATACCTGCTAGAATAGCGAAAATTAAAAAGATCGATCCTGCCATGTGTTGGCACAAAATGATACAACCACATAAAAAAAGTTTATCAGTTTCACACAAAGATAAACATAAATTTACCATATGACTCAGTCACTCCATTTATAGTATTTACCCAAGAGAAAGATAAAAGATATGTCTGTGCATTCATAAGAATTTTATCCGTAAGATTCAAAATTTGGACACAAAGTCAATTAACAGGTGATTGGATAAACACATTGCAATATATACATTTAGTGAAATGAAACTGCAAAAAAATATAAAATGAACTACTGATACATGCAACAGCATGGACGAATCTCAAAAATGCTAAACAAAAGAAACCAGACACAAATCAATATGTACTGCTTGATTCCATTTATATAAAACTCATAAAAAGACAAATTTAATCTACAGTTACAAAAAGCCGATCAGTCCTTACCCTGGGTATAGGAGTAGGGTTAAGGATTGAATGGGAAAGGGTGAAAAATAACCTTGTTTGTTTGATACCATTGTAATGGTGGTTACATGAGTATATGAATATTTGTCAGAATGTATCAAGCTGTATCCTTAAAATTTATGCATTTTTTTCCTATGCAAATTAAACCTCAACAACGTTATGGGAATTAAAAAAATTAATGTTTATTTTTGAGACACACACACACACACACACACACACACATACACAAAGAGTGTGAGTGGGGGAGAGGCAGAGAGAGAGGGAGACACAGAATCTGCAGCAGGCTCCAGGCTCTGAGCTGTGAGCACAGAGCCCGGTGCCAGGCTCGAACCTACGAACTGCAAGATCATGACCTGAACCAAAGTTGGATGCTTAACTGACTGAGCCACCCACGTGCCCCTAGGGATTTTTAAAATCACAAAATATTAAGTACCTAGAATTATTTTTAAGAAAACATTCTCAAAACTTTAAGAAAATCTACATTTTATTGTGACAAATTAAGAAAAAAATAAATTAAATAAATGTCTGTTTTGAAGTTTACAAACTGACTCTAACACTTATATAGAAATTCAAACAGGAATAACTAAGGCAAATGTTGAAGCCATAGAAACACAGCTGAAATACCGACAATACTATCTATTCAGACCTATGATATACCTATTCCAATTATAACAGTGTGTTGTGAATTAAAGGCAGACCAACAGACCAATGCTGCAGACTAGAATCCAGATAAACAAATATTATACTTTAATTCATGTCAAAACTGATATTACCGGGGCGCCTGGGTGGCGCAGTCGGTTAAGCGTCCGACTTCAGCCAGGTCACGATCTCACGGTCTGTGAGTTCGAGCCCCGCGTCAGGCTCTGGGCTGATGGTTCGGAGCCTGGAGCCTGTTTCCGATTCTGTGTCTCCCTCTCTCTCTGCCCCCCCCCCCCGTTCATGCTCTGTCTCTGTCTGTCCCAAAAATAAATAAAAACGTTGAAAAAAAATTAAAAAAAAAAAACTGATATTACCGAGTACAGAAAGGATTTTCTATTCAATAAGTGGTTCTGGGATAATTGTATACTCATATATAAACAAAGTGAATCTTGATTTCTATTCACAGCATACACAGACTTTAAGTTCAAATGGATTGCAGATATAAATATGAAAAGTAAAACAATTAATCATGAAAAAATGAAACATCTTTATGACCTTGAAGTAGATAAAGATAAAATGTAGTCTAATCAAAAAGAAAAAAATGTACTATATCAAAATAAAGAGCATTTCCTAAACAAAAACTATCAAAAGAATGAAAATATAAGGTATAGAATGTATGAAAAAGGATATATAATACATACACCCAGTGAAAATTCATATGAAGATATGCCAAAAAAAAAAAACCACCCAAAAACCTACCAAGAAATAAGGGAAGTGTAGATAATCCATTAAAAACATTTTGAAAGAAAACAACAACAACAACAAAAACTACATCTCAAAAGAGTATGTCCAATTTGCCAATGAACACCACAACATTGCCAATGTTGCCAATGAACATAAGAGTATGTCCAATTTGCCAATGAACAATGATTACATTAATGGGTCATTTAAGAAATGCAAATTAAAGCTGTAATGCCTATACCACTATGTGCCACCAGAATGTGTGAAGAGAAAAAGAAAGAAGAAATCAAGAGTTGGTGAAGATATGTGCCAACTCGAACTCTCATAATACTGTTGGTGGAAGTATAAATTGGTATAAATTGGAGAGCTGTTTGGCAGTGTTTACTAAAGCTGGGTGTGCAACCTGTGGCCCAGCAATTTTACTTCTGGGTATAGTTCCAACAGAAATATGCTCATATTTCACCAAAAGAGTTTTACCAGAATTGTTATACTACCACTGTTCAGGAGATATCAACCCTGCTGACATCTTGATCTTAGACTCCCATTCTACAAACCTGTGACAATGTAAATTTCTGTTTGAACAACCCAGTCCATGATGCTTTGCTATGGCAGCTCCAGCAGACTAATCCAGTCAGCATCCTGGTTAAAGTTCTGCTGCTTTTCTCCTTGCCCTGACCCTAAGAAGTCTACTACAGACTTCAAGTTCACCTATTACTAGGAGGGATAAATTCATTGTGAGGTGTTGTTATAATAGAAAACTATACATACATTTGGGGGAAAAAAGAGAATCAAATATATATATATATATACTGTGGGATTACAATGACAATATTAAGTTGAAATATCTGAATATAGTTTCTAGTGTTAGATGGTGATGTAGTGGTCACACTTGAATGTTGGGTAAAATGGGAAGGGGACTCCAGGGACTCCTGAGGTATTGGAAATCTCCTTCTTCAGCTGAATGACTATGTATGAATATACCTACCCAAGGATGGTCAGTTGGTAAAATTCATTGATATGTACACTTATGGTTTGTATACTTTCCTATGTGTGTGATGCACTTCAATTAAGAGATTAGAAAAATATAAATTAGGGGAAAAGTGCAGTCCTAACAAAATAAACATCCATTGTCTTTAGCTTTGGCGACTCAGCTCAAATTCTGAAATAATAGAAAAAGTTCCCACTACACACTGTGTAAATGTACTTTGAATTCCTAATCCTCTATTCTTATACGCATAAAGGCAGAAAATTTTGGCATAGCACCAAGTTAAAATTCAAGGCATTTAATTTAGAACAACTCATTACTATATTTCCCATAAAACTACTTTGAACGTTCTGGTTCTGAGACTAACTGGGAAAGAACATTATTTACCATCCCATGTAAAAAATGAGAAAACTAAGTAAAATTAACTCTTCTGTAACCAGTACTTTAATATCATTAGGACTTCCTAAGGTGAGGGCAAAGAGAAAAGCAGCAGGATTTTAACCAGAATACCAATTGCGTTAATTTGCTAGAGCAGTCATAACAAAGCCCAGTCAGTACTGGGCTGTTCAAACAACAGAAATTTACGTTGCCACAGTTTTGGAGAATAGGAGTCTAAGATCAAGGTGTCAGCAGGGTTGATTTCTTCTGAGGCCATTCTCCTTGCTTTTGGATGACCGTCTCCCTGCCTGCATGTGGTCTTCCCTCTGTGCATGTCTGTGTCCTAATTTCCTCATTTTATAAAGATTCCAGTCATATTGGGTTAATTACACCCTAATGATCTCATTTAACTGAAATTACCTCTCTAAAGACCCTTTCTCCAAATACATTCTGAGATACTGAGTATTAGGACTTCAACGTATGAATTTTGGAGGAACACAATTCAGCCCATAACATCAAGTAACTTGAAGACTGTAGCAGAATTCTTTTCTTTTTCATATTCAAGAACTATTATAAAAATACCTCCCACTTCCATGCTACCAGTACCTGAGTTTGGTGCCAGTTTTTCCTAGGCTTCCGGCCCCTTCCAATACCTAAACTCTGAATAATCTAGGCCAACCAGGATCATTCCACTCCCATTCCCAATCATGTCTCTAGCCATGGACAAGTGATACGACCCTGCCCTATGAGATATGAGTTATGAGGAAGAGCTTTAGGAAACTTCTCAGAAAGTTTTCCTGATTCTTGAATAGAGACACAATGGAGGAAGTAGCCCAATTCCTGACTTTAGATTTTGTGACATGAGGACTTGAGCGAAAGAGAGATATCTTGGAGTCCTGAGAGTAATACTTCATCAACTCTTAGAAAGGTAGAGAAAAATGATGGAAAGCCAAGGAAATCACAATGAAGAAGCTGACCCATAGCTCTGAGAGCAGTGAGTTGAATTAACATTTGGATTGTCCAGGCCCAGACTTCTTATTGATAATATGAATGTATTTTATTCTTTCTTAAGCCAACTTGAATTGGATTAACTTACTTCTTACAGCCAAAGGCATCTTAATTTTTTTTAATATTAAATTTATTGTCAAATTGGTTTCCATACAACACCCAGTGATCATCCCAACAGGTGCCCTCCTCAATGCCCATCACCCACCGTTCCCTCCCTCCCACCCCTATCAACCATCAGTTAATTCTCACTTTTTAAGAGTCTCTTATGGTTTGGCTCTCTCCCTCTCTAACTTTTTTTTCCTTCCCCTCCCCCATGGTCTTCTGTTAAGTTTCTCAGGATCCACATAAGAGTGAAAACATATGGTATCTATCTTTCTCTGTAGGACTTATTTCACTTAGCATAACACTCTCCAGTTCCATCCATGTTGCTACAAAAGGCCATATTTCATTCTTTCTCATTGCCATGTAGTATTCCATTGTGGATATAAACCACAATTTCTTTATCCATTCATCAGTTGATGGACATTTAGGCTCTTTCCATAATTTGGCTATTGTTGAAAGTGCTGCTATAGACATTGGGGTACAAGTGCCCCTATGCATCAGCACTCTTGTATCCCTTGGGTAAATTCCTAGCAGTGCAATTGCTACGTCATAGGGTAGTTCTATTTTTAAATTTTTGAGGAACCTCCACACTGTTTTCCAGAGAGGCTGTACCAGTTTGCATTCCCACCAACAGTGCAAGAGGGTTCCCGTTTCCCCACATCCTCGCCAGCATCTATAGTCTCCTGATTTGTTCATTTTAGCCACTCTGACAGGCGTGAGGTGGTATCTCAGTGTGCTTTTGATTTTTATGTCCCTGATGAGGAGTAACGTTGAGCATCTTTTCTTCACTGGGTTATTTGTTTTCCAGGTGTGGAGTTTGATGAGTTCTTTATAGATTTTGGATGCTAGCCCTTTGTCCGATATGTCATTTGCAAATATCTTTTTCCATTCCACTGGTTGCCTTTTAGTTTTGTTGATTGTTTCCTTTGCAGTGCAGAAGCTTTTTATCTTCATGAGGTCCCAATAGTTCATTTTTGCTTTTAATTCCCTTGCCTTTGGGGATGTGTCAAGTAAGAAATTGCTGTGGCTGAGGTCAGAGAGGTTTTTCCCTGCTTTATCCTCTAGGGTTTTGATGGTTTCCTGTCTCACATTCAGGTCGTTCATCCATTTTGAGTTTATTTTTGTGAATGGTGTAAGAAAGTGGTCTAGTTTCATTCTTCTGCATGTTGCTGTCCGTTTCTCCCAGCACCATTTGTTAAAGAGACTGTCTTTTTGCCATTGGATAGTCTTTCCTGCTTTGTCAAAGATTAGTTGGCCATACTTTTGTGGGTCCAATTCTGGAGTCTCTATTCTATTCCATTGGTCTATGTGTCTGTTTTTG
The DNA here is from genome assembly GCF_022079265.1 of Lynx rufus. Lineage (NCBI taxonomy): Eukaryota > Metazoa > Chordata > Mammalia > Carnivora > Felidae > Lynx > Lynx rufus. Next base: position 28,684,931 of record NW_025814827.1, on the reverse strand, counting down.
TACCAATACCATGCTGTATTGATGATTACAGCTTTGTAGTAGAAGCTAAAGTCTGGGATTGTGATGCCTCCCGTTTTGGTCTTCTTCAATATTACCTTGGCTATTCGGGGTCTTTTGTGATTCCATACAAATTTTAGGATTGCTTGTTCTAGCTTCGAGAAGAATGCTGGTGCAATTTTGATTGGGATTGCACTGAATGTGTAGATAGCTCTGGGTAGTGTTGACATTTTAACAATATTCTTCCAATCCATGAGCACGGAATGATTTTCCATTTCTTTGTATCTTCTTCAATTTCTTTCAAAAATTGAGGGGATGGAGAACTATCTATCATGCTACTGGAAGTCAAAAGAAAGCTGGCGTAGCCATACTTATATCAGACAAACTGGACTTTAAATTAAAGGCTGTAACAAGAGATGAAGAAGGGCATTATATAGTAATTTACAGGGTCTATCCTTCAGGAAGAGCTAACAACTGTAGGTATCTATGCGCCAAATACAGGAGCCCCCAAATATATAAAACAATTAATCACAAACATAAGCAACCTTATTGATAAGAATGTGGTAATTGCAGGGGACTTTAATACCCCACTTACAACAATGGATAGATCATCTAGACACAGGATCAATAAAGAAATCAAGACCCTGAATGATACATTGGATCAGATGGACTTGACAGATATATTTAGAACTCTGCATCCCAAAGCAACAGAATATACTTTCTTCTTGAGTGCACATGGAACATTCTCCAAGATAGATCACATACTGGGTCACAAAACAGCCCTTCATAAGTATACAAGAATTGAGACATATCATGCACACTTTCAGACCACAATGCTATGAAACTTTAAATCAACCACAGGAAAAAGTCTGGAAAACCTCCAAAAGCATGGAGGTTAAAGAACACCCTACTAAAGAATGAATGGGTCAACCAGGCAATTAGAGAAGAAGTTAAAAAATATATGGAAACAAATGAAAATGAAAATATAACAATCCAAATGCTTTGGGATGCAGTGAAGGCAGTCCTGAGAGGAAAATACATTGTAATCCAGGTCTATCTCAAGAAACAAGAAAAATCCCAAATGCAAAAGCATCTTAATTGATATAAGGATGATATAGTCTACACTCTAAGTATTTTTGTTGTCACAAGTATTCTATGAAAAAAGAAGGGAGCTTTTTTTCCTTCTTACATAAGTGCTCAGAGACCCAGTCACTTCAGTATAAATGAAAATGAGGCATCATACCCACATAGTTTTGTAGCAATATAATTTTACATGGAAGAAATGTTTATGCTTAGGGAATGAAATTTGCCTAAAATTTCTGTTAGGTTCTTATCTTTGTCCCAGTTTACCTCCTGAGAGATTTGAATGTCAATTTTAGACTTGTCAGCACTGACAAGATGACTTAGGAAAGTTCCTGACCCCTAGTCTTGTCCAATGTTATGAAACCAATAAAATGCTCCTGTATTTTCATTTTGCACACTGGTGTCAACAACTCTCATTCAAACAGATATCTCTTCTAAGAGGCTAACCTCCAGTTTCAGTCTAATAAATCTGTGCTCCCTTCAGGTTTAAAACTTGTTCTCAAAAACCCTATCTGTCACGATGCTTTAACAATCCTTTGTACTATAATTGTAATCCATTATTTCCTGTGACAAGACATGTACCAAGTCCCTTCATTTCTCTGTCAAGTCTCTTTTAAGATCCACGGAGACTCTGTCACAAATTCCATGGAATTCTAGATTCTTTATTGCTAGGTAGAAAATTCTAATTCTTCATTGCTCCAAATTTCTTTCCAGTGCTTTGCTCATATTCAGTTTCACACTGAAGTTTGGCATGAAGGCAAGTATTTAAAAATCTTTTTTGTCCTCAACCTGTATTAATCCTGAATTGTTTCCTGGGGATTACCAAATTTTTTTCTAATTAATAAATCTACTGATTGATTTTGGAATATAGGCAAATAGATTTCTACAGAAGGTGGCTACTCTTTCACTGAACTCTAAACAAAGCAGCCAGTACTGCAGCCAGTATATTTCTACTGGCTCTCTGAACTCTAAACAAAGCAGCCAGTATATTTCTACTTTCAAAACTATGTATAGAAATGCAAAGAAAGGGGCGGCTGGGTGGCTCAGATGGTTAAGTATCCGACTTCAGTTCAGGTCATGATGATCATGAAGACTGTGAGTTCGAGCCCTGCGTTGGGCTCTATGCTGACAGCTCAGAGCCTGGAGCCTTCTTCGGATTCTGTGTCTCCCTCTCTCTCTTCTCCTCCCCCACTCATGCTCTGTCTCTGACTCCCAAAAACAAATAAACATTACCAAAAAAAGTGCAAGGAAAAATGGCACCTATGTAAACCCATGGCAAAGTTGCCAGTTTGTTTATTCTGAGTCATTGGTCCTAAAAGATTTCAGACTATTGGAATCAGATGGTACTGTCAGATAGGATCAGAATTGCCAAAGCCCATTTTGACAAACTCTGTTATCTTCTATATCTTCATTGCTTCCTCTGAGCTCCATCACTGACATATTGATTTGATTAGGTGGTACATCAAAACCAAGTTTTTACTGAGATTAATGATTAACCATGTAAACTGTGATTCAACCTGCAATTAAAATTTTTTTAAATGTTTTATTTATTTTTGACAGGGTGAGAGAGAGAGAGACAGAGCTCAAGCAGGAGAGGGGCAGAGAGAGAGGAAGACACAGAATCTGAAACAGGCTCCAGGACATGAGCTGCCAGCACAGAGACCAACACGGGGCCTGAACACACAAACTGCAAGACAATGACCTGAGCTGAAGTCAATGCTCAACCGACTGAGCCACCCTGGCGCCCCTCAACCTGTAATTTTAGAATGGAAAAGACTTTGATGTAGACAATTGGGCAAAAGTTTGGGAAGGAATTCTACAGGAAATCCAGGAGTGGAAACGGGGAGAATCTGACTTGCGATATGGTTGCAACTAAGACCTCAGTAGAACCTACAGGTTGGTTATGGACAGGTTACTCTAAAACTAGAATAGCCCTTCACAGTTGCCTTAAATTGAGGGGAGGACACAAGCCTTTGTACATAAATACAAACCAATCATTGGCTGCTAGCCAGGAAGGAATGTAACCTTAACAACAAGCAGTTCCTTAATGCTGAACACAATTACTTGTGAATGAAGCTGCTGATATTCAAGTAGCTGGGAGATGAGTGCCTCACCGAGGAGAGAATATAGCCAATATTTGGCTTATTCTTGTTTCATGGGTTAGTGGTAAGTATTATAGTGTCCACCACTAATATTGGCCTTAGAATGACAACTGATATTCATCACTTATTTCCTCTACTATCCTTGTTATATTCCTCTTACACTCCGCTAGCACCTCTCCTGGTTTCAATGACTCTTCCTGGTGTGTGCACCAAGATCCTCATCCCTGAGGGGCATGAGCCATAGGTTAACATGCCCTTCCCTATGTTATGAGGAGGCTATGGCTGTTGCGTTTATTCATTTAGTATTAAATCTAAGCCTGGAGACACCAGCAGTTACCCTAATATCACCTGTATGTCGGATGTATTCTTACCTAGCACCCTTCCAATCTGATGATTCACTTGCTTGCCTACTGGTTTTTCGTACAAATGACTGAGTGGTAGTCATAGCTTAAATTTCAGTGAAACCGTCAAATTCTCTGGTGGAAGTGATCGCCATCTGGAGCAAGGTTTTCTAGATGCATAAAGCCTAAAATATTACAGGGATGAAACTCTACCCTAAATAGATCAATGTGTATGATATTTGGGAGAACCACCCCTACTTGGACATGTTGGTTCCCAGACCCATGAATTCTGCCTATTGAGGCCATTCTACTTAAGTAACAGAAATTACCACATCCCGAAGGATGGTTCCCCATACTCTTATCATCTCTAAACTGATGCCTGAGCAATGTTTCTTCAGAGGCTATTTCAGTGACCTCTTAGACCAGGAGCTGCTGGGTGGTTGCAGTGTGTGAACCTTCACTGTAGATCCCACCGTTGGCCCCTTCCAGACTTCCTTTGCTATAAAATAGGCCCCTGGGTCTGACGTGATATTGTGAGGGATCCTGTGTCTGTGTTGCAAGTACTCAATAAGCCCTTGGAACTTGTGCTGGCTAAGGTCCTGAGGGCAGAAAAGACAAACATGTACCCTGAATCCAGGCAATCCCAGTCAAGATGAATCCCTGCCCCTTTCAGGGTAGAAAGTGCCCAATCTAGTCAGCTTGTTATCAAATGGCTGGTTGGTCTCCTCTCTGAGATATTGGTAAGGCTGGCTTGATCTTTGCTGGCAGTTTGAGCCATTCAGCAGTGGCAGTAGCTAGATCAGTCTTGATGAGTTGCAGCCTTTGCTATTAAGCACATGCATGGGCTTCATCCCTGCCTTTATTGCTGCTCACGAGCCCATCATGCCAACAGCTGAGTGTCCCATTCTGTCTACTCAGATGTTTCGTGATTCATTTGTAGTGTATGCCTTCTGGTGTCAGTTAACATGTGATATAAAGATCTTTGCATGTTGTACCTACTCCCATTTGTCCATCCACATGCTTGTTGCCCTAGACATTTATGATTTTGATGTTTCAACATTTCTCTTTCAAGGAAGGCCTCTAGCCAACTATCTAGCCCATCTGTTGCTGACCATGAACTTTTGGACATTTTGGGGGAGGAGGGCCATTTCTTTATCCACACAAAGTAGCTGACCAATTATATCACACTGAATTCTGCTGACTGGGAGGATTTTCCCCTCCTGCATTTCTCTTTCAGGAAGATATCAAAGGGAGGTTTAGTGTAGCAGCCATCAGGTTTTGATTCACACAAACATACTAAATCAATCTGTCCAGAAAACAAGTCTGAACTTCTCCTTTCTCTGTCAGCTAGTCATTAAGCTCCCTCATAGGCCCTAGATGTAAGATGAGGGGGACGGGGCCAGGCAACAGTAACTAGTATAAGACATGGACTCAGACTACCTGCTTATGTATTCTGGCTCTGCTCATATCCAATAGCAAATATACCACTCTACCTCAAGACAGATTGCTGCTGTGCCACCACAATCTTATGACTCGGTGGATCTCATAGAACAGAGGACAGTTGATATTTCCATACTGAAAAGCATCTAGTAGCATATAAGAAAAGCTTTTTTTTTTTTTTTTTTTTTTTTTTTTTTACTGCCATAGTTAGTAAGCTCCTTGATACTGGTCTTGGCAATGACTTTTTTCTTTTTGGATGTGACATCAAAGCAAAAGAAACAAAAGCCGAAATAAACAAGTGTGACTATATCAACTAAAAAGCTTCTGTACAGCAAAGGAAACCATCAACAAAATGAAAAGACAATCTATCCAATGGGAGAAAATATTTGTATACAGATGGCTAAGAGTTACATAAAGAGGTGCTCAAAATCACTAATCATCAGGGAAATACAAATTCAAACCCAACAAGATATCACTTCACACTTGTTAGAATGGCTGTTTTCAAAACTAACTAACTAACTAACTAAATAAATAAAAGCAAGAAAAACAAATGTTTTTAAGGATGAAGAAAACAGAACCCTCATGCAATCTTGATGAAAATGTAAATTGCGGTCACTAGGGAAAACAGTACGGAAGTTCCTCAAAAAAATTAAGAATAGAACTACCATATGATCCAACAATTCCACTTCTGGTTATTTATTTGAACAAAATAAAAATGTAATTGAAAAATATGAAGTGACAAAGAAAATGTGATATATATGTTATATATAATATTAAATATGCATTTGTATATATTATATACATACACATGTGTATATATACAATGGGAAATTAATCAGCCATAAAAAAGAATGAATTCTTGCCATCTGCAACAACATGGATGGACCTTGAGAGCATTATGCTACAAGAAATAAGTCAGAGAAAGACAAATACCATATGACCTCACATATGTGTGGAATCCAAAAGAAATGCTCACAGATACAGAGAACAGATTGGTGGTGGTTGCCAGAAGTGGGGGGTGGGAGAAGATGGGCAAAATAAGTGAAGAGGATACAAACTTCTGGTTATGAAATAAGTAAGTCATGCACTGTTGGTAGGAATATAATGTAAATCATGGTGACTACAGTTAATGATACCGTATTGCATATTTGAAAGTCGTTTTAAGTAGATCACAAGAAAAAAATGTGTAACTATGTTTGGTGATCATTTCTTTACATACACAAATATCTAATTATTATTTTGTACACCTGTGACTAATATAATGTTATATGTAAACTATGCCTCAATTAAAAAGAAAAAGCTGCCTTGGGGCACCTGGGTGGCTCAGTTGGTTAAGCATCCAACTTCAGCTTAGGTCATGATCTCATGGTTTGTGAGTTCGAGCCCTGCATCAGGCTCTGTGCTGACAGCTCAGAGCCTGGAGCCTGCTTCGGATTCTGTGTCTCCCTCTCTCTCTGCGCCTCCCCTGCTTGCTCTCTCTCTCTCTCTCTCTCTCTCTCTCTCAAAAATAAATAAACATTAAAAAAAATTAAAAAAGAAAAAAAAAAAGAAAAAGCTGTCTTTTCTCTGCAGGTGATATTTCTTTACTCCAGAACACCAAGAATCTAGCGATCTGATTTTCCTATTAGAGCTTGCCATAAACTCTGCATGGAATCTTTTCCCATCACAGATGCCTTTAATATCATATGATCTGCCAGGCTTTGGGCCCAATTGGTAGAAATATACGTACCACCACGTGGACGTGTTGTAATCCTTTTTTGGTATGGGCTCTATTCAAAGTTAACAGCCCTCTGGGCCCCCTTAATAAATGAGTCAGAACAATATTCCTTTAGGAATTTGGAGAGAGCACCACAGTATACTACCACTAGCTTCCCCAATACAATGGTGCTTTGGCACTCATGTCAATATGATCCCAGAGTTTTAAAAAAATCCTGTTTTTAATGCTATATTATAAAATTCCTCTTCAATATTACAAAAAATCAGAAACAAATGGCTATTTCAGATGCATATATAGCACGGTCAGGTAAGTTACTTCTCTTCATAAACTAATACTAACAAACTGATTGGATGGTCTACTCAATAAACTTATCAATTGTGGTGGTCTTGGCAGAGAAACGCCCTTGGATCACTGAAACTATGAACATTAAGATAAAAAAATCAAGAATTTACAACTGAAGTGCTGGGTACAGCACATACATTTCCCAAGGCATATCTAGTTTCCATTCTGTCAATCATCTGCCACGTTTCTTACTTTGTTTTACTTTCTTTGACAAATTAAACAACTGGGAACTCTTACATTGCCAAGGGAGCTATTTGGGCTGGTAAGATAGAGCATTTTTCTGGGAACTTGTTAAACATTTCCGGAAAGAAAACTACCTAATTTGACTACTACCAATACTGGCCTTGTGCCATATTCATGTTTATTTACACTCTCCAAGCAAACAAAACAAAACAAAACAAAACAACACAGATTGTTCAAATGCTTAAACACAATGGTATGACTGATAAGCAGAAATTCTTCACCAAGTCATGGAACTATGAGAGCTGTGTGTCTGGGAAAATGAACACTAGTAGAAGTTGGGTGTAAGAGAAAGCAGATAAGTCTTTATAGGAAAGAACTTTAATGCATCTCTAAAAAGATATACTTTTTTTCATTTTGTGCAAGAATAAGGCATTAATAAATTTTACTTATAATTTTATTATTTTTTTCTTAACTCTGTTTGCTAATTGTAAAATTTAGAAGCATTAAAATTTACCTTGGAGTATATAGTTCTGTGACTTGTGAAAAATGTAAACAATCATGTATCTACCATCAAAATCAAGACACAAATCATTTTAATCACCTGAAATTCCCTTCATGCCCATTAGTAGCTAACCACTTCCTTGACCTCTAGTTCCTGGCAATGACTGATCTCTTTTGGATCCCTATAGGTTTTCCTTTTCCAGAATGTTACATAAATGGGAATCATACAGGAATTTATTCATGTTATTGCTTGGTTCAGTAGTTCATTCCTTTTACTTCTGAGAAGTACTATACCGTATGGATGTATCACGGTTTGTTCATTCAGTCACCAGGCGAAAGACATTTGAATTGTTTCAAGTTTTGAGTGATTATGAACATGCCATAATTGTTCACGTGCAGATGAAGTTTTCATTTCATTTGGATAAATACCTAGCTGTGGAAGTACTAGGCTGTATGGTAAGTGTATATGTAACTTTTTAAGAAACTTCTGAACTCTTTTCTGAAGTTGCTGTATCACTTTTGCATTCCCACCAAAAAATGTATGGATTTCCATTTGCTTCTCATCCTCACCAGCACTTACTATTGGCGGTTTTCCCTTTTTCTTTAGCCGTTGGAATAGGCAAGTGGTTTGCTAATAATGTTGAAAATATTTTCATGAGCTTATTTGTCATTTGTACATCCTCTTTCATGATATGTTGGTTTGAACTTTTTCTCCATTAAAAAAATTCTATTATTATTATTATTATTATTATGGGCATCTTTATATATACTGAGTACACATCCCTTGTGAGAAAAGTGATTTGAAAATGTTTTCTCTCAGTTTGTGTCTTGTTTGCTCTTTACAGTGTCCTACAGAGAGTCCTCAAGTTTGATGCCGTCCAATTCAAGTTTTTCTTTTATGGGTCTTGCCTTTAGCATCATTTCTAACACATCTTTTCCTATCCCAAGATTTCAAATATGGCACCGAGCACTTCTTTATCTATTCCTCTGTAATACGTGAATCAGTGTCCATGTCTCTCATCTTCCATTGCAAGGCAATTTGCTTTCTTTGGATTCCAAGCTATTTGACTGCCTGATGACATCAGGTCTCTTATAAGGTCAAGAAAAACTATGATTTTGTAATTAACCCATCTTTTGCTTATTGTTGAGAGTAAGAATCTTAACCAGCTTTTTATGTTCTAGGTGTAAGTAGAATTCTATTAATGATTATTGTTATTTTTAACATATTTATTGAGATATGATTCAAATACCATAATATCCATCCATTTAAAATAGTTTTTTAAATATATTTGTAGAGTTATGAAATCAATATCACTAGCTAATTTTCGAACATTTCATCAGCCCCGAAAGAAACCCTATACACATGAGCAGTCACTTTACACGTTTCTTTCCCAGCCCTAAATAACCTCCAATATACCTTCTATTTCTATAGTTCTGTCTATTCTCGACATTTTATATACATGGAATCATATAATATATGGTATTTTGTGACTGGATTCTTTCATTTACCATGTTTTTAAGGTTCACCCATTGTTATAAAAAGTATCAAAACTTAATTTCTTTATATGGATGAATAATATTCCGTTGTATGGATATACCATATTCATCATTTGGTAGACATTTGTATTTTTCCACTTTTTGGTTATTGTCAATAATTCTACTATTAAAATTTGTGTACGAGGTTTTTCATTTACCTTGGGTATTTACCTAGGAGTGGAATTGCTAAGCATATGGTCACTCTATTTTTGACATTTTAAGGAACTGACGAACTGCTTTCCAAAGTGGTTTTTATCAGTTTTATTATTTCTCAATACACCTTAAGTATAGATGATTAAGGTCATTATATTCTTTGGGCTCATTATCTATAATCATCATTAGTCCATTGATGGATTAGTCTACCAGTGGACTGAAGTAGGTGAGGATTTTTTTGGACAATCATTTAATAGTAAGAGTCCAGGCAAGAGATCATGAGAACTAAAGCAATAACAGTAAAATTTGGGTTCTTGCAGAAGGTCAGCCTGGGTTTTGACATTTTAAATAATTTCCCCCTTGCTCCTAATTATAAAAGTAGCCCAGTGCTTCTTCTACTTGTTGAGTCATGTCCAAAATCACCACTTGAGCTTTTCTAGAACATTTACCTCATGTCTAAGCAGCTGACATAATTATACCAGTCTGTTGAATGACTTTCTGATTTCCTGCTCCATATAGTTCATAATTTTCTTCCACCAGTAGAAAATGGTGGTCTTGGTATTCATACTTACTCATCATTCAGCCACACTTTCTTCCCCCAAAGTCTAGCACTAAGATATAATAGAGTTACTTTACTAACCTCTTTACTCTTGATCTTTTGCAAATTTCCATAGGCCTCTTACATAATTTTCATTTTTCTTAAATATAACAGTGCAGTTAAAAAGTTATGCAATCTTTTTTCTTTATAACATCTGTTTCAGAAATCATTATAGCTCATGTTTCTTCATGGCATAAATTGCCTTATTTTGATTTCCTCACTTTTATGTCATTTCTTTTCCATGTCAATATGATTAAGGCTATATTTAGAAACAGCATTTTCAGACAACCTTTGCTCTTCTGGCTGCAATTTTTGTGAACATGCTTTCTGGTTTCAATTCCCATGGAGATATACCCTTTCTCTTCACAGCTTGCCTTCCCCATTCCCTTCCCCTACTTACACACATAATCCCGACAGATTTAATTTTTCCTTAGCATTTTTAAGTCAAAATAGTGTAATATTCTTATTTCTCATTGATATCTGCTTTCCTACATTTTAGAAACTTGACTATGAATCATACAAATAATCTCAAAATATAGATAAATAAGATTTCTTTATTCTTTATGTGACTGACTTGAAGAATAATCAACTACTGCCAACTGTAAGGATCAAGGAAATAAGCAGCCTCCCACTGAGGTCCCAAGGGTCAGTGGTAATAGACCAAGATACAAGGGCCATATACATGTCAAAACCAATCTTGCTGGGCTATACTAGCATCTCACAGCCAGTGTAGTCCGATAAGGTCAGTTTTGACATGTATTTGTCCATTATGCTGAGTTAATGATACAGTAGACTCGTGTGTGTGTGTGTGTGTGTGTGTGTGTGTGTGTGTGTGTGTGTTATATCTTATTGGCTGGGCTGCAGTCCTAAAAATGTGACCAGGAGAAAGAAAATAGGAAATGATACATATACTGCTCTCTCTATATGCATTTTTGTTCTTTTCTTTTTTTGATGGTGGAGGTAATTTTTTTTTTTAATTTTTTTTTTCAACGTTTTATTTATTTTTGGGACAGAGAGAGACAGAGCATGAACGGGGGAGGGGCAGAGAGAGAAGGAGACACAGAATCGGAAACAGGCTCCAGGCTCTGAGCCATCAGCCCAGAGCCTGACGCGGGGCTCGAACTCACAGACCGCGAGATCGTGACCTGGCTGAAGTCGGACGCTTAACCGACTGCGCCACCCAGGCGCCCCGATGGTGGAGGTAATTTTTAAAAAGCATCTACTTCTCTCTTTCTAGATAGTGATATAGAAAAGTTAATTACTTTTATGAGTTCCAATGGCTTTTGTCGTAAAGAGTTAAAAAAAATCTAATAGAATATCAGGGACTTTCTTACAGAAAGATCTAGTAAAAACACACTAATGACACACTTCAATTGTTATTAGCTCTTGGAAAATTCCACTCCCACTTTGAGTTTTACAGTTAGGACTATCTCTACCATCAAGTCATCAGTAAAATTGCTTAATAAAAGAGCCAGTGTCAGAATCTCCCTTATGGGCTGGTGGAATAATAGAGCTGCTTTAGGAGATGAAATAGGAAAGACCAAAAGGCAGACTCTTCCCTTTATGCCCTTCCCAAATGCAGGCTTTATTTCAACATCACAGTATCTTAGGCCCCTACAGTTCATTCTTTCTTTTTGCTTAGTGTCTCAAGATTCTTTTAAAATCTATTTTTTTAATGTTTATTTTTGAGAGAGAGAGAGCACAAGTGGGGGAGGGGGAGGGACAGGGAGAGACAGGGACAAAGGTTCCAAAGCAGGCCGCACACTGACAACTGAGAGCCCAATGAGGGGCTCCAACTCATGACTCATGAACTGCGAGATCGTGACCTGAGCCAAAGTTGGACACTCAACCGACTGAGCCACCCATGTGCCCCTGAAATCTTAGTTTTTATCATCAAGAGGCAATACAGCTCAATCTTTAAGAATGTGGTCCATATAACCAGATGCCCTGTGCTCTAATTTTTGCTCCAATATTTACTATGAGAAATATACTTCATATTATTTCTAAGATAAAGGGTTAACCTGAAACAGGTCTTGTAATCCCTTAAGACTGATATGAGGATTAAATGAAATATCCATACCCAGTTTCTAAAACAACTCCTGACATTTAGTAAGCACTCATTCAATATTAGCTATTAATATTACCTAAGAGACTAAACAAATTCATTACCAATTACCAAGTGCTAAATTCTTTATTAAAATGTACTTCTCATTCTAGCTGGATTCTGCACGGATGGAGCAGAGAACAATGAGGGGAAGGTCATGATATGTCTTGAGTACTAAAGACTGTTAAGGGAATATAGACTCTGTGTGTGTGTGTGTGTGTGTGTGTGTGTGTGTGTGTATGTGTGTGTAGTAATTATTCTTAAAGATGGTTTCCAAAATTATATGTTTCGAGCCCCACAAGACATGGATCCTCCTTGGTCAAGGTTAACAGTGATTCTCAAAATTTCTCAAATGTGCATATGCACCACTTAGACATTTTATTAAAAGACATATTTTATTCATTATATATGGGATGGATGCAAGATTCTAGATTTCTAACAGGCTGACACCAAAGCTGGTGATCTTTCTGAGGCACATAATGAGTAATAAGGACAGAGAACATTATGAGTAAGGATAAAATTAAACACTGTTTTGGACTTTCCATTTTCCTCTGTGTCATATTAACACTGCCATCATAGTCACCCTGGCCAAAAATCCCTTAGTTCATATGTGGCCACATGACTTGATCTTGAATTTTCACTGGGTCATGCACTGTGATGTCAGGGCATACTCAACATAGTTGGGAGTGGAAATGTAATTGGATAGTCATGTGGCTGTTTGGGGGAACTGATTCTATTGCCTTTGAAATAGCATAATATTTCCTGCTTCCAAATCAGACCCTCTGGAGACATAATGGAAAATGGGTTCAGTGAGGGCATTTTAGTGCCTTCATGGGAGACACTCCATTACTTGACCTTCTGATGATGATAAACCCCTTGTGAGGTCAGAATCACATTCATCAAACCCTAATTGAATGTTTACTATTTGACACTGGATAGTCCAATGTTCTACAAACTGGCACTGAGAAAAACTTTACAGACTCATTAATCCAACTCTCTCTATTCACAGATTAGAAATCTGAGGTTCAGCAGTATTAAGTGACTTGTGCAAGACAACCTAGAAAGTTAGAAGCAGCTTCATTCTCCTCCAAACAATGCTGTCTCCAAAAGGATTTAGAATATGCTTTATACACAAGAAGAATGCTACCAAGCCAAGTAACCTGTAATATGCAAAATATGTGTGTTTATGCTGAGTTATTTGAATGGGATATGTCATAAGGACAGGTGTGGCCAAGAAAGTTTAAGGGATATGTGGCACTGAAGCTGGACTTCAAAGGAAGAATAAAGCAGATGCAAGTTCAGTTTTCCAATAAGAAAGTGAAAATTAAAAGGGATAATGCTCAATGCATTATCATGGAACTATCATGGAACGCAGAGGATGGTAATTGTAATGAAATGTGGAGAGATATTTGGAAAGACAGCCATGCAAGGAATGTCTGGGATCTGGAAAACTGAGACACTGATGAACTGATCCAAGATGTAGGAACAGAAGGTCCAGGAAGGTCCAGAGATCCTGAAGTTAACTTATTCCTAGAGACTGGGATTTTGGTTACAGGAATTAATTCCCCAGGAAGATTGTCTGTGTAAATAGAATCTAGAAAACAAACAAAGAAAAAAAAAAGAATACTGGAAAGTAAGCAAAGTCAGGGATTCAGGTATAATGGAATAAGGTATATTGGAATTGGGGTAAGAAGAGGGACATTAATTTTAAGGAATCAAACAAAACAGTATCAGAGGTATTGGTACTCAGGTATATGGTCAGAGTGGAGCATAGCTGATATGACCCTTATCTCCTAGCCCAAGGACTTGATAATTCCCCTTGACCAAAAACAGATTTATCTAGGGGTAGAAATAGGTGAGTTAACGGACTATAATTTGGATTGTTAGGGAAATGGAATTTGGGTTGAAGCATTTCACTCTCAAAAGGGATAGATTTCTTCCTCTGAGGGTCAGCTATATTTTTTTTTTTTAAAAACTTCATTTATTTTGAGAGAAGAATGCATGAGCCAGGGAGGGGCAGAGAGAGAGTGTGAGAAAGAGAATCCCAAGTAGGCTCCATGCTGTCAGCACAGAGCCCAATGTGGGGTTGCATGTCACAAACTGTGAGATCATGACCTGAGCTGAGATCAAGAAGAGGCCCATGAACTATGGTATCATGACCTGAGCCAAAACCAGGAATCAGATGCTTAACAGACTGAGCCACCCAGGCGCCCTGAGGGTCAGCTAGGTTAACACGCAATAGTGTGCCATACTGAGAAAGGTATTACAATAGTAAAACTAGGGAGACAGGGCTGTGGACACCGGAGCCAAGTCATTTTGCTGCTCCCACATACCTAGGGATGATGTGTTTGGCCTTAAGAAATCACTGGGATTGGAGATAAATCTAGGGTTAAAATTTGACATGTGACACTAATCTATTGTATGGACCAAGTTAAGGCACTTACTTCAACTCCTTGAGCCAAATTTGTTCTGCAAAATGGGGCAGGTGGACTGCCTTGCTCATTTCATCTTTTTTGGGTAAAATTAAAATTTTTTTTAATTCAAAATAATTTCAGATTTACAAAAGAGTCACAAAAATAGTACAAAGAAGGACCATATACACTGTATGCCCTTTAACAAGATTTCCCCAATATTAACTTTTTCTAAATCGCATTGGCTTTATCATTCTATATGTGTGTGTATTTAATTTTCTTTCTGAACCATTTGAGGGTAGGTTACAGATAAATTGTCCCTTTACCCCCAAATACTTCAGTTTGCATTTCCTCAAAACAAGAACATTTTCTTACATAAAAATAGTTCTAAAAATCAGGAAATTAATCATCTAAAATAAAGAAATCCAAATTTTTCCAATTATCCTAAAATTCCCTTTAGAGAAAAAGACTTTGTTTTCTTTTTTGATGTGGTATAAAATCTAATCCAGGATCTTACAATGTATTTAGCTGTCAAGTCTAGTAAGTCTCTTTTAATCTGGACAGTTCCTCAGTCTTTGTCTTTCATGACTCTAACCGTTTTGAAGAGTATTGGCCAGTTATTTTGTCCCGCTATAGGGTTTTTGATGTTTCTTCACCCGTTAATTCAGGCTATGCAGCGTTGACAGGAACAACGCTGACTTCATGTTTTGTTGTCAGAATCAAAAGCAAAAACTTATATGAAAGTGCTTGGTAAATGTAAAGTTCTATCCCAAACCTAGGGTTGAAGATTAAAAGGATTATTGTTCCTTTCAATCCATTATCCCCCCTCTCTGCTTATGTCTTCTAGAATATGTAATATGTCCACTGGAAAGTAGCACTAGGATAAAATTCCTCCCTTAGGTACAGTATTGAAGCTGGAGGATATAGGTAAATCCTATATGTTGTTCACTATGAGAGAAACTTTAAAACACTGGCATTAGAATAACCTCAGGTCCTCTGTTCCTCCTCTAAATCCTTCCTTATTTCTTCACATAAATATTTCAAATTCTTGTGAAATCCTGACACATTTAATTCCATTTGGATGTTTGCTTCCCAGAGGATCAGGATTAATAGAGGGAAGTAATGCTTGCCTGGATGTTATGGGAAGGACAAGGGGAAAAAATATTCATCACCACCTGAAAAGCAGGGCACATCACTGAAACAGGCAAGTTGTCTGGCAAAAATACCTTAGGGATACCTCTCCCTGCACCAGTCCAAATCATCAGGCTTTGAAACCATAGTCAAATGCCCCCAGTCATTTGCATTCTAGAGACACCAGAGAATGTCAGCTCCATCTAGGAGTGAAAAACCAATTGGGTCAGGAGTTGAGGGCTAGAACAGAAGCCTCAGGAAAGGAAAGGAAAATGGAAGACACATAATGTGGAACCAGTAATCTACCATAATAAGTGTCCCCTTAAGCAAGAAGAGTGAGGTTTATTGATGTTATATTAGTTGGTTCTAAGAACAATGATTAAGAATGAGAGGAAAACATCCACTCCCCTGAAGGAGCATTTCCAGCTCTTAAATGAGCATGGGTAATGATCCCTCATATTTCATTTTCACAGTGTCACGTAAACAACTAGGAGACCAGCCTGCCTGGAGTTGCAGCCAATCACAGCAGTTTTCTGTAGCAAAGATTCTGTCTGATGTGTGAAAGGCACATCAGCTTTTCAGAGGTAGAAGAGCCAACCTTCCCCAGGGCTTCTGTTGGCTTCAATCTTTGGTGATGCTCAGAAGGCGGGTGCCGGTCCCAGAATCGCCCATAGACTGACTTGCACGGCCCCAGGGGACATCCTGGCATCCTTTGTCAGGAGTCAAAATGCCTCCAGCAATCCCCAAAGTACTGAATGATCTCTGCAGGAACCAGGGGGTGAGAAAGAGAGAACATTTGACTTATATCTGCATTTAATGCAGACAAAAGGATGGCATGTTCATTTATGAAGACCTCAAGAAAACATCTTCATTGGTCTAATTTAAAACCATACCAGCTGGGCAGATAAATCATTATGTAAACCGTATCACTGCTATCAGAATATTTTAAGGAAATGAGGAAAGATTAGGTATGTTTCTATTCATGAATTCTCTCCTTCCTACACACACACACATACACATGCACACACACACACACACAAATGCTGAATTTGCTATAATTAGTTTTGTTCTCTGCAGAAAGCTTCATTTATTGGGGATGCTATTAAACAAGTGAAATACAAATTACAAGTGACATTGATATGATCATAATCATTCCTTCCTGGCTGCCAGAGATATTTTCTGAGAGGAACCTGCATTTCTACAGATGGCAGAAAAAAAAATGAGGCCCGCAGAACACACCATTATTCCTGCGAGGCCCTCAGTTCATTAGTTGAAGCAGCCAAGTCTTCAAGAGCCGCAACTGATCAGCAAATAGGAAATGAGCAAGAGTATAAATTCCCAGCAAACCAAATCATTAACATTTGCCGCCTGCATCCTGGAAACACAGTAAATCAAATGTGTCATCATTTATCAAGACAAAATATCATTACTAATTGGGATTAATTTGCTGCTGTGGGATTGCTGACCTTTGCTGAAAGAAAATAAAACTGCTCGTTAGCTGTCTTCATTTAATTTTCCTTGAAGGAGGGAGAGGGGAAAAGGCGGTCTGCCTTGGGGAGGAGGGAGGGGTGCGTGGGAGCATTCTGATCTTCCAAATAGCTACACATTCCAAAGTCACAAAGCAATGGAAGAACCTGCTGATAGGCTATTGCCAATAGATAATTCAGGAGTTTTGCTATGTGCCCAGAGATCACAGTGGTTCCAGGTGTCACTGTCTGTGATTTAGCACTGTCTTGGGAAAGAGTAATCAGAAAAATTGCCAGGGTGGAATTATATACGATTTCATTTACAAATAAGAAAAGGCAAGCACAATTACAAGGGAGCAGCCCAGGGTTTATCTGTGTGCACTAATATTAAAGGGGGTTCAAAATAAGTAACACATATGTCTTAGCATCCCCGGTGATTTCACGTGTGTCTGTGGTCTATGTGGAACCACGGACTTAGTAACTGTGGGTGAAAAAAACGATGGATGCGTGTACTTTGCAAGGTGGCCATAAATGTCTGAGTCAGGCTTCTTGTCTTTTAGCCCCCCCCCCAAAAAAACTGTAGATCTGGAGAATTAAACTGGGAATTCAAATGAACAAGTTAACCACCATTGACCTTTTGAGTTTTTAAAACATTAAAATATTATTTATCTTGATTACTGTGGTTTTTGGTACTCCCTTAAATTCTGCACCCCAGGTAAGAGCCTTCCTCACCTTACCCTAGCAGTGCCAGGCATGGTTTAGGGTTAAGTGATTTACTCATTACCACAACTAATGAAAAAATTGAGGATGTTACCTCCTGAGGTAACAAACCTGGCAAGCGGTGGAGCCAAATTTCAAAGCCAGAGCCCTGATGCTCCAGCCAGCATCCATGCTCTTAACACTTCCACTGCGCTTCACTACTGCTGATGAACTGGAAAGGATAAGAAGTGGACCATGTCACCAAGCACTGTGTGATGTCATGGGAAGTTTACACACACACACACACACACACACACACACACACACACACACCTGAAACAATTAGATGCCACGCAATGACTAATTAAATGGAAAAATGTATGGATGAACCAATCTATGATTCAGGGATACTGAAGATCAAAAACAAAGAAACCCTAAATGCTTTATTTAAGTGCTATAGTGAGCACTGCATTAACACATCTGCAAGTCAGTGCCAGCTACTTGCTAAGAGATGTCAAACACAAAGTTCTGGATCAAAGGAGGAAAGGGAATTGGGCTAAGTGCGCTGTCCAGACCTGCACAGATTCTGTCTCTGGTCAATCTATTTGGGGAGTTTACCAATCTCCAATTCAAAAGTGCCTTTGCTTATTTCCCTTTCAACATGAGCTAATGTTTGCAGTGCTGGAAGCATATTAATGCTCGTGTTAACATGTCTTAAAACAATTTTCTCCTCTTCATTAGGAAAAGCATTCTCCCTTAATAATTTGGCACTATGGATATGCTTAGCAAATTTTCTGTGTGACTCTTTCAAAGGTATGTGAGGTGGCACACTGTGGCTGCCTGGGAGGAGGGAGGAAGGAGTGCCAAGCCAGGCCAATTGTCCCAAATTATGGTTTAAACGAGTTCTAATCTTACTAAAATTTGTGCTATTCCATAATTCAGTGTAATGGAGAGACCCAAATGCATGAGTCATGTAAACTGTTGCAGGAGATGTCAGGTGAAGAGGCTCCTCTGCAGAAAGGCTGTGAGTAAATGCATTGCTTGTGTACTATTCAGAGACCTGCAAAGAAGGACAGAGAAGGAGGAGAGGTTTAAGAGACACACAGCCCTCACCAAAAATAATGCTCCCACAAGCCATGGCCAAGGGCAGCTTCAGGAAACTGAGCTGAGGGCTCTGCTTATTTAAAAATGTTTCTGTACCTGAATTTTCTTTTAGTTGAAGATGGTCTCTTTATTGAATTATCTCGTACATACTCACTTGAATCCAAGCCTGAATCTTATTGATATTTGAATCCTCAGGCATCTAACCCCAGTGCATCAGGGTCAACCTGGTTTTAACCATATTACTTAGGTCTTATGAGTTATTGCTTCTGGTGTTTTATCCTGTTCTGGAGTCTCTATGAAACGGGCAAGGATTTTAGGATTTCAATTTGGTAGTGGCCAGTTTTGACTGCTCGGAGTAACATAAGAGTTGATTAATTCATATTCATAATCATTTTTAAATCTCCCTACCCTAGCCCATCTATGCATCTCCTTACCTGGTGAAAAGAAGTAGTTTTAATCAAAGATGATATCTATAGAGACATATAATTTTATAACCTGTCCCTTTTAAAACTCGGAAGGTTTTAGTTAACATGTTACAATGATTGGATTGCATATTGGCTCTTCATGAGTTCCTGTAGATCTACCCTAAATATTATGTAGAAGTGTTTCTTAACTGGGAATTGAGAAATAAAGGCATTTTAAAGCAACTAAAGCACACTATGGGGTAAAAAGGTATACAATTTTGCTAAATCCCCTAACATTCCAGGTTATTATAGTTATAGCTGCAAATTTTATCTGCCAGCATCTTTCTAGCAGGTATTTGCTAGTGATCCTGTCTGTAGCTAAGAATTAGATTGAATCTCCAGTGCTTTCAGTCTTTCTGGTGGGGCCAATTGGATGCAATTGGAAAACAGAGGCTGATTTTGCTTGTGGAATTTTTCCAAAATTTATTGATCTCCTGATGTGTGGCTTAAAGGAAGAAGCTTTGAGTTTATGCAAACTCAGACTCTCTGTATTGCAACATCATTCCTTGTCCTCTACAGATTAAGTCCCCTGCCCCAGCCCCCATCTTCACAATACTGTGATCCCATCAGAAAAAGTGAGGGTCTATAAGCTCTGTTTTGTGTCTAGGGGGCATTTTATCTAGTGAGCTTCTGGACCCTTAACAAACCTGAGGTTAGTAGCTCCCCCAACTCAGAATCAGAACACCTTATTGATTCTGGATTTTTCAGGGTTCCTGGCATAAGGATACTGCCCAGAGGCACATGCTTCCCATCCCCAGCTGCCCTCCCACCCCTGCAATCCAGCTGAAATAAATAAGGCAACACTGGATTGTATACTGGCCCTCCAGAGCAAACATTGTAAAGGTCAAGAACTCCAACTCTAAATATACCCAATTCCCAAAGGATTCTATAAACCTTTCAGGGGAAAACAAACAAACAAACAAACAAGCCAGTAATGCATGACCTTAGAAGGTAGTTATATGCCTCAAAAAGGAGTTATTCAAGGAAGATGTGGCAAAGGAGCAGGGCCAGACTACGGAGTTGGGTCTTTGGGGTGCCTGGGTGGCTCAGTTGGTTAAGCATCCAACTTCAGCTCAGGTCATGATCTCAGGGTTTGTGGGTTTGAGCCCCACGTTGGGCTCTGTGCTGACAGCTCAGAGCCTGGAGCCTGCTTCAATTCTGGGTCTCCCTCTCTCTTTGCCCCTCCCTCACTCATGGTCTGTCTGTCTGTCTCTCTCTCTCTCAAAGTAAATAAACATTAAAACTGTCCTCTTTCACTCTTTCAGCTGGGTGTCTTGTTTAGCTTAGTACCCCTCTTCTACCCCAACAGCCTCTGTGTCTCTGTCTAGTTCAGTATGCCTGCTCCTCTTCGTCCATACTGCAGGTCTTACAGAGTCCCTTTGACTCTCTACTCCTCTCTAGCCATTTTATGCCAAGGCTTTTTCCATTCTAATGAGAAGAATCTCTTTTCATTTTTTTTTTTATCTCTGCCATCATCACTCGTTTTGTTTGTTTGTTTTCTGGGTCATAGTCATTACATTTCTGATTTCTGTTTTCCATATTTTTGCTTCCTGTATATGAATTCACGGCGAGAAAGTGTGGCAGTCCATTTTCCCCTCTACGTTTGCTCCCATGTCAGGTTCTGTATGCAGTAGCCTGACAGTTTTTTCTCTTTCCCCACCTGCCCCCTAATGACAGAGCTCAGGTCATCTTATATCATCTGTCCTGGTCTCACTGTCACAAGGTCACTGTTCACCTGGATCACACCATCTTCTACTTCTCTCACTGACTACCCAGTTCACCCTGGACCATCATGTGTTCCTGTCTTTGTGACCTGAACTGCTTGCTCACACACACTGAGTCTATCTCTTCTCTCAGGCTTGTTCCATATACTTATGCAAGAACAGCTGCTCATCTACTTCCATAGTCTTTGGAAGGAAAAAAAAAAAAAACTAACTTGAGAGACTGCCACACCATCAGACCAAAAATAACACCACAAACCTACAGATTTCCTTCTCTCTGATCTTTTCACTTTATCTAATTTAAGTGTTCCCCTTCCCAAATACCACCACCACCATGACATACATCTCACCACAGCTGACAAGATTCATCAACACAGTAATGCTGACTCAGGATAAAAGTCATAGGTGTCCATATGCTGCCTGGCACATGGGCTTTATATTATTCCCTTGTACATCATCAGTAAAGGAGAGAGATCACTACATACATGTAGTCTGCAAACCCCTTGGAGACAGAGACTATGTCACAGATTTTGTGGGTGCTTGTTTTTGTTGTTATTATTTTGTTTTTAACCTTGAGTGCCAAGCATTGTGCTGGGAACCTAGAAGGCCCCAAGTAATTCTTCTCGATATTTTGAACGATTGAATAATTTAATTTCCCCTGAGTAAGCCTAGTTCATCGACAGCCCAGGAAGAGCAGCGATAAATTCCAATATAAGCCTACCTCCCCAAATTCCTCCCACCCTTGAAACGGATGTTTTTACAACCTTGCAGATGGGTCGAACACATTTTTGACCAAACAGTTTGTCAGTGTCTTAATGTAGACCATCTCACATGTTTTCTTTTTCTCAACTCTCTCTTCCTCATTTTCCCCACTTCAAGGTAATGATCCCTGAATTCATAACACCTCCTGCCTCAAGGTAATGATCCCTGAATTCTATCTCCATCTGATTTTATTCATTTTTCTACTACATGCTTTCTTTAAAGAAACTTGGCATTCTTTTGTTCCCTATTTCTGTGTTGTTTTTGCTTTTATTTTGCATAATTGAAAATTAAAATTAAAAATATCATTGATGACTGGGCAAAGAACTGCACATTTCAAAAACCCCTAAATTTGAGAGCTATTTTTTCTCCAAAACCATTCTTGGCTTTACCCCTGAGATAACCCACAGGAAAGTGATAAGCTGATGAGAAGAGATTGAGCTGCCATTCAAACACGCCCACCACCACACCCCCTTCTTCCATCTCAAGGATAAAATGATATTATTTATAGTATTTTGTAGTAACACCCCAGATTTAGCTCCAGAGGGTTATGCTTTATCTAAACAAGTTCTTTTGTCTCATGTTTACATTTATGGTAGCATAAAAAATCCTGCAAAACAACAAGAAGGCAGCAGATATTTTTGAAATATCATTGGGAATCTTGGCAGCAGTAAAATGTACTCAGTCTTCCAAATAGATATAAAGTCATTTCTCAAAGGAACAGACAAATTTATAGGGTTAGTAGATGCTGATTAGGCTTAAAAAGGGGGCTACTCAAATAGAATCACAGAACCCTTTCCTTAGCAATACCTTAAGGGACAGAGGTTTGAAGGAGCTGAAATGGCCTCGGAGCCTTGGCCAGAATTCTCCTTAGCTTACCCCACTTTGTTGAGGTGTTTTGGAACTTTGTGACAAGCTATATGTTATTGGAGGTGCAAGCTAATGACATAAGAACTCAAGCCAGTTTGAAGAGAGGCTTTGTTGTAAAAATAATATTATAGATCAAATCCCATATTTGTCATTTTTCTTGCTTTCTGGATAAGAGAATAACGTGGCAAAACATGATTCACATTCCCACAGGGTAACAATGGCTGCTGCTGGGCAATGATTTTCTCATTTGAATAGTTACTGTCTAGCTCACCATGGTGTTTACCATCTCCTCATGTGTTTCACTTCATTCATTTAAGTAACTTGGTTGAACTCTGGAGCCATTCCGAATTTCTACCAGAAGCCTTCTGAAAGGTAAGGGTAAATTTATTCAAGAATGATCCCTTGCAAACTGGCCTCCTCATGTTCAGCAGAAGCTGGGTATAGCCCATTGTTTATGGCAATCAGTGGTGGTCTGGACCATAATCCACCTCTGATAATAATGACAAGTAAGATTGGTTCTTCCTCCACTATGGATATGGCTGTGATAAACTGTGCTACTGGCTTGCCATGTCATATGATTGCAACTGTAAGGCTTGAGACTGATCCCCTGACCGTGTCAGAGGAGAGGGAGTCCTCACCCTCAACCAGGTTAAGCTGAACTAGCAGGATATGGCCAAATATATAATTTTACTACACTATGTGATTCTGGCCCTTCATCACACCAGCATGGGCCAGTGATAGTTTTGTCATACAACTTAGAAGAGTTAGGGTTTCCTGCCCAGGGTCTGATTCTTAACCTTGTGAGATCTCTGTGCTCAGTCCTAACATGTAACAGGCAATAGGGGCTCACATTTCTGCTACCTCTCTGTTTCTTGGAATTTACCCATGACCCTGCTACGCTAAACTTTGTGAGAGTGCTTGTTGACTATTTGCCCTTGTTTCCGTAACAATTGGTACCAGACATCTGACCAAAGACCCATCCAGGACTTCCAGTGTAAATAAAAGGATTAGAGATCAAAGTCCTGCCTTGCAGATAGGATAAGTCTTACAGGTGTCTATTTTGGGCAGCATAGCTGGCTACTGGTATGGCTGATCACAGTTAATGGAAACTAGCCCATGAAGTCCTCAGAAATGGAAGATTAGCAGGAATAAGACGACCTATATTAAATTCCTAGGTTGTTGATAAAGGTCTTAAGAGTCAGAAAGGAGTGAGCTACATTCAGGGTAATATTGAACTATGCCCCCTCATAAACCACACACATTCATACGTGTGCACATACACATACACACACAATGGAGATGAACTCACCAGATGTTTACTGAAGGACTGACTGACTGGTTGGTATAAGATAGAGGAGATATTAGAGGAGTATGAAGGCCGTCTATAAGATGGGTATAAAGGCGGCTCCCAAATAGAATCCCAAATAGAATAGAGGGATAGCTGACCATTTCCTTGACACTCCAAAGTCACTGAGTGACCCAGAGGTTGATGCAGAGACACTGGCTATCGGACTACAGAAGGCTCCACATGGTATTCATATACTAGATGGACAACTCTGTTTCCTTTTCAGTTTGGTGACACAACATGAGAAAACACAAGACTGTGCTTCTCCCACAACGATGACCTTCCTCAGCCAACATGTCCTGATGACAGACCAGTACCAGAAGTGATATGGTGAGAGACGATAGCCATCTTAGTGTCTGCAAATAAAATAACCTTTCCCCCAGTCCTATTGCTCTTTTGCCAAATTAAGATACGCCACTAGTACATGCCAATAAAATTGATGGTCAGCAATGTGTCCTTAGAGGCTAAGCAAGGCACACAGTACAACTATTTCTTCCTTTAACATGACACAGGTTCCTCAGTCACAGAAAAGGCTTGGGAGCCCTGGATGGATGAACTTTGTTTAACCTTTGAACCACAGCCAATGATACCAGTCGTCTTACTTCTCTGGACTTGACCATGTACTCTTCCTAGGGCTATTCTTACAAATTCTTACAAAGTGGGGCACCTGGATGGCTCGGTCTGTTAAGCATCTGACTCTTGATTTCTGCTCAGGTCATGATCTCAGGGTGGTGAGATCAAGCCCCACGATGGAGCCTGCTTAATATATTCTCATTCTCATTCTCATTCTCATTCTCATTCTCATTCTCATTCTCATTCTCATTCTCATTCTCATTCTCTCTCTCTTTCTCTCTCTCTCTCACTCCCTCTTTTCCTCCCTCCCTCCCTCTTTCCTGCCCTTCTCCTGCTCATGCAAGCTCTCTTTCTCTAAAACAAACAAACAAAAACTCAAAATTCTTATAAAGTGTACCCTCTATGCTTTGGATGAATATGATCTACACTCTGAAATTAGTCACTTGGTCAATATTGACCATCTTTTAAAGTTTCCCATACAAATTGAAATAGTACAAGTTGTTTATACAATAAAGCATGCCATACAGTTAGAGGCCATCTTTGGGAAATGGACTGTGTATTAAGAAATAACTTGTCTGACTGCCTGTGTATGGCCTCTCAAGAAATGAGTTGAAGAATTCCTTCAGAATTCTATGGAAACTAGGTATAGCCCAAGATTCCTGTTCAACAAATACATTTGGAAATAAGTCCTCCAAACTGCCTTCCACATTATGCCAGGGCAGGGCTAGGGGTGACATGGTGACATGTTGCTATTGTCACGGTGACATGTTGCTACTAGCTTGCCAGCCATATGGCAAAGCCATTTTCTAAAGTCACTGGCAAAGTCAGATGGCTATAATTTCCAGGATTATACCTCTGCCCTGGGTCACAACAAAGGAAAGTTTCTGCTTCCTAATCATAAAATTTACAAGCCCCTTAATGAAGAGTCGGGATCCAATTCCTGGAATCTGATATTCAGTTATGCCGGCTTTCTATGTGTTATTGTAGAATGCAACTGGCAATTCAAGACCTATGTAATTACCATTGCTCATGTCACTATGAGCTTTCCCTACTGAAATAAATCAGGCCCGGTGTGAATGCTGCTTGGGTATGTATCTTCATTTGCAGGATACCACCTGAGGAGTTTTCTTCCGCCCCCCCCCCCCCGGAAAACTTCTGTAATATCTTATATTTTCTTACCTAATTATACTAAATCCTTCAACATTTTCCTATTTGTTTGTAGGGTACTCCTATGTAGGATATTAACAGTATTGATGGATTTTTTTAAATATAGAAATGCTGGATGTTGGGGGAAACAAGGATGGATTTAAGTCCTATTTTAAAATTCTGGATGCCCTTATATTTTGTGGAGATTTTTATAGTGCTAATAGGAAAGGGGTGTTTAATACAAAATACCAGTAGCCCACAGGAAATTCAACAGGAACACTAACAAGTTCACCTTTTTTTTTTTTTTTGTCTTGAAAATACCTTCAGTAGGGCTTATCTATAGATGTTCTTGCTCACTGGGCAGGTATTTGAAGCCTAGCCATGCAAAGGGCTGATTCTCAGACTCTGACAAATACCTTGAGGGTCTAGTAAGAAGCCCAAGAAAAGGGGATTGGAGCTCAGTAATTCTTTCTAATTTGAATATAAAAGAATGTTTTTCTATTTTATTTCTCAAACTGGTGAGGCAGGAACTATCAATAACATTATTTCAAGTGTTTGATGAATTTGTATAGCAGATTCAATTTACCTAGCCAATTTTAAGTAATCAAAATTAAATTATTTATAAGTCAGTAGAATGTGGGTAATAAATTCTGAGAAGCTCAAAAGAAAGTACATAGTAATATTAAAACTGTTATACAATCAAACCATATTTCCTTTTGCATCTAAAAATTACTTTTTTAATAACCCTGTCAGTGTCATTTGCTTATTGTTTCTTAAATCATAGTTCCATCCTCTTAGTTATTTTCATAATAGATAAATTTGAAGCTTAGAACTGGGTCACTCAGGTCTTTCTTTTGCTTGTCTCCTCCCAATTCAAAATATATGTGTCTCCTTTTTTTAAAAAATTTTTTAATGTTTATTTACTTTTGAGAGAGAGAGAGAGCACGTGAGAGTGGGGGGAGGGGCAGAGAGAGAGGGAGTCACAGAATCTGAAGCAGGCTCCAGGGTCCATGCTGTCAGGACAGAGTCCTGATGCGGGGCTCAAACTCAGGAACTGCCAACATCGTGACCTGAGCCAAAGTCAGATGCTTAACTGAGCCACCCAGACCCCCTACATGTGTCTCTTAATAGTCCCATATTCACAAGCTTACAGGTAGGCTCAATGCTGGGAAGTAGCAGGACGAATCCATGTTAGAAAATTCTTAGAACGCCTACCTTCTGTCTGACCACATAGCAAAAAGAAAATTTAAAAAAAAAAAGGGAAGGAAAGAGAATGGAAAAGGAAAAAGAAAAAGGAAAGAAAAATAAAGAAAAAAAGCATTAGTTGCTTTTATATAAATTTATTTTCCAGAGCACACATGTGTTGCTTTATTATCTTGTCTTTACTTAGTATGAGAACTGGGATTACTACACCTACTAATCAGTGCTAGAAAATC
This sequence comes from Lynx rufus, assembly GCF_022079265.1. Lineage (NCBI taxonomy): Eukaryota > Metazoa > Chordata > Mammalia > Carnivora > Felidae > Lynx > Lynx rufus. The sequence goes on along the minus strand of NW_025814827.1, from coordinate 28,657,709 downwards.
AAGTGGTAAAGACTAGAAGAGGGAGTTACGGTAAAATTGCTTTGGTGGTCCTAATCAAGTCCAAAACAAACAAAGTCAGTGGTTTCAGTTAAAGTAGAAATAAGAGGGCAACTGTCATTTTACTGCTGTAATCATCTTTTTTCCATTTCTAAGATATTTGAGGATCTACTTAAATAGTACAGATATTATTAAATGGGAAACAAAGGGAGAAATCAAACAAATGTGCCATTTTATTTTAGCCTTGCTGAAATTCCCAAATTCCTCTGATTTTGTTTCTCTTTTGTTTTTCAGACAGCCTCAGTGAATTAGATCACAGTCAGCCTCTTGAGACAGAATTAATCACTCATATGTGTTTTTTTTTAATCTATTGAATGAATAAGAGAGGGAGAAAAAAGCAACCAAAATGCTTGCTCAGTTCTTCATATTTGGCCATCTGCCAAATTTATCTGAGGTCATCCTTAGTGGACCCATAAGCTCTTTGGTGAGCTTTCAGTTGCCATGTTAGCTCTTATGTACCCCCATTTAATCGTCTATAGATTAATGTTCCACTTTGTTCTCTACTCCTTTTTGTTTCCTGGGCCATCTGATATTACCACATAGGTTACACAAACCATGAACTGAGAGCCTGAAAGAAATTGTAAGAGTCTTGTAAAGAAATCAGGAAGGATGTGGCAAAAGTATAAATAAAATAGCAAAATAGAACAGAGACCTTTCCCCAAAACACCACTGAATTGAAAGAAGGTTCTTTTTTTTTTATTTTTTTTTAAACATTTTTTTTTCAACTTTTACTTATTTTTGGGACAGAGAGAGACAGAGCATGAACGGGGGAGGGGCAGAGAGAGAGGGAGACACACAATCTGAAACAGGCTCCAGGCTCTGAGCCATCAGCCCAGAGCCCAACGCGGGGCTCGAACTCACGGACCGCGAGATCGTGACCTGGCTGAAGTCGGACGCTTAACCGACTGCGCCACCCAGGCGCCCCGAATTGAAAGAAGGTTCTATAGAGGATGGAGATGGAAGAAAAGAATATAAAGCAATTGTTCTGTTTTAATGCTGCAGGATACAAAAATTGAATGGATACTCTGCAACATGCAAATGTACCCAGGATACCTGACATCAACATTGCTTAAGCAAGCTGATGTGATCCAGCAAGGATAATAAAGTAGCATGAGGCTCTGTGCTTTGGAGCTGACAGAGAGTGAAGCTGTTTGGAACAGAAGTCTGGTGGAAACACATCGTAAGCCAATATACAAGAGCAGAAGAAGCAGAAGGAGAGTTAGATGTAGGATTTGCATCCTGAGTGGCTGAGCGTTCTCAAGGTTTTCTCCTCCCTCCTACCTGCCATTGGGCCTCTTACACTGTAACTCAGAAGGCCCTGTATGATTGGGAACCAATTTCCTACATCTTTCTCTTCCATTCATACCTCCTTACCTGGCCTCCTATATCCTAACTTTTCCCTGGTGATAGTGCCTTCCATATTCCTGTAACCATACCTCTGACACGTGGAGGAGGGGACAGAGTTGGAAGCATTAATGTTTTTATTTTTGTTCTTTGCTGGCTCTACTAGGCCATTCAGATGAAGAAATTTTATCGTAAAAGGGACTGGAGCAAAGGCCATGTTATCCATATGACACACTCTTCATCCTAGTCACCTTTACCTGTATAGACTTCAGGCACGCCAGCCGACAGCTGAGCTTGCTTAAATTTATACATCAGTTCTGCCACTTCCCTATCTTGGCTTTAGGCAAATCCCTAGAACTATCAGGTCAGTTTACATGTCTGAAAAATGGAGATAATGACACCTATTTTAGGAAAATGTTAAGGGAAACAACAATGACGCAGTGGGAAGGAAACAACTGTAATTTTCTGGAAATGTATTACTTGGTGGTGACTGATGAGATTATTGATATTGTCAAATGTCTCAAGATTTTAGCATCTGTTCCAAATTTTCTTTTCCAACCTATCAGTTAAATCATCCTCCAGGACTTCAGTATCCTGTGATGGTGACCACTGTATCTCTCTAGCAATTATACTCTACTATACCTCTCCTGACCTACATTTCTTCCATTCTCAGACACAAATGTTTCAAAGTTTCAGTTTCTGCTGGGAGCATTTTCCAAGTGATATTTTGTAATGTTCAACCATTTTTTTTCTTAAAATCTTGCTACTTGAATTATTGTGTTTCTTACAACTGATGTCATTAGAACTGAAGAAATATGACAATTTTCCGTCTCAGCTGATATCTTTACCATCTCCTACCTGTCCCATGTTCATGGCACTTCATTAATGACTTCCATCCATTGTAGGTTGCTGCCTCAGAAAATCTTTCTAGGTAACCCCTCTAGAGGATCCAGTTCTCCCATCCAATCCTGGATTTCCTCGATTCTTTTCAGAATTTCCTTCAAAGCTATCTATCAAACTTGGGACAAGTACAGGAATCCCCTTTGCCTTCAGTAGCCATGGATCACGTTGCCTGAAACTCAGACTTCATTCCTCTCTTTAACTCTGCAGCTCTAAGCTAACCACACCCAGCCCAGGCTTCTGAGCCCTGTTCTACCTTCCCAAAAAAGACAGACATCGATCCCTAGAGAAGAGGTCAGAAAGCTTTTTTTGTAAAGGATCAGGTAGTAACTATTTTAGTCAGTATGAACCACATGGCTTCTGTCACAACTATTCAACTCTGTCATGGTAGTGTCAAAATAGACATAGACATATATGTAAACAAGTGAGTTCTGCAGTGTTCCAATAAAACATTACTTACAAAATCAGGTGGTAAGGGATGACTCACACACTGCTGTTAGTAATGTAAAATAGCACAGCTAGTCTGTAAAACAGTTTTCTAGTGTCTTATAAAATTAAACATGCAGTTACCGTGTGACCCCAACAATTGCACTATTTGGGCATTTATCCCAGAGAAATGAAAACTTATGTTCACATAAAAACCTATATGCAAATGTTCCTAACAGCTCATTTATTATAATCAAACCCTGAAAACAACCCAGAGGCCCTTCAATAGGTGAAAAGTAAACAAATCGTGGTAGATTCATATCTTGTAATATTAGTGACCAATAAAAGATATGAACTTTTGAAATACACAACAACCTGGAAAAATTTCCAGGGAATAATACTGAGTGGAAAAAGCCAATCCAAAAAGATTGCACAGTGTATAACTCTATCTATATAACCATTCTGAGATTACAATGGAGAAAAGATTAGTGGTTTCCAGGCGAGGTTGGGGTTGGGGAGAGAGGTGAGTGTGGTTATATAAAAGGGCAGCATAACAGATCCTTATGGTCATCGAACTATTCTGTATCTTGATGCAGGTGGTAGATATATGAAACCAAACATGTGATAAAACTGAACAGAACTAAACACATACACGCATGCACACACATACACATGAATATAAGAAAAATGGGAAATCTGAATAAGATTGTTTATTTTGTCAGTGTTTTGGTTATGATATTATACTGGAGTTTTATAAGACATTATAGAAACTACTGTGGGTAAAGGTTACATGGGAGGGATATCTACTATTTTTTTTTTTTTTTTACAATTTTTATGTCAACCTACAATTATTTGAAAATACAAAGTTTAACAATAGTAATAAACAGGTGGCAGGTCAAATTTGGCCTGTGGGCTCTAGTTTGCTGACTCTTGCCCTAGAACAATCATTTCTTCATTTGTTTTTAAAATCTAGCTTCCATGAATATGGTTTCCAATTTTCTATTTCTGGTCCTTGACTCTCTCTCTCTTGATCTATTTACTTGTTCCCAATTGCCGGCTCCTTGACTAACATTGCTACATGCTAATCTCAAAATTAAGTTACCATCTACAACTAAATTATCTTCAATCTGAATCCTACCTTCCAAAAAACACCCGTTTCTTCTTCTCTTTGCAGGTCCTTGCTCTGTGAATGGCGTCAAGAAATCCTATCAGTCAGATATGATCAAAAGTCAAGAGTCACCTCTGTTTCTTCTTTTACCCTCTGTAACCAAAAATGTGACAGGATCTATATTTCTATTCCCCAAGATGCATCTACTACTGATCCCTACTGCTATGCCTCTGGGTCAGGTTTTTCTTATTTACCATTTAAATTATTATCAGAATCTTCTGTGTGGTTCCCTCTTGCCTGTTTCTCTCCATTAAGCCATTCTACTCTGGCTCACAGTTCTAAAGAGGGTACTGTCTTGCTGAAATCCACTGTCCAACTCTCTTTTATTTAAGGAGGGAAATCCAGAGTCTTCAGCCTGCCAAGTGGGGCTCTCTCCATCTTTTCCTCAGCTCGTCTTTCTACTCTTGTTACCTATTCATCCTCTATGGACCAGCTGGAAAGGAATGTTTTATATTTCTTACACATTTGTCTCTTGATATCTTTATTCTTTCCTCTGGCTGCATGCCTACTTTCCCACCTCTGCCAGTCAAAATTCTTTCAGATGATGATCAAAATAAGTCAGTCTGTCAGAATACACCGTTACTCTTCATAGACATAACGAATATGGGCATTAAGAAGAATTTTCTTACCAAGAGGCAATGGCAACTGTATTGATTTACAACACAACACTGCCCAGAGAAACCACAAGCTTGGCAGGAAGGATGCATGTATGTGCTGGTGGGCAAGGCACACACTGTATTTAAGCAGCGTTGATTTATGTTTGTGATAGGGTGCCAGGAGGCAAGGGAAAAACAAATGAGATTCGGTAAAAAAAAAAAAAAATCAAATACTGTTTTTTTTTTAATTTTTTTTCAACATTTATTTATTTTTGGGACACAGAGAGACAGAGCATGAACGGGCGAGGGGCAGAGAGAGAGGGGGACACAGAATCGGAAGCAGGCTCCAGGCTCTGAGCCATCAGCCCAGAGCCTGACGCGGGGCTCGAACTCACGGACCGCGAGATCGTGACCTGGCTGAAGTCGGACGCTTAACCGACTGTGCCACCCAGGCGCCCCTCAAATACTGTTTTTAACAGAATAATTTTAAAATTACATTGACATTCCTCTTGTATGTGTTCTGCACCACATCATCACAGGATATCCTCTCATGGCCTTTCTGATCTCCAAATAATACTGAATTAATACTGGTATATGCAATAGATTTTTACTGACAGTGTGGGGTAATGTAGATTCAGGGATGGCTGAATCCAGATGTGCAAATCATATCTGTGGGGATCTCTCTCTCCACTCTTTTTTAATAAAGTTTATTTATTTATTTTGAGAGAGAGAGAGAGTGAGAGAGAGAGAGAGAGAAAGAGAAGGGGAGGGGCAGAAAGAGAGGAAGATAATCTTAGGCAGGCTCTGCACTGTTAGTGCGGAGCCCAATGTGGGGCTTGAACCCATGAACTGTGTGAGATCATGACCTGAGCCAAAACCAAGAGTACGACTCTCAACTGACTGAGCCACCTAGACACCCCACTCTTTCTCCACTCTTTGACACCACTTTACTTTATTTTGACTTTATTTTCAGATGGGTTTCCCTTTCTGGTGAGAAAAACAACTATTAAGTAGAAGCTTGAGTCTCTCAAAGCCTATCTCCATGATTTCCTCTACTGAATACTGTTATCCTTGCCTTTAATCCCCTGTGCCAACCTGTTCAAGCAGCTTTTATGGCACTTATATAAACAATCTGTAGGGACATAAAGCAAATCAGTTGTTCCCAGGAATGGAGGAGGATGCCCTACCATGGGTCACAACGGAGGTGATTTTAGCGCAGTTTTTGGTTTCACAGGTCTATACAATTGTCAAAAATTATTGAATTGTATACTTTAAATGGATGTAGTCTATTGCATGTAAATTATTCTTCAGTAAAGTTCATCAAGGGAAAAATAAAAACTATGGATGACAGCCCAGTGTGTGACTAATTTAATGTCCTATTGTAAGAATAACCAATGAGGGCTCATGCAACTCATCCCAGTCCATGAGAGCTGATTGTGCACATCTTTCCCAACACCACAAACACTGGACAGTCAAAGACATCTTAATGATGGCTTGAAATCAGCCACAGTAGGAGTATTTACACCATGGATATAGGTAAATGCTACAACTGGCATCTCCCCTGCCCCCACGAACTTACTGTTAAATACTTATTAGCACATCATTGACTGATATCATCTATTATATATACTTTATGCCCAATATTTGTTTATAGCCGTGTACTCACCTCAACTTCTAAGAATTTGATGATAAAAATGGGAAATAGGTAAGAAATTTAGATGCAATATAATATACTGAGAGAGTAAGTAAGAAATAAATTTCTAATTACACTCTCTTCTGAAATTTAGGAGGGGTAGGGCAGAGATTATGTTAGAACTAAAAGAGCAGTAGGTTAGGAGTTGGCATGTTTGAGGCTGACACAAGTTTGTTCTACTTCTAGGACATGTGACTTCAGGCACATCCCCTTTCTTCTGTTAGCCACAGATTTCTCACTTGTAAAATGAAGATTATAACACCATTAAGTCTTAAATCACATGGTTGTTGCAATAAATAAATAAAATCATACATTTGAAAGTGCTTGTTATTATTACACTCTAATCTGATGTTTTCAGAAAGTTTAAATGTCTCCCCAAATATATTGTAAGTATCTTGAATGCAGAGAACATAATAGTAATTCAATAGCTACTTAAGAGTTATATAAAGCATTTCCAAATATAAATACTAAGAGTCTTCTATTTTCAGTAAGATTAGGATGTTTAGGTATTTACCTCTCTTTTGAACATGTATATTTAGATTGATTATGGCATTATGTGTGTGATAAAATCAGTCACAATCTTTTTTTTATTGTAACATTTCATTTCTATAACTTAAAACTTCTCCATATTAAAATAGCTTAAAATAGAACCTCTCAAGTATAGCTTTAAAACTGCATTTGCTTTCTATGCTTAAATTTAAGTAACCTACAAAAAGAAAATTGGAGAAGCTTCTTAGAAAGAATAAAAGAATTAGAAATAAAACACAAACAGCCTCAGCAGCAGTTAGGAATAGAAAAATCATGGAGTATTTGGTGCTTCATGAAAAGGGAGGAAATGCTTCCTGTGGCACGAAGAAATTCAGAAGGTGAAGAAAGGAGGTTTATGGAAGAACACATTGTCTCTTCCTGAAACCAAAAAGTCAATATGGAGGGTGGACTGTACTAGAACTTCTTTCTAATGGTTTCTTGGGACCAAATGCAAGATGGGCTGCATTAAGACAGATAGGGTCATCAAAACTTGCACCTGAAACCATGGAGTTTCCATGATTATGGAGTTATGTCAGGAAGTTAAAGGATTAAAATGGTCTTTTAGGAACATTTGCTTCATGGCACTAAGATCAATACATGTCCAGGTATGAACACCAAGTCTGGTACTTGGATTCCTGAAGAGAATGGTGTTGCGAATAGACTGGGTAGCCTATGACATAACAAGAACACCCACTATAAAACTTCTATGAGTTTCAGTCAACAGTAAACTCCAAGTGAAATAGGGCTATCACGTTGTTGTAGCAAAAGCTAAGGCAACCTTTGGATGTGTTGGTAGATTAATTCAACTCTGACGAGGCTGTTAATACCTCTGTGTATTCAGCTAGTCAGACCTTGTGTAAAGAATTGTATTCAACCTAGCTTAAGATACTCTAACAAAGAGTAGACAAACAGTACCATATGAAGAACAGGGGATATTCAAACAGGAGAAGTGAGGATTGTTGCAATGTGTAATAGGGCTGAAGATAATAGCTGTTTTTAAACTGAAGAGTTTTATATGGAAGTCAAAGAAAGTTCATTTTTTCTTTTGAAGTTAAGTTGGGCTACTTAAAAATTTCAAATCAACTTCTCTACAAGTAGAAGGGAGGTTAAGATACATGAAATGTAGAATACTCCCAACTTGAGAATGTGTGAATTCAAGATACAGAACCAAGGTTAATGAAATAAATATATGATATTCTACCCTTTTCATATAAGCTGCTGCTGCTGATTTGAATTGTTTTATTGAAATAATGAAAAGTTTGCATTGATAGATTCCCATTTAATTCTCCTACTTGGCAATTGCAAGTAGTTTGCCTTGGAATGGAATATAGTATGAGGCTATGAGACTCATGAAGGATTCAAGTCTCTAAGGCCAGTCTCATTAGCACTGATCTAACACGCTTAGACACGCTCATTTTCACTGGGATCAGAACATGGCATGTTTGCTTGAGTGGTTGACTTTATTATTGAGAAAGGACAACTGGATCATTATTAGAATAGCCTTCCTAGAAGAGGAATATTGAGTTATCTTTTACTTATCAATGGTTAAATTAAAAGCAATTCTCATTATGGATTGATGCATTATTCCAGCCTAGGAATTATTGGCTCGTGCATTTAATATACTATAAATATAGGATGGCTTTCAAGTTATGATAAACTAGCTTACCTATTGAGCTCAAGCTGACTGCATTACTGACAACATCATTAAAAACAGGAGCACTATTTTACTAATTTAAAGGATGGGTGACAGTATTATAATTAAATGGCACAATTCAGCTAAAAACTACAAATTTACCTCCAATTTTCCACTGCTACTTGGTAAAACATAAGTATTTAATCTATTTTGGCATGACAGTCTCAGATAATTGGATTTTATACTTTACTAGACAATTGATCATGTATTCATTTTTTTAAATGGCAGATGTAATCATGTTGGCATATCATTGGTGAAAACATCTTAGGTCTATACAGGGATATCTTTATTCATTCTCTCACTGCCATCTGCCTACTATCTGCCAGGTATATGGAAATAGTATATTAAAAAAGTCACCATCCTCACTGACCTTGCATACATAAAGCTTCAAAATGTGCCTGTGGTATTAGATTTCTTCAAATCTATCTTGAGACAAAACATCAATCAAGTGTCAAGACAGACGACAGACATTTTTAAATGTCAATGTCTCAAAAAAAATTAACTTTGCTTAAACTCCTTTGCATAAAAGTTCTAGAAGACATGCATCCATCAAAACAGAAAAGTGAACCGTGAAAGAGGGAGACAGAGAATCTGGAGCCACACTTCTCAAACCACACCAATATGGCCTGGAAAGCCACAGCAAAATCAGAGGGTGCCATGGAATATTCCAGTCATCAAAGGAGATATAGGGACATCTGTTAGACACCATGTGAATTACCAGTATCAACTTGTTGGCACCTAAATACTTAATACACAGAAATGTTATGTATTTCTTTTAGCCTGCAAGTATCATAGAAAAACAAATGTATCACACAACTAATATGAAATGAGAACATTTGAAAATATTTGATCTAGGAAATGGAATATCAGAAGACAAAAGCAAAGGGAATCTTTGGGAGGATGGTGAAAAGAGTCTTCATGTCTAATGTTCAGCAAGTCTAGAGATCCACCAGACAACACTAAGGAAGGTCCAAAGACTAGGAGTTACCTTTCCAAAGAAAAACGCGCTAGTAGGTCCAATGGGTTTAAACACATTGAGAGAGATCTGCATCACGTTGAAGGTTGTGGTGTGATTTAAGATAAATACATAGAAAAATAAATTAATTAAACTGTGATAATTGTCAATGTACAGATAAGAAAAAAATGCAAGGGGAAAAATAACCATAGTGATATGCCTGGCTCATTTAATAGTAGTTGTTATAATGTAAAATAATGCAAACAGTGAATATCTTTTAAAAGTTGGTGTATTTTGAGAGAATATGGGAGACAGGAAGAATGCAAAGGCATAAATTTTCAGTGTATGTATAAGAAAGAGACTAAATCATCACATTGCATTTAGAAAAGCTAAAAGATAATTCTCATCACTAAAAAAGCTTAAAGTAGCTATAAAATCTTACTACATTAAGTACCAAAAGGGTCAGCTTAAAATGTTGAAGGTGTCTGCCTTCAGGGAACTGGTAATTGGGAGTAGTCAGAATAATTAATTAATTAGCCTCATAGAACTGTTTGACTCTTAAAATTAAGAGTATAACTTTAGTAAAATTTTAAAGCTAAATTATTTAAATAAAGCACATTTGAGACACTGTAGTCTATGCACACTTCCTTGGGTTTTTGTTATGATCTTTGTTTCTTCAGTGATTACTTTATGTGAGCCTGACCTCAGTGGAAGCAGAAGTGAGGATTTGGAAGATGGGGTCCTTCTTTCAGAAGATTTTGAGGTAGGGGCACCTGGGGGGCTCAGTCAGCTGAGCATCTGACTCTTGATTTTGGCTCAAATCATGACCTCATGGTTGGTGAGTTTGGGCTCTATGCTAATGGTGTGGAGCCTACTTGGGATTCTCTCTTTCACTCTCTCTTTGCCTCTCTCCTGCTTGTACTCTCTCTCAAAATAAATAAACTAAAAAAAAAAAAGATTTTGAAGTAAAAATAAATGAAACATAATGTAGCAGTTTTGAAGGAGAAAAAAAAACAAAGTAAAGTTACTTGAGTCTGATAATTTTATTCTTTTTATTTATTTTATTTTGAATTGCACTTTTTAATTAATATACAGTAACATTGCCTTGTGGGTTATAATTATGAATTTTAGTACCTGTATAAGTTCATGTTCTAAAGTCCAGCACTTTAAAAGTGTTCCACATGCTTCTTGTCTCCTAAATTTCTGATTTGAAATCTTCAGTCATGTGAATTTTTATTCTCTCAGGAATAATGTGTCATTTTTCTTTGGCTACTTTTTTGATTTTTTTTTCTTAATCTTAATTTTCAGCAATTTGATTATGATGTTTAAAATTTGGGTTTCTTTGGGTTTGTAGTTTTGAAAGTTCATGTTGTTTCTTAAATCTTTAACTTTATGTCTTTTACCAGATTTGGAAAGTTTTTAGCCATTATTTTACAAAGTTTTGGCAATATGACAACATCAATGTTAGGCATCTGTACTTTGGTATTGTCATTCAGGTCTCTGCATCTCTGTTATTTTTTATTCAACCTATTGTCTCTGTTTGTACTTATTTATTTATTCACTCACATACATACTTACTTATATTTAATATATTTTTTAAAAGATTTTATCTTTGAGTAATTTCTACACCCAATGTGAGGTTTGAACTCACAACCTCAAGATCAAGATTTGCATGCTTTACAAACTGAACCAGCCAGGTGCTCTTCTCTGTTTTTATTTTATTTTTTAATTTTTTTAATGTTTATTATTTAGTTTTGAGAGAGACAGACAGAATGTGAGCAGGGGAAGGGCAGAGAAAGAGAGAGACACAGAATCCAAAGCAGGCTCCAGGCTCTGAGCTGTCAGCACAGAGCCCGACGTGGGGTTTGAACTCATGAACTGCGAGATCATGACCTAAGCTGAATTTAGAAGCTTAACAGACTGAGCCACCCAGGCACCCCTTCTCTGTTTTTATATTAGATATTTTTTATTTATGTATCTTCAAACTGAATGCCTATTTCCTGTGTCACTTCCATTCTGCTATTCTTTTGAATAAGTATTTTATTTTGATGAGAATTGTTTTTTAATTCTAACATTTTCATTTTGTTCTTCCTTAAGTCTTCTATTTTATTGCTAGATTCTCTATATTTTCATTTGCTTCAAGAGTATTTGCCCTTATTTCTTGGGAGTGTTATTACAATAGCTGCCTTAAAGTCTTTATTAGATATATCCAACATATGTGTTATCTCTGCATGGGTGTCTTTTTTTTCTCCAGACAAATTGAGATTTGTCTGTTTCTTTATATGCTAGTCAAATTTGTATTGCATCTGATACTTGAATATTATATTATGAGGCTTTGGGTCTTGTTTAAATCCTGTGAAGAATGTTGAAACTTTGTTTTTATCAGGCAATAGATCTAATAAGTTCAGGTCACAAGTTGTGACCATCAGCCTTCTTAGGATGTGATTTCAGTATCATTTGAAAATGTAAATGTAATTTGTTAAATGTAAATGTAAATGAAATTTACATTTTTACATTACATTTTCAAAGCTTTTGTAATTCTATTTGGACTCTTCCTGGGCATGCATCACCTAGTGGCCAGTCTGGGACTCAGGTGGTGGTCTGTCTTTGTATTCAATTCTCTACGTCTCTGGTATGCTCTATAGGAGCACCACATGTACATCTTGAGGGTAAAACTCAGAGTGCTTAAAAAACTGTATGTGGTAACTTTCTCCATCATCTATCTCCCTTGTACTCTGATTCCTGGCACTTTCTTTGGTTCTGTGACCAGAAAGCTGGGCATTATTTATTTTATTCTATCATGTGTTCCTAACACTATGCTCCTGCCTGGGGTCAAGTGGCAGGAGAAAAGAGAGTGAAAGAGAGACAGAGAGAAACAGAGAGAGAGAGAGACAAAGAGAAAAAGGATGTGGTTTTTTTTCCCCACATTCTTTTGTGATGACAGTTATTTTTATTAGAAGTGAAGGTTTCCCTACTTCTTCATAGCTTTAGGTGCTTATGGTTCTCAGATGCTACTATTGATGCTTACAAGAACTCCATTTTCCACTCCTTCAGCCTGAACTGGGATGTTCTTCTGGACCGCTTGTTCATGCCCAAGACTACTTCTTAGTTTTTGGCTGGGGAATGCTAGGGGTAAAAAAAGTTAACTTACCACCCTTCATTCAAGGGTACTTCAAATTCTAGTATTCTACAATCTGCCTGCTTCTGCCTTTTCTGAGTCCTTAAAGATCTCCTCCATGCACCTCTCTAGGTTTTATGAGTACATTCCTTGAGAGACACAGGGTAGAGTATTCTGATTCCATCTCACCCAGGATCCCAGGTCATTTCATTTTTATTCATGTACTTAGGCATTTAGTTCCATGTTTCTAGTTTTTTTTTTCTTTTAGTGGTAAATAATCTGGAGAACAGAACTTTCTTTCTAATGACCCATAGGGCATTACACTCCAGAAACAATATATTTTCAGGAAGAACACTGCTAATAGAAGTTAGAAGCTCACACTTAGCTATTGAGAAGTGTTCATTCTGACTTTGGCCTTCCAATGGAGAAGTGCAGCCTTTGTCAAGGTTGGATGGCTTTTTATATACAGAACACATGCTATTTCAGTTCACAGATTAGTAGTGGGTATTTGAAATTATGTGAAAACCTAGGAGGGAACAAAAATAAACAGGTGAACAGAAATGAAATGGATATGACAGACATAGCAAATATATACACATCATGTAATCACTGCAGACAGATTTTTAAGGTAAATACAACTGACCTATTCTGTGGATAAGAAAAAATTAGTGAAGCCTTTGTTACCTACTCATAAAATTATTCTGAAATCAGAGAGAGAGAGAGTAAAAAAAACCAAAACAAAGGCACTAGTAGCAAGCCCCTTTACAGTGCCCAGACACCTCCTTTATATAAAGGGTGTGGAGAAAGTAGACTTCAGAAAGCTTCCTATCCTTTCCTTTTGTTGCCTTTGCTACAGACCTCTCAGAGCTGTGGCTAACTATGATAAAACTGTCATTCTCTCTTCATTGTTAGTGTTTTGCTTGTTCCTCCAAGTGGCATAATGAAACCTGGGCTTTCTATGCACACTTGCATGTTGAAGGAGTGCTAAAGACTGGTGGACTAGGGTTTGACATGGAAAGCATTGAATATTAGTTATAGAGTAAGCATGAGATAACTCGATGCTGCCTGGGGCTGAGGAAGCTAAAACATGCTCCTTAACCTGATGTCCTGATTACAGATTGTTTTTAAAACTAAGTATCAGACATTGTGTAGTCTTTGCCCAATACATGTAGTTCCCCTATTTCCCTGTTTACCATAGGCTAGTATTGTAAAAAAAAAAAAAAAAAAAAAAAAAAAAAGGAAATGGTTAGTGATCTTTTGACACATTTGGTCAAGGTTACAGGTAAGCCTAGGTTGTGGGGAAAGAGAACTCAAATGAATGTTCATGTGTTTTTTTTTTTCCTTTAAAGAATTCAGTTGAAATATTATTGCCAAAGATAATATTTTGCATAGGTAGATTTCACACGATAGGAAGGCCTGTCTGTTGTGATCACTTGATCCTTACAGTAACCCTGTAAGGTAAATGCGACATTTTATTATCTTCATTTTAAAGATATGAAGAAACTAGGTCACAGATATGATGATTCAATACCATATAGCAGTTGTGTTCCCAAAACAGGTTTCAAACAAACAGAATGGTGTTTCTATGTATTCCTCACTCACTCCAGTCAGACTTCCACTCCTATGGCTTCAGAGCAAAACTACATATGCAAAGATCATTGATTGCCTCCATGTTTTATAATGTATTTCCTCCCAGCAGCATTGACACAACTGGTCACTGATACCAGATTTAAACTCCTCTTAGTTTTTCCCCTACTATAATAGCTCTTGCTTTTTCTACTGTTCTTTCCTGGAGTGGCCTGCTTCTCCAAATTTTAAATCATGAAGTTTCTCAAGGATCAGTACTAAGCTCTCCTCTTTTCATAATTTACATCATCTCTCTAAGCATTCCTGGCTACTCCTATAGTTGAACCTTAAATACATGAAGAAATGTTAACTTTTATAAAGGCGATTTTCACCTTTCTATGCTCTAGAGAATTCACATCATTCATACCCAAATATTCCCTGTGAAACACATTCATTTATCACTTTGTTAATTTACTCAAAAATATATATTGAGATTCTACTATTTTCTAGGTACTGTTCTAAGTTTCAGAATGTAATAGTGGGCCAAAGAGAAAAAAAAAAAAAAAAGAGCTGCCCTCATGGAATTTGTTTGAATGGACGACACAAATAACCGATAAAACTTTTTATATAATATGAAGCCAGAGTGTGATAAAAACCTAGGAAGAAAATTAAAGCATTTGAGAATGGCAGTGGTTGTGATGTGTATGTGCAAGGAACAAGAGAGAAGACAGTTAAGTTCATTATGAATGGAGAAGCCTGATGGCCCTGTGGGAAGGAGGACCACTTCACCAGAGAAAAAGGGAATTGGACTGAGGCCAAGAAGATTTGCATTTTGTCTCATCTTGTCTCACTGCCTCCCATGCATTTGGGGAAAAGTCCATTAGTCACTCTGGGAGAAATTCTTAGATGATTTTCTGAGGAACCTTTCAGACCTATGATTTTATTGAAGATTTTCGAAGCGATGGGGTGGAGATACAGGGCTAGATGAGAAATAAAAGTATTGGGGGTTATCACTGTCATTTACTAAACTTTATTTAGCTTTCATATTTTTAAGTTCAGTCATTTTGCCTCACATTTTTATTGAACTCCTATCAATTGCTGGGCACTGTGCACACTGCAAGAATGCAGGTAAAGGAGCTCAGGGCCCAGTTCTTCATGCTTGCCACTCTGGTTCTTCACTATTTGGGATCTGTCCTAGTCTCATTTTTGCCATACCTTTCAGGTGTTAAGTATCTCCTGTACAGTATTTCCTGAGAGTCTAACAAAGAATGCTAACTAGGAAACCCTAAATGTTTCTCACATAAGCAGATAGATAGATATGGTTCATTTGGAAAGATTTCGAAAGACATAGAGAAGGGCAGTGTGAGTCTTCTCGCACCGGTCCCGGATATTCCCCGTTATTTTCAAACATTCAAACCCCATTATGTAAAAAAAAAAAAACTTAGGTCTTCCAATTCACAGAATCTTTGTAACAGGCCATTTCACAGTTTTAGTGAAAGATGTACAATAAATTATATGGAGAGAATCTAGAATACAGATCAGGAATTTAGGGGACAATAAACACATACCACTCAGGGAAACCACCTGTGGTAGTATTACTTGGTGCTCACTAATATCTGAGTTTCTTTTTAGGTCGGGCAAAGATTAAGCTTCCCAGCACTTGGCAATTGGAAAGGGTCTTAAGACAAACTATCGCCAATGAATTGCAAGGAGAAGTGGTAGGTGTCATCGTCTTGCTAAAGTGTCTAATTGCTAGTCCAAGACTCCACAGTATTTTCTTTTCCACTGTCATCAATTAAGGAGGCTTACTGTTAAACTGTAGAAATAATGGAGCTTTCATTAACGTAGATGTCCTACTACATAGAGAACAGTTGCCCCAGAACTCTGTACTAGAGAGAAACCTTTTTTTGTGTTAAATCACTGAGATTTAGAGGTTATTATGACCACATAACTTAATCTAACCTTACTAATTTATCATCTATCTGAATTAACTTTTTACCATGTTAAAAACTATTTGGAATCTTTAAGAGTTGTGAGGATGCCCACCAAACAAAGGGTCCATGCAACTTATGATCATCATTTCCACCACTAACTTCCAAGAGATCAACAGACGTTTTTGCCTTTGCTTGTTCTTTTTATGTGGAGCATATGCTAATCTTTCCTGTTCTCAGTTCTTTCAACGTGAAAAATCTAGATACTTTAATTTTGGTTGCTTTATCTTCTCTTGCTTTTTTAAAAAATTTATTTATTAAAAAAAATTAAAGATCATTTTTTAGGAAAAGTTTTAGGTTTACATTAAAATTCAGAGGAAGGTACAGAGATTTTCCAAATATCCCCTGCCCCTACACATACATAGCCTCCCCGATTATCAACATAACTCACCAGAATGGTATTTATTTAAATCAAGGATGAACCTACATTGACACATCATAGTAACCCCAAATCTATTATTCACCTTAGGGTTCACTCTTGGTGTTGCACATTCTGTGGATCTGGACAAAAATCTAGTGACATATGCTCATCATTATAATATATAGAGTATTTTCACTGCCTTAAAAATCCTCTCTGTTCCGCCTATTTAATTTTACTTCCCTCCTCTCCCCTTGGCATCACTGATCTTTTTATTTCTCTGTAGTTTTTCCTTTTTCATAATGTTTGGAATCACATAGTATGTAGCCTTCTCAGACTGGCTTCTTTCACTTAGTTCTATGCATTTAAGGTTCTATGCATTCATGGCTTGATAAGTCATTTATTTCTAGTGCTGAATTCCTGCTTTTCTTCCCTTCAGTAACATATTAACCTTATGTTCATACTGCAAAATTCAAGTTGCTACAGCTTGAGGTTCAGGATTATGTCCAGCTTCACACAGAGAGGCTTCATCCATTAACTTCAGCTGGTTTCATTTTCCAGCCTTCTAATTTTATCAAGTTCATTATTAGTACCCCCAAAATCAAGATCTTCTCTAGCTGGTTTTATTAGAGTTCAGATCTCTCTTATATCTGCTATATTCCTGTGATATTCCAATGGCTCATTCTCTCCACGTTCCCAACCCTTCACAAGGAAACTTTGAAATTTCTCTTGTCGAGGCATTCAGTGGACTTCAAGCCCTCACGTACTGCACTCGTGCAGCATTTGCTTTTTATTGATCACTAGATTATATTATCAGTTCTCTTTTTTGCTTCTTTCTTATTTTGTCAAGGTTCCTCACCTTGTGCCAAATTTCTGCTTTAGACTGGAGAGGCCTCATGTATTTTATTCCATTGTGGTTTTATTTTCTTCTAAGTAACTTCTATCAGATATAGGTCTGAATTCGAAATAACCATATTTGCTTGAGATTATTGTTTTAGCTAGAGGAGTGTAACTACATATATGCACAATTGGAAATGGAGTATATCCACACTGGGGTCAAGTGACACAGAATTCTATATTCTAGAATCTTCCCAAATGTGTTTACCGCATTCTTAGTGCCATCTTAAGAATTCTGACAAAGATGATTTAAAATATTTAATATTCTGGGCTCCTTGATTGAGAAGTTTTATTTTAAATACATTAATGCAACCATAAATGAGGAACTTAAATATTGCTATTATCATTCCCTGAGCCCAAACTTTTAATGAACTAAATTAATATAAGGATGAATTCTCATCACAAAGCTCTGCTCCTAACTGCTTAATTTGAATGTATGGTCTGTTGATTGGCTAAGGGAAGTTAATTGAAATTAATTATAAATAGATAACGTGTAAACTCTGAAAAGTAAAGTAAACCTTTGTGGCACAATTCATTGAGTCTTATGGTAAGAGTAAAAAGCTAAAACTTCTATGTTATGTCTATTTAATAATCTTTCTATGCTATTATTTGCCAAAAAATGTAAACCAATTTTAGTATTGCTCAAAGCAGAAGAACAAATTTCAAGATATTTTACATCCAAAATATCTCTGATGATTTTGGACTTAAGCCTCTTCCAAACTAGCATAAACTAAATACAAAGGATATTCATTCATTAATCAATGAATATTTTTTTTTCTCTATGTCAGATGATACGCTCAATATGAGAGACTAAGACAAAATAAAAGACTCTTAAGATGTCAAAATGCAGGAGTGCCTGGATGACTCAGTGGGTTGAGCTTGGATGACTCTGGTTTTTGGCTTGGGTCATTTTCTTACAGTTTATGAGGTCGAGCCCGGCATTGGGCTCTGTGCTGACAGTGCAGAGCCTGCTTGGGATTCTCTCTCCCTCTCTTTGCCCCTCCCCGCTTGCATGTGAACACACATGTGTTCTCTTTCTCTCTCAAAATAAATGAATAAACATTTAAAAAAAGATGACCAAAGTCTAGTAGGAAGACAGATATATATATAAAAAAACATTACAATGTAATGTGAAAAAAATCTAATATTAAAAATGCTAACAAAATATTACAAAAGAACATAAAGGGACAACTAATTCTAGGAAAGCCAGTAAGGCTTCACAAAGGAAATCACATTTTGGTTCATCAGATCAAGAAGATGACAGGAGAAACAGATATTTGCATGTAACACTTCATTTTTATACACACACACACACACACACACACACACACACACACACACAAAATGTATTGACACAGCTAATTTAATGTGTTAGTAAATAAATGATTGTCCATTCTAAGATGTAAAAGTTGGATGGACTTGTGTTAACTAGGAATGTGAAAATATGTTCACACTGCTCAGAACTGGGTTGTTGGCAAGTTTCTAGAATAGAGTAAATGGCTGGTGTACAAATCATGAAAGGTCTGAGTTGGTAGAAGCCTCAGTGACATCCGTATCAAGTCCCTGTTTTATAAGGCAGCAGCTTCATCCCAGAAAGGGGGGAGGCAGTTTGCCCAGTGACACTTATTAGTGGCAACAAACAGTAAAAATATTATACAAATACTAAATAATGACACTGTAATAAGTTGGTAATATGCATGTCCCTTGGGGGGATCGTCAAAATTATGACTTGAAAAGCTGTTCCTCAGATACCCCCAAATCTGCTTATCTTTGTATTCAATTTATTTGGTTTGTAGCACTCCTCATCTCTAAATTTCTAAAATTATTGATCTAACTTGAATCGCTCTTCATGTTTTTTTGTTTTTTTTTAAAGGGGGGAGTGGCAATTAAATGACAATTATAGCCTCCCCAGTAGGAAAGTGTATTAGTTTTCTTTATTCAAAATTTGGTTGCAAGTCAGAAAATAAAAATAAATAAATAAATAAATAAAAGATTAGAAACTCTAACTTCTAAACTGGTTCTTTCTGAAACGTTGCTGCTTCCCAAAACAGACTTTGCCTATTTTGTTTTCTTAATGGAGAAACAGTGACTTTCACTGGGTATTCTTTCTGTAAAAATAAGTGATACAGATTTAAATATGGAAAGTAGATAGGAAGAGGGAGAGAGAAGGAGAGAGAGAGGGAGAGAGAATTTCCTTCTGAATATTTAGATCATCTGGGATGTCATATCCAGTTTTGAGGGAATGGATCCCAGGAATCTGAGCTGAGTAAGAAGGTAGAAAGTGCTAGTCTGTATCATGAGGATAGGAAGCAATGTTCAGAACTAAAGTCAGAATCTGGAGAAGCCAGAAGAAATTCAAATAGACAATCAAAGTGAAACATCACAGGAGCAGAGCATAAAGGCAGACCCATGGTTATGGGGAAAGGGGCAAAACACAGCAACGAAAAATAAGTGATTTCCATTGAGGGTAAGAAGTCAGCAAGCTAAATCCCATCTCCAGCAACTACAAAGATTACTTTGAATCTTGACTATGGATAGAGAGGAAAATGTTAAGGACTGAGCAGATTATGCCAATATGCTTGATGTTGATAATGTAAACTAGAGAGTGCTTTTAAACCTTTTGGTAGAGATGAGATTTTTTTCAAAAAAAAAGTTTTTAGAAGAATCAGGTTTTGGGGTATTTTACTCGATAAGGAAAACATTTTCTCCTATAATTCTTCAGTTTAAGAATACAGTAGCCCCCTCATCTTATCTGCAAGGGATATGTGACAAGATCCCCAGTGGATGACTGAAACTTTGGATAGTACCCAATCCTCCATATATATATACACATATATACATACATATATATACATATGTACATATATATATACACATATATACATACATATATATACATATGTACATATATATATACACATATATACATACATATATATACATATGTACATATGTACATATGTATATATATGTATGTGTGTGTGTTTATACATATATAAATATATATGCCCTTTTTTCATATATATATATATATCCCTATGATAAAGATTAATTTATAAATTAGGCACAGTAAGAGATTAACAATAATTTATAATAAAATGGAATAATTATAATAATATGCTATAATAACTTATGTGATTGTAGTCTCATTCTCTCTCAAAATATGGCACTGCATTTACTCTTCTTCTTGTGCAGATGTGAGATGATAAAATGCCAACGTGATAGGATGAAGTGAGGTGAGTGATGTGGGCATTGTGTCATTGCATTAGGCTACTTTTGCCCTTCTGATGTGTCATCTGAGAGTCATCTGCTTCTGTACCACAGAACCCAGGTTACTGACACAGCAGAAAGTGAAGCCACGGAAGAGAGGGGACCACTATAGTAAAAGGTGGATCTTAGTATCCAAAAAAACATTTTTTTCAATGCAGAGAAAGAGCTGTCATAATACCTAATCTGCAAGAGATCATATTTTAAAACAATGTTTTGTGCCTGCTATAAGCATCCAGGAAGGGTTTACCCAATTGGCAATCCAGGTACCAGAGCCAGAAAAGATGCACTCAATACTCGGAAGAAGAAGTACTGAAAGAAAATCCTTGCTTGGACAAATATCAAAGCAGAATGAAAGAAAGGTCTTTACATGTGGAAATATTGCTGAAGTGTAGAGAAGAGAATTTCTCTGTGTATATTAAAGTACGGAAATCAGAATTTCCTAAGGGTGAAACAGTAATTTAATGAGTATTTTGTAAAAGGAATCCTAAGCCAATAATAAAACATCTTTAAGTTATATAAGGTGGGGGATGCTGATAACTCTGGTGTACAAGGTGCTTTAGGGATGAAAAGAAGATTATCAGGAAAACTCAGTGGTTTCATTATTACTGACTTCACTGAAGTTGTTAGATTCCCACACCTAATTTATTCTTTGAAGCAAATAGGTCAGAGGGATTAGGGATGCTAGCTGTATTCTCACAAGGCTGTTCCAGATCTCCTGACATCGTATACATGTGAAAAAAAAATCCAAAAATAAACAAGTACATAAATAAACAAATAACCATTTTACTCAGATGCATCCCCTAGATTTGGGAGAGTGAAGTTACTGAAATAATGGATAAAATGTGTAACTTATGAATTCAGATGCTACTACGCCCTACATTACTTGTGCTATCTGAATTATGAAAGCCAAGCCCCGTACTAAATTTTACAGCTGATATAAGAATAATCTGTGGAGATAAAAGTCATCAAGGGAATTATCATACGCTTATGAGTAGAATAGGGGGGTGAACTTAGAATGTCGTATTTATCTGAGGTTTTGTTGATTCTGTCCTTTACCAGCAGTTAGTACTATATGGTAATGTGAATGAATTCAAAGAGGTAATAAGTGCAAAACATGCCCACTTTATATATTTCCCATAATCTCTTTCAGCAACTATTTTTTGTTGTCTTAACAAAGGCATTTGATCTTGGCAAACATTTTTTTCAAGAGTTGGATGATTTGGGGCGCCTGGGTGGCGCAGTCGGTTAAGCGTCCGACTTCAGCCAGGTCACGATCTCGCGGTCCGGGAGTTCCAGCCCCGCGTCGGGCTCTGGGCTCATGGCTCAGAGCCTGGAGCCTGTTTCCGATTCTGTGTCTCCCTCTCTCTCTGCCCCTCCCCCGTTCATGCTCTGTCTCTCTCTGTCCCAAAAATAAATAAACGTTGAAAAAAAAATTAAAAAAAAAAAGAGTTGGATGATTTGACGGATGGTATTTCTTCCGTAGTTGAAGTAGAAGATCAGGATAATTAAAGTCTTAATCCACTGAAAAAATATTTATTTGTTATACATGTGTAGATATGACCCTATACTTTAGTCATCTCAACCTTCCTTGTCTCTCTCCTTCCGCCTTGCTCTTTGTATACATATTTTCTTAAGATTATCCAAGAGATACTGTAGCTACATCCCTCGGTTATACTAAAGGTTTGCCTTAAGGGTTGTTGCTTGGTGCAAATTTGACCTATGATTAAATTCTGATGCAAAATGTTTTTAAGTATAGCAAAATCTGTATTTTGTTTTCCCTTAACTGTAGAAGTTGATCTATTTTCAGACGCAACCAGATGAAGTAAATTGAGTTGCCAACCTGACCAAGGACCGTGTTGTTTCCTATGAAAGCCAGCCAACTAGATTTTGAAAAGACATCCTCTTCTATTCATGATGAAGAGAGGTGGAAGTGAGGTGTGGAATCTCTATGATCTATTTTAGATTATGACGTCAAAGGGTTAAGGATGAATTACCTTAGCTTTGATTATATTTTTTTTCAGTTTGAACCACAACCCTAACGTTATTAAAATGTGGCTTTTGTATTTCATTAAAGTTAAGCAATTAGGTTTGCATTTTTGATGCACCATAATTGTAATAGTGTGACATTATTCTGATGATAATGTTCATTGATCTTTCATAATGCAACTACTCACACCATGAATCAAATATAAATCAACACCTTTTTTATTTTACATGCAGTAAAGCCCTCTCTTTTCAGATTGATAATTTGTACTCACAGTATAATCTTCAGCTGTCAGAATGATTTTGGTATAAATTCCATCTGCATTCTTATCACAGATCTTTGAACCCTTATGAAAAGTGTTTTAGAAATAAACCAAATACAAGAACAGGGAGAGGTTTTAGCGTTACTAATAGTGAAGTCTATTTAATTCCTGAGTAAAATGTTTGACATTCAGACATAGGACAGGCTGCAGCTCCATGAAATCCTCATTTTATACAAAGAACAAAGGTTCATGACCACACCTTCTAGCAGCATCAGAACAAGTAGACACATGGCTATTTGACCTCAATGTCTAGGAGGCCCTTTGTGTTCCAAACCACTCCGAGTTCCATAACTATCGGAGATATTATTCCCAGAATCTATTCAGATGCCTCTCTGAGTTCCTAAATTTATAGCACAAAAGTATCACAATTGCTGTGGTTTTACACTGTGTCAACTGCACCATATTAGAAGTATGATTTCCAGAATTTTCTTCCTATATGGTTCTGGATTAAGATGAGCTATAGGAAAAATTTGTGCAAGATTTGGAAACATGAAGAAAATCAGCAGTTATTCCACTCTGAGGGTTGATGTAGCATGACAGGTACTATTGAAACACATGCATATTGTCACTGATCTGCTACCTCACCTGATTGGAAAAGGGAAAAGACCGACCTGGAGCTCATCCAAGGTCCTTTCTCATCACTTTCAGCTTTTCTCAGGCACATGTGTAGCTTAGTGGTAAAGGGTACCAGGTTCTGCTAAACACCACATTATATTTAAAATTGTAATATGAAATTTATTGTCAAATTGGTTTCCATACAATGCCCAGTGCTCATCCCAACAGGTGTCCTCCTCAAAGTCCATTACCCACTTTCCCCTCCCTTCCACCCCATCAACCCTCAGTTTATTCTCAGTTTGTAAGAGTCTTTTCTGGTTTGCCTCCCTCCCTCTCTAACTTTTCCCCCCTCCCCTCCCCCCATGGTCTTTTGTTAAGTTTCTCAGGATCCACATAAGAGTGAAAACATATGGTATCTGTCTTTCTCTGTAGGACTTATTTCACTTAGCATAACACTCTCTGGTTCCATCCATGTTGCTACAAAAGGCCATATTTCATTCTTTCTCATTGCCATGTAGTATTCCATTGTGGATATAAACCACGATTTCTTTATCCATTCTTCAGTTGATGG
Organism: Lynx rufus; assembly: GCF_022079265.1. NCBI lineage: Eukaryota > Metazoa > Chordata > Mammalia > Carnivora > Felidae > Lynx > Lynx rufus. Next base: position 28,633,717 of record NW_025814827.1, on the reverse strand, counting down.
ACATTTAGGTTCTTTCCATAATTTGGCTATTGTTGAAAGTGCTGCTATAAACATTGGGGTACAAGTGCCCCTATGCATTAGCACTCCTGTATCCCTTGGGTAAATTCCTAGCAGTGCTATTGCTGGATCATGGGGTAGATCTATTTTTAATTTTTTGAGGAACCTCCACACTGTTTTCCAGAGCGGCTGCACCAGTTTGCATTCCCACCAACAGTGCAAGAGGGTTCCCATTTCTCCACATCCTTGCCAGCATCTATAGTCTCCTGGTTTGTTCATTTTAGCCACTGTGACAGGCGTGAGGTGGTATCTCAGAGTGCTTTTGATTTGTATTTTCCTGATGAGGACTGATGTTGAGCATCTTTTCATGTGCCTGTTGGCCATCTGGATGTCTTCTTTAGAAAAGTGTCTATTCATTTTTTCTGCCCATTTCTTCACTGGATTCTTTGTTTTTTGGATGTGGAGTTTGGTGAGTTCTTTATAGATTTTGGATACTAGCCCTTTGTCCAATATGTCATTTGCAAATATCTTTTTCCATTCCACTGGTTGCCTTTTAGTTTTGTTGATTGTTTCCTTTGCAGTGCAGAAGCTTTTTATCTTCATGAAGTCCCAATAGTTCATTTTTGCTTTTAATTCCCTTGCCTTTGGGGATGTGTCAAGTAATAAATTGCTGGGGCTGAGGTCAGAGAGGTTTTTTCCTGCTTTCTCCTTTAGGGTTTTGATGGTTTCCTATCTCACATTCAGGTCCTTCACCCATTTTGAGTTTATTTTTGTGAATGGTGTGAGAAAGTGGTCTAGTTTCAATCTTCTGCATGTTGCTGCCCAGTTCTCCCAGCACCATTTGTTAAAGAGACTGTCTTTTTTCCATTGGATAGTCTTTCCTGCTTTGTCAAAGATTAGTTGGCCATACTTTTGTGGGTCCAATTCTGGAGTCTCTATTCTATTCCATTGGTCTATGAAAACACCACATTATTGAGATTGGGTGTAGATGTGTGTTTCATTCTGTTCTCCTGGGTTCCAGCTGGTCACTCTCCTTTGCTTCATGTCCCAGGTTTTCTCCCCACCGCCAACTGTGCTGACCTACAGAAACACCGGGTCCATCGCCAGATGCAACAAGAGCTCTCACAGACTTCTTTATTACCTTTTACAATGTATACTGCCTAATACCTATAATAAACTCCTTTTTCCATATAACTCCTAGTGGTTCTGCTTCCCTGACTGAACCCTTACAATACAATAATAAAGGCTGAATTATAGGCCAGTGATTTTCTTTCAGCTGATAACTGGGGAAATAGCATGCATTTTCCTCTCTGTGGCTTTATGGTATATGTCAACATGCTTCTATGACCAAAAGGGAAAATCTTGAATTTTTATGTATGTACAGATGTATTTTTTTTAAGTAGGCTCCATGCCCAGCATGAAGCTCAATGTGGGTCTTGAACTCATGACACTGAGATCAAGATCTGAGCTGAGATGCTTAACCAAGGCATGCAGTGCCACTGCACCCTTTTTAAAATGCAGAAGACCACCTTATACTACCCAAGGAATATGTGGAAATGAAGTCACAGGACCTTGGCTTATTATGATCAGAGTCTCCAATGAGGAGACTCTAGGTCATTGCTTTTGCTATTCCAAATCTTCAAGAACATATACATTTCTGTGTAATGTGGGACGCTTTTTTCCTCCACCAGTCTGTTTCCGTTATGACTAAACCAGGAAGGGAGGAGGAAAAAATCCTGAACATGGGTGATTATTAAAGACTTTATCTCTTCTATGGCAATTGTCTTTTTTTTTCTTGGTCTCTTATTCCTTCTGTCTCTTATACTCACTAAGATAAGCAACTCTCTTGAGAAAAATACAGTTAATCTCCTCTAGAAAATCGCCTTCCTCATCTCTTCTGCTTTCTCATTAAATTTGACTCTCCTATGTTAATTTTAGTTTAATTCATATTTAATTGTTATTTAAAGACATAAAGGGGGTATGATGTTGTGCAGAAGGCCTAGGGACATTTGAAGAAATTTCTGCAGAAATATCACCTCATCTGTATGGATTCTTTGACCTAGAAAATAAATAAATCAGATGCTGCTGCATGGTGAAGAATCTGTAGGGAAAGGAAAATGGTGGTGAAAATTCACTGGGAGTGAGACAAGGGCATTGGGAACGGGGATAGTGTTATCCAATCTGATTGTACCAATCCAAAAGGAACACACTCAGGTACAGGTTATGGAAGGAAGCTAAGGCAAATGGCTGCAAGGTGGCTTTTTCTGAACTCAGGGGCAGATACATCCAGTACTGAAGGCATTTCTCTCAGGAGTAATAAGTTATCCTAAAACACAGTAAGATAGAGCATAATATTTGGGAATCTAAAATAGAAGCCAAATGCAGAGATTTTGATGCTGCTGATAATACTTACTGTTCACTCATAATATAATATAAATCTATAATATAATCTAGATCACCTATAGGCAGCTAGGCATGTAGGTACCCTGAGGCAAATATGGAACTCCAATTAGATTCCTGCTAGAAGAAAAAAAATCCAGTTTCTGGAGGGGGGAAAGAGAAGATAAGGACTTCAGCAAAAGCAATTCAGGACCAGTCATAGAGGAAGCCCATTATTTATGCATCTACTATATGTCTATTGACCATACAGTATATTCTGCCTCCTAGACACTAGGCACGAGGCACTAGGGATGCATTAATTTTCAAAACTGCATTTCCTGGAACTAGTGCTTATGGATTAGTGGCATTACTTGAAAAGTAACTCTGTGAGCAGATATTTATTATTACTATCATTTTGTACAGAAGTTTTGAGAGCTTTTGTACTGCTAATGTGCTTTTTCAAAAGAGGTATATAGCAGGTAGCATTTTCACACACAACCTGTTTGGTGATGCATCTTTTAGGAAATGCTAAAGTCATGAGTAAATACTATCCTTGCTTTCAAAAACCTCACAGTCTATATTGGCACCTAATAATGGGAAAAGTGATCAATGTAGGTAAATAAAATACTGGAGTAAGAGAAGTAGAAGGTGAAGAAAATAAATTGTGCTGATGATTCTTCATTTGTTTCTTTGCATTCATTATTTATCTTTCTATTTCTACTCTGTGTCCCAGAAGGGTGATGGCTCCAGACAGCATTATTTGGGCTTCCTTGCCTTTTAGTATCCAGTTGGGATCAGTTGATAAAGGATCCCAGAAGGATATAAGAGGGCATGAAGGTAGATAACCATATTATTTTTGTCTCCACCTACCCTTCCTCTGCTCCTGGCAGGGGGGTTTTGGCAACAGCTACTTTCTTCTGCTGAAGGTCACAGATCATGTCAAGAAGCCTCTCACATATGCCTATAATTCTCAGTAGGGAACATGGATCCTCTATCCATTCAGCGCTAGAGTGGTAACAACTTCGATTTGCTATTATTTCCTGTGTGTTTCACCATCTGCTGATCATCCCTTAACCCTGCCCACACCTGATTAAGGTATCTTTAATTAAAGTATCCTAATTAAATTGTCTTCAGTTAACTTTTGAGTTTATCATCTCAGTTTATTGGGCTAGGACTCTCAGTGACAAAAGAACTATTTGTTGAGTGTCTATGATGTTCCAAACAAGTTAATATACATTACTTCATCCAGTTATCACAAATGTCCTCCAGAGTATGAATTATCATCCCCATTTTATGGAATAAGGTATAAAAGAGAATTAAGACCCACCTCTAAAATTAGCACAACTGACACTTGAGCCCAGCTGTACAAAACCCATACACATTTTATCACACTATGTTGTTAAGAAAAAAAAAAAAGAACCAATTATTGAAAATAGGTCAAAAGATCAGAACCAGACCAGCAACAAGTTTTACTTGATACTGAGCTGACTAAATAATGAAGTGCTTTGGTGACAGAACTGCAGAAATAGAGCAACTGGATTGAGTGTGAAGAGAAAAGAACAAAGAGGCAAAAGGGAGAGAGAGGGCAGCCTTTTCCAGAAGCAAAAGCATTTTTTCTCTTTTTTTTTTTCATAAAGGTTATGAAGACACAATTACACTTAGTGAAAACGGTGTTATAAATTCATATATCCTGCCACCATGAAGGAGGCTTTAATTCTTCTGGAGCTGTGTGTATCTGGGGGAGTCTCTCAACTGCTTACTTTCCTGAATCCTTAAAAAATTAATATTAGGTAAGCAATGTAACTATAGTTAATAACACTGTACTTGAAATTTGCTAAGTGAGTAGATTCCAAGTGTTCTCAGCCACCCCTCCCCCCCCCCGCCAAGAAAAGAAAGAAAAAAAAGATAGCTATATTAGGTGATGGATATGTTAATTAGCTTGATTGTGGTATTTCACAATGTCTATGTACATCAAAACATCAAGCTGTAGAGCTTAAATATGTACAATTTTATTTGTCAGTTTTACCTCAATAAAGCTGGGAAAAATAAGATTAGGAGCAACAATACCTTATCCATGGTTCTATGAACACTGGGGACCATGGAAAAAGTTTGTTGTTTTCTCTTAAGTTTCAATACATGATATTGCTGCCCATATTTATATTAGAACCTCAAGCCCTACACAAATGTGATAAATTCATATGGCTAATAAAAATATTTCCCTTATTTCTTAATATATGTCTTAGTATAGAAAATCCCTTGGTGCTCTGACCCTATATAAAAACCTAGAGAATTTGAGAAAACCAAATAGGGCAGGGGTGTGTGTAGACACACTGCCAAGAAGATGTAGAAGTTATTAACAAATGGAATTGAGCACAACACACAAAAACATCAACCAACATTTGCAAGAATTCCCAAATGGCAAGATTTTCCAAAGCCAGCAATGTATTTCTTTGCAGGTAGATCCAGGATATGGGTTTCCAAAAGAACTGGCCAGTCTCTGAAAGGGCTGAAGAAAGCAAGGGAAAGATAGAAGACCTTACCACAATGGCTGATACGTAAAAACAAATGCAGCCCCAAATTATATACCTTCTATAAACTTGAGAGGATGAAGATAAATGAATATTTATCTTACCAATCTAAATGTTACCTTTTGCTAATTCTCACATGATCTACTTGTTTAAGTATGCTGTTTCCCCCATGATTTTCCTGAAAGTATTTTTACCAACTAGAATGGACCTCATACTGGTGATAGAGTAGAACATATCTTAACACAAAAGGAAGCTTTTGCCTGCAGGGCCAATATCACATGGATCAAAGATTTTTGATTAAAATACATACAGTGAGGAGTGTAGCTGTGATGTTTTTGTATGATATCTGGATTTTGTAATGAAACACAGCAGGTAGAATGTGAACTTTAGGGTAAAGAAATGCAATATTCCTGAAATCTATGTAGGATCTTTCTAACTCCTGGTATTATGATTAATTTTCTCTGGGAGGCAGTCAGCACTGACATTACACTGCTGTTCAGAGATGTTCCTTTGATGGAGAATATCTGGTGATGCCACTCGGAATAGCTGCACAAATGATGATGGCTATGTCCTTTCTAAATTGAGCTTGTTTGATGAATCAAGAGAAATTTCAGAACGATGTGTAAGTGAGGACTCAGAGTAGAATGTGTGTGTGTGTGTACGTGTGTGTGTGTGTGTGTGTGTGTGTGTTATCTTTCCAACTTTTGAGCTGATGTGTAAATTTTAGAAGCCAAAATTATTGTTCTCCAGAGGTGGAACAATGACCAGAAAAGTATCATGAAAAGAATATTAGGTCCAGTGTCAAAATCTGATTTGAAGCAAAACGATGCTGCTTTCTGGCCATGAATTTGGGGCAAATGACAGCAACAGTAACAGTATCCGTATTTGTGTGATGTTGTTAATGATGACATCTTTTTCACAAACAGTCATAAGAATCAACTAAAATGATATACGTGAAAGTGATTATAGATATTTATTTCTGGGAGTGAGGCAGTCCACAGGGTCTTACCAGCTTTCCCTCTAAAAACAACCAAAAGAAATGGATAAAGTATTTTAAGCTCCCTTTAAAAAATATAGTAAAGGACTGGCAATTAGAAATGGAATATTATTAGTTAAAAAGTCAGTAAAACTGGAACTTTAGAGGGGGATTAGCAAGAGACCGAATTTTACTCCTACCATGAAGAATGTGAATGAACTTAATATTGGGCTTTCACGGCTTCATAGAAGACACAAAACAAAGCCCAAGACCACCTTCAGGTAGAAAATATAAGAGGAGGTGCCCCTACCTTGGCATTAGACTAGGGCCATCCAGGGCAATACTTTGATATAAGGGCATCTAGAAATAAATAAACCTTTCTTCCCAGGAAACTAGGCAAATCCTCTTTCTCAAGCAATGATTTCAGGGGGAAAGAAAAAATAAATTTCCTACAATGGTAAGTAAGACATGGAGATTTTAACCTTAAAAATCCCTGGCATAGTGGCACTCTAGATGTGCACATAGATGGCACAAGAGAAGTGAATGACAATCACTTCTGGAAGAACACGACTTCAGCCTAGATCTCAAAAAAAAAATAAGCCTATAGTTAAAAAAAAGAAAAGAAAAAAAAATCATTAAATGGGTAGGCTAGAGATGGGGGTGCTCTATGATCAAAACCCAACTGTTGCAAAAGACTTAAGAAGGAGACCCACAAAAAGCTCAAATAGTGAAATTATTGCACAGAATACTAAATAATCATGTTGAATAAGTCTAAAGGTATAAGACATTAAGTGTAAGTAAAGACATAAAGACTTCTGTTTCTGGCTCTCATGGAGTAATTGGTATTAAACTAATCTTCCTGTCAAAAACAACCATTAAAGTTGAACGAAATACAGAAAACAGTTATTTGGAAGCAACACAGAGCAAAGAAGGTATGCAAGAATTGCAGGGATAAGATCCCTAAGAGACAGGAAGTGCTCTGAGGTGAGTGCTATCCTTGCCTCCACTTTTTTTTTTTCTTTTCAGAACATTTTAAAATAAACAACCAGTTTCATAGAAGCCAGACAGAAAGCAGTGACCTAACGCTTGGGACAGTTATACTAGGTTAAGGAGGCAACAACTGACCCTTAAGCTAGAGCTTGAGGATCAAGATTCCCTCCAAAAACAAGAGCCACAGAGAAAGGAATCCCTATTTACACATGCAGTTTCCCCTTCAACATTAACCAACTCCCATACTGAGCATTCACAAGGCAGCACAGTTAAGCAAATAGTTCTTTCTTGTCTTCATTGATTAAGAATTTTTATTCTGAACGGGTGTAGAACTTTTTTCATCTATTTAGAAAACTGCAAAAAAAAAAAAAAAAAAGAAAACTGCAGGCCTTTTTTTTCTTTTTAGCCTAATACATTGCTCTACATTGTTTGATTTTTTTTTTAAGTGTTTAAATAACCTTGCAATCCTGGTATACATCATACTTGATCATGTATTGTTGTTTTTATATATTGCTAGATTTGGTTTGCTTTTATTTTGTTAAATATTTTTTGTGCCTATGTTTATTAGTGGTACAGTGATTTTCATTATGTGTAATGTCTCTGTCTGGTTTTGTTATCACTGCTGGCCTCATGAATGTGCCAGAATTCCCTACTGTTTTTGTTTGTTTGTTTGTTTGTTTGTTTCTGGAAGAACTTGTGTAAAGTTAGTATTACTTGCCCTTTAAATATTTGGTAGAGTTTACCACTGACATGTTCTTTGTGGAAATACTTTTTTTTTTTAACGTTTATTTATTTTTTTGAGACAGAGAGAGACTGAGCATGAACAGGAGAGGGTCAGAGAGAGGGAGACACAGAATCCGAAACAGGCTCCAGGCTCCGAGCTGTCAGCACAGAGCCCGACGCGGGGCTCGAACCCACGGACTGTGAGATCATGACCTGAGCCAAAGTCGGCCGCTTAACCGACTGAGCCACCCAGGCGCCCCATGGTGGAAATACTTTTAACCACATTTTCATTGTCTTTAATGGATATAGGGCTATCCAGGATACCTATTTTCTTGACTAACCTTTGGTAATTTATATATTTTAAAGCATTTCTCTATTTTATCTAAGTTGTCAAATTTATGGGAATAATTTTTTCAATGTTTATTTACTTTAAGAGAGAGAGTGAGTGGGTGAGTGAGCAGGGGAGGGGCAGTGTTGATCTGGGGGATTTTTTAACAACATCTTCATTTTTTTTAATAGACTATTTTTTAGAGCAGTTTTCAGTTCACAGCAAAGCTGAACAGAATGTAGAGAGATTTCCCACATTCTCTGCTTACACACAAACATAGTCTCTCCCATTATCAACATTCCCTACCAAAGAGGTGCATTCATTATAATTCAACAGCCTACACTGACACATCATGACTACCTACAGTCCACAGTTTACATTAGGTTTCATTCTTGGTCTTGTAAATTCTATGGGTTTGGACAAATTTCAAATGGAAGGTGTTCACCATAGTAGTATTATACAGAATAATTTCACTGCCTTAGAAAATATTCTGTGCCCTGCTTATTCATCTGTCTTTCCTTCCTAAACCCTGGAAACCACTGATTCTTTTTACTGTCTCCATAGTTTTGACTTTTCTAGAATATCATATAGTTGGAATCATGCAGTATGTAACATTTTCAGATTGGCTCCTTTTATTTACTAATACACATACGTTAAAGGTTCCTCCATATCTTTTCATTGTACCAGTTTCTTTATTCATTCTCCTACTGAAGGACATGCTGGTTGCTTCCAATTTTTGGCAATTAGGAATAAAGCTGTTATAAATATCTGTGAGCAGGGTTGTTTTTGTTTTTTGTAAATATGAGTTTTCACTTCCTTAGGGTAAGCACCAAAGGAACATGGTTGCTGGATTGTTTGGTAAGAATATGTTCAATTCTGTAAAAGGCTGCCAAACTGCCTTCCAAAATAGCTGTACTCTTCTGCATTCCCACCAGAAATACGTGAATGTTCTTCACTTCACATCCTTGCCAGCACTTGGTACTGTTAGTGCTCTGGGTTTTGGCCATTCTAATAGGTGTGCAGTAACATTTCATTGCTTTAATTTGCGTTTCCCTATGACTTATGATGTGGTGTATCTTTCCATATGTTTATTTTCCCATCTGCATATCTTCTTTGAGTAGATGCTTCCTAAAGTTTTTGGCCCATGTTGAATTGGGTTGTTCATTTTCTTACTGTTGAGTTTTAGGAGTTCTTTGTATATTTTAGGTAACAGTCCTTTATCAGATATGTCTTTTGCAATTACTTCCTCCCAGTTGGTGGCTTTCTTACCTGTTATCTTGATAGTGTCTTTCACAGAACAGAAATTCTTAATTTTAATGAGGTTCAGTTTATCAATCCTTTATTTCATGGATCATGCCTTTAATGTTGTATCTAAAAAGTCATTGCCAAACCCTAAGTTTCTAGATTTTTCCTTTGTTATCTTCTGGGAATTTTATGGCTTAGTATTTCCTTTATTCTTGATATTGATGATTTTTATGTCTTCTTTTTTTCTTAGTAATCATTCTGGCTAGGCTTTTCGTATCATTGATTCTTCCTTTCTTTTTTTCAGAGATTGGTTTTTTCTCTTATTGTAAATTTCTGCTTTCCAATTGTTTCCTTTGAGTCTTAATTACTCTTATGTTCTACTTTCTCACAGATGTTTAAATTATTTATGTGCAATATTATTTTCTAATAAGAATATTGAATACTATAAAATTTCCTCTAAATACTTCTTTAGCTGATTCCCAATATTGATAAGTTCTGTTTTTATTTTCATTGCATTCCAAGTATTCATTCCAAGTATTTTCCAAATTCCTTTGTAATTATTTTTTAACTCAACATATGGGTTACTTGGAATTATGTTGTTTGCATTTATATTTGTGTTGATTATCAACTCTTTGGAAATTTTCCAAATATCTTTGCTGTAATATAGTTCTAGTTTAATTCTGTTGTAATCAGAGAGCATATGTTGCATGTATGGTTTCAATTCTTTTAAAATTATTAGAACTTCATTTCTGGCCCAGAATATGGTCTCTCTTGGTGAATATTCCATGAATACTTATAAAGAACACAAAGTTGTCTATTGCTGTGTGGGATGTTCCAGAAGCAGCAGTTATGTCAGGCTGGTTGATGAAGTATCTGGAGTCTCTTCTATCCCTCCTGATTTGCTGTTTGTTCTATAAATTACTGAAAGGAGTGTTAAGTCTCCAGCCCTATTGGGAATTTGCGTATTTCTACTTTAAATTTGATTGTTTTTTTTTTTTCTGTGCATTTTGAACCTCTGTTATTAGAAGCGTATACGTTTGGGAATTCTGTGTGTTATTAAATTGACACTTTTATAATTATGTGATGCCCTCTGGATTCCTGGTATTATTTATTCCTTTGAAGTATACTTTCTATGATATTAATACGGACATTCCCAATGTCTTTGATGTTTTCACATTGCTTGATTTTTCATCTTTTAATTTATCTCTATATTTAAGGTACATTGCTGTAGACTGCATGTAGTTTGGTCTTGGATTTATTTGTATTCAGTTTGTTATTCTTCACATTTTAAATGGAGGTGTTTAGCCATTTACATTTAATGTATTTATTAATAAATCTAACATATTACTAATGGAATTGTTTTTTTTAATTGACATATCTGTTCCTTGTTCCTTTTTTTCTCCCCTCTTTCCTGACTTATTTTATCATTATTTCATTTTATCTCCACTATTGGCTTGGGAATTATACTCTTTTAATTTTTTTTATTTGTTGTTTCAGTATTTACAGCCTGAGTTTTTACCTTGTTACAGCCTAACTTCAATAATATTATGCCACATCAAACATAATGTAAAACCTATACAATGGTATAAGTCCTTTTCCTTAATTCCATTTTGTGTAGTATTATTGTCATACATTTTACTTCTAAGTATACTTGCCAAAATACATTGTTACTATAGTCATTCTTTACAGCAATTAGTTATATGAAAACTATCTTTTAAATTCACTCTTACTGGGGTGCCTGGGTGGCACAGTCGGTTAAGCAGCCGACTTGGGCTCAGGTCATGATCTCACGGTCCGTGGGTTCGAGCCCCGCGTCGGGCTCTGTGCTGACAGCTCAGATCCTGGAGCCTGTTTCAGATTCTGTGTCTCCCTGTCTCTGACCCTCCCCCATTCATGCTCTGTCTCTCTCTTTCTCAAAAATAAATAAATGTTAAAAAAAATTCACCTTTACTTTTAATATTTATGGCTCTCTTCATTTCTTTGTGTGTATTCAAGTTTATTTTCTTCCACATTTTCTTACCTGCTGGTAACGAATTCTGTCATCTTCCATTTCTCTGAAAATTTTTTAATTTTACCTTCATTTTTTAAAGATATGCTCCCCAAATGTTTAACTCTAAATTGATGTGTTTTGTTTGTTTCAATTTTGGCACATTAAAGATATAACTCTATTTTCTCATTTTTGAAAAAAACTAAAAAGTGTGCCATAATTCTTACCTTTCTCCTCTGCATGTGTATTTCTTTTTATCTGTCTGTTTTCAAGATATTTTCTATTTCTGATTTTCAACCATTTGAGTATAATATGCCTATATGTGTGTGTGTGTGTGTGTGTGTGTGTGCGTGTGTGTGTATGTGTGTGTGTGTGTGAGAGAGAGAGAGAGAGAGACAGCCAGACAGACAGACAGAGACAGAGAGACAGAAAGGGGGAGAAAGACAGATGTAGGATTTTCTCATTTTTATTAAATTTTGAAAAACCAAGTGGTCATTGTATCTTAAAATATTTTTTCTGTCCTACTCTATTCTTGTTTTGCAACTCCAATTACATATAGATTAGACTGTTTGATATTGTACCATAGCTGTTGAATATTCTATCTTTTTCACTATTTCTCTTTGTTCAGTTTAGATAATTTTTATGGATCTATCTGCAAGTTAAATGATTCTTTAATCAGATATATACAGTCTTACTTCTTCACACTGAAAGAATTATCTCTGATATTACTTTTTTATTTCTAGATTTTCATTGATCTTTTTTAAAAATACTTTTATTTCTCTGATGAAATTCTGCATCTCTTTGTGCATGCTGTGCACTTCTTCCACTTGTTACTTTACCACATTAATCATAGTATTTTGAAAGTCTCTGCCTCCTAGATAATAATATTAGGGTCATCTCTGAATATTATTTTTTTTACTGCTTCATCTCTTGGCAATGTGTTTTTTTCCTTCTTGCTCTATTGTATTGCTCCTTTGTCTATCTCATGGGTTTTTATTAAGTACTTCACATTGTATAAAAAAGAATATTAGAGACTGAGGTAAAGGGTATTTATATCTGGAATGGGCCGTTAATATATTTATGTTGGGGACACGGAGGTGATGCAGTATAGCAAGGAATTGAACTGAGTTGGTGTTTTTCCCCTTATCATCATGTACCTTCTGCACATGACACAGATTGCTGTTACCTTCTGCTTTCAAGTGTGACTTAATGTACCAATGGGTGTCTATTTTGTCTCAGCTCTCAGCAGTCCTCTACATCTACCATAGCAGGGCCTCTGTCCATACACTCTTGTCCCCTCCACCGCAGTGAACAACGGTGGCTTTACTTAGTGCTAAGCTCACAGCTGCCATGTTCTCTGTTCTCTTGCTTCAACTTGTGTGTTTGGCAAACCCTGTGCATGTAGGTTTAGCGGGTGAAGCTTTCACAGTGTGTTTGATCTTCTGATGGCTGCCTAGGTCTGTGTTGTATCTGTGGTGGATCTTGTGCAGGAGAGCATTTCCTGGCCTTTCTTGGTAGAAGCAGTTCTCAGCTTTGATACAGCTTAGATCCTAAGCTCAGTAGAGTTTCCTGCTCCTCAACAGAAGAGTATTTTTCCTTACACTGTTTTCTAGAAGTAATCAGTCTTTGTGTCCTGTCTCCTGTATCCCCCACAGAGGTAAATATGTTTTGCTTGAATCCTATTCCAGAAGTGTTAGATCTCTGTACCAGTCTCCAGTGTCAGCCAGTTATCCCCTATTGACCTCCATCACTAAGGGGCATGCTTTCTGGACCTGGTCTCCAATATTTTTCATAATCACCCTGTTAAGACCCATGGGAAAGAACTTACAGGGGGACTACTCTTATGTCTAGTGCTCCCAGGGATGCTGAACGTCATGCTTGGCCACACTCAGCTTTTAATAGTTAATTAATATGTCAGTTTTTTCTGCAACTCTGCTTTTATGGCTTTTATTTCTTATATGCTCTGCCAAAGGTACATGGGTCCTGTATCTTTTCAGAGGGGCTTATTACCCTTTGAAATTCAATTTATCTTGTTATCTTGTTTTGTTTTTACATTTTTTTTAATTTTTTAAATTTATTTTTGAGAGAAACAGAGACAGAGTACTAACAGGGGAGGGTCAGAGAAAGGGAGAGACATAGAATCCGAAACAGGCTCCAGGATCCAAGCTATCAGCACAGAGCCTGACACGGGGCTCCAACTCTTGAACCACAAGATCATTACCTGAGACGAAGTCAGACACTTAATCGACTGAGCCACCTAGGTGCCCCATTGTTGTCTTGTTTTCTGATGGGCTCAGAAAATGTTATAATTTAGCATAGTATCCAAATTTTCCTGGTTGTTGGAGTTGAGGGAATATTTTCTTCTGGCTTTCTATATCCCCAGCAGAAGTGGAGCTCATCAGTGTGTTTCACATTGCTTTGGTAAATGATGTATCGTTTGGTCTTCCTTTGAAACACAGTTCTCTGGTGAGTTTTCTTGCATTATGCACATCCCCTACAGCATACCATTTTCTCTGAGCTTGATAATGCTTTTGTCCACCATGTTTCATAACAGTTCTAGCATTTCTATTTCAGTTAGGTATGAAACATCACCTTTTCTTTTATGCTTCTGGAAGCCATCCTAGCAGTATGTCTATACCATCACCAGAATCCTTGCCAGGGTATTAAGTGTTCTTAATCCTGGGAGAGTGGTGGAAAAAAACCACTAGACTCCCTTTTCCAGCTTATGTTTCATTGCCCTTTGATCAAGCATCCTCAGAATTCAGCTCATGATATTTACTTGGTTCTTGTAGGGATCCTGCCCAAATCCTATGCTGCTTTGGGAGGTATAGTCCCTTCCTTCTCTTATCAGGCCCAGCTCATTTTCAGCTAAATTATATCCTGACATTAATCCTAGTTGTAGATCTAGTGTCTTGGAGGGGAGTAGAGACAGATTTAAGAGAGGTCACATGGGGAGAGGTCTATGTAGAATTTTCAAGCTATTACAAAATACTAGCCCTTAGTACAGAGTACTGGGCCATGTCGTCATGCTTGTTAGTGTCAGGGAAATCTGGGGATTTGATGTTGTCAGGAACTTCCTTCCAGATGTTCTCATACCATGTGTCAAAATTACATTCTTTCCCATCCTGGACTGTGATGTTGGCATTGCAGACTTATCTGGGTTGGGCCTTTGACAGTCCTTGGAGCTTATTCCTCTTATGATTAAGTCTTAGGCTGGGTTATCAATTCCTTCTGCTCCACCACCACTTTCACATTTAGCTTTTAATTACTGATCAATCCTATTCTGCTTATTAGCTTTCCAAAGCATAAACACCAGTGATTATTTGTTGCGATATTTTGAATTACCTAATATATAACAGCAGCTCATTAAAATTCTTCATGGATATACGGCCCTAGTCCCAGGGGACCAGTCTCACCACCACATGCCTGCTTTTTCATCCCCAGCCTAGGCCTTCTTGAGCCCGTCAGAAAACACTCCACCTCCCCCTTCAATAAAAGAGTTTCTTTTATTCTGAAAACTAAAAATCCTTCATTAGACAGGATGAGCAAGGGATGGCTTCTGTATTAGAGGCCTTGGCAAGACACATGCTCTCTAGAGGTTAGGAGATAAGCTGTATGGAGTTTTAGAGACCTATGGCTTTGTGAAATTTATGGAGGTCCAGTGGTAAGCAGTGTGCTAGCACATTTCCTACAAAACAAAAGGCAACTTGCGCTCCCTAGCATGCCTTACCCCAAAGAAGAAAGCACAGTGCCAAGTAGGCATTACTGGTTTCTGTAGGCAACATGTTCCACATGTAAACTGTTCCAAGCCATAAGTTGTTTTATAACCGCTGCTAGTTTTGAGTGAGATCCAAATCAATAAAGGACTCTAGCAAGTCAAGGCCAACGTGCAATCAGTTTTGTCCCTTGAGGTCTTACCCTCCCGCAGATTCAACGATGCTACAGGTGTCAGTTCATTGTTATATGTAATTGGTCATACTGAGATTAAACACGGGCCAGGCTACAGGGAATAATTAAGCCATATGAGCAGGTAGCTGTGAGCACCATTTGTGCCAGTGTCCCTTCCCAGATTTCGCCTATGGCTATTTGGAGGTACTCTTTTACTGATATGGTGAAAGTTTTAACAATTTGGACAACTATTTGGGGCTAAAACTGTATGTGCCTCAACTACCACCAGTGATAAGGTTCTCAGTGCTAGCTAGGCACCAAATGAGCCAGGTTCAAAACACCATCTTATATTTTAGCTTCTTGAGTCACTACTGACATCAGTTGTTGGAGGTTGAAAACACTGGAATAAGGAACTGAAATTTATTACCATTTAATAAATTAATAAGGCACTGGGTATTTATTAGCAATCAACAACTGTGGACAAGAAAGAAAGGAAGCAGCGATCAACAGAGGGGAAGTCAGGCTTAAGTACAGGCTAGAGAGTCAGTCAGCTTGACCATGTTTCTGGATCATATGTGGCCTGTTAAAGTTCCCCAGATTGGGCCAACATAGCCATGCTTCCATATGATCACTTATTACAATATTGGATATGAGTTATCCTAGGAAGGATATATCCTTAAACGATGAAGTGTTCTACAATCGAGACAAATTCTAAAGGAATTCAGAGCTGGAGGTTCTTTCCTGAAAGACATGGCAACAAGTCCTGTCTTAAAGGGAAATCTGAGAGCACAGTTTCACACTGACCACAGCAAATAATAGAAGGTAATTTTAAACTGATGGAAGACACAGATGCCAGATTGGGCAATTTACATTCAGATGGAAATGAATTTCTCCTAAATGCCTCATGTAATTGGCATAACATCCTCTTTTCCTTTTACCCCGAATTTGAATGTGTCATCACATATGATGATGACAAGGAAACAGGCTTTTTCCAGATGGACTTGTCCAATAGTTTAGCTTTGACTTTTTTCACCCAGGTATGTCAACTCAGACACCTCAATTAAAAGAACAGTTTAAATACAAAGACGGACTTCTGTAATGAAAGGGAGACTCTCTTTCAGTTAATTATTCACCTAACACTGAACTAGGTCTTGAGAAATTAAAATAACTAAAGAAGGCTAAAAGCCTCTAGACTTAATGTCTTTTGTGTACATTGCTCAGTATTTCATGGAGGGAGTCACCATGTTTCTCACTAATTTTTTCCTCAGTGCATTACTGTTTTGTTTTTTCTCCCATGGGGACATATTTTTAATCACATAATGGAAGTCAGTGGAAAATAGGATTTACATGACAAATATTTCCATTCAGTCACCTTTGCTATAAGCCAAAGGATTTATTGCTGATAAAACATTTTTTCATGCAATCAATAAATTGAGTATGTGATCTGGTTTATGTACTGTGTGGCATGTGAATTAAAAGATGAATAACCTGCGACCTCTCTCTTTGAAAGAACCTCCATTCCATTAGGGGATAGGAGAGATAGACATAAACAAAATATAAAATAATATGTATCAAGTGCCAGAAGACAAGAAAAGTGATGCAAGCATTCAGAAGAAAGTCACCCTACCTCTGCTAGACATGAGATCTCTGGAAAAAGCAGAAACGCAAATATTCTTTTTTTAATTTTTTTTTACATTTATTTATTTTTGAGAAACAGAGTGAGACAAAGCGTGAGTGGGGGAGGGGCAGAGAGAGAAGGAGACACAGAATCTGAAGCAGGCTCCAGGCTCTGAGCAAGCGGTCAGCACAGAGCCTGATGCGGGGCTTGAACCCACGAATGTGAGATCATGACCTGAGCCGAAGTCGGACGCTCAGCTGACTGAGCCACCCAGGTGCCCCAGAAAGGCAAATATTCTAAGCAGAAACAACAGCATTATAATCAAGACATAAAAGAACAAGAAGGCCAAAATCTTTTGAGAAATGGATACTGGCCCAGGTTGGCTGCAGCCTACGTTATTTGAAGGAGAATAAATTAAACAAAAGTTTAGCAAGGTGTTTGACTCTGGTGAAAGTTCTATATGTTGACCAAAGGACTTAGGACTTCATTAACCAGATGATGGGAATACTCCTAGGGTTGTTAAGAAGATCGATGCAGTGTAGATTCAGAACCAGGCTTTTAGAAAATTAATTTGATTGCTTGGAGCAATTTGGATTGAATTGAAGAGCTTTGAGAAATAATTAAAAGAATATTTAAATAGTTCAAGTAAGAAGTAATAAGGGCCTAAGGTAAATATTTTCACACAATATTTCAATTTATATTTATTGTTCTCTATCCCAAACTTTTGAACCTAAACTTCTAATACAGTGCTAACCTACAATCTGCTTTTCAAGAAATATGTGTTTAGTAAGTAAACAAATGACTGTGCACATGACAGCTTGAAATCAATGAAATCTTTTAAATCATCTGATGTGGGGACTGGAACAGAAAGATTTCAGAGATTTTGGACTTGAATTGTTGAGGGATGATGATAATGATTACAGAGGGAGGAAAAAGTTCAGGAGGAAGAGTGGCTTTGAGGGACAATATGGTGATTTTGGTGCAAGATGAGGGACATCCTTACTTGAGTCAAGAGGAAGTGGGAGGGAGTGCTTTTTCTTTCTGAGAGCGAGAGAGAGAGAGAGAGAGAGCGAGAGCGAGCACCCCAAGCAGTCTTCCTGGTCAGTGTGGAGCCCTACATGAGGCTCCATCCCACTACCCCGGGATCATGACTCGAGCTGAAATCAAGAGTCAGCTGCTCAACCGACTGAGCCACCCAGGTGCCCCTAATGCTTCTTTCCATCACATTCTCACAAAATGGCACAGAGAGGGGTGGGCACTTGCCTGCTCCTCACAGAGCACAGCATGGCCCCAGTGCACTGAATATTGGAAGGAAAGTAACATAATTTTAACACCTTAGGGGTTGTCTTGAGATATCCTGGGAAAGCAACACCTAATGGTAGTTGGTATTTTCTCAGAGGCATAGCAGAAGCATGTACAAACACACCCTAGAGGATATTTCAAGATTTGGGAAAAGGGGTAAATGATCAGCCATCACAAGGGACTCTAAGCAGCAGTCTGGTGGGAAGCAAGAGTCCCCAGATGTGACAGTCACACTTGTTGGACACAAGTGGGACTTATTTGGGACCTGCCCAGAAACTACTGGGGTAGATGGCATGTACTTTGCAGGGGCCTGAGGGTTGTCAATAATATAGGTGGGTTATTTATTTTGAAGAATTAATGGGCATCATTGTTAATACGGCCACATAGCGGTCACAGGTGAGGGTACTACAACCAAGCCACACTCCTCTTCCATAGGAACTGTCTCTCCCACCTCATTTGCTTCCAAGAACTAACCCTATACCCCACTTATCATGTGTTATCAATGGCCAGAAATCAGTTTAGAAACAAGTTTTAAAGCATTCATGATTGATTTTTGAATTTGGAAAAATAAATGTGCACATTTCCCCAGAAAAGCTAGGCACAGGTTTTCATCCAGAATGAATAATTATGCATAGAGCTGATTACTTAAATACACAGTTCATGATTATGAATGAAATTACCTGCATTACACTGAAAATACCTTGCTCTGCATGGATTAAAGAAAGTAAAACTTGATTGCAGATGCTGGAAATTTTAGGTCTTGAGATTTTTCAGTTGCTCTCAAAATATATCACTTACCTCTTATAACATTCCCCTTACAGAAGTAATTTACAAGTTGAAATTGAAAATGAAACATTGGTTATACTGGATTTCACAGTGGAGTAAAATTCCAGGAGCTAAACCACAGGAAAGTAAGTGGATGGTTTTCTGTTTTTACATCATCTAGTTCAGACACTTTCCCCAAAATACAGATACACAGGCCAAGTAATCTTGGGGATTCCAGCAAACCCCCAAACCCTTAAAGTTTCCTCTATAAGCTTATGTACATGTCTAAAATCCTACCTTTATTACTTTACTGGTTTAGGCTTATTTATTAAAATGCACCTTCCTGAGAAGAATAATCCATGAAAGTGTAATCCATCAAAGTAACATAGTGTGAACCAGCTTGTCAGCTCTCTTCCAAACTGACAGCTGGGGAAGAACAGGTTTATTTTCCTATGTTGTTTGGCAATGTCATTTTTCACATCTTTTCTCACTAACCAGATTAGAACCTCGTGTAGGGGAGTGCTTTGGTTTGGCTTTTATCAGATCATTTCATGTGGACTCATTTCTTGTTTTGGTTGGGGGGGGGATCTCATTTACTTTTCTTGGATTTCATGGAGATTTTTGTAGGAAACCAGCTTTATAAGTATGTACTGCTTAAAAGGGACTCCATATTGAAATTGTGATCCCAGATCAAAACTAATTTAAAGACACCAGACTCAGAAGCACTCTGAAATGTAGGCAAAATGCAGATCATCTCCCTTGGTTTATGACTTTATGTTCATAAATCACAGAACTATTTTTAATTATGTTTTGCACTTACGAAAATAATTCTTCGGATACATATACAAAGTAACATGAAGTTTAAAAAATAAAGTCACTTTAAAAGTTTTATATAAGAGAAAGAAATGGTAGTTTGGTCTCTAATGCCTCCGACCTCTTTTTCCCCATCTTAATGGGAAAGCATTAGATATATTGTTATTTGCAGGTTTTCACAGATATCCTTTATCAAGATGAGAAAACATCCTTGTTTTTCTAGTTTGTTTTGACTTCTTATTGCAAATTTATGTTGAATTTTCTCAAATCATGTTCTGCATCAATTGATATAATTATATATTTTCTGTTTAAGACTATTGACACAGTGAATTAAATAAGATTAGCTAAACTATTAAATCAATAAAATTAAATATTAATAATTGATTTTATGAATATTCAAACCATCTTTCCTTCCTAAGATAAAGGGATTGATATGTTATCCTATTTTATATTACTGGTTTTGATTTCCTGCTATTATACTTCTCTGGAAATCTTCAAATCTATTGCTACATCCAAAGCTTCTCATAGGTCAGTAAAATTTTCCACGGGATGAAAACTATATGATAATCTTCAGTTCAATTCTCTTCAGCAGACTAAACTGAAAAATTTGGACAATTATTATCTGGGTTCACTGTTTTCTAAGCCATAATTCTGAGAATGTCTTTCTTCTCTCATTAATTTTGATCCTCTGATCTCAGCATCCAAGATCTTCCCTTAGTTATCATTCATTCATTCATTCATTCATTTTTCATGAAGAATATCCTTCATTTCTTTCCTTTAACAAGGTAGGTTTTTGAGATAGTTTTTATATTTTGGAATAACTTTATTTTACCTTCAGCCATGGTTTCTAGTTTGCTGGGCATAAAATTTTACATTTAACACATTCTCAACTTAGAATGTTATACTTTATTTTCCATTTTGTTCTGAAAAAGTCCAAACCAATTTTGATTCTTTACCTTTTGATGTTTTGAAACATAATTATGTGATTAGTTGGTTGGTCTCTTCAGTCTTGAGTTCTGGGAAGTTGTCCTTAAGTTCTGGAAATTTCTCTTCTGTAACTTATTTTGTTTTGTGTCAAATGCTATATTCTAAATTTATTTGGCATTAATTTTTCAAAGGAGAAGATAATGGAAATATATTTACAATTATAAAACCAGAAGTCTGCTACTTTCCTCAGTTTATAACTTTAGCAAACATTTTTCCAGAGACAACGTACCAAAGATGAATTAGTTCCAGACACTGTCCTTTAGTTGTTTTTTATCTACTGAGAGATAGATACAGAAATGAATCCTGATGATAACACACTAATGTAGTAAGGGCTGGTAGATGGGGTGAATAGAAAGACAGGCTGCATGGAGGGGGACACTGTGCAAGTGAGTTCAGGGAAGATTCCCTGCAAGATAGAATACATAAGCTAAAATTCAAAAAGGCATAAGAATTTAAAATCAAATGAAGAAGTAGGTAAAGGACATTCCTGATACAGTAACTTGCATTCATTCATTTATACATTAATTCCTTTACTCACTTATTCAATGAGCATTTATAGAATATTATCTTATTTCAAACATAATTCTAGACAGGGGAATCTATAACCCATAGAATAATCAAGGACATGAAATCACAAAATAACGTACATGCTATGTCTGTGTGTACTTGCGTATCCCTAGAAGCATTTTGGAACTGTTCTGGAGTATAATATATGACAGGAGGTACAGTGGGAAAGATGTCTGGGGACAGGTACCTTCTTAAAGTGCCTGGTATGGAATGGTTAAGTAGTTTGAATTTTCTTACAGATGTTTGGGTGCCATCATAAGATGTTTTATTTTGTTTGTGTAATGGGATCATTTTATATGTGTTTCTTATATGTGCTTTTTTAGCTTACCAACTAGTCATCATTTATGGGTCAGAAATTACGATTCTCTTATCTCCTCCAAAATAGCATACCACTCATGTGTCTTCACTTTAGAACAATCAGCTTTATCTATACATCTGTACCTACCTAAATTTTCTCTACATCCTTTTGTCCACCTCTCCTTAGTCAGTTGCTTACTAACTCTCACCTTTTCCTCTGCTAAAATAAACTTACATGTCTAAACTGATCTGTGATGTTCTGCAATTTTATCTGTGCTGAAACAATCATATGTAAACATACATCCATTTGTTTTCCCATTTTAACATTCATCTCTATCAACTCATTATCTTCAAGTTTGTTTAGTCATTAAAAACATTAGGTCTTATTGTATAATTTCTCAGTGAACCATCACAGAAATACTTTCAAGTTAACTCATATAGCTTTAATTAATTATTTTTAATGGCTGCAAATATTCCACCATGGATATGTACCATAATTTATTCAACCATTTTCCTGTTGATGGTTATTATCTTTGTTTCCAGTTTTATGTCACATGAACAATGCTAAATAAACATCCTCATACATACATCTTGGTGCATTTTTGTTTTAATTTTGTGAGATAGGTCCCAGAGGCAGAATTACTGAGTTGAAAGGTATGTGTATTTTCAAATTTAATGGATTTTGTTGCTAAATTACTTACCCAAAAGACTATGTCATACGTCTACCAGCAAATTAAGAGAAGTTGTTTTCCCCATATCTCAGCCAGATAGATATTATTACTCTGTTTAATTTGTGCCAATTGGACTTTATAAAATATTTCATGGTTACTATACTTTTCATTTCTCTGAGTACTGGTAGGTGTGGGGATATATTTATCGCCCATTTGGACCTGCCCTTCTGTGACTTTTGCTGACCACTCATTGGCTTTTCAACGGAACTTTTAAGTAGTTTTTGTTTTTAATAGTAATATTTTGTCTGCCATCTATAATTCAAATATGTATAAGAGATGTTCTTTGTATTTTTTCATGTGAAAGTTTAAAACCTTTTGTGGAAAGATATCATTACATTTATAGCCTTTATAGTTTCTATATTACCTATCTTTATGACAAAGGTCTTCCCGACTCCTTTGTTAAGTATATAGTCTTGTTACAGTTTCTAGTAAGTTATTTTCTTCTTTAAAGTTTTGATCCATCTGAATCTTTTCTACTTATGGTGTGAGACAGGAATGAAACTTTCTTTTCTTTCAGATGTACAGGCAATGTGCGAACACTATTGAAATAAAATACCACCCTTATCACATACCAAATTTTCATATGATGTGGTTTGTGTCTAGATTTTTAGTTAGATCCTACTAATTTCTATTTCTATATAAAATACCATTTTACATTACAGAATATTTTTAATGTTTTATATATTTATTAACGTGAGTTCCTTTTCACTATTCTTGCTTTTGCTTTTATTGGCTATTTTCATAAATTATCTTTTCTTGTCAGTTTAAGTACTTTTGTCAATTCAAAAAATAATTTAAAACCCTAATCTTTATAAATATTTTAATTGGACTTGAAATACATTTACTTATTAATATTGGGAACATTGATGTTTTTATTCTAATAATCCTTACCATTTGAGAACATGGTATGTTATTTCAATTGTGTTTCTGATTCTTAAAAAATTTCTTCAATCAGTTTATCCTTTCAGTACCTTTTTTGTTAAATTTATTCCTAAGTATTATATACTTTTTTGCTACGGTTACTAAGGGAATATATTCACTATTTTCATTTTTTGATGCTTATTGCCAATAGGAAAAAAAAACACAATAGTATTTTAAACAGACTGTGAAGCAACAAACATGAATTTTAAATAGAAATCTGGTAATAATATGGAGAACAGATTTTCAAGGAATAGAAATGGGGCTAAAGAGGACACTTAGGAGGCCACTGCTGCAGTTCAAGTGGGAGGAAATAAATGCTTGAAATAAGGTATGGCTGTCAAGTTTAAGTAGATAGAGAATTAATGAATAGGTTTGAGATATAATTGGCAGACCTTGGATGTGGACTTAATACAGGACATATGGGCACAAGAGATGTATAGATTTACTTTCAGATTTCTGACTATCTCCTGAAATGGCAGATAAAGGAGAGAGAGTAGGACATACCTGCACTCCCATGTTCACTGTACCACTATTGATTTACAACGGCCAAGATATGGAAACAATTCCAGTCTCCATCAATGGAAAAATGGACTATTATATACAATGGGATATTCTTCAGTCTTTAAAAACAAGGGAATCCTGCCATTTGTGACAATGTGGATGGACCTGGAGGACATGATGCTAAGTGAAATAAGCCAGTCACAGAAGGACAAATACTGTACGATTCCACTTATGTGAGGTATTTAGAATAGTTGAACTCAGAGAAGCAGAGAATACAATTCTCGATGCCTGGTGCTGAGGGGTGAGGGAATCGTGAAGCTGTTATTCCAAGGGTATAAAGTTTCAATTACACTAGTCCTAGGGATCTGCTGTACAACATGGTACCTAGAGTCAATGATACGGAATTGTGTACTTCAAAATTTGTTAAGAGGGTAGATCTCACATTGAGTGTTCTTATCGCACACAAATGGACACAAAGAAATTCTGGAAAGTGTCAAAATGCATTAAATTCTACAAATTAAGTATGTATACTTCCATGTCTCTTAATGATATTCTAATAAAGCTGCTAAAATATCAATCAATAAATAATTAAAAGACTGACAATGAAAATTAAAGGAGAATGAGCAGGTTAAAAAGTAAATCCACTGTAAATATTTAGTTTTTTTTAACATTTTTTAAATGTTTATTTATTTTTGAGAGGGAGAGAGAGAGAGACAGAGTGCAAGAGGAGGAGGGGCAGAGAAATGGAGACACAGAGTCGGAAGCAGTCTCCAGGCTCTGAGCTGTCAGAGCCCCATGTGGGGCTCGAACTCACGGACTGTGAGATCATCACCTGAACTGAAGTTGGACACTTAACCAACTGAGCCTTTTAATCTCTAACTTTATATTATAGACCAATGTTTTTCAAAGTTTTGGCAATCCTAAACCAATTACTAGATGACCAGTGCAATTATAGGTTGACACATTTTAGTTAAATACATTTAAAATAAATATTAAAGGCTTCTAAAATAATCATTATAAAACATAATCTTTGTCATGCTATCTATGTGGTTAGTGTGACCAAGTGGCCACTAACTGCAACTTCTACATGTAGTAGGTTCTACTAAATTAAAACATTCTGAATTTCAATTATAGATTTTGAGGAAATAGGAGCAATGATTTATAGCTTTATCAGTTATGGACATTCATCTCAAACATGGATTCAGAAATCACAAAATTACAACTCCTCTTTTTCATTAAAGGCTATTTTCCAGGCCACATCAGATATAAACCAAATGACTGTATCACACTATTAATTGTTGAATATTTCAATTTGGATGCCAACAACACTCAATTCCCTCATCTACTCTGGCTGCTTTTGATTCCAGAAATTATTTCCACTTTAGATGAGAAATAATAAACTCAGTAATTTATTATCCAGTTCTATCTCCAATAAGTGAAATCAATTACGAAGGAAAAAGTTAAACCTTTTGTAAGGAAGTTATTCATATCACTGTTGGGTTTTCAAAAGAAATCCTCATACTTTATCATCAATTTAAAAATCATAATATTTTCCCTTGGATTTTTGGGGTCAGACTATTCAAGACATTGAATATATCTTTGAAATGTGTTATTTGACTAGGCCACTTAAAATCATACAGACCTTCTTTGTATTATCAGTGTAATAAGGAAACAGTTTTGCTAACTCATGAACTCAAATCTTTCCCACACTAAGAGAAAGGAAGCGTGTGTGGAAAAGTAGTCTTTGACCTTCAACTCATTCCCTCACATGACATAATGAAAAGATATTCTCACCATAGCTGCGATTGCATTACATCAATATATTCACTACTTTGGAGAAATGTATTGTCCAATACTGTAGACACTAGACATATGTGGATATTTAAATTTAAATAAAAAGGGGTGCGGGGGGGGTGTCAGTCAGTTAAGCAGCTGACTTCTGTTCAGGTCATGATCCCACGGCTCCACTCATGAGCCCCACATCAGGCTCTGTGCTCACACCTCAGAGCCTGGAGACTGCTTTGGATTTTGTATCTCCCTTTCTCTCTGCTCCTTTCCTGCTCATGCTCGCTCTCTCTCTCTCTCTTCTCTCAAAAATAAATAAACATTAAAAAAATTAAATACATTAAAGTAAAATAGGAATTTATTTTTCAGTTATACTAGCCCCATTTCAAGTGCTCAGTAGACATATGTGTCTAGGGGATACCATATTGAACAAGCAAATAGAAAAAAAAAATCATTATTGCCAAAAGTGCTTTTGGTCATTGTTGTTCTAGAACAATGAATTAAAGTATGTTATTGACTACCAACTATGCTCTTGAACGAATACGGTTTGGATTAACTTTCATAGACAGTTTATTTGCCTGTGTGACACATTTTCCTTGCTGCACACGTAGCCAATGCTCTTTCACCAAGTTCTAAAGATGCCTTTCCTAGGCTATGTTGCAACTCACAAGATAATCATTACTCCAAAACCAAAAAACTCTCTTCTGCATTCCCGTGAGTTTGGTGAAAAACCTAAGATGTGCATTCTCCTATATGTACCATACCTGTGTCAAAGGATATCCCATTCATTAGTAATTCCATCCAATTATAATAAATATTTCCTGACACACATACACGCAGACACAAACATACACACATACAGTCCACACATACACCTCAATACACATTGTTTAAAGTCTCTTTTTTTCAACGTTTATTTATTTTTGGGACAGAGAGAGACAGAGCATGAACGGGGGAGGGGCAGAGAGAGGGAGACACAGAATCGGAAACAGGCTCCAGGCTCTGAGCCATCAGCCCAGAGCCTGACGCGGGGCTCGAACTCACAGACCGCGAGATCGTGACCTGGCTGAAGTCGGACGCTTAACCGACTGCGCCACCCAGGCGCCCCTTAAAGTCTCTTTTTTATGTGCTTATGATATCATTGACATCTAATGGTATAACTTTATAGATAAATTTCATTTTATAAATTTTGTCAACAACTTATTCTTATTTTTCTGGCATAATATTTGTTACTAATTTGCATTTGGTGTTACATCTTTCTCAGCAATAGTGTAAGGGTCATTTGTTTTTGCTTTTCTTCTGAGAAATATAAATTTGTCTGTTTATGTCATCTGTGCTCTTGTCCTCAGTAGCAAAAAAATTATCAACTTTATACAAAAAAAACTGTTTTATCACATTTATGGTAAATCTTGTAATTATTTGAAAATTATGAGAAAAGTTAAATGAATTTATGTTGTCATTTGCTAAATTTTATTAACAGCTAACCCACTGTGGACTAAAAATATTGCCTAATAGTCCTAGCAGAATCCAATTTTTAAATAATTGCATATTTTATAATTCTATTTTTGTTTGGTTGATTTTGTGAAATCATTACACTTAAAAATTCAACTTCCTAGAACATCTAGATCCGCATACCATACTACCACTAGAGTCCCACTTATTATTTCTACTAAGAAGGTTATTGAGAAGATCATTGTTTTGTGTTCCTGTTTCTATCAAAGCTTTATGTTTTGATAAACAATTACCAGAGCTATTGATCCATTTTTGTCAGTAGGAGGCATAGAAAATCAATTTAATTAAATCAAAAGTATAAATGATATGTATTAAAATATAAATAATATATATGATACATATAAATTGAATATATACTATGGGAATATATATGATGTGATCTATCTAGATATAGATATATAGATATAGATATATTTGATAAATTTACACCTTCTTAAAGCTGTGATAAATTATTCCTTCTTAAAAAATGTGCACAGCCTTTTGAGAAGATGCAAAATATTAAGTAAGACAGTATCATAATTAATCTCACATTTCTAATTCTTGAAATATATATTAAAATTACTTTTCCATAACCCATCTACCTCATGTGAATACTTGTTACACAACAGGACTCTGAGAATATTATTGGGGTGATCAGGTAGGGTGCCAATATCTCTAATCCATGTATATTTTTCAAGAGGAGCTTTAATTTTTTTTTTCATTTTTACTCCTCAGGAAATTATATCCAAGTCATTGAGTGTGGGGAGTCAATAATTTAGAAGATGCCTGAATGTGGTAGTGGCGGGAATCTAGAATGAAAGCTACAACATCTATTTCTAGGATTGACGTGGTAGTTGTCTCAGAAGTGGACTTTAACACAGTCCACTCAGGGATGGAGGCATGGAAGTGCATCCATCGATGTATGATGGCACACAGGATTCAACATACTAACATGATGTACCAGGAAAACAGAGGGATAATCTCTAGAGAGGACTGACCCTCTCCAAGATGGAGTGGGCCACACAGAGCTCCAGGCAACATAGCTGGGGACATACACTCCATGATGTGCTAACTCCCTCCCCGCCTTCAAACCCACCCACACTTAATCCACCACCAACAGAGGTAAATAAATGCAGATCAGTGAGTTGTTATTTGCTCATCTTAATTAAAGAGAATATAATTACAATGCATTAATACACCTAACATATACAATAATCCTTCATTTTCATGGCAATGCCAGGGGGGAAAAGTTTATATAAAGAGATTTTACATGAACTATTTCAAGTACAAAATCCTTTTAAAAATTTAAATATGTCAGGGGCGCCTGGGTGGCGCAGTCGGTTAAGCGTCCGACTTCAGCCAGGTCACGATCTCGCGGTCCGTGAGTTCGAGCCCCGCGTCAGGCTCTGGGCTGATGGCTCGGAGCCTGGAGCCTGTTTCCGATTCTGTGTCTCCCTCTCTCTCTGCCCCTCCCCCGTTCATGCTCTGTCTCTCTCTGTCCCAAAAATAAATAAAAACGTTGAAGAAAAAAAAATTTAAAAAAAAAAAAAAAATTTAAATATGTCATTAAAAAATCTCTCCAAAGTTTATTCTATACTCCTTGACTTCTTCAAATAGAACGTACTGAAGGGCGCCTGGGTGGCTAAGTCGATTGGGCATCTGACTTCAGCTCAGGTCATGATCTCACACTCCGTGGGTTCAAGCACTATGTCAGGCTGTGTGCTGACAGTTTGGAGCCTGAAGACTGCTTCAGATTTTGTGTGTGTGTCTCTCTCTCTCTGCCCCTCTCCTGCTCATACTCTGTCTCTGTCTCTCAAAAATGAATAAACATTAAAAAAAAAAGAATATACTGAATATACTGTTTTCCCCTCTAATGATACTATGTGAGGAACATCAATGATTTTGCTGTGCTTTAGTTATTGATGGCTTTAGAGACTCTTGAAGCATGAGAGACTTCCTCCCTTTCCACTAAATGGCCTCAAGTAAGTTATCTTTCTGTTGTTCTGGTTCCTCCTTTGTGGAATACCTGCCTGGAGCTGAGAGTTCTCACCAGAATGCCTGCTTGAAGTACTGTCTTCCCATCCTTCTTTCTTTCCCTTTCTTTCCCTTCCACCATCTCTTCTAAATTACTGTGGCTACTTTGTCTAAGGCTGGCAAATAGGTATTCACATCTACAATAGAAGTGAGTGCATGGTAAGACTCCAGTGGTCTCTGAGCGATGGTCAGTGACTTTCCTGGGGAGGAAAGTAGCAGATTTGAGGAGCTGTCCCCTGGTTCTATGACAGCTGTCCCATGGACTTTTTTTTCTCTTTTCTTTCTGTGTTCTGAGCTGTGTTTCAGGGGATGGAAGTCACCTAACACTTGATTTCTGGTTAGATGGTATAATTTTGTAGTTTATGAAATACATATTTTTTGTTTTCACTGTATCCTTTTATAAAATATTAAATGTAACATGAGAAATTAACAGTAAGAGAAAAAACACAAAGCACATGTCCTTAACCATATGATTTCTGCAATTATCAATTTTCTTAGCATTCGTTCCAGTTAATGTTTCCTGTTACTGCTGTCAAAATGTTTTCCTTAAGAATGCTAGGTGAGGAAAATCCTGTAGTATAAAACTGTCTTTCCTCTTTGTATTTTTATTCACCATGTACAATACTTTTTAAATTTGAGGAATCACTGCAGCAAGTTGTAAATGATGTATGGAGTGACAAGCCTTTCCTACCACATAAAAAGAGAAATAGCACTGAGCAGTGACTGCTGTGATGCATTGTTTTTTTGTAATATTTACTTTATACAAAGCTTTGGAAACCCAGCAGGCCCTGAACCTTCTACACAGTGAGACGAAACTCAGACCAAAATGCATTTAATGTGCTCATTTCTTTTTTCTTTCTTTTCAATACATTTCCAGTTGAGCAATCAGTTTGATGCCACAGGGTGGCTGTAGGTCTATAGCCCTAGCAATGCAAAGTGCTGGGATCAGGATTGGCTCCGGAGGTGGGAGTGGGAATTGCAGTCCCTCTGGGCTCTCTCTCCAAATCACTACCATCAGCAAGGGAAATTCACTCACAGGAAACTGGATGTGTGTCGGGGATGGAGGAAGGGTACACATGTGCAAAGGCACACGTTTCAGTGGAAAGAACATGTAGTTGGTCTCAGTCACTAAGTCAGCCTCCTTGTAGGTATCCAATCTTCTGCTCGGCAGGGAGGAATGCTCAAATCCTGGGTCTATGGGCCATTCACCATGAGGCTGTGCCTCGTGGAACATGCTTGGAAGGGGACAGGGATGGTATTAAACAGAGACAAAGGTTTGAGTACAGACATATCTGCTGGGAACCTATCCTGAGAGTAAATGGAAGTTAAGGTGTTTTGTTTGTTTTTTAAAGGTCTATTGACTTCAAACTACCAAGGGCATTACCTTAACTTAGAAATACTTACATGACTGTCTGCATTACAATTCTTTTGTAGGAAGCTCCTCGGTATGAAATTTCCTGGGGTATAGTTGGTGAAGAATGTCTTTGCCTTTACTTGGTACTGTGAAGCCAAGTGACCCTTTCGTGTGAAAGAGGATCAAACACAGAAACACCATCAACTCCTCTATGATCTGGCACCGTTCTCAGGTCAGTCTGTCACAGCCTACCTCGAGGAGGAGCTCAGCTTGGAGCTAGATGTTTTTTCCTGTAGCATTTGCCTCTAGTGGTTCACAGACAGTTTGGAGAGGGGACAGATTTGGGGCAGAGCCGAAGGAAGGATAAAGTTTATGTGCACAACATGCTCCCATCAGACAGGAGGAAACACTGCATGTATAAACTAATATTGTTTGAATTTTTCTGTTTTCTACAGCTCTACCTATTTTCTCCCATTTATCAATGACACACCTATCTATAAGAGCACGATTTATGAACCAGTTTGGTAGCCCTCAATCTGTTTTACCAGTTGTCCAGAGATTTGGGTTTCATGGATACAACGCTTCCAAACAATACTAATGATCATCAAGCATATATGTGGTCACTACGGAGAAAGCATTGGACATTGGATTTCATGGCCCAGGCAGTTGGAGTTAGGGTGTGTTTATGTAAGCCTAAGTTTCTGATCTAACCTAGGGCCCAGAAAACTTAACCTAGCCTCTAAACACATTTGAATCCAGCCCATCTTCAGGCTTGTAGCTATTCTTTCAGGAACCAAGAATTAAAGACATTTCTATGTTAATTAAGTAAAGCTATTCCCATGAATAATTCATTCACATAGTAGTTTTAGATTTGCAAACAAATATCTCAAAGGTTGTATGTTTGCCAGGCCCTGTCCCTGCCACCCATTTAAACTGCTAGAGATTAATGGTGCAACCCAAGTTATGATTTAAACTCTCTAGTGGAGTTAACTTTAAAAACCAGATTAATAATTTTCCTTCACATAGTTACACCTCTCATTTAAACTAAATATCTGTAGTCAAATATCTAAACATGAAGATTATGTTTGATAATTTTATGACTATTTTATTAATGATTCTATATTATATAATTATATACACTTAATATAATTATATTCTTATATAATTATATCCTTATACTCTTATATAATAATATTAATAATTGTTAATTAATTTTTATTACAATTTATCTGAATAATGGAGAATTTTACAAGGACTTTAAAAAGCAAAAATACATGAAGCTTTTAAAATTAAACTTATATCATAATAATACATTTACATTATCTCATAATAATTTTCTCCTTTTTTTTCTCCATTACATTAAGTCCTCTAATATTTCAAGTTTGAAAGGTACAGAAATTCAAGTTAAAATCACTTTTTTATCTCTCTAATAGAATGTCTTTAGGCATTTTCTTGTAATTCCAGGGAAAATTTCAGGTTGACATTCTAGCATCACAAATCAGCTCTCTGAATGATCAGATTTCTGATAGCTTTCTCTCCTATAATCAGCATCAATTAAATTAGGTTAAAATTTAAAGTGTCCTAGATATATTACCCCTGCTTTTCCATGCCTATTGTGACTGTCTTTTTTATAATCAAAGAAACTTCCTACTACCTCACTGCCTCTCATTATTTAATTGTTTGTTCAACTTTGGTGATTTTTCTCCTTTGCTTTAAATGATCGTTGATTAAACATGTCTAAGTAAGGGCTAAATACTTAGGCTATCTACTAAACTGTTTTTTTCGTCTGTTTTAAAATGTTTAGTCAATACAACAGAAATACTGACCCAACTTTGAAAAACAAATGTATGGAGCCACAGCCCTAATTACAACATCTGTCACTTACATCCTGAATCCTCATGAACTGTCTCTGCCCTGCACTGTGATGATGATGACCACTAATAATAACAAACAAGTATCTAGGGCTTACTATGTGCCAGATGTTGGTCTCAGTGCTTTATTAACTTATTTAATCCTTACAGCAATCCTCTGAAAGGAGATATATTGCTATCCCTATTTTACAGATGAGGAAGCTGAAGTCAAAGAACCTTGAGAAAGTTAGCTTAAGCCATGACAGTATTCAAGCCTGGAATAGCTTCAGACTTCTTGTCTTAGCCGTCCCTCATTAATCCAGCTGTGGAGTTTTTCAGTTCTCCGGAAGAATTTTTCCACAAAAATTATTAGGGAACAACACAGACTTTTCTGACAGTTTTGACAGGGAGACAAAGAACAGCTTACACTATGCGCCAGTAGCAAACAATCTGAAAATACAAATTGGATATTTATGTTCTCTGGATTCCCTTCTTGGCAATCCCATCCCCTATAGGGCTTTTCCCTGTGTTGTTCCCACCCCCACACAGCTCTCATTTCCGTAAACTGTCTGCGAATTCTGAGTTCCCCTGCAAACCCCTGGATCTCTCCTCAGCTGTACAAAACATTCAAGGTCTTCTCAGTCCTTGCTCCCCCACTAGCCTAAAAAAACATCCATGTGCTCAGCTACAACCTGCCTTCCCCAGAGTAAATTCCACATCCTCAGAAAGTAATAATGGTATATAGTGAGGAAAACTGTGTTTCTATTAGAATTTGTTTCTATGTAGTTACATAGTTTTTGTAATTATCATTTTCATGCCTCATTAAGTTACCTCCTGCTGATATTCTACAATTAATAAACCATTCTTTTATTGTTGAATATTTTGGTAGTTTTTGGTGAGTTTTTTGTTGTTGTTTGTTTCTTTTTTGTTTTATGTAATACTGCCATAAACATTTTTATTCATCTGGACTTTGCCTCTGTTGAACTACTGCTTTAGGATAAATTCCCAGAAGAAACATTATTGGGTCAAAGGGTATGAGTATTTTTATGTTGCATTATTCTCCAAGTGGATTGTATCGGTTAACAGAGCTCTCACTTGGGTGTAAGTTAAAAGCCACAGCAAAACATTGTCAACATTATTACTATAACATTCCTACTATGCTGAAGGATGAAAATATTTTCCTCACATTAATTGTTTTCTATTTGTATTTTCTCCAGTGTAAGTGCTTTTTCCATACTTGGATCATTGCGTATATGGTGAAAGTTTTCCTTGTTATTTGTTTTGTTTTGGGGTTGGAATACCCTTTACACACAAAGACCACCACCTTTTTGTCTACTGTGCTTGGTACGAGCATTTTAACGTGAAGTTTTGCATTCCAAGTATACGTCAAATAGACTTTGAATTGGTCAGTCTTTTCGTATGTGATTGTTCTTTTTGCTTCAAAGCTAAGAATTCCAGCTCTTCCAGAGATCAGATAACAATTTTATTTTCTCCTTTAAAACAACAGTTCAATGTTCATCTCTTTCATTGACCTGGAATATATTTTGGAGTCTGATTTGACATTTAGCGTTGAAATAGGTTTTTGTTTTCCAAAGTCTTAAAAACACTGTTTTGTCAAGGACAAATTTGATTTTCATGACAGGAGAAACTTGAAGGGTTGGGTGAGGGAAAGTGTGTGAACAGTTTGGTTTCTATCAGGGATGAAGGCAAGAGTGGTAAAAAGAAGAACACAAATGGGTCTGCTGGAAGTTTGGAAGGCAAAGTATCTATTTTAAGGTTATTTATGTATTTACTTATTTAAAGACAAAGCACATGCTCCAGGGACTGGCAGACAGAGAGGAGAGAGAGAGAATCCCAAGCAGGCTCTGCATTGTCAGCACAGAATCCAACACAGGGCTTGAACTCAGGAACCATGAGATCATGACCTCAGCCGAAACCAAGAGTGAACACTTAACCGACTGAGCCACCCAGGTGCCCCTCAAAGTGTCTATTTTACAATCTGGCCTTTGGTAGTGCTGGAATTTTCAATTAGGCACAAGACCTGGAGTGACTCCAGGTAGACTAAGGATCTTTTACTCTAGTATGAAGATTTTAGACCAAAATCTATAAGGAAAGGAAACTATTTAAACCGGGTGTTGAGCATAATTGTAGGTTTAAAGAAGAAAGGAGAATCTGAGTTTGTTCTTCTATTAACTGCAGGCATAAAAACAAACCAAGTTAAAAAATAAAAAACTTCGTTAAAGTTAGAATAAAATAAATCCTTGTTAAAAATAAAAGCTCCTCATAGTGAGTTTTCTGCTACCGTTCCCTAATGACATCTTTGAAAACAAGTCTGGTCAAGTCCTATTCCCCAACATCTGGTAGCTCACAGAGGGCTGTGGCTCCTTTCTATACCCAACAGTAAGCCAGCTCCTATATTCCCTGTGCAGAACCAGGAGTAAAAGGATCACATCAACCAGAAGATGGTAATGGTCACAGGGCAAGTAGCTCTGGCTTGTCCTCTTTTCTTGGCCCCTCTTTTTTCTGATGTTAGCTTCATAAGAGTATCATGCTTGTTTTTACCTAAAGCCAGAATTTCTCCTCAAGGTAAAAAATACAGTTGAGTAACTGAAGAAAGCTAAGCTCTGTCTGAGAATTCAGATATTTTATATAGTTGTAATCCTTCGACTTCCTTTATATCCACAAATTCACAGCATATGAATACTAACTTAAAGCACAAATATATTCTTTAATAGCCTGACTCTTCAGTGACAGGGATCCTTCTGTTATAAAATAATTCTCCTTTAAAAGAATTAGGTCTACAGCAAGAAATTCAAATTAACAAGTATAGCTCTCGAGTACATACAGTACTTCTCTCTGGCCCAGGCATGGGAAGGGGAAACAGAGGGAGGGATAGGACATGCATCAGATGTCTACTTCCCAAGTGTCCTCTGTTCTGTCACCAAGGTCAGAAGAAAGATGTCCTTCCTCCTTCACCAAAGCTAATCCCTTAATCCCATCCCCTCCTGACCTTTCTGTATGGACCAACCTGACTTGCTTGTGTCATCTTATACTTCTTTTCTTTGCAGTAAACACAGGTTATGGGTTGGGGAAGCAAAAAGTGGTAATAATAAATAAAGAGAGAGGACTAAGATTTACTGAGTACATGTTTTGGACCAAGCAATTTATGTACATTTCTTATTTCAATATCCTTCAAAATCACAGACCATCACATCAATGTCATGAAATACCATTTCTAATTCATTTTTCAGATCAAAACCCCGAGACTCCAGGAGTTTAAGTAACTTGGACAAGGTTACACTGCTAATATGCCTCACTGTTGGTATTTAAACTCAGATCTGGTTCACTCCAGAGCCTGTGCTCTGTACCACTTAGTCTTGCCAAGCGGCAAATCTCCTCTGTCATAAAAAAAGCAAAGCCAAACATTTTTGACCCTGCTACTCCTTCCAGCTTCTATCTGACCAGTCCAGATGTCTTCTGACAAGTCCTGATTACTCCACCAGCCAACACAGGTCCCTGCCTCCTTGCCACACCTCTAGCTCTCTGTCTGTAATTCTATTAGGGCCATCACTATGCAGGCTGTCTCCTTTTCCAGGTTCCAGCAAAACAAAGTTTTTAAGATGATGGGTTCAGATGCTAGACTCTTTGAATTTATATTCGGTCTTGAGCTGATTAGCTGAATGAGCCTGAAAAAATAACTTTTCCTTTTTTGCATTTTGCCCACTGTAAAAAGATGAAAAGTAAAAATATTTATCATAAATTGAAATAATCCTGTCATATAGTAAGAGCTCAATAAACACTGATTACTCTTTTAGGCTGATAAACTATGGGGCTGCAATTGGGTGATATTCGTGTATCTATTGCACCTAACATGGTATCTGGTTCATAAGAATTTAATAAAATTTTGTTGACTAAATTACCATAGTTAAAAGGAATCTATACTCATTGCTTTTAACTTATTTTCTCTAAGCCCTTATAATCTGGCAAAAACTACCACCAATCCACTAAAATTGTCATTTTCAAAGTCATTAGTAACATTTTAATTGTAAAATTCAATTGTTCTCTCTCAATTTATTTAATATTGGACAGTGGTGCCAATGCCCTACTTTCTGAAACTTTTCTTACTCCTTACCAATAGCATGGTATCCAAATGGATCTATATGTATCCTTCATTGCCAAATCTGTTGATTTAACCTATATATCCTTCATGACCAAATCTATTGGTCTTACCACCTACACAATCTCTGTAGTCTACTTGCCTCTCCTCACATGCACTGCTATCCATCCAATCCTAGTTTTTATAACCTCATACCAACATTACAATAACAACTCCTAATTAGTCATCTTATACTCTTTCCTCAGTCTCATCCTTATATTACATTCAGGCTAGAGTTCTCTTTTCAAAATACAAATCTGAGGCATGAAACCCACCAATGCCTTCCCTTTGCTCTTAGAATAAAGGAAAACATCGCTAACATGGCTGGCCAGGCCAAATACATTCCGACCCTTCCTTCACTGCTCCAGCTTCATATCAAGCAGACTTCCTTTTGCTTCCTGAGCTCCAGCCACACCAGCTTTCTTTAGGTTCATGTATAATTCTATTCTCCTCAATGGCCCCAGGATAAATGGAGTTCCCCTGAACATTTTTTTTTTCCCTGTCTCTTAGCCTTGTTAACTCCAATTTTATCTTTCTGTATTTTCCTATTTACCTTCCTATAGTTTCCCAGGATATTCTTCCCTGGGCTCCCCAACCAGGTCAACAGCCTCCATTAAACACTCTTAGAGAATGCCATTCCTTTCCTTCAGAGAAATTAGCACAGCTCTGATCTCATATATATTTGTCAGATTATTTGATTAACGTCTGTCTCTCGTACTAAACTAGAAGTTCCACGAGAGTAGTGGCACGTCTAATTTATTCACTTTTGCACACCTAGGATTCACACCAGTGCCTGGCACATTGAATGAGCTCAAAATATTTTGTTAAATGAATGAATGAATCCATCAATCAATGAATGGCCAATTTGATTTCCCACCTTTGAGCATTCCTTCTGTCATTTTGCTATCTTTCTTTTCCTCATCACACCCAAAATACAGGCTTTCTATAGGCTCAGTCATTATCTTTTGTCTCTTCATAATTTCTCCCTTAGTAATATCATCCATTCTCATAGCTTTAGCCACCACACCCGTGTGGATGACTCCCTGACCTCAGGCTCTAGCCTGTGCAGCCAACTCTTCTGAGCTGCAGGCTCCCATACACAGCCATTTGCCTTCCTGCAGCCCAATATCCAAATGAAATTTGTCATCTTTCACCTTGATTTTGTCTTCTGCCTTTACTTCTGTTAGTGTAATTACTATTGTACTTAGCCAGTTTCAAAGGGTTAGTGTCTTTTGACTTCTCTTCTCCATAACTTCCCATATCTAGTCCATAGTTTCTATCAGTACCTCCACAGTATCCTTCCTATTCTTTTTATTCTTTTCTTTTTCACTCCCCTACTGAAGGGTGCGATGTGTAGGGATTAAGTATCAGAGGATCCTCGATTCAGAGACAAGTAGATTAGAATCAGTAACATGTAAATGAAAGGACTTGGTGCAACAAACAAGGAACCAGATACCACCTACCAGCAATGAGGACTACCTCATAACTTAGGCAGCCCTTTAATTCCTCTGGGAGATCCTGTATCTCTCCTGGTAAGGCAAGTGCCAGTTCCCATGTGTGGCTTCAAGAGGGGAGGTGGATGGATATTAAATGATACACGGCAATACTGTTGCACGAAGAAGCATAACTCCCAAAGGGAAAATCTTTCCGGGGTTCAGTCCCAAAGCTTCCCCACACAGGATTACGTATTTGATGGTAATCACAAAAACAGGCTGCTACCTGTTTTGCAGCTTTGTTTCAGCAAACTCATTCTTTGTAATTTCCAGGCTGTGGAATGATCCATCTAAATTTTCTTCACATAAATGCTGCTTGATGAATAAAAGTACAGTGCAGATTATGTCCCTTAATGGTCCCGCTAATCTTCTGTAATAATGGTGGGTGATGATTACTGTTTATGTTATTCAAGGTAAAAATGGATTTGTATCTGTGTGTGTGTGTGTGTGATTTTGATTTGGAAGGGGGAAGAAAAAAAGAAATGGGACAGCTGAGTCAGAATGCAAGATTGAAGAAATGGATTAGCACTGATTATTTCTGATTATTTCAGTCCTCTACATGAGGTAAATGCATTAGAAAACCATGTGATTTTCATATTTTAATATTTGATTTCTGAATCACTGCAAGTGATAAGTAAAAGAAAAGTGCAGCAGATGTTATTTTATGTTCTGTTTATGAAGTGGAGACAATTCCAAAAAGTACAGGGATTACTGGCATAAAAGCAGAGAGTTCAGTTCCAGCGTCTCTTCCAGGCCTCTACCTCCCAGGTAGCAGAAACACAAGTATCATCTTCAGACATTTCCACCCATTATCTCTGTTTGCAAAACTTAACTGTGCCCACCTAATTCCCTGCCCACTTCTGTTTCTGTTAACTTGGCTGCCAATTATAAAATCATGTGGATAGGTGAAGCGTAAACAATGGATAAATGGTTTGTAGACCAAGAACCGGTGTTGCTGTGTTTTTTTTTTTTCCCCTTTTCTTTTCTGTTCCTAACCCAGCAACACCTGGGAAGCAGGGGTGGGAAGGATTTCTTATCTGAAGATTCTCCTCTGATGTCCATACTATACTGCTAAATACTCCTCTCTGTCGCAGCTACCCAAGTGTGGCTCATGCCAGCAGCCATTTTAAAGAATTTACTTTCTCTTTAGTAAAACATGAGGGAGAAAGTCCCATGCAGAATAGATTCAATTTTTTCTTAATTTTAATTTTTTTTAATTTAAAAAATGTTTATTTATTTTGAGAGACAGAATGTGTGTGAGTGAGTGAGTGGGGGAGGGACAGAGAAAGAGGGAGGGAGAGAATCCCAAGCTGGCCCAGTGTGGGACTCGATCCCACAAACTGTGAGATCACGACCTGAGCTGAAATCAAGAGTCAGAAGCTCAACTGAGTGAGCCACCCAGTCGCCTCTAATTTTTATTTTTATATTTTCATTTATTTAGTGTCTCAGATGAGCTCAGTTAAAATCTTTGTTCATCTGTCTTTTACAAGCCTTGATTACTAACAGTTTTTCTTAACACTTTTTTTCTTAACATTTAGTGTTCTTGGCCACTGCTATTTGCTAACCTACCCAAACTGAGTTTTCTTTCCATTCCTGTAATTATTGGTTTTACGTCATGGCTATTTCCCTTTAAGCCATTTAAAAAGAGCGTCTCACCTAGGAGATTCTATATGCTTCCTGTGAAGGCAGATTTCAGTCCTCTGATGTGGTTCCAAGAAAACATAAGTCCACATACCTGACAAAAGCAGCAAATAAAGAAAAAGGAAGAGCAGCTTGTAAAAGGTACTTACTCTCAAGAACTGGTCTCAAA
Organism: Lynx rufus; assembly: GCF_022079265.1. Taxonomy (NCBI): domain Eukaryota; kingdom Metazoa; phylum Chordata; class Mammalia; order Carnivora; family Felidae; genus Lynx; species Lynx rufus. The sequence continues at coordinate 28,594,201 of NW_025814827.1, read as the reverse complement.
CTCCTCCTATACAGGTGGTGGTAATGTAGGAGCATGTGTCGGTGGTAATCAGAAACACAGGCTTTGCTGGACCCTATTCTCTGACATCCTGATTGAGCAGCTGTCCTATTCTGGGCACATGACTTGCCTATCTATAGTCTTTATATGACTGCACCTCTGTAATTATATCTTTTTGGGGTATTATTTCTTAAATATACCAGGCTCTTCAGTCTCTGGTATGTAGGCCACTCACTGCCCTTTCATTTCATGTTGCAGAATTGAGCCTGATGGATTCATGTTCTCATTTCCGTAAAGCTAATGTGTGACTTACCTACCTGCGGTACAGACTACCCCAAAGAGATGATTTTAAACCATGTAAATCCACCAGAAAGGGGTGAAGATGTCAAAAAACCATCATAGTCATAATTCTTTTTTTTTTCCATTCTCTATCTCACTCTCCACTGAAATCAGAATGAATACTTTGGATTATAACTCCATTGGTCCCATTTCTACATGTTTCTAATTTGTGGCTTCTTAGAAGTGCTGGGATGCATGAGATCATTATCTTGCTGAGTGAAACTATAAAGCAAACCTCTTCAGTTCAGTTGTGTGCAACAAAGATGCTGGGGTTAGCCAGGAAGCTATACATTATACCAATCCAGCTAACTACCAGGTGCCAAATTACCGTTGCAGTGCTATGGCTGTAATGACATTAAACCCAAAATCTCAGCTGGCATGGGCCTTTATAGCTCATCTAGGCCAATAGATGGTAAGCATATGTATGTGCTTATAATGCACATGTGAGTATGTGTAAGTGTGTGTGTGTGTGTGTGTGTGTGTGTGTGTGTGTGTGACAGAGAGAGAGAGAGGAAGGTGGAGAGGGAAAGAGTAAGAGAGAACAGAAGGAATTTGAAAGGCAAAGTAAGTGTATTTATAAAATTGGAGACAAAAATGGGATCCAATCAGTGTTTCCATCTCTTTATCAGCGGTGCATGGCTATAGAAATGTATTTTCCTAAGGTTCTCAATTTTCCTTGATTCACATGACTTACACAGACCTCAAAATGGATAATGATGGATCATAATTAGAGACAGAAGGAGAGTCAGACAGGGAAGCAGCTGGAGATGAGACGTGATGGAAGGGCACCAGTCCTAAAGTGCTGAGGAATTTTAATCACCTCAGACTTGGCCTCAAGTGCTAGCACCTTTAGAGACTAATAACTGTGATCCTTAGGGAAAGAAAATTGGGTTTGTGACATCTTGAATAGGGAAAAAATTACACTTTTTGTTTTTAGGTACAAATGAGACACTTAGGCAGCCCAGAGCAAGATAGCCCTGTAGGAATTTCCTCAGGGGGTAGGTGATAGATCAGCTTACTTTAACACTGACTAGGTCCTGAAACTAGTCTCTCCTTTTCCCACATAGACAGCTCACAAAGACAGCAGTGCCTGAATATACGATTTGAGAGAATTGAAACAGGTTTTCTGGGTAAAAGTCATTTAATAAGATTTCCTTATACCTTTTTTAAATTTCAAATGGTAAAAGGAAGGAAACAGAAGGCAACAATTGCTGATTCAGTGACACATTATCTAAAACATTCACTTTTAATCTACGACCAAAGTCATGGATTCTACCAGTTTTTGTTCTCCTCATTTGAAATGGAAAACCCAGAGAAAACTTTCTGGATTTTCTATCCATTTTCTTTCTCTGTCCTTGATCACCATGCTAAGTAAATGCCTCACTAGAAGAAATCTCACTTTGGCATTTGAGGCAAGTGCACATGTCAATGTTGTAAATTTATATGTCTTCTAGGAAACATAACAGTTATATTAAAAGCAAACTTAATGATTTAGGATTCTTTTCCTTGCTCTGTAACTTAGAACTTGGTGCGCTACCTTTAGCTGATCAATTTCATGAATGAGCATGAGTGTAATACTTTCAATTGCCCCAGATGTGTGTGTGTGTGTGTGTGTGTGTGTGTGTGTGTGTGTAATGTGAAGTGAATGACACAAAGTTGGATACCTGGCCAAAAGTCTTTCATCCCGGGGATGCAAGGAATTCAGTGTCTAGGAGTTAATAAATGAGGAGATTGAGGTAACAGGAAGGTTGGGGCCTGGTACTATTTCCCCCTTTCCAGGATCTAACTGTCAACATCAGTACAGGAAAGCTTTCTGGGAGTGACTTTCTTAAGAGGAATGCTTTTGAGCAGGCACTCTTGTTGCAAGCCCCACCCCAACTCCATCCATTTACTTAGGGTTTTTCTGCTAACCAATCACACATGCAATTCTCTCCAGAACATTGTCCTCCGGCGATTATTGTACCTGCTTCACCCAGAGGCAGCACGTAGCCAATGACTGAGTGGTATGAGCATGTGAGTAGGTAGGAGGAGGTGCTAACAAAAGCTCCACCCCGTCTTTGCCACAAGGCAGGCAAACTCTACAATGCAAACATTTATGTGAGCTGAAGCTAGATGTCACCTGAAATCATGTCTTTACTTAGCTTCTCTCCTGCCCTGTCCTAATTTCCTTACCTTATTTGAGACTTTTCCTAAAAGCACTTTCTAAATAAATCATTTACATAAGATTCATGTCTTAGGCTTTGCTTTTAAGCAGGCCAGACCTAAGAGAAATAGTTACAAATGATGTTCAAAAATGTCCTTAAATGCCTTTTTGTGTTCTAAATGTAGACATTTTGTTCATAAATTATTGGATGAACATTTTAAGAATCATATGATGATGCTAACTGCCAGCCAGCAGTTAAACTGGGATATTAATACTATTGTTCTTGGTAGAGTAGGGCTTTTGCAATTATTTGAATATTCTACTACTTTTCACCCATATAATTTTATGAGAATGAAGAGGAAGTTGAGCAATGAAAGCGTTCAAAATAAATACAACGGATATGGTCTAAAACAACAACAAAAACAAAAACATAAAATTAAAACAAAGATAAAAATCATTACAACTCTACCAAAATGGTACGTGTTTAGCCTCATTCAGACAAATTCAACATGAGGCAGCAGAATACGATCAGTTATGAAGGAAATGGACCAAATTGAAGAAACAGGTACAGAAGGTTGGAAACATAGCATTGAGTATTTTCTCTAAAAGTATTATAGTAAGTCTCCATTAAAAAAAAAAGTTTATTTATTTATTTTGAGAGAGACAGAGGGAGAGTATGTGCGCAAGCAGGGGAGGGGTAGAGAGAGGAAAAAAAGAGAGAGACTTCCAAGCAGGCTCCACATTGTCAGTGCCAAGCCTGAAGCACAGGGCTCGATCTCATGAACCAAACAGTGAGATCATGACCTGAGCTGAAATCAAGAGTTAGGCACTTAACCTACTGAGCTACACAGGTGCTCCAAAAGTCTCCTTTTTTAAAACTTTTGTTAACTTTTGTTTTTATTCTAGGAATACATTATATATGAATGTAGGCAGCCACATAGGAGGCAGAAATTAAATTTTTAAAAATGGAAAGGTAAGAAATCCAGAGGAAGAGGAATGAAGAGCCTGGCAAGCCTAGATGTACCCAGATCTCCCTTTACCAGCTACTGAGAACATTGGTAGACAGCCTCTCTCTCCCATTCCTTTGGCTCCATTGTAGCAACTGCATTGAGGCCATGCTTCTGCTGGGCTACTCTCTGTCAGAGAATGAGAGGCACAGCAGAGGCACTAGAGTTGGGACATTTCTGCCCAATGCAGGACTCTTTTAACAGACAACCCTTGTTCTAGGATTCCCCATCAGCCTAGCTGAGGCTTTTTCAGGAAAATATTATAGTCTGAAGCTTCTTCTACCCAATATTTTTTCCATTTCTCTCTCCTTTCATAGATCATACACTGAACTCTCTCCCAGCCTCCCCACACCCCTTTCTTCTTTGTCCTTAAAGATGTTTCTTCCAATAACTTTTCTGCATCTAATCTGTCTTGACAAATTCTTCTCTGAAAACTCAAAATGACACAGAAGGGTATAATTTAAGAGATAAAAATATGCATTATTCATTCACTGAATCTTCTCAAAGAAATATTCCCAAAGTAATTATGCAAGATATAGATGGTAAGCTTTATAATTTTTTTTTTGGTCATCAACCTATAAGGCTAACAATTTAAGCCATTAGGACCATCTGAAGAATCAGTGTCTTAATTGGATATATGGTTGTACATCTTCACAGCTAGTTTAAATTTTAGAACACAAAAAGCCAACCTTCAAGAATAGCCAGAATCCAGAACATTGACAAAACTAAATGCCGATGAGGATGTGTTACAGTCATTTTGGCAGATAGTTTGGCGGCTTCTTACTTAACAAAACTAACCATACTCTCACCATACAACCCAGCTGTCCTTGGAATTTACCCCAAAGAGTTGAAAACTCATGTCCACCAAAGACTGCACATGGGTATTCTAGAGCAGTTTTATTCCTAATTGGCAAAACTTGGAAGCAATCATGAAGTCCTATCATAGATGAATGGATAAATAATCTGTGGTATATCTAGACAATGGGACATCATTCAGCACTAAAAGAAATGAGCTATCAAACAAGGAAATGACATGGAAGAAATCTATATGCATATTATTAAGTGAAAGAAACTCATCCAAAAAGACTATAAACAGTATTCCTCCAACTATATGACACTGAGGAAAAGGCAAAACTTTGGAGACAGTAAAAAGATTGGTAGTTGCCAGGGTTTAGGAGGGAGAGAAGGATGAATATCCTCCATATGAATATCATATGACAGTATGGTAGTGAACAGATGTTATTATAAATTTGTCCAAACGCATAGAATATATAATACTAAGAGTAAACTTAAAGTGAACTTTGGACTTTGGGTGATTTTGATGTGTCCACATAGATCCACCAATTACAACAAGTGTACCACTCTGATGGGGATGTTGACAATGAGAGGTTATCCATATGTATGGGCACAGGGCACACAGGAACTTTCTGTACCGTGGGCTCAATCTTCCTGTGAACCTAAAACCGCTCTAAAAAAAGTCTATTAAAAGTGAGGAGAAAAGAAAAAGTCAGCCTTCATACACAAAAGAAAAAGTCCTCAGATGGTAATAACTCATATTTGAACCACATGTGCTTTGGGCAATCTATTTTATTCCCCTGGGCTTTAGATTTATTACCTAGAAAATCAGACTTAATAGTCTTTATATTGCAAATATTTATAAAAAAATAAAATGACTTAATTTCTATGAGAATGCCTAATAAAGAATCAATAAATGACCATTTCCTCCCAGCTAAACACTTGGCTATCTGACCTCAATGACAGAAAATATGTAGGCCATTATATATACAGTACTTTATAATTAATGAAGGTAGGAGGGAAAAAAAAACACATTTGAACACACGGAAAACAGTTTCCTGTTACCATAACCCATGCTTACCTCCCTTATTTCTGAATCCCAAAGGATCTGACTGCAAACTTGAATATATATTGTATGTTTTCTTTCCAATTTTCAGAGTTGGAAACAGTGAGACTACTAAGAAGAAAAAAGATTCTTTCATAAACTAAACTATAATGAAAAAGCAAGAACTATAAATTCTGATACTAATCCTCTCACAGATTTATCACATACCTTTAAGTTATTGAAACCTTTAAGTCTGGCAGAAAAGTGTCAATGACTCCTTGTGACATTCTGGTCTTAAGTATTTGGAAAGACAATGGCCCATGTAGTACAGTCTCAGTGAAATGTGGAGACCTCATAGAGGAGACAGGAAGTCCTTTAGGCTGGGACACAGAGAAGGAAATTAGAAAGGAGATGGAAGCTTTTAGGGTAGAAGAGATTAGAAGGTAAGAAGCTGAAGACTTTTGGGGTCATGGTAATAAGCCGTGGAGGCACCTGATCTTGTCTCCAGCTGAAGCTTTCACTGCCCAGTTACTGGCACTGGTGATGATCCACAACTCTCAACTGAGACACTTCATTACTTGCCCTAAGTTGAAGATAGCCTCCTCTGAAAGGGTCAATACAGGGTACCACATGCCTGGCTGACTGAATTTACCTGGGACTTAAGCTGAGAAGGGCTACCCATCTTCAGAGCTCTCATGGCATTTCCGAGGCCTTGGTCACAAATGCATTGCAGTTCAACTTGTCCTGCCAACCCCTTCTTCCAGTACTGTCACAGACGTGCTGCTTTTAAGAGTGTTCCCCAACAACTTGCTCCATGCTGATTCTGTCTTAGTCTCTGACTCCAGGGAACCTAACCTGAGATATTAGCCCTGATGATGAAAAGCATCAAAAGATGGAGTGAGTGAATTTAGTTGAGTGTCACAGTCATGACAGGCCCCAGGAATATGCGTAAGAAAGAACAGGTTTGGACAGATTTACTATGGTGGAAAACAGCAGCCACAGGTACAATAGTATTTGAGCACCTATAAGCACACATATTTCAATTTGAAGCTGAAATATATCCTGGGGCTTAGATTTAAAAAAATATATTTTTCCTTAAATCAATGGGCCTGCATAAACAACTTACCCTAGTCTTGAAAGTGAATATAAATAGAGCAATTTGGTGAATAAATAACCAAATAAACAAATGGAAAATAATACAGAAATATACTTAAAAGAAAGTTTGAATCCTAGGTCCTATCATGAGAAGTGGCCTCAATGCTTATTGGCCAGTAAAAATTGCACAAAATTACCTGGACAATTGGAAACCACTGTTTATTTCAACTGCTTGCAATTATGTAGGGAAATTTTTCTAATTTAAAAGGTTGCATATTATTTGTCAACAACTCAGTTTTCTGGGCTGCAGTTGCAGCATTTATGTTCTTTCTTCCTTATACTATCTGAAAACGTCATTTAATTCCCTCAGCAGTCCCTTCTCTGTTCCCTTCTATTAAAAACAATGATAACACTTAACGTTAATTGCCCTTAGGCAATTTTTGAAAATATATGTATTTGATTTTTACTTTGGTTATATAAAGCATGCTTAAAATAAGGATGTAAAATGCCCCTTCAGATTTGGTCCTTTACTTTTTTCTTCTACTCTTTATTAAAGTTTATTAATACTTTAGTTATAATGGGATACCCATACTGTGACATGACATCAGGGGCCTAAAGCAACCAAAGTGTGATGTGTGAAAGACTTGCTGCCTTCTCTCCCGGAAAATCTTAATAATGAATAATGACTAAAACTGTGTAGAGCAGTAGCACATGTGATACTCTATATTCTATGCTTATTTCCTTGAAGTTCCAGTGTCACCAGTCTCAGCACAAATCTTGGGTCAGCCACGAGCTTAGGTTGATACTTATTACTTCTCCATTTCTCTCATATTGGCTAATGCCACTTCTACTTTCAGAACAGTCCTTTGGTTTACTGATGTCAATTACAACACCCCCCCCACCAAAAAAAAAAAAAGATATCTGAGAAAACATTTTTTTTTCAAACTTCAGTCTCATCAAAAATAGTACAGGGAAGCAAAAATGATGTTCAAGGGAGTGGAAGGAGGAGGAGCTGGAGAAGGGGATGTTACCAGTGCTAAAATTGTGTCATTATATGTCATCAATGTTTAAATCCAATTTTTACCACATATCACAAAATACATATGTATTTGGCTCAAAAATATGGGTAGCTGATATACAGCTTTTCTTCCAAAGGAATGTTGCTGAAAGTAAGCAAAAGAAATTTTGAAAACTTGCATAATTTGTAGGGATTAGCAGGCCCTCTCTGCAGCAGTGTCTATAAGGGCAAATGCCTATACCTTGCCATTCACAGCTAGGCCAACAGTTTCTTAAAAGAGATTTCATGTTTTCAGACATAGAGGAATTTCTTTCACAAGAAGAAACAACATCAGGAAGTGAGTTTGGACTATAGGTGAGATAGGACCTTATTTACTTGGACAAAGGATGCACATGCTTTTATTTATTTAATACTTTTCAATATTAACTCATTTGATTTTCCTAATCACCCTTTGAGGAACATATCATTATCTCCTTATTATATAAATGAGGAATCAGACACTTGGAGGTATAATATAACCTTCCCAGAATTCAAAGTTGTTAATTGTCAGAGCTGACATTTATACTCATGAATTCCGGAGCCCATTCTTTTAAAAATAACATAGTGCAAAGGCAAATTCGGGAAGACAAAAACACATGCCCCATTAAACAGAGGGCCAGGAAGCAATCAGCACACTCATCAAACTGAGTTTTCATAGGAGAAAACTATCAATAGATATTGTCTTATAATCTAGTCTCTTATCTTGCCCAAAGAGTGTGAGCTCCATTAAACAAGAAATCATATCTAGTTGATCTTTATCTCTAGTACCTGGACAGACCTTGGAACATAAATACTCCATACACCTATACCTGATAAATCAAGGAACTTGATAAAAGAGAAATGTAAGGATAAAAACCTGAAATAATTTTTTTAATGTTTATTTATTTTTGAGAGAAAGGGAGAGCAGGGAAGAGTCAGAGAGAGAGGGAGGCAGAGGGTCCAAAGCAGGCTCCATGCTGTCATCACAGAGCTTGATGCACCGCTTGAATTCACGAACCATGAGATCATGACCTGAGCCAAAATTGGATGCTTAACCAACTGAGCAACCCAGGCACCCCTAAAATCCTGAAATTTTATCCGTTGCCTCCATTCTTGGACTTTTGTGTATAACATTCACCCTATTTTGTCAGTAGTATGTGCTGTCTCAGGAGCAATTTTGATTATAAGCATGAATGTCAAAAGAAGAAGTCAATGTTCATCTTATGACTTCCAAATGAGACCCTTGAGACCCAAAGGAGAAATGATAGCCTTGTGACTAGGTATTTTTTGAAGCTCAAAAAATGAAGCCCTAGCATAACTGATTTTCCTATAACACAGAAAGGCAATAAAAGCCCATTCAAGGTTGAGTTCTGGAGAAAATTTTCAGAACTAGGATAAGACAGGAAAAAAAGAAGCAAGAATATAAAACTGAGGTTAAGATATACAGAACATAGTCTGAGAAGTTTCAATACATATGCAATTAGCATCCTAGCCTGAAATTATGGAAGGAAGGAAGGAAGGAAGGAAGGAAGGAAGGAAGGAAGGAAGGGAGGGAGGCAGGCAATATTTAAAGAGATGATGGTCGAGATATTTCCAATACTTACATTCAAGAAACCCCCCAAAATCCCATGTATGATAAACTAAAACAAACAAATCTTCACTTAGATATATAATAGAGTAACTGAAGAACATGAAACACAGATGGGAAACTCCTATAAGCAGCCAATGTGAAAGTATCAGTTATCTCTAGAGGAAAACTATCAAACTGACAGCTGAGATACCCACAGCAACATTGGAAGCCAGAAAAAAAAAAGAAAAAAAAAAACCAAAATGATATCTTCAATATGTTAAGAGAAAATAACTGTCAAGTTAGAATTCTAAATTTATCAAACTAATTTTCAACAAAGCTCAATGTTGCATTTTCTCTACCAACAGACATACAGAATATCTTTCCATTAAAATAAAATTTAGGGGCACCTGGGTGGCTCAGTGGGTTGAGCCATCTGATTTCAGCTCAGGTCATGATCTCACAGTTTTTGAGTTTAAGCCCCACATCTGGCTTAATTGCTGTCAGCACAGAGCCTGCTTCAGATCCTCTGTCCCCCTCTCTCTGCCCATCCCTGGTTCGTGCTCTCTTTCTCAAAAATAAAAATAAATAAATAAATAAACATTTAAAATAATAAATTAAAATCTACACTATAAATAAGGATTGGGAGGACAAGAAAATGGTAAACATGTAGAACAATTTAAACATATCAGAGCAGTACAAAAAATACAGTTTGGTCCTAACCTACAAGGAAAGACAGATCAGGTTTGCAGCAGACATATCCACAGAACCTTGGCAGGCCAGAAAGGAGTGGCAGGATATAATCAGTGTCCTGAATCAGAAAAATATGCAGCCAAGAATTCTTTATCCAGCAAGGCTATCATTCAAAATAGAAGGAGAGATAAAAATTTTCCCAGACAAACAAAAATTAAAGGAGGTTGTGACCACTATACCAGCCCTGCAAGAAATTTTAAGGGGGAGTCTCTGAGGGGAGAAAAGATGAAAAAATATAGATAGATAGATAGATAGATAGATAGATATAGATATATAAATACTAAAACCAACAAAGATTAGAAAGGACCAGAGAACACCTCCAGAAACTCCAACTCTACAAGCAACATGATAGCAATAAATTCATATCTTTCAGTACTCACTCTAATTGTCAATGTACTCAATGCTCCAATAAAAAGACATAGGGTAACAGAATGGATAAGAAAACAAGATCCATCTATGTGTCGTCTACAAGAGACACATTTTAGGCCTAAAGTCACCTTCAGATTGAAAATAAGGGGATGGAGAACCATTTATCATGCTAATGGTCAACAAAAGAAAGCCGGAATAGCCATGCTTATATCAGACAATCTAGACTTTAAAATAAAGACTGTATCAAGAGATGCAGAAGGGAATTATATCATAATCAAGGGGCCTATCCACCAAGAAGACCTAACAATTGTAAACATTTATGCACCAAATGTGGAGGAACCCAAATATATAAATCAATTAATCACAACATAAAGAAACTCATCGATAGTAATACCATAATAGTAGGAGACTTCAACACCTCACTCACAGCAATGGACAGATCATCTAATCAAAAAATCAACAAGGAATGACACACTGAACCAGATGGACTTAACAGATATATTCAGAACATTTCATCCAAAAATAGCAGAATATACATTCTTCTCCAGTGCACATGGAATGGTCATATACTGGGACACAAATCAGCCCTAAGTAAGTACAAAAGGATTGAGATCATACCATGCATATGTTCAGACCACAACGCTATGAAACTTGAAATCAACCACAAGAAAAAACTTGGAAATGTAACAAATACTTGGAGACTGAAGAATATCCTACTAAAGAATGAATGGGCTAACCAAGAAGTTAAATTAAAAATTATATGGAATTTAATGAAAATGATAATACCACAACCCAAAACCTCTGGGACACAGCAAAGGTGGTCATAAGAGGAGCATATATAGCCATCCAGGCCTTCCTACAGAAGGAAGAAAGATCTCAGATATACAACCTAACCTTATGCCTTAAGGAGCTGGAAAAGGAACAGCAAATAAAGCCCAAAACCAGCAGAAGACAGGAAATAACAAAGATTAGAGAAGAAATTAATGCTATTGAAACCAAAAAAACAGTAGAACAGATCAATGAAACCAGAAGCTGGTTCTTTGAAAGAATTAACAAAATTGATAAACCACTAGCCAGTTTGATCAAAAAGAAAAAGGAAAGGACCCACATAAATAAAATCCAGAATGAAAGAGGAAAGATCATAACCAACACAACAGAAATAAAAACAATAATAAGAGAATACTATGAGCAATTATATACCAATAAAATGGGCAATCTGGAAGAAATGGACAAATTCCTAGAAACATATACACTACCAAAACTGAAACAGGAAGAAATAGAAAATTTGAACAGATCCATAACCGGTAAGGAAATCGAATTAGTAATGAAAAATCTGCCAAAAAACAAGAATCCAGGGCCAGATGGCTTTCCAGGGGAATTCTACCAAACATTTAAGGAAGAGTTAACACCTATTCTCTTGAAGTTGTTCCAAAAAATAGAAATGGAAGGAAAACTCCCAAACTCTTTCTATGAAGCCGGCACTACCTTGATTCCAAAACCAGACAGAGACCCCACTAAAAAGAAGAACTATAAACCAATTTCCCTGATGAACATGGATGCAAAAATCCTCAACAAGATATTAGCCAACTGGATACAACAAAACATTAAAAAAATTATTCACCACGACCAAGTGGGATTTATACCTGGGAGGCAGGGCCAGTTCAATATCCATAAAAGAATCAATATGATTCATCACATCAATGAAAGAAAGGACTAGAACCACATGATCCTCTCAATAGATGCAGAGAAAGCATTTAACAAAATACAGCATCCTTTCTTGATAAAAACCCTCAAGAAAGTAGGTATAGAAGGATCATACCTCAAAATCATAAAAGCCATATATGAAAGACCCAACACTAATAACATCTTTAATGGAGAAAAACTGAGAGCTTTCCCCCTAAGGTCAGCAACAAGACAGGGATGTCCACTCTCACCACTGTGATTCAACATAGTCTTAGCCTCAGCAATCAGACAACACAAAGAAACAAAATACATCCAAATCAGCCAGAAAGAGGTCAAACTTTCACTCTTCACAGATGGCATGATACTCTATATGGAAAACCCAAAATATTCCACCAAAAAACTGTTAGAAATGATCCATGAGTTCTGCAAAGTTGCAGGATATAAAATCAATGCACAGAAATCGGTTGAATTCCTATACACCAACAATGAAGCAACAGAAAGAGAAATCAAGGAATCAATCCATTTACAATTGCACCAAAAACCATAAAATACCTAGGAATATATCTAACCAAAGAGGTAAAAATCTATACATGGAAAGCAATAAAAAGCCTATGAAAGAACTTGAAGAAGGCCCCCCAAAATTGAAAAATATTCCATGCTCCTGGATAGGAAGAACAAATATTGTTAAAATGTCGATACTACCCAAAGCAATCTACATATTTAATGCAATCCCTATCAAAATAACACCAGTATTCTTCACAGAGCTAGAACAAATAATCCTAAAATTTGTATGGAACCAGAAAAGACCCCAAATAGCCAAAGCAATCTTGAAAAGGAAAACCAAAGCAGGAGGCATCACAATCCCAGACTTCAAGCTATACTACAAAGCTGTAACCATCAAGACAGTATGGTACTGGCACAAGAACAGACACTCAGATCAGTGGAACAGAATAGAGGACCCAGAAATGGACCCACAAATGTATGGCCAACTAATCTTTGACAAAGCAGGAAAGAATATCCAGTGGAATAAAGACGATCTCTTCAGCAGGTGGTGCTGGGAAAACTGGACAGCGACATGCAGAAGAATCAACCTGGACCACTTTCTTACACCATACACAAAAATAAACTCAAAATGGATGAAAGACCTAGTGTAAGACAGGAAACCATCAAAATCCTTGAGGGGAAAGCAGGCAAAAACCTCTTTGATCTTGGCCGCAGCAACTTCTTACTCAACACGTCTCTGGAGACAGGGAAACAAAAGCAAAAATGAACTATTGGGACCTCATCAAAATAAAAAGCTTCTACACAGCAAAGGAAACAATCAGCAAAACTAAAAGGCAACCAACGGAATGGGAGAAGATATTTGCAAATGACATTTCTGATAAAGGGTTAGTATACAAAATCTATAAAGAATTTATCAAACTCAATACCCAAAAAACAAATAATCCAGTGAAGAAATGGGCAAAAGACATGAATAGACACGTCTCCAAAGAAGGCATCCAGATGGCCAACCACCACATGAAAAAATGCTCAACGTCACTTATCATCAGGGAAATACAAATCAAAACCACAATGAGATACCACCTTACACCTGTCAGAATGGCTAACATTAACCACTCAGGCAACAACAGATGTTGGCTAGGATGTGGAGAAAGAGGATCTCTTTTGCACTGTTGGTGGCAATGCAAGCTGGTGCAGCAACTGTGGAAAACAGTATGGAGGTTCCTCAAAAAACTAAAAATAGAACTACCCTACAACCCAGCAATTGCACTACTAGGCATGTACCCAAGGGATAAAAAAATCATATGACTTCACTCATATGAGGACTTTAAGAGACAAAACAGATGAACACAAGGGATGGGAAACGAAAATAATATAAAAACAGGGACGGGGACAAAACAGAAGAGATTCATAAGTATGGAGAACAAACTGAGGGTTACTGGAGGGGTTGTGGGAGGGGAGATGCGCTAAATGGGTAAGGGGCACCAAGGAATCTACTCCTGAAATCACTGTTGCACTATATGCTAACTGATTTGGATGTAAATTTTAAAAATAAAAAATAAAATAAAAAAATACAGTTTGGGGTCCTTAATGTCAATTTGGAGCTTCAAAATGATGTTTTTAATTCATATGGTCTCATCATAGGTGTATTAGTGTCTTATAGCTGCTGTCACAAATTGCCACAACTTAGTGGCTTAAAACAACACAAATTTATTACATTGCAGTTCTATTGGTCTCATGCTAAATCATGAGTCTGGGGAGGGCGGTGTTTCTACTGGAAGCTCTAGGGCAGCTTTAGGAAAGAATTTATTTCCTTGCTCTTTCTAGTTAGAAGCCTTCCTCTATGGAGGTGTGGAGGTCGTCTGTCTTCCTTGGCTTGTCGCCACATTCCTTCATCTTCAAAACCAGCAAGGTTGGGGTGAGTCTTTCTCATGCCATCTCTCTGGCTCTTCCCTTCTCCCTCCCTCTTCCACTTACAAGGACTCTTGTGATTACATTAGCCCTGGCCAGATAATCCAGAAAAATCTTCCATATCAATGTCAGCTAATTAGCAACCTTGATTCCAACTGCCACCTGAATTTCTCATTGACATGTAACAGATTACATTCATAGGTTCCAGGCATTAGGGCATAAACATATTTAAGATGCCATTATTCTTCCACTACAATATGCTTCTCTTTACCAGTTTTTAATATACAGTAAACCATGTCCAGTCATGCAGAATTTTTATATTAAGGTAAACTTTGCTTATAAGCTAATCTTAATCATAAAAATACTAGTGACAAGGTAGACAATAAGTAGAGAATCAAAGAGGTTTGGAGACTGTTTCATAGTTACTTCTAAAGGTAAAAAAAATATTCTATGGCCCAGCAATTCTACTTTTAGGCATTTCCCCAAGATAAATGTAAATATATGTTCACAAAAAGGCTTGTATGTGAAAGTTCATAGCAGCTTTATTTATAAAAGCCAAAAGCTGGTAACAGCCCAAGTGTTCATGAACAGTAATATAGGTAAACAAATCATGATATATTCAGGAAAGGAATAAATTACTGATGTAACAACAATATGGATGAATCATACACAAAAGCACTTTATTGAGTGAAAGAAACCATATCAATAACTACAAAGGAATACATACTATATGATTCTTTACTTGAAATCCTAGAATAGGCATAATAATTCATGATAGAAGTCAGAATGTTTTGGGAAAGTAACTGGAAAGGGACAAAATGGAATTTTTGAGAGTGTTTGGGTGGTGGTTACTGTGTCATTCAAATTGTCTATCAAAGTTCCCTGGTAACTACCTAGATAGCGTCTGAGTAACTTCAAACTTCACTTGTCTTGTACGTAGTTTTAGTTCCTTTGCTATTAAATTTACTCTCAGACATTCTCACTCTTGTTAAAATTACTTGTAGGGAATCAGTAAAAAGCTCCATTTATTTGGATCCAAACAAAGTAGCCAAACACATATATTGCCCCAATTTAAACATTTTCCCATAAGCATAACTATTTTCAGAGAACAAATGTCCTTGCCTTTCTCTCATGGGCTGTTGCTTTATGTATTTCTCTTCCAAATTGATAATCCACAATGACTGTACTCAGTGCCACAGGAGAGGAGTACATTACTGCAGGCTCATTACCTTTAAAAAGGTGTGTATCTATTTCTCATTAATTAGAATGAAATAAGATCAAATAATAGACCAATTCATGATAATTTCTGTTCTTGTAATTGACATCATCAAACAAATGAATTCAAGAACAATGGATATTTCCAATTAGAATTTCTTCAACCTTATTTACATTCAATTTTCCCTTATAAAAATTTAAATTCAATCAATTTTTATTTACTGAGAGTATATCTGTAAGAAGCTCACACTAATTAGATCTGAAGTACAAAATTCAATTATATAAGGTAGGTCAGGTTGAACTCATTTGTCAAACTTCAAATTATAAGTAACTTTTAGATAGTTTCTTGCTATATACTTACACCTTCCAGGTCAAAATCCTTTGTATAAGTAACTTTAAAAAACCAAATGCTTTGGGGCATCTGGGTGGCTCAGTAGGTTAAACCTCCAACTTTGGCTCAGATCATGATC
This sequence comes from Lynx rufus, assembly GCF_022079265.1. Lineage (NCBI taxonomy): Eukaryota > Metazoa > Chordata > Mammalia > Carnivora > Felidae > Lynx > Lynx rufus. The sequence goes on along the minus strand of NW_025814827.1, from coordinate 28,578,275 downwards.
TCTCAGTTTGTGAGTTTAAGCCCCACGTCGGGCTCTGTGCTGACAGCTCAGAGCCTGGAGCCTGCTTCAGATCCTGTGTCTTCCTGTCTCTCAGCCCCTCCAATGCTCACACTCTGTCTCTCTCTGTCTCTCAATAATAAATAAACATTAAAAAAATCCTTTGAACTTCACATTTGCTTATCCTTATCAATCTATGGAACACCATTCCACTTATTTGTCCAAAACTAAGGGTGACATGCCAAATTTACTGTTTGAAATATAGCTGGCACACAATCTTACATTAGTTTCAAGCGTAAAACATAGTGATTCGACAACTCTATACATTATTCTATGCTCATCACAAGTATAGCCATCTGTCACCATACAACACTATTACAATACCAATGATTACATTCCCTTTGCTATTCCTTTCATCCTGGTGATATCCTGGTTACATGTCAGTTTTAATTATCTTTCCACTAATTGCAAAAATAGTACCTTTCCGAAAAAATTTCCAAATAAACCCTAAGTTTTGAAACTTATTTTTCTCTTTCGTTCCATTTTTCTGAACATTTAATAACATCTGGGGCCACATATTTAGTTCTCAACTTTGAAGTTAATTTAGAATAAACTATGGATCTCAATTTGCCAATGAATCAGTAAAGAAATAGTTACCTTTTTATTTTTTCAACTCAAATTCATCCTTATAAACATGTGCAAAATTAAACCAATTAAAGAGTGAGCATATGTGCATACTGACAAAATATGCCAATATTTAGCATTCAATGTGTTACGGGTCCCTAACAAAACTCAACAAAAGGTAGTCTTAAAATGTATCACACTATTTCTACACATAAAACATACTTTCTACAGAGCACTTCCCGGGCTGCGGACACTGCTCTGCGGGAGGAAGGAGACCAGAGATCAGCCCACTGCTGTACCTGTGTCAGATCCCTCTGGTCTGACTGAACCCAGTTTGGCCTGCTCAGCCTCAGCAGCGGCGGGCCGTAGCTCCTACTGGAAATTACACGACACAGAATATTTGGGGTGAGTGACGTCTTCTTGAAAGACCTTCGAGAATTACGGAAGGAAAAAAAAAATAATGCATTTAAGAAAGTGGTAAAGTTTGGAAAGGGGAGGGAAAAAAAAATCCCTGATATTCAACTGGGCTGAATGCTTAGATGTCGGTGGACATGAATAGCCAGGGGTCTGACAGCAATAAAAAGGACTATGACCCAAATTGTGAGGAGGAGGAAGAAGATGAGGACCCCTGGGGCACGGAGGTCTACTATGTGGGAGTAGCCAGTGATGTGGAGCAGCAGGGGGCCAATGCCTTTGATCCTGAAGAGCACCAGTTTACCTGTTTGACCTACAAGGAGTCTGAGGGTGCCCTCAATGAGCACATGATACCTAGCCTCTGTCCTAAAAACCACTGATATTTACTGCCACCAGTGCATCCTCTCTATGGCACTGGTATCTCATTCAGTTGCTAAACTTATATTAGTTAATTTCCACTGGCAATTTGCAGAGATATTGGACACATACGAGTCTAATTCTGCTCAACCTCTCATTGAAGCTCAAGTTCAGCCCTGTTCCTTGAAACGTGTCCCCACAGCCCACCCCCTCATCATTGTGCAGTGTGTATGCAGTTTGCGCAGAAGGAAAACCTGCTCTCTCCTGCCTGTCAGCACTTTTGCCATAGCTTCTGGGAGCAGCCCCGTTTATACTTGTCGAGGATGGTGCGGGTGTGGGAGTCTCTGGAATGGCTCAGGATCCGCCACTCCAAACACCAGAGGACTTTGTGTGCTTCCACTGTTGCCCAATGAAGAATTAAGAGACAAATACAAGCATTACCACTTGAGGGACTATGTGGAGAGTCATCACCAGCTCCAGCTTTGCCCTGGTCCAGACTGCCTTCATGGCTATTTGGGGACAGGGGCCCAGAGCTTGCAGAGTATAGTGCAATAAGTGCAACCAAGTCTTATGCTTCAAGCGGCGGACGTACCGCGTCCCCACAGACTGCGCTACAATCCGGAAATGGCTCACGAAGCATGCTGAACGGCCAACTACATTAGGGATGACATTAAAGACTGTCCCAAGTGCGACACCTGCATTGAGAATGAAGGCTGCAATCACATGCAATGCTCCAAGTGTAAACATGACTTGTGCAGAATATGTCTAGGAGACTGTTAAGACCCATGGCACGAGTACTATGAGCGCAGTTGGTACAAGGAGAACCCTGACATTGTCAAGCCCAGGCCAGGGAGGCCCTCAAGAAATACTTGTTCTACTTTGACAGATGGGAAAACCACAAGAGCTTGCAGCTGGGGGTGCAGACATACCAGCAAATTCCTGAGAAGATTCAGGATAGGGCCATGAATAATCTGGGGACCTGGAATGAGCGGCAGTACCTACAGAATCCTGCCAAGCTCTTGGTCAAGAGCCAGTACACCCTGCAGGACACTTACTCTTTGCGTGTTACACGGAGTCTGGACCGAGGAAGAAGCTCTTTGAATACCAGCAGGCTCAGCTGGAGGCTGAGATGGAAAACTTGATGTGGAAAGTGGAGTGTGCAGACAGAAACGACAGAGGGGACGCAGAGAACTGGACAGATGCACGTAGCAGTGGAAGAGAAACTGGCTGAAGGATTCCCATGACAGCTAGGTTGGGACATGGATGTGAAGGCATGAGGGAGATGTGGTTGTGAGATCTCCCAGCTGCCATCCTGTATGCTGTAGGCTTTGCCTTTCAGGACCCAGGCAACAGCTGAGGCCCACACTCCTGAGAGACACTGGCCACACACGACTCGGTTGATTTCTGTTTTCTTCTCATCTTTTTGCATTTTGTTTCTACTAGGGTAAAGGACATGTTGAACTGGCCTCTTTTCAGGACTTTTAATCCCCCCTGGGTGGTTGCTGGTAGGGAAAGTTTTTTTCTGAATGACTATTGATAGTTTTACAACCTATATAGTTTTCAAAGTTTCTATAATTATACAAAAAAATAAGCAAACCACAGAATTATACAGAATCCTTTAAAAAATAAATTGGCATTTGTGTGTTTAAAAAAATACTCTGTACAGAGTTCAATGATATTTGTTTAATTGAGCTCAATTCACATTGCTATTCACACAATACACGTTTTAGATGATACTGAATTTAAAAACATTTAAAAGCCATCTTCAGATTGAGGGATTACTTATTTGCCAGAGGAAGGATATTAAGTCCCTCAGAGAAATATAAACTCACAAGTCTGTTTTCTGTGCTGCCCAATACGATGTTTTCTGCAATTTCTTCTAGATCTGTACAAATCTTAGTCAGTAGACTTAGACTCAAATATTATTAGGAAGGATTCACCCTCTGTTTGGGGAAAACCAGTTTAAATTTGTATATAACAGAAAAGCTTCCCTAGACGATTCAATTGTTAGCACAATTTTCTTCAGGAACCAAAGAATTTAAAAAGAATTACCTTGTGGACACTGTATGCTTTGTTAATTAAATTTCGTATAAGTCATACTTAACTCCTTTCTATCATTGTGAATGACATTTACTCAATTTTATGGTATTCCTAAATAAATCCAATCTGACTTAATTCTTATTTGTCTCTCCCAAAATCCTTTACTTAGCTTATCACTACAGGGAATCAAAATTAGACCTATGTATAATGACTTTGTATTTATACCCATTGCATACTCACTGGCCACACTACCTTGTCTGACTGTTAGCATGTAAAAACACTCTCCCTACTTGAATCCAGACCTTTATCAGCTATGCTCACTAGGGTTCCCTGATTTAAAAGAAAAGCATCAGGATTACCCTGGGATCCACCGTGATAAACCCTCCAATTCCCCATGAATCTAATGTAGCTTCTTCCACTGTTAATGAGAAGGTCCTTCGGACAGCTTCAGTTGAAGTGAATGTTTATGCCCAGAAATTCCTTTATCATTAAATATGGGGCGCCTGGGTGGCGCAGTCGGTTAAGCGTCCGACTTCAGCCAGGTCACGATCTCGCGGTCCGTGAGTTCGAGCCCCGCGTCAGGCTCTGGGCTGATGGCTCAGAGCCTGGAGCCTGTTTCCGATTCTGTGTCTCCCTCTCTCTCTGCCCCTCCCCCGTTCATGCTGTCTCTCTCTGTCCCAAAAATAAATAAACCTTTATCATTAAATATAACAACTGCACTGACCACACATTTCTTTGTGTTCAGTGTTGCCAAATTACAGTTTATTCTATTGCATACACTATACTTCTCTAACCCCCTCCATATTTAGCCTAAACCTAGGAGCAGTCATTTTATACCTAACTAGATGCTAACGGATGAAAGTAAAAAGATGCCAAGAAATAGATAATCTCATCTGTCCGAGAGAGAGAGAGAGAGAGAGAGAGAGAGAGAGAGAGAGAGACTTCAGGCTAATTCAAAATTGTTTATCAGAAATAATCATAAGACCATTGAAAGCATGATAACCTTGAGTGTTCAGCAATTGTGTGTTTTGCCCAGACATCACTTATTGAGTATGTCCTGTGAGTATCACTGCAGTAGGCATTGTGAGAGATACAGAATATATTAACTGAGTCATAAAGTAAGTCCACAAGTGACTGGTGAATTTGGTCTCTAAAAGAGTAGCATATTTGCCTCATGGTTGACTGTGGCATTGAAGATAAAACTGGAGGCCCAGGGTCATGCTGTTTGTCCTTGAGTCACTCACTGTCACTCACTTTCTGGTTGGGGGAGTCACTGATTGGTAAATAACTACAGATCCCTTCATGGGATGAGGGCAATGATTAGAAGGGATCATCTTCTGGAAGCTTTGATAGAAGTTATAATTCTGCAAGTATGCCAGCATTAACTTTTCTCCACTGTCTGACCCTCCATGTAGGATATTCAAGAGTTGTACAGCATATCCTTAATATTCCTTTTTTTTTTTGTACCCTTTATATGAAACTTCCTTATTTTGATGGTTTCCCGTTTTGGTTTTAAAATGGTGAATTTGTTCATTTGTCTAAGAGGTTAGTATCCTTTGCTGCTGGGTCTTCCCTCTGCATCCACAATAGCAAATTTTATCTGCTTCGTAGACATTCACATTTGCTTAATCTCAAGGTGATGTCCATTTTTTTGTTTTAACTGGGACATGTGGCCCAAATTATTGTGCTTTTTTTTTTCATGTGGATCAATTTTCTTTTTAATTTCTCCCACTCTCAGGAGTAAAGGGTAGACCTGCTTGGGGTTCTGTATATTGGGCTAGTCTCAACTGAGGTCACATAGCCTGGATGAGATCATACAAAATGTGAAATTCCAGGAAAGTTAGCTTCAGCTAAAACCCTATAGGGCCCATTTGCAGGCCAACAACTTTCATGTCAAATTCAAACCCAAACGTTAGAGACTACAGGGTCACATCATAATCTCAGGGTTAGCAGTGGAGAGAATGCTTAATGATGTCCTGTCTTTCAACTCCTAGTGATTTAATCACACTGTCTTTTATCTTTTATGATGATGAGTTATTGTGAAGCTCTGCCCCCTTTAGGTAAGGCCAATGTTTGAAGCAGCAATAAATTTTCCAAATTCCATTGTCCAGGGTTTGAATTCTCTTTCCACTTTCATAGCTCTCCATTTGTACACAGGTACTCTAAAAGTCATTGAAGACCATGAATTCTACTCTTACATTGTCCCTTGCCTACAGTATGTTCTCTAATTCTCCCAGGCAATTTCCCAGTTTTCCTCTAGGTAGACAGCTTGTCCCTAAGAATTTGAAGGCAATTTTTATTGAAGACTATTTTTAGGAGGCAAGCATAATTTCAGCAATGGAAAAATACAGGAGATATAGAAAGACAGATCTTCCCATCATCTATGGTTCTGTTCTAGACACTACCTCTGTGGTTTGAAATACATAATTGAGGGAATCATCTTTAGTTTGTTACTTTGGGTATCCACCAGACAAAGATTAAATTTTAGAAATGCTAAACCTTCCGTCAGTTAGGCTCAAAAAATATGTATTGGTGCTATTATTTGTTTCACACTGTCTTAGGTTTGTAACTGAATTGTACAAGTCAGTATAAGACATTCTATTTTCTAAGCTTGTAAACAGGTTTTTGTAAAAAAAAAAAACTTAAAAATCAAATCAGAGAAAGATAAACAGACTGTATAAATACATACTAGAATGTATGGTGTAAACAAGTGCTACATGCTTTAGGAAACAGGAAATTAATGTTTTGTGGAGAAATCATGGTGGATGACCTGGACAAGTTCTGAGTTATAACTGATCTTAAAGTGTAAGTCCAATAACAAAAAGAGTAATAAAGCACATTGGCATTCTAGATACATTATCAAAAGTGTTGACATGGTGTTCTCTTTATTCTAAATCTCTAAACAAGTATTATTTCAGATAAATCTTTAAAACAGTCTGAAAGCAATGATGTCCTTCTGTCACCTGATGATGAATGAGATGCTTATTGGTATCCTTTTCCTTTCTAAAATGGAACTACACATAAACATAAGTATAGATAACCCATACATAAATGGACCTAAAACAGATAATAAAAAATTCTTTAGATCATGAAATAGCTAAAGTAGAAATGATAGGAGAAAGTCTAGAATAGTCTATAGACTATTTACCCTTATCCCCACTCACTGTTTTATGGTTCAATAACAGGCATGTTTGGAGCAGTTATGGTCAGCTAAGGTGTGCAAGGGTAATTATCCTTAGGTTCTTACCTCATTTTCTGAATGTATGCAATTTGTCTTAAAAACATCAAATAAACTCCTTAAACAATTATAGAAAGACTGAGGATGGCTCTGAAATGTGTGAATAGACCCCATTATGAGGGAATTGCCATTCCAACACAGACTGGCATGGGATAAAGGAAGATCTATCTATGGAAGTTGAAGAAAGAGATAGTCAAAACAAAACAAAGACAGGAACTACTCTTGGCTAAACAATCATTATTTTGAGAGAAATCATTAGAGTTCAACTTCAAAACCAAAATGTATATATAACCTTGTAGTATAATTTAATAATTTAAATACAGTTCTATTAGGTAATTAAAATATAATTCAGAGTATTAGTCACTCTTTTTTAAAGGAGAAATGATCACCACAATCAAGCTAATTAACATATCCCTCATGTCACATAGTTACTATATGCTTTTAAATTTTTTTTTATGTTGGTTTGTGATGAGAACACTTAAGATCTATCCTCTTAGCAAATTTCAAGTATATAATGGAGTACTGCTAATGTACTCACCATGCTATATGTTATATTCCCAGAACTTACTCATCTTGCATAACTGAACATTTGTGTCCTTTGACCATATCTCCCTATTTACTTTTCACCCTAGCCCCTGACAACCACCATTCTGCTCTTTGCTTTAATGTGCTTGACTATTTTATTTTATATTCCACATAAGTGGTATCATGCAGTATTTTTCTTTCTGTGTCTGGCTTAGTTCACTTAGCATAATGCTGTCCAGATTCATCCATTTGTCACAAATGGAAGGATTTCCGTCTTTTTTTATGCCTCAATAGTATTCTGTTGTGTATTATAATGCTACATTTTCTTTATCCATTTATTTGTCAATTGACATTAAGGTTGTTTCCGTATCTTGCCTATTGTGACCAGCACTGCAGTGAAACGGGGGTGCCCATATCTCTTTGAGATACTAATTTCATTAACTCCACATATTATACCCAGAAATAGGTATTGTTGAATCCTATGGTAGTTCTTTTGTTTATTTATCTGTGTACACACACACGCACATACACACACACACACACACACACACACACACACACACACATAAGTTTGCAGTTTTATTTAAATTCTAGTTAGTTAATATACAGTATAATATTAATTTCAGGTGTAGATTTAGTGATTCATTATTTACATATAACAACCAGTGCTTATCACAAGTGCCCTGCTTAATACCCATCACCTATTTAACCCATCTCCCCACCCACCAATCCTCTATCAACCATGTGTTCAGGGGCACCTGGGTGGCTCAGTCGGCTGGGCATCCGAATTTGGCTCAGGTCATGATCTCACGGTTGGTGGGTTTGAGCCCCGCACCGGGCTCTGTGCTGACAGCTCAGAGCCTGGAGCCTGCTTCAGATTCTGTGTCTCCCTCTTCTCTGCCCCTCCCTGACTCCTGCTCTATTTCTCTCTGTCTCAAAAATAAATAAATATTAAAAAAAAATTAAGAAATGTTTGTTTGTTTGTTCTTTATAGTTTTATGATTTGCCTCTCCATCTGCCCCCCCCCCATGTTCATCTGTTTTGTTTCTTTTTAAAATTTATTTATTTATTTTTGAGTTACTTCACCTACAGTGCAGTATTGGTTTCAGGAGTAGAATTTAGTGATTCATCACTTACATATAACACCCAGTGCTCATCCCAACCAGTGCTCTCCTTAATGCCCATCACCCATTTAGCCCATCCCCCCACTCCCCTCTCCTCTAGCAACCCTCAGTTTGTTCTCTGTATTTAACAATCTCTTATATTTACCTCCCTCTCTGTTTTTATCTTATTTTTGCTTCCCTTCCCCTATGCTCATCTGTTGTGTTTCTTAAATTCCACATATGAGTGAAATCATATGATATTTGTCTTTTCTGAGTTATTTTGCTTAGCATAAGAGTCTCAAGCTCCATCCACATCATTGCAAATTGAAAGATTTCATTCTCTTTTATGGCACACTTTATCCATTCATCAGTCCATGGACATTTGGGCTCTTTCCATGATTTTACTATTATTGATAATGCTGCTCCAGGGTGTATATATGCCTTCAAATTAGCATTTTTGTATCCTTTGGGTAAATACCTAGTAGTGAAATTGCTGCGTTGTAGGGTAGTTATATTTTTAACTTTTTGAAGAATATCCATACTATTTTCCACAGTGGCTACACCAGTTTGCATTCCTAGTAACAGTGTAAGAGAATGCCCCTTTCTCTGCATCCTTGCCAACACCTGTTGGTTTCTTGTGTTATAATTTTAGCCATTCTGACAGGTGTGAGGTGATATCTCATTGTCGTTTTGCTCTGTATTTCCCTGATTCCCTGATGATGAGTGATGTTGAGCATCTTTTCAGGTGTCTGTTAGCCATCTATATGTCTTCTTTGGAAAAATGTCTATTCATGTCTTCTGCCCATTTTTTAACTGAACCAGTTGTGTTTTTTTTTGAGGGGGAGGTTGAGTTTTATAAGTTCTTTATACATTTTGGATACTAATCCTTTACCAGATATGTCATTCAAAAATACATTCTTCTATTCTGAAGGTTGCCTTTTAGTTTTGTTGATTGTTTCCTTCGCTGCGCAGAAGCTTTTTATCTTGATCGAGTCCCAATAATTTATTTTTGTTTTTCGCCTCAGGAGATGTATTTGGTAAGAAGTTGCTATGGCCAATGTCAAAGAGGTTCCTGCCTCTGTTCTCTTCTAGAATTTTGATGGTTTCCTGTCTCACATTTAGTCTTTCATCAATTTTGAATTTATTTTTGTGTATGATGTAAGAGGCCATATATGAAAACCCACACCTAATATCTTTCTCAATGGGGGAAAACTGAGAGCTGTTCCTCCATGGTCAGTCAGGAACAAGTGAGGGATGTCCATTCTCACCATTGTTATTTTAACATACTAGTAGGAAGTCCTAGCCTGAGCAATCAGACAATACAAAGAAACAAAAGGCATACAAATTGGCAAGGAAGAAGTCAAACTTTCACTATTTGCAGATGACATGATATTCTATGTAGAAAACCTGAAAGATTCCCCCCAAAAATTGCTAGAATTGATGTAGAATTCAGTAATGTCACAGGATACAAAATCAATGTACAGAAATCAGTTGCATTTCTAAACTCCAGTAATGAAGCAGCAGAAAGAGAAATCAAGGAATTGATCCCATTTACAATTGCACCCAAAACAGTAAGATACCTAGGAATAAACCTAACTAAAGAGGTAAAAGAACTATACTCTGAAAACTATAAAACATTTAGAAGAGAAATTTTAGATGATACAAAGAAATAGAGAAACATTCCATGCTCATGGATTAGATGAACAAATATTGATAAAATATCTACACTATGCAAAGGAATCTACACATTTAATGCAATCCCTATCAAAATGCCAACAGCAGTTTTCACATAGCTAGAACAAACAATCATAAAATTTATACGGAACCACAAAAGACCCCTAATAGCCAAAACGATCTTGAAAAAGCAAAGCAAAGCTAGAGGCATCACAATTCCAGACTTCAAGTTATATTACAATGCTGTAGTGATCAAGACAGCATGGTACTGAATCAATGGTACTAGATCAACGGACCAGACAAGAGCACCCGGAAATAGACGCATATCTATATGGTCAACTAATCCTCAACAAAGCAGAAAGAATATCCAATGGAAGAAAGACAGTCTCATGCAAAATGCTAAATAATGAAATTGGTAGTTCTGTTTAAAAAACAAAACAAAACAAAACAAAACAAAAAACCCATCTCTACACTATTTTCCATGATGCCTATACCAATGTACATTCCCACAAACAGTGCACAAGGGCTCTCTTTTCTCCACATCCTCAATACGTATTGTATCTTGTCTTCTTGGTAATAGACATTCTGACAGATGTGAGGTGATAACTCCTGATGATTGGTGATATTGTCTTCAGAAAAATGCCATTCAGGTCTTTTGCCCATTTTTAATCAGATTATTTATTTTTGTTTGTTTATTTGGTCTTTTTTTTTTTTTGCCACTGAGTTGAGTTTCTTATATATTTTGGATGTTAACCTCTTGTTAGATATATGGTTTGCAAATGTTTACTCTCATTGAATAGGTTGCCTTTTCACTCTTTTGTTTCCATTGCTGTGCAGAAGCTTCTCTTAGTTTGATATAATTCCACTCGTGTATTTTTGCTTTTGTTATTTATGGTTTTGATGTCTCACTCAAAAAATCATCACCAAGACCAACATCAAGAAGCTCTACCCTGTTTTCTTCTAGTAGCTTTATGGTTTCAAGTATTACATTTAAATGTTTAATCTACTTTGAGTCAATTTTGTAAGTAACATGAGATAAGATCCAAATTCATTCTTTGGTTTGTGGAGATTCAGTTTTCCTAACATCATTTATTAAGGAGACCATTTTCCCCCATTTTGTATTCTTGGGAAACTTGTCAAAGATCAGTTGACTATAAATGCATGGATTTATTTCTTAAGCAGTTCTTGAGGAATTCTTTTTTATTTTCTATTAAAGAGAAGTAGTGGAAACTTATGAACCCAGCCAACAATTCATGAAAGTGTAATAGTACTAACAATGGTCAGAAATATTTAAAAAAGAACAACTTTCAGAGAATTACACATGAACAAGGCTTATTAACTGTAGGTTTGCCACACATTATCTAAATTAATTTTCTGAAAAATATGCAAAAAAACTATATTTTACTTTTTTTAAGCTATCAGATGAAATCAAATGCCATAGCTTTCTTTAGAAGAATTCTAGAAATTTTTGTACATTTCCAACTGGTGACAGAAGCACTAACTACCTCAAAAGAACCTTTTCAAAAATGTTTTTATTATTTATTTATCTTGAGAGAGAAAAAGTGAGAGAGAGAATGAGCAGGGGACAGGCAGAGAGAGAAGGAGAGAGCCTGCTTGGGAGCAGGCTCTACCTTCTCAGCACAGAGCCTGACGTGGGCCTTGATCCCAAGAAACATGAGATCATGACCTGAGCAGAAATCAAGAGTCAGCTGCTTAACTGACTGAGTCACCCAGGCATTCCTCAAAAGAACCTTTTTAAATGGTATCTTCCTTCCATTTTTAATTCCTGAAGGATTTATATGTTTCATACAGTCATTGAAACTTCTGAGCACCAAAAACATTCCTAACAGTGATTAGAGTTGAAAATAGATTTGTTTTTACTCTGTTATTCTAATTTATGTGACTTTGAAATCAAAGTATTTATTTTTATGTCTTTATTCTTTTTTTTTCTCTATTACTAATTATCAAGTATGATTTCAAGATATATCAAGGGTACACTGAAGACTATTTTTCATAGTTTACATGCCTCAGATGGTTTAAAAGAAATACATAATTGTGAGTAGGACTTTTGAAAATTCATCAATTCTATTTAAAATATAAATTCAGCAACCAAACTCAATCAATTAATCTGTATTTAAGATAGGTTATTTTGCCTGAAATTTTCTTTTAAAAATCTTGTGTCTGACCACTGGATTTCTTCCATTACAAGATCAGTAATTGGTGGCAGAAAAAAAAATGACCCATGAAATTTAATGGTAGGTCATCATAAGTTTATTAAAAATATCAAGTTTTCCTCAGAAAAAAAGGCCATTTGAGTCTAATCCAAATGGAAAAATATGAAAAAAATAATAATTTTTTGATAAGCAGTCTAATTGATGTGCTACTTTGAGTATATGGGACTTTAGAATTGTGATATTCTCATTCATTCATCTCTCATATATTAAATGATTTTTGAATACCTACTGCAAACAAAACATCATAAATATGTACATGTTATTTAACCCTTAGAGTAACAGTTCACAGCAGTAAGTTAGGTAAGATCTGTTCTTGTTTGTCATATGGAATTCTGTTTATTATTCACCTCTGTCAAACATGAATAATATTTACCCTATGGAGTACTACAAGTAAACATTCCGCGGTTTTAGAAGTCGAAATTCTGATAGGCTATGCAGAAGATGCAGAAATGTACAGCTTCACTTCATTATACACTGTATAAAAATGTGGATAAGTATTATCTTGATAGAGAGATGAGAGTTGGAGTGATGGTATTCAACACAGTTTCCTGTGTGCTTTAAATTGCAACATAAGGGAAATAAATATTGCACACAATTCTTTCGGGAAAAAAAGATAAGGAAACTTGATTCCATAATACAGCACTTTTCTTGAAGCTAAATTTAAAAGACCTAAGGTAGACAAAAAGGAGGAGATGTGTAGGGAATATAAACAAGGCAAACCTGGTTTTATAAAATGATATTTAAGAGAGAAGGTACAGTGCCATGTCCACAGATTCAAGCTAAGGAGCATCTCTGCACATTTCTGCCTTTCTTATTTTTCAAGAGAAAGGGTTATATGCCACAAAGCTGACAATAAAAGAAGTGTTTGGAAATTCAGTGCTTTTATCTTGAATATAACATCTAAGAGAAATGGAAAGCCTGCATTTTTTATCTGCGCAAAAGCAAATTCAAAAGATTATTACTTTTTATCCTCTTGGTGATATTGCCATAGGCTTTAATTAAATATTTCTCCCCCCACACCTACCCTTTAAATTTGTGACTGAGTGCTTTAGGAAAGAATGAAGTTGAATAGTCCACTAGACAGGTCATGATTTAAAGCCCTGCTGACTCTTATTCACAAAGTGTTAAAAATGAAAATCTGGAGAGAGAGTCTAATCCGCATAAAACCTATAATGCTCACGGCAAGGAAAGGAGGGAACCCAAAGGCAGCCATGAATGGCATCAGGATTACTATACCCCAGAGAACAAAATCACATTAAATACTAGCTTTCCCTTCTATTATGGCCTACAAACTTTAGGTTAGTTCTTCTATGAGATTTTAAAAAGAAACATCACTTGGCTAGAATACACGTGGATCACTAAAACAATATACAGTCTCCTTCAAGATAAAGAGAGCCCACCAGTCATTTAGTCCACATATCAGGTCTTCAAAATCTTTTCCATCTTTTTTTAATGTTTATTTATTTATTTTTGAGAGAGAGAGAGAGAGAGAGAGAGAGAGAGAGAGAGAGAGAGAGAAGGGAGAGAGAGGGAGAGAGAGGGAGAGAGAGGGAGAGAGAGGGAGACAGAGGATCTATCTGTAGCAGGCTCTGTGCTGACAGCAGAGAGCCTGATGTGGGTCTTGAACTCATGAATGAGGAGATTATGCCCTAAGCCAAAGTCAGATGCTTAACCAACAGAGCTACCCAGCCACCCCTTCAGTCTTAAAGGGGTCAAACTGCTCTCAAGTGTGTCTTCTCTTCATATAGACATTGGTTTGTAAGTTGGAGTGTTTAAAGCTTTGAATGGAGGATCCTCGTACCATTTTCTTTTCTTTCAATTCTGGTCAAATAAGCCATAGGAAATAGATTCTTCTGTGATTAAGACTTTCTGGAATGGAGATAGCAAGATAGTGAGGCTGAGGTTTAGTGTATGTGTAGAGTATGTATGCTAATGAGATGCTCTTTTTAGCATAGGCACCTAATACATCTGACTATCATGTTTATTAGAATCAGTCTTTCACTTCATGACATTTGCAGCCCCTCCTGTGTTCAGGCATTTCTTGTCATCTTACTGTGACTTCTATAGTAATCACATGTGTGATAATTATGGTTAACAATTATTTATAACTTACTGAGTAGATAGTGTTTTAAGTACTTTACATTATTATCTCACTTAAGACCGATTAACAGCCCATCAGTTGAATACTATTATTTGTATCCCAATTTCAGAGGTGATGAAACTGAAGCCTAGAAAAGTTCAAAGACTTGCTGTGGGTTTCAGAACTAGTAAGAAGGTGAAGTCAATATTTAATCCCAGCCATGGTTTTAGCTACTATAACATTCTGCTCTTGATTCCTTCAGTATTTCATATCCTTACCCTCAGTATTGTTCTCTGATTAGCACTTATTTCTTTTTCTTCCTTTCTCTCTCTCATCTTTCCTCCCTTCCTTCCTTTCTTCCATATATATATATACATATATACATATATATGTATATATGTATACATATATGTATATATGTATATATATATATTTAATATGTATGCATGTGTTAATATATTAATAACTGGTAAAAATTACCCTTAGGAAAAGGAAAATACTTTAGATGTATGTGGAGTTAGTTTATAGACCTGTACAATACCTGGAAAAGAGAAAACTGCTTTGCACTAGACAAGAGAAGGAATTTTTATTTATCCTGAATTGTTTTGACATTAAGAATGAAGGGAAGATAGAAGACGAAAGAAGGCATTGGGGTAAGTGAGCCAGGGAGACTGTGGACTACTCAAGTTCTACAATGTAAATGCCACCTCAGGTTCCCTCCAAAAAGTTCAATAAGGTTCTACAAAAATCTCAAAGCAAGCTGATTTTCAGTGGAAACTGATGTAGGATCTGTCCAGTGCATCCAAGGTTCTGTTTTAAAGGGCAGTGAGCAAGAGGACTTGGAACAAGAAGCCAGAGAAAAGTATGAGACATTATGTCTTTAAAGGCATCAGAGTCTGCAGAGGGCTTTTGCTTTTCAATGTCAACAGAATAGGGTTTGGCCAAGTTTAAATATATCACCAAGGGTGGGGACACAGACTAACACTGTAACATCTTCCCTCTTTCATTCCCTTCCTTTCTGCCTGCCTGGTTTTTTTGTTTGTTTGTTTTTGTTTTTGTCATTCTCTTCCTTTCCTCCCTACTTTTCCTTTATAAATTTTCCTCCTTTCCTCCTCTTCCTCCTCTACCTTTTCTCTCTCTAATTTAACAAATACAGTAAAACCTTGGTTTGGGAGCATAATTAATTCTGGAAACATGCTTGTAATCCAAAGCACTTGTATATCAAAGTGAATTTCAGAAACCATAGGCTTAGTTGTGATCATGTGACATTCTGCATCACATACTACTCACATTATGAGACATCACTCATTTCTCAAGTTACAATTTATTAGAAATGTTTGCTTGTCTTGCGGAACACCCACAGAACAAGTTACTCACAATTCAAGGTTTTACGGTAATTTCAGTTGCGTTAAAAAATACACAAATTATAAATAAAATTTGGACCTTTAATAACAAAGTTGAGGAAACTTCAGTCTGTGTAAAAAACAAGACAAAGGGTAAGATGCAGCCACTGATATGCAGGTTATAGGAAATGTTTTATATGGCTATGCTGAAGTTGTGCTATATATTTTAGGGTGAGCTCCCTTTTGGCTAAAGCAGTAAATAAAAGGAAATAAATGACTAGTAGATTCATTTTGAACATAAGGAAACAGTGCATCATTTCTTGGAATAGATACATTTTTTTCTGTTATTTTCCTTATGGCTTTGTTTGATTATGGGATGTGACAAATTTTCTTCTTTGGATCATGTGACACGGTATAAGCCTAATGCTTCCCAAGTTTTAAGAGGTTTTCCCACATTGACCAAGGTGATTAACCTCTCAGTTTTTAGGAATATCTTCATCTCCATATGCATCCTAGCCCATCCCTGATTACAAGGCCCAGAAGGACAGATACTCTGATTGGTAGCAAACTCTTCAAGACTTTGAGGCAGTTACATTGTTTAGCTTTTTTTCTAAGAGTAGATTAATACCATTTCATCTATGGAGGTTTTAGGATGAAGTGGACTGAGAATCCATTAATTCTACATATAAATCTTTGTTGATATATTTAAGCCATCTCCAGTGTTGCGATTCTTTACTAGAAAAGACTTCTGTCTATTGCAAACTTAGTTGGAAGAGCGAACATCAGCTTTCTTTATAGTGATTGTCTAGGTTCTCAATCTATAGTTGGAAATAAAGAGCATATTGTTTTAGATATTTACAGGTGAAATAATCAGTGCACAGGGTGAAAATGCAGTGAGAAATGAATCCCATCAATATTTTTTACAAAAGAAACAAAACTTAGAATCTCACATGAGCTTTCTGTAAAGAGATTACGCTTGAGTGCCAGTAATACTGCCAGCACAGCACTTTTTGATGGTTTATGGGAATTCTCTACAATCTTAAATTCTTTCAACTTAAATTGCACTTCAAAGTTTCATTCATATCCAGTAAAAATGATATAGTTAAGTTTTCAACAGGGAATGAATTATTCATTAAAGAAGATAATGGTGTTAGGGCTCAACCAAGGAGCTATAACATTAGCATAAAGAATTCCCTATGCCACATTAATTGTTAAAATTGAAAATATACAATACAGAAGATATTGAGTCAGAGATCTTTTTTTGTTAAATTAAATAAACTCAAGTCTTTTATGGTAACCTTTATATCAGATTTTTATCGTGTTACTTGGGAGTTTACAAATCCTTTGATTTTACTTATTAATGATATTAGAGCAAGAAATACACTTCTGTGCAGGCTTAATGATAGGTTAGGGTGGTTTGGGTTTTTTTTTTGGGAGGAGGTCTTATGCAAATTCTACAAATGGATTATTTGGAGAAAAAAAAATAACCTATGTGTATATGTATCATTTCATTTCTTTTCTCCCTGAAACATGTTGATTTGTAAGTGGTGGCTTACAAACGCTTTGACTGGATTTTATAAGAGAAACAACATCAAATGGTATTTTATTCAATAAAGATATCCTAATTGAAGCATTAAAAATACATCACTGACCCAAAAATCATGATGTAATACCTAAAATGTGCCAGATAAAACTTTAGAGAGTGTGAAAAACAGAGATAAATTTGACATGATTTATGCCCCTAAGAAAACAACTATTTATTTGAGGAGAAAGATAATAAAAGGGGGAGGCAAATTTCAGGAGAATTGGCTTCCAAACTTACTCACGTGGCTATTGGCAAGCCTCAGTGAAGTAAAGAGAAAGAGAGAATAGAGAGTGCTCCTGAGATAGAAGCCACAGTCTTTTTATAACTTAATATTAAAAGCAACATTCTATGTCTACTACAGTATTCTAATTATGAGGTGAGTCAGTCCAGCCCATGACCATGGGGAAGGAATTACACAAAGATGTGAATACTTGGGGATAGGGATTGCTGGGGGACATTTTAAAGGCTGCTGACTTCAGGCCTGTGCATTGCATGAGCCCTTGTAAAGGAATAGTATAACTATGTTAGAGTTCCCCAAATACCAACAGAAAATTAAATAGGAAATAAATGGGGGTAACACAATAGGCATAGAAACTTTAACTTGTGAAGTCTTGGGAAAGTCCCATTCTGTTTAGCAATTCCTTCCTTCCTTCCTTCCTTCCTTCCTTCCTTCCTTCCTTCCTTCCTTCCTTCCTTCCTTTTGAGAGAGAGAGAGAGAGAACAGGGGTGGAGGGAGAGGGTAGAGGGGGCAGAGGGAGGAAGAATATTAAGCAGGCTCCATGCTCAGCAGAGGCTCAACTGATTGAGCAACCCAGGATCCCCCTGAGTAGCAAATTCAATTCAACCAAAGAGAAGTTGTTTTTTAATTATTGAAGGAATGCAGTTCATCTTTGTGAGCCAATATGATGCCACATTATTTTAATTAGTGAAGCAATGAATAAACAGAAAAGCCATAGTTCTAAACTGTTGGATTATCAGTCTATGTCCTTCTGAAGATTCTCCTTCCATCTTGAGATTCTGGAGTTGTTTTTATTATGGAAAATTGCTTTTCCTTATAAGAAAGTTACTTGATAAAACCAAAAGAGCAGCAAATTTGGATTTAGAAAACCTGACTTCTAAATCTGGCTCTGCCTCCTACCAGCTGTGTGACCTTGGATTACTCACCTGCTATTTTTATATCCAGTTTCCTCAAGTGTAAAAGAATGGAAGAATGCAAAATGATTAAATGCTATGACAGTAGTACATGCCAAAAGCTAGGAGACTGAAGAGAGAGGAGGCAAAGATATTGACTACTAGTGAGGATTGTAGGGTAAGCGTGGGGTTCAACAGTAGAAAAGGTTAATTCCTGGTACTGTGGGAATACAGAGCTAACTAGGTATGGAAGAGCAAGGATGATGCCCCTGCTAAGGCTGGGTCATGAGAGTTTCTTATGGAGCCAAAGGGAACCACTTCCCCCATGGCTTCTGGAAACTTGTTCAATGAGCTGGAAGGAAGAGTACTGATGGTGAGGTGTGCCTAGAGTTGGGATTCCCAAAAATGGTACAATGGGAGATCAAGGAAGCATAATAATCTGGGATATTAATGAATGGGAAGAGATAGTCCCTGGTGTAGGCCTTTCCAGTTGTTAAATTTTGAATAGATAGCATTCTAATGCTACTGTGAGACACTGCTCACAGAAGCCTCTTATATCAAAAAACATGGTCTGTGTGCCAAGACATCTACTCTCTGTTCCCATTTATGGCCCCAACACATGGCAAAACACATAGATTGTACTGATACAGACAACCTTTTTTTAAAAATTTTTTTTAACGTTTATTTATTTTTCAGACAGGGAGAGACAGAGCATGAACAGGGGAGGGGCAGAGAGAGAGGGAGACACAGAATCTGAAACAGGCTCCAGGCTCTGAGTTATCAGCACAGAGCCTGACTTGGGGCTTGAACTCACGGACCACGAGATCATGACCTGAGCCAAAGTCGGACGCTTAACCCACTGAGCCACCCAGGCGCCCCATGATACAGACAATCTTAAGTGGCTGAAAAAAGCACTTGGCTAGCTATAGGCAAAACTGGTAAAATTATGCTTAAAGTATTATACATCCTCTGTGCCCTACACTCTTTCATTGTTGGGCCTCATGCCTTTTGGCCCACATGTCTCAGGGTGACCCTTTTAAGCCTATCACAAGTCTCAGGGTGACCCTTTTTATTTGTCTAGGAAAAACAAGTCTGATTTAAAAAAAAAAACATAAAACAAAAACAAAGTAGGACCTTCAAGTTGTAAGTTCAATACCTTTCATGTGTATCACATCTGCCTATAAATACAAAGCTTTATTGTAAGGATTTTCAAAAAAGGCCCTCCCTAGGAATAGCAAATCTGGGACTCCAGACTGAGGCAGGTAGCCTGTTTTGAGAAGAAGAGACTTTAATTTCTATTACAAACTGGCATGATGAAGGTCAGCTCAAAAAAAGTTCTAAAGTTGAAGCCCTTACCTATTTTTAAGGTCTCCCTTTTCTTTTTCAATGGATGCAAGGCAGGACTAGAGCTATTTTATCCATTAGTCACAAAAGGCATAGTGCTTAGGAACTCAAAGCTTTTCAAAGGCCTGCGAAAATGTTTGAGGTTCTAGAAAAACATTTCACTTAGTACAAAAGAAGAAAGAGAAACCCTAAAATTAAAATTAATTTTAATTCTATGTGTTCTAAATATAACATCATTGCAACCTCATTAATTATTAATCTCAGTGTTAACAAAGCTATACTTTTGAAAATACTTAGTCACTTAGGCTTTTTGTATAATGATTGTCAAAAATTACATGATTATCATCAAAAGTCATCTTAAATTATAAACTGAATAAGTTATAACTAAATAAGCCTAAATATATTAATTTTTATTAATTCACTTATTTTTTCATTTCACATGCATTTTATTCACTTCACAAACAGTTTATACTAGGTCAGCAGTGGTCAATGTAGAGCATTAGTACCCTTAGAAAATGAGAAGACTTTATAAGAAGAATATATATATACATAGTTTTAAGTGAATTCGTTTTCAGATGTTCAACTTTTATATGTTCTCAATACAGTTTCTGATCTGTGTAAGAACAAGGGTGCTCCTCTGGTTCCATTATCCTACCACCTCATTTACAATCAATACTCTTTCTTCCCATTGCATTTAAAAGCGTGCATCTAGAACACACACACATGCACACACATGCACACACTCACACCTAGGGTGGTACAAATATTACTATAGATGCCGAAGAACTGAATGACTGTATTGCTAATATAACACATCTTTAGAAAATACCAGCACATTTTTGTTGATGTTGTTTTGCTTTCAACATAGCTGAGGTAGGAACAAGTTGTATTTCACATAATTTTTATTGCTTGATCATTGTGATTTTGGGGGTGGGAGACGTGTAACTCTGTAGAAGCTTAAAGATGTAAGTGACATCACTATAAGAAAACTCCTTCCATTTATACCTAATTATTTAGACAAATGAGTTATCTCAGTGTTTACACTGATAACAACCAAATAGTGGAATTTGAATTGGTATAGGAACCTGTCTTCTTCTAGCAATGAGTGATAAATTAAAAAAGAAAAGCTCTACCCATACCTGTAACAGATTGATATCCAACAATTTTTTAAGTGTTTGTTTATTTTAAAAATCTTAAATTATTTTTATCATTTATTTATAAGAGACAGAGAGAGACAGAGCATAAACAGGGGAAGGGTAGAGAGAGAGGGAGATACAAAATTTGAAGCAGGCTCCAGGCTCTGAGCTGTCAGCACAGAGCCCAACATGGGGCTCGAACCCATGAACCTTGAGATCATGACCCAAGCCAAAGTTGTATGCTTAACCAACTGAGCCACCCAGGCACCCTGCATTTATTTATTTTGAGAGAGAGAGAGAGAGAGAGAAGGGGAGGGGCAGCAAGAGAGGGACAGAGAGAATCCCAAACAGGCTCTGCACTGACAGTTCAGGGCTCAAACCATGAACTGTGAGATCATGACCTAAGAGGAAATCAAGAGTCAGACACTTAACCAAATGAGCCATCCAGGTGCCCTCCAACAAATTTTTCTGGTTTAAATTACTCATCAAAATTTAAAATACAATTTTTAATCAACTGTGACATTAGTAATAATCAGTCCAGAGGACATTTTTCAAAGCTGAAAATCTCAGGATTACAGGATTTTTTAAAAAATTATTTTTTTCTCTCTATAGGAGTATACAAATATTTTGTTTTCTTTTTGTTGTATAGAATATGATAGTGCAATCAAAAATATTTTTATGAAAAATATATTAGCATAAAATTATGTGAAGGAAGTGAATGGGAACATACATTTATGGAAAAAGAGTGCCTATTTTAAAATTTCTGAATGCAAAAACAGAACTCATTCAAGTATTTTTTCAGTGGATGGTGGTGACTATTAAAGCACTATATAGTATTTAGAGTTCTTTGAAAACATTTAGAAGAATGATGTGAAAATTTTATTTTTAAATGTTAACATTTACAACACGGCAGAAATTATAATTCTTATAACAATTTACAATTATGGTGCAAAATTATAGATTAAAAATAATATAACCCTAAAAATGTATAAGCAAGCAAGGTGTACAATTTTTCAAAGTTCTTTTAGGGTCACTTGGGTGTCTCAATTGGGTAAGTGTCCAACTCTTGATTTTGGCTCAGGTCATGATCTCACGGTCATGAAATCAAGATGAGCCCACATCAGGCTTTGCACTCAACATGGAGCCTGCTTGAAATTCTCCCTCTCCCTTTCTCTCTGCCTCTCCCCTGCTCATGTGCTTGCATGCTCACTCTCTCTAAAATTAAAAAATAAAATAAAATAAAAAACTATAAAATCCAACACACAAAGTTCTTTTAGAGGAAATTCTAGAAAATTGCTTACAGTTCTCTGCACTGGATACTGTTCTCAGAGCAACTTTCCATGCTTTCCCATCCTACAAGAACTCTTGTAAAACATTTCTATGGCACATTCATATACTCAGAAGTTGCTCAAAGGGAAGAAGGCAACACAAACAGATTTGGAAGCTTATTATCAGATATGCAATACAGTTATTGAGAGAAACAGTCAAAATTAGTAACAAGAATCGCTTCTTTATATACTTTCTTAATATAATTAACAATTTTTTCTTCTTGATACATTTGTGGACCCTATTCTATATTCAGGTTGTTCAGGTTATTAATCTTAAAGGATAAACTTGGAACTGTTGTTAGTCTAAAATGTATTCTTAATTAATGTATACAGTATCCTTCTACCTTACTTTAGGACAATCTTTCATTTATTGAATCAACTAACACTGAAGAGTCCATAATGTCCAATTATATCACAAAGCATTGGGAGTGGGAGGTGGCAATGGCTTAAGGGGGAAGGGGTTATGAAGAATAATAACATATGTCCCCTAATCTGGAAAATCGATGTTCCAGTTTTGTTCTTTAGTTTTCTACCAACAAAAAGAAAAATGATACATCTCTGCTTATAACCCCTGAATTCCTCTTAGTTCATCAGTAGAATAGAAGAAAACAGAAGCCATGATGAATACACAACATTATCTATGTTTCTCTGCCTTTGAATAAATTGTGTCATTTACTTCAATGCTGTTTATGTCCTTATTTGCCCAATAAATACTCACTGAAACCATCCCTGGTATGTGAAGGAAAAATTAGTCAATGTTTTTATATCTATTTTGGTTTAGAATAACAGACTCTTAAAGAATTGCTAGCTCTGGGCAGCGACGTCTATTAAAGTAAGGCAGGAGAATCTGACTCATGGCACAGTTGCAAATAGGTCTAATCTTATCTGACCAGTTCTGAAGCTGGGATGTCCTTCAAACTTGTTCCAAATTAAGGAAAGGGGGACGAACTGTTTGTATCCCAGCATCATGCAGTCATTGGACTTAGGGCACAATTCTAAAGGATATACAATCTTGGGCAATACATTTACTGGAGCTGAAGGCATTATCCAGTGGTGGACACGACTGTAAGCAGCTATCAACGGCCAGTAGCTCCAGAAGTATGGGTGCATTGCCTGGGAAGAAGAGCTCTTCATGATGCACCACAGCATATATTCTAGACCTTACAGGTAAGTTATAATTCATTCATTTAAGCAATACCTACTTTATATAAGGCACGTTTTCTAGGTGTTTGGGAACACTGTTGATAAAAACAGCCAAATATACTTGCCCTATGAAACTTATGTTCTAGTAAGGAATAAACATTACCCGTGGTAAACACAAAGATAGAGGAAATTGTACTGAATGTTAGAAGATTATATATACTATAGTAAGAAGAGAAGGTAGAGCAGGAATAATAGTTTTACACAGGTTGGCTACATTTTATTATTATTTAATGAAATGTTCACACATCCCCCTAGAAATTTAGTTTCTTGAAGACATTCTTTCTATACCTTATGCCTAGAATGAAGTCAGGGTTCAACTTGTTACTGGAGTGAATGAGTGAGACAGAATCTGAGAATATTCTCCTTAACTTAGAAATAAAAGCAGAAGGGATAGGGAGTTGTGTCCTTTTGGCTATAAACTGATCTGATAGAACTTGATAGAACATTCTGTACTTGATAGAACATTCTGTTCATATTAACAACTAGGTCAATGAAATTTCCTCCTTTTTTTCTCTTTTCTTTGATGATCTTAATTGTTACTCACACATCATGAGCAGAGCTGCCTTGGTGTTTAGAGTAAGTGGTTGCCTCTAGGGTATGATTTGAAAAACTGCATAAAAAACCCCTCCCCACAGAAATAAACGAAAGCATCCAAGTGGCCAAGTGTTAAGATTCCACTATTAAAGCTTACAACAAGGAAAATTAGTAAGAATTGTCATCTCCCTACCTTAAAAGCCAAGACTCCTTTTGTGATAATGCACTGAATCATTGAGTAGATGTGTCTTCCTGACTACTGTGTCCTGAAAGAATTTAAAGTGTACGTGGTGGAATCCAAACTTGTTAAGATGTGACTTAGAGCAGAGGCCCTCACTATCATAAAATAAGGAGAGGAAAAAGAGAAGAAGGTAGAACTAAAAGTTGTTTGTTTCTACTCCTAGAAAGTGATGGACTGAGTTAGCTTGAGTTCTCCCTGGGTGTTCAACTGGTCATTAGACTTGCATACAATTTCCCTGGAGTACCTCATGAAAAGTCTTCTCCAACACAACTTCAGAAAAGAGGTCAGTCCACCTTGAAATTTTAGGACTGGGCAACAGCTATGTTTGGAGAATGACTGAAATATTGTGATGAAGGATATAAAAATTGTACAGCACTTCCTTTCTAATTCTTCTGTCACACAACAATAGATAAGCCTCCAGGAAGGGGTGGAAAACTTTGTTCTCTCAGGAGTCAATGATTAATAGGAATAAAAAAGAGGTGCATACATATCTATAAATGTTGACTCTATGTCTTGTATTTTGTTTATAGAGAAAATTTTAAAAAATATTTTAAAATTGCAAAAAGAAATTATAATTAAATCCAATAATTATTACATATGATTAAATTAAAATATATTTATAAATATATTTTGACTAGAAAAGGAAGTAAGAGAAGAAAAAAGTGAATAGAAAGGAAAACAATAGAGAGAAAGGAGAATGGGCATAAGATTCTTTAAATAAAGAGGGATAAGCCAGATACAGTGGTAGGATAAGAGTGGAGTAGAATACCAATAACATAAAGAAGAAAGTGATGGACATAGAGGAAGAAGAATGAGACAGAAACTAGCAGCTGGAGGCAGAGTGGGAAAAAGAAAAAAAAGATAAAGAAACAGCTATGAACACATGATGAATGTAATGGCAAGTAAATGATTCTTAATCCACATCTGGTGCCCACTGGGTTTTGAACATTATGTTATCACTATTGTACCCAGACTTGTAGCATTTCCTGCTGGCTGAAACACTTAACACAACACTGGGAAATAGGTTTGCCATCAAATTTAAATTAAGACATGATTTTGGAATAAAGTTTTGTTTTCTTACGGGATTCAGTAAGTTTTACATGTGTGTGAAGAAAACACACTTTACTTTTATGGGCCAAATAATTTATTACCAATTGGACAAAGTCTCTATGATATTAAAAAGTGGAATTGTCTTATTTCAAAATACCTGCAAGCAGCATTTTATAACCACTCCATTGATTTTACCTTTTATTTCTTTTCAAATTAAATTTGCTAAATGTAGACTAAATTATAATTAGTCTAAGGATATTAAAAAAATATGCAGTAAAATAGTTTAGAAATATCCACTATTTATCATAAGTTCATATCTCTTAAATTAAAAGTGCAAACACATGTGAAACAACTCTAGATATTGTTTGTTTTGAAATAGTTCTCTGTGGTAGAAGCCATGACATACAACCCAGATTCCCCTTTCTGGAATGAAGAGTTTATTACTTTCTCTGGTATCTGCTGGGAATGTTGCCAAAAGAAAGCCTTCTGCTGTCAGCCCTTTATACTATCATGGTTACTTGAAGAGAACCACCTCTCCCAGAGTAGGTCCTTTTCCCAGGGTGACTGCTCAAATGACTAAGATCAATAATGCCCTTAGTCACAGGAAAGTGGTGACTCTACAATCACTGACTCAGGGCTCTCAGGGTCTTTTTGTAGTTCCTTCCTCCAAATATTCTAAGTCCTCCTCCAGTGCCTGAAACCAGCTGAGGCCAATTGTGCCATCTGGGTGGGATTCCATGATCCTAGAGCTAGATGTGGACCAATGTAGATCCAGTCCCATCTTTTCCCATTTAGGGCACTAATCAATTTTATACCAACCCATCCCAGCCCTGCATAGGGTTTACCTGTTAACCAGGACTTATATCTATGCGCTCATCCTAAGGCCCCACAAACATAGCTCCCATCACAAGAAGGTGGTTAGAAAACATTATATTTTATGGTATCATGAGAGGTTTGGTCATCAGAATAGGGCTGGGGTACTGATCTGGGGTGACTTTCACATTGGACATAGAATGAGTTTAGGTCTTTGTACTACCAACAGTTTGCCATCAGTTCTTGAGCTTGAACTGCTTGGTATATACCCTTGTTGGTTTTTACCTGTTCTTGGTTGTAGAGCAGTTGTCTGTACCCAAGAGAAATGAGGATAGCAATAGGCATCCTTTACCCTGTAAACCTCCTGCTGCTGGTACCCAGCATAGTCCCTTTAACTCCTCCACAAGCTCTATGCCACAAGTTGGGTAGTCCATCAGGTATGGCCACAACTAAATCCTTTAATGGCTTTCAATATCATTGATCCACAATACCAATGGCCCATCCAATCAATATCCCCCTTTTTCCTCAAGCTTTCCTAGGTCAATTTTAAATTGTGTCAGATGAGAGATGGGTATTCCTTATGCGAGAGTGAGCATTCTTTTTTCTTATCCCACAGGCTTCTCACCTATTCTTCCATTATGTATACAACATAGGCAATTAACTCTGAAAGTGTTCACATTCAAGGTACAGAAGGATTATGTCCTAAAGAGTTTAAGAGAAAAAGATTAGAAACTACTCTGTTCTGTACTTATGTTATAAAATTCTTAGTAGTAAATATAGCATGAACACAGAATGAATTACCATTCAGATTTTCTGGTGTATCCTGGGTAAGACTTACAATTATAGTCATCATCAACGAAGCATAATAACAACCTAAGAGGGTCACTGGAAGCCAGTTTTCATAAATAGCATAATGGAAGACACAGCATCACAGTTATGATGTAACTATCATTAGACAAATGATATAAGGGTACTGCAGAAGCAAGACAATTTATATTGCTTCACTATAGACTCCAAAAATCCATGATATTTTGAGTAACAACAGTGTTGCCACCTTCTTCTCAAAGAGGGTAGGTTGGAGAACAAGAAAGTATCCATGACTGACCCATTTGGCAATAAAGAAGGCAAAGAGATGATTCCTGAAACTCATCAGAAAGATTTGGATTCTGAACACTTTGTAGATTCTTCACCAATTGACGAGAATGAAATACATAACTCATCTCTGTTATTCTAAATCTTCATCAAGATATCACCATGTATCACATGGGCCTATGAATTTTGTAAGTCATTTTTTTTAAAGTAAGCTTCCTGCCCAGCATGGAGCCCAATTCATAACCTGAGATCAAGACCTAAGCTGATATCAAGAGTTAGACACTTAAACAGAGTCACCAAGATGCCCCTGTAATCCATTTTTTTAAGAATCTTTTTTTAGTGTTTATTTATCTATTTTGAGAGACAGACAGAGAAAGCATGGGTAGAAGAGAGGGAGAGATAGAGAGGGAGAGGCGGAGAGGGAGAGAGGGAGAGAGGGAGAAGAGGGAGAGAGGGAGAGAGGGAGAGAATCCCAAGCAGGCTCTGCCCAGTGCAGAGATGTGGGACTTGATCCCACAGCTGTGAAATCATGACCTGAGCTGGAATAAGAGTTGGAAGTTTAACAAACTGAGCCACACAGGCGCCCCCACCACTTTGATCCATTTTTAAAATCAAATTGTTTATACAGACCTCACAAAAGTATTTGTCAAGGGCCTCAAATACCCTAAAAGTGACCTTGACTTAACAATATGGGGATAGGTAGGTTTAGCCTTCCCGCTCAAACTTAGTACAAATATGAAAATCATTCCAACTTCAGAGTTTCACACAGGTTTAGCTGAGGCATCTCCTGAGATTTTATCACAACTGAATTTCTCCATCTGCCCAGACCTGCTCCCTTCCCTGCCCCCCCTTCCCTTCCTTTGCATGGGTATTGATCATAAGAGCACTCACTGTCTAATAAATGTCCAGCATGCTAATCTCTGTGTCAAGGGTCTGCTTACTAAGCCACCTAACCTGTGACACACTATCATTTCCAGTTGAGCATGGGTCTCTAAAATAAAAACCTGATTTTCCTAATTTTGGAAAACTTTGGAATTAGAACACATATTTGGATTAGAAACTGTGTGTGTGTATTATTGAGTTGTATTTATTGAGACTCCAGTATTTCAAATTTCACTATTTCATACAGAGAGGCCTTTGACAGTTTACTGAAATGAATGTTCTTTGTTAAATAATTTTCCAAGGACCTCCTAAAATGGTATGAAGCAAGAAAAGTTGCAGAATGAACTAAAATTATAGAACACATAAGAGAAGAAACACATGGTTTTATATGGAGAAGTCACAATACTCAGTAGCAAGAATTTAAAAGGAGATTTCAAGGACACTTGGGTTGTTTCCATATCTTGGCTATTTTAAAAAATGCTGTAATAAACATTGGGGTGCACTTATTTTTATTATTGTTTTCATTTTCTTTGGGTAAATAGTAGATGAATTGCTGGATAATGTGGTAATTCAATTTTTTACTTTTTAAGGAAACCCATACTGTTTTTTGAAGTGGCTGTACCAATTAGCACTCCCACAATAGTGCATGAGGGTTCCTTTTCCTCAACATCCTTGCCAGCACTTATTATTCCTTGTCTTTTTGATTCTAACCATTCTGACAGATATAAGGTTATATCTAATTATGGATTTGATTTGCATTTCCCTGATGATTAGTAATATTGAGCATGTGTCTATTGGTCATTTGTACATCTTCTTAGGGAAAAAATATATTCAGGTCCTCTGCCCATTTTTAATCAGATTATTTGTTCTTCTGGTGTTGAGGGTCCATCAGTAGAAAATTGTTTAAAGAAGATGTGGTATGTATATACTCAATAGAATATTACGCAGTCATAAAAAAGAATGAAATCTTGCTATTGCAACAACGTGAATGGACTTAGAGGATATAATGCTAAGTGAAATAAATCAGACAGAGAAAGACAAATACCATATGATTTCATGCATATGTGGAATTTAAGAAAATAATGAACAAAGAAAACATAAAACAAAACAAAACAACAACAAAAACAACAACAGAACACTTAAATACAAAGAACAAACTGGTGGTTGCCAGAGGAGAGGTGGGTTAGAGGATGAGTGAAATAGATTTAAGAGTACATTTATTGTAATGAGAACTGGGTAATGGATAGAAATGTTGAATCGCTATGTTGTACACCTGAAACTAATTACACATAATGTGAATTATGCTCCAATTATTTTTAAAAGCTAAGAACCAAAACGTATATAAACATGAAAATAAATCAATAATAAAAGGAGATATCATTGTAAATGCTTTAGACATTAAAAAACATAAGAGAAATAATATTATGCCAATAAGCTCTTAAATTTAGAGGAAGTGAAAATTCACTTACTAAAACTGACATAAAAAGAAACAGAAAATATGAATAATCTTATAATTATTAAATAAATTGAATTTGTGATTATAATTTCCTTATAAAGGAAACTCCTATTCCAGCTAGCTTCCCTAAGGAGTGATTTTATTTAAAGAAGAAAATAATTTAGGGGCCCCTGGGTGGCTCAGTCGGTTAAGCGTCCGACTTCAGCTCAGGTCACGATCTCACGGTCCACAAGTTCCAGCCCCACGTAGGGCTCTGGGCTGATGGCTCAGAGCCTGGAGCCTGTTTCCGATTCTGTGTCTCCCTCTCTCTCTGCCCCTCCCCCGTTCATGCTCTGTCTCTGTCTCAGAAATAAATAAACGTTAAAAAAAAAATTAAAAAAAAAGAAAATAATTTAAATTTGAAATCATTTCAACTTTACAATAACTCTGCTTTATGAAGCCAGAATGATATTCATGTCAAAACTTCTTGATATAAGATAATATAAACAATTATAAGCTAAACTTATTGTTTGACATAAATAGGAAAATATTTTTTAAAACAATCATACTGAATCCAGAAATCATCAAAAGATTAATTCATGGTAACTAATTTGCACTTATAGAAATATAAGATTAAATTAATACCTAAAAGCCAATCAGTATAATCCACAGTAATTAACAGAAAAAAAAGAAATATATATGATCATTTTAATGGATGTAGACATACACGTGATAAAATTCAATCTCTATTCACAATAAGACACCAGAAAACTAGAAACAGGAAGGATGTGTAACAAAACTCATGGAAAATACCAATTTCAATGGTGCATCACTATAAACTTTTCTTCTGAGATCAAGGAAACAAGGATATCATTATCACTGTTTCTATTATACATTATACAATAGATCAAGGCCAAGGTATAAGAATTATAAAGGAAGGAAAAACTGTCATATATATTCTATACAATCAATATATAGACTGATTCCATATGTAGAAAACTCAAAGAAACTATAATCGAAAATTTAAAATTGAGAAATAACCTTAATAAAGTTGCTGTATATAATGCAGATATAAAATAGAAATCAATTGCATTTCTCTCCACCATAAGCTAGAATAAACTAAGCATTTTAAATATATTATTTTTAAATAGCACAAAAATATCAAACATTAATACAACCACTTTAGAAAACTACTTGGCAACATCTACCAAAAGTAATTATATGTGTACTCTAGGATGCATACTCTGCAATGCCATGTCAAGGTATGAAACCAATAAAAATTTATATATATACTTATAATAGCACTATTCATAACAGCCCCAAGCTGGAAATCTCTCACATGCTCATCAATAGAATGGATAAAATAATGTATGTGTTTACAAAATGTTATATATTCAGCAATTAGAATGAATGAGTAAAATATATGTAAAATTATGAGTGAATTTTGTAAATATAATGTTGGTAAAAAAATCAGCCAAAAGAAAATTTACTGGATGATTCTAATTATTTAATGTTCAAAAGTAGATTAAAAGGGGATAGAGCAGAGGTTTCAAGAGCATTGGCAATATTGTAGTTCTTGATTCGGTGCTAGTTACAAGAGGTCTTTTACCTTTAAAAATGTATTAAATTGTGCATTGGTAACTTATGTGCTTATTCTGATATTATATTCAAATATAGTAGTTGTAATAGTAAATGTGTAAAATTTCTTTCAGAAATGTAAAACATGGATTGGAAAAAGCCAATGTCATAAAGGTATCAGTTCTCTGAAACTAATATACAGATTGAATTTTGTGGAAATTGACAAGTGATTCTAAAATTTATGAGGCAATGCAATCAGTCAAGAATAAAAAGACAATCTTGAAGAACAAAATGTGGTATAAGGACTTTCTCTACTGGATGTCAAGATTCAAATTGCTATAGTAACTAAATAGGTCAATTATTTGTTTCTGGGTAGACAAATACAGGATAGGATAGAATAGAATAAAATAGAGCACAGAAACAAAACCATGTTATGACACTGTAGAATTATGGGAAAATTATGCTATTAAAAATATTGCTGGAAAAGTATTCATTTGGGAAAAACTAAAATAAAAATCCATTGTAGGTGAATTTTAGAACTAAATATGAAATGAAAACCAGTAAAATTATAGAAAAGAATACAGCATAGCTACATAATAATATCATGACATAGAATCATTTTTAAATATTGACATAAAATTATTAAAAATATTAAAAAATGAGGCTACATTAAGATGCAAAATAATGGGGCGCCTGGATGGCGCAGTTGGTTAAGCGTCTGACTTCAGCCAGGTCACGATCTCGCGGTCCAGGAGTTCGAGCCCCGCCTCAGGCTCTGGGCTGATGGCTCAGAGCCTGGAGCCTGTTTCCGATTCTGTGTCTCCCTCTCTCTCTGCCCCTCCCCCGTTCATGCTCTGTCTCTCTCTGTCCCAAAAATAAATAAACGTTGGAAAATAAAAAGATGCAAAATATTAATAAAATTATAAATAGAAATAAAAATTTCATTAATAAAAGAGTGCAAAGGAAATACTATGTGGAAAAAGAACTGCAACACATAACACGAACAATGGGATCCTATTTGAAATATATAAAGAGGTCCTGCAAATCAAAAACAAACTACTAGACAACTCAATAGAAAACTGAGCAAAATACTTGAACATGCTTTTCACAAAAAAGAATATCCAAGCGAACACAGCTTGCTCAATATCTTGATTAATCAAATAAATAAAAATGAAAACCAGAGTGGAATACCATTTAATACCCAAGATAATAGCTAACATAAAAATGATATCATATGTTGGCAAGGAATGGCCAACTGGGAACTTTCAGACATTGCTTGTAGTGCATAAATTAAATATAATAATTTTGGAAAGCTATTAAGCATTATTAATTAAATCTGAAGATCTTCCTATCGTATGATTCAGTAATTTCACTTTTTTTTAATAATTTTTTTAACGTTTATTTATTTTTGAGACAGAGAGAGACAGAGCATGAACAGGGGAGGGTCAGAGAGAGAGAGGGAGACACAGAATCTGAAACAGGCTCCAGGCTCTGAGCGGTCAGCACAGGGCTCGACACCACGGACCGCGAGATGATGACCTGAGCCGAAGTCGGAGGCTTAACCAACTGAGCCACCCAGGCGCCCCTAGTAATTTCACTCTTAAGTATACCCCAAAAGAAATGTACGTCCATTTACACCAAAGAGATATGGACATGAATGTATATAACAACAAAATTCGTGATAGCTTCAAAATGAAAGTAACTCAATATCTGTCAGTATTAGAAGAGATAAATAAATGAGATATAATTATACAGGGAAATAGTATGCAGCAAAGAAAATAAGTGAAAAATTGGTACAAGTAACAACATGAATGAATCTCACAAACATGATGTTGATGAACAGTGCTTCAGTACACAATAATTTCATTTATATAACAGAACACAAGAAAAATATGCTGTTAAATATGCACACTTGTTAAAACTTTATAGCTTTATAGAAATATAGTTTTTATAGAAATGCAAGAACATGATAACCAAAAATATTAGGCGAGTGGCTACCTTCGGCAGGGCGAAAAATTAGACTAAGGGTAAGCAAGAAGATAGAATTGAGACTTTATGTTACTACTAAGATATTTTTTGCAATTTTAAACAATCCCAGT
Source organism: Lynx rufus (assembly GCF_022079265.1). Classification (NCBI taxonomy): domain Eukaryota; kingdom Metazoa; phylum Chordata; class Mammalia; order Carnivora; family Felidae; genus Lynx; species Lynx rufus. The sequence goes on along the minus strand of NW_025814827.1, from coordinate 28,545,195 downwards.
TAAAGACGTGTTAACCAGACCTATAGGACAGCCACATGCTGCACAGTCACTACCTAACTTTAAGATACTCTTCATACGAGCTGAAACATGCAGGATGCCTTCTGATGTTATGCACAAAAATGATCCTGCCAGAAAGTCCAAATAAACGAAATAGGTTTTCCTCTAATGCATATTGATTTAATCTCAGGATTTTCTTTTATCATAGTTGTGGCATGAATAAAATGTTTGTGAGGGCTCCAATTACTTGAGCAACAATAGGTCTCTTAATATGGTGCCATTCATTACTTATATTTATTTTGTATCTTGGCAAAAAATTGCTGTGATGTTTTAATTCAGTAGTTAAGTAAATAAGAGGTTTATTTGGCTAATTTTATGTCTTCCTGACAATTCTATGATGTTCTTACCATGTCCCATGCAGACTTGGCTATACAGTACACGGGAAACTTGAGTGGAAGTTTCTTCCCCATGACCACTCAAAGTAGGCCTAGGATTTACATTTATTTACTTTTTTTCCCCAACATTTTATTAGGAAAATGTAAAACACACAGCTAAGTTGAGAGAATTTTACACTGAACTCTAATGTAGGCCCCTACTACCATTAATATTTTATTTAACTTGCTCTATCACATAGCTACCTACCTATCTATCCCTTTACCCACCCATCAGTCCATCTCATCATACAATTATTAGTTTTATCATCTCAGTCATTTATCACAAGGTAATCCTCAATAAAAGCACCACCCAAGTCAAGAAATACATTTTTTCCAATAACATTGTCCACCCTCCCTATTTTTTTAGTCCTTAGGAAAGTAAGTGATACTAAAGTGAGGATTTTTTTTCATAAATGTGGAATTTTAAGGGAATTAACTCACTTTGCCTTCCTGTTCTCACTTTTTTTTGGTAGGTTTGTGTGTAAGTCAAAATGAAGAAAGAATTTCACAAAAAAAAATTGTGCATACAACTTCTTCCTAGGTTTTCTAGTACTTTCCCTAACATATATTTGAATTTCTTAATACTTCAAAACCCATAATATTAAATATTTTTAAGATCATCAAATACACTGGGATAAGTCAGTAACAAGTAAGAAGTAAATCTCTTTAGTAAGTAAGAAGTAAATGGAATATTTGCTAATGTAAGTTTTCTAAATATGGTCAAGTTAGAGTTTGTATTTGCCATTATCAGGTGAAGCAGTTTGCATTGAACCTAATACAACCTAATGTTTTTTAATGTGTGATTTTTTTTTCTGAATTCCCCTTGGACATGAATGCAGAAAACCACACAGTGAAGAAAGCTTTCCCTTTTTTGCTGTGGAATGATTTGACTTCTCACACTTCTGTTGGAATGAAAATTAGATTCAAGGACAGCTCTGTACCCGATAACTCTGACAAGGTGTGAAATGCTAAGGTTTGTATGGCTGCCATGAACATATGCAACATTTTTTTTTCTTTTCCTTTTTTCTTTTTCTTTTGTGTGAAGGCTTCAGGCTGTCTGTCCTGGAGTAAAGAAATTATACACTTGTGGCTCAGCTATCCTGTCTGTAATGTCCAGGCTCTCCAAATGCCAGCTCTATCAGGTAAATGCCAGCTCCCTGAGGGTTTCTTATGAATTAGGTAATTGTTTATAAGGATTGACAATGTCCATGGCTCTCCTAGTTTATTTTCTGAGCTTCTCTATTCTCACCAGCTGGCACACTTTGGAATCATATTTGAAAGAATGTAGCAAAATTTTAGAACTTCCATGAATTAACAGAGGAAAAGTTAGCGATGAGTTAGAAGCAGGAAGGGACAAATGGGTGGATTTTTTTGTTTACTTACATGAAAATATTACTATTTCTATATGATTGTGAAGGGTGGCATTGACAATTTATATCCAGAATACATTAAAATTCATATATTTGAGTTAAATATGATTTTAAATTTTTGATGAAGTCATAAGATAAAAGTAAGGCCTATAGCCCTGTCAATGTGAAAAGTAATTATGAATATATGTCCACTTAAGTCTGCCATGAATCCACAAGTGAAAAATGAAGCCCTGGGGATGATGAACATAGAAGCTTAGTGACATGGACAGATAACCTCCAGTTCTTGGACTTTTTAAGCCAAAAGTAAAGAGGATAATTTAAAGTTATGATACAAGATGAATATACAAAAATCAGTGTAATTTTTTTAAGTTTATTTTATTTATTTGGAAAGGGGGGGAAGAGAGAGAGAGAGAGAGAGAGAGAGAGAGAGAGAGAGAGAGAATGAACCCCAAACAGGCTCTGTGCTGACAGCATACAGGGCTCAATTCCATGAACGGTGAGATCATGACCTGAGCTGAAATCAAGAGTTGGATGCTTAAGCAACTAAGCTACACAGGTGCCCTGAAATCAGTGTATTTCTATACACTAGCACACACTAGCAATGAATAACATGGAAATGTGATTAAGGAGAAATTCCCCTGGAAACATCACAGAAAAAATACACTTACCCAAAGAAGTGTAAGACTTGTACACTGAAAGCTACCTACCATTATTGGAAGAAATGAAAGAAGGTATGAATATGACTCAGTAATTCACTACTGGGTATTTACCCAAAGAAAATAAAGACACTAATTTGAAAAGATATATGCGCCCTATGTTTATTGAAGCATTATTTACAATGGCAAAGATATGGAAGAAACCAACCCATCAATAGATGAGTAAAGAATATATGGTATGAAGTGGGAGAATAGAATATTCCTCAGTCATAGGAAAAGAATGAGATCTTGCCATTTGTGTGAATGGACCTAGAGGATACTATGCTAAGTGAAATTAAGTCAAAAGGAGAAAGACATATGATTTTACTTACATGCAGAATATAAAAATAAGCAAAACAAAAAAAATAAACCAAGAAACAAACAGTAAACAAAACAAAACCTTTTAAATACAGAGAACAAACTGGTGGTTGCTAGAAGCGAGGTGGGTGGGGAGATGGGTAAAACAGATAAACTGCAGAGATGAAAAGCACAGCATGAAGGAATACAATCGATAATACAACATTGTATGGTGGCAGATGTTCACTATCCTTATCATGGTGAGCATTCAGTAATGATAGATTTGTTGATAAATATGTTGTCCACCTGAAGCTAATGTAATACTATATATTAATTATACTTCAACAAAAAATTATAAAAAATAAAGAAAGAAGACAAACAAATGCAAAACCATCCTGTGTTCATGGGTTGGAAGACAACATTGTTAACATGAAAATACTTCTTATTTTAGTCTGCTTATTGCTGCTATACCATTTTACCACAATTTAGTAGTTAAAAAACACACAGATTTATTCTTTTACAGTGCTGGAGGTCAGAGGTCCTCCAGAGAACAATAAGAATGGGGGTCTTAGATGCTAAAGCCAACATGTTGGGAGAGATGTTTCCTCCTGGAGGCTTCTGGGGGAGATTCTCTTTTTTGCCTCATCAAGCTCATAGAAGTTGACTGCATTCCTGTTTGTGGCCATATTACTTTATTCTCTGCTTCCATCATCATATTGCCCTTTCTCAGAGTCAAGTCTCCCTGTGCTTTTCTCTTATAAGTACACTTAAGATTATGTTGGGCTCGCCAAAATAACCCAGGAGTATCTTATGATCTTTAACTTAATAACACCTGTGAAGTCTTTTTTGCCATGTAATATAACATATTCACGGGTTCTCGGCATAGTTATATGGACATCTTTTGTAGGGCTGGGGGCCATTACTCATTACCACACTCCCAAATTCATCTACAGAGTCTATGCAATGTCTCTCAAAATTACAATTGCTTTCATTGCAGAAATGGAAAAGCTAATTCTAAAATGTATTTGGAAACAAGGAATCCAGAATAGCCAAAGCAATCTTGAAAAAGAATAAAGTTGGAGAACTCACATCTCCCAATTTCAAAACTATAATGCTTCAGTATTTAGGACAGTGTGGACTGTCATAGACATACAAATCAATGAAATAGAATTAAGATTCCAGAAATAAATATGTACGTCTATGGTTAATTGAATTTGAACAAAGATGCCCAAACCATTCACTGGGAGAAAAAGGGTCTTGTCAACAAATGGAGTAACTGGATATTCATATGCAAAAAAATGAAGTTGGACCTTGCCATGTCACGTTATTAAAAAAATAGCTCAAAATGGATAAAAGACCTAAATGTAAGAGCTAAAACTATAATACTCTTAGAAAACACAAGTGTAAGTCTTTGTGATTTTGAACTGGGCAACATTTTCTTAGATATGACGCCAAAGCATAAGCAACGAAAGAAAAAATAGATACATTTGACATCATCAAAATTAAAAGCTTTTGTATGTCAAAGGACACTATCAGGAAAATGAGAAAACAAATCACATAATGGGAGAAAATATTTAAAGTCATGTATCTGACAAGAGTCTGGTATCCGATATATATATAAAGTACCCTTACAATTCAACAATAAAAAGACAAATAGCCTAACTTAAAATTAGGTCAAGGATTCAAATAGACATTTCTCCTATGAAAATACACAAAATGGTCAGTAAGCACATGAAAATATACGCAATGCCATTAGTCATTAGGGACATGCAAATCAAAATCACAGTGAGACATCACTTCATAGCAATTAGGATGGCTACAGCAGTAATTTTTTTAAAAGGACAATAAGTACTGATGAGAATATGGAGAAACTGGCACCTTCATATGTTGCTAGTGGGAGGATAAAATGATGCAGCTGCTTTGGAAAAGTTAGTTCTTCAAGAAGTTAAACAGACTTACTGCAAGACCCAGCAATTCCACTGCCAGTTATATACCCAAGATAACTGAAAACATATGCTCCTGTAATATTTATAGAAGCATTATTCATAACAGCCAAAACCTCATAGGAACAATCCAAATATCCATCAACTGATGAATGCATTAACAAGATGTGGTATTTACATACGTACAATAAAATCTTATTCATTCATAAAAAAATGAAATACTGATACGTGTCATAGGATGGATAAACCATGAAAACATTATGCTAAGTGAAGGAAGCCAAGCTCAAAAGGCCGCATATGATTCTATTTATATGAAATATCCACAATTGGTAAATCCATAGAGACAGAAAGTACATTAGTAGTTGCCAGGAACTGAGGAGAAAAATGATGGGCAGTGACTGGTAATAAGATTTTTTTTTTAATTGCTAAACATATCCTGGAATTAGATAGTGGTAATGATGGAACAACCTTGCAAATATACTAAAAACCGGTGAATGTAAAAAAAATTAAAGTATTAAGGAGTACTTGTTGTGATGAGCACCTAGTTGTTATATGGAAGTGGTGAATCACTATACTGTAAACCTGAAACTAATACTACACTGTATGTTGACTGGAATTTCAATAAAAACTTAAAAAAACAAAGTATGCATTACAGATAGAAGGATGGAGTTTAGAGTTATTCCTAAGTCCAGGAAACAAATAAGCTCTCTATTCTCATACTTTGAATAATGTTGACAGGTTTTTTATTTTACTGTGTATAACTTTTTGGGAATACACCCAGAGATACTGAATATCCAAAGGTTAAAAAACTCCATGGTCTGTTCTAGAGTAGGGAAAAAGATATCTCATGTTTTCAGTTCTCTTTAACAGGATAAGAAATTGATGTCTCAAATACCGAGCCTGTGTATCCAGACTGTTTATATGGAAGAGTGGCAAGGGACATGGAGTGTTTGTTACAGAGAGGAAGGTTACTATGTGTTATAGACCAAATGTTCGTGCCTCCTCAAAATTCATATGTTGAAACGCTAATCCCTGATGTTGATAATATTTGGAGATGGTACCTCTGTGAGGATATTAGGTTTAGATGAGGTCATAAAGATGCTTACCCTCTGCGATGAGATTGTTGTTCTTCTAGGAAGTGGAAGAAAGACCATAACTTTCTCTCTCTGTAAGGACACAGCGAGAAGGCAATTGTCTGCAAACCAGGAAGAGAGCCCTTTTCCAGTACTGAATGTGCCAGTACTTTGATTTTGGACTTCCTAGCCTCTAGAATTGTGAGAAAGAAGAGTGTAAGCCAGTCACTTCCTGGTATTTTGTTATAGTAACCTAAACTAACTAATACAATATGAAATAAAATAGGAAAAGGAGAATGGAAAAAAGAAAGTCAGGGAATAAGAAATATATTTGTTTAGTATAACAGAGTTCAGGTCAGAAAGAGATTTATAAAGACAATTGGTGTAATATTATTTGTTGTTTTATTTTTTTAATTAAAAATGTTTCCATGGACCACAAATAGACTGTAGATGGAATATAACAACATTGCTCTGTTGATCTAGGTCTCTTTAATTCTTTTTAAAAATGAAATTCTAGAATAGATATGCTTATTAATTTTTATCCATGTAGGAGTCATACAGAGAATGTTGTTTTCATTTTGTATATTGTGATATAATTATATACACACAATTTTTAATGTCTTTTAGGAGAATACAATGAAGCAGGCAAAGAAAAGGATCTGCTGAATTCTTTTGATTTGAAATGGTTGTTTTATTTTTCTTTATTTGTTTGTAATGAACTGGGTCATTCAGAATGAGAGTTCAGGGTGAGTAGGAAGTAAAGATTGCAGATTAATGGGGCAGAAAATGAAAATAACAGGGCAGAACGAGAGCCTTGCCAATGGTAAGGGCTATGGCCAAGTGTGATAAGATGGAGAATTCTCTGTACATTTGAGAATAAAGCTCCCTCCCATAATGAGACATCCAAATCATCATCCTATCAGCCATTTAGACCAAGTGTCATTTTGCTATTCCTGGGACTCCTTCAGATACATACCACTGTACAGGCTAGCAAAGAATAGCAACAAACCTGAGTAACTAAATAAACAAATTAGAACAATAGGTTACTAGACTTGTGTAAATAGTAAAGTTGTAAACAGAGATAGATTCAGGCTTATATGCAACCTGACTAGTTTCTCTAAATATATACTACCTTACCTTCACGCCAACTGCATTCTTTTCTGGTCTTCATGGGGAGTTTGTCTTTTCAACTTCAGTTCAAAGTGATGCTTCCATGAAGCATCACTTAGAAGTCTGTCCTAGATTTGTCTTTTAAACTCAGTGCTGATAGCTATGTGAACTTGGGGTAAATGATTTATCCTCTTAAGCCTTATTTGCTCATCTGTAAAATGTACATTTTTGTCCCAGAAGCATAGACCTGCAGAGATTAAATAATGCCTGTGAAGTATTTTGCACAGTACCTGAAGGAGTAAGCACCCAATTAATATTACATAGCTAGTGTTTGTTCAACTCTGAGGCTCCATATCAGACATTACATTTTCCTTCTCCAAATATGCATTAAACCTAGTTAATGTTCCCATGTTGTTCTCAAGGGACATGTTCATAAATGACGTTAGCCTTTCTCTTTTCCCTTAAGAGCTGTGATCTCTTGAGCTCTTTCCACTCAATTTCTGTATTTCACAATCTCTGCTCTTGAATTGGCACTGGTGTCTCAATTCCTTGCCTCCTTCTAATTCTCTTATATCAAACTCTAATCCTCAAGCTTTACATGTAAGAAGCATTCAACAATTTTAGGCAGATTCTTTTCAAAGTGCAAGAAAACTAGCCATGTACTCTGTATTCCTTGTGCTACATTTTTGGGCAGGAGAAACTAAAAGAAAGCGATGAGGCTCCCGGAAGTCCTGAGAGGGTTTCCATACAGGAACTATAAAGGCCTATGCCTCCTCACTGACGTTTGCTCTCTCAATCATCCGTGCCACACCATTACTCCTCAGAAATTGTTTTTTCCCCCAAATTGTGTTAAAGATCAAAGATATCTGTGAACTACAGATGAGCATCTTACAATGCATGCAGAAATAGATTCTGTCAAACATAAATACAGGTACTATTTGTGTAGTATTGCTAAGGGATTTCTCAAACTTCAATGCTTAATCATCACTTTATTAAAGATGCAGATTCCTAATTCATTTGGTCTGAAAATAATCTCAAATGAATTTAATAGAGGTAGTTCATGGACCACACTTTGAGAAATGCTGCCTATGAAATGCTACCTAAGAATTTACACCTTAAGAAAAAAAAGCAAAAGCCCAAAGATGTTTCTATATGCACTAACAGAACATAGTATATACACGATTTACATATTTGTAAAAACAAAAATGCTTTTGCATGTACCTTAAACAATTTTACTCTGTATCTTAAGCATTTAATTTTAATTTAAGCAAGGTAAAATAAAGCAATCCTTTGCTTATCTCAAGGACTGTATTCTTGCAACATTCAGAATGAAAGTGCTAGAAGTCGAAGTCAATTCCCCATGAGAAATGATATAAAATCCGAGGATTGCACACCCTTTTTTATGAATTACAATCCAATGGTGACTTTGCTCTTATTATCCTTAGGAAATGGCTTGCTTTTGCCAAGATTTTCAGAGAAAACTCTGAGAGATCGATTCTTAAGACATCAGAAGAAAATATCATTAACCACTCAGAAACTGCAGGCAATAGGCAAAGTCCACTAAATGGGAAAAGTTTTCCCTAGGAAGAACCTCATTATAGTGTTTCATGTGGGTGCTTCAAGGAAGAAACTGCTAGGTGACAAAATGATTTTGATATTATGGAAGTTCATTTAAAAAGGATTCTGTCTGTAATGAGATGGGGGTGCATGACCCATGGAAGGACTAGAAGCAGCAGCTGAAGAATAGGTGATGGCAAAGGGAAAAAAATAAAAGCAAAGCTGTGATAACCTTAGCAATCAGTAATGTCTCATGGAATTGAGAGAACGAGACCATCAGCGAGAATGAAAAAAAGGACAAAGCATATAAATTTTGGTTTTAATTCTTCTCTGTCTCTGTCGCTCTCTCTCCCTTACACTCACACACACACACACACACACACACACACCCCAGAATAGATCATATTTTCATTTAAGTAATTATAATTACTTGTTCAGATGCACAATCTCACTTTACAGATTTTTTTTTGATTCTGTGTCTCACTGTTTTATTGTCATATATATGTATATGTATATAATATATGTATATGCATATAATAAAAATATGTATGTGTGTATATATATGTGTGTATATACATATATATACACACATATATATATACATATATATATTTGTGTGTGTGTGTGTGTATATATATATATATATATATATATATATTGCTTTAAAATTCAACAGAGACCATTGAAAATTAAAAGTATTCAGGCACTTTTCTTTTTCCATTTACATATAAAATTTTAACCTTTTCCAATCTGGGTTTTATTTTCAACTGAGTCTAAAATCTCTCCAGAGCTAGCTAGTGTTCTTTTTCTGGACAACATTAATATTTTGATTCATTGTTTTCAATTTTTTTGGCAAGGTCTTACCCTCACCTCATTTATTTTTAAAACTTTAAAAAACGTTTATTTTTTGAAAGAGACAGAGTGCGAGCAGGGGAGGAACAGAGAGACAGGGAGACAGAATCTGAAGCAAGGCTCCAGGTTCCTAACTGTCAGCACAGAGCCTGAAGTGGGGCTCAAACTCACCAACCATGAGATCATGACCTGAGCCAAAGTCAGATGCTTAACCAATTGAGCCACTCAGGCACCCCATCCTCATGTATTTTTAACCTTTACTTCAGAAACTTAGCCACTTCCTTCATTCTAAAATATTACTTTTTAACTTGATTTGGTCCTTTCCCTCTTGAACTCACTTAGATTTATTTTCTTTGTTAGAATGTTTCCCTTTCCCTTTCCTTTGCTTCCCTTCTCCTCTAGTAATCCCTTCTCATTATTTCTTTGTTCTTTCTTTTTTTTCTTTTCTCTCCTTCCCTCTCTTCTTTCTTCTCTTCCATATTTTTCTTCCTTGTCTTCCTCTTCTTTTTCCTTCTTCTTTGAGGTTCACTAGGAGAATTCTATTTATTCCTTTCTGTACCCACAAAGAGATCAGTTCATTTATAAATATCCATTTTTCTACCTTGGTAATTCACATTCTCTCTAGGTCTATATTCTTCAGTCTATTTTTTTAAATATATCTCCATTTTGCTGTCCAATCAAAGTCTAAAATGAGTCAAATACAGGTATATAGTCTTTCTGCAAAATAACATGCTCTTTTTTTCCCATTATGACATTGGCACCACCATTCCCCAGATTTTTAATACCTAAAGTCTTAGTCATCTTTAAATTTGTTCTCTTTCTTCCATGGCCTAATTATTAACAAATAGATTGGTTCTTTTGACCATCATTGATAACTCCCTTACTTTTCTGCTTTTATATTTATGACTAAATCTCTAACTCTCATCAACTCATATCTGAACCATTATATGGCATTTTACCCAATCTCTTTGCCTGTAAGAGTAAAGAATCCAGAAATCAAATGTTACAAGAACACATGGAAAGCAAAAGAGATTATCCAAAGAAGAGCGAATTGAGAGAAATGATATTAGTGGTCATATCTCTTCCAACACTGGCATTCCATGGAATCTACTAACTTAGGTTCATGGTTTTATTATATTTATATTTTTACTTACTATTACTTAGTTTTCTGAACCTGCCAGGAAACAAAAAATAAAGACCACGATATTGTGAGATATTGTCAAACATCACCAAAGAGAAAAACAAAAAACAAAAACACTCCAAACCTAGTGGTAAGACAAAGCTGGGTTTATTGCTTACTGAGGCAGGGACAGCAGTGCCCTGACAGTATATTAGAGGGAAAGAATAAATTTGGGGTATTTAATAAGATTCTGAAGTCAAGTTTAAGGTGCATTTCCAATTTAGGAACTTGTTTTAGATTGATTAAAATCATAAAATAATAATTTAGAGTTTGTAGATATAGAAGGTCAACAGTTTTGAGTAAAGAAGTTCTAAGAGTTAAGGTATAAGTTGTCCTATGATCTTTCTCTTTTTTTATATATTTATTTTTGAGAGAGTGTGTGTGAGTGTGAGTGGGGAGGGGCAGAAGATCCCAAGCTGCTCCTGCTGACAGCAGAGAGCCCAATGTGGGACTCAAACTCAAAAACCCTGAGATCGTGACCTGAGCTGAAGTCAGATACTTTACCAACAGAGCCACTCAGGTGCCCCTGTCTTTTGCTCTTTCTATTAAGTAATTGATGAGTCTTTCAAGAACTCTTGGGGGAACATTTAGTCATTTGTAGCTTTTATCTTCCCAGACAAGGGTTTCCTGAGATAGTAAAGTTATGTTGAACTTTTTTTTAGAGTCTCTATCTCTTCGCAAAGAAGATTTTAAAACACTTACACAGGGTTTTAAAACATATATTACAACTGCAAAAATAAAATTTTATGAGAAAAATGAGCATAAAATCTCTCACTTCCTGGAAACAGGTGCTTCTGTTTTTCTACCAACTTCAAGAAACTTATGTTTTCAGCAGTTTTACTTCATAGGAGAATAGCATACCTAAATCAAGACACACAAGCTCAAATGCCCAGTTGGGCCAGGAACAAAATATTAATGTGTCAAGATGTGGGTTCCAAATAGGAGTTCTTAAGGACTGTAGGAACGAAGGAGCTAGGGAACATTCTCCATTTAAAACCACTCACATACAAGTTAAAACATTATATTTTAAAAAAATTAATGTTTATTCATTTTTTGAGAGAGACACACACACACAGCATGATGGGGGGGGCAGAGAGAGAGAGGGAGTCATAGAATCAGAAGCAGGTTCCATGCTCTGAGCTGTCAGCACAGAGCCCCAAGAGGGGCTCAAATTCACAAACTGTGAGATCATGACTTGAGCCTAAGTTGGACCCTTAACCCACAGAGCCACCCAGCCTCCTCAAAATTAAAACATTTTAAACCATGTCCTGGTCAGACACAATCTATTTTCAGGCTAGCTTCTACTTGAAGGCCACCATTTGCAACTTTTTTTTTTCCAGTTGGAAGGACTGTGATAATCTTAGAGATGTTTGATATTGATTATAGAGTCAGAAAAATGCTTGTAAGAATTTCCCTGTGTCCCCCCAGCCAGTTAGCACTAGATATGCATAGCCCTTCACAGTTAATGAAAGGGTTAAGTATCACCAAGCTCTCTAGTGACATGGAGAAACAAAATGTCAATCCTCACAGCTCAGAATAAAGTGAGAGGATAAAGAGCTATAATAACATTTGGAGAAAAATCACAGTTCTTTTGATTATGGAAGACATTCATTCTTTAGCAAGGCAAACAAAATTTCACAAATGCTTTTATTTTTATGTATTTGTGTTTGTTTTTCAACATTGATAAGTATTTAAAAGCATTTGAAAGCCTGTGCCTCTTCACAAAATCATCATCTTCCACTGTAGATTTGAAAGAAGTAAAGTAATTGGGGAAAACAACATTGGCAAACCTCTTCAATAGAGTGATGAAGTCAGCTATTACTCTAGCATGATTCCTGGTGTGAGCGTGTAAATGATCATTTGGTTCTTGGTGTCAATGTTTTCAGATCTGGGTCTTTTGGTGTATGAATCTTCAGGAGTTACATACAATATGTTGATCATATTCTACAGCAGCAAAGGCTGTAGTGATCTGCTTTGTCTAAGATCAGTCTCATTGCCATTATTTTATTTTATTTTTTTTAGCGTTTATTTATTTTTGAGACAGAGAGAGACAAAGCATGAACAGGGGAGGGTCAGAGAGAGGGAGACACAGAATCGGAAACAGGCTCCAGGCTCTGAGCTGTCAGCACAGAGCCCGACGCGGGGCTCGAACTCACGGACCGCGAGATCATGACCTGGGCCGAAGTCGGCCACTTAACCGACTGAGCCACCCAGGCGCCCCAGTCTCATTGCCATTATTAAGAAAATCTCTCAAAACCTTCAAAGGCAGGCTGCTAGTCCTAAGTACAAACTACTAAACTGTGGCATAAAATTTAGTAAACCCAATTAAACTGGGACTGTTAGTGGAGGTAATTTATTAGTCATGTGAATGCCCCTTCTCTTGGGTCACTCTGTTTATGGTATGGACTAATCTAGAAAATCATATGGGGCATAGTTCTGTTAAAAGTCTCAATCAGTGGGCTCCGTATTGCTTGAAGTGTTTAATATTCCATTTAAGATAACCCATTTCAGGGCAGTTGGAAAAAAACAAACAAACAAACAATGCTGCAAGTCCATCTGCCAACTGAGCAATCTACATCTTTTGGATGACAATGCCTTAAGCATTTGTTAGTGGCCTCCTTGAAATATGGAGAAAGAAAAGATGCACCTTGTCAGCAGAAGCAAAGGTGGCTACATAATTGATGCATCGTTATCCATTTCCAACAGAAAAGCTAACTCTTATCTCTGCAATCTAAGCATGCAACATGGGCTCTCAATATGCCAGCTTTGGAGTGTAGGGGGCAGTGGAAAGGTGGGTAACAGCGTTGGTAGCTGTCATTCTAAGCCAAGGAAAGTCTATTAGAGATGTGTGCATTCTCTAATCTGACTGCTTTCAGAAGGCTGCTTGATGTCTCCTGAATAATGTATAAAGGAAATAGGAACCTCTGTTGCTCCATGATGCCCCCTGAAACTGACCTGTCATCGGAGGTTACTTCACCATCTTCAAACTGTGGCTCTCCCCACAGGGCTGGCAGTCATATCATTTATATGAAGTCACCTCAATCTTCCCAATATAGTAGAGTTTACTCTGTTGACTGCATTCCTCACTTATTTTTGGTAATACAAGGTATTCACATGTCTCAGATAACTTAGAGCCAGATGGAAGCATTTTATCCTTCAACGTAAATTTTAGTGAATGAGAAGTGAACCAGAGGACTTTGGTGTTCTCCAACTTACAAATAGGCCAGGACAGAAACACATACATAACTGACAGAAAACTGAAGAATAATATAACTTTCTGTTGTTTTTATTTATTTATACACTCGGATCCTGCCAGGTATTTCTTTTGGACGATGGTTGAAACTAATCTATTTTAGATCTAAACTAGAATGATATTATGTAAGTTTTGGAAGAAAAATTAGAGGCATCTAATTACCTGATCAGATCATAGATTAGACAACACATTAATGGAAGAATCAGATGCTGTCATTAAGGGAAGGAGCAAGTGACCCAGCCCCAGAATTTTCTGCTTGGTCATTTTACTCTACCATACTCTCCCAAACTCCATTGTCCTGAAGGCCAAGGATCTTTTCCTCTCCATATCAAGCCTAGTTTCTGGCCCAAAGTAGTCTTTTTGAAAATGACATGAAAGGAGGAGCCTGAGAGGAAAAGCTCCTCACTGTATCGATGGTGTTGAGGTTATAATTATGAAAGCAAATTACTAATTTATATACAGTTTGACATAAGACATCAAATTCCTATTAGAACAGAAAATGCATGGGCGCTCCTGGGTGGTTCAGTTGGTTAAGCAGCTGACTCTTGATTTTGGCTCAGGTCATGGTCTCCTGGTCATGGGATTGAGCCCCACACTGTCAGTGCAGAGCCTGCTTGGGGCTCTTTCTCACCCCTCTCTCACCCTCACCCTCACCCCACTTGCGCACTCTCTCTCTCTCTCTCTCTCTCAAAATAAATAAACGTTTTATTTTATTTTTTTTTTCAACATTTTTTATTTATTTTTGGGACAGAGAGAGACAGAGCATGAACGGGGGAGGGGCAGAGAGAGAGGGAGACACAGAATCGGAAACAGGCTCCAGGCTCCAAGCCATCAGCCCAGAGCCTGACGCGGGGCTCGAACTCACGGACCGCGAGATGGTGACCTGGCTGAAGTCGGACGCTTAACCGACTGCGCCACCCAGGCGCCCCTAAATAAACGTTTTAAAAAAGAAGAGAAAATGCACAGGAAAATAACCACTCAATTCATAGATCTCAAAGTATAATTTGGTAGTTATTTGCATTACACTACCTTCAGTGTCCCCCATTCCAAGCTTATTAAAGCAGAACATTTAGGATCAGGGCTTAGGAATTTACATGTTTAATATATTTTCATAATATTATTCATACTGATTCATCTTCACACCGAAGTTTGAAAAACACTTTATTCAGCTGTTAAGGCTCCAGCAAGGATCCTCACATAATTTCCAGTGAGAAGTTTATTTTATCTTACTTAAATAACTAGATGTATGGGCAGAGATGGTAACACTGAGTGCATGTATAGATGAGGACATTCCAATCAGGCAGAGTCAAGAATTCCCATGGAAGAGGGGACAGAGAAACAGTGACCATGGTTTCAGGTTCTGGGGTAGTCTCCTTGTCTGAGCCTGATATTCCAATGAGCCACAGGGAATTGGGCATAGCAGTAACCCTCATTCATAAAAGTTGCCACCTTCCCTGATATTTCACACACACACAGAAGTTTCCTGATATTTTGAATTAAGACACCCTCCCATCCCAAGGGAGCCATTTTCCCCTATTTTCAGTCATTAGCAATGAACTCCTTTCTTACTGTTATCTGGAATTTGTATTGAAGATTTCAAATTATCCCTTAGTTCTTAACTATGTTAAGGAAGTAATTTTCAGTTAAAACATGAGTCACTACAAAGGTAATCCTGTATAAAGTATAGAAATATAGGCAGCATAAGGGGCGCCTGGGTGGCTCAGTCAGTTGAGCGTCTGACTTCGGCTCAGGTCATGATCTCCCAGTGTGAGTTCAAGCCCCGCGTTGGGCTCTGTGCTGACAGCTCAGATCCTGGAGCCTGCTTCCGATTCTGTGTCTCCCTCTCTCTCTGCCCCTCCCCCGCTCATGCTCTGTCTCTCTCTCTCTGTCAAAACTTTAAAAAATAAACAGTAAAAAAAGTTTTAAAAAGAAATATAGGTTGGGGCGCCTGGGTGGCGCAGTCGGTTAAGCGTCCGACTTCAGCCAGGTCACGATCTCGCGGTCCGTGAGTTCGAGCCCCGCGTCGGGCTCTGGGCTGATGGCTCAGAGCCTGGAGCCTGTTTCCGATTCTGTGTCTCCCTCTCTCTCTGCCCCTCCCCCGTTCATGCTCTGTCTCTCTCTGTCCCAAAAATAAATAAACGTTGAAAAAAAAATTTTAAAAGAAATATAGGCAGTATTAAAAAATTGTATTTATTTAGCCACATGTATCTTTCTAACCTATTTATAGGCATAACTGAAGTATAGCTAACATACAATAAACTGCACATACGAATGCCTATCATTTGACAACTTTTGACATCAGTATACATCCATGAAACCATCATTAAAATCAAGATAGTGAACATATCTATCAAGTTGCAAGACTTTCTTGGGTCATGCTTTTTGTAATCCTTCTCTTCACTCATTTCAGCCCACATCTACTTACACACATTTAATTGCTCCTAGGCTTTCTGTCACTATGAATTAGTTTGTTTTACCTAAATTTTCTATAAATAAAATCATATAGTATGTACCTTTTAGTGTCTGGCTTCTTTCACTCAGAATAATTATTTTGATATCCACCTATAACAATGGTTCATTACTTCTTATGACTGAACAGTGTCCCAGAGTATGGATATACAGTAGCTGGTGTAAGCATTCATTTCTTGATACCTTTGGGTTGTTCTTAGTTTTTGGCTATAACAAATAAAGCTGCTGTGAACATTTGTGTACAAGCCTTTGAGTATATTGCTTCTTTTCTCTTAGGTAAATTCCTAGCCTGTATCAAGTGGTAGGTGTGTGTTTAATATTATAAGAAGCTGCCCAATTGTTTTCCCAAAGTGTACCATTTTATATTCCAATCAGCGTATGAGAGTTTTAGTTCTTCCACATCCTCACTAATTTGAAATGGTATTTGAATTTTAGCCATTATAATAGTTGTACCACATCATGGTTTTCATTTGCATTTCCTTGATTATTAATGATATTGAGCATCTTTTCATTTTACTCATTTCCTATCTCTGTATTTTCTTTGGTGACATTTATTTACTGAATGCCTTATTTTCCTATTATTAAGATCTGAGGCTTGTTACACATCCTGGTTAAAATCCTTAATCAGATGTGTGCCCTGCAAATTTTTTCTCCTACACTGTTGTTCTCTCTTCACTATCCTAGAAGTATTTTTTTCAAAAGCAAAAATTTTAGTTTTGATGATGTCTTATTTATCAATATTTTCTTCTGGGGATCATGCTTTTGATGTCATATCTAAGAAATCATTGCTTACCTAAAGGTCACAAAGATTTTCTCCTCTATTTTCCTATAGAAGTTTTATATAGGTTTTACATTTATGTTTATGATCCCTTTTGAGGATTTTTTTTAGTGTTGTTTCTTTGGTATATTCTATGAGGCATGGCTCAAAGGACAAATGGCTTCTTCAAAGATCTGTCTCAATGTCCACATTCTCCAGGCAGGACTCCTGTATTGTTATCCATGAAGGGCATCAACAAAAATTTGAAATCTATATGGAGTGACACGGGCTGAATCCAAAGCACATACACAACCAGAGTTTATGAAGGTAGGAACACAGGATGACTGCTACATAAATCCTTTCAAGTTATGGTTTCTCTTTTTCTATTCCTACTGAACAAGATATTTTTTACTACACTTGTTTTAATGTTTATTTATTTTTGAGGGGGGAGAGGCAGAGAGAGAGGGAGACACAGAATCTGAAGAAGGCTCCAGGCTCTGACCTGTCAGCACAGAGCCTGATGTGGGACTGTGAGATCGTGACCTGAGCGGTACTTGGAGGCCTAACTGACTTGGAGGCCAACTGAATATATATATATATATATATATATATATATATATATATATATATATATATATATATACCGAGATTGGAAGGGATGGTGCATAGAACAGCTTCCTGATACTATTAATATATATTCTCTATCTGCTACAGTTTTGTAACAGAAGCAACTCCCTCCTCTTAACTTCTTGCCTTTTATCTCCTCAGCCTGCTAACCTACACACTGAGAAATCATGGGGAACAAAGAGCCTAGGGCATTAGCCCTCTGATGTGAAACAAAGGGAGGGTGTGAAATACCTCATACCACAATTATGAAAACATAAACCTAGCAACTTATGAATTTTTCTGAATTTATTTTAAAATATTTAATTTTATACAGGTACTCAGCTGCAGTTTCTATACATAAACATTCAGCCAAAGTACCATTTTCATTAACAAGATTGACTGCTAATGAGAAAATGTCTATACCACATTGTTAAATGAAAAATTCGGGTATGAAAAATAGGTAGAGTTATGAGGCTGCTTTGAAAAAACATTTTTTCTATGCATATTATAATACTATATGTGTACACACAAAAATGACCAAAAAATATCTCCCAGTGGTAAGAAAGTAATTTTTATTTAATTCTTTGTGTTTTCCTGTTATTAAATTTTTTTTCTAACAACTGTTTTCTTTTATAAAATTATTTTATATAAAGTATCTAAACAGCCTTAAAAAATCATATTGGAAAAACACTGGCAATTATATAACCACAGGTTTCTGTAAACCTGCTAAACAGAATTTTCCTCAATAATAAAATGTTTACTGTGGTACACATATCAGCAAAGTAGTGAGACTGTGGGCTGGTAACTGTGATATGAAAAACAGAATGCTAAAAACATATCCATTAAGACATTAAATTCTACAATGGAAATATTCTACCTTTATCACTCACTATTTGGATTGCTCAGTTCACGTTAGGCCCTTGTTAGAATTCCAAAGGGTTTGTTGCAGGAGGAGAAGCTCTCCCACATCATTATTTAATATCCCTCTGTGTCTTCACATGTTTGAGTCTGTAAAACAATTCTGTTCTAAGACACTGAAGATGAACTCCTGAGGTTGAACAAAAGGATTCACTTGTCTCACCAGAAATTCAAAGTCGTTATGAAACAGAAATCCTGCTTCCCCTCAGTAATAGAGTAGCCATGAATCACAGCATCACGCTGGCTTGATCATAATCTAACACTTCATGCGTCAGACAATAACTTGATTTGTCAAGAGAATATCCCTATGAGGGCTGCCAATAGTATTGATGCCCACTGAAGAGGATATAATTAAGCCCTTGGTGAGCTAATTTCATTTTCTTTTTTAACAATGTGGGGTACATAAGTGTAAAATACAAAATAGAAGGTGCTAAGAAACCTTGCTGCGCCCAAATCCAGAACAAGGGTTTAACCTCTCTTTGATCTGATAAAGGATGTTTAGAGACATTCAAAACACCCTTTCCTGAAATATCCCACACTCACAGGATATGTGTTTGTTTCTACCAACTAAGCACCATCAGGCTTTCTCCATGTAAAACTGTTTCTTCCAAATTAACTGCAGAAAAGCTTAGTGCTTCATGCTTGTTACCTGCTTCCGTTATGGCTTGAGGACAGAGAAATGGATTCTGATTCACTTTACCCTGTGAGCAGTTTGGAGTAAAGGTATTTGTTGATTAAGGTAATTTCTTAGAAGCTTGTTATTTTCTTGGGAACATCCATTACCCAACAATTGGAAGGATAAGGAGTTGAATCAGCCATATTTTTAGTTAAGATAAAAATTTTATGTTGAGACAAGCAAGTAGCAGATTAATAGTAATCTTAATCATGCCCGTGCAGGGATAAACTGTGAGGTTGCATGAGGGAAGTTTTCAACTATGTCATTTCTATTACAAAGAAATAACATCTATATCCAAAATTCTCTTCACCTTTTACCTTTCCCCACCTTTCTTAACTAAGCATAATTCCTTTCAAAACACTAGGAAGGAGTTCATTACACATATTGCACATCTTGGTAAAAAATATTACATTAGTGGGAGGATTGAAAGAGCTGCAAAGATTATTTTGAGTTCAGCCCCAAACCAATAACCAATAAGATAAGCATGTTGATTTAGTAATTTGTACCTCTCTAAACCCTGGGCCCATCCCTGCTGCGATGCACAGGCTGCACGTTATGCCAGAGCCTGAGTCAAGGGCAGGGTGGAGAATAGCCCCTGCATAGAAGTCCTCACAGTGTGGTGGCAAAGCCAGATTGTTAGTGAGAGGAGGAAGAGGACTATTTAAATATATTTTAAATTTATTACCTTATGGTCAGAGCACATCTAGGTGGTCATTGTGCCCCTGACATACATACATACATACATACATACATACATACATACATACATTACATACATACATACATACATTTAGGTTCTAGAGGCTCCAAAATCATCATGGTACAGGCAGGGCCAGTAAGCAAGACAAACCAAATTGGAATTTGTTCACGAGACAGGGCACAAAGAGAGTGAATGTAATGTACAGGTCCTCACTTGCCATTGTTGGTTATTTACTCTCTTTTTTCCTTGTCTTCCTATATTCCCAAATTTCCAGAGCTTTTAACCTCCTGGGTTCTCCACTCTAAAAGGAGATGTTATCCAAAACTCTACTAACATTTATATTCATGTGTTTAATAGGTTTTGTCCTAGCTTCATTGGAAGTTTCAAAAGGAACAAAGAGAGAAAATATAAACAAAAATGAACTCAGACTTGTGGCACCTCGGTTGGGGAGAACTTTGGAGGCAAAAGATCTCTCAACTTCCTACCTCAGGAACCATGAGGACTTCTCTATGTATGAGATCAGCTGTGATTTCCCTCATGGGTTGTCTGTGATGTTTTATTCTAAAAGGTAATTCAAGATTTGGGAGGCCCCACATGTAATGAAGAGAAAAGTGAAGAAATGAAGACAGTTTTCTCTGTCATCGGTCCACAGTGTCTGAATACACTGGGAATCCTTTTAAAAATTCCTTGCAAGTAATAATACCAGACTAATAGTGTTTTAAGCAAATAGTGGTTTGTTTCTCTCACATAACAAGGACTCCAGAAGCAGTCACTGACATTAAGCATCATGGATTGACACATAGACCTTTCCTTGTCATATTTCTTTTTCTAACTTCACCATTTTTGTCACAGACCAATCCCTGAAGCTCATGAATTAGCCCTAACCGTTTCCCACGTTTTTATATTTGTCTTTCTCTCCTGTATCAGAAAACAACAACAACAAAAACCATCAACTGTTCAGGAAATGTATCTAGACTGACTTAGGAAGGTACCTCTTTATCTGGGCGATTCCTCCCATTGGCTATCTCTATTTCCGTGTTTATCAAGCTTGTCCCACTTGGAATTTGTTTTGTTTTTGATCCCAGTACCAGACATTCTTCCTTACACACTGCTTTCCACTCCTCCCCCAAACAGGTTTTCATAGATTTTGAAGCTTCAGGATTTTGAATTTTTAAAAAAAAACACTACCATTTTAGTGTTCCATGACAGCACACCCCAGTTCTACTACAGTTCTTGATGTTTTATGAGTGTCCATTGCCTTAACTGCTGATATTATCAAATGTCTCTCTTTTCTCCTTATCCAGCTCTATGCTACATTTACTTTCTCTTTTAATTACTTTCTCTCATCCAAACACAAACTCTTTGTTGGTCTGCTGCATCCAACTTTGCATCTATAGCCAACTCTATTCTCCTGACATTGGGAATGCTATTTATAATTGCTTTCTCTACGTCTCAACCTAAAAGGTTCATTAGAACCTTGTTTTCAAATTTTCAAAATGTAATTGATGGCAAACAATCTACATTAAAAGTATGTTCAAAATCATTAACCATTAGGTAAATGCAAGTTAAAACCACAATGAGTTATCCACCTGCCAGAATGACTAAAGTAAAATATAAATGCTGGCAAAGATGTGGAGACACTGGATCACTCACACATTGCTGGTAAGAATGTAAAATAGCATAGCTTTTCTGGAAAATGGTTTGATGCCTTTTTACAACTATCATGTGACCCAGATATCACTCTTGGGCATTTGTCCCAGAGAAATGAAGAATTATGTTCACCACTAAAACCTATACATGGATGTTCATAGCAGCTTTACTCATAATAGTCAAAAACTGAAAACAACCCAGATAACTTTTAACAAGTGATTTGTTAGAGGATACCATGGAATAATATTTAACAATAAAAAAGAATGAACTATTGACATATGACAAATTTCTAGGAAATTAATTAAACTTAGTGAAATATGGCAATCCCAAAAGATTACATACTGTATGACTCCAATTATATAACATTTTTGAATTGACAATATTTTAGAAATGAAGAACATATGGTTGTGGTTCCCAGGGGTTGGCATCTGGGTGAAGTGGGGACAGGGAAGAAGATATGATTTAATAAAATGTCCATATGAAGGATCATTGTGCTGATGGAAATGTTGTATATGTTAGCTGTATGAATGTAAATATACTAGTTGTGTTCCTACTATACCTCTGTGAGATATAACTGTTAGATGGGGAAATGGTAGATGGGATTTCTCTGAATTATTTATTACAACTTCATGTGAATCTACAATCACCTTAAAATAAATTATTTAATTAAAATTTTAATCACATTTGTTTAGGATAGTGTACATAAATAACCTGTAAAAGTTGAGACAGCAAATAGAAACTATTTTATTTCCTAGAATTAGAAAATTCCTTATTTATTTATTTATTTATTTATTTATTTATTTATTTATTTATTTCAAGAGAGCACGAGTGGAGCAGAGGGGAGACAGAGAGAGGGAGAAAAAGAACCTTAAGCAGGTTCCTTGCCCAACACTTGATCTTACAACCATGAGATTATGACCTGAGCGGAAATCAATTATCTGATGCTGGTGTGCCTGAGTGGTTCAG
The DNA here is from genome assembly GCF_022079265.1 of Lynx rufus. Taxonomy (NCBI): domain Eukaryota; kingdom Metazoa; phylum Chordata; class Mammalia; order Carnivora; family Felidae; genus Lynx; species Lynx rufus. The sequence goes on along the minus strand of NW_025814827.1, from coordinate 28,522,692 downwards.
TCAATTAAGCATACAACTTTTGATTTCAGCTGGGGTCACCATATCATGGTTTGTGAGATTGAGTCCTGTGTCATGCCAGAGCCTCCTTGGAATTGTCTCTCTCCCTCTCTCTGCTCCTCCCCTGCTCTCTCTCATGTGTTCTCTCTCTCTCCCTCCTCTCTCTCTCTCCCTCTCAAAATTATAAACGTTAAAAAAAAACAATCAGATGCTTAACTAACTGAGCTGCTCAGGTGCCCCTACATCCTCTCTTCTAAGTTATTTCATCAAATCTTACATTAACCATATTGGAGCGGAGGTGGGCAGCAGGATGGGTTAAGTGGTTGCTGGTTATGAAGGAGGGTGATTATGATGAGCACTGCGTGTTGTATGTAAGTAACAAATCACTATATTCTACACCTGAAACTAAGATTACACCGTGTTATCTAACTGCAATTTAAATAAAAATGTGTATATAAACACAATGGAGTACTACTACATGGCAATGAGAAAGAACAAAATATGGCCCTTTGTAGCAACGTGGATGGAACTGGAAAGTGTGATGCTAAGTGAAATAAGCCATACAGAGAAAGACAGATACCATATGGTTTCACTCTTATGTGGATCCTGAGAAACTTAACAGAAACCCATGGGGGAGGGGAAGGAAAAAAAAAAAAAGAGGTTAGAGTGGGAGACAGCCAAAGCATAAGAGACTCTTAAAAACTGAGAACAAACTGAGGGTTGATGGGGGGTGTGAGGGAGGGGAAAGTGGGGGATGGGTATTGAGGAGGGCACCTTTTGGGATGAGCACTGGGTGTTGTATGGAAACCAATTTGACAATAAATTTCATATATTGAAAAAAAATAAAAAAATAAAAATAAAAAAATAAAAATGTGAAAAAAATGAAAAAATAAAAGACATAATTTTCTCCACCTTGATATGGAAACATTTGTATGACTCTCTATTTTCTTCTTAGACATTCTACAGAGAATCAATTTATCTTGGTTTTTGGTTTTCTTTCTTTCTTTCTTTCTTTCGGAAGAAATCATCTCTTAAACCATAAAACAAAAACTTACTAGGAAATGTCTTTAAAATGTATTTCAAATATTTCAAACATGTCTGATAGTAAACTAATGCCATTTGATTAATAGTTTTAGTAACCTCATACATCTTAGATAAATGTTTCTTTGAAAAATACTGCTTTTAGGGGCACCTAAGAGTTCCCAACTTCAGCTCAAGTCATGATGTCACAGTTTGTGGGTTCAAGCTCCACATTGGTCTCTGTGCTGACAGCTCAGAGCCTGAAGCCTGCTTCTGATTCTGTGTCTGTCTCTCTCTCTTCCCCTCCCCCACTCGTGCTCGTTCTCTCTCTCTTAAAAATAAACATTGAAAAAATTTTTTAAAAATACCGCTTTTATTGAGTAGATACAAAAGAATGTTTATGATTAAGAAAGCCATTAATGAAACCCTAGAAAATATGAAGAATTGAGGAATGAGAAGAAACCAAGGAATTGGAGAAGACAGAAGAACTGAGAAAGACTGCCATGAAGTATAAGGCATAGACCGTGTTATACACTGTCACTGTGAACATAATTTCTTCATATTTATTCTCCATCTAGCTGACTCCCTCTTCAGCTGCATTTTCACTGTTCTTAAAATTATCCATTAAGCTTATTTTAAAATTATTTTTAAGTAAACGTATTAGTGCAGCACATCATATATAAAGACAAGTATACATATTCTAAGTCTTTAGTTTAATGAATTTTTACCAGGTGAGCCCAGCCATGTAATCACCACTCAGATCAAGAAATATATCACCAAAACCCTAGACGCCTTCATTATGCTTTACCCCAGTCACAAACCAGACTCTCCCCAAGGGTAACTAATATTCTGATCTATATGACTTATAGATTATTTGTACTCATTTTTGTATATTATACAAATGGAATGTGATTACCTTTCCCACAATCAACCTTCCTTAACCATTTCCTATTTTGGTTTCCTAAATTAGAATGCTTAAGATCATCTTCTTTTTCTCCTCCTCATTCCCTATTGCATCAACTATTAGCTCTGGTTTTTAAAAGTTTCCCTGATCTTTGTTACTATTAGCACTAATTTAGGAGGCTATTAAAAACTATTTTGGAAATCGATATTCAATACCCAAACTAACTGTCCCCCTGCCCTCAATATTTTCCTCTTTGCATTAATATTTTCTCCCTACTTCTTCCAACATGATCTTTCTAAAACAAAAACCTAACCAGTCACTCATATGATTGAAAGCAAGCCATATCTTTGCTTTGACTTCCGGGGGGGGGGGCAGAAAAAGAAAAAAGAGAAACAATTAATCATTTAACTTGTTTGTAAATCCCTTGAAGATCTGTCCCTGGCATATTTCACTGTGTTTACTATGCCTACAGATCCCAGCATGCATTATACTCCAGTCGTATGGTATTATTTGCAGTCTCAAAAACACAGTCTTTCACAAACCTCTAAGTACTTAATATGCTCAGATGTCTTCCCAGGATGCTTTCTACTTCTTTATTTGCCTAGTGGAGAGCCTATTCAACCACCAAACCTCAATTAAAATACCATCACTATCCCTCGTCTCACCCTTAGAGACAATTAGGAGCAGCATGACACTCATTCCAACGTAATCCATAGCTGCCTCTTTGTAGCACTTTTAACATCGTACAATGATTTCTAGGCATCTCTCTCTGCTTGGTAGATTGGGAGTTTTTCCACTTTTTCCCATATTCTCCGTGTTTAGAAAAGTATACGATAAAGAGTTTTTCTATTTGAATGAAAGAACAGTAAAAAAAAAAAAAAGTGACGTAATATTCTCAAAAAGCATCTAGGAAGGAAGAAAAGTATATGCCCTCACACAAAAGGGAATTTAAGATCAGTCTTAAAGAATGTGTATAATTTAGGTAGGCTGAAAAGGAGGCATTTATCTGTCATTACTGAAGATCAGAAACACTTCTTGGGAAAGGTATACCTAGTGGATCCCAGGCATCAATGAGAACATTTTAGACAACAAACTGCTTCCTTGGGCCTCACCAAGACCCTCATCCAGCACTTCACCACCCAACTCACATGCTGGCCCTGGCTCATGGATGTAATTTTGACAACCTGAAAATCATAGAACAAGCATTGGCCTGGGATTTAAACAGTCCTAGGTACAAATCCCTGCTGTTTGCAGGTTTTGTTTGGCCCGTTCTACATCTCCGTTTCATCATCTCTGTGGTGGGAATAACATGTCCTTTTTCAAAGGGGTTAATGTGAACATCAAATGAACTAAGGTTTATAAAGTATCTGGAAGAACACTTGGCAAGTACTGCCATAGTATTGTAGTCCCCTTTTTTGTTCACCCAATGCATGCATGCAATTTTTTTTCTTTCTATATATTGACTGTGTGTTGCAGGCTGTACATCGTACCAGGCTGAGTAAAGGGGACGGTGGGGGTTGAAATACTGTGTGCATTAACTGTGTGGAAGGCTGCGTGGAGGCGATTGTAACACCAGCCAGGGCTGAGCACCAATAGTAAATCCTGCTATGTTCAATGTGTTCTGTTGACCCCTGAGATTCCCTGGAGGCTCAGTATGGCCTGGATTGCTGACACCGACATGGTGAGAACAGTGCTGCTCAGGGCAAAACAGCTAGCCCGCTTCACCCGATTTTGCACAGATTCAGAGCACCACAGTCATTCCATCTGATCTGTGCTTTGAAGACATACAGAGGAACAAATGTCTCAAAACAAAGCCCACATGCTAAGTCAGCTAGTTCTAAAGCTCCAGTCAAGGTTGCACATAAATGAATCTGTTCTTGCCTATAGAGTTTCTATTCCTATGCCTTTCAGCAACACTAAGTATCTCATGCAGACACAGCTATATCTAACACTGGGAGAACAGAGGGACCCGAAAAAGCAATGGAATTGCCCAAGATTCAGCTGCTCAATACATCTGCTGCTTGAAAAGAAATATCAGCCACTGTAGGTTTTTTTCCTATATGATACCATGTACATTCATTTATTTGACAAATACTTTTTAAGCATGTACTATATACTAAGCGCAGTGTTACATGCTTGAGATTCAACGGGAAACAACACAGGTAAGGCCTGTGATCATAAAACTTAGTGTTGATTATCAACCAATAGTTGATCAACAACTAATTTGAGAAACTCCCTTGTTCACAGAACCAGTAAAATGTGCAGAGAGACAAAACCACAGAGGAAGCATAATTATTTAGCAAGATACATATTGAGCTGTGGCAACCAAATGCCATACAAAAAGAGAATACATACAAATTGGGAAATGATTTGCTTGCAGATTTGTTATAGATGCGGATGCAGGATCCAAATGGACGATTTGAGTCATGAATCAGTGACTGCAGATAAGGACATTGCGAGTAGAAGTAAGGGTCAGAGTCAGAGTGACATTATCAAAGATAATAAGACACATTAGCCTGTATTGATTTTCTATTGCACGTAACAAATTGCCACGGACTGGAGGGTGGGTTAGCTGGGTACAATGCTCAGGGTATCATAAGGCTGCAAATAGGGTGTCAGCTGGCTAACCCCCACGTGGGGGCTCAGGGTTCTCTTCCAAGCCATGTGGCTGTTCTTTACCTAGGAGCTGAAAAGTCATGTACACCGTGCTCTCTGGCTAGCAAGAGAGGGAGAGAGAGTCTTTGCAACACTTTGTCTGGTTTTAAAGAGCTCATCTTATTAGGTCAAGCCCACCTCAAGATAATCTCCCTTTTTACTATCTCAAAGTCAGTTGATTAGTAATATAACCACAAGAGTGATATTCTGTCAGATTTCCTGACCCTAACCACACTCGGCTGTATGTATGACACACAAATGTTATTCAGGCATGGCCATCATGGGGCATGGAGGAACCGTGGAAACCATGCTAGAATTATGCTTAAGGTCAGACAGTCGTCCATAAAGGAAACTTCCACAGTTAGCTGTTTTTATCCTTCATATGCTTGTTTCTCCTGTGAGGAGGAGACTTGCAATGTTGAAGAGTAAGACTCCAAAATTGAGCCACTTAGCTTCAAATCCCAGCTTTACTTCTTCATAGCTGTGTGACCTCAATGTAAGTTACCTAACCTCTCTGATGGCAACAATGAAGAATTGACTCAAAGGATTTTGCTTTGGGGCACGTGGGTGGCTCAGTCAGTTGGGCGTCCAACTTCAGCTCAGGTTGTGATCTTACGGTGTGTGAGTTTAAGCCCCGTGTCGGGCTCTGTGCCGACACCTCAGAGTCTGGAGTCTGCTTCAGAATCTGTGTCTCCCTCTCTCTCTGCCCTTCCCTGCTCATGCTCTCTCTCTCTCAAGAATAAATAAACATTAAAAAAATTTTTTAAAGGATTTTGCTTTGATCCTATGCAGATAATAGTAAGTGAACTATGATTAAAAAGTAGTACAAATTTCACCACTTAGCACGTATGGAGAAAAATTCCTTAGTTTCTGATTGGTATCTTTTCCTTAGGAATTAAGTAAAGGAGATTGAGTACTAGCTGGTTTTATCAATAGCAAATATTATGATTAGAGTGAAAAAGCAATGACCTTACCTTATTCTGCACTGAAGATCACAAAATATTTCACTGTATTAGGCACCAAGAGACTGATACGTTAAATTAAATTAAGCAAATGAGTCTATAAGAATCATATCCTGCTTCTAAGAAGCAGGTCTTCAGCATAACTGAGCCAATGTAAATACATCCTTCTCTTCTCACACACAACTATGGAGAGATCGGGCATTAAGGAATGTATTTCCTACTTCAGACGTCTGTGGAGAAAGGTGGCTAAACTGTAAATACAGACTGGTGCAACATAAGTGGCATCTTGCTAGTTTCAAAGACACGTGATCCTAGCTCAGTTCTGTGTTTCACTCAAAAAATAACATTAATATTCTCCAGAAGACACAGTCATCACATCCATCAAGATCCACAGGATGTAAAAGGAGGAAAAGTCATCTGTGAATGCATTCTGCCTTGGGGACAAGGATTGTATACTGGGCATACCTACAACTGTTCCACCGCACCCTTGTTTGTCCACTGCATCCACAGTTTTTCCTTTTGTAAAAGTCTCTAGTGTTAAATGCTCAGTAGGATGGGTCTACACAGGAATGCCACGAAGAATTCAGCTAGGCTGTCATATTCTAAGGCAGAAACCCATGGAGAGGGCGATATAGCTGCTGTTCTCATAGTGCACGCAACTGACTGTGTCTAGAGCGTTGGCCCTCAGTCTTTGGTATGCAGGTTCTCACACAGAGCCTCTGGTGTGGCGGGCTGACTTTTGGTGTAACACCAGTAGTCTTGAAACCATACTTTAAGAAACGCTGTTCTACAAGCAGGCAAATTAGCTGGCTATAATTAGGCAAAGGCCATCTGGGCCTAGGCTACAGTGATGCTGGGGGTGGGATGAGGTGGGGCTGGCTGTTTTTTGGTTGTTTGTTCACTTGTTTGTTTTTGGTATTGGTTAGTACAGGCTCTCCTTTTGAAGCAACGAATTTCGCGTCACTCAGAATGGATATTTAGCAGAAAAAAAAATTTCTCTCCCCCTCAATCTCTTTCAGCTCCAAGAGCCTGCATTTTATCATTTAGACATGGAACATCAGAGAATTCTATAATACAAGGTAACAACATAATGCAAGTAAATGACACAGTAACGACTCCCTTAACATATATTTGTAGTATTACTTATATCTATGTGCAGCTGGGAAAAAAAGCCACTCAACTCACAGAAAAACTTCTCAGCTTACAAAATGGCAACAAATCTGAGTGAACTACAAATGCTTAAGATGTGTATGTGTGTGTGTGTGTGTGTGTGTGTGTGTGTGTGTGTGTGTGTAATCACAAAAGAAAATAGCTTATTTTGAAATAAACGTATTATTCATCAACTAGAGAGAACTAAATCGCCTTTTGGTCATTCTTAGCATCTCTCATTGCAGTAACATTTCCACCTTGAGAAGACCTTGTGGAGGCTGAAACATTAAGAATGGAGAAAAAAACATAAAAGTGAGACCTAATTAATTCAGATGCTTTCCTCATGGTGACAAGCACTGTGAGGACTCTAGGGTACACACTCTTCACTCCTTAAGCATAAATTTGATGTTTATCTCCACAAGACTGCTTTTTCCTAAAGGGTAGGGCTGCTCAGCATTCTGGAGGCCTGGTATCATGTCATCCCAGGGAGGGTGGGCCAGGAGGAATGTAACAGAATGACGGATGGACCTTCTATCAGCCTGTCCTTTCTGGAAGTGGTCCCTTCCAGAGCTGCTGGAATTTCAGTAGTGGGCAGTGCCATGTGTGAAGAAGGGCAGTGGTTGAAAGAGACTAGGGAACTGAACTCTTGATCCAGAGTCACCTGTGCAATTTTAACCTAGCGAGGTCACCTCCCTGTGTCTCACTTTCTTCAACTCAAAATCAAAGCAGTTAGGCTAATGAGAGCTAAAGATGCTTCTATCTCTGCCATCCCATTTTCCTGTTACTTAAAGCTAAATTTAAAGTGTGGGGAATCAGAATAATCAGAAATCACAGTACGTAAGTATTAGAATAAAAGCCCCCAAATCCTGGTAATCTGCCTGCCCAGATGATTCTAGACATGGTCTTTCTTGCTCCATATACTCTGCACAATCCCATTTTTTCCTAACATAAGGCCTTTGCATATTCTCTTTCTTCCTTCTGTGAGACACTCTCACAGTCCTTAGCCAGGCTATCCTCTGTGTTCTAACACTAATGTTACTTTCTCAGGAAGGCTTTACTTGATTCTCCCAATCTAAATTAGGTACTCAGTGACTATTCCTTCCTACAACCATTTTTTTTTCCTTTACACCACCAGTGAAGTTTATAACATATTTAACTGTGTTTCATTTGTAAAATGTCTTTTTTCTTCAGAAGACTGTAGAGTTCTGAAGGAACAGAGGTGGAGCCAACTACATTCAATACTGGGTCTATCAGTCAATATTTAAAACATAGTAAACTATTTTAAATAGATGTCAAGTGAATGAATGAGCAAATGAAAAAATCAATCACTGTAATTCCTTTCCCTACTCCAACATTTGAAATAAAATGCCCCCTCCTCATCCCCTACCTCAGACATTAATTAGTGAGATGTGTCCCTATGTGTCTTTTGTCTCTGCTCACAAGGGTGCTCTGAAATCTCACCTCCTTTGATGTCTCCCTATCCAGGTCTATAATTCCTTATAATTTATGCACAGCAAGTTTACCTCTGTCTTTTAACCCCCAGTGATTAAAAAAGGAAGCACACCTCTTCTATGTTCTCCTTATGTATTCCGTGAACAGTAAGATTCCCTGCTGTATTAGCTTCCCATTGTTGCTGAAACAAATGATCACAAACTTGGTAGCTTAAACAAAATTGTTATCTCATAATTCTGTAGGTCACATTCAAAATGGATCTCAGAGTGCCTGGGTGGCTCAGTCAGTTGAGCGTCCTACTTCAGCTCAGGTCATGATGTTGTGGTTCCAGAGTTTGAGCCCCGCGTCGGGCTCTGTGCTGACAGCTCAGGGCCTGGAGCCTGCTTTGGATTCGGTCTCCCTCTCTCTCTCTCTTCCCTTCCCCACCTTGCACACACACACACTCTTTCTCTCAAAAATAAACATTAAAAAAATAGATCTCAATGGGTGTCAACAGTTCTGTGTTCATTCTGGAGGCTCTTGGGGAGACTCTGCATTCCTTGGTTCACAGACCTCTTTCATCATCTTCAAAGCCCCAAAGGTGGTTTGAGCCCTTCTCACACTGAATCACTCTGATCTCTGCTTCTGTAGTTGTAACTCGTATAAGATACCATTCACAGGTTCCAGGGATTAGGACACAGACCTCGACCTCTTTATCTGAGGGGTGAGAGACATTATTCTACATATCATACCTATACTTTCTCCCAATCTGCCTTTGAGCACAGAGTGTTCATAGTGAACCCTCAAAAGTCTCATTTCTACTCCTTTTCCTTTTCTCCTTCATAAGATTTTAAAGAATATTGATCCATATGAAAGAGGCTAGGCAATAGTCACTTGTAATTTATATATATATGAATTTGATAGTTTTAACTATTTGCTAAAAAAAACAACCTAGAAAGTTCATTGCATTTTGTGTTATAATTTTGCTGAGGCACAAATTTTAATCAGAGTCTTGGAAATAAAATTTTTAGTGAGAAAATAAAACTAGTCCACCCTACATTCAATGTCTATATTTAACATGGCTCTTTCAAATACTATAATGTTATATGGCAAAAATTATATTCTGTAGTGTATCCATGTTTGCAGCATTTTGTAAAGTCTATTATTCCTCAAAGATAGAGCGAACAAAAAATATAATTATCTATGTCTAACAAACACAGACATATGTTAATTAAGCTTTAGGACATAAAATACACATTTGACCTTATCGTTTATTACACAGCAATCCTGCTGGAAAGGTTTTACAGACAGGAAACAGAAGTTCAGAGATCATCTGCAGTTTACTTAACGCCAAACACCTAATAAAGGACGGGGTCAAGATTTGAAGCAATTTTGGTACATGAAGTTCTTTCCACTCCCTCAAATATCAAACTGTATTTATGCGGTTTCCTTTTGTTAATTTTGTCCTGTAAAATTGCTGCAGCTTTCAAGTGGCATAAGCAGATTGGGTCCTAACTGAGGTCTATCCTGAGTTGACACTCTTCTTCTGGAGACCCAGGTAAAGGCTTCAGACAACTTTAAAACCTTCAGACATGGGACAAAGGGTCCTTTCCACAGCAAAAGGAATCTCACATATTGGCAAAAATGATTTTTTTTCAGGAGACCAGGATGAAGAAAGAGCATAATACAGGAAGTAGATCCAATTTTAGTTGAACATCAGTTTAGAATTAGGAAGGAAAGCATTCTGGAAGAAAGGAAGTCATCGTTACAGCAAAAAGTATGGGGTGGTTACTAAGTAGGAAGGTGAGCTTAATCAAAAAATAACAGAATCTAATTAGCAACGGCATCTCTGAGGCCCCAGAAATGACTGAAGATCAAGCTATGTAAGCTGGATGGAATACCTACACTGACTATGGTAATGACTGACATTTCATCCTTATGATAAAATCCAAGGAATGAATGAATTTGAAATAGAAAGCTGTCCAAAATTATCTATTTTTCTAGCTAGCCTTCCATCAGTTATTAAAACGTATTTTTCAAAAGATTAAAAACATAACCAACCTGTAAGTATACAAGGGATACATGTCAAAGATGAAAAAAAGAAACTAGCAAGAAACCAGCTCCAAATTCATTTGAGGAAATGGAGATTTATACACAACTTAACAAAGAACGGTAAGAATAAGACCGTCATGTTGGATGCAAAGTTAATGTTCAACAGGGCACTGAATCATAACTTTGGAGTTCTTTTTACACTTTTATTGTAAGAAAATATTTAAGTTAACTTCTCCTAGAGCAGGGTTTCCCAAATCAGCTGGCATTACTGACATTTGGTTGTGGGGGGCTATCTTGTACATTTTTGGATGTCCACGAGCATGTGAGAATGTTTCCACTCATAGGGATATTCTCCTGAGGAAGGAGCAAAATTGTTTTACAGAGATCAAGACTGTCAGAATTTATCTAAAATTTGGAAACAGGCAAAAGAGATTACTGGGTCTTATTTTAGTGCTGTGCTGGGCCTGCATCTTTGAGTTTCTTTTGACTGGGCTACTTTATGTAAGTCGTATGAAAAAGATTTTGGTTTCCAGAGCTTTTTGGATATCAGATTTTTGAATTAGGGATTATGACACTAGCGTGATAATAATAACAGCAACATAGTAACAGCAACAACAATATCTGATATGTCATAGTATTTCTTGTGAGGCAAGCCCTGTGTTGTATTATTACATGTGATTAGATCACTTCGAGCCTCCCACAATCTTATCAGGTACTTTTATTCTCATCCCTATTATACTGATGAAGTCTAAAGACAGGCATTTACTCAAGGTCATGCAAAATTTAGACCTAGGAAATTTGATGTTGGACCCAGACTGTGATGTTGGACCTAGGCTAAACCCTAACAACTATAGTCTCAATTTTATACTCAGCCTTTCTTTTTTTGCTCTGCTGGTCCATTAATCAACCAATGAAGGGTCAAGAACGTATCTTTAACATATCTTAAAGCTTCCTATCAAGAATTTCATAAGCACAAATCAGATGCTCAGTATGAATATAGAGAAAGTTGGCGGTCCATATTCCAGCTCTTTCCAAATGCATTTCTCCCGCTAATACAGGCTCATGGAAAGTTATAAACCACATGACACTTTCACAACATGCTTCCCAAATAATTTTATCAAAAATATTTTTTTATGGGAAAATTCAGCTGAAGGACTGATCTAAAGACAACCTAGTTGGAAATAACAGAGTGGCTAGAATATGAGCCGCCTTCCCCCTATGGAACATTAATAAGCAGTCATCTCATAATAATATTAATATAGAGGAAGGTGATTCTCTCCACTTTATTTTTCCTTGTAAGATTGTTTTAGAAATTTCCAAATATTTCTTTAAAAAAAGAAAAGGAAATTAATTTTTATTATTTTAATTATTTCTGAGAGAACACACATGTGTGGGGGAGGGGAATATGGAGGGAGGGAGGGAGGGAGAGAGAGAGAGAGAGAATGAATCTTAAGCAGGCTGTCCAGCATGGAGGTCCATGTAGGGCTCAATCTCATGACCATGAGATCATTACCTGACCTGAAATCAAGAGTTGGACGGTTCACTGACTGAACCACCCAGGCACCCCAAGTCTGCATCTTTTTGTATAAATTTTAGAATAAGGATACCTATGTCTACAAAAAAAAATCAAGGATTTTTTAATAGCAATTGCATTTAATGTACAGATCAAGTTGGGAAGATATCTTTAATTTCGCATCTTTATCTTATTTAGATTTGATCATTTCTGTTGATTTATCCTGTTTTCACTGTTTATTTTTTCTTCTGCCATTCTCAATTTACTGAGTCATTCTGGTGAATTCTTTAATTATTGGATTCTTCCAATCCAGAATTCCCATTTGTTTATGTTTTGTATATTGTCTGATACACTTAGATTCTCTATTGGTTAGTTCATTGTTATCATACTTTCTTTTAATCCTTTAAACATGATTTCCTTTACTTATTTGTACATTTTTACAATAGGGACTAGAAGTCTGCCAAATCTAAAAACTAGACACATTCAGAGAGTTTTTGTCTCTCTTCCCCCATAATGTAAGTCACATTCCTGATTTCTTTTAATGTCTCACAGTTTTGCCAAAACTTTGACATTTTAGATAATGTATTTTGCAACTATGGATTCTAATATTCCTCCCTGAAGACTGCTGTTGTTTCTTGTTTGTTTACTTGCTTGCCTATAATAAATCTGTAATAACATGTCTACTCTGTGCTTTATAAGCTCTGATGTCTGGTCGTATTTTTAATTATTTTTACTGTTAAGTTTAATGTCTTAAAGGCTTTTCCCATGTCCATGTCACTTAATGTTTGGCTAATAATTGGACAGAAGTTATTTTACATTTTGAGCTGCTAAGGTTTGTGTGGTCTGCTGACAGACCTGTCTTTGGGTAGGAAAATGATGTTAACTCCAGACTATTTGGACATCTGCCCTAGGTTTTACTTGCAGACAGGCCTTTTTGGGTCTCCTATACACATATGTTCAGTCTAGGGATGATCAGGACTGTGTTTGAATGCGTGGACCCTCTCAATTCTGGGCTGTTCATGCATGTCCTAACTAAATAAACCCATGGCCTCTGGCTAGTAGAGTTGACCTATTAATGCTCCCAGACTCACCTGACTCTGAGCAGACAAGTCAACTGTTAGTGCCACGTGGCATGGGCAATGCTCACTGTTCTAAAGCAGGAGAGTCCCTTTGATGGCAGAAAAGATCTGCCACTACTCGTTACCTGCCCTACCCTGCCCTGGTCCAAACTCTGCACTAATCAAGCTAAGGGGAAAAAAGTAGCAGTCCCAGATCAGAACCATATGTTCCCACTCTTCTTGATTGAAACTCAACAGTTGTAAGAGCATAAATACTACCCTTTTTGTTGATTGTTTTGATTGATTTTCAGAGCACTGTAATGGCTATTTTGGTCAATTTTTCTCAGGTTTATATAGCTGCTTTTGTGAAGACAGAATTTGTTAATTTCCTCATTAGGCCATAGCCCAAGTTTTGCTGTTAAGTTTTGTTAGGGTGAATCAGGGCTCCCTTTAGAGCTAATTTAATCCTACTAATAATGCAAAGCTTTCTGTTTTATTGAAATATAATTCACATACTGTAAAATTTACCATTTTAAAGTGCACAATTCAGGGGTACCTGGGTGGCTCAGTTGGTTAACTGACGTTGGCTCATGTCATGATCTCATGGTTTGTGAGTTTGAGCCCTGCATCAGGCTCTGTGCTGACAAGCTCAGAGCCTGGAGCCTGCTTTGTATTTTGTGTCTCCCTTTTTCTCTGCTCCTCCCCGACTCAAGCTCTATCTCTCTCTCAAAAATAAATAAACATTAAAAAAATTTGAAGTGCACAATTCAGTGGGGTTTCTTTATATATTTATGAGGTTATGCAACCACCATCACGATCTATTCCAGAAAAATTTCATTACCAAAAAGAAACTTTAGACTCCATGCTATATAGTAGTAACTCCATATTTCTCCCTACAAACAACTCCTGGCAATGATTTATTTTCTATGTAAATGGATTTGATTGCCCTGGAAATTTCATATAAATGGAGTCTTTCAGTATATGGCCTGTGGTGTCTGCCTTCTTTCACAAAGCATACTTTCAAGGTTCATCTGTGTTGTATCATATATTCAGAATTTCATTGTTTTTTTAAGGCTGAATAACATTCTATCACATGTATATATCCCATTTTGTTTATTCATTCGTCAGTTGATGGTTATCTGTGTCGGTTCTACATCATGACTATTATGAATAATGCTGTTAGGAGTATTTGTGTATGTATTATTTTTAAATTTATTTAGTTATTTTGAGAGACAGTGAGAATGGCAGAGGGGCAGAGGGCAGGAGAGAGAGTGAGAGAAACCCAAGTATGCTGAGCATGGAGCCCAACAAGGGTCTGGATCCCACAACCGTGAGATCATGACATGAGTGGAATTCAAGAGTTGGATGATTAACTGACTGAGCCATCCAGGCACCCCTGTGTACATGTTTTTTAATGAACTTATGTTATCAGATTTCTTAGGCATATACCTACAAGTGAAAATTCTGAGTCATGCAATACTTTTCTGAAGGCTCCATCCAATGTCACATATTTTATGAGGTCTTTCTGTTTGAACAATGAACATTCTTCATCTTTAGGAGCTCCAAAAATTGTTTGAGCACTTGTCTTTCCATGGTTCTTTTCAGGAACTTTGGGTAATTTCTCCCCATGAATGCACAAATTTATACTCAGCCAAAGATATAAGAGGACTCCTCTGCTTTCTGTGTTCCCTTCCCTCCAGTACATTGCTCTATGCATGAGCTGGAACTTTGCCTAACTTCTAATCTCTTTCTTTTCTAGTCAGCAAGGACACTAAACTTTGTTTGAGTTCCTCTGCTCTGTACTTCCTCCAGGGATCTGCATTCAGACTATTAGCTTGGGCAAATACAGGGTTCAACTTGTTTATTTGTGTTTCTTCACTTAGAAATCACAATCCTTTTCTGTCTGCTGCCCAAAGCCTGAAAACTACTGTCCTATATGCTTTTTTTTACTGGCTTTCTAATTATTTGAGGAGGGAGGATAAGTCTAGTTCCTGTTATCACATTGTGGTAAGAAGCAGAAATCTCTGAGTTTTATCATTTTAACTTTAAAGAGTAGATTGAAGCTCAGAAAAGGTATTCATCGGTCATCACTTTCTTATTGATTACCTATAAATTTCTAAGAAATGTTCAGGCCTTGAGAATTTAACAGTATACAAGACTCAGTTCATATCCCCAAAGAGTTCTAACCTAGGAAACTATTATAAAGACTTTAGAATACTTTTTTTAATGGTAGATAACCAGACATTAAAGAGGGGTCTTTAACACAATAAAAAAATACTTTCTTCAAAGCCATTGTTCTTAAACCTCTACTTTTCCATCTTCCCAAATATACCTATGGGGTATAATATATTCTTATAAATACTAGTGATTAATTAATTTATAATATTATAAGTACTAGTGATTATTCTTATAAATAATAGTGATTTTCAAGTAGGAAAGGAAAATTTTCTTTTCCCAAAGAGAGAGAGGGGTATTTATCAGAATCATGGGAGGAGATTTAGTTAAAAACAAAACAAAACAAAACAAAACAAAACAAAACAAAACAAAAAAACCTCTTGATGGAGCACCTAGGTGGCTCTGTTCAATTAAGCATCTGACTTTGGCTCAGGTGGTGATCTCATGGTTCGTTAGTTTGAGCCCCACATCAGGCTCTGCATAACCGCCAGTGCAGAGCCTGCTTGGGACTCTCTCTCTCCTTCCCTCTCTCTCTGCCCCTACCCTGCTCGTGCTTTCTCACTCTCTCAAAATAAACAAATAAACTTAAAAAAGAAATCCTCTTCATGCAATTATGAAATGCCCCTTCCCTAAGTAGATGAAACATACTCCATTCCTGCTTCCCAATTACATCACACACATAATCATAGAGATTTGCTGCTCATGGTATAACTAGCTTATCAGTTCTGTTTTTAATAAGCAGCCACAAGCCACATGTACTGCACAACAAGGGGGAGTATAGGTGGGGATGAATGTAACCATAACGGAAGAGTACAGGGAATTTTTTTTTTTGAGGAATGTAACTATTATGTATCCTGATTGTGTTGATGATAGCATAAATCTACATGTGTGTCAAAATTCATAAACTGATACACCAAAGATAAGGTCAATTTTACTTTCTGACAATTTTAAGATAAAAATTAAAAATAACTTAAAGGAGAATGATGAGCTCTGCTAGGAAATTCTATTCATAAGCAGCCTATGAATTGCTGCATACCAACCAACATCAAGCTTTTAATAAATTAAAGTGACACAGAATAATCATCAAGAAATGAAACTCCTTCCCTACTGGATTCACAATATTTTCTTTCAATGAGGCAAATTTTTCAAAAAGAATGCAGGATCCAATTCTGTTTATATCTATGTTCAGACTGAGCAAGCCAATTTCTAGTAATATATATATTTGAGCAGTATATCATGCAAAGTAATCTAGATGGTCCATGTAGTTCATCACGAACATATTCAAACTTTATTTAGATTATTCTCTTTAGATTAGTCTCAGTTACTAGTGAAAAATGAAAGAAAATGTGTATATTATGATTTTATAGATATAAATGATATAATTGAGGCATAGCATATATGACTCAGTATTTGTTCTGAACACAACATCCTTCATTTTCTTCTTGAAAGGCCACATTTTCTTTGCCCAACATGTGCATGTGTGTGTGTGTACGTGTGTGTGTGTATTTGTATATTACTTTCAGGTATAGAATTCAGTGATTCCAGTGATCATCACGACATTTGCCCTCCTTAATACCCATCATCCATTTAACCCATCCCCCCTCCCTTCAATAGCTATCAGTTTGCTCTCTGTAGTTAAGAGCCTATTTTATGGTTTGCCTCTCTCTTTTTTCCCCCCCTATATTCATGGTTTGTTTCTTAAGTTCTACATGTGGGTGAAATCATGTGGTATATGTGTGTCTCTGCCTGACTTATTTCACTTACAATATTACTCTCTTGCTCCATCCATATCATTGCAAATGGCAAATTTTCATCCATTTTTGTGACTGAGTAATATTCCATCGTATACGTATACACCACATCTTCTTTACGCATTCATTAGTCAATAGACATTTGAGCTCTTTCCATAAATTGGCTATTTTAGTAAAATAATATTTTTATAAAAGTTGGCTTGAGACATAAATTAATTTTTCCTGTGTGAATTTGGTTGTAAATGTACCCAAATATTATGGTTTCAGGTAGTTACAGTAGTACCATATGTAAGAATACATTTATCTACCTTTCTCCCCCTAAAAGCCTAGAATTCCAAATCAAGTTGGAATCAATTCCAAGAGTTGTTATGGACAACTCTTATTGTTATGCACAACTTAAATAGTATTCAACTAATATTGTTACTTACTTTGGTTTTTGTTTGATCAATTCTTGGTAATATTCATAATTTCAGGAGATACAGATTTTTAATTTACATCTCTAGAGGAATCCTTTGGGTTTTGTGCTGTTTGGCCATTAAAACTTTGTTTTATATATTCTAAATAATTTTCATTGTTTTATAAAAGATTCTTTTACCTTTAAATCAAAGAGAAATTGCTGGAGTCTAGTCTTGAAAATCTGTCATATAAAATTAATGAACTAGTATTGTCTTCATTTCAGAATGCCAATATTCATAAACCATAAGAGGCAGACATTTCCATGCACACTACAACTAAGACTGAGTGTTCACTCTCTGAGAACTGAAACCTAAAAAGTTAACAAAATAGGATTAATTTAATTATAGTATTTAGTTGAAGATCCAAGACTATAAAACACCCTAAAGTTTTTTTTTTTGCTGTTTTAAATACTACCTGCTAATTCTACTAGTTCTACCCTTGACCTTTGTTAACTTTTAGTCAGAAACCTAATTTTGTTTAGTCTTTCTAAATATTTGACATAAAAGTCACCTATTATGGATCGTGACTTCAAAATTTTTCCAAACTACAAAAACAACTACTGTAACCATCACTTCCCATTTTTGATCTGACCTTGGACCCTCTAGAGTACTCAGTTGCCAGATATGTAGATCAGTGCGTATATATCCAATGATGTGAACTTTTCCCATCCATTTTCTCCATTTGCTGTACTACCTTTGTTTTGAGGGCATGAGTGTGTATGTGTAGTTTTCTTATTCATATTAAAGACCCTTGCCATAATGGGCACAAATTATTTCAAGTGAGATCTTTGGCTACATTATTCACAGCTTATATAATTTTATCACATTATGCTGTAGAAATAGCATGGAATCAAGACCCAAAAGTTTCTTATTCAAATCTTGGGTCTACCACTTCCAGGCTGTATGATTTGAGTAGATAAATGACTTATTTCTGAGCCTCTCTCTTTATGTGAAAAGCAGGGATTACAATAAGTGTTATGGGGAATGAAAAGGGGTAATGTGTGATTTAATTATTAGAGAAACAAGCAAGGATAAGCTACTCAGCAAATAGTAGTTATCATGAAAGCTGTCAACACCTGGGAGAAGTACACCACAATCACCACCACCACCACCCCTTCAACAGAGCAAGTGTTGCAATTTTTGGTTCACTGAATCTGGTCACAGCTCTGATAAGGCTTACATCAGGAGCTCTCTAGAGACCCTGAATGGCATGTCATTAACAGACTACACAAGGAGCGGTTATGTTGGCAGGGGCCTTTCTACACATATGATACCACTTTGCAGGACATTACATTCCACCTGCTTCTCACATTCACTGCAATATTCAGCAACATGGTATGATTCACAGGGTAACACCATAGTTCTGGTTAAAATGGCACCTTGATAATGGACAACTTGACAATCTCTTTCTCATTTCCAGAACCCCATACAAATGATAAAGTGATTGAGAAAAATGAAGAAATGTGTGAAGGCCCCCAAATTTGCCCTTGAAAAATCAGCTCAGCAGCATATTGGCAGACCCCAATGACAAGGCCTCATTTCCAAGGCCTGAAAAGCTTGAAAGCACAATTCGTCATTTACAAACACTTTGAAAGCTGGAGATTTGTATCATTTAAGAGTACCTATTTATCTGGGAGGTTCCTGAGTTTGAAGAGTCACTATCCCAAGAAAAAAAAATTGTCATCTTCGTGAGGTAATGGGGATTTTCTTGACAAGTGGGCACCAGTATCAGGAAGAAATCTAGACACAACGATTGAATTAACCAGTTCAGAATTTATACCACACAGATGGGTACCAATCCAGCTAGCTCTGGCATAGGGGTATCTCCATTGAAGAAAACTAAAACCCCACAACCCAAATGACCACAAAGATGATGTCTAACTTACCTATCAAGATCCTTAAACTGTTGCATCCTAAACTGCCTGTATAAATTTGCATCAAGCCAATACTTTAATATTTGAGAATAACTACTTATAATAAGTAGTGGACAAGTATTGACTTCAGCTGTACCTCCCAGTGTCCCAGCTGAACAGAGCCCATCAACCAATAGTGTCCATCTTAGAAAATCAAGGGGCTTTCCCATTAAATTTCTGTATTGAATTTTCCAGTTGGCTTGCACAGTAATCTAGCTACAGTAGGATGTATTAAGAATTACACATAAGCCATCTTGACCTGCAAGGAAGAAAACTAAGGTAATGCTATCACCTATTATAAGTCCAATCAATGAGGCTGATCCGGATGCCTTCCAGGGTCAAAGAAGGTACAAATCATTCTGTTTTCCAGAGAAAGGCAAGATACTGCCTGTTCCTCAGAGAAAGTAAAATTCTACAGGCATATGTGCTGTCCCTGAAAAGAGAGTGTTGGAGTGTTGCTTATAATTACCCCAACCAAAGTGGTTCCTACATCAGTGAAGAGATTTACAGGTTGACACTACTTCCAATGTGGTCTCCTGACTGGCTGGTAGGCCTTAGCATTTCAAACCGGTTCCAACACAAGAATCTAGTCCTTATTTTACAGGGACCACTTGAGGGTAATCAATCTAATCTGCACTGTCAGTTCATCCTACCAGGGAGCTGACAGTTGTTTGCCTGACACAATGACTAGAGGTTGGGAAAATCATGTGGAAGTGTTTTGTGTGGGTGGTGAAGAAAATGGCACCTTCCCTGCTATTTCCAACAGACTTCTCAAGAAGGTTAAGAGAAATGGTGATCAAAGCATGGTTGGCGCTGTCTCCTGGGGGATGGCAGACACAGCAGTTATAGTGCAGGCACTTGGGGCAATTGCCTCACCAGGAAATTTCCTTGGAGAAGAAAACTTTTGGGAAGTTCTGAAAGAGAAATATTAATAATGCCTCTCCTTCTCTCTTGCTTCCAGTGTTACTTACAACAGCCTCATTCCACCTCCCCTCATGGTGCTGGGTTGTTTCTTTTCCTCCAACACCAAAAATGGTCAAGTCCTATTCTAGTAGCTGTATCTTCACCTTTTCTACAATCATGCTCTACTTGTACCTGTTACCCAAAAGGGTCACTAAGAATTAAAAGAGGGATATAAGGAAAAATTGTTAGAAGATCCTAAGTATAAGTCTATGTTATCAATTAGAAAAGAAAATAGGCATGTCTGGGTGGTTCAGTCATGCCTGACTCTTGATTTCAGCTTACAGGGTTGTGGGTTTGAGCCCTGTGCTGGGCTCTGCAATGAGCATGGAGCCTGCTTAAGATTCTTTCTCTCTTTCTCTCTCTCTCTCTCCCTCTCTCCCTCTCCCCAGCTAACACATGCACGCGCGCACGCGCTCCCTCTCTAAAAAAAAAATATATATATATATATATATAGAAAGAGAGATACATTATAGATATACATTATAGATATACACATTATATATATATACACACATTGTATATATACATACACACACATTTAATGACACCAGGACATGTTGACAACATAAGATAAGTGAAAATAAAAGATCCAAAGTGTTTATTTAGTTGAATCCTAAATTGTTTAATGTTTATTTTTTTAAGTTTGTTTATTTTGAGAGAGAGAGAGAGAGAGAGAGAGAGAGAGAGAGAATACGAGTGGGAAAGGGGTAGACACAGGGAGACAGAATCCCAAGCAGGCTCCACACTGTCAGTGTAGAACCCAACATGGAGCTCAAACTCATGAACTGTGAGATCACGACCTAAGAATAAATCAAGAGGCAGACACTTAACAAACTGAGCCACCCAGGCACCCCTAATTTAAACCTAATTTAGAAAAAGTTAAAACTCATAACCAAAAGGCTGAAAAATATATTAAAATTTAATGACAGTAATTTATGACTTAATTTTGTAGCTTTAAAGATCCACATTTTTATTCTTTTAGCATATGTGTTATATATGCTATATATGTGTTTCAGTCAAGAGGGAAATACAATAAATGCTATTCTAAAATTCAAATTAAATCAGGAGAAATTTGTATAACTTCCCACAAACAATATAAAAAGAAATCTATTTTAATTCCTTTCCCACAGCTTCTATCTTTACTTTTAATGCATCTCTCTCATCTTTCTTTTGTTGTTGTTGTTGTTTAATTCCTCTAACATTTTGGGATCATTATTTCCACTAATAAGCATATGCCAAGATAAGATTAGACATATAAAAGATTAACTGAAAGAAACACCTGCAAAGAATGAACAGGGTAGCCAGGGAGAGCCTCCCGAATGAGAGGAAGGTTTGACAACTAAGAAAGGAGAGAACAGGAAGGGGTACTAACCAAGTAGCAACATTTATACCAAGTGGGAACAATTGAAGACTGGAGCCCTGTTTTAAGGACATTCTAGCTGCTAGAGTAGGTGTATCAGCCAATGTTGTCCATTAGAGGATGCCTCTCCCACTCTTGCAGGAATGGACATCAATGCTTCCCTGACTCCTAGGCTCAGTAACTGACTGGGAACAGTTAAGAGAAAAGCCCAGCCCCTGTGAAAACTCAGAGGTGGATTCAGGGAAGCCTTAATGGTAGGCCCTGGTCACCTATATACTCTCTTCAGTAGAATTTTGGGTGGCACACTTTATTATTGTACCTTTGTGAACTGTCTACTCTTAAAATTAGAGAAAAACAAACTTTAGTACATTTCTTTTATCAGTGAATTTGTTAGTGGAAAGGATCTTTGGAGTTAGACCTAAAGCTGATCCCAGTTTTGCCACTTACATACTGAATGATATTAAACAACTCATGTAAACTCTCAATTTGCTCAAGAAAACTCTTTACTACAATAGTATGGTAGAAACTTTCTATATAGTTTCTCAAGTAGGGGATGCTTTTGTATAAACTCCCCACATGTGCAGCCATGCTTTTGTTACATGAGCCTGTTCAACTGGCCATATCTGAAAGCACATGGGGTGAATACCTGATTTACACTGTGTCAATTAAGACCTTTCTTGCAGGAATTTGGGATTAGGTCACACATGTCAGTGTCTAATAACGCTTGAACTTGGAGGAAAAACACATCTATAACCAATGTTGTCCGTGAAGTGTGGTCAACTTTCATTGTATGCACATCAAATCACACACACAGAAAGAGAGCAGACTGTATCTGAGTACAAGAGGCTAAAGCAAGAGATAATTAGGAAGAGATACAAAGAGACATAGGAATTGAGAATACCTGCCTTGGTGCCTGATTTTCACATTTCCTGGTATCAGTCCTGATGACATTTCCCTTGGGTCCTAGGGCATACATCCTTGTTCTTATAATAAATTCCCTTTTATACATAAGTTAGTTTAAATGGATTTCTGTTGCTTTTTACTGAAAGAGCTTTTAATCAAATAGACAGAGTCCTGATTAATAGATGCTTTTCAGAATAAATGCATTTCCTTTAACCTTAGCTTTCCTGGAGTCAGCTATTTTCCAAAACTCATTTTTCCATTTTTCTTGAACTTTCATTTAGCTGGCTCTGGCCAGATTATATTAACTGATTATAGCAATGTTTGGAGACAAGAGCTATACCCTTATGTACATAGCCCTTACTGGAGCTAACTGTGAAGCAGAATAAAAGAAAAACTAATATGTACACTTGAGATCCTATCATTAGCCAGTGAATTCCAGCAACTTAGCAAAAAGAACCATCAGCCTCAGGTCTCCTTGCTCAGTGTTAGTGTAACGGTTATCTGAGGAATTTGACTTCAGAAATGACCTAATCAGTTCAAAAACATCCTCTATTCATCAAGGGTTATTTAATTAGATATGTCCTTATTGATGACTAAATATTGTTTCCTTCAACTTTAGAAAATGCCAATGAAGTCATGATGACATCGTGAATCATGTAACTCTAGATGACTGTAATTAGGTCAATGCAATATTGCCAATATAGCATGACAAATGGAGCCATCAACCAGTGAATAAACGTGCATCAATCATATACAGAGCTGAAACTACTATCCCCAAATCACCAGAAGATGATGTGTGTTAGTTTCTAGTAGTGGAGATAGCTTTGTGCCCTTTCAGTGTGACCAGATCCATCTTTTGCCAAAGAGATTGCTAGGAATAAACAAGACTGCTGAACAGAGCAAAATTAACTGCTCTATCCACAGACTACTCTCTAGTATAAATCCTGTTCCCACTGTTTCATAATTACCTTCATTTTTTTCAAGTTATGAGAAATCCCTACCTTTTAATGAGGCATCTTGGATACTGAAGAAGTCTGCATGTATCCATCCACTCAGTTAGAAATAGCCTTACCCATCCCTGGATTTGCAAAACAACTCATTGATTTATTTTAGCCCTCATCACAGGCTGCCTCATATTTGAACTAATTGTATGTTTCTCCCTGATTATGTGCTTTTGAAAATCTACTCCTGTCTTACTCATCTTTGCAGACTCCACAGAATCTACCAGTGCTTACACATTGTAGGTAATCAATTAAAAAATATAAGTGACTAATAATATTGATATCCCTTTAAGAGAAGGAATTTAAGCACTTGGAACTTTGGGGGTTATTAGTTAGGAGATTCTTGCTGCTTATAGAAATAAGGCCCAGTTAATCTTTTAAAATCACAGAACTTTGGGGTGCATGAGTGGCTCAGTCAGTTGAACATCTGACTCTTCATTTTGGCTGAGGTCATGATCCTGGGGTTGTGGGATTGAGCTCTGCGTGAGGTTCTGTGCTAAGCATGGAGCCTTGTTAAGATTTTCTCTCTCTCCCTCTGCCCATTCCCCTGGCATGTGTACATGTGCGCTCTCTCGCTCGCTCTCTCTCTCTCTCTCTCTCTCTCTCTCCCACACACACACACCACACGCAAATAATATATATATACACCTTGAGATAATGGGAATATATATATGTGTGTGTGTATATATATATATATATGTATATATATATATATTCATATACCTTGAGATAATGGGAAGGATCTGTTTAAATATCACAGGAGAGGAAGTTATACCATAGCTTTAATAGCTTTTGAATGCTCAGAATCTGATCATAGTAATTTTAGTTTGATAATTTAGAGAATGGGAGATATTTGCTTCTCAGAGTTAAATGAACCATTTGAAAAATACAATTCCATATATGAAACATTTGATAATATTAAAATATCCTGATATTTACTGAGAAAGGACACTTAACAGTGACAAATTTCCTTTCTCCATGTCTGAAATACTTTAAATTATACTGATTATTATACATTCATAAATATAAAATTATAATTGAAAACACACATTGATTGTATAAAGTTAGAGAAATTACATAGTAAGAAAACAAATATTACCAATATTCCACCTATCACTTAAATTTTACTGGATTTCCATTAGTATGTTTTCTTTTTACATATATAAATTTTACATAATTGATAATGTACTGTAATTATAGATCCTGCATTTTTACTTAAAATTTTAATGTGAAACATTATCCATGATTCCAAAAAAATCTTTGAAATTATTTTTACCAATGAGTATGTAACATTCTATTACATGGATACACTATATATTTTTAAAAATTTCTCTATTATTTGGCAACTTTTTTATTATAAATGTTTTCCATTATCTTCTTTATAATTTTTAAATATTTATTTAATGTAAGCAACATTACTAGTTGAAATGACAAGGCCATTTCAAGGTTCTCAACATAATTCACCAACTTGCTTCTGAGAAAAATCATCAAAACTTTCCTCCCCTAAATAATCATACACATTTCATTTCTCTATGTGCTTTGGCTGCTCTGAGAAAATATTTGTATTTTAAATTTACTTATGTTTGCTAATGGTGGTTTTTACATTATTTATGTCATATATGCTGGAAATTAATAAAGAGCCAAAAAATCTGTAGTGACTCAGATCCTGATTCCATTTAGCCAATACCCTCTCTTTATCAAGTTCTACCATTTTATCAATTTTGTTGGTTAAAAGCAAACACAAAAAAGTTGCCCTGATCATGTTTTGCTTTATTTTTTTAAATAAAATACTGTGAATATTTGGTATTCATTCATTTATTTTTTACTATGTTTATGTTTTCAGTAAACTTATTTGAAAAAAAAGGCTTTATATTTATTCCCTAGTAGATAACAATAATGGTGATGATGGATATATAATAAAAAAGGAACAATTACAATGTTCTTTCTTTGTGCTAGACTCATAGTAAGCCTTCACATTCATTACTGGATTTGATCCCAAGGTGAAAAAAAAATGTGATTCTTTACTGTAAAATTTTAAGCGCTATAGTTTTTGGTTCAGGTCTAA
This sequence comes from Lynx rufus, assembly GCF_022079265.1. Lineage (NCBI taxonomy): Eukaryota > Metazoa > Chordata > Mammalia > Carnivora > Felidae > Lynx > Lynx rufus. The sequence goes on along the minus strand of NW_025814827.1, from coordinate 28,497,365 downwards.
AACTATATCTGAAAAGTACATATTCTCCCCTTTAGTCAAATCGTGATGGAATCAAGACTGTAATCTTCTACTCATCAATTGTTAGTAGCATCTTTTGGAAGTACATGTGGGCTATAAGAACACATGATTTAAAGCTGCTCAGTCATTTAGAAGATTATTAGATAAAAATAAAAGGTGGGGATTTTTAGACAAGATTGACTTGGAGACAATACCGAAATAATCATAAACTATGTTACATGAAGAACACTTTTATCGGATTTGTGTCTCCTCTGCATATTATAACATCTGTATCTTACAGCCATAAATGTTTTTGCTAGGTTACATTGCTAGCAGTTCCACTTACAATGTCTGAACTTCAAAGTTTTCAATTTTTCTCTCATGGAATTTAATATTAATCTGTATCTAATTGCTCTTTTGTGGATCAACTGCACTAAATCCAATGAATGCAAATTTAAGTAGGTAGCTGGTAAATCTTTGTAAAGCAGAAAGGTATCAGGGAATTATGGTACAAATGCTTCTGTGTAAGTTAGCACCTTTTCTCTACTCCTAGAAATCGTATAAAAATTCACCCAGGGACAGAGAATCAGAAAACTCCATTTTTCAGGGAAACTTTGAAACATAGCTATCTATATACTATAAATATATATCTGACTATATATCATCTATAGACTATTAATACATAGAAGAATAAACAATGCACAAAAGCCATCATGAAGAAATTAAGAGATGATGAGCACAGGTTAATCCTGTGGTAGAATGCCTCAGAAAACAACAGAAAAAATTTTCATTTCTTTAAAGTGAGGGACTTACTTTGTATTGCAGAAGTTTATCCCTTCATTATAATAATAAAGGCAAGAACCAGATTTGAGAAGCTGACAGGAATTTCATTTCAGTGAGAAAGGTTGTGTTAGGGAACCAGGCTGGAAGGCTGGCAAAAAAAACCAAGCGGCACTTAGAGATCTTGGTGGATCAGAGATTTATTTAACATTGGCGGGCTCAGAGGAGACCATTTCTCCAAAGATCTGAGCACTGAATGCAAGTGAGAGGAGTAATTTATAGATTTCAGCCTCCATATTTGTGTTTGGGGCAGGGGGCGGGTTTTGTAAGTGGCAAACAGGGCAAGAAGAACAGGGCAAACAGGGAAGAGGGGTTTCTAAGCCAGAGACCAGAGCATGTTTTAGTTCTGTGGGCCATCTTATGATGTATTCATTTTCCCAAGAGTTGAGGGAGAGAGTTTACATAGAATCTTCCTATATATTACTGTTCGAGAAATACATAATTTGTTCAATGATGAGTAATAAAAAGTAAACTGGGATAACATTAACACAAAGATACTGTAAGGAAAAAGGATGTAACAGCAAAACAGAATTCAAAAGAAAGTTTACACAGGAGGTTATACTTTTATAGTCTTTCAGACTTTACCTCCAAAAGGATTATTCCTTCTTTACTACCACAAGAACAAAAAAAGCTTCCTTCAAATACGGCTCAAGAACAAAAAAAGCTTCCTTCAAATACGGCTCTTTTTTCATAACCTATAAATAAACAGTGTAACACTAAGAAAGAAAATCAAAACAATGTAACAATATAGGGGTGCCTCGGTGGCTCAGTCAGTTAAGCATCCGACTCTTGATTGTGGCTCAGGTCATGATCTCATAGTTCAAGAGATGGAGTTCCACGTTGGGCTCTGCATTGACAGCACAGAGCCTGCTTGGGATTCTCTCTCTGTCTCCCTCTCTCTCTGCCCCTCCCCTGTTGGTGCTTTCTCCCTCTCTCGCAAAATAAATAAATAAACTTAAAAAAAGCAAAGTAACAATATAAATATTTAAAGATAATATTTTTAAAGCTTTTCTGAAAGAAAAAAAAAAGATTGACCATTAAATGGAAAGTGAGGAACATAAAAGGCCATGTCAGGAAATATCAACACAAAACATTTAACAACAAGACATATCCTAGTAAACTTAATGAATGTAAAGGAATAAAAAGAAATCTTCAGTTAATTAAGTAAAGGGTTCAAGTCACTTCTTAGGGGAAAAAATATCAAACAGGCTTCAGATTTCCCCACAGCAACATTCAATCCCAGAATATAATAGGGAGATAACTATAAGATACCTGAATTAAATAAGTCTGAACCAAGGATTTGGCATTCAGACAACCCAACATTCAAGCAGAAAAGCTAAAGAAAAGCTGGTTCACTTTGCTGCAAGTCAGGGAATGTTGTTCTTAGGAGTTCTTCCTTGAGGAACATTATTGAAGAATGAACTTCATAAAACTAATAAATGACTTTGAAAATTACCAGAAAAGGATTAGCAGTATGCATAAATTCTATTAAACTTTAGAATAAATTGTAAAATAAATGTGAAAATTAGAATGAAGAGAGTGGAATAATAAATCATATAAAAGAAGTTCACACATAATTTATAGTACCAAGGTGAATACTAAAAAAGGCAATAATATAAATAAAAATTGGTTGACAAGAGATTTAAGAAAGAAAAGCTTGTAAATGTTATCACCCATTACAACAGAGACAATAGCTACAGTCTAAAGAAATATGTTAATTGCCACTTAACAATATATTATAAAAATCTTTCCATATCACCTAGAGAGAATCTAGAGCTGTTTTTTTTGGTTGTATTCTTGTTTCTGAATATATAATGATTCTTTTAGATATGCCATATTATCGGGATATAGGTTTTCCCCAAATGTTAATATTGCAAGAAATTGTGCTGCTGATGGGGTTTTAGAATGGTGGGGGTCCGGAACTGACAGCCTAGAAAGAATTCTTGAGACACCTTTGCTGCAAAAAAGGTGACTTTATTGAAGTACAGGAACAGGGGCAAGGACCTTGGGCAAGAAGAGCTGCCCTGGGTTTCAACAGAAGTGACTGATTATATACTATGGAGTTGGCGGAGGTAAAGGAAAAAGGGAGGCCTCCAAAAGGACTTTCATATGCTAAAGAGGATTCCTAAGCTACTGGAGGACTTGTTATTGTCAAGCTAAGGTTGTTTTCCCTCTAGTAAGGCATTAACATTAAGACAATATGGAGTTCCTGGAGAAATATTATAGTCTGTATTTGCCTCAAGTATTTGTCAATGGGCAACAGGTTATAAAGAAATTTAATTTTACCTGCCATTTCCTTCTTGTCTCAGTTCCCCACATCACTATGGAGGGGAGGGTGATATTGGATCTCCAGGAAACTGACTCTATAGGTTTCTGGAGATTAGGCTGCTGATAAGAATGTCTATTTCTTATAATTTACTAATATTTGTAACCTGATGAAGACTCAAGTCCTGCATGACTTTGTTCTCTAATCAGTTAACCATTTGTTTTCTCCTTCTCTCAGCTTTAGGGCAGCTAGGAATGCTTGAGGAACACATAATCCATCTAGGTGTGTGTTGGGGGGTGTTTGCTAGCTTATGCTTTGCCCCCAGTTTGCCTTAATGCTCCCTCATTACTATGAACTGTTAACATGTTTTTTTGTGTATTTGCATGATTTTTTTTTTATTAAAAAATTGTTTTAATCTTTACTTTTGACAGAAAGAAACAGAGAGTGGGAGCAGGGGAGGAACAGAGAGAGAGGGAGACACAGAATCCAAAGCAGGCTCCAGGCTCTGAGCTGTCAGCACAGAGCCTGACACAAGGCTCGAACTCACGAACTCTGAGATCATGACCAGAGCCGAAGTCAGCCGCTTAACCAACTGGGCCACCCAGGTGCACCTTGTGTGATTACTTTTTAAGTTAAACTCCTAGTAATGGAATACTTGGGGTCAACAGACTAATTTGGCAAATTTTGGAACTATGTTTTGAAACAAGGAATGGTGATAATTATTTCTCTTGATCCTTGCCAACACTAGAGATCATTGTTGTTTTCTCTCTTTACAGAATTTCTGAGCAGGGGATATGTCATATTTAAATTTAAAATTATTTCATTATGCAAAAACCAAGCAAATTCATTATAGATTGTCTACTTGAATTTATTCATTTTTCAAAACAACTGTTTATTCCTTTTGCCCACATCCCAGGAGGGAGGACAGGAGGGAGGTAAACAGGATGAAGTTTGCATTATTTTCACATTTATCTGCAAGCGATCGTCTATTGAGACAATTCTGTATCATGTTTCTCATAAACACTGCCCCCTTCAAAATTTTTATTTATACCATTGTTAAAATCATAAATAAATTTGTGCTAAAATCTATTTTTCTTTTTTTCCCAGTAGCTTCTGCCTTTGTGTCATACTCAGAAAAAAAAATTTTTGATCCTAATTTTATATCAACTTCTTTTGGTATCTTAATTCTCTAGATTTTCTATAGCGTCTGCGATTTTTTTGGCCTCTTTTTTCTTTTCTGCTTTCTCTAATTTTAACCGAAAATTTTGTCTAATTCCATTCTCTCTCCTCTTTTAGCATATCAATTGTACTTCTCTTTCAAATATTTTTGCTGAGTGCTCTAAAGTTTGAAATATACATTTAGGACAAACTTAAGTCCATTTTTTTTCAATATGAGATTTTGCATTTGGCTTTTTTTTTTTTGTAATTTGAGCACAGGTGACACACAATGTTACATTAGTTTCAAGTGTACAACATAGTAATTCAAAATTCAAAAACTCTATACATTACCCTACAGTCATCACAAGTATACTACCACCTGTAGTATAACATACAACGCTATTCCTACCATACAACGCTATTACAGTATCATTAACTATATTCCCTATGCTATGCCTTTTGTTCCCATGACTTGTTTATTCCACAACTAGAAGCCCGTATCTCCCTCTCCTCTTCACCCATTTTGCCCAATCCCCCCACTCCCTGGCAACCATCAGTTTGTTTGTTCTCTGTATTTACAGGTTTGATTCTGCTTTTTGTTTTGTTTTTTAGATTCCCCATGTAAGTGAAATCTTATACTATTTGTCTTTCTCTGATATAATACCCTCTGAGGCCTTCCATGTGGTTGCAAATGCAAGATCTCATTCTTTTTATGGGTTTATAATATTCCATCACATATATATGCATATACACACATATATATACATATATATGCGTATACACACATATATATACATATATATGCGTATACACATGTATATATACATATATATGTGTGTATATATATGTATATATATACACACATATATGTGTGTGTGTGTGCGTGTGTGTGTGTGTATATATATATATATATATATAAGTGTGTGTGTGTGTTAAATCTTCTTTATCCATTCATCAATCAAGGGGCACTTGGGCTGTTTCCATATTTTGTCTATTGTAAACAAGGCCACAGTAAACACAGGGCATATATCTTTTTGAATTCGTGTTTTCATTTTCTTTGTGTAAATACCCAATAGTGGAATTATAAGCATAATATGGTATTTCCATTTTTAATCTTTTCAGGAATCTCCATACTATTTTCCACAGTGTGTGGAGCAATTTACTTTCCCACCAACAATTCATGAGGGTTCCTTTCTCTCCATAGCCTCTCCAACCCTTGTTATTTCTTGTGTTTTTGATTTTAGCCATTGTGACAAGTATGAGGTAATTATCTTATTGTAGTTCTGATTTGTCCGTCCCTGATGATTAGTGATTTTGAGCATCTTTTTGTGTGTCTGTTTGCCATTGGTATGTCTTCTTTGAAAAAAAGTATTCAGCCCCTTTGCCCATTTTTTACTCAGATTACTTTTTATTTATTTATTTATTTTGGTATTGAGTTATATAAGCTCTTTATGGATTTTGGATATTAACTCCTTATAAGATATGTCCTTGGCAAGTATCTTCCCCCACATTCAGTAGGCAGCCTTTTTGTTTTGTTGATGGTTTCTTTCATTGTGCAAAAGCTCTTTATTTTGAAAAGTCCACTTTCAAATAAAACTAACACTTCCTGGTAGCATAGGGTCCTTATAACAAAGTATTCCCAAATCTTCCCTCTAACCCTTATTACATTTGTGATTCATTTCACTTAAACATAATAATCGATAATCACCTGATTGCTGCTAATATCATTTTAAACAAATTGTTCAAATGTTATATCATCTGCAAATAAAAAAAACTTTAAAAACATTGATTTGACCTTTATTGCCTAATACTCTTCCTTTCTTTATGTAGATACAATTTTCTGACCTATATCATCTTCCTTTTTTTTAAAATATTTTTTTACGTTTATTTATTTTTCAGAAAGAGAGAGAGCATGTGCGCAAGTAGGGGAGGGGCAGAGGGAGAGACACAGAGCCGCCAGGCTCTGCAAACCATGCAGGGCTCAAACTCACAAACCATGAGGTCATGACCTGAGATGAAGTCCAATGCTCAACTGACTCAGCCACCCCGGCACCCCTGTTTTGTCTTTTTTAGACTGTATTTGTTGCTTGTGTTGCATTTTAGCATGCCTTGTAATATTTCATTGAGATTCAGACATGACGTATTGGGCAAAAAGAAGCTGAGGTAGACATATATTAAGCATGAAGTTTATGTTTATCAGACTAGGAGTTAGGCTCTGTTTACTGGTCACTGTAGTTCTGGTGTCAGAGGCTAAAATTTCCTCTAGTATCTGGTTTTGGTCTCTCCTTTTGTCTTTGGGTTTCTCTAGAGACTCCTTCTTAAATTGGGTCTGAGGCTTGCAGTTCTTTTGCCTGCAATTCCCTTACAAACTTTTTATTTTTAATTTATTTTTAATTTTTTTATTTTTAGAGGGCCGAGGGGCAGAGAGAGAAGGAGAGAGAGAATCCCAACCAGACTCTATGTTCAGTATGCAGTCTGATGTGGGGCTTGATCCCATGACCCTGGGATCATGACCTGAGCCTAAATCAAGAGTCAGATGCTCAACCAACTAAGCCACCCAGATGCCACGCTGCTAAACTTTTTAATTTCTAGCATTTCCTTTCAATGTTTTTCACAGAATTTCAATCTCTTGGCTTATATTACTAATTTGTTCTGACATTTTATCTACTTTTCCATTAGTTTCCATAACAAATGTTACAGTTTTTCAAAAGTTTTCCTGTTTTAGAACTCCATTATCTTTCTCTTATTTCAGTCTGATTCTGATGTTTGTTTTGTTCATTCAGACTGTGTTCTTACCTTGGTTTTTGGTATGTTTTACAATTTTTTGTTGAAAACTAGCCATGTTGTATTGGGTAACAGGAAGTGAGCTAAACAGGCCTTTAGTATGAGGATTTATAATCTAAGAGATGGGTTGTGTTTATTACTTATAGTTGCATGTACTAGTGATTCAAATTTCCCTTGGGCTCCTGTTTTTGTCCCAGTTTCACAAGTGTTTCTCCATTAATATAGCTCTTTTTACCTTTAAATGAAACAGCAAGTTTGGGGGGGGGGAGGTTGCTGAAGTTACAGAAATGTCCTTCTCCCAGGTGGGATAAATCTCTCATAAAGTATTTTTCCCCAGAGAGTTATAGAGACTACTATGGGCATATTTCATAATGGTCACCCTTTCCCTTACCCTGTTGAAGCCAGGAAAAAATCTACCATGAGAATTTAATAGTTCTCCTAAAGTTAAGGGCCATGAAAACATGGGCTCCCCTTAATTATGTACCCTCCAAAAATTTCTGTCTCATGCAATTCACACTTCATTTTCAGCAAAATTTCAAAATAAACATTTAAGTGTTCATATCAGTTTCTGACTCCACTGGCTTGTACTCCAGGAAAGTACATCTTGGTTGTTACTCTGGATTTGCCTGTCTTTCCAGATTTCAGCATGAAGTTTTGCCTCATCTCCTATACTTCCTGATGAGTCAAAAATGATTGATTTTCAGTGTTTTTAGTTTTTCCTTATTGTAAGGAGAGGGATGACAACTTCCAAACTCTATCTGCTAGAGCTGAAACTGGACATGTCCACTTGATTTTATATTATACATAGATTATAATACCATCCAGCCTTCAAATGGTGAGATCTATTCCACAGCCACCTCTTCTTTTTCAGGTAATGACAGAACTCAGGGCTAAACAAGAGGACACACCTTCTACAGTCCTGTAGCCAATTGTACCTGATCTGAATAATTTTCTTGTCTTTGTCCTTCTCACACACTGTCTCCCTTGACTTCCCATGGGTAGCCATGGGATTTACTGTGGTTTAGTGAGATCTACAAATAATTTTCTTTTTTTTTTTTTAATTTTGTTTAACGTTTATTTTTGAGACAGAGAGAGACAGAGCATGAACGGGGGAGGGTCAGAGAGAGAGGGAGACACAGAATCGGAAGCAGGCTCTAGGCTCTGAGCCATCAGCCCAGAGCCCGACGCGGGGCTCGAACTCACAGACCGCAAGATCATGACCTGAGCTGAAGTCGGACGCTTAACTGACTGAGCCACCCAGGCACCCTTATTTTATTATCGAATTTTTTTTTACGTTTATTTATTTTTGAGACAGAGAGAGACAGAGCATGAACGGGGGAGGGGCAGAGAGAGAGGGAGACACAGAATCCGAAACAGGCTCCAGGCTCCGAGCTGTCAGCACAGAGCCTGACGTGGGGCTCGAACTCACAGACCGCGAGATCATGACCCAAGCTGAAGTCGGCCGCTTAACCGACTGAGCCACCCAGGCGCCCCTACAAATAATTTCCAATACTAATCTAGAGCAATCTATTTGTCTAGCAATATTCACATTGGCCTGCCGTTTGTTTGGCAGCTCAAGTCTTTTTTACTTTAATGCTAAGGTATTCAATTCTTTTCAAATTAAACATTTTAAAAACTAATAAATGTGATACAGTTCCTCCCTTCAAAAAGTTTGCTGTTACTGCATTTGTATCTTACATCCTAAGGCCGTTAGCAATTCCCTAACACAGATTCTGAGAAGTCTCAAAATACCCCAAAAGTTGGGTAATTTAATTTCAATAATTTCACAGTTTAGAATATCTGACCTTTTGTTCTCCAAGACTTTCTTTCATGTCTAAGAATCCAGACCTTTTCTATTCACAGTTGGTGTAGTACAAAAGCAGAATCCGTTTTAGCTTAGTTCTCTTCAGCTTTAGGACTTAGTGTTAGGCATAACTATAATTATGGATTTGAAAATTAGTAGAGATGAGATTCTGAAAGTTGTAAAATAAAGGCATTCTCTCAGAAACATAGTCTTTTGCCACATGAAACTCCACACTTTCCACAACTGAAAAGATTTCCAAGAATATGTCCCCTGTTAATAAAGAATTAAAACTTAACATTTTAAAACTCTGATTGTATCTAAGTGTGATAATAATTATTTAAAGCCAGAAAATAATCTTTTGAAAAGTGGGCAGCATGATTTTTTTGATCATCCTAGGATATGGTTTACCAAGTCCACCTAAGTATTATTTAATTTTCTAGGAGAATATACCTATTCAACTTTGCTATATGTTAATTCATTATAGCTGAGAAATTGTGAAGTTATACTTACTTGTAGATTTCATCTGAGTATAAAAGATAACCCCAAATGTTACAGTTTTATTTCTATGACTTTAATCGATTTTTATCTAACTTGCAACCTCTGAAAATTTATCCTAACATTCCTCCTCCCCCTCCCTCTTCTTCTTCTTTCCCCTCCTCCTCCTTCTCCTTCTCCTTCTTCCTCTTTTCTTAAACCAACACTCTGTCAGTGCTTTCCGTGTTCTAGGCCTTCAAGTATTGGTTCTGAGGAGAGGATGCTGTGTTTCTGGGATTCCCTGAAGAAGCTAAGATTCTAGTGAAGGTCCATTCTAAATATTCCTCTTCCCACTCTGCCTCACTCTCTGAGCAAGCATATCTTCACAGCCTCTTGTTGCTGGAGTATCTCTCCTTTGTTGCCTGTAAGATGGCCCAACTTGATCCTCTTCCATGAGGTCCATCTATTTCCATGAGGGAATTTATGCAGTAGCTAACACCCACTTTTATTAAACAATATTTGTAAAGGACTACATAAACCTGTATTCCCCATATGCTACTTGAACCAGGTTAATTGGCTAATTCCCTGATAAATTAATGACTTTAATAACTCATTTCACATGTTTCTATAATTTTACAAGATTCACATCCTTAAAGTTTTGAAAGTTATACTTTGAAACATGTAAGGAAGAGTATTGCTAAATAGCTCCTATTTGACCATTATATGTCTCAATCCCTTCACTGTTGTGTTTTTTTTTCCTTTTGTTCTCATTCTCATTTCTACCATTATATTCCATTTACTTGGGGATAATTAGGAGTAGAGGACCTTTATTCTTTGTTATATATTGAATGAAACTGTAGATTCACATTCATTTTTAGGTAATGGATAAAATAATGTATATTTTACAATTTTCAGAAAATAAGATAGAGTGTATATTCAGTTTAATTTCACCAAATGAAGTCAGAACATTTCAATGCATGATAGTGGTTTATTTTTTGTTTACTTGCTTGGCATGTTTGGGCATAAATACATAAATTTTACTGAATCATATTCTAACTTTATAAATTTTCCAAAAGTCTGAACACTAATACACCTTATTTAAATATAGTAATGCTGTTTTTAAAACAGAGAAACATATTTCCCATATTTCTTCCTACTTAGGCTGGAAATTTCAAGTTATGGTATCAATTCCAAATGCAGACTAGGAAAATGCCAAAAAAAAAAAAGCAAAGAGGACTTTAAAATTTTTATTATAGTGCTTGAAACTCCCATCTGAATATAACATTCTTCAGTAGAATGTCAGTATCATTTTGATATTCTAACATCAGTGATTTTTTTATATTCTGAAAATTGCTATGAATGTGTAATATTAAATTTTTTTTAAGATCTTGAAATTCATATGTTGACAAAGCTACAATAGAAAATGATTGCTAGACATTTCATCTTAACCCAAAGGATATTTAAAGGAGCTTATTAAATGACCAAAAATATGAAACTTGGAAACCTGTTCTCCAGTCCACCTCCATATTGTCTCATATCCCATCTCTAGTGAGATATGCTCGGAACTTAACCCGTTCACACCACAGGACTATCCTGAAGCTTAAAATAAAAGACAAAAGTATCTTGTAGTGAGGAAATTGCCTTTCTCTGAATGATTTTAATACCTATGGTTTCTTGCTGTTACTCTGTATTTATTATTTAGACCTCTGAATTTTCTAGTGATTTGGTTTGTGCTCATAACCATTTGGGTTGGTTTGTGTTTATGACTGGAAACTTTCCTTAAACTCCAACATCTAATCTCTAACCAGCCTCTGTTCCCCATACCTTGATATCAATTTCTAATTCTTGCCTAAAGTGATATTCATGGTCTTGAACTGAGAAAAGACCTACAGATTGCCTTTTGGTGGATGATAGTTTCACCAGTCACTCTCAAGAGTAGCTGAGCTTTTGATACCCTTATTCTACCCAAAGTCTGATTCTGCACTAGAAAAGTTATTTCTTTGATATGTCTTTCCAAGTCCACACTACTGGAGGTGTTAAGTTGTCTTCTACTAAGTTTACCTACAAGGAGTTTTTATTTTAAGCACACCATCATCAAAAGAGGGGGAACAGATCAGAAGAAGCAAAATAAGATTAGTACATAATTGCCATCAATCAAAACCTAGTGTTTGCTGCTTTGTACTAAGTAACATCTCTCTCTAAATGAGAACTCTGTTGCTTGGATAAATGTAGTGCAGTCTGGCTTGCTTATTGAGCATCAAAAAACATCTTTCATAAAGGAAGGAGGAGTATATCAAGCTTGTAAAGAACATAAAAACATATGGCATCAAGACTGGATGAATAGCTAAAGAAAGTGTGGTTTATATACACAATGGAATACTATTTGGCAATGAGAAAGAATGGAACATGGCCTTTTGTAGCAATGTGGATGGAACTGGAGAGTGTTAATACTAAGTGAAATAAGTCATAAAGAGAAAGACAGATACCATACGTTTCACTCTGATGTGGATCCTGAGAAACTTAACAGGAGACCATGGGGGAAGGGAAGGAAAAAAAAAAGTTAGAGATAGAGGGAGCCAAACCATAAGAGACTCTTGAAAAGTGAGAATAAACTGAGGGATGATGGGGGGTGGGAGGGAGGGGACAGTAGGTGATGGGCATTGAGGAGGGTACCTGTTGGGATGAGCACTGGGTGTTGTATGGAAACCAATTTGACAATAAATTTCATATTAAAAAAATAAAGATAAATAAATAAATAAATAAATAAATAAATAAATAAATAAATTAAAAAAAAAGACTGGATTCAAATATTGACTTGCTACCTCCTGTGTGATTGACTTAGGCCAAGTTACTTAAATTTTCTGAAGTAGTAAAAAGCATTTTATATCTCATATGCCTATAATGCAAATTAAAGGTAATAATGTATGTAAGATTGTTACTAAGTGCTCAATCAATGATATATAATATCATTGTTATTCTGGCAAAAACCAATTATTATCCATATTTCACTAACCTAAATGCTCAGAATGAGTAGCACAATTTGTAACAGCAAAGGCAGCCATTCAGGATGAGTAATCGTGCTTCATTCTCAAGATGACCCTCATGAGGAGACAAAACCAAATGTCCCATTTGCCATATCCACAAATACAACCTTGCGAGAAAATATGAAAGAGTTTTATGACCAGCATATGGGAGTGATTGATTTATTTTTCATCAGGGAATGAAGAGTTCCACAAGATAAATTTTCTAAATAAAGAAGCAAGTTATCAAGGAAAACTCAATTTGTTTGACCTCTGATGGCTGATATTTAGAATATTATTTACTGCATGGTACAGTAACACTGTCACAAATATTTTTGGATACATATCCAGAAAATATTCCTCAATTCTTATTTGATATAAGAATTTAGATTTTGTGAATCATGATAATTCTAGAGAAATTATGACAATAACACAACCGTTGGAGGAGATTAGTTTAAGAGTGTGTTTATGGCCTAGTCTAGTCAATGAATCAAAGACCTGTAAGGGTAGGGGCATCTGGGAAATTGTTCTTCGCACCAAAGAACATATGACCAAAGAAAACAGTTCTTTTAGTCTCTGAATATTCTTAAATCTGGATGTAATTAATTTTTGGTAGTGTTAGAGTGAATTAGCAAAAATGAAGGGAGTCAGGTCAAGGACAAGCTGAGACACTGAGGGTAACAGAGTAGGGAGAGAAGCATCTTGTGCTGGAAACCTCTAGTTGCATGCATAATATCCATTCTTCCCTACTAATAGGACTCTGATTTCATTGGAATCATCAGTGTAATGAACTAAAAAAATCCTACATTTCCCAGCATTCCTTACAGATGTGAGACTGTGCTATATTTTGTGGCAAGTGAGGTGTAAGTAGAAGGGTTGAATGGGTGAGGCATCCAGGAAAACTTTTTAACAGGGAAACAGATTCACATGAAATGTACCCTTTTATTTTGACTTGTTCCTTTTCCTGACTGGATAAGTTATGCAATACTTGAGATAGAGAAGCCATTTTGCAGCAAGAAACATCATAATGGGAATAAAATACAACCTTTATCTTGCTGAAGCCATTATGTTTTGGTGTTTCTATCATTAGAGAGAAAAGCATTTCCAACTAATATTCCACTGACTAAGCCAGACGTAAAGGTATCCTCCATCAGTATTTCTTACGTGAGGTAAAAGCTTCTCATCAACTTTACACAAATTTGGCTTACAAATAAAATTATCCTAATGACACACTCTAATAAAAGCTATCAAAAGCACATAGGGTTAATTGTTCTACACTTCACTGTTCTAGGCTGCTATCTGTTATATCAGATATATATACATATATGAATATTGATTTATTTTTCATCAAGGAATGAAGAGTTCCACAGAGGTAAATTTTCTAAATAAAGAAGCAAGTTATCAAGAAAAGGCAATTTGTTTGATCTCTGAGGACTGATATTTAAAATATTAATTACTGCAGGGTATAGTAACACTGTATATATATGTGTGTGTATGTAATTGTATAAATATTTATATAGCTGTATAAATATATTTTTAAAAGATTTTGAGTATAGTTGTCATACAATATTATATTAGTTCCAGGTGTGCAACTTGGTCCTATATCTATATCTATATCTATATCTATATCTATATCTATATCTATATCTATATCTGTATCTATAGAGAGAGAAGGAGAGATACACACATCACATCTTCCTTATCCAGTCACCTATTGATGGACTTCCATATTTTGGCTATTGTAAATAATGCTGCAATAAGCATAGGGTGCATATATCTTTTCAAATTAGTGTTTTTACTTCCTTTGGGTAAATACCCTCTCATGGAATTATTGAATCATATGGTATTTTTTAAATTTTTGAGGAACCTCCAGAGTGTTTTCCACGATGGCTATACCAATTTGCATTCCCACCAGTACTGCATGAGGATTCCTTTTTTCTCCACATTCTCACCAACACTTGTTATATCTTGTCTTTTTTATTTTAGCCATTCTGACAGTACGAGTTGATATCTCATTGTTTATTTTTATTGAGATATAATTGACATATAACATTATATCAGTTTCAGGTACAATGATTGCATATTTGTGTATACTGTGAAATGATCACAATAAGTCTATTTGGCATCTGTTACCATACATAGTTATAAAATATTTTTTCTTGTGATAAGAACTTACAAGATCCAATCTCTTAGCAACTTTCAAATATACAACACAGTATTATTAACTGTAGTTACCATGCTATATATTATATACCTGTGACTTCTTTATTTTATAACCAGAAGTTTATACTTTTGACCTCCTTAATCCACTTGTTTAAATTTATTTATTTATTTATTTATTTATTTATTTATTTATTTATTTATTTTGAGAGTGACAGAGAGCATGAGCAGGGGAGGGGCAGAAAGAGAGGGAGAGAGAGAATACCAAGCAGGCTCTGCGCTGTCAGCACATTCTGTTCTCTGTGTCTATGAGCTTATCATTTTTTCTTTTTTAGAGTCTACATATAAGTCAGATCATATGATATTTGTCTTTCTCTGACTTATTTCACTAAACATAGTGTCCTCAAAGTCATTATGTTGTCATGAATGGCAAGATTTCATTCTTTATTATGGCTGAATAATATTGCACTGTGTGTGTGTGTGTGTGTGTGTGTGTGTGTGTGTGTGTGTGTGTATTTATATATTTTCCCCTATCCATTTTATTTATCTATTCTTCCATCAGTGGATACTAAAGTTGCTTCCATCTCTTCACTATTGTAAATAATGATGCAATGAACATGAAAGTGCATACATCTTTTCAAATCAGTGTTGTTGTTATTTTCAGATAAATACCCATAGGCGGAAATGGTGGATCATATTGTAGTTCTAATTTTTATACTTTTTAGAAACTATATACTGTTTTAATCGTGAGTGAACCCATTTACAATCCCATCAACAGTACACAAGGTTTTCTTTTTCTTTAATCCATGCCAATACTTGTTATCTCTTGTCTTCTTGATAATAGTCATTTTAACAGTTGTATAGTGATATCTCATTGTGGTTTTGATATACATTTCCATGATGATTATTTATGTGAGCACCTTTTCATGTACCTGTTGGCAATCTGTATGCCTGTTTCAGAATAATATATGTCCGGTCCTCTGCCCATTTTTTAATCAGATGGGTTGCTTTTCTGCTATTGATTTATATGAGTATTTTATTATTTTATTTTATTTTATTTTATTTTATTTTATTTTATTTTATTTTATTTTATTTTATTTTTTTTTATTTTAGAACATGGAAAAAATTTTATGCAGCTTAGTCATTCCAGCAAATTCTAATCTGGCATACTCAATATTGTAGAAATAATTTCCATGTTTTATTTTAAGTCAAATCATCTTACAATTTTCTTGAAGTTCTTGAAGATTAGTGTGGTATATAATGATATTGTATAGATTTAAGTGATATTCTTTTATTTTTTCAAGTTTTTATATAAATTCCATTGGTTAACATACAGTATAATAAGCAAGGGAAACAAAAGCAAAAATAAACTATTGGGACTTCATCATGATAAAAGTCTTCTGCACAGCAAAGAAAAAAATCAACAAAACTAAAAGGCAGCCTATGGAATTGGAGAAGATATTTGCAAATGACATATCTGATAAAGTTAATATACAAAATCTATAAAGAACATATAAAACTCAGTACTTGAAAGAAAATACAAATCATCAAGAAAATACAAATCAAAACTACATTGAGATATTCATTCATAATAGCTAAAATTAACAACATAGGACACAACAGGTGTTGGCAAGGATGGGATGTGGAGAAAGCAGTACCCTCTTACACTGTTGGTGGGAATGCAAACTGGTATAGCCACTGTGGAAAACAGTATGGAGTTTCCTTAAAAGTAAAAAATAGAACTACTCTATGATTTAGCAATTGCACTTCTAGATGTTTACAGAAGGAATACAAAAATACAGATTCAAAGGGACAATGTTTATAGAAGTATAATCAACAATACCCATACTATGTACAGAGCCCAATGTCCACTGACTGATGAGTGGATAAAGAAGATTATGTGTGTGTGTGTGTGTGTGTGTGTGTGTGTATACATAAACATATATATATATATATACATATATATGTATATATATACATATACATGTATATATACACATGTATATACACACACACACACACATACACAATGGACTAGTATTCAGCCATCAGAAAAATGAAGTTTTGCCATATGCCATAATGTGGATAGAGCTACAGTGTATTATACTAAGCAAAATAAGTTAGTCAGAAAAAGACAAATACCAAATGATTTCACTCATGTGGAATTTAAGAAACAGAATAGATGAACATATGAGTTCTTTATATTTTTAGATATTAACTCCTTATCATATAGATGGTTTATAATTCTCCCATTTCATGGGCCGCCTTTTCATTTTGTTTATGGTTTCTTTTTTGTTGTTGTGTGCTGTTGATGTTGATGATGGCTTCCTTTGCTGTGCAGAAGCATTTTAGTTTGATGTAATCTCACTTACTCAGTTTTGTTTTTGACACCTTGGCTTTGGATGTCAATCGCAAAAAATCATTGCCAAGATCAATGTCAAGGGGCTTACCACCTATGTTTTCTTCTAAAAGATTTATGGTTTCAGGTCTTATATTCAAATATTTCAACCATTTTGAGTTTATTTTTGTTAACAGTATAAGATACTGGTTTGGTTTCATTCTTTTGCATGTAGTGGCCCAGTTTTCCCAACACCACGTATTGAAGGGACTGGACTGTCTTTTTCTCATTGTATGTTCTTACCTCATTTGTTGTAGACTATATGAACACACGTTTATTTCTGGGCTCTCTCTTTGGTTCCATTCATCTATGTGTGTTGGTACCGTATTGTTCTGATTACCATAGCTTTGTAGTATGGCTGAAAATCAGAACTGTGATTTTCAAGATCACTTTGGCTATTTGGGGTCATTTTTGATTCCATACCAATTTTATTATTTTTTATTCCATTTCTGTGAAAAATGACATTGGTATTTTGATAGGGATTTACTGCATCTGTACATTGCTTTGTATAGTATGAATATTTTAAAAATACCTGTTCTTCCAATTTGTGAGCAGTGAATATCTTTCCATTCATTTATGTTTTTTTAAGCTTCTTTCATTAATGTCTTATGTTCTTCAGGGTATAGCTCTTTCACCTTTTTACTTATATTTATTCCAAGGTATTTTATTCTTTTTGATGTACTTGTCAATGCGATTGTTTTCTTAATTTCTTTCTCTCATAGTTTATTATTATATAGAAACATATTTTTTTAGAAACACAGAATTTTGAATATTGACTTTGTATCCTACAACTTAACTGTATTTATTGATTAGTTCTAACAGTTTTTTGGTGGAGCCTTTAGTGTTTTCTATATAATATATAATATATCAGCTGAAAATAGTTGATAGTTTTACCCTTTCTTTTTTGATTTGGATTTTTTTATTACTTTTTCTTGCCTGATTGCTTCATCTAGGATTGAAATACAAGTTGAATAAAAATGGTGAGTGGGCATCCTTGTCTTGTTTCTGATATTGAAGGAAGAACTTCAACTTTTAACCACCAAATCTGATGTTAGCTGTGGGCTTCTCTCGGCCTTTATTTTGTTGAGAATTTTTATTGTTGATGTATGTTAAACTTTGTCAAATGCTTTTTGTGCATCTCTAAAGAGATGATCATATAGTTTTTACCCTTCATTTTGTTGAAGTCATGTATCTCATTGATTGATTTTTGGCTATTAAACCATCCTTGCATGTGTGGAATAAATCCCACTTGATAAAGGTGTATGATCCTTCGAATGTGGTGTTGAATTCAGTTTGCTAATTTTTTTTTTGAGGATCATTAAATTTGTGTTCTTCAGGGATATGGGCTTGTCATTTCTTTTCTTCTGGCATCCTTGTCTGATTTTGGTATTAGGGTAATGCTGGCCTGGTAAAATGAATTTGAAAGAGTTTTTTTTGGAAGAGTTTGGGAAGTATTAGTATTCATTCTTCTTTAATTGTTTGGTAGACTTCACCAGTAAAGCCATGCACTGACATCAAATCCCAATAAAGTGGTTTTACAAAATGAGCAAAAATTCTGAACAGATACCTCATCAAAGAAACTAAACAAATGGCAAATAAGAATACAAAAAAAATGTTTAATATCATATGTCATTAGGAAATCAAAAATTAAAACAATAATGTGATACTATTACACACATTTTAGGATAGATAAAAAGCAAAACACTGACAACTTTATATGCTGTAGAGGATGTGTAGCAACAGGAACTTTCATCCATTGCTGGTGGACACACAAAATGGTATAGCCATGTTGAATGAAGTTTGGCATTTTCTTGCAAAGCTAAATAGGCTTACCATACACTCTAGTAATTGTGTTCCTAAATATTTATCCAAATGAGTTGAAACCTTATGTCTATAAAAATACCTGCACACAATTTTTTATAGCAGATATATTCCTAATTGCTCAATGCTGTAAACAACCAAGACGTTCTTTAAAAGTTAAATGGATAAACACACCGTTGAATCCATGAAATAAAATATTATTCAGGAATAAAAGGAAATAAGCTATCAGTCTACCAAAAGAGGTAGAGAAAACTTCAATCCATTGTACTAAGTGAAAGAAGCTAGTCAGGAAAAGATACACACTGTATGAGTTCAACTGTGTAGAATTCTGGAAAATGCTAAATGCTAAAACTGTAGAGATATAAAGATAAGTGGTTTACAGGGTTCTATGGTATGAGGAGAGGGATTAATAGTGGAGTAAGGGGTATTTTTAGGACAGTGAAACTATTCTATATGACACCATCTATATTCTTTTTTTTAATTTTTTTTAACATTTATTTATTTTTGAGACAGAGAGAGACAGAGCATGAATGGGGGAGGGTCAGAGAGAGGGAGACACAGAATCTGAAACAGGCTCCAGGCTCTGAGCTGTCAGCACAGAGCCCAACGCGGGGCTCGAACTCAAGGACTGCGAAATCATGACCTGAGCTGAAGTTGGCCGCTTAACCGACTGAGCCACCCAAGTGCCCCCCATCTATATTCTTTATAATGGTGGCTACAAGATATTAGGCATTTGCCAAAACTCATGGTACTGTACACCAAGAAAAGTAAATCCTAATGTAAACTACAGACTTTAGTTAATAATAATGTACAAACATTGGCTCATCAATTCTAACAAATACAACATATTAATGCAAGGCATTAATAATAGGGGAAATTCTCAGCACAAAGAGAGAAGGTACATGGGAAATATTATTATCTGCTCAGTTTTTTTCTAAACCTAAGACCTCTGAAACCTAAAGTCTACTAATTTTTAAAAAAAGATTTGAAAAACCCAAGAGACACTGTACCAGGAAAATGTTAAAAAGCAAAAAAAAAATGCTATAAAATATCAGCTATTTGTTAATCTGCTTTCCCTGCCCATATTTTATCAGAAGCCACTGATTAAAAACAAAAATTATGGTTGGCAGTGTGAATAACATTGTAGAAATTAATATATTTATATATTTATAAATTATATATAACATATATATTATATTATTATATCATATATAATACATTATATTATTATATATTATATAATATAATATATATTAATATATATACACACACACACAAAGAACGAGCCATAAAAAGGATGAGACCATGTTATTTGCAACAATATGGATGGACCTAGAGGGTATTATGCTAAGTGAAATAAATCAGATTGAGAAAGACAAGTACCATATGATTTCAATAATATCTGGAACCAAAAAAAAAAAAAAAGAATAAACAAACAATCAGAAAACAGAATCAAAGAACAAACTGATGGTTGCCTGAGGGAAAGGCATGAGAGGATGGGTAAAATGGGTGAAGAGGAATGGGGTATACAGGCTTCCAGCTATGAAATGAATAAATCATGGGAATAAAAGACACTGCACAGGGAATATAGTCAAGGATGTAAAGCCACTGTATGGTAACAAATGCAGCTACACTTGTGGGGAGCATAGCATACACAATGTATAACCTTGTTGAATCAGTATGTTGCACACCTGAAACTAATGTAACATTGTATATCAACTATACTCAAAAATTATTTAAAAAATAAACAAATATAATTTTTGTAAATGAAGAACTATAAAAATATGAATCTGCTCTATATGAATAATTTTAAAATGTGATCTCAAATATGAAAATGGAGGGTAGGTCTTATATATAAATCTCTTGTAACCAGCGTAATAAAGATTATGAGTGGAAAAGAATTTTAAAAAATACCTCTTGAAGAAATGTTCAATGCAATGATTCCAAAACTGTAATAGAAATATAAACGGAGCTTTCTTCATTTGCTTAGTTCCAGACACTGAATGATTTAAGCATGCCAAAGGAAATGGAGGAGTAGAACTACCAAAGATGTCCTGGACTAAATGGGATCCAATTCTCAGAATTTCTGAAGTTTAAGTGGTACCATTATTCCTTCTTGATTATGCACAAGTGTACAAAAATGTCAGTCTCTTTTCCTCTTCTTCCAATACTCCTTATTTATTTTATCCATTCTTCTACCTTCTGTCTTTGTAAACTGGCAGCTTTCAGAAGTTCTAGTGAAATTGTTATATCATTATTCATTCTTAATGCCCCTGGCATCTGCCATATTAGATTACATAAGAATGAAAGAAACCTTTTCTTAACAGTTTAAAAATCTATCCTAAGTGCATCACTGTATATTTTCTTTTACTTTTTTTCTTTCTCTATTTTCTTTCTAACATAGCTGTGGATTTATCCATAGCACATTCTCAAGAATGCTGCCCATTTTCCTGTTATTATCTAATTTACTAGTCCTATGGGTTTTGTCTTTTGATGTTCTCACACTTCTGAAATCTTGTGTTTTGGGAGATACCATTTCTGCAATTCCTGTCATTAATCTCGTTGAAAAATGTATTGTTTTTAGTTGTATAATGAGGCTGAAAATAAGTAAGTATAATTGGATTTGACAAAAGAAGATACAAAAAGGAATCATTATTGCCTTCTCCAACTGGCTAAATGATACACATATTTCAGAAATACTTTGAAACTTAACTGAGTAATTAACTCAAACTATCCTTTGACCTAATTTCCTCTATAAAGTGGAAAGTGCATGGCCACGGACACTAATGGGTTCAATTTAAACTCCATGCCTTACTTTTTCCTTTTCAAAGGAAGTGATCAACCATACATACATTTTGCAAAGAGTTAGCCTAAAATAGCTTAGCTGCTTTTATGAAGCTTTTAAGATTACAAAAGTGTTGTGATGTTGTAGACCGGATGTGGTACAGCGAGTAGTATAAGGGATGTTTGTCAAGATAATTTTGGATAAAGCTGCTGATATACTGTTAAATCCCCCCCCCCAAATCACCTCATACATACATACACATAAACGCGCGCACACACGCGCGCACACACACACACACACACACACACGGAAGAGGTGGGAATAGGTACCTGTCTTTCACTGTAGGCATAGCGAGAAAAGTCTTTAACATAATTATTCCAAGAGTTTGATAAATATCCAAGTACTTGTAGTAAACATTAAATTAGGGTCTTCCTCCTGCCTAGGGAGTCTGCAGCATAGGAATGGGCTAGCTAGCAGCTTTGATGATCATGTGAAGGAGAGTTGCTGATGTGCTAGGATGAGCCTACACAACATACAGCTGGCACAGCTCATAATGAGTTAAGTGACTAGATTCCTAGGGGATGAGAAAACAATCAGTGACTCCAGAACAGAATGTATTTGACCAGATTTAGGAAACTGTAGGGAACAAAACCTCGACAATGACATATGGGCGTGGTAGAAGTGATCTCTAAAGGCTCCATGGAAGTATCAGACCAAAAAAGGAACTTTCAACACTGCACAGGCTAGAGAGCAGAAAGCCTATTTACAACAGTACCGGTCAAAAAATAATTCTCCTCTACCCTTTAATGTTCTTTCCTTAATTCATTTCTTACAATTCTGAAGGGATTCAAAGTTGCACCTAAATGATAGTAAAGGAAGTGAACAAGGGAGATGGAGATGACCACAGCCCCTTTCTCACGGTAACTGGCTGTAGCTAGAGACGGTAGAAAGAAGCTTTACCTTTGATCAAGTTGGAAGCTTTGATGATTATATGAAAGAGGGAATTTTTAATTAATAAACCTAATTGTTTGTGAAACAAATTGACCTGGAGTATCCACTAACCACCAGCAACAACAACAACAACAAAAAAGTCTCATTTCTTTCCAAGTTTTTCTCCTGGGGCAGTGGGAGGGCTATGTCCACCAAGATAGTTTAAAGGGACAGGAGGAAACAGAAATAAAATTGCTTTTATGTTTAAACACCATAAGTTTTGCATGATTAAATCCATTAGGTTTGTGGCCTTGAGCAAGTTATTTAAACTCTCAATTCCTCATCTGTAAAATTAAGTTAACTATTAGTACTTCATAATATTGCTATGAAGACTCAAATATTTTTTTAAGTTAAAAGAACCATTATTATTTAAATTATCTAACACTGTCTGACTCATGCAATTAAATAAACAGCACCTACTAGGTTTTTCCAACCTCACCTGGACATTTCACTTATGATTAAGGTATATTTTACAGTATTCACTGGACTTGAATACAGATAATGCATTCACACAGTTTGACAAAAATATTCATTGAGTGCCCACTTTTCACATTACACTAAGCAATTTTTCATGTATCTTTTCATTTTACATCAGAAAAGCTCACATATAGGTAGCACCATTGTATATAATGCATTTGAGACTTGGAAACATTAAGAAACTCGTTCAAGCCATGGAGCTGGTAAGAAGTGAAGCCATAATTCTATTCCTTTTCTCTATATTACCTGATCAGGACATTTTCCCAATATCTCAAGCTGTTAATAACCATTTGTAATGGATGTTCTAAGTCCCTGGTAACAAAGGACAACAAGACAGATGTCACTGTTTTCTGAATAATCATATGATGAAAGAACTTCCTTTCTCTGTATAAACCTCTTATGGCTTAGAGAAATGTTCCTTTTCAATAAGCACCTGTAGGCTCTGAGTTTCCAGCCCCATACACAGTAATGTGAGTGACCAAAAGAGGTATGAGGTTTCTGCTCTTAAAGGATTTAGTGCCTTCTTAGGAAAAAAAATAAGTAAAACATAATCAAGTGTAAAAAAAAAAAATCAGTGTTAGAAAGCAGCAAATTGTAAAGAAAGGTCAACTAAGCACTTGCATGAAGGACAGTTTTAGTGGGAAAGACCAGGTGGATTTGAGGTGGGCCTGAGGAAACGGGCAGTCTTCAGAGAGAGAAAAGCCAGGAAGCTTGTACAGATGAGAAAAATGGAAAAGATATCAGATATACTTTGGGTTTAAATTTGTGATAGCTGTTTTGTGCTTCTGAATGTACCTGAGCTAGGAATCCAATATGGTTTAATTATAAAAATAATCATTCCATGGAGTTATTCAGATAACAGGATAAGACACTTGACTTCTGCCTAGTCCCTTTGGGCTCTGCTACAGCAAAAATACCATAGGCGTATAAATAACAGAAATGTAATTTCTTACAGTTTGGAGCCTGGGAAATCTAAAAGCAAGATGAGGGCAGACTCATTGGCTGGTAAGAACCTGCCCCCTTCTTCATGGATGACCATCTTTATGCTGTATCTTCTATAAGGGCACTAATCCCATTCATGAGAGCTCTCCTGTGACCTAATCACCTCTCAGGCCTAACCTCTTACCACCATAACCTTGGGAGTTAGGATTTCAACTGTGAATTGAGGTAGGGGGAGAAACAAATATTCAGTCCACAACATCATAAAAATGGGAACTTTTTAAAAAAAGAATAGCTGAATTGTGTTTTTAAAAAATAATACAGGGGCGCCTGGGTGGCGCAGTCGGTTAAGCGTCCGACTTCAGCCAGGTCACGATCTCGCGGTCCGTGAGTTCGAGCCCCGCGTCAGGCTCTGGGCTGATGGCTCAGAGCCTGGAGCCTGGTTCCGATTCTGTGTCTCCCTCTCTCTCTGCCCCTCCCCCGTTCATGCTCTGTCTCTCTCTGTCCCAAAAATAAATAAAAAAAAAAAGTTGAAAAAAAAATAAAAAATAATACAGATGTAGCACCTAATCATGTTTTGGCTGCAACACAAAGTGACAGGTCATTTACTCCATTTAAGAAAAATATTTTTTTAATTTTTTTAATTTGTATTATGTTTTTAATGTTTATTTATTTTTGAGAGAGAGAGAGAGAGAGAGAAAGAAACAGAGTGTGAGTGGGGGAGGGGCAGAGAGAGGGGGAGTCACAGAACTCAAAGTAGGCTCCAGGCTTCCAGATGTCAGCACAGAGCCCAACGTGGGGCTTGAACCCATGAACCATGAGATCATGGCCTAAGCCGAAGTTGGATACTTCACCAACCAAGCCACCCAGGTCCCCCAAGAAAAAAATGTATTTTTTAATGTTTACTCTTTTTGACAGTAAGAGCACAAGCAGGGGAGGGGCAGAGAGAGGGGTAGACAGAGGATCTGTGCTGACAGCAGCAAGCCTGATGTAGTGCTTGAACTCACGAACCATGAGATCATGACTTGAGCAAAACTGTGATGCTCAACTGACTGAAGTACCTAGGTTCCCCAAGAAAAATAAGGGGTTTTTTTTGTTGTTAAAAATATATTGAGAGTCAAATAATTAGAATGTTGGGAATAACGGCTGTCCAGACTTTTTTCTTTTTTCTTTTTCTTTTTTTCTTTTTCTTTTTTTTTTTTTTTTTTTTTTTGAGACCGAGAGACAGAATGGGAGAGGGGCAGAGGAAAGGGGAGAGAGAGAATTTTAAACAGGCTCTACACCCAGTTCAGAGAGATGCGGAAATCTACCTCATGACTGTGAGATCATGACCTGAGCCAAAATCAAGAGTTGGACACTTAACCAACTGAGTCACCCAGGTGCCCCTGTCCAGGTATTTTTTTTTTTAACACTTATTCATTTTTCAGAGATAGAGACAGAATGTAAGCGGGGGAGGGGCAGAGAGAGAAAGGAAGACACAGAATCCAAAGCAGGCTCCAGGCTCTGAGCTGTCATCACAGAGTCCAACACAGGGCTCGAACCCATGAACTGTGAGATCATGACCTAAGCCAAAGTTGGACACCTAAGTGACTGAGCCATCCAGGTGCCTCGCTCCAGGTATTTTTTTAACTCACACTTATGTATAATGAATAACATTTTCTAAAAATGATATTGTGCAAAGTGTTTCATTGCTTTATGTATTTTTTTATGTGATAGTCACAATTTAAAAGTACCTAACTTCCATAAGGCTGACTCTTAACAGCTCTTAACATCTCTCCGTGTTGAAGAGCTAAACTCTCAGGGCCTGTATGTAAATAGGAATGGAGAATGTTTCTCAAATTTATAAGCAAATAAACCATAATTAGGGAGAGAGAGGGAAGGGGAAGGAAGAAGAAAAAGAAAGATACCATGACTGGTAAGAAAAAAAGAAGCACACAGTAAGATCTGTGGAATTTTAAGAAATTTTTCAATGGTTTCAAATCCCAAATATCTCCTGCATCCCATTCAATGGTACATTAAAGGATTAACACCAGCATTTAATCTCTATTTCTTTATAATTGTGGCCCTGCTCCACACAGGCTCAAACCTGTATATAACAAACTTCTTAACATGCAAATCACTTGGTACAGCTATATTTTAAACCTCTAGTTCCCTAGTCTAACTCTGTTTTTCACTAATTGCATAGACCTCTAGCATCAACATTTGGGAGTGGAGAAAGGAAAAGGACGGACCTGAAAAGATCTAAAATTGAAGTAGTCTTCACCCTGCATAAGGGCTTCAATTCCAGTTCATGCCTCACTTTGTATAACAATTTCATAAAAATGAAACAAAACAAATAAAAAAAAGCAAGAACAATAAAACATGTGACAAATGGCATGCTGACTTACTGTAAAGAGAACGGGATTCTGATGTTCTAAAACAAACTGGATCCATCACTTACCAGCTTTGTGTCCCAGAGGAGTGCCTGTCACTACCAATCGCTTGGTAATCTTGTTCAAATGAGTTTGCCTCAGGAGATTTGTGGGGGTTTCCTGAGATTCTGCACTTCCAACAAGCTATCAGGTGATGCTCATGCCTCTGGCCCAAGGACCACACTCACACCTGCAAGGTCCTAGGACAAACCACATAAAATTGCCAAGGCTCAGTTTCTAGTCTCTAGGGAATATATCATGAGTCCCTTTATGGTTCCTGTAAAGAAGTGAAATGCAGCAAGCAATTCAATTAAATTACTAGTGTCTGGTGTCCGGTGAATACTTTTGCTGAAACAGGTATGTTTCAAACACTTTTCCATCATCCCTAATGTGGTTTTCTTTGTGGCACGTTTGCTTAAGTCTTAATTATCCCCTTGTGGAATACTTTTGACAATTAAATCAGAAATTCCTATAAAATATTCCAAGTAATTGTGATTAGGATATATGCAAATTCCTTGCCAGTATTAAAGGGTTAATTAATACTGCAAAGCTTCATGTGTTACTGAGGCCCTAACCTTAGGCTATTAGTAAAATGACCTTGAAGCAACCAGCTGTCACTTAGACAAAATGCCTTAGAAGGTCTGAAATAATGACACCACACTGTACTGCCCTAAATCTGCATTTCAAAACCAGCAAAACGCAGCTGTCTGTCAGCCTGTCAGAAATCATTCAGCTTGAACCTAAATGTGTTTTTACGCTTTTCACCACAAATTTTAACAGTGACAAATGGAAGGATGGCTTCTTTAACCTAATGAAACTCTCACCACCTCTGAAAGAGTCCCCCTCCTCCTCTTAAATGTTTCCTGAAACAAGATGTACAATGTCTGTGTCATAGAAGATGTCACGGCTCATTTGTCATCTAACTGCATACCTCCGAGCAGCCTGGTACCCACATGGGAAGAGAACAGTTCCCTAAGGTGGTGAATTCCAATGCTTTGAACGTGTGACTCATTGTTTTAACTCTGCTCAAGGTATTTTCAGCTTTTCCATTTCAAAGTAAATCTCTAACCACTATATTAATAATCATGAAGGTATGCCTCTCTTGAGAAATGAACAAATACCTATTTTGTCATGAGTCTGAATTCATTGGTTCTCCTTTAATATTAATGCCTCTAAATTTGTTTATTGACTGTCACGTTAGCATACTTTTTTTAAACTAAAGAAAGGTTATTAATAATATAATTCATGTACGAAATGTTTAATATTTAACACTACCTCCTAGCTGCTCCCGATCTAATATATTAATATAGACGCATCATTATGCTAAAGGAAATGCCTCATGATGTTAGAAAATGTTATGGACCCAAAGGAGCAATGTCTAGTTAATTACTAAAGAGTAATCTCCATCTGGTAGATTCTGTCTTCCCTGGTTTATTCTCTGATAAGTCTCCAGATGATCTCTAAAACAGTCTTCTTAAGCACGCAAAGGTTTCAGAGGTTATTAGTAGTAATTGTGTTGCACAACTGAGGGAATTTTGTTTAGCATGATGGAAGCAGCAATGTCATTATTAGTTGATTAGCGTGAACAATCTTTGACAATACATAGCACCAACTATGACTCCGACCGGTGGCAGATCATTATTCTGATTGCTGTTTGATTTGCAGTATTATCAACCACAAAGTGAGCGACATGGACCAGGGAAGAAAAGCGATAATTGGAAGATGTTTTTATGACTGGTGGGAGATATAAAGATTTCATTGTTTAGGAAAAAGAATCTGTATGAAGCAATTGAGATTGGGGGTTAGATTTAAAGGTTAGAATTCTAGTAAAAGAATGCACAAAACTTACTATCATTCATCCTTTTTAGGATATGTATCACAAGACTAGATTTTTTTTTTGTCAAATTAAATATCACATAGACAAAGCAATATGGTTTATCGTATTTGTCAAGGGACAATTTCAATTGCAAGATGAAACAAAAACACAAGAAAAAGGGGATGCTGAGAGGGGGAGTAATTGCTAGGAGGAGTATGGAGAGTAAATACTAGAGGAATCTATAAGAGAAAACATGTATTTTCTAGGTGCACAAATGCTACACCAATGGAAGAATGAAACAAACATGTTAAAAGGCAAATAAATGTTTTCTGGTGAATTCCAATGGCAATGTCACCAATAATGAGAGTTTTTATGCTTCTTCTTTCTGTTTTGAGACTTTTTGGTTGCTCCAAATGATACTATATGATATTTATAACATTTTTATTTTTTATTTTTTATTTTTTTTTCAACGTTTATTTATTTTTGGGACAGAGAGAGACAGAGCATGAACGGGCGAGGGGCAGAGAGAGAGGGAGACGCAGAATCGGAAACCAGGCTCCCGGCTCTGAGCCATCAGCCCAGAGCCTGACGCGGGGCTCGAACTCACGGACCGCGAGATCGTGACCTGGCTGAAGTCGGACGCTTAACCGACTGCGCCACCCAGGCGCCCCGTAACATTTTTAAAATTACAGTAGTTAGATATATACCTATATATAGATCTAGATAGATATATAGATAGATCTATATATATCTGAAGTCTGTCAAAGAAAAAAAAACTGCATAATACAGAATTAAATAAGGAAAACTATTCAAGACTTGCAATAGGGGTCAAGACTATTCCAGTAACCAGGAATTTGTATTAAACTTTGTTGAAAAAAAAGTCAAGAGAGTTTTTAAGCAGTGAGGTGAGCTGTAGGAAAGTACTGGATGTGTTAAAGGGGAGGTTCGTCAGTGTGAAAAGGTCATCTGGGTCTGCTAATTGGACATTACAGAAGCTAGGATCCTGCCCTCCCACAGAAGCAGAAAGATAGGGTGCCTACCTTCCTTGATTACTACATTTCAAAGGGGGTAATTTCCAAGTTCTTGAGAAAGATATTCCTAGGTCATAAAATTTACAAGAAGCCAGGAGATTTACATCCCCCCCCCCCCCTTTTTTAAATGTTTGTTTTATTTTGAGAGAGGGAGAGAGAACAAGCAGGAGAGGGTCAGAGACAGAGGGAGACAGAATCCTAAGTAGGCTCCATGCCATCAGCACAGAGCCTGATGTGGGGGCTCAAACTCAAGAAACGTTAGATCATGACCTGAGCTGACACCAAAAGTCGGACGTTTAACCTACTGAACCACCCAGGTGTCGGGAGACTTACATTCCTCAAAAGGCAGAAAAAGAACTTGTAATTGCAAATTTCTAAAATAAATGCTCCAAGAAAAGGGAATTCTGGGGCCTATAGTCAGGAAGATACCCGGCTAAAATTCAGTCAAGCTGAATGGAATGTTAAGGCCATCTTGGTCAAGCTGCACTATATGGACAGATCTACTGTTAAATTTTGGAGAATATTCTTCTAGACCTAAACCATTTTTGTAGCTAAATTCACACTGGATACATAGTGTATACAAATACATACACACACACACACACACACACACACACACACACACACACACATATATATATATATATATATATATATATATATATATATATTAGTGAAACAAATCATTAATAAATTCTTATTTTTGAAGCTTTATTTTATTTGACAACATATCATGGAAATACTTCTGTTGTAGACATACATTCATGGTGCACAGTATTCTTTTTAGTGATTTAATTGTATTCAATCCTATGATATAATTTATAAACTCTTAATCCATTTATCTTAATCTGTTAACACTCAAAATACATTTTGGGTACGCTTTTATGGCATTTTCTACTTATTATTATGTGTTACTATGTACTTGTTTGTGCCTTTCCCTATTCTGCTCTAGGTTTCTATAGGGCAAGGACTATGTTTCAATTTCTCACTGGTCTCTATAGTTGCTACCAAATTCACAGCAGTGCTTTGGTAAAAATAGATACTATTTTTGTTAAATGCATACTTCAAGCCAGAACAAAGAACACCAACCAAGCTAGTTACAATGTTGCTTCTACTGAGTTTCTAAATGCAAAATAAATTCTGAAGAGATTCAAATCAAAAAGAAGTCCTCCTTTTTTCTTCCTCCTTTCCTCCCTTCTTTCCCCAAACAGCTAAACTATGGAGTCCTTGAAAAGACAAAGAGGCACCTTTTGGGTGCTTGGGATCTAGAAGACCCCCAAATAAGACAAGTCAGGAAAATGGGGCCACAATCTTACCAACTCCTTTACAGTAGTTAAACCTCAGTCTCTCTCATCCTCCGTCCAGATCTCCTATTAAAAGTAAACAACTTTATATAACTTTGAAGCTACCCTTCTTGAAAGAAAATTTCTTGTACCTGTTATTTTGTACTTCAAAACCGTGCAAAAAAATTTACGAAATACTTACTAAACACGTTTCTAAAAAATGTCCATACTACATGACAAATACATGGTTCTTAATTATTTTAATATTAAAATGGTTTTTCATAGTTTATTCCTGATTTTGATATTGACATTAAGGTATTCAAACTGAATCCTCAGGATGAGATAGTTACTCATGAGTTGTGGATCTACTTATATCTCTATTTTCAAAGCTAAATTTGAAAACTATATGTGAAGTTCTATGTTAATTTGCTATGGTTCTGTTGGAGCTAAGACCATAGACCTGCTGAGCCTAATCCCTGCTATGAGATGAACTCTACAAAATTCTAGATTTGTGAAATGCACACACATTAATTCTAATCATAGATTTGAAGCAGAAGGTTTTTGAAGTTTCCTCAACAACAGACAGATTACATAAAAACTTCTGGAAGAAAAGGATTTTTCAAAATAGTTCAAGGTCAATATTGGCTTTCTTTTATGACCCTATTTCCACCCTCTTGTTTCTTTCCAGACTCTAGGCATCAGATACTTATTCGTGGACACAGACAAGATATATTCATGTAGAACTGGCAAATATTTGAGAAAGAACAAAGCACAGAAGGGTCTTCCTCTCTTTCATTCTGTTATTAATGTTATGAAAACATTAGTGAATGTCAAAAATAAAACAAGCATCATTTTCAGTATTTGTAGAAAATTTACCACATAGAATAGTTTCATTAGTTAGAATTTTTAAAGGATTGTGGCACATTCACTTGAGCATGCGGGTTAAAAAATAGATCTTTAGTTTGGTCCCACTGGGATATCAGGGTCACCTCGATGGAACCCAGCCAAGCCTCTTTTTTTACTGGCCACTTTGGTTTGTATGAATTCTGTTCTATAATTATGAGTTCCTCTATTCTGTATAGCAAAGTGATTGTTGCTCACCTTGGGGGGTAAAACTTCCCTGACTTCTTATTTTTTCCAGAAATCCTTGCTGTTTCCTGAGAGTCACACTCACCACCACTTTATCAAACTTTAAATAGATAGACTGAAGATTGAAAAAGATTTGAAAAATCAACAGCCAAGTAACTCAACAAAACTATACTCGGTTTAGGCATACTGTGCCATTTATCATTTGCAATCAATGCATGATTCTCTACATGAAGTGCTTGAAGAGATGCAGAAAAGCACACGCAGTGTTCCCATAGCTAAAAATTCAGACAAGTGGGATAGTTACGGTAGCATATTTTCTAAATAAATACAGGCAGTTTGGGGTGGGGGAGGGCTGAAAGAGATATCACTGCAGTAGAAAAACACTCAGGTTTGCTGGAACACCAAGGAACTAAAACACAGAAGCGAGGAACCCTCTCTTTACTAGGGTCACTGACTTGACCAGTAAGAATCATTTCTTCCCAAAATATATTCCTTCCATTCAGAAATACAAAATTTTATTAGAACCCCCAAGTTCTAATATTTCAAAAAAACAGATTATTTGCATAGGTATGTGAAAGATGTTATTTCTTGAGTGATTTCCTCCCAATACAAGATGCCTGGCAACATCTTTACCACTACTTGCTTGCTTGCTTGCTTGCTTATTTATTTATTTATTTATTTATTTATTTCAACGTTTATTTATTTTTGGGACAGAGAGAGACAGAGCATGAACGGGGGAGGGGCAGAGAGAGAGGGAGACACAGAATCGGAAACAGGCTCCAGGCTCTGAGCCATCAGCCCAGAGCCTGACGCGGGGCTCGAACCCACGGACCGCGAGATCGTGACCTGGCTGAAGTCGGACGCTTAACCGACTGCGCCACCCAGGCGCCCCAACTTATTTATTTTTTAATGTCCTCCTCAGGACAGTTGGGGCATCAAGCTCAGATGATGAGATTCAACATATATGGATGTGATTTCTGGCTCTGCCAGTTATAAAGTGTTAAGCAAGGTATTTAACCTCTCTCTGAACAGTGTTTTTAGTGATAAAATCAGACTGGTAATTGTAAATACCTAATGGGGTCATGAGACGGGATGGGGAAATGCATGGTCTGGCATATCAAACATGCTCTACAAATATAAATAATAATAACTATTATTATCACTATCAGCAGTAGCAGTGACTTTTATCCGAGCACTATTGCCTCAAACCATTTTAAGTGGGATCCTTTATAGAAGCTTCAAAGGATCTGAAGAAAAGCAAATATAAAACTGATGATTGTCAGAGGTGAGTCATAATGGATTCTAGACCTTAATGTAGACAGGGATTAAGTAAAATGGGTACAGGGCGGAACTTGAAAGTTGACCTTCTCGAAAACACTTACTGGTCTGTATGTTTTGAGCAATACTAGTAGCTATAGAGACTTTCTGAAGACAATGGTAAAAAGACCCACTAAAAATGTACCTTCTAATAGGATGCATGAAGTGAAAAAAGTGACAGAATTATATAACAGTGAGTTAAATATATTTAAAACAAAAAAAAAACAGGGAAGGGATTAATAGAAATATTTAACGTTTTCAACATTGTAGTATATGTCTAATAATTTGCCAAAGAGTTAGGAGAGAGCCACATTGGAATGGGGAATTGGGAGCATTTTCCAGTCAGGACCTTCTTGCTGTAGTGTCTTTTGAATAGTCAGTCTTCTCACTTTAAAGGAGTTTCACAGAGTAAAGGGTCCATGACTACCTTTCCCTGGCACCCTAGTCTCACTCAGGTGGTCTTTCTGGGTGTGTCGATGGTACCTCTGTATTCCTATGAGCATATTCATAGCACTGCAATGTTGTTTTAAACTGCTGGCATTCACTAAACAGTGCTTATCAAAAACTTCTCTGAATTTGAATCACTCAGAACTTTCCCTAAAACCCAGATTTGGATTCAGTGGGTCTGGGCAGGGCCATGGATTCTTCATTTCAACAACTAGTCTCAGGTAATGCAAGTCTGTGGACCACACCTGGAGCAGAAAGACCCTAACAAAAGGCGAAATTCACTAAGGTAGAAACTGAGGCTGCCTTGATCTTCCTTGTAGCACCGCTGTCTAGCACAGTGGCTTGCACAGAGCAGCTGTTTAGGAAGGAATAGCCTATATCCACAGAGAATTCATGAAGACATGATTCATGCTCTTTAGAACACGGGCTTCTAAAAAAGAAATCAAGGATCAATATTTATTCATGAGCTATGTCCTGATCGTGGCTATTTGAGTAAAATCTATTCTACTTTGTGATGTATATGAATTTTTGGTTCTGCTACTCAGATAATGCCTACTGCCTGTATAAATCCAACTGTGTGATACATCACAAAATGCTTTTCTGGACCCAAGTAGCCATATTTTCTTCTCAACCACACACAAGAGATTTGTGGATAAGCTAATGAAGGGACAGAAGAAGGTGGATGGATGACATGTGTGTTTCTCTTAGATTCATGAATCATAACATCCATCAATTCCAATTCCCTTAAGAGAAATAGCATTCTATATTCGTAGTAAATGATACTAAGGATCTCAATTTTTATTGTGATCAAATTTTATTGATTTATTACTAATTTTGCTATGATCCAGAGATATCAAAATAGATTAAATCTAAGAAAAATAAGATGTTAAAGACTACTCTAGAAAAAAAATTTTTTTTATTCTGAATAATTATAAACTTTAAAATTTATACTATGAGAGTCTGCCACTCTGTACTTTCACCTGCCTTCTCACATTTAGAATCTTTTCATGTCTATTCTCAATAACTTTTTAGAATAACTTCTTTACTTATCTGCTCTTCTCAAATTTTAATCTTCATCCTTGAGATCCCAGGCTGACAAATGCTGGAGAATCACACACCATTTGATGGAGAATCACTTATCGTTTGAAGGACATTTTCTGGCTGTCTTCATTCACATGGCTTCCTAGAAACCCCTGCATTAACCCAGTGCTTGTACCAAGCAGATGGCCTCAACATCGTGAGAAGAAAATTGAATTCTCTTGGCTCAACCCTAACTTGATCACATCCTTGCTTTTCTTCCACCAGATGATCTTGCTTCCTAATTTACACAAGTCCATTTGTTTTCCCTCCTCTCCTTTTAAAAGCTCTCGGTATTTCCCCTTCTATATTTTTCTCATTTTGGTTTCTGAGGTTAAACTATCTCTCTTCCTTGCCCAGATTAAGCCCTCTATCTGTACCTTTGGCTTCAAGCCCTACCATCAATTGCGGGACTATTTTTTTATTATCTGCTAGCAGTTATATATTTGCAAATAGTACACTGCAGACAATATGTAAATACCTGTAAACATTCCCACATCCACCAGTATCCTAATAAATAACATAGGGTGTGTGATACCATATCATCTCATATTACATAAACTTTGCCTGCTAAATCTTCTTAACCTTCTCATCTGTACTCTTTGCTCTAATTTTAGACATGCTTTACTGCCAATTTCTCACCATGTCCTTATTCACCTATGCTGTGCTGTCCATGAAAACTTGCCTCACAGGGCTCTGACTGCATGGATAAAAACAGATCAAGGTCCCCAGTTGCTGTGCTCTGAAATGCATTGCCACAATGGCTCAGAGATCAAGTTTCCCATGAGTTGCTTTTAGGTAATGATTAGCTGCAACAGAGATACTAAGATAGGCTCATTTCTGGGAGATACAGGATTTCTCCAATGGCCTACCTTGACTCAAGGAATCCCTGATGATCTTGCTGAAGACTCATTAAATTGTACATGAACCCAAGAGATTCTACTTAGGTTACCTCCCTTTCTCCCTTACTTAGAGTCGAACTTGTATCACTGCTTCATAATGCTCCCAGCTTTCTCCTACCCTATCCCTTTTTTCTTTCACAGACATTTTCTCTAATAACATTTTTGGGTCTTTAATTCTGTCTTGTGTCTACTTCCTGGAGGACCTGGACTTAGACACCTGTTAATCCAATCCTTCACTAGTGTTCTAATTTAGTGTTCTTTTAACGAAAATATTCTCTAAGGTCACCAATAACTTCTCAAGACCCAAATGAAAATCCTCATCCTTTGAATGACTATATTTAATTTGTACCTTTAAACATTTATCTATCCTCAGACACTGTCCTCTTTTGGTTTGGCACAATTTATCCTCCCTATATTGCTTACTATATTTTTCTTGAGTCCTATTTTGCTTCACCTTACCCTTTAAATGAAGGCATCCTCTAATACCTCCAGATATTTACCCCATCATTCTCTACTCTCTCCTTTCTTGATGTCACCCATGACCATAATTTTCCCCATTTTCCATTTACTTCTCTGCACTGAAACTGCTCTCATAATAACCGCCATTGAAAATGGCAACTTTGGTCCTAATGTTACAGAACTTCTAATAAGAATTGAGCATTATTGATTTTCTCTACTGCTATTTCCTTGGCTTTTGTGATTTCACTTATTTCTGAGTTTCCTTCATGGGTCATTCTTCTTAGGTCACTCTCTTAAACCTTGTATCTTAACAGTTTCATCCTTCTCACTGCACATTTTATCTCAGGAGAATCATATCCATTTCCATGTTCCCGGTTCTCAAAATTATATTTCCAGCCTAGTTCTCTTTCTGAGACCCTGACCCTAATATCTAATTGTCACTAGATATCACTTCTTGATTATAACATTGCTAGTAAAATAGCAATTTATTATTTCCCCTTCATGCTTACAGTCTCCTTTCCCTATCTCATTGAATCATTTCAGCAACTACCCCATTACCTAGCCAAAATATAGGCATTAACATTTCTTTCCACCTCATCCTGTATA
Organism: Lynx rufus; assembly: GCF_022079265.1. NCBI lineage: Eukaryota > Metazoa > Chordata > Mammalia > Carnivora > Felidae > Lynx > Lynx rufus. The sequence continues at coordinate 28,461,014 of NW_025814827.1, read as the reverse complement.
TTTCATAAGCCACCAACTTTTATATCCTTTTATATCTTTTATATCTTGATTCATCCATTCCATTCATCATATCATTACCATAATTGTATTCCACATTATTCTTTGCCCAGATTTCTGTAATGGTTTAACTGGTAACGTTGTTTGCTTTACCCAATCAATCATTGATCCTCCATACTGTGTACAAAGTGATTTCTCTAAAGTGTTAATCTGATCACAGTCCTCCTCTGCTTAAAACCTCTTGATGGTTTCCAGAGCCTTAAGATAAATTCTAATATGGAATTCAAGACCCTCAAAACATTTGGATGTCATCTTTCACCATGCTTCTTATTCATACCATTGCTCTTACCATCCTGACCTGAATGTTTCTACTTTTTGGACATGCCCTGTCCTCTCATGTCTCTTAATTACTGAATTCTCTGATAGCTCCCTTCCCTTGGGAAATGTTTATATCTCCTCCCTCAGCTCTTTTTCCTGTTCTTCCAAAGTAAGAATGGAAGAATGTGGAATGACTTAATGCATGATGAATATTAAATCATTTTAACCCCACATTTGACTTTTATATCTTCTTCATTTGAACTCCCCTAGCAATTTATGTACCCATTTTGTATTTATTTTACTTTGAATTTGTTACTTGTGAAATGAACCTACTGTCACAACTATCACCTACCTCCACGTAGTAAGTCACATCCCATAAGAATGTAATTCCACTGAGTTGTGGGAATTTTTGCAAACAAAATTTTTCTTCCAATCTATGTCAGAATTAATGAAATTCCACAGGGAAGGCGAAAGGTGAGACACTGATCACACATTACTGATTACAGTATCTACTGATGTTTCTCTAGAATTTACATCTATAGATAATTACCATCTTCTTGCTATTAATATTCTTGAGAGAACATGAGAAAAAATGTGGCACAATCATATCTCAGAAGCCAACTAAAACAAATAAACCTAAATAAAACCTTTTTTTTAACCTAATATAAATAGAACATTTTTAGTTGGTCCTACATGGCAGAATAGATACAGGAAATTTCTACAGTGCTCTTTTGTTTATATAATCTGTATCTATTCAGATACATAACAGATGAAATTTGAAATGTCAGTTTTTATTAATGAAAGATATAGAGTAGCAGAGATGATGAAGAGTGGTCTGATATGTACTTCTAATGACTGGTTAGAAACAGGAAAAGGAATTTATCCCACAAAGGCAATCTACTTTGAGACAACTGTGGTTTCTCCTAGTAATAAATCAGTTATTAAGCATCCAATTCTGTGAACTGAGTCTACTAGCAGACTTGTTAAGCTATGTTTTAGAGAGCCAGAAAGAGGTAATAAAGAGGAAGCAACTGATCTTCTTTGGTATAGTGCTCACTTCATTTCAAATATTTGCTAAAGAGTGCGTGACCTCAAGAATGCTTCCCTTAATCTATATCTGTGTTTTAAATGCTTGAAAACAATTACTCAAATTAGTACCCTTGGAAACATAATTTGACGCAATATACTTTTTGTTATAAAATAGTATTTTGATTTTAGACAAGCAATGATTCAGAAATCATGATGAAATCAGAGGAGAAAATAATCAGAGCATCCTAGCACATTGGACAAACCACAATTTACTATAATGATATTGATATTAGTATATTTTATATATTTATTTAATTTATTTTTATAAACATTATTTTAATTAATTTTATTTAACATATAAATTATCTTCTACTAGCTTCAGGGCTTTTTATTTTTTTATTACTGTTTAAATGTTTATTTTTGAGAAAGAGAGAGACAGAGGGTGAGCAGGGGAGGGGCAAAGAAAGAAGGAGACACAGAATCTGAAGCAGGCTCCAGGCTCTAAGCTGTCAGCACACAGCTGGATGCGGGGCTCAAACTCCCAAGTTGTGAGATCATGACCTAAGCCCAAATTGGACACTTAACTGACTGAGCCACCCAGGTGCCCCATTTGAGGGCTTCTTAAAAGCAAACCATGGAACTCCTTTCTATTTAGCTCAGTTTCTGTTTGCTCAAGGACCAAGTAAATCAATAAACACGTACTCTTTTTTTTTATTTGTTTACTTTGAGAGAGAGAGAGAGCGCACAAGCAGAAGAGGGGCAGAGGGAGAGACAGAGAGAGAATCCCAAGTAGGCTCTGGGCTGGCAGTGTATAGCCCCATGCAGGGTTAGAACTCAAGAGATCATTATTTGAGCTGAAACCAAGAGTTGGATGCTTAACTGGCTGAGCCACCCAGGCACTCCAATAAATATGTACTCTTAAACTATGTTAATATAACAGAAAATGATAATATATTTATAATCAGATGTGAAAGGTAATGGGGAGATCTTTGACCTCTCCCATATATCATTAATAGAAGCTTATCCTTTAGAAAGAAGTATTCCTAATGTCATTACACAGATGAGGCAAGACTGGCCAGATATGGCACTAAACAAGTATAGAAGTTCTCAAGTTTTAGGTAATTAGATGAAGGTTGGCTTCTAATTTTAGTCAATACCAAGTCGATTTCCCATGCTTTTAGTCAATATCAAGTAGATTTCTCACATAATACTATACTTGATTCAATACCATGTTAAAAAAAACAGTATTGTAGTAGAAGAGCAGTAACTGAACAAGACATAAGTCCGCAGAATTCCATTCCAGCCTTAGCATACCATTGCTTGTTCCCACCTGTCCCTATGGTTATGAGGGAAGTAAAATTGAAAATGTCCTTTTCTCAAACAATACCAACCAAAAAACTATAATGTACATCTATTATCTCTTATTTTTGTTTGTTGGTTCTTCTTGCCTTTTATGGACCAAATAATTAGCCCATTGCTTTTAATTTTATTATTGTATAATTCTGGCAAATGAATATTATGACACAAAAATCAAGATGTTAGCCACAGCAATAGATATAAAAAAAATACCTGCAATGTAAGATATTGATCAACTAAGAACATATTCCTGCCAAAATGGTCTCATTCTGAAAGCCGGTCAATCGAGTGACACTTCTGTCATTCTTTTAATTATAAGCTTCCAAATTCTACCATACAGGATATAACAAATCCTATGCCAAACACCATGCCCTAGGGAAATCATCAGCCTACCCCTTCCTCTTGAATCAGGGAAAACACTATGGGAAACCACTTCTATTGACCATGTGACCTCTTGACCTCTTACTCAATCCTCATGACTTCCCTAGGAACAGCACCCCAGGGTAGTTTCTGAATAATGCCTGGTGTGGGATTTACAGGACAGAAGAGTAGCTGTGCGACTGAATGCCTACAATATGCTAGGTTAGGCGTTACACAATGTCTCTTATCAAGACAACAGCATTATACAAGAGATACTGTTATTCTTATTTGATGCCTGTGGAAACAGGGCACAAGCAAATTAGGTAATTTGCCCAATGTTATGCAACCTGTAAATGAAGTCAAGATGTAGGTCCATATTTCCTTTATATTGCAACATAGGCTCTTTACACTGTGCACCACAGCCAAACCCTAAGATTGGTTATGTCTACAGCACGCTGATAAAGTCACTCAACACTTACAGTTAGGCCGTTCTCCATCTTGTTTCAGTAACTTCCTTTTTAGGTCATTTATAACCAAAGGAAATAAACTGCACCCATGTGTATCTCTTTAATATGTTGAATAGCTTCTATGTTTTACTTCAAGTGGGATCACTTTTTAAGTTTGACTATTGATTTTCTTTAAAGGCAAACAATACCATCAGACCAGTTTTTCTTTTCCAAAAGCTCAGTCTTTGGAGGAATAAAGAGCTGGTACTATAGATAGACCATATCAAAGGGGACACATAAAAGTTGGTATTTTCTTTTTATTACTTGAGAAAAGTGCATAGTGGCAATTAAAGTGCCTGAGTCTCTGAGCTCAAATCTATTTATTGTGGCCGATAATGGGCACAATGAGAAGATGTGCTCTATTCCAAGGGTAGAGAAGGCTTTAATAGCCTTTTAAGTGAAAACAAATAGTAAGAAAAGGCATGCAGGCGAGTTCCTCTTTAGAGGTGCAGGGGATGTACAAATTCCATTATTTGCTAATAAGATTTCACTACTCCCCCTCATCACTTTGAAACTGCTTTCAGCTTTGCACATCTCTCTCAGAAGCTAGCCTCCTGGGTGGTTGTCAGTAGGACATCCATCTGTTTTTCATAGCTTCTCTTTAAACAGAGTCGAAAAAGATCACATAAAAGCTATTGGGTATTTCCAGTCCATATTAAAGGAATAAAATAAATACTATGTAATTATGATTTATGCTTCCACCTTGTTTTATAAGTTAGCTACCCTCTTGAAAAGTTAATATTTGTACAGTTGGGTAAAAACACAGCTTTATTTAGGCACTCCTCACATTCTTGGATTCCATGCTGCCTGCCACTCACTGCTGCATCCTTTTTACAAGTCCTACTCATCATGACCCTCATGGTGGGAAAGTGGGGTTAGTGTGTGAGTGGGCAGACATGGCTACTAGACTGAGGAAAGACAATCTGAAAGATGTGCTCTGTTAGCTCTTGCTTATCACATGTTTACAAGGATGGCAGGCAGTTCATTAAGGTGCCAGAGAACTGCTCTTAACTTGAAGTAAAAATGACCAGTAATTTTATAAGTAGAAACAGGTTATCTGCTACAGTTGGCTTTGCATCACTGGATGCAAACTCAGTGATTCTCAATCTTGGCTACACGTTAGAATTTTGGGAGGAATTGGGGGTTGGGTATTTTAAAAAACTGAGTCCCAGACTACCCTGAGAGCAATTCAGTCAGAATCTCTGAGAGTGGAATCTGGAAATAAGTATTTTGGGGCCCTTGAAATCATTCCAATGAGCAGCCAAGACAGAACCACTGAGACAAACCCCAGTTGTCAGCAGCACCAATGTGAACATATTTTCTTATGTGAACCTTAAGAAACCCAAATTCATATAGTTCAGTCTCAAGATGATACTGTGTTCAAGAAAAACAAATCAATAGCCAGGAAGACAACTTACTCTCCTATGTATTCCCTCACACTCTAAAACTTTTTCAGCTGGATTTTCAAACACAACAAAATCAGTCCTTCTACCATTAGCTCTTCTGTCTATTTTTTTCCTGCCTCTTTCATTTTGATTCCTCACCACTTCCTTCTGCTTAGTATTTATTGTGTAGATTGACAAAACCAGCAAAAAGGAACCCTTCCTCTTTTGAGGGGGGGGGGGGTTGCAAAATGGGAGAAGCCAGGCTGGCAATTCCAGGATTAGTTTGGTGAATGACAGTAATAGACAACTGTAACAATCCTGTATTGCCATTGTCAGTGTTTCCTCAAGCATTTGGTCACTCTTTAAGCCTTTCCCCTCAAGAGTTAGAATATGTAATTCTGTTACCTACCAAAGCCCTTCCATTGAGAGTCAGTCCTATCAAGCATCTCCTTCCCAGAGGCCTCTAGAGAGGCTTGCAGGAGTTTTCAGATGAAATACTGTGATTCCAGTTCAGTCCCTCTACAAAAACTTGGGTCTGAGAAGAAAGCCTTTAGGGCTGAGAAATCCTTCCCCCAACCTGTAGTGTTCTGAGAAACAGCTAACCCAAAGGACCACCTTGCCTTCACATATTCACCTTTCAGCTAAGACTCAGTATCCACTCTCCCTCATGACTCTCTATTTACCTGTCCCTACAAAATCCCACACTCCTTTTCTTCAGAGAATCCTTTGCACTGATGAATATTTTCCTGACTGCAGTGGCTGCAATAAACTCCTCCTCTTAATTGCTTGACGCCATTTGTCTTTCACACTCCTAAATCCTATAAATGTCTTTTATGATGTAAGAAAAAGAGTATATAGGAGCAATGAGTAATTAGATGTACCTCTTTCACTTTGCTTGCCTAAAGCAAGAATAAGTATGTATGTATGTATGTATGTATGTATGTATGTATGTATGTATTTTTATTTTGTTTTAGAGAGAGGGGGTGGGAAGAGGGGCAGAGGGAGAGAGATTTTTTTTAATGTTTATTTATTTATTTTTGAGAGAAGGAGAGACAGAACATGAGTGGGGAAGGGGCAGAGAGAGAGGGATACACAGAATCCAAAAGCAGGCTCCAGGCTCAGAGTTGTCAGCACAGAGCCTGACGTGGGGTTTGAACTCATGAACTGAGAGATCATGACCGAATCTGAAGTTGGACACCTAACTGAGCCACCCAGGCACCCCACCTGCTGAAAGACAGAATCGTAAGCAGACTCCACACTCAATGCAGAATCCAATGCAGGGCACAACCCACCACCCTGAGATCATGACCTGAACCAAAATCAAGAGTTGGACACTCAACTGACTGAGCCACCCAGGTGCCCTAAACAACGACATTTTTAAAAATGAACTTTTTATTTTGTCATGATTATAGATTCACAGATTTGCAGAGATGATATAAAGTTCCTGCATATCCCTCATCCACTTTCCTCTGTTGTGAACATTTTATATTAACATGGCACATTTGTCAAAAATAAGACACTGACATTGGTACATTCCTACAAACAAAATGTCAGACTTCAGATTTCACCAGTGTTCCATTAAGAAACTGCCTGCCATAGTAGCCATTGACTCATACGAACTGTAATGACAGTCTGATGACACACACACACACACAAAGCATCTCAACACCCACTTGTTGCAGGACATGAATACCCACAGAAAAAACTCTACCCCTAATATTTAACACTCCTTCCTCTTTTGAAATGCTCCCAAACTGCTCACCTGCCTTTTTGTAGCCATCAGGGATCAACAAATGTCACTAAGACCAGTTAGAAAGTCTCCTTATTTCCAAACCCCACCTTAACAGAGGTCTTGCCAATTCATTACCCTCTCATTATTTCTTTTTTTATTCTATAAAACCTATTCTCCATTCTAAAATTTCTGAATCCCTGCTGAAATGAAAATGATGGTACATGTATTCTCCTGCCGTAAGTTTATGCACCAACAGTCTTTATTAATTTTGCCTAAAACTTAGTTTAGCCTTGGGACCATTATTGTCCTTTTAGTATTTATGATGTTTGGAGTTTGCTCTGTTTCTTGCATCTGTGGGTTGATATATTTCATCAATTATGAAAAAGTTTTGTATTATTTTTGAGCATTTTCTCCATTCTCCATCATTTTGTCTCTTTCTTGGACATTAATTAAAATTAATTAAACATGAATCATACTATTGTTTTTCCAAAGGTTCTGGGTGATTTTCTGTTTTTTATTTCTTTTTCTCATGTGCTTCAGTTTATATAGTTTGAGTTCACCGATATGTTGATGTTTGCTACTGTGCCAGTCTATATCTAAGTGCTTTCAATAAATTCTTTCAGATTTTTAACGTTTTAGTTCTAGAATTTCATTTGTTTCTTTTAAAAGCTCCTGTTTTTCTCTAAATGCATCTGTTTATATTCTGTGTACTTCTTCCTATTATATATTTAATTTACATAGACACGATTTAAAGTCCTTTAAAATTCTAAGTCTAACATGACTCACTTGCAGTACTATTTTTATTACCTTTTATCTTGCTAAGATTCACATTTTTTATTTATTTGCCTATCTTTAAAATTCTAATTTTATCTTGGACAGTAGGAAAGATGCATTGTAGAGTTTCTTCTTGATTACCTTATCTTGCTCTACAATGTGCTGACTTTTGTTCTGGAAGGCAGCTATATTACTAGAGGATCTATCCTGATCTTGTTGAGGCTTAGTTTTAGGAATATTTTGGGTTTGCTCTTTGTTCTTCCCAATAGCCCTTACTCTAGAGTACTGTCCTTACTCTAACACATGGTCTTTCAGAATCCTAAACTGAATGTCAGGGTTGTTCAAAAATTAATTTTTCTCCAACTGGACTTAAATTCCAACAGCTCTCCAGCAGTGTGCATCCTTTCAAACTTCCATTTTAAGCACTCCAGAAGTTTTCATTTCCTTGAACTCTGAGAGCCTTGCCCTACTAGTACCTACCTGGGCAGAGAACTGAGGAAAACCCCAACACAGATTTTAGGAACTACTACCTTTCTAGTAACTTAAACCTGCAAATTCCAGTTGCATTTTCCAGGCCTAATTTCAGCTTCTTCCTCTGGCTAAGCTATACTTCTTTTGCAAATTGTAACCAACATTCTTTCCTTGAACTCTACCTCTCTATTCCGAGGTTTAGCAGTCACTTTCATGCAAAAAGCAAGGTCGAATGTACACCACAACTTTAGGCTTCCCCTTCTCCCATGAATATCAGTTCTGATCTTTGTGCTATGGAATACCTGAAAAAAGTAGTGCCATATACTTTATCTGGTTTCATACCTGTATATACTATGAGGGTAAGTTTAATACCAATGATGGCTGAAATCTTAATTTCCTTTCTTTACTTTTAATGCAACATTATTTTGCGTATTATTGTGATAATTGTTTTGTGTTTTTTTTAAAATCTTAATATCTATATAAAAAGTCTTTCTTTGCATTATTTGGTAGTGTTTTCTCTTCAAATTCTATTTTACCTGAACTTAATACTGAAAAATATATGTTAATGTTTCTCTGTATGCATTGATTTATTTTAATATTTATTCAAATCTTTAATATTTTCTTTAAATATATCTGGTATTACAGATTCTGTTAAATTATTCAACCTTGTTTTATGTGTGTGAAGAACCACAATTTTTATGTTTGTTCTCTTCTAGTATTTTCCCTGTTACCCTCCCTCATTACTTCTTAAATCTTGGGGCATGTTTTAGTGACCAAACATTCCACTGATCTCTATTTCAGCAGTATCAATTCCTTTGCTACCTTAGTCCACGATAAATTTTAATTTTGCTTTGAAATTTGGGTTTTCTTATAGCACTGTATTCTTAACAATTTTCTTCTTTTATGTCTTTGCCTTCATCTTAGGTTTTTCTGTTGTAAATGTGTACCCTACTTTTTATAAGCCACTTCTTCTTGAAATCAATTGAAGATGTAAATGATAAAAGAAAACAACGCTATTCTAATCAGTCCTAAATTAAATACTATTTAAATACTTTAAATGCATTTTATCTTTTTATATTTTAATTTAATTTAATTTAATTTAATTTATTTTTAGAGAGAGAGTGCATGACTAGGGGCAATGGGCGAGAGGGAGAGAGAGAGAATCTTAAGCAGGCTATGTGCTCCATGCTCTTTGTGGAACCTGATGCAGGCTCAGTCCCACCATGCTGGGACCATGACCTGTGCCAAAATCCAGAGTCAGATGCTTAACCGACTGAGCCACCCAGGCGCCCCTAAATACTATTTAAAGCATACTTTCCCTGTGAGGTTTTAAAGGGTTTCCTTTTACCAGCGTTGAAGCTATTTTCACCTGCCACGTTGCACTTTGTGCTATCCTTGCTCCACTTCTGTGTTTGCTTCCTAGGGCTGCTGTAACAAAGCACCACAAACTGGGTCACTTAAGCAACAGAAAAATTTCCCTCACAATTATGGAGGTTAGAAGTCCAAAATCAAGTATCAGCAGAAACATGCTCTTTCTGAGACTGGGTAGAATCTTCTTGCCTCTTCCTAGCCTCCGGTAGGGGTGGCAATCCTTGTTTTGCAGATGTATCATTTCAATCTCCTTTGTTATCACAAGAAGTTCTCTTCATGTGCCTTTGTCTATTTTCATATTGTCTTCTTATAAGGACACAGTCATATTGGATTAAGGGCCCACACTATTCCAGTATGACTTCATCTTAACATCTGCAATGACACTATTTATAAATACACTTAACATTCTGCTAGTTAAGGCTTCAATGTATCTTTTTAGGGAGACACAATTCAACCCATACTGACTTTTAAATAAGGTAATTTTTATCCATATATGGTTGTGTGAATAGATAGGCTAAGTTAATATGTCCTTGGAGTTAGTCACAGGTCACTTGGAATGGGTACCAGATAGTATCAATATAAACAAAACACCTGGGTTGCTCAGTAGGTTAAAAGTGTGACTTGATTTTGGCTCAAGTCATGATTTCATGCTTGTGAGATAGAGCCCTGCCTAGGGGCTTAAGATTCTTTCTCTCCCTCTCCTTCTGCCCCTCCCATGCTTGTGCTCTCTCTCTTAAAGAAAAATTAAATAAATTAAATTAAATTAAATTAAATTAAATTAAATTAAATTATTAAATTAAAAAAAAAACACCAAAATACTAAGCTCATGTTCTTTCATGTATGCAGCAAATCAGTGAAAAATTCCTTACAACATAACAAGCCAATAAATAGGGAAATTTATGTATATGTTATATTATAACATGTTTTATTGTTCAAACACCTTATACAATGAACTTTCACATTTAAAATACTGCAGTGAATAACTCCATTGTTTGAGGATTGCTAGCATTTTCCAAGTATTTGCCTGGAGGACAAGTTCATGAGTATATCTTGTTCCTAGCCTGATTTTCACACCTGGTAGACATTTGTCTAGTGCAGCCTCTCTTGATTAAGGTGTTTTTCCCAGCCTTTTAATCCCTGAACTGATAGAATACAGACATGACTATTCACTCCAGAAAGTACTATTTCCACAGCCCTTCCTGTACCTTTTCTTGCAACTCCTGAAATGCTAGTAGTACCCCTTCCAGTATGCAGTATGTGACAGTTCCCTGTTTTTTACTGTCCTACTTTTTTTCTAGTAAGTTTCAGTCTTTTAATTCACACAGGGGTGATATTAGGAAGAGAAGGGTTATCTCTAGATACAGAAAAAAGGCTTTCTGTATTCTCCTAGATACTTTGGTGAGAATTTTACACTTAAAAAGTCATTAATAAGTTGGGATATATAGATAGATAGATAGATATGTATATGTATTTATATATATAATTACAATTTATATATGATCATGTAAATAATTTTAAATTTAAACATATATAATTTTCATTGTCTCATATAAGGCAATTAAATATATTTTCAGACTCGTGATTTAAATGTGACACAACACAAACCTTTCTTTTTTTACTATAGAGTATTTCATGTACTGTAAGGGATGTGACAGGCTAATTGCTAACATTGGTCATTTCTTTTGCAAAGTATTAAACAGAACTCAGTATATGAATAGGAAGTTTTTTTTTTAATTTTTTTAATGTTCATTTACTTTTGAGACAGAGAGAGACAGAGAATGAACGGGGGAGGGTCAGAGAGAGAGAGAGGGAGACACAGAATCCGAAGCAGGCTCCAGACCCAGCTGTCATCACAGAGCCCGACGTGGGATTCAAACTCACAAGCCTGAGATCATGATCTGAGCCGAAGTCGGACGCTTAACCGACTGAGCCACCCAGGAGCCCCTGAATAGGAAGTTTAGATAATTCATGTAGTTCTTACTTATCATACAGTAGTATTCCTACCTATCAGTCAAAAGTCTATATTAACTCTCCCCAATAATTTTGATGCATTTTTTAATGTCTAGCTCCTAAAAAAGATCTGAATTTTAAAATACTGGATCAGTGTATGCTTATGTGTAACATAAGCAACATAACTTATAACGTAACTAAATTAACTTAAGATTTTGATTCACTATAGCTGATATCTTCCATTAGTATTGATTTTTTCTAACTCCTTTGACATTTCAGAAAACATTCATGTGTGTATAGTAGAGGGAAGACATTAAACATCTGGTCAGGAAAACCTGATTTGTGACTTTAATAGTTTACTAGCTGGGTGAACTTTGAGAGGGAACAATATCTCAACTAGATTTTCTTCCTTAGTAATACTGTCCAGAGTTGTTGAAAAGAATCAAAATTTATGGTGTACATGTAAACTCTTTTTAAACTAGACTATCCCAATGGTGATGATTACCAGACTACAATTTATTAAGCATATAAAACAAAAATTTTTGTCACATAAGTATATACTAAGTAAACTTGATTGCCATGAATTTCTTTTAAGTATATAATCAAAGGCTGCAGTTCTACTCAAGGTGAAGTAAACACATTCTGCTCTGTCTCTCCCATGAATGCCTCCCAAACCCTAGACCTCATGCATAAAGTAGCTATCTCTGGATAGTGTTTGAAAAATATATGTTCCATTGTATATTGGGAAAAGGAAACCAGAACTTGAAGTTAAAACAAACTGGAAGTGATTCTCGTTTTTTCCTCCAGTTTCTTGCATTCTGTATTCAAAGTCAACACGCAACCCAGAACTCTTTCAAGGATGCAGACAGGAAGAGTTCCAAAAGAAAGCAATATCTCTGCTCTCAATAACAAGAAAGAGGGCACCTTAAGGGCCAGAAAAAATGGAGGGGAAACTGGATTTTGTTGTTGGTGGTGTTGTTCTCTCTTACTTCCACCTTCAGGGTATTTCAAGACAGCAATAGCAGCAACAGCAGCAGAAGCAGCAACAAAATGATTGCAGTGCAACTGGGCAACCACATGCAACTCTGAGAGGGGATATTGTTTTCTATGACCACAGGAACTGTTGTCCTGAGAGTGTGGAGAGAATCTACACTGCTTTTCCCCCAATATGCCTTTGCTTGAGGCAGAGACAGTAGCAGTAACTGCATCAATGAGTGGGGAAACTAAAGGTCCAGTTTATGGCCAGAAGACCCAGAAAGAGGACGTAGAAGCTAGAAAGTATCAGAGAAATCACAGAGAAGAAAGGATCTCAGGAAAGAGATACTATAATGCTGTATACAAATACCTGGGATCACCCTTAAGTTTGACATGCATGTTTATGACTATAACAGCACTATCAAAGGCTTTGAGGAAGGTATGAACAGGCACAGGACCATCCACATCCCAGATCACCTACTGAATGAGGTACATGTGGTACAGATATAAATAATATGGCAAACACTTAGAAAACTGAATTGCCACAATATGGGTGGAGAACTTGTGGGTCAAACCTAACTGCATTGATTTCCAGCTAAAATCAAACATTCTCCTTGGCAATTAAGTGATATCAAGAATATTATAACACAGTATTCAAACATCCAGAATGCAATCCAAACTTATGCATGAAGAAATGATTAAATCTTAATCATTCTCAAGGGAAAAGACAACCAATAGAGGCATTCCTTGACAGAACCCAGCTATTGTAATTATGAAAGACTTTAAAAGCAATTATTATATACATGCTCAAGAAGTAAAACAGAATAACCTTGAAATCAATGGAAAGAGAGAAAGTCTCAGGAGGGAAATAAATGATATTACCAAATATAAAATTTAACTGAAAAACTGAACAACTGAAGTGGGTTCAGTAGCAAAATGAAGATGACAGAAGAGTCAGTGAACTTGAACTTAAATACAGATTAGTAGATATTAACTGATCTGAACAGAAAGGAAAAGATTGTAGATAATGTAGAAAAATGAATAGAAACTAAGGGATCTACAAGATAATAAGGAAATGTCTAACATACATGTTATTGGAGTCTTAGAAGGTAAGAAGAAAGACTACAATACCAAATAAATATATGAAGAAGAGCCAAATATTCCTTAAAAGTTGGTAAAAGAGATATAAATAATATTACAGATTTAAAAAACTCAGTTAACTCTAAAGGAGATAAACAAAGAAAAATTATTAGATATATTATATTCTAAATATTAAAAACTAACAAAGAAAAATATTGAGAACTCAGAGACAAATGCTACATTATGTATATGGAAATGATTCAGAGGATGGAATATTTCTTTTTAGAAACCACAGTAGTCAGGTGACAGGGGAAATGATTTTGTAAATAATGAGAAAAAAAGTTAAACAATTCCATATTCTGTGAAAATATTCTGCAGGAAAGCAAGTGAAATAAAGACATTTTCAGATGGAGATGGAGAAAAATTAAGACAATTTGTTTCTAGGAGACCTGCCCTAAGGAATACTAAAGGAAGTTTTTCTGGTGGGAGCAAAATGAATCTAGAAGAAAATGTAGAGCTTTAGGGATAATACAACACAAATTATGTGGAAAAGTAAAATACACTATTTTCTCTTCTTAATTTTGTTAAAATATGTGTCATGGTTGGAAACAAAAAATTATAACAGTCTTGTTAGGTTTATAATTTGTTATATATGTATATGTTATATGTGAATAAATATAACATTTTTGTTTTATATATATTATATATATATGTTTTGTGTATATTATAATTAAATATATATTATATATATTACATATATATATATACATATATATATATATACACACACACAAAACATACATATATTTAGAGAGACAAACAACTAGAATATAAAGGAGATAGGGCAAAGATTATTACCACTATCACCACTTATATGGTAGTAAGATTGCTACATTGCACTTGAAGTGGTAAAATATTAATTCTAATAAGACTGTGAAATTTTAGTTGTGTTTAATTTCTAGAGCAACCAGTAAAAAGATAAGACAAATATATATAGTCAAAATCACAATAGGTAAAATAGAATACTAAAATGAGATAATAAAACATTCACTTAATATAAAAGAAGACAGGAAAGGGGCACAATGGAACAAACATGAAAGAAAATGGAAAAACAAATAATGTGGTATCCCTAAATAAGAACATATCAGTAATTACATTAAATATAAATAATCTAATAACATCAAAAGACAGATTATGTGAATGGACTTAAAAACAAAAACAAGACCCAACAAACTATATGTTGTCTACAAGAAATTATTTTAACTACAAGGTACATAGGTTAAAAGTAAAAAAAAAAAAAAGGTAAAAGATATTCCATTAAAACATTGACCCATTAATCACTGTGTAATATTTTTCCTTATCCCTGGTACTTTTTCTTGTCTGAATATATTCCTTCTATCTGAAAAACTCCCTTTAATACTTTTTTTTGGCAGGTTGGTAATAAATCCTGTAAATAATTGTAAAAGTAAATATTTTCTTCTGTGTTTCGAAAGATCTTCTCTGCTGGGTATAGAATACTCAGTTGACAGTTTTTTTGGCCCTTCTGCATTTTGAGTAAGTCCCTCTAATATCATCTGACTTGTATGGTTTCTGATGAAATGTTAGCTATATTCTCTTTGTTCTGCTTTTCTTTAAGACTTTCTCCTTGCCTCTGATTTGTAGCAATTTCATTATGATATGCCTAGGTATTGTGTTTTATTTTCTATTTATCCTGCTTGGTGTTCTCTGAGCTTCTACATCTACACCTACAAAATATCTTCATAGTAATACCGATATTTGAATGAATATAACCTAGCCAAGCTGACATACAGAACTACCACAATACCTATCTGATATTTTACTTTATACATCTTTGTAACTGGAATATTTACTTTGTCATTTTAAAGTCATTGTCTCACTGTTCCAAAATCTGTGTCTTATCTTGAGTTTAGTTCTATTGATGTCGTTCTTATTTGACAGCATGTTGTTTTTTGGTATGCCTTACAATTATTTTTCGATAGTCAGATACCTTGTGTAGAACTCTAGAAACTGAGATAGATTGAGATAGTTTTGTTTTACTTTATTGAATTGAAAATGGGCTTACTTTTCTACTATTATGCTATTAGTGTGGAAATTGAGTCAATTTATTCAGGAATTGATGTCTGTTTGGGATTTGTTGTTACTATGGTTTACTTCAGTTTAGAACAGAGTTCAAATTCCACTGCTATTACCTCATTTTTAGGGTAAGAGTTGGTTGTCAGTGGTTTTATCTCAGTATCTGCTCATCTTCATTTTCCTTTTGTATACTCCCTATATGCTCTGGGCTTCTTCCCAACAGAAAATTGCTGTTTCTTATTACTTCATGTTTCTTAGTCTGATAGTGGAATGCAGAGAAGGGATGTTCACTTTTATTCTGATTTAGCCTAAATCTCAAGAGGGCACTAACTAGGTCCCTGGTCCCTAGGGGTTGGTGTTCTCAGGGGTTCTGTTCCACTAGTAGGACTACTGGTTTGGGACCAGCATGCATTGCTACCCTTTCCACAGGATAGAAAGTCTTACTTTGCCCTTTTTATTAGCAGCTATTTGTTTTCATTAGTTCCCTGTGACAAATATTTTGTCGTTGTCGTTTTTTGTATGTTTTTGCACTTCCTTGAGCTGTTAAAACTCTTCTGTAGGAGAGGTAGGGGAGAAAAGGGAGAGGATGGAGTTTTGTGACTTTCCTATAATTGTTGCTCTTTCTCTCCCAGGGCTGTATCATGAAAAAGGCTATCCCATGAACATTCAAAAAATGGCTTACAAGTGGGTCTGCAAATACTGAATTTCCTTCAAGTCTGTGTACCTTAGATATTCTATATTATCTATCTAGCCCACACTTAGCCTCTAACAATTTGTTAAAAATTTTACCTGGATTCTACTGATGGGCAGAAGCATCTTACCCAGAGAAACAAATGTTCCTGTTCTATCTCTCCTTCAAAGTCCCTATATATCCTTAGATTTCAGGTTAGCTTATGGCCCTGTTACTCAGTTCTCTGACAGGATCAAGAAAATGGAAAATTTGCAAGTTGTCTGGATTTTTTTTTTTTTTTTGCTTTAGTGTGGGAGTGATATTCTTGATAATTTTCAACATTCTAAATGGAAGTTCTATTTTTTGAATGAAATATTGAACAAAGGAAGCATTGGCCCTTGCTTCCCTGATTTTATAAGGAAGATGCTTATTAAAATATAACTATTAATTTTGAAAGAATTAATGCATGTCTAAAAAAAGGCATTCTCTGAAAGAAATTTTTTAACAAAAGATCTTGATTTGTAGGTTTGGTATTATGAGGTAGACTAAGGAAATGATGCTGAAGCAAAATATATTTGGATTAAAAGAGTTTCCAGCTAATCTACTACTGAATTTGACTCCAGTGTTAATATTTAACTGCTAACAGCTTTTAAACTTTTCCCTTCCTTCTTGTCCTTTGCCATACAATTGGCAAAGCTGATAGATGCTTTGGCACTAGAAAAGATTGAACCATGAAAGCCTCTTGTCAGACCACCTGGGGATCCTAACCCTGGCTTCAGCCCCTAACCATAATAAAAACCCCTAGCCAGTCTCCTTTCCTTACCTTCTTAAACCATTTTTGGGCCTTTTGGGAGACCTACCCCGTTCTTCCAGAAAAGTCTCAATTATGTAAGAAATAAATCTTTTACTACTCCCTTGGTGTATGTATGGTATCTATACTCAAACCACAGTTTGGGGTGCGTCCATCCTGATACTCCAAATTGTCCACAACAACTAATTTTCACGTCTATTAAGCATGCATCATTCACAAGGGTTTTGGAACATTTGCAACTAGATCACACTATATGTATGCAAATATTCTTGTTTAGATGATAAACATGTAAAAATATTTACATAAAGAAATTGGAATAATTTTTTTATCTGTTCATTCTTGTTCTTGGAAATTTCTGATCCGGGGACTCAGAGACAATTAAGGTGAGCCATGTCATCCTTATTTTTTAGTGTCTGAGTGAGTCTAAAGCCATATGATCACACACTTGATATTTCAGATTGAGTCTTAGAAGCAAATATATAGGGCGTCAAGTTAAGATAATATGAGGGCAGTTTAATACAAGACGTATTTGTAGTAATAGCGAACAGATAAAGAAAAAAGAGTCTCATACTTGGGCTAGTAGGCTAGCAACATTAGAGACCAATATCACTCTTAGACCTGAAAAGTAAAGGGAAGGAGGGTAACTACAATATCAGTAGAGAGGGATGGAATGAGAGAGTCTCAGGCTGAGATATTTTGGTAGGGACATAACAACCAGCATAAGGAGACTATGAAGGGAAGGAGCCAAAAGAACAAATATGCTGACATCACTCTTTCTCTCTTATCTCCTGCATGTGATCCATCCCTATTCTCCTTGACAAAACCTATCTGGAAGCAAAAGGAAAAAAAAATTATTAATGCCATCCCTATAGGCCAGCCCTGGGCCGGATGAAAATGAAGAGAAACGAGATCTGAAGATGCAAAGGAATGATGCCCAGAATACAAGACCGTCTTTATGCTTAAAGTAATATTGTAAATATACTCTCAAAATTATTGTTATTTTTCCTTTAAGCAGAAAGACATATCCTTTGGTTTTACTGTATGGAAAGCTAATAATACCTTTCATGTCATTAACAAAGTTTTTAAAGTTTCCTTTACTAATTAATTTGTATCAAATATCTAGCCTCTTTAGTTGTCATTGTTGTTCTGTATGTGTCCTTAGGTTAATCATCCCCTCAATATATGACTAAATAACAAGAACTCTGGACATTATTCCATATTGTATTAAGATAGGGTTTTATTTTTCCTTCAGTTTTGAACTTTGGGTAGTTGTGTCCATTCTACACCATAAAAGATACATTGCTTTTTGATTCATCCCATGTCTAGATCAAGAATAATTTCACTGTTTCCATAATTTTATAATATTAAAATATTAGTAGGGACACACACTTGAAATAATCCCGAACAGGTTTCTATTTTTTCCCTTTGCTAGTTAACATTAGTGGATTATTTTACACTAAAAACTTTAAAAGTTTTAAATGAACACAGTCTATACTAGGAATCTGTATCCATAGGCTATAAAAAGAACATGATTGATTGTGTTAATTATTTTCCCTTAGAAGAAAGGATATATTTTTTCTAAGTACCTACATAAATATTTTGAGGGGTAAGGTAAGTCAGCCTTAGATTTACTTATTTTTCTCATCTTTAGAATCTCACCCAATTCTTTAGTAGTAAAATCAGTGTTTTATATTTTGATATTCTCTGATGTATAATAGTAAGTCCTAGCAAATGAGGGTTATGTTCAACTGCTGGCATAAAAAAATTATTTTCTCCTATCTCATCCATATTAATGAGCTGATGTTACACTGCAAGATATGTATTAAACAATAGAAAATGGGAAGGTCCCTGATGTTCACATTTCCTAAGTAGTTATAATAATTAAAACAATTTTACAATCAGTGTAAAATGTGATTAAAAAAACCTTCAGATTTTTGGAAAGGAAACTATACATTTGGACAAAGTTACATTTCCTTCCCCCAAATCTGTTTTTTTATTGTTTATTATAGTTACTTAGCTAGACATTAAGCTGATTAGTAAAGAGACCTGCATTAGGAAGAATGAAGATTGGAAATTCGGATTCTAGAAGAATAAGTACCTAATTCCATGGTCTTTACAGTATCTAAAAGTAAATAAAAGCATCAATGAGCACTTGGGAGATAAACTCCTGGGAGGTAACAGAGTAATTATAAAATACAATAGCAATGAAAAAAATGACAATGTGGTTTTCAGTACTGTCACCATTTTCCTATTTTGTATTCTATTTATCCACCAAAAGCTAAATTTAAGTAAATTACTTATTAATTTGGTCCTTAGCCACTAAATATAAAACTTCTGATACTGACAAAGAAATCTATACTTCATTACCCTTTCATTACGATGACTGAAAAAATTAATGATTCTGAAAACTTGTATACAATTTAAAAATTACTAGACACTAAAGTTGGTCTGATTTGTATAAAGGTGGCATGTAGTCTTGGTTCTCTCAGCTCTGGGTTAGTATAAATGGTTTTGAAGAAGACTTGTTCAATCATGTTACCTTAATTGTACGCTCCTTGAGGATAGGCCAAGAAGAGAGTGTGAAGCTGAGAGAGAATGTCTCATACAATGGACTTCTTAGATTCAGAAAGATAATGATCACCCCACATCAATGAGACACAGGCAATGCCTCTCTCAAGAGGTTTTAGCAAGTGTAACATCAATGCATTCTCCCACCCTCCAATACATGCCTCCTGTAATATATTTTACCCTTAATGGTGTCAATGATATATTTGTCAATGCAACACATTATAAGGAAATACTTTCATTAATGGAGTTGTGCATGAGTTTTATTTTTAAAGACTATTTTATTTTTTACAGGTGGGTTTTAGAGCTGGGTTATATTTCCCCTCTCTAGATGAGTGGATCTCCATATAAGAATTCCTTTCAAAGAGCATGATAAAAACATAAGCAAGTTATAATGCTGCCTCTCATTCTTTCTGAGAAAAGTAGAGGATTCCTAGAAATGAAGTTAAAGGTGATGATTTATAATGACTTCAGGAAGATACTCTGCATTATGATGGGGGCAGACAAGGGATACCCAAAGAACCGAACCCTAAATTGTTGGGCCACAGAAGGAAGAGACTTTCCAAAAAAGAGTCCCAGTCTGTGTGACCAATACAGTTTTAAGGGTAGGCCACCACACTTTGCCTTCTTGAAGGGGCATATGACTCTTACCATGAACAGTAAGGCACTGAGGGTTGAATCACTTTTTAAAAAGTATAGCAGGCAGAATAATAAACCCCAAAGAGGTACACACATGAATCCCCAGAACCTGTGAATATGTTACCTTATATAGCAAAAGGGATGTGACTGTATTAAGAGTTTTAAGATGGGATGATTATCCTGGATCCTTTTGAGAGGGAGGCAGAAGCATAAGAGTCATAGAGAATATGATAAAGGAAACAGAGGTTGAAATAATTTGATTCCATGAAGAGGGCAATGATCCAAAGAATAAGGGAAGGTTGTAGAGGCTGGAAAATGAAAGGAAATGGATTTTCCACTAGAGGCCACAGAAGGAATGCAATTCATTTGACAACATGATTTTAGCCTAGTGAAATTTATCAGATTTCTGATGTCTAGAATCAAAAGATAATAAATTTGTGTAGTTTCAAGCCACTAAAATTGTGGTAATTTGTTACAACAGCAACAGGAAAATAATGCAGACTTTGGTATCTGGGAGTATACTGGGAGTAACAAACCCATAACAGTGTGAAAGTGGCTTTGGTATCGGACAGATAAAAGAGGCTGAAAGAATATTTAAGAGCATGATAGAAAACAATCTACAGTTTTTAACAGTCTCTTATGCTTTGGCTCTCTCCCACTCTAACATCCTTTTTTTTTTTTTTTTTTTTTCCTTCCCCTCCCCCATGGGTTCCTGTTAAGTTTCTCAGGATCCACATAAGAGTGAAACCATATGGTATCTGTCTTTCTCTGTATAGCTTATTTGGGATGAGCACTGGGTGTTGTATGGAAACCAATTTGTCAATAAATTTCATATAAAAAAAGAAAAAAAAAGAAAAAAAAAAAGAAAACAATCTACAATGCAGCATGGAGACTACAATCAGGCATATGAATGTTAACAATTCTGCTAGTATGGACTCAGAGGGAAGAATTAATTACCTAGCAAGTAACTGAATGAACACATCTGAGTACAGGAAAATAGGCAGAAGTGGGAACACAGAGACATGGAGAAGACATGTCCCAAACAGGTGGATCAGCTACATAGGAATTCTGGCTGTTTTTTGCCCAAAAGGGGGGGCAGCATCCGTATTTCAAATTTTTCAGATGATTTAAGTAAGATAAATCAGAAATATCCTAATTTTTAAGTGTTGATCACTGATTTAAAAAAATTTTCAAACACTGTCAAAGCCCAACAAAATATGTCTGTTGTTCTGATTTGACCACAAGGCTGACATTGCTTTACATGAAGTTTTAGAAGAGGTTGTTGCACAACACACATGGGAGTTTTCCTTTCATTTAAAATATACTGCAGGACCTTGTGGTATTGGCAATAATCATTTGTTAAAACATCTGTTGGACGAGCATCAGTTGTTAAAGTGCTAGATTAAGATAGCAGGTGCTGTGAATGTACTGTGTTGATATTAGCTAGTAAGACTTCATCGATGTACAACAAAAAAAATTAAAAAGAAAATAATATTTCTAATGACTCGCTATGTCCCAATTACTATTTAACATTTTAGACATCATTTTTTATTCAATCTTCACAAAACTATGTGGTAAGCATTAGCTCCATTAATGGTTAAGAAAACTGAAGTATAGTATCTCTTATAAAACATCACACCATTTGTAAGTCATAAATCCAATTGCTTTGCTTCTAAAGTCATTTCCTCTTCAACACAACTGATTGCCACCCCATCACTTAATACAAATCATGTTATTTCATGTTAAAAGAACTGCATGTAGTTTGGATTTAGAGAATAATTCTAGAAGTAAAGTGTGACTTGGGTTTCGAATGTAGTAAGAAAAGTTAATGGGCATAATTAAACAGCAAGATCATTAGATCAAACATAACTAAGGTAAACTATCCAGTTCCTCTTTGGGGAGAAATGTGAAAATGAGGAGCTGTGATAGAACTACCTAAATACATGGAGATACTGGGAAAACTGTAGTGAAGAGGAAACATTATATACTCTTCTATATGCTGAACTGCTGGTATGTGGGGAATAATCCTGGAATTTGGAGGCTGAAGAACGAGGTTCAAGGAAAGTATTCCTGTTTTACCTAAGGTCCTGTTGTCCTCTCTGAGGCTGTTTCCTCTTCAGTATAATGGGAATGATACTCATTTCATAGAATGACTACAGGGATGTTTTAATACTATTACATTTAATAACATAAACATGAGTTCTCTATGTAGACAAATGGCATGATTGTAGAATTCAATTTTACAAATTACTTTTGTTCAGTATATGTCTTCATTTTTCACTACATTCAATGAAAAACAAAAGAAAGAATAACAAACCCACAAAGGATACTCCTATTGCTGAATTAAATATTTAAGGGAGAGCCAGAATGGGCTATAATACACTGTCCCAAGACCACAGGGATTTTGTGAACAGTGAGGATTTAGAGATGTAACTTAAGACAATATAAATTACTCCCTCACACATTACCATTAAATGAAAGTGTTCTTGAATATTCACAGATATAATAATGTCCATTATAGTTAAAAACCAGACTATATTAGTCTCACACTGAATGTGCATGGGAGCGGGGGTGGGGGGTGTGAGAGAGTATAGTTTTTGTGAACCAGGCCTCATTATCTAATTTTCTGAAGACACAAAATTCAGAAGAACTACAAAAGGACCTAACTCTAAGATTTAAAAAAGCCTTTCCCCTATTACTCAAAAGACACCAGGATTTAATACCAGTGGTAAAAGAGTTCACATGAAAAAGCTTCACTAATGACATTATAGTGAATAAGAAATAATTTCTCCCTCCACTGGAAGGAATCCTATAGTGAAGGGAACTTGAGAGAGTCAAAATTGTTCTAAGGCTCAAACCTTTTAACCTCTTAGGATGAATATTCTTTTCTTTTAAAATTTTTTTTAACGTTTATTTATTTTTTTGAGACAGAGAGACACAGAGCATGAATGGGGAAGGGTCAGAGAGAGGGAGACACAGGATCTGAAACAGGCTCCAGGCTCTGAGCTGTTGGCACAGAGCCCCACGTAGGGCTAGAACTCACAGACCGTGAGATCATGACCCATGCCGAAGTCGGACGCTCAAACAACTGAGCCACCCAGGCGCCCCTTAGGATGAATATTCTTGAGAGAATAAAATAGTCTTTGTCTCCTAGAACTGAATTTTTTTTTAAAGCAGTACCAACGGACTAAAAATGACTTTTCTCTTTCCAAACATTCTAAAATATACATTTATCATCACCCTCATGTGCATTTGTTTATTTCATGATTTTGCTATATAGATACATTAAAATATTTCTGAAGATTATTTAGAGAAGCAATAAAATTTCCATGGGATGAGTTTAAATCACTATGCAAGAAATGTTTTATATTTGAAAAAGAAATACAGTAATTTAGGTCACCTGAGGGAAGAATGTTTGAAAAATGAATATCTGTTGTAAGGACTTACCATTTGCAATCTTGTTCAGAACTCTGTGCATAATGGTTTCAAAAAATAAATGATAGTGAGTAAGCTGTGACTACAAAAGCTGAGACTATAATTTTTTTTAAGTTGTAACTTGCTCTTAGAATATTAAGTGCAGAGCCAGCTTTACAAGTATGCAACCTGGAGAGTCACAAAGGAATCTATGCTTGGAAGAATCCTGTACTTGGTTTAATGCTCCGTGGTCTTAAAATTCTTCGTGATTTTTGTACAAAAGGAGTCATATTTGCATTTTGCACTGGACCTCCCACATCATTTAAATAATCCTGATTTTTTTCAGGTGCGTTATTATTGATTCCTCTAAGCCAGCAATACGGCCCTATTTCCGCAGGGCCAGTGCCTTTCTCAAAACCACAAGGATTTAAAAAATGTTCCAAAACACCACAGCTCTATTCAGCTTTTTAAAATAAAGATTTAAAAGACCTTTTAATTTCCTGCTAAAAATGAAGTAGAAATAATTTATTTGATTAATTCCTTACACTATTGACGGGATCCTGCCAAATCTTATTTTAAATTGAGAGATAGCATGAAGATCAGACACTGAAAGAGTTTGTAGAAAATCATTATTGAATTCACTACTATACAAAAATTCTTTTTTATATATGTCCTATTATATTTAAATCATATTTTATTATGAATTGTCTATGCATATCAGAATCACCAGAAATTTTATTAATAATGCAGGATTCGGGGTCTTTTCCCTCTGAGTTTTTTACTCAGTAGCTTTGGGATGGTGAGGACAGTAGTCTACATTGTTGGTAAGCACCCCAAGTAAATTTAACCCTACTTGAAACCCATCATTTTCTGTTTTGCTTTACTTCTTATTAACAGTTTATTTATACATTATCATAGTATTCAAAATTTTTTTAAAGAAATATAATATTTCATCATGTGGTAATGCTATAACCTATTTATTGTATGTATATTTGTAATATTAGAAATAATCAATTAAAATGATTATAAGCTATAAAATAATCCAGTAGCTGAATAAAGAATAAATATGCAAAAATTAGTGTTCTTTCTTTAGACATATAATAGTCTGTTAACAGATAAAATGGTATGAAAAAGTAATAAAAATAAATTACACAGGAATAAACTTATTAAAACATCTGTTCTATTTATATGAGGAAATTCTCAAAATCAAAACTATTCCAAATGCTATGGAGAGATCGAAAATAATATTAGCATAATTGACAAGATTTAGCACATTCTTTGATAGAAGGAGTAAATATATTAAAGATGTCAATTCAAACACTTCGCTGAAGAAAACATATGGTTATGTCATTATGATATACGCACTGATATGATGCAATGAGAAGGTACCTATCTCTTTGGTATTATTCCCCAAATCCCATAAATACAGTCCAGCCATGAAGAAATATCAACTGAAAGTTCTACAAAATACCTGAGGAACTGTGTGTATCCTGTGTGACTCCAGTGGAAGAGGACTCTTGGAAGACTCTGCCTGGATTCCTCTGGATTTTACTCCATGCACTTCTTCCCTTCACTGATTTTGATGTATATCCTTTCACATAAATCTTAGCTGTGGATATAAGAACATGGAAAAATTGTCAAGATCATAAAATATGAGGAGACTGGGAATTCTGGATTTTCTCTTTTGTTTCACTGATTAATTTGTCTTTACACCAACACTATCCTTGATTATTTTAGCTCTATAGAAAGATGTGAGATGAAATAATAGGAGTCCTTGAAATTTACTGTTCTATTTCAAAGTTGTTCTATTATATGTCTTTTCCATTTCAACAAAAATTATGAATCAGCTTGTCAACCTTCAAAATAGCCTTCTGATACTGTGATTGGAATTGCCTTACATCTATGTATCAATTTGGAGATCTGACATCTAAATACATTGAAACTTTTGATTGATTGGCATGGCACAACACTTCACTTATTTAGACCCTCTTGAATCAGCATTTGTCTTGTCTTTTCCTCACATGCGTCCTATAGTACTTCATATTTTTGATGCTATTCTAAATGGTATTATTTTCATATGTTCAATTTCCAATTATTTATTACTAGTATATAATCACACAATTTATTTTTTTGTGTGTGCATTGGTCTTAGATCTTTAAACTTTTCTAAATGTATTTATTAGTTCTAGTAGCTCCTAACCCTCTACCACCCCCTGGCTTAAATCTGTAGGCCATTCTACACAGAAATTAAATTATCTCGAAATAAGCAAAGTTTTGCTTCTTCCTTTCTAATCTTGATGCCTCTTTTCCCCCAATGCTTACTGTACTGACTACAACCTCAGGGACAGTACCAAGTAGAAGTGGCCATAATGGATAGCTTTGGGTCGTTGGATGATCTTAGTGAAAAGAATTAAGTCTTTCAACAGGAAGCATGATGTTATTTGTAGGTTAATGTTAGACATACTTTAACAGATTGAGAAAATACCCTTAAAGAATTGCAAAGGGTCTAAGATTTTAGCAAGTTTTCAAGCTAATAAATTAGCCTGCCACAAGTTAATTGATACTGGCAGAAAGCATGAGACTTTTGAATCAAGGACAAACTATTTTAACTCACATTGATAACTGCTGCTAAAACACAGAGACCTAAGGATATTGTTCTTTCAACCATTTCTTTCTATTCATGTTTTGTTGAGTTTTTACCATGAAGGAATGTTGAATTTTATTAAATGCTTTCTCAATATCTATTATAATCATACGGCTTCTAATCTTCATTTCACCAATATAGTATATCTTGTTAATTTATTTTCAGGTATTTGAAAAAAAAAAAAACAAGCTTGTATTCCTGACATAAATCACACTTGGGTCATGATGAATAGTTTTTTGTTTTGTTTTGGTTTGGTTTGGTTTTTTTAATGCTGTTGATGTAGTTTGCTAATATTTTCTGAAAATTTCTGCATCAATGTTGATGGCATATATATGATGTCACTTTCTTGTGAATTATTTTATTAGACTAATATTGGTCTCATAAGTGAGTTAGGAAATTGTCCCTTCTGCTCTAATTCTGAAGAAGTTTGCACAGGATTGGTATTAATACTTCCAATTACTTTGACAAAATTCACCAATGAAGTCATTTGGCTTGGTGTTTTTTTTTCTTTTAATTCAGACTTATAATAAAGATTCTCTAATTTTGCCTGACAGAAGTCTATTCAATTTTTCTATTTTTAAAAATTAATTTGGCTAACTTGTGTCTTTCTAGGAATCTATTTCATTTAAGTTATGTAACATGCTGCCACTAAGTTGTTTATAACTTTTGTTGCAAATCTTTTAATTGGGATACAGTTTAGTTCTGATGATAATTTGTACATTCTTTCCCCCTCCCCTTGGTCTAACTAGATAAAAATTACTCTTTTTAGTGATCTTTCTATGGAAACGACTTTTGTTTCCACTCATTTTCTTTAAACTTTTTGGTTTCTATTTCATTTACTTATGTTCTGATCTTCATTATTTCCTTATTCTCCCTTGAATTTGATTTTTCTTTTTGTAATTCCTCGATATGGAAACATAGGTTAATAATGTTTTCTTTATGTTTGTCTTTTAGTACCCATAGCTGTAATTTGTCTAGAAGTAGGTGTCTTTGTGTTTTTCCTACTAGATATTCTTCCAGCTTCTTGGATAGCTTAATTTTTTTAATTAAAAATTTAAGTTTCACCCATCTTTTCTTCAGTTTTTTCCAGCACCATTTAATTACTTTTCTCATGCTGTGTCTTCTTTCATATGTATATTGGGATGCTTATGACTATCTGACAAGTTTCTAAGATTCTCTCCATTTTCTTTCAATTGTTTCTCTGTATTTTCTGGGTGGGAAATTCTCTAGTGTTCTATTTTCAAATTCACTGACTATTTGTTATGACATCTAAAACTTTCTGTTGAGTTCATCTACTACTACACTTTCCATTCTGGTTGTTTTTGTTTTCAACTCTCTATTTTCCACATTATTCTTTCTTATAGTTTCTATTTTCCTATTAAGCTTTCCTATTCATCAAGTCATTTTCATATGTATCATACATATATGATTTCATATATCATATATGTATGGTATATATATGTATATATATGTATATAATATATACCATACATATATATTTTACATATCTCCCTTTAATTCAGTTTCTATTAACTTTTTTTCCCCTAGAGTATGGGTCACACTTTCCTATTTTTTTGCATACTAATATTGTTGTTGCTGAAAATAGACATTTTAGAGTACATTATAGACACACTTGAATACACTTTATTTTCCTGAAGATTTCGGTTTTATTTTAGTAACTGCCTAGACTTAACTGTGAAATCTATCACTCCCATAGTATGTAACCACTGATGTCTCTGCTCAGTTACTTTTACAAAAAAAGTCTTTTACTGTATAACCAGTGTTCCTAAGGGTTACCTATGTGTCTGCATATGTGAGCAGCAAATAACTTTGGCAAAGATTGTGCTCAACGACCTGTAACCCCATAAGGTTTCCACACTCTGCCAAGTGAACTGTGTATGGGTTGGGGGATATAGTCAAAGTTGCAGCCACTTTTCATATCTCCCTTGACCTTCACTTTTTACTGCCATCACTTGGTTCTTTCTTGTGCATGCAGTTTTCTACTTGGCCTGATGTGTGGAGACTTTATATCAGATTTACCATGGTGTTTTCATTTCTAGAATCTCCCTATTAAAAATAGCTGGCTTATCTGCTTGCTACTCTCTTCAACAGGGCCTACAACATTAGGATAGCAAAGATACAGGTTTTTACTGTTTGTTCCAAATCTATTTTTTTAACTAGAAAAAACATGTATTTTTGTTTTCCACCTCCAAATTTTAGCCCACTCTATTGACAGTAAAGTTTCTGGGTTTTATGGTAAACTACATACTGGTAAAATTGCTATTCTCACCAACCAAACTTGGGGGAAGGCAGACACTGGGTGGAGTGTGGGTCAGATAGATAAGAGTAGCTTCATTCAAAAGGCCACACATACACATGCACATACACAGACACACACACACACACACACACACACACACACACACTGTTCTGACTCAAAGTCTCTGTGATTTTTCAAGAACAAACATTTTCTTTTTTTCTACTGCTTATGCTCAATTTATTGTGCCCTGAAATGCTTTTGAATATTATGGCTTGTTTGTTTGTTTGTTTACTTATTTAGTTGGCATTACCCACTGACCTCTTACAACCATAACCAGAAGTCCTTCTCCTACCAAACACTTTTGATTCACACTGGACTATATTTGTAAGTTCATTTTGGAAGACTTAACCTCTTTATAACATTAATGTGTCATCCAAAAATATTCCAAAATACATATAGTTTATGTATATTCTGTGTATTTCTAAAGCCCTAATATATTTTCCTTTCTTCATTTGAAATGTGCTGGGATGAGATGAATTTGGAGGATGTTTAATGACTCCCTGTGGAATCCTGGCTTCTACTAACCCATATCAGTGTCTCTCTGATCCATTCTTTCTGCTCTTTCAAAGCATATCCCTTGGGGCACCTGGGTGGCTCTGTTAGTTGTCTGACTTCCCCTGAGGTCATGATATCACAGTTGGAGTTTGAGCCCCACACTGGGCTCTGTGCTGCCAGCTTGGAGCCTGGAGCCTGCTTCAGGTTCTGTGTCTCCCTCTCTCTCTGATCCTCCCCTGCTTGGTTTCTCTCACTCACTCACTCACTCACTCACTCACTCACTCATTCACTAATAAATATTTAGAAGAAAATAGAGTATCCCAACACCTCTGGAGGCATAGTGAAGAAGACTGAAATCTGCCTCAGTTCTGCCAACACTGTCAGCATGCCTAATGTCAGCGATGGAGAGAGAGTAAGTAAAGAGGGAGCCCATCCCATTCCTGAATTCTAGCGCATGTCCCAGACAACTTTTATGGTCTGACTATGCCCTGATTCTCACAAATGTAAACACACACGCATGCACACACAAATACATACAAACACACAATGAGTACCACCCATATACTGCATTAAGCTTCCCCTAAACTTCTCATCACCATGACACACTCTAATGAGGAGCCTCTTGAATTTTGGTACCAAAAGCTAATCTCTTCAACCTCTAGGCATTTGCATAGATATGTAACAGCATAAGAAAAGGTGACACTAGAGACCAAGAATTTGATCCAAGATCCTCTTCTGCCACTTTCCAATTATCTGACTTTAGACAAACTATTGACCCCCTCTGATTATCAGTTTCCTAGACACTAAAATGGGTACAACAGCACTTACATGATAGAATTTTGGTGAGGATTAAAGAGCTAGTTGCATGCAAAGTACTTAGCACAATGCCTGGAACAGAGCAAACACTTAGGAATTTTTTTTTTTTTTTTGAGAGATTGAGAGAGCAGGTGAGAAGGGAAGGGGCATAGGGAGACAGAAAGAGAATCTTAAGCAGGCTCTACTCCTTATGCAAGGCCCAACACGGGGCTCAATACTACAGTCATGAGACCATGACCTGAGCTGAAACCAAGAGTCGATGCTTCACTGACTGAGCCACCCAGATGCCCCAGAAGTGAGATATTTTTAAATTACATTCTGTACACATAAAACTCCTGAATATGTTCCCAAGGTTCAGCTGGATGAGGTTTTCCTGTTCTTACTAGAGGCTTTTGTATTCATTTACTATTGATCATGTGAAAACCATGCCCAGCCAAATCTTGAGGGAACGGTGAAAATGATACTAGCAGAACACCGGGAGAAAATGTAGAATAGGATGACATTTAAAATATTAACCTGTGTATATACTTTTTTTCATTAATAGTAGCCAGGTAATTAATTCCTTGCTTCAGAGATTTGGGTGTTTTACTGTTTGCTGATCTATTTTGTAAGGTGAAGAACAAAAGATGCTAAACATCAGAGGCAGTTTTAGTTTTTGCTTTGTTTTTTAAAGGCTTAAACAAATTGAAGAGATTATTATACATACCCAACTAGCAAAAAGGAGTTAGAGGATTGTTATTAAAGGCAAAGAAAGAGGGAGGAAAGAGGAGAGGTTCTTGAAAGCTAGTATATTAGTCTTGTCCAGGGTATCTGTGGTTGAAATAGAAAATAACTACCTGCCATGTTAATGCACATTAAAATGTGTTAATGCTGCATACCAGCAGTGGAGGGTGTCTTATTGACATCCTTACCTGTAACAGATGCTGTTTATACCCCAGATTGTATCCCCTAATCCACTTTTTCAGTTTCCATGTAACTGCAGTTTCTTGTACACTAATGGCTTTCAAGTCAAACACATGTATTTTTTCTGTTTCTTGGCCTGAGTGCTTTCCTTGGGATCACAAGAGCTGGCTCAGCCCAAGCACAAGTCAGCCTCAAAATATGACATGCAAGGTCACCAAAGAAAACTCTCAACCAGTGAAGGACTGAGATTAGTGATAAACATTCCAGCTTCCTAATCCTTTGCTGGACAATTCTAAGTTACATCGTCCCTCAAAGGTTTCCTGAAAGAAGTAAGCCCCAGTTGTCCATAGCAGTAACCTCATCCCATTAATGCACATTAAAATAATAAAGTTCCCTATCTCACTTCTACTTTCCTATACTGTGTTTCCTGAGATCACCTCTCCTATAAACTCTTACACTCAAATCCTTGTCTCAGGCTTTTGCAAGAAGTCAAATCAACATGTCCTCTGATTTAAGACCACACACAGTCACTACCCAAGATCGCTATGTCACTGGCTTGGTCAAATTGGCAATTTAAATACAGGTGAGACAGGAGTAAATACTTGGAAAAAGTTCAAGGCACTGTCAAGTGACACTAATTTCTGTGCTTCCTTCAGAAATAATGTTGTTCTTAATTTACTATCATGGCAAAGGGTGAGCACCAGGAATGTGAATTTGATCTTTCCTACATAACAGCCCTTATTTCAAGGATCAGGGAACCAATGTGGGAATTCTGCCAGTTATTAGGTAGATAGAGATAGATAGGTAGATTACTATATATACTCAAACTAGGAAAATAACCACAGATATTTTTTGGTACCATTTGGATGCACACTAAGATGGATTTTAGCCAAGACACTTTCCATCTTCTAGTATCTATAAGCCACACATTCATCAGTGTCCATGGTGTTAAATGGAAAAGGAGAGTGGTTAGGAACTAGATTTATTTAGAATTCAGTACCGAATAACCTCCAGGAAACCTGAAAATGTTTCCTTTTTCAGATGCACACACCCTGCTAAATAGCCACAGGTCACAAAGGCTTGGAGGAAGAATTACACCATATACTTGTGGTCATACTGTGAAAGGATCAGTCTCCTTCTTTAAAAAAAATTTTAACATTTATTTATTTTTTTTTTTGAGAGACAGAGACAGAGCATGAGTGGGGGAGGGGCAGAGAGAGAGAAGGAGACACAGAATCTGAAGCAGGCTTCAGACTCTGAGCTGTCAGCACAGCTGACATGTCAAGCCCACATACTGTGAGATCATGACCTGAGCCAAAGTCTGATGCTCAACCGACGGAGCCACGCAGGCGCCCCAGGATCAGCCTCCTTCTTAATTAAGGAAGTCTGGGTCTGTAAACTGATTAAGAAGCTATGAATCACCACTATAGTGATTTGAGTCCAGCTTCTTCTAACTGAACCTAGAACTCACCTGTTTACATAAGTAGAGGCTGCCCCTCTATTTCATTCATAGGGTTCCCTCCCCTGATCAACTGATACTTACCCAATATGGAAGCCTGAAAGACGAAACACTACACATCAACTCAGTTAATCGCTTTTTAAAATCAGGCCCACCTGTGAAATGCTACCACCTCTACCAGTTATTCTTATTACAATTGGGGAACCTCATTACATACTGGCCTGTCCATGCTCATCTCTGGCCTTAAGAGGACAGGCTCTAAAGAACATTTTATAGATGCTGATTTTTTGTTCTCTAATGCCATCATGAAGTGAATGTCCTAGGTTTTCCTAGGATTAGGAGGTGGCTGAATAGATTACACATGAAAGCTCTGCTCCCAACATCCTCATTTCCTTGGGTTTTCAAAAAAGTTCCTCTACAGTATGCTTGGGAAATTCCACCATCTCTCTTTCCTGTACGTCACCTGTTAGGCAAAGCCCACAATCACATGTGTGAGCCAAATAAAATAAACCACAAATTCCAGATGAGTAATACACCAATAAAATAGGCTTAAGTCAACTTTCCATTTTGTCATCTTTGGACCAATAGCCTTAGAAACCATTTCCATACACATTTCCAAACCATTTCCATACACACTCTGTTCTTACAGATACACATTGGCAAGATATTGTACTATTTCAGTGTCTATGCTATTTTCTCCTTGGATGGGCCACATATCTCACTGGGGCTATGCTGCAATATGTCTATTTGTGGATCTGGAGGCAATAATGTATGTTGAGTGTGGGTCCTGAAGATAATCTGAACTTCGCTATGAAAGAATCCCTGTTTGAAGTCCTTGAAGAATTTCTTTGCTAGAAAAGCTTGGTTCTCTCATGGAGATGGAAACAGAGCTGCTTCCAAAGGTAATAAAGATTTTATAGTAATTGTCTTTTTAAATTTTTTAATGTTTATTTATTTTTGAGAGAAAGAAAGAGAGAGACAGAGCATGAGTTGTGAGGGGTACAGTGAGATGGAGACACAGCACACAGCCCATCGTGGAACTCGAACTCACGAACTGCGAGATCATGACCTGAACTGAAATTGGACGCTCAACCTACTGAGCCACCCAGGCACCCCACAGTAATTTTCAGTTAAAAATTCTCAGTCATACACCTGAATCCATTATTACACTATGCGTTAACTTGGAATTAAAAAAAACAAAACAAAACAATTCTCAACCATGCTTGTGTAGGCCCAAATTTGTCCCCATCCCAAGTCTTGGGATTCCACTATTTCCTGTTTGCCTCAGTTTAGCATAAAAGACCTGTCAAGATTGAGATCAAATGGTTTGACAACACTGTAACTTGCACAGTAAAGTTCTGGACTTTCCCCTTGGCTATGTCTGGCTTGTAGCTAAAAATGATAAGGGATTCCTTTAGAAATAATCTAGAAGCTTTCTGATTCTCCACCCATGACTTGTGTCGGGGAGTACAAGTCTTTAAATTTAGTGTTTTCATTTTGTGAACTCTCCATGGTAGTCACAAAGTTACCTAAACTAACAGTCTTTATCATCACCGTTGTAAGTAAAGCATGAACGTAGCACCATGTCCTTTGACAGTCCCATGCCTTACTGTCCACCAGCAAGTTATCCCATACCAACATGCGTGACTACTTGACTGTGATGTCACTCCATCCCCAAGGTACCTCTATCCCCTATGTGCCAGTACCCTAGGGAAAGTGTTAAGACTCCTAAGGAGCAGCTGCACCAAGTTTCTCACATCATCAAACAGCCCTTTAGTGTCCAACGTGTGGCATTTAGAATCAAAAAGCTACCAGAATAAAGGGATGTCTGGGAGCTCGGACAATTAGGGTAACAGTGGCAATCATTATGTAGTACAGATTCAAAGTCCTGTTCTCATTTTAAAAGTTTTATTCTCATTTTTCTTCCTACATAATGGTACACTGCAAAAGGGAATGTAATTCCTATAACGACTACAAGATAGAGGTTGGGTGTCTAATTTTAATTCATGGGAGATAACATAGTATTGGATTTTTTTTATACAATTTATAGTTTTAAGTTAATATACACAACATATCTAAACATTTTATATTTTATACTAAAAAGATGTTAAATTCATCTTTCCAGAGGGCAGAGAAGATGGAGGCGTAGGAGGACGCTGGGCTCACCGCGCATCCTGCTGATTACTTAGATTCCACCTACACCTGCCTAAATAACACAGAAAACCACCAGAAGACTAGCAGAACGGAGTCTCCAGAGCCAAGCGCAGATGAGAGGCCCACAGAAGAGGGTAGGAAGGGCGGAGAGGCAGTGCATGCTTCACGGACTGGCGGGAGGGAGCCAGGATGGAGGGGCGGCCCGCTGGCCAAGCAGAGACCCCGAGTATGGCTTGCAAAAGCGGAGGGGCCGGATGGAGTGTGTTCTGACAGCAAGCGGGACTTGACATCTGGAAGGTTATAAGCTAACAGCTCTGCTCGGAAAGCAGGAAGGCTGGAGGACAACGGGAGGGAGAGGTGCTGAGCCCCGGGACGACAGAGCTCAGTTTGGCGGGAAACAAAGGCACCTGCCAGCACATTCTCCCTTGCCCATCCCCCAGCCAAATCCCAAAGGGAACCAGTTCCTGCCAGGGAACTTGCTTGCTCCACGCAAACACCCAACTCTGTGCTTCTGTGGAGCCACCCCTCCAGCAGAGGGTCTGACTCCCTCCTGCTGCCACAGGGTCCCTCCTGAAGTGGATCACCAAAGGAGAAGTGAGCTAAGCCTGTCCCTCCTGCCCCCGTGCACCTTGCCTACCCACCCCAGCTAATACTCTAGATCCCCAGCACCACAAGCCTGGCAGTGTGCAAGTAGCCCAGATGAGCCACACCACCCCACAGTGAATCCTGCACCTAGGAGAGGGGAAGAGAAGGCACACACCAGTCTGACTGTGGCCCCAGCGGTGGGCTGGGGGCAGACATCAGGTCTGACTGCGGCCCCGCCCACCAACTCCAGTTATACACCACAGCACAGGGGAAGTGCCCTGCAGGTCTGCACCACTCCAGGGACTATCCAAAATGACCACACGGAAGAATTCCCCTCAGAAGAATCTCCAGGAAATAACAACAGCTAATGAACTGATCAAAAAGGATTTAAATAATATAACAGAAAGTGAATTTAGAATAATAGTCATAAAATTAATCGCTGGGCTGGAAAACAGTATAGAGGACAGCAGAGAATCTCTTGCTGCAGAGATCAAGGGACTAAGGAACAGTCACCACGAGCTGAAAAACGCTTTACACGAAATGCAAAACAAAATGGAAACGACGACAGCTCGGATTGAAGAGGCAGAGGAGAGAATAGGTGAACTAGAAGATAAAATTATGGAAAAAGAGGAAGCTGAGAAAAAGAGAGATAAAAAAATCCAGGAGTATGAGGGGAAAATTAGAGAACTAAGTGATACACTAAAAAGAAATAATATACACATAATTGGTATCCCAGAGGAGGAAGAGAGAGGGAAAGGTGCTGAAGGGGTACTTGAAGAAATAATAGCTGAGAACTTCCCTGAACTGGGGAAGGAAAAAGTCATTGAAATCGAAGAGGCACAGAGAACTCCCTTCAGACGTAACTTGAATCGATCTTCTGCACGACATATCATAGGGAAACTAGCAAAATACAAGGATAAAGAGGAAATTCTGAAAGCAGCTAGGGATAAAGGTGCCCTCACATATAAAGGGAGACCTATAAGACTCGAGACTGATCTCTCTTTTGAAACTTGGCAGGCCAGAAAGGATTGGCAGGAGACCTTCAATGTGTTGAACAGAAAAAATATGCAGCCGAGAACCCTTTATCCAGCAAATCTGTCATTTAGAATAGAAGGAGAGATAAAGGTCTTCCCAAACAAACAAAAACTGAAGGAATTTGTCACCACTAAACCAGCCCTACAAGAGATCCTAAGGGGGAGCCTGTGAGACAAAGTACC
Source organism: Lynx rufus (assembly GCF_022079265.1). NCBI lineage: Eukaryota > Metazoa > Chordata > Mammalia > Carnivora > Felidae > Lynx > Lynx rufus. The sequence goes on along the minus strand of NW_025814827.1, from coordinate 28,424,925 downwards.
AGAGACATCACTACAAGCATAAATCATACAGACATCACAATGACTCTAAACCCGTATCTTTCTATAATAACACTGAATGTAAATGGATTAAATGCACCAACCAAAAGACATAGGGTATCAGAATGGATAAAAAAACAAGACCCATCTATTTGCTGTCTACAAGAGACTCATTTTAGACCTGAGGACACCTTTAGATTGAGAGTGAGGGGATGGAGAACTATTTATCATGCTACCAGAAGCCAAAAGAAAGCTGGAGTAGCCATACTTATATCAGACAAACTAGACCTTAATTAAAGGCTGTAACAAGAGATGAAGAAGGGCATTATATAATAATTACAGGGTCTATCCATCAGGAAGAGCTAACAATTATAAATATCTATGCGCCGAATGCCGGAGCCCCCAAATATATAAAACAATTACTCATAAACATAAGCAACCTTATTGATAAGAATGTGGTAATTGCAGGGGACTTTAACACTCCACTTACAGAAATGGATAGATCATCTAGACACATGGTCAATAAAGAAACAAGGGCCCTGAATGACACATTGGATCAGATGGACTTGACAGATATTTAGAACTCTGCATCCCAAAGCAACAGAATATACTTTCTTCTCGAGTGCACATGGAACATTCTCCAAGATAGATCATATACTGGGTCACAAAACAGCCCTTCATAAGTTTACAAGAATTGAAATTATACCATGCATACTTTCAGACCACAATGCTATGAAGCTTGAAATCAACCACAGGAAAAAGTCTGGAAAACCTCCAAAAGCATGGAGGTTAAAGAACACCCTACTAACGAATGAGTGGGTCAACCAGGCAATTAGAGAAGAAATTAAAAAATATATGGAAACAAATGAAAATGAAAATACAACAATCCAAACGCTTTGGGATGCAGCGAAGGCAGTCCTGAGAGGAAAATACATTGCAATCCAGGCCTATCTCAAGAAACAAGAAAAATCCGAAATACAAAATCTAACAGCACACCTAAAGGAAATAGAAGCAGAACAGCAAAGGCAGCCTAAACCCAGCAGAAGAAGAGAAATAATAAAGATCAGAGCAGAAATAAACAATATAGAATCTAAAAAAACTGTAGAGCAGATCAACGAAACCAAGAGTTGGTTTTTTGAAAAAATAAACAAAATTGACAAACCTCTAGCCAGGCTTCTCAAAAAGAAAAGGGAGATGACCCAAATAGATAAAATCATGAATGAAAATGGAATGATTACAACCAATCCCTCAGAGATACAAACAATTATCAGGGAATACTATGAAAAGTTATATGCCAACAAATTGGACAACCTGGAAGAAATGGACAAATTCCTAAACACCCACACTCTTCCAAAACTCAATCAGGAGGAAAGAGAAAGCTTGAACAGACCCATAACCAGCGAAGAAATTGAATTGGTTATCGAAAATCTCCCAACAAATAAGGGTCCAGGACCAGATGGCTTCCCAGGGGAGTTCTACCAGACGTTTAAAGCAGAGATAATACCTATCCTTCTCAAGCTATTCCAAGAAATAGAAAGGGAAGGAAAACTTCCAGTCTCATTCTATGAAGCCAGTATTACTTTGATTCCTAAACCAGAGACCCAGTAAAAAAAAGAGAACTACAGGCCAATATCCCTGATGAATATGGATGCAAAAATTCTCAATAAGATACTAGCAAATCGAATTCAACAGCATATAAAAAGAATTACTCACCATGATCAAGTGAGATTCATTCCTGGGCTGCAGGGCTGGTTCAACATCCACAAATCAATCAACGTGATCCATCACATTAATAAAAGAAAAGATAAGAACCATATGATCCTATCAATGGATGCAGAAAAGGCCTTTGACAAAATTCAGCAACCTTTCTTAGTAAAAACCCTCAAGAAAGTCGGGATAGAAGGAACATTATTAAAGATCATAAAAGCCATTTATGAAAAGCCCACAGCTAACATCATCCTCAATGGGGAAAAACTGAGAGCTTTCTCCCTGAGATCTGGAACACGACAGGGATGCCCACTCTCACTGCTGTTGTTTAACATAGGGTTGGAAGTTCTAGCATCAGCAATGAGACAACAAAAGGAAATCAAAGGCATCAAAATTGGCAAAGATAAAGTCAAGCTTTCGCTTTTTGCAGATGACATGATATTATACATGGAAAATCCGATAGACTCCACCAAAAGTCTGCTAGAACTGATACATGAATTCGGCAAAGTTGCAGGATACAAAATCAATGTACAGAAATCAGTTGCATTGTTATACACTAATAATGAAGCAACAGAAAGACAAATAAAGAAACTGATCCCATTCACAATTGCACCAAGAAGCATAAAATACCTAGGAATAAATCTAACCAAAGATGTAAAAGATCTGTATGCTGAAAACTATAGAAAGCTTATGAAGGTAATTGAAGAAGATAAAAATAAATGGAAAGACATTCCCTGCTCATGGATTGGAAGAATAAATATTGTCAACATGTCAATACTACCCAAAGCTATCTACACATTCAATGCAATCCCAATCAAAATTGCACCAGCATTCTTCTCGAAATTAGAACAAGCCATCCTAAAATTCATATGGAACCACAAAAGTCCCCGGATAGCCAAAGTAATTTTGAAGAAGACCAAAGCAGGAGGCATCACAATCCCAGACTTTAGCCTCTACTACAAAGCTGTAATCATTAAGACAGCATGGTATTGGCACAAAAACAGACACATAGACCAATGGAATAGAATAGAAACCCCAGAACTAGTCCCTCAAATGTATGGCCAACTAATCTTTGACAAAGCAGGAAAGAACATCCAATGGAAAAAAGACAGTCTCTTTAACAAATGGTGCTGGGAGAACTGGACAGCAGCATGCAGAAGGTTGAAACTAGACCACTTTCTCACACCATTTACAAAAATAAACTCAAAATGGATAAAGGACCTGAATGGGAGACAGGAAACCATCAAAACCCTCGAGGAGAAAGCAGGAAAAGACCTCTCTGACCTCAGCCGTAGCAATCTCTTACTCGACACATCCCCAAAGGCAAGGGAATTAAAAGCAAAAATGAATTACTGGGACCTTATGAAGATAAAAAGCTTCTGCACAGCAAAGGAAACAACCAACAAAACTAAAAGGCAACCAACGGAATGGGAAAAGATATTTGTAAATGACATATCCGACAAAGGGCTAGTATCCAAAATCTATAAAGAGCTCACCAAACTCCACACCCAAAAAACAAGTAACCCAGTGAAGAAATGGGCAGAAAACATGAATAGACAGTTCTCTAAAGAAGACATCCAGATGGCCAACAGGCACATGAAAAGATGCTCAACGTCGCTCCTTATCAGGGAAATACAAATCAAAACCACACTCAGATATCACTTCATGCCAGTCAGAGTGGCCAAAATGAACAAATCAGGAGACTATAGATGCTGGAGAGGATGTGGAGAATCGGGAACCCTCTTGCACTGTTGGTGGGAATGCAAATTGGTGCAGCCACTCTGAAAAGCAGTGTGGAGGTTCCTCAGAAAATTAAAAATAGACCTACCTTATGACCCAGCAATAGCACTGCTAGGAATTTACCCAAGGGATACAGGAGTACTGATGCACAGGGGCACTTGTACCCCAATGTTTATAGCAGCACCCTCAACAATAGCCAAATTATAGAAAGAGCCTAAATGTCCATCAACTGATGAGTGGATAAAGAAACTGTGGTTTATATATACAATGGAGTACTACATGGCAATGAGAAAGAATGAAATATGGCCCTTTGTAGCAACGTGGATGGAACTGGAGAGTGTGATGCTAAGTGAAATAAGCCATACAGAGAAAGACAGATACCATATGGTTTCACTCTCATGTGGATCCTGAGAAACTTAACAGAAACCCATGGGGGAGGGGAAGGAAAAAAAAAAGAGGTTAGAGTGGGAGAGAGCCAAAGCATGAGAGACTGTTAAAAATTGAGAACCAACTGAGGGTTGATGGGGGGTGGGAGGGAGGGGAGGGTGGGTGATGGGTATTGAGGAGGGCACCTTTTGGGATGAGCACTGGGTGTTGTATGGAAAACAATTTGACAATAAACTTCATATATTGAAAAAAAATTCATCTGTCCAGAATATGTTGAAGTTTCGGAAGCATTGCCAAAGTCCAAAAACACTAAAAGACAATACAGGACTGACTACAAAGTTGTGAGAGAGGTTTTTGACTCCTAGCTCATTTCCCACCCCACCTCACCTCTCAGCTGTAAAATGGGACTGAAAGGAAATGTGATACAGCTGAGGGAGTCGTGGAACCTTTGAGCAGGAAGCCAGGAACTGAGGGGAAGCTGATATGACTAGACTGAGGTGACACCACCCCATTCTGAACATGCTTCTTGGAGTCGCCTGTACTTCCAGGTGAAAAAGCATCCACATTTGACATTCAACATACAGTGGACCCCACTAATGACGCATTAGCACATAAGACTATGCCTGTCCTCCCCTTAGTAAGCCCGAGGGGGCAAAAGCAGCATGTACTGAGTAGAATAAGGGTGTATCCAAAAGGAACAAGGAAACCTAACATACCACTCACTCTGACTACACATTTCCAAGCCAAACTGTATCCAAAGCTGTTTGTTGTTGTTGCTGTTGTTTGGTGGGGGTGGATGAAAATCTATGAATCAGATAAAGAAGTAAAGCTATAATTATAGGTAATTCTTTATGTTTTAACACCTCAAAAATGTAACTACTAATTACTTGAAAATAACCAGAAACCCTAATGCAATAGTTCTCAAAGTGCGGTCCCTCCACCCTCTATAGTAGCACCAGGATCAGTGGAATCTTGTTAGAAATATTCACTCTTGGGGCACCTGAGTGGCTTAGTTGGTTAAGCCAATAACTCTTCATTTTGGCTCAGGTCATGATCTCACAGTTCGTGAGTCTGAGCCCCTTGTCAGGCTCTGTGCTGACAGCGAGGAGTCTGCTTGGGATTCTCTCCTTCTCTGTCCCTCCCCTGCTCATGCTCGCTCTCTCTCTCTCTCTCTCTCTCTCTCTCTCTCAAAATAAATAAATAAACATTAAAGAAAATAAGAAATACGTGGTCTTCAGACCACTCCAGACCTGCTGAAGGAGAGACTCTAGGGTAAGGGCCTAGAAACCTGGGTGATTTTAATCAGACTAGCATCTGAGAACCAATGCTGACTGGGAACCAATCCCAAGTGGGATTTGCTTGATTTCATCCAAGTGTGCAGAAGAAACGTCAGCAGAACTTGTTCTGTAGGTAATGGTAGCGTTTCTTTTAGCATGAGACCTTCAGGTTCACCACACTCAATAAACCAGTGAGATATTGCTGCTTGCTGATATTTCACTGTGGTAACTTTTAGTTTTTTTTAATGTAAATCTTAGTTTTACCAGCCTTAAGTGTTTTCTTTTGCTATTAGTCCTGTTTTGTTTGCTGTCTTTTCTTCAGTATCCCCCCTCTAATATTTTTATCTTTTGACATTTTTCTTCTGATCACTTCTTCCCTGTGTCCCATGTCTATCTTTGATTTTTCTAATACTACTTCTCAGCATAAATCCAACTATTATTTTAGGATTAAAATCATTATAAGAATCATTTTGTGGCAATCACCTTCCTTATTTTTAAATACTAAATTCTCTTTTAATTTTGGAATAAAAACTTCATTTGTAGTCATTTTAGTAACAATTTTTGAGCTTTACGTACGTTTTATTTATGCCAAAAATGAAGTCCTTATAAATTCTTCTCTGCTTCATTTATACTGTACAAACATTCTGGTCAGATATTTTTCTGATTGTTCATATTTCCAATCATCTTTATAATGTCTGGAGGCAAGGTCTCTTTAGATGTGGCTTTGAAACCTTACTTTATAGCTCACTAATGGCTAAGGGCAGTTTTGGAGTTTGATGTGGTAGGATAGCCAATTTTGGTGTTACTAGAGGTCAGAGCAGAGCAGAGAGAGGCCTGAGAAATGTGGAAGATGGCGTGCTTGAGAGAGGTTGGCAGCATGATGAAGTTGCCTGCTACATCTGTGCTGATGTCAAGTGGACTAAATGGATTTGGCAGGGGCACCCAAGTCACCTGCTACACCTTGTAAGAGCTGTCTCACACAGCACTCCGAGAAGGAAAACGACCAACCTCCCTGTAATCAGAAGAGAGGAACATTTTGAAGCAGAGCATGAGGAGAATCAATGTCAGTACAGTTGGCTTGCTATTACCCCAGGTGCAATTTCAAGTTCAATCCATAAGCTAGAAGCAGCAGCGACAGCAGATTAAAGGCATCAGGCGCTGGTTCCAATAGTTTATTACATCATTCTAAAAGCTAGACTGTGAATTTGAAAAGTCAATCAACTGCTTATAATTCATCTTTACTTTGACCACTGGACTCAGTAACTACTTTCATCAGTGTTCAAGGAGCCACTGGTATATTTTTTTACCCCACATCAGTCATAGTAAATTTACCTATGACTTGGAAGGATATTTTCTCATTTGTGAAGTACTATACAAATACGAAGGATTTTCTTCTTATTCCAGTGTACATTAACTATATAAATGTAATTACATATCTGCTTTTGGGTGAACACCTCAACACACACACACACACACACACACACACACACACACACACACACACTTTTGTTGCTACTTTCCATACCCAATGACGTAATGCTTCTCCTCCACTAGGGATCCCTGTTTATTCTCACTTTTTAGTCTATGATGTAGGCATTATTTTCTCACCCAAGAATCACAGGTAATAAATTCTTCATCTTCATTATGTTATTGTCTAATTATATGTCTCCTTATTTTCTTTCTTACTGACTTTTCCAGTTTTTTCTCTATTTTCTTTCTGGCCTCAATTTTTGAGACAATGTCTTCTTCTCCCTTGCTCTTTCAGTACTTTCATACCTCACTGTCATATCATAATACAGTGGCCTTTCTCTGTTTACAAAGGAAAAAAACACCATACTCTTTTTTTTCACAAGTTAATACTTGTTTATCACCACCTCACAAGTATCTGATTGAAGGGAAAACTCCTTTTCCTGCTTCTATCCTAGAGGTCTGGTTTGTTGGTTTTTTTTCAATGCTTCATGATATACATCAACATTTTAAAAATAACCCCATAGAATCCCATTGCAATGCTTGAAATATGTAAACCAGCATATTTAACATTGTATTATATATATTTTTTAATTTAAAATTTTGTTATTTATCATACAGTGCAATATTGGTTTCAGGAGTAGAATACAGTGATTCATCACTTACATACAACACCCAGTGCTCATGATGTCAAGTGCCCTCCTTAATACCCATTACCCATCTAGCCCATCCCCCACCTACTTCCCTCCATCAACCCTCAGTTTGTTCTCTATTGTTAAGAGTCTCTTGTGGTTTGTTTCCCTCTCTCCTCTTACTCCCCTTCCCATATGTTCATCTGTTTTGTTTCTTAAATTACATATATGAGTTAAATATTTTTATTTGTCTTTCTCTGACTTATTTCACTTAGCATAATACATTCTAGCTCCATCCACATCATTGCCAATGGCAATATTTAATTCTTTGTGATGTTTGAGTAATATTCCATTATGTACACACACACACACACACACACACACACACACAATCTTCTTTATCCATTTGTAAATTGATGGACATTTAGGCTCTCTCAATAATTTGGCTAGTGTTGATAATGGTGCTATAAACATTGGGGTGCCTGTACCCCTTCAAATCTGTATTTCTGTATCCCTTTGGATAAATACCTAACAGTGCAATTGCTGGGTCATAGGGTAGTTCTATTTTTAGTTTTATGAGGAACATCCATACTGTTCTCCAGAGTGGCTGCACCAGTTTTCATTCCCACTAACAGGGCAAGAGGTTCCCCTTTCTCTACATCTTCACCAACCCCTATTGTTTTTTATGTTGTTAATTTTAGCCATTCTGACAGGTGTGAAGTGGTATCTCAGGTATTCCCTGATGATGAGCAAAGTTGGGCATCTTTTCATGTGTCTGTTAGCCATCTGGATGTCTTCTTTGGAAAAATGTATTTTCATGTCTTCTCCCCATTTCTTAACTGGGTTATTTGTTTTTTGGGTGTTGAGTTTGATAAGTTCTTTTTATATTTTGGATACTAACCCTTTATCAGACATGTCATTTGCAAATATCCTCCCCCATTCTGTAGGCTGATTCTTAGTTTTGTTGATTGTTTCCTTCACTGTGAGAAGCTTTTTGTCTTGGTAAGTCCCAATAGTTCATGTCTGCTTTTGTTTCCCTTGTCTTCGACAATATTTCTAGTAAGAAGTTCTCCTTCTTACTAGTTCTTTACCTGTGTTTTCCTTCAGTATTTTAATGGTTTCCTGTCTCACATTTAGGTCTTTCATCCATTTTGAATTTATTTTGTATGGTGTAAGACAGCAGTCCAGTTTCATTCTTCTCTATGTTGCTGTCCAAGTTTCCCAACACCATTTGTTGAAAAGAATGTCTTTTTTCCATTGGATAGTCTTTCCTGCTTTGTCAAAGATTAGTTGACCATAACATTAAAATTTTAAATATAGTGTAAGTTCTCTGTCTGAAATACTTCTTTTAATTTTTTTTGTATTGCATAGATCTCTCCACCTCTATCCAGCATGCACTTCCAAACTTTCTTTATTGTCCTGGTATCTTAATTCCCTTGCAAATACTTACGCAGATTTATTTTCAGGTGGAAGTGAATTGAAGTTGAAGTAGAGGAGAGACCTTCTTATCTAATTAAAAATGTTGTATGGTATTTCAGACATCCTATATTGAGTTCAGAAATGTTCTCTCATTTTAAACAAGGATTGATTTTTCAATGTTGATTACAAAAATAGGATTATAAAATAAATGGAAATAAGGAAGTATGCCATTGCCTATCAAACAGCACATTGTATTTTATTTCCTATGCTTTTTATTATTTTCTGCATGCATTCATCCTGGTAATCTCAATGTAAATATCAATTTCTATTTTGTTTTCACTTCACATTTATCTACGTGGGTATGTTACCTTTAAAATTTTAATTAGGGGCGCCTGGGTGGCGCAGTCGGTTAAGCGTCCGACTTCAGCCAGGTCACGATCTCGCGGTCCGTGAGTTCGAGCCCCGTGTTGGGCTCTGGGCTGATGGCTCAGAGCCTGGAGCCTGTTTCCGATTCTGTGTCTCCCTCTCTCTCTGCCCCTCCCCCGTTCATGCTCTGTCTCTCTCTGTCCCAAAAATAAATAAACGTTGAAAAAAAAAATTAAAAAAAAATTTTTAATTAAATGATGGTATGCTATTTCAGCCATACATATATCATTAATGATTTAATCATTATTTAAACTTTGATATTTTCTATTATTTATGAATGTTAATAAAAATAATTATACACTAAGAAAAAACAATAAAATAAGCATCTATACACACATCTTTTAAAGACTTTGAGAGAGAGACAGAATGAATGTGGGAGATGAGGAAAGAAGAGAGGGACAGAGAGACAGAATCTCAAGCACTCAAGCAGGCTCCACACCCAGAGCAGAACCCAGTGTGGGGCTTTATCCCATGACTCTGGGGTCATGACCTGACCCAAAATAAAGAATTGGATGCTCAGCCAACTGAGCCACCCAGGCACCCCTTAAAAATTTAAATTAAAGCATAATTAAATATATGTTCCATATTTGTCAGTTTTGCATATTTTTCAAAAGCTGAAGTACAGCTTTAAGTAAGTGCTGAATGTCACTGAAAGGTGGCCTCTTCTTTCCTGTGTACATTTAATCTGTATTGTAATCTCTAGTGAGTCTACATTCTTCTGATTCTGGAGCCCTAACCCAAAGCTGTCCTTACATTTCTACCTCTGTATAACTCAGTTTGGCAATTCACTGTTCATTTCATTATTCAATTCTTTGCAGAGAAAAAATAATAATGGCCGGGCCCAATTCTGATCCAGACTAGGACTCTCAGTTGATTCTGAGCTGTCCTCTCCATACCTGCCTGTACATTATGCTGCCAAAAGCCACTGGTCTCATCTCTAGAGTGTTAGATCTGCCCTTTCCTTGAGAAGTGACTAATGTTTAAAGTCTTTTAAACAACCTGAAGACTTCATGGTTATTCAGGAGACTACAGAATCCACTGTGGGTACAGCTAAAATGAAGTGGGAAAAAGTGGCTGAGCTGGGTCCAAAAACTCTCTCTTGTTTTATTTGTATAATGGAGAGATTAGTGACTAGTTTCCACAGAGAATTTGCACTGCACTGCAATCATGGGACATTCTGGAAATAAGAAGAGCTGATCCAGAAGTGCCTTGGAAAGAGGCCGCCAATTCACAACAGCCAAATTCAGGGTATTGGCAAATTCCAAGCCAACGGTAGATGGGCCTCCTCAATGACAGCTTTACCTTTCATATACAGTACTCTTCAACTCCATCAGATGCCTGGCCTGTGCCAAGCACACTGCCTGCATGCAAACTTTGGTGCCGTCGCTTAAGCTGAGCACACAGCCTGTCATGTTTCCACTCTTGCCCAGGCAATATGACGTGCTATTTTTATTCAAGACTTGGCTCAAATTCAGCAGTTTCCCTGAAGCTTTCCCTATTGCCTGAATCAAAATGTATTTTACCTCCTTTTATGGTTCTCCATCACGTTGTTTCTATTCCTGTTAGAACTTATATTTTATCCTGTCTTTAGAATGGTTTTCTGCTTCCCTACTGATTTCCTCAGGCAAATAGTGTCTCCTAGATATGTATTTATTCTCTAAATCTCTACTATCAGGTACACAGAATTTTCTTTAAAATTTTTTGATAAAACTTGATGTACAGAATAACAATAAACTATTATTTGGTATATGCAAGAAGATAGCACAAGGATTTTTTGGTTCACCAAAATGCTAAAATGTTTTGCTTTTTCTGAAAAATTGAGTTTGTATAAAAATAATTTTTAAGGCAAGTAATCTATCATCCTAATTTAATGATTATTAAAACATGAATACATCTGTATAGTGATTCAATGTTGTCAAAACAGCTTTACTTGATTTATATCACATGATCCTCATAGCAACCCTTTAAGTTACAAAGTTGAGTGTCTTATATGTGCTAGACCTATTGGTAAGCACTTTACTTTCATTTTTACAATGATCCCTCTGCTCACCTTGTAAGGATGGTATGATCATACTCATTTCAGAGATGCAAAAGTAGGTTAAGGGATGGTTATATATCCAATTCATACAGCTATATAAGATGAAGACACTGAGATTTTAATCCAGATTTGTGTCATAACAAAACCCCTGCCCCTAACCTTAGGTTTAAGTAACTATTTAAGAACCCACAACTCTGATGATTCATTGTGCCCTACTACATGCACTTTACATTCTTTAGAAAAGCAAGAACCTTTAAAAATCACTCTATGTGTAAAATGAGAGAAAGCATTTCTTCCATTTCTAGAAATCATTCTCTCTCACAAATGGTGCTTCATTCCCCAAATTATGCTTGCACTAATGTATCAAAACAATGACATCTTTGAAATACTTCCAGCTTTCAGACATTCCCAAGGTAGTTTGTGGAATATGGTAATGCAACCCAGAATTTTAATAAAACTTACATTTATATGCAAAATCTTCTGTTGTCCAGGATTATTTACCCAGCCAGGCTTAACCTAAGTTTGATTTTAAATATTTTTAAACTTGATAGATGTATTATAGAAAATGACAAGACTGCAGAAAAGCTAAAGAAAGGAAAAAGCAATAAATTATAATAAACTTTTAGAAATAAAGTACTACTTCTATTTCCAGTGATAAACTAGCAAATTAAATTGTTAAAAAGGATTTTATATCAGAAATATTTAATGGCAAGAAAATATTATACTCATATTGCAATAAATACTCAGCAGTTTATGTGATAACAAATTTTGAAATTAATCAATTTACTTGTTATTAATGTGGTTACTGTTATTATATATTCTATATAAAGTAGGAAATTTAAGTTTAAGAAGTTGCTAATCATTTTTAAATTGTGAGTTCTTTTATCTTTTTCCATAGATAAAACAGTGAGTATTTGTTTTTGTTCTGCTAGGAATTAATTGTAGAGTTAACTAGGCATAGTGCCCTATGCCTGAAAACTTCAATAGAACAAACATGAGGGTATAAAAAGTCTATCAACCATCTTCATCAGGAACAAATATAAACTATTTTTCAAACCTCAAGATCTTTCATGAATATTTTTTCAGGTATCATACATCAAAAATTACATAAGCCCATGGGACAATATTTTTCTTTATTTTTTATTCATCTATTCACTCATCAATTTATTCATCAAACTATCAATTATTTTATGACTATTATGCAGAATGATTATGGTGCTGAAATAGCAAAGAAGGCATAGTTCCTCAAAGGGAAATCTCAGGATGCTTGAAAATATATAAAAGCAGAGTTATCACTGTAGATTTCTATTTCTAGCAATAAGGCTGATGAGATGCTCAGAGAAAATGCCCCAAAGTAGTAATCTTCGTTAAATGAATACAGCGTAAGCACGTGTGTGTGTGTGTGTGTGTGTGTGTGTGTGTGTGTTAGAATATGATTGAGTTGATTACAATCAAAAAAATTAATCAGAAATGTTAAGGATGCATGAACTCAAAACGGGGACCAGAGCACTAGAGGCATCTGTTATAGTTGTGGCCCACAGCCTCCATTTTAATGGCTGCTGTCACAGATAGGAGATGAAGTTTAAGCGTTAATGAAGATGAGAGGTCAAACTGGAATCCTCTATATAAAGCCACGATTCCTGAAGGGCAGCACCCTTAGCAGATGAGGTAAAACACACAACACACACTTAATAGAGAAAGAAAACTGAGAAACATGATTGTGTTAGCCTTTGCTCTAGATAAGATTTAAAGAAAGTCTCCCCTGAAAATGCTGATCATAAGTGCAGTTATGTGGATTTAGGAAATGAATTTATAGAACCTATGCATTCCAAGAAAGCCTATGCTAGAGATTTTGTTTTCAATCATCCCAAATTGCGGTTTACACTACATTCTTGTAACGGGTAAACACAAATCCTCTCTTGGGCGACACACACACACAAAATTACAATAATGTTTCAAAAGTGTGAACCTAAAACCAAAACACTAGGCATAGAAGGGCACAAGAACTATGAGTATGATTCAGCATAAAGAACAGGGAATCATATATCCTCTCAATACTGAAAGTATTAGAATCATCAGATTCAGAATATAAAGAAATTCTATTAATATTTTTAACAAGATACAAAAGGAATTGCATAAATTATGAAGGCACCAAGGACTGTAAAAATTGACCAAACACATTTGGAAAAAAAGGTTAATAATAGGAAATGTTGATGTGACAACTGGGTTAAGTAGCAGACTGGACAAGAGAATTCATGAACGAGAATATAGAGCTGAATAAATTGCTCACAGTGTAACCCAGAGATATAAAAGATAGAAAATATAAAAATGAGATAAGAAACATGAAGGAAAGGCTGAGATGTTCCAATATATTAAGTCCAAATTGTTGTATCAGGGGACATGGGCAATGAACAAAATTTGAGAAGATACAGCTGAGAATTGAAAAGATACCACTTCTCAGATTGAGGAAGCTTTAAAAAAACTGTCAATGCAAAAATACCACAGTGAAACTGCAAAGAATCAAAGACAGAGTTCTTAGAAGTAGCATGAATTAAAAATAATACCTACAAAGGAAAGACAATTTGGCTCTCAGATTATTTAATTTTCTTTACTGGACCACACTGTAGAAGGTTAAATTATGGTTATAATGAAACTATTGTCATTTCCTCTTCCAAGACTTTTTTTTTTAATAAATCATTTATTTTTTTAATTCCCATTTCCATTCTCACTCTCCTCCCCTGAATTCTATATGCTATAAAATTAACAAAAGGGAAGTAAGTAAATATGGATGATCTAAGTATTTCTGCTCTGCTTCCTTAACTATCAATTTCTGCATAGCCATGATCTTCCCACCATATCTCCTCTCTCCTTCTCTGGCAAAGATAATAATAGTATGTTCTCATCGAGAAAAAGGGCTGGCCAGAGGAGAGGAGCCAACTACCAACCAACTTATATCCAAATTCATTTTAATAAAAGAATGCTATTTAACCTACTTTGGTTTTGATCCACTTTTTAATAAATGAGAAAGAATTGTTTCCCAAACTTGGCCTGATATAGAATGTTTTTGTTTGATATAATTCATGACCTCCATCTAGGAAGTAATTAGGATTTCTCATAAAACACTTGAGTAATTTTTTGATAGCCCTAAATGAGATTAAAACATTCTGGAAGCTAAGGTTGCCATCAAGCTGAGTAAAATCCTAAAAATATTTTAACAGAAATATGTTTTTTAAAACTGTCATATCAATAATTATATAGCAATTTTTCTTTCCTATAAAATGTCTGTTCCAGGACAGAAATATTTTTAAAGGAGTCTCTCTTCTCATGAAAAGTTTGAAAAACACTTTGGCATGTGCTCATAATCAATTTGTCTGAGAAGTTTAACAGAAACAGCAAATCTAAATAACAAAAAAAATTTTTAGGGCAATTGGTATGTGGCTGCTATACTTATTCAATTTACCAACATATATATTGTTATTATATTGTTATTATTCCTATTCTTTGCTTGGAATGATTTTGGAATATGGCAGGTCCAAAGGTAAATAAGCAATCTTTGTATTCAAGAAATTTATAGAGTGGTGCAGTATATAACATCCTAACAGATCTTTGGTTTTACTTCCTCAACTATCTATATGGAAGATACTAAGAAGGAAGAAGTATATCTGAGAGACTGGCAGACTTTATGCCCTCCGGTCTACTTCTGAGAAGCTGAATTCATTATCCTTTTTGACCTTAGTAGCAGGCCACATTTACACATTTCTCTCTTGTTTTCATGTTCTTTCACCTATTCCTGGATACTCTATTTCCAGCCACCCAGGAAAAGCTATAAAATTTATATATAATCCCAATAGAAGAGTGAATTTAACTACCTGGGATGTTATTCTCAAAAGATTCATAAAAATAGCTTGTAGCCTCTTAATTGTTGTTTCCCTTTGTGTCCACTCCTGAACCAAAGTACTAAACGCTGGTTATTTACTTTGCTGACTCAGGACCTAAGGTATTTTTGGTGCATATTTTTTAGCTGTATCCCAAAGCAAAAGAGACAGGGAGAGAGATTGATTCAATTCAGACACAGGAGAGTACCAATATAAAGGCCACGTAAGATGTAGTCTTCTATTCTGACTTCTGTCTCCAAACAAAGAGTTTTTATTATCTTCCATACTACAATAAGACCACCGCATTCACTATTTGCATCCAATAATAATAATAAAAAAAGACAGCTCTTTATTTAGAAGGCTTGGATGCAATTTTTGGCTCTTCATGATTTTTCACAGCCTCTCAAAGAGGCAATATTTTCCAGTGCTGGAGGAACTCATAACTTAAACTGGCTGGTCCTGTCAAATTCAACTTGACAGAGTCACTGTGCAAATAAAGTCTATATTTCACATACTGTTTATAATACACCTACTTCAGGCATTATAATTATAAAATCCAAACTATTTTACTTAAAAGAAAACCAATTCTAAGCACACAGACGTGCCCAATATCTCATGTCATTAAACATAGGTGAGTATATAAAATTCATTCAAATTCTTCAAGGGTTTCTGGGATGGAAAGAAAAGGAGGATCTCTGTAGGCTAAAGTAAATATGACCTATAACTTAAATAGTTGATTTGATATATTTTGAAGGACATTTAAATTTCTTTAAAACATTACGTCAAAAGAATTTGCCTTGTTCCCTGTAAGAAAAATCCTTATGCAACATATACAAATACAGTAAGAATAGTCATTCTATTATAGCATTTAAAATTGTATCCTGATTCTTTTTTATCTGCTGGCAACCTTGTTGTTATTTTAATTAAAACTAATATAACAATTCAAAATGATTCAACAGAATAAGCAAAGTGTGCTATTAATATAGATTGGTGGTACCTAGGTGGCTCAGTCGGTTGAGTGACTGACATGATTTTGGCTCAGGTCATGATCTTGCATTTTGTGGGTTCGAGCCCCACTTCAGGCTGTACTGACAGCATGGAGCCTGCTTGAGATTCTCTGTCTCCCTCTCTCTCTGCCCCTCTTCCACTTGCTATGTCTTTCTCTTAAAAGAAATAAATAAACATTAAAAAAATAATTAGATTGTACTCTTTTTTATTGTTTCTCTTAGCATATGATTATTCAGTATTTATTGAGTTCCCATAGTAACATAATAAAACAATCTAAAGTTTACAGTGTTCAGTTATATTTAAGTTAGGATTCACCATCAAATAATTATATCAATAAAATGTTTATGAAAGATAAGTGAAGAACTCAAAATAAGACTAGATCACAAATAGTCTCAGTTATTACCAAGGAAATTCAACAGTGTTGACCGTGTTGCCTGTTAAAAAATATTTAAATTAGAATCCAATAAAAAAACTGTAAGTAACTCACATATAAAAACATTAAAAAATAAAGTTCAAAATAATTGATCAAAGAAATCATAATATAATTTAGAAAATATTTGATAGTGAACAGTATTTAAAGCATGATGTATCACACTAATGAAAAATGTTATTGAATATCTACAGTAGAAAATCAAACTTAATGAACTAAGTATCCACATCACAAGAAAAATAAAAATAGAGTAAACTGACCAAAAGTGAGAACAAAGAAAGCAGAAAACAACTCCCTAAAAACAAAGCAACAATGGAGAAGGTTAAAAAAAAATGAATAATGGTTCTTTGTAATGAGAGCACCTGAAATCTACTCTCTTAGCAAATTTCCAATATTAATACAGTATTAATTATAATCATCATACTGTATATTACATCTCTGGACTTATTCATTCTACATAACTTGAACTTTGAAATTTTGACCAAGATCTTAGTTCTCCCACCTGCCTGCCCTGTTACAATCCTAGTTCTCCTCTCTACTTCTATGTATTAGATTTTTTTGGATTCCACATAAAATGAAAACATGTAGTGTCTTTTCCTTTTGTCTCTGGTTTATTTCAACTGGCATAATCTGACTGTAGCAATCACTTCACTATGAATATCAAATCATCACGTTGTTTACCTTAAATATATACAATTTTTCAATATACTCAATTTTTATTTCAAAATGAAATTAAAAAGTGGTTTTTTAGAAGTTTGCTTCTGACAACAATAAAGTAATTCCCTCATGAACTACAAAAGAAATAATGAAAATAAGGAGGAAAGGGAAGGAAGAAAAGAAGCAAGGAAGGAAATGTTAAAAGTAAGGGTTTGTAAGACACTGGACACAAATTAAGTAAGTCTGACAATTGAGATTGCTACAGCTTACTGCCTTGAGAGAGTTTCCAGGCTGCAGCACAGGGAGGAGGAATCCAGGTAGAGCTGAAAGATTATGTGACATGAGGAGATGGAGTTGAGATCTGGGGAAAACAGGAGACCACCAAAGTTCATAGAATACAGTTCCAGAGAGGACAGAGCTACACAGGAAGGAAACTCTAGAGATCTACAGAAAAGTGGCCTCAAATAATCAGCAGAGTACTGATCAGCTGATGTGTGTTACTTAAGGATAGAAAAAGAGCCACACAGTTAGATTAAAGGTTACAGTGCCTGGTACTCACACAGGCCTAAGAACAGCACCTGTTTTTACTAGCTGTAGTGGATAACCTAAGATTCATGGGGCAGTAGATAACACAAACAGAAAAATCTCGTCTCAGTAAGTGAGAAGTAATCATCTGAAGAATAAGCAATGTGTCAGTATCTCCTAAAAAATTTCACACAAGAGTCAAAAGAAAAACAAACAAACAAACAAACAAATAAACAAATAAAAACCTTCTTCCAGAGAACTTAGCTGCAACCTGGAAAAAGTTCAAGAAAATTTACAAAAATACAAAAATACTCAAAACGGAGCACAGTAAAATTCATTACGTCTAGAAACCAATCAAAGATTACTAGTTATGTCAGACAGGCAAACAAACATAACCCATAATAAGGAAAATCATCAACAAATCAAAAGCAACCAGTAGATAAAGCAGATATTAATTTTAGTAAAGAAGGACATTTTAAAAGTTGCTATAGTGGTATTAAATATGTTCAAAACTTAGAGAAATCAAAGTTATTTAAAACGACTCAGATCAGGGTGCCTGGGTGGCTCAGTCGGTTAAGCATCCGACTTCAGCTCAGGTCATGATCTCGCAGTCCATGAGTTCTAGCCCCGCGTCGGGCTCTGGGCTGATGGCTCAGAGCCTGGAGCCTGCTTCTGATTCTGTGTCTCCCTCTCTCTCTCTGCCCCTCCCCCGTTCATGCTTTGTCTCTCTCTGTCTCAAAAATAAATAAACGTTAAAAAAATAAAAAATAAAAAGACTCAGATCAAATCAAGAGTTTCAAACTTGTGAAACTTTGAACTACAATGTTTAAGATGAAAAATCCACTGGATACAGTTAATGCCAGATTAGACATTGCATAAATAAAGGTTAATAAGCTTTAAGGCATAGTATAGGAACTATCTGATATGAAACATACGAAGGAAAACCAACTAATAACATGAAGAGTGTCAGTGACTTAGTTGTGAAACAACTTCAAACAATCTGATATACATTTACACGAAGTCTCCAAAGTAGAGGAGAGAGGGAAAGAAGAAATATTTGAAGAAATAATGGCCAAATATTTTCAAAATTTAATGTAATGTTCATATCTACAGACCTAAGAAGGTCAACAAACTCTAAATATAAGATCTAGAAAACACTACCATAAAGCACATAATAATCAAACTTCTCAGAACCATATATAAAGAGAAAATCTTTAAAAGCAGACTGGGAGAGGTGGGAGACACTTTATGCACACAGGGACAAAGATAAAGATGACATCAAATTTTCATCAAAAATATTCAAGAACTGGACTACATAGAAGTTAAAAAACATGCTGGTAAACAATAAATGGGCCAATCAGGAAATCAAAGAAAAAATAAAACAAAACATAGAAACAAATGAAAATGAAAACAAGATGGCCCAAAACCTTTGGGATGCAGCAAAAGTAGTCCTAAAAGGGAAGTATACAGGAATACAGCCCTACCTCAGGAAGCAATAAAAATCTCCAATAAACCACCTAATCTTATATGTAAAGGAATTAGAATAGGAACAACAAATGAAACTAAAAGTCAGCAGAATGAAAGAAATAATAAATATTAGATCAGAAATAAATGATAAAGAAATTAAGAATAAAAAAATAGAAGAAATCAATGAAACCAGGAGGTGTATCTTTGAAAAAAGTAATAAAACTGATAAAAATCTAACAGACTTATTAATAAGAAGAAAGAAAGGACCAATATAAATATAAGCATAAATGAGAGAGGGGAAATAACAACCAACTTTACAAAAATACAAATAATTATAAGAGAATATTTTGAGAAACTATATACCAACAAACTTGGCAACTGGAAGAAATAGATAAATTTCTAGAAACATATAAACTACCAAAACTTAAGTAGGAAGAAATAGAAAACTTGAACAAACTTATAACAAGCAAAGAAATTGAATCATTAATCAAAAGACTCCCAATAAACAAAAGTCCAGGGCCAAATGGCCTCAAAGGCGAATTTTATGAAACATTTAAAGAGGTGTTAATACCTATTCTTCTCAAACTATTCCAAAAAATAGAAAGGGGGAAGAAAAGCTTTCAAATTCATTTTATGAGGCCAGCATTATCCTGATACCAAAACCAGATAAAGACTACAATAGAAAACTACAGGCAAATATCTCTGATGAACATAGTGGCAAAATTTATCAATAAAATACTAGCAAACTGAATCCAAAGATATGTCACAATCAAGTGGGATTTATTCCAGGTTTGCAAGAATGGCTCAATATTCAGAAATCAATATGATGCACCATATTAATAAAATAAAGGATAAGAACTATATGATTATTTCAAGAGATGAAGAAAAAGTATTTGAGAAAGTAAAGGCCATCCATGAAAATCCTACAGCTAATGTTATCTTCATGGGGAGAAACTGAGAGCTGTTACAATATACAGCATATAGAATGTAGTTAATAATATAGTAAAAAGATTATATTGAGACAGATGGTTGTTAGATTTATCACGGTTGTCACTTCATAATGTATATAATTGTTGAATCACTGTGTTTTATACTTAAACTAATATAATATTGTTCACCAACTATACCTCAATTTTAAAAGGGAGAGAGAGAACACATTTCTCAACAAGCAGTGAGTAAATAAAGAAATCAAAGAGGAGGGGAGGAACTTGAGACAAATGAAAATGAAACACAATATAACAAAACACATAAGATGAAGCAAGAACGAGTCTAAGAGGAAAGTTTATAGAAACAAATGCCTTTATTAAGAAAAAAAGCATACTTCAAATAAATAACTTTCACCTCAAAGAACTAAGGAAACTACAACAAAGCCGAAAGTTAGCAGAGCAAAAAGAATTAACAAAGATCAGAGAAGAAACAAATCAAATAGAGAAAAAAAATATACATAGATTTTAAAAACTGAGTTTTTTTGTTAATGTTTATTTATTTTTGAGAGAGGGGGAGAGATAGAGCACGAGTTGGGGAGGGGCAGAGAGAGAGGGAGACACAGAATCTGAAGCAGGCTCCAGGCTCTGAGCTATCAGCACAGAGCCGGATGTGGGGCTAGAACTCATGAACTACAAGATCGTGACCTTAGCCAAAGTCGGACGCTTAGCTAACTGAGCCACCCAGGCATCCCTGAGTTTTTGTTTTTGTTTTTTTTGAAAATGAACAAAACTTTAGCTAGAGTAACAAAAAGAAAACTGAAATTCAGATGTGACAGAGGAGACATTACGACAGATACCACAGAAATAAAAAGAATAAAAGACTATTATGAACAATTATATGTTAATAATTGGATAAACTTGGATGAATGGAAAAATTCTTAAAATATACAATTTACAAAGACTGCAAAATGAAATAGAAAGTCCAAACAGGACTATAAAAAAAATAAGGAGACTGAATTAGTAATGAAAAGTCTAACAAAAAAAGGCCCAGGACTAGATGGCTTCATTGGTGAATTCTACCAAACCCTTAAAGGGGAATTAATATCAATCCTTCTCAAACTCTTCCAAAAAACTGAGGTAGAGAGAACCCTTCCAAACTAATGTCAGGAGGCAAGCATTACTCTGATACCAAAGTGAGACAAGGATACTACAAAAAAAAGAAAATTACAAGTCAAACATAGATGCAAAAATGCCTTAAAAATACTTGTAAGACAAATTCAACAGCTCATTAAAAAGATCATACTCCATGAACAAGTGAAGTTTGTCCCAAGGATGAAAGAATGGCTTCACATATATATGTATATCTATAAATGTGGTACACCAAATTAAGAGAATAAAATACTAAAATCCTGTAATTATCTCAGTAGGTATGGAAAAAGCATTTGACAAAATTTAACATTCTTTCATGAAAAAACTGAACAAATTGTGATAGAACAAATGCACATTAACATAACAAGCCATGTATGACAAGCTCACAGCTAGCATTGTACTAAATGGCAAAAACTAAAAATTTTTCCCTTAAGATCAGGAATAAGACAAGGATATCCATTCTTACCAATTCTATTTAACCAAGTAGTGGAAGTACTAGCCATAGCAATTAGGGGAAAAACTGTAAATCAGAAAGGAAGAGGTAAAATTAATCTTTTTGTACGTGACAAGATTCCACCACAAAAACTGTTAGAACTAATATCTGAATTCAGTTAAGTTGCATAAAACAAAGTCAACATATAAAAATCAGTTGTGTTTCAATGCACCAACAATGAATGAATTGAAAAGAAATTAAGAACAAAATTCCATTTACAAAAGCATCAAAGTGAATAAAATACTTAGGAGTAACCTTAACCAAGGGGGTGAAAGATAAATATACTGAAAAATATTAAACAATATAAAACAAAGAAATTTAAGATACAACTAAATTAGATATCCTGTAATAATGGGTTGGAAAAATAATATTGTTAAAATGTCCATAATAAACAAAGTGATCTATAGATTCAATGTGATCACTATCAATGGCATTTTTCTAATGGCAAGTTCCAATACATTATTCCCAGAAGCAGAAAAGGCAATTCTAAAATCTGCATACAAACACAAAAGAATAGCTAAAGTAGTCTTCAGAGAGAAGAAAAAAGTTGGAGGCATCACATTTCCTGATTAAAAATTATATTGCAATACTATAACAGTCAAGAAAAAGTATGGTCCTGGCACAAAAACAAACACAGAGAGCAAGGGAACAGAATTGAAAACTCTGAGATAAACTCACACATATACAGTCAACTCATCTTGGACAAAGACACCAAAATTATACAATAGGGAATCAGTTGTTTCAATAGAGGATGTTGGGAAATTTGTGTATCCACATGTAAAAGAATGAAATTGGATCCTTATTTTACATCATACACAAAAATCAACTTAAAAAGATTAAGGACTTTAACATAAGACCTGAAATTGTAAAACTCCTAGGGAAACAAATAAACAAACAAACAAAACATAGGAGAAAAGCTCCCTGATGTTAGTCTCGGCAATGATTTTTTGGATTCACAACAAAAGCAAAAATAAACAAGTAGGGCTACACCACACTAAAAAGTTTTTGTATAGTAAACAATCAAGAAAATTAAAAGGCAAACTACAGAATAGGAGAAAGTATTTGCAAATCATGTGTCTGATTATAGATTAATATTCAAAATATATAAGGAACTCATACAACTCAATAGCAAACACACAAATAGTCTGATTTGTTTTTAATTGGCAAAGGACCTGAATGTACATTTTTCTAAAGAAAATATTCAAAGAGAGATGTACCATTTTCATGGATTAGGAGACTCAATATTGTTGAGAAGTCAAATTCCTCAAGTTTATCTATAGTTTGAATACAATTCCAATCACAATTCCAACTAGCTTTTTATAGATATATACGGTATGGCTTATAATTTTTTTAGAGAATGCGAAAGTAACTAGAAAAGCCAAAATAATTATAAATAAAGAAGAACAAAGAGATCCCACACTATTCAATTTTAAGACTTACTAAATATGCAGTAATTGAGCACAGTAATGCTGAACATAAAGGAAGAGATAAATTTAAAAAGATAGAAAGCTCAAAACTAGATCAAAAGAAATATGGTGAACTTATTTTTCACAAAAGTACAAAGACAATTTAATGGAGAAAGAATAATCTTCCCACCAAATGGTGCTAAAAAATGGATACCATTTACAAAACAATAAATCTTGATATATGTCTTACATCTTATACCAATATTAAATCAATACAGATTATAGCCCTGAGTGTAAAAGGTAATGCTAAAAACTGTTTAACAAGAAAACAGGAGAAAATCTATACAACCTTGAGTCTGATTAGTTTTTTGATATGACTTCAAAAGCATGATTCATAAAAGAACATAAAACAAATTGGACTTTACCAAAGCTTTTAGTCTGTGAGAGACATTTTAAGAGAACAAAAAGACAAAACATAAACACTGAGAAAATATTTGTAAATCACAGATCTGCTAAAGGGTATATAATTTACTTTTTTTTGTAAAAGAAATATGTAAAATTAAAAAATAGAAGGCAAACCAATAAAAAGTTGTAAATCTGAATTTGCTCACCACCAAGGAAGATACACAATTGGAAAATGAGCATATGAAAAGATGCATAGATAATTAGTTATTAGGAGATTACAAATAGAACATATAATTAAATACCTCTACACACTTATTAAAATTGCTGAAGTCAATAAACTGACAATTATAAGTCATAGTGAGGATATAGAACCATAGAAACTCCTATCCACTGATATTTGAAATGCAAAATATAGCCACCAATTGAAAAAATAGTTTACCAATTTCTTATAAAGTTAAACATACATTTACCATATGACTGAGCATTACTAGTCCTTGGAATTTATCCAAATGAATTGAAAACTTTGGTTGGCTCAAAAACTTGTATGCCAATGTTTCTAGCACCTTTACTCATTTTTCCAAAAACTAAAAACAGCTCAAATATCCTTCAAAAGGTAAGTGGATAAACAAACTGTAATACACTCATTGAGTGAATTACTATTTAGAATGAAAAAGAACAAACTATTGATTTATGCACCAAAATGAGTAAATTGTAAGTGCATTTTGTTTATTAAAAGAAGCCAGACCTAAATGCCTAGATATTATATGATTCCATTTGTATTAAATTCTGAAAAAAACAAAACTATAGGGATGGAAAGCACATCAGTTGTTGCCAGAGGGAATTTTTAGGATGATGAAACAATTCCACATGGCACTGTGGTGGTAGATACATGACTCTGTGCAATTATTAAAATCCATAGAACTACACATTACTGCCTTTTACTGTATGTAATTTATTTTAAAATCCCCCTAAAATGTTGGGAGAATCTAGGATAGGATACATGTTTAAATGCATCTGTTCTGTAAATTTATGAAATAACCATACTGAAGGAAGCAAGAGGAAAGGAGGTAACCTAAAAAAACTTTGGAAAACCTTACTTTGCCCAGACAAAAGAGGAATATATATATATTTATTTTATATATATATTATATAATATATATATATATATATTATATATATATATATATAATATATAATATATATATATTCTAGTACTTTTCTAGTACTCTCCTAAAGTGTCATGGTCATGAAATACCAAAAAAGACCATCAAACTCTCACAATGGAGTATGTAAATAGGATGATTAAATGCAACATATGCTATCCTAGATTGGATCCTAAATACAAAAGAACATTAATGGAAAAACTGGCAAAATGTGAATAAAGTCTGTAGTTTAGCTTATAGATTTGTACAAATACCTAGCTGTGATAAATGTATCATGTCTATGTAAGATGTCAACATTAGTAAAAGCTAGATGAAAAACGTGTGAAAGTCTGTAGATGTCGTTTAGGATTAGTTTGATATTTCATTATTTGTTATTAATTTTAAAATTCCAATTTAGTTAACCTACAGTATTAAATTACTTTCAGGTATACAATATAATGACTCAACAATTCTATACATTACTGAGTGCTCATCATGATAAATGTACTCTTAATTCCCTTCACCTATTTCACCCATACCCCCAGCAACCATCCCTCTGGTAACCACCATCTGTTTGTTCTCTATAGTTAAGAGTCTGTTTTTGGTTTGTCTTTTTCTTTCTTCATTCCACATATGAGTGAAATCACAGGGTATTTGTCTTTCTATGACTGACTTATTTCACTTAGCATTATACCCTCTGGACATATCTATGTTGCTGCAAATAGCAAGATTTCATTATTTTTTGTGACCAGTATTCCATTATATACATATCAGATTTTCTTCATCCACTCATCTATTGGTGAACATGGGCTGCTTCCATAATTTGGCTATTGTAAATAATGCTGCAATAAACATGAGGGCGCATCTATCTTCTCAAATTAATGTTTTCATATTCTTTGAGTAAATACCCACTAGTGAAATTAATGGATCATACAGTAATTCTATTTTTTATTTTTGAGGTATCTCCATACTGTTTTCCACCTTGATTGCATCAATTTGAATTCCCACCAACAATTCATGAGGGTTTCTTTTTCTCCACATCCTTCCCAAGACTTACTGTTTCTTCTGTTTTTATAACTTTTCATAATATTTTCTTATATCCTTTATATTTCTGCAGTGTCAGTTTTTTATTTCTCCTCTTTCACTTTTGATTTTCTATTTTTTTTAATGAATTTGGCTAATGGTTTATCTTTCTCTTTCTCTATTTTTTCTTTCTCTATTTTTTTTTTTAATGAGTTTGGCTAATGGTTTATCAATCTTGTTGATCTGTTTAAGGATCAAACTCCTGGTTTCATTGATCTGTTCTTTTGTATTTTTTTTTTTTTTTAGTTTCTATTTCATTTATTTGTGCTCCAGTCTTTATTATTTCCTTTCTTCTACTGGCTTTGGGTTTTTGTTTGTTTGTGTGTTTGTTTGTTTTTTTAATAATTCCTTTAGGTAGAAGGTTAGGCTGTTTCATGTATTTCTTCTTGAGGTAAGCCTGTATTGCTATAAGCTTCCCTCTTAGGACAGCATTTGCTGTACCCCCAAATTTTAGACTGTTTTCATTTTCATTTGTCTCTACATATTTTTTAATTTCTACTTTGATTTATTGGTTGACCCATTTACTGTTTAGCAGCATGCTCTTTAACCTCCATGTATTTTTGCTCTTTCCAGTTTTTTTCTTGTGATTGATATCCAGTTTCACAGTGTTGTGGTCAGAAAAGATGCATAGCATGACTTCAATTTTTTAAAATTTGTTTGGGACTCATTTTCTGGGCTAATATGTAACCTATTCTGGAGAATGATCCATGTACACTTGAAAAGAATAGGTATTCTGCTGTTTTAGGATGGAATGTTCTGAATATATCTATTAAATCCATCCGGTCCATTATATCATTCAAAGCCACTGTTTCCTTGTTGATTTTCAGTTTGAATGATCTATCAATTGATATAAGTGTGGTGTTAAAGCAAAGTACTATTATTGTATTCCTATCAATTATTTCCTTTGTTATTAGTGGTTTTATGTATTTGGGCGTTCCTATGTTGAGTGCATAAATGTTTATAATTATTGTAGCTTCTTGTTGGATTGTTCCCTTTGTGATTACATAGTGTCTCTGTCTCTTGTTACGGTCTTTGTTTTA
This sequence comes from Lynx rufus, assembly GCF_022079265.1. NCBI lineage: Eukaryota > Metazoa > Chordata > Mammalia > Carnivora > Felidae > Lynx > Lynx rufus. Next base: position 28,398,229 of record NW_025814827.1, on the reverse strand, counting down.
AAGTCTACTTTGTCTGCTATAAGTATTGTTACCCCAGGTTTGTTTTCACTTCCATTTGCATGATAAATGCTTTCTATCCTTCACTTTCAATCTGCAGGTGTGTTTAGATCTGATGTGAGTCTCTTTTGGGCAGCATACAGATGGGTCTTGCATTTTATCCTTTTTGCCACCCTAGGTCTTTTAATTGGAATGTTCAGTCTATTTACATTCAAGGCAGTTATGATAGATTATGTACTTTATTATAGTTATATCGTTATTATTATTTTTAAGTAATAAATAAAATGATTATCTTCTATTGGAACTAAATAGGGGAAGTCCGTTTCAGTAAGAAAACTGATTTATTGCCTTTCACTTTTTGTTTTCCAATGATCTGACTACAGTAGGGAAGACAGAGTTAGGCAGACAGAGATAGGCAATAGTAAAACCAATTATAAAATAAAGCTATAATTGAGGATTTACTCTGTATTTAAGTATGAGAAATCAAAAACCTTTTTAATCAGTATCAATATACATTATCCAATATTAATAAGAATCACAACAGAAAGAAAATTGTTTCTTATCTGGTACCCGCTGGTGTAATTTTGATTCTGGAACACAGGCATTACAAAGTTCCCAGGAATTCAGCATTTTAGGGCTGGGATTTTACAGATTCAGTTCAAACACCTGTATGCATGGGAAGTTGAGGCTTAAAGAGAGGACATCATGGCTTCAGAATGGACAGGAGCTTAAAACAGTTTTATTGACTCCAAGTCCAAGTGGCTCTTTCACCAGCAACACCTGACAATTAGGCAATAATGAGGATAGACTACTCGGCTGTGTTTTACTCTGATGCCCTGTCACCGGGAGGCAGGGCTTTGGGATGCATGTATCAAGGGGTACAGTGGGACTAGACATCCTGTCTTGACAGTTCTTCCCCTTGGTTTCTGGTTGGTGACAAGGTATCATTATTGCTGATTTACAGTTGGTGAGTGGTACTCTGTTTTTATATATCTATACCAGACATCTATTGTTTTTGCCTGCTTAGTACACTTTGTCTCTTCCCTTGGTAACAGTGATTCTCTTTCCCTTTCTTTTGGGGATTGCTCCTCATTCACTCTCTACATTTCTGACAGGGCTGCTAGTCACAGTAACTTGCCCCTCCTGTCTGAGCTTGTCACTCAGGCCAAGAAAAGCAAAGTACTACACCTCCCTTGATACCTACTTCATGGCAGACAAGAATTCTTCCCAGGACTTTTCAGAATTAAAATTGAATGGATGGCTTTCTTCTTCCTATGTCATCATGACCCTTGTGCACATAACATCATTCCTCCTGTTGGTCATGCCTCCATGCTTTACTCTGTGAAGCAACCTAAGAGGTGGAGGCCAAGATGAAAGGCAGAAAGATAGGGAGTAGTATTGTGAATGTTATAATTTGGGTTCTCCAGGCGCAGACCCTGAGACAAGGATGGCAGGGAAAGTAGTTTAATAAGAAAGTAAAAGGAATACCAGGAGAAGAGAGTGGAAAGGTGAGAAGGAAGAAAAAAAAGCCAATAAAAAGAGAGCTGCGCAACCAGCTGTCACTGTGGATGATGCACCCACAAAATAAACTTTGTTTTTAATTTACAGTGGTGAAATAGATGCCTCCTGGACTGAGATGCATGTGTTGGCATTTGGAGAGCATTATCTCCCTGGCTCTGAGGGAAACTAAATCCTAAAGAGAAGATTGCTCAGTAATGGAATCAGAACAAGAAGGCTAAACCACTGGATTCCAACACCCAAGGGGTCCAGGCCTAGTAAGCAGGAACAACCATCTCCATACTGGAGAATATGTGCTCTGGCCCCAAAACCCTGATTCACTGAACCAAGGAGCCCAGTCATATTTCCCTTAGGAAGCACTGAGTGGGCAGGTCCCATTTTGCCTCACAAACCCCGTAAATTCCTTTTTTTTCTCTTCTCTCTCCCCCCTGCCCCTCTCTCTGTCACATTCTAAGAATCCCCAATAATTGGAGTTTACTATGCATCTGGCACTCTAAGTGCTTAACATGCATTATCTCAATTAGCTATTTTTCCAAACAGTGTTATGACTCGGATACTACTAGTACTGTTCTCTAACAGATGAGGAAACTGACGCCTAAGAGGATGTCCAGCATCCAGCATGTGGTTATGTACTGATTAATGCTCTGGGGTATTTTGTTAGGTATCAACAGCACTCTCTATCATCTTCCTTAAGCATTAACTCTCACTTTTACTTTTCATTCTACCTTTTTTCTTTCTCTCCCAAATTCAATCTCCTCTTCTACTCCTAATATGCCCCATTTTACGCAAAGTAAGTTGTGAATAGCATTTAGTATAGAGTCTAAAGAGGCTCAGTGTTGAGATAGGTCTGCTTTTACCAAAAGCCTTTTAAACTAAGGCAAGTGGCTTCAGCCCTCTAAGCATTTTTTCTATCTCTAAGTTGGACCCAGTGCTTTGCAGAATCCATCTCACATATCAACTAAAGTCACAAATAGGGAAACCATTTGTAAACTGGAAATTGCTGTAAATATTGTGTTGTGAAGTGGAAGAAGGCATGTATGGTAATATAGGAGGGGTGGAAGATGTAGTAAGCCAGGACTTAGATGGCCCCATTCCAGGTTGGGAGAGCAAACAAAACAACTTGTGGAACAGGGCACAGAATATGCAAGCTAGAAAGGGGTTTAGAATTGCGGAGGTTTGAAAAGGATCTGCTAAAGTGTTTTTAGAAAACTGTTGACTAAGTAGTTTATCAATCCTCATGTTTTCAACCTGCACACAAGTTTCATGCTCTGCAGCATCTTGGCAAATGCTTTCGTTAATTACCCACTAATTATAACATCATTGAATGGCTACACTGAGGCAACCATATAATTATGGAGCAAAAAGCTCTGAGCAATTACAAGGCTGAGCATATTGGTTGATTACAATAAATCCCCAGCTCATTGTTGATATTTGTCACCTGCTTAATGTTCCTAATCTCTTGATGCATGTGATAAACCATGTGCAACACAAGAAGCAGGGCCTTTGGAGAGAAAGTCCAAATTAAGGGAGAGATAAAAACATATATGTAATGAATTGGAAAATGTGTTCACTTTTGTTTGTCCGGCCAACATAGATCGGGTAAATGCTCTAGTGGTCCTTGCCCTCTAGGACCTCCTAGTCCGTGAGAGGAGTCTTATATGCACATTATAATGAGTTAGAAATGGTAGAGGTGGATATGGAATGCTACAGGAGCCTAGAGGAACCAGTGACTTGATGGAACACTGGAGAAGACTCCAGAAAATTTTCACAGATGAGATAATATTTGATGTCTATTTTGGATTGATGAAAATATTGCCAAGTGTTCAGAGGAGAAAGGGAGTCTTTGAGAACATTTAGTTTTCATAAAGGCCGTTAGTATAACACACACACAGCAAAAACACACATAGAAAGAAAATTATAATCTTTTTTTGTATCTCCTGAAAATAACATGCCAGCTTCAAGTAAGCAGAAGCAGTTGATCTTGATAGTTACAAATGGGGAGGAAATCTAACATGAGGACCACCAAGAAAGCTCATTTTTAAGTGGTTTGATTCTCTGTACCACACCCAGGTTCCTCAAGCAACCCCTTTGTGTTTCTGGAAGGATCTTATGTAATAACTTCTCTTGGCAAATCCTTTAATTGACCTTCAGTCTGAGAACAACAAGAGAGACTTGAATCAATTGGGGAAGGGGGAAGAAGTTGTAAAATGTATCTAGGTAACCGGAGAAAAATTATTCTACATTCTCACATTGCCTTCAAGAGAGCATTGTTTGTAGTCTCCTATATTTCCTCCAATCCTAAAACTTCTTAAAGTGCCTCAGGTATTTCCATCCTAATCATTTTCTTAGAGAAAGATTGTAAATATTTTAAAACATTGGACTGACATTTTCAGTATATGGTAGATGGATTTCTCTGAAATTTTTTTCAGATCCTGTAGGACAAAATAAAAAATTCAGCTACTATTTAATTAATATTTGCCTTTAATATATGATCATTTCACTGAGGAAACTGAAAATTAGTAATTGAACGTATTATATATCTTAGAGCTATGTAAGTAGATTTTTCACATAAAAAAATTGAACACATGGCAAAGAAAAGTGACAGTTTCCTTTGAGACACCATGACAACATCTGTGTACTGTGTTCTGCACAGAGTGGTATTTAATAAGTGTGTGTTGGCCGATTTAGAAATTTGAGACACTATCTTGGTAGAAATGTGTCTATAGTTGTAAGAGATTAGATTGGGGACAAGGGAGGCAAAACACTACCGGAGAATTCTGTACACAGCCAAGGACATTTTATTTGAAAGGTAATCCATTTTATCAAGCTCTTTTTCTACACAGCATTGGAGAGTACATGCTCTCTGCTAAACTACTGCCCAACCTGACTGTCCTGTGTGAAGAGCTGATGCTCTCCATGGGAAGGGAACATTTCCAGTTGAACCTTTCAAACCATTCTCTATTCAGATGCTTTTAAGAAATCCACCAGTTTCCTTAAGCATTCCTTCAATTATTTTGAAAAATCTCTTGTTGACATTTGGAGGGAAATCAATTTTATAAAATTATAACTAAAAAATGAAGAGTTTACCATTGTTTTATCACAGCCTAGACCTCTTTAGAAGCCTTTATGGAACACTGTGTCTAGCAGGGTCCTACAGAGTCCACTTACTCAACACACTCTTTTTTTATTGTTTTGAAATTTGTATATTTAGCCTCCCATTTCTACCAATGAGATTTAAATTATGGTCATTACACTTTTCCTACATGTATTAATATATTTTGAAATTGGGCAAGCAATGCCTGACCTACTATATATACAGAACATAGTACAACATATTCCATACTCATGCTCACTAACTGGATATTTACCGTATTTGGTTAAGATCACCATTCATGTATTCAGTTTCTCATTTATAAAACTGCAATGCAGATATCTACCTAGCCCTACAAAAGAGAAAAAAGGATACAAGGACTTTAAAAGAATTTTGTAGATTTTAAGCTCTCTACGCAGGCAAGCAATTGTCATCGTTGTGAAAGATCTTCAGGGGTGCCAGGGTGGCTCAGCCAGTTAAGCTGCTGACTTGGTTTTGGCTCAGGTCATGGTTTGTGGGTTAGAGCCTCACATTAGTCTGCACTGGCAGCACAGGCCTGCTTGAGATTCTCTCTCTCCCTGTCTCTCTGCCCTTCCCCTTCTCTCTCTCTCCCCGAAAACGAATAAGCATTAAAAAAAAGATCTTCAGTGAGTACAACAGAAAAACATGTGCCACTACTTTATATTTGAGCCCCTCAAAACAGCTAAAACAATGCCCCACCTGTGGAAAGGGGGATGCTTAAGTCAAAAGTAACAGACTTTCAGTACCTTTCCTAGTGTGGTACAAACTCTAGGCCAGTCTGCCTGGCCATGCAGAGCCTCTTGCTGAAGACACTACATCATCTTTTCAAAAGGATTTAATTAAATAATTATTTGATTTAATCATTGAATGCTTAGGCTCAAAGGTCATTAAGTGCATTCATCTCTTTCTAAGTAGGGCTGCTTAGAAAGGTGTTAAGTAAATATGATTATAAATCACAATTATATATTCTAGCTTTGGCATGAGTATGAAGAGTGAGTGCATAGAATCACTAGGACTGTGGTCCAGTGCTGGATTCTCATTCTTCTATTTACTATTTTTATCTACATAGCATTAAAACACATTGTCACATACAGATCCATATGACATCCATATGCCATTATGTCTATAGTGAATAGAATATCCTAACGTATAAAAAACTTTGAAGAAACATAATGAGAAAAGTAATATTTTCTATGTTCCAGAATGAAACCCTTCTGGATCAGGAGGTACCATTGGTCTTCATGGTTTAATCTTAAAGATGTTTCCTTGAATACTAAATTATTTTTAGGATATAAATTGGGACTTGCATAGCCCCAACGGATCATCCCATATATATGAGCATCCTAAATCATGTAACATTATAACACCTGGGACTTAGTCCACTGTTGAACAAGTCCAATCTACTGCTACATCAGGGCAATATTCATCCTAACTCTGAAGGATATTCTTGGGAATTTTTTTTCCTGCAGATCCAATGTTCATAGCCTGTCAACGGGAGCCGCAGGGACACTGGGATTTCACTCAGTTCAGAGAGTTACCACAATGCAAGATGAATACTGTGTATAATAAATAACTCTTTTTCATTACAAAAGAGGAAAGCATGAAAAGATAAGAGGAGAAGTTGTGGGAGAATTTGGGATCAAAGAAGAGAATATTGGCTTTGCTTGAAGCAGGCGGCTCATTTGGCTGTGCTTAAGGAAGCTGTATCTGGTCACCTGATGTAAAAACATCTTAATAACTAATAAAAAAAATAAGTAGTCCTCATGATGAAAAATAGTCAAAAAGAATATACTATTTATACTCTTTACCTGTGAATTTTCAGGTGTTGGATCTAAAGTTCCTGTGTTATTCCTACTCTGTGTGAGGTATTTTGGCAAGACTGTTCAAGTCATAAAAAATGGCTACTGCCACTCTTGCATTTACTTTGACATTCTCAATTAGTTTCCATGCTTTATAAATAAATGTAAGTATAAAGGCATGTATCTAATTACAAGGGAATAATATCAGGTCTTAAACATAATAACTAGGGTTTGAAGAAATATGAAATTGAAAAGTTTATATGTATTCATTAGAATGAGGAAGTATTTAGTGTTAATGTGACATTTGCCAATGAAGCAGCATTATCTGAAAAGTAATTCTCTAGGGACTTTATTTTTACAAAATTCCAATCGAAGTTGTTGGCCAACATGGCAATGGTCAACCCCTATATTCCATGTGGTATGTTTTGCTCCATATGAGGATAGGCTTAAAATATGTATCTTTGTTTATCTGAAGACTCTGACACCTATTTTACAATATTTGTCCTCCCACCCCTTTAGAAAAGAGTATATGTGCCACAGATATCACACAAAGTAAGTATTCATGTGGACCAGATGTGCAGGCCCTGGCTATACTAAGAATCATGTCTGTGAATAATGGTAACTCTTCTATTTTCTATTCCCTCCTTTAGAAATGGTGGCCAACATGTCTTCGATTGATGTTTCCAAGTAGCCACTTGAATGTGATCATATCAGTTTCCTTTTCCAAGCGGAGACCAACACTGTCAGCCTTCCGTTCTATTTCCCCAAACTCATGGTGTGCAAGCATGCCTGTATCAATTCTTTGAACAGACATGAACTCAGAGCTGTACTACATGGCTGGGTAAGGGTAACAGGATGAATAAAGCATGGCCATTACCCTGCATGAGCTTTGAGTCTAAAAGGTAAATGTGCAAAATGGTCAACATTATATAAAGCAAATTAGGTCACTTGTTCTAGGAGATTAAGAAGAGACAGTGTGGTCCTTCAGAAGAGTAAGGTGAGATAAGGTTTTGGCATGGTGAAGTGGGGGAGGAGTGGAAGAGGAGGTCAAGGTGAAGAATATTTAGGAGAACACAGGATTTGAAGTGATTCTTAAGAGAATACAATATTTCATGTGGGAATCTTGGCCACTATTTAGATGCAGACTAGGGAAAGGATTATGTATTATAAGCATGTTTGACTTTTTTAGGGTGATCAACCAGTATGTCTTACCCAGGAATGAGGGTTTCCTCAGGATGCCAGACTTTCAGTATTAAAATTGAGAGTCCCAGGCAAACCAGTCACCCTACATTTCCTACTCTTTCACCAGGGCACCCAAATGATTTAAGGATGGCCAGCTAATTTCATCAATTGAATTTTTCCTTAAAGTGTCTCCTCCTCTCTTTCATCACTTTCACATTTTCTTTTCATAATTTCTATAATTTCTATAGAATTTCTATAGAAGTTTCTAGAAATTTCTATAATTTCTTGCCTGGATTACTCCAAAAACCTTCTATCCATTCTCCTCTTTGATGATAGAATGATCTTTCCAACATAAAAGTCTGGTCATGTAACTTCCTGCTTAGAATTCTTCAATAATTCTTCAATACCTTCAGGATAAAATCCAATTTCTTTAGTGTGTATAATAATCATGTAGAAGAGGTTCTTTAAAAAGGCAAATTCTCATTCATTCATTTACTGATGCTTATTAATTCAACAAATAGGATTTGAGGATCCTATATGTCAGAGACTACACTAGGAACTGGGGTTAAAATGGTGAGCAAAGCAGATAATACACCTATCCTCATTTTGAACACATCCTAATGGGGTGGGAGCAGACAATGAACAAATATGTATCCAGTGCAATGTGAGGTAGTGATATGCTGTTAGGCTTTCAAAGAAAACAAAGGCAAATAAGAAAATAGAAGGTGGGTATAATTTTAGATAGTGTGGCCAGGGAGTCTTCCTGAGTGATGTCCCTGAGTGACATCTAAGTAGAAACACAGTCTTGGGACTATTTGGGAAAAAGAATGTTCTAAGAAGAGAGAACAAGTACAAAAATCCTGAGTTGGGAGACTGTTTGATACCCTCAAGATAGTAGTAATCTCACATGTGACAGGAAAGGAGTGAGCATGAGAAGATTGACAGGAGGCAAGAAGAGAAGGCAAGCCAGGAGCCAGAGCATCAAGAGATTCATAGGCCATTTTAAGGGCTTTTGATTTCATTCCAATGAGATGGTCAGCCACGCAGAGTTTTGTGCAAAGTAGTAACATGATTTGTGTTTTAAAAAGGTCCCTCAAGCAGCTGTTGTGCAAAGAGACTATTAGAAGAATACAATCAGGGAAACCATGTAGGGGGCTATTTATTGTAGGCAAGAAAATGATACTGGATTGGCACATGGTGGTATCAGAGGTGTTTAAGAATTAGCAATGCCCAGGCCTCACCCAACACCTCCCTCGAGCAGCCATACTTCACTACTTGTATGCTTTGCTCACATTTCTATGTGTTGTTGACTCTGCCAGTAATTCCTTTTTTCTCTCCACATTGCCTTGTACTGGACACTTCACCTTTTTAAAAGGAATCACCTCTTTCAAGAAGTCATTCATAGTTCTGGTTTTGGGTTTAATATCCTGTCTGTGCTGCATGGCACCTGTACTTAATTTACATACTGGTTGTGACTGTTTTACATGTCTGTTTACGCACTGCCCAATGGTCCTACTTATTTTCAATCTCTGAATCTCTCCTTTCCTCCCTCTTTCTTTCTCTTTCTCTTACACACACACACACACACACACACACACACACACACACACAGTCTACCAGAGATATGATTCCTTTGAGGGAAGTGACTGACACACAGTAAATACGAAATACATCTTGTGTTGACTAAATAAAGTAAGGAGCTCAAAATCAAAATGAAAAGACCAGAAATCAGGCACTACTTGGAAAGGCATTATGAAAACAAGGACATTTGATCAATGAACTCCATTCATTCATTCATTCATTCAGTGTACAGTGTTTAGTACCTACTATATGCAAATATGCAGACACATACTAGATGTTGGAGATACAATGATAATGGGACACAATCAGTACAGAAGAGTGCATTATCAAAAATGCCTAAAACTAACAAACAGGATGCACAAAGGCTCATACATTGTGAAATAATCCCATATTATACTTTGCAGAAACTATCACTTCTGCAGCTACACTTCAATGATTAAACAGAGTAAAAATTTAAAAATGTGTAAGAAATGTTCTCTATTCCAAAGGTTACAGACAGAAATAATTTTGATAGGAACCATGGAAATGTATAATTAATTATGAGTGACATGAAAGCACCCCAATCCAGGTCAGCAACAACCTATACAATAAAGTGCAGGCTATAACAGAATCAGCATGTGCCCAGTATAATTCTATAGCATAAAGTACTGATGACAGATACAGAGAACACTTGTTCTTTATGTATAGACACTATAAAAATCCAAAAGCAACTTATATGCCAGGTGGTTTGCAGCAAATACCACCTTCTTATAAAAAAAAACAATACAAGATGGATGAGAAAATCATGGGGTGAACCTAGGATAAGGCAAGCTCCCCAGTGCATGGCCAATCACCCAGGAGGCATTGACCTTTCTCTTCTCACTGTGACCATGCTTTGCAGAAGGATGATGCCCTTCTACTACCCACACTGTCCAATTGTTTGCAGCTGGAATAGATAGCTTAATTACTGACACCTACAAATTCAGGGGCCAATTCTCATGGGGATTTCTGAAACCACTCAGCTACAGATGGAAGAAAGGAATATGCTGCAGGGTAAAGAACTGCTTGGGTTAGAAAGCATCAAGGCAATCATGCATGCTGTGAAAACCATAATGGCATACTGTTCCTGTCTGTGGCTGCTAAGACGATAATTAATAGGAGCCAAAAGGTGATTGTAGTCTCTGAGAATTGATTATTGAAGGACTAAAAATTCAGGGCAGTGTATTGGTTCAGAGCCACCTTCAGACTCAAACAACCTTGATTCCAATTACAGAGCTTTGTGCTTTTCATTAACTGGGAAATCTTAAAACTATTATCTTCTCTATTTTTTTTCTAGTAATGGTCTTTAATAGCATTATCAAAATTGACCAACATTATTTCCTCCAGGTAACAATCAAAATTCCTTAAAATCTAGAGTCTCTTTCTAGCTCATTTTTCATCCATTTGTAATATACAATATTATAACATATTTTTATACCTTTTTTCCTTTCACCTCCTTTCATTTGTTCTCATAGCTATTCTTTCAATGCAAAAACAAAACAAAAAAACAAAAACAAAAAACAACAAGAAAAAAGAAAACACCTAGAAGTAATCATGTGGACAAAGGACTTTCAAAGCAACTGAATTCAGAACCCTCACATTCAGTAAATGACTAGTAGAGAAATTTCAAAAGTCCATGTCTTCCTCACTGTTTTTGTAAACACCTTATAACAAAATCCAACACCATCTATCAAACAAAAGTGAGAAGTTATTGATTTTATATTAAATCTACTACTGGAAACTAACCTCTACCTCAATTTTGGTACCGGTACTGGTGGAAAGGGCATCTATCACTATGTCCCAATTTCACTGTTTTATTCTATTTCAGACATTCTTCCTGATGCTCAACTGTTAATTTCAGATTATTGGCTAACATTTATTAAGTCTTGATATCATGTAAGTGATTCTTTATCTTTTTGAACAGTTGTGTAGGAATGGAATAAAATTGTCATAATGGAAGAACACTGGATATGGATTACAAAAGCTATTAGAAATAGAATTAATAAAGCATGATCTTCAGTGCTCACTATATGTCAGGTACTATGCTTAAGTGGTTATATTTAGTAAATTTTAATTCTTGCTCTTCTATTTATTAGTTTTGTATAATTGAACAACTTTTTTACATTCCTTGGGACTCAACCACCTTCTATCAAAATGGTATACTAATTACTCTCATATGGGGTTATTTTGAGAACTAAATGAGATTTAAAAAAATGCAAAAGCATAATGCCTGGAGTGGAATAGGTTAATGATAAATGATCATTTTAGAGGTACCTGGGTGCCTCAGCTGGGTAAGTGTCTAACTCTTGATTTAAGCTCAGGTCACGATCTCACAGTTCGTGGGTTTTAGCCCCGCAATGGCATAAAGTACTGTCAGCACGGAGTCTGCTTGGTTTTCTCTCTCTCTGCCCTTTACCCGCTGGTTCTCTCTCTCTCAAAATAAATAAATAAAATTTAAAAATATGATCATTTTAAACTAGGCATCAAGAACTTACCCTTTTAACATCAGAATAAGAAAAAACATAATAATGTTCTGTCTCTGGTTGTTTGTTTTAAAACTGCGTGTCTCATACCATCCAATGAAGGAATATGTCAAAACCAAGAGCAGGGGCTGGCAAGGGAGGGAGAACCACCGCCCTCAATTTAGAGAAGTACAGAAACTTCAGGAGCTGTGAACACTCAGGGGCTTGATATTATTTCTAGTAAGTGATGCAACTTAAGGGCATGGCCAACCTGTGAGTCATAGGAGAAAAAAAATACTTAATCCTTTTAGAAGTTTGAATATAACACTCTGTGGCTATAAAGAACAGAGAGTTTTCTGCTATTTAAGAGTATATGACAGATCTTTGCTCAAAGATATTTGTTGATGGAGGTAATGAGATAGAAACTGAATGAAAACAATGAAAGACTCATATTAATATTCACTAGATTACTCTTGAACTACTCTTTCCCTCAAGTTGCTGCTTCAAAAAAAAATCACATCCTTTACCATTTCCCTCTGTCTCTCATCTCTTATTCTTTTCCTTTAGAAAGTAGTCACTGCGTTCATGACCTTTTCCTCAGTCATTCCTCAAGGTAGCTCCTACCTCCCTTTTACTCCTCATACATTACTTAATGACTTTATAATTGCTAAACCTAAAGGATATTTTATGACCTGGGAATGCTTGACATTTCAAGCTGTTGATCAGCCTTTCTTTGAATGCTCCCTTTCTTTATAGCCTATGCATTCTTCTTTCCTGGTTCTCATGTTTATGGCAACTCAAGCACTTCTTGCCCTGATGGCCACATAAATGTTGCTGAAAGAGGAGAGTTCATGTTCAGCAGTTTCTAGAAGGAAACCTCTTGCCTACCCCAGCTGTGAGTGTCCTAAGGAGTTGACTAGGTAGATTGAAAAGGACTTTCTCCATAAAACCAATATCACCTGACACATTCACTGAACACAGCTTGCAGCAAAATATTGTCATCTATGTCAATTCCCCATTTAGACCAAGGCAGGAGCATTTACATGCCAGCCAGGGAACAGCCTACAGTGTAGTAGTCCCTGTAGACAGCAGTAGGAGTAGTGATGGGCAGACTGTGGAAAAGGGTGGATTGTGTATGTGAACTTCACTAAGGTGGCTAATTCTGTCAAATACATCAGTGTGTGAGGAATTCTATGAGAGGTCAGCTGTCAAGGGAAGTTTACACATCATTCTCTCACCCTATGAGGGAATCATGTAAAGAGATGTAGCTGAGAGACAGATACCAAATTAATTTACTGTATGTAGGAGTGCAGGCCAAGGTGACATCTCTCACATTAATGATGTGCATTCCAATAGCACTGCACACTGCCTTTAAATATAGTATTCCAGCAAGGGGGAATGACTTTAATTTTAGAAAAAAGGACAAATGTCCTATGGCCCAGACTATCCATAGAACAATCATGCTGCAGATGCGGTTATATTTAGGAGGAGGTGATACGGTGTTTCTACTCGTAGTGCTACCAAAAATACTACCAAAACAGAAAATGGCAGGTTTCAATGTATTTCTTAATTTAAAGATTTTCATTACAAGTATATATCTCTAGTCCAAATCTCCCTCCAAGTCCCCACTTCACTAAAAATAGCCAAAATCAATATGTACTTTGAGTTCCACTTCTCCCCTCATTTCCATGTATACACACACACATATATATGCACATATGTATATATATATATATATATATATACATAAATATATATACACATACGTGTATATATACATACATATATATACACATACATATATACACACACATATGTATATATATGTGTATTTGTACACATACATATATACATACACACACACTCAATTAGAAGATGAGTTTATGGACTCATTTTTCTTGCAAATTTTTATTTAAATTCAAGTTAGTTAACATACAATGTAGTATTTGTTTCAGGTAAAGAATTTAGTGATTCAACACTTAATACAACACCTGGTGCTCAGCACAAGTGTACTCCTTAATGCTCATCACTTTTATCATCCATCCATCCATCCATCCATCCATCCATCCATCCAAGTGGACTCATTTTATAAATGATTTTTTAACTAACTCAGGCCCATGTTATCTCTGACATATATGAGCATGGTCAGGAATGCACAGTGGTACTTCAGTATGTGCAAATTCCAGGTAAGCTTAAAAACGATTCTCTGCTCTGAACTCAACCTCTAGCTCTTACGCTGACACCTGTACTTGAGCTATCTTTATGATTTTCATGTCCCAGCAACTCCTGTAGGATTCTGTAGTATCCCCCAAAGACTGGCCACACCTCTGAGTGATGGCCAGCTTTTGGTTTCCTTGGATGTTTCTCTCTCTGCTGGCCAATGTTTATCTTTTCAGAACCTTAACACACATCCTGAAGTCCTCACACCAGCCTCTCTGGAGGCCAGCAATGTCATCCAGGGAAGGCTGACCTGGCTGGCTTCTCTGTTCTTCCTACTTAACTGCTCCATGTAGGTCCCACAGGTTCCAGATACCTCCTAAGATAACATATTACAGGGAAATTGGCTTATTACAAATTTTTGATGAAAGTCAGGATCAGAAATCCAAGAAGATATTAAATGTGCTAGGCAGTAGGCTGTAAAGACAGTGATTTTCTAGCATGTTGGAAGAAGACATTCTGTGCCCTAGATGCTCTTTCTCCTTATATAGCAATCTTCTCATGCCCAGGATGAAAATGTAGTACAATGACACTGACTTTAGCCCAAAAGAAGACCAAGCTGTTTCTCAAGCACACTATTCAATGGAAACACATAGACTGTGTAAGCTCTTAATGAATGATGCTGCAATACCAAAGTTTAAAATGACTGTAATATAGTAAGAACTCAACTTGTCAGGACTTTCAAGGCCCTATCTTATAAAGAGAATGTCACCTGCATGCTGTGTGCCCTCCTTAGGTTCCCTGGAGACCAAGAAGTTACACTGAAATTTGCCGAAATGTTCTCCTCTGTGTGGCTCCCTTCTGATTTGAGTTGGTAAATATGGCTAATTAAATCAGAAAACCTATCTTCCAATGCACAAATGTGTGGCTTCAAACCTTAAATCTACAGCCCTCACATAATGTTGTGGAAATTCAGAAGGGCCAAAAAAAAAAGCCAACTATTCAGCATGGCCTCCAAGACTCTCCACAATAACATTTAAACCTGTATCTTTAGCCTTGTCACCCACGACTTTCATGGTTGTATTTTCTGCTTCAGCTGAGTGGACTTATGAATTGCTATTGATTATCCTCCTCATCTGTCCACATTTGTGCCTTTGCTCCACTGCTCTCCTGGTGGACCACCCTTATGTCCACATCTAAATTTCCAAGTACCTCAAGTCCCATATAAGATGCTACCTTCACGAATCCTTGGTTATTCTTCCCCAATGTATATTTATGCCTCTTTCTCTGATGAACGCTTAGGACACTTTATTAATTTTTTTTCATTTTCCTAATTTGTCTTTTGCTTTTATATTACCATCTTGAGCCTCTTGCTAATTTCCACTGAATTATAAGACTTAAATTCAGCATTGGTACTTAGGGATAAAAATGTATGGGCTAATTTAAATTGCATATTTTCAAAAGGGGAGAAATCCCTTTTTATTTCATGATTTAAAAAAGTTTTTTAATGTTTATTTATTTTTGAAGAGACAGAGAGAGACAGAGCATTAGCAGGGGAGGAGCAGAGAGAGAGGGTGACATAGAATCTGAAGCAGGCTCCAGGCTCGGAGGTGTCAGCACAGAGCCCACTGTGGGGTTTGAACTCACGAACCATGGGATCATGACCTGAGCCAAAGTTGGACACTTAACAGATTGAGCCACCCAGGTGCTCCAAGAAATCCCTTTTAAAACATAGAAGGAGAAGCTTCAATAAAGCCAGTAGCAGTGGTTCAAAAACTTTAGTGGGAAAAGCCAAAGGGAACTTGTTTTTTGAAGTCTGTGATAAGTTCAGAAAGTTGTGTTTTTAACAAGCAACTTAAGTAATTCTGATGCAGGTGGTCTGAGTGCCACACTTGGAGAAACACTGCCAGAAAGAGCATACGATTGCCAAAGGAAGCAAAGACAGG
This sequence comes from Lynx rufus, assembly GCF_022079265.1. NCBI lineage: Eukaryota > Metazoa > Chordata > Mammalia > Carnivora > Felidae > Lynx > Lynx rufus. The sequence goes on along the minus strand of NW_025814827.1, from coordinate 28,382,457 downwards.
TGGTAGCCAATGTGTATAACCAACAGTTATCCATAATTTAAAACTTAACTAGTTCTGGCTTTACAGTACAGAAAGCTGCTCCAAAGTATAGAAGTGGTTAGCTGTAAACAATAAAAATCTCATCATTTAACAAGTGCAGTGGGGGCACAAGGGTGGCTCAGTCGTTAAGCGTCCGACTTCAGCTCATCTCACAGCTTGTGAGTTTAAGCCCTGCATCAGGCTCTGTGCTGACAGCTCAGAGCCTGGAGCCTGCTTCTGATTCTGTCTCCCTGTCTCTCTGCTCCTCCCCTGTTCGCTCTCTCTCTCTCTCTCTCTCTCAAAAATTAATAAACATTAAAAAAATTTAAAAAAAACAAGTGCAGTGAAGGGAAATTACACCGGACAATTGTTCTACACAAATTGAGAAATGAACATGTAGAACTCTTTTAGGAAAAAAAAAAATGAAATAAACTTTACTGAACTGACTCTACTGGCTTTAAGAATGGAAGACTTAAATATCACATAGGTACTATGTAAAAAAAAAAACGTACTCTGAAATAGTAAATACAAACATTAAGTCACGTAATATCAATCTAGAGCTTAAGATAATGTACCACAAATTATAGAAAGAGTTTAAAATGTAGGAAGTGATCAAAATGTATAAACATTAACTGCTTGCAAAAGATGTATCTAATTGTACAGAGTTGTTTGTCTTTTCATGCCCTGATTTTCTGTAATTTAAATATATATTTACCTTGAAATAAAACTTATAAAATATGTTACAAGCATAGTTTAAGCTTCCTCAAGCTTAAAGAGCTTCTTTTTTTTTTTTTCAACGTTTATTTATTTTTGGGACAGAGAGAGACAGAGCATGAACGGGGGAGGCACAGAGAGAGAGGGAGACACAGAATCGGAAGCAGGCTCCAGGCTCCGAGCCATCAGCCCAGAGCCCGACGCGGAACTCGAACTCACGGACCGCGAGATCGTGACCTGGCTGAAGTCGGACGCTTAACCGACTGCGCCACCCAGGCGCCCCTTAAAGAGCTTCTTAATGGGAGTAAAATCACATTAATAGCAATAGATTTCATATTGTTCTTATTCCTCTTCTTTCAAAGGACTTCCAGTTCCATGGCAAAGTCTTCACAACTGCTTCTGGGAGATTTCAGGAGGTATCATGTATGCTCAGAAAAAGATCTTCTTTTATTATGCACAGATGCTGAATTGCTTGGCGTCCTCCAGATTCTGCTATGTGTGCCAAGTAACTATCATCTCTTGTCAGTTATCACTGAGTACCTCCTAGTCCACCAGACACTGTAATTTCCTTCTACAGTCGAGTCATTGGCACCACTAAGATGCTAAACCTCCATGGTGTTCTTTAGCAAAATGGAGAAGGCTGCTTCCCTCTCCTTTGGTCTATGCTGCATTATAGTACACTCTGATTCTGTAGCTTAAGATTGACAATTTATAATTTTTCAGTCCTTTTTGCTTACAAACGCTCTAATTTTCATAAAACTTAGATATGAACCTAAAGATGGCTGGGCCAAGAAGCTACTACAAATTACATACATACCCATTGCCTTCCCGAATACACACCTACTGTATGTTGTTCCAAAAACTTCTTATTTCTTATGTGAGTGAGCTTCTCTTGATTCTCCATTACCATCTATGTCCAATTTCCTTTACAATCCAACAAAGGATGGTGCTACTTGAGTAAGAGTTATGTTGTTTAAATTAAGAATTCTACTTTTACAGTGAAAACACGCTCAAGTGGGAAAAGTGATGTATCATAGAAAGTATAAGCATCATACCTATAAAAAGCTAGGGTTTTTTTTTTTAGGAATAAGAGCTTAATCCAGAAACTACAAACTTCCTGGTAGATATTTATATAAATTATGTGGAAAGTAGTGGAAATAAAAGAATTTCTATAAGATTTAATCAAGATTGCAAATTGGTAAATTTTTTTGTTCGGCCTACATTGTATTTATAATTAAAAAAATAACTAAGAGAATAATTAAACATTACAAATAATGATAGCTTTAAGTAACACATTAATGTAACACATTTAAGTAAGCACATTATTAAGGGCTTACTATATAGGGCCTTACATGAATGTTACTCATTTAGTCCTCACACAATCCTACAAGGTAGACAGTGCCACAACTATGCAGGTCATCATAACAACCATGATTCATTCTTCATAGACTTTGAGACAGCACTATTCTGAGCTCCATTTTCAATTGAGAAAACTGAAACATGGAGCAGTAGAGTAACCCCAAAGAGTCACAGACTACTATTCAAATGCAGGGTCTCAGGCTCTAAAACATGCCCTGTGCTATACTGCCTCTGAAATCATAATTTCACATTACAACATCTATTTTTGGCTCCTGTGGAAAAATGAGATGATCTGGTGACAAAAGCGCTTCATGTTGTCATAATGTCTGCTCCTCTGCAACAGCACTTGCACATAACCATTTTAGCACAGTCCCTTCCTCTCTGTTGTCTCCTTGACAGGGAACACTTTAACATTATATTTGCCTTGTTGCTCTTCCTATAAGAGAGTTGAAGGGAAAGTGAAAGGTTTCTCTTATACATGTCTCTAACCCACAAGATATTTCAAGAGGGCCTGGGATTCTATCAGCCCTCCTTTATACACTGTGTCACCACTGGCCCTATACATATGAATTTTTGAATCTAGATCTAAGTTTTCAAATCACAACCTATAAAATAACAGCAAATCTCAAAATTATACCTGTAGCTTTACTATTTTCAGTTCCACTTCAAAGTAGTAGAATGGATAGATTTTGATCACAGGCCTTGGATTCGTCAAACCTAATTTAAATATAAGCTGCACCACCTATTAGTTGTGTGACTTAGAATAATTAAATTTTAAGCCCTGAGCCTCAGTTTCTATTGCTCTACAGTGTGTCTAATAAAATAAGTATGTTCAACCCATCCACACTCACTGAATGCATAAACAATTAGGTGAATGAAAATGTATAAAATGCTAAACAAGTTCTGCTATTTTGTATTATTTTTCTGCATTAACTCTTGTTTTCATGTCTGAGTCTTAGATACTTTAATAGGACAAATAAAAGAACTGATATTAATCATTCAAAGCTATCTATATAGTGATGATTTTTCCCTTATAATTTGAAATCAGGATGCTGCGAGACAATGGTTAGGTGATTTGCTAAAGCTGCACTTTTCTTTGATCTGTCAGTGCTAAAGGCAAAGATCCTCCTGCAGAGCTAACAGAGATAGCTGGGAATTACTACTCAGATCCTGGCCAATGACTTTATTCCTCTAATAAATAAGAGAACTTCTGCTACTTGGATGTATTCTGCCTCTCACATCAGCCTTGAGGAAGCAACTATTTGCTTGAAATGTACATGTTGCTTCTTTATTGACAAACATTTACAGAAGGTAGATGATACCAAAAATGAAGGTAGGATGTCTGTTATATTCATATAAAATGCATCTCTTTGCATTATAAAGTTTGGATATTTGGCTACTGCAATATTAGATCCTTGGAGCCTAATATTGCTAAGGGCCCAGCAGACACTCAATAAATGTTTGCTCAAGAAGTAAATGAATAAATAAATAATTGAGCACATAGCAGAGAGTTCGCCACTGTATTAACACTCCTTTGCATGAGATCACATATACAATCAGCCTATCATGAGAGAAAGAAAAAGAAACTAGATTAAATCATGGTTTTAACAGATACCCCTTACTTCACTAGATTAGGGTCCCTCCAGATTTCCAAAGATACTCAATGAGATGGAAAGCTGGCTTTACCTATTACTTTGAGCATATAATGATTTCCTAAAGGGAAACTGAAGCAGCTTCATGCCTGCACCTTTAAATATACAAGGATATCCTGGTCAGAAGATGGCGGCAGAGTAGAGGGACCTTAGGCTTGCCTCATCCTATGTATACAACTAGATAACTATTGAATCATCCTAAATATCTCAGAAATTGACCTGAACACTGGCAGAACAAACTCTACAACTAAAGGTAGAGAACAGGTCACATCAAAGAAGGTAGGAAGTGCAAATATGTGGTTTGGTAGAGAAATGGATCATGGCCCCTAGAGTGGGGAGGGAGCCACAGTCACAGAAAAGGGTGAGTGATGGACTAACACACAGGGGAACACAATGAGAAAACAAATCTCCATAGCAATTGACTTGGAAAGCAAGAGGGACTGAATTTCATGAGTTCTTGCAACCAGCTGGGCTTAAAACCTGGAGTTTTAAAGGGCTTGGCTCTAGGAGACCTCATAGGACATTGGGGTTGCTCTTGGAGAGAAGGCAGGCAAACAGCCCACAGACATACAACAGGGAAACAGTGATCTAAAGAATGCCTGTGATACACAGGGGGGAGGTTATTCACTTATCTTGCAGCAGGTCCCAGAGATGGAGTCCATGGATAGACACCTCCAGCAACAAAGGAACAAGCCAGTTCCAGTTCCCCGCCCCATCCCTTAGCATAAGCATCAGAACACCAGTGAGAATGAGTTCACCAACACTTCTACCTAACTTGCTAACACCAAGCCCCAACACCCAATGCTTCACTGAAACTGCCCCTTCTAGTTATGCTTGCTTTAGTCCAGGGCAGTTGGCCTCCTCCCCTAGAAGACCAGCCCAAATCTCTGCTCACAATGAGTCTACAGACACCAGAGTTTTGCAGAAACACAGCTCCATTGGCAGTGGTGGCAGGTCTCATTTAACAAGCAGACCAGAGCACATTTAATTGAAATGTACTACATTCAGGCCAGGTATCAAACACTATCTACAGCAGGCAAAGAGTCTTGCAGACAAGCAACCTGAAGGATAAAGGGGCCAGGACAAAACAGCATAGCATACACAGCACACATTGGAGGCACTCCCAGAAGTGCCAGGCTCTGAGGATCAGGGGCACTACATGGCAGGGCACTACAGGACCTCTTCTTCCTAATGCCATTACCCTCAAAAAGAGGAGACATAGCTGACTTTCCTGACTCACAGAAACAGGGACAGAGACTCAGACAAAATGAGAAGATGAAGAATTTATCCCAAATGAAGGAACAGGACAAGGCTATGGCCAGAGATCTAAGCAAAAGAGGTATAAATAATATGTGTGACAGAAAATTTAAAGTAATGATCATAAGGACACTCACTAGATTTGAAAAAAGAGTGGAAGTCATGAATGAGACCCTTGACACAGAGATAAGAAATAACATAATAGAGATAAAGGGCTCGATAAACAAAATGAGAAACACATTTGATGGAATGTACAACAGACAGAAAGAAGCAGAGAAACGAATTAATGACACAGAAGACAGAGTAATGGAAACTGATCAAGCCAAATAAAAGAGAGAAAAAAAAATTATGCAAAACAAGAATAGACATAGCAAATTCAGTGACTCCATCAAACAAAATAACATATTATAGGAGTCCCAGTAAAAGAAGAAGAGTGAAAAGGGGACAGAAGGTTTATTTGAGAAAATTATAGCTGAAAACTTCCCTAACCTAGGGAAGGGAACAGATACCCATATCTAGGAGGCACAGAGAACTCCCATCAAAATGAACCAGGAGAGACTTTCGGGGAAGATGGTGGCGTAGGAGGACGCTGGGCTCACCGCGCGTCCTGCTGATCACTTAGATTCCACCTACACCTGCCTAACTAACCCAGAAAACCACCAGAAGACCAGCAGAACGGAGTATCCAGAGCCCAGCGCAGACGAGAGGCCCACGGAAGAGGGTAGGAAGGGCGGAGAGGCAGTGCATGCTCCACAGACTGGCGGGAGGGAGCCAGGGCGGAGGGGCTGCCCGCCGGCCAAGCAGAGCCCCAGAGTCTGGCTTGCAAAAGCAGAGGGGCTGGACGGAGTGTGTTCCAACAGCAAGCGGGACTTAGCATCTGAGAAGTCATAAGTTAACAACTCTGCTCTGAAAGCGGGAAGGCTGGAGGACAAAGGGAGGAAGAGTTGCTGGGCCCCTGGACAACAGAGCTCAGTTTTTTGGGGAACAAAGGCGCTTGCCAGCGCCATCTCCCTCGCCCATCCCCCAGCCAAAATCCCAAAGGGAACCAGTTCCTGCCAGGGAAATTGCTCGCTCCATGCAAATAGACAACGCTGTACTTCTGTGGAGCCACCCCTCCGGCAGCGGGTCTGACTCCCTCTGGCTGCCACAGGGCCCCTCCTGAAGTGGATCACCTAAGGAGAAGCGAGCTAAGCCTGCCCTTCCTGCTCCCGTGCACCTTGCCTACCCACCCCAGCTAATACACCAGATCCCCAGCATCTCAAGCCTGGCAGGGTGCAAGTAGCCCAGATGAGCCACACCACCCCACAGTGAATCCCACCCCTAGGAGAGGGGAAGAGAAGACACACACCAGTCTGACTGTGGCCCCAGTGGTGAGCTGGGGGCAGACATCAGGTCTGACTGCGGCCCCGCCCACCAACTCCAGTTATACACCACAGCACAGGGGAAGTGCCCTGCAGGTCCACACCACCCCAGGGACTATCCAAAATGACCAAACGGAAGAATTCCCCTCAGAAGAATCTCCAGGAAATAACAACAGCTAATGAACTGATCAAAAAGGATTTAAATAATATAACAGAAAGTGAATTTAGAATAATAGTCATAAAATTAAACACTGGGCTTGAAAACAGTATAGAGGACAGCAGAGAATCTCTTGCTACAGAGATCAAGGGACTAAGGAACAGTCACCACGAGCTGAAAAACGCTTTACACGAAATGCAAAACAAAATGGAAACCACGACGGCTCGGGTTGAAGAGGCAGAGGAGAGAATAGGTGAACTAGAAGATAAAATTATGGAAAAAGAGGAAGCTGAGAAAAAGAGAGATAAAAAAAATCCAGGAGTATGAGGGGAAAATTAGAGAACTAAGTGACACACTAAAGAGAAATAATATACGCATAATAGGTATCCCAGAGGAGGAAGAGAGAGGGAAAGGTGCTGAAGGGGTACTTGAAGAAATAATAGCTGAGAACTTCCCTGAACTGGGGAAGGAAAAAGGCATTGAAATCCAAGAGGCACAGAGAACTCCCTTCAGACGTAACTTGAATGGATCTTCTGCACGACATATCATAGTGAAACTAGCAAAATACAAGGATAAAGAGAAAATTCTGAAAGCAGCAAGGGGTAAACGTGCCCTCACATATAAAGGGAGACCTATAAGACTCGAGACTGATCTCTCTTTTGAAACTTGGCAGGCCAGAAAGGATTGGCACGAGATCTTTAATTTGCTGAACAGGAAAAATATGCAGCCGAGAATCCTTTATCCAGCAAGTCTGTCACTTAGAATAGAAGGAGAGATAAAGGTCTTCCCAAACAAACAAAAACTGAAGGAATTTGTCACCACTAAACCAGCCCTACAAGAGATCCTAAGGGGGACCCTGTGAGACAAAGTACCAGAGACATCACTACAAGCATAAATCATACAGACATCACAATGACTCTAAGCCCGTATCTTGGGGCGCCTGGGTGGCGTAGTCGGTTAAGCGTCCGACTTCAGCCAGGTCACGATCTCGCGGTCTGGGAGTTTGAGCCCCGCGTCAGGCTCTGGGCTGATGGCTTGGAGCCTGGAGCCTGTTTCCGATTCTGTGTCTCCCTCTCTCTCTGCCCCTCCCCCGTTCATGCTTTGTCTCTCTCTGTCCCAAAAATAAATAAACGTTGAAAAAAAAAAAATTTAAACCCGTATCTTTCTATAATAACACTGAATGTAAATGGATTAAATGCACCAACCAAAAGACATAGGGTATCAGAATGGAAAAAAAACAAGACCCATCTATTTGCTGTCTACAAGAGACTCATTTTAGACCTGAGGACACCTTTAGATTGATAGTGAGGGGATGGAGAACTATTTATCATGCTACCGGAAGCCAAAAGAAAGCTGGAGTAGCCATACTTATATCAGACAAACTAGACCTTAATTAAAGGCTGTAACAAGAGATGAAGAAGGGCATTATATAATAATTACAGGGTCTATCCATCAGGAAGAGCTAACAATTATAAATGTCTATGCGCCGAATGCCGGAGCCCCCAAATATATAAAACAATTACTCATAAACATAAGCAACCTTATTGATAAGAATGTGGTAATTGCAGGGGACTTTAACACTCCACTTACAGAAATGGATAGATCATCTAGACACACGGTCAATAAAGAAACAAGGGCCCTGAATGACACATTGGATCAGATGGACTTGACAGATATATTTAGAACTCTGCATCCCAAAGCAACAGAATATACTTTCTTCTCGACTGCACATGGAACATTCTCCAAGATAGATCATATACTGGGTCACAAAATAGCCCTTCATAAGTATACAAGAATTGAAATGATACCATGCATACTTTCAGACCACAATGCTATGAAGCTTGAAATCAACCACAGGAAAAAGTCTGGAAAACCTCCAAAAGCATGGAGGTTAAAGAACACCCTACTAAAGAATGAGTGGGTCAACCAGGCAATTAAAGAAGAAATTAAAAAGTATATGGAAACAAACAAAAATGAAAATACAACAATCCAATGCTTTGGGATGCAGCGAAGGCAGTCCTGAGAGGAAAATACATCGCAATCCAGGCCTTTCTCAAGAAACAAGAAAAATCCGAAATACAAAATCTAACAGCACACCTAAAGGAAATAGAAGCAGAACAGCAAAGGCAGCCTAAACCCAGCAGAAGAAGAGAAATATAAAGATCAGAGCAGAAATAAACAATATAGAATCTAAAAAAACTGTAGAGCAGATCAACGAAACCAAGAGTTGGTTTTTTGAAAAAATAAACAAAATTGACAAACCTCTAGCCAGGCTTCTCAAAAAGAAAAGGGAGATGACCCAAATAGATAAAATCATGAATGAAAATGGAATGATTACAACCAATCCCTCAGAGATACAAACAATTATCAGGGAATACTATGAAAAATTATATGCCAAGAAATTGGACAACCTGGAAGAAATGGACAAATTCCTATAAACCCACACTCTTCCAAACTCAATCAGGAGGAAAGAGAAAGCTTGAACAGACCCATAACCAGTGAATAAATTGAATCGGTTATCAAAAATCTCCCAACAAATAAGAGTCCAGGACCAGATGGCTTCCCAGGGGAGTTCTACCAGACGTTTAAAGCAGAGATAATACCTATCCTTCTCAAGCTATTCCAAGAAATAGAAAGGGAAGGAAAACTTCCAGACTCATTCTATGAAGCCAGTATTACTTTGATTCCTAAACCAGACAGAGACCCAGTAAAAAAAGAGAACTACAGGCCAATATCCCTGATGAATATGGATGCAAAAATTCTCAATAAGATACTAGCAAATCGAATTCAACAGCATATAAAAAGAATTATTCAGCATGATCAAGTGAGATTCATTCCTGGGATGCAGGGCTGGTTCAACATTCGCAAATCAATCAACGTGATCCATCACATTAATAAAAGAAAAGATAAGAACCATATGATCCTGTCAATCAATGCAGAAAAGGCCTTTGACAAAATCCAGCACCCTTTCTTAATAAAAACCCTTGAGGAAGACGGGATAGAAGAAACATACTTAAACATCATAAAAGCCATTTATGAAAAGCCCACAGCTAACATCATCCTCAATGGGGAAAAACTGAGAGCTTTTTCCCTGAGATCACAAACACAATAGGGATGCCCACTCTCACCGCTGTTGTTTAACATAGTGTTGGAAGTTCTAGCATCAGCAATCAGACAACATAAGGAAATCAAAGGCATCAAAATTGGCAAAGAGGAAGTCAAGCTTTCGCTTTTTGCAGATGACATGATATTATACATGGAAAATCTGATAGACTCCACCAAAAGTCTGCTAGAACTGATACATGAATTCAGCAAAGTTGCAGGATACAAAATCAATGTACAGAAATCAGTTGCATTCTTATACACTAACAATGAAGCAACAGAAAGACAAATAAAGAAACTGATCCCATTCACAATTGCACCAAGAAGCATAAAATACCTAGGAATAAATCTAACCAAAGATGTAAAAGATCTGTATGCTGAAAACTATAGAAAGCTTATGAAGGTAATTGAAGAAGATATAAATAAATGGAAAGACATTCCCTGCTCATGGATTGGAAGAATAAATATTGTCAAAATGTCAATACTACCCAAAGCTAGCTACACATTCAATGCAATCCCAATCAAAATTGCACCAGCATTCTTCTCGAAACTAGAACAAGCAATTCTAAAATTCATATGGAACCACAAAAGTCCCCGGATAGCCAAAGTAATTTTGAAGAAGAAGACCAAAGCAGGAGGCATCACAATCCCAGACTTTAGCCTCTACTACAAAGCTGTAATCATTAAGACAGCATGGTATTGGCACAAAAACAGACACATAGACCAATGGAATAGAATAGAAACCCCAGAACTAGACCCACAAAAGTATGGCCAACTAATATTTGACAAAGCAGGAAAGAACTTCCAATGGAAAAAAGACAGCCTCTTTAACAAATGGTGCTGGGAGAACTGGACAGCAACATGCAGAAGGTTGAAACTAGACCACTTTCTGACACCATTCACAAAAATAAACTCAAAATGGATAAAGGACCTGAATGTGAGCCAGGAAACCATCAAAACCCTAGAGGAGAAAGCAGGAAAAGACCTCTCTGACCTCAGCCGTAGCAATCTCTTACTTGACACATCCCCAAAGACAAGGGAATTAAAAGCAAAAATGAATTACTGGGACCTTATGAAGATAAAAAGCTTCTGCACAGCAAAGGAAACAACCAACAAAACTAAAAGGCAACCAACGGAATGGGAAAAGATATTTGCAAATGCCATATCGGACAAAGGGCTAGTATCCAAAGTCTATAAAGAGCTCACCAAACTCCACACCTGAAAAACAAATAACCCAGTGAAGAAATGGGCAGAAAATATGAATAGACAGTTCTCTAAAGAAGACATCCAGATGGCCCACAGGCACATGAAAAGATGCTCAACGTCACTCCTTATCAGGGAAATACAAATCAAAACCACACTCAGATATCATCTCATGCCAGTCAGAGTGGCTAAAATGAACAAATCAGGAGACTATAGATGCTGGAGAGGATGGAGAAACGGGAACCCTCTTGCACTGTTGGTGGGAATGTAAATTGGTGCAGCCACTCTGAAAAGCAGTGTGGAGGTTCCTCAGAAAATTAAAAATAGACCTACCCTATGACCCAGCAATAGCACTGCTAGGAATTTACCCAAGGGATACAGGAGAACTGATGCATAGGGGCACTTGTACCCCAATGTTTATAGCAGCACTCTCAACAATAGCCAAATTATGGAAAGAGCCTAAATGTCCATCAACTGATGAATGGATAAAGAAATTGTGGTTTATATACACAATGGAGTACTACATGGCAATGAGAAAGAATGAAATATGCCCCTTTGTAGCAACGTGGATGGAACTGGAGAGTATGATGCTAAGTGAAATAAGCCATACAGAGAAAGACAGATACCATATGGTTTCACTCTTATGTGGATCCTGAGAAACTTAACAGAAACCCATGGAGGAGGGGAAGGAAAAAAAAAAGACGTTAGAGTGGGAGAGAGCCAAAGCATAAGAGACTGTTAAAAACTGAGAACCAACTGAGGGTTGATGGGGGGTGGGAGGGAGGGGAAGGTGGGTGATGGGTAGTGAGGAGGGCACCTTTTGGGGTGAGCACTGGGTGTTGTATGGAAACCAATTTGACAATAAATTTCATATGTTGAAAAAAAAATGAACCAAAGCATATCCACACCAACACATATTGTAATGAAACTCGCAAAATACAGTGAAAAAGAAAAAAAAACTAAGCAGAAAGATAAAAAAAAAAAAAAAAAAAAAAAAAAAAGGACAGTAACTTATAAGGGAAAACCCATAAAACTAGCGGTGGATTTTTCAATAGAAACTCCAATCCAGAAGGAAGTGGCATGATATATTCAAAGTGTAAATGGGATAAAATTGCAGCCAAGAATACTCTATCCAGCAAGGCTATCTTTCAGAATAGAAGGAGAGATAAAGAAATTCCGATTAAACAAAAATAAAAAACTAAAGTGCTTTGTGTTTACTAAACCAGCCCTACAAGAAATATTAGAGATTCTCTGAGTGGAAACAAGACACCAAAAGTGACAGCATAATGGTATGAAACACAAAAGTAGTAAAAATCAATATTTCTATAAAACCTATCAAGGAACTCAAAAAATAAAAGGACATAAAATATAACAAACACTTAAAATGTGGAAAGGAGAGGAATAAAGAATAGGTTCAAACTTAACCATCAACTTAATACAGACTGCTATACTCAGAAGAGGTTATATAAAAAACTAATGGTAACCATACATCAAAATCCACTAATGAACATCCAAAGAATAAAGAGAAAGTAATCTAATATATCACTAAATAAAATCAACAAATCTTGAAAGAGAGAAAAGAAAGGATCAGACAAAATCCTCAGAAACAATAATAAAATTATAATAAATACATATCTATAACCAATTACGTCAAATGTAAATGGATTCAATGCTCCAATAAAATGACATAAGGTATCAATCATAATAGATTAAAAAAAACAAAAAACAAAAAACAAGACCCATCTATAAGGTACTACAAGAGACTCATTTCAGCCCTAAAGGCACTTGTAGATTCAAAGTAAAGGGATGGAGAAACATCTATCATGCAAGTGGATGTCAAAAAGTAAAAAAAATTAAAAAAAGTCCAAGCACAAATACTTATATTGGAAAAAAAAAAAGATTTTAAAACAGATTGTAACAGGAAACAAGGAAGGGCACTCACAATAAAGGGAACAACCCAACAAGAAGATATGGCAATTGTAAGTATTTATGCACTCAACATTGGAGCATCCAAATATATAAACCAGTTAATAACAAACATGAAGTAACTAATTGATAATGATACAATAATAGTAAGGGGCTTTTACACCCCCTTACATCAATGGACAGATCATCTGAACAGAAAATCAAGTAAAGAATGGTTTTGAATGTCACACTGGATCAGATGGATTTAAAAGATAGAGTCATAGAATTCCATACTAAAACAGTAGAATGCACATTATTTTCAAGTGCACATAGAACATTTTCCAGAATAGATCATATACTGGCAAATAAAACAAGCCTCAACAAATTCAAAGAGATCAAGATCATACCATGTATCTTTTCTGACCACAATGCTATAAAACTCTAAGTCAATCACAAGAAAACAATCTAGAAAGACCACAAATATATGTAGGATAAACAACATGCTATTAAATAATGAGTAGGTCAGCAAGGACATAAAATAAGAAATTAAAATTAAATGGAAATAAATGAAAATGGAGATACAATAATCTAAAACATTTGGGATGAAGCAAGAACAGATCTATAGGGAAGTTATAGCAATATGAGACTACCTCAAGAAGTAAGAAAAATTCTAAATAAACAACCTAACCTTACAACTAAAGGAGCTAGAAAAAAACAAACAAAACCTAAAAGCAGCAGGAGGAAGGAAATAACAACAATAAGAGCAGAAATAAATGATATATAAACTAAAAAACAAAAATAGTACTGATCAATGAAACCAGGAGCTGATTCTTTGAAAAAAATCAGTAAAATTGGTAAAATTCTACCCAGACTTATCAAGGAAAGAAAATAAAGTCTTCAAATAAATAAATTCAAAAATGAGAGAGGAGAGGTAAGGACCACAGAAGCATAGACTATTATAAAATACAGATGGCTACAAATTGTACAACCTAGAAGAAATGCATAAATTCCCAGAAACATAAAAACTACAAAAATTGAATCAGGAAGAAATAGAAAATTTGAATAGACAGATAACCAGCAAAGAAACTGAAACATTAATCAGAAAACTCCCAACAATCAAAAGTCCAGGAGCAGATGGCTTGATAGGTGAATTTTACCAAAGATTTTACTAAGAGTTAATACCTATTCTTCTCAAATTTTTCAAAAAAACACAAACAAACAAACAAAACAGAAAAAGAAAACTTCCAAACTCATTCTGTGAGGCCAGCATTATCCTGATAGCAAAACCAGATAGACACCACAAAAAAAGAGAACTACAGGCAAATATTTCTCATGAACATAGATGCAAAATCCTCAACAAAATATCCAATACAACAATACATTAAAAAAATCATTCACCACCATCAAGTGGGATTTATTCCTGGCTTGCAAGGGTGACTCACGATTCACACATCAATCAATGTGATACATCACAATACCAAGAGAAATGTTAAGAACCATATTATCATTTCAATAGATGCAGAAGAAGCATTTGACAAAGTACAATATGCACTCATGATAAAAACCCTCAACAAGGTAGATTTAGAGAGAACATACCTCAACATAATAAAGGAATGTATTAAAAAATCATAACTAATATCATCCTTAATGTAGAAAAATAGAGCTTTTTCCCAAGATCAGGAAGATGAAATGGATGTCCACTCTCACCACTTTTCTTCAACATATTTCTCCAAGTCCCAGCCACAGCAATCAGACAAGAAAAAGAAATGAAAAGCATCTAAAATGGTAAGGAAGAAGGTAAACTTTCACTCTTTTGCAGATGACATGATACTATATGTAGAAAACCCTAAATATTCTATCAAGACTCCTAGAACTGATAAATATATTAAGTAAGGTCTCAGGAAACAAAATCAATGTACAGAAATCTGTTGCATTTCTGTACACCAATAGCAGCAGAGAGATAAATTAAGAAAATAATCCCAGTTGTAATTGCACCAAAAATAACATACCTAGGAACATACCAAACCAAAGTGGTGAAAAACCTGTATTCTGAAAACTATAAAATATTTATGAAAGAAACTCAAGATGACACAAAGAAATGGAAAGACATTCCATACTCATGGATTAGAAGACCAAATACTGTTAAAATTTCTATACAACCCAAAGCAAGCTACACATTTAATGCAATCCCTACCAAAATACCAACGGTATTTTTCAAAGAACTAGAACAAACAATCCTAAAATTTCTATGGAACCCCAAAAAACCCGAAATGCCAAAGCAATATTGAAAAAAAAAAGGAAAGCTGGAGGCATCACAATTCTGGACTTCAAGTTATATTATAGAGCTTTAGTAATCAAAACAGCATGATACTGGCACAAAAATAGACACATACATTGATAGAACAGCATAGAAAATCCAGAACTAAATCGACAATTATATGATAAATTAATCTTCCACAAAGCAGAAAAGAATATCCAGTGGGAAAAACAGTGTCTTCAACAAATGGTGTTGAGAAAACTGGACAGCTGCACACAAAAGAAAAAAAGAAAGCACCACTTTTTCATCAAAGACAAAAATAAATTCAAAACTGATTAGGGGTACCTGGGTGGCTCAGTTAAGCAGCCAACCTTGGCTCAGGTCATGATATCGCGTCTTGTGGGTTCAAGCCCCACATCAGGCTCTATGCTGACAGCTCAGAGCCTGGAGTCTGCTTCAGATTCTGTGTCTCCCTCTCTTTGTCCCTCCCCGACTTATACTCACTCTCTCTCTCTCTCTCTCTCTCAAAAATAAATAAACATTAAAAAAAATTTAAAAACTGATTAAAGACCTAAATGTGAGACCTGAAATCATAAAAATACTAGAAGAGAACACAGGCAGTAACCTCCTTAACTTCACTATAGCAACTTTTTTTCTAGCTAGGTCTCCTGAGGCAAGGGAAATAAGAGCAAAAATAGACTATTGGGACCACATCAAAATAAAAACCTTCTGCATAGTGAAGGAAACAATCAAAGGCATAATATGAAATGGAAGAAGATATTTGCAAATCACATAGACAATAGAACGTTTGTATCCAAATATATAACTACAACTGATAAAACTCAACACCAAAAAATAAATAATCCAATTAAAAATGGGCAAAAGACATGAACAAACGTCTCTCCAAAGAAGACAGCCAGATAGCCAACAGACACACAAAAAGATGTTTGTCATCACTTACCATCAGGAGAATGAAAATCAAAACTACAATGAGATAATCACCTCATACCTGTCAGAATGGCTAAAGTCAACAACACAGAAAACAACAGGTGCTGGCCAGGATGTAGAGAAAAAGGAACCCTCATGCACTACTAGTAGGAATGCAAACTGGTGCAGCCACTGTGAAAGACAGTATGGAGGTTCCTCAAAAAGTAAAAAATAGATCTACCCTATGATTTAACAATCACACTACTGGCTATTTGCTCAAAGAATTCAAAAACACCAATTCAAAGGGACACATGCACCTCTATGCTTATAGTGGCATTATTTACAATATCCAAATTATGGAAGCAGCCCAAGTATCCATCAATTGATGAATGGATAAAGAAGTGTGGTGTGTATATACAGTGGAATATTATTCAGCCATAAAAAAGTGAAATCTTGCCATTGCAAAGACACGGATGGAGCTAGAGAGTATAATGCTAAGTGAAATAAGTCAGCCAGGGAAAGATAAATACCTTATGATTTCACTCCTATGGGATTTAAGAAACAAAACAATCAAAGGGGAGAGAGTGAGAGAGATCAAGAAATCAAGAAACAGACTCTTAATCATAGATAACTGATGGTTACCAGAAGGGAGGTGGGTGAAGGGATGGGTGAAATAGGTGATTGGCATTAAGGAGTGCACTTGTCATAATGAGCATCAAGTGATGTATGGAATTGTTGAATCACTATATCGTACACCTGAAACTAATATAACACCATGTTAACTAGCTGGAATTAAAATAAAAACTCAAAAAGTCAGTAAGTAAACAAAAAATTGAGCATTGCCTAACGTTAAGCTCAGAGGTGAATTTCTCATGGGAACTAGATGTAAAATCAAACTGTAAATAGCTTTCCTATGCCACAGCATGGACCAGTTGTTCCCAGAGAACTCCTTGAATATATCAGAATCAATAAGTAGTTGTGAAGCAGGAATTGAATGAGAAGTCAAGTTCCAGAGAAGTATCTGATGGAAGCTTAGACTATTACAGAACTAAAGAATGATCAAGAGATCCATAAATGCAAAACTTAGCATACAAATTATACTTAGTAAAAATAATCACAATAAATGCTTAAATTTTTATTCAACTGCTCAAAATCTGACATCTCTGTGACCTAAATGTAATTTTCAGTAAATGTTTCCATTAAATGCTATTAAATATTTCTATGTTGCCTACAAAATATAAAAATATTAGAGTATGTTTTTATATATTAAAAGCATCAGAAGTGAGCAAGTGGGAAGAAAAAAAAACTTCTAGTATAATGTGTGATTTGATGATGGAAACAATAATACAGACATTAAGTATTTCCACAAAATCAATTTTAAGATACATTTAAATGTGAATAATGAGATAAAAATCTAATACCTTCTCAGATAAAAATCACAGGGATTCTTTTTTTTTGAGAAATGTCATATACAATAGCTTAAAGGAGAGAAAAATGATTATTTTCAATAATATACGATTGAGTAAAGCCATGTTTATTTAATCCCTCTCCCTAAGTAAAATAAATCATTAGTAAAAAAAAAAAAAGTGAGATGAAAATCCTGTTTACAGTGAGACTAAACAAAAATGGCTATAAATCTCACATCACAGGCTGTCAAAAATGCCTGTCAGACATTGTGTCTCTTGGGTTAAATCAAGATGGATCTTAAAACTCAATACAATATTCCACAGTTCAAGTAGCATGCACACTTTCCTAAAAGCTACGTATAGTACTGACCACCTCAAGATTTATCATTTTCTGGAAAAAACTAGGTGGAAGGTGGGACAAGGAAACTCAGAATAGCTGACAACCATTTGTGTGCATGATCCTACATAGAAGATAAACAGGGAAGGTACCGATAGAGAAAGAAGTATGCAGTGTAGTCATATTTATTTTCATAGAATCTAACTCCTAAATCATATAATTTTCCAATCTTGAAAGGCATGTATGGAGGGAGAACATTCAATAGCTATTATGTGCTGACTCATTCACGGATCATATGGTTCTTAACCTTTCCCCTGGTGATGTGATGTATCATGTTGATTGATTTGTGAATAGGGAATTACCCCTTCATGCCAGGGATCAATTTCACCTGGTGGTGAATTATTTTTTAATACATTGCTGGATTTGATTATTTTGTTGAGGATTATTTTTACATCTATGTTCACGAGAGATATTGGCCTATAATGTTCTCTCTCTCTCTCTCCCTCCCTCCCTCTTTGTTTTTGTAGTGTTTTTATCTAGCTCTGATATCAGGGTAATACTGGCCTCGTAGAATGAATTTGGAAGTTTTGCTTCCTTTTCTATTTTTTGGGTTAATTTTATAAGAATAGGTGTTAACTCTTCTTTAAATGTTTGATAAAATTCACCTGTGAAACCATGTTGTTCTGGACTTTTGTTAGGAGTTTTTTGATTACTGATTCAATTTCATTGCTTGTAATTTTGTTTCCTCCTGATTCAGTTTTGGTAGGTTATCTATGTTAACGAATTTATCAATTTCTTGTAGGTTGTCTAATTTGTAGGTATATAACTTTTCATAATATTCTCTTATAATGTTTTATATTTCTGTAGTGTCAGTTGTAAATTCTCCTCTTTCATATCTGATTTTTTTTTCAACACCCCCGCCCCCCGTCTCTCTCTCTTTTGTATTGACTCTGGCTAAAAGTTTAAAAGTTCTGTCAATCTTTTTTTTAATGAAATTTTTTAATGTCTTTTTTGTTTTTGAGAGAGAGATAGAGTACATGCAAGGCAGGGGCAGAGAGAGGGAGACATAGAATCTGAAGTGGTCTCCGGGCTCTGAGCTGTCCTCCCAGAGCCTGATACGGGGCTAGAACTCCGGAGCAGTGAGATCATAACCTGAACCGAAGTTGGACACCCAAGTGACTAAGCCATCCAGGCACCCCTGTCAATCTTTTCAAAGAATAGCTCCTGGTTTTCCCAGGAGCTGGTTATCCCTAGCTCCTTTAGGTGTGAGACTGGTTGGTTGAGATTTTTCTTGCTTCTTGATTTAGGCCTGTATTGCTGTAAACTTCCCTCTAGAATCGCTTTTGCCTCATCTCAGAGATTCTAAAATGTTGTGTTTTCATTTCATTTGTTTCCTTGTAATTTTTTTAAATTTCCACTTTGATTTCTTGGTTGACCCATTCATTGTTTAGTAGCATGTTATAACCTCCATATATTTTCGTTTTTTCCAGATTTTTTTCTTACGGTTGATTTCTAGTTTCATAGGATTGTAATCAGAAAAGATGCATGGTATGACTTGGATCTTTTTCTAATTTATTGAGACTGGTTTTGTGGCCTATATGTGCTCTCTTCTGAAGTATTGTGCATTTGAAAAGAATGCATATTCTGCTGTTTTAGGAAGGAATACTCTGAATAAAACTCACAGATCCCTCTGGTCCAATGTGTCATTCAAAGCCACTATTTCTTTGTTGATTTTCTCTTTGGATGATCTGACCAATGATGTAAGTGCCCTGTTAAAGTCTTCTACTATCATAGGATTACTATCAAGTAATTCCTTTATGTTTGTTACTAGTTCCTTCATGTATTTGGGTGTTCCCATTTTGGTGCATAATTATTTATAATTGGTATATCTTCTTGTTTTATCATTTCCTTTATGATTATGTAGTGTCCTTCTTTTGCTCTTGTTACAGTTTTTGTTTTAAAGTCTATTTTGTCAGATATAAGTATTACTGCCCTGGCTTTGTCTTCAGTTCAATTTGCATGATAAATGCTTTTACATCCCTTCACTTTCCTACATGTATCTTTAGGTCTGAAATGGCCCTCTTAGAGATAGCATATAGATGCTGTTTTACCCATTCCATCACCCTATGTCTTTTGATTGGAGCATTTAGTCCATTTATGTTCAAAGTAGTTACTGACAGATATATACTTAAAGCCATTTTGTTATTTGTTTTATGGTTGTTTTTGTAGTTCTCTTTTTTTCTCTTGCTCTCTTCTCTCACAGTTTGCTGTCATTCTTTAGTGATATACTTAGATTCCTTTCTCTTTACTTTTTCATGTGTATTATCATTTTTTTTAATTAGTAGTTACTAGGTTTGTGTATAACTTCTTATGTATATATTGGTTTACATTCAGTTGATGATGGCTCAAGGTTGGACCCATTCTTTACTCCTCTCTTCTCCCCCTATTTTAGGTAAATGGTGTCATACTTTACATACTTTTATTTTGTGAACCCTTGGCTGTTTTTTATAAACACACTTTACTTTATTGCTTTTGCTTCTTACTTATTTTTACTCATACTTATGGTCTTTCCAAAGTGTTCCCTTTAGCATTTGTTGTAGCGTTGGTTTGGTTTATTGGCTATGATTTCCTTTAACTTTTGTTTCTCTAGGAAACTATCTCTCCTTCTATTCAGAATGATAGCCTTGCTGAATAAATATTCTTGGTTACAGGTTTCTTTCTTTCAGCATTTGGAATATAGCATGTTCCTCCCTTTTGGCATGCGATGTTTCTGCTGAAAGTCAGTGGGTAGCATTGTGAGGTTTCCTTTGTACCTGTTTCCTTTGCTCTAGTTGCTTTTACAATTCTCTTCTTGGCTATACTTTCTGCCAGTTAAGTTTGTATACGTCTTGATGTGGACCTATTGGGTAGATTTTGTTGCAGGCTCTCTGTGCCTCCTGGATCTGGATATCCATTTCCTTCACCAGATTCAGTAAGTTTTCAGCCATTATTATTATCATCATCATTATTATATTTCAGCTATTATTTCTTCAAATACACTTTGTCTCCCTTTTCTCTTTCTTGTCCTTCTGAGATCCCTACGATGTGAATGTTACTATGTTAAGGCTGTTGCTGAATTTTCTATTTTCTTTTTGTATTTTTTTTCTGTCATCTGTTCAGTCTGATTACTTTCCATTACTCTGTCCTCCAGCTTGTTGATCCATTCTTCTGTTTCCTGTAGTCTACTGATCATTCCATCTAGTGTACTTTTTTATTTCTTTATTGAATTCTTATTTTATGATTGGTTCTTTTTTATGTTTTCTACCTGTTTGTTAAAGGTCTCACTGAAGTCACTCACTTTTCTCAAATCCCGTGAGTATCTTTATGACCCTTACTTTATATTCTCCATTTAGCACACTACTTAGCTCCATTTTGCTTAGGTCTATTGATTTTGTCCTGTACTTTCACTGGGGACATATTATTCTGTCTCCTCATTTTGAGGAGACATAACTCTATATGTCTGTTTTTACATTAGGAAAGTCAGCTATGCATCCTGCTCTTGAAAGTAGTGGCATTATGAAGGAGAGGTCATGTGGTGCCCTGCAAAGCAATTCCACCGTTCACCAGAACCTGACACTTCAGGGGTGTGTGTTGCATGCACCCTGTTGCTGTGGCTGAGCTGCTCTTGCCTTCTGTCCAGTTATCCATAATGGTTCTCTATGCCTGCTGTGGGCAGGGTTTGGTCTCTGTATTGTTAGTGGGTCAGTATAGAGATGCCTTGTCTTAAGTCAAATCCATCATTTTCCAGAGATGCAGTAGCATGGAACTACACAGTGCTTTCCCTATTTTATCCCCTGAGAACCTTTTGTTGGTTGTCAGGCCTGTAGTCAGACCAGAAATCTGCCCCCAGCCCACTTATGGAGCCACAGATGGAATTGTTTGTTTGGTTATCTTCCCCTCTTCCCAGGATAAGAGTCACTTCGGAGTGGTGTTGGCCCCTATTGGGGCTCCTTACACACTTAGTACTGCTTTGGATGGGTTCAAGCCATAAGCATATTGGAGAGGGCAGGTCTATAGAAGAATGTGGGAGAGGGGCATGCAGTGTTCATGAGGTTTGAGCAGGGCTGTTGAAGGAGATGACCTTGAGGTGCTTCAGAAAATTCCTACCACTGAGCACTGGATGGGGCAGGACACAGATGTCAAGGAGGCCCATGCTTGTCCTCTGCATGAGGGGACCTGCAGCCACTGGGAAAATGCAGGCTGGATTGGAAGGGGTGAATCTACAGATGTGCACAGGGTGGGACATGCCCTGTCAGTGAGGTGTGTGGAGGTCTGCTATAGGAGGAGACCTGAAAACCAAGGCATAGCTAAAGAAAGCATGTCTGCAGGACAATGGGTGGGCAGGCTGTTAGCAAGTTAGGTAGCCGGTGTTGGCACAGCACTGGTTCCTGCAGGTATAAGTCTATCTGGGCTGGAAGTTGGGGATGGGAAGTCGTGTGTACCAGCTCCTTTGCTCCTGAAGAAGCCTTCCAAAGATCCTTGCCCTTCCTGCATATGCTCTGAGGTTATTAAACAAATTTCCCTCCTGTATACCCCATGAGTTGTTCACACTGTTTTTATGCTGTATTTACACAAGGCTGCTTGCTGTGCTGTCTCTTTAAGGTCAGGGATTCAGTTTCCTCTTGCCCTTTCAGCTCTCCCAGAGCCATGCACACTGATTTTTAAAGTTCAAGGTGCTAAACCCTGCTGATTATAAAAACTTGTGAAAATTAACCCTTCTAGTTTTCAAAGCCAAATGTTACGGGAATTCATCTTCCTGGTATGGGCTCCCTGGTATCAGAGTCCCTTTCTCCCTACTGTCTGTGACTGAGCCTCCCTCCCTCCCACAAACATTCTTGGAGGTCCCTTTAGTTCCCCAGTGCATCTCTACCCTTCCTCTCCTCTTCAATGTGGCCTTTTCTTTACATTTAGCTCTGAAGAGTTTGTTCTGCCAGCCTTTGGGTCATTTTATGGGTTATTTATATTTATGTGTCTGTTATCTAGTTGTACCTGTGGGACAAGGTGAGCATAGGGTCCTCCTATTCTGCCATCTTCCCCAGAAGTCCAATATTTACAATATTTTGAAGTTCTGTTACAAGAACATTATTTCCGTCTATATGTTTTTCACTCTTGCAGTTAACATTAAGATGTAATTTGATATGAAATTCTCTACCACCCACGAACCCAGACTTGAAAAAAAAATCAAAGCTGTAATCTACAGAGCTAACAGATAAATAAAAATTAAGAAATCAGAATGGGAATGCAAGCTGGTGCAGCCACTCTGGAAAACCGTATGGAGGTTCCTCAAAAAACTAAAAATAGAACTACCCTATGACCCAGCAACTGCACTAGTAGGCATTTATCCAAAGGATATAGCTGTGCTGTTTCCAAGGGACACATGCACCCCCATGTTTATAGCAGCACTATCAACAATAGCCAAATTATGGAAAGAGCCCAAATGTCCACTGATGGATGAATGGATAAAGAAGATGTGGTGTGCACACACACACACACAATGGAGTATTACTCGACAATCAAAAAGAATGAAATCTTGCCATTTGCAACTACATGGATGGAACTGGAGGGTATTATGCTAAGTGAAATTAATCAGAGAAAGACAAAAATCATATGACTTCACTCATATGAGGACTTTAAGAGACAAAACAGATGAACATAAGGGAAGGGAAACAAAAATAATAAAAACAGGGAGGGGGACAAAACAGAAGAGACTCATAAATATGGAGAACAAACTGAGGGTTACTGGAGAGGTTGTGGGAGGGGGGATGGGCTAAATGGGTAAGGGGCACTAAGGAATCTACTCCTGAAATCATTGTTGCACTATATGCTAACTAATTTGGATATAAATTCTAAAAAATTAAAAATAAAATTAAAAAAAAAATAAACCTACTCCTTTCTTCAAAAAAAAAAAAGGAAATCAGAAACAAAACTTATCATTGGTATGAATAAACTACAGTAAACACTGACGACCAATACAATTATATAAGGCAGTAAAGAATTTAGGTCTAGAGCTATGTGAATAATGATTTCAAAACAAAATGGAAATGTTATCATCTTGACAATGTAGAAACAAAAACAGAGAAAATAGGAGGGAAAATGGATATATTGAGGAGATGTTAAGAACTTGAAATAAGCAAGATAAACAAAATACAACAAAATAAAAATATAATCCATGTATATATTTAATAAAATATGTAAAATCAAGGAACTCAAAATGATTATAAGATTAAAAATTGGGCCTAACCATGAAAGAGGAACACAAGTAAAATTATAAATAAATCAGAAGACCACACACAAAAAAGATATAACCTAAAAGGACATTACAACAGATAATTTCATCAAACTACACAAACTGTACATGAAAACAATACTAGAAGAAGGAGATTGAAACACAATAGTGTTTAATTTTTTATCCCCTTGACAACTGAACATGAAATAAAGATAGAGAGCCTGAATAAAATTATTACTAATATTAGCTATATAAGTAGATGGAAAGTCAGATAGGTTTACATAAATATTTTACTCTAATATTAATAAATCATTTTTCTAAGATTACTTTTAATAACCTTATATTTTAATAAATAAAGTTGGTAAATTCTAAATGTTATGCAAAAATCCTTCTACAACTTATTTGTATATCTTTCTTAACCTGTCCTTGAACCAAATAGAAAATGAGAAACAAACTTATAGAGTACCTAGAAAATAATATTGAAAATAATGTCTATTATAAACACACAAATTGATTAATATATGGAAAAGAATGAAGAATGAATTAAATAATCATCTCAAAAGTTAGAAAAAATCATCTCAAAAATAGAAAGGAGGCATTACTAAGGATCTAAATATATGTTAATTAGAAAATAGAAATGAAAAGATAGTACAATAATCTAATATTATGTCCTCTGATAGAAGAAACATAAGTAAATAGAAAGTCATTCATATTAATATAAAGCAGAAAAAATACACTCTTATAAAATTATTTATGAAATGGGAAAACTTATCTAATACACACACACATGCAATTGGTTGTATAATTACATGCATATAGATTTGAAAACTAGGTTGAAATAAATCATTTTTCCTGAAGAATAAAAGTTAGCAAAAATATATCAAGAAGCGATATAAAGCCTGAATATATACTTGAGACTAAAAGAAAGTGAGAAAGTTTCTAAGGGGTTAAACCCCAAAATTGAGTCAGTTTCTATGACATTAAGCTTTAGTGTACAGATAATCTTAACACTATTTAATCCTCAACCCTCATTTTACTTGTATCATCAAGGTTGACACAGATGGCCATGGATCCCTCCCATCTACCCTCAGCCCTAGCCAAAGTTTTTTCCATTAATGGGTTTTCATCACAACTAATGAAAACTATATTTTCCATTTTCTTAAGCAAGCAAACTCCATCCTCATTATTTATGCTTCTCTTTTTCTCACACCATACATCCATTCTACCAATAGTCCTATGGGCTCTACCTTAAAATATATCCTAGAGTGAAGGGACCAAGATGGTGGAGCAGCATGGAACTTTCTTTTGCCTCTCTCTTCCCTGAAATTCAGCTAGATCAGCGCCACACCATCTTGCATACCTAGAAAACTGATTTGAGGATTAACACAACAATCTGCATAACTTGAACCACAGAATTTGGCAGGTACGTGGTGCAGAGAGGTGAAATAGGGGAGAGAGAAGCTGCGGAGGGTAGGGAACTGTTTTCGCTTGTGGTGAAAGGATGGAGACTGGGAGAGTACAAGAAAAGCACTCCCTCCCTTCTCCCCACCCCCTGAAAGCAGCTGGAGATAAAGAGTGGACTGAATGAAAAAGGGTGAAAGGAGAAAGGGACTGTAAGAGACTGAACAAAAAAAGGGAGAAAGGAGAAAGGGAAGGGTTTAAATTCCATTAAGACGCTATAAACCGGGAGCACAGAGTCTGAAACTCTGCAGCTGAACACATGGCAGAGCTCTGGCAGGAAGGGCAAATCCTCAAGAGCAGAAAGTGAGGTCCAAGGAGTCCTCAGGCCACATGGGGAAAGGCGGTTTCCCTTCTGGGAGGACACGTAGTAAAGGCTGTGTGGCCTCCCCACAGGCAAACGTCCCAGCGGACCCCAGAGAATGCCACATTCACTACTGTTGGTACAAAGATATTAAAGGTGAAGCCTGGCACCAGATGTGTGTTGAGATTTACCATAATCCCTGAAACACTGCTGCTACACGATCACGTTAATGTTTTCTGGTGCGGGCTGGCACCTGACTGCAATCTCTGGGCATCTGCAGCAGCATGGTCATGTGGAAGTTCCAGGGGATGGGCCAGCATCTGGCCATTCTTGGGTAGACCATCCGCAAAGGGTCTGGGAGGGTCAAATTTGCAGGGCCCTCAGAAGTGAGGGATTTGAAAACACAGCCCCATCTGAGGTAAAACTCAGGAGGGAGGTGTCTGCTGGCAGGCTGACAGCTTGACCGCTGACAGTGTAGAAGCGGGGAGTGGAAAAATGTTGGAGACAAAGGAGCAGTGCTTAATGCTGGTGGGCGAGAGCATGGAGTTCTGATTCTAAAGACCCGGTAGTTGCATGTTCACCCGTTCTGTGCATGCACAAACATGCCTACATGCCAATGATTCACACCAGTAAACTAAGCAGCGCCATCTAATGGACAATGGAGATGCTACACCAAGCCCTGCTGAACTGGGCCAAGTATGCTCTAGAGGAACATCAATCTCTCCACCCACTTAGTTTATGGACTATGAAGTGCTTCATAGTTTGATTTCTAGGGGAACATGGATGTAATTTCAATAGTATTTAATCCAGTTCGCTGGTCCATCTATTCAATTTTTTTTGTTTTTCTTTTCTGTTCTTACTCTTGAATACAGAAAGAAAAAATTATTTTTATTTTCTGGTTTTATGAAAACAATTTTTCTTTAATTTTTCTACTGTTCTTTACTTTTTTGTAAAGCTTTAAAATGCTATTTTACTTTCTTCATTTCATTTTATTCTATTTTATGATATTCATTTTTTTCAAAGATTTTCCTTTTCTTTCTTTCCTCTTTTTCTCTATTCTATCAAGCTTTGTGCAATAACCAGACCAAATACACCCAGAAGCTAGCATCCTTTGATTTTTTTGTATTGTTTTTAATTTTTTAATTTTTAATTTATTTTTTATTTTATTAATTCTGTATCTTCCTACAAAATGATGAAATGAAGGAATTTAGCCCAAAAGAAAGAACGGGAAGAAATGACAACCAGTGACTTAACACAGATACAAGCAAGATGTTTGAACCAGAATTTAGAATCATGACAATAAGAGTAATAGCTGGGGTTGAAACAAGCATAGAATTCCCTCCTGCAGAGATAAAAGAAGTAAAATCTAGTCAGGATGAAATTAAAAATGCTATCACTGAGATGCAATCTTCAAGGGATGCCATGGCGGTAAGGATGTATGAAGCGGAGCAGCAAATCAGCATTATAGAGAACAAACTTATGGAAAATAATGAAACAGGGAAAAAAGAGGGAAACTAAGGCAAACAGGCATGATGTAAGAATTAGAGAATTCAGTGACTCATTAAAAAGGAAAAAACATCCGAATCACAGGGGTCCCAAAGATGAAGAGAGAGAAAGAGGGGTAGAAGATTTACATGAGCAAATCATAGTGGAAAATTTTCTTAACCTGAGGAAAGAAACAGACATCAAAATCCAGGAAGAGCAGAGAACTAACATTAGATTCAACAAAAACCAACCACCAACAAGGCATATCATAGTCAAATCCACAAAATATTCAAGCAAGGAAAGAACCATAAAAGCAACAAGCGGGGGGAAAAGTCCTTAACCTACAAAGGAAGACAGCTCACGTTCACAGCAGACCTATCCACAGAAACTTAGCAGGCCAGAACGGAGTAGCAGGATATATTCAAAGTGCTGAATTGGAAAAATATGTAGCTAAGAATTCATTATCCAACAAGTCTGTCATTCAAAATAGGAGAGATAAGAATTTTCCCAGACAAAAACTAAAGGAGTTTGTGATCACTAAACCAGCCCTGCAAGAAATTTTAAGGTGACTCTCTGAGGGGAGAAACACACACACACACACACACACACACACACACACACACACACACACACCAAAACAAAAACACACAAAAAAAAGACCAAAAGCAACAAAGAACAGAAAGAACAGGAGAACACCACCATAAACTCCAACTCTACAGTCAACATAATGGCATAATGGCATTAAATATATATCTTTCAGTACTCATTCTAAATATTAGTGGACTAAATGCTCCAACCAAAAGACACAGAGTAACAGAATGGATAAGAAAATAAGATCCATCTATATGTTGTTTGCAAGAGACCCACTTTAGACCTAAAGACACCATCAGATTGAAAGTAAGGGGATGGAGAGCCATCTATCTTGCTAATAGCTGCCAAAATAAAGCCAGAGTAGCCATACTTATATCAGACAATCTACACTTTAAAATAAAGACTGTTAACAAGAGAAGAAGAAGGACATTATATCATAATTAAGGGGTCAATCCACCAAGATCTAACAATTATAAATATTTATGCTCCAAACATGGAAAAACCCAAATATACAAACCAATTAATCAAAAACACACAATAACTCTTTGATAATAATATAATAATAGCAGGAGACTTCAACACCCCACTTACAGCAATAGACAGAAATCAACAAGGAAAGAGAAAATCTAAACAGAAAATCAACAAGGAAACAATGGCTTTGAATGACACACTGGACTGAATGGACTTAACAGATATATTCAGAATATTTCATCCTAAAGCAGAATTCACATTCTTCTTGAGTGCACATGGAACATTCTCCAGAACAGATCACATACTGGGACACAAATCAGTGCTCAAAAAGTACAAAAAGATCGAGATCATACTGTACATATTTTCAGACCACAACGCTATGAAACTCAAAATGAACCACAAGAAAAAAATTGGAAAGACAACAACTACTTGGAGACTAAAGTACATCCTACTAAAGAATGAATGGGTTAACCAAGAAGTTAAGGAGGAAATTAAAAAGTACATGGAAGCCAATGAAAATGATAGCACCACAGACCAAAACCTCTGGGATACAGTAAAGATGGTCATAAGAGGGAAGTATATAGCAATCCAGGCTTTCCTAAAGAAGGAAGAAAGGTCTCAGATACCTAACCTTACACCTTAAAGAGCTGGAAAAAGAACAGCAAATAAAACTCCAAAAAAGCAGAAGATGGGAAATAATAAAGATTGGAACAGAAATCAATGCTATCGAATCCAAAACCAAAACCAAAACACAACAACAACAACAACAAACAGAACAGGTCAATGAAACCAGGTGCTGCTTCTTTGAAAGATTTAACAAAATTGATAAACCCCTAGCTCGTTTTGTCAAAAAGAAAAAGGAAAGGACCCAAAAAAGGAAAATAAAGAAGGAAAGAGGAGAGATCAAAAGTAACAGCAGAAATACAAACAATAAGAGAATATTATGAGCCATTATTTACCAATAAAATGGGCCATCTGGAACAAATGGACAAATTCCTAGAAATATATAAACTATGAAAACTGAAACAAGAAGATATAGAAAATCTGAACAGAACCAAAACCAGTAAAGAAATAGAATTAATAATAAAAAAATCTCCCCAAAAAACAAGAGTTCAAGGCTGGATTGATTTCCAGGGTAATTCTACCAAAAATTTAAAGAAGAGTAAACACCTATTCTTTTGAAGCTGTTATGTATATTATATATATATATATATATATATATATATATATATATATATATATATGGAAAACTTCCAAACTCATTCTATGAAGCCAGCATTACCTTGATTCCAAACCCAGACAAATACCCCACTATAAAGGAGAACTAAAGACCAACTTCCCTGATGAACATGGATGCAAAAATCCTCAACAAGGTACTAGCCAACTGGATTCAATAATACATTAAAAGAATTATTCCCATGACCAAGTGGGATTTATACCTGGGATGCAGGGCTGGTTCAATATCCACAAAGAATCAATGTGATACATCCCATCAATAAAAGGAAGGACAAGAACTACATGATCCTCTCAATAGATGCAGAGAAAGCATTTGACAAAATACAGCATCCTTTCTTGATAAAAACCCTGAAGAATATAGGGATAGAAGGATCATACCTCGAGATCATAAAAGCCATACAGGAAAGACCCACTGCTAATATCATCCTCAATGGGGAAAAACTCAGAGCTTTCCCCCTAAGGTCAGGAACACAACAGGGATGTCCACTCTTGCCACTGTTATTCAACATAGTATAGGAAGTCTTAGCCTCAGTAATTAGACAACACAAAGGAATAAAAGGCATCCAAAATGGCCAGAAGGAAGTCAAACTTTCACTCTTTGCAGATGACATGATACTCTACATAGAAAACCCAAACGATTCTGCCAGAACTGCTAGAACTTATCCATGAATTCAGCAAAGTTGCAGGATACAAAATCAATGCACAGAAATTGGTTGCATTCCTATACACCAATAATGAACCAATATAAAGAGAAATCAAGGAATCGATCCCATTAACAATTGCACAAAAAACCATAAAATACCTAGGAATAAACCTAACCGAAGAGGTGAAAAATATATACCCTGAAAACTATAGAAAGCTTATGAAAGAAATTGAAAAAGTCACCAAAAAAAGGAAATATTCCAGGTTCAAGAATTGGAAGAACAAATATTGTTAAAATGTCAATACTACCCACAGAAATCCACATATTAAATGCAATCCCTATCAAAATAACAATAGCATTATTCACAGAACTAGAACAAATGGTCCTAAACTTTGTATGGAACCAGAAGATACCATGAATACCCAACTCATCCTGAAAAAGAACACCAAAGCTGGAGGCATCACAATCCCAGACTTCAAGATGTATTATAAAGCTGTAATCATTAAGACAGTATGGTGCTGGCACAAAAACAGACACTCAGATCAGTGGAACAGAATAGAGAATGCAGAAATGAACCCACAAATATATGGCCAACTCATCTTGGACAAAGCAGGAAAGAATATCCAATGGAATAAAGACAGTCTCTTCAGCAAATGGTGGTGGGAAAACTGGACAGCAACATACAGAAAAATGAACCTGGACCACTTTCTTACACCATACACAAAAATAAACTCAAAATTGATGAAAAGACCTAAATGTAAGACAGGAAGCCATCAAAATCCTCAAGGAGAAAGCAGGCATAAACCTCTTTGACCTTGGCCTCAGTAACTTCTTACTCAACACATCTCCAAAGGCAAGAGAAACAAAAGCAAAAATGAACTACTGGGACCTCATCAAAATAAAAAGCTTCTGCACAGCAAAGGCAACAATCAGCAAAA
Source organism: Lynx rufus (assembly GCF_022079265.1). NCBI lineage: Eukaryota > Metazoa > Chordata > Mammalia > Carnivora > Felidae > Lynx > Lynx rufus. Next base: position 28,351,411 of record NW_025814827.1, on the reverse strand, counting down.
CTAAAAGTCAACTGGTGAAATTGAAGAAGACATTTGCAAATTACATGTCATATAAAGTGTTAGTATCCAAAATCTATAAAGAACTTCTCAAACTCAACACCCAAAAAACAAATAATTCAGTGAAGAAATGGGCAAAAGACATGAACAGACACTTCTCCAAAGACAACATCCAGATGGCTAAAAGACACATGAAAAAAATGCTCAACATCACTTATCATCAGGGAAATACAAATTAAAACCACAATGATATACCACCTCACAGAAGCTACTTTAGCCAGTCAGAATGGCAAAAATAAAGAACTCAGGCACCAACAGATGTTTGTGTGGATGCAGAGAAAGAGGATCTCTTTTGCCCTGCTGGTGGGAATGCAAACTGGGTTAGCCACTCTGAAAAACAGTATGGGGGTTCTTCAAAACATTAAAAATAGAACTACCCTACAACCCAGCAACTGCACTACTGGGTATTTATCCAAGGGATACAGGTGTGTTGTTTCAAATGGGCATAGGCACCCCAATGTTTATAGCAGCACTATCAACAATAACCAAAGTATGGAAATAGCCCAAATGTCCACTCACAGATGAAATGATAAAGAAGATGTGGTATATATATACAATGGAGTATTACTCAGCAATCAAAAAGAATGAAATCTTGCCATTTGCAACTTCACGAATGGAACTAGAGGGTATTATGCTAAGCGACATTAGTCAGAGAAAGACAAGTATCATATGACTTCCCTAATATGAGGAACTTAAGATACAAAGCAGATGAACATAAGGGAAGGGAAGCAAAAATAATATAAAAGCAAGGAGGGGGACAAAACCTAAGAGACTCTTTTTTTAATATTTATTTGAGAGAGAGAGAGAGAGAGAGAGAGAGAGAGAGAGAATATGAGTGGGGGAGGGGCAGAGAGAAAGAGACAAAGAATCTACAGCAGGCTCCAGGCTCTGAGTTGTCAGCACAGAGCCTGATGTGGGGCTGGAATTCATGAACCACAAAATCATGACCTGAGCCAAAGTTGGACGCTTAACTGATGGAGCCACCCAGGTGCCCATAAGAGACTCTTAAATACAGAGAACAAACTGAGGGTTGCTGGAGGAGTTCTGGGTGGGGTGCTGGGCTAAATGGGTAAGGTACATTAGGGAGGACACTTGTTGGGATGAGCACTGGGTGTTATACATAGGGAATGAATCACTAGAATCTACTTCTGAAGTCATTATAGCACTGTATGCTAACTAACTTGGATGTAAATTAAAAAAATAAATAAGAAAATTAGACACACATACACACACAAATATATATATCCCAGGGCACCTGGGTGCTACAGTTGATTTAGCATCTGAATCTTGATTTTGACTCAGGTCATGATCTCAAGGTTCATGAGTCCAAGACCCGGATTGGGCTCTGCACTGATTGTGCAGAGCCTGATTGAGATTCTCTCTCTCTTCCCCTCAGTGTGCACTCTCTCTCAAAATAAATAAATAAACTTAAAAAAATAATAAATAAATAAACTAATCCTGTTTCTCTGAAATCTAGTCTCTTCTCACCCATATCTCACTCCTGATATTCAAATAGACTCTAGGTAGAAAGATTTTAATTAAAAAAAAATAAAAACTGTAATACTGCTAGAAAGACACAGATGAAAATTTTTATGATCTTCAGTTAAATAAAGCTCTATGAAAGACATAAACCCCAGAAACAAAATGGAAACAACTAATTATGAAAACATGTTAAATTTGTTCACAATAAAACTCAGCCCCATTAACAAGGGTAAAATATGAATAGCAAATCTGACATAAATATATATATATATATGTATATTATATACATGAGTCATATATGTGACAAAAGACTAATTTTTCCTTAAAAAAATCTTTTTTGAAATGACCAAAAGTCAGACACAAAAAATGGTCAAAGGAAATAACAGCATTGCCTAGGTAATGAATTAAAACATCAACTGACATATAAGTAAAGAAATGTAAATTTGAATACTTTTGATAGTACTTTCCATCAATGATATTGAAAAATGTTAAGAAATATTAATATATAAAACTCTCATGTACCCTAATAGAAACTGTGAGGTGTATAATCATTATGAAAGGCATTTAATCTATCCTTCTATTTACCTATCTACCACCTATCTGTATGTACATAGACACTACAGAAGGAGCCCAAAGTACATATGAGAATGTACATTTTTTAATAAGCATACCATTTTGACACATATCGGTTCCACTCTTGAATATGTGTGATACACTCACACAACTGTACAAAGATATAAGTACAAGATTGATTTCCCTGCACTCTTTGTAATTATACAAACTCAAAATAAGTACATTTTAATAAAGTATTGTTAAATAAATTAAATGCATTTCCATATGACACTGCTGTGCAGATCTCAGAGTGAAATAGCAAGAAACATTTGAATAGTTGCCATGTTTTTCTACTGCAAATCCCCATTTATATTTAATCAATACCTTGGGGAAAATACTTTAATACTATGCAAATATCCTGTTTCTCCTCAAAGAGGAAAACATATTTAATAACTAGAGTCCAATATTTGTATACATTTCTTATTGTTTTTAGCCTTACAATCTGTAGTCACAATATCACTTTCCAAAGTTAATTGTATTAATCCTGCTCTTCCCTACCCCTTTCAGTATGATCTGTAATATAATTAGACTAATTTGTTATAGTTGATATTCCATTTTAGGTTCAAGAAATATTGTGAACTTGCAGTTTGCCTAGCTTTTTTGCATATTTGGAAGTGACACTTTTTCCAGCTCTCTACATTCAAAAACTAGAAGTTCTGATCTGCCTTATTCTTCTAGTGAAGTTTTCCTTTCAATTGAAGAAAACACAAATAACTGCATCAGAAACAATCCCCAAGTCCTGAATATATTTCTAAGCATTTCCAATACAATTATCAAACTGAATTTTCAGGAAGACACAAAATTCTAAGTATACTGCACGAATGTCCTTGGTTCCTTATAGTAAGACCTTGGTTTGCAAGTTTCCACAATTTGATTTAAGAGTTACTCACCAACATTTCAAATGCCATTCTTAGCTGCCTTTATTGCCCTTTGGGCTCTCAATGACTCCCCCAACATAGTTGTGCCTACATCAGCCTTGGTAATTACCCAAGCTTTTTTGAGTTAAAATAAAGAAAACAATAATTGAATGAATATAGTTCTATTTTGGCCTACGGTGAACTTGGTTCTCTTTATAAGCATCTTTACCATTCATTCTACAGCTGCATTCAAGTTCTTAACTAATGTGAAGCTTAGGGAACAATTTCTAAAATGTTTAGAGAATCAAAGCAATTGATTCTAAATCAAGTTGCACTGAGTTCACTTTAACTGTAATTTACAGATTTCAAAATGTACAGTGGCATATTATATAAGGACAGATTTTCTTCTGTACTTAGGTTTAACTGTCACTCATAAAACACACATAGTACTGTACTATCAATACAATGATTTGAAACACCTGACAACTGTTGAACAAACACAGTAATTCATTAAAACCTTGGGGAAGTTTTCTCCTCTGCACTATGAATAGCTTTTCTTTTACTCCTGCACAGAATGCTAATGCAGAAAGCCTGTGATCAAAGTGTACTGGAGATGTGCTTTTAGAACAGGGAGTCACTCCACACTGGTGTTTCTGTTTGATTCTTTTGTTCGGTAAAAATGCCACTTGCAGCAGAAGTACACACAGAGGGAAAAGTGACAATTCTGAACAAGGAAATCAAGCAAGCTTGAGATGCTTTCTGATATACTGATAAATCTAAGAAGTTTTCCTTTGCAGCCCAGCCTTTGCTATAATATCCCTTCTCTGCTGTGGGCAAAGTGACTGGCTGGACAGCTACAGCCTCTCTTTCTAGCTGGCAGGAATGTTCCTAGAAGTTGACAAGCAGCCCACACAACATGGCTTGTACTCTTATTACTGAAGACAGGCTGAAAATGCATTGCTTGCTCTGGTGCTCATTGTTGCAGCTGTTGCTAATGAGGTGCTTTTTTTTTCTTTTTTTCTTTTTTTTCCCCCATAACCAAGTGAGACTCTGCCCTGTGACAAATCACACATTTGGTTGTTTTTTCAGGTGTGAATCTAGATATTTCTATCAGACCTGTCTGGAACAATCTTTAAGTTTAAATGGTTCTATTTTGCCTATGTGTACTACTGATGCTAGACTTTACACTTTAACATTATTTCTAAATGCTTTTTAGGAGCATTTAACTCTCATTTATTCCTACTTAAAATGAAAAAAAGGCATATTTAAGTAAAAAGGAGTCCACCTTCGTAATATCTCAATCTGATATTTTATTTCACCTATAACATTAAATTTACACAAAATGATATTTAATGTTAAAAGATCATGCTTTAAAATATTACTTAAGGAAATGACAGATTCTCATAACAATAAAAACAGATTAAAAACAAAAATGTGATGTGACCTCTGTTCTGTAAAACCTTAAGTACTTCTACTTATATTTCCAAATGTTGAAAATTGAAAGCAAATAGAGTCCAGAAATAGACCCAAACATGTAGGATTATTTTACCCAAAGGATCCAAGATAATTCAAAGGAGTGAGGGCAGTTTTCTCAACAATGGTATCAGATCAATTGGCCATCTACATGCCAAAAATTAAATAATAAAATTAAAGAAACTTTGACCTCATACCACATAAAAAACTAACTCAAAATGTATCAGAAAGTTAAACGTAAACCTGAAATTATAAAACTCATGGAAGAAAACAAGAGAAAATCACTATGACCTTGGGTTGGTCAAAGATTTCTAAGATATGATGCAAAGAGCACAAACTTACCTATAAAAGATTATTACATTAGATTTCATCAAGATTTTCAAAATGTGCTCTTGGAAATATATTTTTTAGAAAATTAAAAGATAAGTCACAGACTGGAAGAAAATATTACAAAACAGTAATATATAAAGAACTTTCAATAATCAATATGAAGACCGAATAAGAGACAGGCATTAAGATTTTCACAGACACTTCACCAAGATATTGCAAGATGGCAAAGGAGCACGTGAAGGCATCCTGTCAACATCATTAATCATTAGGGAAATAAAAATTAAAACCACAATAAGATACCACTTAAACAAGAAAAATTGATTATATAAAATGGTGGCAACTGCCATGTTGTTATATTGCTGATGGGAATAAAAGTCATAGCCACTTTGGAACAAAGGTATTTACTTATCTCCACACAAAAATGTACATATGAAAGTTCTTAGATACTTTATTCCTGAATTCCAAAAATGTAAAACACAGGAATGTCCATTCCCTGGAAACAGATAAACTGTAGTATATGCATACAATGGAAATCTACTTAGCAATAAAAAGAAAAAGCTATATTCCTTTCAAAAGCATTAAGCTCAACAAAATAAGCCAGACCTCCAAGGCTGCCCACTGTATGGTTCTGTTCATATGGCATTCTGGAAAAAGCCAAATTTTAGGGACAATAATCAGATAAATGGTTGACAGGGTCAAGGCATATGGGATAGAAATAAACATGAAAGGATTCAAGGAAATTTTGGAGTGGTTAAAATAGTGTGTAGTGACAGTTTCATGACTTATAAATTTGTCAAAATCATAGAAGAGCACATCTTAAAAGGGTGAATTTTACTGTGTGCAAATTAGACCTCAATAAGCCCCCCAAAAAAGTCAATATTATTTCTTTCTTGCTCATAAAATTTTCCTCTATTTGGTGTTTTATAATTTACATTTTTCTCCCTAATAATGTACCATTTCAGTAGTGGAAAAGTCCATTTTTCTTACTATTGTAAATCAATTTGATTGGAGTTAGAATCTTACGCAACCTAGGTAGTATTGAATGCTACAGTCCAACATATCTTCTACAGATCAACAGCACAAGTGAACATTTTCTTTGGAAGAATTCAGAATCTGTATTTTGAATCAACTGGATAGCGATACTAGAATGTAGAAAAGAAGGATCCTCCAAGGCCTATCTATGAGCCATAAAAAAATCTCTTATTTCATTTCCTTCTAAATGAGTACTTATGTTCCTTTGTGATTTTTAAACAAGACTAAGCTGACCATAATTATTCAATTTTTATAATAAGAAACATGGATACTACTATTAAAGTGATGATGTTCTTTGAGAATCAAAAATTTTCTCCAGAGAGATGCCTGGCTGTTTCAGTAGGTTGAGCCCCTGACTCCTGATTTCAGCTCAGGTCAGGATCCCTGGGTCATGGGATTGAGCCCCTGACGGGCTCTGCCACTGGGCATGGAGCCTGCTTAAGATTCTTTTTTTCTCTTTGTCCCTCTCCCCCAGTCATGCTTTCTGTCTCTCTAAAATTAAAATACATACATACATACATAAATACATACATACAGAGATACATAAATAGATACATAGATAGATAAATACTTTTCTCCAGAGAAATGGCCCTTTGTACTCACTGAAGTGGTAATCACTCTTTCAGGCTGCCAGAGTAGTGTGTCAGGAATCTCAAACTCAACTGAATATAGAGGCCACCCAGGCAACAGTAATGGGTCAAGCCAACTTGGTGTAATAATGGGTAGGCAGTATGAAAAATAGGACAGAGCCCTTGTAGAACATGGCCCTTGTAAAAATGTCCACATTGAAAGTTTTAAACAAAACACTTCTTGCTAACATGGCCACTTGGAGGCTCTAGATTTGTGTATCACAAACAAAAGCACAGGAATTCCTTTTTCACTTTTTATGGACTGGTTGATCAGAAAATAGATTATAGGGGCACCTGGGTGGCCCAGTCGGTTAAGCGTCCGACTTCAGCTCAGGTCACGATCCCGCCATCCGTGAGTTTGAGCCCCGCGTCCGGCTCTGGGCTGATGGTTCAGAGCCTGGAGCCTGCTGCAGATTCTGTGTCTCCCTCTCTCTCTGCCCCTCCCCTGCTCATGCTCTGTCTCTCTCTCTGTCTCAAATAAACGTTAAAAAAATTTTTTTAATAAAAAAAAGAAAATAGATTATAATGCCTAAATTATTTTTTTCTTGAAAGCAATTTACATTTTTTATCAAATTCATACAAACCATTCAGTAAAAATGCATCCATAGATAAAAGAAACTGCATGTAATATTACAAAATATTTTGAATGAAACAAAACCAAAAACTGTATAATCTATGGGATGCAGCTAGAGTAGTATTTAAAGGGAAGTCCAAGTTTTCCAGTGCTTACCTTAACAGAGGAAAGGAAAATTGAAGGATCTCTAAACAAAAATTTAAGCTTTTACCTTAAGAAACTAATATAAGAAGAGCAAACTAAACTCAAATTAAGCAGAAAGAAGAAAATATAAAGATTAAAGCTGAAATCAACAAAATCAAAAGCTAGGAAAAATAGAGAAAATCAATGAATCAATGAAAATCAATGAAAAGTTGATTATAAAAAAAAATTTTTTTTTCAACGTTTATTTATTTTTGGGACAGAGAGAGACAGAGCATGAACGGGGGAGGGGCAGAGAGAGAGGGAGACACAGAATCGGAAACAGGCTCCAGGCTCTGAGCCATCAGCCCAGAGCCCGACGCGGGGCTCGAACTCGCGGACCGCGAGATCGTGACCTGGCTGAAGTCGGACGCTTAACCGACTGCGCCACCCAGGCGCCCCAAAAAAAGTTGATTATAAAAGAGTAACAAAATTGACAAACTTTAGCTAGACTGAACAAGAAAAAAAGAGAAATCACAGATTTTTAAACTCAGTAACGGAAGAGAGGGGCATTGCTTCTCACCTACAGAAAATGATAGTATTATACAAGAATACTGTGTACATTTTTATGGCAACAAACTAGATAACTCTAATGAAATGGATACATTTCTAGAAAGACAGAATTGCCAAAAATGATTCAAGATACAAAGAAGACTCTGAATAGATCTGTAACCAGTGAAGAAATGAATTTTGTGATTAAATTCTCTCTCAAAAAAAAAAAAAAAAAAAAAAAGTCTAGGCCCAGAGAACTTCTCTTATAAAATCTATCATTTACTTAAAGAATAAATGTGACCCGTCATACACTCCAAGAAAATACAAGAGGAAGCAACACTTTCTACTTCATTCTAGGAAGCCAATTGGCACTATGATACCCATCTAAAGAAATAATAATAGAAAATTACAAGTCAATGTCCCTCATGCATAAATCCAGCAACACCCAAAGGATTATCAAATAGGACCAAATGAAAGTTATACCAGAAATGAAAGGTTGGTTTAACATTCAGTATCAGTCAATATATCCTATGAGGAGAATAAAAGACAAACCCTGTATTTTCAATAAAATGCATTAAACAAAATTTAATTATAATTTGTGGTAACGTATTTCAACAATTTAGGAAGAAAAGGGAAGTTTCCCAACTGGAGAAGGGCACCTATGAAAAAGCTCCAACATCTTTCTTAATGATGAAAGACTGAATGCTCTCCCCATAATATAGATACAAGAGTATGTCCACCTTTACCACTTTATTCAATAATTACTTCGAGTCATTGCATTAAGATAAACTAAACTAACCAGGGGGGGAGGGTATGGGGGGAAAAAAAGAGTGAAGAAGGCAAATCATAAGAGACTCTTAAATACTGAGAACAAACTGAGGGTTGATGGGGGGTGGGGGAGAGGGGAGAGTGGGTGATGGGCATTGAGGAGAGCACCTGTTGGGATGAGCAGTGGGGGTTGTATGGAAACCAATTGACAATAAATTATATATAGATAGATAGATAGATAGATAGATAGATATAAATAAACTAAAATAAAAAACATTCAGATTATAAGGAAGAAGTAAAGCCATTCACAGTCCTGATCCATTTTGTGAAAATGCACGCGCGTGTGCGCACACACACACACACACACACAAACTGATGAAATTAATAAATGAGTTCAGAAAACTTAAAAAATAGAAAATCCACCATATTTCTATATATTACCAATGAATAATTAAAAAAATAAATCTAGGAAAGCAATCATTCAAAACAATTTTAAAATACTTAGAAAAAATTTAACATAAAATATACATATAGTAAACAAAATAGTAATAAGAGAAATTGAAGACTATCCAAATTGATCAAGAGGTATTTCATGTTTGTGGATTACAAGTTTTAATATTATTATGATTAAAATTCTCCTCAATTTAATCTATATATTCAATATAATCCCTATCAAAATAAATCAGTCTTTTAATTTCTAGATAGCAACAGGCTTAAGTGAAAATTTGTTTACCTATGCAAAAGACCTCAAATAACTAAAATAAATTTAAAAAAGGACAAATTTGAAGGATTTACATTACCTGCTACCCAGTAATCTAAAGAGTGTAGTACTGCTGTAATGATGGGTATTTAGGTTATGGAATTGAGAGTACAGAAATAAATGTTTATATTTATGATTCACTGGTTTATTTTCACAAAGGTTCCTAAGTAATTTAATGGGGGAAAATAGTATTTATAACACTGATGCTGGGAACACTGCATATACATATGCAAAAATATGATTGAAGACATCCCAGACTAATATAAAAATACTAACTCAAAATGAAGTAGAATCCAAACTATGAGCTAAAATTATAAATCTCCTGGAAGAAAACACAGGAGAAAATTATCATTATCTTGGGTTAAAGAATTATGAATATGACATCAAATTGTATAAAATGAAAAAATTTATAAATTTGACTTCATCAACATTTCAAATTTGAGTGCTTCAAGTAACACACACACACACACAAAAACAAAATTAAAACACAAGCACAGACTTAGAGCAAATATTTCAAACATATATCTAAATTGTATCCAAATTAAATAAATAATTCTTACAACTCAATAATATGAATAACACAATTTTTAAAAAGGTTAAAACACACGCATAGACATTTCACTAAAAAAGATATGCGAAGATATAATATGCATTTAAGAAAATTCTCAGTACCAGTCCTTAGGTAAATACAAATTAAAATTCCAATAGAATATTATTTTCTATTTTATTTTTTTATTTTTTATTTAAAAAAAATAATGTTTATTTATTTTTGAGACAGAGAAATACAGAGTGCAAGTAGGAGAGGGGCAGAGAGAAAGGGAGACACAGAATCTGAAACAGGCTCCAGGCTCTGAGCTGTCAGCACAGAGCCCCATGAGTGGCTCAAACTCACAAACCATGAGATCACGACCTGAGTCGAAGTCAGACACTTAACTGACTGAGCCACCCAGGTGCCCCAGATTTTGCTATTATAACTATAATCAAAAGACTAAAAATAACAATTGTTAATGAAAATGTGAAGTCTTGCTCTGCATTGCTGGTGAGAATTTAAAAGGTAAATGCTGTACTCATCAAAACAGTATGGTACTGGCATAAGAACAGACACTCAGATCAATGGAACAGAATAGAAAACCCAGAAATGGACCCACCAACGTATGGCCGACTAATCTTTGACAAAGCAGGAAAGAATATCCAATGGAATAAAGACAGTCTCTTAAGCAAATGGTGCTGGGAAAACTGGGCAGCGACACGCAGAAGAATCAACCTGGACCACTTTCTTACACCATACACAAAAATAAACTCAAAATGGATGAAAGACCTTAATGTAAGACAGGAAGCCATCAAAATCCTCAAGGAGAAAGCAGGCAAAAACCTCTTTGATCTTGGCTGCAGCAACTTCTTGCTCAACATGTCTCCAGAGGCAAGGGAAACAAAAGCAAAAATGAACTATTGGGACCTCATCAAAATAAAAAGCTTCTTCACAATGAAGGGAACAATCAGCAAAACTAAAAGGCAACCAACAGAATGGGAGATGATATTTGCAAATGACATATCAGATAAAGCATTAGTATCCAAAATCTATAGAGAACTTATCAAACTCAACACCCCAAAAACAAATAATCCAGTGAAGAAATGGGCAAAAGACATGAATAGACACTTCTCCAAAGACGACATCCAGATGGCCAACCAACACATGAAAAAATGCTCAACATCACTCATCATCAGGGAAATACAAATCAAAACCACAATGAGATACCACCTTACACCTGTCAGAATGGCTAACATTAACAACTCAGGCAACAACAGATGTTGGCGAGGATGTGGAGAAAGAGGACCTCTTTTGTATTGTTGGTGGCAATGCAAGCTGGTGCAGCCACTCTGGAAAACAGTATGGACTAAAAAAACTAAAAATAGAACTACCCTATGACCCAGCAATTGCACTACTAGGCATTTATCCACAGGATAAAGGTGTGCTGTTTCGAAGGGACACATGCACCCCCGTGTTTATAGTAGCACTATCAACAATAGCCAAAGTATGGAAAGAGCCCAAATGTCCATTGATGGATGAATGGATAAAGAAGATGTGGTATATATACAATGGAGTATTACTTGGCAATCAAAAAGAATGAAATCTTGCCATTTACAATTACGTGGATGGAACTGGAGGGTATTATGCTAAGTGAAATTAGTCAGAGAAAGACAAAAATCATATGACTTCACTCATATGAAGACTTTAAGAGACAAAACAGATGGACATAGGGAAAGGGAAACGAAAATAATATAAAAATGGGGGGGGAACAGAAGAGACTCATAAATATGGAGAACAAACTGAGGGTTACTGGAGGGCTTGTGGGAGGTGGGATGGGCTAAATGGGTAAGGGGGACTAAGGAATCTACTCCTGAAATCATTGTTGCACTATATGCTAATTTGGATGTAAATTCTAAAAAAATTAAAAAAATAAAATATAAATAAATAAATACATAAATAAATAAATAAATAAATAAATAAATGGTAAAGCTACTTTGAAAAGCATTTTGTCAATTTAGGACTCAAATCCTACTCTCACATATCTGCCTAAGAGAAATGCAAACACATCTTCACACAAAGACTTGTGTACAAAGTTTATAACAAAATTATTGAGTGAAAAATTAAAAATAAATTCAATGTCCATCAACTGATGAAAAAATAAACAAAATATGTTGTATCCATACAGTGAATTCATAAATTCATGAATATAATGGAACAATCTACTGATATGTACTACAATGTGGATGGACCTTAAGATGATTATGCTAAGTAAAAGATGGTAGATTTAAAAACGTATATATTATAGCATTTCATTTATATAGAGGCTCCATAAAAGGCAAAGCTGATCCATGGTTCTCTGAGATTGATGGTGGGAACAAAGATTGACTTAAAATTGGTATAAGGGAACACTTTGGGAATGTTCTAAAACTGGACTGGAGTGATGGGTGCACAATTCTATGACTATATTAAAATAATTTAGTTATACCTTGTAATGTATGAATTCATAGTAATTTATAAGCTATAAAAAGGCCTGTAATTTTTTTTCTTAATAAATAATATCTGTTAGTGTTCAGTTCTTTTCAAATTTAAGATTTCTGAATTGGAACACTTGAGTTCTAACCATTGAAAGGAAAAAAATTCTTTTTGCTTTTTTCCTTCCATTTTACTTCCCTAATTTAATACATGAAAGTCCTTGAATACCAGTGGCACTCATAGCAGCATGCGGGTCTACTAACTGTTACTGCCCTCCATTTATTCTGTATGCCAGGCCTTTTTCTAGCATGTCTTACTGAATAGTGATTAGGGCCTCAGAGCTATCCATTCTCTATGACAAAATTTTGTAAAGTATGTTCTACCAGATGTTAATGAATATTATTTTCCCTTTCCACAATTGCAAAATATTTTATAGATCCATATGTTTTGGATACCAGTGCACTAAATATAAAAAATAAAATTTTCATCATTGTAAAGCCTCTTCGAGTCCTTAGCACGTTACTACAATTTCCTTTTGTTTTACAAAATATATATGACCGCATGCAGTCACCCTGAAATCCACTGATATAACTTCAATGATTAACTTCAAAGCCCACACATATGATGGGGTCACCGTATCTAGCTGGCAGATAAGGGGTGGGGGGGGAAGACTGTGCATTTCTCTGATCAGAGCTCCACCACATGATCACACCTAACTGCAAGGGAGGCTGGAAATGTAGGCCAATGCTGGGCACACAAAAAAGAAATGGGTGTGACAGATATCTAGCCAGTGTCCTTTTAAAACTAAGAGTATGTCACTTGATTCTTTAGTTTGTACATCCCATAGGTTTCCCAGTGATGAATATAAGAGGACTACAGATAGATATACCCTACATCTCTTCCACAGAAGAATATATCTGACATCATTTCTTCAAATTCCTTTGTTCTACTGTTTCATCATTTGAGCCCTTTGTCCTCTACTATCTATGCTAAAAAATGTTTTGTATATGTAATATATATTAATCCTGTTGGGAGGGAAATCATTTTTTTTAACTTTAGCAAAAAAAAAAAATTATTCTCTAAGGCATAATATGTTCACATTATCTACATTTTCAGCACCTCATTCTTTTAAAAACATGACTAATATTTGTGGGGTGTTTTATAATTTTCACATCACTTTTACATGCAAAATTCCACTTAACCCTCATAATTTTCCTGGCAGGCATTATTATAAATAAACTTCAGATAGTGAGTTGCATTGTACCTTTTCAATGACACCAAAAAGTAGTATGACACATTCTAGGAAATACCTCACAGGAATCCCTGGAACAAGTTAAAATCAGGTAAGATTCAAGAATATTTCATCGCAGTTATTCAGGGGCAATTTTGAGAATCTTCTTTTATTAAATATAATTTACAATTTACTTTTTTTATAATTTACAATTAAATGAACTTACTCATTAATCATTACATAAAATCCCCAAATTCAATGACTGGGCTTTTTAGGTCCCTGTGCTAAGTATCAAGATTACAAAGAGATTTAAAAGTAAACTTTTGAGGGGCGCCTGGGTGGCTCAGTAGGTTAAGCGTCCGACTTCGGCTCAGGTCATGATCTCGCGGTCCGTGGGTTCGAGCCCCGCGTCAGGCTCTGTGCTGCCAGCTCAGAGCCTGGAGCCTGTTTCAGATTCTGTGTCTCCCTCTTTCTCTGACCCTCCCCTGTTCATGCTCTCTCTCTCTCTGTCTCAAAAATAAATAAATGTTAAAAAAAAAAGTAAACTTTTGATCTCCTTCATTAAGCTTTATTTTTTTAATTAATTTATTTATTTTGAGAGAGAAAGAGGAGACAGAGAATACCAAGCAGACTCCATGCTGTCAGTGCAGAGCCCAACGGAAGGCTTGATCCCATGAACCATGAGATCATGACCTGAGCCAAAATCAAGAGTCGGATGCTTAATGGACTAAGCCACCCAGGTGCCCCTGCTTCATATAGTTTTAAGTCAAATTGAGGTGCCAGAATTTGCATGTGCAACATTAAACAACATGTGTGAACACCTGTGTTCATGCCAAATGAGTGGGACAGTAACTATAAGTGTGGATTTAAAATGATTCCCTAGGACTAGAGTAATCAGGATAGTCTCCCAGAGGCTGTCAAATCGAGCAATGATGAGGAAACCCTTTAGATGACTAAGAAGAGGGAGAAAAAGAAACAGAATCAATGCATGGGGAATGTCAAGTACCTAAGCAAGTAAAAAGTTGCATGGGGTATCCAAATAGCATTGCACAGACCTGCTTCACTGAATGAGAATTCCTATTAGGAAATTGAAAAAAATAAGACTGAAGAGAAAACAGATGATGGAGATCCCTGAATGCCAATAAAAAATGTTAATTTTTTCTATATAGGCAGTGAGAGCCAATTATTTTAGAACAATTACCCATATTGAAAATTATTCTATGTGTTGGTATCTTCTCACTAGGAAACAAGGGATTAGTGTGAACAATTACATGAAAAATGACGAGATAGCTTATATTAAATGGATAAATTCCTAGAAAAATGCAAACTACCAAAATGGACACTATAAGAAATAGGAAATCTGAACACACATATAACAAGTTTAATTAATTTTCAAATTTCCCAAAAGGAAAGCCCAGGGCCAGGTATGCTAGTTGGTAAATTCTACTGAATGTTAAAAAAAAAAAAAATTAACACATGGAGTTCGCCAACTGAAAAAAAAATTAGATAATACTTCACAAGTTAGTCTATGAGGTCAGTATCATGGTAGTGCCACAACCAGATAAAAAAATAAGAAGAAAAGAAACTAAAGAGCAATATCTCTTAAGAAACATAAGCCCCAAAACCTTGAATAAATATTAGCAAACCAAAACCTTTAAGATATATAAAAGATTTTACTCCATGAACAAGTGGGATTTATCCCACAAATGCAGTTAATATCTAAAATCAATATAATAAATAATATTAATAGAATAAATAACAAAAGTATAAATAATCATTTCAATAGATACAGAGAGAGCACTTAGCAAGATACAACATACTTTTATAATAAAATCATTCAGGAAACCAGGAATAGAAGGGAACGTCCTCAACCTCATAAAAGCCATCTATAAAAAGCTAATATCTATCTGCATAATCTCTGGTGAGAGACCAAATGCTTTCAACCTAAGATCAAGAACAAGATGACTGTGCCTGCTCTAGTCACTTTTATTCAACATTGTGGTAGAGAGTCTAGCAGGACCATTAAACAAGGGAAAAAAAAAGTATCCAGATAGGAAGGGAGAACTAACACTATGTCTATTCGTAGATGACAAGATCTTGTGTAGAGAAAATCCTAAATCCTAAGAGAAAGGAGAGAGGAAGGGAGAACTAACACTATGTCTATTCGTAGATGACAAGATCTTGTGTAGAGAAAATCCCAAATCCTAAGAGAAAATCCTTGCAAGTTAAAATAAAATATCAAAACTAATAAACAAGTAGTGCAGGTTACAGTATACAAAATCAATTTATAAAAATCAACTTCTATACACTATCAATAAATAATCCAAAAATTAAGAATATAATTGCATTTACAATAGCATCAGAAAGTATCAAATAATTGGGAATAGGCTTAACAAAAAAAGTGAAAGACTTTTATAATGAAAACTACAAAACATTAATGAAAGTAATTAAAGAAGACCTAAATATTTGAAATGACATCCCATGTTCACAAATTAGAAGACTTAATGTTCCCAAGATAGCAGCACCATCCAAATAAATGTACCTATTGAACACAATCTGTATCAAAATCCCAGCTGAAGATTTTGTAAAAATTGATAAACTGATCCTAATAATCATATGGAAATGCAAGAGTCCCCAAATAGCCAAGACAACCTTGAAAAAGTTGCATGAGTCACACTTACCCATTTTAAAACTTACTACAAAGCTATTGTAATCAAGACAGTGTGGTACTGGAATAAGCATAAACATCTAGATTATTAGAATAGACTTGAGAGTCCATAAATAAACCCTTACGTTTACAGTTAAATATAACTGACATATAATATCTTATTACCATTAGGTAAATCATAGTGATTCAGTGTTTTTATACATTATGAAATGATCCCACAGTAAGTCTAGTTGCCATCTGTCACCATAGAAAAGTATTAAAATATTGACTATATTCCCTAGGCTGTACTTTACATATATCTGACTTCTTATTTTATAATTGGACTTTTGTACCTGTTAATCCCCTTTGCCTACTTCACATACGCTCCCTAAATTCTCTCCTCTGGTGACGAACAGTTTGTTTCACTTATCTCTGAGTCTCTTTCTATTTTGTTTGGTTTATTAGTTTTGTTAGAGTCCACCTATAAGTGAAATCATATGGTATTTGTCTTTCTCTATCTGATTTATTTCACTTAGCATAATACCCTCTACATCCAGTGACATTTTCATAAATGGCACGATTTCATTCTTCTTCATGGCAGGATAATATTTCAATATTTATATCACATCTTTTTTTAAGTTTATTTGAGAGACAGTGTGCATGTGAGTGGGAGAGGGGCAGAGAGAGAGAGGGAGAGACAGAATCCCAAGCTCATCATGGAGCCCAACCTGGGGCTCTATTCCACAAACCATGAGATCATGGCCTAGCCAAGATCAAGAGTCAAACACTTAACCAACTGATCCACCCAGGTGCCCTGATCACATTTTCTTTATCAATTAATTTATTGATGGAAACTTAGGTTGTTTACATATCCTAGCTATCATAAATAATGCTGCAATGAACACAGGGGTGCACATATCTCTTTCAATTCATATTTTCATTGTCTTTGGATAAATACACTGAAATGGAATTGCTAGGTTACATGGTATTTCTATTTTAAAATTTTTGAGGACCCACTGTACTGATTTCAATAGTAGCTTAACAAAATTACATTCCCACCAAAAGTATATGAAGGTTTCTTTTCTCCACACCCTTGTCAACTCTTATTTTTTGTCTTTTGATAATATCCATTCTAACAGGTGTGAGGTGAAAACTAGTTAATAGTGCTGAGTATCTTTTCATGTGCCTCCTGGACATCTGTATCCCTTCTTTGGAGAAATGTCTCTTCAAGCCCTCTGCCAATTTTTTAATCAGGGTTTTTTTAATATCAAGTTGTGTACATTTTTATATTATTTATATATTTATATAATTTTATATGCATTATCAGATGCATGATTTGCAAATATCTTCTCCCATTCACTCAAATGATTTTTGACGAAGGTACTTAGTCAATTCAAAGGAGAAAGAAAATTCTTTCAAACAAACTGTGCCAGTATTAACTGGATATCAAAGTGCAAAGGAATGAAATTAGATGCCCTGCCTCAAACAATATACAAAAATTAACTCAAGTGGATGCTCACCTGAGTATAAGAGCTAAAACTATTAAATTCACAGAAGAAAATATAAATGAAAGTCTTTGTTATCTTGACTTAGGAAACAGTTTTATAGATGTGACACCAAAATCACAAGAAAAGGAGATAAATTGGACTTCAACAAACCTAAAAACTTTTGTATTGTAAAGGTCACAAGCAATAAAGTATTAGAAAATCTTGTATATGCTAAAGGATGTATATCCAGAATAAATAAGGAATTCATACAATAATGAATATACAAAAAGCTCAACAATAAAAAGCCATTTATTAAAAAAATTGGTTAAGGATTTGAATAGACACATCTTGAAATAACATATATAAATAGTCTATAAGCACATAAAAACATGTTCAATATCTTTGGTCATTAGGTAAATACAAATTAAGCCACAATGAGATACCACTCTGATACAGACGAGGCTTAATTTTAGTAACTTCCTAGCTCCTCCTTTCATGAACTTTACCTCCCCTCCCAACTCAAACCTTCATTCAGTCTACAAAATATCCTAACAGAAGGGCAATAGAATTGTACAGAGAGCACCATTCAAACCGCATTCTATTGTAATGATGCTCCCTGGATTTGTGCAATGTCTCACTATTGGCTCAATATGTATGAAATTGAAACAATGAGAAAATAATGGAAGTGACACCAGCAAGATGGCAAAGTAGGAAGCCCTAGACCCTCCTCTCACTCACAAACACATTAATTCAACAACAATTTAAAGATACATTCTGTTTTTGAAAAATCCAGAAAGTAATCAAAAGGCTTATTCCAGGAGAATGTGAAACCAGTCTCATAAAAACCAGCAAAGAGATTGGGAAACCCTCTCACCAGAGTCCTTGCCCTGGGCACAGCACCATATGATAACGAAGAGACTTCCTAGGAGAGGGAACAGGTTCATACATATATGCAGTGCCATCAATTTTCCTGCAGGAGCTCCCCAAAGGAATTTTGCTTTGCCAATTTTGGAATTTTGATGAGCTCATCATAGAGCTGACATGGAGACAAAGAATATAAAAATACTAACTTGGAGGGGTATATGCATGCCTATGTTTATAGAAGCGTTATTCACAACAGCCAAATTATGGAAGCAGCACAAGTGTCCACTGATAGATGAATGGATAAAGAAGTTATGGTATATATATACTACATAAAAAGGAACAGAATCCTTCCATTTGCAACAGGGATGAATCTATAGAGTATAATTCTAAGCGAAATAAGCCAGTCAGAGAAAGAAGACAAATACCACATGATTTCACTAATATATGGAAGTTAAGAAACAAAACAAAGAAACAAAGAGAAAAAAGAGAGAGACAAACCAAAACCCAAACTCTTAATTATAGAGAACAAACTGATGGTTACCAGAGGGGAGGGGGGTGAAGGGATGGGTGGAAAATATGAAGGGAATTAAGAGTATACTTATCTTGATGAGCATTGAGTAATATATGGCACTGTTTAAGCACTGTATTGTACACCTGAAACTAGTGTAACACTGTATATCAACCACACTGGAAGTAAAGTTTTAAAAATTAAAAACAAGAGAGACATAGAGAGTTGGACAGGTAGACATCATAGATTCCCCACCCTGCTTAGCACAAAGCAAGCAAATGAAAAATCCAGGTTCTCAGCTTACCCAGGAGAAGGAAAGAGTTAATATGTGCATCCAGCACTCAAAATTCTCCAGGGCTGTCCAAAGAACTGGCATCTAACTTTTCAGTCTCAGAACTCTTATAGGTATGAAATAGTCCAGCCACCTGGGGAAAAAAACACAGATGGCAGCTTGAACTAGATACCCCTCCTTCCAGCTGACCACAAATGGACATAAACCACGGCTGCATTTTATCTCTGGGGAGGAGAAAGTTGGTAGAGACCCCAGAATCTTAAGCTAGGCTGATTTGTGGGGGTCTTTGCCTGTTTAAGGCCAGTTTGTGAAGACTGGAAGAGGCGTCTGTTTTGTCTAATGCATAGGACAGTTTTGTATGCAATTAAGCTTAAGTTATTTGCTTAAATAGACTGTTATAACTGTAAGCTATTTTATGTAAGCATCAAGGTAACCACGAAAAATTCCTACAGAATTTACACAAAAGAAAAAGAGAAAGGAATCACAGCATATGAATACAAAAAATCAACGAAACACAAGGGAAGATAGAAAAAGAGAAAAACAGGGGCGGCTGGGTGGCACAGTCAGTTAGGTGTCCAACTTTGGCTCAGGTCATGATCATGCAGTCCATGAGTTTGAGCCCCGCACTGGGCTCTGTGTTGACAGCTCAATGCCTGGAACCTGCTGGATTCTGTGTCTCCCTCTCTCTCTGCCCCTCCCCTACTCACACTCTGTCCATTCACTCTCTCTCTCTCTCTCTCTCTCTCAAAAATAAAGATTTAAAAAAAATCTAAAAAAAAAAGAAAAAGAAAAACACAAACAAAAGAAATATAAAACTAATGGAAAAAAAAGATCACAATTTGAGAGTAAATTCTTCCTTACCAATAATTATTTAAAATATAAATGGATTAAATTTGCCAATCAAAAGACAGGGAGTAACTGAATGTATTCAAAAAAAGAAAAGACATGACTACATGCTATCTACAAGAAACTCACTTTAGACTTAAGGACACACATAAACTGAGTGCAAGGATGGAAAAGGTATTTCTTGCAAATGATAACCAAAATAAAGTATGGATGGTATACTTACAACAGAAAAAAAAGACTTTGAATCAAAAACTGTAACATGAGACAAAGAGGAATATTTTATAACAATAAAAGGGTGAATTCATCAGGAAAATATACAATACATATGCACCCAACATTAGAACACATACATATATTGAGCAAACACTGGCCCAATAGAAGGGAGAAATAGACAGCAATCATAGTAAGAGCTTATATTCACCACACTAATAATATAAAGGATACAATCACATAACCATCTCAGTAGATGCAGGAAAAGCATTTGACAAAAGTCAAACCTTTTCATGAGAAAACTTCTCAACAAACTGGGAATATAAGGACATTACTCAACATAATGCAGGCATATATGGAAAAGACCATTCCTTACATCATATCCAATCGTCAAAAAAACAACTGAAAGCTTTTTCTCTAAGATCAGACTCAAAAGATAAGGATGACCACTTTAGTCACTTGTATACAAAAGGGTACTGGAAATCCTAGCCAGAGCAATTAAGAAGAAAAAGAAATGAAAGACATACACATGAGCAATAAGAAGCAAAAGTATTCCTGTTTGCAGACTACATGATCTTATATATAGAAAATAAAGACTCCACCAAAAATTAAAAAAAGGTTTAAACTAATAAATGCAGTAAAGTTGCAGAATGCAAAATTAACATATTAAAAAAATCAGTTGTATTTCTACACACTAACAATGAACTGCGCAAAAGGGAATTAGAAGATTGGTGCTCGAATATGGCAGAGAAGTAGGAAGACCCTAGGCTTGCCTTGTCCCTCAAGCATAGATAGATAAATATCAATTCATTTTGAATACTCCAGAAATCGATCAGAGGACTGACAGAACAAAATGCACAACTAATGGAAGACAGGAGGCCACATTATGCAAGACAGGTGGTGCAGAGATGTGATTTGGGGAAGAAAAGGTTTGTGAGTGCTGTGGAGGGGAAGGAGCCCTGATCCCGGGGAGAGGCGAGAGAGGAGAGCAAGAGAGAGAGAAAAGCACACAGAGGATCACATGAGGAAAACACTTCCCCAAGGACATTGATGGGGAAAATGAGAGGGGCTGATTTGGGGGGGGGTGGTTTACAATCACAGGGGCTCAAAGACTGTTGTTTTCATGGTCTGGAACATGGCTGGTATAGAGTCTGACAACGCAGACAGCAGCAAGCATGAACTCCCCTCTCTAGGAGCAAAGAAGCTAGCTGGTACTATTTTCCTCCCCACCCCTCAGCATAAACTAACATCAGCAAACAGCACAGCATGAACACGGGCTGCCTAAATTGCATACACCAAGCCATGTCTCCCTGCAGTCTGTTGGTACTGCTTTTCTCAGGGAAGTGTACCTGAGAACCAACACAGTGGGAGTCTCTCCCAGGAGACCAGCACAACCCCCACCTCCACATGCACCACATCTACTGACCAGAGAGTTGTGCAAAGCTTCAGCTCTAGTGGAAATGGCACCAGGTCTCTTTGAACAAGCCAACAAGAGCACATCTGGTAAAAACTCGGCACTCTGATCAAGGTCTAATCCTTCTACACCACAGGCAAGGAAAAACTCTGCAAAAGACTGACCTGATAGATACAGCAGCCATAAAATAGCAGCTAAGTACAACAGAGACAATTCCTGAAATACCAGGTTCTGGACAATATATGACCTTTTCTTCATAAAGCCATTACTCTCAGGAGTGGGAAACATAAGAGATTTTTCTAACACAGAGAAGCAGACAGACACCTAGACAAAATGCCAAGATAGAGGAATTCATCCCCCCACAAAGAACAAGAAATGTCACAGCCAGAGATATAATAAAAACAGATACAAGTTATGTGCGTGATCTAGAATTTAAAGCAACAATTATAAGGATACTAGCTGGGCTTGAGAAACAGATAGAAGATACCAAGGAGTCCCTGACTGCAGAGATAAAAGAGCTAAAAACTAATCTGGTCAAAATGAAAAAT
This sequence comes from Lynx rufus, assembly GCF_022079265.1. Classification (NCBI taxonomy): domain Eukaryota; kingdom Metazoa; phylum Chordata; class Mammalia; order Carnivora; family Felidae; genus Lynx; species Lynx rufus. The sequence continues at coordinate 28,329,117 of NW_025814827.1, read as the reverse complement.
GCAATAAACAAGATTTGAAACTAACTGGATACGATGACCACAAAGATGGAAGAAGCAGATGAACAAATAAGTGATATAGAAGAAAAAAAATTATGGAAAATAATAAAGCCGCACAAAAGAAAAGAAAAATCTTGGATCATGAAAGTAGACTTAGGGAACTCAGTGACTCCATAAAGCATAATAGCATTCATATCATAGGAGCCCCAGATGAAGAGAGGGAAAATGGATCAGAAAGTACTTATTTGAAGTAAGGATAGTTAAAAACCTCCCTAATCTGAGAAAGGAGACAGACATCCAAATACAGGAGGCACAGAGAACTCCCATCAAAATCAACAAAAGCAGGCCAACACTAAAACATATTGTAGTTAAATTTGCAAAACAGAGATAAAGAAAAAGTCCTAAAAGCAGCAAGACAAAAAAAGTCCCTAACATACAAGGAAAGATAAATAAGGTTAGCAGTAGATCTCTCCACAGAAATTTGGTAGGCAAGAAGGAAGTGGCATGATATGTTCAACGTTCTGAATGGGAAAAATATGCAGCCAATAATACTCTATCCAGTAAGGCTATAAATCAGAATAGAAGGGGAGATACATGGTTTCTCAGACAAACAAAAATTAAAGGAGTTCATGACCACTAAACCAGCCCTGTAAGAAATATAAAGGGGACTCTCCGAGTGGGAAAGAATGACAAAAAGCAACAAAGACTAGTAAGGAACAGAGAAAATCTCTGGAAACAATAACAAAACAAGTAATAAGGGGGCACTAAATCCTTATCTATCAATAATTACTCTGAATATAAATGGACTAAATCCTCCCATCAAAAGACACAGGGTGGCAGAATGGATAGAAAAACAAGACCCATGTATAAGATCTCTTGAAGAGACTCATTGTAGACCTAAAGACATCTGAGATTCAAAGTGAGAGGGTGGAGAAACAGTTACCATTGCAAACGGATGTTAAAAGAAAGCCAGAGTGACAATACTTATACAAACTACAATTTAAACCAAAGATTGTAACAAGATATAAAAAAAGGCACTAAATCATACTAAAGGGGTCTATCCAACAAGATCTAACAGTTGTAAATATTTATGCCCCCAACTTGACACATCCAAATATATAAAACATTCAATAACAAACATAAAGGGACTCATTGATAATAATACAATAATTGTAAGGGACTTTAATATCCCACTTACATAAATGGACAAATCATCTAAGCAGAAAATCAACAAGGAAACAATGGCTTTGAATGACACACTGGACTGAATGGACTCTACATTTATATTCAGCACATTTCATCCGACAGCAGAATAAACATTCAAGTGCACATGGGACATGCTCCAGAACAGATCACATTCTAGGTCACAATCAGGCCTTAACAAGTACAAAAAGATTGGTATTATACCATGCAGACTTTCCAATTCCAGTGCTATATGAAACGTGTAGTCAACCACAAGAAAAAAACTGGAAAAATCAAATACATGGAAGTAAAATAACATCCTACTAAAGAATGAATGAGTCAAACAGAAAATTTAAACAAAGAAATTAAAAAGTACATGAAAACAAATGATATTGAAAATATTATGGTCCAAAACTTTTGGGTTGCAGCAAAAGTAATCATAAGAGGGAAGTATACAGCAATATAGGTCTACATGAAAAAGCAAGAAAAATCTCAAATACACAACCTAACCTTACACCAAAAGAAGTTATAAAAAGAACAGCAAATGAAGCCCAAAGCCATAAGAAGAAGGGAAATAATACAGATTAGAACAGAGGCAAATGATATAGAAACAAACAAACAAAAATACAGTAAAAGTATTCAATGCAACCAGGAGTTAGTTCTTTGAAAACATTAATAAAATTGATAAACTCCTAGCCAGACTTATCAAAAAGAGAAAAAAAAACATATGAACAAAATCACAGATGAAAGAGAATAAATCACAATCTAGACCACAGAAATACAAGAGTAAGAGAATATTATGAAAAATTATATGCTAACAAGTTGGGCAATCTGGAAGAAATGGATAAATTCCTAAAGTATAAATGACCAAAAGTGACAAAGGAAGAAATAGAAAACATGAATAGATCAATAGTCAGCAAAGAAATGGAAAAAGTAATCAAAAATCTCCAAACAAAAGTCTGGGGCCAGATGGCTTCCCAGGGGAATTCTATGAAACATTTAAGGAAGAATTAACACCTATTCTTCTCAAACTATTCCAAAAAATAGAAATGGAAGGAAATCTTACAACTCAGTCTATGAAGCCAGCATTATCCTGATTCTAAAACCAAACAAAGACTCCACTAAAAAAGAGAATTACAAGCCAATATCCCTGCTGAACATGGATGCAAAAATTCTCAACAAAATACTAGCAAAGCAAATCCAACAGCACATTAAAAGAATCATTTACTATGATCAAGTGGGATTTATTTCTGAGTTGCAAGGGTGGTTCAGAATTCACGAATCAATCAACGTGATACACCAGATTAATAAAAGATAAGAACCATATGATCCACTCAATAGATGAAGAGAAAGTATTTGACAAAGTACATCATTCACTCTTGATAAAAACTCTGAACAAAGTAGGGATAGAATGAACATACCTCAAGATTTAAAGTCCATATATGAAAATCTACAGCTATTACCATCCTCAATGGGGAAAATCTAAGACCTTTTCCTCTACAATCAGGAACACAACAAGAATGTCCACTCTCACCATTGTTATTTAACATAGTACTGGAAGTCCTAGCCTCAGCAATCAGGGAATAAAAAGAAATAAAAAGCATCCAGATTGTCAAGGAAGAAGTCTAACTTTCACTATTTTCAGATGACATGATACTCTATGTAGAAAACCTGAAAGACTCCACCAAAAAGTTGCTAGAACTGATACATGAATTTACCAAAGTCACAGGCTACAAAATCAATGTACAGAAATTTGTTGCATTTCTATACACCAGTGATGAAGCAGAAGAAAGAGAAATCAAGGAATCCATCCCATTTACAATTGCACCAAAAACAATAAGATACCTAGGAATTAAGCCTAACTAAAGAGATAAAAGATCTGTACTCTGAAAACTATAAAACATGTATGAAAGAAACTGAAGAGGACACAAAGAAATGGAAAAACGTTCCATGCTCATGAATTAGAAGAAAAAATATTGTTAAAATGTATATACTACCCAAAAAAATCTACACATTCATTGCAATCCCTATCAAAATAACACCAGAATTCTTCACAAAGCTATAACAAACAATCCTAACATTTCTATGGAACTAGAAAAGATCCTGAGTAGCTAAAGTAATGTTGAAAAAGAAAACCAAAGCTGGAGGCATCACAATTCCAGGCTTCAAGTTATATTACAAAGCTATAATCATCAAGATAGTATGGTATTGACACAAAAACAGACACATAAATCAGTGGAACAGAATAGAGAACTCAGAACTGGACTCCAAACCATAGGATCAATTAATCTTCAACAAAGCAGGAGAGAGTATCTAAAGGAAAAAAGTCTCTTCCACAAATGGTATGGGGAAAACTGGGCAGCAACAGGCAGAAGAATGAAATTGGACCACTCTCTTACACCATATACAATAATAAATTCAAAATGAATGAAAGACAGAAAGGTGAGAGAGGAAACCATAAAAATCCTAAAGGAGAACACAGGAAGCAACCTCTAACATCGGCCACATCAACTTCTTACTATATATGTCTCTGGAGGTAAAGGAAACAAAAGCAAAAATGAACTACTGTGAGATCATCAAGACAAAATGCTTCTGCACAGTGAAGGAAACAATCAAGAAAACTAAAATGAACCCTACAGAATGGCAGAAGGTAATTTCAAATGACATATCTTATAAGGGGTTAGTATCCAGTATCTATAAAGAACTCGGCAAACTCAACAACCAAAAAACAAATAATCCAGTGAAGAAATGGGCAGAAGGCATGACTAGACATTTTTCCCAAGAAGACATCCAGATGGCTAACAGACACATGGAAAGATGCTCAAAATCACTCATCATTAGGGAAATGCAAATAAAAGTACAATGAGGTATCACCTCACACAGTCAGAATGGCTAAAATTAACAACATAGGAAACAATGGGTGTTTGCAAGGATAAGGAGAAAGGAGGACCCTCTCACACTGTTGGAAAGAATGCAAACTGGTGCAGCCATTCTGGAAAACAGTACAGAGGTTCCTCAAGTTAAAAACAGTCCTAATCTATAATCCAATCATTGCACTACTAGGCATTTACCCAAAGGATTCAAAAAATATTGATTCAAAGAGACACATTCAGCCTGATGTTTATAGCAACATTATCAACAACAGCCAAATTATGAAAGAGCCCAAATGTCCATGGACTAATTAATGGATAAAGAAGTTATGGCCTATATACATCATGGAATATTACCTAGCCATCAAAAGAATGAAATCTTCACATTTGCAACAATGTGGATGGAGCTAGAGTGTATTGTGCTAAGCCAAATAAATAAGTCAGAGAAAGATAAATACCATATGATTTCACTCATATGTGGAATTTAAGAAATTAAACAGATAAACATTGGATGAAAAAAAAGAGAGAGAGGCAAACCACTAAACAGACTCTTTACTATAGAGAACAAATTGAGGGTTGCTGGAGGGGAGGTGGGTGGAGGGATGGGTTAAATGGGTGATGGGTATTAATGAGGACACTTGTTATGATGAGCAGTGGGTGTTGTGTGTAAGTGGTAAATCATTAATTCTACTCCTGAAACTAATATGACACTATATGTTAACTGGAATTTAAATCAAAACCTCAAATAAAAATAAATAAAAGCCACAGCAACAATTAGTAATAAATTACTTTCATATATTGAAAAAAAAATCAAAAGGGAAAACAATCTCATTTGCAATAGCACCAACATTAATAAAATAAAAATAGACAACTAAGGACGTGAAAAATGTATACACCGAAAATTACAATGACTAAAGATATTAATGAAGACACAAAAGAATGGAAGGAAATACCATGTTCTGGATTGAAAGACTTAATATTAGTAAAATGTCCCCACCACCCTAATCAATCTACAGAGCCAACGCAAAATTCTTTAATTTTTTTAGTGTTTTTATTTATTTTTGAAGGAGAGAGAGAGACAGAACCTGAGTGGGGGAGGAGCAGAGGTAGAGGGAGACACAGAATTTGAAGCAGCCTCCAGGCTCTAAGTTGTCAGCACAGAGCCTGATGCAGGGCTCAAACCCACAAACTGTGAGATCATGACCTGAGCTGAAGCCGGACGCTCAACCGACTGAGCCACACAGGTGCCCCCCCAATGCAAAATTCTAATGGCCATTTCCACAAAAATGGAAGAGAAATAATTCTACAACTCCTATGGAGACATGAAGACTATTAACAGTCAACTCAATAGTGAAAACAACAGTTATATGCATTGCATGCCCTGATTTCAAAATATCACAAACCTACACTAATCAAAGCAGTATAGTCCTGGCACAGAGACAGACTTATAGACCAATGGAACAGAATGCAGAATCTAGAACTAAATCCACATATTTATCATCTACTGACTGTTGATAAGGGTGCCAAGAATGCACAATCAGAAAAGGACAGTCTCTTTAACATCTGATGTTTGAAAAACTAGATATCCATGTAAAAAAGAATGAAATTGGGCCTTTACCTTACTCCATGCACAAAAACCAACTCAAACTGAACTAAAGATGTAGATATAAGACCCAAAACTGTAAAAGTCCTAGAATAAAACATAGGGGAAAATATCTTTGATTGGTTGTGGCAACAATTTCATGATTATGTCACCAAAAGCAGAGCCAAGATGTAGAAAAACCGAAATATCCATGGACAGATAAGTGGATAAAGAAAATACGGTATATACGTGCAATGGAATACTAGTCAGCAGTAAAAAACAATGGAATTCTGAAATATATCACAACATGGATGAAATTTGAGGAAATAATGTTAAGTGAAATAAGTTAATCACAGAGGGACAAACACTGCATAATTCTACTTACATGAGGTATCTAAAATAATCAAATTAATAGAAGTAAAGAGGGCAATGGTGGCTTCCAAAGGCTGAGCAGAGGAAGAGTTACTAATCAACATGCATCAAGTTTTAGTTAAGTAAAATGAATAAGTTCTAGATATCTGTTGTTCTACATGGTACTTAAACTTAATAATGATATATTATACTAAAAAGTTGTTTAGAGGGTATATTTCATGCTAACTGTTCTTACAACAATAAAATACAATAAAAAAAGAAAAGAAAAGAAAACCCTAATGGATAATGCTGTCCAACTCTGACCACCTGACATATATAGTTTTCTGGAGTAGCAGATGCTACAACCAAATGAAGCTGCCAATTCCATTTGAATAATGTTGAAGACAAGTTGAAGAATCTAAAGGTTTCCATTTGTCTTCTCTTATTGATATTTTGATCACATAACTATTGATTAGATTATAATTTTATTCAGGTAAATGTCATTCTACACAGGTATACATGAACCAGGCATGTCATAGGGTTACTTTGGAAAATTAAGTTTTTGAGTCTTACAATGAGAAAATGGCTTTTGCCTTACAAATCACCAAATATACTGATTTATTATTGCAGCTGTGTATAAAATACCAGTTGGAGACAGAAATTTGAGCTAAGTATCTAGCAATATTAATGTAGTATCTATAATAATATCAATGGGATTCATCAATAGGGCTTGCTTAGGGACTTTATTTATCTTTCTTGGACCTCAGTAAAATACAGAGGAATTTTGTTGAGAGACTCTGGTACATTTCATTTTATTGGATTCCTCATGATATGTAGCATAAATTCTTTAAAAACAGAAAAGTTTACATCCCATTATTTTCCCCTCTCCTAATGTTCTAGATTTTATTTTTTTCTTTTATTTCTTGAAAATCATCTTTGTTTTAATTAAGAATTCTGCAATTCCTTAAGATTTGCAGAAGGCAATTATAATAACTTCTAATTATACACAAAATAAGTTAAGATATGTACTACACAAGTATTCTTAAGACTTTTAATTGCTAAGAGTTGGGGCTCAGGATTCTGGTAAATTAAAATCCCTAGAAACAGAAGTACTTGAAATACTGTTAACATGTTATTATTATGATACCTGAATGATTTTAAATCTTCCAGACACAATAATATAATAATTCACTATTATATTATTATAATAATATTCATTAATGAATTTTTGCAGGAAGTTTTGCTTTATCATTTGAAGAATGGTCCTTAATTCTCCCATCACTCTACATGAGACATGAGGGAATTATATTTCAGGAAAAGGGATTTTTTTTAATTTAAAGGTGATTTACATCACTGTATGACAAGTAAACTTTTGGCCCTCAGAGATTACCAGAATTCCAAACATCAGTTCTGTCCCTTTCAATCTGTTGACCTAGAAAAAGTTATATTCTTTCTCTTAAACATCACCAACTTCATTTTCAGAACAAGGTGGAATATAATACTTCTCAGAAACATTTCCAGGTTTAGGTAAGTCAATGTATGTAGAAGCACCCACCACAGAGATGTACACATGAAGTAGAATAAGAGAAGGTAGTTAAATAAATTGTAGTTTCATACATTTATCCAACACTATTTGTTGAACATCCAAATAGGTCAAAATATTCAATAAATATAAACTGATTTCAGATTAAGGAATGTATTTGATAGCTCCTCACTGTTTTTTCAAGGACTAAGAATAATGTGTTTATAGAAGTGTCTTACTTCAGTATATTCTTCAGAGAAAATGAAGAGTTGAGCAGTCACATTCAGACTTCAAACCCATTCCAAATGCTAGGAGTCTGGATTTTCCATATTAGTTTTTGGAATTATAGAATGGTCATGCAAAGTGGTTAAGAGCATGGGCTCTGAAATCACCCCTTATGGAATCAAGTCCAAAAGTGGACTTGATAAAACTTGTCTCCTTCTGACTCTTTCATCTTGGGCAATTTACCATACTTCGGATTTCTTGCCTGTAGGGTAGAAGTAATCCCAGGGCTATCTCAGAGGGTTGCTATGAGGATTAAATACATCAATTCATGTCAAAACTGTCACATTGTAATCATCTGATAATTGTTAATTGTTATTTTTTAATTGCATAAACTTACTTGGGTTCCTCTTCACTTAGTTATGCAGACACAGAGTAAGACACCAAGAAGCATGATTTTAACTTCTAAAAAGATACTTTAGCTTGACTCTTGAAATTTTTGCCTTTCAACTCCTTTGTGAAGGCTTTAAACATTATTCCTAGTGTAGGGACACTTTTTTTTTCCTTTTTGAAAGTGATCATAATTCTCCATCTGTTGTTGTTGTTATTATTGTTGTTGTTACTGGTAATTCATGAAGATTTCCAAAACTCTTGAAGAAATTCCTCCCATCTTTAATCAGAAACAAGGGGAAAAAAGAATAAATCTTGAACAGGTTGAGAGACAACTATGTAAAGAACAGATTCGCTGACAATGGGAACAAAACACCATAATAGACAACCAGAGTGTCTTCTTTCATTTTTTGACCTTTAATTGAAAGATTGAAGATAAGTAGTTCCTGCGAGATAGCAAAAGGCTGATTCACTTGCCCTGTAGCTTAAAGTAAAAAAGCTTCCTGGAAGCCTACTATATATTATGAATCACTCTCTTGTCACTCTAAGAAGTTCATAGCTAAGTAAAATGCTGGAAATGGATTGATGGTGCTATGACAGGCACCGGGGCTGAAGGAAGAGGTGAAAGGCCTCTAGGTAATACATCTGGGCCTCCCTCAAGGCATTTTCTTGTAAAGCTGGTGTTTCTGAACTAAGGCTTTCCTGCCTCACTGTATTAGAAAGAAATTGCTTTAAAAATCCCCACTATTTTAAAACATCCCAATCTATAGAGCAAGGTTATGAAAAGCAAAGTGCATTTTATTGTCCTTTAAATTTACATATTCCCTGCGTCTTCAGAATTATCTCAAGGGAGTATCCGAACATAAATCTTAAAGTACTTGTAGCCTTTATTAAGGAAGCCATTGAAAATCCCATAATAATAGGACCCTGGACAAGAAGCTACTGAAAAAAAGGAACAAGCTGGATTCAAGCCAATATCTGACATGTCATTTTAACAACCATAAAATCACTTATATTTTTATCACTCTTCCTCTACATCAAATTCATTTTTTTCACATTTACCACTAAAATTTAGCCATATTTTTATCAGTTCTTTATAGATTTTAAAGCTTTCACCAACTAGGTAGGCCCAACCTATTTATGGAGTGATTGGCAGCCACTTCCTTGTGCAAATTAGGGGATCATTTGTTTCTTCCCCCCAATTTTCATTTAATATATTGGACTCATACACTATGCAAAGTATTATGACAAACATTTTATCATACATAGTAATATAGAGTTTAATCTAGTTGATTAAACACAAAGATTCATTCAAATTCTATAATAAAAAGGAGTTTAAAGTTAGTATATGGAAGCACAAAAGATTCAATGGTGTCTATGTTAGGGACAGTTCAATTATGGTGAAAGGATCTAGAAAGCTTCTTGGATCTTGGATACTAGCAGCGAAAGGTAGGGGAGAGGGGGAGAGGGAGAGAGGGAGAAAGGGAGAGTGTTAGCTGTAGAAAACTCAAAATGACATTGTATAGAGGGGAGAAAGTAGAATGTAGTTTCTGGAAAAGTAAGTGACCCTATATGGTTTGAAGGCAGAATATAAGAACTGAAGAAGTAGGCAATAAAGTTAGAAAAAAGAGTTGAATGGGGGTCAACAAACAAACTAGCTTTTTATTAAAAGAGAGGTCACATGTTATAATAAAAATTGCTTGGTTTTGTTATCAGATAGAGTTACATAATGGATCTGATTCCCACTAATTGCATGATGCTAACGAAGTTACTTAATCTATTTGAACCTCACTTACTTCATTTGCAAAATGCAAATCATACCTAATTTTCAAAGTTGCCTAAAATTTATAGGTAATATACGTGAAATATCTGTCATTATGGTTGGAAATGCTTAGACATATAACCAAAATTATTAATAATAAGAAGGCACTGGAATTTACTATTTTATAAACTATATTATGTTATTTTTATATTATTAGTTATAGTACTCGTATGTTGAATAGAATCTGGGCTTTCTGAGGGCAGAGACTTATCTATATTATTTACTTCTAGATTCCTAGTGATTAGAACATTGCTTGGATTATAACATTTTATCATCACTGTTTGTTAAGTAAGTGAATAATAATCATACTCAGTTTGTTATAAACATTCATCACTGTCAAAATAAAACTTAAAAAGATTAATCCGGCAGTTCTATGTAGGAAGGATTAGAGTGAAGAGAAGTAGGAGCCTCCTTTGTGAGGATGCCATCACAATAACCTAGATGAGAAGTCAGGCATGACTATGATAGATGGAACAAAAGGGAAATGTTCAAAAGATATTATAATGGACTAAAGAAATACCATAATTCAGCAATTGATAATATGGGCTAAAAAAGATAGGCTGTTTCAATATAAATTAATAAGTTGATGATGATTAAGGTTTTGAGTCTTAGTACTTAGAATGATATTGATCTTAAGTCACCAAAATGAGGATATCAGGAGAAATAGCTGATTTGCAAAGAAACTGAACAACTCTAGATATTATATGTGTGTGTATGTGTGTGTGTGTATATACATATATATATATATGTGTGTGTATATATATATATATATATATATATATATATATATATACATACTGACTGTTCTCTATGTCAGGAACTGTGAAAAGAGATTCATATTCATGACCACATTAAATCTTTCTCACTAGTTATAGGAGACAGATGTAATAATTACTCCCTCTGTACACAAACAAGGAAACTGAGGCATACAATCATTGGATAACATGCCCAGGGTAAAACAGATAGAATGTGGCCAAAGAGAGACTATCTGGATTGTCTTGACTCCAGAGATTCTAACCATGAGGCTCCAATGCACAGTTCAAGTATGAGATATTATCAGAGCATATGAGAAGGGAAGGAATATAAGTTGTCTAATAATTCAAGTGAAATATTTGCCATTTCACCATTATAATAGTATCATAATGCATTGTGAACATTTTATTTTTTTAAAACATCCCTTTCATATTGTTTCTAGATGTGGTTGCACAATAGAATTCTTTGCCAGATAATCCCATATTTATTTGTTCAATCACAAATATTTAATTCTAAGCAGAGGTAGGCAAAAAATGATTCAGTTAACTTTTGGGGTGGTGTGATAAGGACCCCATTGGAGAAAGGGGCAGCTATGTGACATGGACCTTTCTTCTGGCTAAATCTAACAACACTCACCTGATGTTTTACCATCAGCTGTGTAGGTTATTTTCCACATGAATTTCCTCAGAAACTATTAGAAATACATTAATTTCAATTCTCAGGGGCCAATTTTCAATTTTAAAATATGAGTGGTGAAAGCAATCTTTAGGCCATATATGTACTTAGTTGATCCATGGAATAAGATTTTAACAAATGTCCTTGGGAATTCTTCCAGTCTCCCATTTATCCAAAAAAAGAACACAGTCATTCCAGTGAAGTGTATAACTTTAGCAACATTTCTAATTCATCAAGACCATTCTCTTTGCTTACATTTTAGCCACCATGTTATACCTCAACAAGTGCTTAACTGCAAATCAAAGTTGTTTCCAAGAAATGAAGTTTTAGGCACCTAATTTTATCATGCTATTGAGGCCAGTATATCATGTAACAAATTTAAGGAAAGTAGCCTGATGAACCAAGTAGTAGTTTACACTTGACTTTACTAGATGTGAAGTAGCTCTGAGTGTCATAATGTATAGTGATACCGAAGTGGTCTTCAGTTAACTCAAGGCCTTGTAGTCAGTCCTTTCATGAGTAGAAAATGTTAAGTATAACACAGACTACCTGCAAATATAAAGTATTTGCCAAATATTTGCAAATATATAATAAGGAAGGAAGTGCTCATCATTAGATATTTATTAAAGTTTGGTTTTGGGACTAGCTGACAATAGAAAAGTTTGTTCGTAGTGACATGGACTTTTGTACTTCTCTATTGATTGCTCATAATCTGTTGAGTTTGTAGAAGGGAAATCAAAAGCTTGCATTTTTCAGCTTCGTATATTTCAGAATCCTCAGCACAGATCTCTGTTCTTGATGTGTCCTCAATTAATTATTAAGTTGAATAGAAGTTGAGATTCCAAAATAATTTGAATTAGAGAGCAGAGACGCTCAAAGGGTACAAAGTTTCAGTTGCAAGATGGATAAGTCCTAGAGATCTATGTACAGCATGGTGTCTATAGTTAATAACACTTCATGGTATACTTAAAACTCTGCTAAATGCTCTTATCATAAAAAATAATAATTAATAAAGAGAGTGGGAAGAGACCTTCAGAGGTGATGCTATGTTTGCAGCACAGATTGTGGTGATGGTTTCATGTATGTATGCTTATTTCCAAGCTGATCAAGTCACAAAATTCAATATGCTTTTTGTGTGTCACTAATGCCTCAATATAGTGGGTGTTTTTTAAGTCCTATATTCTGAACTCACATTAAGTATACCTTGCCACTTAAAAATTCTTGGCTCTGGTGCAAATCGATTTGGAGGTGATTTAGAGGGCATACAATACTCCCATATTTCCTAACTCAGGAGGACCTGAAGGTTGCCAACACAGAGACAGATATCAACATGACACAGGGTTGTAGAACCAGAAGCACACTTGTAGTGAGAAGCTCTGGTGAGGGTAAGGCAGGACTCACTTCTCAGAGGTCTTGGTTCCCATTTGTTTACCCACTACTCATCAGATCTTGCACCTCAGCCTCCTGTGGAAACTCTGAAATGTAGCAACAGAGACCGTGAACTAGATCTGCTAAACAGATTTTTGTCTAGGAACTTTCAATTACTTTATTAAGGACAGCAACACTTTCTCTGAGTACAGTCAAGCAAAGGGGATGCATAGGAACACCCTTTACAGCAACAGATTTCTTGACTCCAAGAAGTAACAGATAACCGTATTCGTCCGAGGCTCTTTCTCAACTGCTACACTGAAGAGGTTTCTCCTGACCCTTTGCCAAGCTTATTTCTTCTCTAGGTGTAGAAAGCATATCATACAGCTTGAAAATGGAATCAATACTCAATGGAGACATGTGGGTGCTCAAGGACTAGATTGTTATCACTCCGGTAGCTTCAGTTATTGGAGAGGTACTCTTTTCCTTGGGATTAATTTGGTTTATATCACAAAGGATGCAGTGGATGAGTGAGACTCTTTCAAGCTTTTTCTAGCCTAGTAAAAGCTTGGGTTGTCCTGGAAAATGGAAATGAAAATAAAAACGCTTCCTAGGTCTCATCTTTGAAAAGCATTTTTTTTTTTTTTTTGCTATCAAAAAGCAGAACTGCTAAGCAGAACTGACATTCCAAATAGGTGGTGGCAAGAATAGCCCATGAAATAGAATAAGGTAAAAATCCCTATGTGGACTCTATTAGCTTGAAATTTATCATAATATCAAGCATACTTAACATAAGTCTACTTTTAAAAGGGGTTTACTACCAAAAACTGCAATAAAACAGGACAAATGTTATCATAGATGGATCCTATCAATTTAGGTTCTTTCTCAACCAGCTAATACAAGAATATTTGCAAACAATTAGTAAAAACATGAAGTAAATAAAAAATAAGTGGCATTCATTTATTCACTAAAATGTCAGGATGTTCTCTGGTAAGAAATTGAGTTTTTCATTTTTGTTAACATCCATATAGGTATCAATTCTTTTAAAGACAGCATTACAGAGAAGGTATTTGTATCAGTGACTTGGAGAGAATCTGCTTGGTACCTAACTATATAAGAATGGCTGACGTTTACTGAGTGTTTAACATGTGCTAGCACTGTACCTGCATTATGAAATTTAATTATAATAACAAATGTAGCAGTTGGGTACTTCCTTATTATGTTTTATAGACTAAAATATTATAGCTTAAGCAGTTAAAAGCCACTTACCCAAGGCCAAATGGCTAATATATGGTCCAGATGAGGCTCAGAGACAGGTCTGTCTGACACTGAGTCAGGTGCTTTTAACTCTTCTGATGTATTGTTTTCTACTCCTGCTTACAACATGATTTTCATGTATAATCTCTAGCAGAACAGCATTAAGAAATCATAAATTCTATTATAGAAAGAAATCCTGTATGACGTACTTATTCATATGTAGCCTGGAAATTACTGGTCAGCCTTTTAAAAAACATGTTGTTTTGTTAATTATCAGGGATTTGTTCCTGTGTGTGGTAGAGTGCAAAGTACTAAAGTCAGGAAGGACACTGGTATAATAAGTGAAGGGTGACAATATAAAAGTAGGCAATATGGAGGGAAGGATCACTTACAGAGTTGTTAAAATAAGAAGCAAAAGTTCAATTACAAAACCATTACACTCCTAAGAACCTATCACCACTTTGGGTCATTCCTTACTCAATGTACTGAAGATACTGATGACTTCATTACTACAGAAGTTACATCAAAATCCTAACAGCTGGCTATTATTTCAAAATCAAAGTAGAAAACCCTATTTTGGTGAAAACAGAAATAAAAAAAGCATATTTCTTTTAAAAAGTATTAATTCAAATATCACTATATAATAAGACTATCATTCTCTCAATAATTGTGACCTACATAAACTTTTATCTTGCTCCTAAGTAAAGTCCAACTCTAAACTTCTTTGGCATAGCAAAGCACTGCTGAACCACACATTTAAAAAACTCACTTACGCTTTTACTAAATAGACTCAGGCTCAAAGGACCCACTACTGACTCAGCTGTCAATAATTCACGGATTGGAGTCTACCCATAGGCTTTGATTTGATATACTACAAGAAAAAATGATCTAAAAGGTGTGTATTAATGTATTAAAAGAAAATTCAAGTTTGGTGTAGGATCAATTTACACTATTTTAAAATTTAAGACCACATTCACAGTTAAGGAGAAACATGGCTCCTTCTTCTTCACAATCTTTTCATACCCCTTTAACAAATAAATACAGACTAAAGTAGGGGAGGGGAGATTTATTATAAAGAATTGGCTCATGCAATTATGGAGGCTGAGAAGTCCCAAGGTCTGCAATCTGAAGGTCTGAGAACAAGAAAAGCTAATGGTCTAAATTCCAGTATGAGCCTCAATGTAGAAGACTGATGTTCCACCTCGAAAACCATCAGACAGAGATAGTGGATTCTCTCTTGCTTAGCATTTTGTTCTATTCAAGCTTTCAATCAACTGGATGAGGCCTGCCCACCCTGAGGAAGGCAATTTGCTTTACTCAGTCTACCAATTCAAAGGCTAATATAACCAGAAATACCCTCACAGACACAGAATAATATTTAACCAAATAGCTGGGCATTCAATAGCCTAGTCAATTTGACACATAAAATTAATTACCACAAGTACCTTAAAGTAAAACATACCCAAATTTAAATCATCTCCTTTCCTATCTCCACTATCCCATTCCTATCTCTGTCTGCCCCCCCCCGACTCATGCACTAGCTCTCTCTCTCTAAATACACACAAAAATTATATTTCAACAAAATGCAATTCTTTTTTTTAAAATTTTTTAATGTTTATTTATTTTTGAGAGACCGACAGAAAGCAAGTGGGGGAGGGGCAGAACAAGAGGGAGACAGAATCCGAAGCAGGCTTCAGGCTCTGAACTGTCAGCATGGAGCCGGACCCAAGGCTCTAACCCACGAACCATGAGATCATGACCTGAGCCAAAGTCAGATACTTAACTGACTGAGCCACCCAGGTACCCCAATAAAAAACAATTCTGATCATAATACTGTCCACTTAAAATTAGTCTTTGATTCTAAATTATTTGCAAGTAAGTCCAAACTCCTTAGTATGACATTATTCAAATAGGGTTTTGACTACTTTTACAGTCATATATCTCACCAGCGCCTCTGGTGCATCATCTTACCTTATAGTTGAATCAACTTATTCTGAATCTATAGATACATATGTTATGAGCTGAATGTGTCACACCAAAATTCATATGTTTAACATCCTAATCCCCAGTACCTCAGAATGTGACTGTATTTGAAAATAGGAACTTTACAAGAACATTAAGTCAAAATGAGGTAATTAAGATGGGCTCTATGTCAATATTAATGGTGTCCTTATTAGAAGAGGAAATTAGGATACAGGTTAATACCTGCTAAGACCATGTGAAGACACAGTGAGAAGAATGGAGTATACAAGCCAAGAAGATCATCTTTGAAGGAAACTAACCCTGCCAACATTTGATCTCCAGAATTGTGAGAATATTAATTCTCTAAGTCTAAGTCACCCAGTCTGTGCTACTTTAGCAGGGCAGCTTTAGCAAACTAATACAACAAAATAACATTCATTTAAGTGCTCAACACAATATGTACTAAATGTTTTCTTCCCCCTAGCTTGAGATGCCTTTCCTTGCTTTGTCTCCCTGGTAAGATTCCACACTTCCTTCATGAGTCAGCTCAAATGCATCTGAGAAATGACCTCTTAGCCCCTTCTAAGTACTTTATACACCCTGTTCTTTGGGAATGCTTCAATTATCTTGTTAGGATGACTTTAATTTAATTAGGAGACTATTCTGGACTCAACAGTTTACTATGGAAGTCTGGAGTCACAGCAATCCCAGGAGTAGGCAAGATACTTGCATGGACTTTCGTTTCTATTAACTAGAACCACCTGTAACACTCTTTGCTCCTTTGCCTCAGATTGCTTTTACCCTTTCTTATAGTTGATACTCAAGGTTAATGATTCTGGGTTTTCCTCTGTTGATCTATTAATGCTTGTTAAGAGTTAGAAATGAAACTGCCAAGGTGTTTTTACAAAACTTACATGATGCAATGCTCCTGGCTGAAGTGCAACAAGGAGATGGAAGATAAACACCCAGGACAAGGAAAAGCATTTTATGCTGATTTTGATTAATTCAGTTTCTACTTATAATACATCCTCTACCCAACTTAATTCCATAACATAAAACAATGATGATTGATTTAGGGCAGGCATTGGCAAATATTTTCTATAGCACCAGATAGTATGTATTTTCAGTACTCCAACTACTCAAATCTGCCAATGTAGCAGAAAAGCCACAATGGGCAATATGTAAATAAGTGTTCCAATATAGCTTTATTTATAAAACAAGGTGATGGGCTGGATTTGGTCTGTAAGCCTAGTTTTGCTGACCTCTTATTTAGAAAATGGGGGAAAGGGTGAAAGAATATTCCCTTAACTTGGCAAAAGACTTTGAAAAGCAGCCCAAAGAATTTAGACAACTGTGGCCAAGCTAACTACTTGCAATACATTAAACATTAACCTGTAAATATTTGAAATGATCAATAGAAGAGTTTTATAGACAACTTCTATGAAGACCAGAAAGAGAAATCCTGAACTTAAATTTTGGAATATTTCTATGATGAAAGACCTGGAAGAATAAATGGAAGGAATAAAATAAAGGTCAAAAAGATAAAAGGAATATATTGATGAAGAAATCTTTTTTTAATGTTTATTTTTGAGAGAGTATGAATGGGAGAGGGGCAAAGGGAGAAGGAGACAGAGGATCCGAAGCTAACTCTGCATTAATAGCAGAGAGCCTAATACAGGGCCCAAACTGATGAACCATGACATCATCACCTGAGCTGAAGTCAGACGCTTAACCAAATGAGCCACTCAGGTGCTCCAAATAAATCTTCTTCTTGATCATAGATCCTTTTCCCAAGTAATTCTCCTCTATATTTTAATTCCCATCACTCGTGTCTCCAAATCATGATCTAACTCCTTATAAAGTTTGCTCACCATTACTTTTTCACAGTACAGAAATGCCCTTTGGATTCCAGCAGTAGCTCAGCACTTCCTAAAATATGTATCCATGATCTAAGAAACAAACAAACAAAACCAAAACAGGCTCATGGACACAGAAAACAGACTGTTGGTCACCAGATGGGGAGAGGTGTGGGGAGACAGGCTAACTAGGTTGAAGGAGTTAAGAGGACAAACTTCCAGTTACTGTAATGGGCAGTCTAGGGAATACAGTCAATAATACTGTAATGACTTTGTGCAGTGACAGATGGCAACTAGACTTATCATGGGGATCATTTTGTAATGTATATAAATATCTAACCACTATGATGTACACCTGAAAGAAATAGGATATTCTATGACAATTACAGTCCAATAAAAATTAATCAATTATTTTTTTAAAAGTAGTTAGCTTTTTATGTTTATTTCTGAGACAGAGAGACAGAGCATGAGAGGGGGAGGGGCAGAGAGAGGGAGACCCAGAATCGGAAGCAAGCTCTAGGCTCTGAGCTGTCAGCACAGAGCCTGACGCAGGGCTTGAACTCACAAACCGTGAGATCATGACCTGAGCCGAAGTCAGTCACTCAACCGACTGAGCCACCCAGGCGCCCCTAATCAATTATTTTTAATGTGTATCCATGGAAGTAAAAGACAATGATAAGTTCTAACCCACTTCCCCTATTCCTTCCTAACAGAATCCCAAATTCATTCAGGGTAGTAATGGACCTAACTAAGAATTTCAAATTCTAAGTTGCCTTGCAACTAGGGTGGCCATATGAACTGGTCTAGGCAATGCCATTAAATCTGAAGAGGCTGAGTAGGCCTTCTGGAAAAACTTTGTAAAGATGCTATTTTGCTATCTGCTCACTTATCTTTTTCTCTTCTTCCTATTTGAAATAAGGATGAGATATCTAGAGAAGTACCAGCCACCTTGCAACAATAAGAATGAAAAACCCCTGCTAAGAATGACAGAAGAGGAGGCTAAAATGAGTCTGAGTCTGGATGACATCCTCAAGCAGCAGTACCTGCCTTGGGCTGACTAACTGTAGATTTCTTATTACAAGCAAAAAAAAAAATCAACTTTAAGTCAATGATAATTGGACCCAGTGTTTTTTTCTGTCCATACTTCAAACTCATAAAATGATAATGCATGGTTACAGTAAACATGAGGGGATAATTATATTAGTTTTCTTTGGCTGCCATGGCCACCAACTTAGAGGTTCAAAATAATGCAAACACTATTTTACAGTTCTTTAGGTCAGAAATATGACACAGGTCTCACTGAGTTAATATAAAGATATTGGCAGTGCTGTGTTCCATTCTGGAAACTCTAGAAGAGAATCACTTCCCTTACCAATTCCAGCTTCTAGAGGCCACACATATTCTTTGGTTCATGCCCCCTTCCAAAATCTTCAAAACTTTTCTTTGATAATTACATGTCTGGCTTCAGCCTAGAAAGGTTCTCTGCTTTTAAGGACTCACATGATGAGATTGGGCCTGGATAATCCCAAATAATCTCCCTATATCCAAGTCCTTAACCTAATCATATATGCTGAGTCCCTTTTGCCATGTAAAGTAAATATTCACAGGTTCTGGGGATTAAGATGTGGACATATTTGGGTAGCTACTATTCTGCCTACCACAACAACATAAAGAAAACCACATTAATTGTGAATTGTATGACCTTGTCTCCTGGAATAACTCAAGTTTCTTGTATAGAGTTAGGCAAGTTAATGGAAGGATAATAAAAAAAATAACTATCTTACCAGACGTGGGAAATATCATACCATTTTTTAAATACCATACTAAAGTAATGCTATCATATTAGCAATAATCTACCTTCCCAGGATGGATAATGAGCCCGAACTTTCCTAAAATTGGAAAAGCTTAAAATTGAATTAGGCAAAAATAATGAAAAATTTCTATTATTCACACATGGGTTGCTGCAATTTTTCAGCAGGACAGATTATAGAGGTAGAAAATTTTACAGAACAAATGACTTCTCAGGAAAAGAAGTAGTTTTAAAAATCATAAAGTGAAAATTTACACAAAAACTTATGTAACAAATATTTTTAAAATTTTTATAATTTATAATGTGAGTCTTCACATATATCATCCTACTTAATCCTACATTTTTCCTAGTATTGAGGCATATTAAAAAGGCATTTTTGATTACTCTCTTCTACTTCATCTTCTATATCTGGTAAGCCACCAAATCATTTACTTCTTTTTCAGAGAATCCTTTTGGTTTCCAAATCTTTGCCATACCCACTATCAACAGTCATGTCCAGATTAAGACATAATTTAGTGGCTTTTTTTAAATGTTTATTTAACTTTGAGAGAGAATGTGCATGCATGAGGCTGGTGAGGGGGGTGAGAGGTGGTGGTGGGAGTCCCAAAGAAAGAGAATCCCAAGCAGGCTCTGCCCTGTCAGCACATGTCCTTCCCACCAAGAACAACTAGAACAATCAGAAATATAACAGTTAGGCATATCTAGATAGGTAGATACATAGATAGACAGATAGATATAAAAACATAAATACCCTTCAAAACTAATAAGTTGAAGAGTATTTGTTTTACTGATACTGTATCTAACAGAAGATAGAAACCCAAAGAAGTAAACCAGCACATGGGGCAGCCTTTCAGCTGGTAGTAGTTGGCATGCTGAGAATCCAAGAAGCAATTCTGATAATATCTCAGAGCAGGGAAAAAAATAAAGGTCTTTGGAGTCCAAGGTTCTAACAACATGGAAGTGCTGGTATTTCTAATATTATGGATTAGGACCTTACAGGGCTACAAGCTAGGAAAACAGTGAACTCAGAATAGAAATAGATTGTCTCACAGAAACTTAAACAAACAAACAAACAAACAAAAACCCTTCAAATATCCTCGAATCCTGGGAATTGGTTAGAGCAATTTCAGATTGCTGGTGTCCTCAGAGACTCAGAAACAGCTATAAATCCTCTATGCAGGTTTATAACATCACTTTAATTCTCCAATTGTTTCTACAAATAAATTTTCAAATTATAATGTCAGTTATACAATCAAAATGATCAAGGCTATAGGAGAGAAAACTACATGAATGAAAACTAAAAAAAGCAATAGACAAAATAAGCAGAATAACAGGGGCCCTATATATTGCAATTGTAACTCACATATTTTAATGAGAGAAGTAAATTGAAAATTTTGAAAGAGAATTATTAACAAAATGAAGGGAGGGAGATTTGAAATAAAACAGAACTTCTTGAAATGAAAAAATACCAGATATAAGATTAAGAATCCAATGAATACATTTAAGAAGATAATCTCTCTCATAACCATAAAAAACAGTCCTTAATATTAGAGTATCAAATCCAATACTATATAAAAGGGTAACACATCATGACAAATTGCGCCTTATTCCAAAAGACAAGTTTAAGATTTGAAAATCAATGTAATTCACCTCCTTAGAAAAATAAAGGACGGGGCACCTGGGTGGCTCAGTCGGTTGAGTGACTTCCACTCAGGTCATGATCTCGCACTCTGTGAGTGCGGGGGCCCCGCATCAGGCTCTGTGCTGACAGCTCAGAGCCTGGAGCCTGCTTTGAATTCTGGGTCTCCCTCTCTCTCTGCTCCTCCTCCACTCGTGCTCTGTGTCTCTCTCTCTCTGTCAAAAATAAAGAAACATTTAAAAAAATTAAAAAAAAAGAAAAATAAAGGAGAAAAGTCATATTGTTCTTTCAAGGAAGGCAAAACAAAACAAAACAAAACAAAACAACCAGCTAACCAACAGAAATCACTGAATAAACATCAACACCTGTTCATTCTTAAAAAAAAAAAAGGAATATATGTAGGAATATAAGGACATTTCCTTAATCAGACAAAAGAGTCTATAAAAAGAGAATACTGATAATGTACTTGACAATTTCTCTGGATCCAGGAACAAAATAAGAAAGTTGACTACCTTGGTTTGTTTTAAATAATGTACTAAAGGTTTTTGCCAGTACAAAAGCCATAAAAAAGACTTCTGGTCTGGCTAAGATGGAGTAGCCCCATGTCTCCTGGACTCTGTCTCTCACAATTAAAAACTCTGGACATAACCTAACAACCAATCACAGGAAGACACAGAAAGTTGAAAAAAAGGCGGCAATCACCTTGGGGTCTGGGGACTTGAGCACTTGCAGTACAATGAGGTCCCTGGTTTCCTTATTGGTTCCCATATTCCCCAGCAGGGTGCTGCAGAAGTCCCCAACCCAAAACCTGCAAAAGGCACCAAAAAACCTCCATGGAATGATTGCTCCATTTAGCCAAAGGACCAGAAATATAATGCCTAACAAGAATCCTTTTTGGCAATACCCGCCCTACTCCAGTCAAACACCAAGAGAAAAACTGCAACACCTCCTATAAAGTTGCCACAGGGTTGAACAGGGACCTGATGTTCCATCTAACCCCAGCCCTGCCTTGCAGAAGCAGGCAGCTGCTTTCCAATTCTCCTTCCCAGTGGTATGAGTAGGAGCTAATCTTCCATCCCGTACCTGGCCAAAGCTGTCAGCACTTCAATATCCTCATTAAGTGGTGTCAGAAAACTGAGTGGAGACCTAATCTTCTATCCCCCAGATGCCAGAAGCAGATGGTGATGCTCTGATTCCCCAATGTCCCACCTAGTAGAAGGCAGTGCTGCAATTACTCCACCAGGCTAGTGTTAAAGGGGTCCAGCTACAAGTTGAGCCTCACCGCTCCCCAGCAGCAGTAAAACTATACAAGGTGCTATGAGTCAGGACTACTCAATACTCTTAAGTTTCCTCTACTCTCAGTGTTACCAGGACTCCACTGGCAGCTGAACCGGCATACCAATCCAGCAGCAAGGAAACTCAGTGAGACAGTGCAAAGTGAAGCTAACTGACACTAAATATAGATCCCTATCTTACATGCCCATACAATATGCAAAAGTTTACTCAAGATGGATCATAGGCCTACATGTGATAGGTAAACAATAAAGCTTCTAGAAGAAAACAGGATGATATTATCATAACTTTGGTGTAGGCAAATATTTCTTAGACAGTAGCCAAAATAATCATAAAAGAAAGTAAATAATCCTTTGCATGAAAATTAAAGTTTTTTTATCAATAAAAAGACACAATGAACTAAGAGGACAGTTCACAGAATGGTAGATCCTGCAATTCACATATCTAACAAAAGACTCATAATCAGAATATATAAAGTGTTGTGTAAATGGATTTAGAAAGAAAACATGAAAATGGGAAAGAGTCTTAAAAAGGGACCTCATCATAGGAAATCCAAATGGCCAATAAGAATAGAAATATGTGCTTAACATCTTTACTCACAAAAGGAAAGTAGATTAAGACCATAATCTGATACCATTGCATAATTTCCCTGAAGACTCAGATTCCAAAGAGTGACAATACCAATGTCAGCAAGGATGTGGAGTAACTAGAACTCTCAAAACTCATGGTTGGAACTGCAAACATTTACCACCAATTTGGAAAATACCTTGGCAATATTTGCTAAAGGTATCCCATTCCTAATCATATATACAAGACAAATAAGTACGTAAGTTCCTCCAAGTATGTTTAAGAATATTTCTTAATGGTCCCAAACTTGAAACAATCTTAATTTCCATCAATAGTAGATTGGATTAATAAACTATGGAGTTCATATAATGGGATACTACAAAGCAATAAAAAGCTATACATACGAACAATAATATGGATGAATCTTGTGGTTATCATCTCGAGTAAAAGGAGTTGGGCATTAAACATACAAATGACTCCATGGGGAACCTGACTGGCTCAGCAGTTGAGCATCTGACTTCAGCTTAGGTCATGATCTCAGAGTTCGTGAGTTTGAGCCCCACATCTGGCTGCTGACTGCTCAGAGCCTGGAGCCTGCTTTAGATTCTGTGTCTCCCTCTCTCTCTGCCCCTCCCTTGCTATCTATCTCTCAAAAATAATAAACATTTAAAAAATTTTTAAAACACACAAATGACTCCATTTATATTAATTTCACACAAGCAATACTAACTGATGGTGATAAACGTCAAAATTAATAGTAATAGTGTACTTATTCTATGGAGGCATGGCTTCAGGCTTTTTTAGGGCTGTGCTTCAGATTTTCCCTTATTCTCAAAACATAATACTTACAACTTTGGTTGGTGGGATCCTTACTCTTAAGATGTGGCTTTTCTAGAGTCCCACCTGAATGTCCAGGGTGTTTATAGAACTCCAGTACCTTTGAAATCCTTCAATTCTAACCTCTGTCTCCTTAGCATAAGTACTATAATATTTGCTCTACTGTTCAACCTCCCAGATGCCGTATTTTATTGGATTTTATGTGACTTGCTGTGAATTACACAGCCTAAGCTACTGGCCAAAGACTCATGGGAGTATGTAGGCACATTCTAGAGCTCCTTCACTAGATTGTCCTGCTCAGGATTTAGCCTATAAAGTACCAGTAGACTGTGTTCTCAGCCAGTTTTTTCTACCAATCTCCGCCTTCCAACAAAACAGTCTGAAAGAGTGGGAATAAATATAAAGCTCACTACTCCACTTCTCTAAGTATCATAGACCCTGAATCCCTGCCTGCATTGGTTGCTCTCCATTGCCTTCCAATAGTTTTGTTTGTTTTCTAACCTATTTTTTTTCCATTTTTTGTACTCTCTACTACTATTCTATACCTACTACTATACCTCCTATTCCCTCAGTGGGAAAGTTAATTCGATACAAACTTTTCTGTTATAGCTAGGACCTGAAGTCCATTTGTCTTCTTCACATATGAAGTATAATAACTTTAGGGGTGAAGAAACCTATCACATACTTCTACAATTCTTAGGCTACCTAATTCATTTCTCATGTCACAGTTTCTGCTCAGAAGTTTCTTGATTGCTTCATTTGAACTTGAATAAAGGAAAGAAAAACTGCAGACAGCAATTGTGGGCAAAGCACTGTGTGATAGAGAACCTCAATTAAATCCAGGGTTTCCTTCAGGTAGATGGATCTGTGGGAATCATCTTTCAGTGAATCAAGATTTTCTGATGCCTGGGGGTGCCTGAGTTAAGCATCTCACTCTTGGTTTCAGCTCAGGTCATTATCTCACAGTTCATGAGTTCTAGCTCCACGTTGGGACACATGCTGACAACGTGGGGTCTGCTTGGGATTCTCTTTCCCTCCCTCTCTGCCCCTACCCACCCCTCTCAAAACAAATAAATAAATATTTTTTTAAAAAAGATTTTTTAATGCCTCTCTGTATACCTTTCATTAGGCAATATGGGGCAGGAATGACAATTCCATTCAACATTGCATTTGTGATTCATAAATAGAAATGTGGTCTACTTTCCTGAGAGGTTTCCAGAAACTTTATTCATAACAGAAGAGGCAACTAGGAATCAGAAAAGATAGAAACGTGGAATATGCAGCTGTCATTGAGTCCACACTGAGAATCATTACCCAGGTTTCTTACACAAAGTGTACTTTTTAATTCTCACAGTAATTTTCAGATAAATTAATTTTTTTATTTCAGTTACTCAGGTAATAATAAAATTGTGCTGGAACTTGAATGTATCTTCTGGTTCATGCTCCAGTGCAGGTTCAAATATAATACTAATAGTACATATTAACCATAGAACAAGGTACTCAAAAACTTCCTGTATATTAAATTTGAAAGTACTAGAAGCAAAATATACAAGAACCACAAAACTGCTGATTGAAAATAAATTTAAGAAGCTCTCTGTGATGCAAGATAATTGAATATCAATGTGTGCTTTGGAACAACACTCTTCTTTTCTAAAGGTGTAAGCATTTTCAAATGCGTCACCTAAGTACTGCATGTAGAGCTTGAAGATTTGCTGGAAAGTGCTACCATAAAAGTAGAAAATATAAATCTAATATCACATGCTACCCAATATTTTTCTCTGAGGTTTTATGCTATTTAAAGGTAAACTGCTCCCATTTGACCTACATCAGCACAGTGAACTGCAGCAGATACTTTAATTAAAACAGATATAAAAATGTATTTAAAAATTATAGGCAGTCTAAAAATACATTCACTGAAGTCAGATGGTCGAATGATTTATTGCATAATATCCTTTAGAATTTGGCCTTAAATAAAATCATAACCAACATGAAAATGGGAAAAATTTTTATAGTGCATAAAAATAGTTTTGCTAATCTCAAGTAATGAAATCAGTAGAGATTGTATCCTTTGATTATGAAATAGCATAAGAACTTCTGAATTTCCCACATGTGCTTCAACTGCACAATTAGATCCTGATTAGGTGTGCATGTGAGGGAACATGGGGAGAGCTAGAAAGAAGGATGGAAAAGTTTGTCACATTCTAGCCTTCAAGGCTGAGCTGCTCCTCCCTGTACTGAGTAAATACTGTCATGGGAGAAACATGTTCTCCAGGAAAACTCCAACACAATCAAGTCTGTAATTTCTTCAGGTCAAGCAAGGAACCTTGATGTTTAGTAGAGAAGGCTTGCCCTCGCAACCATCATTTTCTTCTAAGGTTTTAACTTTTTCCTGCTAAGATATAGTGTTCCAAATCATAAAATCATTGACACTGAACTACTTCCTGAAGCTGACTAAACTTGTGAAGGTCTAAGGTGATCACAGCTGTTCCAGATGAATGCCACGTAGGCCTCATTTAGCAAACAAAACCTAAGATTTATACAGGGCCTTATTTAAGGAGGTCCAAGTCAACTAACATATTACCTCATTTATCGAAACACATAACCAAAAAAAGTATTCTAAGAAGGCAAACAAATACAAAAACATTCCATTCTTGCAAACACATTAAGTATTTATAGAAGTTCTAACATACCACATTTTCCTTATTTCTCTCTTAAATATCAACAATCATCAGTGAAATATAAAGAAATAACTGGTAACATTATTCTAGCATCATCTTTACTATTTTCAGGTAACTGTTTTCTGGCTGTTCTATTTCATATTTTACCCTAACATTTCTTTTAAGGAATTAATTTCATTTTAAAATTCTCATGAGTTCTAGACATATCATACATTTAGCTTCTCTTGCTGGTACTTGTTTTGTTAAAGATTAACTCTGAAATTTCAACCTTTGTGTCTCTGGGACACACAAATTTTCCTCGAGACGATCCTCCAAATCCTTGACATTTGAAATGTTCATATGTCGGTGTGTTAGTATATTTTCCTTTTTCCATATGGACCTCTCTTCACTCAAACACCATGCTACCTACCCATTAAATCTATATCCTATTTCTTCTCTTTATTTTCTTCTTTATGACTCATCTTACCGAAAGTGTGGTTTGGGGCACCTGGGTGGCTCAGTCGGCTAAGCCTCTGGCTTTGGCTCAGGTCGTGATCTCATGGTTCCTGAGTTTGAGCCGCATGTCATGCCCTGTACTGACAGCTCAGAGCCCGGAGTCTGCTTGGGATTCTGTGTCTCCCTCTCTCTCTGTCCTTCCCTCCCTTGTGTGCTCACTTGCTTGCGCTCTCTCTCTCAAAAATAAACATTACAAATTTTTAAAAATAAAAAACTGAAGTGGGGTTTATGTTTTTTCAATTATGTTTTTTTTTTCAATCTGACTCACTCCCAGGATAATTTTGTTTATATTTAGTTTGTTTTATATTGAGATCAGCAATGGCCTCTTAATTGCAAAAAACCGTCCTGTTTTAGGCCTGTCCTATTGACCATCCTCTTATCAGGTAAAAGCTCTGTTTCCTTAGTTTTTACTACACTGTCTTCTCCTGGCTCTTCTCCTCATTTTTATAACTATTCTTTCTTCATCTTGTTAAAGGACTCTTTATCCTACTACCTTTTAAGATTTATGTTCTAGTGGGCACTGCCTTTGAAACTCTCTTTACCACAAGTGCCTTTTTCAAACTCTTTTTTTGTAGGTAGATACCTTGCAAAAACCTATTTTCCAAACTAACTTCTCTCTTGAGCTCTAATTATCTATTGAATATCTCCACCAAGATAGTCTTCAGACACCTCCAACGTGCTGATTTCCCCAAAAGGCATCTGATTCCACAGTCTTTGTATGTGTCCTGTACTTTTCAAACATGTCCTATATTACACAAATCAGTACATCCCATTTGAATAATATACATTCCACTTCACCAATGGAGGAAGTTTTGAGAACTGCACACTCTCCTAATTCCAGGGACTATCCATGCTGTATCTACCACCAGTGACGTGACATTCAGCTGCGTTGCTACACTTTCAGCTTCAAATCCCACTTCAAAGTCTGCTTTTTCAAACTACAAACTATTACAGATCCAGTTTCCTAAGAACAGACTCTGAGATGAAATCTGTATAAAATAACTTAAATGAAAAAGCTGAGTCAGCACTTGTCAGAGAGTTAAGTAAGCAAAATTGGGCACAGAGAGAAGCTGAACTGTGATGCATTTCCTTCAGGGGCTCCAGCCCATTTTATATGATACTCTAGAGCTGGGAAGCACCTTCAAAATTTTCCTGACATTAAACAAATGGTATGAAGTCTATTACTCTTTCATTGACTGGTCATTAGATATGTGCTGCTCCCAAGAAAGTGGCGTGACCTTGAGCAAGTCCCAGGGAGGGATTCAGCTGAGGTCTGTCACATGGCAATATTCTGAGAAGCTAAGGAATGAGTGCTTCTGTCCCAGGCAGCATTCCCGTAACCCCTACCAGTTTCCTGTTTCTCTCAAATGACTTACACCATATCCTTGTCTCAAGATCTGCTCCTGGGAGAGCTCTACCAAAGATAATTCTATTATAAAATAGGAAGCACCCTCAAAATATCTACCATTAATCTAACAAGCATTAAAAGAGTGCAGAGTAATGTAGTGGAAAGTGCAAGTGCCTAGAGTTAAAAGAGCTGGGTTAAAGCTGTCTCCATGGCTTACATAAAGTGCTCAAACTTGAGTAGAGCTCCTAATCTATCTGAGTATCAATTTTCTTACCTATCCAACTAAGAATAATCATAATTCATTTCAATGTATCTCATAGAAGTACTAAGCTATCAAATGAGATAAAATTTTGCAGAGCTTTTTACATTACAGTTCTTACCCATAGAATCTAAACATAAAAAGCCATTATAGAAAATTCTACGAAACAAACTAAGTAGTTTTAAAAATAGTTTTGTTAGATTAGTACCTGCTAGAATTTCTATTGTCAGCCTGCAAAATATGAAGATATAAGGAGAGGCCTGACATCTTTGTAGAAAATTTAGAAATAGAAGGTTCTGTAGGAACTAAAATCAGAGAAATTATGTTTCACTCTTAGTCACCACTTTAAAATGTACTTTTAGATAAATCACTTAATCTCTCAATATCTAAATTTCCTTACCAGTAAAATAATAAAAATAATATTAAATTGTTTATGTAAGATCTGCTTTCTCTGGCATGTAATATCAAATTATTAGCCATTACACTCAATCTTTATTGAGCACCTACTATGTGTTGATCATTGTCTTCAGTGTTAATAGCTATTTTTGTTCTTACAATCATTATTTTTACTATGAATCCTTATTATTTTGCCATATGAATCCAGAAAAGGAAAAGGGAAATGTCATATCTACTTATTTGCTTCCTGGTCTGCATTAAACTTTTGGGTCTTTAGCAGGGTATTTTCTACAAGAAGCTCTTTAATTTTATACCACCTGAACCATAATATTCCATGAAATTGGGCAAGATTTCCTGATTGTACAATTAACACATAACCAGTTATTAAAAGTTGGAAATGCTGTTTATTGTCTATTTGTTTTTGGCTTGTCTGGTTTCCTTAAATACCTGGCAGTCAGAGGTGTAATGAGCAGGCGTGGAGCCTCGAGCACAGTGACTTATTTTTAAATTCTCTGCTGGGTGACCTTGAAAAAGTTATCTGATCTCTTGTGCTTCAGTTTATTTATCTACAAAATGAGAAAGAATACTAGTAACTACTTTTTATTTTATTTTTTTTTTAATTTTTTTTTCTTTTTTTTTTTCAACGTTTATTTATTTTTGGGACAGAGAGAGACAGAGCATGAACGGGGGAGGGGCAGAGAGAGGGAGACACAGAATCGGAAACAGGCTCCAGGCTCTGAGCCATCAGCCCAGAGCCTGACGCGGGGCTCGAACTCACGGACCGCGAGATCGTGACCTGGCTGAAGTCGGGCGCTTAACCGACTGCGCCACCCAGGCGCCCCAGTAACTACTTTTTAAAGCTGTTATAGAAATGAATTAGTATGTTCAAGGTGCTTAGAATGGAGCATGGCCCATAATCAGCACCCAACAAATGTTTCCTGTTCTTATCATGATAGTAGAATGTAACAAAAGATGGTCTCTAGTATACAACACTTGTGAATATTCTTATTTTAAGTTTATTCAATGGGACAGTATTCCATGGAGCCCCTCAAAGATTACTGCAATCCCCAGATACTCCATCATGGATTTCTTCAGTTATCAATTAGATGAGAGTTCAGACTTCCTTTCCCACTGGCAATGCCAACAACATAAAATTATGTGTCTTCACATCTAAGAGATTGAAGGCTAAGCAGACAATAAGCACCAAGAACACTTATTCAATATTCTTCACTGTTTTTCCTTTTAATCAGAACAAGATATTCTATAAGACATAGATTGCACAATGACATAATTTTGTTTGTAGATCTCTTTTCAGAGAGATATTTGCCATAATGATGATAAAAGTATATAAAAGGTAAACTGAAAACCATCTGATAAAACATCCCAGTTAAACATTATACATATTTCAACATATTAGATCTTATGATCTCTTAGTCTTGTTTTTATTCTTTTTCATTGCTAACACTATTTCTATATTAATAGATTAATAAAATATTTTTATATTTGGTTATTTGTTCTTTTGCTCTGTCTTTACTTAACCATTCTGCATATGCTTTTATTGACCTCAGAACTAATTGCTGCTGTGCTCTCTCCAGTATACAGTACTGTAGTAAGTGTTGAAAGCTACAATTTAATACAATATCTCAATCTCTCTTATTATTATTTGCATACTCCCTTATTCTCATTTATCAAAGAGTTGTCAAAGTTAATGATAGCTAAGTTTTACTGAATCCATATTATGTGCCAAGCATTGTACAATGCACCTTACATGTTATTTGTTATTCACAAAGTCTTTGAGGTCATTACTACCTCTCCCACTTGCAGTTAATGAAACTGATGTTCAGAGGATTTAAAATAATTTCCCTCATGTACATACAGCTGGTATCAAAAATACTATTCAAATAAAATTATATTTTTCACCAAAGCTCAGCATTGTATGGTCTTCCTCTGAGATTTCAATATTTTATGGAAAATATCCCTTGGATTAAATCATCTCCTCCCGTTACTCTTTCGTAGTATTTCCCTATAACAATAAAAATGTATTGGCTGAAAGGATTTATTCAGTTTTCCTCATCCTTGTTTTCCAGCACTAGCACAGTGCCTGGCACATAAGAGACACTCAATAAATATGTACTGAATGAATACATTTTTTATTTTTATTAAGTTATTTATTTTGAGAGACAGAGAGAGCAGAGGAGGGGCAGAGAGAGAGAGGGAGAGGGAGAATCCCAGGCAGGCTCCATGCTGTCAGAGTGGAGCCCTATGTGGGGCTTTAACTCAAACCATGAGATCACGACCTGAGCCAAAACCAAGAGTCAGACACTTAACCGACTGAGCCACCCAGGCGCCCCTATTTTTTAAAGATATATTTTTGCCCGAAAATTGAGGTCTGAATAGGAAGACATGCTTTACTTCTGCCATTCTGAAGGAATGGTTATACCTTCTACTGTAAGCATATCTTAACAACACAGGAGTCAATTACAGCTGAGAATTAGTGTAACATTGACTTTAAAATAAGGCAAAATCTTCTATTTTGAAATAATTATAGACTCCCAGGAAATTGCAAAAATAGTACATAAAGTCCCATGAAATTATTTTTAATAACATATACTGTATTGTCATTGTAGAGGATTTAAGGGAAAGTGAAGTTACAGAACCAAAATAATGATTTTTCTCCACAATGACAACAAGCAGTATCCATTGTTATTTCAGTGCATTACCTTCCACAATTGTCTATGTGTAACCATTTCTACAAAATTAGAATCAAATTGCATATAATTAGTATCCTGGTATTTTCACTCCAATTATGACATGAGCTTTTTCTTATTATATAAGGTAGCTCTGAAAAATGCCACTATAATGCCTAACCAAATAAATTTATCACAAATAATTTAATCATTCTATTATTTGGGTTATTTGGTTTATTCTTAATTTTATTATTATAAATAATGCTAACAATTACAGTTTGAAAACTCATCTATGACAAGAGTTTCTATTTCCCTAGGAGAGATTCCTTGATAGTGAAATATTTGATAAACATGATTATTACAAAAATTCTTGATTCATACTAGCAAATTTATTTCCATTAAACTTAAGTCGATTTATTTTTATGTAAGAAGTTTATGAGAATGATTATGCTAAATGACTCATAAAAAGTAGCTATTATACCTTTAAAAATTTTTTTTTGCTAATTTGATAAACAAAAACTAGGGCTTTAATCATGTTAACAAAACCACAGTATCAATGATGGACCTTGTCTTGTCCTAGAGCCAGCAGAATAGTTAGTGCATCGGGAGTGTAGAAGGAACCAGAAACTAGTACGAAGTGGGGAGGCCAGAGACCCCAGGATTCCCTTCAGAGACTACTTCATCATATTTCTCTACCTATGCAGATCTTTGAAGGACAGCACTAAAGAACATCCCCAAAAAATCAGACACCAGAGAGCCATCTGATGGCATCACGTAGGGTCTGGTCACTGAGGAAAACAAAGATAGAAACTCTACCTTGTATAAATATAACCAGGTCTTTGTGAAGAGTAGCTCTTCACAATGATGGACACAGCTGCATTGTAGAAACAAAAAATCCAGGAAAAAGTACCCCAAGTCAACAGCTCTCCAAGAGAATCCATATACCTCTAGCTGCTCTAAGCTCTTGGGTTGGGGTCTTCCTTTCACAGGGAACCCACCTATAACCAACTCAGCCTGTTGACATACTGTGGAAATGGTCTGTCATCCCTCCACAGACAGCATCCATAATTCAAGTAGCCCTAGCTCCTTAGGTTTTCATGTGGGGCTATTTTGGGGGTTATCTTTGGTTGGAACCTCCACTGCAGCCACTTTTAATCTCCCTTAATCTCATGTAGAGACACCTTCTGTCACTGTGCTAGGGCAAGATATCAGTCTCCTACCAAATGAACCTCTGGGGCTTTAACTAGGAAATACCTTAGAGTAGTTTCACATAAGAGGAACAAAGTTTCTCTATCAAAATTGGCCTATCAGTTCAGAATTTGCATACTCAGACTTTTCTCCAATACAAAACTATCCCCATCACCAAAACTGGCCACTTTCCTTTAGCCCATCACCAACTCCCCAGTTACTCCCACCTACGGTGAAGTCTGCTGCCACATTTTTGGACATTGATTAGTCCCCCTTAGAAACCACTCCATATAGTC
Source organism: Lynx rufus (assembly GCF_022079265.1). Taxonomy (NCBI): domain Eukaryota; kingdom Metazoa; phylum Chordata; class Mammalia; order Carnivora; family Felidae; genus Lynx; species Lynx rufus. Next base: position 28,295,815 of record NW_025814827.1, on the reverse strand, counting down.
TAGTCAGCATTTATTGAGTTCTGCCTAGACACATCCATGTTGTAAATTTAACTTTGTTTATGTACCTCAGATATATTTATTGACTTCAGTAATACATACTTCTTAATTCATGGATGCTTATGATTAATTCAGGCAAGGCCACTCCTTTACTTTTTAACTCATTAACCTCAAAACATAACACTACTAGTCACCTACCAAATTACATTTTATAGAGATCTGTGACAACATACATATATAGGAGAACTACTATTTCTACTGTAAGGACTTAACTGCCTTGGACTTCACACCACAAACAACTATAAAAAGATGTAAATACCTACTAAATAGCTTTTTTGTTATACATTTGACTAATATAGAATGGGAATTGCTGAGATAAAGAAAACAAAGGGAGCCCTGCAATCAGGTTTGTTTTTCTACACCATTTCAGCCTGTGAAAAAAAAGACAGGGAACCAAAGCAGAAAATGTCAATCACAATGAGTTGAGAAGACAGAGATTAGAGATGGGGAGAAAAAAAACAAGGTATCTGGAATTTATCGGGGAAGGTACAAAACCGAAGGGAGATCAGCAGAGATAGATCCAGAAATTGGTAAAGTTATCACTTTGAGTCTGTCCCAAACAATAAATTGCAATGTACATAGTGAGATTCCAAGCAGCTAGGCAGAGGCAAGGAATTATCCTAGAGCTCACCCTACACTAAGAGTCAAATTCTGAAAAATGAGAGTGGAGAGACCTGTGGAATATACAGGAAATTCACTAGAAACCCCCACAAGAGTTATGCTTTAAGAGTAAGATTAGATTACTCTTAGTGTAAAGGCTACTCTAGATTTAACATAACAGTTCTTAAACCCAAGTCTCAAAATGATCAACTTATCCACAAGTTATACATCTGCAAACTGCAACAAAACTCAACTCTCTTTTAAAAAGACAACAAAATACAGACACTCAAAAATGTAATATTTATAACAATAAGGATCCAATATTATTAGATACATAAAGAAGCAGCAGGAAAATCCATAACATGGAGAAAATTTGGTCAGTGGAAACATTAAAAAATGACAGAATGGTTGGATTAGCTGAGAAGAATTTTTAAATAATTACTACAAGTATATTCAGGAACTTATTAACATAGTGAGTGAAGGAAAAAAAAAAGATAGGGTATAGAACCAGATGAAATTTTTGGAGCCAAAAAATAACATACTTGAAAAACTCACTGAAAACATTGTTTGGGCTAAAGAGAAGATAAGACAGTACAAAGGAAATTATCACTAAACCTGAAAACAAAAGTAAAAGCTATTCATAGTGAATCACACAAGTAAAGCACTAAAAAAAACCGAACAGAGTCACAGTGATTTCTGTGATAATACAAAGCAATTTGACAAAAAATATAATGAGAATGACAGAGGAGAAAAAGGGGAGAAAAGTATCTTAAAAATCGACAAAACATTTCAAAATTTGATGAAAACTGTAACTCGCCAGATTAAAGAAGGTAAATGAAATCAAAGCAAGATAATCACAAAGAAAAACACACTAAGGCACATCATGATCACAAATAGTGCAGGCTAGAAGACAAAGCAATGAGACCACTAAAATGCTGAAAGTAAAACAAACAAAGAACCTGTCAACCTAAAATTCAATATATAGTAAAAATATATTTCAAATACAAGTGGCAGAAAAATAAGCACTAAGAGAATTGGTTGCCTTCATACATGCACTACAAAAAGATTTAAAGAAACTTCTTCAGAACAAAGGAAAATTATATCAAAGGAAAGCTTATGCAAAGAAATGTAGATTACTGGAAATGATAACTATCTGGATAAATAAAAAAGACTTTTCTCATTTTTATTATTTCTTTAAAAGATCACTGATTAAAGTCAAAATAATATAATAATACATATAAAATGATAAATCTATAAAATATATAAGATAAAACTATGTTGTGGGTTTAGGTTTCAAAATATATAGAGAAGCAAAATATATTATAATAAATGGAGATACATTGTAGTAAGGACACTGAATTGTATGTGAATTATTATGTTGTTATTATGAAATAGATTGATGTGCTAAATACGTATGTTGTATACTCTCAAGTAACCACTAAAAAAGCAAAACCAATAGGTTATAGCTAATAAGCTATAGCAGCTGGATCATTCTTATAATTAAAGTCATTAGCTCATCTTGTTTTGAACGTTAGATCCGTCTTTGTTGAGTTCTTGATTTTAGTCATTATGTTCTCTGTAAGATCTAAGCTGGTGTTCTTCAACTTTTCATAGCTTTACTGTTGGCTCTTTATTTCTGATGACTATTTATTTGGACTGTTCTTGTCTAACAATGACTCAAGTGTTTTCATACCAGTTTTGAACAGAGAGAGCTAAGCTTGTCAAAGACTTTAATTTCCCTTGAATTAACTCATAAAAGTTTTGGGGCAAACTTTTTTCTTTTATATAAAATAATCTTTCAACTGACTGAAAAAATCTGAAAAAAAATTTGTAAAAGCCATACAAATGCCAGGTCCTGCTGCACTTCACACTGCCTCCCACAGGAACCTAAGTCTGAGCCTGACTTGCAGCACCATGGTGTATGGCTTTCCAAGAATCAGATGGAAGCCAAGCTCTGCTGTGTTTCCGAGTCTCTCCTTAGTGCCACAGCTTACCACAAAGCCCCATCTAGCCACTCTGGTTCCATAAATCACAACAAATTAGAGAATACCTTAGATTTTTCCTGGAACCCAACCTGCATAGAACCATAACAGATCATTTATGGAGCTGGACAAGTTGAATACACCAGTAAAAAAATGTGCATATCCCCATTAATATTCATATTATTTTCCTCTTCTTTGTCTTAAAATTTTTTAATTAAAAGACATTTTTATTTAAAAATATAAACATAGGGGCACCTGGGTAGCTCAGTCCATTAAGTGTCTGACTCTTGATCTCAGCTGAGGTTATGACCTTACAGTTTGAGTGTGAGCCCCGCGTCAGGCTCCATGCTAACATCATGGAGACTGGTTGGGATTCTCTCTCTCCCTCTCTCTGCCCCTCCCCCACTCCACTCTCTCTCAAGATATATACACTTTAAGATATACACAAATATATGTTTATAATATAATTATAAAATATATAATTTTATATGATACTATAAATATTATGAAATTAGAAACATTATAAAATATAAGCCTGAATTACAATATATTTCCTTCTTAGGACTGCCTTTGCTGCATCCCAAAGGTTTTGGACTGTCATGTTTTCATTTTCATTTGCTTCTAGGTATTTATTAATTTCTTCTTTAATTTCCTGGTTAACTCATTCAATCTTTAGTAGGTTGTTCTTTAACCTCCATGTATTTGAGAGCTTTACAAATTTTTTCTTATGGTTGATTTCAAGTTTCATAGCATTGTGATCTGAAAATACACATGGTATGATCTCGATCGTTTTATACTTGTTAAGGGCTGATTTGTGACTCAGTATGCAATCTATTTTGGAGAATGTTCCATGTGCACTAGAAAAAAATGTGTATTTGGAGCCTTAAGATGCAACATCCTGAATATACATGTTAAGATCATCCAGTCCAGTGTGTCATTCAAAGCCATTATTTCCTTGTTGATTTTCTGCTTAGATGAGTTGTCCATTGTTGTAAGTGGGGTGCTGAAGTCTCCTACTATTATTGTATTGTCATCAATGAGTTTATGTTTGTTATTAATGGATTTATATATATATGTACATATATATGTGTGTATATATATATACATATATACACATATATGTGTATATATGTATATATATATGTGTATATATGTATATATATATACACACATATATATATACACATATATACATATATGTGTATATATGTATACATATATATACACACATATATATACACACACACACATATATATATATATATATATATATATATATATATACACACACACACACACACACATATATATATGGGTGCTTTCAAGTTGAGGGCATAAACATTTAAAATTGTTAAATCTTGATGGAGAGATCCCTTCTTCATCTCGTTACAGCCTTTGTTTTAAATCTGGTTTGTCTGATATAAGTATGGCTATTCTAGCTTTCTTAAAATATATTATACTAAAATTTTTTATTAAAAAAAATTTAAACATAAGGAAGAATGGGGGTCATATATCTGACTCTTCTCTTTCTCATTATAGTATGTGGATACAGATAAATATATAGATATAAATATTTACGTTTCCTAAGCCATTTTAAAATAAATTACAGATACTTGACACGTCAATATGCACCTATATCTCCCTGCATTATAAATACCCATATTATACATAAAAAATATTTTCCTAATAGTATCTAACATTCAATCTATAGTCAAATTTTCACAATATAATCTCACTTTTTAAAATGAAATCTAACCAAGGATGGGCATTACATTTGGATGTTACATCTCTTAACTCTTTCTTTGTACAATTTTATTAATGCATACATACTTACATTCATACATATGTTTTGAGTCTCTTACTTTAAATAGAACCCTTCTCTTTATTTTTTATAATTTTTATTGCTGTTGAAATAAAACATATCTACAGCAAGATGTATATGTGACTATAAACGTTCCTCTAATAACTGATCTAATTGTATCCAACAAATTTAATATATTTCTTCTCATTATCATTATCATTGAAATACTTTAAATATTTTCTGGTCATTTCTGGTATTTCTTTAAATCATGAGTTATTTATAAGTGTATTGTTTAATTTCATCTGCTTCATTTTACTTTTTAAATCTATCATAAATGTTTTAATTACATATGACATTTAAGGGTGCCTGGTGGCTCAGTCAGTTAAGGATCTGACTCTTGATTTTGGCTCAGGTCATGATCTCATGGTCCTGAGATTGAGCTCTGTGTTGGACGCCATACTGGGCATGGAACCTGTTCAAGATTCTCTTTCCTTCTCTCTCTGTCCCTCCCCCACTCAATAGCACTCTCTCAAAGCAAACAAACAAAAACAAAAACAAATGTATATGTATTTAAATTAATTTAGACTAAACATGAGCTTTACCTTATGTTTTTATTATACAGTACTGTTCCATAGTGTTACTTTTAGACTGATTTATCAGTTGTAAGATTTACATTTAGCTTGTATCAGATTAAAGATTATTGCCTATATTATTGCTAAATGTTTTCATATCACAAATATTGTTGAACCTTATCAAATTATTTCCCTGAATCTATTAACATAATCGGATTTTTCCCCTAGTAGTCTAAAGAGTAATAGTCTAAAAGAGTGGTAAATCATATAGGAAAAAAAGTAATATCTCATTGTTGATTTATATTAGGTTTTCAATCAACAGTGAAACTGAAAGTTAAAGACAGAGAATGAGAACTCAGAGTGAGAAAAACTTGAACATTGTGTGGAGTCAATGAAACCAATGTTAAAGGTGTTTCTACTTCATTGATAAAGGATGAACAGTGAATTAAAAAGAGTGTTAATAAAGTGTCCAGTAAATTGTGCAACCCAAAAGGCAAATCTAGAAATATTAATTTTGCTGTGCTTTTGTGTAGTACTCTTAAAAAAAAAGTAGTCTAAAGATATAATAGGAGGTGTCAAAATAAGAACTAAGCTTAATTATCCTCAATTATATACCTCTATAGACCCATAGGTTTTTGGTGGTTTTTTTTCATAAGAGAGAAGAAAACCTACACCATGGCAATTGTACCTTTCTCATCCTAAGTGCCATCCATCCACTGTCACACACACACCACACACAAACCAAGTTTTTTTTTCCTTCAAGTCTCAAAAAAATAGTATGTACTAAAGAATTACCTGGTGCAAACATAACTGAGTATCATCCTAATGTGGCATTCTTACTTATCAGATATTGTCTTTGATTTCAAAAAGCTATTACCATAAATATAAAGCAGAAAACTCTGAAGACAAAAAAAAGTTTGTTGTTTTTATATCTTAATATTATATAATAAAGTAAAGCCGCATGTGACCTTCAGGCAGAGGAAAAAAATTGCATCTAGTAATTTGAAGCCATTTTTCCATTTCTCATAAATAGTCTGTTATTATATTACTTCCCTATAACAACCTAATTCTCGTTGATATTTTACTAAGCTCCCTCCAAAACTGAGATGTTAATCAAGACATGGATGGGAAAATGATGTAAATCCTTATGTTCAACACAATGAATATCTGGTTTATTCTTGAATAGTGACTTAAAAGATCTTATCCACAGGCTTTAGACCAGAATTAGTGCAATCACCCATTTTCAGGTCTAATGGATAGCAACCCAGCCTCCATTCAGCATTAATGTTAGTGGTACAAAACATTTAAAACTATTAATGGCATTTATAACTTAATGAACAATTCTCTATTCATTTGCACTTCCATAGTTATGATAGAGTTCTTTTACATTTTTCTAAATCTAATAATTAATTTGAATTTTGAAATATTAGATGGTGATTCACAAGTAGTTTTCCAATGTATAATATTCTGTCTTTTTAAATTCCTGGCAGACTTCCCTGCTTAACCAATTTTAAGATTGCTGCCTCATGTGTGTGAAACTTCAAACAAGTAAGAAAACACAAGACCAGGGGCGCCTGGGTGGCGCAGTCGGTTAAGCGTCCGACTTCAGCCAGGTCAAGATCTCGCGGTCCATGAGTTTGAGCCCCGCGTCGGGCTCTGGGCTGATGGCTCAGAGCCTGGAGCCTGTTTCCCATTCTGTGTCTCCCTCTCTCTCTGCCCCTCCCCCGTTCATGCTCTGTCTCTCTCTGTCCCAAAAATAAATAAACGTTGAAAAAAAATTAAAAAAAAAAAAAAAGAAAGAAAACACAAGACCAGAAATACTATACATAAAATACACCTATCAATTTCTTGAGAGAACCAAATGATAATTCTCACATCAAAAAAAAAAAAAAAAAGATTCAAACTGTCATGGCTTTCCTTATTTCTAATTTTTGTTTTGGGAAATGGAAAGAATTGATTTTTTTTTCAATCACTATTTACAGTAGAATATAATTGTGCTTGTAGAATATAATAGACCTAGAAATATGACATTTTGTATTTGACTACTTCCAAAGTTACATGCAAATAAAAAGTTTTTTCCTTGATATACATTTGTAGTGTCTTTATAAATTTTGGAGCTATTATGTAATAGATGAAGTTAGAAATTATGTTATGTGACCTATATTGCATTACTGAAATGACAAGTGCTTAAAATTATATAATCACAGAAATGTCAATTTCTCACAGAAATTCCCTTTTAAACCAAAATTATGTATAGTCAGTAAATCAGACTAAATTGACATCATCTACCTATAAAAAATATACAGGAATTTCAAAGAAAATATGAAAAAATATTTATATTCCAGAGCTAAGCTTGAAACCAAGAAGAAAAATATCTAGGTACTTAAAGTGGCTTACCTATAATTTAGAAGAGAATTGTAGGACCTGGAATCACACCCTCCACGCTCTTTACATTAAGAATGTTTCAAATGTTCAAAGGCAATTTTAAAAATGAAATGGAAACCATAAGGCAAGAGCAGGACAGTATGAGATAATTTCCTTTGTACTGTAAGTTAAGAAACAAGGGCTTTAAGCAGAACACTCAAAAAGATTAACATGTGTCCCTAAAGTCTGGGATAAGTCTCTGAATCTAGTCTAGAAAATTATAAAGGAATAGGGATTAGTGGATGGACCTGCTAATCTAAAGGTGGAACTGAAGGGTGAAGTGCTATTCCATTTTTACATGCATTATCAGCATCTTTCAAACACAAGAATGCATGAGTAATTCCCTTGGATTAGATGTGGGCCATATGGGAGACAAAACATCCCTGGAAGAATAAACATAATCAGAATTGGAAAGCTGACATATTGCTAAATAGCTAGGCAATTAAGAGACAGCGACAACCTGTCATCAGGATACATTCTTTCTAATCTGAGAAATGCAGATGGAAGTTCCCCACAAATTAAGCAGAGGTGAAGGAAATTAAAGAAAAAAATATCTGAAGCCCCATTAAAGCATCCATGAGAGAAAGATTTAGCCCTATAGAGCTGATCCTGCCCTATATTCTTGAAGGCTGATCCATGTGGAGTGCACCAAACCTCTTTCCAGAGGCTGGTTGGTTTCAGTGAGTAGAAATTACACACAGGATACTGGGGAAGAGGAGAATGAAAGAGAACTCGGTTTATTTATTCCCTTGGTTCCCTGCCAGCCCAGCTGTAAGCTGGCAGTGTTTGTATTTCTCCACCTAAGGCCAAAACTGTTGATGAGTGACCTCAGGTATTGTGGTATCTTTTCACTCTTATTAGCTATGGGGGGTTTTACCTTTTCTTTGAAAACACGTTCTTGATTAAACTCTTGGTAATCATTCCTTTTGGATGTGTCATCTATTTCCTGTCATGATGACTGATACAGACCTTTATCTGCTAAATCATATTTTTCTTCATCCCCTTATATCTCCTTCCCACCCAACCTCCTTTAACTCTGAAGGCCTTATAAACCAAGAGAAGCCCTATAGACATTCAAGGCAGAGAGAAAAGAAACAGGCTATATCTGTTCCATCTTAACCTCACATTTTTATTCATGCACCTGGCTCAAGTCAAGGTGGGGAAGAGTTTCAACATTAAATGAAGTTTAGAGATTTAACTATTACACGAGACTAATGATCTCATAGAACTTGAAAATTATATTACCAAATTGAGACAGTATTTGGTGTCTCTAATAATCATATAATTCTTTATTAGCCAAGGGCAGCCAGAAATGTCATCAACTACCAAGAATATTTGCCTGTTTCTTGGGAAGACTAAACACCCAGAGCATCAGCACAAAGAACAGGGGAGTCACAGAAGTTGCTTCATGATTAAATCCCATATATTCATGTTTGTACAATTTACCAGTTATATAAAGAGGTAAAATGGAGGTTGGAAGGATATGCACCAAAATCCTGATGGCCCCTGGGGGGGGGGGGGGTCAGAGTTAGTTTACCATTCATTACACAATCACCTACTTTATATCTTTTATCAGAAGCTATCTAAAGCAGCAATGTTAATCCTTGTTTAAAAACTGTGGATGTGTGGGCATATGAATGTTTATTACATTATTCCTGATATTTTTCCCTCTGTCTTTTAAAACTGGCCTCTTATTATTAAAGTAATATATTCTTAGTCTTCACTAATCCTACTTTGTTTAATCTACAAAGACATGTTAACTTATATTGCTAGCCTGAAAAATGGCCCTACTTTTGGTCCTATCTTAGTTTACAATCTGTTTTCCAATTTCAAGAGTCCTCACAAAGACAGGAATTCAAAACTCCACTGCAATGATATAAATGCTAATGGAGAGCTAAATGACATTGTTAGATATAGCTCATTTTGCAGTTTTAATTAGGGGCAGTCAGACATGGGGCTGTAACTCAAGAACTTATTAATGGGAATCCCTGAAGCAGAACTATTGAACTGACAAGTATGTCTGTAAGACTAGACCTAACACACCCCAACAAGAATCTTTCACTAAAATGACTTCCTAAATTTAGAAATTGACACTTGTCTGTTTGGTAGCTCCTATTTAGAAAGAGATTTTTCCTTCACAAACCACTCCAAACCGTTCAGTCAATATTAAATTGTTGTTTTCCAACTTTATTAAAAGCAAAATGGAAGCATTTTTGGTCTTTGACAAGATAGTCCCCATGCTCTGAGAATGATCAATGTGCATTGTACTTTGGTGCTACCTAAATTAAACTGAGCCATTAGTTGCCCAATTCCAGCTAGATGTCAAAACTTAAAAACAAACAAACAAAAAAAAAACATGTTACCTGTACACCAAAAAATACATACATACATAGATACATTCACATAAAAAACTAGTAATATATTTCCTGAAGCCTATGGATGAGACACCAAAAGAGAAATTAAGCTGTATAACAAAGAGGAAAACTTTCTAAAAATTGTCTTTACACAATTCTCTTCTAAACCTCCTCATAATTTGGCACTACTCCCCAAACTCCCCCTCTATCTCTGCCAAAGCTTCAACCCATCATTACATTCTATCTCTACCCCACTCCTCTTATTCTTATTCCAATCCTCACTTATCAGATCTACTTTCTTCTTCAGAAAGGATACTCCTATTTTTCTACTCAAAATAAATGTATCTTCTTTTACTAATTATTTAGTCTCTTCTTATCCAATACCCTGGTCAGAACAATAAAATCCCAATGGTTTTCCTAGGAGAACCTGGAAGAAGGGACATAGAGTTGCCAGGTTTTGCAAATAAAGAAACAGTTAAATATGAATTCCAAATTTTAAAAAAATTAGTATAAAAATATCCCAAATAAACATTTTGGATACACTAATACTAAAAATATATTTGTTCTTTACCTGGAATTAAAATTTAACTGCTGTCCTGTATTTTATCTGCAACCCTTGAAGGGAAGATTTGTAAATATTTTCTGTTACTATTTTTTTCCTGTGACACCTGTAAAAACAAGATCTTAGTAACACCCATGGTTCTTCACCTCAGCCTACTGTTAAATACTTGTGACAGAAAAACTTCAATTCATATAGCATGCTACCTTTCTATGGGTTGGCTTCCTAAATTTTTCACTGGCATTTTTCATGTTTGATGCCTACAGTGAAGTCCTGCAAATCACTTAAGAAAATATTCTCACTTTTGAATGCTTGTTATCAACTAAGGGACATTTATAGAAAACTGTAAGGACTGTCATTCAGGTCATCCCACTATTAAAAGCAAGGACTCTCGTTGTTGAAGTCAAAACCTACATTAAAAACACTAAGACCTCTTTGTACTCTAAGAGAAAATAAAGGAAGATGGAAGAACTCAATTTCTAAAATGCCTTTAAACTGAGCACAAGGTAATTGATGTCGTCTAGAACATTCAGATTCAATTCCTGTGCTGAATTAGATGAATGATCTAATTTTCCTCCTCAATCTTTCCTAGAAGAAGGAGGAGAGTGGGGGGGAGAAGAGGAGGAGGAGGAGGAGGAGGAGGAGGGGGAGGAGGAGGAGGGGGAGGAGGAGGGGGAGGAGGAGAAGGAGGAAGGGAGGGAGGAAGGAAACAAGGAAAGAAAGAAGAAAGAAGGCAGGGAGGGAGGGAGGATGGAAAGGAAGGAGAGAGGGAGAGAGAAATTAAAAAAAAAATGAATGAACTCCCTTAGATACTTAACAACTAAGGACTTTTAAAGCAATTGACCTAAAGTTCTCTGCTTTTGTGGCTTTCCTTTTAATGTACTTGGGCCAAGTTACTTAAGTTATAAAGCAATAGATTTAGGACAAATTTGATATTGTTGGATTTTATTTCTGATTACACAGGCCATGCATACTATTAATTAAACTGGTTAAAAACACATTTTTGGGCAAGTGGCACATTTAATGCCAGAAGTTGCATATACAAAAATTAAGTGATGGGTATGCCTTGACTTTATAGCTAATGCTCTATTAGCTGAAGAATGAATATTAAGAAAAAGGAAGATGAGGGTGTCTGAGTGGCTCAGTAGGTTAAGAGACTGGCTTCAGCTTAGGTCAGGATCTTGCGGTTGGTGAGTTCGAGCCCTGTGTCAGGCTCTGTGCTGACAGCTCAGAGCCTGGAGCCTGCTTCGGATTCTGTGTCTCCCTCTCTCTCTGCCCCCTCCCCTGCTTGCACTCTGTCTGTATCTTGCAAAAATAAATAAACATTTTAGAAAAATTATTAAAAGAAAAAAGTAAGATGCAATGTGTTCATGTTTACAGAATTCACTGTTCTCAAATTATATCCCATTGCCCCTTTAGTGAGAAGAAGGAAATGCACTGCTAAAAGTTAACCTATGGCAACAACATATAGACAACCCTATGGGTTTAGTGCACTATTTTATAGGATACAGTATACCTTTTAAAACAGGAGTCAAAATGTGGTTCTTTCTCCATATAAGCCTAAGTTTCAAAAAAACAAAAAAAGGTAGGACTGACTTTTCTCCCTATTACTCCAACTAAACTAGTTGAAGAATCTGATTCCCGTAACTCTGATGTTGAGATCAATGGATTTACAGATCCTAAAGCTAAGGGAAAGAGTATTCTTATTACCAAACACCATCATAATTCAGGTGATTTGGATTCTGCTACTATTACTGGCCATCTTAGATTCCATATAATACTAGACCAACATTCAGAGAAGGAGGTCATTTTACTGGTTAGGGTGATTTATCATGATTATCAGGGCAAACTGTATTGGTGCTATGGAATAGACACAAAGAATACTATTTGGATCTCAGGAAATTCGTAATATTACTTTGCCCAAAAGTTATAATAAATGGGAAACTGCAGCAACCGAATAATGACTACGGAGTCAGATCCTAAAGGAATGAGGTGCTATGTCACCCAAAAGGTATAGGTAAGAATCACCATTAAGTGGATATGCCGGCAGATGGCATGGACAATGCGGAATGAGTATTGTAAGAGTATAGGTATGACTGCTGAGGAGGAGTAACCCATAACCAGCTACAGAAATGGTAGCAATGGTTTATATAGCAGCATCTATGATTTATATTAATTTATTACTTCATGTGCCTTCATTTTTCCCCATTATATAGCAGCTAACATTTTCAGTTTTAGATGAAAGTATGACTAAATTGACATCATTCCACGGTGATGTGATAATTAATGTGACTTTGAATCCCCCCACATTGGACATGTAAACTTCTACCAGAGTAAATCAAGGGTGAGTGGATACTAAAGAGAACAGGGGTGAGAGATGCACAACCTAATTTACATTTGTCCTCCATATCCAGTGTCCACTTTTCTTTTTTTATTTAAATTCAATATTGGTAATTGGTGTAATATTGGTTTTAGGAGTAGAACCCAGCGATTCGTCACTTTCATATAACACCCAGTGCTCATCCCAACAAGTGCCCTCTTACGCCCCACCCATCCCCTCTCCAGCAACCCTCAGTTTGTTCTCTGTATTTAAGTCTCCTGTAGTTTGCCTCCCTCTGTTTTTATCTTATTTTTCCTTCCCTTCCCCTATGTTCATATGTTTTCTTAAATTCCACATATGAGTGAAAGCACAGGATATTTGTCTTTCTCTGACTGACTTATTTCACTTAGCATGATACACTCTAGTTCCATTCACAGTGTTGCAAATGGCAAGATTTCATTATTTCAGATTGCTGAGTAATATTCCATTCTATATATATACCACATCTTCTTTATCCACTCATCAGTAGATGGATATTTGGGCTCTTCCCATACTTGGTTATTGTTGATATCACTGCTATAAATCCATTTTCTACTTGTCTTCATCTTGCTAGGGCTATGTACTAGCTTAGAAATCTTGGAAGGGATACTCAACTTTTTAAATATTAAGTTCTATATGTTATTTTATAAAGAAGACATATAATGTTAACAAAAGTTTTAAGAAATATAAAAAGACACACTTAATATTAATATAGATTTTAAAGGATATTTTTAATGAGCATCTCTAAGACCTCTACCCAAATAAAGAACGAGAATATTACCAACAGTTTTAATGTTGTACTTTTCATTCCTTTACTTCTGGTCATTTAACTTTTATAAACATTTGTTTTCTTATATATAAAAGAGGTAATAACCTATACATCCTCAACTCTCATTTGTTCAATCTTCAAAATAAGTCCAAAATCTAATCATACCTTCCTACCTCTACCACTGAAACCTTAGACTCCCTAGACCAAGTCACTATGATCTCTTGTTTGAACTAGTGTTATAACTTCCTAACTTGTCTCCTAGATTTGTCTTTTGTCTCTTTGACCTCTTTGCTTCCTATACAAGCCAAAATGATTCTTTTAAAATACAAGTCAAATCATGTAATTCCTTGGCTGAATCATATCCTACTTCACTTAAAATAAAACCCTAATATCTCATAATGGATTAACAAGTGCCACATGATCTTGTCACTGCCTCCATCTCTAACCCCACCTTTTCCTACTCTTACCTCATCCATTCCACTTCAGCCACCTTGGCCTTCTCTCCATTTCTCAAATGTCTCTTTTGACAGTCTAACTTTTGTACTTACTGTTCCCTCTGACTGGAATGTCCTTCACTCACATTTCCTCAAAGCCCATTCCCTCACTTAGTTTACTTCTTGGTCTTTTTAAAAGCCATCTTCACAGAGAATCTTTTAGATAATGCTACTTAAAATAGCACTTGCTTATTATACCATCATTTTTTATCTCTTTTGCCTATAGCTATTCTATAGACATATTATGTATTATTCACAGTAAATTATCCACCCATATAATGTAAACAAAACAAAGATAGGAACTTTGCCTGTTATTCACTGCTATGTTGTCAGCATGAAGAATAATGCTCAGATACTGATCCTTAATACCCCAGTTTCTGGATGGCTGAAGCCCCAGACTGTTTGCTGGAAGCAAACAGCATGTTTACTCCTGGTGTATTAACATAACAATTGCTTAAATGTACTGTCTTGTGATAATGCAAAATATTGGAAGGACTTGATTACAGAGAATAAAATAAATATGATATACAAATTCAACCTTTTACAAAAACTACTATGACAGTAATGCAAAACCTATAAAAACATGAAGATAAGTAAATACAAAACATAAAACACTGTGTCAGCAAATGTTTAATTCATAAATTAGTATCTCTGAAAAACGAATGCTATTATAGGCATTCAATGTGATGATAACGTACCATGGGATGATATCACAAAGTTTTTTGAATGAGAGAAAACAGACACACAAATATCAATAGCAAGATTAAAATAATCCATGATATAAAGAACCACTATGTGATCACAAAAATATCAGTGGAAGGGATTTGAAAATAATGGAAGAGGTTACTGAGGATCTTTTCTTCACATGCTATTGACCACAAAATACTGGACCTTTAAAGAAGGCAATGAAGACAAACTGGGCAGAAACATGCTACTTTGTTTTATTTGAAGGTATAGCTTTACAATCAGTGGAAACTCTTTGTAAAAGAAAGCTCAGCCAGATAAAACATGTCTAAAATAATTGAAGGTACTGTAAGGACACATTCCATATAAGAATTCTTTAGGACATCTTCATGTATAAAAAGTTCATCAGAGAATCAATTCTGTATAGTTATAGGTAATTAAAGGTCTGTGTCCTTTTTATAAAAACCTTCTGATAGTATTTAAGTGCTATAATAAAACAATCCTTTTATATCAATGTAACATATCTCCTACTTTTGAAGTCTCCACAGAGAAAAAGAAGAGTGGTAATGTCAGTTACCACCAACAGAATTTATTTTCAGTTCTGTTAAATCTAATAGGAAAAACAAAATATAATAAGAATTAAAATTTAAAAAGCATGTGGATCCTGATAAACTTAACAGAAACCCATGGGGGAGGGGAAGGAAAAAAAAAGAGGTAAGAGTGGAAGAGAGCCAAAGCATAAGAGACTCTTAAAAACTGAGAACAAACTGAGGGTTGATGGGGTGTGGGAGGGAGGGGAGGGTGGGTGATAGGTATTGAGGAGGACACCTTTTGGGATGAGCACTGGGGGTTGTATGGAAACCAATTTGACAATAAACTTCATATATTGAAAAAAAAATAAAAAAGCATAATGAACACAGACAGAAGCAGGTTATGACTTCAGAAGCAGCAGTAAAATGTATGTAAATTTACCCAAGAGGAGAATTCTGAACAAGACAGAGCTCAGTCACTTAAAAAAATTATGACCAAGGAGCAACACATTTGCATATCAGGTGTACAACATCATCAATTTCTTAAACCATTCAAAAAGTTGCACAAATGCAATTATAATATTTTTTTAATGTAAAGACTGCACATTTTTCACTTCCCTCATAACATTTTTAATAATGTCCTATCAGATTTAGCATCTTTGTCAGAGCTTCTTCGTGAATTTTCAGCATAAAATGGGGCATAGATGTTACACAGGAGTCATTAATCTATCAAGTAAATAGTAAACAGTGTTAATTTTGTCCACATACACTGCCACATCACAGTTCATTAAAAACAAGAAATCCTAGACATTGTGTCAAGTAAATTTGGACAAAATCTGTACCATGTCACAATGAAAAGAATATGTATGTGTATACATGTACGTATATACACATACACACACACACACATATAGAAGTCTTTCCCAAGAGACCTTTGTTGATATATTTATGGTGAATATTATATAGTAAAAACAACTATAAAATTATTTGTATTCAAAATTCATGTGGCAGCCACTTAATAATAGATTTTTTATTACATATTGTTTACACTTCAAAGAGATGGGAGAATTTGAGTTGAATTATTCATTTTGTTTAGGAATTGTGTTTTGCTTTCAAGATACATTTAATATTTAACACAATTTTTCTTCTTATAATTTCTAACATGTTAATAATTTTCATCAGAAAAATATAGCCAAAGTCATAAAGTTCAACACATTAAAACAAGGGAGAAGATACTTACATTTTGAGGAGAAAATAAGCAGAATTAGTTTCCTCCTCCCTTTCCTTCTGATATTCAGAACATTTATTTCTATGTACTAATCTCTTTGCTGTAGAGGGTTGAGCATCATGATTATTTTACTTTTAGAATCTCAAGACTTAAGCATATAGAATCATTTCTTTGTATTCGGTTTCTTTCAACGTTTAAAGGCTTCATTCATGTTGTTGCATGTATTGATGTCTAGTCCTTTTTATTATGAAATGGTACTTTATCACATGGATAGGCCATGATTTGCTTGTACATTTTCCTGTTACTGGATATTTTACTGTTTATAGTTCTCGGCTATTATGAATAACACTTATGTAAAATTCTTGCACAGCTATTTTTGCGGACAGATACTTTCATTTTCCTTGGATATATAGCTGGGAGTGGATTTCCTAGAACTTAGGGATTTTTTAACATGGCAGAAGGGCCCTGCATCTTGATTGGGTGTTAAAGGAGTGTGTACATTTGTCAACATTCATTGAACTGTACACTTAAGATCTACACATTTTACTGTATATAATTTTATCTTTAAAAAAATACTTGGGATGTATTTCTCATGATTTTACTCATTCATCAATAGTTTATTTATAATGCCCAAATTCAAGCACAGCAAATTATCAACCCCATTTATAGAGTAATTTATGTTACTTAAAAAGCTTTTATGTATATCATTATAATCTTGAATTTTTGTAGCAACTCTGTTTTCTTGCTGAAGAAAATACTATCACTTATTTGTACACAAGGAAAGTAAGGCATCCAGATATTAAGTGGCCTGACCAAGTCACATAACAACAGATATTAGGAGAGCTCAGGTCCTTGGTCCAGGGGAACAAACAACAATCAATACGATGGAGGTGTTTTTATGTAAATCCTTCTGCACCATGTTTATAAAATTTCTCAAATGAGTAAGTTTCAAAAAAATAAAGCCTCCAATTATAACCCAATGCACTGCTATTTCAAACTAAGTGCAATGGTTAAGAGTCACTGACCTTTAGAGACTTTCTAAATGTACTTCAAGCCAAATACTCTCTCATTCTCTCTTACTTGTTCACTGGTGTAATGCTGAAACAGAAGAGGTTTTGCAATTGCACACCCACTGTTGGTTCCATTCCATGAAACTTTTAGAAGGCTGAGGTAGAACTGGTAGAGATTGTTGGATTTACTATACCAATGAGAATATGCTATATGCTAACAAATTGGACAACTTACAAGAAATGGATAATTTCTGAGAAACGGATAAATTACCAAAACAGAAATGGGGAGAAATAGAAAATTTTAACAGACCAGTAACCAGCAATGAGATTGAATGAGTAATCAAAATACTCCCAACAAACAAAATTCTAGGACCAGATGGCTTCAACAGGTGCATTCTACCAAACACTTAAAGAAAAGTTAGTCTTCTAACTTCTAACTTCTAACCTGGTCTTCTGAAATTATTCCAAAAAAACAGAAAGAGAAGGAAAATTTCCAAATTCATTCTATGAGACCAACATTACCCTGATACCAAAACCAGATAAAGACACCACCAAAAAAGAGAACTCACCCAATATGTCTCTGGTGAACACAGATGCAAAAATTCTCAACAAAATACTAGCAAATCTAACCCAACAATACATTAAAAAAATAATTCAGCATTATCAAGTAGAATTTATTCCTGGATTGCAATGGTGGTTCAATATTTGTAAATAAGTGAGATATATCACATTAATAAAAGAAAGGGTAAGAACCGTAAGATCATTTCAATAGATGCAAAACAAAAACAAAAACAAAAAAAAAAGCATTTGACAAAGTACAACATCCATCCATGATAAAAACCCTCAACAAAGTACATTTAAAGGGAACATACCTCAACATAATAAACACCAGATACGAAAAACCCACAGCTGATAGTATCATAAATGGGTAAAAACTGAAACCTTTTCCTCTCCAGTCAGGAACAAGACAAGGATGTGCACTCTCACCAATTTTTGAACATAGTATTTGGAAGTCCTAGCCACAGAGGTAAGACAACAAAAAGATATAAAGAATATCCAAATCAGCAAAGAAGTAAAATTTCACTATTTGCAGGTAACATGACACTATACATAGAAAACACAGAAGAGGGGCGCCTGGGTGGCGCAGTCGGTTAAGCGTCCGACTTCAGCCAGGTCACGATCTCACGGTCCGTGAGTTCGAGCCCCGCGTCGGGCTCTGGGCTGATGGCTCAGAGCCTGGAGCCTGTTTCCCATTCTGTGTCTCCCTCTCTCTCTGGCCCTCCCCCGTTAATGCTCTGTCTCTCTCTCTGTCCCAAAAATAAATAAACGTTGAAAACACAGAAGACTCCACCAAAAAAAATTGCTAGAACTGATAAACGATTTCAGTAAAGTCACAGGCTACAAAATCAATACACAGAAATATGTTGCATTTAAATACACAAATAGGGGCGCCTGGGTGGCCCAGTCGGTTAAGCGTCCGACTTCAGCCAGGTCACGATCTCACGGTCCGTGAGTTCGAGCTCCGCGTCAGGCTCTGGGCTGATGGCTCGGAGCCTGGAGCCTGTTTCCGATTCTGTGTCTCCCTCTCTCTCTGCCCCTCCCCCGTTCATGCTTTGTCTCTCTCTGTCCCAAAAATAAATAAACGTTGAAAAAAAAATTTAAATACACAAATAATTAAGCAGCAGAAATAGAAATTAAGGAATCAATCGCAATAACAATTGCACCCAAAATAATAAGATACCTAGGAGTAAATGTAACCAAAAAGGTGAAGACCTGTACTCGGAAAACTATAAAACACTCATGAAAAAATTAAAAAACACAAATAAGTGGAAAGATATCCCATACTCATGGTTGGAAGAGCAAATATTGTTAAAATGTGTATACTTCCCAAAGCAATGTACACATTTAATGCAATCACCATAAAAATGCCAACAGCATTTTCACAGAGCTAGAACAAATGATCCTAAAATTTGTATAGAACCACAAAATGCCCAACTAGTCAAAGTAATCTTCAAAAGGAAATGCAAAGCTAGATGCATTACAATTCCGGACTTCAAGTTATATTACAAAGCTAAAGTAATCAAAACAATGTGGTGCTGGTACAAAAATACACACAAAGATCAATGGAACAGAATAGAAAACCCATAATTATATGGTTAATTAACCTTCAACAAAACAGGAAAGATTATCCACTGGAAAAAAGACCATCTCTTCAACAAATGGTGCTGGGAAACTCGACAGCAACATGCAAAAGAATGAAAGTGGACCACTAGCTCATACCACATTCAAAACAGATTAAAGACATAAATGTGAGACCTGAAATCATAAAATTTCTAGAAGAAAACACTGTCAGCAAGTTCTGTGATTGGCCATTGCAACTTCTTTCTAGATATGTCTCCTGAGGCAAGGGAAACAACAGTAAAAATAAACTATTGGGACCACATCAAAATAAAAAGCTTTTGCACAAGGAAGGAAACAACAACAACAAAAAACTAAAATGCAACCTATAGAATGGGAGAAGATATTTGCAAATGGCATACCCAATAAAGTGTTAATATCCAAAATATGAAAAGAACTTATACAACTAACTCAATAACAAAACAAACAAAAAAACCCGATACAACTAAAAAGGGGCAGAAGACATGAATAAACATTCTTCCAAAGAAGACATCCAGTTGGCCAATAGACACATGAAAAGATGCTCAACATCACTCAACAAGAAGGAAATGCAAATCAAAAGTACAATGAGAAATCCTCTCACACCTGTCAGAATGGGTAAAATTCAACAACACAAGAAACAATCAAGTGTTGGCAAGGTGGAAAAAACAAGTGTTGCACTGTTGGTGGAAATGCAAACTGGTACAGCCACTCAAAAACAGCGTGAAGTTTCCTCATAAGGATTAAAATAAAACTACCACTATGATCCAGCAATAACCACTACTGTATATTTACCCAAAGAATACAAAAATACTAATTTGAAGGGATACATGCACCCCAATATTTTAGCACCATTATCTGCAGTAGCCAAATTATGGAAACAGCCCAAGTATCCACTGACAGATGACAGATAAATAAGATATGGTATGTATGTATGTATGTATGTGTGTGTGTATATGTATGTATATTCATATAATATAAATATATGTATAAATATAAATATATATAAAATATATATATCACATACAATGTATATATATTCAATACAATATACATATTATAATATATATAATACATTATTCAGTCATATTGAAGAATGAAATCTTGCCATTTGCAAGGACATGGATGGAGCTACACGGTATTATGCTAAGTGAATAAGTCAATCAGAGAAAGACAAGTACCATATAATTTCACTCACTCATATGTGGAATTTAAGCAACA
This sequence comes from Lynx rufus, assembly GCF_022079265.1. Lineage (NCBI taxonomy): Eukaryota > Metazoa > Chordata > Mammalia > Carnivora > Felidae > Lynx > Lynx rufus. Next base: position 28,275,014 of record NW_025814827.1, on the reverse strand, counting down.
AAACAAACGAGCAAAGGGGAAAAAAGAGAGAAGCAAACCAAGAAACTTTTAACTGTAGAGAACCAACTTATGGTTAACAGAGTTGGGGGTAGTTTGGGGATGGGTTAAATAGGTGATGGGGATTAAGGAGTGCACCTGTGATGAGCGGCAGGTGCTATAAGGAACTGCTGTATCTCTATATCTTACACCTGAAATTAATATTACACCTTATGTTAACCAACTAGAATTCAATAAAGACTAAAAAAAAGAAATACAAATTCAATACCCCCAAAATGAATAATATAATCAAATGCAGAAAACATGAACATGTATTTCCCCAAAGAAGACATACAGATGTGGCCAAAGGACACAAGGAAAGATTCCTAACATCACTCATCATCAGGCAAAGGCAAATCAAAACTACAATGAGATACCACCTCACACCTATCAGAATGGCTACAGTCAAAAACACAAGAAACAACAAGTGTTGGTAAGGATGTGAAGAAAAAGGAACCCTTGTGCATTGTTGGTGGGAATTCAAACTGTTAACAGTGTGGACGTTCCTCAAAAAATAAAAAATAGAACTAGCCTATGATCCAATAATCACATTACTATTTACCCCCAAATATGAAAACACTAATTTAAAGGGATACATGTACCCCTATGTTTATTGCATTATTGATAATAGCTAAATTATATAAACACCCCAACTATCCACCAATAGATGAATGGTAAAGAACATGTGGTATACATCTACAATGGAAAGTTATTAAGCCATAAAAAGAATGGTATCTTGCCCTTGGCTACAACATGGATAGAGGTAGAGAATATAATGAAATAAGTCAGTCAGAGAAAGACAAATACCATATGATTTCACTCACATGTAGAATTTGCAAAACAAAAGAAATAAGCAAAGGAAAAAAAAAAGAAAAAGACAAACCAAGAAAGATATTCAATTACAGAGAACAAATTGATGGTTACCAGAGGAGAGGTGGGTGGAGGGATGGGTGAAATAAGGTAATGGGGATTAAAGAGTACATTTACCATGATGAAAATATAAAATAAAATAATAAAATAAAATAAAATAAAATAAAATAAAATAAAATAAAATAAAATAAAATATAAAATAAAATAAATAAAATAAAATAAAATAAAAATAAAAATAAAAATAAAAATAAAATAAAATAAGGTGTAAAAAAAAAAGCACTAAGAATAACACAAATATTTAAAGAACTGCCACCTTACAGAGGCATTTCAAAAAGTTCTCCTATACTTGCTTCAGAATCTTCAGAATCAACAAAGATTTTTATTTATTTCTAAATTGTGACTTTGGATGCCACATTTATGTTCTAATTCTGGTTTTACCAGCTATAAGAACTTGGGAAGTTTTATACACTTTTTTGTTGAATCTGTTTCTACTTATATAAAAGGTAAGGGAAATGGAGTTGCATCTAGACCACGGAAAACGCCCAATAAACGGTGACATGTATGCACATATATAAAAATAAGTCACTTTATGTCAGATTACTTTCCAACTGAGGCCTCAATTTTCTCTTCCAACTTATTTTAAAAGGTAGGCCATATATACCTACACTCTTCACTTAATTCATACTCCATTTAGCCTTTCTTTGCTACTACTCCACTGGAATAATTCTCGTCACATTCACAATGACTCCATCTTACCATATCAGTGGTCAACTTTTAGGCTTCAACCTATTTATTCTATCAAAACCATTTGACATATTTAATCAATCCTCCCCCTTGAAATAATGTCTTTACTTGGCTTTAAGGACTCAGTATTTGGGGGTGCCTGGGTGGCTCAGTTGGTTAAGTGGCTGACTTTGGCTCAGGCATTGATCTCATGGTTCATAACTTCGAGCCCGTCATCAGGCTCCACATTTTCAGTTCAGAGCCTGCTTGGGTTTCTCTTTGTATCTCTGCCCCTCCCCCACTTGCACCTGCTCCCTCTGTCTTGAAATAAATGAATAAACGTAAAAGAAAAAAGTGGGGGGAGATCAATACTCTGGTTTTCCCATACTTCATTGTCTGTTTTTTTATTCCTCTTGTCCCTGAACTCTGAATACTGAATATTGGCAATAAATAAATAAATTGGGTATGAATATAGACTGGCCAAGTTGTGTAACACAAGGAATTATGCTAATTAATTCTGTAATATAATTTTATATAACCTCTTTAGAAAATTATTTGGAATTACCTTACAAATATGAAGATAAGCCTATTTTATTTAATAATTACAAACCTATGTAAATTCCTTGGACAAATATAGTTTATGCTACAGTAGACACATTCATATTTGCACTAATCAGGATAGTTAAAATTGGACACAATCCAATGCCTATCAAGAACAGAATAGGTATGTTAGTGTGCATTCAAACAAAGAAATACAATGCAGCAATAAAAAAGAATGGTCTACAGATGCACATGTCATTATGGCTCAAACGGTATAACAAGGCATTAAAAATATAAGTTACAAAAGAGTATGTTCTATATAATCACTTATACAAAGTAGAAAAAAAAACAGGCAAAATATCAAAAATGTTGTCTTAGAACATAACATATATACAGGAAGATGGCGGCGTAGGAGGACGCTGGGCTCACCGCGCGTCCTGCTGATCACTTAGATTCCACCTACACCTGCCTAAATAACCCAGAAAACCGCCAGAGGATTAGCAGAACGGAGTCACCAGACCCAAGCTCAGACGAGAGGCCCACGGAAGAGGGTAGGAAGGGCGGCGAGGCGGTGCGCGCTCCACGGACTGGCGGGAGGGAGCCGGGGCGGAGGGGCGGCTCGCCGGCCAAGCAGAGCCCCCGAGTCCGGCTTGCAAAAGCGGAGGGGCCTGACGGACTGTGTTCCGACAGCAAGCGAGACTTAGCGCCTGGGAGGTCATAAGTTAACAGCTCTGCTCGGAAAGCGGGAAGGCTGGAGGACAAAGGGAGGGTGAGCTGCAGAGCCCCGGACGACAGAGCTCAGTTTGGCGGGGAACAAAGGCGCTCGCCAGCGCCATCTCCCCCGCCCATCCCCCAGCCAAAATCCCAAAAGGAACCGGCCCCGGCCAGGGAAATTGCTCGCTCCGCGCGAACACCCAACTCTGTGCTTCTGCAGAGCCAAACCTCCGGCAGCGATCTGACTCCCTCCGGCTGCCACAGGGCCCCTCCTGAAGTGGATCACCTAAGGAGAAGCTAGCTAAGCCTGCCCCCCCTGCCGCCGTGCACCTTGCCTTCCCACCCCAGCTAATACGCCAGATCCCCAGCATCACAAGCCTGGCAGTGTGCAAGTAGCCCAGACGGGCCACGCCACCCCACAGTGAATCCCGCCCCTAGGAGAGGGGAAGAGAAGGCACACACCAGTCTGACTGTGGCCCCAGCGGTGGGCTGGGGGCAGACATCAGGTCGGACTGCGGCCCCGCCCACCAACTCCAGTTATACACCACAGCACAGGGGAAGTGCCCTGCAGGCCCTCACCACACCAGGGACTATCCAAAATGACCAAGCGGAAGAATTCCCCTCAGAAGAATCTCCAGGAAATAACAACAGCTAATGAGCTGATCGAAAAGGATTTAAATAATATAACAGAAAGTGAATTTAGAATAATAGTCATAAAATTAATCGCTGGGCTGGAAAACGGCATACAGGACAGCAGAGAATCTCTTGCTACAGAGATCAAGGGACTAAGGAACAGTCACGAGGAGCTGAAAAACGCTTTAAAGGAAATGCAAAACAAAATGCAAACCACCACGGCTCGGATGGAAGAGGCAGAGGAGAGAATAGGTGAACTAGAAGATAAAGTTATGGAAAAAGAGGAAGCTGAGAAAAAGAGAGATAAAAAAATCCAGGACTCTGAGGGCAAAATTAGAGAACTAAGTGATACACTAAAAAGAAATAATATACGCATAATTGGTATCCCAGAGGAGGAAGAGAGAGGGAAAGGTGCTGAAGGGGTACTTGAAGAAATTATAGCTGAGAACTTTCCTGAACTGGGGAAGGAAAAAGGCATTGAAATCCAAGAGGCACAGAGAACTCCCTTCAGACGTAACTTGAATCGATCTTCTGCACGACATATCATAGTGAAACTGGCAAAATACAAGGATAAAGAGAAAATTCTGAAAGCAGCAAGGGGTAAACGTGCCCTCACATATAAAAGGAGACCTATAACACTCGTGACTGATCTCTCTTTTGAAACTTGGCAGGCCAGAAAGAATTGGCACGAGATTTTCAGGGTGCTAGACAGCAAAAATATGCAGCCGAGAATCCTTTATCCAGCAAGTCTGTCATTTAGAATAGAAGGAGAGATAAAGGTCTTCCCAAGCAAACAAAAACTGAAGGAATTCGTCACCACTAAACCAGCCCTACAAGAGATCCTAAGGGGGACCCTGTGAGACAAAGTACCAGAGACATCACTACAAGCATAAAACATACAGACATCACAATGACTCTAAACCCGTATCTTTCTATAATAACACTGAATGTAAATGGATTAAATGCGCCAACCAAAAGACATAGGGTATCAGAATGGATAAAAAAACAAGACCCATCTATTTGCTGTCTACAAGAGACTCATTTTAGACCTGAGGACACCTTTAGATTCAGAATGAGGGGATGGAGAACTATTTATCATGCTACTGGAAGCCAGAAGAAAGCTGGAGTAGCCATACTTATATCAGACAAACTAGACTTTAAATTAAAGGCTGTAACAAGAGATGAAGAAGGACATTATATAATAGTTACAGGGTCTATCCATCAGGAAGAGCTAACAATTATAAATGTCTATGCGCCGAATACCGGAGCCCCCAAATATATAAAACAATTACTCATAAACAGAAGCAACCTTATTGATAAGAATGTGGTAATTGCTGGGGACTTTAACACCCCACTTACAGAAATGGATAGATCATCTAGACACACGGTCAATAAAGAAACAAGGGCCCTGAATGAGACACTGGATCAGATGGACTTGACAGATATATTTAGAACTCTGCATCCCAACGCAACAGAATATACTTTCTTCTCGAGTGCACATGGAACATTCTCCAAGATAGATCATATACTGGGTCACAAAACAGCCCTTCATAAGTTTACAAGAATTGAAATTATACCATGCATACTTTCAGACCACAATGCTATGAAGCTTGAAATCAACCACAGGAAAAAGTCTGGAAAACCTCCAAAAGCATGGAGGTTAAAGAACACCCTACTAACAAATGAGTGGGTCAACCAGGCAATTAGAGAAGAAATCAAAAAATATATGGAAACAAACGAAAATACAACAATCCAAACGCTTTGGGACGCAGCGAAGGCAGTCCTGAGAGGAAAATACATTGCAATCCAGGCCTATCTCAAGAAACAAGAAAAATCCCAAATACAAAATCTAACAGCACACCTAAAGGAAATAGAAGCAGAACAGCAAAGGCAGCCTAAACCCAGCAGAAGAAGAGAAATAATAAAGATCAGAGCAGAAATAAACAATATAGAATCTAAAAAAACTGTAGAGCAGATCAACGAAACCAAGAGTTGGTTTTTTGAAAAAATAAACAAAATTGACAAACCTCTAGCCAGGCTTCTCAAAAAGAAAAGGGAGATGACCCAAATAGATAAAATCATGAATGAAAATGGAATTATTACAACCAATCCCTCAGAGATACAAACAATTATCAGGGAATACTATGAAAAATTATATGCCAAGAAATTGGACAACCTGGAAGAAATGGACAAATTCCTGAACACCCACACTCTTCCAAAACTCAATCAGGAGGAAATAGAAAGCTTGAACAGACCCATAACCAGCGAAGAAATTGAATCAGTTATCAAAAATCTCCCAACAAATAAGAGTCCAGGACCAGATGGCTTCCCAGGGGAGTTCTACCAGACGTTTAAAGCAGAGATAATACCTGTCCTTCTCAAGCTATTCCAAGAAATAGAAAGGGAAGGAAAACTTCCAGACTCATTCTATGAAGCCAGTATTACTTTGATTCCTAAACCAGACAGAGACCCAGTAAAAAAAGAGAACTACAGGCCAATATCCCTGATGAATATGGATGCAAAAATTCTCAATAAGATACTAGCAAATCGAATTCAACAGCATATAAAAAGAATTATTCACCATGATCAAGTGGGATTCATTCCTGGGATGCAGGGCTGGTTCAACATTCGCAAATCAATCAACGTGATACATCACATTAACAAAAAAAAAGAGAAGAACCATATGATCCTGTCAATCGATGCAGAAAAGGCCTTTGACAAAATCCAGCACCCGTTCTTAATAAAAACCCTTGAGAAAGTCGGGATAGAAGGAACATACTTAAAGATCATAAAAGCCATTTATGAAAAGCCCACAGCTAGCATCATCCTCAATGGGGAAAAACTGAGAGCTTTTTCCCTGAGATCAGGAACACGACAGGGATGCCCACTCTCACTGCTGTTGTTTAACATAGGGTTGGAAGTTCTAGCATCAGCAATGAGACAACAAAAGGAAATCAAAGGCATCAAAATTGGCAAAGATGAAGTCAAGCTTTCGCTTTTTGCAGATGACATGATATTATACATGGAAAATCCGATAGACTCCACCAAAAGTCTGCTAGAACTGATACATAAATTCGGCAAAGTTGCAGGATACAAAATCAATGTACAGAAATCAGTTGCATTCTTATACACTAACAATGAAGCAACAGAAGGACAAATAAAGAAACTGATCCCATTCACAATTGCACCAAGAAGCATAAAATACCTAGGAATAAATCTAACCAAAGATGTAAAAGATCTGTATGCTGAAAACTATAGAAAGCTTATGAAGGTAATTGAAGAAGATTTAAAGAAATGGAAAGACATTCCCTGCTCATGGATTGGAAAAATAAATATTGTCAAAATGTCAATACTACCCAAAGCTATCTACACATTCAATGCAATCCCAATCAAAATTGCACCAGCATTCTTCTCGAAACTAGAACAAGCAATTCTAAAATTCATATGGAACCACAAAAGGCCCCGAATAGCCAAAGGAATTTTGAAGAAGAAGACCAAAGCAGGAGGCATCACAATCCCAGACTTTAGCCTCTACTACAAATCTGTCATCATCAAGACAGCATGGTATTGGCACAAAAACAGACACACAGACCAATGGAATAGAATAGAAACCCCAGAACTAGACCCACAAACGTATGGCCAACTCATCTTTGACAAAGCAGGAAAGAACATCCAATGGAAAAAAGACAGCCTCTTTAACAAATGGTGCTGGGAGAACTGGACAGCAACATGCAGAAGGTTGAAACTAGACCACTTTCTCACACCATTTACAAAAATAAACTCAAAATGGATAAAGGACCTAAATGTGAGACAGGAAACCATCAAAACCTTAGAGGAGAAAGCAGGAAAAGACCTCTCTGACCTCAGCCGTAGCAATCTCTTACTCGACACATCCCCAAAGGCAAGGGAATTAAAAGCAAAAGTGAATTACTGGGACCTTATGAAGATAAAAAGCTTCTGCACAGCAAAGGAAACAACCAACAAAACTAAAAGGCAACCAACGGAATGGGAAAAGATATTTGCAAATGACATATCGGACAAAGGGCTAGTATCTAAAATCTATAAAGAGCTCACCAAACTCCACACCCGAAAAACAAATAACCCAGTGAAGAAATGGGCAGAAAACATGAATAGACACTTCTCTAAAGAAGACATCCAGATGGCCAACAGGCACATGAAAAGATGTTCAGCGTCGCTCCTTATCAGGGAAATACAAATCAAAACCACACTCAGGTATCACTTCACGCCAGTCAGAGTGGCCAAAATGAACAAATCAGGAGACTATAGATGCTGGAGAGGATGTGGAGAAACGGGAACCCTCTTGCACTGTTGGTGGGAATGCAAATTGGTGCAGCCGCTCTGGAAAGCAGTGTGGAGGTTCCTCAGAAAATTAAAAATAGACCTACCCTATGACCCAGCAATAGCACTGCTAGGAATTTACCCAAGGGATACAGGAGCACTGATGCATAGGGGCACTTGTACCCCAATGTTCATAGCAGCACTCTCAACAATAGCCAAATTATGGAAAGAGCCTAAATGTCCATCAACTGATGAATGGATAAAGAAATTGTGGTTTATATACACAATGGAATACTACGTGGCAATGAGAAAAAATGAAATATGGCCTTTTGTAGCAACGTGGATGGAACTGGAGAGTGTGATGCTAAGTGAAATAAGCCATACAGAGAAAGACAGATACCATATGGTTTCACTCTTATGTGGATCCTGAGAAACTTAACAGGAACCCATGGGGGAGGGGAAGGAAAAAAAAAAAAGGACGTTAGAGTGGGAGAGAGCCAAAGCATAAGAGACTGTTAAAAACTGAGAACAAACTGAGGGTTGATGGGGGGTGGGAGGGAGGGGCGGGTGGGTGATGGGTATTGAGGAGGGCACCTTTTGGGATGAGCACTGGGTGTTGTATGGAAACCAATTTGTCAATAAACTTCATATATGTAAAAAAAAAAAAAAAGAACATAACATATATGGTAAATCTATTTAAAAAAAGCAGTGAAGAAGATGGAAAGTGATCTATTCATGGAGAAAACACATTAAGAATTATGTACTAGTCACTTTGTTATCTTTCTCATGTCATATGTGATAGTGTCAATTTTATTATAATTTTAAATTATTCATCTGCTTCATACTTAATGTCCACTTTTTATATCTTTGGTATGTCACTAAACAAAAACAAATATAAAAACATGACAACCTTAAAAGTATCTATGGAGACTCCCATTTGAAGATAATGATAATAATTAAACAACTTCTACTTCTCTTTTTGAAATTATCTAAAGGCAGTGAGAATTTTTTAAGATTACTCCATTAGTTATGTAACAAAGACACAGGTAAAAACCTCACAACCTCATAAAAGAGGAAACGGAAATATGCAGTGAAAACAGGCTGGCATGTTTTTGAGAGGATGAGAGAGCAAACACTGAGGCTGCTAACGTCAGACAAACTAACAACCTACAGTCTTCACAGGTAAAAGGCACATCCTAAGGGATAAACCCTAAAATCTTTTTTTGTAAAAGTAGAAATAGGGTACATATGCTGTGATCTGAAATTTTCCCAAATGGGTTTAGAGTCTAAGAAGCACAGGAAATAGGGCTAACTAAAAGTCAGACAGACTAGCCATGTTTTCTAAGTAGTCTGCCTCAGTGGCTTTAAGGGAAAAGGAAGCCACTGCATTGAGAAAAATCCCAGAACCATATACCTATCACATTAAATGGCAAAAAGTAAAGACTCCATGATCTCACATACAAAACCCTTGGAAATAAAGAAGATTCCAGCAAGTCACTCTTCCTTGTAATAAGCATTTAGGAAAACCTTTCGACTAGAGTGGGGGATGGGCAGGGGAGAGAATACTAACTTTATGACTTAAATGATTAATCAAAAAGGGAAAAAGAGAACAGCAGAAAGTCTGCATTGTACTACAAGAAAAGAAAATCTAGAAGATGGAAATTGTGGCCAAATTTTACCATGAGTTAAAAAAAAAAATTCAACCAAGCCAATGTTTCTCTGAAACAAAGCACAAGAACACAGCATGCAGAAGTCCAGGGAAGTGACCACCAACAGCAAAAGAGCTTAACAGTGAGTAGACAGTGTTCAGGAATGGAAGTGTAAGACAAATACAAAACAAGACCATTACAGAAATTAAGGTAAATTTGAATGGAATGCAAGAAGAAACTGACAAAAACACGGAAATGATCATGAATTATAACAATAAAAAAATAAAGAAAAATAATAATATCAAAAAAGAAATGTTTAAAAGATTTAAGGAGAAAATACTGGAGGGTAGAGAAAAGGATATCATACACTTATAAAACTGAGTACTCAAATTTTTTAAAATTTGATACAATAATTTAATTGCCGTGTAACAAACTACCCTAAAATTTGGTGACTTGAAATAAGAACCATTTTACTTGCTTGGATTCTGAGGGTGAGGCAGAGCTGTGCTGGACAGCTCTTTTGCTCTCTGTCCCTTCAACTGCAGTCAGCTAGTGTCTAAGCTGGATTACAAATACCAAATATAGTTAGTTTCTATCTTTCTACATGGCTAACTGTGGCTTCACCCGAGGGTAGGCTGACTTATTTACGGTGGCTGGCTTCCAAGAGGGGTGAAAGCAGAAGTTTCCAATTGTACAGTTTCACTCCTATCACATTCTGTTAGACAAAGATAGACACAGAGCCAGACCAGATTCAAAGGGTGGGAGAATATTCTCACCACTGAGTTTTGGTGGGAGGTGGCAAAGAATTTACAGCTATCTTTAATCTACTCAGTATGTACAAAATTAAAAAATAATAATACTGGAAACAAAAGAAAGTGTAAATAACATGCTGAAAGTACATGCTGTGTTCCAAGAACAACTGAACCTAAATAATTGTCATTAAAACACAGGCTTACCATTTTCACAGACTCCAAATTATATAGTTAACACTAAGGGTGTTACTCAGGAGCTATAATCTGACAACATAATGCTGTCAGATTGAGTAATAAAAATGTCTCATGCAGTGTTTGGGACATACTTATACTAAAAACAATTCATTGTTTACCTGAAGTTCAAAATTGAATTAGATGCCTTTTATTTTATCTGGCAACCCTTCTAAGCAGTAATTTAAGAAATATATTAGAAGTGGATCTCCAGTCAACTAAAAGATAATTATAAAACTAGAATAAAACAGCTGGCAGTAAGCATTAAATTTACTTAATAGCAATATAATACAACATGGTGATTAGTTTATTAAAACAGTATATAGACATATGCCCTGACCACAAAGAAAACATAATAAACATTTGGAGAGAGAGAGAGAGAGAGAGAGAGAGAGAGAGAGAGAGAGAGAGGCTGTGTGTGTGCATGTGTGTGTGTGTGTGTGGTGGGCAGGGGTTGGGGGATGCAATGTAAGTGGTAGCATAAATGTGTAGAGTTCTTAATTTTTAATGCCATGGAACCAGAGTTTACAAGTTGGAGGTGGGTATTATTCAAGTAATAGAGTTTTAAGTATAGGTAATAGCACAATGATAGCTATTAAGAAAAATGATAATTAGAAAAAATCCAGCAGTGGGAGAAATGGAGGGAGAGAAAAGAGAAGGAATTATGTTTATTTTAATCATTGCTTATAATAGACACAGCAGTCAAGGGTCCAGTAGGAAAGAGATGACATACTAAAAATAGGAAAATTTGAGGTAGGTTTGTTTTCAAAGGAATAATGTATAATGTGTGAGTTTAGAGAAATAACAAGGAATAGAGGAAGAACCAGAATTACTACCAGTATCCCAGAAAGAACAAGGGAAGCAGTATAGAGGGTTATGTAGAATCAGTCACCATAAGAGGGTCAGTGATGGTAGGTCAGCAAAACAGACTTTCTCTCCTTCCTCCATACTATTTCTTACCAGAGCTCATCATTGGCTGAGCCGAACCAGAAGCCAGAGGTTATGGAATTTTATTGATATGGTCTGTAACAGTCACACTTCTGGACCAAAGAGAGATAAGAATATGGAAAGTACACTGAGGGGCACAAATCAGATATGTGGTGTGACAGATAATTAATAAATAATCCTGAAGAAATAGACCATGCAGTGGATAATATGACATAATTATAAAAATAACCACTATGGCAAAAATGTATTATGAGAAATATATTAGTACACAAAACAAATAGCCAGATAAAACATCAAACATTTTTACAAACTATCAAAACACAAGAGATCATACAACAATTTGAGATAACTGTTAGACATATATATATATGTATATATATATGTATATATATATACACACACACACACCTGTATATATACCTGTGTGTGTGTGTGTGTGTGTGTGTGTGTGTGTATATATATATATGTTATATATATAGGTATACATATATAGGTGTATATATATATGTATGTATATATATGTATAACATATCAATAAATGCAAATGGCTTATACTCTATAAAAAAATTCAGATTACCTTACAAATAAAAAAAGTTTTACATTATTTATAAGACACAATCTAAAACAAAGTGAGTTGGAAATTAAAAGGATTTGCAAAGAAATGTTTGTATAATGCAAATTAAACAAACAAAAAAGAACAGTGGGCATAATCTTTATATAAGATAAAGATAAATTCACTTAAAAAACATTAAGCAAATTATAGAAGAGTATTTCCAACAATTAAGGGTAAATTTATGATGATGACATAACAGAAATGATTACCAAATAACACGGCATCAACAATCATAAAGCAAAGATTATTGGAGTTAAAAACATGCTCACCAAAGATAAATCATTTAGCAAATTACTTTAATTCACTAATTTCAGTCTATAACAGAGCAATGGATATTTTTTAAAAACCGAAAGATACAGATGCCCTAATTGACACAATTAATAAGTTATATCTCTATATAAAACTAATACCATCCCTATTTCCTGAGTTGGTATATTATTAATATTTTTAGCTTTAAATATTTGATAGAATTTATAGGAAAAGCCATATGATCCTAGAGAAATATGTATATTTACCAAAACTTACTGTGAAGAAATAGAAAATCAGAAAAGATAACTACAAAACAGAAAAAGGTGTCAAAGAGCTACTCCCCGAAAAGCACTAGGCTAAGAAAGTTTTCAGAAGAGAACTACATTTCCCAAGACCAGACAAGTTAATGCTATTTAAATTTTTCCAAAGCACAGAAAGAGAAAGCTTCTAAATTCTTTATGCGAAGCGAGGATAACAATTTAAAAACAATAGCAATAGCAATAAATATTGCAAGAAAAAATGATGTGGGCAAATTTCATCATGATGATTGATGATAAATTCTATGTAAAATATTAACAAACAGAAAGCAGCAGCATATTAAAAAGATTAATACAACAATATCAAGTGGGATTTTTTTCAAGAAATGCAACAATGTTTAAAAACAAAAGGAAATATACAATTAAACATATAGTTCAAAAAGGAAAAATAGGTTAATTCCTATAGATCACTAACAGGAATTGGTACTGTTATTAATGGTATTAATTTGTATTCCAAAAATATTAATAAAATAGGATGATATAAATAAAATGGTTATACAAATAACCATGATGCATAATGAGGAAACACTAAATATATCCCCCAAAAATTTACAAGCAAGGTAAGATGTCGATTGTCACTATGATTATTTAGCAATGTTCTTAAGGTACTATCACTGCAGTTATAAAGCAGGGAAAGGAAAACAGGAGAATTATCTCTGTTTTCTGAACACTAAAATTCTACATCCAAAAAAGATAAAACTGAAAACCAGTAAGAAATAGAATTCTGCAATGTGAGTAGATACTAATGTGATGCAAAGAAATCTAGTACAGTCATTTATTAAAACAACAGTTTAAAAGATAAACATCCATTTTCAATAGAAAAAATGTTGAAGTATATTAGGAATAAAGATAATAAGTATGTCAGACCTCTACAGATCCAATTTGAAAGTTCTCCTAAGAGACTCAAAGTAAGACTATTAGAAACATAAAACAGATTTCTTATGGGAAATATTTTTATTGTGAAAATAAAAGCTTTACATAAAATAACCTTTAAAATTAACATGATTGCAATGAAAATACCAGAAGTACATGCAAGGTGATGTCAAAGATAAGTCAGACATAAGGGAAGAGTATTGAGAAATAATCAGTTCAAGCATATATTAACACATATTATAAATATTAAGTAATTAAAACCATGACAATTTTGTTCAAAGTAAAGATATATCAAAGACGTGGAATGGAAAATGTATAAACAGATCCAAGTATAGATTAGAATATAGTATATGATAAAATAGAGATCAAAATTAAAAGAGGAAATTTGGAGGGGCACCTGGGTGGCTCAGTCAGTTAAGCATCTAACTTCCGCTCAGGTCATGATCTCAAGGTTCATGGGTTCGGTCTCTATGTAGGGCTCTGTGCTGACAGCTCAGAGCCCGGAGCCTACTTTGGATTCTGTGTCTCCATCTCTCTCTGCCCCTCCCCTGCTCATGCTCTGTCTCTCCCTCTCTCTCAAAAATAAACATTAAAAAAATTTGTTTTAAAGGAGAAAGGATTATTTAATAAACTAAGTTGAAAATCTACATGAAATAATAATTTTATCCAGATTAAGTTCCAATATAGCAAGAATTTATATGTAAATTAAGTAAATAAGTAAATAAAACCATAGTAGTATTTGAGGAAACTGGAAGAGGACTATAGAACAATGTATGTATGTATGTATTTGATTGTGTATGCATAAAATATTTTTAGAAAAAGATTTAAGGGACAGAAAATATGATTTGTTATAAAGTAGAAAGAATTGTTTTACTGGGATCAGAGGTAGATTGAAGAGTGTTTGCTAAATAATTTCATATAATTTGAATTCTCTGCCATGTTTATGAATTACCTATCAAAAATCAAATATAAAATTCACGGTGAGTAGGAACAATTCTTAATCAAAAAATAAATCCAAAGCATTGACATAGATATTTATTGCATATTATAGGAGGACTTCCAATTCCTAAAATTAGTTGCTTGATGCTACCTGCTTCCTGTGACTACAGATAAGAGTCTCAGAAGAGCCCTGACTTACAATGCCCTATTCAGCTGCTACATCCGAAGGAACCTGGAAATTCATCTTGTGATTTTATTGAAAGATTTGTTTTTTAAGTTTCCAAGTGTTTTATTTTTTAAATTTTATCTGGAATACTGTAATTAAAAATGAAAAGACACAGATAAAAATTAATGTATTTCATGGGTTATATTAAACTTTCCAAGAGCACAGAGATTTTGGTGTTGAGGGTTTTATTTCAGGAACCTGGGTCTCGATGGGTACCAAGTACCCACCAGCAGATGCATCTGCTGATCTCAGCTGAGGCCCTATTAGAATGATCTGAGACTCCTTTGTGGATATTTGCCTCTGATACAAAGCAGTCTTAAGTCAGGATAGATTTATGTGCATTGGCAGAGCCAAGTAACAAAGGGAACGTGTTCTCACGGTATGTCTGGCCTGAGCTTGTGTGATTAAATCCTCACTTTGATGAATCCCAGACCTTCAGGGAGGAGAAAATAAAGTCCAAAGACAGTTGGTTAATAAGAAATTACTGAATCAGCCTGGCTCTAAGATGTAGCAACAGGGCAACCTTTAGTAAGTACACAGAGAAACAGAGAGGAAAAAATAGAAAATAAAGGTTATGTTTCTCAAAAAATGATAGTCCATCCTTCCCTCAATTTTGCTTTCACAACATTTTGGGTATTATAGATATGGAGGATATCTTATCATCCAAGCTAGATCTTTTATTAAATTCAGAGGATTTAATTGTATTAGGAAAACATATAATCCTAGGACTGCTCTGGGAAATCCAACTTACATGATTACTGAAAGTATGACTCTTATTCCAAAACACTTCAAGATTTCTTTTAATGTTCACTTTTGAAACAGACACTGACCGACCAACCAACCCAGGGAGGGGCAGAGAGAGAGAGAGGGAGACAGAGGCTCTGATGTGGTTCTGCACCGACAGCAGAGAGCCCAATGCAGGGCTCAAATCCACAAAGTGTGAGATCATGACCTGAGCAAAAGTCAGATGCTTAACCAACTGAACCACCCAGGCACCCCAGAAGATTTTGTTTTATGTACCTGCCTCTTCACTATTCAGTGGATTCCTTAAAGAGAAAGACAATATGTGTTATTCTTCCTTATAACACCATTGGCCCATTTAATATTTAGTATATGGCCAAAATTTAATATTTTAGGGGGATAAGGGGAAAATGAATGAATGGATTTCTAGATGGATAGATATATACTCGGGATACCCAATCTTTCTTATACTTTTAAATAATTATATTTTCAAATGATATGATAAAAAAATATTAGGTCAAACTAATTTTATTATACACATTATCAAGGCACATATGTATCAGAAAGATGATGCTGTAGTGATTCAAAGGGGTATAGCTGGTATTTTGAAAGCTCAGATCTAAAAAACACATTCAACATGAAGTACTGCCCAGGATTTTTAAGTATTCTTAGTGGCCTGGCCATGGGTACTAGTGAGATTTATGCAGACAGCTACAATAATCATCATGGAGCCCCGTAAAATGTTAATTAAGTGAAATGCTTGAGATCAAATCAGCTGAAAAATATTTATGTCAATATCTAATAAAAATTATTCTAAAATTGAGCATCTCATTCTTCATAGTATCCTTAATAAGGGTACTTATAAAGATTTAGTTGTTATAGAACTAAAGGTCATTGTTTAAAACATCCATTTTAATGGCACAAACTGTAGACAGGCTATTAGGCTGTATGTGTATCAACACGAGGACAGTGGCTAAATTTAAAGTGTTATTTGGTACTATTTCCAATTAAAATTAGGAAGCCATGATACCAATATCTGATAAGGACAGCATAAGAACACTATCAAAAAATTCTAAATGAAATATTTCAAAGCTTAAATGCAACAATGCATAGAGTACACATCTGTATGTGCTCAGGTCATGATCTCATGGTTCATGAGTTCCAGCCTTGCATTTGGCTTCTTGCTGACAGCACAGAGCCTGCTTGGGATTCTCTCTTTCTTCCTCTCTCTGCCCCTTCCATACTGTCTCCCTCTCCCTCTCACTCTCTAAATAAAAAAATAAATAAACTTTAAAGTAAACAAATAAAAAATATAAGACTACTCATTAAAAAAAAATCTATTAGGAGTGACATCAGTTAATATGGTGGAGCAAGGACCTCAAAAATTCTCTTCTCCACAAGCAGTGAGAACACTGGCAAAAATTATCAGGATAAAATTTTTGAGAATTCAAGGAATTAATGAAAGGTTTTTAGAAAACTAGGGAGAGACGACCCCCCCACCTTGCCCAGGACCCTGGCGTCCTCATAGCCAGCAGACTCTTAGAATACACAAACTGTTTTACGTGCCCCACCACAACTATCTCCTCCCCAACCCCAGCAGGCCTTACCTGGTCAGAGGCCTCTGAGCACTGTCAACATCATGCAGGATTGGATCAACTTCAACCCAGGCATCTAAGGCCCAGCAGCAAGTGAGAATGATATTGATATAAAGATCACCTTGAGAGACAGGAGGAAGATGGTGCTGTAGGAGAACGCTGGGCTCACCTATCTTGCTGATCACTTAGATTCCACCCACATCTGCCTAAAAAGACCCAGAAAACCACCAAAAGACTAGCAGAATGGACTCTCTGGAGCCAAGCATAGACAAGAGGCCCACGGAAGAGGGTAGGAAGGGCGGAGAGGTGGTACATGCTACACAGACTGGCAGGAAGGAGCCAGGGTGGTGGAGGGGCAGCCCATCCAGCAAGGCAGAGCCCCTGAGTCTGGCTTGCAAAAGCAGAGGGGCTGGATGGAGTGTGTTCTGACAGCCAGTGGGACTTAACATCTGGAATGTTATAAGTCAGCTCTGCTCCTAGAGTGGGAGAGCTAGAGGACAATGGGAGGGAGAGATGTTGAGCCCCAGAGGACAGAGCTCAGCTTGGTGGGGAACAAAAGCACTCACCAGGACCATCTCCCTTGCCCATCCCCCAGCCAAAATCCCAAAGGGAACCAGTTCCCATCATGGAACTTGCTTGCACCGCACAAACACCCAAGGCTGTGCTTCCGCGGATCCATCCCTCCAACGGGACCGCCTCCCTCCTGGTGCCGCAGGGCACCTCCTGAAGAGGACCACCAAAGGCAAAGCAAGCTGAGCCTACCCCTCCCACCCCTGTGCACCTTGCGGATCCACTTCGGCTAATACGCCAGATCCCATAAAAGCAGCACAGGCTTGGCAGTGTGCAAGTAGCCCAGACAGAGGTCACACCACTTCACAGTGAGTCCTGCCCCTAGGAGAGGGGAAGATAAGGTACACACTAGTCTGTGACCCCAGCGGTGGGCTGGGGGCAGACATCAGGTCTGACTGTGGCCCCGCCCACCAACGCAAGTTACTCCAGACAGCACAGGGGAAGAGCCCTGCAGTTCCGCACCACTCCAAGGACTATCCAAAGTGATGAAACAGAAGAATTCTCCTAAAAAGAAACTCCAGGAAGTAGCGACAGCTAACGAACTGATCAAAAACAATTTAAGCAACATAGCAGAAAATGAATTTAAAATAATAGTCATAAAATTAATCACTGGGCTTGAAAAAAGTAGAGGACAGCAGAGAATCTATTGCTTCAGAGATCAAGAAACAGGGGGAGCTAAAAACTGCTATAAATGAGGTGCAGAATAAAATGGAGGCAACCACAGCATGGATTGAAAAGGCAGAGGAGAGAATAGGTGAACTAGAAGATAAAATGATGGAAAAAGAGGAAGCTGAGAAAAAGAGATATAAAAAATCCAGGAGTATGAGGGGAAAATTAGAGAACTAAGTGACACAATTAAACACTATAACATACGCATAATTGGGATTCCAGAGTAGGAAGAGAGAAGAAAAGGTGCTGAAGGTGTACTTGAAGAAATCATAACTGAGAACTTCCCTGATCTGGGGAAGAAAAAAGGCATTGAAATCCAAGAGCCACAGAGAACTCCCTTCAAATGTAACTTGAATCGATCTTCTGCACAACATATCATAGTGAAACTGGCAAAATACAAGGATAAAGAGAAAATTCTGAAAGCAGCTAGGGATAAACATGCTCTAACATATAAAGGGAGAGCGATAAGACTCGTGACAGATCTATCTACTGAAACTTGGCAGGCCAGAAAGGATTGGCAGGACATCTTCAATGTGATGAACAGAAAACAATGCAGCCAAGAACCCTTTATCCAGCAAGTCTGTCATTTAGAATAGAAGGAGAGATAAAGGTCTTCCCAAACAAACAAAAACTGAAGGAATTCGTCACCACTAAACCAGCCCTACAAGAGATCCTAAGGGGGAGCCTGTGACACAAGTTACCAGAGACATCACTACAAGCATGAAACCTACAGACATCACAATGACTATAAACCCGTATCTTTCTATAATAACACTGAATGTAAATGGACTAAATGCTCCAACCAAAGGACATAGGATATCAGAATGGATTAAAAAAAAAAAAACAACAAAAAAAAAACAAGACCCATGTATTTGTGGTCTACAAGAGACTCATTTTAGACCTGAGGACACCTTCCTACTGAAAGTGAGGGGATGGAGAACTATCTATCATGCTACTGGAAGTCAAAAGAAAGCTGGAGTAGCCATACTTATATCACACAAACTAGATTTTAAATTAAAGGCTATAAGAAGAGATGAAGAAGGGCATTATATAGTAATTACAGGGTCTATCCATCAAGAAGAGCTAACAATTATAAACGTCTATGCGCCAAACATGGGAACCCCCAAATATATAAAACAATTACTCACAAACATAAGCAACCTTATTGATAAGAATGTGGTAATTGCAGGGGACTTTAATACTCCACTAACAACAATGGATAGATCATCTAGACACAGGATCAATAAAGAAACAAGGGCCCTGAATGACACATTGGATCAGATGGACTTGACAGATATATTTAGAACTCTGCATCCCAAAGCAACAGAATATACTTTCTTCTCGAGTGCACATGGAACCTTCTCCAAGATAGATCACTTGCTGGGTCACAAAACAGCCCTTCATAAGTATACAAGAATTGAGATCATATCATGCACACTTTCAGACCACAATGCCATGAAACTTGAAATCAACCACAGGAAAAAGTCTGGAAAACCTCCAAAAGCATGGAGGTTAAACAACACCCTACTAAAGAATGAATGGGTCAACCAGGCAATTAGAGAAGAAATTAAGAAATATATGGAAACAAATGAAAATGAAAATACAACAATCCAATGCTTTGGATGCAGAGAAGGCAGTCCTGAGAGGAAAATACATTGCAATCCAGGCCTATCTCAAGAAACAAGAAAAATCCCAAATACAAAATCCAACAGCACACCTAAAGGAACTAGAAGCAGAACAGCAAAGACACCCCAAACCCAGCAGAAGAAGAGAAATAATAAAGATCAGAGCAGAAATAAACAATATAGAATCTAAAAAAACTGTAGACCAGATCAATGAAACCAAGAGTTGGTTTTTGTTTTTGTTTTTGTTTTTTTTAATTTTTTCAACGTTTTTTATTTATTTTTGGGACAGAGAGAGACAGAGCATGAACGGGGGAGGGGCAGAGAGAGAGGGAGACACAGAACCAGAAGCAGGCTCCAGGCTCTGAGCCATCAGCCCAGAGCCCGACGCGGGGCTCGACGCGGGGCTCGACGCGGGGTGCGAACCCATGGACCCCGAGATCGTGACCTGGCTGAAGTCGGACGCTTAACCAACTGCGCCACCCAGGCGCCCCAAGAGTTGGTTTTTTGAAAAAATAAACAAAATTGATAAACCTCCAGCCAGGCCTCTCCAAAAGAAAATGGAGACGACCCAAATAGAAAAAATTATGAGTGAAAATGGAATTATTACAACCAATCCCTCAGAAATACAAGCAATTATCAGGGAATACTATGAAAAATTATATGCCAACAAATTGGACAGCCTGGAAGAAATGGACAAATTCCTAAACACCCACACACTTCCAAAACTCAAACAGGAAGAAATAGAAAGCTTGAATAGACCCATAACCAGCGAAGAAATTGAATCAGTTATCAAAAATCTCCCAACAAATAAGAGTCCAGGACCAGATGGCTTCCCTGGGGAGTTCTACCAGATATTTAAAGCAGAAATAATACCTATTCTTCTCAAGCTATTCCAAGAAATAGAAAGGGAAGGAAAACTTCCAGACTCTTTCTATGAAGCCAGCATTACTTTGATTCCTAAACCAGACAGAGACCCAGTAAAAAAAGAGAACTACAGGCCAATATCCCTGATGAATATGGATGCAAAAATTCTCAATAAGATACTAGCAAGTCAAATTCAACAGCATATAAAAAGAATCATTCACCATGATCAAGTGGGATTCATTCCTGGGCAGCAAGGCTGGTTCAAATTTCAAAAATCAATCAATGTGATACATCACATTAATAAAAGAAAAGATAAGAACCATATGATCCTGTCAATCAATGCAGAAAAAGCATTTGACAAAATTCAGCATCCTTTTTTAATAAAAACCCTCGAGAAAGTCGGGATAGAAGGAACATACTTAAACATCATAAAAGCCATTTATGAAAAGCTCACAGCTAATATCATCCTCAATGGGGAAAAACTGAGAGCTTTCTCCCTGAGATCAGGAAGACGATAGGGATGTCCACTCTCACTGCTATTGTTTAACATAGAGTTGGAAGTTCTAGCATCAGCAATCATAAAACAAAAGGAAATCAAAGGCATCAAAATTGGCAAAGAGGAAGTCAAGCTTTCACTTTTTGCAGATGACATGATATTATACACGGAAAACCCGACAGACTCCACCAAAAGTCTGATAGAACTGATACATGAATTCAGCAAAGTCGCAGGATACAAAATCAATGTACATAAATCAGTTGCATTCTTATACACTAATAATGAAGCAACAGAAAGACAAATAAAGAGACTGATCCCATTCACAATTGCACCAAGAAGCATAAAATACCTAGGAATAAACCTAACCAAAGATGTAAAAGATCTGTATGCTGAAAACTATAGAAAGCTTATGAAGGAACTTGAAGAAGATATAAAGAAATGGAAAAACTTTCCGTGCTCATGGATTGGAAGAATAAATATTGTCAAAATGTCAATACTACCCAAAGCTAGCTATACATTCAATGCAATCCCAATCAAAATTGCACCAGCATTCTTCTCGAAGCTAGAACAAGCAATCCTAAAATTTGTATGGAATCACAAAAGACCCCAACTAGCCAAGGTAATATTGAAGAAGAAGACCAAAGCAGGAGACATCACAATCCCAGACTTTAGACTCTACTACAAAGCTGCAATCATCAAGACAGCATGGTACTGGCACAAAAACAGACACATAGACCAATGGAATAGAATAGAAACCCCGGAACTAGACCCACAAAAGTATGGCCAACTAATCTTGACAAAGCAGGAAAGAACATCCAATGGAAAAAAGACAGCCTCTTTAACAAATGGTGCTGGGAGAACTGGACAGCAACATGCAGAAGGTTGAAACTAGACCACTTTCTTACACCATTCACAAAAACAAACTCAAAATGGATAAAGGACCTGAATGTGAGACAGGAAGCCATCAATACCCTAAAGGAGAAAGCAGGAAAACACCTCTCTGACCTCAGCCACAGCAATTTCTTACTTGACACATCCCCAAGGGCAAGGGAATTAAAAACAAAAATGAACTATTGGGACCTCATGAAGATAAAAAGCTTCTGCACAGAAAAGGAAACAATCAAAAAACTAAAAGGAACCAACGGAATAGGAAAAGATATTTGCAAATGACATATCGGACAAAGGGCTAGTATCCAAAATCTCTAAAGAGCTCACCAAACTCCACATCCGAAAAACAAATAATTCAGTGAAGAAATGGGAAGAAAACATGAATAGATACTTCTCTAAAGAAGACATCCAGATGGCCAACAGGCACATGAAAAGATGCTCAACTTCGCTCCTTATCAGGGAAATACAAATCAAAACCACACTCATATATTACCTCATGCCAGTCAGAGTGGCTAAAATGAACAAATCAGGAGATTATAGATGCTGGAGAGGATGTGGAGAAACGGGAACCCTCTTGCACTGTTGGTGGGAATGCAAATTGGTGCAGCCGCTCTGGAAAACAGTGTGGAGTTTCCTCAAAAAATTAAAAACAGACCTACCCTATGACCCAGCAATGGCACTACTAGGAATTTACCCAAGGGATACAGGAGTGCTGATGCACAGGGGCACTTGTACCCCAATGTTTATAGCAGCACTCTCAACAATAGCCAAATTATGGAAAGAGCCTAAATGTCCATCAACTGATAAATGGATAAAGAAATTATGGTTTATATACACAATGGACTACTACGTGGCAATCAGAAAGGATGAAATATGGCCCTTTGTAGCAAAGTGGATGGAACTGAAGATTGTTATGTTAAGTGAAATAAGTCATACATAGAAAGACAGACACCGTATGTTTTCACTCTTATGTGGATCCTGAGAAACTTAACAGAAGTCCATGGGGGAGGGGAAGGAAAAAAAATAAAGAGGTTAGAGAGGGAGAGAGCCAAAGCATAAGAGACTCTTAAAAACTGAGAACAAACTAAGGGTTGATGGGAGGTGGGAGGGAGTGGAGGGTGGGTGATGGGTATTGAGGTGGGCACCTTTTGGGATGAGCACTGGGTGTTGTATGGAAACCAATTTCACAATAAATTTCATATTAAAAAAAAAAGAAAACTAGGGAAAATGTATTCAAGATAAACAGCTGACTCTCTGTAAGTAACTGTGTTATTTTCACTTGTCCTAACCTCATTTTTCCTACCTCATGAGGCTTGCAATATTCTTGAAAGCCAAAAAGCCTGCAATCACAGTGAAAATAAAGAACATACTGGTCACTAGAGGGGGCTAGTAAAGGGTTAGGGCTCTTTTGTAGCTCTAGTCACAGAAAAATTTTATTTGACTTACTGGTGTTTCCTTGGAAGATTACTCTTGCAAGGCTATCTTTATGTTCAGTGACTTAGAGAAACTGCATAGTGCTCACAGCCTTTTCCTGTGAGTAAAAGGTAGGGGGAACATTTGTCAAAAACAGAGACAAATGTTGAACATCATGATGGATGCTGAGATGTGGCTTAAGGGGATAGTTAACAATTAAAGTACACAATAAGCTCACCGAAAGCTTCAAGAAAAAAATTAAGATGTTAATAGAAGATTTGGAAAAAACTCTGATTCACTTTTGGGAATCTAGAATACCATGCACACAGGGCTTTCTGAATTCCCAGTGCTGTGTACCACTTCAGGAAAGAGCTCAAAAGGCCCTACGCTCTCACTTATAGCTCATCATGACTCTTTGCACAAGCAGGAAAGTGAAGGCTAAAGCTGACTTTTAAACTCCCTGGCTGAATGGTAACAGGCATTCACTAACATGCATACAGAGCCCCTTCACAAGCAGTGGAATAATTACTGGTTTCAGGTATCTACAAACTCTGTGCAGTCTCTAGCTGACCACCAAGCTACCTGAGCCGAAGCCTCTAGAGCCACAAATGACAAAGAATAAAAATTTTACAGAATCAGTTCAGAAAAAGTCACTAAACAAACACACTATAACAAACAGCAAAAACAAAAACCCCAATAAGGGGAAGAACATGAGTTCCCGAGTTTACAAAGCTTACTGTTTTTCAATTAAAAAAAATATATATATATATATATGTATATATACACATATATATGTGTATATATGTATATATATATATGTGTGTGTATATGTATACGTGTATGTATGTATATATGTGTACATATATGTACATATATATACATATATATGTATACACATATACACATATGTATGTATATATATATATACACACACACATATATATATGGAGGCAGATGTGTATATATACATATATATATATGGAAGCATATATATATATATATATGGAGGCATATATATATATACTGGTGGCAGAGAGCAGTGTGTGTGTGTGTGTGTGTGTGTGTGTGTGTATGTATGTATGTGTGTGTGTGTATATATATATATATATATATATATATATATATATATATATATATCGGGGCACCTGTGTGGCTTAGTCAGTTAAGTGTTAGATTTTGGCTCAGGTCATGATCTTGTGGTTGGTGAGTTCAAGCCCTGCATCGGGCTCTGGGCTGACAGCTCAGAGGCTGGAGCCTGCTTCAGATTCTATGTCTCCCTCTCTCTCTGCCCCTTCCCACTCGTGCTCCTTCTCTGTCTCTCAAAAATAAATTAAAAACATTAAAAAATGTTTACAAAGTGTTTATATGTGTATATAATATAGAAAAATAAGAAAAAATGGTGCATGTGTATGTATGTGTGTATATGTATGTGTGTATGTATATATATGTATGTATGTATGTGTGTGTGTGTGTGTGTGTGTGTGTGTATAGATAGATAGATAGTAGAAAAATAAGAAAATATGTTCCATACCCAGAAGGGAAAAAAGGCAATCAGAATCTGTCCCTGAGGAAGCCCAGAAGTTGAACTTATTTGAAAAAGGCTTTACATCAGCTTTTCAAAATATGTTCAAAAAACTAAAAGAAACCATACATAAAAATTTAGGGGAACATATTAACAAATATAGAGTATTAATAAAGACATGACATGGAAATTGTAAAACAAAACCAGGATATACATAATGAAAGCCCCAGGAGAGAGAGAAAAGGACCAAATGAATATTGAAGAAATAATAAAAACAAAAATATTCAAATTTGATGGAAACATTAACTAAATATTCAAAGGTCTCAATTAACTCAAAGTAGGTTAAACTCAATGAAATCCAAACCTAGACATATCGTGACTAAACAGTTTAATAAACCAACAGATGAGAATCTTTGAAATAGCTACACAAAACTGCTTCATCATATACAAGTGATCACAAATAAGATTATACTACCCTCGATCTTAGCCAAAAGGCCGAGAAGAGATGCATAAAATTATAAATTAAATTCTCATCAGAACCCATCGGCGTCAAAAGGCAGTGACATAATATATTCAATGTGCTGAAAGAAAAAGACCATCAACCAAGAATTCTGTATCAGACAAAATTATCCTTTACAAATTAAGGAGAAATTAAAACATTTCCAGGAAAAACAAAAACTGAGAGTTCATTGTTAGTATACCTACCTATAAGAAATACAAAAAGGAGTCCTTCAGGCTGAAACAAAGGTCAGCAAAAAGAAATTAAAAGCACTGGTAAAGGTAACCATATAAGGTAAAGTTTTTTCAAGTATAAATGTATGTTTGTAACTCTTTCCTCCTGGTTAAAAGACAACTGTAAAAATAATCATTATACATCCATGTTCGTAGGCATACAGCAGATAAGGATTTAATTTATATAATAATTACAGCACAAAGGAGTTGGAAGTGAACAGAGCTCATAAAGCAAAGGTGTAAAGAAAACCTGCACTACTCATCCTATGTATCTCTTTTACTTGTACACTATCATAGTCACAACACTCTGACACCAGATATGTGGGTTTTTTCCCCCACATCAAACAATTCTACAACACCAGCTGGGTGTCCTACAGTTTAACTCCGTTCTGACACTATCTCCTATAAATAGCATCAAATCCCACAGATTAAAAGCTCAGACCCACTTAATGTCCCCCATCCACTTTATATGCCATCTGCAAATGCATGTTGTCACCCATGCTTCTGAACAGTCAGGTATAAGGGGTTCCAATCACCTTCTTCTCAAGTTGAATTAATTTGCTAGAGTGACTCACAGAACTCAGGAAAACAGCTTACTATTTATCAGTTTATTATAAAGAGGTATAATAATGGACACAGATGAACATCCAGATGGCAGAGATGTGTAGAGCAATGTATGTGATAAAAGATGGAGAGCTTCCATGCATTCCCTGTACACACCACTTTCCCAGAACCTTCAGGTGTTCAGCAACTTGGAAGCTTTCTGAATCGCATATTTGGGGGATTTATATTGAGATTTCATCATAGGGGCATGATAGATTGACCATTAAGTCCATTTCTAGCCCCTTGCCCCTCTCTGGACCATGGGATGTAAAATTAAAATTTGCAAGCTTCTCATCATGATTTTGTCTTTCTAGTGACAGCCCCTATCCAGGAGTCAACCCAAAGTTACCTTATGAAGCAAAAGTCACTCCTATCACCCAGGAAATTCCGAGGGATTTAGAAACTCAATGTCAGGAACCAGGATCAAAGACCAAATACTACAACAAAAAATGATCCTAGTGTTCGTGTTACCTAGGAAATCACAGGGCATTTAGGAGCTCTATACTAGGAGCTGGAGGCAGAGAGCAATATATATGTCTTTTTTTCTATTGTTTCACACAAGATTTTGTATATTAATGAATTTGAATTTAAATTTATGTTAATCTGAATCAGATTATTATACATTAAAATATTATTTGTAAATTCCAGGAAAACCACTTAACTCAAAAAAAAAAAAAATACCTCAAGAAATGACCAGGGAATAAAAACAGTACAGTAGAAAATGACTACTTAATACAAAAGAAAGCAGTAATGGAGGAATAGAAGAAAAATGGTGCAAGATATAAAAAAAAAGCAAAATTGCAGATGTAAATGCTACCTTATCAGTAATTACATGAAATATAAAGGGACTAGAGATTCCCAACAAATTGAGACAATGGCACAGATGGATTAAAAAAACTGCAAATTTAGTTGTTTAGTTTCACCAAGTAGCTTGAAAGTAAAAGGATGGAAAAAAATATATCATGCAAATAGTAACAAAGAGACAAGTGGCATGGCTAAACTATTAGATAAAATATTAGATAAAATCAACTTTAGGACAAAAATGGTAAACAGAGACAAATAAGAAGATTTTATAATCATAAAAGAGTAATTCCGTTAAGAATATATAACAAATATGAGCAAATATGTATCTAACAACAGAGCCAGAAAATACATGAAGTTGGAACTTACAGAATTAAAGGGAGAAATAGACAAAACAACTAGGATGGGTAGAGAATCCCATGCTGCAGTCTCAAAAATGAATAGTATAAGAAAATCCAAAAGAAAACAACATATGATCAAGACTATAAATCAACTGAACCAAAGAGACATGCATAAAATACTCCACCCAAAAAGAGCAGAAATCATATCCTTCTTTAGTGTATAAAAAAACATTATCCAGGATAGACCATAATAGCCCACAAGTCTTAATGAATTTAAACAAATGCAAAGCATACAAAGAATGGCCTCCAACCACCACAAATGGTATTAGAAATCTACAATAGAAGAAAACTTGAGATTCACAAATATGTGGAAAACACACTTCTAAATAATCAATGGGATAAAAAAGAGCACAAGGGAAATGAAAAAAATCTTGAGATAAATGAAGTAAAAACACAACATACCAGACTTATAGGATGCAGTAAGCTAGCTAGGGGAAATTTATAGCTGGTAATACCTATATTAAAAAAGAAAGAAGGAACAATCATCAATTTTTTTTTAATAATCATTAACCTTAAGAAATTAGAAGTGGAAGAGCAAATTATGCCCAGAGTAAGCAGAAGGAAATTGTAAAGAATAGAGCAGAAACATGCAAAATAAAGAACAGAAAAGCATTAGAGAAAATAAACAAGCCAAATGGTTCTCTGAAAAGGTCAACAAAAATGATGACACTTTTGCTAGACTGACCAAGATTAAAAAGAAGAATCAAATTACTAAAATCTGAAATGAAAGAATAGGCATTACTACTGACATTTAGAAATAAAATGTATTATAAAGGAACCCCAAACTTTTATAAGTAAAAGAGGGAATACTCTCCAACTCATCCTATAAAATCAGTAACACCCTAATAAAAAAATTCCATCAAAGACATCTGAAAACCACAAAGCAACAAAAAACTGCAGATCAATATCCCTTATGAATATAGGTATAAATATGAAAAGGATTATATACCATGACAAACTGGAATTTATCCCAGGAAAGCAAGACTGGTTCAATATACAAAACTCAATCAATATAATATACCACATTAATAAAGGACAAAAAATACATGGTCATCACAATATAGATAATGGATATACAGATAATACCTAATAGAAAAAAAATCACATCTCAGGAGATGTAGTAAAAGCAATTGAAAAAATCAAACACCCTTTATGATTGAAAGAAAAAAACATACAAAAAACTAAAAGCAGAAGGAACTTCTTCAACACGATAACGGAACTCTATAAAAAAAACAAAGAAAACACCACGTTTAGTGATAAAAGACCATGTACTTCCCCTTATGAGCAAGAGAAGATAAGGATATCCACTTTCACCACTTCTACTCAACATTGTACTAAAGATCTTATGCAAGACAATTATACAAGAAACATAATTAAAAAGCATCCAGATTAGAAGGAATGAATTAAAACGGTCTATATTTGCAGATAATGTAATCTTATATATGGAAAATCCTACAAAATACACTAAGAAACATGTAGAGCTAATAAATGAGTTCAGCGGAATTATAGGATACAAGAAGAACATACAAAAATCAACTTGTATTTTTGTATGCTTACACTGACCTGTCTAAAAATGAAATTAGGAGGGGCGCCTGGGTGGCGCAGTCGGTTAAACGTCCGACTTCAGCCAGGTCACGATCTCGCGGTCCGTGAGTTCGAGCCCCGCGTCAGGCTCTGGGCTGATGGCTCAGAGCCTGGAGCCTGTTTCCGATTCTGTGTCTCCCTCTCTCTCTGCCCCTCCCCAATTCATGCTCTGTCTCTCTCTGTCCCAAAAATAAATAAAAACGTTGAAAAAAAAAATTAAAAAAAAATAAATAAATAAAAATGAAATTAGGAAAACAAAATTCATTTGCAATAGCACTTAAAAGAATAAAATACTGGAAATATATTTTTTAAGCTATAACACACACACTGAAAACTACAAAACATCCTTGAAGGAATTAAAGACCTAAATAAATCAAAATACATCTTTTGTTGGATCAGAATGAATACTATTAAAATGCCAATACTCTCCAAACTGGTCTATGAATTCAATGCAATCCCTAGCAGAATCCCACCTCACTGCTTTATAGAAATTGACCTTTTCATTTCAACACGCATAGGATTTCAAGGGACCCAGAACAGACAGACAATCTTAAAAAAGAACAGCATGACGATTCACCGTTCTGATGTGAAAAGTTACTAAAGACAATGGTTCTGGCCTACTACTGACATAGAAGTGAGTGGAGTAGAATTGAGAGTTCAGAAATAGTCCCAAACATTATGGTCATGTGATTTTTTTTTTAATTTTTTTTAACGTTTATTTATTTATTTTTTTTTTTAATTTTTTTTCAACGTTTATTTATTTTTGGGACAGAGAGAGACAGAGCATGAACGGGGGAGGGGCAGAGAGAGAGGGAGACACAGAATCGGAAGCAGGCTCCAGGCTCTGAGCCATCAGCCCAGAGCCTGACGCGGGGCTCGAACTCACGGACCGCGAGATCGTGACCTGAAGTCGGATGCTTAACCGACTGCGCCACCCAGGCGCCCCACGTTTATTTATTTTTGAGACAGAGAGAAACAGAGCATGAACGGGGGAGGATCAGAGAGAGAGGGAGACACAGAATCGGAAGCAGGCTCCAGGCTCTGAGCCATCATCAGCCCAGAGCCTGACGCGGGGCTCGAACTCACGGACCGTGAGATCGTGACCTGAGCTGAAGTCAGACGCTTAACCGAATGAGCCACCCAGGCGCCCCGTGGTCATGTGATTTTTAACTAGCATGCCAACACAATTCAATGCAGAAAGAACAGTCTTTTGAATAAATACTGATAGAGCAGGATAGCCCCATGGGAAAGAATTAAATTGGGCACCAACCTCTTATTACAAACAAAAATTAAAATCAAAATGGATCATAGACCTAAATGTATGAGTACAACTCTAAAACTTTGAGAATAAAACATAGTAGTAAATATTTGTGACTTTGAATGGTCACATTTGATGACTACAATATGATCATCAATTAATATGATGACCACCTTAGATATGATACCAAAGACCTTAGATATGATACCCCACTTCCAAAATGAATAAACAGGATTTCATCAAACTTTAAATCTGTTGTGCTGCCAGAGACACTATCAAGAAACAAAAAAAAGGTGGGAATTCAAACTGGTGCAGCCACTCTGGAGAACAGTATGGAGGTTCCTCAAAAAAACTCAACATAGAACTACCCTACAACCCAGCAATTGCAGTACTAGGCATTTATCCATGGGATACAGGTGTGCTGTTTCAAAGGGACACATGCACCCCCATGTTTATAGCAGCACTATCAACAATAGCCAAAATATGGAAAGATCCCAAATGCCCATCGATGGATGAATGGATAAAGAAGATGTGGTGTATATGTACATACAATGGAGTATTACTTGGCAATCAAAAAGAATGAAATCTTGCCATGTGCAACTATATGGATGGAACTAGACGGTATTATGCTAAGTGAAATTAGTCAGAGAAAGATAAATATCATATGACTTCATTAATATGAGGACTTTAAGAGACAAAACAGATGAACATAAGGGAAGGGAAGCAAAAATAATAATAAAAACAGGAAGGGGTACAAAACAGAAGAGACTCATAAATATGGAGAACAAACAGAGGGTTACTGAGGGGCTGTGGGGTGGGGGGATGGGCTAAATGGGTAAGGGGCATGAAGGAATCTACTCCTGAAATCATTATTGCACTATATGCTATTATGAATGTAAATTTTAAAAGTAAATTAAATAAAAATTAAAAAAAATTAAAATATTTTTAAAGAAAGAAACCAAAAAAGGTAACCCACAGAATAAGAAAAAATATCCAGAACAAAGACACAAAGGACTCTTACATCTCAACAATAAACCAAAAACAACCCAATTAAAAAATGTCTCCAAAGGAGACAAAGAAATGGCCAATAAAAATATGAAAAGTGTCTCAACATTTGTCATCAGGAAAATGTAAATTGAAACCACACCATGATTACCACTTCACACCAACTGGAATGACTGAAATCAAAATATAAGCAAAAACAAGAGTTGATAAGACTGAAGATATTAGAACCCTCACACATTATTGCTGAGAATGTAATGTCATGCAGCCTCTTTGGAAAAGTTTGGCACTAACAAAAACTTAAATACAGACTTATAGCATGACCCAGCAATTTCATTCCTCAGTATACAACCAGGAGAAACAAAAATGCATATCCAAACAAAAACCTATACGTGATATATAAATACATTTGTCCAAACCCATAGAATATACAACACCAAGAATCCTATGGTAAACTTTAACTATGGATTTTGATGATTAAGATTTATCAATGTAGGTTTATCCTTGGTAAAAATGTACCATTCTGGTGGGTGATGATGATAATGGGAAGCTATATATATATATATATATATATATATATATATACACACACACACACACACACACACACACACACACACACACACATATACACACACGCAGGGGGTGTATGGAAAGTATCTGAAACTTCTACTCATTTTTATTGTAAACATAAAACTGCTCTAAAGAATTGCCTTAGAAAGTTTAATTTCCATATAAATGTTTATAGCAACATTATTCAAAATAGCCAAAATGTGGAAATAACTCAAAAGTCCTTAAACTGATGAACAGATAAATATGGTAAACCCACAGAATGAACTATTATTCAATAATCTAAAAAAAAAATAAAGTACTGAAACATTCTAAGCATAGATGAATCTTGAAAAATTGTTAGATGTTAAATGAAATGTTAAATGAAAAATTGTTATGTTGTTAAATGAAGGAAGCCATTCACAAAAGGCCACAGTCATATGATTCCATTTACTAGAAATGTCCAAGATAAACAAACCCATAGAGATGGAAAGGATGAGTGGTGGTGAAGGACTGAGGAGAAAGAATGTCATGGAGTGACTACCCATGAGTATATGTCTTTTTGAGGTGATGAAAATGTTTTTGACGTCAACAATGGTGATGATCATACATCTTTGTGAATATATGAAAAACCACTAAATTGTATACTTTAAAAGGCTAAATTTTACAGTGTTATCTATACTCAATAAAATACAATTAATGTGACTCACAAGTTGATGAATAAATGATGAATATTTGGTAAATTTTAATACATTTCATAATTTTATTAACTTTTTAAATAATGTTTTTAATGTTTATTTATTTTTGAGACAGAGAAGGACAGAGCATGAGCGGAGGAGGGTAGAGAGAGAGAGAGAGGGAGACAGAGAATCCCAAGCAGGCTCCAGGCTCTGAGCTGTCAGCACAGAGCCTGACACAGGGCTGGAACTCATGAGCTGTGAGATCATGACCTGAGCTAAAGTCAGACACCCAACCAACTGAGCCACCCAGGTGCCCCTCATAATTTTATTAACTTTTAATTTTAATTCCAATATAGTTAACATACAGTTATAACTGTATAATATAGTTATATTAATTTCATGTGTACAATACGGTGATTCAACCATTCTATACATTACTCAGTGGTCATCATGATAAGTAATTAAACTCTTTAATACCTATCACCTATTTCACCATCCCCCACCCCCCCACCTCCTCTCTGGTAACCATTAGTTTATTCACTACAGTTAAAAGTCTTGTTTCTTGGTTATTTTTTTTTCCCTCTGCTCATTTGTTTTGTTTCTTAAATTCTACCTATGAGTGAAATCATATGGTATCTGTCTTTCTC
Organism: Lynx rufus; assembly: GCF_022079265.1. NCBI lineage: Eukaryota > Metazoa > Chordata > Mammalia > Carnivora > Felidae > Lynx > Lynx rufus. Next base: position 28,241,762 of record NW_025814827.1, on the reverse strand, counting down.
TGACTGGCTTATTTCACTTAGCATTATACTGTCTAGCTCCATCCATGTTATTGCAAATGGCAGTATTTTTCATCATTTTTTAATAGCTGAATAATATCCATTATACACATATATCACATATTCTTTATCCATTCATCTATCAATGGACACTCGGGCTGCTTCCATAATTTGGCTATCGTAAATAATGCTGCTGTAAATATAGGGGTGCATGTATTCTTCTGAATTAGTGTGTTTGTATTCTTTGTGTAAATACTCAGTAGTACAATTACTGGACCACGCGGAAGTTCCACTTTTAACTTTTTGCAGAATTTACATACTGTTTTCCACAGTAGCTGCACCAGTTTGCATTCCCACCAACAGTGCAAGACAGTTCCTTTTACTCCACATCCTCATCAACACTTCTTTTGTCTTATGTTTTTGACTTTAGCCATTCTGACAGGTGTGAGGTACTATCCCATTGTAGTTTCAATTTGCATTTCCCTGATGATCAGTGATGTTGAATATCTTTACATATGTCTGTAGACAATCTAATATCTTCTTTGAAGAAATGTCTGTCTGTTCGTGTCTTCTGCCCATTTATTAATTGGATGATTTGTTTTGGGGTGTTGACTTTTATAAATTCTTTATATATTTTGGATACTAACCCTTTGTCAGATATGTCATTTGCAAATCTCTTCTCCCATTCCATAGGTTGCCTTTTAGTTTTGTTAACTGTTTTGTCATGCAGAAGCTTTTTATTTTGATGTAGTCCCAATAGTTTGTTTCTGCTTTTGTTTGCCTTACCTCAGGAGACGTATCTATAAAAATATTGCTAGGGGTGCCTGTGTGGCTCAGTCAGTTGAGCATCTGACTTCGGCTCAGGTCATGATCTCATGGTTGAGGAATTTGAGCCCCCTGTCCGGCTCTGTGCTGACAGCCTGGAGCCTGCTTTGGATTCTGTGTCTCCCTCTCTCTCTCTCTCTGCCCCTCCCCCGCTCCTGCTCTGTCTCTGTCTCAAAAATAAAAAAAAGTTTTGAGAAAGAAAAATATCGCTAGGTCCGATGCCAGAGAAATTACAGCTTTGTGCTCTTTTCTAAAATGTTTATACTTTCAAGTCTCACATTGAGGTCTATAATCCATTTTAAACTTCTCTTTTTGTATAGTGTGAGCCAGTAGTCAAGTTTCATTATTTTGCATGTAGCTATTTTTCCCAACACTATTTGTTAAAGAGATGGACTTTTTCTCATTGGATATATTCTTTACTACTTTGTCAAAGATTAATTGGCCATATAAACGTGAGATTATTTCTGGGATTTCTATTTTATCCCATCGATCAATGTGTCTATTTTTGTGCCAGTACCATACTGTTTTGCTAACTGAAGCTTTTTAGTATAACTTGAAATGTGGAATTGTAATACCTCCAGCTTTGTTTTTCTTTGGCAAGATTGTTTTGGTTACTTGGGGGTCTTTTGTGGTTCTGCACAAATTTTAGGATTGTTTGTTCCAGTTCTGTGAAAAAATGTTGTTAGTATGTTGATAAGGATTGCTTTCAAAGTGTAGATTGCTTTGGGCAGTATGGGCATTTTAACAATATTCATTTTTCCAATCCATTGAATGTTTTTCCACTTGTGTCATCTTCAATATCTTTCATCAGTGTTTTAGTTTTTATAGTACAGATCTTTCACCCTCTTGGCTATGTCTATTCCTAGATATGTTATTATCTTTCATGCAATTGTAAATGGAACTCATTTCTTAATTTCTTTCTGTTACTTCACTAGTAGTGTATAAAAATGCCACAGATTTCTGTACATAGATTTTATATCCTGCAACTTCACTGGGTTCATTTACCAGTTCTAATAGTTTATTGGTGGAGTCTGTAAGGTTTTCTATATATAGTTTCATGTCATCTGCAAATAGTGAAAGTTTTACTTGTCCCTTACCAATTTGGATGACTTTCATTCCTTCCTCTTGCCTGAGTGTTATAGCTAGGATTCCCAGCACTATGTTAAATAATAGTGGTAAGACAGTGGTAGACACCCCTGTCTTTCTTGACCTTAGGGGAAACACTCTTAGTATTTCCCCCATTCAATATAATGTTAGTTGTGAGTTTTTCATATATGGCCTCCAGTATGTTGAGGTATGTTTCTACAAAGGGCTGTATTTCGATCCTGAGGAACTTAACAGAAACGCATGGGGGAGGGAAGGGAAAAAAAAAAAGAGGTTAGAGTGGAAGAGAGCCAAAGCATAGGAGACTCTTAAGGGGCGCCTGGGTGGCTTGGTCGGTTAAGCATCCAACTTCGGCTCAGGTCATGATCTCGTGGTCCGTGAGTTCGAGCCCCGCGTCGGGCTCTGTGCTGACAGCTCAGAGCCTGGAGCCTGTTTCAGATTCTGTGTCTCCCTCTCTCTCTGCCCCTCCCCTGTTCATGCTCTGTCTCTCTCTGTCTCAAAAATAGACGTTAAAGATTAAAAAAAAACAAAACAAAACTGAGAACTGAGGGTTGATGGGGGGTGGGAGGGAGGGGAGGGTGGGTGATGGGTATTGAGGAGGGCACCTTTTGGGATGAGCACTGGGTGTTGTATGGAAGCCAATTTGACAATAAATTTCATATATTAAAAAAATAAATTAAATTAAATTAAAAAAATAAAAACAATAAAATAATAAAATAAAATAAAATAAAATAAAATAAAATAAAATAAAATAAAATAAAATAAAATAAAATAAAATAAAAACGTTTGTTAAATGTTGAGGTATGTTTCCTCTAACCCTATTTTGATGAGGGTTTTTTTATTATGAATGGTTTTTGTTAAATGCTTTTTCTACATAAATTGAAATCATATGGTTTCTATCCCTTATTTTATTGATGTGATATATCACATTAATTGACTTCTGAAATATTGAACCCCCTTGCATCCCAGGGATAAATCCCACTTTATCATGGTGAACGATTCTTTTAACGTATCAATGGATTTGGTTTGCTAATGTTTTATTAGGGATTTTTACATCTACGTTTCTAGAGATATTGGCCTGTAGTTATCTTTTTCTGTACTATCTTTATCTGGTTTTGGTATCAGGGTAATTCTGGCTTCATAGAATGAATTAGGAAGTTTTCTTTCCTCTTCTAAATTTTTGAATAGCGTGAGAATAGGTAATAACTTCTCTTTAAGTGTTTGGTAGCATTCACCTGTGAAGCCATCTGGTCCTGGACGATTTGTTTGCTGTGAGTATTTTGATTACTAATTCAAGTTCATTTTTGTTAATTAGTATGCTCAAATTTTCTACATCATCCTGATTCAATTTGAGGAGGTTATGTATTTTTAAGAAACTATCCATTTCTTCTAGCTTGTCCAACTTTTTGGTATATAACTTTTCATAATATTCTCTTACATTCTTTTGTATTTCTGTAGTGATTTCTCCCCCTTCATTTCTGATTTTGAGTTCATTCGTTCTTTCTCCCCCTCTCTCTCTCCTTCTCTCTCTCTCTCTCTCTCTCATCTGGTTAAAGGTTTACTGATTTTGTTGACCTTTTCCAAAAAACAAATCCTGGTCTCATTGATCTATTCTATTGTATTTTTAGATTCTAGTTTGTTGATCTCTGCTCTGAACTTTACATTTTCTTCCTTCTCTTGGTTTTGGGTTTTGTCGTTCTTTTTCCAGCTCCTTTGTAGGTAATTTTAGGCCATATATTTGGGATTTTTCTTGTTTTTCTTAAGGTAGGCCTATATTGTTAAAACTTCCCTCTTATCATCTTTTGCTTTTTATCCCAAACTTTTTAGGCCATAGTGTCATTTTCATTTGTCTCCATGTATTTTGTTATTTTGTCTTTGATTTCTTGGTTGACCCACTCATTGTTTAGTAGCATGCTATTTAATCTCTATGTATATGTGTGCTTTCCAGGTTTTTTTTTCTTGTTGTTAATTTCTAGTTTCATAGAAACTAGTTTCTAGTTGTGGTCAGAAAAGGTACACGGTATGACTTCAATCTTTTTGGATTGGTTGAGACTTGTTTTGAGGCCTAATATGTGCTCTATTCTGAAGAATGGTCTATGTGCACTTGAAAAGAAAGTGTACTATGCTGTTTAAAATGTAATGTTTTGAATATATCTGTTAGATCCATCTGACCTAAGGTGTCATTCAATGCCACGGTTTCCTTCCTGATTTTTCTGTTTGGATGATCTGTCTACTGATATTAATGGGGTGTTAAAGTCCACTATTATTGCAGTATTACTATAAATTAGTTCCCTTATGCTTGTTATTAACTGCTTTCTGTATTTGGATACTCCCAGATTGGATGCATAAATATTTACAATTGTTGTAACTTGTTGTTGGATTCTACCATTTATGATTATATACTGTCCTTCTTTGTCCATTTTTTTACAGCCTTTGTTTTAAAGTCTTGTCCAATATCAGTATTGCTATTCTGGCTTTCTTTTTCCTTCCATTTTCATGATAATTTTTTTTCCATCCCTTCACTTTTGAAGACTGAAATTACTCTTCAATAGGCAGCATTTAGATGGGTCTTGCATTTTGTTCATTCCATCATCCTATGTCTTTTGATCAGGAATTTGTCCATTTACATTGAAAATAAGTATTGATATGTGTATATTTATTATCGTTTTGTAACTTGTTTTATGGTTGTTTTCTAGTTCCTTTCTGTTATTTGCTATTCTCTTCTCTCATGATAAGTTGGCTTTCTTTAGTGAAATACTTGGATTCCTTACTCTTTGTTTGCATATCTAGTACTGTTTTTGAATTTCTGGTTATCATTTGGTTTATACATAACACCTTCTGTATATAGCAGTATTGTTAACCTGATGAATTCATTCTTTAATCCTCTCCACTCCACGTTTCAGATATTTGGTATCATATTTTATATCCTTGCATTTTGTGCTTCTCATAACTGGTTTTTACAGATATACTTATTTTTTTCACTTTTTTCTTCCTATTTTTTCCTACTATTACATACGGTTTTTGCTTTCCAGTGAAAAGTTCCTTTTAGTATTTCTTCTAGGGTTGGTTTAGAGGTCATAATTCTTTTAAATCTTCTTTGTCTGGGAAACACTGTATCTCTCTATTATAAATGACAGCCTTGCTAGCTAGAGTATTGGCTGCAGATTCTTCCCTTCAGGAAGGGAAGGACTAGGACAGCAGGTTTGGAGTGTAGGAGTCCTAAGGAGAATGCATAGGTTGGATGTAGCGCTAGCAGGTTAGGTACCAAGTGTTTATGCACTGCCACTTCCTGCAAGTCACCCAATGTTGATGTGAGGGGAGTGGGAGGAAAATGGTGTCTGCCATATCCTCTGTTCCTAGAGGATTCCCCCAACATGCTCTGAAGTTGGTACAAAGAGTTCCTCCTATTTGCCCCAGCAACTGTGCAAGCTGCCACTTCTATGTTGCCTTACCCAGCCTGAGGTTGCTTTAAGGGCAGGGACTCAGCTGTCATTGGCTCTCCGGGCTCACCAGAGCTGAGTCAACTAACTTTTAAAGCTCCAGGCTATAAGTCTCACTGATTATACACATTCATAGAATTCAGCCCTTCTGAATTTCAAAGCCAGACTTTATGGGGATTTGTCTTCTCCATTTGAGCTCCCTGGTGAGAGGGACGATTTCTAGCTTGCTCCTTCTTGTGGGAAGCTCCTGACCACTGTTTCTGCCCTTCTTAACCTCTCAGATGCAACTTCTTCTCTAGTTGTAGAGTTTGTTCTGACAGTTTTCAGATTTCTCTACATTTTATTTACACAGATGTGAGTGATATCTAGCTGTAAACATGGGACAGGGTGAACTTAGAATCCTCCTACTCCACCATCCTCCCAAGCTGCATCACAATTCATAATTTTTAAATTAGTAGAAAAGTAATAATAGAATTAATCTCACTTAAATTGAATAGTATTCAAAAACATATAATAGATGACATACAAATAACACCCAGGGCTTACTAAAATTTCTAAAAACAATGTCTAAAACATTGTATTACACACATAGCATTTGTTAGGGTAATATGATCAAATATCACTGGAGGAAAGGGAGGTTGGGACACCAAGTAACCAAAATAGCATTAGAGTTTTACACTTGAGCTTTAAAATGATCATAATTAATTGTTAAATGACATAAACTAAAAGATACGAAATCAGACCAGAGAACCCATATATGTAAAAATATAAAATGCAAATTTCAGAACTTAAATTACTATAAGTAAAGATGAGAATACAGTATATAGGCTTAAAAAAAGAGAAATGTAGCAGATAAAAGGATTAATTGATAACTCAATAGAATATATACACACTGAAGCACAGAGAGAGAAGGGTATGACCAATAGAAAAATAGAAGGTAAGAAACTTGTGGGCCATAGTGAGAAGGTCTATAATATGTGTAAAAGGAGTTTCAAAGGAGAGAAAAGAATAAATGGGATAAAAACAATAGTTGAAATGATACTGGCCAAGAATTTTCCAAAACTGAAGAAAACAACCAGCCACTTATAGATTCAAAGAGCTCAATGAATTGTAGAAGGAAAAATACAAAACAAAACACAATGAACTCACTACAACAACAAAAGCCAAGGCAGAGTCAAAACTACTGAAAACTAAAGCTATAGAAGAAAATCTTAAATGCAGCCACAGAAAAAAGCAGCACATTGCCTTTAAAGAGGAACAATAACCTTGTAGCTTACTTTGCATTTAAATTGATGAAAGCCAGAACAATAAGAAACAGTTAAAAGTGGCAAAGAAAAGCAACTGTGAAATTAGAATTCTATACGCAGTCAGAATGTTCTTGAAGAACACAGTCACATGAAGGTGCTATTCAGCAAAAAAGAAAAAGTGAAAGAACTCATCACCTGCTGAATCTTACTAAAAGGTTTACTATGGGGCGCCTGGGTGGCGCAGTCGGTTAAACGTCCGACTTCAGCTCAGGTCACGATCTCGCGGTCCGTGAGTTCGAGCCCCGCGTCGGGCTCTGGGCTGATGGCTCAGAGCCTGGAGCCTGTTTCCGATTCTGTGTCTCCCTCTCTCTCTGCCCCTCCCCCATTCATGCTCTGTCTCTCTCTGTCCCAAAAATAAATAAACGTTGAAAAAAAAATTAAAAAAAAAAAAAAAAAAATAAAAGGTTTACTAAAGGCACAAAGTAAATTCATCTGGCAAGGAGATAAATGATACCCAATGGAAGTAAAAAAAAAAAAAATGCAGGTCGAATAAATGGTATATATGAGGTTAAATACAACTAAATATTGACTGTATTTGAAGGTAATACTAATTTTGTGGCGTTAAAATCTTATGTAAAAATAGAATAAATGCCCTCCCAAGCATAAAATTTAGTAGAAAGATAAATGGACTTAAGCATTCCAAGAATATTGCTTTGTCAGCAAAGTTGTAAATTCCCCAATTTATTTTAAGTTTTAATAAGTCAAGTATAGCAATTCCTATCAAAATAACACCAGCATTCTTCACAGAGTTCGAACAATCCTAAAATTGATATAGAACCAGAAAAGACCCCTAATAGCCAAAGCAATCTTGAAAGCAGGAAGCATCACAATCCCGGACTTCAAGACATATTACAAAGCTGTAATCATCAAGACAGTATGGTACTGGCATGAAAACAGACACTCAGATCAATGGAACAGAATAGAAAACCCAGAAATGGACCCACAAACGTTATGGTCAACTCATCTTTGACAAAGCAGGAAAGAATATCCAATGGAATAAAGACAGTCTCTTTAGCAAATGGTGCTGGGAAAACTGGATGGCGACATACAGAAAAATGAACCTGGACCACTTTCTTACATCATACACAAAAATAAACTCAAACTGGATGAAACACCTAAATCTAAGACAGGAAGCCATCAAAATCCTCAAGGAGAAAGCAGGCAAAAACCTCTTTGACTTTGGCCACAGCAACTTCTTCTTACTCAACACGTCTCCAGAGGCAAGCAAAAATGAACTATTGGGACTTCACCAAAATAAAAAGTTCTGCACAGCGAAGGAAACAATCAGCAAAACTAAAAGGCAACCTGTGGAATGGGAGAAGATATTTGCAAACGACATCAGATAAAGGGTTAGTATCCAAAATCTATAGAGAACATATCAAACTCAATACCCAAAAAACAAATCATCCAATGGAGAAATGGGCAGAAGACATGAACAGACACATCTCCAAAGAAGATATCCAGATGGCCAACCGGCACAGGAAAAAATGCTCAACATCATTCATCATCAGGGAAATACAAATCAAAACCACAATGAGATACAACTTCACACCTCTCAGAATGGTTAAAATTAATTCAGGATACAATAGGTGTTGGCAAGGAGGAAGAGAAAGGGGAACACTCTTGTGCTGTTGGTGGGAATGCAAACTAGTACAGCTGCTCTGAAAAACAGTATGGAGGTTCCTCAAGAAACTAAATATAAAACTTTCCTGTGAGCCAGCAATTGCACTATTAGGTGTTTACCCAAAGGATAGAAAAACAGATCTGTAGGAATAAATGTTCCCCAATTTTTATAGAAGCATTATCTACAATAGTTAAATTATGGAAACAGCTCTAGTGTTCGTCAACTGATGAATGGATAAGGAAGATGCCGTGTATACATACAATGGAATATTACTCAGCCATAAAAAATAATGAAATCTTGCCATTTCCATCAACCTGGGTGGAAATGGAGTATTATACAAGTGAATAAGTCAGTCAAAGAAAGACAAACACCATATGATTTCACTCATATATGTTATTTAAGAAACAAAACAAATGCGCAAAGGGGGAGCGTGTGCACACACATGTGTGCACGTGCGCACACACACACACACACACACACACAAAAGAGGCAAAAAGAAAGAGGGGCAAAGTAGAGAACTGATAGTTACCAGAGAGTTGGTTGGAGAATGGGTTAAATAGGTGATGAGGATTAAATCGTGCACTTGCTGAGATGAGCACCAGGTTTTATATGGAATTATTGAATCAATATATTGTACACCTGAAACTAATATTATTATACTGTATGTCAACTAACTGGAATTTAAATTTAAAAAAAAAAAACTTGACAAGAAACAAAAATGTAAGACTGATTTTTCTTGTTAACATATATACAAATTCTACTCCAAATAATGGTAAATTGAATTTTAAGATTTAGACAAAATATGAATAATTTGAGTTCTCTCATGAGTATTAGTGTGGTTTAACATTTTAAAATAGTAATGATTAATGCAATTCATTAACAGAAAAAAAGTTATGAAATCATTTCAACATGCCATAAAAAAAACTTTTCATCAATTTCAGCATATACTTAATGATAAAAACTTTCAAGTGACCAGTGGAGTCACTTCCACTCCATATTTGAATTATGAATACCATGAGTCTTTGAAGTAACTCTAAATATTGTGGGTGCAGTTTATCTCCCTGTCCTAGGATGTTTCACTTGACCATGTGGCTGCTTTGACCACTGAATTGTTAAAGAACTCAATCCAGAGGTTTTACATATGCTTGTGTGGTTTAATTTAGCTCTTAGGCTTGTGCCACAAGTCATGAGAAGAATATGTCTTGGGTATCACTGGCCCAAAGAGAATAAGGACACATGTGGAGCAGTCTTGAATCCAAATGTCAGCCAGGAGCTAAGTTCAGCTAATCCCAACCTAGCCTAGCAAAACTACAGCCTGCTTGCACACCAATGAGAAAGAAATATATAGTATTATACCAGTATTATATCAGCTGGAACCTGACCAGTGTAGCTTTCAAAAATATAATGGATCTGGAGCACCTGGGTGGCTCAGTTGGTTAAGCATCTGACGCTTGGGGTTCAGCTCAGGTGATGATCTCACATTTTTGTGAGTTCGAGCCCTGTGTTAGGCTCCACACTGACAGAGCAGAGCCTGCTTGGGATTTTCTGTCTTCCATTCTCTCTGCCCCTTCCCCACTCACACTATCTCTCTCTCTCTCAAAATAAATAAATAAACTTAAAAAAAATTAATGGATCCGTGGGACTTTGAGGACTTTGAGAAATTAAACTAGAGATCATAAAAGACTGGAAAGTCAAATGACAGGTAAAGTAAAATAATATTATTTTAAAACATTATTTATTCTATGGTAGTAAATACTGCATGGCATTTTTCTTTATTTTCCACAATATTTTGATGCATTAACACATAGAAATGTATGTGTGATTATGTTGCATGATGGGAGAGGAGAGAAGACGACACATTTTACCTCAATAGAATAATCCAACACTGACGTTCTCCCTACAGGGAATGTTAAAACATTAAGAGGGCTCTTATTTACTTCTCCGGACATTTCTGACACCATTGCTCTTGTACTAAGTATGGGTGGAGATTGTAAGCAAGTGCATAGAGAGCCTGAGACCAGATATAAATATTGGTTCTGTGCTTTTCTTTGGAAAAGTTTGGAACATCCCAATGTGCATTTTTGGCTTACACACTTATTTGTGACTTTGTCATAGCCCTCAGTCTAACTGCACGATTTTTCCCATTATGTTTCTTTCACATGTAGCACAAGATGCCATATGCCAGTTTCCTCCAGCTGGGAGATTCCCAGAATCATATCCACCAGAGTTGCTATGCAGATATATTTTTATCACCACCTCCTCCTCCCAGTGCTGCCAGTAGCAAATGACGTATTAAATCCATTCTAGGCTTTCACACTGAAATCTCTTAGCATTTTGCAAGGCGGAAACACAGATGGGCACTATTTTTAATTTAAAAGCACAGTCAGATGTTGAAAAGCAAAGACTATCTCTGTAATAGGATAAAATTAATAAACATATTCCTTAAAAAAACAACTCAGCATGTTTTCTTTGCCCCAACGTATAACAACTAACCTTATTTTTAAATATCTTAATTGTCATTGTCTACAATCTTATTTTATACACATTATTACATTTTAAAACACTTATTTTATTATATAAATGTGGGCATAACCACACACATCAGCTATAGAAATTCTTAAGATGTCAACGGAAAGAAGACAAATATAGACTTTTATTACTAATATCTATTTTAGATGTCTAAAAAGTCTATAGAAATAAAAGACCCTTTTATAATGCTTAGTACCTAGAAGTGTATAAGTGTTTTTTTTCACATCTTCATCCATTGAAAATATGGCAAATCAAATTTCGTGTAATTTTGAATGATTGTAGTATTCACTCTCCAATCATAGCACTCAATCACAGTGTGTCCTTTGTATTATTCTGGCTCTACTTTTTTCTCTATTCAGGAGTTAAATTAGTATAGTTTGAGGTTCTTTTCCTCTAATATTTACTTATTTATTTTTGAATGTGAGGGAGAGATAGAGAAAGGGAGAGAAAGAGAAAGAAAGAATGCACATGAGCAGGGGAGGCGCAGAGAGAGAGAGAGAGGGAGACAGAGAATCTGAGAATCTGAAGCAGGCTCTGAGCTGTCAGGGCAGAGCCCTACATGGGGTTCAAATTCATGAATATTGAGATCATGACCCGAGCCGAAGTAAGACACTCAACTGACTGAGCCACCGAGGCACCCGAGAGATATTTAATTACAAAATCCAATCAGATTTAACGAAGACATGCTCATTTTTTAAATTGAACTTGTTATTTACGATACTTGTAGATACACATGCAACTGTAAAAAGTAACAGAGACTCCATGTAAAATGGTAGTACATTACCACCATTAGAATACTGACATGGATAGAATCAAGACACAGGACATTCCCATAACCACAATGATCTCACCTGTTGCATTTTATAACCATATTCATCTTACACCCACACTCACCCCCCCTTAACCCATGGCAAACATTGATATGTTTTCCATTTCTAAACTTATGTCATTTAAATAAAGATTATAGAAATGGAATAATGCAGTATATAGCTCTTTGGGACTGGCTTTTTTTCATTCAACACATAGTCCTTAGGAGATACAAGCAGGATGTTGCAGGTATCATTAATTTGTACCTTTTTGTTTCACAGTAGTATTTTGTAGTATGGATGTGTCATATCATAGTTTAAGCTTTGCCCATTGAAAGACATCTGGGTTTTTCCACTTTTGGCTATTGTAAATAAAACTGTTAAAAGCATTCAAGTACAGGTTTGTTTGTAAACATAAGCCTTTATTTCTCTGGGATAAATGCCTGGAAATGTAAGTGCTGGGTCATATGGCAATTGCAATTTTAGTTTTTAAAAAATCTGACAGGCTAGAAAACCAGAGTGAAACCAATCTTTCATCTCTGGAATAAACCCAGAACAATTACAATGCACAACCTTTACTATTGTTGAATTCCATTTGTAGTATATTTACGAGGAACATTAGTCTGTAGTTTTTCTTTGGGTACTGTCTTTGTATAGTTTTTATATCAAACTAATACTATAGTTTCTAAAAAAGAACTGAGAAGTCTCTCCTCTACTATTTTCTAGAAGACATTATGTAGAATTTGTTTCACTTATTCTTAAACGTTTGGTAGATTTCTCTAGTGAAACCATCTGGCTTGAAAGATTTCTTTTTTGTTAGTTTTCAAATTACAAATTCAACTCCTTAACAGTTAGAATGCAATTAAAATGATCTATTCCATAATGATGAGCTGTGGTGTTTGCTTTAAAGGATTTGGCAATCTAGGTTGTCATTTTTATATATGTAGAGTTGTTTGTGGTATTTTCTTTTTATCCTTTTGATGTCTACAGTCTACCTCCTTTTTCATTCCTGATGTTGGTAATTTGTGTTTTCTCTGTTCTTTGTAAGTCTTTTTAGAGGCTTGTCAATTTTGTTATTGTTCTCATAGAAACAGTTCTTTATCTCCTTGATTTTATCCATTGATTTTTATGTTTTTAATTATTAATTTCTGTTCCTTTGCTTATTAATTCCTTCTGCAACCTATGGCTTTCGTTCTTCAATTTTTATGTTCTTGAGTTAGGATCTTAAATTACTGATTTAAGCCTTTTCCTCTTTTCTGATATATGCATTTAGTGCTTTAAAATTCCCTCTCAGCACAGGTTTAGCTTGGTCTTGTATATTTTGATATGTTGTATATCCATTTTCACTGAGTCCATAATTTATTTTTTTATTTCCCTTACAACTTCTTATTTGACCCACAGACTATTTAGAAGTATATTATTTTCCTTCCAAATGTTTGAGGATTCATATTATCTTTCTGACATTGATTTCTAGTTTGATTCTTCTGTGGTCAGTGTATAATATCACTGTATGATATCAACTCTTTTAAATTTGTTGAAGTTTGTTTTATGATCCTATACATGATTGGTATTTGTTCTGTAAGCACTTGAACGCATATTTTGCTGTTTGAGGGTGAAGGGTCGTACAAATATCATTACATCATGTCAGTTGGTGGTATTGTTGAATTGTTCTACATACTTCTTAATTTGAGTCTAGTTCTTCTCACAAATTTTAAGGCTGTTGAAGTCTCCAATGATAATTGTGTAATTTGTCCATTTCTTCTTTCAATCCTATCAGTTTTTGTCTCACATATTTTTGCAGCTCTGTTGGCTGCATAAATATTCAGAATTATTAGGTCTTCTTTGTGCACTGACTCTTTTACCATTATATAATGATGAAATGTCACTGATAATTTTCTCTGAAGTTGCCTTATGCTAATATCGTCACTGCTGCTTTCCTCTACTTAATGTTTACATGATATTTTTTTTTATTTTCAACCCACCTATATTATTGTATCTGAAGTAGGTTTCTTGATATATATGAAGGCATATATATCATTGGGTCACATTTTTAATCCATTGTGCCATTATCTGTCCTTCAATTTGTATATTTAGATCATTCGTGTTGAATCTAATTATTGATATGTCAATGCTGTCTGACAACTTATTTGTTTTGTTTTCCCTGCTTTTATTTAACTTACTTTTTCCCACAATCCTGTGGGTAATTTGAACATATTTTTTAGAATTTAATTTTGCTTTATATAGTGGTTTTGAGTGTTGTTTATATTAATTTTTTAGTGATTGCTCTAGGTATTACATTATATAATTTACCACAGGCCACTGGTGTTTTCATTGACCAGTTTGAGTGAAGTATAGAAATCACTTTTTGTGTCCCTTTATCTCCCTCATTTATAAAATAATTGGCATAAATATTTTCCTTTACATACATTTAGAATAAGAGAATGTTGTTAATTTTTGCTTCAATCATCAAACATAATGTAAAAAAAGAGAGAGAAGAAATGTCTGTTATATTCATGTTTTTGCAGACCATGTTGTTTCTTCCTTCCTGATGTTCCAAAATACCTTCTTTTATCATTTCAAGTTTAGAGAACATCCTTTAGCCATTCTTTTAGGGTAGGTCTCTTGGCAACAAATTCTCTTAAGTTTTCCTTCATCTGAAAATGTCTGGATCTGTCCTCCATTCCTAAAAAATCTGTCATTGGGTTTATGACCTATGTTGACCTTTTTTTTTTCTTTCAATACCTTACAAATATTATGCTACTTCTTTTGGGCTTCCATAATTTCTCATGAGAAATTTACTGTCATTCGGAATGCTTTCACCTATAGCTAATGTAGCAATTTTCTCTGAACTTATCAAGGTTTTTTTCTTCTTGACCTATAGTCTTCAAAACTGTGATTATGATGTGTTTTGCACTGATTTCTCTGGGTTAATCCAGTCGGGTTTGTTCAACTTCTGGAATCATTTTTTGTCTCTTGGCAAATTTGGAAAGTTTACACCCATTATTTCCTCAAGCACTTTTTTAGCCCTGTACTCCTCTCTTTCCTAAACTCAAAGACACAAATGCTAGATCTTTTATTGTAGATCCACAACACTTTTTAAATTTTTCATTTTTCATCATTTTTTAATTGATATTTTCTCTCTGTTGTTTAGATTGTCAATTTTCATTTTTCTTTCAATTCACTAATTGTTTTACTATTGAGATAATCCTTTGAACTCTTACTTCAGGTACTAGACTCTGTGGTTCTAAAGTTTCCATTTGCTTCTTCATAGTGTCGGTTTCTTTGTTGAGGCTTTCTATTTCTTTGCTGAGGCTTTCTATATTTTTATTTGTTTCAAGGGTGTTCTGTTGAAGGGTTTTTATCATAGCTGCATTAAAATCCTTGTCATTTCTACAATTTCTGTCATCTCACTGTTAACAATGATTACCTTTTATCATGCAGATTTATATCTCCTTGGTTTTTGTAATAACAAATGATTTTTTTAAATTAAAATCTGGGCATTTTCATATTATAAGACTCTGGGTCTTATTAAGATCTCCTGTTTTAAATAGCTTTTTCTGACACTGCACATACAAAGAAATTGTGGAGACCATTTCTTTACTGCCAGTGGAGGTAGAAGTCCAAGTTCTCCACATGGCCTCTATTGACACCAGAGGTGAGGAGTTCCTTGTTGCGAACGGGCAGAAAGGTGGGTTCTGGCTACCCAGATGGTCTCCATTGATAACATGGTAACAGTGGCCTTGTTACCAGTGGACAATGGTGAAAGTCCCAATTCTCCACCAGGCCTCCTCCGACCCAGCAGGGATATTGAGGAGTGTCATGCTTCTTTTCTATTCACAATTAACATGCTACTGAATTATTGACAATTCTTCACACATCCTTAAAATCACAGATGCCAATAATACAAATATTGTGCATTTAGCTTGCATGTCATTGTTAAGCCTACTTAAACATTACCTGAGAGAGTGAAAATACTATATTAGTTATTAATGCCACTGGTATTATGCTTGCAGACAATTTTCTTGAATGTTCCAAATATTAACATGATGTTTAACTTGTGCTTATATTTTTTGTTATTTTGGGTACATCTTTCCAATTAATTTTATGAGTCTAGATGTTTTAGACACTTTAATTGAAAATGTGTGCATTACCAGCATAGCAATCATTTCACTTTTAACCTAATAAAAACCTTCAGCACTAAATATACACAAAAATACCAGAAAGTGGTTTTTAAATAAAAAGCATATGCTTCAGTGCAAAACAATACCCCTTCATCCCATGTTTTATTCCCTATATAATGAATACACCAATTTTCCTAAGGCTTTTATTAAGATTATGAATTCACTGGAAAGAATAGGCTTTTAGTTGCATTCAAAATTACAAGGCAACCATTTTTCAAGGTGAAACCTTAGTATTTTTTCCACTTAAATGGTTTATAATGTGTATATAGGGAAATTAAATAGACATATTATTAACTTATTAAATGTTTTATAAAATATTTGATGATAACCAAGCAGAAATATATCAACACTAAGATAAGGGGGGACATTCCCCATATGTGCATTATTATTATTTGAATGGTTCTTCAAATTTTAAGATGCTTCAGCAGAGAATGTGGCTGCATCACTGACGGGTTGTTCTTCATTCAGTCATTCAGAGAAAAGTGCCATAATGGGTACTGGAAAACAACAATGGCTGAGATACTAAGCCAAAGGCAATTGTACGAGATTGGTGCATTCAATAGAAGTATAGGCTAAACTGTAGGCCTGCTAGTTTGCCTGAGATATGGGGGTGGAGGAGAGAGAAAGCCAAAGGGGATGAGAGAAATCAACCTAGAATCAGAAAAAAATTTCAAAATTTCAAATTCTGCTCCCATAAGGAAGCTGAAATTTAAGTGGGTTAGTGTATAATTTATACCCCAGAATATTGTTGAAAACAATAAATTAACCACCTGTCAATTATGGAACTTAGCAGCTTTGTGTGGTCAGGTGAAGTGGAAGTCAAAGAGAGCCCTACCAAAACCATTGTCATCTGAGGTACAGCGGGCATAACCAAAGATGCACCACTTGGGCAACAACATCAGAGGCTTCACATTAAAATCATCTGGCCAGTCATAAACGTAGCAGCAAATAACAGTAACAAGTTCTAGAGATGGGGAGAGAGGATAGCCGTGCCCAGAGTTGCTACAATTATTATCTAAAATGCACATTTCCAGCATAAAATTATGAGGCATACAAAGAAACAGGAAACTATGACTCAGACATCAGGAAAAAAAATCAGAGACTGCCTATGAAAGAATCCAGATGTCCAATTTAACAAGGAAAGCCGTCAAAGTATCCATTACAAATATATTCATAGAAAATCATGATTTCAAAAGTAAAGTATGATGACAATGCCACATCAAATAGGGAGTATCAGCAAAAAGACAGAAACCATAAAAAGAACCACAGAACTATTCTGTAATTGAAATAAAAATATAATCAACGGATTTTTTTTTGTTTTTACTTAAGTGCCAATGCCATTCAATGGGAAAGAATCATCTCAACAAATCCTGCTAGAACAACAGGAAAGTCTCATACCCAGGAACGAAACAGAACCTTTGCCTTTCACCATATATAAAAATTTATACAAAATGGATCAAAGACCAAAATGTAATAGAGGCAAACATAAAAATCTTACAAGAAAGCTTATGAGTAAATCTTTATAGACTTGGATTTGACAATGGATTCTTAGATACAATAATAAAAGCACAAGCAACCAAAGAAAATAGAAATAAACTGGACTTCATCAAAATTAAAAACTTTTCTCTTCAAAGGGCACTATCAAGAAACAACCCACAGAATTTAAGAAAATATTTGCAAATTATTATAATGAGACTTACACTGAGAAAATAAAAAGATTTCTTAACAAATTAAAAAATGGGCAAAGGATCTTAATAGACATTTCTCCAGGAAATATATACACATAATCAATAAGTACTTGAAAAGATACTCAATATCATTAGTCATCTAGAAAATGCAAATCAAAACAGCAATGAGACATACCCAAATACCCAAATACATACCCAAAATGGGAGCACCAAAATACATAGAACAGTTAATAACAAACATAAAGGAATAAAAAATAATACAATAATAATAGTGGACTTTAACACTACACTTGCATTAATGGATAAATCATTCAAATAGAAAATCAACAAGAAAACACTATCTTTGAATGACATACTGGACCAGATGGATTTAACAGGTATCTTGAGAACATTCCATCTTAAAACAGTATATTACATATTCTTTTCAAGTGCACATAAAACATTCTCCAGAATATATCACATATTAAGCCACAAAATTAATCTCAACAAATTCAAAATGACTGAAGGCACACCATGCATCTTTTCTGACAATACTGCTATGAAACTAGAAATCAACCACAAGAAAACACCTAGAAAGAGCACAAGTACAAGCTACTAAACAGTGAATGGTTCAACAAACAAATCAAAGAAAAATGAAAAGTTACATGGAAACAAAACAAGAGAACATAGGTCTATGAAACCAAGAGCTCATTCTTTAAAAAGGTCAACAAGGGGCGCCTGGGTGGCTCAGTCGGTTGGGCAGCCGACTTCGGCTCAGGTGACGATCTCGCGGTCCGTGAGTTCGAGCCCCGTGTCGGGCTCTGGGCTGATGGCTCAGAGCCTGGAGCCTGCTTCCAATTCTGTGTCTCCCTCTCTCTCTGCCCCTCCCCCGTTCATGCTCTCTCTGTCTCAAAAATGAATAAAACGTTAAAAAAAAATTTAAAAAGGCCAACAAAATTGATAAACCTCATCAAAAAGAAAAAAAAGGGAGAAAGAATTCAAACAAAATCAGAAAAGAAATAACAACCAAAAGCACAGAAACACAAAGGATTATATGAGAATACTATGAAAAATTATATGCCAACCAACTGGACAACCTAGAAGAAATGAATGAATTCCTAGACACATGTAACCTACCAAAAATGAAACAGGAGGAAATAGAAAATTTGAATGGACCAATTACCAGCAATGAAACTGAATCAGTAATCAAAAACTTCCAATAAACAAAAGTACAGAATCAGATGCCTTCATAGGTGAATTCTCATAAACATTTAAAGAAGAGGTAATACTTATTCTTCTCAAACTATTCCAAAAAATAGAAGAGGAAGGAAAACTTTCAAATTCATTCTGAGACCAGCATTACCCTGATATCACAGCCAGATAAAGCCACCACACATAAAAAGACAACTATAGGCCATTATCTCTGATGAATATAGATGCAAAAATCCTGAACACATCCTGAACAAAATCCTGAACAAAAGCAAACCAAATCTAACAATACATTAAAAAATCATGCACCATGATAAAGTGGGATTTATTCCTGGGATGCAAGCAAAACAATCAACATGTTATATCACATCAACAAGAGAAAGGACAAAAACCATGCGATCATTTCGATAGATGCAGAAAAAGCACCTAAGGAAGGACAACATCTATTCTTGATAAAAGCCCCTAAGAAAGTAGGTCTAGAGGGAACATACCTCAAAATAATGAAGGCCTTGTATGAAGATCCTACAGGCAATATCCAACTCAATAGGGAAAACCTGAGAGCTTTACCCCAAAGATCAGGAACAAGACAAGGATGTTACTCTCACCACTTTTATGTAACACAGTACTGGAAGTCCTAGGTACAGCAATCAGACAAGAAAAAACAAAAAAAGACATCCAAATCAGTAAGAAAGAAGTAAAACTTTCACTATTTGCAGATGATATGAGACTATATATAGAAAACCCTGAAGACTCCACCAAAAAACTACTAAAACTGATAAATAAACTCACAATTCTATGGTCAATTAATCTTGACCAAGGAAGAAAGAATAAACAATGGGAAAAAGTCTGCTCAACAAATAATGCTGGGAAAACTGGACAGCTACATGCAAAAGAATGAAACTGGACCACTTTCTTACACCACACACAAAAATAAACTCAAATGGATTAAAGACGAAAATGCAAGACTGAAGCCACAAAAATTTTAGAAGAGAGCATGGGCAGTAATCTCTCTTATATAGGCCATAGGAACATTTGTCGAGACATATCTCCTGAGGCAAGGGAAACAAAAGCAAACTATGGAACTATATCAAAATAAAAAGCTTCTGCACAGTGAAGGAAACAACCAATAAAACTAAAAGGCAAACTACTGAATGGCAGACGTTATTTGCAAATGACATATCCAATAAAGGGTTAGTATCCAAATTATATAAAGAACTTGCAACTCAACGTCCAAAAAACAAATAATCCAATTAAATAATAGGTAGAAGACATGAACAGACACTTCTCTAAAGATATACAGATGGTCAACAGACACATGAAAAGATGCTCAACACCACTGATCATCAGGAAAATGCAAATCAAAACTACCATGACATATAACCTCACATCTGTCAGAATGGCTAGAATCAACAACACAAGAAACAACAGGGGTTGGTGAGGATTTGGAGAAAGAGGAACCCTCTTTGTACTATCAGGTGAGAATGTAAACAGGTGCAGCCACTGTGGAAAACAGTATGGACGTTCCTTAAAAGTTAAAAATGGAACTACCCTACAAACCAGTAATATTGCTACTGGGTATTTAACCAAAGAATAAAAAAACAGTAATTTAAAGGGATACATGCATCCTTATGTTTATTGCAGCATTACTTACAATAGTCAAACTATGGAAGCAACCCAACTGTCCATTGATAGATCAATGGATAAAGAACACATGCTATATATATATATATATATATATATATATATATATATATATATACACACATACACACACACAATGGAATATTATTAAGCCATAAAAATAATGAAATCTTTCCATTTGCAACAACACAGATGGGGCTATAGAGTATAATGCTAAGTTAAATAAGTCAGAGAAAGATAAATATCATATGATTCACTCATATATGGAATTTAAGAAACAAAATAAAGGAAAAAAAGAGAGAAACCAAGAAACGGACTCTTAACTATAGAGAACTGATGGTTATTGGAGGGGAGGTGGGTGGGTGAAACTGGTGAAGGGGAATAAAGAGTATACTTATCTTGATGAGCACTGAGTAATTTCTAGAATTGTTGAATCACTATATCATACACATGAAACATAACACTGTATGTTAACTACAATGGAATTAAAATCTAAAAATTCAATAAAAAACTATATTTCAATCACATATTTAAATACTATCAGAAATGCTTTCCTTGATCATTCTTCCATCATTCTATATACTCCTCCTGGTTTCATTTATATTTTATTACTATTTGAAGTAAAGGGTAGGAAATTTGTTTACTTTGTCCACAGCTGTATTCCCAATGCCTAAAATGGTGCCTAATATAGATGTTCAATAAATATTTGTAGAATAAATAATGAATGTGCAAGTCCTTTTACAGATATTTTCTAAGTTAATACATAAAGATCTACCTTAATATTTCTAATGTTTCCATATTTTCCCTCTGTGCTGACATCTAGTACCATATAGGTAATCTGTCATATTGATAAGAGTCCCTGTGCCTCTACACAGGGTGTGTGTGTGTGTAAAACCACTGAATTCCAGTAAAAAATGTTGGGTTGACCTCATGTTTAACCATAAAACAAGTACAAAATACTAAGAAAAACAAAAAAAATGAATTTGAAGGGGTGTGTATATGTATATGTGCATATTTGAGACCTAAGTAAATTTTTGTAAAAGAGGGTAGGGTTACCAGATTTAGTACATAAAATAAAAATAAGATGCCTATAAATTGGGATGTCAGATAAACAACGAATAACTAGAAAGGAAAGAAAGAAGGAGGCAAGGGAAAGAGGAGAGAAATAAAGAGAGAAATAAACAAAGAAACAATGAAATAAAGAAAGGGATAAAAACAATAATTAGAGATTAATAGAGGGCTCTTAGAAGTTCAAATCATTGCTCAGATGCAATTTAAACAAAAATTTTAAGACTTTTCTCAAGAAGCAGAGAGAACAAAATTCATAAAATAAGCAAAATATGTTTTAATGCAGAGGATTAAATTAAGAAGCCCATTATCTAACTGATAAGAATTCCAGAAAGCAAAGACTCAATACTCAAATAATGCTATTTTAATGTATTTGGGTCTAAAGATGGATTAGATATGTCAAGTGCTCAGCAAAATGAATAAAAACATACATACATGACATCACCGAAAAGTTTCTGAAAATTAAGAGTTAAGAGATTCTCCAAAAACCCAAAAAGTAAGAGATGAGACACAAAGAGACAAAATAAGAAGGGTATGAGACTACTCAGCAGGAGTATTGCTACCTTTTTTTTGATGAATATTTCCTTAGAAAGTATCCTCAACCTAGAATTCTATACTCAGTTCTTGGGCATAGAAGTTAAAAAGAAAGCATAGTAAACGTATTTCCAAGCACATAATAAGGGCACAGAAATTTTGCTTTGATATATCTTTCTAAAATAGTGACATGAAGAGGGCACCTGGGTGGCCCAGTTGGTTAAGCCTCAGACTTTGGCTCAGGTCATGGTCTCAAGGTTCATGAGTTTGAGCTCCACATCTGGTTGTCTGCTGTCAGTGCAGAGCCTGCTTCGCATCCTCTGCCCCCTCCCCTTTCTGCTCTTCCATCTCTCTCTCTCAAAAATAAATAAACATTTTTTAAGTTACATGAAGGATGTAACAATAGAATAAAGATATAAACACAGAAAGTGAAAATCTTGGGCTTCAAGTAGCAATGAATCCATCCTTGCTAGAATGATACAATACAGTGAGTTTTAAAATAAGCAGCACCTACTGAACACAGTGGCAGACAGGTCTCACTGACCCTCAATACACAGGACTAAAAAATAATTGATGTTAGAACAATTGAAATATTTCAAGAAAACAAAAAGAAAAATATTGAAAGAGAAAGAGACAAATGGAAATTAAAGAGCAAATAGTGTACTGAAGTAAGGAACTATGATTAGAATACACAGGCCAGGGGGGCCTTGGTGGCTCGGTCAGTTGGGCCTTCATTCTACTTTAGCTCAGGTCATGATCTCACAGTTCGGTTCCTGAGTTCCAGCCCCGCATGGAGCACTCTGCTGTGAGCACAGAGCCTCTGTCCCTGTCTCAGCCCCTTGCCCACTCATATTCTCTCGCGCTCATTCACTCTAGCTCTCTCTCAATAAAAAAGAAAAAGAAAAAAGAATGTACAGGTTAGCTTGGCATCAAAGCATTTGAATAATTATATTAATATAAACCCTTTATATGGATTATAAATAGTGTTTTAACAATTTTGGAGGATGGGATAGAAGATATGAGGACAGTGTAAGAGAACTACATGTTCAGCCACCATTTATAGCATATGTAAACAGATCATTTTTAAATTGAGTCTGGGCCAAATTTACTTGTGGATATTTTATTTTCCTTTTTTGTTAGTTACTGAAATTTCCTCTTCATTTTTAAAATTCTACATTAGCAGGGTATGCCAAGGTCTGTCTTCATTCATCATATTCATCCTTTGTTAGACTCTTTCAATTTGAATATTCTATTCACCCAAAACAAATATCCTTCTATTGTCTTTCAGATTTCTTTCCCTTACCTATCTCTGACTCCTTTTATTAGACATCCTATGATACAGATATGGGATACTGTAATCATTCTCCATGCCTCTTAACTTTTATCTCATGTTTTCTGACTTTTAATCTCTTTGCTCAGCATTCATGCAAATTTCGTGCATTTTTGCAAATTTCCTTGACCTTATCTTACTTACATTACCAGACCTCTTTTGTTTTTTCAGTCACTCCAATAGTTACATAGAAGCATCTCATTGTGATTTTAGTTCGCATTTCCCTAAGAGTTATGGTACTGAGTCACTTTTCATGTTTATTTGTAATCTGTGTATCTTTTTTTGGTGAGGTATATGTTTACAACTCTTACCGCTTTATATTAAGTTTTTATTATTCGACTTTTGGGAGTTTTAAAATATATTCTCAATACAAATTCTTAGTCAGAAAGGTTTTAGGCAAATATTTTCTCCTGGTCTGTGTCATGCATTTTTATTTTCTTTACAGTGTCTTTCATTGAACAAAATTTTAATGTTGATAAATTTCAATATATCATTTTTTTGAATCATGCTTTTGTGTTACATATAAAAGTCCTTGCCTAATTCAAGACTCATTTACAAAATTATTTTGATTATTCCACTTTCCATACTAATTTTGGAATCAGTTTGTCAATATCTATTGTTTAAAGTGGATGAGGTATTTGGTTGGAATTGCATTGAACCTATAGAAGAAAATGGTGAGAAGTGACACCAGAACATGAAGACATCTTATCTTATAGAGACATTCTTTGACATGTCTTCAACATTGCTAAACACTTTTGATGGTATATTGGAAATTTGGAGGCAGCCACAGTTATTCAAATGTAATTCTGCTAAATAATGTTGGTTTTCAAGCTGCATAATTCGATGAAGTTATAAGTAAAAAGTAAATAGTGACATCTGCAAGGTGACAAGAAGGAAGCCCTCCACCCTCTTTCTGCCAACACACAGAGAATCAGCAACAATTCACAGATAAATTCCTTTGTGAAAACCTAGAAACTAATTGAAAGGTTCCTGCACCCAAAGTGAATACAAAACCAGATCAACTGAAGCCTGTATGGAGATCAGGACACTTTTTTACTGGAGTTCCTGCCTCTGGCACACCATACAATCAGAAGAAGACCACTTAGCATCCAGTTTCCTCCAGGGGAGGAATGAAAGTTCATGGACCTAGTGCCCCAACTTTACTGAGAGGAGTCCCCAGAGAACTGGCTTCTGTCTTGGCAATCTTAGAGCTCTGATAGGTCTGGAAAAGTCCAGCAAACCAGTAGTAAACGTAGACAGAGGCTTCTCTGAAGACGGAGGCATGGGCTCATAGACACCATTCTCAGAATGAATGGATGAAAAATCCCAATTCTTAGCTGCCCGTTAGGGAGGCAAAGTGTTGGTCTCTGTGTCCAATGCTCCAACTTTGCCAGTGTTGAGCAAAGAGCCAGCATCTGACTTACCAATTTTGGACAAATTTTGGTCAAAACCAAATTTGAACAAATTTGGACAATTTTGGTCAAAACCACATTGAGATATCATCTCACACACCTTTTAGGATAACTATTATCCATAATCAAATAGCAAGTGTTAGTAATGATGTGAAGAAACTGACACACTTGAAGACCCTTGGTAGGAATGTAAATGGTGCAGCCACTTATGGAAAATAGTATGGAATTTCCTCAAAAAAAGATAAAAATAAAAATGGAACTATCATATGATCCAGCAATCCCAGCTCTGCATATTTATTCAGCAGAATTGAAATCAGCATCTCCAAGAGATATTAACAGTCTCATGTTCATCACGGCATCCCTCACATAAGCCAAGATGTGGAAACAATCTAAATATTCCTCCACAAGTAGATAAACAGATGAGGAAAATGTAAAACATGCAATGGGACTTTACTGAGCCTTGAAAAGAAAGGAAATTCTGCAATATACCACAAGATGGATAAATCTTCAGGACATTAAGCTAAGTGAAATAAGCCAGTCACAGAAAGACAAATACGGCATGATTCCACTTACATGAGATGCCTGAAATAGTCAAATTCATATAATCAAAGACTGGAATGGTGGTTTCAAGGGAACAGAGGGAGAGGGATAGGAGGAGATACAAATTAATGGGAATAAAGTTTCAGTTAAGTAAGATGAGTAAGTTCTATAGATCTGTGCAAATTGTCATATAGTCAATAATAATGCAACGTGCACTCTATTTGCTAGCAGGATAGCTCTCATATTGTGTTCTTAACACAATAAAAGAGATTCTTAAATAGTTATTAAACAGTCCTCACAAATCTTATGAGGTTTTCAAAATAATTTTTGCAATGGAAATATTATGATAAAAGCTTCCCGAGTTTACAATACTAATTTGTATGCTTAAATGTAGAATTATCTGCTCAGAGATTGCATTTTCGTATTTTCTGCTCACATGAACATTAACCTTTTTTCCACTTTTCTATTAAACTGCAAATATATCAAGAGTGGAAATAAAATATTATTGTCATCTCTCCTGCGCCCCTGTCACAAGGATGTGCATTTGGTAGCCAACACTTGCTGAGGAAGTAAATTTGTATCAGAACTTGGAAAAGACTAAAAGACTCCAAGTCAAAGTACTAAAATTTCCCTTTCATTTCTTAATCCTTCTAGATTATTCAGTCAATGTCAATGGGTTTGTTGGCCATAGTGACAGTACATAATACAGGGTTATTTGTCCTTGAGTTTCATAGATACAAGAAGAATACATTATCTAATTTGCAAAAACCTCAAATCCATTTTGAAATTATGAAAGCCTACTATACTAAACAAGTATCCTAAAAGGAGGAAGGGGTGGTGGTTTGTTCACACATCCCCATAACAGTAAGCAGGATGGATTATGGAAGATGAGAAGCTAAAAGGACAGCAAAATTAGTAGCATGTCTTATACATTATTTGCTTGCTCTGCCTTCATGAAGTAATTAATAGAATAATAAATATAAGAAAATGTCTTAGTATAGTTTTGCAGAAATTCATTGTGAAAATTTGACATATTGGAAGGGTTTATTTTTGTGTGGTATTTACACATCCCCTACACTTTGTGTGTGTTTTACGTGTGTGCATTATTTCTCCTCTTTGTTCCTTATGGGAATGTCAGGAATAATATTAGTTGCTTTTTCTTTATTTTTCCCCCAGGGGAGTGACATAAATGATTTTTTTTCTTCAGGGGAGTCTTTTTTTTTTCAGGGGAGTCATTTAAAGGATCCTTTTTAGTGTGATACATATATGATGAGTGTGTAAAAAAACATTCACAATCCTTATTAGAAATTTGACACATTGAATTCATAGAGATAAGAATTTTTTTTTTACTTCTTTCCATTTTGATGTAATAATCTTAACTGATAAGAAGAGAGAAAGGAATAGTGTTTCTGATTTCTTCTTGCCAGGATATCTGCTAAAAAATGACCATCTACTTGGCTATTTAACAAAATGTGATTTTATTTGGATCCATGTATTTAATTAAATATAAATGTAACATGTATTATAACATGTAACATGTATTATAAATAAACATGTATTTAATTTAATTCATGTATTTAATTAAATTCATGTATTTAATTAAGAGAGATAACTGTTATAACTGGAAAGTATGTGGAGGCTGGGTAAGATAAATGAAGGGAATTGCATTTTACTGAATGTCCCTGACTGCCAGGCACTGTGTTAATCACTTTTTCAGCATTTTATTGTCTTCACTTTAGATGAAAGAAGTGAACCAACTAGCCTAATGTTCCGCAACCAGTGAGTGAGACTCATCTACAGAACTCATGATTCTTCTCTAATTCCTGTATAAACTATTTGATGGCTTTGTGACTGACCAGACATATTTCCACCTATCATGGGATATGTTAGCAACCTTAAATCGTGTCCTCAATCAATCAGAATTATATCAAAATTCAAATTGGCAAATTTTTAAAGATAAACTTATCTATAAAACAGTATCTTAATGGATCACTCTTAGAAAAATGTGTAGTTGAAGAAAACTCCTTGGTTCTTCATATCCTTAAGCTTAACAACCAACCAAAAAACAAAGAACTCTCTCAATCTACTGGGCCCAGAGGCAAAAGAATGTAAGTCCCAGCCAGGAAAGGAGGAACCATGAGGACTGAGAAACAAGAGTAGTAGTCAGAAGAGCTCAGTTTGATCTTGTAAAAGGACAAAAGCAGGTGGGAGGCAGGGAGGTTCAGCTGACTGCCTCAGAGAACAAGCATTAATTTTATCTATATGCTATCTTTGGGGTATAACAGAGGGAAGGGATGATAAACTTGTCACTGATGGAGAGCTACTGACAAGTCCTTATTTATCAGAAAAGCTGCTTAAACTACAGTCAGTAATTCCCAGCTACACAGAGGGATGAGAGAACCTAGGACAGGCAATGCAGCATTTAAAAACAAATTTTTGTATGTTTTTATTTACTTTTGAGAGAGACACAGAGCACGAGTGGGGGAGGGGCAGAGAGAGAGAGGGAGACACAGAATCTGAAGCAGGCTCCAGACTCTGAGCTGTCAGCATAGTGCCTGACACGGGGCTCGAACTCCTGAACAGCGAGTTCATAACCTGAGCCGAAGTCGGACGCTTAACTGACTAAGCCACCCAGGCTCCCCAGTGTAGCATCTTCTAATACATCCAATGCAAGAGGCTCAGATAGGGACATCTTTATCGCACTACTCAAAGTTCAGGCCACTGAAGACCTGAACAGTGCCACGCTTCTCGAAAACCAGAAAGAGAAAGCTAAAACCTCAGAGGGTAAAAGGAGAGTAACTGCTAGGGAGGCTGCTATGGAAGTCCTCAAGAATCAGGGCAAGCTGCCCTCAGACTTCCACTCAAATAATCTTTATGGGCCCTTACATATTTGTCAAGTTGACTCTGAAGTATGGCATCTTACTAACACTCAACAAAATTAGACAAATCTTTAAAAGTACCAAATTTCTAACCTCAAGCTACTGTAATGTAAGACGATAGAGACAAGAATAAATGCAATGAAATATGTGACATAAAATTACTAGTCTTCCTTTATATGTTCTTTTCCAATCATATTCATTATGATGAAATGTATCACGTACTTTGAAATATTTCCTATACCTCACTAAAACATAAAAAAATAAATAAAATATTTCTTATCTTTGCAACTACAAATTTTTTTCAGGCAGCTAAACAACGAACACACAAGAGAATTCTGAGTATAAATTCCTTTGTTCTGAATGACAGTGTGCATTTTTTTGGTAACATATTCTTAAATAATACAGCATTATCTGTCCTGGGAGAATCTTCCTCATAGTTTGTTTTCTATTTTGTGTAAGAAAATTTGCAAGCTGAATGCTACATTAACATATTCATTTAATAAGGCCATGAGATGCCATGTAAAGCCCCTTTCCTTCCAAATATTTAAATTAAAAAAAAAAAACTATTCAAATTGCAACCTTCAGGTTTCTGGCAAATGACATCATGCAGGAATTTAAGGATAGACATAATAAAGCAACAATTCTACTTTGCCACCTCACCTTTCTCTCAGCATAAGCAAGCCAGATTCTGTAGCTCAGAGTACAGAATGACGATGAGTCCATTTTTTTTTTCAATAAAGAAAATAACAGTAGGATTGTGATGATTTAGAGCCACAAAGCAAATAATGACAATCTTGTAGAGTCCTGTTCTCTACCACTTGACTTTCAGAAACAACCATTTCATAAAAGTCCTATTTACTTTTGCTTTAATTTACAATTATTGAAATTTTAATAAGGATTTTGCAGCAACACCAGCCATCACATACTTCCAGTGAGGAATTATAACTTTATTGCAGCCCACACTGACAGCCAACTCATAAAAATGAATGACATTCTATATCATAACATCTAGGCCGTTCAGAATGTTAATAGCTTACTTCATCTTTCTTTGGCATAATGAGGCAGACAGTGTAACAATATTCAACGCGAAAATGAAGATTAAGAAAATTTGAATTGAGGCAGGAAAGTAACATTTAACAGGATTCAGACAACATTCAGATTAAAAGTTTCAATTAAAACACTGTTAGCAAGCTTTTTATCAAAGAAGCAAAGCTTTGTCACCCAAGACCAATCACTATTTTGAATAATGTTTATCTGTAGACATTCTTAGATCTTCAGAAGCCTCTATTTCTACAATGTTCCAAAGTTTCTGACCCAGTTCAGCACCGCAAGGTTCACTGGATCAGATGAAACTATAACAGGTAATTGAGTTAAAATAATGTCTTTGAGTTAAAACATGTCCTTTAGATACAGAAGCTGAGATAATAATTATCTCTATGAAAACCATTCTTTAATCCAGTAGCTTTAAACTTTTATACTTTTTTTAAATTCTGTAGTTTATCTTTGGGTTGAGATTAATCAAAAGGCAGTTGAGAGCAGGAGAAATTTTAACACTGTAAATATGATATATGAATATACAGTTTACATAAATATATATTAAATAACATATTTTATGTGTTATCTATTTTGCATTTCCATATGTATGGGAAAACGCAATAAGCATTAAGAATAAGTGAAAACAAAGTTAGATACTCATAGTAGCATATGAAATTTGAAGCTCAGTATCCACCTTTGTAAACTTGTATTTCAACACTAAAAATAAGGTATTTCTGGTTCTCTATATCTTTAGATAGAATTAAGAAATTCATTTTTCTCATCTATGTATTTGGGGTATCAATACAGAAAATTTTAGCTTGTTTGCCTGAACTGCCCAAATGAAGCAGACAGAGAAAGTGGCCGAAGCTAGCCACAGGTGGGGTAAATGTATTTTTGTATTCTACAGCTGAATACAGCGGCGCCTGGGTGGCTCAGTCGGTTAAGCGTCTGACTTCAGCTCAGGTCATGATCTCACAGTTTGTGGGTTCGGGCCCCACGTCAGGCTCTATGCTGACAGCTCAGAGACTGGAGCCTGCTTCAGATTCTGTGTCTCCCTCTCTCTCTGCTCATGTTCTCTGTTTCTCAACAATAAATAAATGTTAAAAAAAATAAAAAAAAAAATAAAGCTGAATAGAAATTCAGGGAGGTGGAAGGGGTTAGGGACAAATCATCTATGACTAATAAACTTTCACTACAAATGAGATAATAAGAGAATGATAATGTATCATATGTAAGTGTTGTCACATTTCTATAGCTTATGATATTAGAGGAAGCAAAATACTAGAAAATTCAACTGTTATTTCAGATTTTTTTTTAATTAAAAAATTTTTTTTTAATGTTTCTATTTATTTTCGAAGGAGAGAGAGAGACAGAGCATGAGTGGGGAGGAGCAGAGAGAGAGGGAGACACAGAATTTGAAGCAGACTCCAGGCTCTAAGCTGTCAGCACAGAGCCCAATGAGGGGCTCAAATCTACAAACTGCGAGATCATGACCTGAGCCAAAGTCGGACGCTCAACCGACTGAGCCACCCAGGCACCATTACTATGATTATTGTAATCTAATTAAGTTTGCGCCTCACTTTTTAAGATATTTAGAATACCATCAGTACCCTTTTAATAAGTGTTACACCATCATTTGTAATTCGAGGTTTCCCAAAATTGCTTATATAGTTACATATTTAAATTTCTCTTCATTCTTCTTTATTTGAAAGGCATTTTTTTCCTATTCAGATGACTGCAGCATTTCCTGACTATATTAAACTTTTTTTTCCTGATTTATGCTATTTATGCTAATTGCATTTTGTTTTCATGTATTATCCAATTGTCAGAGATCTTCGCATTATAGCTAGTACTTTCATTTAGTACTTCAATTACTATGGACTCATAGGTAATTAAAAATTTTATGATGGTACAATTACATAGCTACTTTTAAACAGATTTAACGATTTGTTGAATTCTTTTAATTTATCACATTTTGTTAAATTTTTCTTGGAAAATCTCTCTATACCCACCCATTATATTTAATATTTGTTGCATTAATGCATTTTAAACTCTTTTATCTGTAACTTCAGATTTTTAATAAAAAGCAGTAATTTCTTCTATTTTCTTTCCCTTCGTGATTATCCTATGATCCATATTGTATTTTGGATCCTAATCTTGGGAAATCAAAATTTATCCTTTTTAGGGATGGTGACCTCTCAACTTTATCCTTTTCTACAGTTAAGTTTTTAAAGAAAGATCTGCTGTCATTTGTAATGCATCTTTGAGATCATGCAGTTTAATGTTCACTCACAGGAACAAAGAGAACACATATTTTCCCAAGAATTAAAATGCAAAGGAGAGGTATCACCTCCTTTACTGGCCCTAGTCATCATTGCTGATAACTGTATAAGTAATTTAATATTTCAGCACATTAACTTTCTCATACATAAAATAGGTACATTCTTTTTGTTTTACCTATTTTTTCCTCTTTTCTTTCTTGTCAAATTGGAGCAGCTTTAAAAATTGCTACATTTCAAAAGAGTAAAATTACCTTTGGGAGCAACGTAGATCAAATCAAGGAGGGAGATGCAAAGAGGCAGTGCGGTCATTTCAGTAAAACAATCAAGAAACAATAAGTAGTTCTATTTGAAGTATATCTCACAAAAGCATACAATATGGTGGCTACAGCATGGTTTTTAGAGTCATAATAATATAGAGACACCTGGGTGCCTCAGTCAGTTGAGGGTCCAACTCTTGATTTTGGCTCAGGTCATGATCCCAGGGTGGGATGGAGCCCCACATGGGTTCCACACTCAGTATGGAGCCTGCTTGAGATTCTCTCTCTCCCCTTCTCTCCTGCTCATACTCTCTAATTTGTATACATACACATACACACGCACACATAGTCATAATAATATATATTTGAATCACATTTACAGTGTGGCTTTTGACACATTCCCTCTTACATCCTTCTGTATAGTTTTGCTTTTATAAATAAAATAAGGATAATAAAACCTTCCTATGAATGTGGGTACAAGAATTAATAAAACTGTGGAGGCAAATTGATCAACATCATACTAGCAGATAAGAATTTTAAGTAATCAGCTATATGAATCTGTACGTATTAAGCCTTCATTCATTTGCATTTTAATGACAAGATTGTATGAAACAAAACCTACCCTGGCAGAACAACCAAAAAGTGACCTTTCTGTTTCATAATGTTTTAGTGGACTGCACTTATGTAAAATTCAAACAGCTCACCTAAGAAACAGCTCAAACTAACCCTTGTGAAAAATGTTCCTTTCTGGAAGAAACTACTTTGAAGATGATGAATGTAAAACTGTCTAGACGTGCAAATCTAGATGTGCAGTTTTCTGATGCAACTGTAGAATTAATCTGATAAAATAACATTATAAATCATTGCAAATGTACACTGGGTAGCTTCTAAAAATTAAATTGACATTCTTGCCTGAGTTGTGAAAATTATGTATTATGGTTTAGGTATGTCAAGTAGTAAACCCTTCTCGTGGAATAGGGGAAGGAAAGACATAAATCAAATCTTTCTGACTAATGATTTAAATAAAGGTATAATTTGATTTAATTTGAATCTCATTGATCCTAACTCTAGTCAATTTCTGATTAGCTGTGAGTGGAGATGAATAAGGCAAACAATTTGAGTAGTTTAGGAACTGATGTAGCAAGTGATGTTATATTAGTCAAAGAGCCTCTAGCCTTCTGCTCATTGAAATCAAGAAAGAGACTAGTTATCCAATGGAAATCATGGGATAACTTCCAAAGCCATATCTTTATGTAATAACAGATCAGACCTATCATTACTATGGAAAGAAGATAGCTTGGCTACTTTACGAAATAAAAATGAAAAGAAAAAAAAAAAAGAAAAAGAACCAAATAACTTACAGATAATATAACCTAAACAAAACCGTATGGCAGTACCCTGGCTTACTGAACTCACTGACATTGGAATCAGTCCAAACTCGGTTTGAATCTTGACACAGTCACTTATTAGCTGTGCTATCTTTAGCAAATCACTTAATATCTCTGAGCCTTAGCTTGGTCATCAGTAAATAGGATTTATAACACTTTATTCACATTGTTGTAAAAAAGATTAGAGATAATATATGCAAAGCATATTGGCAAAGAGTGCTTCATAAATTGTAGCAATTATTATAAATGGATGATGATGATGATTACCTTTTGCCTATAAATTGCCCATTCTTGAGAGCCCTTATGATTCTTTTCTCCTGGGAAGCTTCCCTTTATGTTTGTTTTAACTAGATTTCACATATATAAATAAATGGACATAGAAAATAATGTAATATGAATTTTTAGAAACTTGTATTTCCACCCCTATCCTTCAGCCCCCACCCTGGTTGGTACTGTGAAAAGACTAGTAAGCTTGGCAGAAGCAGTTTCCTTTATTCTAATCAACGCTGCTCTCTAGTACATGTCTACTTTCAGTTATATCGCCATCCAAGAATGGAGAAACCAACTTTATTGGCTATCTCCTGCAAATTTACAGAACTAAAGGAAAATAGTTATATATGACAAGGTTCCACCAGCTTATAACACAAAACAAGATCTTGTTATTTGTTAGTCCTAAAATTATAATAACTCATCATCCCATCCCACTACTCTGCAGTAAGTGCATTTTTAATTTTTTACTTTTAGTTTTGTTGATTTGTTCATTAGTCTCACTTCCCCAAATACTTTCTTTATTCCCTAAAATTAGGCATATACATTCCACATATTATGATGCCCTTGTAGTTCAGGCATCCAGTTGGTTGGCTATACTGCCCTTCACAGTTCCTGAAGCACTTACACAGGTGCTAATGTGGACTTACATTGTTCCATATGTGGGAACAAACACTTCCCTTAATCTTAACAGTGATAGCTGAGACAATGCTGCACTACTTAAACAAGCTTTAGTAATTTCAAGTGTAAAAGAATGTACATATAGCACACAGAGGGAAGTGCTGCACTTCACTACAAGCACACACACAGATTTAGACCTACAACTACTCTTAGAAGTTTCAAGTAGAATGTCACTTGCCTGATTCCCCAAATGCTCCCCTGAAGCAGAAGGTAAGTTACTTTGTTACCATGATGTATTCTTTCCATACTACACTGATTCCAAGGCCAACAGGCACAAACTTCAGAAAGGAAAAGAAAGCACCTCATGGCCAGAGCCCACAATTCATCTTTCCAGTCCTCATGTTGTGTTCCATCTTTTAAGAACCATGTATGGTTGGCATTTTAAAAGCTCTCAGAAGATACTCACCTCCACTTCCTGGAGTGAAGCTGCTTGATGAGTGTCCATGGAATAATCCCAGCAGCATACAACTGCACAATATGAACATCTTCCCTAAGAATGGGTATGCGGTCACATTTGGGACACCACCCAGCTAGTCCAAGTTGAGTTTTGGTTGCCCAGTCCAGTCTCCTTTTTACTATATTCTCACTGCTGCAGGATAAAAATCAGGCTTGCATGTCTTCCCCCCTCCCCCAATCTGTGTGGCATTTGTTGCTAATTTAGTAAAATAACTTGTTGGACAAAATAAAAAACAAACATTCTGACCAAGATTAAGTAATGATTTCCAGGGATGGTAAAATCTAAACCCTTAACATTAAGAAGAAACCACAAACTCACTGCAAAGCAGAATATCTGCCTAGACAGACCACCACTCACATGCACTAACGAGAATACTTGCTTTCCTGGTATTAAACTTTCCATTCACTGGTCCTAACAAGCCCAATTTCTCATTTTTGTCACTGATTTGTAGGAAGTAAATTTATTTTTCTTCTGAAATCCAGGGAAAATGCGTCAACATTTTAAAATAATCTAAAGTTTTGACACTTAGTGACACTGAGAAAAGTGTGTTTATTTTTTTAAGTTTATTTATCTTGAGAGAAAGAGAGAGAGTGTGTGAGTAGGGTAGGGGCAAAGAGAGAGAGGGAGACAGAATCCCAGGCAGGATCCAGTTTGTCAGCACAGAGCCCAACACAGAGCTCGATCTCATGAAACTGTGAGATCATGACCTGGGCTGAAATCAAGAGTTGGACACTCAACCTACAGAGCCACTCAGGCACCCCAAGAAAAATGTGTTTAAAAATAAAAGAATTCTTAAGTTAACTCAAGCTTTTCCCAGGAATAATTGATGGATACTTGTTTTACATTTGTATAATTAAATAATCATATATTTGCAATTTTTTTACTAAGAAGTAAAACCTCAAAAATAAATTAATGTCATAACCTCTTTAAAACTTAAATTGTACAGATCAGGTCATGATCTCATGGCTCATGAGTTCAAGCC
The DNA here is from genome assembly GCF_022079265.1 of Lynx rufus. Lineage (NCBI taxonomy): Eukaryota > Metazoa > Chordata > Mammalia > Carnivora > Felidae > Lynx > Lynx rufus. Next base: position 28,206,320 of record NW_025814827.1, on the reverse strand, counting down.
CTGTGTTCGGCTCTGGGCTGACAATGCAGAGCTTGCTTGGGATTCTCTCTCTCTTCCTCTCTCTCTGCTCCTTCACCATTCACTCCATGTCTCTCTCTCAAAATAGATAAACAAACTTAAAAAATGCATAAAATTGAAAAAAGTTTTGCAATTACTGTTTTCCATTAAATTTTCAGGAATTAAAAAAAGTAAGAGTCACAATATGTAAATATGCTTTTATGATTCTTTATGAAAATATGATATTCATTGTAAGAATTTGCTTTTGAAAGGGTAGTACCTTTGAAAGGGCATGTGGCTATCCCAAATGATTTTTTGTTTTAATATTTGTTTTGAGAGAGAGAGACAGAGAATCTTGAGCATGTTCCACGGGGGCTTAATCTCACTACCATGAGATCATGACCTGAGCTGAAATCAAATGTTGGATGCTTAACCCACTGAGCCAGGCAGGTGCCCCTTTAAAATAAACTCTAGTTTCCCCAAATCTAAAGATTACTCTTCTGGGCTCTTACTTGTAATGAAATATATTAATTGTGTCAATTTATAATTATTCTGTTAAGTAGTTTATCAATATTTTTAAAGTTTCTTCATTTATTTTGAGAGAGACAGAAACAGTGCGAGTGGGAGAGGGGCAGAGAGAGGGAGAGTGAGAATCCCAAGCAGGCTCCATGTTCCCAGGGCAGAGCCTGGCTTGGGGCTTGAACTCACAAAACAGTGAGCTTGGGACGTGAGCCCAAACCAAGAGTCAGACACTTACCTGACCAAGCCACCCAGGTGCCCCAGTAGTTTAGCAATATTCAATTAATCTTGTTTTGGATCAAAATAATTATATTCTTCTAAGTCAAATTCTAAGTCTACTTAGACATTAGCCTGGAGTTCCAAGCTAGAAGCAAGGATTGAAAGGAATAATAAGAGGAAGAACCTAATTTATCAGTTAATTGCCATAGACTTTTTACCATCATAAAAAAGAAATGTGCCCTCACAAGAGGAGAAGCAAAACTAAAATTAACCAAACGTCCATCAAAAGAAATTGTACTACAAATTGCAGCAAACTGTAGTATATCACAGAATGGAATAGTATTCAGCAATAAAAACGAGCAAACTATCAATACACACAGAAATATAATGAATTCCAAAAACATCATCTGGACTGAAAGAAGTCAGACATAAAAAAACTACATATGCTATGGTTCCATTTATATTACATTCAAGAATTGGCAGAACCAGCTGGAGATCTTAGAAGTCAAATCACTGCTTGCCTTAGGCTTGGGGATTATTTCCTGGAACAAAAAGCATGAATAAATTTTATGAGATGATAGAAACGTTGAATGTCCTGATTCAGGTGTGGGTTACCTAAGGCATATACATTTGAGATGTCTGTATTTCACTCTATAAATAGAATACCTCAGTAAATATAATAAAGTTGAAGACAGGTAAATAAGAGAAAAAAAAATTCATGCTAAAGAGGAGGTTTGCCTCCAAAAGAGAAGCCCTAGCAGAGGTGCTTTAGCTAGAACAAAATTAAGACTTCTGAAGAAAAAAAGCAGATATCTGGAAAAGAGTAGCTTCTCTGTAAATCAAAAAAGAAAAAGTAGAAATAGATAAAAATCATTGTGGTTCTTATGACTTTAGTGCATAGCAAAGTAATAGGACTATATTTACAGACTTCAGCATAATGTGCTTTTCCAATCTGGCACAAGGATTTTCAGTCCTGCATCTCTTTGGCCCTAACTACGGAATCTGCTGTAATTGTTAAGTGCAAGAAAAAGTGAAAAATATCGTAAGAAAAAAGACGGAAGAAATCCGTCTTGGAATATTCACCAAAGCCTTAATTTGCAACCTGTAGTAGTGAGGGTATTGAGAAGAAATATAAGATACATTTAAATGGGTAATTTAAATGGAATATACTAAAATGAGCAATTTCAAAGTCGCAGGTAGTGCACAGATAAACCAAAAGGAATAATTCTATACGTACCTTGCAGCTGGTCCCATCTCTAGGCCTGAAGTGGCAGAGAAGAGCAGAAGTTATTCAAACCTGGATACAAAAGTGTTGTATGGAGATAGATACCTTTAAAAGCAGGGACTTTCATTTCAGTAAGACCCATCCTGTGGCCGCCCCAAAAGGAGAGAGATCATTTATCTCCTTCTTTGCTCACCACTGATAACATCCACCAGAAGCCAGAAGACAAGGAAGCACATTGATGTGCTCGATAGCAGCAGATTCCTAAGGTACTAAGTGTATGAACAAGGATGGAAAGAAAATGCCAGAGGGCCAATGGAAAGATAACCAACATTAGAACAACAGTGAGTTTTTCTTGGGCTGGGAGACCCAAGTAACCGCCTCAAAATGAAGTGCCCTCTATTTTCCGCTTTACAGTATTCCATAACAGCAGAAAAACCACTACCCTTGTATTCTAGTATGTTCATACACTCCATTTGCTTCACTTTGACCTACTCATGAAATGATTTAGAAGTGGAAGCAGATTACAAAATACTAAGGTGGTCTACTCAGTATCACAATGCTGTCTTTCTTATATATAAGTCACACAAACATGTAGTTTCTTTATTACAATTTTAAAAACAGAATTAGAATACCTAAGGGTGAAGTTGGCTGAATTATATAACTAATCAGCTTTAGAAGTAACCACCAAAAAAGCAGAGTAAATTTTAAATTTTATACCTTATAATTTCTCCAGTGATATGTTAATACAAATGTCAAATGCTACTATCTTTCAACCATTGTTAGACTACTCATAATTCAAATCCTACATTAACATCTGTCAAAAGAATAAAACGGAGGACCCCAAGATTATAATGGGAGAACACTAGTATAGAATGTGTCATTGCTATTTTCCCCATATGCTATTATACCTATGCATACACCTCATAGACAACCCCAAAGAGAATAAATACATCACATTATTTGATTTGAGGAGATGATATTCTAATACTCTATCTTTGTCTTAAAAATATAACATGCTGTTTTATATACCAAATGTTCTGCTTAAATATGTTTGCTTTTTATAGGTCTTTATCACTTTACTGTAGAAATATACATGTATGTAGGTATGCGAATACACGCATATATAAACATACATACATAGCCAGAGAAAGCACACATCAGAATGTAAGTCTGCTGGACAGCTCTAGTCATTAGGACCATCCATGGGTTAGCTCCATGGAACAAAGATGCAAACAAAACAAGATTAGCTTAAATAAGATAGCTTTTATCTCCTCCACATGAAGTCCACAGTGGTATGGCAACCTGCTTCAAAAAGCCATTAGAAATGGGACCACTCCAGAGTTCTGTCATTGCTGCAAAGACGCAACTTTTTATTACACGTTGCCCAAGAGTGTTGCAGCACCACATCCTCATTATAGTCAGAAAGAAAGATAAATGAAATGAGAAAAACACATGCATTCCCTTTGAAGGCATGAAATAGAATGACCCCCATCCTTTGCTCTTATCCTTTTATCCAGAACTTATCCACACCTTTTTGCAAGGGAGCATAAGAAATATAGTCTTTATTTTGAGTGACCACAAGCTCAACAATGGAAGAGGGAAACATGAATACTGAAAACAACTAGCCACCTCCAGAAGGAAAAAAAATCATTTGGAGTGACTCAGAAAGTACTCATCATGAACAATTTGTTCCTCTGCATTAGAAAAGAATGTCACAAGGAATTCATGACTATGTTAATCTAGATAGTACTCTATGTGAATTGTTGACACAGCACTAGGTTTCTCAGGGCTCACATTACCCTCAAACCTGCAAATGAAGGTTAAACATCATATGGGTGCAAGATAAAGTAATATTGACCAAGAAAGAAAATTACAAAGAAAAATCATTAGAAGGGACAAGATAAGCAAGGACAGAAAAAAATAAGGAAGACAGAAACAAAGAGAAGAGAAGGGCATAGTATAATTGATAATGAATCCAGTGAGGCACTGGGGACATGGAAATAGGCATGATTTTATAAATGTGTTTTTTTTCTCTCATTTAATAACTACAAATAAGAAAGAGAAATGAATGCTAATGGAATGTACATGAATAAGCTGGTTACTTCTATGTGCATTGAGGACTCAGTTACACTAGAGACACTGAAAGATGTAAAACATATCTCATAATTTTGACCTTATAAACTGTCTACCTGAGGAGTGAGTAAAACGTGTACTTACTGATTTTCCAATTTTATTTTCTTACTTACGGCTGTACCCTAGAGGAGTTAACTTTCTGGCATTTCTTGCCTGCCAGGAAGAACGCCCAGAGAATGACCTCAGGCAGGAAAGTGTTAAGGTAGAAAGGTCTTTAGAATATATAGAGACTGACAACTAAAGGGGCATATGATTTCCAGGATGGCTTTAAGGGGCATGAGTGGAGAATGAATAGCATTTGTTACAGGAAGTGAACAAGATATGCAATATCTCTGCTCTTATGAATCTGACTGTGCATGGGAATTGAGGTACAATTACCAAATAAACAAACACATGGATGAGGCCATTTCTGAGAGCAAAAGACACATGCTATCCAAACAAAACACAATCATGTGATAAAGACTGGAGGATAGGATGAGGGGGGAAAGGAAAAGGGAAGAAACCAGGTTAGGTTCAGTTATCAAATAAAATCTCTCTGAAGAAGAACTTCAAATAAGTTCTGTAAAAATCTGGGAGTAGAACATTCCAAACAAAGCAAAATATAAGAACCAAGACCCTGAGGCAGGATCTTGGCATGCCCAGCACTCAGAAAAGTGAGAGCAGAATAAGGAAGAGATAGAGAGTGATAAGAAATAAAATTGGAGGGGATCAGATTATAGGGATTCATAGATCATTTTAAGCATAAAAATGATATGATCTCATATTGTTAAAAAATCATTTGAGTTACTCTGTAGAACATGTATCTTTTAAGGGCTAGAGGGAAGTGAGTTATCACAGTAAGTAGTCCAGACAAGAGATGGTGTTTGCTTAAACTGAGTTGGTACCAATGAAGCTGGAAAGAGCCAAGTAGATCAAGATATATTCTGGATCTTTAATTCACTGAATATGTTCATAGACTGGAGCATAAAAGGTAAATGATATTCTACTCTCGATCACTGTAAGAGAAATATAGATATATGGGGGGGGGCGGGGAATGGAGTATTGGTAGGTCAGGAGACTTAGTTCTTGATTTGACTTTAAATCTATCTAGATGCATGACCTTAGGTCAGCCAAAGAGCCATTTTAAGGATTCTACTTCTTCATTCCTGAAGTGGTATCTATAATAACATTCCTATGGCAGAGTTGTTAAAGTTAGCATAAAGGCAAAAGACATAAAAGGTAAATGATATTCTACTCTTGATCACTGTAAGAGAAATATAGACATATGGGGGGGGCGGGGAATGGAGTATTGGTAGGTCAGGAGACTTAGTTCTTGATTTGACTTTAAATCTATCTAGATGCACTACCATAGGTCAGCCAAAGAGCCATTTTAAGGATTCTACTTCTTCATTCCTGAAGTGGTATCAATAATAACATTCCTATGGCAGAGTTGTTAAAGTTAGAAACTACAGAAGGAAAGGAGTCCTGACAATTTCAATGCAGCATATAAATTTAAAGTATTATTAGGGACGCCCTAAGTTGCTTTAAAAAAATTCTATGCTATTACTTCCTGCTCTTTTATAACCTTTTATTTATGGTAATTAATGTGATTAGTGTGCTAATTTTCTACAGTTGCGCCCTGGGGCAATCGTGCAACAGTTGTAATTTTAAAAATTGGGCAAATAAGTAAATGTCAACCTGTAATAAAATCCAAATGAGTCCTTGATGAATGTTGATGGTGACTGGTAATTTACTTGATAAAATATTGTAACTGCCCAGTTACCTTGGAATAGCTGATTTCTCAAAGTAATTACTGTGTTCTGCATATTGAAGTGTCATCAGAGGGAATTTCAACACATAGTGGTGATTTTTAATGTGCTGATTTAAATATCATATTTATTAATGAAATACTAGCATTTTAATTCAGATTGTTATGTCCAAAAAGAGTAAGGCATATTACATACTATAGAGTGCACTGTGTGCAATGATAAGGCCCTCCCTTGGTCTTTTCCAGATGATTAGCATTGATATGACTTACAGTGAAGTTAGAAGTAATTGTTGCAGAAGAGGCCTGTTCTTTTTAACTATTATATATATATATATATATATATATATATATATATATATATATGCGTGTGTGTGTGTGTATATATATGTGTGTATATATATGTATATGTATGTATTATACATATATAGTATGTATATGGTAGTTTTTAACCATATATATATATAAATATATATATATAACCATATATATAACCATATATATATAAATATATATATATAACCATATATATAACCATATATATAACCATATATATATATATATATATATATATATATATATATATATGACTTCTCCCTGATAAAGATAAAATCTTATTAGAGAAAGAGCTAAAAAGAAATTCGATACAGCCTCTTACTTGGAAGCTGACAAAATATTAAGTCAAAAACATATTGTCTGAGTGCCATATGTTTGATTTCATTATATCTGCAAAGCATACTACAGAAGCCTACTGACAGTACAGTGTCCTAACATTTGCCATGGTAGTGCTCATGGCTCTTCAAATTTTTGACTTTGGCTTTGTGTTTTGGTTTTCAAAGAATAATTCTCACAGATACCATCAGTTCAAGAACTCCATGGAAGGGGAGAAAGCTTAAGATCCTGACTTGAAAACGGATTAAGGAAACAAAGAAATTGCCTGGAATAAGTGTGTGGAAAGTAGGGACAAATGTAAAAGGACAGAAGTAGATTAGAAATAAATGTTAATACTTTTCAGTACATTTGGAATTACCTCCTGACAATGTTTTTCTTTGAGCATAATCAAAAACATGTAGTGAAGAATTTTGGTTTGTAAATCTAGTCCAGGAAAATGAAAAATTTTCTCTAATGGCTCAAAAGTGCTTGTTTCTTATTCTTTCTCAGACTTTTTGTAATCAGTAATCACAACTCTGCACAAGTTATTAGTAGTACGTAGATTATAAGATACTACAGATTCTACCCATTGGTTTGAATTAACCCTTTCAGTGTTTAACAAACTAAAGATGTAAAACATTGGCAGAATATGAAATGCATTTAATATTTTTAATTTAAGAATTTAAAAGTGAGAAAAAATTTGAACACTTCATCAAGTAAGATATAAAAATGGCCCATAAACATGAAAAGATTATTAGCAACATTATTCATTTAAAGAAATGCAATAAAACTGCAATAAGGTGCCACTATACATAGTTGACTAAAACTTGAAAATTAAATAAGGCTGAAAACACCAGGGCTAATAAGGATTTAGAGCAATAGAACTCTCCTACCTTGCTAGTGGGAATGCAGTCACTTTGGAAAACCATTCGGCAGTTTCTTATAACTTGAAACATATATACATTTAACACATAACCTAGAAATGCCTCGGGGCGCCTGGGTGGCGCAGTCGGTTAAGCGTCCGACTTCAGCCAGGTCACGATCTCGCGGTCCATGAGTTCGAGCCCCGCGTCAGGCTCTGGGCTGATGGCTTGGAGCCTGGAGCCTGTTTCCGATTCTGTGTCTCCCTCTCTCTGCCCCTCCCCCGTTCATGCTCTGTCTCTCTCTGTCCCAAAAATAAATAAACGTTGAAAAAAAAAATTAAAAAAAAAAAAAGAAATGCCTCTCCTAAGAATTTACCCCAAAAAGGGGGGTGGAGAGAAGCCCATGTAAATACCATTATGCAAATATTTATAGCATCATTATTCATAATACCCTAAAACAGGAAACAACCTAAAATGTACATCAGCAAACCTAAAATGTACATAAATTGTAACATATACAAAATTGATATTAGTAATTTTAAAAGGACAAATTTCAAATCTATGCACAAGTATAAATTAAGTTCCTAAAACACACAAAAAGGATAACTGTTTCATTTCATAATATGATATTCTGGAAAAGGCAGAACTATAGAGACAAATCAGATCAGTGGCTGCCAGGGTCTATAGGTAGGGTTTGGGGATTTAGTACAAAGGAACATGAAGGAACTCATTGGGATGACAGACATCTACATTTTTATTTTGATGGTGGCTACCTATAGCATGTATTTGTCAATAATCACAGAAATGATATACCTAAAACCAGTGAGTTTTAATGCATGTAGACAATACATTAATAAATGTGATTTTTGGGGTGCCTGGGTGGTGCAGTTGGTTAAGGGTCTGACTCTGGATCTTGGCTCAGGTCATCGTCTCACAGTTTGTGAGTTCGAGCCCCATGTTGGGCTCTGCGCTGATGGCACAGAGCCTTCTTGGGATTCTTTCTCTCCTCCTCTCTGCCCCTCCCTGGCTTGTGCTATCTCTCTCAAAATAAATAAATAACTTTAAAAAATGTTTTCTAATAAATAAATGTGATTTTAAAAAATTTATGAAGATGGTCTTATGAACTGCTTTATGGCAATAATTTAAAAATTTAGAATAAATTCTAAGAAAAAAATATAATACTAAAATAAACACAAGAAAAACTGAAAATCTGAGTACTCTGATATATATTAATAAAATTAAATATTTACTATATTCAATTTTGGAATACTCCTAGCCAGAATTCATCTGCAACTGTTTTTTAAAAGATATAGTAAAGTAATAATTCTAGACTAACATTTACAGAGAACAGAAACTGCAAAAACCCTTTCCAACACATTTTATGAAGCCAATAGTATCTGGATAGAATATCTGATAGGATACTGTATGAAAGAAAAACACAATCCGGTCTTATAAAACTTGATGCAAAAATCCTACACAAATATTTGCAAAACAAATCCAGCAACATATAAAAAATTTAATATAGCCTAAAAGATTTATCTTTATTTTACAAATGTAAGGATGTTTTACTAAAACATCAATAAGTAAACTCTGGTTCTGATCACTGTGCTATGGGTATAGGCAGATGCCCTTTGCTTTCAGGAAATCAAGCTGATTAATTTAGGGATGAAGGCATAAATGTGGCAAATTAGTCTTAAATGATTCAGCAAGAGAGACAGGGAGAATCACAAACAAATGGGCAAATGTAAACATTTGGCAAACTTGAACTTTTTTTTAAGTTTTTATTTAAATTCCAGTTAGGTGGCGCCTGGGTGGCTCAGGCAGTTAAGCATCTGACTTTGGCTCAGGTCATGATGTCATAGTTCTTGAATTCAAGCCCCGTGTCTGACTCTGTGCTGACAGCTCAGAGCCTGAATCCTGCTTAGGATTTGGTATCTCCTTCTCCTCTCTCTCTGCCCCTCCCCTGCTCATGCTCACTCTCGAAGGCTCGCTCTCTCTCTCTCTCTCTCTCTCTCTCAAAAATAAACATTAAAAAATTATAAATAAATTCCAGTTAGCTAACATACAATGTAATATCAATTTCAGGTGTACAATATAGTGATTCAACACTTCCATACAAAACCTTTTGCCCATCATAAGTGCACTCCTTAATCCCCATCACCTGTTTAACGCATTCTCCCATCCACTTCCCCTCTGGTATCTATCAGTTTCTTCTCCATAGTTAAGAGTCTGTTTCTTGGCTTGCATCTCTCTCTTTTTTGCCCTTAGCTCCTTTGCTTTGTTTCCTAAATTCAACAAATGTGTGAAATCACAGTCTTTCTCTCTTTGTCTTTCTCTTACTTCACTTAGCATAATACTCTCTAGCTCCGTCCATATCATTGTAAATAACAAGATATTGTTATTTTTATGGCTAAGTAATATTCCATTATATATATAAAATCTTCTTTATCAATTCATCAATGAATGGACACTTGGGCTGTTTCCATAACTTGGCTATTGTAGATGATGCTTGTGTAAAAATCGGGGTACATGTATCCCTCTGAACTGGCGTTTTTGAATTTTTCTTGTAACTTCTCTGTAATTTTGAAACGTTACCCTTGACCATCAAATATGCCAAAAATATACTTGAAAATCATTCAGAATAATCTAGTGAATGAAAAGACAAATCTGATGACATTCTAAAGTCTATGAAGAATGACATAGACTAGAAATCAAAACCAAGTTAGGGAAAGCCTTAGCAAACTTCAGAAGCAAAGTTTTTAATTTGATAAAATCATCTTCAAAAATATGAACATAATTTTCAGCAAAAATCCTTCTTAATGTGAAATGTTAAAATTTTTCCCTCCAAGGTAAAAGTGAAAGGGAAAAAAATGTCCCTCCTAGATTACTTACTTTCACATTTTCAATCCATTTCATCCTATTTTATTCAACTCCAATGCAGTAAAGCAATGAGTAAAAGAGTAATGGTAAGAAAGGGTAAAATGCAATTCTCATTTTCAGACCATATATTTGGGTCCATGTAATGTCAAAGAGAATTTTCTTTCTACTAAATTATTATAAATAACACAGATTAAAAAAAAAAAGAAATAACACAGTTTAGTATGGTTTCTAATATAAAGCCAGTATTAAAATTTTGTATTTCGGGGCACCTGGGTGGCGCAGTCGGTTAAGCGTCCGACTTCAGCCAGGTCACGATCTCACGGTCCGTGAGTTCGAGCCCCGCGTCGGGCTCTGGGCTGATGGCTCAGAGCCTGGAGCCTGTTTCCGATTCTGTGTCTCCCTCTCTCTCTGCCCCTCCCCCGTTCATGCTCTGTCTCTCTCTGTCTCAAAAATAAAAAAAAAAAAAAAAAAAAAAACGTTAAAAAAAAAATTTTGTATTTCTACAGCAAATAGATTAAAATATAAAAATGATACACTTAGATTATCAAAACATCAAAATATTGAAATAAATCTAATCAAATATATGTAAAATCTCTATAAAACTACATAGCATTGAGTAAAATTGAATCAAACCTAAATAAATGGAGAGATAACATATGTTCATAGATTTAAAACTCAAATTGATAAATGCAGTAATTTTCCTAAATTAATCTATTGATTACAATAATAATCATAGTTCTAGTAGGCTTATTTATTTTCAAAAATTGACACAACACCTCTAAACTTTAGATGAAAATGCTAGAGACCAAAAATAGCTCACATATTTAGAAAGAATAAACTACTTCTGGATATTATGTGTAATGAAAATATACAAAAATATAAATGTGAAGATTGTTGACAGAGCAGGATAAAAAATAGTAACATAGGAAGTCTGCATTTGATAAAATACAACATGTAAGGAAGGCTAGAAGAAAATGTATTAATGGTGATCTCCAGGTGGAAGGAATATTTTACATATTTTATTCCTCTATATTTTCTAACTTTGTTACAATGCATTCATACATAGTGCTTTTGTAATAAAAAGTAATTTTTAAAAGGATCAAAGTTTCTGAACATAAAATTACTACACATGTACACATCAGGATAGGTAATAAATAGGACTCTTGTAACTAAATCTGTGCATCATCCAGCCAATATTGATGGCACATCTTACCTTACTTTTAAGATTTAATTATAAAATCCTGTGGCTATTAGTACAATGGATATGTTTGCCGAACTGGAAAAACTTCTATGGTACAACTGCTTACTTTTTTCTGAGTATTTTTAAATTATATATTAACTTTTGTATAATTTGGATATTTTGAATATTTGAACAACGCATACTGTTTATTCAGCAAAATAGAAAATAATTATAAACAAAATTTAGAAATTTAAAATTGCAGGCAACATTAGTACCCAGAAATAATTTCTATTTCAGTTATGGAGTTTGTGTTTTAAATCAATGTATCTATCTGTCCATCCACCCATCCATCTGAATAGATATTAAACTGATACTGGCTTGAACAAATAAAATAAATAAAGAGATTTCTGTTTCATAATTTTGTGTGTTTACTTTAGGACTGTCTCTTTTGTTTTAAGACCTTAAATAATAGTCTCTCTTTTTATTTCAGTTTAGTTTTTAACAATAACTCTTCAATATGCAAAGAGCCCAAATGTCCATCAACTGATAAATGGATAATGAAGGTATGGTACATATACACAATAGAATAATACTCAGCAGTCAAAAAGAATGAAATGTTGCCATTTGCAACAACGTGGATGGAACTAGAGTGTATTATGCAAAGAGAAGTAAGTCACTCAGAGAAAAACAAATACCATATTTCACTCATATGTGGAATTTATGAAATGCAGCACAACAGATGAACACAGGGGAAGGGAAGGAAAAATAAGATAAAATGAAAGAGGAAGGCAAACCATAAGAGGTTTAAATATAGAGAACAAATTGGGGGTTGCTAAAGGAGAAGTGGGTAGTGGGATGGGTAAATGGGGGCTGGGCATTAAGGAGGACACTTACTGGGATGAGCACTGAGTATTATAAGTCAGTGATGAATCACTAAATTCTATTGCTGAAACCAATACTACACTACATGTTAACTAACTTCAATTTAAATAAATAAAATAAAAAAATAAAAGATGCCAAAAAGTCATGTTTAAGAGAAAAAAAAACAGAATATTGGATTGATTCAAATTATAGTTTTCTATATTCTAATTCACTCATTTCTATTTCTATTTTTTAATGTTTATTTACTTATTTTGAGAGAAGGAGAGAACATGAGTGGGAGAGGGCCGGAGAGAGAGGGAGACAGAGATTCCCAAGCAGGTTCCCTGCTGTCAGCATACAGCCCAGTGTGGGGCTCGATCTCATGAACTGTGAGATCACGACCTGAGCTGAAATCAAGAGCTAGACACTTAACTATCTATACCACACACACCACACACCCCTATTTATATTTTTATTCCTGATTTAGCCTTTCAAAGGATAAATTCATTGTTATATTTTTAATTCTTTACTTGAATGCTCAATTTATTAATCTTATATTTTTATTTTTTATGTCAAATTATGTATTTAAAGTAACCAGCCACTGAGTGCTACTATAGCCATATTCAATGTTTAAAAGCATGGTACTTCATTATTATTTCCTAGTTAGACTACAATTTTAATTTTGATTTATTCTTTGTCCCAAGGACAGGACTAAGATTTTACACCAGGTGGCATGGATTTTCTGCTTATAATTATTAATAATTACTAGTTTTATTTCCTTGTCATCATAGACTAAGATCTATGTTACTTTTCCTTTTTCAAATACTTTGAGGCCTTCCTTGAGGCTCAATACTTGGTCCACCTTAACCCATTCCATGAGCATTTAAATGAACATCCATGTATTACTTCTCTCCCATTAGTTATGTCTTCTTTAATCTCACTTCTGTTTTGCCCATTATATCTTTCATCAGCTGAGGAAAGAGCACTGAAAAATTTCTTCTAAAATTATGTTTCTAATTAATGAATTTCTTAATTTATAAATTTTATAAGCAGGGTATTTAATAATTATTATTTATAAGCATTTATATTATATAGATATTATCCTCTATATTAATATATACTGTCTCTCTTTGTCATATTTAAATTTTTTTACCAACCACAAATGAAATGTACTTTTTATTAATATTGTAATCCTTGTTTTTTTCTTAGTTTTAATTTGCCTTCCATACCGTTGCCCAAAGCTTCACTTTCAAGCTTTTTGACTTAATTTTTATTATCTATGTTTCTCGTATACGATAAATCATTGGCATTGTTACTAGATAAAATCCTGAAAGGAATCCCAATTCTTCCCAGAGCATCAACTGCAGAGAACTTAATAAAGAACCTGTTTACAAAGACATAGCTAGGGTTAAAAATAGTAAGAGAAAGAGAGAGATGCTCAATAACAAGGAGACATAACCAACTACAGGAAGCCATGAAGGAACAAAAAGATGGAGAATGTCACCAGAGCCAAGTGAGTACGGGAGCTATGAGGAAAGGAGCCATATATGGAGAAATGCAACAAGAGGCACAGCACCAAAGGAGAAAACAGGAGGAAATACCCAGTTATCTCTCTCCCCACCTAGCTTGAACCCTGAAGGAACCTCACACTGAGTATATTCTGCGCCAACTCAGCCGACAAAGAAACTCAGATGATGTAGATTGCATCCATGACCCTGGAGCAAGTTAGAGAAGCAAAGAAAATAGACCCAGAAAGCAAAGAGAAATGTATCAAAAAAACACTATACCAACACAGCTTCCATTCTTCGATTTTGCTAAGATTAAGAAATTTGCCTCCCCAGCACAGAGGAAACCACAGTCCTAGTATGACTTATATTGTGGTGGGGTATCAGTAATTCAGTCAACTCCCAACTAGAACATAAAATTTTAATGTTACCTCCCATCAGTACTTTCCACACCAGATAGCAAGGAGAGTGGGAGGAAAGAAATACTCAATTAATATAAATTAGTTAATAACAAATGTTAATTAGTTGCCACTGTTCTTAACTTTGATCATGAGGTCAAATTTGATCATCATTATCTCCTTTTTCTAGCATCCATTCCATGTTCAAACTACACTTTTCCAAACTTATGCAGGATAGAAATTTTTGTCTCATGAAATGACACAAATCTTCATTTCATAGCACTGGAGTCCTTGCTGATTTGCCTTTATTTGGTGGCCACACTATTTTACTGACTTTTTTTACAGGACATAGCACAAGTGCTAAAAGGTTCCACAATGCATCTCCAGGATTCCAGACCTTCTAGCCAGATTTTCCCTTGTTAATCAGAATTAATCACCCCCCCCCTGGGGTGCTTGGGTGGCTCAGTCAGTTAAGTCCCAGACTCTTGATTTTGGCTGAGGTCATGACCTCACGGTTCATGAGTTTGAACCCCACATGAGGCTCTGCGCTGACAGCATGGAGCCTGCTTGGGATTCTCTCTCTCTCCCTCTCTCTCTCTGCCCCTCTCCAGCTTGCACTCCCCTTGACCCCATCTCTCAAACTAAATAAGTAAACTTTAAAAAAAAAAATTTAATCACCCTAGCCAATAGAGTAAACTTCCTTGTTGCCAGTTCGGTCAATGGTATTACAAGCAAAAAATGGTAAGGGTGCATTTTTAAATGCATTTTCACAATTTAACAAAGACCCCTATATTTCTTGGCAGACCTATTTCTCCCTTGGAAAGCAAAACCTCCAAAGCCACTAAGGGAAGACAAACAAAATTAGTAAAGTACATCAAATGAAAAGAATACTGTAAATAGGATTATTAAGTAAAATAACGAGAAAGATTTCTCTCAATTCTACATCTTAGTTCCTGAACCTGCATATTCTGGCTTTGGGGAATACAGCACCATAGATTGGCTTCTATCTACTAGAAATTAGTTGTAAGTTATTAGGCCAGCACCACCATTTCAAACAATATTATCTACCAGCTAACTGGCACTGTAATGGAGACTACAGGAGGCCATTTTATCATCCTATCAGGCCAGCTGTTTATTGGTGAAGGAAACATTAATTCCATTGCCAGGAATCTACTATGATAATACCTTTGCTGTAAAATGAGTTTCTTCATCAAAGACAATGTAGTATTGACATTATGGCAATGAATAAGGCTTTGTATAAGGCCATGCGTGATGATACTGGTAGAAGCCTTGAGGGCAGGGGAAGAGGAAGCCATTTCTAGAATGCCTATTTGTGTTTATGTGGACAAACCATCATTCATCCATAATGTAAATAGTTCAGAGTAATCACCATGCCACCAGGCTGGAGTCAATATGAAATGGTGTCATATTAGGAGCTCAGCAATGCCCCTGGTATTGGATGACTGGACACTTAGTCATAGTGGCCAGATCAGGCTTGCTAAAGAGCAGTCCATTTTGTTGATAATGCATATTCACCATTCACGCCACCATGATTATTTTTAACATGGTCCATTAAGTAAGCACCAGGGTCGCTTGGAGAAGAGGTTTACAGACATCATTCCATGGGAGAAGTCATACACTTGACCCACCTGATTATTGAGCACCTTCTTGTCAGAGGATTTCTTCAGTGAATACAAATGTGGGTTGGAAGAGATTTGGCAAAAAAGGAGGGGTATGTTATAGGAGTCTGACTCCCCTGCTCATTCAATGTACTTGTGATTCCCATTCCTGTTCACGCTCAGTCTCATATATATAATTTCCATTACATATAACTTATAATGCTAACGTGCATGTACAAATTTAAGATTTGTTAACTCAGCACCCAGTTAGTATGAAAGTTCCAATCACACAGGTACCTGGTGTCGCATTCTCAAGGATTTTATTCCTGAGGTGTCTGGGTGGCTCAGTGAAGCATACAACTCTTCATTTCAGCTCAGGTCATGATATCACAGTTCATGAGTTCAAGCCCTGCATTGGGCTCTGTGCTGACAGCACAGATCCTGTTTGGGATTCTGCCTCACTCTCTCTCTGCCCCCCTCCTGATTGCTCTCTATCTTTCACTCAAAATAAATAAAAATAAAGTTTAAAAAAAAGTACTGTATTCCTTCCTGGGCCCAATGGCAAACCAGAAACTGCTTCTCAAATAAGAATATCAAGCAGAAGGGAGTGTGGTTTTGCTCCAAAATCCTAGGTGAGTAAACTGCAATTCTTTTTTAGGGGCAAGCCAGAAACTTCAAACCATCACTGTCAGCCACAGAGATTTCAAGTACCACAAAATCTACTGAGTCCAAATGCACCTACAAGGCAGAAAAGCTCATAGGACTGACTGGACCGGCTGCAATGTGCTCTTTCTGCATGGTGGGCAGTACAAGGTACAGTTGCTTGGCATTCTCTTTACAGGGGATTTTTTTTTAGTGTTTATTCATTTTTGAGAGACAGAGCATGAGTGGGGGAGGGTCAGAGAGAGAGGGAGACACAGAATCTGAAGCAAGCTGCAGGCTCTGAGCTGTCAGCAAAGAGCCCAACGCAGAGCTCAAACTCACAAGCCTGAGAAGTCAGACGCCCAGCTTAGTGAGCCACCCAGGTACCCCTAAAGAGGGATTTTCTTATACACTTCATTTTGTCATAGCTACTATATGAGTCAGGATCCTTGCAAGAAACAGAATTCTGCTTCAATGATCCACCACAGAGACTTTAGTGAAAGTATTATTTACTTGAAAGTAAGTAGGTTTGGGGGACTCAAAAAAGGATGCCCCAGTCTAAGAGACCAGTAACAGTGAAAAGCTGTTAACATCCCAAAGATCTGAATAGACAAGGGATATAAATAGCATTATTTAAGCCCAGAAAGAACTGGTGGTATAGAAAGTTGTTATCTGGTAGAATATACTCATACAGAATCAGGAAGGGAATAGGGAAGAAATGCCATGATTCTATTCCCTCTGTGTGCCCACTGACCTGCTGCCAGTACCTTGAATTAATGCAATTTGACTAAAAGCCAGCTGGTGGGGGAACCAAATGATAGAGTCTTAAGAGTTTGTGTCCTGTAACACAGAAAGCAGCAGCAAAGGTTAGAGAAGGAACCTCAGTAGAAGAAACAAAATAACCAACACATTTTTCCTTGTCTAATAGGAGTTTCTTCTTTAATTGTTAATTTTATTTCACTTATATATAACAGTGAAGATATGTCTAGTTTGAGTTGTGTTTTCTGAATGATCTCTGCTTTGAATAGTTTAATTTCCTTAACATGTTCCTATAATGTATTTCTCTTATATACACATATGTTTGTTTTCCATCATATTATGCATCTATGTATGAGTATGTGTCAGTTATGAGGATTATTACCAAAAAAAGACAATTTACTTTTAAATTTGTAAATATGCATAAAGTAGAAATGCACCAAATAAATGTTTGGTCAAATGCTGAAAGGATGAGTGTCACTCATAATTCACCTGAAGTTAACAGTACTATCATAGAATGAATCCGAACTTTTATCAAATTCTGTTGTGACTGGAATTTTGTTACTGAAATTTTAAAACATAATTTTAAAGCTTGATATTATAGTTCTGGACAATAATCTCTTAACACTGTCAGCTGCTAAATTGTTCCTGTGATCACCATCGCATAGGGAGATACTAATTTACCTACCTTCTCTATTATCATACTTACAGAGATGGTTCCACCAAATTATTAAATTTTATCCTTCTATATTAAAGATCTAAGGTACACATTTGACAGTTCTGGATCTTGAAAATGTGGTTGATGGTGATAACACAGCTTCACTGGGGCAATCCCACCAGCCAAAGTTTTGCACACTGACAATATTTTCAGAAGCAGAATTAGGATTGTTAACCTGATTTACATCTTTTTTTTTCTATATTTGCCTGCCCTAGTTGCTCCATAAAATCACTTGAGAATATGTCTATATGTCTTAGCTTTTAAAATGTGGCAATGGAAGAATGAAATTGGCTTTCAAGATAACTGTCTCTAACTTTTCAGCTACATCTCAACTTTCATCATGCACACTAATTTCAGCAACTTCCCCAGTTTAGGATGACAAGAAGGTCTTCTCAGCAGGTATCCCATAAGCAATGTGTGCATTCTAAGGGAATATCTTATTATTTCCTCAGAAAATTCTAGCAAACAACCTAATTTCTTTGCAAACAATCATTGGATATCAGTAAGTCTTGTTATACAAAGTATTGCTATTAAGGTTTGTTCCAGACATTTTAACATGCAATTGTTGCCGACTGATCTTGTATAGGTTCATGTTAAAACAGTTCCAAAATTGCAGGCACATCACATAGTATGTCTTTAGCTGAAGATTTTAAGATTTCACCTGGACAAATCAATTTTTGAAAGTAAATATTCATATATTTATTATAAATCTAAAGGATTTCACAATCAATGATCTCATTCAAGTTCAAGGATGCCAGAAATGATAGTGTATTGGGTTTGTCTAATTTGATCTCCCAAGTCTGAGGCTAAATCTGAAGGTAAATGGAGATTTGGGTCAATACAGTGAGATAAAGCCAAAAACTGTTGCATTCTTTGTGTGTGTGCACATGTGTGTGCATGCATGCATATATATATATATATATATATGTGTGTGTGTGTGTGTGTGTATGTATATATATATACATATATATATATGTGTGTATATATATATATGTGTGTGTGTGTGTGTGTGTGTGTATATATATATATATATAAATATATATATATATATGCATGTCTGTACTTACATGAGAAAGGAAATTTCCAGGGTCCTGGAAAAGCAGTAGCAAACACAGCCTGCTCAGAAATATGTGACCCTACATTAATATACTTGGAAATATTGGTTCATGAGCTAATTCTACATCTCAGAGAAAGAATACAGATTTCTAATAAACACCAAAGAATTAGATAAGATATTGTTGAAGGTTCACTGCTTATTATGAGTAAAATCTCAAAATTATGGCATTATGGATGGTCTCATGAGTATGTTAATTTCTTCCACTGGGTAGGAAAGGAGGTGCCTTCCTCTTTTGTGAATTTGGATCTTTGTTCAAAATTGGGATTTGGCACATTTCTGTAACTTAAGAGGAACCACAATCAACCAGAATCTAACCTTTCAATCCAGCCAAGAGTTTACTTCATCTACCCAATTAAAATGTAGCTCCTCTAAAATGCCTATTCTCTATAATTCCTCCAGAGGTAATATAATATATATAATTCCTCTATATAATACCTAATCTCTTCTGGTCTGCATTTTCTCCATATTGCCCAACTCCCACTCATCAGCTCTTGATTTACAGTGAAAGCCATTTTTAAGATTGTAGAATTAATTTTTGAATATGTATTTTCTAACTTTAGAGACTCATAAAATCCATCTTCACCTCTGTATTTCATTGCTTATTCATCTAGACCAGTGGTCAGAAAAAAGATGGAGCATATTTCACATATAACTCATTCACTGCCTCTTCTTTTTGTTCCCCAGTCAAGGCAACATAAGAAAACAACAGGACTGAAGGAAGAGGACAGATAATTGGAAAATATTATCTGTTATCCTCCTCTTGAAAAGGTAGTCTAATGTACTAAAGGAAGACTCTGTTTCTCAGGCTTTCATCTATAAATCATAACTACTCTTACTCTTTCAGTAACCAGAAGGAAAACCCCTTATTTATGTTGTTATGTTGTTTATCTTGGAAAGGAAAAGTACGAACTTTGTAATAACACCCAAGATAATATTCTCATAGTAATCTATGTGATCACATAGGATGAATTTTATAGTTGTAGATTCCTTAAAAGACTGGGCTACAACAACTACAGAATATTTGATGTAAGGAGTAAGAACCAGGTAACATGAGAAGCAGATAAAGTAACTAGAGATGTTTAGCTTCAAAGAAAGAACTAAAAATATTTGAAAGCTTGTCAGTAGATGACCACAAAGACAAGTTTTATACTGTCATAATGGGGAAAGAAAGAAATGATGGCTAGAAGTTTTAGGATTGCAAATTTGAACTACTATAAGGAATTAATGATAATAGTTAGATATTGATTGTGTTAAGGGGCCAAGGATAGAAATAGAAGAGTCATGGCAGTTTTGTTGTTAGAGATGCTGTAGAGGACATTTGGACTGAATGGGGAGTTAGACTAATTAGGCTTTATTGACCCTTTCAGTTCTGATGTTCTGTAATTGTTCAAAATTATACTGATATTTAAAGATCACAGTATTGGGGCGCCTGGGTGGCGCAGTCGGTTAAGCGTCCGACTTCAGCCAGGTCACGATCTCGCGGTCCGTGAGTTCGAGCCCCGCGTCGGGCTCTGGGCTGATGGCTCAGAGCCTGGAGCCTGTTTCCGATTCTGTGTCTCCCTCTCTCTCTGCCCCTCCCCCGTTCATGCTCTGTCTCTCTCTGTCTCAAAAATAAATAAACATTAAAAAAATTAAAAAAAAAAAAGATCACAGTATTATTTTCATATCGGTTGGGCTAACAGGAGTGAAGACAATGCCTGATGAACATGGTAAAGTGACACCAGATTCAGAGTTGGAAACTTGGGGCTTGAAATCCACTTCTATCACAGACTCTAGTAACATGGAATTAAAAAAAAAAAACTAACTTATCTAAATCTTAGCTCTCTTATCAAAAATAATGATTATTGTACTATCTATCTATCAAGGTCATAATGTGAGTTAAATTAGATGGTACCTATTCAATACAGCAAGCCTTAAAGGTAACCTAATGTGTGCAACACAGGGACAAGCAGAGACTGAAACATGAGAAAGAGGAAACTGGAGCCTAAACTTTCACCAGGGTTTCTGGCAAATTAAGAAATAGCTATAAATCAACATGGTAAATGCTATAATAGAGGTGAATTTAAAAGTATCCTATGAAAAAATAAAGTTGAAATCTCCCAGTTTGGCTTGGGAGATGAATTAGGAAAAAAATGCACAATAGAGGTGCCATAAATTTCATAAGATAAACAGAATGTAGGCAGTATGCAAAGGATATACCAGAGATACTCAACATGACCAAATGCACAGTAATCAACAAAAGTCTGCCCTAAGCTTCTTCCTCCCAAAAGATAATAAAATGTAAGTCGTACTTGGAGAACAGCAAATAGCAAAGGCTGGCTTGATTATATATTTGAAAATATTTTGTATGGTGCACAGCAGGTAGCAGGTATATAATACATGCTCTTTTAAAATCAGAGTGTTTGACTCCAGGTTCTGGTCATAACAAAATAATAGACTTGAGGCTGATTCTCTTACAATAAACAACTACAAAACTAGAAAAAATATATTATCTAACAGTTTCTAAGCATTGTACCCAACAAGCATTATAGAGCTGTGATCCTTAAAGTGAGCCCAATATTTAAGGTTGGACGTCTATATACATCTACTTTTAAAAGTGCAGGGAAGGAAGGAGAAACCCAAACAGATAGTAGTAATTTTTCTGGACAGAGGAACAGATTGTAGGATGAAGCTAAGATGGCTAGACTTTATGAGGAAGGTCCCAAAGAGGGAAAGTTGCAATAAGAAGGAGATCCAACATCCTACATATGAATCTTCTTCAAATTTTGACTGAATGCTCAATTGTACATATACAATGTGAGATTTCACATGGCCAGATTGAAAACAGTTACTGAGCACCAATGAGCTGAATGGAGATTCCACTGATTGTATAATGTTGGAAGGCATTACAGTTTCAACTAACCAAATTATAGAAGACCTCACTCAGCATGCCCAAATATTTTAATAAGAACTCAGACCAGTAATGCCTCTGAATTAGGGATAATCTAGCCTCATCAGAAGTAATGTTCTAAAAGCAACCATAAAAAGCTTAAAACCAAGCAACAATGAATCAAACTGACCTGACAAGAAATTAACTGCCTGCTCAGAACAAAATTCAACACAATTTTATAGAAGACAAAAATCTAACTTCTCAAGTTGGTATGGGAAATAAAAAGCATAAAAATAAAATAATTATTTAAAATGCAACAAAAAAGCAGGAAACTGTGACACAGAACAAACAAGGATTAGAAAAAGACCTACAGATAACCAGGAGGTTGTTAAAAGCAGAAAAGCACATACTAGATATTAAAACATATCAAATATTTAAAGGAAAAGATGGAAGAGAAAGAGGATATAGGGAATATCAGCAGAGAAATAAAAAATTTCACATCTTAAATGTAGCTGGCATGGAAGACACAGAACATAAAAGGGAATGATGATAAAGAATGTTGTTAACCTTACATGAGAACAAATTTAAGCCAGATGACACCTGGAAAAATATTTTAAGTACTGAAAAGAAATAAAAAATCATTCCAGAATTATAAAACCAGTGAAAATAACCTTCAAATGCAAAGGCAAAATGAACAATTTCGTAGTAAAAGATGAGAGAATTTGTTACCAATAGAACAGCACTAGAAGAAATGTTCAAAGGAGGTCTTTGAGGCAGAAGGGTGGTGATACAAAATGTAAAGTCAAATCTACTGAAGACATAGAACGCCAGAAATGGGCAAAGTGTGGATAAATAAAAAAATATTTTGTTTCATAATTTAAAAAAACAAATCACAAATAAAAATAATAATATATTGTGGAGCATATAACATATGTGTAAGTAAAATATATGAGAGATGGTTCATAAGTGGCAGTAAGGGATAAATGGAAACAACCACACTGGCACATAGGTTGGTGTATATCAACATTAACCTTGCCCTCTTGGGTGTGTTAGTACCCCTGAGTTTATATCTCTACATGTGGTCACATAAAAATATGAGAAAATCCTAGAAAAGTGTTTATCAGTTTCAAATACTTATCTATATAAATAATATATAATGAGGATTGTTTTTCAGTATCTATACAGCAATGTCACCAAGTTTATAAACTGGAGAATCTAGAAATTATGAGAATGACAGTAGTTCTTTAAGTTATATCAATCACATTTATTATGTTTTTATCTTTCTGAATAACTGCAAGTGTATATGTGCTTATACCTACCAAAATAAAAGCAGGACCACAATTGGTAGCTAATGTTTCTAGGTAGGTAATCTAAATTCAATAGGACTGCTTAAATAAATAAATTGAGCATTAATCTAAGAAAAAATGACTATGAAATGTTATCAAGCCCAGCAGTAATGAAGATAATAGTATCTCTGTTCCCAAAACCAAAAATTAAAAAGGAGTCAAATGCCCCAAAGTGAGATAATTTAAAAATAAAAATGATATAACCAAAAAACTGAAAAGTACTTATAAATACTAGAGCAATGGAAAGTAACGAGCTATTAATACAGACAACAAGAGAGAATCTGCAAAATACTCTGACAAACACACACACACAAAGTACATACCCTATGATAATAGTATCATATAAAGTTTAGAAAGGGCAAAATCAATCAACTGACTAATGGGCAAAGTGACAGAAATCAGAACAATGCTTGAGGGATGATGGGAATTGGTTAGAATGTGGCATGAGACATTTCTGAGGTAATGAAGATGTTCTTTATCTCGACTAGGGCATGGGTTACTCATATCTATGCTTTTGTCAAAAGTCATTGAACAATGGTTTTTGTATTTCCCTGTACCTAAAGTGTAGCACAATTAAAAAGAAGGGGGGAAAACAGTATCTAAAAACCTAGGAAAGTAAAACTTGACAGGTTAGTCTCAAAAAACAATGATTTCTTAAATTCTTCTTCCTCTCTTATATGAGATTGAGCCGCATGTCAGGATCTGTCCGTGTCAGGCTCTGAGTTAGGCATGGAGCCTGCTTAAGATTCTCTCTCTCCTTCTTCCTCAGCCCGCTGCCTCCTCTCCCTCTCCCTCTCCCTCCCCCTCCCCTCCTCTCTCTCTCTCACTCAAAAAAGAAAACAAAAGCCCACTTCCTAATTACTGGAAGCTGTGAATATGAAAAAAGCTGTAATCAAGGGTAGCTGTAATTAAGTTTATTAAGGTTAGCTGTAATTAAGGCTACAAACCTTAAGACAGGAATAGTACCCTCGATTACCCAGATGGGCCCAATCTAATCACATAATTAGAATCTGAGAACTTTCTCCAACTGGAACAAAAGAAATATGGCAGAAGGAGAAATTGGAGCTTCCAGGTGAGAAGGATTCAATGTGCCATAGCTGACTCTGAGAAGTAGGAGTTCACATGGGACAGGGGTGGGGCTTCTTGGAACTAAAAGCTGCCTCCAGCAGATGCCAGCAAGGAATCAGCAATCTACAACTGCACAAGAAAGTAAGAAAACCCTGTAAACAACCTGAATGAACTTAGAAGCAGGTTTTTCCCCAAAGCTTTCCAATAAAAACCCCTCTGGCTGACACCTTGATTTGGATTCTGTGAGACCTCTATCCTAGGGAATTGTGAAGTAATAATTTATGTTGCTCAAGCCATTAAGTTTGCTGTAATGTGTTATGGAGGCAATAGAAAACTAGACAAGATTTCCGATTGAGATTAGAACATAAAGGGATAGTGATTTTCAGGAAGGTTAAAAAATACCTCACAATATTGTGAAAACATGGAATATCTGGGGGGAAAGATGATATTGATAACATCTCTGACCCTTATATTTAATTTATATGAAATTCTGCTATACTATGTCTATTAGCCATCCCTCTCCTTTTTGTTTTCCAAGAGCTTCTCACTGCTTGTATTAAAATCCTCTCCAGGTATAAATTTTATTCTCAGTAAAACCTTGAGAATGTGGGTACACTTGGCATTTTAACTTCATTTTTATGTAGGATTTTTTTTAACTCTAAATTCTTCTTTTGATTATGCTTGTAATTCAGGGGAGCTGGTAGGGGAGGGAATGATGGAAAATATAGATATATTGTTTGGAAACTGAACCAAAATCTTCGAATATAGCCTCAGGTCCTGTTTGTTAACCTCAAATCAATTTGGGAGAATCTGTATCACAAACTGGCATCAGAGACTGATACCTCAGGTTCCATTCTTGTTATTCTTCTCACCCCTCCCAGAAAATCATTACATCTAATTAAAAATTGAGCTTTCCCATTTTTCATCCTTGTCACCATTTTCAGAGACACTTTTATTGGCCATTGTTATCTAAAGCCATACAATGTCTTTTCTTGCCTATGAAGGGTACTTTCTCTTGCTGGAGAGAAGTGAAAGATTAGAAATTGAACCATATGCAATCTTGTCTAGTATAGTCACCAAGGAGGTAACTTTCCGCCACTACTTGAGACTAAAGTTTTGTGGTTTTTGTTTTTTACAACCGAATCTGATCTCAAAATCTCTCAGTAAATGAAAAATACAAATCTAACTGAAAAAGGAACTGTTCCTTGAGTTATTATTCAAGAAACACTAACTTAAATAAGACATCTTCAAATTCTTTAATGTAGAAACACTTTGTTGCTGTGGTTAAAACATTAAATAGTGGCTTATTCACTCCATGCTTACAAGCCCCAATGGACAGGTCTGCTATTTATCATTTTTTAAAAAGGGTAACAACTATAGAAGGATACTTGAATTTATTGGTTTTAATTATATGGTTTGTTCTAAACTGATGTAATTTAAGCACAATCAATTAAAAAGATAAATCACATAATACTGACTTGCCTATCCACATAAGGATTTTTATATTCTATTGTAAATAAGTCTGATATAATATAGAGAAAACCATGAAGTCTCTAATGTTATGTTTTTTTTTTCTTTTAAAGCAAAGGTTTTAACACATTTGCCCTTAAATCTTAATTCTTAATTCAGATATTAGTTGCTTTCTGTTAGTAATTATTTTTCAGATATGGTTGTTTTATTTTTTTAATCAAACTTAATGATGAACAGTAAATTGTCTCACTTATAAGGTTGAGTTCCTTTTTCAGATATCTGAGAATCTGTCAAATTTGATTATCTGATACTAATTATAGTAATCATTTGAAAAACAGTTTTTGTTCATTAAAATTTTATATTTTTTTAACTTAAGTTTATTGATTTATTTTGAAAGACAGATCAAGGGAGGGGCAGAGAGAGAGAGGAAGAGAGAAAATCTGAAGAAGACTCCAACACATGGCTCAATCTCACAAACCCTGAGACTGTGACTTGAGCCAACATCAAGAGTCAGATGCTTAACCAACTGAGCCACCCAGGCAACCCTGTTCATTAACATTTTAAACAAATGCTTGCATGATTTCATAACAATTGAAAAACTGAGGCTTATATTTTATCCCACAAATATTAGGAAGTATTCAAGTTCATTTCAGATGAATTTACAGGCATTTTTGTTACTTATGTAAATAACTTTTACAGTTCATGGAGAACAGGTTTAGAAAGTAAAATTAAAATGTTTTCATCCCCTTGTTTCTCCTTTCCAACAAGTAAAAAACACATTGACATTCAGCAATATGAATTTCTGAAATTGTATGTACCATAATAACAATTTAACTGAATACTGAGTTTAGATCAGGAATCAGAGTTTAATAATCCTCTTGGTTACTACTTCCTCCTATGATAAGTAACCAAAGACCTCCTTCCTTTCACTATGTTTGAAGTATGAAACTGTTCTGAAACATAACTGGGTCAACTTCAAAAGAAGAAACTCTATCATTGATGTCTATGTAACACATGACTATAGCAATTAAAAACACATAGAAGCACTGCAAAAAAATTTTTTTTTAGTTCTACATCACAGAACTGAATACTACACTATACATACCATGTAGCATATTAGCTCTTTGGTATCAAGTCGAAGAAAGTTCAAGAGAAGAAAAAGAAAATAAAATTGGTATTTATTAAGTGCATGCTGTGGACTAGGCATGGGATTTTCTGTACGTGGCATTTTTTCACACAAGAACTTTATATATTGAAAATGACCCCCATTTTACAGGCAAGAAAGTTGAGACGCAGACAAGTAAAGTAATTCATCCAAGGTCACATAGGTGGAGTTTCTACCCTTATTTGCCAATTATCTGGCTTTCTGCAAGAAGAAGAACAAGCTATAGAAGAGAAACAGTAAAACAAACAAACAAACAAACAGTGAAGCAAGAAATCTCCAAACTCTGTAGTCAGTGGCATATAGCTATTTTTCTGGAACTAACAACAAAAGAATGGAGCCCTCTCCAAATATCTCTTACCAGCTCTTTGGAGTAAGTTACAGAGAAACACAGAAATAAGGTCTCATCTGGCTATTAAATGCTAAGTGGATATAACTGTAAAATCTCTAGGTCTTGTGTGCAGGCCCTCATCTAGGGTGAAGCAGGCGAGAAGCTTGTCTCAGGTGCAAAACGTAAGAGGTGCCAAAAAAACCTCAGTAACCTAGTTAAATAGTATTATAATGCAGTATTTCGTTAAGTCAAAATTAACGCAAAAAATCCATGATGAGCAACATGTCAACATTTTAAATAAAGGTAGAATCAGTATTACTGATTTTTCCTTTTGCTTCAGGATCCCATATGATTTGCCAAGGCATGGTTACTGATCCTGCCAGACAACTAAAACTACCTCCTAGAGATGAAAAATGCTGAGTCAAAGAATTTATGCATTACAAGTTCAGATAATTATATTTAATGACTGTACTTTTTACATTTTAACACATTTGAAACTATAACGTATCTTCTAGAGGATCCTATATCATCATCACTGAGGTGAGGCAGCAATATTATATGGTTGTCACTGCTTATGCACGTAAATTTGGTTGTAGTTCTTGGTGGCATGACTAGACAAACACAACCTGCTTAGTTTTCTGACAACGAGATACTTGTTATTTGCTGTTTGTTATCTGCAAGCCTTCCACTAGAACAAGATCAAACAAGGACTAGAACCAAAACTTGCAGAATGGCATGAAAGAAAGTCCTGATGACAGGACCGGAGCGCCGTTTATGAGAAATGATTAATTGCCATGATGGTAGTAGGGTGAGTAATGATGAGTGGATGAAGAGAAACAAAGATGACTCTGACTCAAAAAGTATTTAGAATTTTTAGATTGTTAGATTTAGATTGTTTAGAAGTTCAAGGGAAACTTTTAAATGTACCTTCTTTTTAATATATGCACAGTAATATATAATTTAAAAACATATAATTAGGCAAATTTAAAGAATGTAAAACAAAAACCCAATGTGATAAGAAAGTATTATATCATAGCTAATTGCTAGTATTGTAGTCTTTGTTCTTGGTACATAAAATATAAGTTTGTCTTATAACTAATGACATCAATAAAATAGAGTATTGCCAAAATGCACTACAAATAAGATTTTCCTGTTAGTACTTTGCAGATAGTTTCTACTAATCTATACCATGGCATTAACTTCGCTTATGATTGCTCTCATAGTTCAAAGTAGTGTTTTCTTAATATATTCAAATATACTCTTCCTATAAGTACTTTTTTTTATTATTTACACAGTCTCCTGTTTCCTACATTATTAAAATATTATTCTATATTTTCTTTTTATACATTAAAAATTGTTATATTAGTCTTTCACATATATCTAGGATTTATTTTGGTATATTCTTAGTGTAGGCTTCTAAATCACTGTCTTTGTCAGTATAATTAATAAGGTCATGAAGTTTTAAAATTTCTTCAGAATCTATAGTTATAGTACCTTTTTCAATTTTAAAGATTTTCTTCTAATTTTTCCTTGAATTTGCTAAAAGGTTATATATTGGTCTTTTCAAGTATCCTATTTTGCAAATTTTGATAAACTCTTCCTATTTCTACACATAATATACATATATGTATTTAATATACATATATATTTCATTGTAGATCTAAAGCTACAACAAGTTAGGGACAAGGGTGAGAGAATAATATGTGTTAAACATTATGCACTGTTTGCTTGACAAAGTAAAAATAATTTATCAAAAACAAGAAGAGTGGCACCTGGGTGGTTCAGTCAGTTGAGTGTCTGACTCTTGATTTCAACTGAGTTATGATCCCAGGGTTGTGAAATTGAGCCCCATGCAGGTTCCAGGCTAAGCATGGAGACTGTTTAAGATTTTCTTTTTCTTTTCTTTTCTTTTCTTTTCTTTTCTTTTCTTTTCTTTTCTTTTCTTTTCTTTTCTTTCTTTCTTTTCTTACTCTCTTTCTTTTCTTTCTCTCTTTATCTCTCCCCCTCCCTCCCTCCCTCCTTCCCTTCCTCCCTCTCTCTCTCTCTCTCTCTCTCTTCCTCTGCCCTCTCCCAGGCTTGCATGCTCTCTGTCCCTAATAGAAAAATAAAAAATAACTAAAAATAAGAAGAGAAGGAAAGGGAATAAGCTCATCTTTAAACTGTGTATCCAAGGTGCCTCTCTTGACTCGCCTGAAAAATCTAATAAATATGCAAAGCTGATCATTATTCATTAGGGAATTTCAAATTCAACTGTAAGGAGATACCACTGTACATACACCAGATTCTCCAACATTAAAAATACTAACAGTAACAATTATTGATGAAGATATACAACGAGAATTCTCATACCCTGCTAGAGAGAAAATGAGTGGGTAAAGCTATCCGTTTACAAATTTACACTGTAATACATATGCAAGAATGTTCACAGCAGCATTACTTGTAAAAAGAGAAAAAGGGGAATGAATATAAAAGTG
Source organism: Lynx rufus (assembly GCF_022079265.1). Lineage (NCBI taxonomy): Eukaryota > Metazoa > Chordata > Mammalia > Carnivora > Felidae > Lynx > Lynx rufus. The sequence continues at coordinate 28,176,573 of NW_025814827.1, read as the reverse complement.
GTATATTGAACATTACACAGCAGTGAAAATGAACAAATTAGAACTATATGTACCAACATCAATCTCACATGCATAATGTTAAACAAATGAAAAGAATGTCCATTAGTTTCCTGTGTCTATTCTAACAAATTACCACAAATTTAGTGACCTGAAACAACAGAAATGTATTCTCTCACAATTCAAGATGCCGGAGGTCCAACGTCAGTTTCCTTAGCCCAGTTTCAGAGCTGCACTATCTTTGGAGACTCCTGGAGATAATCTGTTCACTGACTTTCCCAGACTCAAACTGTATTCCTTGGCTCATGGACCCTTATTCCATTTTCCAAACTGCAGCATCACACCTTCAGATCTCTTTGCTTCCACTGTCCCTTTGCCTTCTGCCTTCTCTTTGATAAAGACACGTGATGACATATAGGGCCCCACCGCATAAACCCAGGATAATCTCATTTCAAAATTATTAACTTAATCACATCTGCCAATACTTTTTTCAAATGAGGTAACACTTACAGGGATTAAGATTTGGACATATCTTTGCAGACCATTATCAGCCTACCACTGAGTGGGTATGTAAATGTCAAAAGAAAAGTATATTACAAATAGTGCATGTCTTTGAAGACAAAGAAAGAGGTGGTGATCTATTTTGCAGAAAATATTTCTTCAACTAAGTGGCAGTTGCTGAAGTGTTTGTTTTGTGATAATTCCTTGAGCTATATAAATTTCATGTACCTTTATGTTTTGGCCTTATATATACTTATATACATATATGTGTGAATAACACATAGATACAAACGCAATTAAAATCTGACAAGGAAATTATAAGGACTCAATCACCAACTGTTTTCCTATTTTTTTCTTAAAAGTATGATCTTTTAGGAAATATAGGAGTAAGTAAATGTAGTACTTTTACTTACAATAGCATAATCTCTTTTATTATAAAATTATTTTTATTATCTACTCTGCACTCTCTCTATATCCATCTTCCATCTATATACATATATACCAATCTGTTCAGACTTCCTGGATGTATGAAATTTGAAACACATGTAACTTTTTTATGGCTTTTACAATAAAAGTACATGCTTACTATTTTTAAATAATAATACCAAAAAGTACAAAGAAGAAACAAAAAAATCACCCAAAATGAATTTTGCCAACTCAACACTAGTTCTTTCTGGCAATTGTGGGTAACTTGTTTCTCCTATGTACATTTTTGATATTGTTCAAAATTTTTTAAATAATAATCATGTAGTTAGTATTCAGAAGTAACTACAAAAATCACTTAGATGAAACATATGCACACATTATGATGAAAATAACAAAAAGAGGAATAGCTGTAGTAACTTATTTAGTACCTACCATATATTATGCATCACTGTGTATCCACATTTACTTTCTAATTATGACAATAATCTTACAAGAAAAGCATATAAAACAGAGTATCTCATCTATTTTTAGATTGGTAAATAGTGCTTTGTGAGTTCAAGTAGCATAACCAACAAGTATTGTTGGAACATATTCCCAAATATAAAAGAAAAAAAAATCTTACATGCTCCACTACCACCTAAAATGATTCAAATTCAGTTGTGAATGAATCAGATTGGTGTATTGGCATTTCATAGGTGCAGACTATTCAGTGAACTCATCATAAATTAGCTACATGTTTGTGTTCTTCCCAAATCTTGCTCTCCTTCTTCATCCTCCATTACCTAACTCCTCCCTCAAAATACATAATACGCACAAATAGTTCCTTGAGTGTTGAGGTCATAACTTACACATATTTTAATACCATACTCTGGCACAGTATCTTGTACTATAGAGTCATTCCCAAAATGCTTATTGTGAATGAACTAGTAATCAGATTTTAGTATAAAGCTATAACCATCAACTCCGCTGTCATCCACTCAGCAAGACTTAGGACCTCCACTAAAGCTGTGCCATTTTACTTGTGCAAAAGCACTGTGACCAAAATGAGAGCTTACGTTATTGAGCAGCAGTAATCCCTTCCCACTTCCCATACAACCCAATGCAACCCAATACAGCCCAATCTATAATTGTCACATAGAAAGGTCACAAGATAGCAGTTATAAGAGCTCTCACCGCTATAGTCTTCCATAAGTGATGCCAACTGAAATTGAGAAACAGAGGCCAAATAATCATCAAAGAAAATCATGTAAGAGTCTGACCACATTATCTCCTTCAAGGCTTTAGATCTGAGAATATCATAGAGAAAAGCAATTCATAGGTAATCACATGCCTAATGCACAAATCAACACGCTAGTCTAATGCTTGACTTTACTAGATCAGTGTTTTATAAATGCAGGCAAAACAATCTAAAGCCAAAGTGGCCTCTTACCAGGGAAAGTGCATTATAAGCATGTATTTCCACAAAATTCCAAATAGTACTGATTATTTAAGTCAGTATGCACAGCCACAATGCTCAACCTGTGAGGGGAACGTCATAAATCCCATGAACTCAAAATTTAATATCCCTAGTTGTCCCAATGTAAGTAACCGTCAGTGAAAGAGCATGCAACCCTTTCTCTGGAGAATCTCTAAGACTATCTTTTACTGAATTTTTTAAACAGTACATAGAAAGAGTCCAACACACACACACACACACACACACACACACACACACACACAGTAAAGACAAGAATTTCTAAAATGTAATTTGAAAGTCATTAAAATGATAGCACCAAACAATAGTTTTTCACAATTAGAATATTCTCTCAAGTTTATATCTTCTCACTACTGTATTTTTTTTAATTTCTAGACAAATTTGTGGAATTCTTATTTGTAAATACTAATATCTAGAAAAACTTTGCTCAATGGACTGCCATACAATCAGAAATGTAATTCTAAGATGTAAATAGTCTTCAGGACTCAATTATATTTTTATTCTCTGTTGAACTACTAAAAATTGTACATTTTATTTTTATTTGAATGAAATTGAAGAAAATTAATTTTTTTTAAATTTTTTTAGCGTTTATTTATTTTTGAGACAGAGAGAGACAGAGCATGAACAGGGGAGGGTCAGAGAGAGAGGGAGACACAGAACCTGAAACAGGCTCCCGGCTCTGTGCTGTCGACGCGGGGCTCGAACTCACAGACCGCGAGATCATGACCTGAGCCAAAGTTGGCCGCCCAACCGACTGAGCCACCCAGGCACCCCTGAAGAAAATTAATTTTTAAGAAACGACACTTTTCAGCATTTTACTCCTACTAAATAACTAGTTCATCTTTGCAAAGCAAACTGCCCAACATTCTCAAAGAACAACTGTTTCATTATGACAAATAGGCAAATGATAACAGATATGCTTTCTTTGCCTCCGGTATACAGCAAAGAGAGAGACCAACTTGATGGACAGGAGAGAAAGATGATTTGTTCTAGAAGACAGACATGTAAGGTCAGGCATGAATTTTAGATAGGGGAACAGCTTCTCTTGTGAAAAGAGAAACAACTTGGTGATATGTAATGCACTTTCAATGTCAGAAAAAATAAAGCATTATGTCTCAACTTCAAAGTATCAAGTACTATACTATAGTTAAAACAATGGATGTGGATTTTTGGGGGAACCAAGGCCCAAGAACAAGACTTGGCTGCACTTCTTCTAGGTGTTTGCTCTGTGTGTTAATCAAATGAAGGCTCTATTCTATTTGGAGAATCATTGCAAGAACTTTAATAATCTGCTTCATTCTTGCCTTTCATCAGTTTCTTTCTTTCCTAGGAACTGGATTGATTGATTTTGATTTTGATTTTGATTTGTAAGAATTTCAAAAAAGATCTTTGGTACTAAATGAAGGTACCCAATTTTTCAGGTACTGGAAATATTTTGTGAAGATGCATCCTTTCCACTGAGTTACTGAAGAAGTTAATTGGCCTCTCAAGTAATAGGTTTGGTTTAGAGGACTGATGCCAGGTTACAAAGTGTTGGCTAACTCAGATCTATATCTTTCAAGCTGAATGAACAGTCTCTGTTCAGCTTCCAAACACTCCTTATGGTTAATACTTGATAGAGCACAATAATTTCACCCAGAAAGGGAAGTTCAATACATGTACTCATAACTCCTAATTGAATAGCCAATTTCGAGTTAAAATTTAGTTTATATGTCTCTAGTAATTTATATGTTTGGGGGAATTCTAGGTTCACTAGATTTTGTACTCTGGGCACTTGCATAAAATGTGCTGCCAGAACATGCATGATTGATTTGGTTTCGTTGCTGATACTTGCAAAATCTTGATTTCCCCTGACTTTCCATATGGCAAGCTAGTAGAGAAATATAATAGTGACAATATCATAGCACTTTTCTCTGAGGAGCTCAAAGTATTTTCCAACATTAATCCTCACAGCATTCCTATGAAGTCAGCTAGCAGAGAGACTACTTCTATTTTAGAGGAGGTATGAAAGTCTTCCATGGATACATTATTTATCCAGAGTTTTGTAGGTTATCAATGGAAAAGCAGGATGAGAATTAGATTTCTCATATCTTGGATAACCTTATAATTTATTGTTCAAACTATGGCACTATGAAAGTGAAAAGGGCATTATTAATAATTACGCCAAGACAACAGTCATAAGCTGAGACATACAGACACACTACTGATAGCCCAGTGAATGGAATGATGACAAAGCCACAATGCCTACTAGAAAGTACTTGGGTTAAGACAGGAATATTGAACTTATTGATAAAAATAAAATGTGTGAGAACATAAAAATTCACAGGACTTGCTTCATTACTTCATTACAATAAAATTCTATGATGAGTAGTTGCTGCATTTACTTTCAGTCTTGTACCATACATTTTTTAGAAAATAGTTGAAATTATACTTTATATGTAATTTAGTATTCAGAGTTTTTAATTTGACAATCAAAATAATTTTCTAATTTACTAAAAATGCCTTATAAACTTCAAAAATTATCAAGTTCAAATATATGAATACACTATAATCAACATAACCATAACCTCATTATTGTTTTTAACTTTTTAGATTTGCGAATAGTACTCCAATGAGAGTTTTACCATACCTTTTTTAATACATCTTTGATAATTTCATTAGGATATATTTCTTTGATTTTCTTTAATTATATTGTGAGTCTCACTTATATATCTAATTCTTTATGCTTTTATTGGTACTTGTTTGGGTGTTAGGTTGAAAGAAAAAAATCAGATGTTCTGTCACTGTTACTAAAAAAATTCTGTGGCACAAAAACAGACACCCAGATGAATGGAACAGAATAGAGGACCTGAAATGGACCCACAAATGTAGGGCCAACTAATCTTTGACAAAGCAGGAAAGAATATCCAATGGAATAAAGACAGTCTCTTCAGCAAGTGGTGCTGGGAAAACTGAACAGCGACATGCAGAAGAATGAACCTGGACCATGTTCTTACACCATACACAAAAATAAACCCAAATGAATGAAAGACCTAAATGCAAGACAGGAAGCCATCAAAATCCTCGAGGAGAAAGCAGCCAAAAACCTCTTTAACCTCAGCCACAGCAACTTCTTTTTCCACACATCTCTGGAGGCAAAAATAGAACTACTGGGACCTCACCAAAATAAAAAGTTTCTTCACAATGAAGGGAACAATCAGCAAAACTAAAAGGCAACTGATGGAATGGGAGAAGACATTTGCAAATGACATATCAGATAAAGGGTTAGTATCCAAAATCTATAGAGAACTTATCAAACTCAACACCCAAAAAACAAATAATCCAGTGAAGAAATGGGCAAAAGACATGAATAGACACTTCTTCAAAGAAGTTGGACATCCAGATGGCCAACCAACACATGAAAAAATGCTCAACACCACTCATCATCTGGGAAATACAAATCAAAACCACAATGAAATACCACCTCACACCTGTCAGAGTGGCTAACATTAACAACTCAGGCAACAACACATATTGGCGAGGATACAGAGAAAGAGGATCTCTTTTGCACTGCTGGTAAGAATCCAAACTGGTGCAGCCACTCTGGAAAACAGTATGGAGGTTCCTCAAAAAATTAAAAATAGAATTACCCTATGAACCAGCAATTACATTACTAGGTATTTATTTAGGGATACAGGTATACCGTTTCGAAGGGGCACATGCAACACATGCACCCCAATATTATAGCAGCACTATCAACGGTAGCCAAAGCATGGAAAGAGCCTAAATGTCCATCAATGGATGAATGCATAAAGAAGATGTGGTGTATATATAAAACATAGTATTACTTGGCAACCAAAAAGAATGAACTCTTGTCATTTGCATCTATGTGGAATGGAACTGGAGGGTACTATGCTAAGTGAAATTAGTCAGAGAAAGACAAATATCACTGACTTCACTCACATGAGGATTTTAAGAGAAAAAACAGATGAACGTAAGCGAAGGGAAGCAAAAATAATATAAAAACAGGGAGGAGGACAAAACATAAGAGACTCTTAAATATACAGAACAGAGGGTTGCTGGAGGGGTTGTGGGAATGGAGATGGGCTAAATGAATAAGGGGCATTAAGGAATCTATTCCTGAAATCATTGTTGCACCATATGTTAACTAGCTTGGATGTAAATTAAAAAATAAATACATTATTAATAAGGAATGTGCTGTTCACATTACCCCCCCAAAAAAATTCTGTGATTAGATTTATCAATATTTCATTTTTATTTTTTCAGTTTTATATTATATCAATACATTTTTAATTAATAAAGTCATTTTTATTTTACTTTTCAAAGGGATTCTTTCACATTCTAATTTGAGGTTTTTGGTATGAATTATTTTCTTTGATATTGATTCTCTTCTTTATTCATTTCAAGCATTTAATACTATGTACAAAATTCTGAGCAGAGCTATGATCTTATCCCCCAAATCCTGATGCAAAGTGTTAGAAATTTCCTAAATTACCTCTATTCTTTTTTGAACTTCCCGTTTGAAGATCTCACCCGGTCAATGGTCTTACATAGTGCTCTCACTTTTTTGATTTTCTAGATTACCTATAATTTTTAAGTTCTTAACTCTGAATTTATTGATATTTGGCATGATTATATTAGTCCTTAATCTTGAGATGTTTTTAGTTTTTCTTACCTAAATTGTGGATACTTATTTCCAGTTTGGGAATATTTTGTTATAAATAAAGAATACCATATGGGGTGTTTGGGTGGCTCAGTCAGCTGAGCATCCGACTTCTGCTCAGGTCATGGGTTTGAGCCCCATGTTGGGCTCTGCCCCAAAAGCTCAGAGCCTGGAGCCTGCTTCAGATTCTGTGTGTGTCTCTCTCTCTGCCCCTCCCCTGCTGGCACTCTCTTTCTCTCAAAAATAAATAAACTTAAAAAAAAAGATGAATACTATACAATTTGAATTTTTCTATGTAATTGTTATTTCAGGGATATTTACTGATATATGTATAAGAAAGATAATATGGGTAAATTTGTGCACATTCAGTTTGTAAAGATTTTAGTCTTGAATTCTACTCTGAAATTAATATAGCTCATCTGATTTGATTCTTCTTTCCATTAAATGGGTATGTCTTTGTCCATCTTTAGCTCCTTACCTCCTGATGAATACTTGTCTTATTTCACTGGATTTTAAGATTATTTTCATAAGCATCATAGGGCAAGAGATTGCTTTTTACTAATTCATTCTGGTATTCTTTGCCTTCTGGTATGGTAATAAAACCATTTATAATTGTCATCTTCCCTAATATTTGCTTGGATTTTATCATGTTTTCTATGCTTTGGGATGTTTTATATTGTACCTGAATTTTACCTTGTGTTATGTTCTTGCAATCGAGTGAGAAAGTCTTTACATATTTTTAATGGCCTCAATTTTATAAAAAACTCCCTGGGGCAGGGGCGCCTGGGTGGCGCAGTCGGTTAAGCGTCCGACTTCAGCCAGGTCACGATCTCGCGGTCCATGAGTTCGAGCCCCGCGTCAGGCTCTGGGCTGATGGCTCGGAGCCTGGAGCCTGTTTCCGATTCTGTGTCTCCCTCTCTCTCTGCCCCTCCCCCGTTCATGCTCTGTCTCTCTCTGTCCCAAAAATAAATAAACGTTGAAAAAAAAAATTAAAAAAAAAAAAACTCCCTGGGGCAAATATCAGAGAATGATCATTCAATCTGGTCACACTATAGGATTGGTGGGAGGAATTGAGCCAGCCAAGTCTGTGACGGTATCTTAATTCCACTGTTTACTAGCTAGAACAGTGGCTTCTTCAATGGGATGGATGGATGTACTCCAGGGATAGAAAAGATTATCTAATTGGGTGCTGAAAAAATATTGTAAAAATTTTATTTACATTTACTTTTAAATCTAAAAATTGGGAAGGAGAATAGGCTTTCCTAACATTACCATATATAATCACACCATTGTCCCCAATTAGTTGATACATCGAAAATTTTTGTTTTATCCACAGCAACTAACCAATCCTGAGGACGATGGGAGTTCTACCTTGCAAAGGGGAGGGCAATAGTTTCTTTTTTTTATTTGTTATCTTTCAGCACATCATGATCTATTGCAACTGATGTGTACTCATTTAAATAGTTGTAACTAACCAACTTTGATAACATAATCAAGTAAATTAAGATTTTTGAAAAGATATTTAACATAATTTTAGTTACGCAAAAAGAAGAAAAAAAGGGCAAAACTGTTGTTTGCCCTCCTTTTCAAATAAGCCAAGTCTTTGTCAGCCTTATTTCTAGGGTCAACACTGACAATCTAAACCTATCTGACAAAAGTTAGCCAAAATTATTTTAATTATCAAGAAAATCTTGGGGCGCCTGGGTGGCACAGTCGGTTAAGCGTCCGACTTCAGCCAGGTCACGATCTCACGGTCTGTGAGTTCGAGCCCCGCATCAGGCTCTGGGCTGATGGCTCAGAGCCTGGAGCCTGTTTCCGATTCTGTGTCTCCCTCTCTCTCTGCCCCTCCCCCGTTCATGCTCTGTCTCTGTCCCAAAAATAAATAAAAACGTTGAAAAAAAATTAAAAAAAAAATCTTTAAATGGATTTATTCCCATAAATTTCCTTAATTATAGATGAAATGATAGAAATGATAGAAAAGGAAATTAAACACACTTAAAATTATTATTGCTTCATTATCACTTAATTTTCATATTACGTTTATATTTCCATGGAGCACATGTACACTTGTAAGTTATATATGCTCAGTTTGCATAAAATGCTTTTACTCATAGGGATTCAATGAACAAGGTTGGAAACCTTTGACATTTGGGTCTTCTTCAGAGCCAGGAATATGTTTACACGGCTTATCCTTATATTCCCAATGCCCAGATCTACACACCATGTTATTCAATTCAAGAACATATATTTTTGCTGTGAACTAATCCCTAAAGATTTTTTCTATTCTCGGGGCACCTGGGTGGCTTAGTCGGTTAAGCATCTGACTCCGGCTCAGGTCATGATCTCATGGTTTGTGGGTAGATCCCTGCATCAGGCTCTGTGCTGACAGTTCAGAGCCTGAAGCCTGTTTCAGATTCTGAATCTCCCTATCTCTCTGACCCTCCCCTGCTTGTGCTCTCTCTCTCTCTCTCTCATAAATAAATAAACATTTAAAAAATATATTTTTTTCTATTCTCAATTGTGAATTGAGAATTAGTAATGATTCAGTGATTAAAGATAATTTGTAATAATTTCCTGGTTCTGTGTCTACATTTTAATGAGTAATGCATGGTAATCAGTACATGTTACTACTTTATTCTGCACTCTTTCTGGAATTTCTGGTGCCTCTGGAATTTTCCAGGATTTCAGGACATCTTCTTTCTAGGATTCTAGGATATCTGGGCATTGGATTTGGCAGCAACATTTCCTCATGGAGTCAAAAATAAAGTCATGAGGGGTGCCTGGGTGGCTCAGTTGGTTATGACTCTTGGTTTCAGCTCAGGTCATGATCTCACTGGTCATGAGTTCAAGCCCCACTTCAGGCTCTGCTCTGTCAGTGTGGAGCCTACTTGGCATTCTCTCTCTCTCTCTCTCTCTCTCTCTCTCTCTCTCTCTCATTCTCTGGCCCTCCTCCACTTGTTCTCTCTCTCAAAATAAACTTAATTTTTTTTTAAATAAAGTAATGAACAAAAAATTCCTAAAATGTTTGCAAGTGAGATATCCACTGGAGGAAAAAAAAGTACACTTGACCCATGAATGGTGGTGGGTCCAGGGGTTCCAGCCCCTGGAAAATTTTGCCTCCCCAAAAACTTAACTACTAATACCATACTCTTGATTGGAAGTCTTACCAATAGCATATAAACAATTAACACATATTTTGTATGCTATTTGTATCATATACTGTATTCTTATAACGTTATTAAGAAAATCCTATATTTACCTAAAAAAAAAACAACCCATATAAGCGGATCTGCACAGTTCAAATGCATGTTGTTCAAGGCCAACAGTAAAATAGAAAAAAAAATCACCTTACTTGATATGTATTATGTTTAAGCGCTAATGATGAAATATGAGTAACCTATAGTACAGTCATTTGAAAAACAACATAAGAGCTTCAAAATTTGTGAGGCTACAAAAGCTGGTGCCACTTTATAACCCATGGAAAAAAATTGTTTTCTGTAATATTAGATTCGCCAACATGCTTTCCAGGATGATATTCACTGATTCGTAAATTCATGCTATTAAATTACGGCAACTGTTGCTTTTGTTTTGCCTTTAAGAATAGTACTTCTCCCAGATCAAATATGTCAAATGATTCTGAGACACTGACAATTAGGTTTTACTTAAGATACATGCCATCTACACATAGAAACTGTATTCATAGCATGAATACATATATACACACATAGGAACACACACACAGATCTCTTGTATGTAGGAATCAAAAGCACTATCCATATGCTAGGCACCATGGATACAAAGGAGAGTGAACTATCAGTGTAACTAGGGAGACCAGCATATAATCCAATCATCCAAAAACTATATATAAATAGAAGTAAAAATGACATATGACATAATGACAAGAAAAAAAAGTCCCAAGTTCAACATAGAGATGGTATGGTGAATAAGGGCACATACAAAGATTCAGGGAGGAGTTAACTCTGGAAGGAATATGAGAAAAAGACAAGGGGAAAATGGCCATCAGGCAAGAGAATGATTGCAGTAGGAAGTTGTAACGCATGCTGAACTGTGTAGATTTCATCCTATAGTCAGTTGTGAACTACTGAAAGGTTTTACGAGACTGAAGTAAAGGTAAATAATATGATTAAATTTGCATTTCCATAGATAACTCTCATACTAAAGTGAAGGTATGGCCGAAAGTGTCTTGCTTATTTAGTTTTTCCACATGTGCTTCATAAACAGGTTGTCTAAGTTCTAAATGAAAGCCTGTGACAGATTGAGTTTTTTGATTAATTTAGGGAGACTTTCTAAAAATTTCTATTATTGAATCTTCTTTATCATTTTTGCCCATCAAAAGGATTTTAGATTTTCTTCTTATACATACTTTTCACTTATGTTTTTCCTTAGTTTTTCCTAGTTATTGTTAATAGAAAGAGAAATTATTGATGTCCCTATGTTAATTTCATCACCAGTCACATTTTAAATTTGATTATGGATGTTTCAGTTAATTATGATAGGTTTTAAAATAAATTTAAAATATTTATAAATAATATAAATCTTGCCTCTTTCCAAATTGCCTATTTCTTATATCTTCCATGTTTTATTATTGTGCCCATTTTGCATAATACTAAATAATATGCAATAATATAACATGCAAAAAATAGTATGTTTAGAATTAACAATCTTAACTTTTTTTTCCTGAATTTAATGAAATTCTTCTCCTGTTTAAAAATGGTTCTGAATTTTGGGTTAAATTACTTGTTTTATTATTTTTATTTTCTATTTTATTATCTATTTATTATTTGTTGCCATTCTGCTAAGATCATTTAATTGGTTATAAGGATTGAAGTTTCTGAAGATGACCATTGTTGCTTTCCTTTGACCTATTAATATGGTGAATTACACTAAAGTATTTCCTAATAGTCACCATTCTCACTACTGATGACTTCCACTTGATAATGAAGTATGATATTAATATGCTTTGGACTTTTCATTGAAAAATAGATCATTAGAATATTTGAATTAATATTCATAAGTGAGATAATCCTACAATTTATTCTGTGTGGAGAGTGGGAAGAGAACGTATATTCAACTATCAGCTTTGGTGTCAAAACAATAATCATTCATAAATAGTTTTGGAAGTATTTTCATTTTCTGTGCTTAGAAACATTGAAGGCTAGGGATCTCTCTCTCTCTCTCTCTCTCTCTCTCTCTCTTTGTCATTTAGTCCTGCTGATACATTGTTTTTTTCATCAAAAGCCAGATACTGACATAAAAAATTAGATACCTCCTTCCAAAGAAGTTGTAATTTTCTTTTGGCTTGGAGGCAGATGATCTTGGTCCAGAGACCAACACGAAATGTACGAGGTTTGATTTCCATCCTTTTAGGGGATGATTCTCCTTTCTAGTTTGCTGGTTCTTTTCTAGGGATTAGCTTTCCAGAACTCTCAGTTCCTAGGATGATGCCTAGGCCCTCTTCCTTGGTGGCCCCTAAATTCTAAATTTTGCCTATCCTTTTGTTTACTTTTTTATTTTAGTCAGTTAAATGTCATTTTGTTTCTCCGTCTCTCACCCTCTGGAACTAGGGAATCATAAAAAGTTTTGAGGGAAGAAGCCATACAGAATGTCCTAGCAATTCCCCTTCTATTGGCCCATTACCTTCTGTCTACCTTGGTAGTCAAGAATTCCATTTTTGTCCATGTAGATCTATGAGATTTTTACAGCTTTTGAGCCACTTTCTTCTTGCCTATCTGCTCAGCAAATGTTTTCAAATGAAAAGGGGAGAAGAATGCTGGGATCACATCAATGTGTTTCTTTCATCTCTGGGAATATGGACATTCATTTCTGACTGCTACAATTAGTATCTGAGGCCTTTAAATAGTTACTTATTTTTAATTAATTTTATCCAACTTTCATAATTGTTCTTGCCAAGTATAATGGCTTGATACAATTTTTTTTTGTCATAGCTGGATTTGTAAGTGAAAAAAACTTTATTTTTTTCAAAGTTTATTTATTTATTTTGAGAGAGAGAAAAAGAGAGAGAGAGGGAGAGGGAGAGGGAGTGGGAGAGGGAGAGGGAGAGAGAGAGAGAGATTGAGAACCCCAAGCAGGCTGCACACTGTTAGCACAGAGCCTGATGCAGGGCTCAAACTCAAGAACTGCAAGATCATGACCTAAGCCAAAACCAAGAGTCAGATGCTTAACTGAATGAGCGACCCAGGCGCCCCTGGAAGTAGAAAACTTTAAATGACATTGAGTTATCAGTACCTTCATGTCTTAATATATTTCTACCTAAAAATATCTGTGTATGCTGCTTTGTTTGGCTTTTTGTTCATCTGTTTGTTGAGAGGAAAATATAAATACGTTTATAACTCTCTGTGTTAATAAGATATTGATTTTCTAACTCTTCTGGAAATGTTGGACATTTATGTCTTACTAAGAAAAAAAAATCTTATCATCCAGGGTTTCCAATAGACCCTTGAACAGCATGGGGGTTAAGGGGTACCAACCCCACACACAGTTGAAAACCTATGTATAACTTTTACCTACCCAAAAACTTAACCTAAACTTGCCTACAGCTGACTGGAATTCTAAACAGTAATATAAACATTCAATTGACACATCATTTATATATGTGTTATATATTCTTAAAATAATGGAAGCTAGACAAAAGAAAATGTTATTAAGAAAATAATAAAGAAAAAGTACATTTACAGTACTGCACTGTACTTATCTAAATAAATCCACATATAGGTGGAGCTGCACTGTTCAAACCCATGTTGTTTGAGGGTCAGTCTGTATTTACAAAAGTTAAGAAAGTGATCTTGTGTAATGAGTTAATTTGATCAATATTTATGATTATTTTTCCATTTCTCTTCAATGTTTATCATGGATTTATTGTTTGTTTATCTAGATTGGAACTCTGAAGAATTATTTTACTGTTATAAATTGTTTTTTTTTTTATTTTACTGAAAGAACCAATTCCTGGGTTTATTTGTTACATTATTATATTTTCAATTCATGAATTCCTGCTTCAGTTAAAAAACTGTTATCATTCCTTTGAGATTATTTTGTTAACATTTTACATTTTTTCATTGGCTGTGTTATTCAATATGTAACATATATTATGAAAATATAGAAGGAGGAGGAGGAGGAGAGGGAGGAGGAGGAAAAATGGGAGGAGGAGGGAAAGAAAAAGAAGAAAATATATAATAGGATTTATAAGGATACAAGAAATAAAGGGTATGGGCTTTGAGACTTACAATGAAATAACCATTACCAATATCACTCTCTGGCCATAAAGAAAATTACAAAACTAGATAAAATATGTACAACAACGTATGTTGGGCCAGTTTTGTCTGTCTTGAAATAACTCTAAATATTTTTTATACTTGTTATCTCTCTATTCTTTTCCATTTTGTTTGCTTGATTTTTTTTCCTGCTTCTACTCCACTTAAGTAAATTTTGAAAATGTCTTCTCCATTTTGCTACTGTAATACATGCTTTGAAATTAAAGATATCTATTTCTTCATTTTTTCCTAAGCTCACTTTTCGTATATTTCATTTATCGTATATCCACCTTAAGCCCTACTATTATTTTGCTTTTGATTATTTATATCATAGGAATCCTATTGTTTGGGAAGTTGCTTGTTTTGACTTTAAGGGACAGTGTATTTTTTCATTAGCTTGCAACCTAATGGTAATTAATGTGGAATGTATTCTTGTCTAACTTCTGTTCTGTTTCCCTGCTGCTTTTCTCTATTTAACTTGAAGAAAATTTTGCACAGGCCCAATGGTAGTATCTTTTTGATTATTACCTATGAATGGGCCCATTTTTACCTATGTTATTTGTTAAAATGGTAAAGTAGATAAAGCAGAGTAGACTATGTCAACAGGCAGCATAAATTAAGCTTTATATTCCCTGAACATTTTCTATGTCATTTAAATACCTATAAAAGTTATGATTACACCAACTGGTAAGAATATAAAAAGGACTCTGAAAAGAATTATATAATAAATTGATTTTTTAACCCAATCCAGTGCTTAAACAATTTGGACAGGGAGATGAGATATCAAAATCAGGCTGACTATAAGGTAATGTGACTGAGGTATAAGTAATGTGAATCCAGTGACTATGAGTTGCATACCTATGTCATTTAGAGTTCATGGATTGGAAGCCACCATTTATTAGCATAACTCTATAAAAGTGCCAACTTTTCCATCATATTAATTTTAAAAAATCACCTTGAATACCTGCAGCTTTAGATCTCCTTGTCTAATCAAAAGGTGTGTCAAGTAAAAAAAACTTGGGAAAGTAGCTACAATTCACTCGGACTGATAACCCCATTCACTTAAGAGAGCACAGTCATTTTCATATCATTCTTTCTTTTTTCTTTTCTTTTTTTTCTTTTTTTTTAACCTGGAAAACTTTTTTTTTAAATGGTACAGAGGTGATGTAAATCAAAACTATAATAATCATACTTTAGCGGTGTTAGCTCTTGGTCAGAGCCCATCCAAAGTGTTGCTACAAGCCTGGCATTGAGCAAGCAGCTCTTAACAGGGGTCAGCACCACTCCAAAGTGACTTCTGCCCCAGGAAGATAGCCACACAGAACAATGAGACTGCAGCCCCAGCAGTGGGCTGATGGCAGAAACCTGGTCTGATTGTAGGCTCACCCACCAATGAAAGCTTCTCAGGGACAACACAGGAAAAGCACTCTACAATTTGGTGCAACTGTATCTCTGGCAAACAGGTCTGACTCAGCTCAAGCCCAAGGCAGCCCCAGACTAGCCCACTAACAACACAGGGAGCAAACACTGCCCCAAACAGGCAAAGAGCCACTGCTGACTGGACAGGAGGCAAAGTGGCTGAGCCACAACAGCAGGGTACACACACCACACATAGGAAACACCCCTGAAGCACCAGGTTCTGGTGAACAGGGAGCACTGCACTATAGGGCACTAGGGAACTTCTTCATAAAGCCACATTTCAAGAATAGATGTAGGTGACTTTCCTAACACACAGACACAGAGGGCTACACAAAATGAGGAGGCAGACAAATATGTCCCAAAGGAAAGAACAGGACAAAATTACAACAAGAGACCTAAGAGAAACAGATAAAAGTAATATGCCAGAGAGAAAATTTAAAGTAATGGTCCTAAAGATACTCATGGGACTTGACAAAAAAGTGGAAAATCTCAGCTAAGACTCTCAATTAGTGATAGAAAACATAAAAAAGAACCAAAGATGAAGAACTCAATAAATGAAATTAAAAATATACTAGAGTGAATAAACAATAGACTAGAAGAAGCAGAAGAACATATCAGTGACCTGGAAGACAAAGTAATGGAAAGTAATCAAACTAAACAGGGGAGAAGGGAAAAAAATAAGATGAAAATAGACTTATGGAACTCCGCTATTAACAGTGAGTGTAATAGCATTCTCATTACATGGATTTCAGAAGGAGAAGAAAGAAAAAAGGGGAAAGAAAATTTCAACTCAGGTTATCTCATGGTTCCTGAGTTCAAGCCCTGTGTCAGGCTCTGTACTGACAGCTCAGAGCCTGGTGCCTGCTTCAGATTCTGTACCTCGCTCTCTCTCTGCCCCTACCCCACTCACTCTCTTTCTTTGTCTCTCACAATTGAAGAAGTGTTAAAAAAAAATTAGAAATTATTTTTAAATGTGCTACTTTCATAGACTAAGATTTTATATTTCAACTCTGAATTTGAGTGCACTGTTTTTTAATATGTTGCACATTAATATGAAATATATCACTTTTTTAATTTTTTAAATGTTTATTAATTTTTGATAGAGAGAGAGTGCAAACGGGAGGGACAGAGAGAGAGGGAAACACAGAATCTGAAGCAGGCTCCAGGCTCTGAGCTGTCAGCACTGAGCCAACACAGGGCTCAAACTCACAGACCATGAGATCATGACCGGAGCCAAAGTTGGATGCTTAACCGACCAAGCCACCCAGGCGCACCATAAATTATTTTCAATAATCTTATTTATACTCAAAAGAAACACTACAAAAACCAAACCAAACAAAAAAAAAAACCCTTAATGCCCACTGATAGTTACTATACAATTCTTTGAGCCATAGGTCCTGTATAAATTTTACTCTCTATCACCTGAAGATCATTCATCAATTCTTTCTTCTCAGCATTGTTTTTAATTTTAAGATGTTATACACATACATAAGTTAAAGAATGAAATCCTTCCTCAAATCTTGTTATATAATATGGCAATATCCAATCCTTTCCATCATCTTTGTCTTGTCCCTCCTCTGAAGATATATCTTTCAATTAATATATCATTGCTTTTGAATTTTACTTCTCTCGAAAATAATAGTCTAATACTGAAACTTGATTATTATTCATCAGCAAGCATTTTCTACTGAGTTACCACTCTGACAGCTTAGGATGTTACACTCCTTCCCTACATAATTATATCTTAGTTATGTTTTGATCAACAGTTAGCATTCATATTATTGTGACTATTGATACTCACAATTGACCCATTTAGCATAAATGACTGGATTTCTTTCCTATAAATATTTTCCCTTCTTGAGTTGGTAATTTTTTTAGTTGTCTATATATGTATCAAAATATGAGCTCCAAACTCTACTCCAATTGTCTAATGAATCTATCAAACCATTCAGAAGCATTAGGTATTTTATCAGTTTTTATCATCTTGAAGAATTCCTTCTTCAGTTCTGATTTACAATGATTGGCATTTACACATGCTCACTTCCTTAAATACCTGTAGATTCCTATGCCTTATGTCCTTCTCCTTCCCATTTACTATTCAATTTAGTGGAACATTCTTCAGTAACTTACTGAGATACTATGCATTGGTAGTATCATTTTGGATAATTGCATGTTAAATGCCTTTTATTAGTTTCTCATATGTAAACTGATAGTTTCTCTAGGCAACTGTAGAAATTGATAGTTTTTACATTGGAAATAATTTCTTACAGTTTATAAGATTTAGATTTTTTATCTTCTTATAACCTATTTTTGTTTTTCCTCTCAGAAAGCTAGAATTCTCCTGTTTTATCTCAGTGTACTGATTTTCTTCATTAGTTTTTTGGTGTTGGTATAGGTCTATTTTCATCCACTAGGTTGAACCATGACAAATACATTCAATTTCAAAACTCATGAACTTTAATTTTTACCCCTTTTTAAAAATTATTTATGTATATCATATGCCATTGTATTGTTCTTTCATTACAGATTTCTTTCATTCTATATGTTAGCTGTTGGAACTATTGGACTGATAATTTATTTCATTAAACTTTTCTTTCCTAATTTCAAACTACCTTATTTTTACTCACTTTCCTGGAAATGCAGTTGACTTTATCTTCAAATCAACTGTTAAGTTACACATTTTTGCAATAAAATTTTTAGTTATCAAGAATTCTATTAAAATTTTTGATAATTCATACCTTATTGTGTAAGTGTATTACTTTTTATTTCAACTGAAGTATAGTTCACATACAATATCATATTAGTTTCAGATGTAAAACACTAATTCAACAATTATATAATTATCAAATGCTCACCATTGTAAGTGTAGTTACCATCTGTCACATACAAAGTCATTACAATATCATTAACTATATTCCCTATGTTGTACTATATATCTGCATGACTTTTTACTTTATAAACTTTAAAACTCTAACCTCCTTCACCAATCTTGTCCATCTCCCCCACCCATCTCCATACTGGCAGCCACTAATTTGTTCTCTGGATTTAAAATTTTGTTATATTCTGTTCATTTGTTTTGTTTCTGATTTATTTCACTTAGCTTCACTTTTATCTTCTAGGTCCACCTATGTTGTTGAAAATGGCAAGATTTCTTTCTTTTTATGGCTCAATAGTATCCTACTGTGTGCATGTGTGCATGAGTGTGAGTGCATGTGCATGTATGTGTAATGTCATCTTTATCCGTTCATCTATTGATGGATACTTACACTGCTTCCTCATACTGGTTATTGCAAATAATGCTGTAATAAAAATAAGGGTGCATAAAGCTTCTTGAATTTGTGTACTTATTCAGGTAAATACCCAGAAAAAAGTAGAATTGCTGAATTATATGGTATTTTTAATTTTGAGGAAACTCCCTGCTCTTTTCCATAGTGGTTGCACCAATTTATATTCCTACCAACAATGCACAATGGTTCCCATTTCTCCACGTCCTTGCCAACATGTTATTTCTTCTCTTTTGATACTAGCCATTCTGACAGGTTTGAAGTGACATCTCACTGCGGTCTTCATTTGCATTTCCCTTATGGTTATTGATGCTGAGCATCTTATCATGTGCCTGCTGGCCATCTGTGTGTCTTCTTTTGAAAAATGTCCATTCAGGCTCTCTGTTCATTTTTTACTCAAATCTTTGTTTTTTGGCGTTCAGTTGTAGGAGTTCTTCATATAATTTGCATGTTAATGCATGTCATTTGCAAATATCTTCTGTCATTCAGTAGGTGGCATTTTCATTTTGTTGATGGTTTTCTTCGCTGTGCAAAAGCTCTTATAGGAGTCTCAGTTGTTTAAGCTTTTGTTACTCTTCCATAAGGTGACAAATGAAAAAATATCACTAAGACTGATATCTAAGCATTTATTGCCTATGTTTTCTTTTAGAAGTTTTATTATTTCAGTTCTCACATTTAGGTCTTTAACCAATTTTGAGTTTATTTTTGTCTAAGGTATAAAAAGCAGTCTAGTTCCATTCTTTTGCATGTAGCTACCCAGTTCTCCCAACACCATTTATTGAGGAGACTGTCTTTTCTCCTTTGTATATCTTGCTGTTTTGTCATAGACTAATTGACCATAGAAGTGTGAAGTTAATTCTCAACTCTTTGTTCCGTTACAATGATCTATGTGTCTATATTTGTGCCACTACTACCCTGATTTGACTACAGTAACTTTGTAGTAAAGTTTGAAATCTGGGAGTGTGATGCCTCCAGTTTTGTTCTTTCTCAAGATTGTTTTCACTATTCAGGGTCTTTTGTAGTTCCATACAAACTCTAGGATTATTTGTTCTGGTCCTGTGCAAAATGCTATAAGTACTTTGGGAATGAGGGCACTGTATCTGTAGATTGCTTTGGATAGTATGGAAATTTTAATATTAATTTTCCAATTCATTAACATGGTACATATTTCCATTGGTTGTGTTATCTTCAATCACTTTCCTCAGTGTCTTATAGTTTACAGAATATAGGTCTTTTACCTGCTTTAACCAAGGAGTAACCAAGTGTATTTCTAGGTATTTTATTCTTTTTGATACAATTACATATAGGATTATTTTCTTAATTTCTCTTTCTGCTTATTAGTGTATAGGAACAAAACAGATTTCTGTATATTAATTTTATATTCTGCAATTTTACTGAATTTGTTTATTAGTGTTCAGAGTTTTTAGGTGGTGTCTTCAGGGTTTTCTCTACATAGTATTGTGTCATCTGCAAATAGTGACCAATATCCTTACCAATCTGGATACCTGTTACTTATTTTTCTTGTCTGGTAGCTGAGGCTAAGACTTCCAGTACTAGGCCAAATGAAACTGGCATCTGTGTTCTGTTTTTGATCTTTGAGGAAAAGTTTTCAGCTCTTTACCACTGAGTATGATGTTAGCTCTAATTCTGTCTTATATAACCTTTATTATGTTGAAGTATATTCCCTCTATGCCTACTTTGCTGAGAATTTTTATCATGAATGGATGTTGAATTTTGTCAAATGCCTTTTCTGTGTCTATTGAGATGACCCTATGATTTTTATCTTTTTTGTTAATGTGGCATATCATATTAATTGACTTGCAGATATTGAACCACACTTGCATCCCTAGAATAAATCTCACTTGATCATGGTGAATGAGCCTTTAAATATATTGATAAATTTGGCTTGCTGATATTTTGTAGAGGATTTTTGCATCCATTTCCAAAGGAGTATTGGCCTGCAGTTCTATTTGTTTGTAGTGTCTTTGTCTGATTTCAGTATCAGGTAATGCTGGCTTTGTAGAATGAACCTGGAAGCTTTCCATCCTCTTCAATTTTTTGGAATAGTTTGAAAAGGATAAGTACTAACACTTCTTCAAATGTCTTGTAGAATTCCCTGTGAAGCCATCTGGTCCTTGACTTTTGTTTTTTGGGACTTTATTACTGGTTCAATTTTGTTATTGAACCAGTAGTCAGTAGTTATTGAACCAGTAGTCAGTCTGTTCAGAGTTTCCCTTTCTTTCTAATTTAGTCTTAGTAGATTGTATATTTTTGGGAATTGATTCATTTCTTCTATGTTGTCCAATTTGTTGGTGTAAAATTTTTTGTAGTTCTCTCATAATCCTTTGTTTCTGTGGTATAGACTGTAACTTCTCTTTCATCGTTGATTTTATTTAAGTCTTCTTTTTTTTTTTGATAAGTCTAGCTAAAGTTTATCAATTTTGTTTATCTTTTCAAAGAACCAGCTCTTGGTCTCACCAATCTTTCCTATTTTTTTAAATTTCTATTTCATTTTTTTCCACTCTGATCCTATTTCCTTCCTTCTACTAACTTTGAATTTTCTTTGATCTTTTTCTACTTCCTATAGATGTAAGGTTAGATTGTTTATGTGTGATTGCTCTTATTTCTGAAGGTAGGCCTACGTCACTATAAATTTTCCTCTTAGAACTGCTTTTGCTGCATCCCAAAGATTTGGAATCCACTTTTCATTTCTCTCAAGGTATTGTTTATTTCCTCTTTGACTTCTTTATTGACCCATTGATTGTTGAGTAGCATGTTGTTTAGCCACCATGTATTTGTGGTTTTTTCGTATAATCAATTTCTAGTTTCATACCATTATGGTTGGAAAAAATGTTTCCAAAGGTTTCAATCATCTTAATTTTACTGAGACTTGTTTTGTAACCTAACATATGATCTACCCTAGAGAATGTTCACTGTGCACTTGAAAAGAAAGTTCATTCTGCTGTTTTGGGATAAAATGTTCTGTAAATATCTGTTGAGTCCATTCTGTATTTATTTTGTGTCTGGATGATGTGTTCATTGATTTAAGTGGGGTGTTAAAGTTCTTTAATACTATTATATTAATGTCAATATCTCATTGTACATCTGTCAGTATTTGCTTAATTTATTTAAGTGTTCCTGTACTGGGTGCATAGATATTTACAATTGTTATTTCTCATTTTATTGATTCCTTTATAATTATGTAATGCCCTTCTTTTTCTCTTATTACAGTTTTTGTTTTGAAGTTTATTTATCTGCTATAAGTATTGTTATCCTAGCTTTTTTTAAATGTCCTTTTGTATGGAATATTTTTCTATCCCTTTACTTATAGTCTGTAGGTCTGATGAAAGTCTCCTGGAGGTAGCATATGAATGGGTCTTGTTTTATTTTATCCATTCAGTCACCCTAAGCCTTTTGATTGAAACATTTAGTCCATTTACATTTAAAGTAATTATTGATAGGCATGTATTTTTTGCCATTTTGTTGTCTTCTGGTTGTTTCAGTAGTGCTCTTCTGTTCCTTTCTTCTTCTCTTCCTCTCTTCTCTTGTGATTTGATTACTTGCTTTAGTGTTATGCTTATATTCCCCTCCCTTTATTTTTGTGTATCTATAATAGGTCTTTGATTTGTGGTTACCTTGAGGTTCATATATAACACCCTATGTATACAGTAATCTATTCTAAGTTGATGGTCACTTAAGTTCAAACACATATTAAAAGCACTACTACATTTTAATATTCCTCTCAATGCTTTATTGTTTGATATCATATCTAACATCTTTTTATTTTGTGTATCGCTTAACTAATTATAAATGTATGTGATTTTACTACTTTTGTTTTTAATCTTCATACCAAGTGTATAAGTGATTGATCTACTACCTTTAGTATATATTTGCTTTTATCAGTGAAATCTTTAACAAATTTCTTATTGCTAGTTATGCATTTTCTTTTCCACTTACACAAGTCCCTTAAACTTTTCTTATAAGGTTGGTATGGATATATTATTTTATCTCTGAGAACATTAATGATAATCTTCTTTCCTCCCTGTATAAATTCTATTTACTTCTAATGTTTTATTTTTGTCTCTGTATTTCATTTTACTGGTTATCCCAAGATATTCATGGTTCTTAGTTATCTATGTTCAAGAACAATGTAATAAATTTTGATAGTAGCCTCTAAGTTCATGAGTAATAATTTTCAACTGTGGCTTCACTATGGAATAATCTACATGGATGATTTCCTTGGGAAAGTGCTTCATAACATACCCTATAGCCTATTCTTTGGGGCTAATCATGTTCTTCAAAGTAGATTCTGACAGTCTCCTAGAGAGCAGTAAAGAAGAGATCTTATGTTTCAGCAGTTAGTTTGTTTTAGCCCTTATTTTATATATAACCAACAAAGTTGATATCTCCCATCCTGAGATTCCCTTTTTGACCTCTTCAGAGGACAATACTTTTCTGCCAGGAGGTATAGGATGCACTCACAAGACTTGGTGGAATGGGCATGGCATTACAAACACACTACCAACCAACCTTCCTGAGTTTTATCTCTAGTTTTGCCTCTACTTTCACAGGGGTGATATGAATTTACAACCATTCCCATTTCTTCTGTATTGTTGGTTTCATTCCTCTAGATTAAATTTTATAAATTTTCTTAAAAATTAATCTCTTTATACATTTTAACATTTGCCAAAATTTACACATTGCATTCTTTCAAAAATCTTAAATCATCCTATTTCTCATTCTTCTTGATGTATAAATCTATATTTTCTTTTTATTGTCTAATGTATTTGTCTTTTCAAATAAACCTACCCTTGATTTACATTAAACTTCTATTGATTGGTGTGAGGAAAGGTTAAATCCTTAAATAGGAATATATTGCTTTGCAATTATAAGTAATACATGTTAACTGGAAAATAGGAAAATAGTGCAAAATTTCTTAAAATAGTGAAATACTTCATACTGTCGTCTTTCTCCAAGGCTATAATTGGACCTTCAGACTAAACCATCCTCCCTTAAGTAGGACTATCGGGTCCAATGCAGGATGCATAGCATCTCTAACCTCTACTTGGTAAATGCTAGTCATATCCTGTCATTGAATAAAATCAAATATGACCTACACTTCCCCAAGTACTCTTAAGAAGTGGTCCTGAGAAACAGTCAATAACTCTCATTTGTCTTCTTAAACTGGACCCTCATTAAATAACTAAACAAATATATGACCAGTATGTAAAAGGCTGTCCATTATACAATAGTTTATAAAACAGAAAAAAAAATGGAAATGCCCTAAATTTTCACCAATTATGGTTTATTTAAATGCAGGTAAAAATTAACACTTTACAGTGATTTAAAAATCATGGCAAGGGGCACCTGGGTGGCTTAGTCACTTGAACATCCAACTCTTGATTTCAGCTCAGGTCATCATTCCAGGGTGATGGAAATGAGCCCTGCATTAGGCTCTGTGCTGAGCATGAAGCCTACTTAAGATTCTCTCTCCCTCTGCCACTCTCCCCCACTTGTGCTCTCTCTCTCTCTCTAAAACAACAATAATAATGGTAACATGTTTAATATATCTTTAACAAAGTTTTGATGATTATAAATCACAATTGGTATAATCATTTTTAAGAGGTACATTTATGTCTATTCATAAATTGAAGTATTGGGGACATAATCTAAATTTTTATCAGTGTTTTCTAACAGAGGAAAAAGTTGGCAAGTGGGCTAGTGAAGACAGGGAGATTTCAACTTATATTATATCCACACCTGGACTGTTTGAGTTTTTATAAAGATCCTTTGTAAAATGTTATTTCAATTAAACATAAAAGAAAAAAAGGAATACCAGGTAACTACTGTAGCTATTTCAGTTTTCATAAATGACTATTTCTTGCTTTCATGATGTGGTAATGAGTGCCTACTAGGAAAGAGGCAGATTCAACACTGTCTTTAGTGAGAATATAAGAATACACAAAAGGATGATTTCTCATCTGGGTGCCCTGACTTCCCCTACTTCCTGAGCAAGCTGGGAAGTCACCGGGTCTGAGCTTCTATATATACCACTGAAATAGAGATATCTTAGGCCAAAAGGTATTTTCATGATGTTGAAAATATGATGTTAAGCAAGAAAAAAGTACATTAAATATACAAAGAAAAACTGTGACTCAGTGATGGAAATTTTCAGTCCTCTGAGATCATGTAGTTATAGCCATAATACAAGGTAAGTTTGACTTGCAATAATTTCTGGCAAAAATAAAGAATGCCACTGACTGCCTCCTTGTCCCCTGCCCACTGACTATTATTCAAAAACTAAAACAAAAAATAATATTAAAAATAAAATCACAAGAGTATACAATTAAGTCTTGCCTTTTAGGAGATAGGTTACAAGTACTGTGAAGAAACTCTGAAATGACAATGATCAAGGAGATAATAGGTAAGGAAAGAAGTTAATTAAGCCAGTCAGTGAAGGATGGCTAATAGTTATATGGCAGGATGGAGAAGAAAGAACATTTTGGCAAAAACACAAGAAAGAAGTGGTGGGTTTGACATAAGGAGAACAAATGGGAAGGACAGAAAAAAAAAAAAAAACTGTCAGTGCGCTTGAGAGCAAAGTTGGAAATTTAAAATTTAAACAACCAAAAAAAAAAAAAAACCCAACTTAGTTAAATACTGTAGGACCAGAGAATAGAGAAAGATTAAAGCAATGAAGAATTTAAATATAAAGAGAAGAAACGTGTAGGTTTCTGATAAAAAGATGTAATGATTAAAGTCATATTATAAATCACTCTTTCCAGAATCAATGATGGATTGAAAGGGATACATGTCAGAGAAACTAACTAGAAGCTTCTCTCTTAAGTGAACATAATTCTATTTTAGAGCTTAAAGAATTTATAGATCTATATTAATCAAGCACTCATATATGATTTACACAAAAAGTATATATGCATAAATTTAGGAAACCTAATTGCATGTTTTCCAAATAAGTAAAATATGTGATTTTACTACTTCAAGTAATATTTATTATGGATTAGTCCATCTCCTCCACATAAATCTCTCGATTAGGACTCACATTTCACCACCATGTTTTCAGTTTGATTTCCTTCCAGGAAGATATGACCCGTTATTCTGTCTCTTCAAACCACATAGCAATAATTAATATCGCCCATAACCAGATTTAACTCCAACACAGCAGTTGTATCCTCGAACATCCATCTTCAAATGGTTCTCCTTTAACTAGCATCTTCACCTTACACTTAACTTACTTACATTTTTAGTCTCTACACTGGAAATGGCCTGAAAATTCTTCTTTAGTTTAAAAACCATGTGACTGTTTCATTCTCATAAGAACTAGACTGTTGAAGAAGGTAGAAACTATTATGGCAGAAAGGTCAAAATAATATGAGCTCTGCATTGTACAAAGTTGGATGGAACTGAATGTTCAATAGTAACTAAAATGAGGCTCAATAGAATATAATTAAAATTCACCACAGAATAGAGGGAGAAAACCTTAAGCTATTAAAATCACAACATATGGGAGAGAGATTTTGCCCATGTTATTCTACCGAAAGAAAGGATTTGTTTATCATCATGGAAATGGAAATGTTTTAGCTATTTCAATGAGTAGTCTGATAAAAGTTAAAAGGATTTTTTAAAAGCTTATTGCTATAAAATATGAAAATAAATACTGAGTTACCACGTTTATTTGATCCTGCAGTGCCTTATCCATTCTGTTGGCATATAAAATCATTAACAAATATAGGTATTTTAAAATACTGCAAATGAAGAACACTAAGTGACTTAATGTTTTTAAATTTTTTTATGTTTATTTATTTTGAGGGAGAGTATGTGCTCACGCTCAGAAGTAGAGAAGGGGCAGAGAGGGAGACAGAGAATCCCAAGCACTGCACTGACAGTGCAGAGCCTGACATGCGGCTGGACCTCACGAATTGTGAGATCATGACCTGAGCTGAAATCAAGAGCCAGACGCTTGAACGACTAAGCCATCCAGGTGCCCAAATAATACTAAGTATCTTTAATGTAAAATGTTGTCATAAAAAGAATGTATTAATTTTGGTAGATTCTCTTTATTTAAATAGAACTGCTAACATTTTTAAAAGCTTTCTCTAGTTATTCATTATCTAAAAATGTTCCAAAAATTTTTGCTTATTTTGGTAGAATTATTCAGGAATCAAGAAAATTGCTCAAATTTTACTTTAGAATTTATAGATTAGAGTTCTAAAACAAAGTGTAACTCACATTCATCCAGGACATTTTTATATTTCTAGATAAAACTTGCTCCCTGAGTTAACTCACTGACTATTGACTTTCAATCTATTTTAAATTAAAAATAAACCAAACGCTGATAAGACAAATGATGAAAAAAGATGTTCAAAGTGAAAATTGAAAGATGGACCTAGAGCTTATCTGAAATAAGATTTCTTCTGACAGAGTAGAGATGATATTCATACAAAAAGCAAAACTTACAGTCTCTCACCAGAGGGGAAATAAAGCCTATTAGTTAATAGTTGATCTTACATGTATCTTTATTCACATGAAAGTAAAAAAGAAACTTAGGCTAAGAAGCCCTTTTAAATTCAAAGAGGTCCTAAAGTCTCAATAGTCTAATTCAGAGAATTAACGTCAGCTAAATTCCACCACAATACAATTCTCCATCAACCTTTCACTTAATGGTTTTAGCTTTCATTGTGAAACTTGGCTAACAATTATTTTACGAAATATTATATAAGGGTAGTAAACTGTCTCATTTGCTCTCTATTAGTGGGTATCATTCTAAAAAAATTTCTCCCTAATATTTACTGGTTACCCCAAGTTTGAACAGAAAAAAAACATGATAAATGCTTGATTTCCTCCCTTTTCAAAATAATGAATTAGTGCTTCAACAACTTTCACTAGTAATCAAAAAATTATTTCCCATAACAAAAAATTTTAATGTTTATAAATCAATGACAAATAATAACTCCCCAACAAATATTTCATGGGTGTCTATTATCTATCAGGGTCTATTCTCCAACGATGAGTAGAGGAGGGCCAGGTTAAAGATTCCTGTCCAGACATCAGCAAGATGGAGGAACACAAAAACCCTCATGAAGACACTGACCACTGACTCAACACCAACACAGACTAATTCTCTTTGTGAAAAATCCAGAAATCAGTTAGCTCCTGCAACCGAGGCAAGTTCTAAACCAGCTGCATCAAAACTGGTAAGAAAAATTACAGCAACCATTAGTCACACTCCTTCCCCCAGGCCAGCACAATACAGTTGGAAGGAGCTCCCAATTCCTAGCTTCTCTTTCAGGAGAAAAAGACAAAAATGGATCATATGATCATATGGATCAATATCAACAATCTGACTTTTCTGGAGGGACCTTCCCAAGTGACTGCCTTCTGTCTCGCCTGCATCTAAATGCTGACAGGAAAAAGCGTAAGGTGGGGGACCACTGAAAACAAAGGTGATGGTTTGGAGCATTCCCTTACTGTAGTCCCTACCTCTGAATCAGTGTGGAGTAGAAGAAAACTCCTAAATCCTGGATTATCTCTGGGATGGAAAAGAGTTGTACGTGTGTCCAAAGTTCCACCTTTTTCAGGGACTACCTAAGAGACTAGTTTCTGTCTTTCTTGTCTCAGAGCACTGATGAAACCTGGCATATTCTAGATGCTTGGCAGCCAATGAAAACAAGAGAAGTAGGATGGCTTTCTACTGCTCCAAAGGGTCCACAGTATAACAAACAGAGGCTGATACAGCTCAGCAGCCTATCCCCTAAAGGACTAAAGAATAGAGCATTCATCCAACTTTCAGGCTTTTGTGGGAACTGCCTCCAGACTGTTTTCTGTTTCACCTGACTTGGAGCACTGGTGGGGCACAGCATACTCTACAAGCCCAGGGAGCCAATGAGAACAAAGAGAGGTGAGAAGACCAGTTTCAGAGAATTTGCAATACTGCAAACAGACACCAGAGGGTGCAAGAGATTATAAACTCCTGACAAAAGGAACTGGCAAATCCCTTACTCTGAAATTAAAATGCATAAATCAGAAACTGCATCCACAGAAAAGGTTTGAGAGGTCCCCAGAATCTCTAGCCAAAATGGCAAAGAGCTTTCCCAGTCTGTACAAAGCCAGTCTGTACAGACCCGGGAGAAGTGGCAGTTTTTTTTCAGATGCTTTGATCCCAACACAAAGTTATAAAGAATTTGAAGAAACAGAGAAACATCCCCAACCAAAAGATGAAATGAATCTCCAAAAATCAACCCTAAAGAAAATAAAGTATAAGAATTGCCTAAAAAAGAATTAAAAGTAACTGTCACAAAGGTGCTCAAGGAACTCAGGAAAGTGAGGAAGAAAATGCAAATATCAAAAAAGAGGTACAAAATATAAAAAAGAAACATTTTGAAGCTGAAGAATACAACTGAATTGAAAAATTCATTAAAAGCGTTCAACATCAGATTTGATCAATCAGAAGAAAGAATCAGTGAACTCAAGTATAGATCATTTGAAATTATTCAGTCAGAGGAACAAAAAGGCACAGAATGCAAAAGAATGAAGAAAGAGTAGGGATTACAGGACCCTATCAGAGGAACAATAAATGCATTACAGTACTCCCAAAAGATGGAGAGAGAGAGAAAGGGGCTAAAGTTTATTTGAAGAAATAATGGCAGAAGACTTAAATCTGGGGAAGGAAATGAACATCAAGATTCAAGAAGCCCAACATGCTCCAATTAGAAAGAAACCAAAGAAGTCCAAATGAAGAGACACATTATATTATAAATTGTCAAAAGTCAAAAACAAAGAATTTCCAAAGCAGCAGCAGAACAGTGACTTGCCACATACAAGTGATCATCTATATAGACAGCATATTTCTCAGCAGAAAACCTGATGCCCAGGACAAGTGGTATAATATATTCAAAGTGATAAGGGATAAAAATAATCACCAAAAATACTGTATCAGACAAAATCTTCCCTTCAAATATAAAGGAAAAAATAAGTACTTTATAAGAAAAACTAAAGTTGAAGGAATTTATCACCACTAGACCAATCTTACAAGAAATGTTAAAGGGAGAGGGGCACCTGGGTAGCTCAGTTGGTGAAGCATCAGACTTCGGCTCAGGTCATGATCTCATAGTTCATGAGTTCTAGCCCCGCGTTGGCTCTGTGCTGACAGCTCAGAGCCTGGAGCCTGCATCAGATTGTCTCCCTCTCTCTCTGCCCCTCCCCCACTCATGCTCTGTCTCTGTCTGTCTCTCTCTCTCTCTCTCTGTCAAAAATAAATTTAAAAAAACATTTAAAAAATTAAAAAAAAAAAAAGAAATGTTAAAGGGAGAACTTCAAGCTGCTGAAACAATAGGACACTTGGCATCAACTTAAAAGCATATGAAAGTGTAAAGGTCAAGGCCAAGGTAAATATACAGCTAAATACAGAATGCTGTAAGAAATCAACAGTGTGACATAAATCAGTTTTCATTCTGTTATTTAAAAGACAAAAATAGGGGCGCCTGGGTGGCGCAGTCGGTTAAGCGTCCGACTTCAGCCAGGTCACGATCTCGCGGTCCGTGAGTTCGAGCCCCGCGTCGGGCTCTGGGCTGATGGCTCAGAGCCTGGAGCCTGTTTCCGATTCTGTGTCTCCCTCTCTCTCTGCCCCTCCCCCGTTCATGCTCTGTCTCTCTCTGTCCCAAAAAATAAAATAAACGTTGAAAAAAAAATAAATAAAAAAAATAAAAGACAAAAATATAAAATATAGCTATCACTACGAAAATTTGTTAATGGATACACAATATAAAGAAGAGGTAATTTGTAGCACCAATAACATAAAGTTTGTAAATAGGGGAGAGGCCAAAAATTAAAACTTTTGTATTCAATTAAAGTTATCAGCTTAAAACAGATTTTTATAACTCTAGGATGTTTTATGCAAATTGCATGTTAACCATTAAAGAAAAAGAAGAACCTATAGAAAGTACACAAAAGAAAACAAGAAATCAAAACATATCACTACAAAAAAAGAACCCTCAAGATAGATAAAAAACATTTAATGAAATAGCAAGAGTAAGGCATTTACCAGTAATTATTTTAAAAGTAAATGAAATAAACAGTCCAACCACAAGACACGGAATGTTGAATGGTAAACACACAGATACAAACAAAACAAACAAACAAAAACAACAAGATCCAATTACATGCTGTCTATAAGGAACTCATTATAGATTTAAGGACACATATAGGCTGAAAAGAAAAGGATGGAAAAAGATATTCTATTCAAATGCTAACCCAAAAGAGCAAAGATAGACATACTTCTATTAGACAAAACAGACTTTAAGCCAAGAACTGTCACAAGAGACAAGGAAAAACATTATATAATAATAAAAGAGTCAATTAACCAGGAGAATAAAAACTATATAAATATATATGCACCCAACATCAGAGCACCCAAATATATTAATTAAACCTTGACAGACTGAAGGGAGATAGACAGAAACATAATAATAGTAGGAAATTTTAATACCCCACTTTCAAAATGTATAGAATATCTAAGCAAAAGAACAATATGAGAGGACTTGAACACTATAGACCAAATAGAGCTAAAAGATATATATACAAATTCCACATAAGAGCTGCAGAATACACATTCTTTCTAGTGTAACATCCTCCAGGATACACCACATGGTAGGTTACAAAAGAAGTCTTAACAAATTTATGATTGAAATTACAAGTAACTTTTCTGACCACAATGGAAAGAAACTAGAAATCAGCAGCAGCAGGAAAACTAGAAAATTCACAAATATGTGGAAAAGAAACCATAAAAACTGGAATAACCAATGAGTTAAAGAAGAAATGAAAAGGGAAATTAGAAAATATATTCAGAAAAATAAAAATGAAAACATACCAAAACCTAAGGGATGCAGAAAAAACAGTACTAAGAGAGAAATTGTTAGTGATAAATACCTACATTAAAAAGAAGAGGGGCACCTGGGGGGCTCAGTCAGTTGAATGTTTGACTCTTGATTTCGGCTCAGGTCATGATCCCATGGTTGTAGGACTGAGTCCTGCACTGGGTTCTGTGCTGAGAGTGAACGCTGCTTATGATTCTCTCTCTCACACTCTGCCCCTCTCCTCTGCTCATGCTCTTGTTCTCTCTCTCTCTCTCTCTCTCTCTCTCTCTCTGAAGTAGATTAAAAAAAGAAGACCTCTCAAATAATGAATCTAAATTTATACCTCAACTAACTAGAAAACAAAGAACAAACTAAACCCACAGCAAAAGGAAGGAAATAAGATTCGAAAAGGAATTCCATAGAAAATAGAAAAAAATGAAACAAAAAGTAGACTTCTAAAAGATCAACAAAATTAACAAACTTCCAGCTAGATTAAGGAAAAAAAAAAGACTCAATTATATGAAATCATAAATGAGAGATAAGATGTTACAAAATATGGAAGTCCTTATTACTGAAAGGGAGAAGAAAATAGTCAAGAAAAAGGAAAGGCATTCAAATCAGAAAGGAAGAAGTAAAAGTATCTTTATTTCCAGGTGACATGATCTCACATGTAGAACACCCTAAGATTTCTCACACACACACACACACACACACACACACACACACACACACACATCACCTGCTAGAACTAATAAACACATTTGGCAAAGTCACAGGATACAAAATCAACAATACTAAAAGCAGTTGCACATCCATGTACTAACAATGAACAATCTGAAAAGGAAAATAAGAACACAATCCCATTTACAGTAGTACCCAAAAGAACAAAATACTTAGGAATAAACTCAATCAAGGTGAAGGACTTGTACAATGAAACATAAAATGCACCTGAAAGAGGGGCGGCTGTGTGGCTCAGTTGGTTAAGCGTCTGACTTGAGCTTAGGTCATGAACTCACAGTTCACGAGTCCAAGCCCTGTGTTGGGCTCTGTGCTGACAGCTCAGAGCCTGGAGCCTGCTTCAGATTCTGTGTTTCCCTCTCTCTGTTCCTCCCTCCCTCCCTCCCCCTGCCTCTCTCTCTCTCAAAAATAAATAAAACCTTAAAAATTAAAAAAAAAAGATTGCTGAAGAAACAACAGAAGACACAAATAAATGGAATGACATGCCACATTCATAGATTGGAAGACTGAATACTGTTAAAATGTCTATACTATCCAAATGACCCACAGACTCAATACAACCCCTATCAAAATTTCAATGACATTTTTGCAGAAATGGAAAAACTCGTCCTAAAATTCATATGGAACCACAAAGAACCCTAAAAAATGCAAAATATTCCTAAAAAGGCTCATACTCCTCGACTTGAAAACATACCACAAACCTACAGTAATCAAAGAAGTGTGGCAGCTGCATAAAGAGAGTATACATGCACACACACACTCTCACCAATGGAACAGAACAGAGTCTAGAAATAAACCCCCTCATATATGGTCAGCTGATCTTCAACCAGGCTGCCAAGACTACACAATAAAATATAATTTTTTCAACAAATTGTGTTGGGAAAACTGTACATCCACATGCAGAAGAATGAAATTGGACCCTTATACCACACATGACAATCAACTCAAAATGGAATAAAGACTTAAACAGAGGACCCAAAACTATAAAACCTCTAGAACAAAACAAGCAGAAATCTTCATAACATTGGTCATGGCAAAGATTTCTTGGATATAACATCAAAAGCACAGGCAACAAAATAAAAATAGACAAAGGGATTACATCAAAATAAA
Source organism: Lynx rufus (assembly GCF_022079265.1). NCBI lineage: Eukaryota > Metazoa > Chordata > Mammalia > Carnivora > Felidae > Lynx > Lynx rufus. The sequence continues at coordinate 28,142,803 of NW_025814827.1, read as the reverse complement.
AAGCTACTGTGCAATAAAGGTAACAATCAACAGAGTAAAAAGGCAAACTATGGAATGTAAGAAAATAATTGCAACCTACATATATGACAAGGTGTAGTTCTTCAATATATATAAAGAAACACAAACTCAATTTCTAAAGTACATTTATACATATATACATACAGACACACATAAACAAATTAAATATGGGCAAAGACATGAAAAGTCATTTCTCCAAAGACATACAAATAGCCACAGACACATGAAAAAATGCTCTTCACTAATCATCAGAGAAATGCAAATCAAAACCAGAATGAGATATCATATCACACCTGTTAGAATGGGCATTATCATAAAAACAAAAAACAAACCAAAAAAAAAAATCCCAGAAAATAACAAATGTTAGTAAGAATGCGGATAAAGAGGAACTCTTGTGCACTGTTGGTGGAAATGTCAAATGGCACAGCAGCTATAGAAAACAGCATAGAGGTTCCTACAAAAATTAAAAATAGAACTAATGTATGACCCGACAATCCCACTTGTGAGTATCCGAAAGTATTGAAAATTCCAAACAGTATTGCACTCCCAGGTTCACTGCAGCATTATTCACAATAGCCAAGAGATAGAAACCACCTACATGTCCATTAACAGATAAAAGGATAAGGAAAATGTGTTATATCCATACAATAGAGTATTATTCAGATTTAGAAAAAAAATATTTTCATATGCTACACAACGCAACTTAAATGAGGTCTCTGAATTAGTCAAACACATAGACATGAAAAGTAAGATGTTGTTTGCCAGGGGCCAGCAGGAGAGAGAAATGCTGTTCAATGGGTACAGAGTTTCAGTTAAGAAGATAAGTTCTAGCGATAAGCTGTACAACACATGCAAATAGTTGACAATACTGTTATATACACTTTAATAATATTTAAGAGGGTAGATTTCATGCTGTGTTTCTTACAATAAAAAATAATTCTGTCCACATTGAATTTACATTTTAGTGGGAAAAGATGAACTAGTAAATAATAGCAATAAATGCTGCAAGGACGTTAGAAGTAAAAGAAGAAACTAAAGATGTGTGTACAATTTTAGTGAGTCAATATTTCTGTATTAAACTGTCATATGAGTGAAGACCTTGAGGGAAGTAAGGAAGCAAGCCATGTGGAATGCCCAAGGCATTCAGCAAGGCATGCAGAGAAAATAGTAACGATAAAGACCCTGAATTGGAATCATGCTTCACTTACTTTAAAACAACAGCAAGGCATTGGTGTGACTGACAGGAGTGAGCAATGGGGAGGTTGAAGATTTTGTGAGAGAGGCAGTTGAGGGACAGGATCGTGTACAGGCTTGTAAGCTTGGCAAGAACTTTGAATTTTTTTCTGGATGGGAAGCCACTGATAGCAGAAGAGTGTTTTTAAGCTTTAAAAATTCACAAGATCACTCTATCTACTCTACTCAAGTAGAGACTGCAGTGCAAAGCTAGAAGCAGTAAGACCAGCAAGGTGCTTATTGCATACTCCTAGGTGAGAAATAGTGTAAGTGATAAGAGGTCATCAGCCTCCAACTGTCATTTCTTCTAGATATCAGAGCTCAAAGACTCCCTCACAGTTTCCACATTCACTCTTCTGATGCAAACATAATCCCTTCACTTGTGTGGCATCTTAGATCTGGATCCTGGTTGGGGAGTTAGCAGTCCATGCCGGTTTACTATACTTTATCAGTATATATTTTGCTGATTATCAGCTAATGTTTTACTATTACCTGATATACTAACACAGAGGTTAGAGGAATGGCAAAGAGGACAAGTCCTCTCTGTGTTAAGACCAGCACTAGAAGAACAGAGATACATCTACATAGTTTTCTTACTGACATAGGTTCTTATGTTTTGTTGGGAAACCATTAGAAGGGAAATATAAAGGACTTCTCTACTTAATTTCAGAAGGTCTTTTCTTTGCAGAAGAAAAAGCATAAAAAGAAGCATGACGTTTTTGCTTCTAATTGTTGCTTTTCACAAAGCCACCACAAATTCCCTACATTATCGATGCTTTCCTTAAACTGTAGCACAATGCTGACCTACATTCTAAATTTTCAGTGGCCTGAGTTCTCACCTTTACAGTGCCCTCATGTTCATCTTGGTAAAAGGTTGGGACAGTCTGCAGCGGGGTCCCCTAATCGGATTTTGTTTTCATCTACCGTAATTTCTGAATAAGGTAAAAACATCAACACTTTTCTCCTGACTTTGCAAAGAATTTCCACAGAGAGGAAAAGAAATAAAAGCAGCTACAAAATGTTACAAACCAAGGGACCATATGAGGTGAAAGTTAAAATGAGAAAAATGTCCACATTACTTTGGGCAATGCAACTCCAGGGAAAAAGTAACTCAGCACCTGAGAGCTAAATAATTCTAGAGGAATAAATATATGTTCTGGTATTCTGGGGGAAAATGACATCATAGAGAGATTAGGTCTATTAAAACATACATCTGTAGACATGTTGGTGTGAAAATTGCTTTTAGAGATGGGAAGAGGAGAAAAGCTCATCTTATTTGTCTAACAATTCTATTGGGTGCTTTTCACTAAAAGAGAACCATCCATATGTTTATAACAGGGAGAGTGTGAATTGCAATATGTTTCAAATTACATGAGAAACTAAAGAAAATTTATCAGTTTCAGGCCATTGAGTAATGCTTCCTTGTTTGGAGTTTGTCCCTAAATTTCGTGATTTTATTGGTAATTCAGAGCAATGATTTTACCTTCTTTCTCTACCATAGCATTTGGCAAGTTTCCATTTCGTTTTTGTTACCAAGATACAGCTGAAGTTCTTACAATAGGAAATAATGTTTAGAATGTATTTTTCCATAATAAAAAATATTATGAACGGGGCAATGAAGATATAGCTTATGGAGCCCTGAAGTATGATACTTAAAACAGTTTGAGCCTCAAGGAAAGCTGGTGTCTTGGTAACTGTTGATGGTGTGAGAAAAAGAAGATACAGCATTGGGCCAGCCTGGGGAAAGGTAAATTACATTTAGTTATAGATCTATTACCCAAATAAAAACAAATTCAAGCTTAAATGGAACTGATGTTAATACTGAAACATTTATCAGATTTGGTGGAGATAGACAAGGATGGCCATGTGAACAATCATTTTATTTTAGAGCAGACTCCAGCCACTGGAATATGAGACCAAAAAGTACTAGGCACTTTATCAGCACATCAATCAAAAACATTTGGAATAATAATGTAGATCCAACAAAGGAATTGTTTTAATATGTAATCAAGACAAAGCAATAATCATAACTAGTGAGAAAATCCACTAGACTTGGTTCATGAGAAATCTATGATTCATCATGTACCTTGATACTGAACTTAAAGCAACAATCCTAATTCTAAATCTGCCTCAAGTATACTTCCATGTTCTCAAATGCTTCTAGCCTTTGGTAGGGACTGGCTTACTATTGAAGGTAGTCAAGCATGCAGATGTCTGCCTGGAGCAGAAAGAAGCCGGGAGAGGAAGGATTCTACTCTTGGAGAAACCGACCTGGAGCTAATATCCTTCCTTCCCAATGGGAAGGGAAAACCAAAGTCTTCATCAGCAGCCATACTTACCACCACCACCCTCCCAGATGACCTCAAGGATCCAAGGAAATTAAAAGTAGTTTCTGCTGATAAAACCATTGGATTCTCTGATATTGTTAAAAAAAAATTACTCTATGCCTTGCTTCAGCTATCTCCATCCCAGAATAACCTTTCTCTCTGTATGCAGCAATCAAAATTAATGGAATTTTCCAAGAAATTTTCCTAGATGATTTCTCTCATCCCAGCCAGAAATTATATATATTTTTTAAAAAGTCAGCAACTAAGCCTTATATTAGATGTGTGAATCTTATCACAATATACATATTGAAAACAGTGCATGTCAAATGCAAATGGAACCCAATAAATGCTTTATCACAATTTCTCCAAAATATTAATCCTTCTCCTGGCATTACAACCAAATTAAAGAAATTTTATCTCTACTGGAAAAAAAAAAAGTTTGTTGCTTTCATGCATCTATTGTACAATTGAAAAGAATTCATGTTAAAGTTTTTCCTCAGTGTTAAAATTAAGTGTTCCTCTATGTGATTCTGTGTTTGAATTATTTTCTATTTTGTTGATAGACTTTGCCTCTACTGATGTAATCCATTTAGCATTCTAGGTTTTTTGCTCTTTTCAAATGTGTATTTTTGACAGGTATCTCAACTTTCAACCTTTGGACTATAGTAAACAGTTTTGAAAAAAATAGTATTTGTATTGAATCACATATTTTAGCAAAAATTTCCTTGTAGAAATATAGCCTAAAGCTGAATAATTAATAGCTAGCTGGCATTCAGAATGGCCTTAAGGCGTAAGTGTTAGACATATGAAAATTTTCACACAATGAACTACACAAGTTCATTTGTATTTTCATTCTTTGCTTTCACTAATTTCTTCTTTTTTTAAACTATATTCCAACATTAGCCTTTATTTTGCCAGCCATACCTTAAATTTAGTGTCACTATTTTTCTACCTCTTCTAATTGAGCTAGCTGCTACCACATTATTTAATTAGCAGTGCAACCATTATTCGCCCACCTTATTTTCATTCCATCTAGATTTCTGGGTCATTGTTCACTTTCACATCAATTCATATATGACTCATAAATCCACATAGACTTTTGGCTGATACTAAAATACTATTTGAACTTTCAGATCTCATTTTCCTTTACTTTTGGAAATATATAACTATCATTGGGGCCTATTTTCTTATCCTTTCTCAAGAGTTGTTCACAATTCTTAATCAAATTCCATTCCCCGAAATGAGTAAAGATCTTCACTAAATAACTGGATTTAATGTATCATGTTTTCTCATCTGGTTTCAATAAGAAGTACTAACAACATCCCTTAACTAATCAATAAGTATAGAGAACACATGCAGTTAGTGGTATGTTTCTTTTCATTCTGATCCAGAATGACAAATACAGTGGTGTGGAGAATGGAGAAAAGAAATTAAATGCAGTTCCATCTGCAAGTAACAATTGCAGCCACTTTGTCAAGGGTAAAACAATCATCAATGAGCAATACAGATTGTTTGTCACCAGAATAACTGAATCAAGAGGTTCCAATCCATTGATTTTTTTCATTCCCATATGCCTGAACATCTGGGACACAAAGAAACGGTGTGCATTTGTTAATAGGCAATTCAGTGGTAGTGACTTCCACCTACTAGAAGCAGTTATCCATTTTCTCTTTACTATGTAATTTAACAACAAAAAGAGTACATTTAGCTGATTTCTGAGGGAAACTAAGAAAGAATTATGTCATATATGAACATAATGGTAATAGACTATTGACAGAAAATTAGAGCTTAAAAATTTTATATGGACAGCATTTTGGGACAAACTATAAGCTTGATTGAAAAGATAATATACATATATTGTTGAGTATAGTACTCAACATTTTTGTATATAATTTCTAAAATTCAACAACTAGGGTTTAGTGGCAATAAAAATTGTAGAGAATGTTGGATTGCATTTCATGTTTATTGCTCGTCACAAGGCATCACATTTCCAATGGTTCATCAGGTGTTCAGTAAGTTAACATTTAAACTGTGAAGAGTACATGAATCATTATAGAAATACAGTAGGACATATACTTGAGGTTCCTCATATTCTCAAGTTTATAATTCAGTGTGGAGACTACACGATCTACATGTAGAAATACCATAATTATGCTCATAAATTTATTTTTTTGAAACAGGCAAATTAATACGGTACCAACTGAATACATAAGTATGGGGACACAGTATAAAGCAATGATCAATGCCAGTGGGATTAATCAAGGAAGATTTCTTGAGGGAAGTGAATTCTAAACTCAATTTGACATATTTGTTTATTTAGCACTCATTTTATGTATTCTAAATATAAAAATAATATAATCTCATAGTAATAAATTTGTAATTTCAAATTAGGAAGAGGAATAAAAGAAACTAAGGATCCACTGTCCAAAGATAATCATTACGTAAGGCTCTGTTGTTTTCATTCCATTTTGTTCTCTGATATTTTCTACACAGATACCATAAAATCACATATTCAGTATTACAATTCTCTTTGTGTTTCAGCAGTGTCTATATGCACAGACTTTGAGCGATATAAATATTTCATAAAAATTAAGTTTAATGACAGTCCAAATAAATGTACCATATGCATTTCCCTATAGCTAAATATTTAGGCTTTCCCAAATTTTTATTAACATAAATACCTTCAAAAAACATTTCTTTTCATAACTTTTTTCTTAGTATTATTTTCTTAAGGTAGATTTCAACCATTTTTTTTAAGCCTATTTATTTATTTTTGAGAGAGAGACACACAGAGAGTGAGTAGGAGAAGGGCATAGAGAGGGAAAGACAGAATCCCAGGCAGGCTCTGCACTGTCAGCAGCAGAGCCAGACTCAGGGCTTGGTCCCACAAGTGTGAGATCATGGCCTGAGACAAGATCAAGAGTCTGATGCTTAACCAAATGAGCCACGCAGGCACCCCTAGATTTCAAACATTCTTATAACTCATCAGAGGTCATGATCACTTTAAGTTTCCTTTTATCTGTAATATTTATAAATAATAAAAACTATAATTTCTTTATAATTACTCATTCCTGTTTTTAATGTAATTGCATTGATCAGAATTCCCAGCAATGTGTCAAAATGTTATTCTTAGATTCCTGTCCATTTAATAGTATAAATTCAGCATATATGATGTTTACAAATGTTATCGACATACTTGATATATTAGCTAAGTATACTGGTATTTATACTTCTATTAATTATTTTTTGTTGCTTTTTCTTTTATTTCTAATCAGAAATCAGTCTTGACTTTTGTTCAACAACTTATAATATTCCAATTTTAATATTACTTTGTTTTAATATAATGTCCAGATTGAAACATAACCTTTATGTAACAGAATAAGAGTAATTTTGCTGTAATATATTTTGGAATTTGACCAGGCTGCTTGGACTCTTAGATAAGCAGTGAAAGACCATTAGTGACGTTTGAGCAGAGAACTGATATGGTCACAGAATCTGATGACCAAAGTCATACACATTCTCAGCTTGGAGACCATGATTTTCAGATAACAGGAGAAATCTGTATTAAGATGTGGCAATGAAAATGATAATGAAAGGAGAAACATTAAATACATTGCAAAGGAATACAAACTGGCTAGACTTGACAAACAATTAGTTACTCAAGGCATGGAAGAATGACGAACCACAGATGAGCATGAGGGTTATGAACTAGAGTGAATGGGAATAATACGGTATCATTTTTGGCAGAAAGTCTCAACCTTTAGACTTGAGACACACTGATGAAAAATGTCACAAGGAATGTATTACTAATAAGAAGGTCTCTTAATTATGAATAATTTATTCTTTCATGAGTTAAAGAAGATTCAAGGTTTTCCCCAGAATGACACCACCCACTTTCTGTATGCTTTCTTCAGAGAGAAAGAGAAGTTTGCAGACGTATTGCTAATGTGGGGACTTAATATCTCTCCCACCCTAGCTGTCATCTTAGCAAATGAGCATAACTTGAATGATAGCAACAATTATACATTTATTCTCCTGGACTTTATTTCTCAGATAAGAGGAACATTGGAGGAAAAACTAATCTGCAGGACAAGAAAGGAAAAATGATGTTTATGTTATGTGAAACATCTAGAAAGAAGTCACTTTTTAAAGGAAGCTTATGCCAGTAGATCCATGAGTGAAAAGAAGATTCTTTTCCAAACACAACTTGCTTATACTATCCTACTCCACCTTCCACGGGTGCAGAATTACTGCTCTGTGACCTTTGCACTGGACTCTTAGAAGTTCCTTTTTCTGAAGCGCACATCTCCTGTTTTCATGTTTATAGCTCCAATACCCAGTACAAGCACAAAACCTGGTCCATTTACAAAACAGTTTTCAGGGCCAAAAGAAAGTCTTGTGGAATTTCACTGAGGAATTTATATTAATTCATATTCCTTTGAGGAGTAATAGTCTCAATGAGGATGGACTATTAATTCAGTACTGTTACTATATGTATTTTGTGAAAGATATACATGGCTGTTGGAAAAGAAAATAGTTTATGCCATAAACCAATATAAAACTATGTTTTCTTGAAATAAGACAATGTTTTTCCTGAAACATATTTATTTAGTAAATATATGTTTTCTTGACATTTTTTCTCACGATTCCATTTTATTTTGCTATATGTTGACCATATTGATGATGTTGGAGACTCTGAGGTTGTAAGAGACTTTCAAATACTGAAATTGTACATGTGAAGTATAGTAATACATTATCATGTGTCATAGAAGTAAAAATTGCTGAGTTCACTGTCATTTTTAAACTTAATTATCCTAAATATGATTGATGAATGAGGGATCTTATTAGCCACAAGTCAAATCTTCTCTAATTTTTTATTCACTCTACTTTTGAAAAATTAAATATTCACTGTTCAGCTAATCAGAATCTCAACATTGTTCATTTCATTACCCAGTCTGTCCTGCCTGAAATAATGTCAAATTCAAATTCAAATGTATTATTACAATAATGCATTTTTACATCAGTTTATTTGATGTTATTTAAATCTCAATGAGTATTTCATTTATTTTTCTATCCTCTAATAAAAAATAAGAAATAATTACTTTGTCCTTACATGCAAAAATAATTAAGTTTTATTAAGTAATTTTTTAAATCCTAAGCAAAATAATCTAAGCAAAATATTTTTAAAATATAATATATTTTTAATACTTTAAAATGAGTTTACTGTGATGAGGTTTTGTGAAGGCAGTATGACAGGATTTTCAATGACTATCTTAGGAAAAAATAAAATAATTCAATACCACAGTTTCTAAGTTTGGGGCACATAGGATCACACATGTCCGATTAAAACACTAAGAATACTAGAAAAATTCCAAAGGTAATTATTCCTGTTAGTATTTAGTATGTATTTTTCTTTTTGATTTTGCTCACCTATATTTCTAAGTCATTTCTAATGAGTATGGATTATGGTGCAATGTTTAAAGGTCACTTTATTTACAACAAACTTTATATATGTTTTTATTATTTATTCTTTTTAAGCAAGGACTTGGAAATAGTGGAGGCAAACTATATTTAAATGAGTCCTCACAAAACCCCGATTTGGGGCGAGTATGATGTGCCTCCTCAGTAAAGAAAACACAGGATTACAGCTATGAGAGTATGTTAAGCCTGGCACATATGAATCCATCTTTAGTTCTTAAAATGCAAATCGATAGAAAATAGATGGTTCTAACATGCAGGACTTTAGTCTAAGGGTTACATTTTAGACACGTCCTTTGCTTAACAAAATATATCTATCTGTATTCAAAACAAATCATTCACTGTGAGGCAGAGTAAAATTGATCAGGCTCAAAATTTAAATCAAATTTTATTTTTTGAGGAGTTGTATTATCCTGGTTTGGAGTTTGCACCAGTATAACTCCATGGACATATCACCTTATAAAGATAGTCCTCAAAGTGTAATCTGGGACAACTGGGCGTACCCACACTCAAAACCATTTTCATAACAATGTTATGACATTCTTTTCCTTTTGCACTATCCATTACAAATGTGCAGTGGGATTTCACAAGGGCTGTATACATGTGTTATGAGAACAGATTGAATGCAGACATAAATATGAGATTCCCACAGTCTTCAATTAAGCCAAACATTGAAGAGATTTCTAAAAACATAAATAAATGTTAATCTTTTCACCAATTTTTCTTTGTAAAATATAGTTATTTTTCATCAAAATGTTATTCATTTTAATGTAAGAATAAAATAAATGTATTGTCTATTATTAAATGAATATACAAATATTTTTAAATTCTGTTTTTAATTTAGAATATGATAAATATACATAGTTAAAACCAACATAAATAAGAGCTTTTTAAACTGTAAAGTGGCCCAGACACCAAAAAAGTTTGAGATACTGTCTCTACCCCCAGGTTTAAGTGTCTGTGGTCCAAGTAAATAACCACTAGGTTCATTACTTGTGTTTTTAATACTATAACTTTTTCTATACCAGAGATCACCAAACTTTGTTATAAAGGGCTATGTGGGCCTGCAAATATTTTAGGCTTTGCGGGCCATACAGTCTCTGTCACAACCAGTCAATTCTGCCATAATATTTACAAGCATCTGCAGATACAATGTAAGCAAATGAGTGTGGCTATATTCAAATAAAACTGTATTTACTAAGACAGACAGTAGGCCAGATTTAGCAGAAAGTTTATAAATTACAAAATTTTGACCTAATCCCAGATTTATGTTTTGGAGTATGTGCTTGGGGTAGGGGGGAGGAATTAGAAATAAAACTGATATTTATAGGTCATCTGTTGCATGTTTAACATTTATTAACAACTATATACTTTATAGATTACTTAAATAGTTACATTTTGTTGTTTGTTAAAAACAATTTTTACCCAATTTTACAGATGAGGAAACTATAATATAAAAGTATGGTACCCGGGGTGCCTGGGGGCTCACTTGTTTAAATGTTCAACTCTTAATTTTGGCTCTGGCCATAATCCCAGAGTCGTGGGTTGGAGCCCCACATTGGGCTCCATGCTGAGCATGGAGCTTGCTTAAGATTCTCTCTCCATCCCTCTGTCCCTCTCCCCTCCCTGCTTGCATGCTCTTAAAAAAAAAAAAAAAAAAAAAAAAAAAAGGATGGTACACACTAAATATAACAGCAACTTGGATTTGAACTCCAATCTGATTTTCAGTATGCCATAATCCTTGCCATCACCACCAGCACCAGTAGCAGTAAAAGGAACACTTAATATTTCATAGTACTTTTTTTAGTATACAAGATGCAATCACACAGATTATCTTATTTACTTTCCACATACACACAAACCTCTCCGCCAGGTAAACCAAGTATTATTACCCCCAGTTCACAGAGGAAGAAAATGAGGTTCATAAAATACGATCTGCAGCTAGTCAGTAGTGGAGCCATGATTCTGACCCATATCTTTTTGTCCCCAATCCAAATGTTCTGTTTTTATAGATCCCATTGTGATTTATCTGAAGACTCCTGAGAATCAAATATTTCTCTCCTTTTTTGGATACTTAATATTTTAGCACAAAACATAAAAGTTATAATGTCCATTTCCCCAGTAGAGATATATGGGATGGAACAAAGTGGAAATGTGCATTTTATCTCCATCTCTATGAAACAGAATTCATGCTAAATCAGTGGAAAAGCATCAAAGGTCAAAGAGATGGAAAAGACCTCAGCTCAGAATTAGTAACATTTTCAATGATGTATTCTTCTTTGAAGCAGAAAGTAATGGGGATAACCAGGTCATCTGAGTGACCCAGAGTTAGAGTGGCTTTCATTCCTTTACTCCTACAATAGATGAGAGTAGAAACCACAGCATCCTACAGAACTGTGACTATAATCTGTGAATCTTTTATTGGCCATTTTAAATATCCCACAGTTAAAAGGTGATTCATCTCTTGGTGAATTTCAATATGTTTTGTACACGATACACTTAAAGATCCAATGTGGATAAATATCCACTTCAAGAAGGAACAATTTTCAAGTCTACAAACCGAATTAGAGTTTATATATTTTTCTGAACACTGATAGTAATGCAAGAAAGGAATTAACCAAATTCATAAGTTTAACAAAAAGTTCTTTGTGTTAACAATGCCATGTAAAAAGGGAATATTTGTGGTTCCAAATATCCTCAGCATATTCCTCTAATAAGGCCAATTTTAGGTAACATTGTCTTTAGTGGCCCTCTCTCAGTAGTTTCTGTACTGAGTGATCCCATACTACACATCAGTCAAGCAGATGTCCCCTACTGTCTAGATTATTCCTCTTGGCATTTAATCTCATATGCTTTTCTCAACCCCCTCAAAGGGCTTTTTGGTATGATAGCAATGGGAAAGTAAGACCATTCACTTTTAACTTTTATCAAAAAATCTGACATCAGCAGCCAAGAGACCACTATTTAATAAAAAGCTAGTGGACATCATGAGTCAACAGATGAAAATAGAAAGTAGAAAATAATTGAAAATATAATTGATCTCTGCCTTGTTTCTCACACATTGCTCCTAAATCTCTTGTAATATGCTAAATGGTAAGAGTACTAGGGACATCTTTAGTGCTAATATCTGATCTCTCTGACCTGGTTCTTGGCACAGAGCTCCTAAATCCCTTGGAATTTGCTGGGTGACAGTAGTGTCTTTTGTTCTAATGAGGCAACTCTTGCTGGGCTCAAGAATAACTTCAAGACGGGGGCTAGTCACCAGAGACCAAGCCATGATTGTAAGTTTGGAACTTTCAGGTCAACCCTTCATCCTCTGGAAAGCGATGAGGGGTTAGAGATTATGTTAATGATCAATTATGCCTATGTGATGAAGCCTCCATAAAAATCCCAAAAGTACAGGGTTGGCAGAGCTTCTAGGTTGATAAATACATCCACATGCTTTGTGGGTGATATATTCCATGAAGACAGAAGCTCCTTCTGGACCCTTCCAGACTTCACCCTACATATCTCTTCATCTGGCTGTTTATCTGTATAATTTACTATATCCTTTATATAAACCACCCATTCTAACAAATTATCAAACCCACAGAAGGGGTCATGGGAACCTCAATAGCTTGTCAGTCTGAAGTACAGTGACAACCTGGACATCTGAAGCAGGTGCAGTCTTGTGGGACTTAGCCCTTACCCTGTGAGAGATCTAATGCTATCTCCAGGTAGTTACTGTCAGAACTGAAGTGAATTACAGGACACCTATCTGGTGTCAGAGAATTGCTTAATTTGTGGAAAATCCACACATCTAGTATCCGAAGTGAAGTGTGTTGGTAGTATGAGAATAAAGGAGAAACACAGGAGTGTGTCTTTTCAACTTAGAAGAAATAGTTACATTACAACTCTAGTGAAACTTTGATCCTACAATTATTTGATTGCAGAAAACTCAGCCAAAAGAGCAGAAGAAGCCAGAAGTATAGCAGAAGCCAAATTGCTTAAAGCAATAAACTCAGCAAAACACTCAGTAAACCTACCACAGTGACCAACATCTCCCTGGCAGGGCTGAAACCTAGGTGGTCTAATAGGTGTTTTCCATCATAATTTTCATGCTTCTCTGATAATTACAACTTTGCTTTCCTGCTGTGTTATTCTCCCCATTCAGAGAAACTACTTAGAATTCTTGAGTGAAATCCTGTGGAAATCAAGCTGAAAGGATTCTGAGAAGAAATGGTGAATGCTCGGTTATTTGGCAAATTGTGGTTATTTTATTTAAAGGCAAATACTACTGAGATTTTGACTGGCTGTCATTGTAGTACTATTAAAATTCTCCCCCAAACAATTTCAAAATGAAGCAAGTATAAATTTAGGAATGGGGAAAGTATGATGACGAAAATATGCAGTGGTTGATTTCATGGAGGCTGGTTTGACCTCCGTGAGTAAAATCATTAATGCAGGAGAGCTCAAGTTAACATTTGCAACAACATAGATGGACCTAGAGGTTATGATGCTGAGTGAAACATAACAGAGAAATATAAATACCATATGATTTCATTTATATGTAGAATTTAAGAAACAAAACAAATGAACAAAGAAAAAAGAAACAAAAAAATGGACTCTTAAATACAGAGAACTGGTGTTTGCCAGAGGGGAGTTCAGTGCAGGGATGGGTAAAAAAAGATAAAGAGGATCAAGGGTAACCTTATCTTGATAAGCACTAAGAAATGTACAGAATTGCTGCATCATTATATTGTACACCTGAAACTAACATAACACTGTATGTTAATTATACTCCAATTTTAAATAGCAAATAAAAAATAAAAGATCAACTGGCAACCACATAATGGATTTGCCTAAGATATAAGATGGTTTTAAAATGGGGTAGTTTAGGGGCACCTGGGTGGCTCAGTTGGTTGAGCATCAGACTTTAGATTTAGGTTCAGGTCATGATCCCAGTGTTGTGGGATGGATCCCCACATTGGCTCTGCGCTGAAAGTGGAGCCTGCTTAAGATTTGCCCTGTCTCTCCCTTTGCTCTTCTCCCCCCAACCCTGCCAAATAAATAAATAAATAAATAAATAAATAAATAAATAAATAAATAAATAAATATTAAAATGGGGTAGTTTGAAAATAAAATATTTTTTTCAATGGGGTAGTTTGAAAAGATTCCATCACTTCAGAGGAGTTCCAACATCAGGCTTCCTTCTGATGATTTCTGCTTCAGAAAGCTTTGGTTCTCAAGTTTTAGTGTGCCTAAAACTTAAATGGCTTCAGAAATAGTATGCTGAGGGAAGGAAAACAGAAGCATAAGACTGTCTACTATAGGTTCCATTTTTGATGAGACTTAAAAATAGTATATAAAGTCATACCTGTGTTCAACACAGTTTGGATTTTGAGGAGAAATGACTGGAAAGGGGCAAGAGAAACTTTCTGGAATGATGAAAATGTTCTAGGTCTTGGTCTTCATGGTCATCACAAATACTTTACTATGTATAGTTTTTTGTTGTTTTTTTTTTTATTTTTTAGAGAGAGAGAGAGAGAGAGAGAAGAGGGGATAGGAGGGCAGAGGGAGAGAGAATCTTAAGCAGGCTCCATATTCAGTACTGAGCCCCCAGGGGCTCGATTCGAAGACCCTGGGATCGTGACCTGAGCAGAAATCAAGAGTCAGACACTAAACCAACTGAGCCACCCAGGCATCCTCCATATATAGTTTTATTTCCGAGTTATTAAAAAAAAAAAGAATCTGGCTATCTGTATAGAAATGGAAATTCTTGAAACTCAACCTCAGAGATTCTGATTCAGGAGATACATGGGGATGGAGTCTAAGAAACCACAATTTGATCTTCAATGAGGTAATCCTTGGACCACATTTTGAAATTTGTTGATAGAGTGAATACCAGTTTAATCTCAGACAGAGATAGTATAGGGCCTTCCAGGGCATACTGGAGATTTTTTTTCTCAGTTTCAGGAGGATATACTAGGTTCTTCCCCTTCCACCTCTCCATTAAAGTCAAGTGGATTGTTCTGTTCCTGCCTTTAGTCTCCTGAGGGTAATTAAAGTGGAATAAACATTCCTATCTCCTGTGTTTCTAATATGTTTCCTGGTCTATAGGTTCTCACATGAGCCACTCATGGAGTTGAATCCTAATTTTGATGACTGACACAAGAGATGCTGCATGTCCTGTTTCTAAGCTTCTACAGGGTAATTGGCTGAGTTGTCAGGGTCATGGAAAGAAGCAAAATTTTGGAATATTGATGAAAATATGTATACAAAGTTGTTATTTTATTTTCTCAAGAGAAATGTCAATTATCTGGAGGTTGACAAACTGTAATGCAAATGTTGGAAATATGAGCTCTAAAATGAGGTAACTTCCTTTTTTTGGTTTTATTTTTCAAAATATTTTATTGATTTATAAGACAGAAAAATTATTGTGTATACATTTAAATAAAATTTAAGAAACTATGGAGTAACTTATTAATTTTTAAAAGATAGTTACCAAAATAATTACTACTAGATACTATGTTCACACAAAACAAGAAGCTTTATGTATAATTTAACACTGAAGAGCCATTTTAATACACAAGCCATCAAATGTAACCATATTATGAAAATATACCTTTGAAAAAGCATTAAAAATTAGCAACTTTTATCCAAATTTTGAGTATTTCTTCATAGTCATAAAATTTGGGAGGCAAGGAAGTTTTAGCTGTCTCAGGCCAGTTTAAGTGGCTTTAAGAAATCTTTTTTTCCCCTCCCCCAATATATATATAAACCTTATCCCAAATTAGGAATCATGGCTCTAAATACATTTCTGGAAGAAAAAGCATAGTTACAGCATTTAGGTAAAGAAATATTTGTTTACATGTGTTCACATTTATTAATATGCTTAACAATTAATACATTTATATGTTTGTTGCCCGGATTTCTCAGTGCTGAATAATTGCAAAGAACTATCATTTCCTGACTGCCAAGTGTTCTTTCCTCTCCTCTGATCAGGGCTGACTGCCTACGACATTCCTATGATGAAGCTCATCTCAGCATGATTATCACAATCATGGGTAATGTATCTATTGAAATGGACTGTAGAGGACTCTGGGAAGAAGACAGAGTAGGAAGCATCATAAACCTGTCTCCTCACCCAGACAATAACTGCGCTGGCAAAATCTATCTGATGTAACTATTTTGAACTCTGGAGTCTGTTAAAAGCTTGCAACTTCAAGAGAAAACCTTGGATGGTACAGGGCAGTTAATTTCAGCTCTAAGTGCAGTAACAGCTACCTATCCCTCACCCCTCAGCCCCATGGCAAGCAGTTGTGCACAAGTTCCCAGAACACCTTACACATGGCTTGCTGGAGCCAGGGTGGACAAAAAGGGTCCTGTCCCTCCAAATATCAGGGATCTATGTTTTGATCACTGACTACTGCTATCGATCACAGTGGTATACACAGAGAGGTGGCGGCCATTGTTGCAACCATTCCTCATTGTTGCATGCCTCTCCCCCTATGGCTGAAGTGACTTCCAGGGGAATTTAAAGAGCCAATGTCTTTTTCCCCCTTCATTTTTCTCTTTTTCCCCTTTTGGAAGCCAGGCATTGAAGACTAGGACATTCAAAAGCAACTGGAGATATAAAGGAAATTACAAAGTCACCATACATGCCCAGGGAAAGGTACAGGGTCAAAAAGACCTGAGGAACCTTAAGTTTACAACTCAGGCTCATCTTCAGTACGGAAATAGTCTACCATCAAAAACAACAGAAAACAGGGGTACCTGGGTAGTTCAGTTGGTTAAGCATCCGACTCTTGATTTTAGCTCAGGTCACAATCTCACAGTTTATGAATTCAAGCCCTGTGTTGGGCTCTGTGCTGACGGCATAGAGCCTGCTTGGCTTGGGATTCTCAATCTCCCTCTTTCTCTGTTCCTCCCTTCTGCTCTCTCTCTCAAAATAAATAAATAAACTTAAAAAAAAACAAAACCAAAAACAAAAACAAAAACAGAAAACCCTGGCAAAGGGGGAGAATTCAAGTTCTAGAATAACCACATTAGACTGAAATAACAAGTTTTCAACAATAACATCACAAGGCATGAAAAGAAACAGGAAAGTATAGATCATTCAGAGGGGAAAAAAATAATAAGATAAACTATTCCTGAAGACCTGATGGTGAATCTACTACATAAAACTCTAAAACAACTTTCTTGGGGCACCTGGGTGGCTCAGATGGTTAAGCTTAAGCATCCGACTTTAGCTCAGGTCATGATCTCGTGGTTCACGGATTTGAGGCCTGCATTGGACTCTGTGTTGACAGCTCAGAGCCTGGAGCCTGCTTCAGATTCTGACTCTCCCTCTCTCTCTGCTTCTCCCCCACTCATACTCTGCCTCCCTCTCTCAAAAATAAAACCATGAAAAAAAAGTTAAAACAACTTTCTTAAAGATGCTCAAAGAACAAAAGGAATACATGGAGAAAACCAAGAAAACAATGAAGGCACAAAATGGAAATATCTATAAAGAAAGTCTAAAAAGAAACCAAAAAGAAATTTTAGAGATGAAAAGTACAACTAAAATAAAAAATTCACTAGAGAGTCAAAGACATATTTGAACAGGCGGAAGAAAGAATCAATTACTTGATGTGACAGGACAATGGAAATTACTGAATTTGAGAAACAGAAAAAAAAAAGTTTAAAGAAAAGTAAACAAAGCATAGGGACCTGTGGAACACCACCCAGTGGGCCAAGTTATGCATTAATTATAGGAATTCCACAAAGAGGAGACAGAATTTAAAGAAATAATGGCTGAAAACTTCCAAAATTTGATGAGACACATGAACATAAACATTCATGAAACTCAACAAATTCTATGTAGGATAAACTCAAAGAGACCCACACTAAGACATATTATAATTAAACTGTTCAAAGACAAAGATACAATTTTGAAAACAGCAAGAGATAAGCAATTTATCACATCAAGAGCTCCTCAACAGGAGTAGCAGATTTCTCATCAGAAACTTTGGAGTCCAGAAGGAAGTGGGCTGATATATTCAAAATGCTAAAGGAAAAAATAACCCTGTTAAAACAAGAATCCTAAATCTGGCAAAAATGTCCTTGAAAAGTGAGGGAGAAATTAAGGCATTCCCAGATAAACAAAAGCTGAGAGTTTCTTAGCAGTAGAGTTGCCCTACAAGAAATGCTAGAGGAATCCTTCAGGTTGAAATGAAAGCACAGTGGCCATAGTAATTTAAATACATGTGAAGAAATAAAGACTTCAAGAAAGGTAAATACATGGGCAATTATAAAAGCTAGTATTATTGCAACAATGTTGTAAGTCTTCTTATTTTCTACATGATTAAAGAAATTTAACTCTCCTAAAGTTATTTTAAAAGTATTTAAAAATATTACATTTTAGAAATATTAAAAAATTAAATGCATTTAAAAACCAACTATTAGTTTAAAAGCTAATATTACTGTAACTTTGGTTTGCAACTCCACAATTTATTTTCTACACAATATTCCAGGTTAATGCATTAAAAAATTATTTATGTTTGGAGGCAAATAGGTATAAAGATGTAGTTCTGTAATATAACAACTCAAAAGAGGGAGATGGAGTTGTTAAAGAGTGTATGTTATTAAAATTAAGCTAGTATAAATTCAAATTAGACTGTTATAACTTTAGGATGTTAAATGCAATCCCCATGGTAACCACAAAAATACAGCTAAATAATGTACACAAAATGAAATGATTTTGCTGTACCACAAGTAGGAGAATATATTGACATTGGAATCAGCAATATAAATGCCCAGGCACTAGGAAGCAGAGAAGTGACAGAACATTAAACAAAGATGGCATGAAGCAGAGATGAAAGATGCATTTCCTGGTATAGTTGGATTCTAAAGCTCCAACAGTCCCATTCACCAATATATAACAGGAAGATTAAAATTAAAAAAAAAACAACTAATTATTTGAGAACTATATGCAAGTGTGAAGGAGATGGCAGTGTTTTAGACCTTCCAGTGATCCCTCCCCCAATTCTCTATAACCTTTTCAGGTTAGCATTCCCCAGGGTTTAATTCTTGGTTCTCTTGTTTTCACTTTCCATATTCATTCCCTTGAGATCCTTAAATATCAACCATACACTCAAATACACACTCAAGCCTAGACATTACTCCATAACTCCAGACCTACGTATCCAGTCCAACTGTATAGCTAATATCTCTACCTGGATGTCTAATAGGCATCATATATTTGACTTCCACCTCATCCCCTAAGTCCTGCTGCAAATCCAGTTTAAAAAAAAAAAGGAAATGAAAAAGGGATTTAAACAGTTCATTATAAAAAATTAAGCACAAAAGATAATAGTGCAGGAAATGAGAGACAAATAATCTATAAAGCATATAGAAAAATATCAAATGACAAAAATTAGAACCTTCCTTATCAATAACTACTTTAAATAAGAATGAATTAAACTCTCTAATCAAATGCTGGAGATTGGGAGAATGTATATAAATACCTGATCCAATGGTATGTAGTCTACAGCAGATTCACTTTAGAGTTAAAGACACAAATAGACTGACAGCAAAAAAATAAAAATAAAAATAAAAATAAAAAAAATAAAGATATTCCACGAAATAGTAACCAACAGCAAGAAGGGTGGGCTATACTAATATCAGACAAGATAAACTTTAAAATCAAAAGAGGTTGCAAGTGACAAAGAAGGTCATTATATATTAATAAAGTATAAGATATAACAATGTTATATATTTACATACCTAATAACATAGCATCAAAATATATGGAAGCAAAAAACTGACAGAATTGGGGAGAGAAATAAACAGTTCTAAAATGATAGCTGGAGGCTCCAATACCCCTCTTACAATAATGCATAGAACAACAAGACAGGGGAGCCTGGGTGGCTCAGTCAGTTAAATGTCCAACTTCAGCTCAGGTCATGGTCTCATGGTTCAATTTGTGAGTTTGAGCCCAGCATTGGGTTCTGTGCCTGCTTTGGATTCCGTCTCCCTCTCTCTCTGCCCCTCCCCTGCTCCTGCTCCCAGGAGAGGGATCTCTATCTCAAAAATAGACATTTAAAAAAAAAAAAATGAACAACAAGACAGAAGGAAATAGAGATTTGAACAACATGATAAACCAACCAGATATAACAGAATTCTCTACCAAATAACAATAGAATACACATTCTACTCAAGAGCAATATGGGGTATTTTACAGAACAGACAATATGTTAGGCTACAAATTAAATCTCACCAGATTTTAT
Organism: Lynx rufus; assembly: GCF_022079265.1. Lineage (NCBI taxonomy): Eukaryota > Metazoa > Chordata > Mammalia > Carnivora > Felidae > Lynx > Lynx rufus. The sequence goes on along the minus strand of NW_025814827.1, from coordinate 28,122,498 downwards.
TTTTTGTTGTTGTTAAAGTTTATTTATTTTGAAAGAGAGAATAAGCAGGGAGGGCCAGAGAGGGAGGGAGAGAGAGAATCCCAAGCAGGCTCTGGACTGACAGTGTGGAGCCCAACATGGGGCTCAAATTCATAAACCATTAGATCATGACCTGAGCCAAGAGTAAAGCGCTCAACCAACTGAGCCACCCAGGCACCCCAAATCTCAACAGATTTTTTTTAATTTTTTTTTCAACGTTTTTATTTATTTTTGGGACAGAGAGAGACAGAGAATGAACGGGGGAGGGGCAGAGAGAGAGGGAGACACAGAATCGGAAACAGGCTCCAGGCTCTGAGCCATCAGCCCAGAGCCTGATGCGGGGCTCGAACCCACGGACCGCGAGATCATGACCTGGCTGAAGTCGGACGCCCAACCGACTGCGCCACCCAGGCGCCCCTCTCAACAGATTTTAAAAGATAAATGCCATACAAAGTATCTTCTCCAACCACAATGGTATGAAGTTAGAAATCAGTAACAGGAAGAGGGGTGCCTGGGTAGATCAGTCGGTTGAGTGTCCGACTTCGGCTCAGGTCATGATCTCACAGCTCGTGAGTTTGAGCCCCACATTGGGCTCTATGCTGACAGCTCAGAGCCTGGAGTCTGCTATGTATTCTGTGTCCCTTTCTTCCTCTACTCCTCCCTCACTGATGCTGTGTCCCTCTCTCAAGAATAAATAAAACAGTGTAAAATATTTTTTTAAAAAAGAAAAAAATCAGTAACAGGAAGAAAACTCAAAATTCACAAATTAGTGGAAATTAGACAAAACACTCTTAATCAATGGGTCATGAAAAGGGTCATTAAACAACCAACGAAAACAAAAATACAACATATCAAAACTTATAGAACACAGTGAAAGAAGTGACAATGGAGATATTCATAGCTATAAATGCCTATAAGAAACCAGAAAGATCTCAAATCAATAATTACAACTTAATGAACTAGAAAAATAATAAACCTAACCCAAAGCTACCAGGAGGAGGTAAATAATAAAGATTAGACCAGAGATAAAACAGAGAATAAGAGCACCTGGGTGGCTCAGTTGGTTGAGCTTCCAACTCTTGGTTTCAGCTCAGGTCCTATCTCAGAGCTCCTGGGATGGAGACTCACAAAGGGTTCTGCACTGATGGTGTGGAGCCTGCTTGGGATTCTGTCTCCCCACCCCCCCCGCCCCCCCCCCACTCTGCTCCTCCCTGCTCATGCTCTCTCTCCCCATCTCAAAATAAGCATTTTTTTTAAAAATCAGAATAAAAATGAAAGAAAACCAATGAAACTAAAAATTGGTTCTCAGATCAAAAAAAAAAAATTAACAAATCTTCAGCTAAATGAGCTAAGAGGGGGAAAAAGAGGACTCAAACTGATCAGAAATAAAAGTGGAGCATTACTGTGATTTTAGCAAGAAATATATTTCATCTTCATCCACATTTCTAGCACAGAGCTCCTAAAACCCTTGGAATTTTCTAAGGGATGAGAGCCATAAAAGTATCTTCTATTAAGTTAATGAGGTGACTTTTACCTTGGAACATTAAAATGGTTCAAACAGGGGGGGGTCTCCAATAAACCTCAACAGGTTCCTGTCTCTGAACCTATTCCCTTTTGTTTAGGCCCTCTGAGATACCCACTCTTTTCTCCCTCTTTCTTCCACCTCTATTCATTTCTTGGTCTGAGATTTCTTAGAAAAATATGCGGGAATTTCCTTCTCCCAAAAGGGGGGAAAACTCCAAAATTTAACAGTAGTGACCAAAATCACCAACCAGGTGAATTAAATGACCCCTCCACATCTTTCATCTGTTCCATTTATTTTTTAATTTTTTTTAATGTTTATTCATTTTAGAGACAGAGAGAGACAGAGCATGAATGGGGGAAGGTCAGAGAGAGAGGAAGACACAGAATCTGAAACAGGCTCCAGGCTCTGAGCTGTAAGCACAGAGCCCGACGCGGGGCTTGAACTCACGGACCGCGAGATCATGACCTGAGCCGAAGTCGGTGGCCCAACCGACTGAGCCACCCAGGCGCCCCACATCTGTTCCATTTCTGATGGCACTACAGCTAAGTCTGGGAACACAGATTGCTTGTCCCCATTGGATCAGCTACCATCCTCTTTATAGGCAAAATCTTCAACTGATATTGGCAGAATCTACAGTGTACCTCCCATCAAGACTCAAACAGATTCCTCAAAACTTCACCCCCTCCTATAATTAACCAATACTCTATATATTAAAAAAAAAATCAAGGCATTGAGTCCATAACAAATTATAAGGTTCAGGGCTTCATCGTCTCCTGCATTTGTCCCTGTAATATCCCTATTTTACCTGTAAGAAAATCCAATGGCCAAGGATAGAGGTTTTCCAGGACCTCCAAGTGATAAGTAACATTGTTAACCCCTGACACCATATTGTTCCTAACTCCCATATATTACTAACATCTATTCCTACTAAAAGCAAATTTTTCAATGTAATCCATCTCTGCAGTACAATTTTTAGTATTCCATTTAACAATGACAGCCAATATCCTTTTGCTTTCACCTGGGAAGAATGACAGCACACCTGAACAGTAATGCTTCAGAATTTTACAGAGTCCTTCTTGCTTTTCAAAAACCTTAAAGGCAGATTTTCTACAGGTTCTACTTTGTTACAATGCATAAATGATTTGCTCCTCTGCTCTGCTTCTCAAACCTCTTTGGAGGCAAACATTACCCATCTGTTTAAACTTATGGCCTTAAAAGGACAAAAAGTGTCCAAAGAAAAATTGCAATCTTAGGTTCAATCAATACTTAGGTTACCTGATCTCAGAACAAGGACAACATTTAGATCCAGGTGGGTTTCATGGCATCCTGAATTCCCCCAAACCTAAAATTATAAGCACCAATTATAAGGTTTTCTTAAACTAGCTGACCAGCGTCAAAAAAGGTTTGCAAACTTCTCTCTTATGGCTCAACCTCTATATGCTTTACTTAAAAATGAAAAAACATTTGGTCATGATTTCATGGTTTATGGGTTCCAGCTCCGCGTCAGACCCTGTGCTGACAGCTCAGAGCCTGGAGCCCACTTTAGATCCTGTGTCTCCCTCTCTCTATTCCTCCCCTGCTCATGCTCTGTCTCTCTCCCTCTCTCTCAAAAATAAATAAACATTAAAAAAATTTTTTTTAAATGACAAAACTGACACTAGTATTTGGAAAGACTGGGATGACATAACTTTTGGAACTTTAAAGAAAAGCCAACTAAAGTCTGGACATCCTAATTATCAAATTTTCCTCTTTGTATGGGAAAAATAAGAAGGGAATGCCCTTGGAGTACTCACCCAAACACATGGGACCATCATCAGCCTACAGGATATTACAGCCAACAACTAGTCCCTGTGGCATAGGGATGTCCCTCTTGCCCCAGCCTTTCTTGCCACTGCCCTTTTAGTTAAGGCCACTGTAGAAATAATCCTGGGATGCCCTGTAACCATCCTTGTACCTCATGCAGTAGAAACACCCCTAGATTCTCATCATACTCAACACTTTTCAGTCACCTCACCTATTAGGAAATTCTCTTGTTAACTGCTTCTCATATAACTCTGCCGTGCAGCTATAATCTTACCCCTGCTATTCTTCTCCCTTCCATCACAAATGAAACCCTTCAAGACTGCTTAATACCGGCAGATCACCTTTTGACTCCCTGTGACAATTTACAGGAAATTCCTCTAAACAATGCAGTTTTTTCCCGGATTATTGATGGCTCTTATTTAAAGGACAAAAATGGTAAAAATGTTGGGTATACTATTGCAACTCCTTTGAAGTCATTAAGGCAGCACTTCTATCTTTGGCTACTTCAATCCAACAGGCTGAGTTCAATGTCCTTATTCAGTCTTGTACCTTAGCCTCAGGTAGAACTGCAAATATTTATACCAATGATCAGTAGGCCTTTGAGGTAGTTTATGATTTGGGAATGTACAGAAACAACGTTTCCTTACTTCCAATGAGGATACAATTTAAATGGCTCCCACGTCCAAAATTTATTAGATGCTATACTTTCGCTAACTATTCTGCCTATTATTTTTTTTAACATTTATTTATTTTTGAGAGAGAGAGAGCACAAGTGGAAGAGGGGTAGAGAGAGGAGGAGACACAGAATCCGAAGCAGGCTTCACGCTCTGAGCTGTCACCACAGAGCCCGACATGGGGCCGACATGACCTGAGCCAAAGTCGGGCACTCAATGAACTGAGCCACCCAGGCACCCCTGTTTTGGCTATTATTAAGGTTACTACTTGGCATTCCAAACTCAAAACCCTGGAGTTCAAAAGAAACCACCTCACTCATATTTCTGCCAAAAATGCCACTTTCAAGGAAACCAACAGCCAAACCTTTGCCATGGTCCAAAAGGATGTTCCTTGAAATCACCATCAACACTGCCATCACCATCATCATCAAATAAAAAATTGACCAGAGATGCCCAACAGTAGGCCACAGAAATAGAAATACAATATTAGAAATCTAATAACCATTGGTTTGATAAAAAGAGAGAACCCTGATTTGGGCCACATAACAATCCAGTCCTACCAGAAATTCAAAAATTCCCATAACTTACACTGTACAAGCATGAAACCATAGGCCTGACAAAATTATAGCATTCATGAAGCAATACTGGTGGAGAAATATTAATAAGGCTGGAAAAAGTGCCTGCCTCATGTGTCCCACCTGTCCAAAGTGCAATTCAGGAAAACCTATTTAAACTGTTCCCACTTTGAATATCCCAACTGACCATCTGAGATTTGGCAAATGGATTTCATACAGCTTCCTCCATCTCATGGATATAAATATATTTTAGTCATGGATTGCATATTTTCTCACTGGACCAAAGCCTTCACTTATATACAAGTACTGCTTCTTCTAGGGCTAAAATTCTATTAGAAAATATTATCCTTATAGGGCGAACCCCTCTTACACTTTGGGGTACCCATTTTACTAATCAGGTGCTTCAACAAGTCTGTGCTGTTTGGCTGGTTTTACAATACTTTCATTGTGCATATCATCCTCAGGGTTAGTCAAAGGCACTAATGGCACTATTAAGACTGAATTGGCAAAACATGTAGACTCCCAAATACTTCACTAAAAGAATTGCCATTGGTCCTTTTAAATCTCAGGTCCACCCTACTTGGAACTCGTAGGCTCTCACTCATTAACATAGTCATAAGAGTGCCCAAGGTACTTGGTTCAGCTTCCTTTGACCTATAGTTGATAAAAAAACAATATACTTCAATATTGTAAAGACATAATTGCTTCTATTAAAAATAGCTATATATCAGTAGAGCAAATTTTCACAGTGCACTCCCAGGAGATGAAGACCTTAAGCAACACCTTGAAAGCTGGAGATTTCGACTATTGGAAAGACACCTACAGAAACATTCTCCTAAACTTCACCAGAAAGGCCCCTAGCAGGTTCTTCTTATCAACCCTTTGCCACCAAACGCCTGGGAGCAGACTATTGGATTCACGTGCTACCACTAAAGAACGCACCAAACCCTGACTGGACCACACACCATTCGGTGTTCAAAAAGTAAAGATTTCCCAGAATTAAAGCAGACAACATTTAATAAGGCAGTTTTCCCAAGATGTCAGAACCAAGCCTAGTAAAAGGTTCAGGATTCACAGAAGTCTTTCTTTTCCATCTGGACTATAAACTGACTCTGGATTTGTATCCAAATTTATGGTTTCCAAACTTAAAACCTTAGAGACTGTATTGCTGATTAACAGAAGACCATGGGGGATGGGAAGGCGGAAAAAAAAGTTACAGAGAGGGAAGGAGACAAACCCTAAGAGACTCTTAAAAACTGAGAATAAACTGAGGGTTGATGGGGGGTGGGAGGGAGGGGAAAGTGGGTTATGGGCATTGAGGAGGGCACCTGTTGGGATGAGCACTGGGTGTTGTATAGAAACCAGCTTAACAATAAATTTAAATTTTTTTTTCAACGTTTATTTATTTTTGGGACAGAGAGAGACAGAGCATGAACGGGGGAGGGGCAGAGAGAGAGGGAGACACAGAATCGGAAACAGGCTCCAGGCTCTGAGCCATCAGCCCAGAGCCTGACGCGGGGCTCGAACTCACGGACCGCGAGATCGTGACCTGGCTGAAGTCGGACGCTTAACCGACTGCGCCACCCAGGCGCCCCAACAATAAATTTAATATTAAAAAAATACATTTGGTTCCAAATAGTTGTTTTCAAATAACAATACTGTTTTAAAAACATTTTTCAAGTTTTGCCATTTTGCAGGAAGTTCATCAGCTATTGCTTCAGGTTTATACCTTCACAGTACCTACTCAAATGCACTTAATTTTTTCAGTGTGCTTTTGTAGTAGTAACTATTCTACTTTTGAGGCAAGTTTAAGAAGGGACTTTCAAGAGGCATACATGATTCCAGGTTTGTTTCCATAGGGAGAATACTTCTCCTCTAACTTGAAATAAATGCCAATAAATATTTTTAGTTGGCTACTTTCAGACATACGGTCCTGATTTAGAGCCAGCATACAATTTGGCATTGTCATGTTACTTCTGATTCTGCACTTGTCGCTTCTCAAACCTATATAAAAACAGTGTACCCAATAAGGAGATGATCTCCAATGTTTAAAATCCTGATAGACTTTAGAAGGAAAGTGACTGAGAGTTCTCCTTTCTACCCCTCCTTCTTACTTGAATGTGATTTTAGTAGGTTTAGAGTCTGCACAATTTTCCTACAAAATGAGACTTGACACCCAGAAAGATCTCTCAGGCACCATGTGACAAAAGATCACTGAATTAAGAAAACTTGACTTGATCAGCAATGCTTGTGGAGAAAAATCTTGATCAAAAGGGAGAAATGTGAAAATTAATATAGGAAAGCCTCTCTATAATGGAGTCAGGTGGCCAGAAGGGGGAGCTCTCACACCCTACCACTCAAGGTCAATCACAGAAAAAATTATCAATTACAGACCCCAAGAGGAAAAGATGTACATTGCAACTCCAACAAGAAATCAACTACCCCAGCAATGTATACAATTAGAAACCATCACCACCTGAACTCTTAAATGGGACTTTTGATCACAACCCCTCCCCACTTTCTCTTTCATTTACATAAAGTAGCATTCCTCTCCTTGGTTTGTTGATCTAGCCTATGGTTTTTGCTGTAGCTTGCTTTTTCAAATTGCAATTCTCCGCTATTCCTAAATAAACCTTTTTTTTTTTTTTGCTGGTAAAATAACTGACTCATTTTTAAGATCAATAAAGGCAACCTAAAGAATGGGAGAAAATATTTGCAAATTATGTATCTCATAAGGGATTAATAACTAGAATATATAGACAATTCCTAAAACACAAAAACAACCAATTCAAACACGGCAAATAACCTTAGTACCCATTTCTCCAAAGAAGATATAAAAGTTGCCAATAAGAACATGAAAAGATGCTCATCATCACTAATCATTAGGGAAGTGCAAATCAAAACTACAATGTGATACTACTCATACCCCTGGGGTGACTACTATCAAATAAATAAATACCAAATGTTGTGACAGATGTGGAGAAATTAGAACCCTTGTTCACTGCAAATGGGAATGTAAAATGATACAGCCACTGTGGAAAAACAGTATGGTGGTTCTTCAAAAACTTAAAAATAGAATTAACATAGTATCCACCAGTTTCAACTGAACTTGAATTCAAAGCAGAATCTCAAATTGCTATTTGTACATCCATGTTCACAGGAGCATTGTTCACAATATCTAAAACAGGGAAGCAATTTAAGTCTCCACCAAAGATGAATGAATAAGCAAGCAAATGCAGTATGCAGTATAAGAAGAAAGAAAAACAGAAGGAAATTCTGACATGCTACAACATGGAAAAATCCTGAGGGTATTATGGTAAGTGAAATGGGCCAGTCACAGATAAATACTGCAGAAGTCCACTTATAAGGGGCACTTAGAATAGAATCTCAGAGAAATAAGATGGAATGGTAGCTGCTAGAAGCTATGGGTAGGAGGAAATGGGGAGTTACTGTTTAATGGAGTCTCAGTTTTATAAGATGAAGAGTTCCGGAGACGGACGGTGGTAAATTACACAACAATATACATGTAGCTGACACCACAGAACTGGACACTTAAAAATAATTATAATACATTTCATGTCATGTGTATTTTACCACAATAAAAAAAAATAAAAAATGCAACTATAAGAATATGAGAACCCTGAGGGTTGTGCTCTAAGAATATCTGGAATACCAAAATATCTCGAAACTTCCAACTGGATATGTAAATAAACTGATATGTAAGTTATAGTCTATTAACTTCACTTATTTTTCATTGTAAAGCATAGACTACTTTATCATACAATAAATAACATAACGAAAATCCCTTCTATGTACTATTCACATTTAAGCCATACTTACAGTTTTCTGTATTTGTTTCAGATTATTCTCTTCATGTAAATGAATAGAAATGTACAAACACAGCTAAACCCACTCCAGATCCATTTCCCTTCTTTCCTTTTCTAAAGGAACTACCATCTTGAATATGGGAAATATGATTTTAATCCATGTTTTTGTAGTTCTATCAAATATGTAGTTATCTTGAAGTTACACATTTGTGGGAGAGGGTAATTTACATAAATGATATTTCTCTTTTTGAAACTTTTTGCACCCAACACTATGTTTTTGAGTTTTATCTGTACTGATTTTAAAAAGGGGAGAGATGGCTCCTCTGCGTGTGGCAGGGTCACCACCTGAATCAGCCTAAGGTCCGGCCTGAGAAACCCACGTGAGGAGCCCACCCTAGGAGCCAGACTGAGGAGGAGGCTACATCTGAAGGCTCAGACCCACGTGTCCACAGCAGGAGTGGTGTGGAGGCGCTCCAAGGGGAGGGAGGGGGGCGCAGACAGGGCAAAGGCGCAAGAGCAGACGCCAGCACCCTCCCACCCCGCACCTGTGTGCCCAGCTCACCTGGCCCAGGACTGGGCTGCTGCGGACGTGCACGGTATTCGCTCCGGGCAGGACACACGCTCATGGACACATCCGGCGGGAAGACAACGTCGTCTTGACGGCAGGGCACGCGCTCGGCGTTCAAGGAGAAGGGACCCTTCGCCACGTCCTCTGAACGCCACAGACGCTAGTAGTGCCACGAGAAGGCGTACAGGTGCAGAAAGAGCGTCAGGGCGCCTGGGTGGGCGTGCGTCGCTGAGCTCCGCCCCAAACAGACTCTCCAACCAAGCCAAGTCCTGCGATGTGCCCTCCAATCAGACCCTGCCCCCAAGGCGTGCCCTCCGCCCCCTCGCCCCCCCCCCAGTCAGGCCCCGCCTTGAGAAAAGGAGCTGGTGTAGCTGTTAAATCGCTGATTTTAATACATTTCGGTGATTAAATACACTTCATCTTACTGAAGTCATGCTGCTTACAATTTTTCCTATTAACACATTGCTAGTAAGAAGAAATGCTACTACGTGTACACATGTGCAATTTTTTTTTTCTACACTGGAAATTAAGCAAAAGGAAATTAATCGATGGTAGTGTAGAGCACACTCATCTTAAACTTTAGGAGGTATTGCCGAATTACTCTTCAAAGACAGTATTTAAAAACATTATTTATTAAGTGCACCTGGGTGGCTCAGTCCTTGGGCATTGACCGCCTTAAGCTCCGGTCATGATTGCACAGCTCCTGAATTCAAGCCCCGCGTGAGGCTCTGTGCTGACAGCTGGGAGCCTGGAGTCGGCTTCTAATTCTGTAATTCCCTCTCTGACCCTTCTCTGCTCTCTCCCACCCTCTGTCTCTCTCTCTCAAAAATAAATAAACATTAAAAATAATTTTAAAACATTCTTGGCAAGATTCTGACATAATGTATTGTGAAGGAAGGTAACAATTTTCTTCAGGAAAGAAGTTCAAAAAACTCACATGGGTCAGACCTACTTAATTTGAAAGATCTCACCACTTTTTCTTCTAAGACAATTCTCATAGCCAAAAAGTGGTAGGAAAATTCTACACCTCAGTTAAAATGCTTTTCGACACTGGTAGGAAGGCTTATAAGGACACGAGAGAGGGAATAACTCTTGAGACCTGCAACACGAATGTCAGAATATGTCTCCATTAGAGAAATACAATAGATGCTTGAGCAACTTATACAGATAATTAACAAAAGGAAAAGTATATATTATGGTCTTTGATGAAAACTGTGTTAATTATTGACCCAATATATTCACAAATCTAGAGGTAGTCGTCCATAGTATATTTTGGAATGTGATAGTTTTTTGAGTTATTGGTTAACAGTAAGAAGTGAAATAGGGGTTGGGACGCCTGGGTGACTCGGTCGATTAAGCGTCTGGCTTACAGCTCAGGTCACGATCCCGAGGTCCGTGGATTCGAGCCCCGCCTCGGGCTCTGTGCTGACAGCTTAGAGCCTGGAGCCTGCTTTGGATTCTTTGTCTCCCTCTCTCTGCCCCTCCCCAACTCATGCTCCGTCTCTCTCTTTCTCAAAAATAAATAAACATTAATTTTTTTTTTAAAAGAAGTGAAATAGGGGTGCCTGGGTGGTTCAGTCAGTTAAGCCTCCAACTTTGGCTCAGGTGATGACCTGGCGGTTCACAGGTTTGAGCCTCAGGTCGGGAGGGCTCTGTGCCAACAGCCAGTGCCTGGAGCCTGCTCTCTCTCTCTCTCAAAAAATGAATAAACATTAAAAAAAAAAAAAAGAAGTAAAATAATCATTAAATAAATGCCACATTTGTTTACCTGACCTTGAAGTTTTAGACCTATATGATTAAGTGGTAAAAATGAAGGGCCAATGGTACCTTTGGTGAGTTTAGGAACTGGGAGGGCAAGGCATGCCTGTTAGAGGCAATGTTTCAGTTATCCTTTGTCCTCCAAAATTCTGTAACAAACAACTTACATATTCAAAGTCACGCTTTATTTACTGCTGGAATGATCTATGAACATTATTCTGTTTTTCTTTTCCTTCTTTCCTTCCTCATTTCTCTGTTTATATGCACTTATCTTAAATGCAATTTATTATTTTTAAATAATTAACTTTTGCACTTCAGGGTAACTGACCCTTTCACAAAACTTATTTTAAAAATGAGGATACAAGGGCACTGGGTGGCTCAGTTGGTTAGGCGTCTGACTCTTGGTTTCTGCTTGGATCATGATTTCATGGTTCATGCGTTTAAGCCTTATGTCAGGCTCTGTGCTGACAATGCAGAGCCTGCTTGAGATTCTCTTTCTCTCCCTCACTCTCTGCCCCTCCCCCACTCACACTCTCTCTCAAAATAAACTTTAATATATATTATGATATATATTTATATATTAATATATATATTTATACATATATATCAAGTTAGGCCTTATTCTGGGAAATAAAACAAGTTTCAACAAATTCTAAAAGATTCAAGTCATACAAAGTATGTTCTCTAGCCATAAAGATATTAAAATAATACTGTGAACAGGACAATACCCAGAAAATCCCTAAATATTTGGATATTTGAAAACACAACTCTAAATAACCCATGAATAAAAGAGGAAGTCTCAAATGAAATTTAAAAATATCTTAAACTAAATAAATATAAAAATACAACATAGCAGTATCTATGGGTTGCAGCTAAAGCAGTGTTTAAAGGGAAATATATAGCACTAAATACTTATATCCAAAGAGAAGAAGGATAGAAAATCACTAGCCCAAACTTATACCTTAAGTACTTGAGAAAGAAGACACAACCAGAAGTAAAACAGAAAAATAATCAGAGCAGAAATTAAAGCAAGCGAACAAAACAAACAAAAACAAAAAACAGAGATATTCAATGAAACCAAAATGTCAATCTTTGAAAAGATGAATGAAATTGATAGACCTCTATCCAGCTGATGAAAGAGGGATGACACAAATGACTAATAGCAACATTTAAAGAGGGGACATCCTGCTCCTACCATAGACGTCAAAAGCAAAATAAGAAACACTTACTATCAACACTACCCCAATCAACCTGACAACTTATATAAAATGGACCAGTTCCTTGAAAAAGACAAACTAACAAAACTTCTATTCGAAGAAATAGATAACATAAATGGTTACATATCTAAAGAAATTGAATTTCTATTTAAAATCTACCAAAAGAGAAAACTGAATGCCCAGATAGTTTCACTGGAAAATCTACCATTTAGAGAAGAAACAGCTCCAAGTCTTCACAGTCTCCTCCAGAAAATAGAAGAAAAGGAAATACTTCAAAATTCATTTTATAAGGACAGCAATACTCCAATAAGAAGCCACACATAGCCGTCATAAGGAAGAAAAATATTAATTATACCAATAAATAAAAAGAATAATACATCAAGGATAAGGATAATACATCATGCTCAAGTGGAATTTATCCCAAGAATACTAGTCTTGTTCAACATTTAAAAATCACTACATGTAATTTGCCACATTAAACTAAGAAAAAAAAAAAAAACATGCTCATGTCAATAGATGCAAAAATATCGACAAAATATTGCAAAATTCAACATCTGTTTATAATAAAAACTCCCAGTAAACTATGAATAGAAATTCCTTTAGCTAATAAAGGGCATCTTCAAAACACCTACAGCTAATATCATTGGGCTATGATTTACACGGAGTTAAGTTTTCATTTAAAGTGTGAGATGTATGTTGAGGGTATGATTGTGGTGGTGGTTTCATGGGTATGTACATAGATCAATATTGATCAAATTGTACACATTAAATGCTTGCAGTTTATGGTATTGCAAGTATAACCCAATAAATTGTTTGATTTAGTGTTGTTAAATTTGGTTCTGGATATTTGACAATAAGCTGATAACCACCATGTCGCCTGCCCCACATTGTCACACCCCCCCCCCAAAAAAATGGAGATTTCATGTGGACATCAATACATGGAATTCTAATAACCCTATCAGGACCAGTTCTTACTCTAAGGTCTATCTTTTCTAAATATATTCCAATAGCAAAGTAACCACATAATCACACATTTATAACGGAACACTCATCTAAGTTAAAGGGATATTTTTCCCCTGGAAGTCATAAATTGTAATGATATATTGCATCAGGCAATTACAATTTTGAAGAATGGATAGTGTCCCATTCAGAGTGGTTACTTAGGACATTATAATGGCAGTGTCACATTCATCACAGCATATAAGAGACATGACACTTAAATACAATGGAAAGGTCATTAATGTAGAAAGGTTTTAAAACTGTCATCAGATCCATTAGAGTTGATACCAGTGTTTTACATAAAAATTGCCTGCTGTGAAGATAAGGTATCTGAGATCAGATCTTTGAAGAAAATCAAATCAGATACTTGATTGCAGATGGCATAGCTGTTAAAAGGACAGACACAAATATATATGAATAGAAGCATGATGCATTGAAGGCAGAAATGTCAAGAGAAAAATTTCTTTAAGAAATAGACTGATTCTTGAGTTGGGAGCTAAAAAAAAATGGAGACCCATTTTTCAAAACAGATCTGAGGATTATCCTTTTTGTCTATCATGGAAAAATATTCATAAATGTGTTCATATGCTCTGGGCTCAGCCAAGTAATTCAATCAAGTAAGTTATCAAAGTGACCTTTGTTCTCTTCTTTCTTAAATCTTGACATGGAAAATGTCACTAGAAAGTTATTTAAGCCCTTAGTCTCTCAGTAGTAGGCTTCAAAATCAATATTAGGTTTTTCTTTCTGAATTCTGACATTGACTAAGGTGTGTAGTCTGATAAAGACCCAATATAAACAGATTAGTGCACAGTGCACTTCAATTTTTAATAACAAGAATGCTATCAGGGCTTATGTTTAATACAAAACTGTATATATCTGGTGTCTGGAAAAAATGGGCTTTTTGGAGTTCTTGAATAAACCTTCCTTATCTTGGGAGTTATGTTCGGTATTAGCAGAATTATTAGGAGTTTCTCTAAGGCTACTATATTTCTTGTGCTTAAAAAGTAATAGACGTTTTATAAAGAGGCAACTGAAAAGGGAAGAAGAAAGTTTCACCTAACATGTTATCATGATAAGATCTTAGTAAGTTTATAATAGGGCTGTGATCCAAATTAGTTAATTCTTGAGTTTTCCTATGTGGAACTTCATTCAGACCTCTCCTATCATTAGCATTGCAAACCAAAATGAAGGCACATTCCTATGAAGAGCTCAAGGATCCTAACTTAAACAGCTAGAATGTAAATGCCAAACATGGGTAGAAGGAATTAGGATAAAATTGCAAAGGTATGTGCTATTTAAAAAAAAAAAAAAAAAGCATTTTTGCCTAGAAAAGCAATGCAGTTGGGTTTAAAAAGGCCCAGGAATGGTCTTGCTCTTGTCCCTGCATCTTCCCCTTAAGAAAGCTGGCAGTAAGTGGGGTGGCTCACAGAGTGATCCTTTCAGTTTCCTGTAGTAGTGCCTACAGCCCCTGTACCTTTCTTCAGTACTGTGGTCATTATGTTGCATATGTGGATGTACACCTAATCACCTTAGAGTCTGTATTTGTGCAACACGGTAATAATACCAGGGGATTTCTCAGAGTCATCCAAGCCACACAGGGCATTAAAATGTTAATCACTGAGGAGAAAGATCCTATGTGTTTTTTTTCCTTCTTTCTTTCTTCTACTTTACTCCATACCCAGAATATTTCAACTAAACCTGCGTTTATTTTTCAAAAAGGAAAAGTTAAAGTAAACTTTAAAATAGAATGAATTCAAACTCACAGTAAAATTCCAGACATAAACCCGGCAGATAGCTAACTAAAGGCAACTTTTAAAACAGACATTACACATCATCCATAAGACAATTTGGGTACATAATGAAGCAAAAGAAGAAAAGGAATGACCCAGCATCTGACTAATTGCTACAATCTTCCAGTAAACATCTTTAGCTCAGGTCACTGTTTCCTAATTCATTATTTCATGTAAAACAAGGGCTTTTTACCTTGCATTCCTTTAAAAGAAGAAAGAAATCTTTGTCTGAGTTGTTAACATTGTTGCAGACTATTCTGTTTTTGTGGTCATTCTTGGGAACAGCCCCATAAGCCTGATGGTATTAAGTCCAAGATAGTGCACCCTAATGAGATGGCAGAATCCTCTTGATAGGTCCAATTTGCGATAACCTTCCTCTTAATTCTGTTTTGCAGTCTGTAAATCATTTTAAGCATATGCTACTTTGAGAATGTAGTCGGAAGCACATACTCCATTCAAACTGTTTTTGAATTGACATTTTCAGTTGGGAAATTGCTGTGGGCCATCTGTTAATAGCTTCTTATCTTGTTAGGATTACAAAATTCTTAGACTCCTATGGTCACTAATGGTCCCAAATAAATTATGACCCATCATTACTTTGATTCTGATAGTGAAATAAGATATAGCTTTTATTATATATTAATTTTTAGTTCATAATATGAATAGTCCAATTTTGCATGCCTATCTTTGTGTGTTTTTTTATGTTCTGGAATAATGGCTTACACACGGTTGTATCAGTTATTTCCTTTTAATTCTCTTATTAATATCCTTTAAGCCCATTTAAGCCATCACCTCTAACTGGCTAACTGGTCAAAGCCTCAAATCACGCACACACTAATTAGAATGCAGATCTTTTCATTTGTTCCGTAAAAATACTTTCTGAAAATGTAACAAAAAAATACAAACTTCCTGTCTCTCAAATTCAGCTAAAGTTTTCATTAGATCACAGACACTGGTAAATGTATTCTTCTGCTAAAGCTGAGAACACTTCTAATTTAAAAAATAAAAAAAAGGAAAGAAAGAAAGAAAGAAAGAAAGAAAGAAAGAAAGAAAGAAAAAAGAAAGAAAACACACCTGTTTTGGTTCCAATTATGAATTGCAGAGACCTATCATTCTTAATTACTAAATAGCTACAGAATTCCCATTTAAGTCAAATCAGCTACACTTGAAAATAAACTGACAATTTACATGTTATAATTATTTATAATGCATGCTACTTCTGCACACAAAAATACGGCTCAATTCAAAAGCAAGCCTAGGGTAGGAATGTGCCTTACAAATATCTCTAGGTGGTTTTTAGCCCAGATGACACCAAAGACTGAAAAATAATGGGAGGCAGTTTATTTCCCCTTATGTAAATTAATCTTAATTTTGATAGCTTCCTCACCCCTCTACTGCAAAAAAGATAACCTGTAATAATTCTAAACATATTTTTTAATGTTACCACTTAAATCTTCTAGAAAATCCAAATCTGAAAGCATATTCAAGAGATTTCTGAACATAAAATAACCACTAACTTTTAATTCGTAAGAATGGGCATAATTAGATCTCAAAGGCAGCAGCAGAGAGCATCTATTTCTTGTACATTAGTAGAATCAATGACCCAAAGAAATCCAATGATAATTTCTCAGGCAAAATTACTGAGGGTATGACTTTTAGACCTCAAATGCTGTTAATGTTCTCTTGGGAAAGACTAAAGGCTCCTGGTATCAATCTTTAATATCTAGGCATATCCCTCTAGATACTACCAATCAGTTCCCCCAATGAAGGCAGCTTTCATGTTGATTTGGAGACAGAAAATATTTCAGTCATTACTTCTTGCCGTGTATCATGAAAATACACATATTATAATTGCATCTTTCTTCAAAAAGGCCTTTAATTATACCCAAAACAATATGGGCTGCAATAAAGAATTTTTTGAAACAAAAAACAAAAAACAAAAAACAATAGCCACTTCTTTTTTAACTCGATCTTGTTAACCAAGCCTTCTTCTCTATAGGTGTAGACATGTTTATTTACCATTACTTAAAATAAGGTCACAAGTAACTTTGCTGATTATACGAAATTCTCTTCCTCTAAAAATCACCTGATACAGCACATATTGTAACAAAAGCACACATTGTGGGATTGATTTATAAGGGAATCTGACACTACTTGGGTTAGGTAGATGGGAAAGTTTAGCATTCCCTTAAGATTCTGTGTGTACCTGACGATTTACGATCAGTTGAGTGCATCTTAAATTAAAACCTGTAGTACATCAACACCAAAAACATAAATTTCTTTGTTGTAATTTTGTTCCGTTTTCTTTCTGCATTTTTCCTTGTAAGTAGTAGTGCTCTTGAGTTCACAAAAAAAGGTATGGAATCTCCAGGCCTGTGGTGGATATCAGAATAATCCTAGAAACCCTCACTAACCACTGCTAGGCATTAAAAAAAAAAAAAAATCTTCTGTTTTCTTTCTGCTATGTAGATCTGGGAGGGAGTGGCTCAGTTTACACACCTCAGTCTCCAGCTTTTCTCCAATAATAAAGAAATTATTTAAGCAAAGACCTTGGAATTGACAGAAGTGTATTTGAGTTCTGGTTTTGCCCCTTGCTACGTGTGTAACTTTGGGCAAGTCACTAAGTATCTTTAGATCACTGTGTTATCTCCCACTAGAATCAGGATAAAAATTGAATTAAATTTCTGTATCAATATAGAGTATTTATAAATCAAATTTCTATATACGTATAGAGTACATATAAGTTGATGAAACAATACATGTAAAGACATTAGCAGGTAACACATAACACTCAACAAATGTTACTGTTGTTATTTCTGAAAGTCCTACATTTTTGTCATCTTTATTACAATAAAATTCACCAGTGTTTACCTTGTGTAGACAACTGTACAATGTCTGCAATGTAGACAATAGTCATGAATACAACATTTCATCATCCTAAAAAGTTCCCACACTTAGTCACAGACTTTTAAGACATGAAGAAAGTTTTGTAGTATCTAGTCTAATCTTCTTATTTTATAGTTGATGATACAAAGTCCTGTAAAGAACAGGAAGTTATCCATGTTTACCTATCTCAGCAGTGTCAAAGTCTGTTAACTATCTTCCTTGGGACTGAATTATTTTCTGCTTTACTACACTGACTCCAGAAAACCACAAGATTCTGGGGGCAGGCTAGATGCTTCAAAGAGCTATAGAAAGAAATGCAGCAATACATAGGACCAGGACCAGTGAACACAGAACCAGGGAAAAACAAATAGTGCCCTCATTTGGAATGCAAGCACTGAAGAGGTTATTTGCTCTTTTAGTGTGGCAGCTCCTGTAAAACTTTATTTTTGGAGTTCAGAAATTTCACTAGTGTATGTCGAAGGGCCAGAATTTAAGGAAAACTAATATGCATTTTAAATAAATAACCTATGACTTTGAGAGTGGGATGGGTGTACAATAGAAAGACAACATTGTATTGGAAAAACAGGAAAGACTCTACCCACCATAGACACAAAACAAAAATCATATGAGTTTTTGATCAAACTCTGTTGTTCTTGGGAGGATCTAATGTTTCTTTGTTAGGAGAGACATTTGCTTATCTTATGCCAAGGTTTGGTGACCTTGTTTCCTGGCCCTGATTGGGCTTTTTAAGCATTATAGAGTATGTCAGTTAAGGTCACAGAATTCCAGAACTGCTGGTACCATTGAGATAAAAGGGTCTTGCACTTCCTATCATCTTTCCTTCATCAAGAGCCTGGGTGAAAGAAATGAAATCTACATAAGGTAGAAAATACAGCAGATTTCTAACATTTTATTTATATTCACTAAAATAATTTTGAAAAACTATGAATCGTCTGGCATATTTTAAGTTGACATCCAAAGTTTTCTATAATTTTAGCTTTAAATAGTTTTAAATCTGTGTAAGAGCCGATGGTTTTTTTTTAAATATTAACGTTTAAAACAAAAATGTTAGATGACTATTTTGCATGTTTTTATAATTAATATAATTATCATGGTGATTTGATGCCCACGATCATCTACTAAGAAAAAAATGAATATGTTAATCTTTAAAAATCTACCGGGGGGACTAGGAAGATGGCGGCGTAGGAGGACGCTGGACTCACCGCGCGTCCTGCTGATCACTTAGATTCCACCTACACCTGCCTAAATAACCCAGAAAACCGCCAGAGGATTAGCAGAACAGAGTCACCGGACCCAAGTGCAGACGAGAGGCCCACGGAAGAGGGTAGGAAGGGCGGCGAGGCGGTGCGCGCTCCACGGACTGGCGGGAGGGAGCCGGGGCGGAGGGGCGGCTCGCCGGCCAAGCAGAGCCCCCGAGTCCGGCTTGCAAAAGCGGAGGGGCCTGACGGACTGTGTTCCGACAGCAAGCGCGACTTAGCGTCTGGGAGGTCATAAGTTAACAGCTCTGCTCAGAAAGCGGGAAGGCTGGAGGACAAAGGGAGGGTGAGCTGCGGAGCCCCCGGACGACAGAGCTCAGTTTGGCGGGGAACAAAGGCGCTCTCCAGCGCCATCTCCCCCGCCCATCCCCCAGCCAAAATCCCAAAGGGAACCGGCTCCGGCCAGGGAAATTGCTCGCTCCGCGCGAACACCCAACTCTGTGCTTCTGCGGAGCCAAACCTCCGGCAGCGATCTGACTCCCTCCGGCTGCACAGGGCCCCTCCTGAAGTGGATCACCTAAGGAGAAGCGAGCTAAGCCTGCCCCCCCTGCCGCCGTGCACCTTGCCTTCCCACCCCAGCTAATACGCCAGATCCCCAGCATCACAAGCCTGGCAGTGTGCAAGTAGCCCAGACGGGCCACGCCACCCCACAGTGAATCCCGCCCCTAGGAGAGGGGAAGAGAAGGCACACACCAGTCTGACTGTGGCCCCAGCGGTGGGCTGGGGGCAGACATCAGGTCGGACTGCGGCCCCGCCCACCAACTCCAGTTATACACCACAGCACAGGGGAAGTGCCCTGCAGGCCCTCACCACACCAGGGACTATCCAAAATGACCAAGCGGAAGAATTCCCCCCAGAAGAATCTCCAGGAAATAACAACAGCTAATGAGCTGATCAAAAAGGATTTAAATAATATAACAGAAAGTGAATTTAGAATAATAGTCATAAAATTAATCGCTGGGCTGGAAAACAGCATACAGGACAGCAGAGAATCTCTTGCTACAGACATCAGGGGACTAATGAACAGGCACGAGGAGCTGAAAACCGCTTTAAAGGAAATGGAAAACAAAATGCAAACCACCACAGCTCGGATGGAAGAGGCAGAGGAGAGAATAGGTGAACTAGAAGATAAAGTTATGGAAAAAGAGGAAGCTGAGAAAAAGAGAGATAAAAAAATCCAGGAGTATGAGGGGAAAATTAGAGAACTAAGTGATACACTAAAAAGAAATAATTTACGCATAATTGGTATCCCAGAGGAGGAAGAGAGAGGGAAAGGTGCTGAAGGGGTACTTGAAGAAATCATAGCTGAGAACTTCCCTGAACTGGGGAAGGAAAAAGGCATTGAAATCCAAGAGGCACAGAGAACTCCCTTCAGACGTAACTTGAATCGATCTTCTGCACGACATATCATAGTGAAACTGGCAAAATACAAGGATAAAGAGAAAATTCTGAAAGCAGCAAGGGGTAAACGTGCCCTCACATATAAAGGGAGACCTATAAGACTCGTGACTGATCTCTCTTTTGAAACTTGGCAGGCCAGAAAGAATTGGCACGAGATTTTCAGGGTGCTAGACAGCAAAAATATGCAGCCAAGAATCCTTTATCCAGCAAGTCTGTCATTTAGAATAGAAGGAGAGATAAAGGTCTTCCCAAACAAACAAAAACTGAAGGAATTTGTCACCACTAAACCAGCCCTACAAGAGATCCTAAGGGGGACCCTGTAAGACAAAGTACCAGAGACATCACTACAAGCATAAAACATACAGACATCACAATGACTCTAAACCCGTATCTTTCTATAATAACACTGAATGTAAATGGATTAAATGCGCCAACCAAAAGACATAGGGTATCAGAATGGATAAAAAAACAAGACCCATCTATTTGCTGTCTACAAGAGACTCATTTTAGACCTGAGGACACCTTTAGATTGAGAGTGAGGGGATGGAGAACTATTTATCATGCTACTGGAAGCCAGAAGAAAGCTGGAGTAGCCATACTTATATCAGACAAACTAGACTTTAAATTAAAGGCTGTAACAAGAGATGAAGAAGGACATTATATAATAGTTACAGGGTCTATCCATCAGGAAGAGCTAACAATTATAAATGTCTATGCGCCGAATACCGGAGCCCCCAAATATATAAAACAATTACTCATAAACAGAAGCAACCTTATTGATAAGAATGTGGTAATTGCTGGGGACTTTAACACCCCACTTACAGAAATGGATAGATCATCTAGACACACGGTCAATAAAGAAACAAGGGCCCTGAATGAGACACTGGATCAGATGGACTTGACAGATATATTTAGAACTCTGCATCCCAAAGCAACAGAATATACTTTCTTCTCGAGTGCACATGGAACATTCTCCAAGATAGATCATATACTGGGTCACAAATCAGCCCTTCATAAGTTTACAAGAATTGAAATTATACCATGCATACTTTCAGACCACAATGCTATGAAGCTTGAAGTCAACCACAGGAAAAAGTCTGGAAAACCTCCAAAAGCATGGAGGTTAAAGAACACCCTACTCACGAATGAGTGGGTCAACCAGGCAATTAGAGAAGAAATCAAAAAATATATGGAAACAAACGAAAATGAAAATACAACAATCCAAACGCTTTGGGACGCAGCGAAGGCAGTCCTGAGAGGAAAATACATCGCAATCCAGGCCTATCTCAAGAAACAAGAAAAATCCCAAATACAAAATCTAACAGCACACCTAAAGGAAATAGAAGCAGAACAGCAAAGGCAGCCTAAACCCAGCAGAAGAAGAGAAATAATAAAGATCAGAGCAGAAATAAACAATATAGAATCTAAAAAAACTGTAGAGCAGATCAACGAAACCAAGAGTTGGTTTTTTGAAAAAATAAACAAAATTGACAAACCTCTAGCCAGACTTCTCAAAAAGAAAAGGGAGATGACCCAAATAGATAAAATCATGAATGAAAATGGAATTATTACAACCAATCCCTCAGAGATACAAACAATTATCAGGGAATACTATGAAAAATTATATGCCAACAAATTGGACAACCTGGAAGAAATGGACAAATTCCTGAACACCCACACTCTTCCAAAACTCAATCAGGAGGAAATAGAAAGCTTGAACAGACCCATAACCAGCGAAGAAATTGAATCGGTTATCAAAAATCTCCCAACAAATAAGAGTCCAGGACCAGATGGCTTCCCAGGGGAGTTCTACCAGACGTTTAAAGCAGAGATAATACCTATCCTTCTCAAGCTATTCCAAGAAATAGAAAGGGAAGGAAAACTTCCAGACTCATTCTATGAAGCCAGTATTACTTTGATTCCTAAACCAGACAGAGACCCAGTCAAAAAAGAGAACTACAGGCCAATATCCCTGATGAATATGGATGCCAAAATTCTCAATAAGATACTAGCAAATCGAATTCAACAGCATATAAAAAGAATTATTCACCATGATCAAGTGGGATTCATTCCTGGGATGCAGGGCTGGTTCAACATTCGCAAATCAATCAACGTGATACATCACATTAACAAAAAAAAAGAGAAGAACCATATGATCCTGTCAATCGATGCAGAAAAGGCCTTTGATAAAATCCAGCACCCTTTCTTAATAAAAACCCTTGAGAAAGTCGGGATAGAAGGAACATACTTAAAGATCATAAAAGCCATTTATGAAAAGCCCACAGCTAACATCATCCTCAACGGGGAAAAACTGAGAGCTTTTTCCCTGAGATCAGGAACACGACAGGGATGCCCACTCTCACCGTTGTTATTTAACATAGTGCTGGAAGTTCTAGCATCAGCAATCAGACAACAAAAGGAAATCAAAGGCATCAAAATTGGCAAAGATGAAGTCAAGCTTTCGCTTTTTGCAGATGACATGATATTATACATGGAAAATCCGATAGACTCCACCAAAAGTCTGCTAGAACTGATACAAGAATTCAGCAAAGTTGCAGGATACAAAATCAATGTACAGAAATCAGTTGCATTCTTATACACTAACAATGAAGCAACAGAAAGACAAATAAAGAAACTGATCCCATTCACAATTGCACCAAAAAGCATAAAATACCTAGGAATAAATCTAACCAAAGATGTAAAGGATCTGTATGCTGAAAACTATAGAAAGCTTATGAAGGTAATTGAAGAAGATTTAAAGAAATGGAAAGACATTCCCTGCTCATGGATTGGAAAAATAAATATTGTCAAAATGTCAATACTACCCAAAGCTATCTACACATTCAATGCAATCCCAATCAAAATTGCACCAGCATTCTTCTCGAAACTAGAACAAGCAATCCTAAAATTCATATGGAACCACAAAAGGCCCCGAATAGCCAAAGGAATTTTGAAGAAGAAGACCAAAGCAGGAGGCATCACAATCCCAGACTTCAGCCTCTACTACAAAGCTGTCATCATCAAGACAGCATGGTATTGGCACAAAAACAGACACACAGACCAATGGAATAGAATAGAAACCCCAGAACTAGACCCACAAACATATGGCCAACTCATCTTTGACAAAGCAGGAAAGAACATCCAATGGAAAAAAGACAGCCTCTTTAACAAATGGTGCTGGGAGAACTGGACAGCAACATGCAGAAGGTTGAAACTAGACCACTTTCTCACACCATTTACAAAAATAAACTCAAAATGGATAAAGGACCTAAATGTGAGACAGGAAACCATCAGAACCTTAGAGGAGAAAGCAGGAAAAGACCTCTCTGACCTCAGCCGTAGCAATCTCTTACTCGACACATCCCCAAAGGCAAGGGAATTAAAAGCAAAAGTGAATTACTGGGACCTTATGAAGATAAAAAGCTTCTGCACAGCAAAGGAAACAACCAACAAAACTAAAAGACAACCAACGGAATGGGAAAAGATATTTGCAAATGACATATCGGACAAAGGGCTAGTATCTAAAATCTATAAAGAGCTCACCAAACTCCACACCCGAAAAACAAATAACCCAGTGAAGAAATGGGCAGAAAACATGAATAGACACTTCTCTAAAGAAGACATCCAGATGGCCAACAGGCACATGAAAAGATGTTCAGCGTCGCTCCTTATCAGGGAAATACAAATCAAAACCACACTCAGGTATCACCTCACGCCAGTCAGAGTGGCCAAAATGAACAAATCAGGAGACTATAGATGCTGGAGAGGATGTGGAGAAACGGGAACCCTCTTGCACTGTTGGTGGGAATGCAAATTGGTGCAGCCGCTCTGGAAAACAGTGTGGAGGTTTCTCAGAAAATTAAAAATAGACCTACCCTATGACCCAGCAATAGCACTGCTAGGAATCTACCCAAGGGATACAGGAGTACTGATGCATAGGGGCACTTGTACCCCAATGTTCATAGCAGCACTCTCAACAATAGCCAAATTATGGAAAGAGCCTAAATGTCCATCAACTGATGAATGGATAAAGAAATTGTGGTTTATATACACAATGGAATACTACGTGGCAATGAGAAAAAATGAAATATGGCCTTTTGTAGCAACGTGGATGGAACTGGAGAGTGTGATGCTAAGTGAAATAAGCCATACAGAGAAAGACAGATACCATATGGTTTCACTCTTATGTGGATCCTGAGAAACTCAACAGGAACCCATGGGGGAGGGGAAGGGAGAAAAAAAAAAAAAGACGTTAGAGTGGGAGAGAGCCAAAGCATAAGAGACTGTTAAAAACTGAGAACAAACTGAGGGTTGATGGGGGGTGGGAGGGAGGGGCGGGTGGGTGATGGGTATTGAGGAGGGCACCTTTTGGGATGAGCACTGGGTGTTGTATGGAAACCAATTTGTCAATAAACTTCATAAAAAAAAAAATAAATAAAATAAAATAATTCAAAAACACTTAAAAAAAAAAAAAAAAAAAAAAAAAAAAATAAAAATCTACCATCGTTACTTTTTCATCTTGCTCTTGTACCCACTTCCCCATAAAATTGTATCCTTATATAAAATTAGTTTAGTGTATAAAAATCTTTTCCAGATAATTCTATAGTACTTAACTGCAGCAAATATGTACAAACAAATGTATTTGTTTATAATGTTCTATGGTCCCTTATGTTGACCAAAGCAAAACAAATGTATTACCAATTTTAATATATAATCATTAAGGACAATAGGTAAAATGTTAATAGAAATTCATTTCTTAGTGAAATAGATCATGGAGGCTCTTGTTTTGTTTCAACTAGTTTGTACTCTCTTCTAAAATAAAGCAGGTTTCAATATCAATTCTATTTTTTTTTAGTTTTTATAGACATATTTATTGAGATAACTTGTTCTCATATAAATAGATGAGAATGAAAGGAGTTTCACTATGGGAAAGAAGCTCAATTCATTGAATTTCTTTCAAGTCTGAAGACAAAAATCACATATTGATCACTCATTAAAAATATATCTGTAGTGATCTAATTACTAGATTAGTTCTTTATTCAATTTTATTGAAAGCAAGAAATTAAAAGCCACCTGATTGGCAAAAGAAATTATTTTCCAGTCATTAGTATCATTTAAATTATCCTTTTGATTGGGCCCTCACCCAGAGCTAATGTACCATATAGATTCCCTTTGTGTGAAATCTATGACTTTCTTTTGTAAAGTGAGAGAAAAGCAATTATGAAAAAAGAAATCAGGAAAGGAGAATGGACAGGAAGCTTCTAGCGTGATGCATTGACCACTGGCAAATTGTCAGGCACATCAATTCTAGGAAACTATACATATGGCAGTTGAAGATTTGGAAATGGATTTCCTTAAAATTATTCCTGCCTGAGTGCCTAGTGGAAAGTCTTAATGGACTCTCAGGGGAAAGCATATTCCAGCATAAGGACCATTGGAGTAACAAATATAAATCTAATTTTATCTATGAAAGATTTTTCTCTGTGTTTCTCTTCAGACCTCTATTAATTTACATCATCAGCAAGCTACATGCTACCCTAGAACCTTCCTCACTGAGATATATTCCTGATATTTTTAATGCTAAAACATGAAAAAAATCATATACCATTAACTAGGAGTATAATTAACTCAAGACTGCACCTGAGGACCAATTGGAAAAAAAAAAAAAAAAATTTACTTAAGGATAGATTTGGCATTTTCTGTAAAGTGGTCATTAAAAAAAATTCAATTATGGTCCTTTCATTAAAGTCTCTTGCAATAAACTCTAAATAGTCATTTGCACTAGGAAATGTTTGTCAATCCTGAGTAATTAATATATTTTATTCTATGATATAAAAAAGATCAAAGAACATTTTGTGTTTCTACTTTTGTCTTGACTGCTATGCTGCTGAGAGCCAAATTTAATGTGAAATCACTGTCAATATTTCTTTTAACTATAAACTACGCTTCCCTTTTTTCTTATGATTGTTATCTTCATATAGTTTTCAATAACTTTGTTGCATATATGTAATTCATTTAAACCAAATATTTTTTTAACATTTAAAGAGTAAGAGGATGGAAGAATTAAAATAAAAGTAATGAAAATATCCACAGTCTAGCCATGTAGATGAGGAGGCTAAATGTGTTCCTATGAAAATAACTACATATTAGGAAACTGGTAGTTTATCTTGTTCAAGGTCAAATAATTAGGTATGGCTTTCAAATGCTCGTCAAAGAAGCAGGAGATTACTATAACATCTATTTCACTCATGATATTGATGCTATTCTGTAACCTAATGTAGATCTACACATGGTAGCAAGCAACCACTGGTTTCCGACTGGAGCGGCTGCCAGAACTTCTGTCAAGACTCATGCCAACAAGAGTAATCCCAGTAGGAAACAGCAGTGGTAAAGAAACCTCATTGCCTTCCTCCTACTTTCCACCAATTTTGAGAGAAAGTTTGCAAATCTTGTCAAATTCACATGAGTTCCAGGATGTGGAAAAGTTATCTTTGGCATTATCCTTAATTAAGGACATACCCTAGTTTATGGTTTAAAAACTATGTGAATTTCAGGGTGCCTAGCTGGCTCAGTTGGAAGAGCATGTCACTGTTGATCTCAGGGTCATGGGTTTGAGTCTCACATGGTGTGTAGAAATTAGTAAAAAATAAATAAATAAATAAACTTAAAAAAAATTGTGTGAATTTGGAGACTCAAAAGCCCAGTAGAAAGCCTTGAGCCCATTATGGGAACCTTGTCTATAAGTTCTCAAATTATAGGATCTAGGTCGTCAAACGTTAAGAAAAAAAAAGGCTAGATGTATCAGGTTAAAAGTCCATTCACAGCAAATGTTTTGGACCATTCTAAACTGAGTCATTCATTATATATATTTTTAGTGCATTAACAGATTTCTGAATGAATACTAACAATTGGAAAACAACAATTATCATATTTATTATGGGTCTAGATTATGCATCTAATGTGATAGATAGTTGTTTATAGGTTGGGTAAGACCCGATTCTCTGAATGTAACTTTATGGGGACAAATACTTTGAATTTAGTGAATGTAAGGAAATTAAAGACATTGAACTCAGACATTCTTATGAAATACTTCAATATTTTCTTTTATCTATAGATACTACTAAATAAAAATCATTAGAGACCTAAGTTCAGAGGATTGCAATAAATACTATAAATATAAATATGATGTTTATTAATGAGTTTCTTTATAGCCTATTTATAGACTAATTTCCTGCTTCTTTTTTTTTTTTAAGTTTATTTATTTATTTTGAGACAAAGAGAGAGAGAGAGAGAGCATGCACGGGAGAGGCAGGGAGAGGGAGAGAGTGAGAATCCCAAGAAGGCTCCTCACCATTAGTGCTGAGCCTGATGTGGAGCTCAAACTCACAAATTGTGAGATCATGACCTGAGCCAGAATCAAGAGTCGGACACTCAACCAACTAAGCTATCCAGGCATCCGCCTGCTTATTTGCTAAGTTCTAGCAGGCATAATGTGCAAAACAATTCCTAAAAAAATATAATTACTTCTATAGAATATGTGATTTCAACCCTACTCAAAAAGAAAAAGCTCATGTGGGGCACCTGGGTGGCTCAGTTGGTTAAGTGTCCAACTCTTAATTTCAGCTCAGGTCATGATCTCACTATCACGAGATCAAGCCTGCATCAGGCTCTGTGTTGGGTGTGGAAACTACTTAAGATTCTCTCTCATTCAGCTCAGTTGGTTAAGCATCCAACTTCAGCCCAGGTCATGATCTCACAGCTGGTGAGTTTAAGCCCTGCATTGGGCTCTGTGCTGACAGCTCAGAGCCTGGAGCCGACTTTGGATTCTGTGTCTCCATCTCTCTCTGCCCCTCCCTAGTTCGCTCTCTCTCTCTCTCTCTCTGTCAGAAATAAATAAACTTTAAAAAAAAATTAAGAAAAAAAGATTTTCTCTCCCTCCCCCTTTGCTCTTCCCTTCCCCCCATCTCTGTCTCTGTCTCTCTTTCTCTCTCTCTCATTAACAAACAACAAAATAAAATGAAATGAAATCTTTAAAAAAATGAAAAAAAAAATAAAATGTTCATATGTGTGTGTGAAAATACCAGAAAACAACATACATATAAAGTGGCAGCAGCTATCACAATACAACTGATTTTTAATTTTTCTCTGTACTTTTCTATATTTTACAAATGCACTATGTGTGCATAAATAAATTTTAATATCAATGAATAAAAATAGTTCAATATAAAAAAGTGATAGGATTCTGACTGACAATTTTTTTGTACAAGACAAAGACTTAGAATCACATATAGTCAAAGTTCCAACACTATCATTTATAGCTATACACCCTGTCAGGATATTACTTTATCATAATGTCATATTGTGGTACTGGGAGGATTCATAACAGAGGTGTCGTGTGTCGCTTCAGGACCTTCAGTATGGAGTTTTGCTTCTGTGGTAGGCCGCATGGCTATTGAGTACATGTAAGAATAAGCATCCCATGCCTAACCTGTTCCCTGTCTCTCCAGTCTCCCTACTATTGATTTGGGTGTCCTTTTTCTAGGTCAGACAAAACATGCAATTATCCCAATGAGCAGGAAAGTAATTAACTGGGTGAAAAATACGCCCAGAGTCCGTTTTATCCCAAGCGTTCAATTAGTTAAGAGTAACCAGGCGAAAGATAAGCAGCCTTATGAACAGTCTAATAAGGTAAAAACAGCTGGGACAACCCCCTTATAACATAATAGGAACAAATACAATTACAATAAAGCCATGCTGAGACACCCTCACTTAAATAATGGAAAGAGTAGCCTCACAAAGGCAAGCTCTGGGACCACCTTACAATTCTACTAAGCCTGAGAAATTAAGGGAAGTCCTGTTCCTGATTCCTATCCCTGGTGGCAGATATAGATACTGTTAAATAAATGCACTTCTCTCCAGAGAGAAAACATGGGGCAATATGAAGGAAAAAGTCAAGTGGTCAGACTTGTACAACAATGTGAATAACCAAGTTCCCAATTCTGTGTTTAAGAGCATGAATTTTCTAATTGATTTTCACAAATCTGCTATATATTCATTCATTTGTTCATTTATCCATTTACCAAACATGCATTGAGCACTCTTTAGGTATAAGGACCAGTTTTAAGGAGTTTCAAGCAAGTATCTTAAAAATGGGGGACGGGGCGGGGGAAACACAGGGAGGGGAAAATTTTGGCTTTGAATTTTGGTTCTGACGTAAACTCTTTGCATGGAATAGACCTAAGTTTTGGGATCTGAAGTTTATATAATGTATAGAGTCTGCTATAAGAAAAAGAATATAAAATTGGAACTACAGGCCCATGCAAGTGAGAAGCCTTGGAGCTTAAGCTTCATCAAATTCATAGCTGGATGTGACTTTGTGCTTCAGTGTCCTTAGTCCAAAATCCTAATCCCAGCCTCACAGGTAGTTGGGCTCTGTGTAAGTTGTGGCATCTGGCACATGGAACCCATGCAACTCTTTGTGAAATCTGGAGCTAATTAAAAAAACAAAACCAAAAACAAAACCTGTACCTGCATGTGTTTGGTCTGTACTTTGTCAATTTGCTCTCACAGGGATATCCTTGGCATCATCTGCCAAAGCAGTCAGCTGGGTGGCCACATGTTTGAGGGGTTAGACCCGCTCCAACTAAGGTTACCAAAAATACAGGACACTCAAATGAATTTGAATTTAAGGTAAACAATGACTCATTTTTTGGTGTAAGCATGTCCCATACAATATTTGGGTGTCTTGAATTTCTTTGCTGTTGTATCTTGCAACTAACTAAGAAAGCTTATGTTTTAAGTCTTGGCTTAACTGGTGGTATTATGTGACCTTACAGCAAGCTCTTTGAGACTCTGCTTTTTTTTTTCTTCTTGTTTCTGTTCAATGGGGACAAAAATGTTCCTTCTAGTACTGTTGTGACAGTTAAATGAGACCATAAATGTATGCGAAGGGCTTTGCACAGTGCCTGGCATCAGGAGGGCTCGCGTAAAATGGCAGCTAACAATGCTGTCAGAGAGCAGGCTACGGTGTTAGACCTCCGCATAGTTTACACAACCCACCACAAGCCATCGCTGCTCCCTTTATTTTTTTTCTCCCAGAAAAGCACAGATAGTCTAGCTGATTTCTGAGAAGCCGAGACAAATGCTGGAATGCCCGAGTAAGTTTAAACAACATAGTGCCCTCTGGGAAGGAATAAAGGAGTGCATTTGGCCTTAGGTAGTCTTTTCTGCTCAGTTAATTGGATTCACTGAACTCTCTTTCACAAGGACAAAAAGCAAATGTTTGGAATAGAAACCTTTCCTGAGTCTAGTAGAACACCAACATTTCAAATAAACTTTTGATCAAACATTTCATCACACAGTTCGTATTTGCCCACCAAGAAGATTCTGCACCTATGTGCACTGGTTTTCTCCTTCCCAAAATATTTGCTTGGCATTTTCTGGACATGGGTTCAGGACACCAAAAATGTAGTCTTTCTCTTTTCTTTTCTATTTCTTTCTTTAACAATCAATTGCGGGACTCACTCTCATTGTTTAATAATTTTTTTTTCCTTAGTGTTTTACTTGATTAAGGTTGATGGTACATGGTGAAGAATGCCTCACTCTGAGTGAATGAAATCTTTTACTAGGTTCTTTGGTTAATTTTCTTACTTCCTAGCTTGAAACTCTGGATCTTTCTCTTTCTTCCCATCTTTAGCCCAAGTTCCGCATCTATATTTTCCCTCTTCGATGGTTTCCTCATGTTGATTCTCCTACTTATTCAACAAAACTGTTTTCCAGATAATGTTTTAGACCCAGGAATACAAGGAGAAATAACTTTCAGTCTCTTTTCTTGAGGTGAACAGAGCCTGGAAGAAGAGACAAACAAAGGAGATTGTCCACTGTATAATTAAAAATACGGTCACAGAAATATGCCCTACATATTAAGGAAGTACAAAAGAGAAAGTCCCTAAATGTGCCAGAGGATAGAATAAGATCAGAAGGGATGAGGACAGAGGAGGTAACAATAAAGACAAGTTTTAGACAGTAGATGCAGGTTCATTAAAAGTGTACAAATAGCAATTGATTTACCAAGAGGGAAAAATCACATACATAAGAGAAAGTAGAAATAGCTTGATGAAACTGAAACATAAGGTATGTATAAGGCTAGAAAAATAGGCTGCACATGGATTTTTAAGACTTTCATTTCATTTTGGGGAGTTTCGGTTTTACTCTGTAGGAAATTAGGAATTTAGGACAAGATTTGTGTTTTAGAAATATTAGCCTGTAGGTTCTGTGGAAGTTGAATTGGCAGAAAGAGCTGGGGCAGGGAAAACAACTATAAAGGTATTAAAATAGTAAAAACAGGAGGTGAGGAGCGTCTGAGCCAAAGTAGAGACACTGAGCATGCAGAGGAGAGGGTAAAAGTAAATGTGATGTGGGAAGGAGAGTGAAAAAAAATCAGAGACAGGGAAGTCAGAGTTGATTCCTAGATTTCTACATCTCTTTGTGAGTCTTATAGAGAAATAGGATTCACATAAACACGCAAGCAAATACACAACACACCAAAGATATGCCTCTCAAAGTATGTTGTATGTATACATTGCACTAAAAATTCCTAAGCAAATTGCACCATTAAATGTGTTTAACCATTTATGAATGTTATTAATATTTAATTACTATGCTATTAATAGAACATGAGGCTAGAAAGCCACATGGCAATTTTCAGAAAATCTGAGATTAGTTACAGATTTTATACCCCTCAAAAAAGTAGCCAAGGTCTATTAATTTCTCGAGAAGAAGCTGTTCGTATGAGAAGTTGTAGTCTAGCCATTATGCTAAGTATGAGTTAAACCTAATATTTCCCATATCTTTTCGTATGATGTTATTTTGATTTTTAATTGTTTTATTAATTATTAAATATATGCAAAATTGTATTTATAATATATTGAACCATAATGATAATAATAAAATGAAGATCCAAATATTCTTCTACACAGCTCTAAACATGGAATATGGCCAATACTTTGAACTTTTTGTGTGCCCTCAGTGATCACACCGACATCCCTTCACACTCCATCCTTAGGTAACTACAAATTTGATTGTTTGAAATTAATTGTTTCCTTAACTTTTTTCCAGTTTAACCAATATCTTCATATTCTTAATCAATAGTGATCACTTTACCTATAAATAAATACATAATTCTATGTATGTCCCCTTAGCGATTTTTATCTTTTGCCAAACAACATGTTCTTATGATTCATCCATGTTGGTGTGCTTATTCTTTCACTCTAGAGTATTTGTTACGAACATATTTTGATTTATTTATCCATTCACCTGTTGATTGGCCTATTATGAACGTTCCTGCTTTGAACACTCTTGAGTGTGTTTCCTTATGCATATGGTAAGCTGTGATTTGCTTAGAATTTCCTGTTACATCTTTTTCTATATTTTACTTTCAAAGATATGAGTCCTTATATTTTAGGGATATATCTTGTTAACTTGTTAATTATATAATGATTCCCAATTCATGTATTTCTAAACTTTAGTATTTGTAAATTTTCTATCAAACACAAGTTTACCTACAAGAAAAAAAAAATAAAAACTACCGCCAACTAGAATTGGAAAGCTGCCGTTGTGAGAAAGAGTAAAATGTCACCCTACATTTAGGAGAAAAAATGAAACTTGATTAACATGATATCTATACTCCGCAGCAAGTAAGGGACACTAGGAAGGAACAGAGTATAAACATATGTAGTTCATCAGGAAATTGTAGCATGTGACAAAAAGCAGTGGTTACTGGAAGGAATTAGAGCCTTGTCTGGAGGAAGAAGGAAAAGAGGTGGTATAAAAAGAGCTTGTGCTTTTTGGGAGAAAGCTTGATAGTAAAGACTATTCTAGTTCTGGAAGATTGCCTGGGGAACGCATGCATCCAGAGGAACAGAATGTGACAATAGACATATGGTTGCATGCCACGCTAAGGTTGAATGAAATTTACCATAACCATGAGTCAGCAGCACCTCAGAATGCCAGGATGTCCTGAACTTGGGCTGACCTGGACTAGTTTGTGAGGTAGAAGTGTTATGTCTTTGATAGCACCACCATTTTTCTTTATTTGGTGAGGGCCCATTCTTAGGGCCGTCACACTGCCTGCTGACTGCATAGAACCCTTGAATCCCTGCCAACTAGCTGCGCATCCTTCCATCAAACATCAAATAGACATTTTCATTTTCCCATTTCGTTTTCCCACGGCAAACTTGCGCAATGTGCAAGACCAGAAATTCTCAGTCACTGTACCCCCAGATTTTTATCAAAGTATAAAATTTATTCTTGTAACTAAACTGCTCTTGCTTTGGCTTATAAAAGAACAATTTGTTGAATAGTTTGCGAGAGGTATAGAAAGCAAGGGAGCAAGAGATAAGCACTGTACTATGAGGTCAAGCTAATATCACAGAAAGGCAGAATGTTTACCAGGTTGTGTGAGAACTTAGCCTCTTTATTATACAATAGAGTTTAGTGTAGATAGTAAACAGTTTTCAGAAAACAGAAGCATGGTACTAAGGGGGTGACAAATGAAGTATGTGATAATTGTGAACACTTTTATAGAGATGCAGTCTTACACTATGGTAAGACATATATGATTGTATACGAACATTTTAAAGTTTTTTAATCTACGCAAATTCCAGCATTTGTAAGTATGTTGCAAATACCAAATGTCTGAGGATCTCAGCAGTAGATTTAAGCTCTGTTAGGTAGTGACCATTTCCCACTTAGTGAACAAAGGTACATGGGTAGTGCTAATAAAATATCAGTTGAATGAATTAATGCTTTTCCCTGACTTATTTTCTACGAGGGCCAATTTGATAAATTTATTTGGGCTAAGTCATTACGGTTGATAAAAGGTGGGAATGTTTAGCTAGGAGTTAAATATTTAACAGAAACTCAAAACTTTGTCCTAAAGAATCCTATTCAGATGATGAGGAATTTCAGACAAAGGTGTCAAGCTATTGGGAAACTAGGAATAAGGATAATATGTAAATTCAGCTTACTTCCTAAATCACAAAAATCAAAGACACGAGATTAGATAGGAGAACATGTGGCAGGATTTATTTATTTTATCAATTCTTTAAATAAATATTAACACATTCTAAAGACAGACACCATGCTTAGTGAGAAGACACTGACAAAAAATATAAAACATGAGAAAATCATGTAGTATGTTAGAATGTGTTAAGTGCCGCGGAAAAAAAAATATTTAGAGCAACAGGGAGAGTTCAAGAAAGCAGCACAGAGGAAAATTAAAAATTCATTCATTCACTCACTTAGCCACTCAGCCAGCAGTTCTCAAGCATCTATTTTGTCCTCAGTAGTCAGAATATAAAAACAAATTATATATGCCCCTGCTTAGTCTAGTTAACATACATGAACAACAGGAAGAGCCAAGCTGTTGTTTGTAAATTCTGGAATAAAAATGGGTGTAGAGTGTTATGGGGACTTTCAATAATAGCTAGCAATTCAGAGAAGCCTTCAGAGATAAACACCATTTGCATTAGATCTTAAGAACTGGGTAAGATTTAATCAGTTGAGAGGAGAGAAAGGACATTCCAGGAGGCAAAAAAAAAATGCAACAGCATGGCGATAACAAAAGAGGACTGCAATTCAAGGTAAGGTAAAAAGTTTGTTGTAGTGAAAGCATAATTAGGACAGAAAGCTAACAAGGGGGCGTGGTGGAATCCTGTAGGGTGAAGAAGTGGTTCCTTAGCAAATGAGCTTGGAAAGGAATCCATCTAGCTAATACACATTAAGAGTTTCCACATACACTGAAAGCATTTGTATGCTGCCCTGTATTTTGATCATAGGAAACAGCAGGCTTAAAAGTACCGTGGAACAAAGCAGTATACTTTTGTGTTTACCATGGGTGTGCTTGGCTTTAACTAGACCCAGAATACAAAAATCCAAACTTACAAAACAGATAAAATGGGATGTGATTATTTTGTGAACAAAGGGATTCTTAACTTTATAAAAGGATTTACGTTCTTTGTTCTCAAGTACAAAAGTAGTGCCTGAGCTTGCCAACTCCCTGAATGTCAGGAGTCTCCCATAATGGAATTATTCCTGACACGCTTCTGACTCTTCAGCAGAACTATTTTTTTCTCCTGCTTTGTTTTTAAAGTTAATATATATACAGAACCAATTCTATATAAGACATGAATTTGTATTTTCAATATTTTAGTAAACATTGTGTTTAGCTCCCAGCCCTGCCCTCTCTTATCTATAAACAAACTGAAAAGCAGAAAGGGAAAGGAATCACTCAATGTAGGCTTCATGGGGTCAGATCAGAACATCCTGGAATTGGGGCTGGAGAAGTGACAAATGAAGCTGATGGTGGAGATGAAGGCCCGTGAATCTGAAAGAGACACCATGGGCCCAATGGCACTGTGTAATAGCTGCACCAAGATTTCTGGTCATGATGGGGATTTGGGGTACAGGCAACATGAGGATAGTAATGTGAGTTTCTTCATGCAATGAGATAATCAAAACAAATGAGATAATCAACATCTCATAAGGAGCATCCATATCTGGAAGATAAGCTTACAAAACTCCTTACTATAGTCATGTTTCACGGGAATATAGTGTTGCCAGGCAGTGTCTTTATCAGTTGATATTCTTCAATATTTCAATTTTTAGAGAACTATTCTATGTGTTTATTTTTTAATTTAAAAACTGCACAGACATGTGGAGGAATGGACAAAATGGTTGAAAGGGAGAGGCAGATGTGGGGTTCCAGTTATGAAATGAATAACGTCATGGAAATAAAAAGCACAGCATGAAGAATATAGTCAATGATACTGTAATAGCAGTGCATGGTGACAGATGGTAGCTATGCTTGTGGTGAGCACAGCATAATGCCTAGACGTATCTATTCACTGTGTTGCACATTTGAAACTAAAGCATCATTGCGTTTCAACCACACTCAAAAAATTAATAAGTTAATTAAAAATACATGAAAATAACACAAATAAAGGATTTGGGAATGACCTCCTTCAGGTATGCTTCCTGCCACACCTCTTCAAAATACTAGTTTTAATGTCTTAATTTGTTAAAAGCTCAAAGTTTAATGTTTGAGTTGATAGACAGTAATACTTTAAAAGTAATATTTAAATACACTAACAAGGCGGGGCGCCTGGGTGGCTCAGTCGGTTAAGCGTCCGACTTCAGCTCAGGTTATGATCTCACAGTCCGTGAGTTTGAGTCCCGCACCGGGCTCTGTGCTGACAGCTCAGAGCCTGGAGCCTGCTTCAGATTCTGTGTCTCCCTCTCTCTGCCCCTCCCCTGCTCATGCCCTGTCTCTTTCTGTCTCAAAATAAATAAAAAAACATTTAAAAAATTAAAAAATAAATAAATATACTAATAAGGGTTCATATACATAAACCATTTACTGTACTGACCAAATATCTGTTTTTCCAAAACATTAAAATATGCGTGTGTGTGTGTTCAATATCTAACGGTAATATACTTAATGGTAAAAGACAGAATGCCTCTTAATAGCACACTCTTGGTATCCTCACACTGTTCATTCCCAGATGGTTTCCTTACCCAGGACTGCCACTGCGGGCCCCTGGTGCCACCTTTCCAGTCAGCCACAGTGTGTTGCTCTACCCACTTCTAGAGACACCTCGGTTGCTTGTCTTTAGCAGGTGTCAACAAAAAACAAAAAGTCGTTCTCAGTCTCTGGCTTTATGGAAACATTTTGTGCCCTGATCCTGTGAAGTGTTCCATTTCTGCCACCTAAAAGCTTGGCCAGGGCTTACCGAGGAATCTCTGCCTTTCATTCAGAGGCTGGTTTTGCTGTGAACTGTTCCTCTTTTTTCTCATCAGCTTCCAGTCTAGGTCTTTGCCATTACCAACGATGTGGTCAGCTCTTTTCACAATTTTGGAAGGCCCTCTGACTTCTGCAACTTTAAAACTCTGTCCACATGAATCCAGATAGTGGTGTTATACATATAAGATATATATTCTTCATGTATCTTACGTTACTCCTTTTGATGGTGGGAAAAAGAGATGCTCCAGAACCTTGAGTTTTCTTAGGTTTGACTCTTAAATAATATCTAAAGAGCTATTCTTTACATAAGTGAGTGTTGACTCTGATCTGTTTCTGACACCTTTCTAGGAAGAAGTCATTTGCTCAGGTATAGCAAAGAGGAAGAAAATTTGCTTCCCTGCTCTTTATAAAATTCTGCAGAACCTCTGGACCATATTCAGTTTCCAGAAGACACCTGAAGACCTTGGGCCAGAAGATTAAGTAGTTTAACAATGAAATCTCAACAGGCCAATTGCACGATACTTGCCAGGAAAGATAATGGGCTGGCCAGAGTCATGGTGCTCTAACCTGTCAGACAGAAGTTTCTCCCAGTTGGCCCCTAAGGGCTACAGGCTTAGTTCTTATACTTCATTCATGTTGGACCAACAGTTAACAGAGGACAGAGTTTACGTGGGGGTGGCTATTGGTATGAGTGCCTACAAAGCTAATGCCAGGTGCTAAAGATACCTGCATTATTGTTAAAATTTTGAAAAGCAAAATGCTGAGTTTGTTTAGTCACACTCACAGTGGCCTAGACACTTAAGTGCCCGCAAGAGCCATCTGCTGAGCTTCAGCCCTTACACATGGTACATTAGCGTCTCTACACATGACTCTGTTAACCAAAGAGAATTTCCTTGCCTTTGAACAGCCCTGTTCACCTGGAAGCCAAGAAACTCGTTCCATGCCACTCTCTCAAGTATTTCCTGTCTCCACTCTTCAAATGGCCATTTGTAAGAAAGTTGTTTGGAATTCAGAGGGTATTTTTCCTGCATTAGAGAGTATCATAAATGGTGGTTAGGGTTTAAGCCCAAACACACTAACTTGCTAAACTTAACGCAATGTTCTAATGGTAGAAATGAACTACCATTTATGACTATGTTTTGTTCTACTTTTTAATATGCAAGAAAATGATTTGTGAATTCTAAATTGGATTTCCAGGAACCCTGACATGATAGTGCTGGCCCCTGAGGCTTTGCCCCTGGCCTCACTGTCCACCCAGCAAAAGGAAGAGCTCTCTAATTCTGTTCACTTGCAGGGGTCTCAGGTAGAGATGTGGGAACAGAGGCAAACATGAACTGTAGCAAGAGTCTCTGTGGGGCAAAGACAGATGTCCTGCCTTACTCTTCTCCCTATCTTCCCCTCCCTGGGGCTGTAGAAATGGGTTTAGAGTGCTTGGTAGTCTGGTCACTGGGAGAAACAGGAGAGGAGTTTCTCCTGTGAGCCCAATGGCGGTGGCCATTTAAATTTGGAAAATGCTCTATACATTAGAAACTGCCTGTGTTTAGAAGATTCATTAACTCTTAGCATCCTGCTCTCATTAGTCTGTATTTTTATTAAGCCTTAAAACTATTTTTATGTGCATTTGGTGTCGATTTTTTTCTAGAGCTGTATCAAAAATAAGAAGCCTGTATTCACATCACAATGTAGTTTTGATAGGGGACATTTTGTTG
Source organism: Lynx rufus (assembly GCF_022079265.1). Classification (NCBI taxonomy): domain Eukaryota; kingdom Metazoa; phylum Chordata; class Mammalia; order Carnivora; family Felidae; genus Lynx; species Lynx rufus. The sequence continues at coordinate 28,083,670 of NW_025814827.1, read as the reverse complement.
TTTTTACAAGGCATGATTGGATATAACCATTAAATTATACTTAGCAATCATGTAAAAAAAATAATTGAATAATGTTGGGGCGCCTGGGTGGCTCAGTCGGTTAAACATCCGACTTCAGCTCAGGTCATGATCTCACAGTTCATGGATTCCAGCCCTGCATCAGGCTCTGTGCTGACAGCTCAGATTCTGTGTCTCCCTCTCTCTCTGCCCTCCTTTGTTCACACTATGTCTCTCTCTATCTCAAGAATAAACATTAAAAAAAAATTAAAAATTATGAATTTAACAATGTTCAATTAACATTAAAAGAATAAACAGAATGATAGATCGTTTTAAAAAATGGAAGACTGAAAATGTTAAAAAATTAATTTTCCTCAGATTAATTGATGTATTCAATGAAATCTCAAGTTTTTAAAAATAATTTTAAAATGTTTTTATTTATTTTTGAGAGAGAGATAGAAAGAGTGAGTGGGGGAGGGGCAGGGGGGGGGGCAGAGGATCCAAAGCAGGCTCTATGCTGACAGCAGAGAGCCCAATGTAGGACTTGAACTCATGAACCATGAGAACATGACCTGAGCCAAAGTTGGACGCTTGACCAACTGAGCCACCCAGGTGCCCCTGAAATCTCAAATTTTTAGCAATGTTTTTTTATTGATGAACTGATTCTAAAATTTATATGAGAAGCAAAAGGATTTAGACTAGTCAAAATTTTGAAAAAGAACAAAACTGAAGGATGTACATTGTCTGATTTCAAGACTTAGAGCTACAGCAATCATGATAACACTGTATTGATATAATGATAAACCTACAAATCAATGGAACAGATTAGAGATTCCATAAATAGATCATACATATATTGTCAAATAATTTTTGAAAACATATCAATTCAATTCAATGAAGGAAAAAGGCTTTGCAACAGATGTGCTAAAACAACTGGGTATCCCTGTTGAAATTAATGAACCTCAACCCACTATCACATTATACACAAAATTTAATTTGAAATGTACCTGACCTAAATGTAAAAGCTAAAACTCTAAACTTTCTAGAAGAAAACAGAAGAGGAAAATTTCATGATCCTAAAGTAGGCAAAGATTTATTAGATAATATAAAAAAAGATACAACAAACTTCAACATTGATACCTTCCTATCTTCAAATGACATTATCAAGAGAATAAAAAGGCCATGCATGGACTGGGAGAAAATATCTGTAATGAATGTATGTGACAAAAAATGCTTGAATCCAAATCATATAAAGAATCACTATACCTCAAGAATAGAAAGTCAACCAACCCAATAAAAAATGGGCACTCATTTGAACACATACAAAAGAAAATATTCCCAACAAAAATCTTCATTTAGCTGTTACCCTCATAACCTGATCCCCAGCTTTTTCATCATGATTGTTTTTGATGATAACTCGGTGATAATACCCAAGCAAAATCTAGTGATGTAGAGGCAGAGAAACCTTTCTGCCTATAAGGGTAATAAGGTTTTATGGCGCTTGGGTGGCTCAGTCAGTTAAGTCCGGCTCTTGATTTTGGCTCAGATGATGATCTCATGGTTCCTGAGTTTGAACCCCTCCTCAGAACCTGCTTGGGATTCCCTGTCTCCCTCTCTCTGTCCCCTCCCTGCGCACACATGTGTGCCCGCATCCATGCATGCTCTCCCTCTTCCTCTCCCTCTCGCTACGGAGTTATCCAACCCACTACGGAGTTATCATTTAGCTTTATAGCATCACAGTCATGTAAAGGTTAACTGCAGTGCTTCATTCATGCTCTTCCCCTTATCCTGGAATTTTCCCAGGGCTATCCATTGAAGAGCAGATTGATCTCATATCAACCTCAACAGAACTGGGATAGGAATTTTACATTGAATTAACCAAACAGACTGACATAATGCAATCCCTTTGCTGGATAAACAAAAATGCACCTAGAAATATTATTGTATTAGTGTATTTGAACACTTGATCTAATCAGAGCACAATTATTTAATTACTGTTTTATTACACAGTTAAGAAATGTCTATTAAATCAAGCCTCTTAAATGTCATTCACGCTTACATGATTCTAAAAAATAAGTTCTTGTTAGTTTTATTAATAGAGGAAAAGCTATAAATAGGCACATCTCAAATTACAGAAGTATTGCCTTCAAATTTATAAACCATGTTATTATAATTGAATCAATTTTATTCCCGTTAATCTTTTAAATTTGAACTTTTTTCTGATTATGAAGATAATACATACTCATAAGAAAAAAATAAGAGTATGCAGACGTGTAAAGGAGAAAAAAATTTACTTAACCAAGTGATCCAGAATTTTTTTTTTTAATTATCAGTGCTACACTAAAAAAAAAAAAAAATAGTTTATTTATTTATTTTGAGAGAAATAAAAGAGAGCATGAGCAGGGCAGAGAGAGAGGGAGGGAGACAGAGAGAATCCCAGACAGGCTCCACCCCGTCAGTGTAGAGCCTGATGTGGGGGCTCGAACTCACAAAGTGTGAGATCATGAACTGAGCCAAAAACAAGAGCTGGATGCTTCACTGACTGAGCCACACAGGCGCCCCTATGAGTGCTACTTTTTATTGTTTTTTATAAATATTTCGTTGTGTACTCGAGATCAGATAGTAGACACATTTTTATGCAGCCTTTTTTATTAACCAATACATAAATTATATATTTTAATTACCTATTTAATTTAAAATAGGGGTAATTTTGAGTATACTTTTGGGACAAACAGAAATTACATGGCCTAAAACAAAAACTTATAAATTCTCACAGCCAAGAGATGAATTTTACTGTACATTGTTGTATTTCCATCCAATTCTTTTTCCGTGCTATTATTCCTACTTAGCATGTGTATGAGGTTTTAGATCCTCAACTAATTTAATAACTATATTGTACACATTTTATTATACCCCTTAATAGCACTAGACACTATAATTTTTAAAACCTATTGTTTAATGATATATAGGTTTTGGTATATTAATTTCCATTTCTTTGTTTCTAATGAGGTAGGACATGTCATAGATTCTTTGGTATTTTTCCAATAGAGTATTACCACTTTGTTACTAGTCACACTTTCTTAGTCACACTTTTGTCTGGCGCATCAAACATATAGTATTTTCCCACTTTGCCTTCTAATATGCTTCGTATTTTGCCATAAAGATGTTTTAAAATGATTGGTCAATCTACTAGATTGTGTAATTTTATATAATGCTTTCAAGCTTAGAAAGCCTCCATATATCCAGCCCTTTGTTGATATTTGCTTATGTTTCCTTCTTTTTAATAATTATATTTCCTAAATAGGTCCATTAAAAAAAATCCCTGCAAATTTCTATCCACATATTTTTTTTTCCATTTACTAATCTATTACTTTCCTTTTTCTTGCCTTCCTTAGGGCTGCCTTCTTTAAAACTTTCTAACTTAATTTTTTTTAATTTTTACTTATTTTTGAGACAGAGTGAGAGAGAGAGAGAGAGAGAGAGAGAGAGAGAGAGAGAGAGCAAGTGGGGGAGGAACAGAGAGAGAGGGAGACACAGAATCAGAAGCAGGCTCCAGGCTCTGAGCTGTCAGCCCAGAGCCCAATGCGGGGCCCGAACTCACAAACTGCGACTTCATGACCTGAGCTGAAATCAGAAGCTTAATTGACTGAGCCACCCAGGTGCCCAAATACTTTCTAACTTCTTAAATAAAATGCTTATTTCATTCATTTATCTTTCTTAAATGATAGTCTAGGGATGTAAGCTTACCTTTGAGTATTTATTTTGGACTATCCTAGAAATTTTGATATATTCTATTCTCATTTCAATTATTTTCTAAAAACATTTTAATTGCATTTTATTCCCTCTTTAACTAAATTGATACAATGGAATCTTAATTAATTTTTATTTTTGTTCATTCTTGGACAAAAGACGTAAACTGGCCCTTCTAGCTTCCATTTTTTTTTAAGACTTGAGGGTTTTTGTATGGTTTTGGATATGATTAAATTTTGTAGACATTTCTCACACATTTGACAAAATTTATATTTTTTATTTGTGAGGATAAATTTATATTGTTCACAAGTATTTGTGCTTATTTGTTTTGATTTATGTTGATTTGTCACAGTACTAAGCTAAAGCATCTCACTATAATTGTTTTTGATGTCAAATTATTTATAATATTTTCTTTGTAATATTTTATGTGCGTGGAGATTTATTGTTATTATCTCTTCATAATGGTTTTTCTCAAAAGAATTACCCACTGTCCCATTCAATGCTTTTCTTCTCCTTGAGTTCCATTTTGCTATCATTGTTGTGACTTCTGTTTCCATCTCCTTCTTTTTTGCATTTGCTGTTAAGAAGGGAGTTTAACTCACATATAAATGTCATAATAAATATATTTAATCTTAGTTTTATTATCTTGTTGTATGCCTAACCTCTTCTTTTTTTTTTCCTGACTAGGTACTTTGTATTTTTGTAGTTTTCTTTGTGGGCTTTATTTTATTTACTACCCCCACACCTTTGCCAAGTAGAAATTCTATTTTTAGTTCTACTTGGAGTTGTCCATAGGTTTAACAAATATTTAAATGCATTTCTTACTTTTTGAAGTTAATTACTTGGGAATATGCATTTAAAATAGATGTATTTAAACTGAGACCCAAATGATGCTGTGCATAGTTGGAGCAGGGCACAGCATAATGGATGGCTGATATATCTCTGTAAAAAACTGAAAAATGTAACTATTTATTATGAAAATAGGTCTATGGTTTGTTAATAAAAATATTCTTTGTAATTGTAATTACGCTAGAATTCTTAGACAGAGCATGAGTAGGGGAGGTGCAGAGAGAGAGGGAGTCACAGAATCCGAGGCAGGCTCCAGGCTCTGAGCTGTCAGCACAGAGCCTGATGCTGGGCTCAAACTCACGAATCATGATCATGACCTGAGCCCAACTCGGTCGCTTAACCCACTAAGCCACCCAGGTGCCCCTTAACTCATGCATTTAAAATGTATTCAATGATCTCCTATTATGTTTGAGGGACTCGTGAACAAATTAGATGTGCTTCCTACCATTATGAAACATACAGCCTAATTGGGGAAACGGGGAATAAGCAAGTAAAAAAGGAACACACACACACACACACACACACACACACACACACACACCCCTTTTGTCTTTTGAGAAAATTTCAGATGTATTTTAATAAGGTGGGAAGAGACCACATATTAAGTAATATATGTGAATAAGCCCACATATTAACATGGAAGTTCTAACTTAAATTTGATCTTCAGTGATGCTTTATTTCCACTGCTTGCCTTTCAGCTAGTTATAATCCTTAATATATTCACTTGAAATTTCTCCTGTCAGAATTTCCAGTAGCACTTAATACTTTGGCTTTCACAGAGCATGATACAACTGAAAGGAACCTTAGAGATATTTTAGGCCCAGGATATGGTAAATAAAGGCACTGATGTCACACATGTCACCTCCCAAGCCCATGTGAGACGATGGCAATCAGTATTGATGCCCACTTATTTTAAGGCTGAATATAGCTCGGGAATCACTTTCACCACAGCATTCTAGTTTGTACTAACCACCTGAAGTTTTTGAAATGAGATGAGACCTATTGGAAAAATTCTTGTTTTGGAGTGAGCAAACTTATTGATAACTAAAAATTAAAATATAATTAGTAAATCCATATTTACAAGAATCTTCTTGAGTAACAGTTTTGTGGGTCAGAATTTTGAAACTGGGATTAATCTGAAAGTGAGGCAAATCAAAATGTTTTTACCATTCTGTTTATTCTTAGCCCTATGCCTCTTCCAGCTCAGTTTTTAGGACTATTATTTGGAGATCCTGAACTAGAACTGTGGCATTAGAGCATCTGTACTCTATATTAGCTCAGAACAACACCCTCCTTCTTTTGGTGCAGATCTTTTCTCCAGTTTTGTTTTTTTTTTTTTTTTCATACAACTCGCCCTTCATTTCTTATGCCATTAAGCATTATACTCTGTTATAACCACATGGCAATGCAGAGGCTGAACATCAATGTAGTCACAAAAGGCTTATTTAAGAATATACATTGCACAAGTGAGAGTTTTGTTGTTTATTCAACAAGTATTTATTGAGCGTCTTCTATGTGCTAGGTGATGTGCTGGGCTCATAAGTCATTTAACAGAAATGAAAAGCTTTCAGGCCATTGTAGGGCTTTCTAGGTGGAGAAGGCAGAGATGGAACTAAATAATAAAATGGACAGTAAATTATGTTGTCCATTAGAAGGAGATTTTGGTCTAAACAAGACGAGAGCAGAGGAAGGAGATTGGAATAGCGAGATTAGTGGTGGGGTACAAATTTATTTATTTGTGTGTTTTTAAAGTATATTTATTTTGAGAGAGGGGGGAGGGTGAGAAAGAGAGGGAGAGAGAGAATCCCAAGCAGGCTCCACGCTCTCGGCACGGAGGCCAACATGGAACTTGATCCCACGTACCTTGAGATCATGACTTGAGCAGGAACCAAGAGTTGGACACTTAACCGACTGAGCCACCGAGGCGCCCCAGGCTGCAAATTTACATAGGCCTTTTGGAGAAGGTGAAATTCAGGCAAAGATTTGAAAGAGGTGAAAGAGTTAGTCATATACACAGATGAAGGAAAGATGTTCCAGGCATCGGAAACAAGTGCGTCTGGTGTGTGTGAGGAACAGCAAAGATGCCAACGTGGCTGGAGCAGAGGAAGCATGAAAGGGGGTAGGAGATGGCAGGGGAGGGGAAGGGCAGATAACTCAGGGCATGTCACTTTGCACAGACAACCAAATTACAACACAAGAAACAAGGATAGATATTAAATATGTTAATGTAATTAGCACACTTACTTTAATTACGTGTAGTTAGTAGGTTTTAGACAAAAGGACAATAGGAACCTGATTCCATACAGGAATCTCCTCTCACTTTCAAGCCCTTTTAAAATTTTCCCCATCACTCCTTTAATTAAACAAGAGTCCAAGAGTCCTATTTTTTAAAAATTTTTTTTAATGTTTATTTATTTTTGAGACAGAGAGAGACAGAGCATGAATGGGGGAGGGTCAGAGAGAAAGGGAGACACAGAATCCAAAATAGGCTCCAGGCTCTGAGCTGTCAGCACAGAGCCCGACGTGGGGCTTGAACTCAGGGACTGCGAGATCATGACCTGAGCCGAAGTCCGACGCTTAACCAACTGAGCCACCCAGGTGCCCCCAAGAGTCCTATTTTTTGAATGTTCTATTTCCCTAGTCTTTACAAACTGCCTTAATCTTTCCCACCACTTTTCTTTTTTTTTTTCTTTTACCCACCACTTTTCTAAATGCAACCTGTATAACAAATTTTCACATTCAGAATTTTTTTCTACATCAAACATAATTATCTGTGAAGTATTTTGTGATATTCCTGCAAAACACATTATATTGCAGTTCATTTTGGGCTCCATGTACTACCTAAAACAATTGATTTGAATTCATTGCATCCCTGGCATGTGAACTGAAGGGGACATCATTAAAAATGCTAAAGGTGCCCCACATGTTCCCTTCAGACTTCTCTGGTAGTGTTGACACACGGTAATGATTTCATGCAAACACAATCAGCAACCTAAGTGTCTCTGTACATCTCCTGCATTTGGTGCAAGAATGAGTCTCAACCCTGGGGGAAGCAGAGTGATGCCTGGAAATTCAACAGACATGAGTAAGACACAGCCCTCCTCCCACTTTCTGCATCCCTTCAGAAATAGCCATGCAGGAGCTGCACTCCAGGGAATACAGCATTCAGTCACACTGTGGGCAGCTAACGTGTGACACAGTAACTCTCAGCCCAGTGCTGTAGAGGATACACTAAGATAAGGCAGCTCTCACATTTTTAGCATTTGTACCATGTTTTAAAATTTTCAAAACACACTCATGAATTTACCCTAAAAAGCTGCATGATGTGTTGCCTTTAGTTTTTCTAATTGGAAATAATTGGAGAGCCAAAGCTTCCATATGTAAAATAGACAATAATCAAGTTCCAAAATCTGCGGCCCTAGCCATTATTGCATTCTCATGATGTGGAGTCAGCATAACTAGTTTTAAATCCTGACTCTGCTAGTTACTAAATCCATGACACTGGATAAATTACTAAAACTCCCTCTGCTCAGTTTCCTCATCTGCATGTTTGGTCTAATTGTGAATTAGCAAGCATTATGCAAGGAGAGGCCTAATAAGTACTTGCACATTAGGGCTTGTCCTCTCAGAACCCCCCACCCCCTTTTTGGAAGCCAACCATCATGCTATAAAGACACTTAGGCTAAAGAACAAAATAATGAAAGGCCAGATGGAGGGAGGCCCTAGAGAGTAAGAGGACATGGTGAATGTTTCAGCCACAACAAATCTTCCAGCTGAATGTTCCCACCTGAGTAACCTCAGCTATACTGCGTGCAACAGAACCACCCGGTTGATCCCAATAAACCCGAGTAAGTGTGAGAAATAATGAAACATTGCCATTTTCGGCTATTAAGCTTTGGAGTGATTTGTTAGCAACAATAGATAACTGAAAGAGTCAACAGTTCTTTTAATTTAATATTTAAACCACTTAAAAACTGCCAATGCAATAGATTTTTATTTATTGTACTGATTTAGACAACAGCAAGTCAAGGAGAAAAGAGAGGGTCTATCACTGGGACTGGGAATGGATTTAGGAATTAGGTATAATAAGATGAAGGAAAAAAGTTATTAATATCTGGCAGCAGAATTTCTCTTAGGCTCAGAATTGCACTTGTTTAGAAAAAAAAAGAAAATTCCTTGGTATGTATATCAAGTAGGATTAGGTTTGGCAGCGTGTAATAGAAAAAAACACACACAACACACAGTGGCTTAAATAAGATAGATGTTTATTCTTCTTGGATTCATAAACAAGACCAAAGGAAGGTAGTTCAGAGCTGACATGGTAGTTACTGGTTCTCTGGGACCCAGGCTTTTTCTATCCTGACACTCTGCCCTCTAATGGCTTTGCTTTATGGTCCACAATGGCTGGTCAGACTCTGCAATCAGGTCTGTATTTCAATCAACAGGGGGAAGAAAACAGAAGCATGGAGGAACAAAAAAACTGCACAAAACTTCTGTTTACATCTCAAGGAAACTAAGTTAAAAGGGCACTCATAGCTCAAAGAAATGTAGAGAAAGGTATTCTTTTATATAGCTATGCAACATGTGGTATAATCCCTGCATATGACTGATAGCACTTCGTAAAGACTACTACCTTATTCAAATTACTTTGTGTGAAAGGAATATGTGTGTGTGTGTGTGTGCGTGTGTGTGTGTGTGTGTGTGTGTGTGTGTGTGTGTGTGTGTGTGTGTGTAATCTGGTGAAATAGTAATATACTAGAAGATATGGATAGCAGATCACCAACATGAGAGAAAATCCCAGAAGCAAAGGTGGCCAACTCAATGTAAATCTCCCAGAGTTTTCTGAAGAAATTTTGGGGAGGACTTTATACTTCAGTAGTTTGCAAAATAGAGACTCAAGCAATAATTTTTTCTTTACTTTTCATTATATAAATTTTAAGACATCCACAAGATTGGAAGTAATGATATAATGAAACCCACATATCCATCACCCAGTTTAAATAATCTTAATGGACGGCTATTCTTGTTTCCTTTGTACACCCCTGACTTCTTATCCCTCCTAACCCCAGATTGTTCTGAAAAAAATACAAGACATAATATCACAACCTAATGTTTTCTAGATCACAAAGGATCCAAGACCCTAAAAGCATCTGGATTAAACATGGAAAATGCATAAAGTCAGCAACTGCAGAGTCAAAGAACAGAGTTGGGCAACATTCACAGAAAATAGTGGATAGTATGAGCAGTTTAGAATTGAATAAAAATGAAACACATGAAGAACTTTAGGGTGTAACCCTAAAAGTAAGTAACCAATATAGGAACAGGAAACAGACTGTGGATAACATAAAAGAGAAAGCACTGGGTGTATGGAATAGTGAAAAAGGCACACAGAAAGAGAGGAGATATTCAGGTTACAGAACATTCGATGAGTTGCCAATTGGATAACAAAGGAGGACTTAAAAGATGAAGATGAAAAGGGAAAGTAGAGAGGTCAATGGCAAACACCGCTAGTTGTTTGCCTAATATCCATCCTCTTCTTCCACCTAAGTAACAGAACCCTAATTGTATTCAGGCAGCAGTGTGTCCTGATAAAAGTGGCATTTCCCAGCTTCTCCTTGCACATAGCCCAGGTGAAATTCATTGCAGAGAGCTTTGGAAAGGCTCTTTCAAGAAGGTTTGACTCAGCAGTGGGGGCTCACTTTCTACTCTTCCTCCCTTTAACCTTTCCCCTCTATCTCCAGTCTAGAGACAAGAGATAACTGGAATCCGAATGGCCATCGTCAGCCAAGAAGCAGTTCAAGGAAGTTGGAGCTCCCTCATGACTGTAGGGTCACCATATTGGCTGTGGCCTGCTGAACTCCACTCCGACAAATGAAAACCACTTTTGTGGGGAAAGGGGAGGTCTCTGTCAAATTTGAAGAAAACTAATTTAGCTGATTACAGGCACAGTAAAAGAAGTAAAAAGCCTATGAAGGAAGATTGGGAATTTTTATCCAGCAAAGAAGAATGAATGAAACATTTTCCATTGATCAGTAGATGTTGCTGTTCTGTCGACAGTGTCCCTCCCAGTTGAATTTTTAGGTGAAAAAGGTTAGGCATCAAACATTTCTTGCAAAGCAGTTCTCAAAGCTGAACCAGAATCAAAGACTCAGTGGTGTCACCTAGTATTACTTATTAATTATTACTATTAGTACCAACCTCTCAAAATTCTATAACAGTCAATTTCACAGCACTTTCATATAAATTACCTTATATCCATTTGTCCATTGATTTTCACTAATATGCTTTGAGCACTTAATATGTGCACATGATTGTAGGAGACATGTCTGAGGAAAAAAGTATTTTGGATTCATAGTATCAGGTAAGGCCAAAAAAATAGCTACCATTTATTGATTGATTAAACTATATGAGGCCTTATGTGAAACGTTTTACAGATTTTTTCACATTTAATTTCATAACAACTTTTTAAAGATGATTATTGTTTGTTATCCCTCTGTTTTTGCTTGAGAATCTTTAAAAGAGATTAAAAACTTGCCAATTTCACTCAACTAGAAAGCTAAAGTACTGGTATTCAAATACCATGTCTCCAAATAATTTTAGTTCAAAATGGAGAATGTGAGATGTCTAAAAAAGATATAAATATAAGTGAAATATAAAGTAGAATGAGGATTGGTTTTCTATTCTTTCAGAAGAAGAAACTAAGTCTCAAATAACGTAGTGATTTATCTGACTTGCTTTATTTGTCCTGCTCATGTTTCTAACACAGGCCACACAAATTATCCTTTCTGCCCTGCTCTTTTGTACCACCCACTATACATCTAACTGCCAGAAATCATAGGGGAAAGGATGTAAAAGGAACAAAGAATATTTACTTACTGCTGGCCAGAATTATTGTACTACATCCAAAGGTCTGTGAATGATGGGGAAGTAGTTCAAAAGGGAAAAACAAGTCTTCACCTTAATCCAATCTACTATTTGTATGATAAATAGTAGCACATCTACCACTTTGTGTCACCTAATGGGAAATCCCCTAATGGTGGACTAGATTTACGCTCTATGATCAAATTTTAGAACACTCACATCATTCTCCCTCTTCTTCTTTGTGGAGCAAGGCTTCAGAACCTAGACCAGGAGTGAGGGGTTAAATTATGCTTTAGCCTTGCTAAGTGAACATAAATTAGTTAGTCCCAGTGAATAACTGAGGGGGAAAGGTGGAGGTTCTGGGGAAGGGAGAGAATGGGAAAATGCGTAAGCAACTGAAGAGTCAAAAATAGGATTGTTGGGGCACCTGGGTGGCTCAGTCGGTTAAACATCTGACTCTTGATTTTGGCTCAGGTCACGATCTCACCGCTGATGGGATCAAGCCCTACACCTGGCTCCACACTAATAGTGCAGAGCCTGCTTGGGATTCCTTCTCTCTCCCCCTCTCTCTGCCCCTCCTCTGCTTGCTCTCTCGCTTTCAAAATAAATAAACATTAAAAAAAATAAAGTCCCTCTCATGTATTCAAAAAAAAAGTATTTACTAACATCTTTTAGGTATAAGGGATCACAGAAGGTAGAGAAAGAGAAGCCACTGAACAGACTCTCAGGAATCCAACCCTTGTTCCACTAATTACTGGCCATGTGACCCCACCTCTGTGCCTGTTTCCCATGTATAAAATAGTCTCGATAAGGTTGTTGAGGATTAAATGAGCTAATATATGTGTCAAGTGTTCAGAGTAATGGCTGGCTGTTAGATGATGTCTCTAACTTAAGGTTAGCTGCTATTTATTTCAATGGAGGAGCCAAAGAAATAAATCCCTGTGTAAGATACAGGATAACTGAGTCAAAATACATGGGGAAAAATAGTAACTTTTTTAAGTGTAAGAGTTAAGACAATAAGTGCTTATAAAAGGTCTCAGTTTAGAGACGTTTTCATTGTTGCTGTTGTTTTGTTTGTTTGTTTTTAGAACTCTGAATTAAGAGGCTCAAGAGTTACAAAAGAGGACAAAGGAAGGGAAAAATCCTACTTTGGAAAAAAGCTGTTTGGACAGGCTCTTCCATGGTAGATAACTTCATCATGTAGCATTGGGCAGTCAGGGCAGGCTGGTAGTGTGATAAGAAAGCCAACCCCATTCAGCTTGTGCTAGTCTGGAGGAACGTGGAGCCCAGCTCTGAGTTTAGGAGTTTTGAACTTAATGACATTCACCAAGTTAAAAAAGTGGGTAAAACCTACCAAGACTTGTTTTAAGGATTACATTAAAGAATGTATGAGAAATCACCTAGCCAAATGTAAAAAGGTATTAGTTTTCTCCATGACCTATTAGTTGAGATGCAGACAAGCAGCGCTGGCATCATATTTAAAGGGCATTCATTCCTTGAACAGTTTTTTGAGCATATAGTATGTACTGGGGATTACATTAGATGCTGCTGCTAAGGTTAGAGTGTGACAAACTTCTGCCTGGAGAAACTTACCGACCAGTCGTGGAGGCAGTCACAGGAAGAGAGAATACCACATATGGTGTGGGTAGAAAGAATGATCATTGCAATATGAACAGTGCTGTGGGGAGCCCTTAGAGAGAAGTCTTTAAATTTGTCTGCAGGAACAGAGAAAAGTGAGTATCAGAATATTTCTATAACAACAACAAACAACAAAAAAGGAGAGGGGGCTCTCAGTAGAAAGTGGCATTAACAAAAATGGACTGGGCAAAAGATGGTTTTTCAGGAATTTTGCTGAGCTGTTTGCATATGGAAAAATCTGGACTGATAGGCCAGCCCCAAATGTCAATGCATAGCTGTGAGATGTTTCCTAAGTGACACGCAGTAATAAATGTTATTAAGAGTGATACATGGCATATTAAAAATACACATCCTTATATATAATACACAATATTAAGCCATCTTATTAACAAAACCAAAATAACGGGTTCTGCCTACTTAAGTGGTTGGGGGGGGGGGGGATGTGGTCGATGACCTAAAGGTCGGCCGGCTGCTATGCTACCCCAGGACCTTCACTGTGCGTGGAGACCTCGGGTTTTCAGAGCAGGGGTGGGGGGGTGCGGGGCTTAGGCAGGGGAAGTTTAGAGCCGAGGGAGCGGCAGAAGCACGTGGGCTGAGGGGGTGGGAGGACGCAGACAGAGGAGTAACCGGTGGAAGTGTCAAAGAGGAAGGAGTGGAGGGCCGCTGAGGTGACAGGGTGTGGTCTGTGGGGGAGCAGCCGAACCCGGAGACGAGGGCAGACAGACCCACCAGGACAGAGGCGGCAGTGGGGAGCGTGCCTGCGTCGCTCGGTGCCGTGACAGCGGGGAGCGCCGCGCGGGGCCGGGTGGCGAGGGGAGTTTCCGTCCTCGCTCAAGTGGAGCCCGGCTCGGAGCTGCGCCAGCGCCTTCCGCCTGGGCCCGCGGTGCCAGACACCTGCCGAGTCCGAAGCGGGAGTCTGGCTGAGCCTTCGGCCGCCAAGTAAGTCTTGCCTTTTCTCTCCATTTCTCCTCCACGCCTCGGCGTCTTTCTCTGCGGAGCGTAAAGCTCCCGTTGGGGGGCTGCGCGCAAAGCGCACCAGGAGGCTCCGGTGGCGTCCAGGGATGCTCCCAGCCTCCGGGCGCGCCCCGGCCGGCGCGGGGACCCGGCCCCGAGGCCCCCGCCGCCGCGTTCGCCTACGCAGCGCAGACGGAGGCGGTGGCGGAGTTGGTGGCACTGCTACTACCCGTCTTTTGTGTCTTGCCCGATCCCAGAGCCGTGCCAGGCCGGGGCGGGGAGCTGGGGGTTGGGGGGGGAGGGAGCGGAAGCCACTTTATGGCTCCTGGCCCCACCTCTTGCCCCCACCCCAAATCCTTCGGGATTTCAATGAGTCGCGGACTCGGGCGTAAGTGCGTGCCAGACCCCCCAACTGGGCTAGTTACATCCGGGTGGCGGCCGGCGGGACCGCCACGCCGCCCCCTCTTCTGATTTTCTTTTTAGACACGGCACCTTTAACCGGGGGGTGCTGGCAGCAAGGCTGACTGAGTGATTACGGGAGTCTAGGTGTAGGGGAAGACGTACCTTCTCGTTTTTCTTGGGTTCTGGAGGGGAAAGGACGGGGGCAGCGGGATCCCCGAAGCCGGAGCGTCCCGCGCTAGCGGGCTTGCGCGTGGCCGGCGAGCAGGCGTTCGCTGGGTGGGTCCCTTCCCTGGCTCATTGTTCGCGGTGACTGTTCTTGGGGCCGGGCTGAGCGACACAGCCGCTGCTCACGGGGCCATCAATAAAAGTGATGAGTTGCAGGAGTGAGGTCAAGGCTGCTTGGAGAAAGGGCTTACCCAGTTTGCAGACGGACTTCTCTGGGCTGGGAGGGCAATAGTACTCGACAGCGAAAACCGCTCCTGAGTGTGAAACTTAGCTCTGACTCTGATTCTCAGAGACAACCCAGTGAATTAAACCCTCGGAAACAGGGCGCGTATTTCCCCGTAGAAATTGTTTTCAGAGTAAGGAAGATGGAGTTTTAAGTATTATTGGCAACTGGCTGCTTTCTCTTGCTAGCACCTGTTTCTGTTAAAGGTTCCTGGGTGGGGTTTATTTTCTCGCCCCCTCCCCCTCTAGTTTTGAATGTGTGTTTATTCTGGTTGCGCTTTCAGCTAGTTGAATTGCATGGTTCCGGGGCGGCGGAGGGGGGTGGGGAGTCCGTTTTTAAACACAAAGTGCAATTTCCACTCTACAAACGGCCAAGCACTAGTGTGCACATTCGTTTCTCTTCCACCCTAGCCGCGTGCTAACGTTCATGGAGGCAGACATGTGCACCTGGAGTCAAAGGGAGACGGCTGTCCGTAGTTGGAGATGCCAAAACACAGCTAGCGCTTGTTCGTTTTGTTGGAGAGTAGGACACTCTTGAGTTTTTCCATTTTTCTAAATTACAGCGATATCACCTGTTCATGATGTCTATTCTTTGGCCCACTACAAAGGAGGGTGCATTTTCCTGAGGAGGATGTTTCTTCTTTCTCTAAGATCCATAGGTACTAATCAGTAAGCTCTTGACAAGATATATATATATATATATATATATATATATATACACACACACACATACACACATGTGTATGTATTATATACATACGTATTTATATACATACGTATATGTATATATACACACATATATGTATGTGTGTGTGTGTGTGTATATATATATATATATATATATATATATATATATTTACTTATTTATATTTGTAGCTGGTTGTAAATCCCAGGAGCTACTAACACACCCAGCTGCCCAGGTTATATTTTACTCTGACTTGCCTGATGGACGTGCTAAGTGCATCAGTCTGCTGAAGCCTGGAGTTGCAGCCCCCAGGAGAAATAATATGAACACCTCTCTCTGACCACGGTCTGATTCCACAGACGAGACCATGCAGAGTGGGGATGTTGTTTAGGGTATGGAAAGCCGTTTATTCTAGGGAAGGAAGAGAGAGTTAGGTAGAAGATAAATAAAAATGGAAACCTGAATAGGCAGCCAACATACCCAGTTCCATAAATACACATGTGGAAAGTATATTGTGTTCTCTCTCTCCCTCGCTCATCACTCTTAATATTCCTTAATCTTTTCCATTGCAGTACTTGAGCCTCTAGGTTTTTTGTTTGGCTTTGAAAAGAACTTTTATTTTCAGTCTGTTAATATTTTACATTTTCAATATCAATAGTGCTCATTGAGTGCATAGGATTATCTTTTAAGCTGTTCTATTGTTTGTCTACTTGAGAACCATGTCCAGTTTAGTATGAGACCACATGAACAATGAATCAGCCAGGTTCTAATGAAGATTAAGACATGGAAGGTATCCACAGCTATGTATAAACTGTATACTCATCTAATCACCTTCCCACATGACCAGTTTTATCTAGTTGCTTGTTCATCTTCTGAAATCTCCGGACTCCAAATTCTTACCCAGATTGATTGCTGCACTAAATCTTGATTGTACAAAAAGCAGAACTTAATTATTTTGGCCTCATTTATCAGTCAGCAGTGTTTAGTGTTGCCAATTTAATTATATCATTGAAATATGCATGACTTTAAAGTATGTTGAAAAAGGTCCTTTTAAACGTGTTTCTTCGAAAAGAAAAAAAAGTCCTTGTGAAGCCATAATTTCACTGCTGTGAGGCCCCCTAGCCATTTGTGTTTATTGAGTTTACTCTTCCACATGAAGAAAGAACCATTGTTTTGTTGTCTAGGAGCTGAGGGAAGATGGAAAGTGAGAAAAGAAAATCAAGCACTTTAAAATGCTATTATTTTCTCTACTTGGGAAAAAATGTATGTATTTTAAGTAAACAATGATTATTTTCTTAAAGATATACTAAAACCTTACTAAAGGGTACTGAGGAGAAGACGTTTTCAAGGATAGAAATGCTAGCTGTTACTAAATACTCGTAGAAGGTTGTTGGTGCATACATATGTTTTTGAACCAATCTTATAACACGTTTTCTTCTTTCTATAGAATTATGAAATGTTATCAAATTATTGATATTAAAATATTGTAATCTTATCAAAATCTATATTTAAATATACTGTCTTTTTGCAAGTGCTTTAATTGTAATAGCCTGTTTGTTGAGATTAAAAAGAACATCATTGATGTCATGGTGTGCTTTGCATTTTAAAATAGTAGCTAATGAATTACAAACATTCATTACTCCACAACCACTTGCTGAAATTTCTCAGGACCCCCAAATAGAGAATTATTTGTACTATATACTATCATTCAGACTCTTGCTGAGTTTATGTTGATCCTCTTTTCTTCTTCACAATTAATTTCCTTTTAAAGTAATACTCTGTTGACTCTGAATATTATGTTATTTTTATTCTATGTCATAAATTTATGTGCAAATATCTTCAACATTGTCCGTAAGGGACTTCCTGTTGAAAACATGCAGGGATTAGCGGGGGTAAGAGTGAAGAGAGAGAGAACAACTTTTATTAAACCTGGAAAGAGTCAGAACCTAACACAGGAAGTGAAGGGCATGTTTCAATGAATAATTTCGTTGGGGAATACTTCTTTGACCTTTAAAAGCCCAAGCTATGTGGCACATAATATACATTTGAGTATTTCAGGCAGTATCTTCACATATCATAAGGCAAAGTAATAGAGCATCATAGTGCCTTTGCTTTGTTACATTTGAATGGTGACTTTAATTCCATTAATTTTTCTTCATATTAAGTAATGAAAACTACCCACTGTTTTCTTATGCTTTTTTTTTTTTTTTTGCCAGGTATAGGGTGTGGATGGGAGGCTGGAAAGGAGAGAGAAAACTGTTCTATGTATATAAAAATGATAATTGGCAATGTTTATTTTGGAGACATTTTATTTAAAAAACTCAGTTTCCTCCTACACATTTAGAACTTATTAAATGTTTAATAGGGAAGATGAAGTTTGATACTCAATTTTCGTAACTAAATGCAACCATAAACAAATTGGTTAAATGATTCAAATAAATGCATTTCAATCTTAAATTTAGTTTTCCTTCCCATAAACTAATATGGAAAAAAAGTATTGAATTAGATTTTGTTTTTAGTAGCCGATATTTGTTTAGATTTTCTTTAAAATAAAGATTAACATGAGTAATAATGTAAACACTTATGAAATGAAGATCTAAAGCAATACAAAATGATTTTGTATGCTTTTTATACATAGCTTTTTATGATAAATTATTATTTTTAATCTCAGGAGTAATGTGAATTTCTTACCTGATCACATTTCCTCTTTTGCTTTGGCCACTAGAAGGCTCAGAGCCAATCCGAGTCTAATTTATCAATCATCTGACACTCTTTGGAAAGTGGGTGTATGTATGTTATATTTCTCGGTGACTTTATCTTACTCTACTTATGTATGTATTTTGTCAAAATGTCTATTTTTTATTGTGGGTGGGGGGAGACAGCATCAAAATTAATATCAATATGTATTTAGAAATACAATCAAATCCACAAATAGTTATTAAGATCTAATATTGCAAATATTGAGGGCATTAGGCAAACTTAGGGATGGCTTCTGATCTAAAGATATTTATATTTTAGCAGGATAGAGAAGCCATAAACACATAACAAATTAACTAATAGTGAGTCAACATATATTTGCACATCTGTTGCATTAAATTAAAAACCCAGACTTTAATGAAGCTCAGCTTCCACTTTCTGGAAAAAAACACTATTAATAGTACCAACCAGTAAAAAAAAAAGCGAAGTAACCAAATCTTTTCATTAGAAAGAATTCCCCTCTGGGGATACTAAACTCCAAATAGTCTGAGGATGTGAGAATGAAAATAAGTGTTGGAAAAATCCTTGTGATTCTTTGGTAGTGGAGACTTTCAGACATTTCTCTTCTCTTTCTCTCTTCCCCTCTTCCTCTGCTTCTGATTGGCTTTTCTGCTTGCTACCCAATCAGCCATTGGCTGGACCTGATTGACAGGTATGGCAATTCTGATGGCAGTCTCACTCCACCAGGCTGTCAGCTTATGAAATTTCTGGCTATGTAAATACAATATTTTTTCTAAGTACTGTACTTAAATACAGTAGTTAAATGTATGCGCCCACTGGTTGTTTCCCTTTGTACTTGAATCAACAGCCATTTTAAGCTTTTAGAAGGGACCACCCACAAAACTATTCTTTTTGACTGTTGGAAAACTCAGGGAGAGAAAAAAAAAAAGTAAAAACTTGAAGACAAATTAAAACTAAATTATTGACGCAAGGTGACATATTTATGGCTGAGGGCACAAACTCTGAATTAAACTTCCAAATCTAACCATAGATACCTCTGGGTATGAAATGATTTTCATCTTCTCTATCTCTCACATAGACACCATTTTTCCCCAGACATCTCAATTATGGTTAATGTTAGAAAATAATTTAAAGTCTAAAACACGGGTATTTTGTCCTGAACTGAAGCAAACTTTCAAACAATGATAAATACTGATCATTTAAACTTGGCCTTTTAAGAAGCACGTTGGATATGATGAGAATCTGTGTATTGGTACAATTACTGTGCTTCCAATTATGATATAAATAGTGCATAAAGCTTTAAAATTTTCATCAAATTAATGTTTCAATGACATGCAAATTAGCTACTGACATCTAAGGTGCATGCCATGTGATGATTCCTAATTGGCAAGTGAACCTCAGAGGGTTATTTATAGATTACATTGCAACAAAGTACTGGTGTAAATTCTCATTGTGCAGCTCAATTCAAATTGATGTTTTAGCTTTGATTCTCTTCCCTTTTTTTCATATCCCTTTTGATCTCTAAAGCCTCTCAGAAATAAGCTACCTAAGGTGCTAAATATGTAATTAATAACATTTGGATAGAGAATTTGTCTTCAAATTATCCCTAAGAGATTTGGAGACCAGTTAAGTATTCCTCACCAACTTGTTCAGGTATGCATAACTCTTGGGACTATGAATTTGAACTCAGAAATTTGGTAACATCCATCCAAAGCACATAGGATAAATGTTCACATAGAAAAAAAGTGAGGAAGAAACTTGGAACATTTATCAAGTGAATTAATTTTTAAGAATAGCTGCCTCTAAAGACCTGAGCTGAAATCCTATTTTATTCTCTAATGGCCATTGAAGTTTCTTCTCTAGAATGCAGTGAGAGAAGAATAAGGTAACTGCAATTCTCATACTATAGTATTAGGTCAGAATTTAGCCTTTCCTTTCTCTATTCCATGTCAATATCTTCCTAAAGGTAGAACAACCAAATAAAAAATGAAAAGGCAAATATTTCCTTCATTCTGCACATTTTGGTTCAGTATGTATTTTATACATGGTGTCAGGAAGCAAAGATATATGTGCTATAAATTTCAAAGATATAGCTTATTACAGAAGTTTATTATGTATTAACCTTTTGATTTTTCTTCATGCTATACTCAACTTGAAATGTCCCACTTTGCATACCAAATTGGTAAAATGCCTATCTTTGCCTAAAGGTTTATTTAAAATACACTTTCTGTTTGAAGGAATCCCATAGTTGGATTTGAACTTGACTTGTTTTTTTGTAAGGGTGCCTGTGTGTGTATGTGTGTGTTGTGTGTGTTTTACAGCAATATTGTGAGAATAAAAATGTTTAGAAAAATTTGAAGAATTCTATACAAATATAGTATTAATATAATAACTATTCTAGATCTACAAAGAGAGAAACTAAATGCTGGATTCAAGTTACACGTGGAAGTAAATACTTTTCTCATTTTGAACCCTTTTGACTGGTAGTTGAATACCAGTTCTGTTCTGGGGCCTGTTACTTTTTATTGACAGAAGTACTAGTCATGTGTAGTATGGTATGGGTATGGTCAAGGCAACTGGATTTCTTGCTAATGAAGATTTATCAGGAAATTTGGCCTTTAATTAGGAAAATACACTTACCCAAATAAACATTGAATAAGGACTTCTGTGGATGGGTACATATGCATTAATGTTAAATGTGTTCTTGAAGTTATCAGATACCCTTACTGCATTAGCTTACTTCATTCACTGTATGTCATACTTTCTCTTGTCTCCTTAAACACTCAGTACCTCTGTCTACACCTTCACTCTCAGATGAAGGCATTACTTCCTATTCACTGATGCAAGTGAAACAATCAAAAAATAATTTTTGCAGACACCCACTGCCACGTTTATCCACCTGCTAGTACCTGCTCCCACATAATCTGCCTTCTTGCAGGTTCTCTCACACAGCACTGGTGGTATTTCAGCTGTTACATTTTAGTGCAATACAAGGTAGAAACATGTAAATGCAGTTTGTCAGGGAATAAAACTATTCCATTAGACCTAAAACTTACAGTTTTAGTTGTTTGGCATTGGGAAATAATCAGGGTTGCAGTCAAAGATGAATGTAAAGTATGTTACTTGGAATAGTGAAAACTTAGAAGCAACACAACGGCCCAAAGATAGAATAAGAACGTACAGCTTGTATTTATAATAGAATGTTAAACATTATTTAAAACTATTTTTTTTCAAAAAATAATTGTTGACAAGGTAAAAGTAGATGATATAGTGTAAAAGAAAAAAAATCCTAAACTTACATAGTACATCATAAAATTTTGTACGTGCTCATAGAAAAGACCAGAAAAATTAGTGAGCCATGTTAAAAGGTTGTTCCAATGGGCACGGAGATGAAAAGTGTTCTGTTTAGCAAATATTTTGAATGTATTAGCTTGAAAGAAGAAACTTCTTCATGGGAAGATCCTGGTAATATAGAAAATGCACATTGAGTAAACAATAGCAAAAGCCATCTCTGCAATGTGATTCTACTGTTGTTGAAATATTGGTTCCCACTAGGCATTCCCCTTGCCTGCCATGTTCAGTCCTGCAAGACCCATAGAATTTACCACTAAAATATATCATAAATCCATTTAATCTTTACCATCTTTACTGCCATCCTTCTGGAGTAAGACACCATGATTTCTAGCCTGGATCATTGCCTTACTTTCCAACAAGTTCTTCCCACTCTTGCTCTGGCAGAAACGATGACATGAGAGGCTATATTGCATACTGTTTGAAGCATGGACTCCATGGGTGGGTGGCCTGATTATGAATCCCATTACTGCTACTTACTAGCTGTGAGACTGGGGGCAAATTACTTCACTTCTCTTTACTTCCTTTTTCCTATTGATAAAATTACTAATACCTATCCTGTAAGGTTGGTATGAGGATTAAGTGAGTGTCTGGCAGAAAGTAAGTACTATTATGTATTACCTATTGTCAAGACCTAAATTAGATTTTATCTTTTCTTCTTTAAAACCATCCAAGGACTTCTCATTGGGCTTTGAATTAAACCTTATGATCACATACATCAACTTTAACTCTTGCTACTTTCTGTTTCCTTGCTATTTCCATAAAAACATCAAGTCCATTCTGTCACAGGGCCTTTGCCCATGCTGTTCCCTCTGCCTGCAACACCCTCCTATGATTGTCCCCGTAGTAGCTTTTTGTCCTATAGGTCTCAGCTTCTGCTGCCTCCCCTGAGAGCCCTTCCCTGCCTTCTACTTATCTAAAGGACAGGACACTTCCTTCTAGTCTCTTTTCACTCTTTATACCTTATGTTTCCTTAATAGACCTTATCACAATTTGAGCTTTTTGTTTGTTTGTTAATCTTTTCCCCCTCTATTTGACCACAAGAATTTAAATTCTCTGAAACAAAGATAATGTCTTTGATGGTTACATTTGTTTCCCCTAATATCTAGCAGAGGGTCTGGCATGTAGTACTAGGCAAATGAATAAATATTGGATGGATGGCTGGATGGATGGATGGCTGGATGGATGGATGGCTGAGACTCTGTTATAATCAAGGGATTGCATTTCTAGAAAGGCTAACTTTATATTTGCAAGTTCCATATGTCACTAAGGAGATACAAAAGGTTAAGTTATTAATACTTATCATTTTGGCTCTTAATATACAGGGCCTTAAATATACTTATCAGAACACAAGTACATTTTGAAAGAAATGGATTGCTTGGGAGTGGAGAGGGAAGTGATAGGTGGACTGGGGGACTCTAGACCTGAAGATGTTTCAGGCCAGGGATGGCCTAAGTGGAAACTGCAGTGCTGGGGTAGGGATATATGGTGGGCTTGAGGTGTTGTTTCAGACCATTGATAGTTGAGGCATTCAAGAGGAAGTATCAGATTAACATTTCACAAAGAACCCGGTTAAAAATACTACATAAAGCAACTTCCATAGCATCTTACTTCTTAGCTTTAGGGAATGTTAGATTCTATATATACAATGCTAAAATAAGTGGATGAAAGATTTTTTAAGAATTAAAATTAGTTATTTGATGTCGTGAAAAAAACCAAAAAATTCCTTCTTTGGATTTAGCTGGTTTTTAAAATGGAAGTCAGTCATACCTGAGTATGTGTATATATGCGTGTGTGTCCATCTTTGCAAACTTTTTTTTTTTTTTAGGCAGGAAAACACTTCATATAAAAAAGATGTTTTCGTGTATTGCTTTTGATCATAAAATTGTAAAGGCAAGGCAAGTTTTCTATCCAGTGATGTTCCCTTTCTTTTACCAGGAGGTGTCACTACAGCTCACTCAAACTTACTAGTGCATTCTGTAGGGACAAAGTAGTGCTAGCATTTTATCAGAATGTCAGTACCTACCCACCAAGTTCTCTACTGAGTTAAAGGAAATTTGATGAAAAAAGTTTTTCCAGGTGCCTGTTTCTCCTCCAAACAAATGTTGTAATCATGAATTAGCTGAAAACTTAAACACTTGTTTAATATTCTGGAAACAAACAACATTCTTGCTTTCCTTTCAATGTTGAGTAGGGACAATGTGGAAAAAACAACAACAAGGAACAAGATAAAGGAGGAGAGACAGTAATAGAGAAACATGAAAAGGAGAGTGAAATTGAAGTGTTTCCAGTGATAACATGCCCTTGAAGATCCCTAAACCCACTATTCTCTCACTGTCAGACTTAGTGTGCATTGTCCCTCTCTTCCCCCCTTCTCTGCCTGGATGAGTCCACCTTGCTCTGCCAGAGATATTATAATCGAAACAAAACCAACTACCTGGTGTTGGGGCGCCTGTGTGGCTCAGTTCGTTAAGGTCCAACTTTGGCTCAGGTCACGATCTCACCTCTTGTGAGTTTAAGCCCCGCTTGGGGCTCTGTGCTGACAACGCAGAGCCCGGAGCCTGCTTCAGATTCTGTGTCTCCCTCTCTCTCTGCCCCTCCCCCACTGTCTGTCTGTCTGTCTCTCTCTCTCTCTAAACATTAAACATTTAAAAAAAATTAAAAAAATAAATAAAAACAACTACCTGTGTTGAGCTAATATACTCTACTAGCTCTTTGACACATATAATTTCTATCTCCTCTGAAATACCGTTTATAATACCATTGTAAAATAAGTGTTGTCATGAAAAAATTTCCAGGTCAAGAAAATAAAAGTTGGAAAAGTTGCTTGATTTGTATATGTAGATATGATTTGACCACAGGCTCATCAGATTTCAAAAGAACACCCTTGTTCCTTCTATGATGCCTGTGAAGAGCCCTTCCCACTGGATACTTTCCTAACATCTCTGACTGATTTAGGTAATCCTTCCACTGTTCCCACAACATCACTTATCATGACTTATCATCACTTATCATGACTTATCATCACTTATCATGACTGGGCCATGACTGACTATTTTCTTTTCTCCCTCTTCACCCAGAGGAGCACTTTGAGAATGGGTATGATGTGTTGTCTCTAGAACAGAACATGAGACACCTAATGTTTATGTTGATGGATGGGTGAACAAGAGAAAAGGTGCATTCAAAGATGGGGCTCCAGGATCCTTGAGGATGTGGATGAAGAAAGCATGGAAAGCAAGAACTGTTGGACTGCTGGCCTTCACCCACTGCTGTTGGCATTGCTTGTTCCACAAGCAACTGAACAATGAAGAGGAAAGTCCCAACGTTTTTGAGAGGAGGAAGAACAAGGTTAAGAGTTCAAGAAGGAGAGAATATTCACCATAGCCCACAAGCCTTACAATAGCTTCTCTCTAGAACTGGAGGGAAAAGACTGGCATCAGAGGAGTTGTGTTTTCTACTGACCTCCAGGTGGCAGCATGGCCCAGCTGTCAGAGACCAACTCAGTTCTTGGACACCCTTAATGCCGTAGGACTCAGGACTGTTCTCAGGGCATTTTTAGTGCCCTGGGAATGATTAATGGTGCTGCTCGCTCACTGCACCCCAAGGGTAATTGAGCTTGCAATATTTTGGAGGCTGCAGAGAGACTTCCCAAGCATCTGATAGAAGGGGCTGCAACATTTTGGACATTATATCCCTTCAGAGACCTCCTCGAGGTCTTTTTTTGTGCCCAGAATGCAATATTTGGCAAAACGTTTTAAAGGGGGAAAAAAGACCACATCACCATCTCTAAAATATGGGAAATTGAACAGTCTTTATGCTTTTTCAGATGTTTGGTTTGCTCTGCATTTCATATTCTTTTTTCTTTCCTTAGTTCTGAAATAATATTCCTTTCCACCTGACTTAAAGCAAATCCTCTGGAAGGTAGCTTATGTTAATTGACTGAGTATTTTGAAAGAGTGCAGGCAGAGCTATGTATAATGTCTTCATTTAAATAAGCTCTGTGTCCTTTTATATTGTAAGCTGAGGTATTTAAAAGTAAGATGACTGGAAATTTCTAAAGTTGCACACAATTCAAGAGAATGTGAAACATGTTAGAATGAGTGACTGACACAAAGCTGCAAGCGTCCATTTATTCCAAATATACATGTAATATCAATTATAGAAGACAACCAACAAAAGATCTTAAGCTTGTCGGGTTGGGTTTGTGTGACTGCTTCTTTTCATTAGAATTTTTAGTAACTGGGAAAAATGCCAGATTCTAAACGTTGGAAAATGGTGTCTTGGATAGGATATACTAGTAGATCTTAGCACTGTTCAGGAAAAAAAAAAAAAAACCACTTAAGGATTCAGGAAATGTTTGTTCATCTATGCATTCAGATGGGGAATCTGAACCTCCTCCACCTTTCTGTAGTTTGGATTTACATACCTCTGATGGTTGGATGTAGACAGTGATTCATAGCTTCTTCAGTGAATTCTTTAATATCACTTTGGTATTTCTGAGAACAATTGTTCTTGGCCTAAACCTGTGAGGTTTTACTCTCCATCACAGAAGATTCCGTCATGGTGGACCATGATGATTTAGAGTTGTGTTCTGTGTGGGAAGTTACATTCTAGATATTTAGAGAGCCAAACTTAACTGGTTCTTCATGTGCTGACCCTTTTAAGTTTTAGCAGGCAGTAAATTTGGTCTCTTTAATTTTTTGGAATAGAGTAGGAAATCAGGACTTTTAGGATGGTGCCTCAGATTTTATTTTTAGATTAGATTGCAGGTGTTATACAGACTGCCATTCTGTCTTCCTTTGCTTTGTTATATTTGCCTTAGGGGTTAAGCTTGCAATAGTGTCTTTTTGTGATGAAGACTTAGGCTAGGGATTGAAAGTAAGGGGTGGAATTGGGGAATTAATTGAGATGGGTCTCAATGGTTTATTCATGGCTTCTGATTTAATTCCAACAATAATAACAAAATCAGTAGGAAAAAGATCCCAGCATAGCCTAAAATCCTGTTTGATGATCCGTGACTCACTGAAGGGTCCTTCCCACACTACCAGTTTCTATTTCTTTGGATGTTTTGGGCAGTTTGTAAAAAATGTACTGATTTTATCCTTTGATATAAATATCTGAATTTCCATGCTGCCTTTAATTAATATACTGCTTAATATATGTTACAGTGTTCTAAGTATTATTATTTATATTTCCTATTTTTTTCTAATTTTTCAAAATAGATTATGATTTTTCATTATCAATATTTAATTCACACTTGTAAGGAACAGTTCTTGGATATATTTAAATCATTGCCTAATGGAGTCAAGAAGCCATTGCCTTGCAAAAGGACAGAGCTGGTACTACATTAAACAGAGAACTCACTGATCAGCTTTACATTTCAAAGCTTACCTTCTTGACTTCTTTGCTTTAGAACAATAACGTTCTTGAAAATCAGGTATTGTTGAGGAAAAAGGATTTTCTAAACCCATTAGCTCTTGGGAAATCAAACACATTAACTCCCCACAAATCAAGAAACAAGAATGGTAGAATAGATCAGAGAGTTTTAGTGTGTTCCAAGGGGTAGAACAAACTCAAGATGAGACCAGAGAATATGGAAAACCTGCTCCTTTGGCCCTCAGGAATTTTGGCAGGAAAAACAGTTGTGGAGTTAGGGAATGAGGTGATGGGTTTTTAAGATCCTGACCCTTGACTGGGAGAAATGGTTGTGCCTATGGACACCAATGGGGGGTACCTGCAGTTTCTTCCAAAAGACTAGGTGGGACACTGGGGCGCCTGGGTGGCTCAGTCAGTTGGGTGTCCGACTTCGGTCCAGGTCATGATCTCACAGTTTGTGGGTTCGAGCCCCGCGTCGGGCTCTGTGCTGACAGCTCAGAGCCTGGAGCCTGCTTTGAATACTGTGTCTCCCTCTCTCTCTCTCTGCCCCTTCCCTACTCATGCTCTGTCTCTCTCTGTCCCCAAAAAAAAAAAATAAATAAATAAACGTTGAAAAAAAAAATAAACATTGAAAAAAAAAATTAAAAAAAAAAAGACTAGGTGGGACATTCAAATTTCAGTAGTCACTCATAGGGCTTATATTTAGCAGGTCTACAATGGCATGGCTATATCATGTGTCAGTAACCATAGTCAGTGTCTCTTCTGATAGTTTTTATCGGACGTGCATCTGTTTTGATTGGTTCATGCTATGACATACATACTCATTGTTAAATATTTTGAATTTGCTTCGGAGTATCCACATAGGGAGCAGACTAGTCCTTCCACCCTGTTTCAGCAAGCTGAAAGCATCTGAAGTCAACTGGCATGGATTGAAGCTCCTTCTATTCATTGTCATAAAACCATAGTCAATCTAGGAATTATCTCAGGGAAGAAAGGGAGATGTTGAAGAACTATGAAAGACTGAGTAAATATTTATGATGAAAAGACTATATCCTCCAGAAAATGACTATATAAATTGCCCTCCTGAGTTAACTTTGAATAGACCCAGTATTTAAATTTAAGGAGACTACTCAAGCTAGAAAAAAATTAAAATGTGGTGAATTAGTAAGTCCGAGTGGGCAATTTAAAGAATTGTATGAGAGAGATAAAGAAACTACATGTTCTTTTCACATCTCAGAATAAGATGAGTAAATCTCCTCCTACCTCCTACATCCTCCTGCTGAGTCCTCTACAGCAGCAGTTACTTTGGAACTATGGCCCAAGCCAACTCCTGATTCCTTTGTTTGTTCCTCTTGCTACTCATATGTGTACAGAAATGTATAGGGAATCATATGTTGCTCTGGATGGCCTCCTTCCTTAAGGGTCTCGATTACACTAGTCTTTTCCAAGTCTAATCCAGAGGTAGTGCCTTCAGCCCCTTTCCTTTTCTATTTTCCCTTCCTCCAAATACATAAATCCGAGTGGATCTATTTCCAGACCCAGTAATGAACCCATTTGTTTGGATTTGTCTCTTAACCTCTATGATATTCTTCTTTTTTTTTTTTTTTTTTTTTGAAAATTATGGATCCCATTGTGGCTAAGATCATGTTGTTCCCTCTAGATAGTGAATTAAGATGGCGAAACAAGTGGGAATACCAGCACCTTGAGTCCTATCTCTTTCATCTCTGAAACGCCCTCTGCTTAGAAGAGCTCCTGTGTTGGTTAATAGTAGGGTTAACTTTTAACTCTGCAGGTGTACAAAGCAGGGACCTGGATTCTCACTCACAGTTTGATGAGGTAATTTTGTTTTTCTTGTGTTTAGGGGAGGGTGAAAAGAGTTAATAAGTTAATAAGCAAGAGGGCCAATATTGAACCTTTCATTTTTCTGAATCTAGAGCCCCAGATTTTAATTCCAATTCATTGGCTCTAATATTTTTATAAAATTTTAGTAGCAAATGATAAGAAATACATATGTGACAGGAGAGAAGGGCAGCTATATGTCAGTATGTTTTGTGCCTCTCTGAAACCTCTAAGTGACAAAATTTTACTTAGTGTGAAGTCCCTTCCTTGGAAGGGACTGTCTCTAAAAGCATCCCTCTGAAGACTTTAAATAGGCAAAAGGAAGAGGTGGAAGAGAGGAACCCTAGCCTCTTATATGTTTTTCCCTTACTGGTTGTGCCTATGTACCTAAGCATCTGCGGTAGGTAATTGGCCTTTAAGGCCATTGAAAGTTTCCATCAGCAAGCCCAATTGTTTGTTTGTTTGTTTCTGTCTCTTTATTTCTAACCTTTCCACAAAAATATTTGAGGTAGCAAAGCTGTTAGGATAGTTCAGTAGGCCTATTGACTAATGAAGAGGTTTATATTAAGGTAGTAAAGAAATTTATGAAAACAGATTGTTTCAGCTGCTTTCATTACCAACCATGAATTACACCACCTGAAAAAGTCCACTATTCCTGTGAATTAATACCTTTTCAGCAAGCTGTTTGCTGAACAGTCTTGGTGGGCAGATTGGGTTTCAAGGTAAACAAGGCAAAGCTTGACCCACTGACAATCTGTACCTGAGGAAGAGCGCATGTATCTGTGCCTCACCTAAAATGACAGAGCATACCAGCATTCTTGTTTTACTTGCAATATGAACGAGCATTTAAATATCTAAGTGTGTGTGTGTGTGTGTGTGTGTGTGTGTGTGTGTGTAGTGTGACATTTTAGCAATGACTTCAAGAAAATGATGTCACTTCAGTGTACAAACCTAATTGCAAAAGAGCTAAAGATGTATTTTCCCCAACTTGATCCATGCTGAACTTTTTCGTTTGTTTATTTAGAGAGAGCACAAGCATGACCAGGGGAGGGTGAGGGGAGGAGCTAAGAGAGAATCCCAAGCAGACTCTGTGCTGTTAAGAAGAGCCTGTTGTGGGTCTCTGTCTCAGGAATTGTGAGATCATGACCTGAACCAAAATCAAGAATTGGATGCTTAACAGACTGAACCACCCAGGTGTCCCCATAAAAACTTTTTAAACTGAAGTATATCTCTTTTCTTTCATGCCTCCACGGAAAGAAAGTATAGATTTTATTCCAGAGTATTTGTGTGTGTGTAAGTTGAGATATCTAATAAAAATAGTTGAAAAAAATGCATGCCATGTGCCTTTTACTCTGTTAGGTTAGGTAGTTACATACGTTGCCTCATTTGTGCTCATTATGAAATTTCATATTAATATTGTTCGATAGATGAGAAAACTGAGTCATTGAGAGTTTCAAATAGTAAGTCCAACTTTCAGCTGGTTGGGATGGAATGGAGGCCAACTTCAGAGACCACACTATTCATCACCATGCCTCCTAAAGCAGATCAAGTCTTCAGGAAACTTGGAAGCAAGGTTCCTCAAGGAAGGAGCAACAAAAGATTACCTATGTACTTACATTGCCATAGAATAAGGGAAAGACCAATGGAGTGGATCAGAGGACCCAATGTTTAATCCAGCTCCTCTGCTTCCTCACTGTGTGAATATGTGATGTACTTAATTTATTGGATTGTTGGGAAGACTGACTACATCTCTGAAAATGTAGTTTTAAGACTAATAAAGGGCTGGGAAACAAAGTATAACCAACTAACCAAATTTAAGTGATACTTGTGTATAGGAGAATTGGCAATCCTTCTCTGGTTGGGATATTATATTTTATAAAATTCAGGTATCTATTAGAAGCAAAATACTTACTAAAAAGCATAAAATATGCCTGGATTAAATTCAAAGTGCCACTTTTAACCTAATTCTTAGCATCTCAGTCAATGTTAACTATTGTTCACTACTTGAATCTAGCGAGTGGTTAAAATAAAGATAAATAGTTGTATACTATTCCCACCAGCTCAGAATTTCTGGGATTGAGTCATTAAATGTTTAAACCTGGCATTAGAATACAATTGCCCATATTTCGCCATTTTACTTGTGCTGACATTTTCAGACTGAGTTTAAAAAGCATGGCAGTTTTTTTTAAGTGCCCTATAAGCATCATGAGAATATATCCTACACATTTATAAGTATAAAAAGATCTTTCCTAAAGTTAACTTAGAATGCTGCCTTAAAGTTTCTTGGTTTCTGTGCTCAACAAAATAATTCTTGGAGCACCTGGGTGGCTCAGTTGGATGAATGTCAGACTCTTGATTTCGGCTTGGGTCATGATCCCAAGGTCATGGGATCGAGTCCAGCACTTAACTTTCTTTCTCTTAAGATTCTCTCTGTCCCTCTGCCTCTCTCCCCTGCTCATGTGCTGTATGTCTAAAATCATCATCATTATCATCATCATCCTCATCTTGATTGTTTTGAAAAAAATTGTCAGAACAATATGATGCCTTAATGGTTTCTTCTTTTACTAGAGCTACATGGTTTTCTGAGTGTGCTTAAGGGGAGAGGGGGAAGGGGGCGAGGATATGAGGAGGCAATATGTAAGCTGTACTCAAGGTAGTCTTTGTAGAAACAAGAGAAATCATCTTTTGCCTTGTCTTATCTGTTTAGTGGAAAACTTGTGTGATTTGCATTTTAGAATGTTCAATCCTTTTAATTTACTTCTAAATAATTTGTTTCTCCATTATGCTGCTTTGTTTGTAGAGAACAATACTTACACAAGTGTTTCATGAAGTAAAATGAACTAACACTGCACTCTACAAAGAGAATTTTGAAATAAAAACCATTAAGGATGAATGGCATGCATTGCAGAAATCTCTACCATATGTCTGAATAGGTCTGTTGTACAAGCTTATTTATGAAATTCATAGGCACTAATTTATCTAAGAAAGAGTAATAATGCTTTCAAGTCAAAGGGGGAGAGATGGAGTAAATGGAGAAGACACATTAATCTTTCCTGTGTCCCTGATTTGGGTCTTTTCTTTTTTTTAATTTTTTTTAACGTTTATTTATTTTTGAGACAGAGTGAGACAGAGCATGAATGGGGGAGGGGCAGAGAGAGAGGGAGACACAGAACTGGAAGCAGGCTCCAGGCTCTGAGCCATCAGCCCAGAGCCCGATGCGGGGCTCGAACTCACCGACCACGAGATCGTGACCTGAGCTGAAGTCGGATGTTTAACCGACTGAGCCACCCAGGTGCCCCTTGGGTCTTTTCTTTTGGATTATCCATTATGAATCATATAAGAAGGGTTGGTTTAATGACATAGAAATTATTTAGGCTCACCAGAAATTTCGCAATATCAGCTACTGGAGGGGGTAGTTTGGCGGATGGAAGAACTTGGCCAAATTATATAATTTCTTGAATGACTGGGGCATAAAGCAGATTCTGTAACAATTACATAAAATAATATGTGTATCATTTATTATATTGCATGCCATATTTTAAGCACTCAGTTAATGATGCTAGTTGTTTTGAGGGAGGCTTAATAATGGAGAATAGTTAAATTTGTTGGATTATGGGCCTTGGTGGAATTTTTTAGGTGAAAGAATTTGAACCAAAAGAATATATTTACAGCCTTGGGGATGAAGGAGAAAGAGTCATAAAAATCACAATTTATTAAGCAATTATTTGGACAGAGTAGCAAGCGCAGAGAAGAAGAAAGCCATGAAAGTGGGAGGAGATCATCAAAATGAAGATTTAGCTGATTACATTTCTTGCCAATTCATTTATAAAACTTTCTGCCTCTGAAAATAATCTGGGCCATACCTTTAGAAGCAGTTTTCTAATTCATGGCATGGATTAAAAATTAGTTCTGATAATGAGAGAGGTCTAGTATATTTTTCTGAAAGTATGCTATTATGCAAAAATAATGACCTGCTTTTGGTCTTCACATCTGTATCCATATGCCCCCTGGAACATGCTGTATTTAAGGAAATGACCACAGATGTACTCAATGGATTTCTCTCTTTGAGAAACTGTACTATCAAAGGAAGGTATAACTTCAGATAGCCAGTGTCTCACATGTTATCACTCATAGTTGTGCACAGTAAAAGGTTTTTAAATGAATGAATGAGTGAATCAGTTAGAATGAATTAATGAACAGATGTGTATCTCCAGTTTAAGTCCACAGAGTTTTTATGAGAAGGGTCAAAACATTTACTGAGGACTCTTTGTCATAGACTTCATAGTTACATGTTGTATGTAACTACATACAACATGATACATAGTTACATAGATACATAGTTACATACATCTCTCGGTTTCAAAATGCATAAAATATTACATCATAAAAATGATCATCATCAAAGATGATGAAGTCCTGGTAAAAATGAAGTGTGCATTCTTTGCTGGTGGCATTATCACTTGATAATCCCTTTGGTAACATGACCATTTGTAGCAAAAGCCACAGACATATTCATATCCATTGCCTGAGGTATTCTTCTTTTATGGAAGCATTTGAACAGAACCCAAACAAGCTAAACAGAAAAAAAAATATTGCAATTGATATTAATAGCAAGAAGTTAGGGACAAAATAGAAGTTGAGCAAAATAATGATTTAATAGATTATGGTACATCAACACAGTTTAGTATTATGAAGCCATTCAAATGATAATTATGTAGAAACATCAAGTTAAGTTTATGAGACAATTTTGTGAGAATAGTGAAATATAAAATGCTATGTATACTATTACTGTGACTATAAATATATGTGTAGAGATAATATGCATAAATAAAAGTAGTAGTTGTGTCAGGATAATAAGATAAATGATTTTACATTTTGAAAACATTTATCTTCTATTACCTTTCAATACACTTCTAAAAATTATCCCATTTTCTTTTGTCATAAATAGATGCTGCGTTGCATTTTCATCTGGTAAGTCAGTGTCTTTATAGGGCCTGCGATTCATCATCAGTTGTTCTCAACATCACTATACTGAAATTTTGTAATAGATGACTGGGTTAAATGTGTGTAATACTGATCTCTGGTTATATGTTTTGAGGGCTGTTTTAAAACATAAATGCCTAAAGAATACATTAATTTTTGCATATAGTTTGTTTTCCCTGAAAGTCAACTTAAAGTAAAAAGTCAAAGGTAAAAAGCTTTTGACTTTTTACCTTAGAGATACAAATGTGTATGTCTCTTTGTTAATCTGGAAGCAACATATTATAATGTGAAGGGAACTGTTGGCCAACACTTGGATCTGTTGATTCTACAGGTGGGGGAACTCTGGCAGGGAGATGAAGTAATTTGGACAGGGCTACAATGCCAGTTAATGGCAGAGCCGCGATCAAAATGTGCATGTTCTGAGTGAGTTGAGAACTTTTCCACCTACTTCTCATCCAGAAAGCTTTCCCTATCACCCTCAAATGAGCTGTCAGCTTCCTTCCAGCGGCAGAGCCCATGAAGACTTTTCTCTGCCTGCAACATCACATCTGCATTACACTCCCATGTCTGTGGAAAACAGGTGTTTCCACCTCAGCCAGTAATTGCTACTTTGTACACAGTTGTACAGAGGTAAATGTGTAACTCTCAGGTAGTCTTGGCTACATGTTATCATTGGTTGCATCTTCTCGAAATCAGAAGTTATGTTTCTTAGCTCTACAGCATTATTGTGTTCACCTCACGGTAGCATTCTTTTCTGTCTCAGCAGCCTTCCTGCGGCCCCCCTCCCCACCATCCATCCGCAGGCAGAAATCCTGGTCACAGCAAGCTGCTCCCACTGGGGTAGCTTCCAAAAATCCACAAAGAACAAATTAGTGCTCCTGATTTGCTTCAGAAACAAACAGCAAAGAAGCCTCTCTAAAATGCTTGAAAAACAAAAAACAAAAAACAAATAAGAGTGGAAAAATAGCTTCAAGGGAAAACCTACCGCTATTCTTAAAGGGATCTCTAGGAAAAGACTTCAAAAAGATAAATAGTTCTTGAGGAATGTTTGCCCATTAGCCTGTGGTGGGCCAATTAGGCAGCAGTGGAGGGGAAGATGAGTGGGTAGATTCATTTGAGGGTCCTATGGAGCCAGCCTTGAAAGAATTAAAAACAGCTACAATCACTTGAGTTAATGAATGCAGTAAAATGAATATAGATCTCTATATTGATGTGTAGTTTGTCCGACCAGGCATGATTTAAACATGGTTTCCTCTTCTGCTCCCATTTGTTCTTGCTCTTATTCCTTCCTTTGTGTCAAGATCGTGAATAAACCCTCTTACCATCTCCCATGTACAATGTTGTGGGAAAATTCATGATTCTTTTGTCATTAGAGCAATAGGTGATCAGTGGTCAGAAAACCCTTCTTAGTGTTTTTTTTGGAAAATCGTTGTTTGGTTGCCTTTTTTTCAAGAAGATTCACCGAGGAATCTAGACAGTAAGTACTAACTGAGCATCTACTATGAATCAAGCCCTAGTCTTGCCCATGGAAGGTCCAGATCTGAGTAATGCTATGTTCTTGTCTTTAAGGAGTTCATAGCGTGAGAAAAGAATATAAAGACTTCTGGGATAAGGTGTGATTTAGCCAGTATGTCTGGCTATGCTTTGTGTCCTTTCTTTCATGGCTTCTGTGATCCAGTGTCTTTGATATATAAGGCTAAGAGAGAAGGGCTCTAAATCAGTGGCTGCCAAACATGGGTCCTGGGACCTTTACCTCCAGATTAACCTGTTGTTCTTTTTGAAATTGCTTGATGTAGTATGGACCAGAGTATCTTGAAGAGAGAACTATGATGTCTATTTTAAAGATGCTCTCTAGGTGATTCTGATACTTCATCAGGTTTAGAAATCAACAATGGAGGAGTCAATGATTGGCAAGAGGGAATGGTTGTGAAAATGGATAAAGTAAATAACCACCAGCAGACATGTATGAGCAGTGTACATAATGGTTAAAGACTATCACCCATGGAGCCAGGCCACTTGGATTTAAATCCCATCTCTGCTACTTAAAGCTATGAGATTTGGGGCAAGTTTAAAAATCTGGCTGGTTTTTAGTTTCCACATTTTGTATAATGAGAAAAATAATTCTTACCTACCATAAGGAATTATTATAGGGATTAAATGAGTAAACTTATTTAAAGCACTTAGAACAGTATTGGAGATATAGAAAACACCCAATAAGTGTTACAGCTGCTGCTAATAGTACTGCTCCTCCTCTCCCTCCTCATTATTATCCTTATCCTTATCCTTATCCTTATCCTTATCCTTATCCTTATCCTTATCCTTATCCTTATCCTTATCCTTATCCCTATCCCTATCCCTATCCCTATCCCTATCCCTATCCCTATCCCAACCCTATCCCTATCCCTATCCTTATCCTTATCATAAGGAAGCTTATGCTTAGAGTCCTAGAGAAATACAGATGAGGGGCAGGAGTTGGGCACTCTTTAACTTCCAGAATAAATAAAACAAAAACTGCTGATACATGAGACTCTATTAAACCCAATATACAATACACTGGGTGATTTCTAACTCATGGTTCCATAGAGGCTTGTAGGCTGTTTTGTGTTTTCTGTGCTCATTAGATGGGTGATATCTAGCAGCTGAACTCACCACTACACTATACTGCTGTGTATTATATTCCTCTCTGTATCTTCACTTCAAAGATCTTAGGATCCATAGAAATTATACAGCATAGAAGAAACATTGAAAAATATTTAAGTGTCTTCAGTTGTCCATTTCTCCACATGGCCTTATGTGGGCCCCCAAATAATATTTATGTTCAATCATATTTGAGCCAATTAATCATATTTCTGTTCATCACTGGACAGAAGTTGATGTGGGCTGCTAGGAAGGACTCTGGCATCAGAATCAGAAGGCTGGTTCTTACTCCAGGGCTGCTCCTGACCACCAGGGTGGTCTTGGGTATTTTATGTAGTATATATAGGCTTATTATTTTCATTTGCAAATGAGATTGGGTTGATCTCTGGGGAGACTAAAGAACATCCCTCTTACCCCAGTGGTTTGTCTCCCTCTGCCTCCTGTCCAAACTTGAGTCACAATAAGGCAAGAATATCCACTCATGTGCAGTCCAATTTGAGGATGCTGATTGGGTCATAGATTTAGCATGTGGATCTTTCCTTTTTATCCCTTTTCTCTTTGAGATAATCACTGTCTTCTGTGGTTTCTGGGCCCAGAACCATTCCACTGTTCCAAACAGATAGGACTATCTAGTGTTTCCCAAAGTATCCTCTATATAGGACATTTATTCAATGACATTTGAGTAAGTACACAAAGAAAATATTTCCATGATTAAAAAAGATTGAGAAATAATAAGTAAAACAAATTTAAACTGGTTCATTCTTTTGACTACTCGGAGTCTGCAATATGTAAATATACACTGTGAATTACCAATAGGAAAATGTAGTACAAAATGCTTCCAAAATGTTTTGATCATGAAATCCTAACTTTGGAGAAATGTCCCACAGGTAAGTATTCGATGGATATATAGTTGACACTTGAACAGTGTAGAGGTTAGGGTCACCAAGCACCCCCAGTAAAAATCTGTGTATAACTTTTGACCCCCCCTGAAACTTTACTACTAGTCTCCTGTTGACTGGAAGCTTTACTGATAACATCAGCAGTTTAACACGTATTTTGTATACGTATTATACACTGGAATCTTAAAGTAAGCTAGAGAAAAGAAAATGTTATCAAGAAAATCATAGGGAAGAGAAATACACTTACAGTACTATATTTATTGAAAAAAATCAAGTGTAAGTGGATCCACACAATTCAGACCCATGTTGTTCAAAGGTCATCTGTACTTTTGCAAATGTAAGAAGAGTATTTGCCAGTTTTGGCTTCTAAGCGAGTGGTAACCATATACGAAGCTAGTTTTCTATCTGATTCTATGAGGAACAGTAACTTACCCAAAGACACATTCATTGAAAGTGGCAAATTTGAAAACTTTGTGTATTTATCTACCAGTAACACTATAACACATTCTCTTCTTTCAGTTGAAAAGTCTCAGGAACAGTGTAAATTTTCTGAATATTTTGTTTAAGAATATATACAGATGTTGAATGTGAGGACAAAATCTTAAGCCCAAATTATTTTTTGGTCCCTATTGCCTGTTGAGGTCTGTAGTGCTCACCATCACCAATGTTCATATGCCAAACAAAACACAAAAGAGCTTACCTTTTTGACACCCATTTTCTAAAAGCCTGCCAACCCTGACTTACTCTTTTTGTAAAAAAGGGAAAGATTGAAATTGTTACTCGTACTTGATTCTTTGGGCCAAAGGAGTAATTGCCAAGAGCCCATGAGGCACGTTTTGTTCCAGTGTGAATATTATTAGGTTTTTGTCCTGGATGAAAGAAAATGTACTACACTCCCTTTCTTTAAAAAAGGGGGTTAGTGTAAGGAAAATGAGATAACAAGTCTGCTTGTGATAGATGTCCTATTTCTGAAAAGGTGCTATATCTCTTCCCTCATGACTTACCCTCTATATTTCAAACTTTAATATTCTTTGAATATAGTTAGCTTCTTAAATTCTCTAACATTTTCTTAAAATAAAGGGAGATATTGATAACTTTTACTGTATCTAGACTTTAGTGGAACCTTGAATAGGTTCAAAATCATAATTCATCCAAGCCAGAATTTCTTTTTTTTTTTAATGTTTATTTTGAGACAGAGTGAGCAAGCACACACATGCACACAAGCAGGGGAGGGGCAGAGAGAGAGGGAGAGACAATTCCAAGCAGGCTCTGCGACGTTAGGGCAGAGTTAGATGCAGGGCTCCATCCCACAAACCATGAGATCCTGACTTGGGCCGAAATCAATAGCCAGGTGTTTAACTGACTGAACCATCCAGGCTCTCCAAGCCAGAAATTCTTCTTTGTGCATATTTTTGTTTCAATCTGCAGGAAAGGGAACACACAAAAGGAGTTGGAGATTTGGAAAGTCATCATAAATAAATGGAGGATATTATGTGACCTCCTTTTATTTGAAGATATAAGCTGAGATTTTTGGTGGGGGAGAGTGGGCACTCATGACCAGCTGGTATTTCATTGACCAAATTGTGATGTATCCACACAAATATAGCTCTATTATTTTAGAAGATAACCCTTAAAAATCTAACCATTTGGTAAGGTGAATTTTGCATATAAATGATTGGTTAAACTTTCATCAATAATACAAAATATCATTTATGAAACGTATTTACACTTTTTTTTTGGGAGAGAGAGTAGGGAAAACAAGAGGATTACAGTGTCAAGGCCCATATAACTCCTGGTGATATTTTCAAAAAGTAATACATGTACATGATTAGAAAGTTTAAATTACATGTCAAGTACAGAATAACATGCAAATTTCACCCCACCCTCCATAGAGGTAACTACTATTAAGAACTTTTTTTATATGTGATGCCTAATGATAATAATAATCTACCCACATTCATCCATCACTCTCTCTATGTCTTGTCTATCAATTTGACAATCATTCAGATTTTCAGGTTGCTTAAAAAAATTGTAGCGTGCATACACTTGTATACCTGACTGTGTTCACATAACTGTACAACTTGAGTCTCTTTTGATACTAATAATTACATAGTTTCTTAATTCTCTATAATGATGACACAATATTCTACCACAAAATCTGTCACAAATTAATTAATTGATGGGGACAGTTTCTAAAGTTGTTTTATTTAAAAACATTTTTTTAATGTTTTATTTTTGAGAGAGAGAGACAGACAGACAGACAGAGCATGAGTGGGGATGCAGAGAGAGAGGGAGACAGAATCTGAAGCAGGCTCCGAACTGGCGGCATAGAGCCCGACGTGGGGCTCGAACCCATGAACCATGGGATCATGACCTGAGCCGAAGTCAGACACTTAACCGACTGAGCCACACAGGTGTCCCTAAAGTTGTTTTATACACAAAATAGGAATATATTTTCCTCACTTTGTTTTAGTCCATTGATAAAAGGCAAAGTAGTATATTTCCAAGAATATATTTTCTTATTAAGATACATTTATATGCCTTTGATGTGTGATCCTAATTTGACCATCTTTTGAAATATATATAGCCTAAGTATCCTTTAGCATTAAGAGTAATTATAGCTATGAGATTTGAAAGTCAGAATTGGTAGTTATTCTCCCTATACCGTATTTATAGAAGATTTGGAATAAGAATTTTATTCTTCTCTGGGGACCTTGAGTCAGAGGAAAACAGTTTAGCCAAACTTACTTATAATCACAATTTACATTACAATCTGACCTAGTCAAGGAAGTAAGATTAGGAAAGGGAGATAAGGAATTAATTGTTCATTGAGTTTTATGTGCCAAGGATTGGGTTTGGTGTTAACACATATATTACCTTTAATCAAGGGACTATTGTCATTGATTATTTAATAATTAGCTTTCCTGAAGTTATTTCCAGCCACTATGAGATGGGTATTACAGATAGTCAAGAGTCTTTATTATTTCCTTAAATGTACTCTTATCCTCTCATCCATAACAGTTCTGCCCCTATGACTGGTGATAAAAACAGCTAGAAAGGAGATAATATTAAGAAGGCCAAGATGGACTGAGATCCTTTCTAATATCAACAATAACCTGACAGGGCTGTTAAAGATGCATAAAAATAAAGCCATTCACCCAAACCTACCAACCTAGCAAATTTTAATGTCAGCTTTGAAAATGATTGTGAACACCACATACAAAGCTTAGGGAAAAAATTAGGACATGTGCAAGGATAATTAAAAAACAGGCAAATTAAAATTTAAATGAGGACTTTCGACAATGGCAGTGCATTTCTTCACTGACTGATATTGGACATTATCTTCCTTTCATCACTTTGTTGTGTGTACCTGGGCGAAGGCTTTGGGAAATTTCACTTAAAAAGATAAGAAAGAGGTTAATCAGTCAGACCTTTCTGCTTTCCAGACTGCTATTTTATCTCTGACAGTGACATCCTCACCTGCGCTTCAGAGGGTGGCTGATTATGAGCATGAAGTATTGAGCACAGTAAGGATTCAACAAATGATAGCTATTGTTATGATGATCACTGTTACTACAATTTTAGTTTTGGCAATTCACTCATTTCTAGCTTCCGTTAATAATGAAACTATCAATCATTCATTTTCCATAATTCTGTTTCCTTTTAAGCCTATACCATCTCTCCCAGTAACACACTTTGCATGTTTGCTGCTGGATATATAAAATAGCATTTCCTCTTTTTTTATAGGTCTTAACGACATGGGACCTCATTGTTTAATGTACTTTATTCTGATAAATCTGTACTGACCATGTGAATACCATCCATGATTATACTGTGTCAAGAAGTAGTGGAAATAAGATG
The DNA here is from genome assembly GCF_022079265.1 of Lynx rufus. Taxonomy (NCBI): domain Eukaryota; kingdom Metazoa; phylum Chordata; class Mammalia; order Carnivora; family Felidae; genus Lynx; species Lynx rufus. The sequence goes on along the minus strand of NW_025814827.1, from coordinate 28,042,423 downwards.
GCAGGACGTGTCACATAGACGTGGATTCAAATGTGTTCTGAGCTTCTGCTGTTAGTTCAATAGCAATTTTGGGGCTGTAAGCATTGAATGAAGTGACATATGGAAAGCACATGACAAAGTGCTTGGCAGATAGCAGGTGGTGAAAAAAATATTATTTTTCTGCCCCAGCATCACTCCTATTTCTTACATTCTTCCCTTCCCTCTTTTTGGCATCCCTGCATAAAGGATCCTGTGGTTCTAGAGCAGCACTGTACAATACAACTTTCTGCAGTGATGGAAATGTTCTATATGTGTGGTAGCCACTGGCCACATATAGCTATTTAAATTTAAACTTAAATTTAAATTTAACTTAATTAAAATTAAGTTAAAATTTCAGTTCCTCATTTGTACTTACAACTATATTTCAAATGTTCAATAACCACTGCTAGTGGCTGCACATATCGGACAGCACAAATACACAACAGTTTTCTTTTTTTATTTATTAAAAATTTTTTAGAATATTCATTTCTTTTTGAGAGAGAGAGACAGAGTGCAAACGGGGGAGAGGCAGAGAGAGAGGGACACATAGAATCCTAAGCAGATTCCAGGCTCTGAGATGTCAGCACAGAGCCTGATGCGGGGTTCGAACTCATGAACCGCGAGATCATGAGCTGAGTCGAAGTCAGATGCTTAACCAACTGAGCCACCCAGGTGCCCCACAGTTTTCTTAAAAAAAAAAAAAAAAAGATTTATTTTGAGAAGGAGAGGGCACAAGCAAGGAGGGGCAGAGAGAGAGGGAGAGAGAATCCCAAGCCCAATGTGGGGCTCATCCCAAAAATGAACCCTGAGATCATGACCTGAGCCGAGATTAATAGTCAGATGCCTAACCGACTGAGCCACCCAGGCACCCCACATTTTGCTTTTCTTACAGTTCATTTGGACAGCATATCAAACTATAGGCTATAAATGGGATTAGTGTAGCTACAGAACTGAATTTTAAATTTTGTTGTATTTCATTTTCATTATATTTAAATAGTCACAGCTGGCTACTGGCTACCTCATCGAACAGCATAATTCTAGAATATCACAAGCACTAGTTGACAACTTTGCAGATTGGCATTTTGAGATTTTATCTGATTCCAGTGGTTTGAGGAGTGGGTAAATTCTCATCTATCAACTCGAAATGTTTGTAATGTGGTTTGGTTCTCTTTCTTCTGCTGTGACTAGGTTTAAGTCTCCCCATATCTGATATTCTCACATGCTTATCTGTCCCTAATTTTTTAATTCAAAAACTCTTATATATCTGATTGGATTTTACCGACCTTGCTTATTTTTAAACCTAGTTACAAAATCAATAAAGGACTTCTTGTGGTGTGCCTAACATTGTTCATTAAATGACAAGGTTTGGAGAAAGTATATGAGAAAATGACAGTTTATAGCAGGAGGTCTTAACCACAGAAACACAATGCAGTGGTGAGCTTGATCATTTCTGTGGTATGTGGTAAGTAATTTGTTGCTATTAATAAGCTGTCCACATTTGCAAATTATTCCCCTTTTTGTTTTAATAAATTAAAACAGCCCTGATCACTGGTATAATGATGTTGGTCTTACTCATTTACATTCTATCCTGCTCTCTTGATGAGAAAGAAAGGTGGGGTGGAGTTGCATCTGACTCACTGGGGTTGCTTCCATACCTGGGTTCACTTAAGAGATTGGGTCATTGATCAGAATGTCACCCATGTGTGTCACCATGGAGAAAACTGTTAAAAGCACCATAAGCAATATGATGTCAAGCAATACATTATACTGATGCCTGGTCTTGGGGACTAATCACCTCTCTCTCACTGCCTGAATCTTGTTATTTAAAAAAAAAGAAAAAAGGAAGTTATTTAGTAATTAGACTATTTTAAGTGTAAAAAAATGCCTAACTTAAATGAGTGTGTTTTTAAGGTGAAATAGGGTCAAGGATTCATCTTGTTCGCAGAGAGAAGGGAAAGTGATGCAGTAGAAGAGGTATTAGGGGGATTAGGACAAAGTTGAAAAGCACCCAGTCTGGAAGGCTTCACAAGCAGAGAGATTTAAACATTTAATGGAAAAGGAGGAAAAGGTCACACGAAGACATGTCTGAAGGTCAGGAAGTAATATAATATTGGCAGCAGCATGCAGAATGATTATTTAACTGAGTTCTTGAGTGTGTTCAGGTTTTTGTTTGTAGATTTTGAAGACACTTGTGTTTAGCATGTACATAATGAGGGAATTTGGCATCTGTTCTTGCCTGGTTCCTTTATGTTACTTATGGGCAGAACAAAATTGGTATAGAAAAGATAACACGCTAGAAATTCTCATTGGACTCCGTAATCTTCCAGTCTAGATACAAATAAATGACCATCTACAATGAAGTTTCATCCTGAGGAAAACTGTGATTACTTCTGACTCCTTTTGTTAATAATGTAAACTGCATCAGAAGATTTATGTTTCCCCATTTTCTCAGGACAGAGTGTGGGTTCATTCCAGAAAATGCACATGGGCACAAAGACCATATCAGACCCTTTGACTGCTGGCAGAAGAGGGAAATTTGCTAATGTAGTATCATATGCCCACTTAGTTTGTTCTTTCCTTGATGACAGTTACATGGATTTAAAAGTCCATTAGGGAAGAAGCGTGTTCTGTCTTTAAGCAGTGGAAGCACATGATCTGATGACTGTTCTATAAACAGACCTAAGCTTCATTTTAGACAGGAATAGGTTTTCATTTATTTGGAGGCTAATTATAAATTGGAACGATATTCCTTTTGATGGACAATTCAATTGCATTTAAATTCAAATTAACATCTGCTGTTTATACTTTATATTGTGCAATCTACCTGAACCTAGACAGAAGCTATTAAAGATCTGTGGCTAGAGAATCTTTGTTCTCTGAGGAGTTTAAAGGAAAAATGAGCATTTTCTAAACCCTGGTTATTGGAACCAGATTGTAGTTGCCCTTGAAAATCAAGGATGCTTTCCTTTGTCCACAAATGTATTAAAGGGGTTGTGCAACTAAGCACAAACACATTTTGCTACAAGGGGAGCTGTTAAAAATGTTTGGCACTTTTCAAATAATATTTTTTGAATGAATAATGCATACATTATGCTGTTTAATTTTTTTTTATGTTTATTTCTGAGAAAGAGAGAGACAGGGCATTAGTGGGGGAGGGGCAAAGAGAGAGGGAGACACAGAATCAGAAGCAGGCTCCAGGCTCGGAGCTGTCGGCAGAGTCCAACACAGGGCTCGAACTCACAAACCATGAGATCATGACCTGAGCCGAAGTCAGTTGCTCAACCGACTGAGCCACCCAGGCGCCCCTATTATGCTCTTTATATGTTTTTTTGTTCAGATACTATCTTACTTAAGAATTTAGTTCATATACATTCATAAGTACATTTCAATCCATAGATATATTAATTCTATGCATACATTAATTCATTTATAGCTGTACTTCATATATATGAACCATGTACTCATAAATGGTAATACTTGTCATTGGGTAGATGGATATAGATATGTATGCATGTATGCACATAATAAATCAGTATCAAATTTTTTTTTTACTTTTAATATGAAATTTGTTGTCAGATTGGTTTCTATACAACACCCAGTGCTCATCCCAACAGGTGCCCTCCTCAATACCCATCCCCCACCCTCCTCTCCCTCCCACCCCCATCAACCGTCGGTTTATTCTCGGTTTTTAAGAGTCTCTTACGGTTTCGCTCTCTCCCTCTCTAACTTTTTTTTTTCCTTCCCCTCCCCCATGGTCTTCCCTATGACCCAGCAATAGCACTGCTAGGAATTTGCCCAAGGGATACAGGAGTGGTGGTGCATAGGGGCATTTGTACCCCAATGTTTATAGCAGCACTTTCAACAATAGCCAAATTATGGAAAGAGCTTAAATGTCCATCAACTGATGAATGGATAAAGAAATTATGGTTTATATACACAACGGAGTACTACGTGGCAATGAGAAAGAATGGCCTTTTGTAGCAATGTGGATGGAACTGGAGAGTGTTATGCTAAGTGAAATAAGTCATACTGAGAAAGACAGATACCATATGTTTTCACTCTTATGTGGATCAAAATTTTAAAACTGGAAATAATTAGCTATTGCTCAGAGTTCTGGGTATTATGCTTTTCTTTCAATAATTCTGATTCCTCACATGCCACATGATAATATTATAGATCACATAGTAGCTGAGTATTCACATGTTGCCAAATGCTTGAAGAATGTGCTTTTCACCTAAGAAGCATGTAAAGCACAATGACCGAGGAGTAGAGAATCAATTCTCCAATAGAGTTGTGGGGAACTATATATAATGTCTTATTATATATAATAATCCACTTGTAAATGTTATTTTTTAAATTATAGAATCCTAGAATTGGCATTTCCCCCCAAACATAATCAGACGATTTGTAAAATGACAGGCAGTTCTTGTGTCATGACACTCAGGACTAAAATTAGTCCTGATATCTAATTTACAACTCTGCAGAGGTAACTGATCCTGTTGAATGGTCATTTTTATCTTTTAAAAACTGTACTAGGGTGATTTACTTTATTATTTGAAAAGGTTTTTAATGTGAAATGAGAATAAAATTATTAAAAATACAACAGATTGAAAAATACAGGAGATTTTGTATGAGCCTGGATAAGACTTCAAGGTTTCAAATTTTGTAAGTATTTATTTACTAATTATTTGTTTGACAGACTATGGTTTTGAAGCTATAAAATGTGTAACCAATGTTAATCATTAATAATCTTGAACTGAGATGAGTAAATGTGAACCTTTACAAGGCTCTTGGGAGGAGCACAGAGTTCAGAGGTCCAGTGCTCCAAATCCCTTGAATCCTCCCTGTGCAACATCTAATCTTCTCTTTAAATGTTAAAAGCTTCCTCATGCTCCTGAACAATCCATCTCCCTAGAATTCTTCCTGGTTAAGAAAGATCAACAATAATCCAAGCCCTACCTTTACATTTTTCTTCTACTGATGCCCAGAATGTTCCATAAAATTTGGAATGAAGAGGTGAAGGCAAGGTTGGAGAATTGCCAGAGAAAACTGACTGGCTGGCATATGGAACCTATAGCGTCACCTTGCTGAGTAGCATGAATGTGGAATTAACAATGACCCCATGAATTGCTCTTAGTCTTATAGGATCAGAAAATGATTTCTTACCTGAAATGAATATAACACTGTATGTTAACTCGACTGGAATTAAATAAAAATAGAAAAGGAAAGAAAATGATTTCTTAGCTTACCAAAATTGGATCTGTCTCTAAGGAAAGCCTCAAAAATAACAGATTCAAAACAAACATATACACACAAACACACATAATTCTGAGCAGTATATTTAAATCTAGATTGCCAATGTATTACTTGATTAGAGGAAATATACCTCATACACATGCCAGAATATTCCTAATAGCACAACCAGAACATATTCTCTTGCAAGACAATTTAAGAGAAAGTCAAATCATAATCAGAGATTTTGTTAAGATGAAATTGAAGTCAAAGAGGTGGCTGGTTGGTAGAAAGAAAAAGATACGGAAGATGCATGAGAAACAAAATGTCAGTTCATTAATTTTCAAAGAGCTTGTACAAATCAATAAGAAAAAAATTAATGTCAGGTAAAAAGATGGGCAAAAAGATAGAGATTCCTAACATGTGAACACAATTTGCAGAAATAAAGTATAGATAATCAGTAAACATATAAAATATGATAAACATCATGCATAATTAAATGAAAGTCAAAATAAGATACAGATTTTATTTTACCAGTTTGGCAGAAATGTAATCCAGTAATATTTAGTGTTGGTGAGTATGTGAAGAAAGAAGCTATCCCAGATAACATGTGTGGAACTAGGAACTGGTGCAACATTTTTGAAAGGAAATTTGTCATTGTTAATTTAAAATTTTAGTTCATAAGACCTTTGACCCAGCAACTTCACAGCTCAGGAATTACCCTAATAATATGCTTGCACAAGTATGCTAAGATATCTGAACGGGATGTACCGTCAGTAGCAAACAATAGGAAAACACAAAATTCTTCATCAGTGGCGACTTCCAATAAATTAGGTTGCAGGGTTTTTTTAATCAATATGTTTTTTTATTTAAATCCAAGTTAGTTAACATATGGTGTAATAATGATTTCATAAATAGAATTTGGTGATTCGTCACTTACATATAACACCCAGTGCTCATCCAAGTACCCTCCTTAATGCCCATCACCTATTTAGCCATCCCCCACCCAACGCCCCACAGCAACATTCAGTTTGTTCTCTGTATTTAAGTCTCTTATGGGTTGTCTCCCTCGTTTTTGTCTTTTTTTTTTTTTTTGCTTTGCCTCTCCTATGTTCATCTGTTTTGTTTCTTAAGTTACACATGAGTGAAATCATGATATTTGTCTTTCTCTGATTTAGTTTTGCACAGAGTATTCTGCATCTGTGAAAAGGATGAGTTTCATTTATTGATTATGATGTAGAGAAAGGGTTAAGATGTATCATTAAGTAATATACACAGTATGCAGCATATGTTCTCCTTTGTGTTGGTATCTACAGTAGTCATATGTATTTTACTGGAAGAATACAGATAAAACTTTTAAGTGGTGGGAGATATTTGGCTTTCATTTTATACCTTCCTGTCCTATTCAAAAAATTTTATATAATTTGCCTAGATTTCATTTAATTACATATATCTAAAAATACACATTATATAAATGTACGTATGTATAGGCACACACTTCTGTAGTGTATTCTTTAGCCAATAACTGGAAAGGATCTTCTACTTACGAAGATGGCACCACCTGAGATCTATTAGCTGAAGTTTTGTTTTCTGATCACTTCTCGATTAGTCACTGACCTAACCACATTCAAAATGGTCTTCTCTCATTAGCTTCTTGTTATGTGACTTTGGACAAATTATCATTTAATATTTCGGAGCTTGTGGTTGTTATTGCTATTTATTTATGTTTATTGGGGAAATGCCTATGTCAAGGAGATGCTATAAGGATTAAATAATAAAAGTGCTATGCACATGGCTCAATGCCTGGAACCTAATGGATGAACCATAAATGTTAGTTATTTTTCACTCATCCAGTGTTTTGGGATTTTTTTGCCTCCACGTTTCCCTTCTCCCCTTCGTCATGACATCTTTCTCTTCTACCACATGAGGCTCTGCTCCTGGGACTCAGACTTAAAGTACTTTAGTCAACCATATTAGGGGTCGAGTTTACTCTTTTGAGGTGGCTTGAGAATCTAACCACCATCTATAAAATTGTTTCCAGAAAATGAGTCACAAATTTGGTTCTGGACTGCAATCCTTTGAAAATTGGAGTGTTCCTGGACTGTGACTAACAGCATGAAATAAAGATGCATTCTTTCTCCATTTTACTTATTATCTACAACTTAGTCATGCTTTTCATTGCCTCCAAAGAGTGTGATTGAGCTCTTGATAAAAATTCTTTCAATTTAAACACTATGATATCCAAAGCAAAGTACTCGAAGTATGCTTTGCCTTCAACATAGGGAACAGGCAATGTAAATGTATTGAGCACTTACTATATGTCAGACACTGTGTCTGATATTTGATGTGTGCCATCTCATTTAATCTTCAGAGTAACCCTCCGAGGCAAACATTGCTTTCTTTTAAAATGTTTATTTATTTATTTGTGAGGGAGAAAGAGTACAGGCAGGGGAGGAACAGAGAAAGAGAGGGAGGCACATAATCCGAAGCAGGCTCCAGGCTCTGAGCTGTCAGTGCAGAGCCTGATGTGGGGCTTGAACTCATGAACTGAGAGATTATGACCTGAGCTGAAGTTGGGCACTTAACCTACTGAGCCACCCAGATGCCCCCCAAACATTGCTTTTCCCATCTTCCAAAACGTAAAAGAGACTCAGAGAGGTAGGCAATATGGACAAGGCCATCTAGCTTGTAAGACGCAAAACTGAAGTTTAAATCCAGGTCTATCTGGTGCCAAAGCCCATGCTTTTTCCAGTGGTTGCTGATTGAAGTTTGCTACTCCAAATATACATCTTATACAAATACACATCTTATTTCCAAATCTGTTCTTTATATTTTTTTCTGTCAGCATTAGCACTACAACATTTAACCCATACATAGGCCTCCTGTACAGATTTAAACTTGCTGCTTAAATAAGTAAAGCTTTTCTGACCTTGGTAGAGGAATTTCTCAATGACTATCTTATAGAATACCTTTTTTGTTGGCAGGAGTTATTTTTGTTTGTCTGGTTGCCCATGTACTTGCCAAAAAGCATTTGGAGTGGATTTTCTATAAGGGTACTGTGTCAAGATGCTCACCACTCCTCTCCACAGTTGGCAGAGGTGGACCGTGACCCGAAAACTCTGCCCATACACAAAAACACATTCATTAAGATTCCATGAGAAGGTTAGAGTCCACCAGGTCATAAGCACTGTGGTTCTAGAATGACAAAATGCAAAGTTTTAGAAAACATTGTTATAGAATACTTAAGAATGTGTTTTTTATCGCTCCCTTTTCTTTATGGACCGTGATTACGTCACTCCTTACGTACTGTACCTGGGTCTGTAACTATTTCCCTCTCGCATCAGCCCTATGTACAGATGTGAAGGGTTGAGAGTTGAATTTTTGTGCTACTTCCATTTTGTATTTTCTGTCAGAATCTCCTATTCATTTTTCAAGGACAAGAAACCTGACATTTTAATGCTACCTGCATTCCTTTCAATAATTGTTTTTAAAAATTGTGTACTACACTGAGCCCAGATAGAGTTATATTCTGTGCTTTGCTATATCAATTAGCTGTTGGTGCATAACAAACCATCCCCAAAAGTAGTGGCTGAAAATAAGCATTTATATCATGGATGTTTGAGTGGGTCAGCAATATAATCTGGAGTCTACTGGGTACTGCTTCTAGTCTTGGCTAGACTTCTTTATTAATTTGTGGTCAGCTCAGGTCAGCTGTAGACCAGCTTTACCAATTTTGGCTTGGCTCTCACACATCTGAGGCCTTGGCGAGGACAAATGGGCTGACTTGATTCTGATCCACATGGTCTCTCATCCTCCAGCAGGCTAGCTCAGGCTTGTTCACATGGCAGCTAGGCAGTGTTCCAAGAGAGTGAGCAGATGCAGACAAGGTCTCTTAACGCCTGGGCTCAGAACTGGCATACTGTTTTCCTTGCAATATTTTATTGTCCAAAGTGAATTGCAAGGGCACCAAGATACAGGAAGTGGGAAACAGACTCCGCCCCCTTAAAGGGAGGCACTACAAAGCCCCATTGCAAATTGTGTGGATGCAAGAAGGGGTGCAGAATTGGGGGCCTTTTTGCAAGCCATCAACCAAGACCTCTTTAGTGTTCTTCTCTACCTCTCAACAAAGTAATTTTTAGCATTTGGCTAATCCATGCCAAGGTCCTGTCCTGGTGAGTCAGGTAACTTCAGTGGCAGGCACACAGTGGTTTATTCATGGTGTTTAAAAGCTGTGATTAGAGTGGTTGCCATGAGCTCATGTCCTCATTGGAAAGGCTGTAGAACACTCTTATTCGCCCAGGACACAAGCTGACCACTTGAGATGTGTGAACTTCTTGCCAAATGAGTCTGGAGTTCCTGAGCTAGGTATGAGAAGATGGGCTTTCCATACTGCTAAGATGGCATGGACACTTTCTCAACAATCTCTGATGAAAAAGAAAAAAAAATAAAAGAGGACAATTTATTAAGGCCATATAGACATTTTCCTTCCACAGTGCTCATTCTTGACTCTCATTGCTGCCAAATAATTCTAGCTACTCCAGGATTCAGGTCTTTTTGACCTCTCATGGGTATTTGCTAACTAATACGCTACCCTGGCTAGATAGCTAAATAACTTGATGCTGTAAAATACATGTCTCCAGAAAATCCTAGAGTGGCATCTGCAAACTTTTGTCCTACAGAATCTTAATCCTCCATGATGCATATTGGAAAATGGATCAAAGATAGCTTTGATAAACACTTCTTATTGAAATAATAATTAATACATGTATTGAGTCACAACAATGCATGCTAGTATTGAAGTATCTAGAAAATTCTACCCTAAAAAAAACATCGCTAATGTGCTAGTTTTTCTCATGTTCCTTCCTATGCCAAGCCATTTTTCATCCTTCTTTGCCCTGCTATGGGTCCCCTGGAGGCTAACCCCAGTGAAAAGGCTCATCTAGGCTTTGTGCCAGCTGACCTTTTCTGTGGTTTGGCCAATAGAAGATCTGCAGAAGATAGAAAGGGCAGGAAGGACATGGATTTTTCTTCCTAGCTTTTTTTGCTGCTTTTGTGTCGGTTCTTTGGCCATGGCTGACTTCTTCTATGACCATAGTTACTATGGGGCAGGTCCTTCCCGTGACTCTAGCCCTCCCTCAGTCCTAGAAACACTAGTTCTCTTCCCTCCACTCAACCACAGGCTTCTCTGTTGTGATTCCCTGGGTGTTTCTGCATCCCTTTGATTGTTTTATTCACCCTGTTTGCACTTCCTTAAGACTTTGCATCATTAAAGTCTATCTTTAGGGGTTTTCTTATCCTGGGGTCCAAGGACTTCAATGACATTATAGATAGAAAACAGGAGATCAGTGAACTTGAATGGGGGAAAAAAACTGTGCTATGAACTTGCTTAGTAAAAAAAAAAAAGTACCTCTTTATTTTCACTAACACCTGAAAGAAATTTAGCATTTCCTTCAGTTATGAATGTAGGTAAAAGACACTAGCAGTACCTCTGACTTTGTCATCAGCAGATCTCACAGATATTTTCCTATCACATTGCATGTTTTATTGATATCTGGAAATATTGTTCATTATTATCAGTGGTTTGAAACTACATTAGTTTTGAGGCCTGCTGCCAGATCATACTATTTAAACAGGTTAGTAAAGAAGCGTATTTATTCCTATATTAAAATTTGTTTTTAAAATATTTGTTGACTGAATTTTAATTGGTATCCTTTTGTAATCTTTATGTATTTTGTTTCACTTATTTTCTGAATTGGGTCTTGTAGGCCTTAACCAGACTCCCACAGAGTTTCATCACACAGATGTATACATGTGTATGTGCCACCCATGCACACACACATGAAATTAAGAACTCCTGAGTCGTCTAAGTGAATTATATATCCTGGAGAACCATGACTTATATAACATGAGCTTCCCAATTTATTTAACCAGGAAATCCATTTTTCATGTTCGTGGATTAGTATTTCATGGAACTAGTCTTTCACAAAACACACTTAAGAAAAAAGATATCCTACAAGAATAACCCATTATATGAGATTTCCAGATAAGAAGCAATCAGTCATGGAGATGTCTGCTCAGAAAGGGACTATTGCCCCTTAAGTCCCATTGGGTACAGGACTCAGGCTTCTCAGACTTTCTCTGCCACTTGAATTTTCCCCAACTTGTTTCCTTCCCAGACGCCACTTATTTTCTTCTTTGGTTCCATGCTCTTGCCATTTACCCCCTTTTCATGTTAGTCTCTGCTTGAACCCCTCTCCCATATCCTGAGCACTATTCACATATCCATTTTCCACCCCGTGGTGAGAGCACACTCATGGATTACAATTTTGGCTGCAGCCAAACACACCAAAACAAAACTCACCCAATAGCACCAAAAAGCCTCAATATTCATTTTTAACCCAGAACAAATTTGTTAGCTATTCTGCCTTTGTCACTGAAAACATAATTTAGCCCTGTCAGGATAGTCCAACAGTCTCACACATTTTTTTCTTAGCTCTGGTTGCCTACACATTAACCACAAGGAGCTAGAGATGACCACTAGTGTGATACTACAAATGCACAATCTTCTCCATTAACTGTGCTCTCTGAGAGCAGTGTTTCCCTTCATTTATTTTAGTACTCTCAGGTCCTAATACCAGGAGTTCAATTATGGTTATTGATAAATAAATGAGATGCAAATTTAAGCCCAGGCAAGGAGGGTTTGCTTTGTCAACAGATTTAGTGACTGAAAAACAATACTGAAGGAACTTTAAGGAGAGCATTCATAGTTTATTGATCATTAGACCCACTAAGGACCATGTACAGAGTGTGGGATATTTCCTAACTGGGTGGTGACTGTGAGTTCCATCCTTATTTCCCAGAGGCAGAGCCAGAGTTTATACATTAACCCTTTACAAAGATAAACTACAATGCTGACCATTTTCCCCAAATATTTTGTTTCTTTGTAGATAATGAGAAGATCTTCACAAAGGTTGTCACTATCTTTGATTTTTTTTGGTCCCATCTAAATCAATGCTGAAATGTATCTATTTGAAGAGTAAGCTCCCAAATAAGAATTCTTGGTTATCTTCTTTAAGGAATAGAGAAAAAAAAAATGCATTATTTTAATTGCATACATGTAATATGTCAATATATATCTATAGATATACACACCCAGTAATATATTACATATAAATATTCCACAGTTTTCCCTCTTTGCTAACCATCCTCTATCATTTTCCCTATGCCTCTTTTTGACCAAAATTATTTTGACCTATGAAAAATTCTGTTTTAAAACTCTTATTAAATTTCTAGAAATCATATATAGTGTCATAATTTGTAAGTTATTTTTATCTTTTAAAGTTAATTTCCTACCACACTTACCCTTTGAAGAATATTTTCTTCTTTTCGTCTCGTCTTTCTGTTTTATGTCTCTAATTTTTATTCCCAAAGATATTTACAGTCTCTTTTCCCCCAGAGTTGTTTGAGGGTCTTCCTGAAGTTTGAGTTCTCTCTGGATTTTCTCCCTTTGATTTCCATATTTGTTTGTCACATGTGGCAGCGCTCTTTAAGGATTTTTGAACTGTGCTTCACATGGCTGGTTTTCCGACGTCAAACTTGTGTGTTGTCATCTTCTGTCAGATGGGCTCTGAGTTACCCTTCAGCTTTGAAGGGGGAGGCTTAAAGATTGCCTTCCTGTGTGTGCACTTTAACTGTTGATAAGTGAAGTGATCATATGCCTTTATCTCGCTCTTTTTGGTGGTCACTAGCTTGTTGTGAAACCTAAATTCTGCCTGGTGTGTAAAACTGTAGATAGCTTGGCAGAGGATATTGTCCTGCATAATGTAATTCTTGGATTTACAAACAGCACATATATATTTTTGAATTATTCTTTTTATGTCTCCAGTTATATTCCCCTGCTGTATTCTCTTTTCTTTACCTTCTGAGGCAACATGTATAATTTATGAATCTTACCAATAACAGTGAATTCTTTTTTTTTAATTTGCTATAAGGTTGTGATTAAAACACCACAGCATTTTAATTCTAGACAAATTTGGTGCCTATGGTAGAAAAGATGGAATACTGTGTTATTAAACTTCCATTGCTTTAACTTTCATCCTAATCCAGACTTCAAGGGCCAGGTTGAATATCATCTCCTTGGTGAATCCATTGTTACACTTTTCCCATCAGAATTAATTCTTCCCTTCCCTGTGCTACAGATATAATCATAATAGTATTAATTATTGACGTATCATAATAGCCATAATTATATTCATTTGAACTTAATGTTTGCCAGGCAATGTGCTAAGTACTTTCCATATAGTAGCTAACTTAATTCTAACAATAAAATTGTGAGTTAAATATTAATTATTGTCTCCATTTTATGCATAAGGAAACAAGTACAGACAGACTGAAGATGGGATTTGATCTCAGGTCTCTAACCTCAAAAGCTTAGCAGCCACTCATGACTGATACTTTAAAAGAAAGATTGTGGGGCACCTGGTGGCTCAGTCATTACGCATCTGACTTCAGCTTAGGTCATCATCTCATGGTTTGTGAGTTTGAGACTCACATCTGGTGAGCTCAAGCCCTGCTTCTGGTGAACACAAGCCCCACAAGCCACAATAAGGGTGGCCCTTATTCTATCTCTCTCTCTCTCTCTCTCTCTCTCTCTGCCCCTTACTCACTTGCACCCTCTCTCTAAATAAATAAATAAATAAATAGAAAGAAAGAAAGAAAGAAAGAAAGAAAGAAAGATTGTAGTCTATTCACCATTTCATTCCCAGTCACCCAAATTCTTGTCACATGGTAGGTGCTCAATGAGCATTTGTTGAATAAATGACTAGGAAAGGAAATTTTTCAGAACAATTATTCATTTAAACTTACAAGTACTTCTAGGACCTGCTAATAAATACAGCTTGTCAAAAAATAGCTCTTTTATCCTTACTTAGTCTCATCTTGACCTCCTATTTCTTGTCACTCCATACCAATACTTCTGCCTTCCCTAACTTCTTCTTCCCTAACTTCTTAGGGGGTGCTCTGTCCCCCTCTTATTGCTCACTGAAGGTGTTGGTGTGTCAGAGGGGACCCCTCTTGGTTATGTACTGGCAGAAGGTCCATATTCTGAATTGTGAGGGCCTGAGCACACTCTACCTCTTTCCATAACACCTGCCTAGAAAGCTCCTGCCATCTTCTAGTCTTGAGTGGAGCAGAGCATGAAGCCACTGAGTCATGTGGTCTGCAAAGATTTGATGGGTCTGCCTTCTGTAACTGGGAACTCTGTCATTTCTAGAGATGTGAATAAGAAAAGGCTCACCTCACCAAGGTCACATTTATATAGGAACCTAAGTAGAGCTCCTTTGCCTTTATAGAATACACACACACACAGAAATATTATTGTTATGGGTTCAATTGTGTCTTTCCCTACTCCCAAAAGATGATGTTGAGGTCCTTACCCACATACCTCTAAATGCAGCCATATTTGGAAATGGGATCTTTGCATATGATCAAGGTCATTAAGGTAGACCCTAATATAATATGACTATGTCCTTACAAAAAGGGGACATTTGGACACAGAGAGACATACATGGAGAATGTCATGTCAAGATGAAGGCAGAGATCTAGGTGATGCATCTCCAAGTTGAGGAACACCAAAGACTGCCAGCAAACCACCAGAAGCTTGGGACAGATTTGCACTCACTACCCCCAGAAGGCGCCAACCCTGCCAACATCCTGACCTCAGACTTCTATGTGAGAAAATAAATTTCTGTTGTTTAATCCATCCAGTTTGTGGCACTTCGTTATGGAAGTCTTGGGAAATGAATGTAATTATCTATCTATATTTGGCCATCTTCCTGTTTAAAACATAGATGAAATCCAGAAATAAACCACGAACTTATCTAAGTAGCTACAATAGATGTCATGGACAGACGCAGACATGAGTACTCTGTTAGCCCTCACAGAAAGCCTGCTCATTCATTTTTAATACAGTGCTATTAACTTTTTGTTTTTCAAATCCATACTGCCACAGATGATTCAACGGGCAAAGGGAAGTTTCCACATAGACACTGACTGGAAGATAGCAATATTCACTGATAAGATAGCAAGGGAGGAGTCAGAGAACCCACGAATAACCGTGTCAGAGACAATCAGGGAACATTGCTACTTATAAAGAAGATGAGCAACACCTGGTTTGTCATCCATAGACTTTGCTTTGGAGTCTCCCTTTCTCTAACTCTCTAGAGCCAATTCCTTCATCCCATTTCTTATCTTTACTCTGATTTGCACCAGGTATTGTGGCAGGCTTATATTCTGGCTTTACTTTTCTAATTGTCCTTTTTGGCTCAATCATGTTGTTCTTTCTGAAATTTTAACCTGGCGAGTCCAATGATTCAGTATGTATCCCACACCCAAACAAGTTTTTCTTCCAAGCCATTCCAGACAGCCAAGGGAAATAGGACTCATTTGTTAAAATGCCCACGACCACAAAAAGCAAAGTGATCAGGAGCTCATTAGGGTAGAGACATACATCCTTGAACACATGATTATCCTCAAGGGCATCACTGTATTTTACAAAGTACTATATGATTACCACAGTGACCCTGGGTCATTAAAATATTAAAAAGACAGCTACATATATAATAATTCAGCTTAGAAAAGCTTCTACTTTTGTTGTATAAATCATTAAAAGCTCAGTTGCCTTAAAGTCTTAGTGGTCCAAATTAACTCATGGGTATTGGAGAGCTGTTTCTGACTCTCTGTGTCTTGTGTTCTCTCCCTCTCCCTTTATTTTCCTTTCTTTCTCTCCTCCCCGCACTCCCACTTCCTCTGCCACCTGTCTCTCTCTCTCTCTCTCTCTCTCTCTCACACACACACACACACACACACACACACACACATACACACACACACCCCTCTCCTTTAAATAGCTCTACATCTGTATAGGACTGGAATGAGGTTCACTTGCCCCAAAGAATCTCCACAGTCACCCGATTGCTATTTAGTACTTTCCAGTCTTTGTTTCGGCTATAGTACGAATGCATATGGCATTGTGTGAGCAAATATTCCTGTGGCAGGAATTATATGTAACTCCTCACCTTGGGCTATAAATCTCCTACTTTGAACAAGAGCAAAAAAGCAGGTTGGAAGGAAGTCATTGAAGTTGACATTATTATAAATAAATTGATCTGTTTTTTTAAAGACTGTTTGTTACTTCAACTGTTACTAGTTGATATGCCACATGGCTATTTGAAATATACTGGCTACCTGGAACCATGGCTGTGGATTACCCAATTTACTGGAAAGAGCATTGGTTTGGTATTAAGACAAATCTAGGTTACTTCTGGCCCTGGCACTTTTGACCTGGGGCAAGTTTACTGCATATTCATTCCTTGCCTCAACTTTATAAGATAATAAACTGTTGTCACAAGACAGTTATGCAGATCCTATAAATTGATATGTGATAGCACTTAGCTCTGTCCTAGCACTAACAAGTCCTGATAAATGGTTATTTTCCTTCTGTTTGCTTTAATTTGAATCAATTTGTGATTGAAATCATTAATATATAGAAAGGAAAAAAGATATAAGGCCACTTTTACCTTCAAATTGCCTGAATGTTGTCCCCTCCTTTCTTTGTTTAGGGTTTTGACACTTTTGAGTTCATCAGATTAATTAATTCTCACTCTGGAAAGTTGACACCAGGAACCCCTAGTGAATGAAATGCAGACAGTGGAGTTTCCTTGAGGAAACTTAAGGGAAGGAGTAAAATAAACATAAAGGAGAGACGGCAGAACCAATCCTGGCAAATTGAACTCAGTAGTCCAGAGGCCACACCCTCTATGGTGTGCCCAAGTAGGTCTCCCAGCGTAAAGATGGAGTAACTTACTCCAAACTATTTGCTTTAGAGTTTTGCCTAGGGTTGAATAAATAATTATGAATAAATAACTCTCTTTGTATCCATCACAGCTCCTAGCAAATTGCCTTACATATGGCAGGCTCTCAGTAAGTGTTTAATGAATGGATGATTTATTCAATTAATCACTGAATGTTAAATTGGAAGGGCCCTGAAAGATCATATAATTTCAAACTGTCACATTACATCTGGGAAACTGAAGCCCAGAGACTCACTTGTGAACATACTCAAGAGACTAGGACCCAGATCTACTGACTCAAGACCAAGGTCTGACACCATAGCACAGACCTTCATTTCAAACTAGAATCAGAAAATGCATTGGGACCAAACATTCTCTTATTTTCTAATTAAAAACACCCCAACCATCAAGTTCTATTTCTTTGTCTTAAAGGCTCAGACTGTCTGGATATCCTGTGGTGTGCTTTGCATTCAAATCTCTCCATGTGATCCTAGTGAAGTTGAAACAAAATGGGGATACAGTTGATGGTCATGGATATGTATTGAAATATTGATGAGGGTCAGTAATTGCACTATAAGAGGTCTTATGCTATACAGCTGGTGAGGGATTTGGCTCAATCTGTCACAAGTGATCTCCTTCCTTTCCCATTTGCCTGCTGTCCTTGGTCCAGATGCTACACTTCATATTCATGCTGTTTACCTCTTTTCCATAGCTTTATTACCAGATTTGGCTAATCAAATTCTACTTACCTTCAGCACCAGGTGAAGTCACATTTGCTGAAGGAGTTCCCCTTTCTTGGCTCTTCCAGTCACATTGGTCTCCTCTCTATTGCACTTAGAGCCTTTGCCATTTGGCCACCCTTTTATGCTTTGTTGTGTCATGTGGCACAGGATATGCTCTATGTTTCTATCTTCTTTATAAGTCTGATGACATATTAAATGTTCATTGAATGAATGTTTGGTCAGAGTCCCCTTGGATTAGAGTTTCCAGTTAAGTACAGAACACCCAGTTAAATGTGAATTACAGATAACCAATGAGAAAGTTTTTAGTATAAGTTTGTTTCAAATAACACACAAAACTGAAATAAAAAAAAAAAAAAACCTCATTGTGTATCTGAAATTCACATTTGACTGGGTAACCTGTATTTTTGTTTGCTAATTATGGCAACTCTAACTTGGATCTGCTTTCACTTTGACCTCTCCTAGAGAAATTCTCCTTTTGCATAAAGACTAGTTGGGAAGAGGGGCACCTGGGTGGCTCAGTCGGTTAAGCGTCCGACTTCAGCTCCGGTCACGATCTCGTGGTCCGTGAGTTTGAGCCCCACGTTGGGCTCTGTGCTGACTGCTCAGAGCCTGGAGCCTGTTTCAGATTCTGTCTCTCTCTCTCTCTCTCTCTCTCTCTCTCTCTGACCCTCCCCCGTTCATGCTCTATCTCTCTCTGTCTCAAAAATAAATAAACTTTAAAAAAAATTAAAAAAAAAGACTAGTTGGGAATTAAGCAGCCAACTCAACTTTTATCTTTTAACCCTTGGAGTGTAGGTCTACCAGGATTTCTTGATTTAGTGCTCCACCTTTTGCTGTTTGATCCTCATACCTTCATTAATAGAATTTATTGTAACATATTTTCTTCTTAAGTAGAATCTGATATATGTGAAGTTGTATATCTTGGACTGAAATTCACAATACATTTTACTAATCCTGGACTTCCATGGTTACATATAAGAACAATTAGCATGTAAAATTTAAACAAAAATAACCCCACTACCAACAACCGATATATAAATGCCTAAACATCAGTATTCTGTCAGCATTATGAGGGTAACTATTTGCCTGTGCTGCCCTCTGTCTCTCATCTCCAGTACCTAGCACATGTAGCAGGTGCTCTATAAATAACTGGCTTGTGGTCTGCCTTACCTACTTTCATCTGTCATTCTACAGACATTAGAGTCATAGGCTGTCAGGATTTCCTCCTTTGCTCTCTGCTTATCTAAGTTAGTGATTCTCAAAATGTGGTCCCTGGATCAGCAACCATCAGCCACACCAGGGAGCTTGTTAGAAATGCAGTCTTGGGTTCCATCCCAGTCCTATGCCTGAGAAGCTCTAGGAGTGGGGCCAACAATCTGGGTTTTATCAAGCCCTCTGGGCAATTCTGGGGCATTCTTAAAGAACCCGTAGGACAATGAATGGTTTCTTATGCCCTTATGTGTAAAATGCAGATAATGGATATGTGGGTAATTTTTGCACAGCTTATATGTAGTTGATGCAAATAAATCAAAGTCACTAGTCTGATTTTACTAGACTTTTCCTCTGTTTTACTTTTATCGCCTCCTGTATTGTCTTCTTCCTCACAAAGTAAACCTTGTTTCTTCACTTTCACCAAGTAGGTACATTGACAAGAAAAGTTCTGATCATCTTTCCTCTCCTCCTCCCCCTTCTCCTTCTCTTCCTCTCTCCCTTTCTTTTCCTCTCCCTTCTTTTCCCCTTGTCCTTCCCTCTCTATTTTATTTGATTGACATTTCCAGTTTAACCATCAAAATCCTTCAAGTAATTCTCCTATCCTCTCTCTCACATAATGACCCTGGGCTAGCATCTTCTCTACTAATGCTAAAAACTCCTTCTCAACTCGTCCAACCTGACTGCTCTTAACCAGCCTATCTTGTCCCCCTTTCTGGTTCTGTGTCTTCTATACACTTCTCTCTTTATCATGCGACTCTGCCTTAATCTTTCAGGTCTCTGCTAGTGCCTGCTGTTCTGCAAGTCGCCACCCAACAAACAATCCCCACTTGAAATATGCATTACCATCACTAAAACCCACTTTTCATCACCATTACTCCCACTTTTTCCAGGCAGGGATGCTTTTAAATTCACACACATAATTGAGGAAATGAAATTTGTCGCTTATACTTTCCAGAATTGGCCATTCACTGAGTTTCTATATATCTAATTCATAATTACTTTTGTTTCCTATGTAGGACAATTCTTCTATTTCTTATTACATGAAACTGTGCCCCAGCAGTTTATCCCTTCAGGAGATGTCAGTTAGAGCAAGAAATATTTCCTAATTCTTATCCTGTATTTGTTGTTTAAAAAAAAAAAAAACAAAAAGAGCATAACCCGTAGGCTAAACAGAAATTAGAGTCTTTCTTTCACAATTGATTCTTTATTTTTTGGTTTTTGTTTTACACAAAATTCACCATTTAAAAATATAAATTTCAGGGGCGCCTGGGTGGCGCAGTCGGTTAAGCGTCCGACTTCAGCCAGGTCACGATCTCGCGGTCCGTGAGTTCGAGCCCCGCGTCGGGCTCTGGGCTGATGGCTCAGAGCCTGGAGCCTGTTTCCGATTCTGTGTCTCCCTCTCTCTCTGCCCCTCCCCCCGTTCATGCTCTGTCTCTCTCTGTCCCAAAAATAAATAAACGTTGAAAAAAAAATTAAAAAAAAAATAAATTTCAGTGGTTTATAGTATATTTACAATATTATGTAAACATTACTACTATCTAGTTCCAGAACATTTCCATCACTTCAGTTAGTCCCAATATCCTCCTTCCTCTAGACTCTGGAAACCACTGATCTACTTAGTGACTCTGTAGACTTGCCTTTTCTGGACATTTCATTTAAATGGAACATACAATATGTGAAATTTTCTGTCTGGCTGCTCTCATTTAGTATAGTTCATCCATACTTTATCATGTATCAGTGCCTCATTCTTCTTTATGGCTGTATAATATTTCACTATAAGAATATAAGGATATGCCATTTATCAATTGATATAATGAGTAGAACTGCTATTAAGTTTTTGTGGTGAAGTTTTTGTGCGGATACTTCTCCAGAGTATATACATAGGGATGGCATTTCTGGGTTATATGGTAACTCTATGTTGAAATTTTTGAGAACCTGTCAAATTGTTTTCCACCATTCCTATCAGTAATGAATGAGGGAATTTTTCTACATTCTAACATTGTTATTTTATGTTTTGTTTTGTTTTTTAGTATTATACCCAATCTAGTGGTTGTGAAATGTTATCTCATTATGGCTTTGATTAGCATTTCTCTGATAAATAATTGGTGTTGAGCATGTGTTTCTCATCTGTGTATCTTGTTTGACAAAACTACTATTCAAAACCTTTGCCAACTTTTTTTTAATGTTTATTATTTTTGAGAGAGAGACGGAGCAGGAGAAGAGGAGGGGCAGAGAGAGAGGGAGAGTTAGAATCCGAAGCAGGCTCCAGGCTGTGAGCTGTCAGCACAGAGCCCTATGTGGGGCTTGAACCCACTAACCATGAGATCATGACCTGAGGTGAAGTCAGATGCTTAACTGACTGAGTCACCCAGGCACTACAACCTTTGCCAATTTTTAAATCAGATTGTGTTTTTATCAATAAGTAAGAGTTCTTTATATATTGTGGATACTTCTCAGGAATCTATCTATCTATACATACACATTTATTTTATATATCAGATGTGCAAATGTTTTCTCCCATTCTGTGGGTTGTCTTTTCACTTTCTTCATGGTGTTCTTTGACACACAAAAATTTTATTATGATAATGTCTAATTTATTATTATTTTGTTATTGTTGCATGTACTTCTGGTGTCATATTTAAGAAACCACTGCCTAATCCAAATTCATTAGGATTTACTCCTGTGTTTCCTTGTAATTGTTTTATCCTTTTAACTCTTAAATTTAGGTCTTGAATTCATTTTGAGTTAATTTTTATATATGGTGTGAGATAGTGGTCCAAATTTATACTTTTGCATGTGGATATTCAGTTGCCCCAGCATCATTTGTTGAAAGGACAATTTTTTGCAATAAAATGGGGTTGACATCCTTTATTGAAAATAAGTTGAACGTAGACATACAGTCTTTTTTCTGGACTCTCAATTTCATTCCATTTATCTTTTTATCTTTATGCTGGTACCACACTATTTTGATTACTGTACTTTTGTAATAAGTTTTGAAATCATGAAGTGTGATTCTTCCAACTTTGTTTTCCATTTTCAAGATTATTTTGGCTATTTGCAGTCTTTTGAATTGCCATATGAATTTTAAGATCAGCTTGCCCATTTCTGCAAAAAAGACAGTTGAAATTTATATAGCAATGGCACTGTATCTGTAGATGAATGCCATCTTAATGATATTGAATCTTCTAGTCTGTGGACATGAGATATTTTTCCATTTGTTTAGGTCTTTTTAAATTTATTTCCACAGTGTTTTGTAGTTTTTAATGTATAGGTCTTGTACTTCCTTGGTTAAATTTGTTCCTAAGTATTTAATAATTTTATTTTATTTTTTAACGTTTTATTTATTTTTGAGACAGAGAGAGACAGAGCATGAATGGGGGAGGGGCAGAGAGAGAGGGAGACACAGAATCGGAAGCAGGCTCCAGGCTCTGAGCCATCAGCCCAGAGCCCAACGCGGGGCTTGAACTCACAGACCGCGAGATCGTGACCTGAGCTGAAGTCGGCCGCTTAACTGACTGAGCCACCCAGGCGCCCCAATAATTTTAAATGATATTGTAAACGGAAATTATCTTTATTTCCTTTTCAGATTGTCCATTGCAAGTGTAAAAAAAATCAATGGAGTATGGAATTGTTGAATCACTATATTATACACCTGAAACTGATACAGCACTGTATGCTAACTATACTGGAATTAAATTTAAAAAAATTAATGGATTTTTGCTTATTGATCCTATGTCCTGCAACGTTGGTGAATTCTTATGGGGTGTGTGTGTGTGTGTGTGTGTGTGTGTGTGTGTGTTTTCTTTAGGATTTGGATATAAAATACCATGTTATCTGCAAATAGAATTAGTTTTATTCCTTCATTTCCAATTAGGATGCCTTTTATTTATTTTCCTTACTTACCTGCCCTAACCAGAACTTCCAGTACAATTCTTTTTAAAGTTTTTAATTTTAATTCCAGTATAGTTAACAGTGTTGAATAGAAGTGAATAGAGCAGATATCCTTGACTTATTTGTAATCTTAGGGGTAAAGTTCAGTCTTTCATAGTTAACCAGGATGCTAGCTCTGTGTTTTTGTGGATACCCTTTATCAGTAGGGAATTTCTCTTCTCTTTTTAGTTTATGGAGAGGTTTTTTTCTTTATCATGAAAGGGTGTTGTATGTTGCCAAATGCTTTTGCTACACCTATTGAAATGATCATTTAAAAAATTCTATTAATAAGATGTATGACATTTATTGATCTTCATATATTGAGCCAATCTTTCATTCCTGGAATAAATCCTGATTATTCATTATGTGGGTAATCCCTTTATGCTGCTGGGTTCACTTTGCTAACATGTTTGCATCTATATTCATAAGCAATATTTATATGTAGGCTTTCATTTCTTGTGGTGTCTATGACTGACATTGGTGTCAGGGTAACACTGGCCTCGACAGGAACAAGTTTGGCAGTATTCCTTTCTTTTCTATTTTATGAAAGAGGTATAAGAAAGATTGGTATTAATTCTTTAAAAATATTTGGTAGAATTCACCAATGAAGCCATCTGAAAAGAAAATCCTGGGATCTTTTTTGATTTTTTTTGATTACTAACTCCATCTTTTTGCTTGATTTTCTATTTCTTCTTGAGTCAGTTTGATAGTTTGTGTATGTTTAAAACATCATTCATTTCATTTGGGTTATCTTGTTTTTTGGCATACAACTGCTCGTAGTATATACTCTTACATATATATGTTTTATTTCTGTATAGTAACACATATTTTCATTTCAGTAGTAATATCATTCCTGATGTTATCCACTTTCATTCCTGATTTTAATAATTTGAATGTTCTCTCATTTTTGCTATGTCTGTAAAGTTAAATGTTTGCCAATTTTGTTGATCTGTTCAGAGAACCAAATTTTGGTTTAATTTATTTTCTCTATTATTCTTCTGTTCTCTTTCTGTGCTCTAATTTTTATTATTTCCTTCCTGCTACTTGCTTTGGGTTTGGTTTGCTCTTGTTATTCTAGTTTCTTAAGATGCAACGTTCAGTTATTAATTTGAGATCTTTATTATATTTCAAAGTAGGCATTTACAGCTATAAATTTCCCTCCAAGCACTATTCCCATAACTTTTTGTATGTTGTATTTTAATTGTTATTTATCTCAGTATTTTCTTTTTTTAAATTTTTTTTAATCTTTATTTATTTTTGAGAGAGAGACAGAGTGTGAGCAGGGGAGGAGCAGAGAGAGAAGGAGACACAGAATCTGAAGCAGGCTCCAGGCCCTGAGCTGTCAGCACAGAGCCCGACACGGGGCTCAAACCCACTAACCATGAGATCATGACCGAGCTGAAGTCGGACGCTCAACAGACTGAGCCACCCAGGCGCCCTATCTCAGAGTATTTTCTAATTTCTCTTGTGACCTCTTCTCTGACCCATTAATTATTGACAAGTGTTCATTTTCTATAAATTTGTGAATTTTCCATATTTCATTCTCTTATTGACTTCTAATTTAATTCCATTGGGGTCAGAGATTATAATTTATATGATTTTATTCTTTTTGAGTTTACTGAGTATTCTTTTTGAGTTATTTTGTGTCTAACATATGCTCTATCCTGGTGGATGTTCCATGTGTGCTTGAGAAGAATGTACATTGTTCTGTTGCTGGGGGGGATTCTTCAATAGATATCTGTTAAGTCCAGTTACAGTGTTGTCAGATCTTTTGTTTCCTATCTGATCTTCTGTATATTTTTTTTTTTCTGTAACTGAAAGTCTGGTATGAAAGTCTCTCACTATAATTGTTGAACTGTTTTTTCCATCTCTCATTCGTGTCAGTTTTCATTTCTGTATTTGGGGGCTCATGATAGGTGCATATATGTTCATAATTTTTCATGAAGGATTGACTCTTGTATCATTAGAAACTGACCCTATTTATCTGGCACAACAATTTTTGTCTTCAAGGCTATTTTGTGTAACTACCTCAGCTCTCTTTTGGTGACTGTTTGCATGGATTATCTTTCCCAACCCTTTATATTCAATTTATTTATGTCTCTGAATCTAAAGTGAGTTTCCACTCAGTAGCGTTTAGTTGGAAGTTGATGAATGACCAATTCTGGGACAGAGCAAGTACACAATAATCCTGGAACATCTTGTACCAGAAAGCAAGAAAGTGCTCCTAATTCATAGAGCACATTTATTAAAACTGATAAACTAATAGTGATCCATTTATTATTAACTAAAGTCCATAATAGTTTGCATTATAATTCACTCATTGTGTTGTATAGTTCTTTTTGTTTTGACCAATGCATGAGGCCAGTGAAACTATTGTGCATATGGTACTGCCAAATTGTCTTCCAAAGCAGCTGCACCATTTTGCATTTCTACCAGCAGTGAATGAGTTTCCGTTTTTTCCACATCCACACCAGTATTTGGTTTGTCAGGTTTTTGGATTTTATCCATTCCAATAGGTGCATAGTGGTATCTCATTGTTCTCTTAATTTGTGGTTCCCTATTGGCATATGATGCTGAGCCTCCTTTCATCTGATTATTTGCCATCTAGTCTATATATCTTCTTTGAAGGATGTTTGTTTAGATGTATTGCCCATCTTTAAATTGGGTTGTTTATTTTCTTAAATTGGGTTGAATTTCAAGGGGTCTTTGTATATTTCAGATACAAGTCTTTTATCAGATATGTGTTCTGCAAATACTCGCACTCTGTGGCTTGAGTTTCATTTTGTCAACAGTGTCTTTCAGAGTAGAGGGTTTTTATGTTAATGAAATATAATGTCAGTTTTTTTCTTTCATAAATCATAATTTTAGTTTTATATTTAAAAGTTACTGCTAAATTCAAGATCACCTATATATTGTTCTGTATTATCTTGTAAGTTTTATATTTTTGTGTCTTACAATTAGGTTTATGATTAATTTTGACTTAATTTTTATGAAAGGTATAAGATTAATGTCTAGATCCATTCTCTCATATGTATATCAAAGTGTTCTAAGCACCATTTGTTGAAAAGACTGTCCTTTCTCCGTTGAATTGTCCTTGCTCCTTTGTCAAGGATCAGTTGACTATATTTGTGTGGGTCTATTTCTGGGCTATTTTGTTCAATTGATTTTTTTTTTGTCTGTTCTTTCGCTAATACCACACTCTCTTGAACACTATAACTTTATAATAGGTCTTGAAGTCAAGTAGTGTCAGTCTTTGGACTTTGTTCTTTTACAGTATTGTGTGGTATTCTGCGTTGCCTTTCCATGTAAATTCTAGAATCTGTTTGTCAATATTCACAAAATAACTTGCTAGATTTCGATTGTGACTGCCTTACATCTGTAGATCAAGTTGGGAAGAACTGGCATCTTGACAATACTTAATTTTCCTATGCAAAAATATGAAATATCTCCATTTATTTGGATCTTGATTCCTGACATTAGCATTTTCTTGTTTTCCTCACGTAGATCTTGTACATATTTTCTTAGATTTATACCTAAGTATTCCTTTTTTTCTTTTAGCACTAATACATATAGTATTTACTAACCCAAACCCTTGGTAGGAAAGGCTGGGGAATGAGATACTTTAGGGAATAAGGGCTTTGAAAAACTCTGACATATTTCTGGGGTTCTTGAAGGTAATGTTCAGGCCCAGGGCTATCTACAAATTCAGCAATAGTTGAGCAGGCCTGAAGCTCCCACCTCTGGTTGACCTCCAGCCTCTGTGTACCCAAGAAGTAAAGGCTAGAGGCTAGGCTATAAGTGTTTTTGACAAAATCCCCAGGGATAACAGCGTTAGCACTAGGAAAGTTCCCATTCAGGTGAGATAAAGATAAGCCTTTTGAGCAGGTATTCTAGGGAGTCATGAGACACACCAAAGAAGAATTCTTTGCTAATGTATTCCATTATGTTCCTCAAGTATGGGTATCTTAAATGTGGAGTGTTATTTTCAAGGCCGCTGTTGAGCTGGTATTGAGGGATAGGAGTGGCATAAATTAAGACATAAGTCTGCACTTCTTACTGAGAGTTAGCCAGTTTGTTTGTTTGTTTGTTTGTTTTGTTTTACCAAATGTTATTTGGATTGCTACAAAGTTTTGGTTAGATTCTAGAGTTCTGAAAAGGTTGGTTCCAATAGCTTTTGACATAATTTTCATTGCTTTTATAGAGGGGCAAACTTTTGGAGGTCCTTAATTTTTCATTTTCTTTGACATTTGAGAATTGATTCTTAATGGAAGATGAGATCCTCCCTTTCCTGAATAGCTTAAGAAATGGATCACACATATTGGGTATGTTTAGTCCTGCCAGAAAAGGGAAGATTCACAAGGGATTCTCTCTATCCCTGTATCTCTGTATTTATCCAGTATTGAATAGAATAGTATTTTAAGTATTTAATATTATGATTCACAACACTCAATGTGACCAATATCAGTAATAATACAATTAATAACCAAATCACAAATTTACAGTCTTTTAAAACTCCAACAACAGCCATCTATATTATCAGTTTGGTTTTTTATCTCTACCATATTGTATAAAGGAATTATGTTTTTTTCAACCTTCTAACATAAAGAATAAAAATATATTTATGTGACAATAATCCGGACTGCCTTTAGATAAATTCTGCTATTGCTGAAGGTTATCAAGAAGAGTAATTGCTCAAGAACATGTTATATGGAGAAAATCCTGCTGTAGGTGTGATTATTCCTCTTTGTAAAAGGGAATAAGAAAATGCTTGGGAATTCTTTGCCTATCAGTTAATAACTCCTATAGAAAAGAGAAAAACATAGATTATGAAGCTAGTTGGGCCAATAGCACTGGACTGGGAATCAGGATATAGTTTAAATCATGACTGTGTCACTAATTTATTGTATAGCCCCTAATACTCTATAAAGCTCAATTTATCATATAGTTACTGAAGGAATTTGTTAGATCGAAGCCACAAACAGGTGACAGTGACATTGGATCCATTCTGCTGGGTAACACTTGCCTTTTAATGAATCAAACGAATACATATAGAACAAAATATTGCCATCCTGGAAAAAGTTTTATGCCCTTGAACAGGGTTTTATCAGAGTGTCCAATGACAATAGCTAGGTTATATAATTCAACACCACTCTTAAGAATAAGGTTGGACTAGAGATGGGCCTAACCATACCATCTAGAATCCTAGTCAGGATCTCAGTGTAGCCTGACTTCCTTTTGGCTGCCAGGTGTCAAGGTTACTAGTATTTTTGTATGTTCTATTCCAAGCGTAAGAACACAGGGTAGACATCTTGAAGCTGTTTGCTGTACTTATTGGTACAACCTGCAGTAGTTTTCCCAGGAATATCTGACAAACCTCACAGGAGTTCTAACTTGCCAACATTGGAAAAACAGACTGTTGTGATAATGTCCCTAATAATTGTCCCTCTTGTCTTTCCTTCAAATTGAAATACAAAAGGAGGCAAGGAGTTTATAAAAAGATCACTGGACTAGGACTAGGAATGTTAGTCCAGCTCTGCTGCTAGATAATTCTGTGGCCTTAGCTACTTCAATCACCTTGGTACTCTGGTCCTGCATATATAAAGTGGACCAGATTAGTGGCTGTGAAGTGCAGAACTCAGAGGGTTCTGTAGAGTTGCTTCAGGCTGTGTAAGGATGTGAGGATGTTCTGAATAGGTAGGATTCCATCACTACCCCCCTTTCATCCAGAACAGTTCTACTATTGTTTGTTTTATAGATTTGAGCTTCTGGGTATGACACTCTTTGAGGGAAGATTCTGAGGCTCTGAAAGTCTATTACAAATCTCCTTAGCTGAGTGTTGCTGAACTCCCTGTTTCTAGCTTCAGCATGACAAAACTGTACAACTTTAAAATTAATGGGAGTTCTACAAGTAGCAACCAAAGAACCAGCGGCACCCTTTAAGAAAGGTCAGTAGAAGGAATTGTAGGACTATGTAATATGTGGAGCGTGCTTGTCAAGTGTTCAATTTATTGATAATGATGATGACACAAGTATTCTGACAGTAGCTAGATATTTTGGGTGTATGCGTGTTCTTTTTTGCTGTAGTGCATTTTTATTTTTGTCATATTTTGCCAAACAATAAATAAAGACAGCATTAATATTCATGAGAGGTTGCAGGAAGAAAATGTTGAGTTTATTTTGCTCTCAGGGACACAAACCACTGAAGAAAAGATGCTGTAAACTCATAGTTGGAGAATAAAATAGCAACAACAGTAATAATGATCTACCCAATTCTCCAGGGTATGTTAAAAGCACACAGGCTTGTCTAAATTCATTTATGAGAGTGAAGCACATGGTAAGGCACCATATCTCACCTTTATGTGCCTTGATTTCACCCCCAGAGTGTACCTGAATCTGTTCAAATTTTCCCACATATAGCAGAAACTTGAACTCGGGTACAGAGCCAGAAGGGCTTCTTAGTACTCTAATATGAATTATGCTTAGCCGCCAATATTTATTATTCCCCCACTGTATTGTGCTTTTCGTAAGGACAAGGAATCTGAGTTGTCCAAGGTGTCTACCATAGTATTTCTAGCATGTTGCCCACAGTTGGACCTCAGTACCTGTTTGTCAAAGTGAAAAGTTAAGGGCGATATAGGTCAAAATTTCATCTTCAGATTTAAAAGCATTTCTGCAGCACCTATTCAGGTTTTCTGACCCGAATTTGCTGGTAGCCATGCTTAGGCTGGGGCCACTGGCAATGGGCCAGGCCCTGCCTCAGTACCTACCCACAAGTCGCCTGATGAATCTGTTGAGAACTAAGGAGAGCTTTCATTCCAAGCAACAGGGCAAGTGCTCATCAACTCTTTTTCCTTCCTTAGGAAAGGTAGGCAACTCAGCTGAAAGCTCCCTTCAGTTTGCATGCATGATAAAATGAGCATATCCCTTCAGTAGAAATCCGGCCCCCCCTGAAATGCTGCCCATATTATTTTAATGAGCAACCAGAGTTGAGAAACATGAAGACATAGAAAAACTAGTGGCTTTGGAGTTTAGGTCCAAAATTCAAATCCTCCATGGCCACTTACTGCCTGTATGACATTGACTATGGAGCAGTGGTTAAGAGCCTGGCTGTTGGAGCCAGACTGCCTGGGTTTGGGGAAGTTACTTAGCCTCTCTGTATAGGAGTTTCCCATATGGCATATAGGTATGATACTAGTGTTGGCCTCATAGACTAATTATGAAGATAAGGTGTTATATATGTAATATATAAGAATATGTAAGACAGGAGTTAACACCTGGCCCATTGTATATTATATACAAATATTTTCTGTTATTATTATTGTTGTTATCCACCTAAGCTTCAGTTACTTCATCTGTAAAATGAGGTTGTAATATTTACCTTTAAAGGTTACATGAGGCTTTGAAATAACACATTTGAAATCCCTGACATGTCATAGGAGTTCAATAAATTGAAGCTGTTATTTTTAATACAAGATTATTGTAAGTTCTGATCTCATTTATATGATATGTAGTTGGAATAAGCCTGATGTTCTCCTATATATAGAGTGATGTCATTCCCAAAGAGGGGCACACAGGTAGTCGTATCATTTCCCAGTTGTCTCTGTACAGGCTTTCAATCATGATCTCCCAGAGGGGAAAACTTGTTGGTCAGCTTGTGGGTATTTTGCTCCTGAAAGACTTACAGGTTTTTGGGGTTTGGTCTGGGGTTTGATAATAGCCACACCCCCTGAATTTGGGTAAGTTATTTCACCTTGCTGGCATTCACATTATTCTTAGGTAAAATGGGGGCTGTGATGGAGCAGAGGACTGAATACATGGTACAATAAAGCACTTAGCATAATACCTCTGGCTGCTCAGAACTTTTTGCTTCCCTTTTTTCCTCATCTATAAAGTCAAGTCTGCACTAGCTTTTGGTTGTTTTTGTTTTTGTTTTTGTTTTTGTTTTTAAGATCATCTCCTACTTCAGCATTCAGTCTCAATATGATATTATAGATTTGGTGTATTTTAATGCTTTGGCATCAACATGGAACTTTTGCATCTTGATTTCTCATCTCATCAGGGGAATTTTAGTCCAACAAAATGGTATTTTAATGCTGTTGAATATTAACACTTATGTTCTAACAGTTGAAACAGATTTCCCTGACTATGGAGAAAAGGGCAGATATTTGAAACATGTACATATTAATTGCTATTTGCCAAAAATTCAAATTCATTGATTAGTCACAGCCAAACATTTTAGGATCATCCAAGGATTTAGGGAAATTAATCCAATTATATGGGTCTATTTCCTTTGTGAATCCTATTGATGACTGTTTGGGGGAAAATAGAATATGAAAACATAAATATGGTTCAGACAGAAATCTTTTAAGCCAAAACATTATGAAGGGCTTTGCTGTAATCCATTCAGAAATTCTAGAAGTTAGATTGGATGTATCGTCCTTGCTTAACCACTGAGGAAATTAAAACACCAAAAGAATGAGAGATTCATCTATCTCCTAGCACGGCAGAGATAGAGCCAGGATTGGAATGCAAATGGCATTCTTATCCAGACTTATATTAAACAATGTACAGGGCGCCTGGGTGGCTCAGTTGGTTGAGAGTCCGACTGGATTTCAGCTCAGGTCATTTGATCAAGCCCTATGTCCAGCTTTGTGCTGAGCGTGGAGTCTGCTTAAGATTCTGTCTCTCCCTCTGCCCCTCTCCCCTGCTTGTGCTCTCTCTAAAAATAAATAAATAAAATAGGAAAATTAAAAATTAAATTAAAAAACTAAAAAATAAAACAATGTGCAGCCCAAAACATATATTTAAAAGACATTCTTTGTGTTAAATGGTTCTGTTGGAGTGTATTTTTCTTCTAACTATTCAGTAATCCATCCTTTTTACTTCTTGTAGGCACTATAAGACCCACAGAATGTTGAGCATGTAGAGAGCCTTGTAAATCAGAGTCTGTCTACTGGATTTCACAAAGGAAATGCCTGAGAGCAAGAGAAGGAGAAAGAGAGCTGCCCACGTGGCAAAGCTAGACTATGTGCTAAGTGGTCACTACCTACGGAGTAAAAGTGTCCCTATATGTTTTTTTTAATCCTGAAAGCTTTATTTTGTTTGCTAAGAACTGCAATAGGATTCTTATGCCCTATCTCTCTCCTTGCTGTTTTCAGTTCCAAATATATTCTAAGGCCAAGCACATTGAGAGGAACTACTGCAGACATGACCCGGAGTTGAGCTTGATTTTCATTGTGGAACCAGCAGGATTGGGGATGGGAGGCAAGGGAGGGAGGAGAGAAGAAAATGCTGAAAAAAGAACCTCTAAAATCAACCTGTGACTCAGAGTGCTGCTTACCAAATGTGTGGCTGGCTCATGGGGACCTTCTAGTTCTGCTTGAATCTACTTGGGCTACGTTTTCTATGCTAGAACACTTTTCCACAAAAGTCCTTATGAAATTAAGAAATGGTGGACAAAGAGGCTAATTGGTGTAGGGGAGAAAAAGTTTTCCTTGACCTTCTCAGGGGCCCTGGCTGTATCTGAAAATTAAACTGACAGACTTACAGAAGAAAAGCATCTGAATTTTACTGAATTTTTACATTGACATGGGAGCCTTCACAAGAGAATGAAGACCTGAAGAAGTGACCAGAGCAAGAAACTTTTATACCTTTTAGACAAAGAAACAATAGAATTATAAAGGTTTGACAATACAAAGGGATTTGGGCTAGGAATAGTAAGTGGGGAAGAAGTAACTTGGAAGGTAAGGGTTAGTTCAACAAGGTTAGTTTGTACAGATTTCTAAGCCCCCATTCCCTCTCTCTAGTGATAAGGATGTCTCTTTTCTTCTTGGTATAGAAGGATACATTTCACAGGGGAGATTTATCTCCAGCCTTCCAGGGAGAAGTGCAAGGTGGGGAGGTCAGAGTACCTTCCTGTTTCTCCCATTATCTCAAACACTTTCAGCTTAAGATACTTAGCATGCCAAGGTACCATTCGTGTGCATGTCCTGAACTCCATCACTGGATAGAAAATTCTGTAACACATTAGCTTCCTTCCTTGCATTCCTGACCCTGGTGCTGTGAGTTTCCTGGCAGGACAAGATTCCCCAGGGACAGCTGGGTGTAAAGAAAAGAACTGAGGTCAGGAGTCAGGGAGATGGGTTTGTGAATTCCAGTGTTGCTGTTTACTACCTGTGTGACTTTAGGCAAGTCACTTAATCACTCTGGAATTGTAAACCTGCCTTAAAGTTGGCATAACAATAGTATCTACTTCCCAATGTTGCCAAGATATTGTGACAACAACCTGACACAGGAGCTAGCACTGATTGAGTACTTAAGGTAATAATTATTATATATAATAATTTTCTGGCTTTCATTTCTGTAGTTGCTTTATAAAGTTTTTAAGGTTCTCAAAGCTGAGCTACTTAATCAGAATTTTTCTCCCATTTGTTCCTTCTTGTTCTGCATACTGCTTTATAGACTTTGGTCAAGCTTAATCAAGTAAGGTTTCATGCTAATGACTTTGGTTGGTATGTGATGAAGAAGGAGCCATAGGGCATATGCATATATATGCAAACTTGGGGGTCAGGATTGAAGTTTTTGTAACTGCAAAACACAGATACTGAGTTAAATTACAGACTAATGGTAATTTGCTCAGGGGTCTGAAGGAGAAAAAGAACTTCAGAGAAAAAGTTATTGGTATCCTTATGGTCAACTATGTGCTGGATTAGAAATACACTTTTTTAAATAATATTGTTTTTGATTATAAAACCAATCCCTGATCATTATAGAAAATTTGGAAAATTGAGACAAGTAGAAGTAACCATTGTTAATAAAAAAGTGTATTATTTTAGTGCATTATCTCAGCAAACATTTTCTGCATAGTGTATGGGTATATCCATTATATAAACTTTTTTTTTAGAAAACTGAAGTTAAACTATTATTTACAGCTATGGTCTATAACTAAACCTTTTGAGCATAGCTAAAACAGAGAAGTGGGAATCTCCAAGCCTGAGTGGAGTTTGGGATTTAGGAAGCCATCTGGGAAGAAATGCTATTTCATTATTTTATTTTATTATTTTATTTTATTTTGTAATTTTTATTGATATGTAGTTGACTCACAATATTACATTAGTTTCAGGTGTACAGTATAGTAAATTGACAAGTTTGTCCATTATGCTGTGCTCACCACAAGTATAGTTACCATCTGTCACCATACAATATTATTATAATGCCATTGACTGTATTCCCTATGCTGTATATTATATCCTCATGACTTACTCATTCTATAACTGGAAGCCTGTATCTTCCACTCCCCTTTACCTTTTTTTCCCATCCCTCTACCCTCCTTCCTCTGGTATCGATTTGTCCTCTGTATTTATGTGTCTGTTTCTATTTTTTGTTATTTGTTTACTGTTGGTTTTTTTTTTTCAGATTTCATAAGCAAGTGAAATCATATGGTATTTGTCTTTCTCTGACTTATTTCATTTAGCATAATACCATCTAGGTCTATCCAGGTGTATATCTGTGTATACACAGATACACACACACACACACACACACACACACACACACACTAGAATGTTATTCAACCATAAAAAAGAATGAAATCTTGCCATTTGCAACAACATGAATAGATCTAGAGTGTATAATGCTAAGTGAGATAAGTCAGTCAGAGAATGACAAATACCAAATTATTTCACTCATATGTGGAATTTAAGAAACAAAACAAACAAAACAAAGGGAAAAAAGACAAACCAAAAGATAGACTCTGAACTATGGAGAACAAACTGATGGTTACCAGAAGAGAGGTAGGTGGGGAGATGGGTGAAATAGGTGAAGGGGATTAAGAGTACTTATCTTGATGAGCACTGAATAATATATAGAATTGTTGAATCAGTACATTGTACACCTGAAACTAATATAACACTGTATGTTAACTATACATGAATAAAAGTTTTAAAAAAGATTCCCTTGCTTCTCATAGCCTCCTCTCATGAACTGGTTATTTGTGTATGTTTTGTGTCCTAACTTCTTACACCAGCACTAATTTGTGTTAAAATGTTAAGAACTTGGAAGGCAAAACAGGGACAATTTAATTTTCTTTTTTATAGTACCATGCAGAAATAAAAAACAAATGGTTTGTAATGATCTTATGGGGACCCAACTCTTTAGAAAGAATTGATTTGGACTTGAATAGCTATGTGATAGGAAGAAATGGAAATTTTCATTAGGCAAATTCAAGTCAGAATAGTTATGTTCAAAATAAAACAGGTGATAATAATTAGAATTTGAAACATAGCAGGAAATGAAACGAGTTAGTTTTAAAACAAAATGGGGAAGCTAGTAAAGATCCAGAAATGCCATAGTTAGCAGGTTAGAGTTGAGATATCCCAGCAAATGTCAAACACAGTAAGTATTTAAGTAGTAATGACAGAAAGGGTGGGGTGCCTGGGTGGCTCAGTCTTTGTGTCTGACTTTAGCTCAGGTCACGATCTCAGGGGTCTGGGTTCACGCCCCGTGTCGGGCTCTGTGCTGACAGCTCAGAGCCTGGATCTTGCTTCAGATTCTGTGTCTTCCTCTCTCTCTGCCCCTCCACTGCTTGTGCTCTCTCTTTCTCTCAAAAATAAATAAATAAGCATTAAAAAATATAAAATGACAGAAAGTGTTTTCACTGCTCTGTGTACAGAAAATGATGTTAAATGGCAGAGACCAGCAAAGGGGAGATCTCTGATATGTGGGTATTATGCTCTGGTAAATGATTGTGACTATGAGTCTAGAAAGGAAATCGATAACTATGTGGAGTACTCTTGTTGAGTGTAGTCAGTATATACTATTTGTTGGGAGACAGAGTTCCATTCATCCATTCATTCACTCACATGCCATCAAAAATATTTTTGAATGCCAGTCATGTTCTAGAATGCATTTTACATGCTGTGTATACATGGGTAAGCAATAGACAAAACTGATCAAAGTCCTTACTAGTATGGAGTGTACAGTCTCAATGAAGAAGGTGGAAAATAAGCAATAAATATATAACATAATGTCAGGTAGTGATAAGTGGTAAGAATAAAATAAGGCAAAAGAAGCATTAGAGAGTGTGTGGCTGTGCTAGTTTAAATAGGATATTCGAAGTAGAGGGGAGAGAAAACCCTACAGTAAAGTAACCTTAGGAAAATGAACCTCAGGGTATTGACAGAACATTGGGATGGGCCATGGGAGGAGCCGACAACCTCACTGTTTAGAATAAAGAGGTCACAGCATGGGAGCGTGTGAGTGACAAGCAGGGGTTTTAGGCTCAGGGAGATCTAGGTTTGAATCTTTTTCTACTGACAGGAACTTTGTGACTTTAGCCAACTTACGTAAACTCTGTGAGCCTCAGTTTTATCGTCCGTAAAGAAAATATCTTTTCTGCAGGGTTTTTAAAGAATAATTATGTATGAAAATACATGACTTAATTTTCCTTTTATTATCCTTAACCCATTTACCGATTGTAGGCATGGTAAAGCCCTTCCTAGATATTGTCTCATTTAATCCTCACGACAACCCTGTGGTGGATACTACTATTACTCTCATCATACAGATGTGAAAACTTAGGCACAGACAAGTTAAGTAACTTGTCCAAGTGTGCACAGTTAAGTGATGGAGCCATGTTTCGAACTCCCAGGAAGCCTGACTCCATGATCCAAACTCTTTCAGGGTTTTCCTTGCCCTCTTTATGGACTGAAGGTGTCAGAGTAGATATTCCCTCAGCACCACCCATTCTTGTGTTTCATGACATATGAACACAGAGAAGAAGTAAATCTTACCTGAGTAGGAAGGCCCGGACAGCTGGACAGGGCCAGAATATGGTTATTTGGGAATGTCAACTTCTGGCCACAGCTCAGAAAGATCTAGAACACCTGGATATCTGAACTGATAAGGGAGGTGCTGTGCTGTTATTTTCCCTTCTTATTACTCACAGTGTTTC
Source organism: Lynx rufus (assembly GCF_022079265.1). Lineage (NCBI taxonomy): Eukaryota > Metazoa > Chordata > Mammalia > Carnivora > Felidae > Lynx > Lynx rufus. Next base: position 28,005,488 of record NW_025814827.1, on the reverse strand, counting down.
TTTCATGAATGTGCCAATTTTGCACATGCTGAATATGGAATGTAGTTGGGCATAGACAAATTAGTGATCTTTGTGATTCTTATTCTGAGAATTTGATCTTCTTGTTTTCGGAGATGTGTTTGTGTTCTGAACATTAAATACCAAAAGCTGAAAGAGGATTTTAAGCACAAGAAATTGCAAACACAGAGAGTAAATACCCATTGAGAAAAAAATATTTCTGTATATAAGGCTGTAGTAGAGGGGTGAAAGTTGGGGTTGTGAGGATATAGGGACATTACAATATAAGGCAAAAAATCGGGGATATGCCTCATGGGAATGGAAAAGTCAAGAAATTCAAGTTTCTTTCAGGGGTCAGATGGTTTCTCACGACCCTTACCCTTGTCTTTCTACTATGTGTTCCTCTCTCAAGTACACATGACCTTTTAACAACCTTTCATAATGCTTTAAGGAAACAAGGCTGCCCCCAGCAGGGAACAGATTCATTCTGGACTGTTCAAATAAAAATAGTGTAATGGGGAACCACTAACAGAGGTGTGGGAAGAGTTAAGTGAACAAACACACGGTAGAGACCCCTCTAGAAACTAGCAAACAGTGGGAAACCATTACTATCTCTAAAGGTGAAGTGGTAAAGCAAGAAAATAGTAATGCCAGAGCCCAGTGGGAGCTGGATACATTGAAGAAGATCCAGCCAGTGGCAGTGAGAGTCAGGAGGGGCATAGGTACAGCCAAAAATACAGGGTTGAAATAGGGAGGGAGCAGGGAAGAAATCCACTCACTGCTCTTTTCTCTTTGTAGCCATACAAAGTCCTACCAGTGCCTCCCACTGACTGAATCCAACAGAGATCCAGCTAGAAGTAGAAACATAGTTATATTTCTTTCCTATTACTGCTGCTGTAACAAATTACCACAAGCATGCTGGCTTAACCTTACAAGTTTAATATCTTATAGTTTTTGTAGGTCACAAATTCAACATGGCTCTCACTGGCCTAAAATCAAGATGTCTCCAGACTGAGGCCCTTTCTGAAGATTCCAGACAAGAATCAATTTCCTTATCTTTTCTCTCTTCTAGATACCATCTGCATTCCTTGGTGCATGGCACTTCCTCTATCTCCAAAACTAGTGATTCAACAGGGTTGTGTCCTCATGTCACATCTCTCTGCCCCTGCATCTGTTACCACATTTCTTTTTCTGCTGCAGCTGGGAGAGGTTCTCTACTTTTAAGATTGTGTGTGACTGAATTAAGCCCACCAGAATAATATCCTCATCTCAATATATTTAACCTTAATCACATCTGCAAAATCCCTTTTGCCATAAAGTAATATATTCACAGGTTCTGGGGGTTAGGCTATGGGCATCTTGCGGTGGGGAGCTGCTGGGCATTGTTTTGCCTACCACGGTAATCCACAGGGTTCTTCCTCATAAGGCACATAGCAGAGAGGTGGAAAATAGATCTGGGTGTGTGGAGAGGGACAAATGAAGAATAGCACAACAGCAATTTGACATCTGTTTCTCATCTATAAAGTGTACAAATACATCGAACTTGGCTATTTCAATGTTACCAATTTATCGACTTACATTTATTCATTTGTTACTTGATCACCTATTATGTAACTAGACCTTTGCTGGCTGTGCTAATTTCAAATAGAAACTATACTAGAAATGTAAGATACAGTCTTTGATCTGAGAAATTTACCATCTAACTGGGTCAAGAGATATATAGACCTGAAACTCTTAATGAGGGATCAAGGCAGGAAGTATTGGAGGAATGAAGAGAAAAGGGAGAAAAGAGTCTTGTGAAAATAATGGAAATTGTTTTATGAAAGTTTTAAGTTGAGCTAAACCCCGAAGGCTGATTAAGGTTTTTAAAAGGGAGAAAGCGTTGTAAGAATGTAGAAAAGGAAAGAAAAAAAACGCTGGAATATGTCATTTTGCATATGTTGTTCCTCCTGGGTAGCAAGAGTAAAAATTAAAAAATAATAATAATAATAGCACTGCCATCCATTGAAAGTCAACCATGCCATAAAAATGTGTAATGTCCTACAAAGTATACCAAGGTTTCTTATTTCACACGAGTTACTTAGGAATTATATTTAGTATACACTTTGACTGATGAAGGAAATGTGGGAGTCACTACAAACATACTTCCATTTTCATTTATGTCTCTATCTACCTATGGAACCATCTGATATTTGCTCACTTCTTGGTCTCATTTGACATTGCTTAATTTCTTCTAGTTCCTAAACTTCTATGTGTACCATGTGTAGCCAGATTAGTAGTTGACATTTGATTTTAAAATATGAGAAGAAATAGTCTGAATCTAAGAATTCCATCACCATTTCATCATTTGTGATATTATCAGACCCTGTGGGGTCAATTCATTTTTAATAGACCAGAACATTTGCAGAATGTAGCATGCTGGGAACTCTGTCAGATTTTGGGGTCAAGAGTCAAGGGATGAAGTTTTAATTCCCTATATTGACTGTGGGGATGTGAATCTTTTAAACCTCAAAGTTCTCATCTATGAAATATATGAAATGATACTCACAGGACTGATCTGAGAAACAGGTTGTTCAAATCTATGACATTGTTCTACAAAATACAAATACAGATTCAAATAAATACTTATGTCAGCTCTCTGCAACCTCATGGCCTCAACATGGCCATGATCCCAAAGGACCCCAAACTGAATGTCCATTTTAGCAAAAATAGGTGACAAAATATAAGCCAATGAACATCAGAGACTCTTTGTTCTTATTTATTCCTAAATCAAAAAAAAAAAAAAATCTTGGCTTCCCACATTCAAGTTTGAGCAACTTAGAAGCAAAAACAAAATTAATAATTATTAAGGAAAGACAACAGCTATCATGCAACAAAGCATCACATCCTATTACCAAGCAAGGAGTGAGAAAAATGTCTGGCAAAAAACACTCAAAAGTAATGAAAGACATATTTTGTAGGTTTGGGAAAATCCAGCAGTCAGGGTCATTTCCTGCCATGCAAAGAGCACGGTTTACTCCAAAGTGCCAGAAGGCACCACTGTTTATATGGTTTGGCATAATGAATGTTTGCAATGATTACATTAAATTATCAAGGAAAGGTTAAATTATGTTTGCTATGATTTGCTCAAGACAGCAGGAATATACATAATGTATTCTAGAAAGATACTCATTCAAAATGGTTAAAATTTTAATGATATTGGGAGACTTAAAGAGTGATTTGGAAAACAGCTCTCAGTAGCTGAAGTTTTATTACACTATTCTACTGATTCGCAATACAGAATGTCAGACATGACAAACAGCATTTGTCTGGTTCCCTAAGATGTGTATATTTACAGGGTTGATTATGAGGTAATAGAAGTCTCTATGCTCCACGTGTCCTGTCACCTTGTTTGAAGAAGTTTGGTTAGCCTTGTCTGTAAGACTTTGGACTCTCTGTGACATAGCCAAAGAACTGAGTAGGTTGATGATGTGTTCTTAGTAACAATTACCAAATTCCACAACTTCAGTAAACAGTGGGCTGGCTGTGTTCTGGGGTCTTATAGTTGGCATGCCTAAAGAGAGTTCACCTGTGTTGCCTGCAGTTCAGTTGTATACTTATTAAATATTCATGAGTGCCTACTGTATGCCAGGCCTGTTGTTAGCACTGGGTTAGGCACTGGGGATGCAAAAGTGGATGAGGGGATAACCTGAAAAAAATTGGTTGTATTTTTCTGTGAGATCATTATAAACTTCCCACCCTGACACACACACACACACACACACACACACACACACACACACACTTCAAGAAGGTGAGAAGGTGTCATCCTAGGTTTTAGGCCACGCTGTGTTTTAGGAAAGAGCCCCAAATCTTATAATCCCAGGAGCAAAAGATCTAGGCTCTGGGCCAGGAGTCCATGGTGGCTGAGTCCATGTCTGCAGAAGTGGAAGGATCAGAGAAGGGGCATGGGAAGAGATGACACAGAAAAGCTGGTAATCTTGAGAAACACATTGAAGGTCTTTGGCCAAATGAGGTACAGGGAATGTGTTGCTGTGAGAAAAGGAACTCTTACCTTTAACAGGACCTCTGGAATTTGGTTGATAAGCTTCTCAACAACTAGTTCCAAGAACTAAAAACAGGGACTATGCCCATATTTCTGTACAGTCTAAACATCCATATCAAACAGTACTGGGCAGTAGCGAGCAGGGCAGATGCCTAGTTAGGATGTGGAATAATATTTAATTTTTATCTTAAACATAAAATAAGGTCATATACATGCACCAAGGAGTTGTGAAGCAACTTTATATCCATTAGAAATGAGTAGGTCACAGAGGAGCTAGTAGTCTAGAAGGATAATTCCTAGAAAATAAAACGAATCACTCTGTCAGACTTTTTACTGGCAGGTTTTCAAATGTTCACAGTAAACCTGAAAGGTGGGAATTGTCTGTTCCTTTAGTTATAAAGGAACATACAGGATGATTTATATGTTAATGAAAGTGTATATGAGTCATGACATACAGTGGATAACCATGGAATGCCTAACTTCCTGGGACGTTGTCTATAAATAGAATTAAAACACACACACACACACACACACACACACACACACACACACGCTGAAAGAAAACACTTTCACATGCTGCCGTGGAGGAATGTTTCCAGTATGTTCATTTGTTTAAAAACTTTCTTCACATAATTTTTTCAAATACTTTGGAATGTGTTTAAAATGAATGACAGTACCTTTAAATAGCAATTGCTGTCACTGGCCTTCAGTTTGACTGAATGTTATCTTGGAGAATAAAAGGAGTAAACAGTTTCCAATATGCTCCAAAGGTCTGCCGTAGAAAGTGAGATGCACTGCCCCAGAGTGAGATCTGAAGACCAGAAGGAATGAAGGTCACCGAGTGTGGCTCTCTTCTGTCACATGCCAAGTGCTATTTGACATACTTGTGGGAACTCTAGCGTGAACAAATGCATGTTTTTGCCTTAGAAATTTTCTAGTTACATTTTCAAAAAGGTGGAGGGATGATGTGTAGAGAATCATTTCTCTCATTTATATGATGAAATATATGATGTGAAATAATTAATGCATTGAATTAATACATTGAAACGTTTGGGGACCTTGATTCACATTGACATACAGTAATCCCTTGAGCACAGGGTATATGTTCTGGGTCCCTGAGTGGATGCCTAAAACCATGATAGTGCCCTGAGTGGATGCCTAAAATCAGCCCTATGTATACTATGTTTTTCCCCCCTCCTATACATGTGTACCTATGGTAAAGTTTAATTTATAACTTAGACACAGTGTAAGAGATTAACAACAATAATAAAATGGGACAATTGTAACAGTATACTGTAGTAAAAAAGTGAATGTGGTCTCTCTCTCTCTAAATAGCTTATTGTACTTTATTCACCTTTTTGTGATGATGTAAGATGATAAAATGCCTATGTGATGAGATGAAGTAAGGTGAAAGACATGGGCATTATGATGTAGCTCTAGGCTATGGTTGACCCTCTGATGGTATGTCCCAAGGATCATCTGCTTTTGGACCACTAACAAACCATGAAAAGCAAAACCATAAATAAGGAGGGACTCTTGTATTGATTTACATCTTGAAGCATCAAATCAAAGTTGCCCAAGACCTGTCTTCCGGAGAGCACCTACGAGAGAGGGTACAAAGGGATAGGTCAGAAAGTCCCAGATACTCCATATCTAAGATTAATAGCAATTAATGTTTATTTATTTTTGAAAGAGAAAGAGACAGATTGTAAGTGGGGGATGGTCAGAGAGAGAGGGAGACGCAGAATCCAAAGCAGGCTCCAGGCTCTGAGACGTCAGTACAGAGCCCGACGTGGGGCTCAAACTCACAAACAGTGAGATCAGACCTGAGCCAAAGTCAGCTGCTTAACCAACTGAGCCACCCAGGTGCCCCAAGATTAATAGCAATTAAAGTAGCCAGACGCCTTTCTTTTTTTAAAGGTAGAATTCTAGTTAAATGGATCTTGGCAATCTACAATTCTAGTCCCCCTCTGAACTGCAGGCATCCTTTCTACAACATTTCTGACATTAAGTTCATCCTGCTTCTGTTTGAACTCATTTTGTACCTTGTGAGGCAAATTGATTATCAGGAAATCTGTTGCCATGGATGCTCTACTCATAGCTCTTGTTTCTAGAACATAATACGTAATATTTACTTTCCCTTCTATATGACAGCCTTCAACTAGTTTAAAGTCCACTATAGTTCTTCCCCTCAAGTTACTTTAGTTCAGATTTCTTCAAACATGTCATTCTGCTTGTTCTTTTCTGGATGTGTAGTCATTTCCAGTTTCCTTTCTAGATTGTGTATAAAAGACTCAAATATAATCTATGTTAGTAGAGTAGTAGTATTGCTTATTTTATACTTTTTTTATTTCAAAATTAATGACTTTATGATCTTTTAAACAATACATTGCAAAAGTTTGAGCAATGCAAATAAATGCAAAGAAAAAAACCATAATTTGACCAAATTTCTTCCACCCCAAAAGAGCTAGTTTTTACATTTGGTGATCATTTTACACATCTCTCCATGCATATATACACTTGACTTTACTTGTAAGTTATATATTAAATATTTCTACTACTTTTTTCTCTATTTTTTATTATAACTACTATGAAAAGCATGTAGTTATACCTCATTTGGTTTAAATTTGCATTTCCCAGATGGCTAAGAATAATAAACCTCTTTTCATGTGTTTGTTTGCCATTTGTACATCCCCTTCAATGTATATCATCTTTAGACATATCTGTTAGTATACTTTAACCATTTTCTAATTGGATTAAAAAATTTACTATTTAGTTTTGGGATTTCTTTATGTATTCTAGATATTAGCCCTTTTTTTTTTTACATGGTTTGTAAATATTTTTTCCTGTCTGTAGCTTATCTTTCCATCCTGTTCACAAGATCTTCCACAGAGCTGAAGTTTTAAAATTTGTTAAGTTTTTTTTTAATTTATTTTTCCAGTATTTCTTTTAAGAATCATCCTGTAGTTGTCAAATCTAAGAACTCTTTGCCTACCCCCAAATTTAGAAGATTTTCTCTTATGGTTTTTTCTTTTCTTTCTTTCTTTTTTTTTTAATGTTTATTTATTTATTTTGAGAGAGAGAGCAGGGGAGGGGCAGAAAGAAAGGGAGAGAGAGAATCCCAAGCAGGCTCTGTGCTGGCAGCACAGAGCCCAGTGATGGGCTTGAACCCATGAACTGTGAGATCATGACTTGAGCCAAAATCAAGAGTTAGACACTTATCTGACTGAGCCACCCAGGTGCCCCTCTCCTATGGTTATTTCTCAAAGTTTTATAATTTTGTGTTTTACATGTAAGTGTGATCCATTTTCTGTTAATTTTTATATAATGTGTGAGATTTAGATTAGTTAATTTTTATTGCCTCTGGATATCTAATTGCGCTAGCAGCCATTTGTTGGAATGGAATTGCTCCACAGAATTGTTTTATCACATTTTCCAAAAATCAGTTGAAGATTTTTGTGTAGGTCTGTTTCTGAGTTTTATATTCTGTTCCATTGATCTATGTGTCTGTTTGTCAACTAATTCCCCATAGCCTGATTAATGTTGCTATATAATAAGCCTTAATATTAGGTAGAGTAATTCTTCTCACTCTATTTTTCTTTATTAAGATTGTTTTAGCTATTTTAGGCATATGTATTACCACAAAAATTTTAAAATAACCTTGTCTCTTTCAAAAAAATCTTGCTGAGATTTTGATAAGAATTGCATTAAATCTATAGATCAACTTGGGGAGAATGGATATCCTTAGTATGGTGTGTCTTCTATTCCATGAATATAGTATGTTTTTCCATTTATTTAGGTTACCTTTGATTTCTTTCATCACCATTTTACAATTTTCACGATGCATATCCTGTAACAGTTTTGTTAATTATATAGTTAAGTATTGCATTTTTGGGAACAATTATACTTAAAAAAATCTGTTTCTACATGTACAATGTTAGTATACAGAGATGTAATTGATAATTGTGTATTGAATTTGTATTCTGTGACATTGCTGGAAGTACTTCATAAGTCCAGATTCTTTTATAGATTCCTTTATGTTTTCTATGTATACAATCAGGTCATCTGCAAATCAGCACAGCTTTATTTCTTTCCAATCTATATGGATTTTGTTGATTGATTGATTGATTTTGCTGTAGTGTGCTGGCTAAGACTTCTAGTGTTATATTGAATAATAATGACAAGAACAGAAATTCCTACTTTGTTCCTAGTTCTAGGGGAAAGTATTCTGTTTTTCCTCATTAAGTGTGTTAGCTGTAGGTTACTTTTAGATATTTTTTTAATCAACTAGAGGTAATTCCCTCTATTGCCAACTTTTATCATAAATGGTTGTTGGATTTTTGTCAAATATTCTTTTTATTGTTAATTGATTTGATCATTTGATTTTTGTTCCTTAGCCTGTTGATAGAGTGGATTATAATTGATTTTCTGTTGAACTAGCCTTGCATATCTGGAATAAATTCCACTTGATAATGGCATATGATTCTTTCTAAACATTGTTGGATTTGGTTTGCCATTATTTTGTTGAGGATTTTGTGTCTAGGTTCTTGAGAGATATTAGATTGTAGTTTTCTTCCTGTGTGCTGTCTTTGTTTAATTTTAACATCAGGGTAATATTAGCCTCATAAAATGAGTTGGAAAGTATTTCCTCTTCTATTTTATGGGAGAGATTTGTAGAATTAGATTTAATTCTCCATTAAATGTTTTCTCAAAGTGTTTTCTAAAAGTTTGAAACTATCTGAGTTGGAGATTTTAACTATGAGTTCTCATTTTTAAAATGGTTATAGTACTTTTTGGATTATATGCTTCATATTTGTTGAGTTTTGGTAGTTTATGATTTTTGAGAAAATTGTCCATTTCTTCTACATTGTCAAATTGGGTGGCCTAAAACAATAGAAATTTATTCTCTCACAGTTGCAGAAGACAGAAGTCTGAAATCAAGGTGTTGATAGTGCCATGCTCCCTCTAGAGTCTCTAGGGAAGAATCCCTTCCATGCCTCTTTCCTAGATTCTGGTGGCTGCAGAAATCCTGGCATTCTGTGTTGCCTCCATTGTCACATTGTCTTCTCTCTGTTCTTCTCTCTTTGTGTCTGTGCCAGATCTCTGTGTGCCTCTTCTGGCTATCTGGGATAATCACCTTTTACCATGTAAATTGTATCATTCACAAGTTCCAGAGATTGACATGGATATTAATTGGTGATGATGGGGGAGTGATTTTTTCCACCTACCACAAAAATTTTCAATTTTCTTGATCTTTCAGAGAACAAGCTTTTGGTTTCATCGAGTTTTCTGTATTGATTTTCTAATCTCTATTTGATTAATTTCTGATCAAATCTTTATTATTTCCTTTTTTCTGTTCACTTTAGGTTCAGTTTTCTGCTTTTCCCCAATCTCTGAAAGTAGAAGGTTATGTTATTGAGATCTTTCTTCTTTTTTAATGTACTTATTTTCAGATCTCTATAAGCCCTGCTTTGGCTGCATCCCATAAATTTTGGTATGTTATATATTTGTTTTCATTAAAAACAAAGGTATGTCTATCCTTTTAAATGTATTGAGTTTTGTTTTATGGGCTAGCATATGCTCTATCCTGGAGAATGTTTCACATACACTTGAGAAACATTTTCTGCTGTTCTTGAGTGAGTGTTCTATTGATCTCTGTTAGGTCTAGTTGGTTTACTGTGTTATTGAAGTCTTCTATTTATTGATTGATCTTTTGCCTAATTGTTGTTTTTGAGTGGGGTGTTGAATCTTCAATTATTATACTGAATTGTCTATTTCTTCTTTCATTTCTGTCAGTTTTGCTTCATATAGTTTGACGCTTTGCTATTAGGTGCATAAATGTTTATAATTGTTATACCTTCCTGATTTATTGACCCTTTTATCATTATAAAATGTCCTTCTTAATTAACTTAGCATTTTTTTGTTTTAAAGTGTGCTGTTTCTAATATTATTATAGCCATTCCCTCTTTCTTGTGGTTGCTGTTTGCATTATAATATCTTTTTCCATCCTTCTATTTTTAATCTGTAAGTTTGAATCTAATGTGTCTCTTCCATAGACAGCATGTAGTTTGGTCTTCTTTTTTGTTTTTTTTTTTTTAAATCCTATCTGACAGTTGATGACTTTTGATCAGATTATTTAATCCATTCACATTTAATGTTATTACTGATGTAAGTTGGGTTTATATCTGTCAGTTTTCTTTTGTGTTCTATGTATTTGTGCTTCTATTCCTCCTTATTGCTTCCCTTTGCATTAAGTGCACATCATCACAAAATCATTTGGTGTTTTTTTTTTCAAGAAGAATTCATGCATATTCTCTGAGTTTTTCCATGATCAAGAATGTCTACCTGTTGCATTTGTACTTGAGTAAGATTAACCACTTAAAATACTCATGGTGTGTCCTTTGTTTTCCTTAAAACTTTGTAGACCTTCTTCCATTGTCTTTTGACATTGAAGGATGTTATGGAATAGTCTGGTCTCTGTTATTTTCTTTTTGTACTTTGAAGTAACTTCATTTTTTTCCTGTAAACTTTTTTTCTTTATTCCTAAAGTTAAGTAATTTATTGAGGATGTATTTTAACTTTGACTATATTACATCCAGATGTATATTGTGTCCTTTCAAGCTACAGATTCATTTTTCCTTTTCATTTAAAAGAACATTTTCTATATGTCTCTGAATATCTTTTGATCCACTTATTGGATTTTTAAATTAGGAAATATCAATTATCTGTATTGAATTATCTATATTCCTTCTAACCATCATTTTCTCAATAATTGTTTTAATTTTTGACTTTTTTTGTGTGTGTGGTTCACTCTGGTTATTTCACAACCCTAATTTATTTTTTTATTTTTTCTAAGTTTTTCAATAATTGGATAGCAATTTGGTTCTCCATCTTTTCTCCTTAGCTTGGCATTCTCCCTTTCTATTTTTTTTTTAAATCTTTTGTCCTATCATCTTAACTTTGAGCTGATATTTTACTCCTTTCAAATTCTTATTAAGTTCTAGAGCATATATCAACTTTCTAGATTTTGCTACTTTTTCCTTTAGTGTATTTTTTTTCCAACTGGAATTTTAACTGCCTTTGATTTTATGTTCCTTATCTTTCTTTCTTTGTTTGTCTCCTTTTTTCTTTTTAAAAAAATGTATCGGGGCACCTGGGTGGCTCAGTCGATTAAGTGTCTGACTTCAGCTCAGGTCATGATCTCACACTCTATGAGTTCAAGCCCCATGTCGGGCTCTGTGCTGACAGCTCAGAGCCTGGAGCCTGCTTCAGATTCTGTCTCCCCCTCTCTCTGCCCCTCCCCTGCTCATGCTCTGTCTCTCTCTGTCTCAAAAGTAAAAATAAAAACATTAAAAAAATTTTTTTAAATAAAAAAATATATATTTGTGTAATTTCCATGCTTTTCTCCTTTAATTTTTCTTAACTTTATATTATCAGTTCTATTTAGATTCTTGCTACCCACAATGTGGTCTTCACACCAGAAACATTGGTATCATCTAGAGGCTTATTAGAAATGTAGAATCAAAGACCCCACCCAGGATCTCCTGAAACAGAAACTGCATTTTAACAAGATCCCCAGATGATCATTATGCACATTAATGTTTGAGAGGCACTGCTCAAACTTCACTGCACACTGAAGTAAACTGGGAGCTTTTAAAGAATACTAATGCTTGATGTTCTGATTTAATCAGTATGGGATATGGCCTAGGCATCATGAGAATTATTTTTTAAATGCAGCAAAGTATGAGAATCACTGACCTAAGCCTTCCATTTATTTATGATATTGTGTGGGTCATTTTTTTCATCATTTTTCTCAATTTATTTAGTTTACCACTTACTCCTTCCATTCTACCCTCCTCTGTACATATCCAACAACCTAAGTATTGCCTTCTATTTATTCTGTGATCTAAGAGGGAGTATTAAGAGGATAGAGTTGGAAGAGGAGGAGGGGTAGTTCAGTTATGTATGGTGGAACTGGACTCAACTCCTTCTTTTGATATTCCATTAAATGTCTAACTTCACCAGCCAGGGATGCATCCCAATTCTTGTGGATGTCATCTTTGAAAATGGCAAGAATTTAGCTCCATTCAGTTGGGAGGCTGGGAGCTTTCACTTTTAAGGGTCATTCCTTTACTCATCTCAGGACAACCTATGTACCTTCTAGACAGACTTGCTTCTTCCTATGTTGTAGAAAATTAGTGAACAATTCTTAAGTTTTGTTTGTTTGTTTACCTTCTTGTCTTAGTACTACTGTGGGTTTATGGTCAGGTTAGGAGTTCTGTTAAACCATTTAATAACAAAATTTTCAGTTTCACTTAAAAATGTTAATAACTCAGGGTTGTCTAGCACTCTCTCCTTTTACTGGTGGCAAATGTTTACTCCTTTTTCCCTTCATTTCATTAGAGAATTAATTAGATGGCCACTGCTTAATTTTACCATTAGTCTACGTGCTATATGGCTATTCACATAAGCCAAGTTTGTGTTTGTATTTTAAGCAAAAATATTTGGCATTTTTGACATACATTAGGCTGTAACTATAGACTCCAGTAAGAATTTCTTTAAATATCAGCTATTTCATATTTTATTTTAAAAGTTTTCTATATTATGCTCTTAGTATTTATGCTTTCGTTTAAAAAATCATTATTCAAGCAACATAGGTCTATTTCTCAATCTTATAATTATAAATATTGTGTGTCTGGGTATACGCCCTATAGCAGATATATAAAAATAATCTGTCTTTCAAATAGGAGTACCTGCATATTCAGGAGTGTTCCTATTATTACTATTGTCAGTGCACCAGATGTGATCTATCCAAGCGTAAATAAATTTGATTTACAACTCAAATAACAATGTGGCTCATTATTGGGAAAAAAATTAACAGTTAAAAATAGAGCTCAATTTAAGGTAAAAGAACTAAAACACCCTTACTGATTCTTAAAAAAAAATGAGTCTTATTACAGATTAAATTCTTTTATTAATATATAATAAATTATTTAAACTCACTATACATTAGTGAAGATTTTATTTTTACTTGAGTTTTGATCCCACTTCCTATATTTTTTAATTATATAAATGTCTTTTAATTGAGTTGTTTCCAGCTTTTAGTAAGGTTTTTCTGGGGTTAAAAAAGGTCTACCAGCTGAATATCTAATAAGTAAAGGTTCAATAATATGTCTAAGGTCAGTGACTAGATATATGGACACGGAAGACACTGAAATATGAGTTACTCACTAATTTAATGCTCCTTCAAATAAAACACCTTGTTTTGATGATACTTTGCAACATCAGCAAATTAAATGAATCCTTTTTTTTTTTTTTTTTCAACGTTTATTTATTTTTGGGACAGAGAGAGACAGAGCATGAAGGGGGGAGGGGCAGAGAGAGAGGGAGACACAGAATCGGAAGCAGGCTCCAGGCTCTGAGCCATCAGCCCAGAGCCTGACGCGGGGCTCGAACTCACGGAGCACGAGATCGTGACCTGGCTGAAGTCGGACGCTTAACCGACTGCGCCACCCAGGCGCCCCAAATGAATCCTTTTTATTTATTTATTCTTTTTTAAAATTTTTTTAATGTTTATTTATTTTTGAGACAGAGAGAGACAGAGCATGAACAGGGGAGGGTCACAGAGAGAGGGAGACACAGAATCTGAAACAGGCTCCGGGCTCCGAGCTGTCAGCACAGAGCCCGATGCGGGGCTCGAACCCACGGACCGCGAGATCATGACCTGGGCTGAAGTTGGACGCTCAACCGACTGAGCCACCCAGGCACCCCTAAATGAATCCTTTTTAAATAAAAACTAGCTCTGTTGTCTTTAAAAGTCTCTAAAGATTTTCAAAATTTGAATAGCTGACATGTTTTAGTTTATTATTTTACTTTTACTGCCATAAGCCTGAGGTTACTGGAAATTTAGTAGAATATATGAATCAATTTGAGGAGAAGTGACATAAAAATTGAGTCTTCTAATTCAAAAACATAGATTCATTTATTTAGATCTTTATTTTTCTTAGAAATGTTTCATAGTTTACAAAGTAGATACCTTGAATATCTTTCACTATATTTAATTCCTAGGCATTTGATTTTGTTGTTATTGTTGTAAATGCCATTTAAAAATTTTTACTTTTGAGTATTTGTGCTAATATAAAAATGTGTAATTAGCATTCACATATTGACCTTCTGTCCTATGACTTTAGTTTATTTACCAGTGCTAGTAATTGCTTTGTAGATTCTCTAGGATTTTCTACCTAGGTGATCCTACTGTCTGAAAATTGAAAGTTTTATCTTCTTTATTCCAATTTTTATGCATTTATTCCTTTTCTTTCCTTATTGCACTAAGACCTATAGTACAAATTTGAACAAAAATAGAGAGGTTATCCTTGCTTTCTTCCCAGTCTTAGAAGAAAAGAATTCAGTATTTCACTATAAAGTTTGATGTGTATGCTAATAAACTCACCACCTAGATTCAGTAATTAACCTTTTACTGTATTTGCTTAATCACAAACTATTTACCAATCCATCTATCGATGGATCAATCTATTTCCTTTTTTGAGTATAATCCAAAGTAAGTTGCAGATATTCATTTGCTTCACCCTAAACAACTAAGTGCACATAGCATTAACTATGGTTAATTGCTTATTTACATTCCTCCTTTTATCCCTTGAATCAAAATTTATATGTAATGAACTGTACAAACCTGAATTGTGTCATTTCATGATTTTTTTCACAAATGCATGCATGCACTTGTGTATGTGTAACCTAGCCCTATTGTGGAAGACAAAATGCACTAGATAATTGAGGAGATTATTTTATTCAGGCTATTGTAATAGGGGAAATATTCATGAATGAGGAGTATCTCAAACAAAAGGATGTGGGCCTGGCATTTTACAGAGATAGGTAAACAGGGGAATCATCCAGAAGTCTTATGGGAGTCATGAGGAAGGATAGTCTACATGAGAATATGAAAGGTATTAGTGGTAGTTGGTTGTTAGCTGTTTTCAGGTAAACAAAAGGTGATGGAATTTAACTGTCTTTGATTTTGGGGAATCACAGGGCTCAGGTAAAATTCGACATTGTCAGTTTCCACTTTTGTTTAAAAAGAATGTTTTTTTGTTTGTTTTGTGGCTGTACTAGATAGTAAGCATCCTTAATGGAGCAAAGAAGAGTTTAAGAAATAGCTACTCAAGGACACTTGTTGACATCGTTTCTGTATAATCAGCTAGACTTATCTTTTGAGAGTTGGTGGCAAAACTCAGTTGTTTTAGAGTCTTAGAGATCAGGTATTTTAAAAGAGAGATGTCTGGGGGCACCTGGGTGGCTCAGTAGGTTAAGCATCCAAGTTTGGCTCAGGTCATGATCTCATGGTTTGTGGGTTCAAGCCCCATGTCGAGCTCGAGCTCTGTGCTGACAACTCAGAGCCTGGAGCCTGTTTTGGAATCTGTGTGTGCCTCTCTCTCTGCTCCTCTCCCACTTGTGCTCTCTTTCTCAAAAATAAATAAACGTTAAAAAAAATTTTTTTTTCAACGTTTATTTATTTTTGGGACAGAGAGAGACAGAAGATGAACGGGGGAGGGGCAGAGAGAGAGGGAGACACAGAATCGGAAACAGGCTCCAGGCTCTGAGCCATCAGCCCAGAGCCTGACGCGGGGCTTGAACTCACGGACCGCGAGATCGTGACCTGGCTGAAGTCAGACGCTTAACCGACTGCGCCACCCAGGTGCCCCTAAAAAATTTTTTTAAAAAAAGTTGTACTAAGAAACAGAGTGGATCCTTGAAGGTAAGATGTGAGTAGAGGAAAATGTTTTGGTTATGAAGTAACATTCATTGAGTTTCTTGAAGCTCTCAAGTTGGGATATTGATGATTTTGGTGGCGTTAGCTACATTGCTATATGGGGGCATGTATGACCCAAGTATTTTGCTCAACTTTCTTTTCAAGGAGAATTTTGGCTCATGCATGATCTTCTGTGGTCTTGAGTTTTTTAGGCCTTATGCCAAATAGCCTGGCTTCCATTTGGCAGGACTTCTTTAGATCTTGAGTAACAGGGCCAACTGCAAGGCAGCCAAAGGATGTGACCGGTTAGAATTTAGGTCTTGGTGATGGCAAGTTAGGAAGGAGGGAGGAAAACCAGAGGTGGTTTGGAGGATTATAGCCAGGTATTGAAGAAAACTGAAAGAATTGAAAAATTGGTAAGGATTGTTAATTTGTACAAGGAACAAAATCCAATTTACACCTAAGTACCAAGAATGATTTTTTTTCTATTGTTGGAGATGTTAATTATGTTTCTACCAGACAAAACAGAATTTGCCTATCAGTTACCTAGAATTTAGAGTTGCAAAATAGCTCAAAGATATTGAACAGAGGCTAGTCTCTGGTAAACTCAGAAAAGTTTGCTGGAGATGATAAATAGTTTTCCATTGAATACAACAATTCTCTCTGTAGTCACCCTTCTTTTGATCAAAAATAATCTCAAGGAAAAATTATTTTTGATCACATTAAATTAGATCTGATTATTTACATAGGTGCAGCAAGGATGGTAATATACTATACAGACCTTAAATTTGCTTTGCAGGAAATCTTCATAAGGAATCTCAGATTGGATTCTTTTAAAATTGTATTTTAATTCCAGTATAGTTAACAAACTACATTAGGTACCAAACTAACAATATAGTGATTAAGCAATTCTGTATATCACCCAATAGCCATTATAACAAGTACACTCCTTAATCTCCATCACCTGTTACACCCATCCCCCCCTTACCTACCTCCCCTCTGGTTACATAAGTTCTCAAAAGTTAAGAGTCAGTTTCTTGGCTTGTCTCTCTCTTTTTTTCCTTTGCTTGTTTGTTTTATTTGTTAAATTCTACATATGAGTGAAATCATATGATATTTGTCTTTCTCTGACTGACTTATTTCACTTAGCACTATACTGTCTAGCTCTATCCATGTCACTGCAAATGGCAAGATTTCATTCTTTTTAATGGCTGAATAATATTTCATTGTGTGTGTGTGTGTGTGTGTGTGTGTGTGTGTGTGTGTGTGTGTGTATCACATCTTCTTTATCCATTCACCTATCGATGGATGTTTGGGCTGCTTTTATAATTTGGCTACTGTGAATAATAGTGCTATAAAACAGTATGGTACTAGCACAAAAATAGATACGTAGATCAATGGAACAGAATAGAAAACCCAGAAGTAAACCCACAATTATATGGTCAATTAATCTTTGACAAAGCAGGAAAGAATATCCAATGGGAAAAAGACAGTCTTTTCAGCAAATGGTGTTGGGAAAATTGGACAGGCTCATGCAAAAGAATGAAACTGGACCACTTTCTTACACCATACACAAAAATTATTTCAAAATTGATTAAAGACCTGAATGTCAGATTGGACTTTTAAAAGCCTCTTAAAAATAGCAGCCAAGCCAAGAACTTGCCACTTGACTTCACCTATCTTGCTATAAATTTGAGTGAATTCCTCTTTTCTCAAGGTCCTCGCAATATCCAAGCCTGCCAGAACGTGACCTTCCTTATTCCCCCTGTGAGGTTGAGGACCTTTTAAGTTTATTCTTATTTATAACATTGTTTATTCATTAGTTTGTGGAAGCACCATTGCTATGAGTCTTCTAGGGAATTCTATGGGAAAATGTGCCCTTAGTTTCACCCTTCATTTCCAATTTTAATTCCTCAAGAGTGAGCTAACCCTTCTGAAGGGGGACCCTCTTTTGTCCTGCCTTAAGAAAATAGGCCCACAGAAATCTCTAGTACTTACAGTGCCCAAGTCTGTTACCCAGACAACATCTGTACTCTTCCCCTATAACATTAATTTTAATAGAGATTTCCTGGGTTTGGATACTTATAATTTATGTGAAGAGGACCTGAGAAAGGATGGATATCAACAGTCTCTGCTGCCTATGTTGAATAAAAGCTGTTGAAACTACTAATAATTATACAGAGAGCAAAAATCCTTACCTTAATGAATAGTTGGCCTTTAGAATAACACTAAATCAAGATTGGTAATTTCTATTTGTTCATTCTCTGTAGACGTTAGCCAGAATTCTGTCCTTAGACAGAAAATATATTACTCCCCACATCAAAAAATAATCCTGTTATACTTCCAAAGCACTTAGCAACCTTTTATATGCCATTCAGGTGTAAATTAGTGAATGTTATTTTTTCTAATCACAGTAGCTATCATGATGTATTAACAGGAAAAGCTAATTGAATAGCAAAAATCTTTGCATGAAATAGCTCTTTCAGTCAGCCCTGCTTTACCATATCATGGCAGCATTGCATTAAATCCTCATAAAGTACAACTGATTATTTAAAATGTAATAATTGACTGTCCTTGGAAAAGAAGTGATATGCGTAGTTGTGGGGAGGGGAACCTCTGTTATAGGCTATTCTACCTGCTGTTTTTCTCACAGTCAGAGCATCTCTTTGGTATGGGAGGGAGGGAAGCTGAAATGTACTGACCCCTTTGTAGAGCTGGGGATAAGGACCTAAAGGCTTCAGAGAAACATAGCACATGCTGAGCAGCCCACAAAGCCCCCATTATTACTGTGTGGGCAACTCCGTTTGCATCTCATTGAAAATGTTGTCTTGCACATCAACATAAGCAATTAAAAAATAAAAGAGGAAAAACATCCGCCTGCTTGTTTAAGATGCTCAGCAAAAGAAGGGAAGCTTGAGATTTGAGAGAAAAGGGAAGGTTTGTAGTATCAAAATTCCATGCTCACCCCCCCTACTGAAACTCGCCCATAAAGCTACTTTTTGAAAAGCCTTTAAAACAAGGAGGGGGAAGTACTGAAAGCAGCTTTCATGTCTGCCAAAATGTAGGTTCATTAACCAGTATATAAAGAAATGAAATTTTGGTTCACTTGCTGTGATATTAATTTCAAAATAAATTGAATACAGTGTATTTAATTTTTCAGGATGTTCCTCTGGGGCATGAGCACTGTTTATGGGCTCAGTAAATATATAATACCAAATGTGGATTGATAGAAAAATAGAAACATAAAGCTAAGAAAAATTGAAAAGGAATTCAAGAATCAGGGAGACAGAGTAGGATATGTGAAAAGACATGGGATAAGAAGTTAGATAATGGGACTGTTAAGAAGATACAGGAGTTGTAAAGAATGCACGGGAATGAAGGGAAAGTAAAGAAGTGACCTTCATTTACTGTCTCATCTCTTCCATCTCTGCCTCCCCAGCTCTGCATAGCTGAGTTCCATAATGTTCCATCACCTCACCCTGGGTCATCCATGTCAGTCAGGAAGTTTGAAGATGTTCCAGTCTCCCAGCAGGTGGATTTGTCTATGAAGAGGGGAATCATTCATTAGCTGACTGTACCTAATTTCTAATAGAAGGGCAGGTTCTCCAAACTGACCTATGGATGCACTTCATCCACCAGCACTGAAGTTGCTGTTTAGATCAATGGTGGAGGCTAATGAGATTTGCAGACTGGAATGAATCAGACCTGAATATGCTAAGTACAGTTGATGAACTATAAGCCAAATAGGCAAAGGAAACATTAATTAACAACCAGCCTCAAAATCCAAGGTAGTGGTTGTCCAATGAGAAGAAACGATGCTAACAACTTGTGTGTGACAGAGATAGGATTTGGTTTAAAGGTTGCATGCCATTTTCTGTAAGAAGAGATGGAATGGCCTTGAAAAATGCACTTATAATATGTCACAAAATAGAAGATACACACACACACACACACACACACTGAGCAAGTGAGAAGAATGAAATTAGTGTTTTTTTCTTAATAGTCACTGTTAGTGCATATGATTTCTTTAAATTTTCACAACATTATGGTGTAGGTATTTTTATCCGCACTTTACAAGCAAGGGAATTTAAGCACATAGAGGTTTACGCCATTACCAAACGAGTGGGCAGCTGATTCATGGTTCAATTCAGCTCTAACACCAGACCCTATCCTTTCTCCATTATAATATCATATTGCCTGCCATGGAAGAGTTACATCTATCCTTGTTACTACAAATTGCATGATAATTGCTTAGTGCCCTGCTTTTTAAACACGAAGAATGCATGTGTGCATATGCATGTCTATATTCTCCCTAAAAGCAGGGCATAGGCTAATTTTATGATAACAATTATGGTTAGGAACATTGTCAAGTCTCCAGAAACCTCCTTGTCACGACTCACCCCATCACCAAGAATACTCAAGGAAATTTTATGGAAAGCAAAAGTGCTAACATGTTTTGAGAATCTATTATGTGACACTTTGCCAGTTGCTTTCCTGGCAACTTTCAAGGTGGATGAGGTATGGATTTTTGTCTTTACCTTTCCTATCCCATTTTTTCCTCAAATCAGCTCTAAGATTACAACCATGTCTTTTTCATTTTTGGTGGGCTGTATCAGTGCTGTTAGGCAGCAAACTACACTTTTATGTGATCTCTCTCCTAAGCCCTCTCTTTAAACTAGTTCTCTGGCCACTCTGCTCCCTCTTCCTTGGTTTCCTCAGCCCTCTTCAAATCCTTACTGTCCTATCTGTCTGTTTATTCACCATGATTCCCTGATGTTGAGCATAACAGGATCTGAAATTTCTAGTCTCCAGAGTGACTTTTAGTCCTGGTCTCTCAGATGCAAAAACTGCTAGAAAATCCTCCATAATGGTTTCCTTTCCTTCATTTTAGGAACAGCAGTGCCCCATATTCTACCCTATCTCTATCTTTTTTTGTCCTATATCCTTAAGCCCTCTCAACCCCAACATGGCAGGACCTAGAGTGTGGTTGTTTGCCACACACACTGAACAAAATTGATGGGAGGAAAAGTGTGTATATGTGTGTGTGTGTTTTTACTCAAGCATGTGCCCCATTCTCAGTCACTAAATTTAAATACCCGTGGGGACTGTGGCACCACACGGGTCAGCTATAGGACATTGTGGACTATAGACAAAGACTGGTTAATTGGTTGAATTGTTCTTTGACTTTCAGTTGGAGACTTTGGTGTTTACATATAGCTAACATCTATCTTCTCTCACTCAAGCTCTGCTACTATTCTTCCCATACTCTCATTTTCTTCGCCTACAAGTCCCTTACTTCAATGACTTTCACATTCTATTGGAAGTGGTCAGAGGTGCTCTTGGGGTCTACTTGACCCTAAGAAGAAAGCCATGCCTCATTAGTAGTGGGTGGGCTGAGGCTCTGGTTGTTGCTTATGTTTTCCACTACATTAGAAGTGTCCAGCTGGAGAAAATTTGGGGCTAGACCAGAAATCCAGCAAGCACACCAACTTAACACTTCCCATATGTGTGAGCCTGTCTCAATCCTGTACTTAATCATAATCAGCCCACCCACTCGCCCTAATACAGCTGGCACATACAGACCATTCATAGACAGCATCTGCTCCAGGCTGTTACCCCAGACAGGGTCCTGAATACATCTGCTGCTACTCATGCACTTGTCTCCCTAAGACAGGAAGTCCTGAGTCCATAGTCCTGGTTTCTGTTTGACCTCCTATTTTTAACTCACTTTCTTGGCTGAGTGGGCCTTGGCTTCCTTTTCTATTATCATCTCTACCCATCGCTCTAATTTTGGCTCTTCTATAGAACCTTGGCCCTAGGAATTGCACAAACCTACCTATTATTCTCCAGACCACTACAGCACATTCAAACTCAGGGGTGTTGGACAGTAATTCTCCTTTTTTCATGCAAAAAGAAGTGTCTATGAAGCAGGGTATTTGGCATTTTAGATGTAAAAAGGGGTTTGAGAATGTCTATGGAGTAGAAATTTAAACACTTGCTATTAACATCATATTATTTTTAAGATAATTTTTAAAAGTTATGGAGTATGGTAGAAAGAATACTGGGTAATATTGAGTCTATAGTTCTGGTCTTATGTCTGCTACTGAGTCTCAGTTTCTTAACAACTTGTAAAAGTTTATTATAGTGGGTGATTCCTTTGGTCCTTTCTAGGTGTATGAGTCAGCAATGCTATTAGTCAATCAGCAGACAAAAATGATAATACTTCATGATCTAGGTTCTTCTGTAAGTTCTGGATTCTCCTATAAATTTTATGACTTCTTTTTTCAGTCACCCTACAATTAGAGAAGAACAATTCCAAAATAATTAGAAAGACTATATCCTAGTGAATGTGTTCCAGATTATGAAAATTTCTTACTCTGAGGCACCGGCTGTCATGACATTCCATTGTTGGTTTTTGCATTATTTTTCATATCTTCCTTTTAACCCAATTTCTTGTATTTCCTAGCAGACATAGGACATGGTTTCTTAAAGTATAACAATGATTTCCTTTATCATTCCGTGCTTTAGAACTTTGCTTCAGGTACTTTTAAATGAGCAGTCTCGAAATCTTGGAATTAAACTGCCAGTTATTAGAGATGATATTTCATGCCTCACATGGGGCGCACCTCCTTTTCATATTGCATTTGTGATAGACAGTTCTTTGCATGAATAATAGAATGGCCCTGAATGAATTCACGTCAGCTCTGCCTCAGGGAGAAATGCAAGGTGAGCTCGATGACTCCTAGTGTGATCCTTTGCCTGTTGACATTACTTTTAAACTTTTCTTCTTTAGGCTGCAGCCATGTGTATTAAATAAATGATAAACACCATTTCTCTCACAAGGCCGGTTCACCATTTGAGCTACAAAGAATGCTTTGCAGGTAGTTGAGAGGTTAATATCACTGAATTATTTATTTATTCTGTATAAACATCCCTATTTTCTGCCTCCCTTTCTCTTTTTTTTTTTTCTTAACTTTTCTAGTGACTGATTCAGAGTAGAAAAAATATATAGTCTCCAGCAGGGACAGATTACAAAGATGGCCTCTGTCTTGGGTGGAAGAAAAAGTACGGGTAACAAATCTTGCTTCTTCTTGTATTGGAGAGGAGTTCACGTTTTTAAAAAACTATGCAAGAAAACATGTGGGAGGATATAGATGTTCAAAAAAGAAAAAAGGGAAGGAGAAGGTAACAGGACATCCTACTACAAGGGCAGACCCCAAAACTGTACAGAACTCTTGAAATCTGTGTTGTACGTTATTTCCATCCCCTCCCCCATAGAACTTTTTATATTATTATTCAGATGAAAAGTGGATAGACTTAACAAGGGCATTCTTGAAGGGTAAATAAGAGAAGAAGAATTACACAAAGCATCACTCATCCTGAGGAATGAAATTGCCAGGCAGCCACTCCTGCACACCTTATCACTCTTTCAGAAGTCCTTCAAGCATCTCCAAATTTGCAAATGGGAAAATCATTGCACAGGCTCCTGCCTTTCTTTCCTGTCTCATTTCTATCCTATCTTTACACTTCAAGTTATCCTTTTCCTATTAGTTATTTCTTTAAATTTTTTACTAAGACTTTGTAGCACATTGGATGACCATTTTCACAAAGAAGCAAAGTTTTTGTGATCATTTTTATGAGTGATCAAAGAGCAACCACATGGAGCTTATTCGTAACTACATTATTCCCGCATATCCGCTTCGTTCCTCACTCGGAATGCATGCCCCTAAAAGGACTCGTCCGAAGTTTGAAAGTCTAAATTGGACTAGCCTAGCCTTCATGGTTTCTGATCTCAGTTCCAGAATCTACCTGTCTGACCGGCAGAGAATATGAGAACATAGGTTCTGAGTGGGTGCTTCCAGTCTACAGACATTTTGGAGCCCTATCCCCTGAGGGAGATTTCCCAGTGCACAGAAGTTCCAAAGGGCTGTATAAACCACCATGAATTTGTCTAAAAAGCAGTTGTCAATTTTTTTTTTGCTTGGAGGAAAGGAAGTCTTAAAAATTGTTTAAAAGCCTGATGCTAACTCTTTGGATGCCAGAGTTCTAGCTCATGTAAGCAGCTAGGTCTTTTAACTCCAGCTGAATAGACCTGTTTCTTCACCTGCCCCTGCTGCCTCCATTGCTCTGGCTAGTTGGGTCTGAGAGCAGAGTGGAAACAAGGCAAAGAGAAGTCAAGGTGATTCCCTTCATTGTTCTACCCCAGGGTCAGCTCTGCCTCCAGTACTTAAACCTAAATTGCTTGACAAACTAATTTTTCTTTCTTGGTTGCTAGTTTCTCAGTGACACCACCATTCTCTGAGATTATCCAGTTTCAAAACATTGGAGGATTCCTTGACAGTTTCTACTGATTTATCATTCACTCTATTCTATTAATTAAAAAAAGGTCTCAGGGCACCTGGGTGCCCCAGTCAGTTAAGCCTTTGACTTTGCCTCAGGTCATGATCTCAAGGGTCACGAGTTCCAGCCCCTTGTTGGGCTCAGTACTGACAGCTCAGAGCCTGGAGGCTGCTTCAGATTCTGACTCCCTCTCTCTCTGCCCCTCCCCCACTCATGCTCTGTCTCTCTCCTTCAAAAAGAAATAAACATTAAAAAAAGGTCTCCTATCTATCCAGTCCTCTTAATTACTACTGCTAAAGTTCCCTTCTTGTCTTGGCTTTATGCTTGAGATACAGCCACACACTAGCTAACACACTTCTGATTTTTCTCTCACATTCTAATGGCATGTGGTACAAGGGAAAGTGAATGAATGGAAGGTCTAACCTGGCCAAATCACTGTAGTGGTTGTTTTGCATGTTCTATCTTGCTTAATCCTTACAATATCTCTTTGAGGTAGGTTTTGATGACTTGATTTTACCAATGTTGAAATGAAGACCTAGAAAATTGGAGAAAATGAGTTCCGTGTCAGGTGGAAAGTGGTAGAGTTAGGAATGAAACCAATGTCAGGTTCACCCCAGAGTCGTTAGAATTTCTGTAATAGCCTGCTGTCTCTCAATACATACATAACTGAATGGATAAGGAGTGAGTGGGTGAATGTATGAATTCATGCATGAATACAGGAATGAGAGGAATAGTGGGCAAAAGACTTGTAATATAATTTTACGCCTTTTTGAAAATAGGGACTATGGCCTGTTAAGTGCTATTATATCATAAGTAGCTGCTGTCACCACTGCTGTGTGTCTTCAAGCCTGTGACAGTTCTTCCACCTGTACACTCCACAGTCCACATTCTTACTTAGGACAGCAAAGCACAACTTAATCAGCTAGTATTGAAAGAATTCTGATTGGGAGCATACTAATGCTTCCTTCAATTAGTTTCCTCCAGAGTTAATCCCATTTACTTTTCCTGTTTGGGCAACCAGCTGTTTGAGGTTGCTGGGCAACCAAGAGTTGAAGGGAGGGAGGTTGGAGAGAGATGGAGACCCAGAAGCTTCAACCAAGGTGAATATTAAATGAGAATCAAATGTCAGAGAGGATTTTAGGGCACAAACAGATCATTCCAAAGTGAACATTAAAAAAGTGAGTTAAATCCAGTTTAGAACATTTGTTTTTCAGTATTTATATTCTTAGCATAATCTAATTTTTTTTCCGAAACAGTGTGGCAACAAAGAGCCAAGGGGATTAAATGTTGAGTGAAAGGAAAAAAGCGTGGCTTCAGGGAAAGCCAGAGCGGTTGTGAAATGGCAGCTCTCCTTTGGGATGATTATGTTGTTTCTGTAGAAGTAGATGAAACACCTGGGTGTGTTCAACCCTACAGAAACTTCAGAAGCACAAAGCACGGGGCTGGATCCTACAGGAGATACTAGTAGTATAGAGATACAAGTAAATAAATAAATGGATAAATAGATAAACACATAAATAAATAAATAAATAAATAAATAAATAAATAAATAAATAAAACAAACCTTGGAGGGGCAGGTGATCAAAGCATTACGTACAGGTACCAAAGATAAGAGGAGAAATGGAATGTGGGCATTCATGCCCTAGCTGCATACACTCTAGATACCCATCCCTCTCTATAGTCAATCCCGGGAGTATTGATGGTGGCAGGCTGATCCTTAGAAGGTGGGCCACTATAGCTTCCTCCTGGGAGGAATGAAATAATTGCCTGGAAAAGACAGACTTCTTTCAGATACATTAGCTGAGTGTAAAAGAGAAAGACAGTACAATAACCCAGAAGTAAAGAAAAATCTCTCTGTGATCTTGGGTAAGAAATGTCTTTCTCTTTAGAGCCTCTGCAATATGTCTGCAACATGCTACCTATTTGACAGGGTTATTTTTCATCTAAGAAATACAAGAGTACATTCATGTCTCAAGTTAAGGCCTATACATAACAGAAATTGCAGGAATGGCTGCAAAAATTTCAACTAAAGCTAAAATTTCAAAGCTCACTGGGGGTCATTATGTCACATTTAGCATGTCAAACACTAATCCTGATTTGAAAACAATGCAGTATTCTTTTTCCTGTAAACAAAATGGAACGTTTCACTTAACTTCCATGGTAATTTAACTGAAATTAAAGAGAGATAGAGAAATTGGGAGATTGAGAATTGTTCCATTCTATATAAATAGAAGAATAACATGCTTGAAATGTAAACAATTATGTTATTTTTTAAGTTCACTTATTTATTTTCAGAGAGAGAGAGGGTAAGAGTGAGTATGAGTGGGGCAGAGACAGAGAGAGAGGGAGAGAGAGAATCCCAAGCAGACTCTGCACTCTCAGCCCGGGATGTGGGGCTCAAACTCACAAGCCAACCAGAAGATCGTGACCTGAGCCAAAATCAAGAGTCAGACACTTAACTGACTGAGCCACCCAGGTGCCCCAACTATATATCTTTTCAGTAATAAAAATTAAAACATTTTAAAACCTAAAATTAAATTATATATGTACAAATTATATATATGTGTGTGTGTGTGTGTGTGTGTGTGTGTGTGTGTCACTGGAAGTGATTTATATTTAGTAAATATAAATCTATTGTATATCATATGTATTTAAATATGTATTTGTATGCTTATATTTACATATAAATACATATTCAAATTTAAGTCAAATACCCTTTTTACTATGCTGCTGTCAATTCACTTATTTGAACAAGTGACTGAGACAATATAAATGACCATAGCTTCATGAATTAACAGTTTCCATTAATCTTCTTTTCTCCAGTACATGCAGCCAATATGTGGGAGCAGTAAAACAAAACATACACATTCACATATGTACACAGAGTAAGTAAAACATCTGTTCTGTTTGTTTCACATCTTTACTCAGAGCATTGGGAGAAAGAACCACAGCATTATATTCTTTGTTTTAAAAGCTAGGTCTAACCACCCAATCGTTCAGCATAAAATCATTTCTTTGATGCCACATTAAAGAGGTGCATCCTAAAACTTTAGATCAAAATACAGGTCATTGAATCATCCAGTGCTGGAGCATTGATTCATTATCTCCATATGTGTTTGTAAACATTATGCAGTGTTTAGATGTCTTGATATTATGAGTGATTTTTAACATATGGTTTAGGACTTCCAAGCACAAAATTGGTCAATTGCCTTTGGTTAGTTGCAAGCTTCAGCAGTTGTCCCATGTACTTACACTAAGTTTGGAGGAGAAATTTGGAAGGAAATGATTCCTGGAACTAAGACACCTACTGTGCCCAATGCTTGTTCCATTTTCACAAGACAGAATAAAACCACCAGAGGAATTGATTATAGAGAAGGGTGGGCACTCTGAGTGGTGATCTGCAGCATTTTCTGAAGCCAGAGGTCCTTGAATTTACTTAATGATAATTTTGTCTTGATTCAAAAGAAACAGAAGTGCAGTGTGGTTCCCAGTGACTAGGATTGGTCTTCCATTGGTCTTTTTTGGTACTCAGATCCAAACTTTGTGGACTAGGATGGCTATAGAAGTAAAATCACCATTCTTTGGCCATTGGAACCATGGTTACGTTGAGACCCAGGAGGCCAGAGGAGCTTCATAGTCTTTTTATATCTTATAGAAGTATCTTTTAGTAGATATATTACTGTTTGCAATTATTTACTCTCCAGTTTCCTGTAAGAGGATTATACATTCCTACCTTTATTGACTTTGAAGTTTGACAAATTATTTGCTTTAGCCAATGGAATGTGAGTGGTTGTGATCCACACCACTTCTGTGCAGAAGCTTTTAGAGGCATCGTTTCTGCCACCACATTTACTTTTTCCCTCTGCCTGTTTCAGATTTGGGCTGCTTATTCAGTTCTTGAATGAGAAGACAGGTAGAGCTATAGCCAAACTGTGTCCAGCTGTAACATGAATGAGCAGTAAATGTGTATTTTGTATGGGGATTATTTGTTAGCAAGGCAAAGCTGACTAATACAGTTGCCTACCTTAGAGTAGTCTCCCTTTAATTCTTTCCTGAAATAGCTAGAAAGCACATACACCTCTGATATTATCTATATTAAGGTATTATTTGCTTATCCCCTTCATCCCCTTGTGTCAGCCACTCTCAAATATTTCTTGTGATCCCAGAGAATTCTGGTCACAATAAAGTAAATAAATTAGTGAACTGAATAAATGATTTAACTCATTAAACGTTTTATTTAAGTCAAGCTCTATAAGATATGAAACAGACAAGATAAAGTGACTGTCCTCATGGAGAGGAGGGCCAGTGAAAATACTAATGCAGTGTGATCATTCTTAAGGTAGAGACACATCCAGGATATTGTGACATTCCACCCATTCACTCAACAATGTACTCCTATACCTTACTAATCCTTCTTTATTTTCTCTCTACAGTTTTAAGCACCACAAATAAAAATACAGATTTATGCCAAAGGTGACCTAGAGACTGGTTCAGCTTTTGACTACCCTCTTCCTTAACCCCCCTTTCCCTCACATACCACATCATGTATTGCAGCCAGAAAAGAAGCCTGGGCTGAGGCCCAAGGTCTTACATTTGTTATCTGAAGCCTCATTGTCTTCTCCTTCCTCCTCACTCACATGATTCCAAAACCCATCCCCGAGGATGGAGGCTAAGAATTCTAGCAAAAGACTCTCACTCGCAGATGACATCTAACATAGGATGGAATACCTATTTGGGGATGTTATTAAGCCTGTATTGTTGTCTACCTTTCCCTCTTCTCTCCTAACCAACTGCCTTTATTTGAAGCATTTGTTCTAGTTTTCTTCTCATGTGAGTTTTAGGGAATAGGGATCCCTCTTTTTAAACTGGTATCACCTTTACTTTTAAAGACTTAACTCTGCCTTTTGACTATTCTATTGTCCCACTAATATCTATAGCTTTTTAAATCCTTTTCTTTCTATACCTCCCACCACTCACACATTTGACATTATTTTAGAAGTTTATTTTTACCGTTAACATTTATTAACATCCTAACATGGTGATAGGTTTCTTGCTGTGTTTGATTATGTCTATCGAAGATAGATCTGTGTTTAGCTATACTCTCTCTGTCTCTTTCTATCCCAAGTGAAAACAAAGTACGCAATGCTAAGCAAACTTTTGTCCTCTATTCTCCTGTGAAATCAAGTTATTATGCTTCACCTGTTGATACCTTTGCTAAAGAAATCTTGTACGTATGCCATACATCATTCAGAATTTCTACTCTTTGTTTCTGAAGAAATCTCTTCTATAGTGTAGGAAGAACACATTCAAATGGATAAATAATTCATGTTATTTTTAGTAAAATAAATGAATGTGTGATTTGAAGATGCAGTGTTTCACTCCTGGAAACATTGATTGAACTTTGAACATTGATTGAAAGGCCACTGTGTTCAGGGAAGTGTGACAGAAAATAAAGGATTATATAAAAGATGTGGTACCTTCCTTTTGAAAGGTTTACAGTGGGATGTAGTAAAAAAACACCTGTAAAAGTGAATAGCAGTGTATTTGGTTGATACCTACTGGCTATATAAAATTGCTTTTGGACATGTTTCGTGATTCCTCATAAAGCAAAGGCTTAATAAGTTTACTTGGCAGCTGATGGGCAAAGTTAAAAAAAAATCAAATGAGCTTTTTGTTTTCCTTTAAGCAGTTCCTGGCAATGTTTTCTTTTTTATTTTAAGCAGATGAGTTTTTAAAACAATGACTGCATTTAGGACCTTTATGAAAGCTTGTAAAGCATGGATTTGATGAGCTGGGGCCTGAGATCTGAACTGGGAGCTAGCTTGCTGCAGGCACTGCAGGGCCTAGAAGGTCTGGCATTTCCATGCATACAGACAGACAAACAAACACGATGAGGGCAAACATCAGCCTTGTACTATTTGAGTAGGAACCGTAACATATTTTGTTGCTCCATGAAGACTGGCAGCTTAAGCCAGGGTCTAGGTCCTGTCTACAGGGTGAGCAATGAAGGGTGACTGGACTTAGATGGAAAAAATATCTATCATTAGTTTTGATAGCTTTTTCATTAAAACCCCATTTCCTGAGTGGATGGATATACCAATTTAAATATTTGCTATTCATTTCATGTTGCTCAGCAGTCTTTGTTTCCTTCATATCGGGACCCGTTCGCTTGGCCATGCGGTCTGTCTCCCAAGAGTGCTCTTGATGAGATATTTTTTCTTTATCGGGAAATTGATTTTCTTGCATCTCTTTCTGAGATTACTGAATCCAATCTTGGAATAGAATAACTCAATTCTTGGAAAAATGTCTAATTTGGGAGCCTGGTGGTTGATTTTTTTTTCCTCCGGTCACAGCATCAAGGCTCAATGTGAGCATGCCAGTAAGAGAGGCAGAGTAGATGCTGCTTGCCTGCCTGGTCCTTCCCCTTCATGAACTCACCAGCTTCCTCCAGCAGTGCTCTTCCTCACACTGGGCTCTGAGCACCCTCTTTCTTCCCTAGGAAGCACCCTGCTCTGATGTAGCTTTTAACTCTCTTTCTTGTTCTAAATTTTAACTACACTGTCTCAGTCTTACCCTGGGCTATCTGCCCTTACAGCTGTGTGTTTTGCCTTTTCGATTAGAATGGCCTAAACTCACCACTTTTCCTTGGTGATGAGAGTTGGATTGCTGGTCTAAGCTTCGGATTAATAAAAGCTGGACTCCTAGGTCCAAGACAGGCACAACGGTTGCACTCTGTGTCTTTCTAAAAGAGATGCACATAATTTTATTATGGGTAAGGGCCTTTGCCATGATACCTTTGAGAGGGGGGGATATGTATATTTATATCTCATCTTGATGTTTTATTAATGACCAATAGTTGTTTAGTCTACAGTGGCAATAGGGAGTTGGAAATCAGTCTGTGTGTCTGGATCTAGTTTGCTTAAGTCCTAAAATCAGAACTGGTTTAATGCAGCACAATGGGTATGGTTATTATAAACAATTATGGCAAGAATGCCCAGTTTTCTGTAATTAAAATGCCCAATGTATTCAATTCATTGGATTTTGTCCTGTGACCATTGTGCTGTTTCTCTCTGTGTGTAAAGAAGCGTATGCAATTAAGTCTTGCATAACATGCACTTTGTCAGTCCAAAAAAATTTTTTTTTCAAGTTGCTCGTGGTGTTGCTGGTATTTATTCTGCAGCATCAGCAATGCTTGAGGGCCAAATGCAGAGTGAAGACTGCAGTTGAAGCAACATTTTTGTTGTTGTTCACATTCCAACATTCTTAAGAACTGCCTGAAAAGAAATGTTGGAACTGTGTTCTGAAAGTACTTTTGAGAGCCCTGTACTATGGAGAAGTTAAGAACCTTATAGTTCTGAGGGGGGGAGGGAAAGACTGTAGGAATCCTTCTCCCTCACCCTGCTTTGTGACAATGCTAGTTGTTTTAAATCTCTATCTCAAAACTAAAAAATAAAATTAAAAATGTTGAAGAATGAGTTTCGGTGCTGTTTCTCACTTTCTGGCTTCTTCTTATGGTAGGAAGCAGACATCTTTTGTTGTAAATAATGAGATGATTCTGCCTTGCGCAAAATAAAATAAAATAAAATAAAATAAAATAAAATAAAATAAAATAAAATAAAATAAAAACGAAACTCAATGCACTCTATTGGAAAAATGCTTCTGGGTCTCTCCTGTAGGGCTTTGCCTCTGTAGTTACCAGAAACCTTCATTTCCTTCCTGTTTGTAGCTGAAAGGCCAGGGGTAAGGTGGAATGTATATATTGCTTAAATTTTTGTTCTCTTCTTCTTAGCTATTGCCAACAATTGACAAAGACAGAGGTGGGAAGCAGCCATCTCAATATTTGAGAATGCTCATGTCTCTTATCCTGTGCCCAGAGTGGAACAAAATTTGAAACATTTAATTCTCTTGTGCAATATTTCCTTTGTCTTTGCTGCCTCCGATTTGAAAGAAATCGTTAAGACACCTCTCAGCCTTAGCCTGGCCCTAGGCTGTTAATAGAGTAGCAGGAGCCAAGGGTAGCAGAAAGACAGCAGGGCTAGAAAGAGGGAACATAAGGCTTGGAGTCACAGTCACTCACACACTGGTTGAAAGGCCCGTATTCTCTATAGCAGTTTTGCCCACTTTACATAAATGTAATTATATGTCTTTTATGGAGGTTTGAAAAAATGCTTTGTTACATTTTTACATGTGTGAGAGTGTCAAGTGAGATCATGAATGAGAAATTATTTTTGAAAATTATAGATTAGATAAATGTAAATTATTGACCTTCTTTTCCCATCTTCAGTGGGAGCCAGGATCCCACAGTTTGAAGAATGGAGATATTCTCCTTCTCCCACTCTGCTTCCCTCCATCCCTAAATAGACACATGGCTTGGCATAGTTTGGTCCTTTTCAAAGCCTAATATCACTATTAACTTATAGACCTAAACTCTGGGAAGAATTATTGATAGATCTTTGGGAGAGTAAGCAAGACTTGTCCATGGAAATAAACACTGTTGGAAGAATGAGGAAAGCTCCCATGGCAGAGAGATGGAGATCTTTAAACAGTGATTTAGAAATTATATTCAAAAACAGGTATGGGATGCTTCTAATGGGCCATACAATTATCCTGTGAAAAGTAAATGTTAGAACTCAGCTCAGTGTTAAAAATGGGGCACAAATCTAGACACAGTTACATTAACAATTTGGTTTGATTTATACTTGGTCCCAACATTGCAAGTCATTTAGTGGGGGCCATACCAAATTGCAGAAAATACTGTTTTTTCCTGAGTTTGGCTAAGGGTTTTTTTCTCAGCCTTTCAGATACCTGTCACAAATCTGTTCTCTTTCTAGCTCCACCCTTGGAAGATTCTCCCATTATATATATAGGGGCCCAATATTCCTCCATGACTAGTCTGTTGCCCTTCTGCTGGTCCTTCCAGTTGGAATTTGGTTGTGTTTTCTCTCAGGTGGGTACGCTCAACTACTCTTGACCCCAAACGGTGAAGGTGTCAGTTTCCTGATTTAAGTATGTACTTATGCTAACATTAGAGGTGGACGTCCATGTATTAAGTTTCTAGTTTTATTAAGGACTTGCATCTCAAGTCCAACCCCCTTTCTGTGGCTCCCCAGCTCACCTTGATTTTTTTTCTAGTTGTTTTTGTACAGGAAGACTTACTGTCTAGTGTAGGAGGTCACACAACTACAGACCTGAACAATATATTGATGTTTTTTGAAGAGATGGATGGGTAAGTGTATTTGTGTATATATAACAGTTAGGCTGAGTTCTCCAAGGTATGGCTGCCTTTAGAAATAGCAGTTGCTACCATATCGCCTCCTTTTCAATAGATACTTGCTTTATACCACTAGGACAACCAGACACAACTTTAGTACGCTTCAAATTAATCACTTAAGAAAACCCATGGCTGTGTATGCAGGTGAGCCTGTCCAGATAATCAGCTGACATTTATACATTCATAGAAATTTGTGTAGGTGAAACAGAAAATAAAGCAAGAGGGAATGTTAACTAAAAGACAGTTTATGTGCCTGAGCATGTTTTATAGCAATGTAAAAGTGAAGATATATACTAGATATAGAGTCCAACAGAGGATTCCTTTAGAAAGGCAAAATATAATATGGTGAGTGTTTCAAGATATGAGACTTGTAATGGAAAAATATTCTTTCCTTTAATGGATGAGCAAACTCTGCCATAAATATTCACACAATTGGTCACCAAGTATAATTTAAGACCATGTTTAAGGAACATTTTCCATATGAATGTGCTTTAACACCTGCATCCCTTTAAAGCTCAATGTTTCAGTAAAGGAAACTGGTAGGCACGTGGCTGGGTGGAAAGGGAGAGAAGCAAATGGAGTTCTGAAAATCATCTTTACATTTTTGTCTGTAAAAAGGAAATTGAGTGACTGCAATTATAACACAATCGTCTCTTCCCCCAAAACAGTTCTCAACCCATTTTGAGAATTTCTTCCCACTTTTCAAAGTCAGTCATCAGAAAGGAGGTATTTTCCCTTGTTCAAGGGCACACAAACCTCAGCCAGAATCCCCCTTGCA
Source organism: Lynx rufus (assembly GCF_022079265.1). Classification (NCBI taxonomy): domain Eukaryota; kingdom Metazoa; phylum Chordata; class Mammalia; order Carnivora; family Felidae; genus Lynx; species Lynx rufus. The sequence goes on along the minus strand of NW_025814827.1, from coordinate 27,971,293 downwards.
AGCCTGTTTGGAGATTAGGTTATCATTCGTGACACACAGTGTAATGCAGAAATCAGGTTCTTTTAAAAGGAATAAATAACATTTAAAAATATATGTTTGTATTGGAAATATTTAGGCCCTAAAGGTATAAGACATTTTTATGATATCTCAATTGCTTTATAAAGCTGACATTTTACCTACATATATTTATTAGTTTTCAGTTCTGTTTCTTGTACAAGATTCCAGAAACTCTTTTTTAAACAGCTGTTTCCAGGTGATGTAGCTCTAATCAATGATTCTATGGCCTCTTTAGAGAACCCAATGTTTTTTACCTCGTCTTCTATTCTGTGTGATCTTATAGCTATGCCCCCGCAATGTTTATAAAGAGATTGTGAGCATAATTATGAAAAATCCTATTGTTTTGTATAAAATGGGTAAGTCTTGATGGAAACATTCATTTATTAAATGCTTAATCTATATATACTCTGTTGCTAGCATTGGCCAGGGTGCTGTGGATATAGCAGTGGTTTAGATGTTCCTTCTCACAAAGAACCACCATTTTACTGAGCAAGTAAACGAATATACAAAATGAGTGCCCACTGTGATAAAAACTCTAAAGGTAGTAAAAACACAAATGAGTTAGAGAGTTACCAGTGGTATTAGCTAAGGATTCCTTTATACTGGATGATCAGGGAAGCCCATCTGAGAAGGTGACATTGGAGATGAGTACAACTAGCCAGGATGGGACAATAGAGAAAATATTCACACAAGGAGAGATAAATGCTTACAAATGAGGTAGGAAAGAGGTTGGTGTATTGGAATGACAGAAAATAGGCCAGTGGAGGCATAGAATGAGAGATCTAGGAGTCCTAGATGAGTTGAAGATGTAAAGAAGGGCCAGAGCATGCTGGTCCCCTACAGCCTGTAGGTTGTGACTTTGGATTTTATTCTAAAGTGTAATGGTTTCATGTAGGTGAAGCAACATGATCTCATTTATGCTTTAATAGGATTGCTTTCAAAGGGGGCAGTTAATGATTAAGGCAGTATCAGTAAGCAATGGGAATAGGTGATAAGGGCTCATAGGAGACTAGTTCAGGACACACAGGGATAAGGAGGAGCAAAGCTTGTACTGGGAAGAAGACTGTGCATTGACTACCTTCACATGGCTTCATGGAGCACTTTGGTGAGGTTGTTGGTGATCAGCTTGGACATTTCAGAGCTTAGCCTAATATAGACAAAATGTTTCTTTTGCTCAATGGGTACACATACCTTTATTCCAAACATTAATAAAGAGGGAGTAAATAAAAAGTACCAAAGTCATTTAAGATAGCTTGCAGCATGAGCTACCTATAGGAAACAACTATTTGCTATGGAATAAGGTGTAATGTAGAGTTCCAAGCAGTGTGACTTAATGACTTGATTATATCCACTAGATAGAACATTCACCCCAGCCTTTCATAGAAGTCGCTGTGTTCTTATTTGCCCAGTGGTAAAATGGCCCATTATGTTAGAGTAATATTCTATCTGCTCTCTCAGCTCTCTTTTTACATCTGTCCTCCAGCAGGCTGAAGGGCTGGTGAGAGTTTGGGTTATGGTCATGTTTCAGGCCTCAGTCTTATATCCCTTTTCCCTCTGCCAGGGTTCCCTTAGTTCTGCTCTCAATAACAAAACCCGGCTCTGTGCCCAGCTTTTCCATCACCTTGATATTACCCCATTGGTGGGGAGGATAACGATGATGATGATATTAACTTACATTAATAAAGTACTTACTGTGTTTCAGACATTGTGCTGCTTTACCTATTTCATTCATTCCCGAGGGCATCCCTGAAGCTGTCCTTAAATTTATAACATTAAAGCTTAGTATCAGAGGGACTGTGACTTGCCCATGGCCATGGTGGACCAGTGGAATAGATGAGGAAGAAAAAAGTTCATACAGGAAAACTGGTGTACAGGAAAGGTGCAGAGGAAAGGTTGGGGTGGGAGATGTTGAGGTGATTGCTTGGTGTGTGGGCACCAGGTGGACATGTGGGTTGATCTAGCCACAATGACACTTAGCACATAAATGAATCGTGTGATTCTTAGAGATTAAACTAACCAGACACACCATTGCTTTCAAGATAATCATTTTATTTCCTGGTGTGTGTCCACACAAAAAAACCAGTTTAGGATGAAATCCAGTCTGCTTGGAATGACTTCAATTATTTAGGAACCTCAAACCTACTTAATAAGCCAAGTCTCCTTCATAGCACATAACCTTTGAAGACTGTTTTTACCCAAATGAAAGCAGAAATGATGCCCATATAAATTTTCATTCACTGTAATTTTGGATTCCTTTGGGGTATTTACCTTTGGCAGGGAAACTAAAGCTGATCTGCATGGCCAGTAAATAACAGTTGTTTCAGTAGGAACTACAGGAAGGCTTTGAGTTAAATGAAGATGAAAATAAGTAAATTTTGCTTAATGGACATACTCCAAAATATGGGCTGGTAAGGAAATAATTAGTGAATTCTAGATAAATCAAAATATATATATTGTTATTCTGGATGACAACTGCCATCCTTGGAATCTATTAAATACCCTTGAGTAACTTACACCTTTTAAAAAAGCTGTTTCTCCCTTATAGCTATTGTCTATCAGAAGCCATCTTGTAAAATAATAAGATTCTATAGATACTTGATGAAAAATTGTGGGCACATATGTGCAAGCACTAAAAACAATCTAGAGTTAATGCGGAGAATTATTAAAGACATTTCCATTAGTTCTCTATTTAAGAAACCCTTAGCAATTGTATAGAGGAGCCAATATCCTCAGCTAATGACTGTGGGGTGTACACATTAACAGATTAGCATAAATTTATCCTTGATGTAGCTATTAGTGGGGTGTTAGGGAGCCTCAGAAGATTTGGAGATTCTGATTAATCTGGGCGAACATAGAGAATAATGGCATCACCGAATCTCTGGGATTGGATGTGTTCTGCCTGATCTGTGCCCTCGGTGGCTTGGTTGCAGTGTTTGCCTGTCCCTCATGGTGAGGACTTTTTCCAGCAAGTGTTTTTAATGTCTGCTTTTCTAGTCTTTAGGGCATCTTATTCTTGGCTGATTGCTCTTGGATTGTCTGTAGTGCCAAGTGAACCTGGGCCACTTGAAAAATCAAGAGAAAGAGAAATTGAGAGTTTTGCCTATTTTAGGCAAGTGTAAAAGAATGCTGTCAAGTTAAAAACATTTACTGAGTGCCTGTTATGTGTACTGAACAGTGTTGAGCCCTGGGAGTGTTAGCAGAGACCTGGTGATGAGCAGAAGGAAGAGAAAAAAAAACCTGACTCAAACATAGTTCGTGCCATTGGACCACACACTTGCTTATATCTTAGAACTTTCTTTCTCTAGTTACACAGTTAGGTGTTACTTTAATAGAACAGACAGCTTTGACACTTGAGATGAATTTTTTGAGCCTCTTATTCTGGTACCTGTAGATTTCACTTTATTAATCAGTGGTAGGTGCATGTTTGGAACGTGGATCTACTTTTCAGAGAGGATTGAGGAACATGTTTACTTACCTTCCCTCTGATCACTCATCAACTTTTCCTTCCGCCACCCATCTGCCTTCAGTACGTTCTCAAAGGCTAGTTAGGCCAACGTAGTTGTTGTATGTAATGTAGCCACCAAGCCCATCCATGGCACTGCGTCTTCAATGAAATATTATTCCTGATGATCCTTACCATTCCTCTAAACCACCAGCAGAGAGTTACTGCATTTTATCTCCTCCAGTCTTTTTATCTGCGAGAAAAGAATGTTTAATAGTAAACTCTGAAAATAACATGGTTAATCGCCTGCTCTCTCCATGCAGTGAGTTCATCTTAAGGTACAGAGGACAAGCAGCATAGACTCAAAGTATGAGTGAGGGAGGTGTCATGGAAAGAGAAGTGATTTGGGAGGCAGGTCAGCAGGATTCTAAGTTTTGTCTTTGGGCCAGCCACTCTCCTTTTCTAGGCCTCCCTTTCCTTATCCCTCATATTAGGTGGTTGGATTCAGTGATCTCTAAGGAACAGATTGAGCTTTCAGTGGTTCTATGATTCATGTCAGGAAAGGTGAGAGAGAGAAACCAGTGTAAACAGTGACAGCTAGACCTCCATCAACCCCAGTGCTAACATGTGTCTAGATATCAGTCTTCACCCAGTGGGTGCAGAGGCTTCAGGGTCCACGCCATCCAAACTGTGTAATATGTCATATACTAGCCATACTAGATATCTGGTGTTGAGGCATCTGGAGTTTAGCACCAACATAAGAGATGAACTCGACACTCATCAGAAATAGAGCAGAAGTGACAACAGGTAGCTGCTGTTCTTCCCTCTACCCAGGCTTTTTCTGAAGAGGTAGGTGGCCCTGAAGGTCACCAGGCAGGCAGGTGTCCAGCTGCCCTAGGGGCAGTCTGATCTTGAATGTGCTTCGCAACTGATCTGAGCTTACTGGCTGCCTTCACCAGGAGGCGGGAGCATGGTTTCTCGGCTGCGCCTTTCTCTGTACAGACAGCTGCTGCCACTCTCTGCCAGGTGACTGTTCCTCTCAGAAGCAGCTGTGAGAGGCAAGAAAAGAGAAGGGGCAGTGACCGCAGGGCAGTTCTCTTAAAAATAGCTTCAGGGTTCATGCCATAGCATACTGATTTGGTGTTTGGGTAGATTTAATTTGCATAGTGAGTTCAAGAGTCCCCCAGACTCTAAAGGAGATAAAAGCAGAAATATTTATTTAGGTCAAATGCAATATCTAGGACTAGTTTACATTGAAAAATAGTTTTAAACCTAAGTTTTTATTCAGAGACTAGATTAGAGGACCTAGGAAGCAAGCAAAAAGAAAAAAATGCTGTTGATGATGCTAAGGACAAAAACAGTAACAGCAAAGTAAGTGACCAGTGCAGGCCATTGCCACATCAGTCCACATGGCATACAGGTGATCCTGTCCTTCTCATAACAGCCCAACAGTTTGCTTTAAGGAAACTGAGCTTCATAGTGCTGCAGTTTACACATTATTAGAATATCCAAACAGGCAATGGTTACCTTAATTCCTTCATTCTTTCTTTTTATTTTAAGATCCTGTAATCATATGCTGCCCTTCTAGGGACTATCATCCCAGAAAATTGTTTCTGCTTATATGTAAGAGGACTTTCTGTCTATTGCCAGTTTTTCAGCGACCAATGCAAACTTCTCTTATAAAAATTTGGTCAGATCCAGAAAAGTGGGAAAAAAAGAAACAATAAAAAATATTTAAAAAAATGAGCAAAGCATACTATGGTAGGCAGAGTAATGGCCCCCAGATATATTCACATAGTAATCCTCAGAACCTATAAATATGTTGTCTTACACGGCAAAAGAAACTTTGCAGGTGTAATTAAGTTAGGACTTGGAGGATGTCCAGGATTACTGGATGGATTCAGTGTAATCACAAGGATGCTTAAAAGTAGAAGAGGGAGACAGAAGGATGTCCCAGAATCTGAGAAGGAGCAAGGTGAATGATGGGCTGTGAGGACTCAACTCAACTTCACTGGCTGTGAGGAGGGAGGAAAAGAAAAAAACAAGGAATTTGGACAGACTCTAGAATAGGGAAAAGGCATGGGGGATCCTCCCCAAAGTCTATAGAAAGTAATATGGCCCTGCCAACACCTTTATTTTTACCTGGAGAGTCCCATGTCAGGCTTCTGACCTACAGAACTGTAGGGTAAAATTTACTGTTCTAAGCCACTAAGTAAGTGGTAATTTGTTACAGCAGCTATAGAAAATGAATTCACTATAGAAAATAGGGTAAATTTACCAGAAGTATCTGTGGCAAGGACTCATGGCTCTCACCATGAGCTGGTCCTGTGCTTATGCTGGTTGTTTTGGGGCAGATTAAAAATTATGATTTAAACCATCTTGCTTCTCCAGATTCATATGAGAACTTGTCCTTTCTAGGAGAAAAAGGAAAGATAGGAACAAAAATATGCCTGACAAGATTCCCAGAGATATACAGACCCAGACTTTACCACAGCCTTGCTCTCTAGAAGTCTAAGACAACTTAGAAAGCTGTGGAATTACTGAATGCACACTTCTCAGCAATACAATCTGAGAGTACGCGTCGATTTGAATTTCCACGGTAGGTATTGATGCCTGTGTTGTGAAGCCACACCACGGATTTAGATGCTGACATTTTCAGGGTCTGTCATGATCTCCATGTCTCTTTGCACTTGCTGTTTCAGTTTCCTGGAATGCTCTTCCTAATGACTTCTAAATGACTTACTTTCTCACTTCTTCAAGTCTTTGCCCAATTGCCACTTTCTTAGTGAGACTGTCTCTAACCAATCTATTAAAAAATATTCTCTCATCCCTCTACCTTGGACTCCCCGCCCCTTTCTTTTTCTGTCTTTCTCCATGATCCTCATCACCATTGTATGCAGCATATATCTGACATTTATTTTCTTGACTTTTCCTCTCCTCTCATAAATTATATGCTTCATAAGAGTAGGATTTTTGTCTGTTTGTTTACTCATACATTTCCAGCATTGTCTAGCACTTGGTAGATACTCATTCAATATTTATTCAGTGAATAAGAATTGTTAGACTTGGGGGGAGTGTTGGTGAAGTATAAGCCTTCCCCTTTGAATTATGTCATTCATTATGCAAGTTCAAGCCCACTGTTGGTGATGAACTTGTTTTCTCAGTTCCAGGAAGACCAATCAATGAAGGGACTCTGAACTACTTACACCTGAGAGCTCAGGCTAGTTTTTGCCACCTCCCTTGATGTCAAAATAACTTTCCCACCTACCCCTATATGCACCATACCCCTGTATTACTCTCTGACTGATCAGATCACATGGAACACCATATAGGATGCAAGGTTGAGTGAGTGTGCAGGATATTACATTTAAATACACTGCCTGAGAGATTCAGACTAGTAGTAGTGTTTTAGCACAGGTTTTCCATCATTATGTGTAAATCACATTCTTTCTCCAGAAAAGGTTGTCATGTTATCTTAGTCATGTTATAAGTAGCACCTTTGGGGATTCTGTGTCTAAAAGCTTCTGTTAGAGTCCATAGGGTGGCCTAGTATTTATTCTCATCTCGATTTGGACCAAGCATGCCGTATCTAGACTTTTCTGCTCAATATAGAGGCATACATTCTTCTGAGGAAAGGGGCCAATAAACCAGAAATAAACCAACAAAAACATTGTCAACAATACATTGATTTTGAAAGAACCACTACTTGTCTATATTAGGTATTTTCTTCAAACAAGTCCAGAATGCTCCAAGATTTATCTTAAACTTTGGCTACACAGCTTACTACTTTTTTATTTTCTCATTATTTATAAATCTCAGATTTCTAGACATTCTATTGTTCTGACGATGGATGCATATTCTTATTTCCTCAGTTGCATTTGAGTTGAAAGTCCAAATCAGATTCTTATCTGAACTATCACCTCACACCTCATCGCCCTCAAGTAAATGTATTTTACTGTGGTGCTGATGACTAAGGCTGTTCTGGTGTTGTGAAATACAGGAGGAAATTTGCCTACAAGACCTGCCAAGTTTGCAATCACTCAAATATATTCAACAACAATATTCAGTTCTGCTGAATTATTAATGAAGCAAAGCTGAAAGACTCACCCTGACCGTCTCTATTCATACTTAGATGAGAATTTATGAGGCAAACAAGAATATATGCTGAGTGTTGTTACACTAGCACCTGTTTTTCATTTATGTCTATCATAAAGGCTAGAAAGAATCATCTGGGTTGCTTATTAAAAAATGTAAATTCATGGGGCTCTCCCCAGACCAATTGAATCGAATTCTCCATGAATAGGGCTTAAGAATCTACATTTTAAATAAATTTTATAGGTGGTTATTCTGTGTCTTAAAGTTTGATATGCTGGGGTAGAATACAGTGCATTCCTTCACCTATAAGCACTCTCATTGAGGTGGTGACTAGCAAGTAGGTGATTTGGTGTGGCATTGCCACGTGGCTTGCCATGGGTGTGGGCCATAGGATGATGGAGAATATCTGTAGGGAAATGTGGCACTGATGGCTTAGCTACACTTGCTTGGGCCATACCAAAGCTACATTGTGAAAGAAGCCAAGTCACTCCACTGGTCATTATCCCAGAAGTCACATCATCTGGTAGAAGAGAAATAAGAGCGCCCCCTTTTCCTTGGTTACCAGATTATGTTAACTAATGATAAAACTATTTTGTATTGTAAAATGCTGTAATTCAGCCCTGATTGTTTGTTCCATTTGCATTTTAGCAATTCACTATAGTGAATTAAGTAGAATTAGTTTAAGGTAGTATTTTTTTTCTTATGGAAAACATTTTTTTGAAGAATATTCCTCACTTGGCCGTTTTGTTGTCACCATCATAACAATCTTGCTTTGATGAAGCGGTGCATGCTTTGAACTTATCTGACCACACCGAAGTTCTGGGTAAGATCTCTCTTGGAGATTGAGTTGCCATCAAGGCAGCCAAGATAAGCTGCTTGCCCAAAAGGGGTCTTTACTGTTCCTTCCTGTCTGAGCCGTCACACATTTGTCTGTGTCCTTGATACTACCACTTGCTCTTGGCTTTCCTCTCTTCTCTGTCACAGTGCCATAATGAATAATAAATTGAACTGAGAATTCTGGTGGATAATGCTTAGATAGCATTTGTATACTTTCGGTAGACTCTAAAGCGCTATGCAAAAGAAAGGGTTTTATTGAAAATAGGTAGGTGGGGCTTCCAATGGGAAGAGAGCCAAGGTTTAGTAGTAATATCTTCCAGCTGGCTCTGGTATTAGAGGGTTCTCCTAGGAATTCTAGGAAATTTTTTATTTCCCCCTGCCCACTGCTTTAATTATGCAAGCCATGTATATTCATTGTAAAAAGAAATAGAGAATACAGTTAAAAAATAAATAAGCATGTATATACAAATAAAAATAGAGATCAATCATAATCCCACTAAGTAGGGGCAATCACTAACATTTTACTTTCTAACAACTTTTATGCCTACCCTTATATAATATCAATTGTAGAATATGTGTCACTTTTCAACTCAATATAGATAGGAATATTTGCAATTTCAAAAACAGGTGGGTATTTTTTTGAAAAGACAACTTATCTATGAACCTATTCCATTTTGCTGGTAGAAGTGTATTGTGGTATTTAAGAACACGAGCACTTGAGCCAGACTTCTTACAGTTGAATCCTGGTTCCATCTCTAAATAGAGATGCGATCCAAGTAGTAACTTAAATTCCATGTGCTTCCATTTCCTCAACTGTATAATGGGGATAATAATAGCATTTCTCTCATTTGGCTGTTGTGAGGATTCATGATATAATTAATTATATGTTAAGCACTTAAAAAGTGCCCTGCAAATAGGGGATAGTCATTAGATGTTAGCTGTTACTATTAATTACTTCTCTGTTACTACACATTTAGGCTAAGGGAGTTTGTTAACTGCAAATGTATGACATCATTTGGGCAAATCAAACCTCTTAGAATTAGTCTCTTATGTTGTCATTTTGGTAGCTGTTGTTAGGAACTAGACCATTCTAACCTAGGTTGGGAAACCTAGGGAAGGAAAAAAAAAAAAAGATTGGATACACATTTGATACACATCTGAGAGATGGGTGGTGATGAAATTGTAGGAATTCCAAGAAATTTTCTTTACATTCTTCCCTGCCAACCACTGCTTAATCCTAGGCCTATGGAAAAGTACTATGAATTTTCTCAGCTCGATGATAAGATTTTTCCCTGAGTTTTTCAGGAAATTCACAAATGTACAAAACTGAGAAAGATAAGTGGCCAAACTTCAATATGTAAAGCAGGAAAGACAGTGACTGTCAATATGAACAGAATGTTCATTCAAGCCAGCTGCTTGATATAAGCTGAATAGTTAGGTAAAGGAGGTACAGTAAGGAAAAGAAAGAAGTTCTAGTGGCTTTTGTTAGTATCTCCTCTTCTTGTCCAAAATATCTTTCATTTCCTTCCAAGTAAAGGAAAATGATTGACTGTTACTTGCAAAATGACAATTATCCTAATTAGGATTCATTATTTGAAACCATCTTCTCAAAGATGATTTACAGGAATCACATAAGAGGGTTCTACATGTGATGACAAACTGGTTTGATCGAAGGGTACTTTTTGTAGCAGTTTATTCAGGAATTTTATGATGAGAAGTTTTGATGAGTTTTTGCATGTTTGCTGCCTGCAAAAATATGTCAGAATTTCACCTGGCTATTTTTTTTGTTTTCAAAATGGTTGAGAGGTAAGCAACTTGACATTAAGCTTATATATTTCAAAGCATATTTTATAAAAAGTTAAGAAAACAAAGAAAAATCTAATATTTAAGTACTGACCTACCTAGTCTTTTCTCCCTGGTGTATGTTTTCTACATCACTGCAAAGACCCTTTGTTCAAATCCCAGCTCTGCCAGCTGGTTGGAGAAATTACCATTTTTCCCCCAGACTCAGTTTCCTATTGTGCTAATGAGAATGTGCCATCTTGGGGTTCAATGAGAGTAATATTAACTGTGTAATTTCTGGCATGTTGTAGACATTCAATAAATATTAAGGCTTTACCCTTCCTTATCTTTTGAGTCTTAAAACATTGTCTTCTACCTATCATTTCTAAAATAAACGAAGATTTGAGTAGGTCTGTATTCTTAATTAAGCAAGCCAAGAAAATTTCCTTGAAATCTTTAGGACCAACCTCCTAAGACACAACGGCTCACTGGCAGAACAGTTCCATAACCACAGTAACCTTTGGAAAAATGATTCAGATGCTTTTACATAACTGTTGGCAATGGCATCAGGGTATTGGGTTGGGCTCTTCAGGCATCTCTGTGAGCAGGCCATATGATCATTGACAGAAAATTGAGGTCAGATTTTTCCTTTTGTTCCTATAATTGTAGAAAGGGAGTCAATGGGGGGAAATGATAAAAGGGTAACTCTTCTCCATTAGATTAGAACTATTTTAGACAGGAATTATAATAAAAAAACTAAGTCAGTGTCGGCCCCAGTTATTTAAAATTTTATAACTAACCCATTTGAAAATTTTTATTTTCTTTTTTGTCATTTATTGGTTTGGCATCATATGGATATAGCCAATGTTAAAACACACATCTGCTAAATCTAACATCTTTCAAGCACAACCCCTTCAGCATTACTACAGGATTGACATTTACTTTCAGATATGCATTTATAAAATTATGAAGTATATCGTACCTGAGGTTAATACAGGATCATGCTTCTCCGAAGGACCCCTGATTGCTGTACACAAAATGGGACATGGTTCATCTTTACACTAATTTTCAGTTTCCTCACTTAAAAAATTCTGTATTTCTGGTATGTGTGTGGTACAAAGGATATTCTTATGAACACATCCTTTCAGATCTGTGGCTAGTAGAAGGCTACATGAAGTGCGCCTTTTTCATGTGACAAGTTGTCTGCTGGGTCCTGACAAAACCTCATACCTAACCCTGACTCAGAGACAGAAGGGCTGCAGACTCAGCTTACATTTAGAAACCATACCCCCTGTCATAACTGTGACCTGGAAAAGGAGCTAAAAGTTGCAGAGGCTGGTGAAGAGAAGGATGTTAGATTCCTGGTCCAGGTTGTGTTTCCACCAGTGTCTACATTTGGTGAAGTAGGCATATCTCTATTTTAAAATGTGATATGTTACTTATTTGAAATGAGCCAACTGCTCTTTTCACATTTGTTCCCATGGTTTACCCAACTGGTAGACTGCTTTGAAGGGGTTTGTAAAATCCTGAAGGAATTACCTGGGGGCAAAAATATTGCTTTCTAAATGCATACAGATACAGTTCATAATGTTTTTTAACCAAATATTGTATACTCTTTGAATAGTAATAGTTGTTATTATTGTTATGGTGAATCTACTATATATTAGACACTTTCATTTCCCTTACTCTTCATACCAGTCCTGTAAGGAGAGATAGTATTTTAGATATTTATATATTGTATATATTATCAATCAGAAACTGAGACCTAAGATCACACAGCTTCTTTGCAAATGTTACACTACATCACAGTGTATGAGAGACTGAGGTAGCATCAAAAGGAAAGAAATATCTGAGCATGATTTGCAGAAGTTGAAGACAGACATATAAATTCTAGTTCCTCCATTGTCCCTTTCTTTAAAAAATCATGGAACTATCCTTGCCTTGGATTTATGGCCATAGTTGAATACAGATTTTCTTGCTCTGGGATTGATTATATCACCAACTGCCTAATTCTTTGGCTGAAGCTCTGAATTTTGCCTCCCAAGTATGCACTGTATTTTTATAATACATACTTGAGAGGCAAAATTCCAAAGTGGGATAGCACCTTGATTTGGAATTGCAACCAAGGGCCATTCATTAAAGATATCATCGTCCTATTGCTGCCTGTTCAAGATTTCCTATCACCACAACATGAAAAGAATTGGCCCAAAGAGTTTGATTGTTGCTGTATCATCTACACATTTTTCCCTTTATGCAGTGACTTGATCGGTTGGTTTAGGTAGTGGAAGCATGTGCAAACATGTTATCTTCTATTCAAAGAGTTTATGTAGGTAAAGTAGGATCCATTTGTCCATGTACTCAATTTGACATCATTTGTGAAAGCTAACTTTTTTTTTTAAAGGATTCAGGAGAAGTTATTAATGTAATTGCTATCTCAGAGACACAGCATTCATTTTAATACCCTTATTCGTCAAGTGTTTTCACCTCTTGATTCTTGAATATAATCTGCTTTGGAGCCAACGGGGGATCATGGGAGGACATTGAATGTGATGCCTGCAGGAAGAATTGTGTGGATTTTTTTTTAGCATATATTTTGATGTATTCAGTTCCAAAGTCAGGTCGTTTTGCAGATCAGCTCAGTGATATTTACCCTGAAGTAAAAGATGTATTTCCATTTCTTTTACAAATTAAAAGTTATCTTTTGGATTTGAAATTTTGAGTCATTTTCCTTAAACTTTGGGTCTCATTAAAATTACAGAAACAGGAATGAAAAAAAAATCCATATATAGCTTTTTTTTCCCCCCACACAGCAGTTAACAGCAAAAGTCAAGAAGTACCCTAGGCTGTTCACATTTCTTCCTTGCCTATGGTAAATCTCTTTTGGTGGGTTTTATCCTGTGTCTACATGAGGCAAACTAAATGTCTGTAGCAGCTAAAAGCCGCGGGAGACAGTCCTGGCAGTGGATGTTAATTATGGAGCTATCGTCAGCGACTTTGCCGTTTCCTGAAGCTCTTGTGAGAAGACTTTGCAGCTTACCATCTTCAGCAGTTTTGATCCAATAAAACACCTCATAGGTATGTGCTAGGGCAGGAGAAGTGGTGTGGCCTGATGTCTCTGATGTCTCAGTTCCGAGTGTGATGTCCTGACCACTCCAAATGATGGGCTCAGGTTAAGATTGCAACTTCAGTTGATGGCATTCATTTTTGCCTAGGCACCTATTTTTTTTTAGGTTTTCCTTTTCCTCTTCCCATTGCCTTCACCTGCTCTAAAAATATATCATTTTACTGCTAGACAACAACCACGGCTCCCTCTGCCTTCTTGTCTTTAGTTTCTCTCCATTTCATCATGTGTACCAATGACTTAACTGTTCTTCCCAAAAGACTCTTCTCATCCTGATGGCACCTTTGCCAGCCGCTCTCTGCTTTACACTGCGGACATGCTTAGCCATATCCATTCATTATTCTCCATAATCGAATTCCCTTCTTTTTTATGTGTCCATCTTTATGCATGTCTATTCCATCCGGGCTGTTTTCTTCATCATGACCTGTCAAAATGATAATTGATCATGTCTTCAGTGCTTCTGATTTTTCTGTTTCTTTTCCCAGTCTCTCAACAGCTTCTACCTCCAAACATGTGCCCAGACTAGCCTTGTTTCCTTCATAACATCCTTAAATTCTACCACAATATTAAGGCTAGAGCCTTTAGACCAAAACTGTCTGACAGAAATATAATGCAAGAAATATAATGCAACATATGTAATTATGTATTTAATTTTAACTCCCTAATAACTATATTTAAAAAGGTAATATAAACAGGTGAAAACAATTTTAATAATATTTTATTTAATCCAGTATTTCAAAATATTACTAGCTAAAGTATAATTAATATGTAAGTTATTAATGAGATATTTTACTTTTTGAAATGAAATTGTTAGAATCGGGTGTGTTTTCACACAGCACATCTCGTTTAGACCAGCCACATTTTGGGGGCTCAGTTGCCACATGGGATTAGAGGCTTCAGTGTAGGGCAGCACAGACCATTTTAGATTGTGTATTGGTGTTCATTTGTTGGTTTTGTTTGTTTGTTTTTCTTTTCTTCTGCTTTTCTGTTGCCTCCATTTCTCTGACTGCTCACTGAGTGTATCTGCAGGAATCTTCTCAAGTTCTCATATCCACGGAGACTTCATGAGCTCCCTGTCTGTTTTCTTATCCCCACACCATCCACTTAGCAGCCTGGCCAGAAACCTTCTAGTCATTGTTGAAATCCTCTTTTCTTCCCCTAAGGGGTCTGCTGTTAATAGTACACAACAGTGTTCTGACTTGTCTTCTTTTCTCTGTTGTCCTATTCCACATTTTACCTTTGCAGCAGCTGAAAATTATATCCCTCAATTTCACCTAATATGCAGTGATTCTTCATTGTCTGTCTCATAAAGCCTTAGCTCCCCAGTGTGTCATAAAGGTCCTCCTTGCCCTGGCCCTAGTCTGCGTTTCCAGCTGTAACTTTTACCCCCTTCTCCCACGGTACCATAGGCTGCAGTTACCCACAAATTTAATGACTCCTTACACTTTACCTCTTTTTATGCTTTCTTGACTTAATACCTGCTCTTCTTTATGCTTAGGATGCTCTTTCTCCCAACCTGTGTTCTTTCTTTAAAAATTCCCTTTTATCCATTAAGTCTTAGTTCAAACATCATCTCTTCTCTAGAGTCTTCCTTCTTCCATCCAGAAAGAGTTTAATTGCCTCCTCTTTTTGTATTGCCTTTTTTCCCCCTAATCTTTCCCTTAGGCTTGTGAATTCCTTGAGAGTAGAGAAAGTGTGTGTTTGTTTTCATCTCCCTAATACCAATCAGGGTCTGTTACATAGAAAGCAGTGATTCAACATATGGATATTTGCTGTAATGCTGAATGGCATATTGACCTCACCACATGGTTTGATACTTACATATGCTATGATTAATTTAAAATATTAATTTTGTCCTGTATGCTGAATTATAAACTACTTGATAACGAGATTATATCTCTTATTACTCACACAGCATTAGCCAGGTAAAATTTAATTTGTATATTAATATACTATTATATATTAATATGTATGTATGTATGTATGTATGTATGTATCTATCTATCAAGTTTCGTTAACTTAGTCCAATCACTGGAAGCCCTTCTGATAAGGAGCACCTGGTACAGTCTTAGGGATTTAGTCCCATCTTTATGATCTCTGTCTCTTGGTAGGTCAAATAAGACATAACTAAGTATCATCTAAATTGCAGACCTTGGAGTTGCTCTAGAAGAGGGGGATGCAGAGAATAATGGCCATAGGGTTTTGCATAGATACTTTAGGGATAGATAATGGAATACATTTATTTCATCAGCCATCATGCAACAGCATTTATTGAGTGAAGGAATGTGGTCATTAACCACAGTCTCAGAGTCAAAAATAAGAGGTCTATACCTGTTTCATTTTTTCCCTCTACAAAGAACCTATTAAAATAAATTATGTGTTACTATCTTCATTCTTATTAGAAAACTATGTGTGTTCCTCATAAGAAATGACCACAGAGTATAATGGGCATAAATTTAAAGAAGTGTTAATTCTTTTTTTTTTAATTTTTTCATGTTTATTTATTTTTGAGAGAGAGAGACAGAGCGTGAGCAGGGGAGGGACAGAGAAAGAGGGAGACACAGAATCTGAAGCAGGCTCCAGGCTCTGAGCTGGCAGCACAGGGCCTGACATGGGGCTTGAACCCACAAACCATGAGATCATGACCTGAGCTGAAGTCAGACGCTCAACCAACTAAGCCACCCAGGTGCCCCAAGAAGTGTTAGTTCTTTATGAGAAAAATAACTTTTACTTTTTCAGTATGAGGAGATGAAACACATAGTTGTTTTATGTTCCTTATTCACCAGTCAACACAAATTTATGTGACTAGCACTTATTTAGGTACCCCCATTTATATTGTGATTGTTACAGAGGATGATGAGATAAACCCTCTCAACCCTATTAGATGGGGTTATTTTTTAAATGCTTAATAAAACAATCTCCCTCCTCCTCTAACGCTCTGCAGAGAGCAGAAAAGCCCTGTCCTGATTAGAGGGCACCATTAAAACTGTGGGAGACACCATCATATCAGTTTAACACTATGGATTGTAAAAAGCCTCTTTTAGCTGTGTTGTTAAGACTCAGGCAAGGTATATCTATGTTGACATAAAATAGAAAACTATGTGAAGACTTCAAAGTTTCTTTGACATCTATGGAACAAGAATCAAATTCAGAAGGAAGGCATGGCAATTTCCCCCTGTTTAAAAAACTTTTCATTTCCAAGTAATTTATTACGTAACTGAGAAGTTGCAAAAATCATACACAGAGTTCACTAATTATACCCTTACCCAGCTTCCCCTAAAACTGGGAAATTAACACCGGTAAAATACTATTAGCCAAACTTCAGATCTTATTGGAATTCACTAGCTTTTTAAAAATGGTCATTAATGTTATTTTTCTTGTCTAGGATCTAATCCAGAATCTCACATTGCATTTAGTTGTTGCATCTCCTTAATTTATTCTAATATGTGACAGTTTCTTATTCTTTTCTTGTCTTTCATGACCTTGACACTTTTAATGAGGTCTGGCCAGTTATTTTGTACAGTGTGTCTTATCTTAGATTTATCAGATGTTTCTTCATGAATCAATTGAGCTTATGCACTTTTGAGAAGAATACTACAGACATAATGTTGCACCCTTTTTAGTGCATTATCCCGTGAGTACATTATGTCTGTATGTATTATTACTGGTGATTTTAACCCTTATCATTTGGGTAAGATAGTATCTGCTAGATTTCTCCACTGTAGAATGACTAATTTTCTCTTTCTTGTTGATAAATATCTTGAAGGAGATACTTTGAATGAATGCTAACATCCTGTTTCTACTTAATCATCTGTACATTGATTTTAGCATCCACTTAGTGGATGTTGCCTGCAACTGTGGTATTTGCCTAATGATGATTTTGTGTGTCCCTCAAATGACAATTACTTTTCTATCTATCTGTCCCTGTGAGAGCATATTAACTACATTTACCTAGACTCCAGTGAGTACCATTGGGAGCTAAGAAGAACTCATTTAATGTTCTTGGCATTTTGCTTGGGATATCCTGGTTTTGTTAAAGTACTAGACCAGAAGACCAAAAAGAACAAATTTAAACACCAAAGTTAACCAAAGGCAGTCAAAATATAATACATAATACAAGTTCACACAAATTTTCACAATCCAGAGATAACCATATTAACAATTTGTTGCACCTAGATACTTACCCAAATATTTTTCTTTCGTAAATATGAATTTATAAATGTATAAAAATAAACTTTAGTTGTCATCTTTTTATGCTTTACACACAAAAAAATGACTTGACCTGTGTTTACCTAATTTAGATGTATATATGTGGTGGGAGAAGCCATGGTGGAAAAGCATATTGATTTCTAATATATAAAACAGAAAAAAAGCTTTAGATATTCAAAACTGTAGACTTCAAAAATTCATAATCAATTGCTATCCGTGTGGAAAATATTACTGCAAGGTCTAAGATGGGTAATAGCAGGGATTTATTTATTTAACAATGGTTAATGATTCTCTTAAGCAAACCCAGAGAAGCAAGTTAGTATATGATATATACATATATATGTATATATAAATTATATGATATATAAATGTATGCTATTTATGTTATATACTATCTAAATATCAAATGCTTATTATATATATGCATAAGTGTGTGTATATATAGTAAGTGTAGTATATATGTGTATATGTGCCTAGATATAGTAAGCATTGGATATAGTGTATTATAATCTGCTGTTTTCTCTTAGAAATACATGGTGACAATTATTTTTTGATGGACATTGAGGAGGTCATTTGTTGGGATGAGCGCTGAGTATTGTGTGTAAGTGATAAATCATGGGAATCTACTCCCAAAGCCAAGAGCACACTGTATACACTGTATGTTAGCTAACGACAATAAATTATATATGAAAAAAAGAAAAAAAGAAATAAAATATGTGTGTACTTTAAATACTATAATTAATAGGAAAAAGAAGAAATGCATTGTGAGCTTCCTTCCATGCCAGTGAATATAGTTCAACATAATTTTTGAAGGCTGTTATTATTCCATTGTAATGTGGTTCCTTAATTTATTTGAAACCCTCTATTCAATGGAATTTGATTTTTGGTTCTAGTGGTTGCTCTCACAGACACTCTTTAGCTGGACACATCTTTGTGGAGCTATTGAGTGAAAGGATAAGTCTATTTTTATCCAAATTTCTGAAATCACGTTCTAGAAAGGTGGTACTAATTTTTCCTCCTGCCAATAGCACATGCACGTTCCAGACGTGCCACACTTTCTCCAGATACTGGTATCTTTGTTCTTGTTAATCTTTTTGCTGGGAAAAAAATATTACCTCATTCTTTTATTTTCTCTGTCTTCCAGATAGTTTGAATATTTTTCTTTGTGTTTCTAGGCCATTTTTTTGTATATTTCTTTGAATTGCTTTGCTCAACATAATTCTGCAGAAATAAAATATTCTCTAATTTGATCTCTATCATAATCCCCTTCACTCATAGCAGAAACTTTAAACTCAACCCTGTAACCCTTCTCCAATTGACTCAATTCATTGTTTTTATCTAGAATAGGCAACACTCAGTTATCCATTGTCCTTAACCATTACAAGATCTTTGGTTAGAAGAGCAACAGGGTGGAGGTTTTCAGATCCATCTGTCAGTATTATTTCCTTTCACATGTCCTAATGAACTGTGACAGAATGCTTTCCCTTTACAATGCATTACCTACCAAGGCTTCTTCTTCAAAAATGAAAACAACCTTAAACCCTTTATGCCCTTTAAATAGCCCTTATCAGAATATGCTGATTCCCTGGCCATGCCTTCATTCTGTGGTTGGGTCCAAATGTTTGGTTTTGCCGTTCCCGATGCTGTTTCCCTCCTGTACCTCCTGTGTGCCTGAAATTGCCAAATCATTAATGAAAGGACTGATTTACATGCTAGTATTTGATTTGCAATTGTTGTTTTATCTTTACAGCTTCTTCTATAGTCAAAAAATAAAATTTAAAATTTGCTTATAAGAGATGAATTTGCTGCCTGAAGCAGTTTCCCAGGTACCAGAAAACAACAACAGCAGCAACAACACAAAGAAAAACCTCATGTAACTAGTTATTAGAACCTGTACAGGTAATTGGATTTGGGTTTGTAGGAAATCAGAAGGTTTTCTAGAAAAGTAGCTGCTATTAAATTACTTTGAACATTAAGAGTCCCAACCAAAGCTGCCATCCACTCTTCCTTGTGAAAACCTCCCTAAGCTATATCACCTTGGAGAGGACCCATATGAGAAACCATTATGGAAACGGATTCCCTAATGCAATTTTCATTAATTTCTTTACTGCTGGGCATGAAAATAATGAACTAAATTCTCTCACAATCACGCTTAAAATTTCAAATCAGAGCAATTGTAAAAGAGTTAAAGAAATATTGTAATAAATGTTATTTCATTTTACTTATGACAATAATGGCTCCACTATTAGCCAGGGTAGCAATCACAGTACTCCTCTCAATCGGAAAGAAAAAGAGATCATTTCATCCCATCTGTCCTGGACTGTTAAAAGCATTTGCTATGCACATTCTTGTTCAAAAGGTGTTGCTTTTCTAATGTATTCACATGATGTGCAAAGATGAGAATTGCAAACAGGTCAAATGGGAAGTATTTCTTTCTCTTCTCCATTCTCAGAAATGTTTACCATCTTCCATTAGGTTACAGCCTAGTTTACATTTACATTTTGTTAGTAAGAGCTGAGTTGTTTACAAGCAGTGTTGCTATGTGTACCTTGAAAATAGGAAGTTTTGGAAGTGCCAAGCTCAAGTTCAGAATGTAGGAATCAAGTTTGTAACATGTTGGTTGCGAGGCACTGATTATTGAAGGAAAATCAGTGACTTAGAAGTGTGTGTGTGTGTGTGTGTGTGTGTGTGTGTGTGTGTGTGTATTTTGGCAATTGAGATTTGTTACCTTTTGTGGGAGAGAGATTTTCCCCATGTCAGATTAATTCACTTTGTTCACTCCACCTGCCCCCACAAAAGCATACAAGGCTGGTTATTCACATGGTTATAGTAGGTAGGTCATGGACACCTCTCTGGAAAATTCTGGGCCTATGCTATGGACATCTGGATGTGCAATTTCTAAGGGATAGGCTCCAACAGCCATCCAGAGTTCTATGCCAGTTTATCTCATGATGGTAAGAGTTAGCTGAGTCAAGTTCTTGCTGTCCTATGGTGAGACCAGTCCTCTTGGGTGTTTAGGTGTTGGTTATATCAGTCATGTTCAAGCATTTGGGAAACAAATACTGCAAAGATACTATATATGTGCTTTGGGCCCGTCAGTCTGGGGCCAGTGCTCTGGCTCCCCAGTTACTGGCTAGATGTTCCTGGGTAAGTTATTTAGCCTCTTTGCTGAAATTTGTCACCTGCGAAATACTGATAACCCCATCTAAGTCATACGTTATGATAAGAATCCAATCAGATAGTTAATGTAAACCACTCAGCATAGGCCAGTCACATGATAAGTATGATACACGTACTAGTTATTCTCATTGCATTAATAGACTTTCCCCCATATTTTCTAACTCTTTTGTTAAAATTCACAAATGAAAGGCCACTCTACTCCATTAACCTCATTTATTTATGAATAGACACCTATGTGTTTGAACTGAAGGTATTGTTTGTGTTTCTGTTTATTTTAAAGGTTTTTTTTAAAAGTATGTTTGTAGAGGGGTGCCTGGGTGGCTCAGTTGTTTAAGTGCCTGACTTCAGCTCAGGTCATGATCCAGCTCAGAGCCTGGAGCCTGCTTTGGATTGGTGTATCCCTCTCTCTCTCTCTCTGCCCCTCTCCTGCTCTGTCTCTCTCTCTAAGAAATAAATAAACATTAAAAAATTAAAGGTATGTTCATAGAACACCTATGTTTGTACTTATAAACCTATTCGGATAGTGCTTTTTATCCCTAACTTGTGACTTAGGAGTAGAAAGTATGAATACAAGGTAAATATTGGATGAGATGCAAATAGTAAAAAACATTTTTTAGTTTATGGAGAAATCCTTTTCTCATTAAGGAAAAGAAAAGGGTGATATGCTGGACTGGGAAACATTGGTGGTAGTGGGACAGTGCTTCTGCCTGTCGGAGGAGGATTGCAGAATTCTCAATGTTAATATGCTCACAAGTGCCTTGCAGGCAAACAAGACATTTTCTGAGAAACTGGATAGGAGAGGGAAGTAATATTTATTGAACACTTACTCAGTGCCAAGATACCTTTATCCTTTCGTCATTTCATTTTCACAGAATTATACCTATTATGTTTGTTATTATTATCTCCATTTTACAAATGTGGAAAGTGAGGCTGGCTGATTTGTTCACTCATGGATATATTGTGAACATATAATCCAGAATTTGAATCCAGGTATGCTAGCTTTCAAGTGTATGCTCCTTTAAAGCTTAGGTCTTAGTTCACAAATATGAAGAAAGCTGCAGAACAAATTTTTAAAGTCTGATAATTCGGTATACCTTGGATGGAACAAAGAAGGCAGGAAACCTGATTTTTCTCAGGATGACTGTATAGCTAACAAGATCATGTCAGCTCTTCTCTGATGCCAAGCTGATATGAATTCTAAACTCCTAACCAAGAGAGTATATCAGAACACTTGGGGAAACTTTGCCAAAACACTAAAAACCAGGCTTTCTCCCTGAAAATTCTGCTTTTCCCACCCAGCAGATGTAATTATGCTGTTTGGCAATAAACCAGAGATTCCCAAGAGGATGAAACTTCTTCAATGCTAATCAAGGTCCTAATTGAGCTTTGGAGGCATAAAGGGTCAATTTTAAGACAGAAACAATGGAGAATACTTAAACTGCTGTAAGTTAAAGCATTTGCTTTAGATCATTCTCAGAGCATCTCCCAGTACTCCTCAGGAAGGTAAACAAGGCTTGGCATGTAGCTCCTCTCGTCAGACCTCCAGCTCAGGTCCTACCTGTGGAGAGATGCTCCTTGATGTGGCTGGTTGGCCTGTCTCCCTCCAACCATAAGCTCTGGTGCACGCCTCACCTCTCACTAATGTGAAGCTAAGTAGGAAGGAAATACATGGCCCACCAAAGAGGTAACAGTGGATTTGCCAGGGGAAAGAGTACCATGCCTGTTTTATCATTTCAATCTTTACTATCCTGTCATTTAATTATTTCTCCCTTTAGTCAACTTATTTAAGGAGGTTTTCATCAATCAAGATAGAATTCATTCATTCTTTCATTAATCCAAGCTTCTTAGTTCATGATTGTCTTCTCAGCCAAATTATCTTGAGGGTAGGTTTTCATCACTCAAGATAAAGCTTGTTAATTTTTAAAATTTTTTAAAAATTTTCATTTTAGAGAGAAAAAGAGGAAGGGGGAGGGGCAGAGGGCAAGAGGGAGAGAATCTCAGGCAGGCTCCACACTCAGCACAGAGCCTGATGCAGGACTCAATCCCAAGATCCTGGAACCATGACCTGAGCCAAAATCAAGAGTCAGATGCTCAGCTGACTGAGCCATCCAGGTGATCCAAGCTTTTTAATTCTTCTGAAAAAACTTAAGAACCTAAAATGTGCCAGAAGTTGTTCTTGATGCTGGCTGGAGACTGTTGAACAAGACAGATAAGAATCTGTCTTCATGGAGCTTTCTAGTTGGTGATCAAGACAGAGTAGGGGCAAATAATTTCAAGTATTACAAACACTAATTAGAGAAACTACAGGGTGATTTCATGTGGTAGAATGAGTTGAGGGATCATGGAAAGGAGTGTTTAAAATGAATGTAAAAAGCATCCTGTTACTGTTTTCTTAACTTCTTCACTGATAAGCCATGTAGCATGAACCTATAACAAAGGTGTCAGTGTTATCATGGTGGCACTGAATGTACTGACTATAAAATGTATACATGAGAAAATAAGTAGGCTTTTAAAGTTTTGGCCTCATTATCTCAAGCCAATGAAGTAAAATTGATGTCCGGCTAATTTAGCTGAAGAAGAATAAGTCATTGCGATTTACTGTAATGATTGTGATATATCAAAGTGTGCATTGTTTGGGTTACATTAGGAAGTTTAGCTCACTGCCTCTTCCTTTCTTCTGTATTTCTTTGTATTCCCTTTATAGCAGCGTTTCCTTTAAGAATGGCCCTCAGACCTACCTGAGAATACACTTGAGTGGTTGCTAAAAATGTCATTTCTTGGCCTCTACCACAGACTTACAGAATCAAAATTACTTAGGGTAGGAATTATCTGCATTTTTAACAAGATCCCAAGACATTTCTCCTGCACACTAAAGTTTGAAAACACTGCTTTAGAGTCATATCTTCCTGCTGTTGTCTCATTAAGTTGCCATCATTGCCTCAATCAACTGATGAAGATGCTAGTTAAGAACTGCACACTGCCTTTGTGACCTGCCTGGTGCTTCCACATTGCCCACTTGGTAAGGTGACAGATTAAAAGAAAACAGAACTAAGCTGTGTATACTATGCTGCCTTTATTTAGAATTAGCAACTGGTGGCCCTTTGCTGACCACAGGTTTAACCCCTCTCTCTCCCATCCAGGGACCCATCTCTCATACACAAAATATTCACAATTTCTTGTTATGCTTTTTATTTTATATTCTGCTTTCCCCATTTAATTCTTTTTATTTTTCTTCCTTTTGGTCTTGTCTGGGACTGTACATGTGTAAGTTTGCATGCAACTATATAAGTGAGCGACGTTTCTGTGTATCTGTGTGTGTCCACATGTGAGCATATGTGTGTGTTTGTGTGTGCATAATGTAGGTAATCCTTAGTCCATTGGTAATCAAGAACTCCATGTTTCTCTGTGTTGGATAAGACATTCAGGGAAAGGTACATCATGTCATGGAAAGGATCATCATGTAAGTCAGAGACCTTAAATAGTCGGGTTATAGTGGTGATAGTGATCAGAAGCATTGATGGATAAAGGAGGCTAGCATAACTGAGAAGACAGGCACTATGATGGAAGTCTCTGCTTTCATATTTTCCATGTTCTAAAACTGGCCAAGGAGCCTTTGGGGTTCTGAATGGGTATGTAGGCCATGGTTCGTGGTGTTAATATCAGTCCAGATCACTACCCCTTAATTCAGCCAACAGTTATTAAATCCCTAGTATATACCAGAATCCATGGACCTACCAAGACAAGTAAGATACAGTCTCTGTTGTCATGGAGTAATGTTTGACGGTAATATGCACACACAGCCAAATAATGCTTTCTGAATATAAAATGTTATGGGATCTCAGAGGTAGCCACATGTTTTTAGAAAGGGTAGGGAGGCCTTCTCAGAGGAAATGAGGCTTCAGTTGTGTGCATTGTAAAATGCAAGATAGAGACAGGAGAGAGAAAGGGTTTCTGAATAGGGGATCCAGGATGTGGACACAGGCGTGGGCAGTATGCATCAACAAAGCATACTTAAAGATAGAATTACATGCCATCCTTAGAAGTGAGGCTTCTCCTCCATGTTGCACAGCCCTGTTTATTTTTCCCAGTTTCAGCTTTTAGCTGTGACAAGAGCATCATATCTGAATAGTCTAGGTCATGAGTTTAATTTCTGATCCCACTCCAATCTCACTGGCAAATGTTACTTGCCCTTAATTTCATAATGCACTCCACCTACATCCCAGGCCAGAGTGATAAAGGGTCACCATAGGAAAATCTGGATATCTTTTCCTATCCTGGATAGTTCAACCCTCGACCACATCATTCTGTTTTTTAATTTTCTTGAGCTAGCACTCATGAGCATGGACCTGACCGATGATTAAACATTTTCTGTTTTAAAAGCAGACTATAAGGAAATAATCTCATATGTGTGCCAAGATAAATACAGAGGGATATACAATGCGGAATTACTTGTAATAGTGAAAAATTAGAAACTAGTTAAAGTCCAAACAATTTACTTAAGCAAACATTGTGCATTCATATGTTAAAATATGATGCAATCATTAAATCTTATTTTCATCTCAATTATATGGGGAAATGTTCACTATATACCTCGTAAAAAACAGGACACAAAACTAAATATATGTCATTATACACAGTTTTTGGAAAAAATAACTCATGGACATATGTATAAATATGTGAGTGTGGAGATAGGATTATATAAGGAAAGGCAACAAAGCAAAATAACAATATTTTTGGATGGTGTAATTATAGATGATTTTTATTATCCTCTCTGTATTTTTCTACACTCTCAACATTTTCTTTACTGAAAATACTTTTTAAAAATTAAAAAAAAACAAAAACTGAGGGATAAATAAGAACCAAAGCCAAACATAGATCTGTGGTGAGTGTTTCTGTCCATAGCCTTATAAGAAGAGACAACATAGAAAAACATACTAACAGCAATAACCTATGTTTCCAGTCACTTAATACATTTCTGGTTCTCATATTGCACCAGTAGCAGCCTGATGTGGTGATAACTGAGTCAGTTAGAGTCTTGGAAGAAGGAGCTTAGTAAGAGAGGCCCGCCATTGCCCTAAAACTGTGCTCAACTTTGGCAGGAAACTCACCTCTCCTCTATATTATCATTCTTTCAATGTGTTAGGGTTTTGAATGAGAAGGGCTCAGGCTAAAGTCTGTTTCTAATTAGCTTACTTATCTGAAGAATGAGTGTAAATGGCATTAATACACCTAACAAGACATCTTTGGTGATTCTACTTTTCCTTAACTAATAGCACTACAGTGTGTATAGTGCCAACAGACACTGTGTCCTTGTTAACACAGTAACTGAGCTTTAATTGGTTTGTGCATATTTATGTGACCTTGAATGGAGATCAAAAACTGCTTGCAAAATTGCACAAACATGCTCAGGTTCCCACTCCAGCCTTGGACATTTCAGCCGGGGAAGTTCCACGGGAAAGGCAGGCTGCTCAAACACCGAGTCTGTGCAGTGAGTCCAGCCAGGAAGGCATGGGCCCTGGCCCTGACAGCTTATTTTTCAGCTCCAAGCTTTCACCTTAATTTTCTGTTGTGGACGTTGCTGCGGTTAAACAACCAGAAGGAACTTGGGAATGTGCCCCTGGGTGGCACAAAAAGGGCGATATGGCAGCTTTTCTTTAACTGTTCAAACTGTGTTTTCCCCGCTTTGGGATGTAGCTCAAGATGATTTTCTAAGCCCACTTAAGCTTTAAATCAAGAACAGAGCCCTCCCTCTGGAATCTAGCTGCGGTTGTGGGGTCATTTATTCTTAAGGAGTTATATGGGTGAGAAAGACAGCCCTTTCCATAATCTTGAAATCCTCCATCTGCCAGGTTAGGTCCTATGATGCCCACACAATAATCATGTTTTTTTGGATAAGGGATTGTAGCAGTAGATCATGGCCGTACATGGCACGGGTTCTAAATCACAGAACAGATCTGCATACATATACAAACAGTACCCTAAACATAGGTGCCATTCAGCCGTATGCACGAGTAACCAGTCATTTACACACTTGCCACTCCAATGAATACTGCCCATCTAATTTATCTGTATTACTGGAAGGAGCCAGTGGAAGTCAACAAATTCAAATAATTATTATAATCAAATCTAGATTATTAGATAAGATAGTAGGATAAAAACATACGTGAATGCTGTCACTTCTGTGGTTATTGTGTATTATTACTTTTTGGAAGAAATTCCTAAGTGAGGTAGGAGACTGGGTTTGGCAACCTTGGATTGTTCCTTATGACTCTAAAAATTCATGAGTTTAAAATATGCTCTATTCAAGTCTACAGGGCTTACTCCAGTTTAATTAAGCTACTGTTAATAAGGTAGGATTTAATGAGTAAATATTCATTTATAATAGTCCATAGTGTTGGGATATATATGTCATAATGTAAAATAGAATAATTGATCAAAAACTCAAGAAAAATTGGTGAAAAACTTTAAGAAAAAATTCATAAACCATAAATGAGAGCTAGGGCATGCTAATGTATTTCCATTTTATTGACACGAAGTTCAGGCCCAGCAGTTCAGATCCAAAGGCTGTAGCTAAGACCTCACCATCCACTTTGTAACAGCTTATCCAAATATCTGGATGACAATAGTCCGATTAGTATTGGACCTGGAAGTGCCACCTAAATTTGATGGCAAGTGTCATAACAAACAATGGAAAAGTAGGTAGTTAATTTGGTGCCGCACATCATTTATTCATTCAGTCATCCAGCAAAGATTTATTGATTACTTCCTTTTTCCAGATATCACTCTAAGTCCCGGTGAGCATCAGGAAACAAAACAGACAAAGCCCTTGCTGTCATGGAAGTTACATTCTAATAGGGGCAAGGCAATAAATAAACAAGTAAACAGATAAATGTATAATAGTCCAGACATTGCAAAGTGCCATTAG
This sequence comes from Lynx rufus, assembly GCF_022079265.1. Taxonomy (NCBI): domain Eukaryota; kingdom Metazoa; phylum Chordata; class Mammalia; order Carnivora; family Felidae; genus Lynx; species Lynx rufus. The sequence continues at coordinate 27,943,645 of NW_025814827.1, read as the reverse complement.
AGAAAATGAAGCAAGACAAGGGGAATAGTGTTGGGAGTAGGGAGGTCACTATTTCTTACAAGGTGGTCTTTAATAAGGTGACATTTGAGCAAAAACCTAAATAAAGTGAAGAAGCCATGTGGCTATCTGGGGGAAAGAGGGGACATTAGGTTCAAAGGCACTGAGGTGCCAAAAGCTTGGCAGTTTCAAACAAGAGCAAGGATATATGGAAGGAGTAGAGTGGGCAGAAGAAATAATGGTAGAAGATAAGGTTACAGAGCTGGGGGAGTGGAGTCAGTTGATGGGTAATAAGCTACGGTTAGAGAAGGAATTGCCTGGAAATTAAGGAGAGGCGAGAGTGTTAGAGATGGCAGTGAGCCAAGTTAATTTTTCCTCAGAACCAGCTTTGCCTGGGAACCAGGCAAAACAAACTATCCAAGTGCTAATTAAAAAAAGAAAAAGTCAAAGAAAAATGTGCTTGAGAGAATGCACAGTTGGAATGATAATTCTGCTGCAACCTTTCTAGGGAGAACAGAGGACCCTCTACTCTTCTCCTTAGTCATGTTTGTCATCTACTTGCTGTTTCCCCTTTCAGGAAAGTGGCCCAAGTCCTGCTGTCAGGAGAAAATGATATGTATCTATAACTTTACATTTCCAGTCAAAATCATTGTTTCTGCACCATGTTTACTTTTTTTCAGGGGTCAGATCTGGAAACTGTCAGCTGAATCTCCAGAACTGGTTTCAGTTGGTTGATAGAAACATTATGCAGATTTAGGGCTATGGAGTTAAATCAAGCTGTTAGGGCCATAGCGTGTCAGGCTTCAAATAAACTATCCTGAGAAAAGAGAAGTGGGCAGTAGAAAAGCACTGATTCAAACAGAAATTGAAACACCAGTCTGTCTCCCTTAGATTTCTGTGTTTACTGATATAATATATAAAGTCCCACTGCACCGTTGGAAAGGGAGGTACTATTGGGAGATTTATGACTCCAGTTTGAGTGATCATTCCAAAATTATCTAGAGTAAGTAGAACTTTTTAAAATCCATTTTGGGTCTTAAAGACTTGGACCATTCAGTCATTAAAAATGTCTCTATATCATTATTGGAAATCCTTATTGGAGACTTAGAGACCTCTCAAGCCTGCCAGTGTATTCAGATTGTTTTTAACCGTGCCAGAGGACCAAAAATGGAATTTCCTAATTGCTATGTTGTATAGAAGTGATGAATCACAAAATTCTGCTACTGAAACTAATATTACACTATATGTTAACTACCTGGAATTTAAATAAAAACTTAAAAAAGAGAATAAAAAGGAATGAGACCCAAACATGTGTTTGCATGTTGTAAATAATACTAGCTTGGAGAGAAAGGTCTGTGATCCTAAGTTTTGCCAGTTTAGCAACTGTATGCTTTTGGACAGGCCAAACCTTCTCATCTATACTGCAGGGATAATTATAACTCTTTCTCTCATTAGATTTTCCTGGGTATTAAAATTCAAATAAAATGTGATCAAGTAGAGGCACCTGGCTGGCTCAGTCTGTGGAGTGTGCAACTCTTGATCTTGGGGTTGTTGTTTGAGCTCCATGTTGGGTGTAGAGATTACTTAAAATCTTTTGAAAATGTGATCAAATACTTTCTTAACTGTAAAATTATGAATAAATATGTGCTTCTATTATTAAACAGCTTTGTAGAATTTAAAGAATTACTCTGTAGTGTTTCTTGTGCACCATTTGAATTGAAGTACTTGTTATTCTAGAAATGGTTACACAAAGCCAAATATTTGTTATGGGACTTCATAGGCCTCTGCTTTTAGATCCTTGATATCTATTGTGACATCTGGGAAATGAAGTGTCCCTAATGGTAAGCCCATGTTTTGTTTCCTTCCCACCCTCCGTCTACCTTCAGTGCCCGAACCCTTTTGGGCTGCTCCAACTCTGAGTGTTTAAATTCAGTGAAATTGTTCCTTGTGTGTCCCAGAGTACCAGATTACTAATGCTCAGTCATCTAAAAAGTAATGAACAATAACACCTTGTTCTTCTGTACTTTTTGAAGCACTGTAAAGATGTTTTCATTGAATAAGTTATGCAAACCTCAAATTTTATCTCTGAAAGCAAGAATTTTAACAAAAATTTATTGACTTATTTCTAAAATGTATTGTTACTTAATTTATCATAGTATTCTGAACCCAGTTTACCTTTTTTTTGATCTAAAATTATCATCACGAGCAATACTAATTCTTTAGTACAGTGATAACTAAAATAACTTTTGTTGAGTGCAGCCCTCTTGCCTGTACACTAAATAGACCCAAATTCCTTTCAAGGCATCTAGGTGTTTTGCTTCTTTGCTTAGAACCACCTGTATTTTCCCAGTTGATCCTCTTCTAATGTAAGACCTTACCCACTGCTGCTTTTTTTTTTTTTAAAGAAATTTTTTTTTTCAACGTTTATTTATTTTTGGGACAGAGAGAGACAGAGCATGAACGGGGGAGGGTCAGAGAGAGAGGGAGACACAGAATCGGAAATAGGCTCCAGGCTCCGAGCTGTCAGCCCAGAGCCCGACGCGGGGCTCGAACTCACTGACCGCGAGATCGTGACCTGGCTGAAGTCAGACGCTTAACCGACTGCGCCACCCAGGCGCCCCAACCCACTGCTGCTTTTAATTTACCCCCTATTATGGTGCTTCGTAAACTTGATGATTTTAGTACTACCACTTTTTGCCACATAAGTTTTATCTGTATTAAAATTATACATATAGTACTTTAAACAATAGACTAGTGTTTTTTTACTTAAAATAGTTTTAAAAGAAAATTGCATCACTATTCTACTACCAGTATAACTGCCACTTTTAGTATACATTAAAATAAATATATAAGGACTTCCAACCAAGATGAAATCCAGCCAAGGAATGGATTTATACTCCCACCTAAAACAACCACAAAAAAGTGCAACATATATGCGATCATGATTTTCAAGACCTAATGTGTAATAGGTAAGAAGGATAGCTTCCTGGAGATGGAAAGAAAGTCAAATAGGGCCTATAACTGCCCCAACTACTTTTTGGGGAGTTACTAGGCCACAGTGCAAAGAGGGGACGGGAAGGAGGACCATGATACACTTCCTGAGTTGAAGACACGAAGCTGAATGTGTGAGAGGACCAAGGTGGTGGGAGTTCCCAGGACAAAGATCCTGAGAAGAAAAAATTGCATGGAGAACTCTGGAGATCTGCAAAGTGTCCACCTTGAGGATTCAGTTAAGTTCTGATCAGTGCAATATTGCACTGGAAATTTTAGGCAGCAAAGTGTGGCAAAAAAAAAAAAAAGAAAAGAAAAGAAAAAGTCATCTAAGTAGGACAAAAGTAATAAAACTTATTTGTAGAAAATATGAATATGTAGAAAATCTAGTGTAACATATTAAAAAACTACATAAACTAAGAAATGAATTTAGCAAGGTTACAAGATATATGCAAAAATCGATTGTATATGTATATATTAGCAATCGGTATTTAAAATTGAAATAAAAAGTCAAAGCCATTTAGAGTAGCATCAAAAATATGAAGTACTCAGGGATAAATCTGAATACAATTAAAATTATACAACATCAGTAAAGGAGATTAAAGATGACCTAAATAAATGGATTGATATACTAGATTTGTGGGTTAAAAGACATGATATTGTTAAGATGTCAGTTCTCCCTGTATTTATCTATAGATACAATTCCAAATCAAACTGCAGAAATCTTTTTGTAGAAATTGACAAACTGATTCTAAAATTCAGATGAAAATGCAAATTATCTGTAATGTCAAAAGGACTTAGAAAAAGATAAATGTAGAGGACTAACACCATTAGATTGTAAGACTTATAATAAGACTGCAATAATCAATGCAGTACAGTAATGGAGTAATATTAGACAAATACATCAGTGGGACAGAAGAGAGTATAGGGGCGCCTGGGTGGCTTGGTCGGTTAAGCATCTGACTTCGGCTCAGGTCATGATCTCACAGCTCGTGAGTTGGAGCCCCGTGTTGGGCTCTGTGCTGACAGCTCAGAGCCTGGAGCCTGCTTCTGATTCTGTGTCTCCCTCTCTCTCTGACCCTCCCCCGTTCATGCACTGTTGCTCTCTGTCTCAAAAATAAATAAACATTAAAAAAAATTAAAAAAAAAAGAGAGTACAGAAACAGATCCATTCATATATGGACACTTGCTTTCTAACACAGAACTGAGTGCAGTTCCATGGGAGAGTATAATCTTTTCAACAAATGCTGCTAGAACAAATAGCCATATGTAAAGATAAAAAGAGCTTTGATCCATACTTCATAGTATATGCAACAAATTAATACCATATTATGTACAAAAAATTAACTTGATTTTAGACCATAGGCAAATGTAGAGCCTAAAAATATAAAACATCAAGAAGATAACAACATAAGAGGAAACTTTTGTTTCCTTGGCCTAGGCAAAGTTTTCTCTGTTTTTAAATGTTTTTTTTTCTTTATTTCAGTTTTTTAATGTTCATTTATTTTTGAGAAATAGAGAGAGACACAGCATAAGCCAGGGAGGGACAGAGAGGGAGAGGGAAACAGAATTTGAAGGAGGCTCCAGTCTCTGAGCTGTCAGCAAAGAGTCCTCTGCGGCGCTTGAACTCACAAACCATGAGATCATGACCTGAGCCAAAGTTGGATGCTCAACCGACTGAGCCACCTGGGTGCCCCTTTATTTATTTATTTCTGAGAGAGAGAGAGAGAGAGAGAGAGAGAGAGAGCACCAGCATGTACATGCATCAGCCTACAAGTGGGGGAGGGGCATAAAGAGGGAAGGAGAGAGAGAATCCCAAGCAAGCTCCATGCTGACAGCATGGGGCTCAACATGGGGCTCAATCTCACAAAGGAACTGGAAGATCAAGACCTGAGCTGAAATCAAGAGTAGGACACTTAACTGACTGAGTCACCCAGGTGCCCCTAGGCAAAGATTTCTTAAATATGAAACCAAAAGCATGGTCCATAAAAAAAAATAAGTGAAAAGTGAGTTTTATTAAAATTATAATTTCTACTCTTCAACAGACACTGCTAAAGGAATGAAAATACAAGACACAGATGAAGCATATATCTGATGATGACCATATATTTGGAACTTATAAGAACTTGCAAGCTTAATAATAAAAAAACTAATAGCCTGATTAAAAGTTGGACCAAAGAAGCAAAAACAAACTATTTGAAACTACACCAAAATTAAAAGCTTCTGCACAGTAAAGGAAATAATCAACAAAATTAAAAGGCAACCGACAGAATGGGAGAAGATATTTGCAAATGACATATCGAATAAAGGGGTAGTATTCAAAATATATAAAGAACTTACATAGCTCAATACCCCCAAACCAAATAATCCAATTGAAAAATGGGCAGAAGACGTGGACAGACATTTCTTCAAAGAAGTTATACAGATAGCCAACAGACACATGAAAAGATGTTCACTCATCATCAGGGAAATGCAAATCAAAACCACAATGAGGTATCACCTCACACCTGTTAGAATGTCTAAAAAAAAAACACACACAAGAAACAAGTGTTGGCGAGGATGTGGAGAAATAGGAACCCTTATCCTTATCCACTGTTAGTAGGAATGCAAACTGGTACAGCCACTGCGGAAAACACTGTGGAGGTTCCTCAAAAAGTTAAAAATAGAACTACTCTAAGATCCAGTAATTGCACTACTGGGTACTTAGTTCCCCCCTCCCCCACCAAAAAATACAAAAAATGCTAATTCAAAGGGATACATGCACTCCTGTGTTTATAGTAGCATTATTTACAATAGCCAAATTATGGAAGCAGCCCAAGTGTCCATCGACTGATGAATGGATAAAGAGGAAGTGATAGATAGATAGATAGATAATGGAATATTACTCAGACATATAAAAAAGAATGAGATCTTCCCATTTGCAGTGGATGGAGCTAGAAAGTATAATGCTGAGTGAGATAAGTCAGAGAAAGATAAATACCATATGCTTTAACTCCTATGTGGAATTTAAGAAATGAATGAACAAAGGAAAGAAAAAGAGACAAACCAAGAAACAGACTCTTAACTATAGAGAACAAATTGATGGTTGCCAGAAGGGAGGTGGATGCAGTTGGGGGCAAAAGGTGAAGGGGATTAAGAGTACACTTATCTTGATTAGCACTGAGAAATGCATAGAACTGTTGAATTACTATATTGTATACTTAAACGTAATATAACACTATATGTTAACTATACTGGAATTAGAAAAAAATTACATGGTCAACGAAAGGCTGAAGAAGTGTTACAAAATGAAGGGAACTGCAGAGACATGGAAGCTGTTAAACAAGGCCATTTAAGTGAAGTGGCTGTATTGCCATGGTGGCCTATATAAGCAGATTAAAATCTAAGCCTGTAAATGCCTCAAGGTTATGAAATTGTAACCTAAGGACAACCAGTCACAGCCAATGGGTGCCAATAGGCTTTCAGCTATAGTCAATCAAAAATGTCCTTACTTTGCTTTTCCCTTTTCTCTATAAAAGTCTATCATTGAGGTCTTGCTGATGCAACGATCCTAACCACTTTGTAATTGCTGCCCAATTTGAGTAGATTTTTCTTCAAATAAGCTGTTAAAATTTTTAAAAAATGGGCAAAAGATTTGAACAGGCATTTCATAGGAGAAGACATACCTGTTGACAAATAAGCACATAATAAATTCTCATCATCATTAGTCATTCAGGAGATACAAATTAAAATCACAATGAGGGGCATCTCATCTGTGTGTCTCAGTTGGTTAAGCATCTGACTCTTGATTTCAGATCAGGTCATGATCTCATGGTTTTTGAATTCGAGCCTCTGTGTAGGGCTCAGGGTATAGAGCCTGCTTGGGATTCTCTCTTCATCCCTCCCCCACATGTTTGTGTGTATGCACTCTCTCTTAAAATAAAGAAATAAAATCACAATAAGATACCACTACACATCTTTTAAGGATGGCTAAAGTTAAAAGACTGACCATATCAAGTGTTGATAAGGATTTGGAGAACTGAACTTGTAAGAATGTAAAATGGTACAACCACTTGAGAAAACAACTTGACATTTTTTTTAAAGAAGTTAAGTGCACAACCATCATATACCTAGATATTTACCTAAGAGAAATGACAGCATATGACCATATAGTTGTACATGAATGTTCATACCAACTTTATTTGTTATAGCCCAAAACTAGAAAAAAAGGTCCATCAACAAGTGAATGGATCAACAGGCATGGTGTATCCAAACAATGGAGTGCTACTTTGCAATTTAAAAAATGCACTATTGATACATGCAACAACATGAAGGAATCTCAATATAACAGAGTTGAGTTAAAGAAGACATACCCCCCAAAATCTGCATTGTATGATTATGCTTAACAAAAACTCTGGGAAATGCAAACTAATCTATTGTGACAGAAAGTGAATCAGTGGTTACCCAGGGATAGGGAGGTCAAAGGAGGGTAAGAGCAACACAAGGAAACTTTTGGGAGTGATGGATATATACGTTCATGTCTTGAGTATGGTAAAAATTTAACAGGTGTGTGTGTGTGTGTGTGTGTGTGTGTGTATGAGTTTATAAACTGTATGTTTTACATATGAGCATTTTATTATGTTGATTATACCTCATACAACTATTAATATATTAAATATATGACCATTACAAAATGTATATTGCTCAAAGTTATCTTGTATATACCACTATCAGGACACCCTGTCACTACCTATGTCAGAGCTTATAGTTTTCAAAGGTTAGATAAGACAAAGACTTAGTTTAGTAATTCTGATTTTGCTAACCATATTACATCAATAAATTCTGGTTTCAGGTATGCCCATTCCTCCTAATAAGTAAGTAGAAGGACTCTAGGAGACAAGGTTTCCATGTTGCTCAGGATTTTCCTTTCAAAGGCAAAATGGATTTTTGGAAGGCTATGGAATAGCATCAGGAGACCAAGGTTTTTGGCCTAGCATCACTTGGATCTTTGCCTCCTTTTGTTCCATATGTCTAGGAAAGTCATTTAACATCTCTGCACCACATATGGAAAACAAGGAGTTTAAATTTAATCCCCCCAAACTTCCACAACTGTCATTTTGCCTCTAGGTTGTAGCTATGTTCAAGAGGGCTGAGGTGACTGGAAGTTCAACCAGATGATAGCACAAGGTAATGAGAGAAGAGTTATATGGCTTTAAATAAAAATTAAATAAAGGCAATTCAAATTTAGAAACAGAATAATTATAGTGATATTCTATGGTGACATAGTAAGAGTTGAATAAAAGATTTGCTAATCTCTCTATTTTTACAAAAAGAGTTTTAAAAGTACAATCTTCTCATCTAGGAACGGTGCCAGGTTTCTGTCTTAAGTGAATTTTTGTATTTTTTAACAACATTAAGAAGAAGTTAATACTGTCAGAGTCCTACCTAACTCTAGCAGAAGTGGTGTTTGTGTAATAGATGACAACCTGCAATCCTACCATAGCTTTTGTGATTCTATTGAAACCTATTTCTTAACATAAAACCATTTACCTTGGAATGTCAGGGACAGCTTTAGAGTAACTGGTAAAAATTAAAACCTAAATGAAACCCAAACCCAACATAGTTGGTATTTCTTCCAACAAATGGAGACCTATTCACAGCCAATGTTAAAAATTAAATGGAGCAGGCTTTTCTGACAGAAAGTAGCTATTTCCCTCCAAATAACAATTGAGAATATCGATCAGCATTTCAGCTCATTTCAGATGATGGTACTTTTTTCAATGACTTGCTGGGCATCTATAATCACAATGCAGGCACCGGGTAGTGGAAACTCACTGGAGACACTTAAAAATCCATAGGTAATAATAAGAGTGTGCAAGGTAGCAATGCTTTGCTCTGTATGCTTTCTTCTGTAAACCCTGTGAGAATCTGCCCCTTCTTCCAGAATGGTGAATGCACACTGAACCATAGAAGCTGGGGAGGAGTCATGGAGTCCCTTCTGAGTCTTTTCCCTTCCTCATCATCTCTTTTCCCTTCTCCAGATCTGTCCTTGAAAAACCAGAGGTCACACATTCCCTGTATTTCTCTAAAGAAATTGGATCAACTGCTCCTAATAAATCACTAATATCTTGGATGCATATCATGGTGCATTACTTCCAGAAATTCAGCTATGTCTCTGTGGTAGAAATTCAAAGTCTTTGGCCATGTGGGGAAAATCCTATGGGGCCAGAGAGTTTCTGCGGTTCTTCCATCTCGCTGCATAAATATCTAGATACTCTGTTTTTTGGCAGTGCCTGTTGTTTGCCCTTCTTTTCTTCCGTTAAAATCTGGCTCTTTTGGTATAGTTCTTTTGATGTAATCTTTCTAATGTAATATTTTCAAATTTTGCGTCCTACATAATGTAGCCAGCACATATTTAGGTATAGAGCTGAAAAACAACATATAGATCGCCATTTGTTCATTTGCTCTTTACTTCATTTAACACTTACATCAAGCCATGAGCTATAGAGCCAGACTGCCTGGGTTTAAATGGAACCTGTGTTGGTTACTAGACTGTGACTTTGGAAAACTTATCTAACATTTCTGTTTCTTTGTTTCCTCGTCTGTACCTGGAGACATTGGTGCTTTATCATAGAGTCGTGAGGATTAACAACTTAATATGTAAAAACTCTTATAATAGTACCATACACCTAAGAGCTATATATATACATAAGCTGTCACTATTTCTACTACTGTCTCTTTCTAGAAGGGCACTAATCCCATTCCTGAAGGCTCCTTATGACCTAATCACCACCTCAAATTTTGTCACATCAACGATTAAGATTTCAACATCTGAAATTTTGGGGGACACAAACACTGAGTCCATATGTAATCTCATTTTATCTCAAAATAATCTGGTGCTCAAGATCATCCGATTAGTAACTGCCTAAACCAGTATTTCAAAGCCAAGCCTCCTTGACTCAAGAGTGCATGTGTATGCACGCATGTGCGTGCACACACAGACACGCACACACACAGACACACACACACACACATTGTTTTTTCCTACTGTACCACCAGTAACTAAATCTATGGAAAGACTCATGGAAAATCTTTCAAAGGAGGTGATGTTTAGGCAGTGTGTTGAGGAGTAATGACAGCTATCAGGGAGAGAATGGAAAAGGTATTTGTGATGTAGAAATAACAGGGTCACAGAAGTTAGAAACTTTGGGTAGCTGGCTTTCTTCTTAGCTGCGCCTGTCCTGTAGATCTGATCTTCAGGGATGTGGGATAGGAGGGCAAGGGAAAGAGATCAGGGCATCTAATGGCAGAATCTGCTTAGCTCCATTCTCCCCAAAAATCCCAAAACAGATTCGGGGTGCAGGATCTCCACTTCTCTTCATTATTCTTTCCATGGTATAAACACAGAGTGGTTCATCCCATAGTCATTTATCTCGGCCTGCTTTCCCCACACAGAAGGGAATTATATTCCTTAGGAGCGATCCTTCTAAGCATATTGGTAACACTTTTCTTCTAAAAAGCAGAAGGCACTTTTTGTGGATTTGATTTGATTTCCTTATCAGAGCATGTTATTTGAGATTTTGCAGGTGCAGGCTAACAAATCTATGAGGAAGAGGCATTTTTGTTTATTTGTTCACTCTTAATGACTCTACAGGGCATGTTGGTGCATCTGGTTAAACCCAGGGAAGAAGCATTTGCAGGATCAAACCCCACCATCATATCAGCGTGCCAAGATGTTTTGAATGTAAAGACAGGGAAATACTATCCACTGGTTCTACTGCTCGAAGGGCCTTTGTCTGATTGTTTTAAAATGTGAATACTTTTTCATAGAAAATACTGTATGTGGTTGTAGTATAAATAAGGTTTTACAATGAATTTTAACTGCATTTAAGCAGGCATTGCAGTACCAAAAGATGCAGGAGAGAAAGTGGAATGGAGATCATTATAAAAAATATGGATCTAGAGATAAAGCCTAATATAAAAACAGATTTTGGTAACTGCCTGGAGTAAATTGAAATTTGGTCTCAATGCTAATGTTGTTGAATACAATCTAGAATAAAATACCGTCCTGATCTTCTTTATCACTCCATGGAGATAAACTCCCCATCCATGGAATATGAAATAACCCTTGAAGGTTGCCGTGTCATGCACAAAACAACAACAACACAGAAACAATAAAAACAAATTACGTAAATGGGGTCTATTATTGGAGAATGATTTTGTGTAAACTTCAGGGAAGTTTACTCATTTCAGAAGTTAGTGTAATAAAAGAGCATTTTATTTTCCAATATGCCTAAGGATATGTGTATATTTGTGTGTATTTTGTATGTAAAGGCCGCGTGAGTATGTTTTCACGATAACTCAGTCATATCCCCTTATCACAAATCAAGTTTCTAATTTAACTGATCTTGATTAAAAAGTCATAGAATCTCATAAGACAGATATCAAAAACAACAATGGGGATTAGTAAGCTTTTAATAAAATAGTCCTTTATCAGAATACCTGATCTAGATTCCTACACCAAGTCAATCACTAGGGCAGAAAGTAAACCACTTACAGGGACTTGAATCCACCCGCCTTATACTTTACATATCTACTAAATACAAGTTGAAAAATTGAATTACAAAGAGTAAACTTGAACACAGGATCAAACATTTGGGTGTCTTTGGAATTTGATACCCAAGGTATTCTTTTAGCAAAGACTCATTTTTACATGGCTTCTGTGTTTCAGTTGACAGCAATAAACCACAGACCCTTCTGAGTCATTTATCTGTCTTCCGCCAGCTGTCTCCATAGACCTGTCTCTTCCACTCAAACACAACTTTTGGTGTTTGCTTTTCTATATCACTTTCATAAAAAGGGTGTGGGGGAGGGGAAAAAGATGAAACCCTGTATGTACCCAGTTCAGAAGCTTTGGTTTACCTTTATTATTAATAATGGCAAAGCTTTATTTGCATTTTTATTAAGATACCTGAATTATTGGGCAAATGATGTTTTTAAAAAGAACCGTAGCTGTTTCAATTAGTGCTATTGAGCTTAGGACAGATGTTTCAAATCCAAACAATTTGAACTTTAGTGTAAATACAAATTTTAAAGAAGATGTGATCATGAGTGGCTTTCTCTTAACTCATCAGGCCATTTTGTTTATAAGATTTTCTGTCCTAAGTAGGAGGTGGGACCACATCACATCTTTATTATTTTGGTTATATGTAATAACATTGATCATCAAAACTCCTGAAAGCCTCTGTATTTCCTACAGAGTCAAGGTCAGATTCCTATTTTGCATGGATGCTAGCAGTACACTTTGACTCTTCTTTTCCCATACCATTGCCCAGCTCCCAAGCTGAGCAGTCTCTTATTCCCCTTGGAAACTTGGTGCTTTTATGGTTCTCTCAGTGCATCTTCTCCCTTCTAAAGAAAATCTTCTTCCCACCCACTTCCATGTGTTTATATCATATCTACCCTTAAAGATTCAACTCAGGGGGACCTGGGGGCTCAATCGATTAAGCATCCGACTTTGGCTCAGGTCATGATATCGTGGTTCGTGAGTTCGAGCCCTGCATCGGGCTCTGTGCTGACAGCTTCAGATTCTGTCTCTCTCTCTCTCTGCCCCTTGCCCATTTCACTCTGTCTCTCACTCTCTCTCTCAAAAACAAATAAACATCAAAAAAAAAAAAAGATTCAACTCAAATGTCAAAACTTTTTGAATGATTTCCTGATTCTGAAGTTGGACGTTTCTCTCTATTTTTGTCTCATTTATAAATCTGTCACATATTAAATCTCATTTCATGATGCTTTCTTTTCCACTGTACCAATAACAACAATAATAATGATAAATATTAAAGGCTGTTCTATGATATGTAAAGCTCCTTATGTACATTATCTCAACCCCATAATGTAGATGCTATTATTATTCCTAATTCATCTGAGAAAAAAAAATCTTTAGAGAGGGCATAGCAGTTATACAATTATATAGATTTAATTTTTTTAATGCTTATTTATTTTTGACAGAGAGAGAGACAGAGACAGAGACAGAGAGACAGAGCATGAGTGGGGGAGGGGCAGAGAAAGAGGGAGACACAGAATTCGAAGCAGCCTCCAGACTTTGAGCTGTCAGCACAGGGCCCGACACGGGGCTTGAACTCACGAGCCGTGAGATCATAACCTGAGCCAAAGTCGGACGCTCAACCGACTGAGCCACCCAGGCACCTCGAATTATATAGATTTATATCTGAACTTCTAATTCATAGGCCTTTTCCTTAACCAACAGCAAGACTGTGCCTCATAGCCGTACCTCCTTTTGCTTGTCACTTATCACTTTCTGCTTTGTTGTGTAATTACCCATGACCTGAGTTACTGTAGCTGTTGTTCTTTGAGGGCTAAATTTACGTTTGATATAACTGGTATTTAAACATGATCTGACTCAGTGTCTGATACAAAAGTAAGGGTGGTCCAAAACAATTTGGTGAACAGCTGAAAAATTTAGAACCTTTCATACATTCTTTTATAGCTCTGACATGGAAGATTTCTGAGAGAGGAAAGTACTATGTTTAACTGTCATCAAAATAAAATGGAAAATACAGCTTGACCAAAAGAAATGACATGTTCCCAAAGAACAAAATTAAAACAGGATTTTAAAATCCATTATCCAGTCAATCTGAAAATAAATGAGAGTCCCATGACCAAAGGAGTAAAGTCTTTGAAACTTTCACCGTCACTGTATAACATACATACGTGTGGAAGCTGGAAGTCTATTTTCCACTGAAACAAAAGATTGTATTTGATTAAAATAAAAATTAATATTAGTTAAACAATAGCTAATATTAATGATATTTTAATAATTAGTAGAAAAGTACATAATGACTTTTTATGTATTTATATTTCTATCATTCAGATGAATAATTGGCTGATTTTCATCAACATGCTGTCATTGAATTGACAGAGCCTTAATATTAAAGTAGGAGAAGGTGTTGAAGATAAGATGTCTTATCTGAAGACTAATAACCTTTTAATCTTTACCAAGCTATCTTATCTTCACTACTCTGCCTTAGAAACTCAAGAACAGTGGCAGCCTTGAATAAGCACTGCTATTTTCATCATCCTGTCCTGAGACTGATTCACAGAGAAAATGTCCAATCAGAAGGATGGCATGTATTTCAGGCTTATGAGGTAGCAGGTAGACCTGTGAGGAGCTCACCTTCTAAGGTGAAGAACCTTCGGTTCTGGATCATTTATCTCAGCCATTCTAACTCCATCCACAATTGTACACTGAGTGCTAAAGAGAGTTAGACTTTCTTCAGCCATCTCCTGATCATGAGATATAAAGAAAGATAAGGATGAAGGATTAGTTGATTGACAGTTTTTTTATTGCATTTTCAAGGATGTAATTGAATTGTGTGTCCTGCAAAGCTTCCCGAACATTAAGTATATTCCCAATATTGGATATATTGTCCTATAAAGATCCAGTCACCCAGGAGAATTTATTCTGATTACTTTTTGCCTATATATTGTTAGCATCATGTAGATAGAACCAGGCAGATAGAATTCTCATGAAATAGTTTTTGGATGAATATTGTTTGGATACTGGGACATCAATATCTCTAATAAGTAATCTTCTATACAAAGGTTTATTTAGCTCAACACAGATGTCATGAAGACGACTCTTAGGGTCCTGATTTGCTGCTTTTATTTTCTACTGACAGTTTATTCATTAAATTATATATATATATATATATATATATATATATATATATATATCCTGCCTTTAGTCAAATTCTGTTCATAAAGAAAAATTAACCTTTTCAAGATATCCCAAGGGCTTCACGGAAGGTATTGAGTTTCAGGATGGCAAATTACATTGATACTTCCTAAGGAGTTACGTGTTTTGTCTTTTTAATGGAGGCCTTAGATTTCTTTAGACCTTTATCCCATTTAGGATTCTCTGACGATACTGAACAAGTTCAAGGGTTTCTTAGAGTCAACCAAATAAAAATCAAATTCCTTTTTCTGGCATAAGTAGTAGAGAATGATATTTCTTCCTCTTTTTTCTATACCTTATGCATCTAACAAGGAGGCACACCTCCAGTGCTTTCTACCTTGGTACCATTCCACCTTAGTACCCTTCCACATGCTGTTCCCATCAGGAATGTATCACACTCAAGTGATACGTTACCTTCTCCATGAAGAGTTTTTAGTTTTGTCTAGCAGAATTGGTCTCTTCATTCTCTAAACTTATACCTCTCTTAGAGCCCTTATGATATTATTTCAATTGTGTTATACATATGATCTTCTCAGTGTGAGAATAAATCACTTGAAGCTGGGGAATATATTAATCTCATTTTTAAACTCACCTTGGCTCCTAGAGCAGTGCCTAAAAAAGGTAGAGAGTAAACATTTGTCAGGAAAGAATGAGTGAGTTGTCCTTTTTTTCTAAAGACAACAGTGAAGCCAATTTTGTACCATTTGTGTAAAATATTGGGTAAATTTGTCAAGACTTTTCATGCAGAATCATTTCCTTTTTTATTGAGGCCATTAACATAGAGACAAGGGATATGGAGACAATTATGAAGTATATATCTGAAGATAAGTTGTGGAAAATAGTTACAAGATTTTGAAAAATATATTTCACAAAGAACCAGATTTAAAATATTATTTAGTTATTTTCCTGTGGGATTCTTAAGTCATCTCCATTAATAAGCTCTCTCTCTCTCTCTCTCTCTCTCTCTCTCTCTGACTTTTTCAGTTTCTCATGTAGGGACTCAAAGTCTTGGCATCATTCTGTGGTCTTTGGTGTGCTGGTACTTTTCTCAGTAAGCCCTTTTGGGGCTATACCTTTTGGTGATTTAAGAATAGAAGGGGAGTGCAGTGCTTGGGTGGCTCAGTTAGTTAAGAATCCGGCTCTCGGTTTCAGATCATGTCATGATCTCACAGTTTGTGGGCTTGAGCCCCGCATCAGGCTCTGCACTGAGAGCATGGAGCCTGCTTGGAATTTTCTCTCTACCCCCCTTTCTCTCTCCTTCTCTCTCTGCCCATGCCCTGCTCTCTCTCTTGCTCTTTCTCTCAAAAATAAATAAGCTTTAAAAAAAAGTAATGGAAGGAGAGGTAAAGAAGTGCACCTTCCCCTCTGAATGTCATAATGGCTTTCAACAGAGGTGGGTTGCTCATGAGTCTCGCTTTTCCAATTCTTACTTTTCCCAGAGTAGAAAGCATATAGAGCCACAGATACTTATCTTTTAAATATAACCATACCTTCTTATCATAATCTTTTAATGGGATGCTTTCTGAATGATTTGATGCACATGTGTGTGTTGAGGGGTGAGAACAAAGAATGTGATGAACTTGTGACTTCAGGGAAGGACACAGAGCAATAATTGAGACTTTGCAGTGGCTGCAGGGCATTTGCCCATATCCAATCTTGTGGGTCCTCAGTCTTAAGAAAAAAATACTATTGTGCTTTACTGAACCCTTATCTCAATTCCTGCTATACCCGACTATAGCCTGATTCTTTTTCATGGTTCTCTATTTTACTTTGAACAATACACAGCAGAATGCATCATCAATAAAATGAGTAAGCTCTGATCCTTGTTGGGTATAACATATTTTCCCCCTCTGTATTACTTGTAGCTTCTCCTTGAACTAGTTTAGCTGTACTATTTACAGGAAACAGAGGTTAACAAAAATCCTCAAGCACCTCTGGTTACAGGAGGAATATTCACTGCAATTATAAGGGTAATGCTTTCAGGCATTCTCTATTGTGAAGATAAAATTTGAGAAATGTACATCCAAATAGTATGCCCAAATTGTGTCCACGTGTTACCTAAGCACTTCATCAATTTATAGATAACTAGTAGAAAAATGTGTAAGTAAATAGTAGGATGTGATGGGAGCTAGAAGGACTGTAGACAATAGCACATCTACGTATCTCATTTTGAAGATGAGAAAAGTGAAGTCCAAATGGGTTAACTGATTTTTCTCAATATCATTTAGCCATTAAGTGACAAAGCAAGGACCCCTGACTCCTGGTCCCGTGCTCTTTCCATCATACCATTAGATTCATATAAGGAAGAACTACCTTCAGTATTTGAATCTCTGATGCTCATTCAGCCTTTTCTTGAACAAATTAAGAGGCTTCAAACTCTATCCTCCCTTCCACTAAGATGTCCCATCCCATCTTTGGGTAGGTGTGATTCTTGTGAAGTGCTAATATTCTTAACATTCTCAAAACCCAGTTTCCTGTACCTTCCACCCATTGGACCTGGTTCTTCTTCTTAGGGCCACAAATGCCAAACTTGTCCCTTCTTTCCAATTGTAGTACTACAACCATTCAAAGACAATTGAGGTTTCCTTTTCCCCAGAGCCCATATCCCATGCCTCCTTATAATTTTCTTTTTCAGGATAAGTAGTCTCAGTTCCTTTATTCCTTGATATGATGGAAATAGAAAAAAAAAAGATTTTTGGCTACCAGTTAATTGACTGGTTGGCATTTTCCCCTTGTTTTTAATTTTATATTTTGTGTTTAATTTTTACAAATCACAACTAACCATTTTCATGGCTCAGTTCTTCCCCCTGCCTCCCGCCAGTCTCTCCCTGATCTATTTTGAGGTTGAAACTTAAGATTAGG
Organism: Lynx rufus; assembly: GCF_022079265.1. Taxonomy (NCBI): domain Eukaryota; kingdom Metazoa; phylum Chordata; class Mammalia; order Carnivora; family Felidae; genus Lynx; species Lynx rufus. The sequence goes on along the minus strand of NW_025814827.1, from coordinate 27,926,058 downwards.
AGCCCACTGTTATTTGGCAGAGGAAAGGCAACTTGAGAGTTACCAGTGAACCAGAATATGTCCTTTTCCCTACAAGTTTTCAGTTTGTGTGTCTCCCCTCCAGTGAAGGGGATAAGGGTGAATCAGCAGTATGGTGCCAGCAATGATACAGGGGCATAACAGTTATGGTTAAAAGTGGCTGCTTGCCATTCTGCATAGAGGAGATGTGTGGTCAGCAAAAGGCCTTGCAGTCCACTTTGTGTCTCTATTGCTGGCAGCATAAGTGTAAGAAGAAAAAAAAAGTGACAAAGTGGGTTTATTTAACAGCTTTAGGCAGCCTAAAATGTGTGTGTCCAGCCCTAAGGGACAGAATCATTCAAGAATTTGTGAAATTGTTCCAGTGAATTCATGAGGTTTTTTTTTTTTTTTTTTTTTTTTGCATATTATTTGAAACCAATTAAAAGATTTAAGAGTCCAGGAAGGAATATTTGAATTCCTGTGATTAAAGGGACACCTGGGTGGCTCACTTGGTTAAGCGTCTGACTCTTGATTTCGGCTCAGATCATGATCTCACGGTTCATGAGTTTAAGCCCCAAGCACAGAGTCTGCTTGGGATTCTCTCTCTCTCCCTCCCTCTCTGCCCCTCCCTCACTTGTGTGCACAAAGGTTCAAGATTTTCCATCTGGCGCACTGAACTGTAACCTTACATACCAAACTTCCATGTTTTCTGACTTTATTTTCTTCAGAGGTCTTACTTGGTGTTCAGGTTAGGTGAGGAAGAGTTAAGAGAGGGACAGGGGTTTTGAGAGGGAAGTGGGAGTGTAAAGGAAGCTGTAGATTTCAAGTAATGAATCAAGGATTCGAATAACTGAATTGCCAATCGCTTAAATACAGATAAGAGTACTAAGATTCTAAGATGTTGAAATAAAAATTAAATTAAAAAGAAAATAGTAGATGCTGATGCTAACTTCACTTCCTCAAAAATTTCCTGTGGAAGCTGTTTTCCTTTTGTTTCTACATAAAAATGAAAAACTTCATGTTTTGTTTGCAACTGACATTGCCTATGAGAGATATTCAGGATTCAAAGATCAGAGGTGGAAAATTATTCAGATTAGATGCTGTCAAAAGAAAGGGTGTGTATGTATATGTGTGTGTGAAAGGGGGAGTTTCAAAAGTGCATTTACCATTGGAGTCTTTTTAGAGCAGACATCGTCTCTAGTTCCCTAGTTCTTTTTTTTTTTAATATTTATTTACTGTTGAGATAGAGAGAGAGAGAGACAGAGACAGGGACAGGGCGAGAGACAGGGAGACACAGAATCTGAAGCAGGCTCCAGGCTCTGAGCTGACAGTACAGAACCCGACACAGGGCTCAAACTCAGGAGCCTTGAGATTATGACCTGAGCCAAAGTCAGACACTTAGCTGACTGAGCCACCCAGGCACCCCTTTAGCTCTTTAGTTCTGCTATATCCTGCAACCCTCCTTTCTATTTTTTGTCTTCTCAGGACTATGCTTACCTGCTTAAATAGTTTTTATACCAGCTCTGAGAAGGGAAAAAAAGAAAAAACTCAATGCACTTGACTGTGGGGTTAGAGAACTGCTCTCTTAAATCTAGCAAAGGTCCCTCATGATTTACATTGCAGATCAGCATGTACCAGGCCTTCACACTAGGAGGGCATGTAAATTAGAAGGCCATGTTTTCCCAATGCAAAGATTATAATTACAAAAACAATTTCAGGGGCAATATTTTGCTGTTTTGAATTGCTCTTCCAAGTAAGTCTCTGTTTACAGTATTTCTAGTTAAGCACAACATTCTACTCTTTATACCATTGTAGAAGGAGAAAACATCAGAATTTCAGAGCTCCAAATGGGGACAGTCTAACCCAGAGGGAGATTTTGATAAACAGTGTGAGTTGGAAGCCTCTTCAATCTTTGGTCATTTGGGTATTCCTATTGTACTGCAAGTTCACCTCTTGGTCTTTCTCTCTCAATGGTCCTTTTCTTTTCTCCTTTCCCCACCCTTTTAATGTTCATGTGAGAGAGAGAGAGAAGGGAAAAAGGTGGGAACAAAAAGTAAAACTAAAACCTTTAGGGAAGATCATCCTTAAAATAGAAGGAAAATTGATCCCCACAAAATGTCAGTAAGTACCTGCCATGTTTCTACTTAGTTCCACATAAATTAGACTAGGTCTCGTCTCCCCCCAAAGAAGAACAGAGGAACTCTATAGCCAAGAAGACTAGCCAATGAACATTTCAAAATACAAGAATAAGATCAAGCCTCCATTGTTTAAAGTTGTGTAGGGGGATAGAGATGTTGATTGCATCAAATGGGCAGATAATCTTCAAATCCTTTCTATTTGCAAACAAACAGACTTTAATGCTTACATAAAATGGTAGCTATGCATGGCATTTTGGTAAAACATTCCAAGAAAACCATACCCAAACCTCCAAAACGCCAAGAAAGTCACCCATTGAGAAGACCAGAGGAACCTGAGAAATGCTTAAATTATGTACAGAGCCATCTGCTCTATTTACCCTGTGATATCAGAGAACTGGCAGCTTTTCAGCCTCCAAAGCTATTAGCAACATCATCAGCTGATCCAACACAGAAGGTGATTTGGGTGGATATTTTCTCCTCAATTATCCTTAATAGGAAAGCATATCATAACAAAGTTTACTAATATATTGCAAACTAAATATATTTAAACTCAGTTTAGAAAAAGCTGCACATTTCTATAGACTTTGGGAATTTTTAGAAACTATTTTTGAGAGTACCACAATTTATTCTAGGCCAAAGCTCTGAGTTTTCCTTGTAGGTGGATGATGTTATTCTCTAACTCTTTATTTGCTTGTCCAAAGATAATGTGGATGCTATATGTGAAAGGAAGGCTCATGTCTCTGAATAAGAGAATGTTTGACCTTAGATGATTAGTAGTTACTTTGCTATGAAGAATGATCACCATGACCTTGTCATCCTAATCACCATTTATTTGTTGGCCTTTATTTTTTTTGTTCATAATCTGTCCTTTTATGCCCTCCCCTAGTTTATTTATAGAAAAATAGTTTTTAGAGTTTATTTATTTTGAGACAGAGAGGGTGAGTGCATGCAAGCAGGGGAGGGACAGAGAGAGGGGGAGAGATTGAGAATCCCAAGCAGGCTCTGCACTAAAAGTATGGAGCCTGATGTGGGGCTTGAACTCATGAACCATGAGATCATAACCTGAGCCAAAGTCAGATGCTTAACCCACTGAGCCACCCAGGTGTCCCTAGCAAAATATTTTTTTAGAAAAATATTTTTAAAGTAATAATAAAAATGATAGAGTTTAGCTTTCTAATCTAATTGCTTCCTAGTGCTGATTCCCATATAAACATGGGAGCTTATCATGGTCTGTTGGAGAGGAGGGAAAGGAATGGACTAGGATGATAGGAAATATGATTCTTATTTTTTATCCTCCAAAGCTTTCTGAATCATCTGGTGAAAGGCTCATCTTTATATGTTTCACTTCCCTGGTTTCTGAAATGGGTAGGAGACCACCTGGCTGTAATTTATCTCCTAGGGCGGAAGCAGTCATGTGCAAATGAAGGGCTTTCAGCACATGGAGCATGTGCACACGCACGTGTGCGCGTGCATGCGAGTGCATGCACACACACACACACACACACACACACACATCTGGATGTCATCAGTCTCAGAGGAAAGCACTGTGTGTTATCCAGGAGTCAGGGCCCTGATTAGGCATGATGGCTACAGCTATTTTATGCATCAGAACAGTAGAGCATTCTATGAGATTATTTTCATGGTTGAAACATAAATTTAAACATAAATTCATCTCTGCAGCATAGAGCCTTAATTCTGACCTGTGGGGTTCTCAGAGACAAAAGACAGAAGAGAAGCTTTTCACTCCTGTAGTATAGTTTTAGTTGTGACCGTATTTGGTCTGCCATATTACTTTTCATGAAATTTATCATGTCATCTCTGAATCTTAGATAGCCAGATGCATATTTTCTGCCCTTCCTGGACCTGACATTTCTTGAGGATAAGAACTATATCTCTTATGGCACCTAGTACAGTGCTGGGTATGTGTATATCTGGCACCAAATTGATAATTTATTGAATAATCAAGTTCCTTAGCCTCTCTGTACCTCACTTTCATCATCTTTGGTAGTGATTTCATGAGGAGTGCCATGAGGATTAAATGAGCTAGTCCTTTTATAATTCTTAGATCAGTGCCTAGCATATAATGGACAATAGATATTTACCTGGAATATGGAAAGTGTAGGGGACAGGGGTGGGACTCCTCTTTTCTCTGCTCCATGGGAGTGAAGCAGAATGAACATGAAGACTTAAGGTTCTGAGAGGAAGATGCTATGCAGTTAGAAGACATATTTTTTATATATTTCAGTCACTTAGAGCTATTATGAAAATTCAAATATGTAGTTTATACCAACTAAAAGATCTTATAGGGATTAGTATCTCCTGGATAGAATGAACATATAAAAGAGAAAAAGAAAAAAAAATGATAATTATGGTTCTAGTTAGGTTATAATAGCTTTTCACTCAGAGATGCTTTTTCAAAGTTTGCGTCAATCTTATGACAAATTTTCTAGGAATACTCTGAAATTTAGCATAGTTTTGAGAGGATCAAATAGAGCTCAGGGAGAAAAAAAAAACAAAAGCTCTTGAGCAGATTGTAATGTGGTTGGGTAAAAGATACAGAGCGATTCTGGATTGCATTCATGTCCACAGGCAAAGCTGGTTTGGGCCCAGTGGAGATTTTGGAAGTGCTCTGTGTCTGACATAGTCCTTCAAGCTGAAAGTTTGTTTTGTTTTGTTTTGTTTTTTCCTAGCCTTCTAAACAAGGACGTAAATTTTCTAGAATGTTCATTTCCCCATAAAATAATGTTCACACAGCTAGTCATATCAGACAAGTGCATCCTGCTCATCAGGGAAGGGATTCTAAAACTTAATGAATCCTTAAGTCCACTAATGATGTCTGGATGTTATAAAGCTATTATCCCAGATTGCTTCTGACATTTGCTCCTTTATATCAGAGTGCCAGCATTCTTCAGCTTCCCCCAGTACATGCTGAGCTTGCTTAGCAGGTAAGCATAGGACTATGTATGCAACTTATATTTACAGAACCTTTTAGCTCTGTGTTGTTCAATATGTTAGCCATTAGCTATGAGGTGACTATTTTAAATTAAAATTAAGCAAAATTTAAAATTCAGTTCTTCTATCATCCTAGCCGCATTTCAAGTGCTCAATTGTCACATATATCTAGTGGCTACTATATTAGACATCACAAATTTGAAACATACCTATTATTGTAGAAAATTCTCTTCTATGATGCTATACTAGATTATAGGTGCAAGGCAAGAAAATTTACCAGTTGTCAATAGAAAACAAGTGTGTCTTGTTTTCAGAAAACCCAACCTGTGAAAATGCAGGCTTACAAAGACAATAATTTAGGAAGCATTCATTGTCCTCATATGGCAGTTCAGAATATGTTCTATTCATCTACCTCCATGGATTTTTAAGTATTTAGAAATTCTTAATTGTATTTAGAGAGCAGTCAAAAATAAAATAAAATAAAATAAAATAAAATAAAATAAAATAAAATAAAATAAAATAAAATAAAATAAAATGTAAGGCTATAATGAAGCACTAAGTCATGGGAAACCATGCAGCAGGGAATTTTTATGAGGGAGGTGGAGTGGCTGTTTGAAGTATACATCTATATATTAGGATTTGGATCCTAACTTTGCCTCTTGAAAATGGCAGCCCTCAGGGGCAGAAATGGGCAAAACTCACCCCACCAGATTGTCCTGAGGATTTATTGTAGAAGCACATATGCAATAAAGGTGATTGTTAACTACTAGCTTTTTTCCTAGTTCCTCTCTTCTTCTTCATCTCCTTTTCAGGGCCTTCTTTTTAAAATTAATGTATTTAAATTCAAGTTAGTTAACATACAGTGCAGTATTGGTTTCCAGAGTAGACCCCAGTGATTCATCACTTACATACAATACCCAGTGCTCATCCCAACAAGTGCCCTCCTTAATGCTCATCACCCATTTAGCCCATCCCCCTACTCACCTTCCCTCCAGCAACCTGCAGTTTGTTCTCTGCATTTAAGAGTCTCTTATGGTTTGCCTCCCTCTCTGTTTTTAACTTATTTTTCCTTCCCTTCCCCTATGTTCATCTGTTTTGTTTCTTAAATTCCACATATGAGTGAAATCATAGGCCTGTTTTTCTCTGAGCTATTTCACTTAGCATAATACACTGTAGTTCCATCCATGCTGTTGTAAATGGCAAGATTTCATTCTTGTTGATCGCCAAGTAATTTTCGTGTGTGTGTGTGCGTGTGTGTGTGTGTGTGTGTGCGTGTGTGTATGCCACGTCTGCTTTATCCATACATCAGTCAATGGACATTTGGGCTTTTGCCATAATTTGGCTGTTGTTGATAGCACTGCTGTAAACATTGGGGTGCATGTGCCCCTTCGAAACAGCACACCTGTATCCTTTGGATAAATACCTAGTAGTGCAATTGCTAGGTCACAGGGTAGTTCTATTTTTAATTTTTTGAGGAACTTCCATACTGTTCTCCAGAGTGGCTGCACCAGTTTGCATTCCTACCAATGGTGCAGAAGGGTTCCCCTTTCTGCACATCCTTGCCAACATCTCCTGTTTCTTGTGTTGTTGATTTTAGCCATTCTGACAGGTATAAAACCATCTCACTGTGGTTTTAATTTGTATTTCTCTGATGATGAGTGATGTTGAGCATCTTTTCATGTGTCTGCTAGCCATCTGGATGTCTTCTTCTGTATTTATTTATTATTATTTTTTAATGTTTATATTTGTTTTTGAGAGAGAGAGAGAGGGAGAGCATGAGCAGGAGAGGTACAGAGAGAGAGAGGGAGGGAGAATCACAAGCAGGCTCTGCACTGACAGGAGAGAGCCCCATGCCAGTCTCGAACTCATGAACTGTGAGATCCTAACCTGAGCTGAAGTCGGAGGCTTAACCTGAGCCATCCGGGTCTCCCTGGATGTCTTCTTTGAAGAAATGTCTATTCATGTCTTCTGCCCATTTCTTCACTGGATTATTTGGTTTTGTTGGGTGTTGAGTTTGATAAGTTCTTTATAGGTTTTGGATACTAGCCCTTTATTGGATATGTCATCTGCAAATATCTTCTCCCATTCTGTCGGTTGCCTTTTAGTTTTGCTGATTGTTTCCTTTGCTGTGCAGAAGCTTTTTATCTTGATGAGGTCCCAATAGTTCAGGGCCTTCTTTTGCCTTCTTCCTCTCTTGCATCTGAGAGCCTAGAGCCTGGCATTTTCATGCTGGCCACTCTGTGTTTCAGGATTTAGCTGTGCTAGTGACATAAACTCCTCTTTTTCTGTGACATTCCCCTAACCACCCCTTCAGATAATACCCTATTTTCATTCAGTCAAAGTGTGCAAATCCCCTAGGGAAGGACAACCAGCTACAGGAAGACAATGCCCCATGGGAGGCCACTGATGGAGAAATTTTAGGCTGCTTTTTATTATTCCTTGGGTCACAACAAGAGAGGGTAAAATAAAATTAAAGTAGAAACCAGGAGAGCTGCTTGTAAGTCTCAGTGCTGACAATGATTTCTGCAAATCCTTTACCTCACGGAATAAGCCTTCATTTGTAAAATGGAAAGGTGCAGCTAGAAAGTCTCTTACTGCCCGTTTCCGTTCAAACTTTTGTAAGAACCACTTACAGACTCTCAGCTACACTGACAATTCTGTGAGGGTAGGGACATGAGCTGTGTGCTCCCCACTATATCTCTCAAGGTGTAGCATAGCTCTGGTCACCCCATAGCTGCCCAGGGCATATTTGTGGACTGAATGAATGGATGGTTATGTGCTCTCCTGCTGGACCCGTGGCCCTATCACCCACTACCTTCACTCCACTAAGCTCTTGCATGACACTACTTCTAGTATTACCACTGCTTTATCTTCTCCTTGTAGAAAGTGCCAGAATCTCCGATGCATTGTACCACAATTTCTGGTTTCTCCATAAAGCTGGGGCTGGAAAACAAACTGCTCTGTGTAATCATCCTTGCAACGTTCTTCTCAAAGACTTCCAATTTAATAGAATTACCAAGACTTAAAAAGATTAAAACAAAAATGAGCTTGTTAGAGTAAATTAGGCTTCATAAATGTGTTCCCTTTTTATTTCAAAACATTGATTTCTGTGGTCACCTTCTCTAAATTATTGAAGGCTGAGTGGACTGCCTTAATTGGTAAGGAGAAATGTCATCAAGCTACTACCATGGAAGCCAGGGAGGGGGTGAACGGGAATGAAGAAATTCAAAAAGAAGAATGGGGGCAGAGATGGCTAGATAGGTGAGTGGAAATCATCATGGGGAAAGAGTCTCCTGCCTTGGTGAAGCTCTCCTAGAATAATAACACTCATTTGGGTGAGGAGTGGATAAATAGTATGCTGAGGGTTGCAATATAAATGTGGAGCTCTGTGATTCCATAGCAAGAATAGGAATTCTTGTTTCCTCAGGAGGAAAATCTTTGTTCATGACCCTGGAACTTGGCCTAACACAGACTGACCAGCAGAACTTTCTGGGTTCCTAGGCCTGCCTCTTACCCAGGGCTCTCGGTATCCCTGTCTCACACAGTAAATGATGCCTGCTGACCCTACTCCTCACCGGGCTCTGGTGCGACTTTGCCAGCCCCAAACAATCTGCTTCAGGCCCTGAGCTTCTTGAAGATCATAGTAATCAGTGTGGAGAAAGCAAAGTAGCCCTCTCTGGAGCCTCCTAACCACCAGTTTGGAGAGGAGAGCAGTGGCTGTGGCCAACCATAATGAAGCTCCCACAGGGACTAGTCACAGGAAGGGTGGGAGCAGAGGCAGCTGCAAGCCTCAGAGTTGCTGCTGCCAATACACAATCATTTTCTCTGCTTGGGGATGAGCCCTACTTGATATTGGAGGCGTGGCTAGGAGAGAGAGAGGCTGTGTTTCTTGAATTAGGGCCAGTGGGAAATTCTAGAGGTGATGACTTCATGCTGCTCATTTGCTGTAGGGGGAAAATGTAGGTGCTCCCAGGCCAATGACCAAATCCTTGAGAGCTTGCTGAAACAGTCTGACTTCTTTAGGCAACTTTCTGAACACTGCTGCCCTTCCATACCTGGATTAAATTCAGTTAGAAAGAAAAAGATCTCCAAATAACAGCAACAAAACCAATAATAGTAGTGACTGATGCATAGCATTTAATGACTGCATGCCAGAAGCTGTTGTGTGAACTTTATGTGTTAATTCAGTTTATCCCCACAAAAACTTTGTGAGATAGATTCTATTAGTGTTTTGTCTATAGAGAGAGGAAGAATGTAAGACACAAAAAGATAACCTGTCTGAGATCACAAAGCTAGTAAGGGGTAGAGTCTGAAATTTGAACCTAAGTGTTTGGCTTCAGACTCTGGACTGTTAGTCACTATGTTAAGAACATTCCCCTAATTGAACATTCCTTCAATACTCAGTATGGGCCTGGTACAGAGTAGGCATGATGGGGGTATATGAATCTACGTTCATTTCTGACGTGGATAGGGTGGGGGAATACGTACCCCATTTGGGACTAGGTAAATAACTTGTGGGGTTCCTTTTCTAAAAATTATGAAGACATTGATGGTGTCTTTAAGCCACATTGCCTTAAGCCAAACACGGTGACCTTCTGAAGATCAGCACAGCTCACATGCCCATGAAGCTGGCTCTGTCCCCATAACCCAGAAAAACAAAACAAAACAAGACCTACAGCACAAAGCAAGGAGCAGAATATTTGTAAAAAGGAATGAAAGTCCTGCACAGGGAATGATTTAGTCATTGTGAAGGCATCAAGGGATAGGTTAAATCAGTCAAAAAAGTGGAGGACATGCCTATGTGGGAAGGAAGGTTACAAATTAAGACACTTCCAGTTGGGAGCCAGGTGTAGCCGTGTTGAGCAAGACGGCACATGCACGTCGTGTTGACCTGAGGGTCACTCAGCTACACTTGTTCTGAGACAAAAATTTCTTCAGAAGTTCTGGCAGGATAGGTGTGGAAGTATTTTCATACCTTTTCAGCTGCAGATCAAAATCAGTGGTGACGAATTCTGTGGGCAGCAGGAGTCCAGCTGTATTGTATTATCATGGCTTAAAATGACCATGCTCTACACAACGGTTTGTCTCATAATCAGTCACTCGAAAGATGCGAGAGACCAAAGAAGAAAAGGTCTAGAGGGGATTTTTAGTTCAAATAAGCTAGCTCCAGGGTTCTGCTCGGGGTCAACATGCAAGATGCTGGGGAAGGAGCAGCATAATTACCGTTATTTATAGCCCTGCACTGCAAATGTGGAATTTTATACAGTAGCTGTAATTTGTTTTCTATGGATCCAACATAGAATGTTTTCCAGCCCCCCTGAAATGTGTGATTTAACACTGAGTAGAGCAGCGGGCCATCTCTCCACTCCAGGGCCTTCCTCCATTGCCCCTCTTCCAGTGCCTTCCCTCCTTGAGCCTCCCACCTACTTCCTGTCCCTCTCCATCCCTCACTACCCTCCCTCCTCTTGTTCCTGGGCCCAGGATACAAATGAGTTCGGCCATCTTAGAACTGTCTTGCTGTGGTCTGTATGCTTTGGGCTGCATCTCAATAGGATCCGGGCACATCTGGCTGCACAGTAGGAGTGCCACACTCCAAAGTGCAAAAATAAAACCACAAAAGATCAAAAGAAAAGCATCGTAGGCAAGAAATTACCCTTATCTTTATCTCCACAGAATCCATCAAGTACAAGCATTTGAGAGATGGCAAGCGGTAAGATAACAAAAGGGAAGCCGGGAGGAAATTAAAAGCAGCCTCCAATCATTAGCCCTTCAGCTGGCCTGGTTAGGGCCTAAAAGGCTCTGAGAGGGTATCCCACAGACAGAACCTTCATTAGGAATGGATTGGAGCAAAATAGACAGCCTGCTGATCCTCAGACCTTAAGTTGACAGCCTGGCTAAGCAAAGTTAAAACAGGAAGGCCAATTTTATTTATACATTGCACAGTGTTTCAATTGTTTTCTCCCTTGTTTAGCATATGCACTCTTGCCTCTTCTTGGGGTTTGATGTTTTGCTTGGTGAAGTGTGGATAATCTTCATCTCCTTATACCTACAACTGTGCCCAGGGACCCCTGCAGGTGGACAACCCCGCTGAGGCCCAAAGAACTCCATCATAGCCATATAACAGCTGTGAATATCTCTTCCTCTTGTAGCAATTTGTTTCTAACATCCTCATCTAATCTCTTAAGTGGACCAAGTTTCTATATATTTATGATGAAGCCACACTGCCCATGCTTGAGCAAATTTAGGTGTAGTATCAGAAACAGAATCCATCAATTTTTTTCCAGAGCATGTTTTGTTTAGATGTTTAGACAATGTCTGGGTCAGTTATGAGTTGACTACACTCTTCAGAGTATCAATGTTTTATTCAAACCAGGATATAACCGATCAAAAATGACAAAGAAGGTTTGGACTGAAGTTCAATATTCTGTCATTCTGATTTTAGTTATTTATACACATGCCATGTGCTACAGCTCTTAGTCCATTTGTGCCATGTGCACTCACAAATTTTATTATCTTATTGTTAATACCAGGCTGTTGTGTTCAGCTGTGCAGGGGATGTCCTGTGTGACTTCAGAGGAGCCATTCACACTTGTAACTTTTGCAGATGGTGCCCTCTGGAGTTGTGCAGTTTAAAATCTGCATGGTCATATATGGTTGCTGTGATGATGTCTGTTCCTCTATAGGGATGAAGCAGTAATCTAGTAACAGAGTAAGAATATAGAGACGATGGTGAAGCTCCTGCCCATCAAAAGAACTATGACAAAGGCAAATATGTAAAGACAGAAAAACTGCACCAAATGCCCTAAGACTATATTTGTGGTAGGGACAGAGTGCTGTTGGGAAATAGTGAAGAGAGTTATTAACTCTGCTTGAGGGAATCAGAGAAACTTCACAGAGGAGATGACATTAGACCCTGGTCTTGAGGGATGAGTAGATATTACATAGAGTGAATAAAGAATTTCAGGCAGAGAAATCCTTGTATAAAAGACTTAAGATAACAAAGAGCACAGCTTGTAGAGGCAAGAAATTCCTTCGTGCTGGAAAACAATGGAGACAGTGAGTACAGGCAAGAAGGGGTGTAATGAAAGAGTTAGAATGGTGGAGTAGAGCCAGATCACAAAGGACCATTGTTCAGCTGTTTGGACATCTAAGATAACATTTTATCAAGAAATAGATTCAGTACTAACTGCTTGGCCAGTTAAGCTCCAGTGAGAAAAAATGACAGCCAGGAAGACTCTATCTTGCCTGTAGAGGTAGCAAAGTAGTAAGAGCACATGCTCTGGAATGGGAATGCATGGGTCATCCCTTATGGTTACTTAACGGGATTTCAAATAGTACCTGCTGCACAGAGTTGAGCCAATCCACGATGCAATTCATTTGCCAGGGTGTCTGGTATTTAATAATTGTGCAGCAACTATTGGTGGATCTTCATACACTGATGCTGTTGTTGGTGATGTCCTGCCCTTGCCCTCCCCACCCTCTTCTTCTAATTTTTACTGTTTTTATTGAAAACTTGACAGAGCTCACGGAACAGATTTTCTTCCTGATCCTGCTCTGATTAGATTATAAATAACGAGTCTAGTTTGAGTGGATGGCAAACCAGAGGTCATCTGCATATCTACTTGGTAAATGGAAGAAAATCAGATGTATCCAACTTTTTTGCCTTCTTATATCAAATAACTGTTTTTAAAAACCCAGTTTTTTAAGCTCTACTGCGTTCTGGCATACTCAGCTATGGGGTATCTAAACTGTTTATCATCCAGTACTTTACCAGACTTATCTTTTATTCCTAAACTATTATAAAAGTCAGTTCAAGCTATTTTATTTTTTTAAATGTTTATTTATTTTTGACAGAGAGACTGTGCAGGAGGGGTGAGAGAGAGAGAGAGAGAGAGAGAGAGAGAGAGAATCTTGTGCGGGCTTTGCACTATCAGCTCAGAGCCTGATGTGGGGCTCGATTTCACGAACTGTGAGATCCTGACCTGAGCTGAAACCAAGAGTCAGACTGACTGAGCTACCCAGGCACCCCACCAATAGTTCAAGCTATTTGAAAAGGAATTGCTGGGAGGAGAACTGTTAATCTGGGATTTTGCAGTGGTGACAACTCTCCCCTTACACACACACACACACACACACACACACACACACAAATGGAAAGAGAAACGGAGAGAGAGAGAGAGAGAGAGAGAGAGAGGGAGATTGATACAATTGACTTCTTCCTTAAGAAGTACTACAATCCATGCATTTAAGCTGACAACACAGGCATCTTTAACATTTTAATTAAACATTTCTGCTTTTCTGATGACAAGCCTTGGCTCACACTCAAAAACTCCAAGTTTAGCTTTGACAAGATGAGGACACTTCTGAGAGACCAATGGCCCCCTGAAGCTTAATGCTCCTTTTTTCTTTTCATAAGAACATTTGGTGTGTGACTAGAACATAATGTTTGGGCCCAACATAAAATAGTAAGAGGACAAGCTTTTCAGAGGCTTTCAGATCTCTTTCCAATGGTACGCACAGCATTTCATCTTCCTATTTAGATACCAGTGTCCATAACCCTCACACCATTGCAGGAGTTACCTCTAAGATATGACAAACCAACAACATTGTGCCAGGCTCCCCAGCTTTGGTGGGCCCAGCCATGCAAATGATTCAGGGAGGCAGCCAAAGGAGGAGAGGAGGCAGGTCCATCAGCTGGTGACTGAAAGCCTTGAGTCTCATAACCGTGAAGTCATTCCAGAATTCTTATTCCCCAACACCTTCATTAGGGCAAAAAGTGGGTTTGCCTGACTTCTTCTCTACTTTCCTCACATACTTCACATATCTGGACTACCCTTCTACATATCTTTTCCTCTGGAACAAAGGAAAGGGAAACCAGCCTTTACTGAACCATATGAAGGGTCCCTAGTATAAATTCCATAAAAGCTGCCCTGATCCTTGCATTAATTGCCAGATCTTTCCATTTCCATTTTTCCATTCTTGTGTATATATGTGTGTGTGTGTGTGTGTGTGTGTGTATATACACACACACACACACACACACACACACGAAGCTTGAAGTTCATACCAGAATAACAGAGCAAGAATTGGAGCCCAGATTTATCTGATCAAAAGTCTTTTACTTTTTGCTATCTTTCAGCACTTAACATTTCTTAATATTGCCCCTAGAGAGAGATGCAGTCTCCCTTAGAGATGTTTCTTGGTCACTTAAGACTCTCAGAGATCACAATGAACATTCTAAATGGTCTGTGGGTTCTTGGCAGGAAAGCTACATCATTGCTTTATAAGTAACTTGGGGGCTATGCAATATGGGTTAATGTCATAAACCATGTAGAACAAAAGAAGCCAGATAATTACTCTGTGGTTCCATTTATAAAAGTCCAAAAGCAGGTGAAACTAATTGATAGTATCAGAAATAAAGGTGGTAGTTATTTTCAGATGGTATGAGATGAAAGGGGCCCACGGGCTTCTGGGTTCTGGTCATGTTCTGTTTCATGATCTAGAACTGGTGACATGGGAGTATTTAGTTTGTAAAAATTAATCAAATTATACATCTATAATTCATGCACTTTTCTATATGTATGTTCTAATTCAGTAAAAACATTTTTAAAAGTTGCATCAGGCTTAGAGCTCAGAGGGTTTTGAAGCAACTTCTTTGAATTATCTGACACCTTTACAATGTATTGAAGTTTTCAGAGAAAAAAAAGACAATAATAGTTTATAAAAGAAAAAAAAACATCTTAGAAAATTGCCCTCCATATCTTTCCATTATTGCTGATGTTTCATCTACTATGTTGGGCTTAGTGTGAAAATTTGAATCCCAGTCTGTTATCATGGTTTTAAATCCTCCCATTGAAATTCAAAAGTAACAATTCTCCTTTTTTCCTTCTACTATGAGACACCGATTATGATGAAATGTGGTTCATTTTTGAAACTTACTGATCATTATAGTAATCACTGATGTATTTTACCATATACATAAAAGGTGAGTACATTAGAATTGTGTTGGATTACCAGCCCCTGCTAAAGTATATGTTATTGCCACAAGAATAAAGGAAGTTCCTACCCAAAAAGGAAAATTTTCCAATAGTGAGACACTATAATTCTGACTAGAAGATCTGTATACAATGCAGTTAAGTATTCATATCCTTTCTGGAGGCACATGCTACAAAGTAAGTATGAACATAGCCTGCATTAACTGAATGCTTATTATGTACCAGACATTGTTTTAAGCATATTGCATTGGGTTACCTTATTCGTATGCCTTATGAGAGAGGTCTCTTGTTATTTCAGTTTTATGGATGAGGAAACTAAGGCACACTTATATTATGTAACTTACCTGAGGTTATATAGCCAGAAGGAGATAGAGCTGAGTTATAAACCTATTCACCTTGACTTCTATCTTCTGGTAAAGGGAAAGTGGGTCATTCTCAAGGTGTCACTCCCTTACTCTCCAATACTTAGTAAACATCTGTTGATATTTCAGAAATATTTTAAATGAGAAAATTGTGAGGGCTTGGCAGCCTTGAGGTAGGAAAAATGGGGGGACAATCTCATAAATTAAAGGGTAGTGATGACTACTTGAAGAGAAGACTGAGTTCATTTGATGGAGAGGGAAGAATGGGGGAGAATGCAGGAGGAAGCAAAGGGAATGATGTAACCTATGGTAACTTGGTAAAGGGCTCTGATGCAGATGGTGAGCTTTTGGATGCAACTTGCTGCCTAGTTAGTGCTCAGCTACTCAGCAGAATCTGTTCCCCTGGTCCAGTGCCAAATAAAACAATGGATGGCCAAATATTACAGTTGGCCCAAATATTACAGTCCCTAATCAATGGACTCTTGGTTACTTTTCCTTCAGGGCCATTGTTTATGAAAAGCCAGTGTCCATGTGTTTTGGTAAACCAAGTTCTTAGCCTAGGATGACAATATGGACGACTTTTTTCTCTCCACCATAATGTTCATTCATTGCAAAAGTGCCCTCAAAATCCAGCTTCCTGCCAGGTGATGATGGTAGATACTTAACTCCCATCTCCATAGTTTCTACAGGAGCAGAAAGGTCTGTTAAGAAAATAAATGAACTATTATGTGATAGATTAATCAACCAAATGCATTAAGCCAATCAAACAAATGAATCAAGCCAGTGCTTGAGAAACCTTACACGTGCTTGCTACTCAGTTCCCTCAGTTAGGATCCCCGCCCGAATCAAGGAAATCATATACCTTCTTAAGAAAACCCTTCTAAAAGTGGTGTGAATGCCAGAAACTTCAGAAAGAGTAGAAGAAAGACACCCTTCATGTACAGGATCCTTAGGTACCCCTCGGTATTACTGTGGAGGCACTGTTCTCCTCCCTGGACCTGTGGTGCGGAGCAACCTGTTGACTTTTGTGTGCTATTACTTTCAGGGTGAACTCCTCACCATGTAACTGGTGAGTCATTAAAAAACATATGCAGGGACGCCTGGGTGGCGCAGTCGGTTAAGCGTCCGACTTCAGCCAGGTCACGATCTCGCGGTCCGGGAGTTCGAGCCCCGCGTCGGGCTCTGGGCTGATGGCTCAGAGCCTGGAGCCTGTTTCCGATTCTGTGTCTCCCTCTCTCTCTGCCCCTCCCCCGTTCATGCTCTGTCTCTCTCTGTCCCAAAAAAAAAAACAAAACAAAAAAAACATATGCAGACATCCTAAGCATTTGGACGATAATGCTCGAGGCCCTCCTGTTTCAAGCTTAACTTTGCTGCTTATTGCTCTAGTTTGTGTTTGATGGTGATCATCGTATATAATATTTATTGAATACTTAATTGATTGTCAGGCATTGTGTGGAGTGCTTTGCAAACATTTTCTCAAAAAGGAGAACGGTCCTACAAGGTAGGCAGTAATACTTTCCCCCATTTATAGATGAGGAAATGGAAGCTTAATGAGATCCAGGACTGTGCTCAGGGCCACACAAGTGTTAAGTGTTAGAGTCAGTATTTAAGGCCAAATGGTCCCAAGCCCTAATCTGGCACCCACTGTGATATACTCTGACTGCCCTTAGCAACCCCACATCTTTTGGTTTCATCTCAGTTCTTCCCACATTGATTAGACTTGATTAAAGCTTTGTATTCGGTGATTTTGACTTCAGAATTCTTTTTTTGTTGGCACCCAGTCTCTGGCTTTGTGACTGTACTATCTGATCAAACTCAGGTGCTAACCAGGCTTTTCCTGATCTTCAGGGAAGTTTTGACGTACCTGGATCTTCAAGGAGGAGATCAGACATACCTGGTCTGGGATATAACCTTTAATAGGAAATTCTAAAATTTCTTATGCTTGAACTGTTGGATGGAATAACATGGAAATTGCGTCTTTCTTTTTTTATTTGCAAAGATGAAGCTGGACTTGAAGAGATAGATGCAAAGCAAAAACAAACTCCATATTTAGTTAGCCTCAAAATACACATGACCTGAGAGCTCCCTATTTAGCTCACCTCCCTGCTTCTGCTGCAAATGTTTGCTGATGCTACAGCTTACAAAGCACAAATCTGCAGGGGTGTCTGAGCCCCTTTGGTACACTCTTTGCCATGATTAGGTAAATGTCAGTGGAAAATCACCATGTATTTAGTGTTTTAATAAAACCACAATATTGTTTATTTTGTGGCCTCAGGTTTCAAAAGGGAAAGAAACAGCTACATTAAACTTTGCCCCTAAAACTCCAGCAACTCCCTCCAGGATACTTATAAATGTTATCCTCCTGCCACTGAGCTATGGTTTCACTAGAAATCCTCCACTGCTAATTCTAGTCGATAATCATAGGACTGGCCAGGGTCATTTTCAGGCTTGAGGAAAGAAATAGAATCCAGATTGTGTGTCACCAGAAACATAACTTTAATTCCTAAGTTCCACCTCCTTGATGACAAGGTCACCAAATGCCAAACTTAGATCATGGAACAGTAATTCTACCAAGAACACACAGGCAGGAAACCTATCTCAGCTTCTATTTGCCTGTGTAGCACTCAAAGGGCTTCATCATCACCTCCAACCCCACTGTTAAGCATTAGTTTTGTGCATCACACTGTCAGGGACACTGACAAGAATCAAGGGGTGAATAAGCCAGCTATACATGACTTCACAGGGCCCACTAGATCCAGGTAGCGCTGAGATGTCATCTCAGGTGCTACTGATGCCATTATCCACTTGTGTTTGAGCAAATTGTCACATGGACAGTGGGATTTCCATGAGCCGGAAAGGCTTCTCTCCCACTCCTCCTCCGTCTGTTTTTCAGTGCTTCTATATTTTTAAAAGTAACATGGACATAAATTACAGGTATTTTAAAATGTAAGTATACCCTATATTTGAAACAACACCATGATATACATTAATTTTCCTACAGGACCATGATCGGCATCTTTTCAGAAAATTCATTTTTTTAAGGGGGGAAAGAGAACCCAATGGCTTTGGATACTGGAGTCCTGGTGTGGGAAGAAAGAAAGGTCTCTCACAGAGGATGAGAAAGGGATAAGATAGTGTCATTCTATCTCACTCCTCTGACAAACCTGTCCACATACAAACTGAATTGTATTTGGTACAGGTGTTAGAACTTTACAAGGTTCCTGTGTATATGATATATAAATTGGATATTTTCCAACCTTGTGACTAAATATTACTATTTATCACTTAGTTACTGAACTGTTATTATTCATGATGCTTCCTGTTAAGTTACAGGCTCCATTTCATACAGTTGTGTTTTCTTTTTCAATTTTTATAAAAATCTGTGTTTTATTTACTGTAAAACTTGCCCTGGCTTTTGAACAAAAGGGCTAAATGGAAGGGCTAACCTTTTCGTTGGATAAATGTAAATAATTGGTTTCTCTCATTTCATTGGGGTTCTTAGGCAAGGCCATGAGCGGGGGTCATGGCACAAACCCACGCAGTGGTAAATAACTCATCCATGGATGGCTAAGGACTGAACCACGACAGATGTGAAGATTAGCTGGCAGAAATCAACCTTATTTTGGACATGTGCTAGGACAGAGAATAGTCAAAACTAGCAAATAAACAGGAAAACATTTATTTTAGTTCTAAACATTCACTGTCTTCTAGAGTTAAGAACATATAACTGCTTCTCTGCATTATCCAGAATAAATGAGAAGGACATTAATGTAAGCAACTGGAACATTAATTTGGAAGGAGAGAAATGGGATCAGAAATTGGCTCTTGGAAGAAATCCCATAGAAGGAGTGAGGGTGTAAAAAGGAGGAGGTGGTAAAAAGAAGTCCTTTAACCTCTGTTTGCCCTTTCATATAGCTGTGAGAGAAGAGAGAACCATGCATAAAATGGTGGCAGAGCTCATTTTTGGGTGAAGGGTGAATCTTCTCCCTTCTTTTGAAGGGACCTTTCTTAGTCAGCAATAATGGCAATGCACCTGTTTTCTGTGTTCAAGCCAAATGTAAACTGGTGGGATAAGTGCTTCCTTAACCCTATTGGACTCACACCCTCTCTTCTTCCCTCATTTGCTGTCCAAGGCAGAGCTCTCCTTTTCTTCTCTGTCTAGGAGGCCCCTACAAGGACCAGTTGTCATGGATGTTAAAGCTTGATTTGGCTGCTTCTGCTGCATATGAGGCACACTTTATTCAATATAAGTGTTTCCTATGTAATTGGTAAGACCTTTAAGCACCTGTCCTAGACCCAGGGTTGCTGAGGCAAAATGAGGGGGAGGGGCATCAAGGACAAATTACCAATGTCCCATCTTTGAGGCTGGATGCCCTACTGATCCTGCCATCCCAGGACTCCAGGAGCCTAGGTGTGTGAACACTGAGCAGGTCTGGTGCATGAAGCTCTGTGGGAAGGGTAGGAAAATGACCACTGCTATATCTTTTCTCTTCCTGATCAGACTCCAGCTCTGTCATGGACCTGTCACACAGGCTTACGTGGGTGGTTAGCAGCAACTACTTCCTGCTCCCTTTCCTGGTCCCCAAAGGGGTACTTCATAACTTCTCACCTCTGAACTCATATATCCTTTGTAGTCTGTGCCATTCTACTTATTTCTTAGTTATCTTTTGTCTGTATTGCTCGAGAGATGTCTGAAAAAGCTGACTAACCATCCTAGGAGTCTAACGTTTGGGAGACTAGAAGTCTCCAGGTGGTATAGATGCTGTAAAAGCAGAAACTACCTGGCCCCATAAAAATGGGTCAGGAGGAGGCTAGGAGCAGCATGAGTATAAATCAGACTCTAGAAACCACAGGAGTGGTGTCGGTGTAGAAGAAGTCTAAAATCTTGAGTGGTACATTTTCCAGCTGCCCATTTGTCAACCATGGAGCCTAATGCTGACTTTTCCCTTTCCCTCTTTCTGCTTCTCTTCTTTCCCTTCTTTCCTCCTCCACCCTCTTCTATTTTCTCAAAGTCTCCATCTCCCTGTCTCAAATATACCTCCTCTATTCTTTCTTTCTTTCTAAAATTTTCTTAGTGTTTATTTATTTTTGAGAGAGAGAGAGAGAGAGAGCGCACAGGGGAGGGGCAGAGAGAGAGGCTCCAGGTTTGGAGCTGTCAGCAGAGAGCCCAATGTGGGGCTCAAACTCACAAGCTGTGAGATCATGACCTGAGCTGAAGTCGGCCGCTTAACCAACTGAGCCACCCAGGCGCCCCTCTTATTTTTTCAAAAGAAATTATTTTAAATGATCTTAATTATCTTAATATTTTGTCCACATGCCTGCTGAATTCTAATATTGGTGCATATCCTAGTTACTGTGACCTGCTGGTGAGCAGAGAGCATGACTTCTCACCAGGCCAGAGAAGATAAAAAAGTCAAATTCAGTTTCCCAGCATTTCAGCAGAATTGGTCTATTGACCCTGTTACAATTCTAATTCTTTTAAGACAAAGAGATAGATGTGGATTTACTTACAGAAGTCTGTTAAAAATTAAATGGCCAGGGGTGCATAGCAAATAGAATTTTATTTCACTGATAGACTGTGTGGATTAGGACTTATAATGTACTGAAAATAATTTAAAGGACAAGACATTACATATACATTTATACTCCATTGTCTTAATTGGAAAAAAATTAATAAGAGTCAAATGCTCAAGTTTTATATATAGAAAAAAGAAAAACTTTGTGCCTTTCTAGGCTGAGTTTAGATCCACTCATCTTACCTGTCCCCAGCCTGCAACTGTGTGTTGCTTATATTAATAACTGCAGGACGTAACCCATGTAAAGAAGAATGGCTTAAAATGGAGCTGTACTGTGTCTTCGAACAGTGCACACTATTAAAATGGACTTAAAAGTTTTATAAATGCCTTTTAAGAGCAAACATTCCTCGAGCACCTGATCAGCTATTTTCAGGGGCAAGAATTTGCAGGAGACAGTGGAAGGGAAGAGTGTTGCTGCCCTGGCTGGTTCGCACCCTCTTTGCTACAGTTCTCTTATTTGGATCGCCATCTGTCCTTCCTTTGACAAAGCTGTCTTTTGGGGGTGCTCCTTTTAATTTCTTTGCTTTATCACAACCTGCATTTGAATATAACTAATGCAGCCTGCTGCTTGATGCTGAGCACAGCAAGAAATCCACATCAGCACCCCCGGCACAGACCGCCTTCTACTTTTACAAAACCAAATGCCAAACTGGTTTCACAATGGAGATGTTGAACATAAAAGTTGGCTCCATCCTAATGTCCACCCGGTGGTTATGTGAATGGTTGTTTATAACTTGTGTTCAGCTTCCTAGCCAAGCACTAGTGTCGCCTAAAATTGCTACTATGAGAAAACCAAAATGCTATTTTGTAAGCCCAGACTGTTCATCTAAGTTTTGGAAAACTGCTCTTCTTTCTGTAGAGCTTGCTAAAGAAAGATAAACAACTCTACCCAGACAATGGGTAGCTAGGGAGCAGTGGTTCTTTATTAGGTTACATATTACTGTGGAATGGGCAGATATATGTGCTTTAAAGGCGGTTGCCTTCTTGTGGGGTAAAATATGTTAAATATCAGCAGTCTCCACAGATCCCTGAGTTGACCTTTTGTGGATTTGTTGCTGAGAAATTGATCAGCCCCTTTATTTTTCCCACGATCACATCAGAAGCATAATTTGGATATTTTCTTCTATTGTTCCTAGATTGTAATGATAATTTAAACAACTAATTTGGCTTAAAATAATCAATAATTGGTGCCTAACAGCTGATCAGTGACCCTATTTTCCCCCATAATTATTTGCCAGACATCATCTTGACTTCTGAAGAAGCTGAATATGATGAGTAATTGAATGCCTGGAGATACGTTGGATTTGAGTCTGAGGGCAGAATACAATTTTAAATAATTTATTTGACCTCCCTAGAATTATTAAATTCCAAATGAAGAAATTAATAATGAAATCTGTGCAGGATGATAGTAATAATCTAATTTTTTTCAGTTAGCCTGAATTTTGAATCAAATATATAATTTATTCAGTAATAATTAATTTGTGTCTTAATAGCATGAAATGGTTTCAGGGATTGACTGTCATCTTTGGAACCATCAGGAAATAGGTACAAGTGGCCTCATGGGGAAATTCAGTAATTCCTAGCAATGCAATCAGATGGAAATAGTAACTTACGTCCATCACTGTTGCTGAGTGCCTCCTGGGTGACAGAGATGAGAAATAGAATTATTTTTTTTTTAAGGGAAAAAATAAAAGTTGTTTCATGGAGACCTAAGGATCAGAGCCTATGAGTCCTTGCAGGGAAATAGCAGTGGGTATGTGGAAAATAAGGTCTC
This sequence comes from Lynx rufus, assembly GCF_022079265.1. NCBI lineage: Eukaryota > Metazoa > Chordata > Mammalia > Carnivora > Felidae > Lynx > Lynx rufus. The sequence goes on along the minus strand of NW_025814827.1, from coordinate 27,903,264 downwards.
ATAAAGTGAAAAGGCACTCCTGTCAATAAGTGGGAGGATCAGAAGTTGTCAGAAGGTGTCCTACCATCCTGCCTCATATGGAGTCAATCCCAAAGTAAAGCAGGGGGAGGGAGTGGCTGCGTGTAAAGTGGGATGGTGCCTGGGAATAGAATTAGCAACGTTACCTGAAGTCTAGAAGTAAGTGCAAACTTAAAGGTGACCTCTAATTTGTTCCCTAAGAGTCTGAGGAGAATATTAAGGTGTTTATGCCTGGTGAGAGGAGTGGAGGCAAGTCACAAGGTTCATGGTTCTTAATTTCCTTTTGGGAAGATGGTGTTGTCCTTCCAGACTGACATTTGGGAAAGCTACCTGTTTTCTGAAGCTTCCACATGTTTATATTAAAGTGTTTAAAGGAAGCTTTATATCGCCTGGCCACTTTCAATTGAATATATTAACTGGAAATGTCCTTAATGGGAGAAATGCTTAAAAACATAAACTTAAGCCTTGAAAATCATTTTAAAGCAGTAGACTAGGGTAATAATAAAAGCACAATTCTCTCCTTTCTAGAAGCGGAATATCCCCAGCAAGGATGACTAACAAAAGAAATTTGTTTAAAATAAATGCTGTTTTTCCTCTGTCTCCCTTTTTAAAATCAGACCAATGTCTGAATGTTAAAGATTGAAGGATCTTCCTGAGCACGTTTGGCCAATTGTTTGGCGTATTATCATTAGGAAGTGTGCTTTGCACATCTTCTAAAACAGGTGAGTCTAGTCTCTCCTCCCAATGTAACAAATTTTCATGATAATTTAAAAATTCTCTGAATAGTTTTTTTGTTGTTTTTTTTTTGTGTGTGTGTGCCTCACACTTGGCACCCACTTCTAAGATTTCTTACTACCTTGCTTACTTCAGCCAGGATAATGTAATGCATAAAACTGGCCTAAATACATTATTTTCCACCAGATGCTGCCATTCACTCTGTAATGTATTATGACCTGGAAAGATAAGATTCTACTAAATGAATCTACTGACTTAATCAATTCTGTGATCTGTAAAATGGGATTACAGAAATGGCAGAGAACTCTATTAGCATGATACTCGGTTTTGACATCACAAAATTTAATGAGCTCCTTACTGGGCCTTACTTCCAGACATAAACTGGACCTTGTGGAAGCCACATGGCTTTGAGGTAAGCAATTTGTAGTCATTTAGCAAGGGGTCTATCAGAAGACATACAAAGCATAGTCTCATGTAATTCCCTCTTTCTCAAACCAGAGACTTTGTTTAAAACAGAGACAGAAAGGGTGGAATTATGTTGGAAAATTTTTTCTGGCTCTACAACTGCTGTAGCCAGGATATAATTTGCAACCTGGCTACAAACCTTTGAACTCTAAAGCCTTTGTTGACACCATTAACTGTGATTAAGACCTTTCCTATTATCTGACTACTAAATTAATTCAAATCTTTTACATTCCCCTGCCTAAATTTCCAAAGCTTCCAGGGTAGAAATAATGTGCTTCGGGGAACTGCTTATGTCTTTCTTAAAACTGGCATTTTCGGGGCCCCTGGATGGCTCAGTCAGTTAAGTGTCCAGGTTCAGTTCCTTGGACATGAGATCAGGATTCTGAGACATTTGCTAATCAGTATGTATCTAGTCTCTGTGGCTCTCAGGTTTCCCCCAAAACTATTTACAATTATCCCATCTATACATACCTTAAGAAAAATCTTCCCCCAACCTCAATGCAATTTCCCTTTTGACAACAATTCTCTTTATTTTCATATTCATATTTAATTAGTTGATTTAATTATAATCCAATTATATAAATGCCATAATAAGAACAACCGTATTACTGGGTTTAGGAACATACATAAGTGACCACTGGAAAGCAGCCACATCATTTTATGGGAGTAAAAGTGTATGGGTTTACTAATGAGACCCTGCTGAATGAGAGAATTCAGTGTGGAGAGGGTCTGGTCTCACTTCATATATTTTGGAGATGAATGATATAAGTCACTTAAGTAAAGATCAGTCAGTAGAGAGATACTCTACTGCAATAGCTATGGTAACAAAATTATGAAGGCAAACTCAAAGATGAGCCTAGATTTAGAAGTCAATTAAAAGGGACTCTAGAACTGGCAGTCAAAATAGCTGGAGGTCATCATACATCACCCACCACTCTCCTCCCTAGTGATGATAAATAAAATGCTAAAAAGAGAAAGTTAAAACAGCTGCAGCCGGAAAAACAAGTTAAACATCTTTGTGGCCCAGAAACATAATAGAAATGCAAAACTGTGAATTAAGCCAGGCTGAAGCTACCAGTCTGCTGGGCTCAGGGCCAAACATTCTTTTAGTGGATTTTACACTTTGAACATCTGGTTCAACATTACTAGAGCTGAGGACTTAGACTGTGTCTATATGGTGAAAATTACAATGGCTTATGGTAGATTTATAATCTCAAAAACATACCACTTCCGAACAAATCTACAGGTTGCACCAAAACCTTCACTACTAAAATTAGTGGCAGCGTATTTGTGGCTTTTGCTCATTGTTAGACAGAGCCAATAGGTGTAATTTCTATTTTTGAGCAAAGCCCATCCACAGATAGCCCTTGCACACTGACCAAAAAGCCTAATTCTGTGGGGTCTTGCTTACTCAAATTAGTCTCTGGAGTGACAACTGCAGGATAATTTCCTGAGATCAGTCTAATCTGTGCCCCAAACCCAGGGGCACACTAGCACACCTGTGGACTTGAGGAAGCTGCCGGAAGAGTCAGTGGGAAGGTGACCTTCTCTAATAGGAATGACTTGAGGGCTTTCTTGAAGATTTCAAAGTGTTGTATCAAGCGAGGTATCATGGGATGTTTAATAAATGGAAATTATTTTTAGCAGAGGAAAGAAATATAACAGTTGTGACCACACTTAAAAAGAAGAATCATAGAAGTGTATGCAGATGCCAAAAATGTGATATCAATACAAAATTGTGGGAAAAATGAGTTGTAAATCTCAACATTTTACAATGAACTTGTAGCCACTGTGAACAGATCTTCTGAGGAGTGACTAATGAGGCAGTGGAAAACATATGGGCTAACTCTTCTGCATGATTATAAATGATCTTTGTCCTATTTGCCCCTCTCTGTTCATTCATTCAGTGAAGATGGGTTGAATGTTTACCCTGAGCCAGAGACGGTATTTGGGTTTAGAGGAGACAAAGGTGAATAAGACCTTGTAAATGCCCTGAGAATGTTTTGCATTGCTTTTCTCTTTGGTAAGGAAATATTTGAGCGAATAAGGAGAGGAGATGCCAAATCATTGCTGCTTGCTTTCAGTAGAACATTACTAGATTAACATCTCAAAAGAGACACAGGAATAGTATCATATAAACTTAAACAATTTTTACATGATAAATCAAGCCTCTTAAGAGGGGATCACTGAGGCATTTTTATGCCAAAGGAGATTTATTTTATTTTTTTAATGTTTATTTATTTTTGAGAGAGAGAGAGAGCAGGAGCAGGGGAGGGGCAGAGAGAGAGGGAGACACAGAATCCAAAGCAGGCTCCAGGCTCTGTGCTGTCAGCACAGAGCCCGATGTAGGGTTCGAACCCACGAACCGTGAGATCATGACCTGAGACAAAGTCGGATACTTAACAGACTAAGCCACCCAGGTACCCCAAGGAGATTTCTTTAAAAGCACAAACCAAGTCAACAAACACTTCTAAGAGCTGTTAGGAGACCATTCAAATACTGCTCAAGTGCTCAAGTAGAATAGACACATGGCTGAGACACGGTTTCGTGTTCACAGAGCCCATGGCTGCTAGGTGGGACAAGAGAAAAGCATGATTTCAGAAGAATGGCCCTCCGTACTTAACTCTTGCTTGTTAACCTTGTAGTACCACGTGGTGAAAACAGGTGACATTTACATGGTTCTGATTTTTCTCTCTCAAAATGATCCAGGGTGGCTTCCCTCTGTGCCTCCTGAGGAGGACAGAGAATTTTCTCTCGGCACCCTGGTATTCCACAACTTTGATGCAACTAAATGGACTTAGGCTGATCCCCTATTTCCAAGGATACGAGAATCATGGTTCCCTAGCATTTCAAAGAGGAAGGAAACTAGTCTCTTCACTTATGCTGCAGCTCATCTGGGAAGAGTTATGAGCAAAGGCTTCTAACAGAGTTTCTGATTCATCTTGGTGATTCAGTAGCTCTGATGGACACATGCAAGGTATGGGAGGATGCCACATTATAGTTCCTCCCATGTAGTGGGGAATGGGCATCAGCACTGTAATTGGTCTTTAACTCGTATCTCCTGGCTACCTACTGGTTGATTTTTAAAGCTTCCAACACAGATGTTTCTGAAGAGGGCATACTATTCTTCTTTGAGATTAGACTTCCATTATTTTCACATCTGGCACTGGCAGAGGCTTAGTACTCACAATACTATAATAATAATCTATTGAGTGCTTCCCTTGTCTCAGATAATGAAGTCAATGCTTTATTTGCCTTACGTCACAGGAACCCTTCAAGTTAAATATAATCACCTGCACCCTATAAGATCATGAAAATTCAAGCTCAGAGAGGTTAACTAAATGTCCAGGTTTACAGATCCAGAGGTAAGACTGTATTCAAAGTTTGCCTTGTCTGATTCCATGACACAGAACTCTTAACCACCAGACTACACTGAAAGGTCTCCAGCATGCTAAGACATTTTAGCACACATTCAATTTCTCACAACCTTTTACCTTTGTTGTCAGAAGCATCTCTATGAGTCTCCTGGTACAAGTTTAAGCTCCTGCCTCCACAAAGCACACAGGCATACATTCACACTTATACACCCTCATACACACAAATTCTGTTTTCACTGTCTTATTTACAATAGGTTCAGGGATTGCTTATATCCATCCCATTTGAGGCTGGGCCTTTAAATGCTTTTTAAATATTTAGAATTTCAGGGGCCTTCACAAAATGGCTTACGACCAACATGGTAGGGTTTGTTTTCTTAAACATCAGAATAGGCAACTGCCAGCTTCCACATCCCGTCTTCACCCCACCCACCCCCACCACTCAGTGACAGCAGTTGTATCAAAAGAACAGAAAAGCCAAAATATTGGATGCATGTAAAAGGTGTTTTAAACAGACCTGGAAAAAAAAAGCAAATTCAAAATATTTGCTGCCTTTCTAGTGCCTATTCATTAAGTGTTCTCTTGTTCAGAGCTGGGAAGCTTCGTTTTTTTTTCCCCCACTTCACCTTTCCCTTTCCCCTGAAACATCTTTATCAGCTTCCCACTCTTCCATCTGTCGGAAGTTCCTATTTTCCTTTGAAATGATTTCTCAGCAAGCTGACCTCTGCAGATTCCGTCAGCCCCACTTGCTTGCACACGCTGTGACTCATTTTCACTAATTTGTGCAATGAGCAGCTAGCAGAGGCCAACAGAGACACTGCTGCCTGCAAAGGACTAATCACTACCAACTGTGGCATATGAGGGTGTCTGTGTGGGGAGCTCCTAATGCCTCTGTGCCTCCTGCCCAGAAGCTCCTCCCTCTGGATCTCTCACCCTTAGGTTTTGATTTTGAGTAAGTGGTGTGAAAGCAAACATCTCTAGCTCTGAGTCAGGCTTACAGTGCCAAAAACATAGAGTGTGTAGTTATTTTCCCATTTATCTATTTCAAAATTAACATTTGATCACTAAAGGTTTTTTTGTTTTTTTTTTTTTAAGTAAAGAAAAAGAAATATGTTTCCTCTAGTCCTGGCAGATCATTTGTTGTTTTTCTCACCCCTCCTGTTTCTCTCAAGTGTATTTGTGAAATGAACGAAGGCTGATTTCTAGCAGAGAATATTTCATGGCTTAGTTTCTCATCAAGATGATAAATCAGACTGGGTGCCTGAATAATTACATTCATGGAGCCGGACTGTAATTTTTTTTACCGTAGAATTCACCAGGCAGTGTTCCGACTCATTATATACAACAGTTTTCATAACTCATGCAAATACTGTATCCAACTTTTGGATAGATAGAGGTATATTTTTAGGAATTTTCATCAATACTTAATAATGCAATTTGCACTACAAACAGAACATTGCAATAAAGAATTCAAGAGTGAATAAGTGCCATTAAGTCAAGTAAGGGACTTCATAGACCTGGTTTCCACTTACAAAATACCTTGTCTCAAAACACATGAATATACATTTAAACATAGTCACCATAGACATTATGCTGTTCCTTTCTGCTATGAAGGCAACATGGTCTTTGCTCTGGGAACTGGGAGGACTGAGTTCCATTCTAAGTTCCAGAACCATATTGCTGTGTGAATTTGTAAATATTAATTTCTTTTTGTCTTAACAGAGAAAAGCACAACCTGGCTTCTACTTCCTGTAAGATCATTTTTATAGTTTGTTTTGGTTTTGTCAGAGAAATATATTTCCATGTTTCCATGCATCTGAACCCCAAAGTCCAGAAATTCTTGCTTTCTTTTTATACTTGCCCACACCCTCAAAAGAAAAGACTAATGTACATTAGAACTATAGCAATAAAGGGGACCCTGACTGGCCTAGTCAGTTCAGCATCTGACTCTTGATTTAGGCTTGGATCATCATCTCACGGCTTGTGAGATCAACGTCTGTAGCATAGGGCCTGCTTGGGATTACCCTTCTCCTTGCGTCTCTGCTCCCCCACCCCCACCTCAAAATAAATAAGTAAATTTTTTTTCAAAAAGAACTATAGCAATAAAACAAAAAAAAAATACATACCATTAAGATTAAGGCTACAGAACAAAAACTGAACCCCAATGCAAAGGACGTCTGCTCCAAGGGGGCATGAAATTTAGCCCTCTGCTTCCTAAGACTTAAGATAAGAAACAGGCTGAGCTATCTAGCACTTATTATATATCAGCAAAGCTTTTGATAGGGATTAAATTATAATTTGAGCACAGGATTTAGTCTAAAAGCCCACATTCAAAATCAGGTCTGCTCCTAACTGTGTAGTTTTGGGCAAGTCATTTCATTTCTCTGGGCTTCAATTTTCTTCTCTGTAAAACGGAATTGATAAGGTATACCTAGCAGAGTGTCGATGAGGATTAATTAGATATGGAACATATGTATAACTCATGCACAATGCCTAGCATGGAGTGCTACATGTATCAATAAGTTGTGATGCCATTACATTCAAGGGGCTCAACATCTGGTAGAGGAGATAAAATATCTACATAGACAACCATAATTTATGGGAAAATTGCTTAGGTATCCTGAAAGAAGTAAAGGTAAGAGGTAATAGGAGAAGCTTCCAGCTGGAGCTTGGGACTTGGGGGAATCAATTATTGCTCCATGGGAAAGGTCTGAAGGGTAGAATTAAGAGAAAGCTAAGCAGCAGGAAACATTATAAAATGTGTTAGTCTTGAGTCCTTTGAGCAGCGTTGGCCAATGTGGGATTAAATGTATGAGGATTTTATGAGAGGAAATGCCTGTGAATGACAATAAGGAGACAGAGGCAGAGTCTGGGTGAAATGTCTGACCTTGACCCAAGACTGGCTCCAATGAAGGAGAAAGGGAGGGGGAAGATCCTAGCCTGGCGTGCATGCTCCCGAAAGCCATTGGGGAGACCTGCAGCCAAAGATGGCTGTTAGACAAGTCTGTCTCCCAGGCTCTGTCCTGTTTTAGGGTCCCTGCCTGCTCAGTCATTGACTGGCAGTAGCCTATGGGAAGCATGGCCCCTGGGCAGGACTGGTGTCAGATTTTAGGGGACAGCCGTTGGGGGCCTTGGTTAGTTACATTCCCAGTAGTTGGGGCGGTGGGGGGGATCTGTCCGACATGTTCTTATGGCTACCACATAAGTATTGTATGGAGGCTAGAAATTATGGGTTGTTTCATCGAGAATTAAACTATCCGGTAGGCTAGCTGGGCTTGGTTACAAAGGTAGGAACATTTATCTCTGTTCTTTGCTTACTTACAAATGCAGAAGGGATGAAAGAGTGGTGAATAAGGAAGCAGGGTCAACAGCACTGCCCGCGCAGACATGGTCATTATAAGGGCATGTGCACTTTCAGACCCTGCTCTTTGGGTGGCTCCATTATGTTCCAGTAGTTTCTTTTTATCAAGCTAATTTAGAGAGCACCTTGGAGATGTGACTGTATCCCCAGGGGTAAGCAGTCTTCTAGGACACAAAAAATCCTTCATTACTAGCAACCCTGGGAAGTACTTTTACCCATCTAATTGTTAAATGTGGTCATCATGAGCACACTGTCTAGGAAATTTAAGGCAAGCCTTGTTTTTCCATTTTACTGATAAGAAGGTTGAGGTGCATTAAAGTTGTAATTTACCAAAGTCAGCCTTGTACTCTACTAGTGGAAAAAACAAAGCAAACATGAATTTGGAGGCATTTAGATTCAGTCCTAATTTTGACTTTGGATTGGTAACAAACCTTTTAAGTCCCAATATGTTCAAATTTAAATATGAACTTGACATTGTTATAAGAATTAAATGAATAATGTTTCAAGTGCCTAATCTCACACCTACTGTGTGGGAAGGATTCAATAAATGCTCATTTCTTTCCTCTAATTGGTTGACAGATTGATTCAGATAAATGTTACAGCAGGGCAGACAATGTTAAAAGAAAAATCAGTGATAATTTTAAAGAAACTTGGGAGCTCATTGTCAGAATATATGTAAATATTGTGTAATTAATAACAAAGTTTGGACTGCTGAACAAACATCAGTTTAATTCCCAGGTCTGCTGTTTGGTAGCTCTGTGACTTTGGGCAAGTTTCTTAACCCCTTGAAACCTGTTTCCCCCTCTGTAACATGTATATGTGACAGAAAGGCTCTCATGGGAATGGTGTAAGGATTAAATAAGATAATTTGTTATAAAATGCTTAGTGACGACCTAAGTTCTGCTACTTAGAAGAGTAGTAAGCACTCAATAAATGTCGTCACCACCACCACCACCACCATCATCATCATCATTATTTAAGAATTTATATTACAGGGTGCCTGGGTGAGCATCTGACTTTAGCTCAGGTCATGATCTCACAGTTTGTGGGTTTGAGCTCCACGTTGGGCTCAAACGTGGAGCATCTCCAGTCGGTTGAGCATCTGACTTTAGCTCAGGTCATGATCTCACAGTTTGTGGGTTTGAGCTCCACGTTGGGCTCTGTGCTGACAGTTCAGAGTCTGGAGACTGCTTCAGATTCTGTGTCTCCCTCTCTCTCTGTCGCTCCCCTGCTCACACTGTATCTCTCAAGAATAAATAAACATTAAAAACAAGAATTTATATTACTATTTTAAGGATTGTTATTATAATTCTTTTGTTGCAGTAGGACTTTCTTGGTTGGAAAAGGAGACTTTCAGTTACCATTTCTTGATCAAGTCTATCAAATATACCACTTAAAAAAAATTGGAAGTGCCAGAGAACATTGTTAAAAGGAAGAAAGCAAGCAAACAAATATAGATCAATGAATTCCTACAGAATTCATAGACATGTTTTTATATTGATATTCTTTTTTTTTAAGACTTGCCTGAGTCTATGTATTTATTTATATCTCTCTTTGTTTCAGAAAGGATTTCAGGAAGCTTACAAGATATATAAAATCCACCACAGTGTAAATTAAAATTATGAGTAAATGATGAAACAAGATAGGGTGGAGGCATAAGAGCGACCAGAAATGAGGATAAACATGTATACAGAGCGAGGTATGTGCCCAAGTGGGCTAGATACTTGGCTACAGATCTTCTAGGTAGAAACTAATCAGTTACAGTGTTTCTCCAATAAAAGTCTACTGTTTGCTTAGGAAAAATAAATAATTGGTATAAAAGTCATCAGATAAAAATCTACCATTTCCTTAGAATAAGCACAAGGATTATTTGAAACAAAAGTGAGAAGCAATTTCTTTACAAGTGCAAATAAGTTACCTGTGGTGAACTAAGGGATGTTTTAGCACCATCCTTAGCACAGACATGGTGAATTCTACACAACTGTTTCTTACCTTCTTAGAGACAAGTTATTTTGCATGTCAGTCTCAGATTCCTTAAAATAGGAATACTATTAGTATCTACTTCATAGAATTAGATTATATATTAGATAATATATATATATTATTTATATATATATATATATATATATATATATATATATATATATAAATAAAGAGCCTAAAACAGTGTCTGGCACATATGGAACATTTTATAAAAGTTTGCTGTTGGTATTATTAGGAACCTCAAGGAAGCTGTGACATCTCACTAAAGCAAAATGTATTGTTCTTTGTGAATGTGCTTCTTCCACATTCTTCACTTCCTACCTGTGGGAAGGAATGGACTCTCTGGAGGAAAAAAGAAAAGACATTACTGAAATGCATTGACCCAGTTATCCAATTTCTAGGAATCTACACCCTCCCCCCCCCCAATTTAAAACAGATGAAAATTAAATGTACTTAGAGGTTAAGTGTTGAGATTTTGATAAAAGAATAAAACAGGAAACAAAGGAATGTTCAACATAAAGTAATGGTTAAGTAATGTATGCTGTGCTGACTGTATAGCTGTTTAAATTATTGTGAGAAAAATAGCGAAGTGGAAAACTCAAAGCATTCTATTCTTTAAAAATTTTTTAACATTTATTGAGAGAGAGAGAGAAAGAGAGAGAGAGAGCGAGCACATGAGTGAGCGTGAACGCACAAGCCAGGGAGGGGCAGAGAGAGAAGCAGGCTCCAGGCTCTGAGCTGTCAGCACAAAGCAAGATGTGGGGCTCAAACTCATGGACTGTGAGATCATGACCTGGGCCGTAGTCGGACACTTAACCAACTGAGCCACCCAGGTGTCCCCAAAGGGTTCTATTCTGTACCCAGTTTTCCAGGCTGGAAACCTGGGAGTCACTCTTTAGTTCTTCACTTTCCTTTCTCTCTGTATATAACTCATGAGCAAGTATTATTGTTCTGTCTCCAAGATTTATGTCAAATACCTTTCTTCCCTTTTGCTCCATTGCTACCATTCTCTCCATATGGATTATTCCTACTGCCTCTTCCTTGCTGGCCTCTCACAGCAGAGTGAGCTTCAATAACCATAATGCATATCATCTCACTCCCTACTTAAAACTTGTCAACTATTTTCCCACAAGCTCTGTTAGATGATCCTTCTATGGTCCATCAGCTATTCCCATAATAGTGCTGTATAATAAGCAACTCCAAAAGTTGGTGGCTTCACACAACAATTATTCAGTCTTACTCGAGCATCTTCAGGTCAGCTGGAGGTTGGCTGATCTAGGAAGGACTCAGCTGGACTTGGCTCCAAGCTGCAGTTTGGACATGCTGCTCATGTCTCTCATCATCTTGTCACCAGTGGGCTACCCAGGGCGTGTTCTTTCCCCACAGTGACAGCAGTGCCATAGAGCGAGCCTAACTGTGCAAGCACGTTTTAAACACATTCTTGTGTCATATTTGCTAATGTCCCTTTTGATAAAGAAGTGACATGGCTGAGGCCAAAGTTTAAGGGTGAGCGAAGTTCACTCAGCCATTGGGAAGTCAAAGCAAGTTATATGGCCAAGTCCAACAACAGTGAAGTGGGCAAGTGTATTCATCCATGGAAGTGGGTGGAAGGGAGGAAGTGAATATTTGCTTAAGAGTAATCTACCACATACACCTTCCTGACTTCACCTCAATTATTCACCTTGAATTAGCCTCATTGTTGTTTCTCCCCCCAGTTCTTCACACAGGACAAGTTCTTTCCTGCCTCGGGAAATATTTGAAAATATAATTCCCTCAAGATCCAAGGCTCCATAGGGTTCTTTCTAATTTTAGCTTAAATGTAAATTTCTCAGAGAAGTCTTTCCTAGAGACATTAGTAGGAGGTAGCCTCCTGTGATTCTCTCAGTAGCCTTCTTCCTTCATAGCATTTATATTAGTTTATTATCATTGTTTTCTCTTTACCAGTTTGGAGGTCTGTCTTCCCTACTGGACTGATATTTTTCCCCCTCCATTCTGTATTGCCTGAAATGTTAGCTTCCCTTTGTAATTAATAATCAAGAGGTGGGGGTGAGGATGTGAATCAGAAGCAGAGTCTGAGGCGTTGCAACAGTGCATGTGTGGCTTAAATTCTGTGGTAGCACAATTCCTATTCTCTTCATGCTCAAGAAGACCCATGGCTCTGCTTTGAGCTTTCCTTCCTGAATTTGGCACTTGTTTCCTCAGTGTACCACAGTCTGACAAGTTAACCCATTTTTCTCTGCTTTCTCTTTTGAAAGTGTTTCCTCTTAGGTTCTGAGATATTCCAAGCCCTCTACTGGACAGCAGCTCCTGTTTCGCCTTGTAAAAGCTTACCCTATTGAAGCCATCAGTAACTGCACTCAACCAACTGGCCCCTCTGCTCTCTGAACTGCTGTCCGGGCACATGCACACTGGATACTGTCAGAGCCATGACTGCAGCCAGGTCTCTTGTCTACCACTACAGAACTCTTTCTTATACTAGAAAACATTCTAATGCCAAATTAAGTAGCCTAAAATTTATATCAGAGGCTTCACTCAGCTCTAAATGAGTACTGACAGTCAATGAATCTTGCAGCCTTCTTGCTGAACATTATGTGATTATTGTAAGGATCAATCCATCTGACAATGGCTCCTATTACTAGTTAAAAGACAATGTCAAGTGTACTAGGGAGAGGTGACTCTGCATAACTGGAGTGCTTTGGTTTCAAGTTGGCTGGAAATTAATACTGAATTGTATATAAACTCACACTGACTGGAATGACCTATCAACGCTAAATTGAACTGCACATTTCACAAAGAGGCCCAAGATGAAATTTGGGGACAGAAACAACTATTGATTTTTTTTTTTTTTTGCAAGAGTAGTGAAACTAGCTATTGTATGGTTTTTACACACATGCATTTTTTTGCCGACTATTTCTTGTGGGAGTATCCAGTGAAGTATGCAAGGGTCATTAGAATAAAGGCTAGACTTTTAAAAAAGAAAGAAAGACAACTTTGATAGCTGGTACATTTTTAGAAAAGATGGAATTTAGGGGCACCAGCTATTCATATTTACATTCTCTCCCACTCCTGTTACCCCATCTCTCTCTCTTAATAGATATATTTATATCCAACAATGCATCTTAAAATCACTACCATATGCTTTCTGGGCTCACACTTAATTTTCATGGTGTACATACTTTGCCTAGTTCTCTATCCAATTTTATAAAGAATCTGTAAAACTACCGTCACTAACAGTGTCTCATTTCCTGTTCATTTAAGGCACTGTTCTCACTAAGCACTCTTTCACTACTGAAATTGCTCATCCAATTCACAGGACACCAAAAATTATTTGAGTGACAGTTTTCTCAACTCTTCTGGGGATGACACATAACTAGCACCATTCTAGTTGCACAAGAGAGAAGTTAATTTATTATAAACAAAGGATGCCCGAGTAATGGCCCCCCACACAAACATATTCACTTCTTAATCTCTAGAACCTGTGAGTCTGCTACTGTACATGGAAAAAAGGACTTTGTAGAGGTGGTTAAGGATCCTGAGGGGCATCTGAGTGGCTCAGTAGGTTAAGTGGCTGACTCTTGGTTTCTGCTCAGGTCATGATCTGATGGTTCCTGAGTATGAGACCCATTTGGGGCTCTGTGCTGACAGTACAGAGCCTGCTTGGGATTTTTCTCTCTTCCTCTCTCTCTGCTGCTCCCTTGCTCATGCTCTCTCTCATTCTTTCTCACAAAATAAATAGATAAACTTCAAAAAATGTTACGGTTTGAGATGGGAAGATTATCCTAGGTTGCTTAGGTGACTAGTTTGTAACCGTAAGGGCCCCTATAAGTCAAAGAAAGGTCAGAGTCAGAGATGGATGTAAAGATTCTTATGCTCCTGGGAAGATGGAGGAAGGAACCACGAACCAGGGAATGCAGACAGCTTATAGAAGTTGGAAAATACGAGAAAATAGAGCTCCCTCGCACCCCCCCAGAGCCTCCAGAAGGAACACAGCCCTGCTGACCCCTTGATTTTAGCCCAGTGAGACCCATTTCAGACCTCTGATTTTCAGAGTTATAAGATAATAAATTTGTGTTGTTTCAAGCCACTAATTTTGTGGCATTTTGTTACAGCAACAACAAAACAAACTAATATACATGATTTAGGGCATTAGGGCTTACTTCTATCTGGGAACCCCAGGTTGCCACCAGGGTAAGCAAAGTCATCTAATGAACATGAGGGATGTCTCTGGTTGCCGTTGCCATTCGGAGGGCCACTGAGTAGGTCTCTGGAGACAAACTCCTCTCTGGCAGGTTTGTGTTTTACTTCCATTTGGTCACCTTCATGTGACACACTTAGGAGATTTCATTGGTGAATTGATTCTAATCAAGAAGTCTCTGGCCTCTACAAATGACTTCACCAGTCCCTAAGAATCATCAATAGCAGAAATGTGTCCCTCAAGAAAATGGGAAAATATCTATAAGCAGGGGGAAATTCTAGCATTCCATAAGTATTCATAGCTGATCCAGAACCTGTATTATCCTTTTCTTTTATTTTTCTTTTATTTATTTTTTAATGTTTATTTTTGAGAGAGAGAGAGAGAGAATGAGCAGGGGAGGGGCAGAGAAAGTGAGACACAGAATCTGAAGCAGGCTCCAGGCTCTGAGCTGTTAGCACAGAGCCCAATGCGGGGCTGAAATCCACAAACCGTGAGATCATGACCTGAGCTGAAGTCAGACGCTTAACCAACTCAGCCACCCAGGTGCCCCAGAACCTTTATTATCCTAACATCATCCTCTTAGTGTTCAAGCATATGCCTTGGTGGACAAACAAATAAACTGAAATATTCTGCAATATCTACAGAGTGATTCCTTGGGCTTAGTTAAGCATTCAGACCCACAAGATTACCATAGAAAAGACTGGACAGCATATTCACTTAGAAGGACCAGGATGGGAAACCTAGCATATCAGCAGGACATCCTGAGCCATTTCTCTTCTGTGGGAATCTTCAGAGTTTTGTGTCACACAGGCCAGCTGCAAGGAGAAAGGGTCTACATTGGGTAGGTGTTTCAACACCTCATGCTCCAAGAGTCAATATCTCTTTTAATAACAATAATATAGGCATAATTTCCAGGGTCCCCACAAGGACATGTCGGTGACAAATTCAGCACACTCAGGAAAGTCCCACCAGGTATTTATAGTTCATGTATGTGCCTCCCAATCCAGATGCAATTTTTGAATCATAGGCCACATTTCATCATTAACAACATTCATTAGCAACACAGCCAACGTATTACTCTTAATAGATTAACCCAGCTTGAAAATTAAATGAAGGTCAAGTTCTCATGCAGAATGGAAAAGGTTTTGTTTACTCTTCACCCATAAGTATTTTGGAAATTGCCCATTTCCATGTATAACTCTGCATTATCATCATTGTTATTGTTATTCATAGCTGCTATTTTTTTGAAGTTGAACATTTATGTAAAACTTTGTGCTTTACATGCATTGGCTTCTCAAGTCATCATATGAATCTTATGAAGAATGTATAATTAATGCTTTCTTTTCATAAGAACAATGAGATTCAGAGAGGCAGGGGAAACTTCTTAAAGATTTTTTAGCAAGTGAGTGGCAGGATGGGCCTTTGGTTCTCTCTGGTTCTTAAGCCAACTGTCTTTATCATTTGCTGTACTTAACATCCTCCTTGTTGCCCAATCTGGGTTGTGGCCATTGTCACAGATACCTGTGTCTGCATCCAGGAGGAGGTGTGCCTTTCTTGGTCTATCAGACCCTACATGGCCAGTTTTGTTAGCTAAGGAGGGATTGACTCTGTGCCCATAAAACAAAGAATGATTTGTACATGCTTATTTTCTCAAACTGAAATGGAGTATCTTTAATGGTTAAAAAAAGAAAAAAAAGGAAAGAAAGGAGCTGAGGACACATGAACACTTCAATGGTTTACAATGGTCTTTTCTCCGTTACATTCAGCACTTGGTACAACTATGCAGCTAGAATGCAGGCAGAATCTGAAGAGTGCTGGATTTGTATCAAAAGAGAGTGGTGAATTAGTTGGGGAGAACAGTCCTGAACTTCATATGTAAAGGAAGGCTTGAATGTGGAGGTAGTGAGGGTCAACTGTATTCACTAATCACTTCCCTTACAAAAGAGGCTGCCTTCAGTTCTTGCTGACATCAATAGGAATACTAAATCCTACCACAGCATTTCAGCTGATTCCTTTCACAGCGGGATCACCACTGTTTCACCTCACTTTTGAAATCCTGCAGTCTTTGCTAGCAGTTTGGTGGAGTTATAAATGATTGTCTGTCTAAATCAACAAGTGGTAAATCTCCCTTAGTTATAATTTGATTTAAATTAGCTTACCTTGGGAAGCAGATCTCCACACGTGCAAATTACCATAAACAGCAGCCTTCTTTGATGATTTACATAATTAAATGAGAGAATATTAAGACATTACTGTGAAGTGGCAACCTATGATGCCAATTTTTTTAAGTGAAGAAAAAGGTAATTTTTCACTTCTTCCCTGTTGTCATTTTCTACCAAAGCAAACCTCATTAAGGTTGTTGTGGTCAGGGCACCTTGATGGCTCAGTCAGTTAAGCATCTAACTCCTGATTTAGGCTCAGGTCAAGATCTCACGGTTCCTGAGTTCAAGCCCTGTGTCGAGTTTTGCGTTGACAGTGTGGAGCCTGCTTAGGGTTCTACTCTCCCTGTCTCTCTGCCCACCCCCCCTTCTCTCAAAAATAAATAAATAAACATTAAAAAATATTGCTGTGGTTTTAGAGATACATTTTTCTGAGATGATGTGACCCAAAGTGTGTAGCTTTCCTTGACCTTTTTTAAAAACTGAGAAATGATGAAATTCCCAAATACATAAAGGTAGAGAGTATTGCAGTATACCTGATTTATAAAATTACATACATAATAGGTATTTTAAAACGTAGGAAAATAAGAAAGACAAAGTGCTTCAATTAGTTGTACTTTGGAAAATATATTATACGACATTGTTCTACTAAGCACTGTGAGGGGGAAGAGATTTTCTTCAAAAAGTACTCTTGGGATTTCAAAACCATTTCTGCTTTTGGGGAGTGAGAGTTTTAAAATGTCATTGGAAAGTTGTGAAATTTAAGATGTAAATCTTCATTGGCTTTGTCAATGGAGAAGTCATATGAAATCATCAAATCCTGTGGACAGACCCTGGTTTTCAAACCAGAAAGCTGTGATAAGAGGTTCACTGTGCATCTTTTTATTTTTTAGACTTTCTATGGATTGTCAGAAAGATATTTCATTAACTGTTACCTGGAATAAAAAGAACATATCCTTTTGAAAAAAAAAGAAACCACTTGAATATTATTGATTTTTCCTCTGGAGAATGCACACAGGCTAGAGGCCTATGCAGGAGCCGAGTGCTATCATGTGGAGAAAGGCTGTGATGCCACAGTAGCCTCCAAGTCCATTGCCAGGCAAGCTATCCTAGAGGTCATGGAACAGAAGGTCCAAATGCTAATGCTCACATCAATTTAAAACTCCCAGCAAGAAGCAAGGGGAAAGGAAAGAGGGGCAGGTTAGCACACCTAAGATGGAGTGCAAATATGGAGAAAGACCACACTGTCTGAATCTAAATTATGTGATATTCATACACAGGATCAGCTACTCAATTTACAAGCCCCAGTGAAAAATGAAAATGTGGCGACCCCTGTTCAAGAAACAGGAAAAATGTGCCACCAAAGATACTAAAATATCAAGATTTTCCTTCCAGCGGGTTGTCTTCTCTCCTTATACACATGCTCCATTGCCTCATTGAACGTCTCATCCAAAACACAGGTTGAAAGATAACATTATTAAGAATCTCAGGACAGTGACATCAGAACGTTACACCAAGTATGGGGCCTTTCTAGCTCTGTTCCTCTTATATCCTATTTCTCTGCCACAGTCCTTTTTTTTTTTTTTTTTTTTTTGCTGATGGCCTTGAACAATTAATAGAAGTTGGTGAAGGACTGAGGCAGGAATGGGAGAAATGGCCAAAGGGCCAGCTCTGATTTAGACACATTTGTTTGGAGAGCCCTCTTAGACATCTGTGTAGACAACCAACAGGCCTAGTTAGGCCTAGCAGGGTACGTAGATCTTGCTCATAGTATAGGTCAGATAGAGATATCATTCAGATATTAGCCTGCATAGAGATTGTATTCAAAGCTATCACCCAAATGAAATCACAAAGATAGAAAAAAGAAAGTACAGATGAGAAAAAAATGTTTGTTTTTCTAACAAGATTTCAAGCTTCTTGAGGGCAGATCATATATTTCTAATTTGTTTTTGCAATTCTAGTGATGCCCCAAAATGTCTTACACAGAATACGTGTTAGATAAATGTTCAGAGAATGAATGGATATGTAAACAGCAATTTATTCAGAAGTATTATTATTTTTCTCACAGACTTTTTCTTAACTCTCTCTTATTTGGAAAGTGTTTGCTTTTCCAGCAGAAATTGTACATTGATATATTATATGCATGCTTGTTAGAGGTGATTTTATTGTTTTATTTCTGTAAGTAATTAACCTGTTTTCCATGCCTTCTGTGATACCAATTAAGAATATTTAGTATGGAATAACTCACTCAGATGTAACTTCAGCATTTTCTTACTCTTTGCCACTTGTCATTGAAGATGTTGTAACATTGCTGTGATATCATATATCCATTATCTCTAGGAGCTTCATAAGCAATTTCCAGTGGCTATTTGCTTCACTGTTTGTTGAGATTTTGTTCCTCTGGAAAAATTTCCATTGCTGGTTTTCATTTCCTTTGGAAAGAGAAAAAAGGCAAAAATAGAACAACAGTATCTTTCAAAATGTGCTTTATGAACAAATATGCTTATAAAACCTAGTTTCTCAAATCGTCACACAAATTGAAAGGGCTTCAGCACCCACACCATCCCCCAACCCCCAGCACTTTCCCTAGCAAAAATTCATCACAGTTTCTGCCTTATGAAAGATCTTTTAATCCCAGCCATGGCATTTGTGACTTGGCTAATTATGAAGTACAATTAAAAGATGATTAAGAATTGTTCCCTTCTTAACCAGAACTCAGGAAGTGTTCTCTTTGTTCTCACCTATTTAATCACCTCTGCAGTCTTTTTCAATCTAGCTTGACTCCTTTTGACATATCCCAAAATAGCCTTTTTAATTCTGGCCGGAGATGTTCTTTCTTCTTATCTGATCTGGCACTGTCTCCTTCTTTATTGGCTGCTATCAAATAAGATACCCTTACAAACCATCTAAAGTCACAGATGCCTCACTTTTCAGGCTATAAATTCCTGAACTTCTTGTCTTTCGCGAGTCTTCCGAGTAGGTCTAAGGGTCCCAGAGTCTGCGCCTGTGCCAATAAAATGAAGAAGGGGTTTGTTGTTGTTTTGTTTTGTTCCTTAAGTAATCCTGAAAGCCTGATGAAAACCATTCTAATCCCTACTCCCCATGGCCCCAAGGCTTCGTCTGAGAATTTTAAAAGAATGGAGAGATATGGCTTGGCACGCAAGAGGGAAGACATCATGATATTAGACACAGGGAAGGGTATGTATGAAGACTCAGAAGTGAGATCAAGGAAGTGGTACGGGGTGGTGCCATGGCAATTGCTGTGGGAGTCCTGAAGTCAGCTGATGGCTCCGAGTAGCTGTCCTCAGTCTCTCAGGAACCAACCAGATGCCTTTGCCTTTGTAACTCAGGTAAGCATCAGTGACTGCAGGGCCCCCATCTAGAGAGGAAGCAAGCTGCAGTATTTAGGGCCCCTGGCTCAGGAGCCAGACTGCCTGGATAAAATTACCACCAGCAAAACCTTGGCCACGATACTTACTCTCTTTGTGCCTTAAAAATAGTCATTAGAATGTACCCATGAAAGATTGGTGTGAATATGTTTTAGTTAACATTTGCGAGCCACCAGTGTTGCCAGATGCTTTCACATAAATTCTTTACGTGAGAGTATTTTGTAAATTTATAGGCACTTGTAAAAGTATAAAGCAGTATATATTTTCTCAGTTAAAGACAAAAATCTTTTTGCTGTTTTTCTTATTTTTCTATTATCTGCATTTTAGTAATGAAAAAACAACAGAGAATAGAAGAGGTTAAGTGATTTGCTCAAGGTCACATAGCTGGTAATTCTAGGCCACAAACCCAGAGTGAGCTTTCTAGTCCAGTGAGATTCCCATGACAACTCAGCCCACAGCAATCTGCTCTTAATCAAGTGCCAAAGCAACATTCAACTTACTGATTCTTCTACCAGCCACCATCCTACTGAATCTCTCCAAGAATTTCACTCAACCTAGGGCTTGGGAACTATCGATCAGCCACCTAAACCTCTTTTCTTCTCAAATCCGGGCCTCCTAGACTTCAACTCCTCTGACTTACTGGCTGATGCCCTAGATCTCCTTTCTGATCCTACCACATTTGTAAGACCAAAAATAGGGAATTTGTGGTTTGAGGATCCGTGCTTCCATAGTTATTATTTGTGACTATTAGCAGGGAAGAACATGCTCCCTTGGCCAGTCCTGAGACCCAGGCCAGTACCCTGTGCTGGGGAAAGCCTGGTCATGCTGGCCAAGACTGCTTGGGGAGAGGCAGTGCTCTAACGGTGTGGAACAAATTTGAAGGATAATTATGTTATCTCACTCATTAAAGTGGAATTATGAAAAAAAAAATTTTTCAAAGTGGAATTATGTGAGGATGGATGTCAAACTAAAGAGCAGAATATCAGAAGAAAAGACATTTGGAAGAACTTCCTTGAGAGATGAGGCCTTTTGTGAGGTCAGTCAATAAAAACATCAATGTGTTAGGCTCATCTGGGCCCAGATTTTGGTAAAAACAGGGATGTGTTTTTGAAATTGAATCAGAGAAGATCTTAAATAAGGAGAGTTGGAGTTTAGGTCATACGCTGGAATGTGTTCATTTTGAAGAATTTCATATCTATGATACCCTCCTCTCCATCCATATGCTTAACTGAGTTCCAGTGAGTTCTAAGAAAGGTTTTTCAAGACTCCGCAGGCCTTGTATTGGACCATGATGCCTTAATTAAAAGAACAAAAATTATAGCAGCAAAAGATACTTCTCAGTGAACATCTATGTACTACACACAGTGAAAAATCCTTTCTCTCTATTCTCTTAATATTTCTTACAAACCACTGAGGCACACATTAGCCCCATTTTCATAAGAAGAAGCTGACTTTTATGAGAAGTTGTTACAGGCAGCTATTGTTGAGGAATCTCTGGGATTGCCGTCATGTCTTGATCATCTGAGGAGGCTTTGAACCTACCTTTTTAATGATACACAACTTATCAAGCATTTGTCCATTTCTATCCAGATGACCTTCTATGGAATAGTTCTACAGCACACATACTGGCTTACTGGCTTTCGTGGTGTGAGAAAGTTGTTTTTGAAGATCTGTACTTACATAAAATTATTTTGAAGCCATGCTGTGGTGGAAAATAATCCAATATAAAATCAGGCAGACTTTTGTCAAAGAATTTCTAACAGAGGCAGAACAGCCTGGAGGCCAAGGATATAGATTCAAGAGCTGGATGTCTGGGTTTGAATCCCATTCTGTCATTTATTAGCAGTGAGACAAATTTTTTAACTTGTTTATGCCTTCATTTCCTCATCTGTAAAAGGGAGATAGTAATGGTAGCCTACCTCATAGGATTGTTGAGAGGATTAAATGATTAACTTATTTAAAGCACTTGGAATCATGCCTGATGTGTAGTAAATACTCTGTAAATATTAGCTATTATTTGGCTATTATTATTGACATAGGTAATTGTCTTGTGTCTTATTTCTCTATACAATATAATCATTTTATTCTTCTGCTCAAATCCTTTCGCGGCTACACATTCCTTTTATAAACTATAGTAACTTTCTTTTTTGATTATTTCACATGTGGCACGCATTGTGACAAGCACATCGTCTCATTTAATCTACACAAAAATCATAAAAGTTTGGCAGGGTTATTAATACCATTTTACAGATGAGAAAAATGGGATTCAGAGAGATTTAAAAACTTGCCAAGAGAATAAAACTAACAGTGGCGAATTTTGAGTAGAAACCTAGTTCTGGATGTCAGTGCTATTAATCGCTGCGTGATAATTCCTAACAACCCTTCCTCCCACCTCCTGCTCACCTCATACCCTTTAGCTCACTGTGCCATCCACTTTGCCAGCCTGTTCTCACCCAACCTCTTCCTGGAAATTTACACTCCATTCCAGGAATACTAAATACCCTCTGCATGTACTGTTCTCACCACGTCCAGTGCCCTTTCCCCTAGTAAATTAGGAAAGTGACTACTCACTCTTCAAGAATCATGTCATGTTACCTCTTCTTTGAGGTCTTCTCTTACTTTTTAAGGCAAGATTAGGCTGTTTTGTCTCCATGCACTCATAATATCCATTACTCAGTGCCCCGCTTTTTTCCTTTTTAAAAATATTTGTTGGGACTCCTGGGTGGCTCAGTTGGTTAAGACGCCGACTGTTGATTTTGGCTCAGGTCATGATCTCACAGTTTGTGAGTTCAAGCCCCACGGCAGGCTCTGCTCTGACAGTGCAGTGCCTACTTGGGATTCTCTGTCTCCCTCTCTCTCTGCCCCTAGCCCACTTGTGCTCTCTCCACCTCTCTCTCTCTCTCTCTCTCTCTCTCATAAATAAATAAATAAAAATTAAAAAATTTATTAACCCACCAGACTGTGAGCCCTTCAAAAATAGCTAACTTTTACTTTTAATCTCTGCCTCCCCCAGAACCCAGAATTGAGCCTTTTTTTTTTTTAAAGGGGAGAGAGAGAGAGACAGAGGGATGAGTCAGAGAGAGAGGCAGAAGAGAGTGAATCTTAAGCAGGCTCCAGCTCAGTGCAGAGCTTGACACAGGGCTCAATCCCATGACCCTGAGTTCGTGACCTGAGCCAAAATCAAATTCAAGAGTCTGATGCTCAACTGACGGAGCCACCCAGATGCCCAAGAATTGGGTCTTTTACAAAGTAAGCAAGTCATAAAATTATAAAATAAATGAATCAATGAATAAAGATTTCAGATTATTTTCTAGAGCAGCACTGTCTAATAGAACTTTTTTATGATAAGGAAAATGTTCAATATTTGTCCAATTGACATCATGAAATGTGGCTGATGCAACTATAGGACCGTAATTTATTTAGTTGTAAGTAATCTAAATTTAAATAACTACTTGTGGCTCATGGCTAATGCTCTGGACAGCACAGTTGTTGAGTTAGAGCTGGAGCAGGGTTTTACTGAAGGTTCTTTTTGAGTATGTCTTATCTTTATTTCCTTCTCAGTTATATATCATATCTTAGATGTGGTCAAAGTCAGGGTGCTACATATGTTGGAGAATCGAGATGTTAAGATGCTGCAATGAGGCAGCAACACTATTCTATTAGCACACTATAGCTCCCCCGCTGATGGGCTTCTCAGAGGGGAAATTTGGGCTCTTGGAGCCACCCAGATAGTTATAGCAATAATTTTTGTGATACAGTTCGCCATTTTCTCCACAGTCTTTGGGTTCATGGGGGACATTTGGGGCCTGAGTAAGATGCCTGCGTTGTGTGCTTTCAGGTTTCCTGCAGAGCTAACACGTGGGAAGAGATATCAGCCTCTTTATCTGCTTGCAGTGGGCCCCTCTGACATTATGCACATAAATCTATTTTCCATTTGTCTTATTATACTGTCATTATTTGTTTATGTTCTGTTTTCTCTCCATCCTGGGTGACTTCATTGGGAGCCAAACTTTTTTTCTCATTCATCCTTATTTCCCTAGGACTCACCATAGCACTTGATATAAGGAAAGAGGGTCAATAAATGTTTCATGAATGAATGAACGAACATTGAATTGAGGAAGAAGCCAACAACTCCTGGGACTCCAGGAGGCCTAACACATTCATCACAGAAGAAGGAATATACCAGAGGGATCCAGCCTGCAGCAGTGTTACCCAATAGAAAGAGAGACATGTGAGCACAGAAACCTGTTCACAGGATAATCACAAAGAGATGCAGTTATGCATTCTAGGCCAGTCCAGGCAGTTACATTGGGTGGAGTTTCCGTCAAGTTGGCAATGTACCATCTTGCAGTCCACCTGAGGGATTTGGGGTTTAATGAATAGGAAGCAGTAAGATATTTTAACAAAAGCTGTTTTTCACAATCCTTGTGTTGGCTAGAGAGCTTGCCCAGCTTCCCTGGGGTCTGAAATGAACTTGACCAGTATATGTGCAAGTCTTCTTTCTTGCACAGTCTTTGTCTGAAAAAGCCATAGGGAAAAATGTGAGTGATAAAAAAGCCCCAGAAATGCACACACGTACACACACACACACCCAGCCTAGGAGGTGCCAGTCCCAAATTAAATGGAATGTGAACAGGGATTCGTTTCAGTTCAATCTGATTCAATTCAGTAAAAATTTAGTGAGTATGTACCTTATGGGAAAATAAGTGAATAATTAAGACACAGTTTCTTCCTTTAAAGAATTCACAATCTAGTACACCAGAAAGACTGGTAAACTAATAACTTGTACTGGAATACGATGAATACAATAACAGAGATGATCTGGGTCCAGTGGTGGTACAAAGGACAAACTAGTTCTACTTGAGTTTGTCTTGAACCATGTATAGAAATTCTTTGGCTAGATGGGTTGGGGTGGGGTAGAAACTAGAAGGGAAGGGAAGGACTGCCAGTTAGAAGCAAGAGCATAGGAAAAGGCACAAGAGTGTGAAAGAGCATGGAGGGGATATTGGGGGAGAGGTGGCTAGTTCTCCCAGTGGGGACTACTAAGATTTCGTCAGAAGATTGCTCCGCCTTTATGGAGTTTGAAAGATGATCCCCACTATTATATATACGATAGATTGACAAGAGGAAAACCCCTAACTAGGAAGGTCAGCTAGGAAGCTGTTATAACAATTTTAGGGTGAGAGGTTTAGGGTCCCAGTTGGAATTATGGCTGTGAAAATAAAGAGCAAGACTTTCTGAGGTATATTCTAGAGAAGTGATTCTCAGCTTCCTCTCTATCTGATAACTTCTGAGAAATAAAATATATATTCCTCTGTAACAGTCATAGTATACTCTACAAGTGTTTCTAGAAAGGAACGTGGTGGGGCATGGAAAATCACCCTAGATGATTCCGGTATATAAACCATCTTGTAACCACTCCACCGAGGATAATCCCTATTCTAGAAAAAACAAAAACAAAACAAAAAACAAAAACAAAAAAAGCAGAACTTTGTGAGGGTTCAGAAGTGGAGGGTTTGTGGCCGACGATGTAAAAAATAAATGTTACAGTTTACTGAGAACTTAAACAGGAGATGTTCTTAACAGCTATAATTTAATTTGATCTTGGTAGTAGCCTTAGAGGATAAGTATTCATCCTTATTTTACCAAAAAGGGACCCGAAGTTCAGCTAGATTCTGAACCTTGCTCTGGTTCTAGTTACTACTGGAAGCCACACCTGGATTTGAGCCAAGGACCATCTGATTGAAAAACCCAAGCTTTTTGCAGCCTCTCTCCTGGGAGCTTTAATCCTGTGTCCTGAGAAAGCCCTAGCATTATAGCAGTGGGGTGTCCTTTATAGTAAAGAAGAAGTTGGCAAAAGGGATAGGTTTCAGGACAAAGATGCCAAGCCAGTACTCTGATCTGTTGCCTTCTAGAGATAGCTTTTCTCTCCAACATCACCACCACTATAATACATTAAAAAATGATGAAGAATCACATGCTAACTTACTAAAAGCACATGGGAGGGTAATGAGGGGGTCATTCATTCATTTTTTTCAATCAACATATTTATTAAGCTAATATATCTTCAATATTTTGCTCTCTATGGAGGATAAAAAAGATGTATTTATAGGGATTGCTCTTGCACTCCGGAAATTCAGTTTTGTTCAGGCTAAAACATATATAAATATAATTCCAGTGGAGAGTGCTAGGTGGTCATGTAGAGATGTTTGCAGTGTCATGAGAATATAGCAGAAGGAATGACTAGTTCCTTCCTAGAGTTTGAGCAAGTCCTCACCTAGCTACTTATGTGGCAACAGTTTCTTAAAAGAATGAGTAGGAAATTTGTCCAGAGGAGAAGTGAGAAAGGAAGAGGGGACATCAGAACAAAAGCACAGTAAACTGAAAGTGTTTTAGGAGATGTAAGAAGCTCCATGTGTCCGGAATTGAAAAGACCAGGCAGGATTATAAAGGACTTGTATTATCCTCTAGGAGCAGGAATCTCCTTCCTGACTGAGGTGTTATTGGTGGGGAGGAGGTGTGAAGAAGTTAGAGAGAGGGCATGAACTTGGTGTCTCAGAAAAAAATCTTGAGAGCCAGCAAGGAAGGATTTGATTGGAGGATGGTGCCAGGATCGGAGCCTAAAGTCGCACCTCAGGCAGAACTTCGGTGCATCCTAACTACCCACCAACCCCCCCTCCCCCCCAGTCCACGTTCATACACTTCCTCAGAGGGTTAGGGAATTTTAGAGGCCAGGTGTGAATAGAGGAGGAGTTTTGCCCAGCACTTACTAGTAGGGAGAGTCCAAGGTTGAGGGCTGCATACCTGACTATAAAATGAATCAGTGCCTCAGGGCCTTTCCCTTGGTAACAAAATTAGTCCTTGACACCTAGACATTCTTACTTCTTTTGTTTTTGCTTCTCATGTTGCCCGAAGGCTCTTCTTTTGACTTGCATAATTCCCTCATCTAGCCAGAATGCCTCATAGAAACTCTGCGGCTGCTAATATTTCATTGTCATTTTTAGCTCTATTACATCTTTCTCTCAATCGTTCTTTAGAGCAGGAGATGTCATCTAGAGGGGTTCTGCGGCTTGCATAAATGAGTTATGAATCCTCATGATTTCAAGTGGGTTACCAAACCCCTTCCAGCAGAACCAGGCATCTGGTAACTCCAAAGTGTGAAAAGGACATTATGCATATGTATGCAGAGACACATGCCCTACAGCACTTCCCAAGTACACGCCACATTTTCATTCACACAGGCGCCATATGCAAGGGGACCTGAGAACTGCTCTTAGAAAGGAAAAATCTTTAACTTATCCTTTCTTGACTCTTGTCTTTACAGTTTTTCAGTTTTCTCTTTCTGAATCCAGGAAAGGGGTAAGGAAAAGGTTTGTTTGAGCATGCACATTATGTGTTATATACAGCTTTGTGCATATATAGGTAGGTAACCATCAGTGGTTATAGGACAAAGTGAGAAAAGCAACAAAGCTCAGTCTACACAAAGACAACAAGGGAAACAAAATCAAGTAACTACATCACTTAACATCATTTTGCTTGAACTATATGATTATGGAGAGTGGCACTAACACATTTTGACCATAAGTGTCAATAACTTGAACCTTTCTGTGTTTGAGAGTATGATACCGAGGCCGCAGTATGTCACAAAAGGCAAGGCATGGCAGGCTACAGAGTCCGGATGCTCAGACAATGAGGACATCTCTGGAAATCAGATTACTTTATTTAGAATTGAGGTCAGATTTTGGTCGAGACTGTGGGCTTTGATTTAAACCTGGATTTGAATCCTAGCTCTGGTATTAACTTGTTTTATGACCTTAGGCAAGTCATTTTACCCACTTTAATCCTTGGATTATTCATTTGTATAAAGATAATAATGCCTACTTCATGGAGTCATTATGCAGACTAAGTAAGCGAATTTACATAACCTCTGCAATGGTGTGCCACCCATACACAGCAAGCCCTCAATAAATTCAACTTGTATTGTTTTTACATTGTGACACATTATCTGGGACACTTCATTTAGCTTCAATTTCCTGATTTAAAAAATTGGACTATAAATGTAAATCCATAAATTTTGGACTGACAACTGTTCAACTGATAGGGAATGTTGCTGTTTCTCAGAGGAACGGCTGCATTTAACCATCAAGCCCAATTCCTGTCCACCTTTTGGAGTGAAAAACTGCCCAATAGCTCATATGTGTATAAGGTGGATACTATTTGGAAATAAGAATCAGGGGATCCTGTGTTCCCTTTAAGAATGGTAGATAGAAGGTGGAAACTTGCAGTTTTTTACATCTTACAACTGCAGGGCTGTTACCATTCCTGAAGCTTAAAGTTTTAACGTGATTACCGATGCCCATTTGATTGATAAGCAGCCAGAAGCTCAGATACTTGCAAATTCAGCCAGTCTTCCTGGCTTTCTTTCTGACAAAAAGGGCATTCTCTTGCCTTCATCTTCTCGGCCCTTCATAGTGGAGAGAGAATTGGTCTTAGAAGTATGCAATCGATCAGGCATTGGACCCAGTTGTTGAGGGCCTGTGGTTTGTTGCTGGGGCTGCCCAAATCCCCTTTCTCTGTGAATTTCCAGGCTTTCATGTCTCATCCCTGTGCCACCCCATGTTGTAGAGGGAACTGTTGGAAAGGGACTGCCTTGGGCACAGTCTGGCGTCCTCAGGCAGAGCTAGGTTTGAAACCCCCCTCTGCCAACTACCACTTGCGGTTGTTTGGTCTGGTTTAAGTTATTCACGCTGCTACTTGCTTACTGCATCTGTAAATGGTGATAATAATATACATCCTGAGCAAGATCTTACTGAGAACTAGTTGAAATAGTGTATTTAAAATATCTTCCAAAGAACATAGTGCACAGCAAATGCTTTTTTGCTCTCCTGTTCTTTTCCTTTGATTTGTAATAATTCATTAACAGTTACTCTGCAACTTTGTCTTTCTACACCACTGTTTCCTATGCGTAAAATGAAGTTAAACTCTATGACTTATCATTCCTGTATATTAGTGAAGCTCTAGAATTCCTATGCTTCAAGTTCTGTGTGAGAGGAATAAGTGAGATTGCTCTGGACATTCTTAGGTAGGTGCAATAAAGCCATGCTGGGAAATTGAACAAGGAGAATTTGATAAGCAAATGGGTTTTGAGAGAATGAGGAAAGACATACAGAGTCTAATGCTTTATTAGGTTCAACAAAAGCTATCTGGGTAAACTGATGCACACTAAGATAATAGAGATTCTCCTGAACTTTGTTTGAAAATTTGAAAAAGGGCAACTTAAAGGAAGCATCGGCGGTGCCTTTCTTGGGAAGGCGGTGCCTCTCCCTGGCCCTTAGTTCACACTGACAGGAATGCAGCAGACTTTCCAGGATGCACAGTTCCTTGCTGGACAGTAATCTGAATGAGAGCAAGGACTCAGTATGCTGTTGCCAGGTGTATTTGCTGATTGTTGAACTTTGGATGAGTAAATGAATATCACTGATGTGCCTAAAATATTAATGTCTGAGTGCAGAGTAGGATCCAGAAGAAGAGAACCTAGCAATGGTTTTATAATAGTAATTCTCCTGGAACACTTCCTGAAGATACCCCAGAGCACTTTTGCAAATGCTGATTATTTTTTTTTTAAGCTTGTAGACAGCTTTTTCTTGTCTGTTGTACAGCTGTGAGTGTGGGAGCACAATTCTCTGGGGACCCGAACATATGTTCCCTCCCTGTGAAAATCTGGGAGAGAACCCCAAAGGACACATTGTACCCCTCTCCCAGCCAAGAAAGTAAAATCCTGTTTGAAATATTCCCTTGGTCAATGAGTAAAACCATGAGCTGGGAATACAGCTTTATAAACTTTTTGTATGTTAGAATAAAGAGTGAATTGATGGATGAGTCTGAAATTCTGGGTTCAGTCCTTGATCTCTCAGCATAAGATATTGTTTGAAAAGCTCTCTGGGCTTTATTTTCTTCCCCATAAATGAGGAGATTAGGCCAATGGACATGGCAATATCCCTTCTATCTCAGTCCTCCCAGTTTTACTGGCTTTTCCTAGAATGGAGGAGCCAGAAGGATACTTAGATTTTTCTAGTTTAGCTTTCTCATTTCACAGATGAGAAAACTGAGGTGTCGAGAGGTGAAGTCATTTGCTGAAGTCGAGTTAGAAGCAGAGCTAGGATTAGAACCAACATCCTTAGACTGCCAATCCAAAAGTTCTGAGCCTTATGAGTCAGTGTCCATCTTAAAAATCCCACGGCTGCTGTAGACCTTCTGGGAGTGGGGGATGGATGGAGGCCAAATGCCTCACAGAAACACATAACATTTGCACATTGTTTAAGGGGGAAGGGGGGGGGAGGGTGATTCTAGGATTTCAGACGAAGAGCTTTTATGCTACACTTTATTACTCAAAGTAGATGCTGGAATCAGATGTTAAAAAGCGACATAGTTACATGCAATAGAAAGCATGCCTTTGGCTTTTTTTGGTTTAGTAACTTTATTTGTGCAGAAAAGCATCTCAACACAACTGGAACAAGTTTGGGTTTGTATCTCTCTCCAAATAAGTCTTACCTGTTTTGTTGTTGGCAGGGTCTGATTTTTAAAAAAGCCAGTTCCCCTTTTAAATATCACAGCTGTTGTTCCTCTTACATATACTTCTGCTAAATTCAGTGCTTGACTTATCTCAACTGTAGCCAGAAAACACGAGAAGGAGCTGGCTAAAAAAGTTTCTCTCATTAACTGGGTCTGAAAGTGGTCTCCACTAATTGGTTCTAGAGTTGAATCTTTATACCCACATTTGAAAAGTGCCTTCCTCAATATGTGCCCAAATATTTTCAGTCTTTAATAATACTAACACAAGGGTCATTCTATCCTAAATAACTCTTGGTCTTTAAAATGTTAGGTTAATGCAGAATTTAGAAAGCATATTTGAGAAACATGAGTGTATTATGCTAAAGTTTGTAATCTTGTATTTTTCCAACAAAAAAAACTTTTTCTTCTCAATTGAAATATAAGGACAGGAGGGGCTGTGGTATGGTTAATGCCATGATGGGCACTGTGCAGGGTGTAGAGACTTCTCTTTGGCCCTCATCTGAAGGGAGATTCCTCAATATATACACTTATTTTTATCTTCACAATTGCATATACTCTTGCCATTGAAGAATTATTCCCATAGTTCTGCTTTGTTTTTTTTTTAATATAAAAGTATCAACTGTATAATTCCAAAACTTACTTTAGCAAATAGTGAATATAGAATTTATGTCTCCTCTTAGCATCAAACAAATAACACACACACTCATACACTGGTAGAATAAAAACCCATATAAGAATTACCATGTCTGGGGCGCCAGGGGGGCTCAGTTGGTTAAGAGCCCACCTCTCAATTTCAGCTCACATCATGACCTCGCAGTTCGCACCCTGAATCCATCACTGTCCATGCAGAGCCTGCTTGAGATTCTCTCTCTCTCACTCTCTCTTCGCCTATCCCCCACTCACACTTGAACTTGCTCTCTCTCTCTCATAATAAATAAATAAACTAAAAAAGAAAAAAAAATTAACATGTCTGACATTTTCTAACTTGAAAACACCTTAGATCTGAATGTGAAAGAAAAAAAATCTGTGGTCAACAAGTGAATGGATATCTGTTACTTTGGACCAAACTACTGAGTTACTCTGATGTGTTTGAAGTACATATCTTGGGTACCCTCCCACCAGTGAAATCCCTAGAAGCCCAGAGTGTGTCTGAAAGATCTGTAGTCAGTTGAGTGTTGTAGGCTGTGGGTTAAGTCCAATAGACCGCCCATTCCTGACCTAAGACTTCTCTGGTTTTCTAAGCAGCTTCAGAGAACTCCTGGAGATATTTATTCATCTACTTTTCACCCTCCTATATTTAGGTTTTGGATTCTTGAGTTTCCCAGTGGGTTCACATCCCTTGTATTTCTATATAACCACTTTGGATTCAAATCCCCCTGTTCCAGTAGTGTCATCATCAGATCTGTCCATTCTTGCCTTCAAAGCTTCTATTCTAAGAGCAATAGAGAGAACTTGGAAGTAATAATCTAGGGTGTCCTTAGGGTCCTATATTCACTCTGATGTGGCACTCAGTCAAAGCCCAGATGCCCTAGACTATCCAACGCTTGGCCCACAGAATGCCCACAGACTTTTCAGTTTCAGTCATGTAAGCACATACTTCATTAAGATTGGATTGGTTCCTTTTTTTTTTTCCCCACAGAAACTATTGCAGTTTATTAAAACTACCCATGCAGCGTGCCATTATTCCTCCTGCTTGTATTCATGAATGGTTCCTATTCTCAATAGGAACATTCAGGTGGAGATCAATAATCAGTCAGTTAGGGAAGGAAAAAAAAAAAGAAAATCCATTGGTTGCACTGCATTCAGCTGTGTTTAAGAGGTCTTATCATTAAAACAGCAGCAGGCATTCATAAACCAAGCTTGCCGGCAGTGCTGGACATGCAGGATTAAAATAATCGTCCATCAGACTCTGTCTCATAAACGTTTTCCTTTGACTTTTGGCAGGATCGCCAACCTGAGCATATGCCAGTTGACATGGGAACACTGAGGACAGCAATTTAAGGATTTTCACATTTGCCTGTGGTGGTAAGATTTAAAGATACAACAATGCAGGACATTAAATATTACTGGGTTCTGGCTTTTTTCACTATATATGAAAATGAAGTATTTCATGTATAATAGTTTTTGACCCATACAGGTCTCTAATTACCTTGTATAAAATCACAGTAAACACAAGAGAAATCCATACTCCATAAATATTGAATTTACTATTGTTTGGGTTGGTGGAATAGGGAAACTAAGTAATATTAAATTTTTTTTATTTCTCTATAGTTGGACCAAGTGGGGGAAATGGTTTCCATTTTGAACTGTGTCTATTCAGAAGAGATATGATTATCAGAGCACATAGGGACACAAAGTTTAAGATCAGTGGGGAAAAAGAAAGAGGAAGTGATTCTGTCTTCAGTATCTTAAAAGACAGTCATGACCTCAATATGGATCCAGAGATTGGGTTTCTAAAAGAATAAAATCCGTGGTCAATTAACTTATTGCATAAAAATGAAGAATGCCTAATGCTGGTGGTGTGGTGATATACTGCATATTTGTTGATATCAGAGGTACAACCATGTGATGTTTCTTAAAAAGAGAGAGTCATGATGATGAATATATTGGTAGATGGATGGCAAATTGTGTTATTAGAAGATTGTTTTCAAAAGAGAAGTCTTCCACTGTGTGTGTGTGTGTGTGTGTGTGTGTGTGTGTGTGTGTGTTTACATATGTGTGTTCACACACACAGTCTTAGACCTGAGGCTGAAATGTAATATTGAATAAAGTATTATTTCAGCATTCCATATTTTACAGAATAGAACATTGTCTGGATACATTTCAAATATAAAGTAGAAAATGCACCATGATGTGGTTAACTGGAGCCAAACAAGATCATCTAGGCCATAGGTAATTTTTTGGACCCTGAACTTTTGAACTTAAAAGGTTAAATTTAGCAATAATTCCCATTCCATTACCAACTTCAGGTTGAACCAGATCTTCATAGGGTGAGACTATATTTGGCATTTTCAGTTTTCTGATGGCTACCATTTTGGTATATTTTCCACATATGTTTCAGTCTCCATTTTCATATGGCCTTGTAGCAGTTCTGTGATACATTGAACAAAATGTGATTTAACCAACTCACTTGTCCATTTTTGTATACCGCACATGGCCTTATACCTGTGAATTTTCAAATGATATATTTTGGCAGTTCAGTATTCATATTTAGTCTTCTGAGTACATTCCTCTCAAATTGCCCTGCTGTTTTATTCACTTATATTATTGCAGTAACTTTTAGTTTAACAGCTTGTATTCACATAATCTATTTATGGAACAATGGAAGAATGATTATTAAATAGCCTGGAAAATACATTACTTAAACTGATACCTGAAAATGACGGTACAACTTCATACTTTCGTACATATAAAAGTAAATGAATGTACTATTATGGTTTCTTTTATCTGAATACCACATTCCTTTTAAAAATTAAATTACTTTGCATTTGAGTTTAATGTTATATTTCATGATTTAGATGTGCTTTCTAGGAAATACCACCAAGTTCTAATTCCCATACATAAGTCATGGTTTCTCATATATACATGGAATTCAAGATAACATCCTAATGAAAGTCATTAAATCTCAAATATCAGAAGGGCTGGATTTAAACTGAACACGGCTTTTTAAAATCCCCAAGGCTGGGCAATTTGAGGAGAAAAATAAAAGTAGAAGAGGCATGGCCTTGATGAAACAATAAACCTCCATGGAAGTGGTCTAGTAACTCACTTCTGGACCACAGAAGTCACAGTTTCATCTGAGCTCTGAATATCGAATTATGTGTTTTGTTATCAAGAGTGAAAGCCTATGAGAGAAACCTAATAGATCATGCTACACTGATCTGTATCCTTTGGGATATGGGAAGGTTTTCTTGAAACTAGCCGTGGATCTCCTAATCGCTGTAGAGAATCAGGGGTACTGAATCCTGTGCCACTTGTGCAGTATGAGAACACTTTGTCAGCCAGACAGACTTGTTTCAGAAAGAATACATTGATGTTGAGTGGTATAATAGAAAGAGCAATGATTTAAGAATCAGTGGACCTAAATTCTAAACCTGACATTGTAGCTGACTTAGCTAGAGAAGTTTTTGTTTTTTTGTTTTTTTTCCTTGTTTTGCTTCCAAAATCTTAAATATTCAGTTAACTCTTGGACCTTAGTTTTTAATCTATAAAATAAGGTTAATACTCATTGTATTCCTCTGTAGGTTTATACAAAGATAACATAATAAAAGGAAAAGACTTTGAAGAACTTAAAATCATGACACAGAACTTAGTATTGCTAGAAAGTTGATTCCTTATTAATAGCACTTGTCTGATTTGAAAATAGTCAAAAAGGCTCTTAATAGGTGCCTTTACATTGAACAAAGGCTTAGAGTTGCTCTGAGCTCTAATATATTTGTTTTTTCTCTAAATTGTGATAACTGCCTCTGACTTGTGTCTGAACCTGTCTCTAGTGTTTATGCTGCACTGACCCCAAATTTCAGTGTCCTAGAGTTACTCCGAAAGGAGAACATGGGTGAGAGTGAAGAAATATTTACAATACATCCCTGTCAGCAAGATGGGGAGAAAAAGGTATCTTGGGTTGATGATCTTTGAGGTGAATCAGTCTTTCTCAGGCCTCCCTCCCTCTATTTTTTCAGATATATACTTTTTACTAAACTGGAATCTCTGCTATCTTCCTGCCCCTTATCTTCCTCTCCACCCCCTCCCAGTCTCCTTTCCCTTCTCCTTCACACCTCAGAAAGCCCTTTACTTGTTTACAAATCCAGGTGTTTTGTTTTTTTTTTTTTATATATTGACCCACAGCCTTCTGCTTCCATAAATTCCGCTTTAAGTGTTTGATCTCTAAGATAAATATACCCCCATAGCCCTGAGTTTACTTTCTGACTCCATTTCATTACAAGCAAGGATAGTCAATATGAATTGGGGGGTGGAAGTGCCTTGGGTCAAAAAACACAATTTGCTTGAACACATGATGGTCTTTGCCCCTGCAAAGAACTGTTCATCACACGTCCTTTAAAAACAAAGCCATAATTATTGGAAAACATCACCTAGATAATAAACAGGAAATTCCAACGTTACACACGTTACAGAAAATCTTCCAGAGTTCCCAGTTTATGTACTAATGTTAGAAGCAATCAGGGCTATTAATAATGGGTGAAGTTAAACATAGTAGTCCACATTTTTGTCCAAAGTGCCGGAGGATATTAACATAATGGCTTTGGGTCAGATAAATTGGCTGACATATGAAACACCAACCAAGGGTATCATCCATTTAGTTTTTTTAGGGATAAAATTTGAACACCATCCAAAGTTCACTCTTTTTTTTTTTTATATGAAATTTATTGACAAATTGGTTTCCATACAACACCCAGTGCTCATCCCAAAAGGTGCCCTCCTCAATACCCATCACCCACCCTCCCCTCCCTCCCACCCCCCCTCAACCCTCAGTTTGTTCTCAGTTTTTAACAGTCTCTTATGCTTTGGCTCTCTCCCACTCTAACGTCCTTTTTTTTTTTTTTTTTTTTCCTTCCCCTCCCCCATGGGTTCCTGTTAAGTTTCTCAGGATCCACATAAGAGTGAAACCATATGGTATCTGTCTTTCTCTGTATGGCTTATTTCACTTAGCATCACACTCTCCAGTTCCATCCACGTTGCTACAAAAGGCCATATTTCATTTTTTCTCATTGCCACGTAGTATTCCATTGTGTATACAAAGTTCACTCTTGTGGAGATATTTACCTGCATGTACTATCATCTTCTTCCCCGGTCCCAAGACCTCCAACTACATGGTAGTATCATTTTTACATTCTCTGTTAAACCCACCCTCATTCCTACCAAATTTTGTCTATGAAGATCCTTCAAGCTTTGTATGCCCCATTCTGTCCTTATGTTAGAACCTATTTTAAATTTTCTTTGGGTCACAAAATTCTGTAACTAATCTGGAAGAGTAACCAAAGAGAATTAAGAAAGGAATAAAGTTAAATATGGAAAAGGCAATCTCAGGGTACTCCATGTAGATTTCCACGTGTTTATGACTGACCCAATTAGCCTGAAAATTGTAGTTTTTAATCATCACAGCAGACCATACTGCTGACAACTCAGTGAAACAATTTTTTTGGGATCTGGCCGATATGGATACTATTATTTTCAGTATTCCCAACTCAAAAGGTAATTTCTCTTTTCAATCATTGACCTCTGCTTCTCCCCAAAGATAAAATGGGGATGACATATAATCAACAAAAATGAATCCTTAAGACCCTTCCCAGTAATGGCATCATGAAATGATGGAAATTGATAGAAATTCAAGTAAGGTCTCAAAAATCTCAGTTGCTTCCATTAGCATTTTACTGAAGCTCCAGAAAACTGTGAGTATTTTCTATTCTAGTCACCCACTATTACTTTGCAGCTGATCAAAATAACCCATGGCTAACAATAGGAACCAGAAAACCACCATATCTGCAATGGTCCCATCTATCACTCAGACATTTTTGGTGTAATAAAATCAAGAGTGAATTTTCTCCTTTTATTTTTAAGTTTTGCATCTGACAAAATGTCATTAGAGCGCAATGACTTATGGAAAATTGGGATAGATTTAGAGCCTCTGATAAAAGACAATCTTTATATATCACTGGAGGATTCTACAGAATTAAGGGAGAAGGGGAGGAATAGTTTTAATAGTGTGTTCTTTGGCATTTTATCAACCATCTGCAAAAAATTCTAATTAACTATCTAAAGACACATTATAAAAATATATTGTAAGGGCACGAATATGATCCTGGAAAACATTTTAAAAGCTGAAAAATATACATTTTGTCTGTTTTGGAGTGTGGAGGTCAAGGAAAGCTGGGAAACATAAATTATGTAAGCATACTGCAATTACATTCTAATATTAGGCAAGAAGACATGTTCTGACATCCCACCCCTGGGTCATGTATGTCAGCTTTTAGACTTCATCTGATTATAGTGTGTGTGTGTGTGTGTGTGTGTGTGTGTGTGTGAGAGAGAGAGAGAGAGAGAGAAAGAGAGAGAGAGAGAGAGAAAGAGAGAGAGAGAGAGAGAGAATGTCTGAGAAAGTAGGAAGTAGACATCAACAGAAGTGAAACTTTTGCAAGTTAAACCAAAAGAGCAAGATCTATGAAAACTCTTTTCTCAAGGAGTGACAGTTATTGCTAAGATTAAACATGGTAATTTTAGAATTGTTCAAGGATTTACTTTAATCTTGGTGTTTTTGTGTTGCTCAGTGAGCTATATTGTTATATTGTCACTGCATCACTGTGACAACTGTTGTATCCTAGGATTCTCTGAAAATCCCGACTTCATACACAGGAGATTTCATAGTAAATTAGACATCTCTAAATATTAATTTTCCGTGTGAAAAACATTTATAACTTTCTGTTTTCTCTTTTCCTAGTCATTCATACACCCATTTATTTGTTGATTCTTTCATTGAACAAATATTTATTGATCACAAACTAGGC
This sequence comes from Lynx rufus, assembly GCF_022079265.1. Taxonomy (NCBI): domain Eukaryota; kingdom Metazoa; phylum Chordata; class Mammalia; order Carnivora; family Felidae; genus Lynx; species Lynx rufus. Next base: position 27,865,493 of record NW_025814827.1, on the reverse strand, counting down.
CTTGCTAGGCATTATTTTGTGTACTGGGGATACTGAAGTAAACCCAACAGATAAAAACTCTTGCTTCTATGGATTACTTTCTAGTAGAAAAGATGAGCAGTAAGGAAGATACAAATCTAAAAGATATAGTGTATATATATTTTATACACCCATATGTATTTTATATATAGATGGGTGCTAGAGAGAAAAAATAGAGAAGGAGGCGTGAAGGGCAGGGTGGGGCAGGTGTTGAATTACAGATAGAGTGGCCTAGTAAAGCTTTTCTAGGTAGATCTTTTGAGACCTTTTGAAACAAGATTTGAAGGAAATGAGGAAGCAAGCCATACTTCTCTCTAGAATTTCCTAGGCAGTGATAACAAAGGCAGTGAGTGCAAAGGCTCTGCAACAAAAGGGTGCCTGGCATATTTGTAAATCAGCAAGGAAGCCATTGAGGTTGGATCAGAGTGAAAGAGGGAGAGGTAGTAGGCAAGATATAGAGGCAGTGTGGAATCAGATCATGCAGGGCACTAGTGCCATGGAAGAGTTGGCTCTTACTCAGTGAGACAGGAGGTCTTTGGAGGTTTTGAGTAGAGGAGTGGCATGATGGATCTAACTTATACTTTTATGGGGATCACTCTGGCTGCCATGTTGAACGTGGACAATAGGAGGGAACATATGGAGTGGGCAGGCAGGATGTAAGTGGGGAGATCACTTAGGAGCATGCTGCAGTAATTCTAGTAAGAGGAGAGGACAAGCTGACTTAGTGGAGAGGCTAAACTTGACTAACAGCATGGATAACTTATCCACAGTAACTGGAGACTTGAGGGTAGGTACAGATGTGGCAATGTGAGTGTGTGGAAGTTCTCATTTGATTATCTACCAAACATCATACCAGACTGCATGAATGTAGGCACTGAGGGGTTGCCTGATTGACTTTAATATGGGCTCTGATTTCACCAGGAAAGTTCACCAAAGCAAAAAAAGGAGTTATGATGTGGTTATAATGATGATCTAGTCAACTTAAGCTGGCAAGGAGACAAAAGAGGATATCATGAGGAAGGTAACCCAGGGACACTAAGAGAGTGCCTTTTAGGTCCTGGTGGGCTTGCAGAATTGTAGGGTTTGAGATGTTAAAGGGAGTGAGCGGGAGAGATAAAAGGTGATTAGAGAAAGGTTGTGATAGGGAAAGATTTTTCAGGAGATGTAGGTACTGGTAACAACAACGTTAAAGGTAAGACTGTATAAGTGAGTGGGTCAGGAAGGATAGCTGATGAAATTTTTGGAAGAGAGGAAGTCCAGGAACTGAGAGGACAGGATGTTGAAGGGGTCATCCCATTGTATATGGAAATGTCCAAAAATTAAATGAGTAGTATTAGAGACAATAATCATGAGCCAGGCACTAAAACTTTCAGTTAATGGAGGAGGAATGAACTGGAGAATAGTAAAGAAGTACCTGCATGAGTAGACGATGGTGTAGCCTGATGACATGGAAGTGAAAGCTGGAATTTTATAGATGAAGAAGAGAGAAAGTTCTAGGTGCAGTAATGAGGACCATGGACAACACCTAACATACTTTCAGGCTCCTTGGTAAGAGGGATCTTTGAGAAGAAAAGCTACTCTTGGAAGGGATTAAGTGGAATCATTGTTATCAAGGAGAGCCAGGTTTCAACTAGTGCAAAAAGTGAAAGGGAAATTGCCAAAGGAAGTTGAGAATAAGCAGACTTACCGGTGATTGATCTGAAGCCCCAGAGAGGTCAGGGAAAAGGTGTCAAAATATGTGGGGCCAGGGTCAGAAAAAGTAGTGAACAAAATCCTGTGGGTATTAGAGAAGAAAGGACAAGAGATGACAGTGACTGACAGGCAGAGGCCTGATGATAGCTGTCCCCACTGCCCTCACAAATAGTGGCGAGGCTGTAAGTGTTCAGGGCAAGGAGAGTGTTGAATGCAAGATTCAAGGATGGTGAAGCAGACCTTTCCAAGAACATGAAGGGTTCTGAGGTTCCCACTTTGTTGCTAAGGAGACAGTTGTCCTTCAAAGGAGTGGAATGACTCAGAACACACAGATACTCTCTTGACTTGAGCCAAACAGTGGTTTTCAGTAAAGTTGTCTCACACTGAGTGGGCTGGCTCCCTCTGAGTTCATCATTATAGAAAACAGTAGTTCACGTTTAATCATAAGACCCCCGTAACTTTTTTTTTTTTTTATCATTAGAACATTGCACTATTTGGATACATCAGGTATAGACTCAAGTGAGAAACTCATTGTACTTTAATCATCTCATTTTGAGATGATTAACCTACTTATAAACCTAACCTAACCTACTTATAAACCCTTCCTCTCTTCCCCATTTTTCTCCTCTGGCCTATTCTGTTCCATGATACAGTGAGTGAATGAATAACTGTCAACACCACTGTGTTCTCCACTTTTCTTTAGAAGTACTGCATTCTCTCATCCTGTGCATTCTCTAAAATACTGGTTACCTTACAGTTTTGCTCATCTTCAATGTCATGTGCTCTGAACTGAGTGAAGGTATGTGCTTTGCATGTTCTAGTGACCCTTTCTTTTGTCCTGACTTTCTTTCTTTACAGAACTGACTTGAGAACTTTAGCAGAGCCATAAATGCCTCTTAACTTTTCCTCTTACCCTCTAAGACGCTTTTAAAATCAACATTTTTTTGAGAGAGATGGTAATACTCATACAATTTTTGGAGGCACTTGTAGCTGGCCAGTCTATGGGACTAAAATAAAATGCAAGTTGTAATTAAAGCTTCAGGTCCAGTATCTCTGAGAAATAAAGCTGTTTTATGTTTGTAGCTTTAGGAGCAAGTATTCAGTTCTCTGAAAAAGTAAAATATATACATACGAAATAGATTATGAATAGAATGGGATCACAGCGACACAGACCATCAGTATCCTTGGGTTATTGTGAATTATAAAATTGCTATTTCTCTTCTTTTCCTAAATGTAGAAATATTGCAAAAAATTTTAAGTGTATTATTTTTGTACTTTTTATGGGAAGCAAATGCTATGAGTCAGTGAAGAACACATGATTTAGATGAATGAACTTTTCTTACCAGTTAAAATTATTCATTATTCATTCTCACCTATACCACTGGTTATTCCTCTCTCCCCACACGAAGATAAGATTCAATCTTCTTGTTATACTCTTCAGTCTCCTTTAATATGGTTCCCAGCAGCTGCAATATCTGAGGCAGTGTGATAGAGGTAAGAGCATGGGATGTGACATCAAAGGGCTGGTATTTGAATTCTGGCTTTGCTACTTACTAGCTGTACAATGTTGAGGAAGTTATGTAAGTGTTGTTATTCTCTGTTTTCTTATCACAGGGTTGCTGGGTTAACTGTTCTCATGTATTTGAAAGTGTTCAGCTCACTGTTATGAATAGTATGTGCTCAACAAATATGCCCTCATCATGTGCTCCTTGGTTTCAGCCTCAGGTAGTTGGTTAGTTTTCCTGTTTTCTGTTTCTCTGGTCACCTCAAATGTTTACTCCTTTTTTATACTTAAGCATTTTCTGCCTTTTCTCTCCACTTGACCAGTGCATGTGTGCCATATTAGCTGAGCTTTCTGATTGGGAAGGAGAGACATTAGGAGTCTCTTTTAGATAAGGAGGATCTGAAGGAAAGGTGCTTATGATATGTAGGAGAAAACTAAATATTTATGTGGAACAAGGGAAAGTTAATGGGAATCTGATTATCAGCCGACGGTATAAAGTTTTCATAAACCAAACTTGTGGCAGTGCCCACCACATGTAGAACCACCAAGGAGAAAAACCTGCCAAATAACATCGACTGTCTTTTCTAAAATCTGTCAATCAGTTTAGTAAAATAAAATGCTATTGTTTTCATATAACTATAGATACCTAATTATGATATATAATACAATTTTATTTCTTAACATGTCTCCCTCACATAGGCATAGCATAGAACTAAGACTAAGAATGTTTAAGAACTAGGAGTCAGAAACTGATCAGTGAGCAACGAGAGCTCAGTACCACAGTATTAAAGGCAGTCGGTATTTTGATGATGATGATTGTAGAGAATGAAAACTAAATGGCAGGTGATTTGAAATTAACCCTTTCTTGTTTGGACATTTTTTTCTGCATATTGTTAAGAGTCTTCAGTCCTGCATCATTGAATTAAAACCAAACCTGCTAATCACCATCCTTAAGTGACGAAATCTGTATAATGAAACTCTAAACAAGAGACGGTTGAAACAGATAAGTTTCCAAGCTCAGTTTCTTGATTGATATTGTCTTTTCAAAACAATTGGGTATTCCATGTCATTAAAATAGCAGGGGGAAAAGAGAATATATTCTGCCTGACTGTGTCTCTTTGGTCATCTTTTCACACTCCATTAGAGGCTTTATCCAACTTTTGTATTCAGACTATTGTATTTTTCCGGTGCTAGAATAAACTTCAATGAGGACATGATGAATGTCCACATTAAATTGGATCCCCCTCCTCTTTTTAATTAAGTTCATTTAAATTTAATTTTGTAATTTTACTTCAGTAAACCATCTGACTCCAGATGTTGGATGCACTTTTTCTTATTTCTGTTCCCACATAATTGTACCTGTAAAAGATTTATAGCTGCAGGAGACATTTTGGAACCTTAAAGAGCATTTTCGGCATATGTTTCATGGATGACTGGTAACATGAGCAATTAACATCCTAAAATGTTGTTCTGCTCCCCAGAATATTTTTAGTGGGATAAGTTACTTTTATTAGCTTGAACTTTAAACAAATAATCATCTTAAAGGAAACATTATCATCAAAATAACTCAGTTGAAACGGAAGGCCAACACTCAAAGGAAATTGGTAAGAGAAAGAAGAAAAGACCCTTGGGCTAAACAGCCTTTAACAAAGACATATAAATGAAAGGTGAGGTTTGGCCTTTTGCTAAAATAAGTGCTCTAAGCGGAGTTTCTGTTCCTTGTGATTGACTCTGAGTCACTGTAAAGTGTGTGTTGTACTGCACATTATAGATTTATGGGTCACACTTCTTGTGCTTGGGGAACATCTAACTCTGGATTTCAGTGATAGAACTCTCAGATAAAAGTGAACCACCCACTTTGCAGGAGACCAAAGGTGGAGGTTCTCCTAAGTGTGTTTGTGTATTTAAGAAACATATAGCTGCCTTGAGGCCTAGAACTCAAACTTATTGCACTGATAAATAATCTTTACCATCACCTTCTCTCAGGCATTCTTAAAACAACAAGAAGAAAGATTACTCACAATTAGTCTTTCTTGTTCTAAGAATTATCTGAATGCTTACATTCATTCTAAATCTGCTTCCTTGCTTTCTTAGTGAGAGTACACCTAATAACATACTTGCTAGCTCACCTGGGACCTTGTCTAATGAAACTTCTAGTCTTCATCAAAGAAACATATACTACAATTAAACCCTTAGATGACATACCAAAGAAAAACAGCAAGTACAAATCCACAGAATTAAGGAATCATTTTTTTTTCCTTATGTGAGAAATTATACTCCATGTTTTTGATATTCTATAATGTGTCTTGGTATATATGACATATTCACCACTGCAGTAAATAAATTAGAATATGGATTTTTTTCGTCAGGCTTAAAGGATCCAGCACCAAGCTCTAATTCTGTTCTTTCACAGTCTTACTTTGCCTGGAATAAGTATTAGTGTATGCATTGGGGATGGGAGTTGTCTAAAAATGACTGGTGCTTGACATTACTGTTTGCAAATGTTTTTATTGCTTTGAGTACTAAGTAATCCTAAAATCATTTAAAAATAACACCAACCATTGGGACCAGGCAACAGTTGTTTGCCTTTAATTGATAGACAAGAAACTCACAATCTCCACTTGTTTCTAATATAACAAAACTAGTTCGTAGAATGATTTTGCTATTCCGAGAATTTTGCAACTTTACGAAAGTTTAAGTAGAAAATCAGTGAAAGCCTAGAGAGGGAAACACGTGAAGCGGCAAATAGAACACAGCATATAGAGTAGTATGGAATTGTGATCTTGCTCAGCGTTATTTGTTTACAGAGTAACTATACTATCTAGGAAAGTGCACTTACAACATTCCATGTCTAGAGACAAGAGTCCTATTTACTAAAACCTATAATTCCTACAGGAAATTAAAATAGATGTGTGCCATGGAAATATAAAAGAAATTGGAACATATATGGAGCTTTAAAATGTTGCATATATTCTAAGTAATAGAAAAAAAGGAAATTTGTTTTGAAAATAAAAATGCACTGTACTTTCAATTGTTTCTATCGATCATTTATGATGAAATAAAACAAATCTTAATGGAATAATATTTTTATCTACCATAAGTCTTGGTTAAATTAGAGCCTGTCAGTTTTATGATTACTTGGAAAATATGTCCAGAGTAAATGTCTGAGACACTATCTCTGTCTTCAGCTTATTTTTTTAAATTTATGTATTAATTCACTGACCATGTACTGAATACTTCTTGGGGCAAAGCAAGTAGTAGAGCTTAAGAAACCTGAAATGAAAATCAGAAATGAATCTGACAAAGAGTTCTCATTTGAATGGGGGAGAGGAGACTATAAACCATGGTATAAGGAATGAATAAATGTTAGAAGAGGTCAAGATGAAGTGTTGGTCCCTCTTTATTTTTACTTGGACAAATTTTGTAAGTAAAAATATTACTGTAAGCTGACTTATTATACATTGGCACCAGTTTCTAAAAACATTTTGATATATGAGAGACGACCCACAATATTGGTCAATGTTAAACCTCCTCATGTCTTGGAAAATTGGTACTGATGCTATATGAAGTAGATAGAGTAAATCTGAATACGATGTATGAATTCTATCTATAACCTCCATGCTGGCCCACAAGGCTAATGGGCTAATGGAGGCTAATTAATGCTAATTCCTTATTCTGTGGTTTAGCTCTTTTACCCTTTGGGATAGTACTGGTGTGTTGTGTTTTGATATCCCTTACTTTCTCCTTGAATGCAACAGGGATTTGTTTCACTGGACTTGAATAGTAGAGGGACCTTTTCTTCCACAGAATCCAAGTTTTCACAGAATCCAAGGACACTTTTAGGACTTCTTTTCAATGAATAATCTAAATTCTCCCTTCTAATTTCCCAGCCCAATAAACACCTGTTCTAATTAGTTTCAATCATTCTCTGCTGGAGATTTTTGTGTGTTATTGACTAATGGCAGGTGTTCCATAATAATTGAGGGAAAGAACCTATAAGAAACTTTGCATTTATAATATTATGTACTGATAAATGTTGCTTTGTCTACCTGTCTTATCCCTTGAAAACCTTTCTGCATTGTTTTCGCTATGTTCCCAAATTCCCGAAATATATACATACCGAGTAAGCACCTGAGATAGCTTAGTGCAAGAATTTTATTTTTTTTTCTGTTTTATTTGGTATTGCTGTCTAACGGTTGGCCATTTTATCACAAGAAACTGCAGAGATTCTGATGCAGAGGAAGACACACAATGGATTCAATTTTGATAATCAGTACCCTGCATGGAAGTATTTGGATTAATTGGACCAACTCCATCCTGATTCTATCATGTGGGCCACATGAGGATGTGGTCTTTAGAGAGAAAAAGATAGGGCCTCAGGACCATTGCTGGTAAAATCTTTCTTCCCAAGGGTTTCTGGTTAAAAGGCATAGGAATACAGAAGGAAATATTTAAAGATAGATTTTGGCCTTTTATTAACATTTTTTAAAATATAAAAGCACATCCCTGATGTGTACTTCCTATAGGGGATAGAAAATCAAAATCAGCCTTTCACACACACACACACACACACACACACACACACTTCCCCCCAAGTGAAGCCCAACACTAGCAAGGACTAGCTTCAGATTTGTTTTGTAAGAGCCTAAGGACTGCTGTGTCTCTTATTCTTGTTACCACTGTGGAAATGCATTGTATAAATTGCATAGTTTTTCTCTGCCAGATATAAGTCATAAATCTGAAGAGAATATTTTAGGTTCAAAAGACATAAAGATCATTTTACTGATAGGATTTAAATGGTAGAAGGCACGTTCTTTTTTATACAGGTTAGCCTGTTGTAAAAAGAAATTAATAAGTCAGGTACCAAATGCAATTTCAAATGCCAGTAGGGTGTAATAAGATATATTTGCATTTTATTTTGTGATCTTATTGAAGTAAGATCTATATTCAGCATCATTTCCTTTTATTTAAAGACATGGTATTGAAAAACTTTAAGAGGGAGCAAAGAGGCATTGGTAGAGATCAGTATTGCCCAAAATAAGTGTCCTGGGACACAAGTCTCAGGAGGTGTTGGTCACTATTGATCCATTGTTCATGTAAGTTTGAGAAACACTGAACACAGACCTGCTATGTACTACATGCTCCACAGTCTAATGACTCTGGGAAATGCTGAACACTCATGTAGAATCACAGCAGGGTAACAAATGTATTGGATCCCTTTCTTTCACATTTTACAATATCCCATGGAATTATGATTCTGTGCAAAACACTTTGGAAAACATTGGGCTCAATGATATTGTCCTTTACATATCATAAATTATTTTAAAAAAAGGAGAATATACACATGGGAAAGGATGCTGAATGTGACATCAGGAAACCTATGTTAGATTACTGCCTGCTCTTTGCTGAATATATGGCCTAGGGAATATCATTTAAGCCTGCTGGGAAATGGGAATAGTGTTATCATCTCTAACCCCAAGGGGGCTATTGGATACAAATTCCAAAAGAGGTAGTGCTCTTATTTATGGCTTTATTATTATTTATTATATAATATATAATATAATTAGTAATAATAATCATAATAATGCTAAGAGCTGCGTCTCAGAAGTAGTGAAAAACTCTTACTTATCATATTGGAGCCCTTTCTGATTTACTAAACTTTCTTCCCAACCCTCTCTGAGGAGACTAAGAGAAACAGTATATTCTTCCTAGGGAAAAAGAAAAATGGAATGGGATATATGAAATAGGATAATTGAATAAATTGCTTTCAGACAAATTACTTTGAAATTGTTGGGTCCCCAGAGGAGGTCCAGGATTCAGATGTTTTATTGGATTATGTAAGAGACATAGCCTAAAAAAAATACAGAAAAAGAGAGAAGCTGAGCATTATTAATAATCACAATAAATAGGTGAATTTAGGTGTAAAATGGCCCATCTACCTGCCATATTACAATAGAATCACGGAGACCACTGATAAATCAATGACTGAGAACTTATTTAGTACATATTATATATTGTATAATATAGTATATCCAGGACTGTGGGAGATAAAAATAATAATATGATGTATGCATGTGAACAACAACAAAAAAAATCAACCTCTCTGTGGAGCTAATATGAACACATGGTGTAAATAGAGATCAACTGATACAGGCTTTGCAGGATACCAAAGTATTTCCAGTTACAACTGTACACTTATTTATAAGAGCAAAAGGAGTTCTAAGAACACGGAGGTAGGAAAGTCTTCAAGTGTGGATTTGGGCTTGAACAGATCCTTAAAAATGGGTAAGATGGGTGTCATGATTTTTGTTTCTCCATTACTTGGTATTTATGTACATTGCATATTGTAGGTATTCAATACATAGTTGTAATTTAGTTAGATGAATAGACAAGAAAGTGAGAGGAAGGAATGGAGAGAGGGAGGGAGGGAGGAACAAAAGGAAGGAGAGAAAGGGAAGTAGGGAAGGGGCAAAAGGAGACCACTTCGAGCAAAATAGAACATTCCCACCTTGAAAGATACAGAGCAAGTACTAGTGTATGTGAGGGCTTGTGTGAGTCCAGGCCTGCCCACGTCCCAGAAACAGGAAAGCTGGAGGCAGCAGTGATAATGATACAGTGCTCAGAGTACCAAAGTTATCATTAGAAGTTGTGAGCTGTTCATTTCCTGGCTCTACCATTCACTACCTGTGTGGTCTCTGGGAAGCCTCTTAAATTTTCTGAGTCCTCTTACACCGTAATGTACTTTTTGTTAGGGTTCTTACATGGATTAAATAAAGATATGTGAAGTGTATTAGTAAAACATTAGACAGCTGTGAGATAATGTTGTTATTTATGGAAGTGACATGAAATTCCAAGAGGTCATGAAATACAAAATCTAGCCAGTCCTTCAAAACTCTGGTGTGAATTTCTGAGGGATTTTATTTGACAAAGATTTGCAGTATCTGTGAATATACTGTACTGTTACACTACTCCATATTTCTTGGTAAGGCAATAGAGCACTAACAAAGTTGTACATTGACCATAAACACTTGGCTCTGTAGGAAAAAACTGCCTGAAAAGGAATACAATAGGGCAGATGGTACCCTTCTGAATAAACTTTTGTTGTATTGTATGGTGTAGGACACTATGTTCTGTCCTAAGTCCATCAGTAACTAAAATGGTTCAAGGATGTCTTCAAGAGGATTTTTCTTAAAAAAAAAAAAAAAAAAAAGTGTCTGTTATGGTCCCTGGGAGTTTTAAAGCTTTCAGAATTTTGTGACCAAACCAGTTGAACTTCCCAGTGATTAGAAAGGTATGGTCTTACTTAGTGGTAACTGAGCAGGCATCCATGGAAAGTTTTCTTACTTTTTTGCACCTTTACATGATATAACACAGCCAAAGTATCTTTTATGTTGGTTTGGAGCCAATCATTATAAGGGGCCCATACGGTTTTATCAGTAAGTGAGAGGCCCCTGTGGTGAGCTTTCTCACCTGATTTAGCAACCATTCCCATGAGTGCCCTGAGGTGTTGGACTTTGATAGAATGAGGGAAAGTCATAAAAGTGCAGTGTGCTAGATACTTTTTGGCTTTAGCATTAAATCCTTATTCTTCCTTTCCTACTTTACTCCATTCTCCAAAAAGTCTCCTTTGGTAGACCAAACGATTTGCTCTGCTATAGAGAGGGAAAACAAAGAGAATTCCTTTTTTCTAGCATAAGACCCTACAGCAGAAGAGGAGGGGAGCATTCATACTTTGCCCAGGGAGCCATTTTTACTTGCACAGTTACTGCAAACTATCACTTCCTTGGTATGTGTTTGTTTGCTTATTGTCTATGATCATCCAGGAAGTATTTTTCTTTCTTCAGCGTCTCATCAGGCTCAGGCTGGTTTGGGAGAAGCAAGTAAATTGTGCCTCCTCCAATATAAAATATGTATGGTTTTTAATGAGGCAGCTGGAAGGGCAGAAACAATGGGACACAGACAGGCTCGTGTGTGCTGTGTCTCCCATGTAGCAGGTTGAACTCACATGTCTCTGCCTGGAGGTGCTAAGGCAGAGCAGAGAGACAGGAAGAAAACATGTAAAATGCTGGAAAATAAAGAACATATGTTTCCTCTCTGGGTAATAATGTGTTCCCCCTGCCTCTGTTCCCACCCCGGTCCCCCACAGGCCCAAGGTAATGTTTCAGGTCCAGATGAACATTGATAAGATATGAGACAGCTACATACTTTCTGAAACTTATGTACATATTCTATTTGCTGTCTATGTAAATGCAAAATTTGAGGGATAGAAAGAAAAGCATGAGACTACTAAGACCATATCAAATGCTACCACTGTTCCTCACTGTTCACCATCCCTCCACCATTTTAGCAATGTAGCCTCTTGGATGGGTTTGGGGTCAGGTGCTGAATTGCAGGAACACACACTCTTGCCTGGGAAGCCTGTTTCTGGCCAGAGAAAGCTCTGCTGGTCAGGATCCCTAGTCACTAAGTCCCCTTGTGAAGCAAATCATTCAGGCCAGTCCTCTGGATCACAGATGGTGTTCATTTCTACAACTATTAAAAAACCAATAACCTCTGTTTGGGTTAGACTCTGTTTGGATCTCAAGATAGGATTTTTCTTCATCTTGGTTGAACCACATATTTACTTTTTTTTTTTTCTTGAAGAACATAATGAAACTTGTCACTTTTCTAGTCTTAAAAGATACCTGTAGCTATGAGGTTTGGGTTCACTTTTCCCTCTACCTCATGCTAGGCTTCTTTTTTGAGGATGGATGGCTGTATACATGTAAGGCAATTTGAAATGGGAGTCTTAAGTCTTCTCTATAAAACTTTGATTTCTGAGGCTTTTGCCATATGGTTGGGTATTCCTATTTAATTTAATAAGAAATAATAAAGTAAAATTTTATTTTTTTAGAATCAAGTTAACATTTCAAAGCACAATTTGAGCATAACACCAGTTGAAACCTGATCCCTCTCCCCTTCTAACATTGCATAGAACCTAAATCATTCCAAATCTAAATCTCTACCTCTTGCTCTGTGTCCTCGTTATGAACACACTTCTCTGTCTGCTCCTTTTCCCATTGTGCCGCAAACGTACATCTTCCTACAGTGATCCCAGATTGTCCACTAACCACATCTTCCTAGTTGGATGGATGGAGCTGTGGGCTGGATGTAGGGTTGACTGGCAGCCTAGCAACAGCGGACAGCAGGGACCGTTTTGTCATTGACCCTTAAGGTCCAGCATGTGGATGTGGGTGAATCATGCTGACTTCAATTCCAAAGGCACCCACAAAAATATTTTCTGTGTGATGTTTCCAATATCCCTTGTTGATTCACATGCACAAAGGAAATGAACAGTACCTAGATTTTAGGTACAGTACAGTTGAAAATGCCTCTGACATCAAGTCGTCTTATATGTCTAAAAGGTATCTTAGTGTTTCTGTTGAAACAAGGATAATAATTATAAACAAGCCTCTTCATTTTATAAATATTCTGTGTATGTATAAGACTTTCCATTCATTGAGACAACCCTGAAATGTGTTAAAAGTAATAGTGGCTTTTTTTTCATTGTTTTAAATATCCTTTTCAACCACCAACAATGATACCTGGCTCGACGGGTGATGTTCCAGTGCATTGAGCAATGCGTGAGACTACTGAGTCCTAAAATATGTTTTCTTCTTTACAAGGAGAGCTGTGTGTTTGTGAAAATCATTAACTGAATCCAAAAGAGCCAAGAGCAATTTCTGACCTGTTAATGCACTCATTGAAAACAACTGGCAGGAGGTGCCAGGGTGGCTCAGTCAGTTAAGTGTCCGACTTCTGCTCAGGTCATGATCTCACAGTTCATGGGTTTGAGCCCTGCATCAGGCTCTGTGCTGACAGCTCAGAGCCTGGAGCTGTGTCAGATGCTGGGTCTCCCTCTCTCTCTGCCCCTCCCCTGCTCATGCTCTGTGTCTCTCTGTCTCTCAAAAATGAATAAACATTAAAAAAATTAAAAAATAAACTGGCAGAATAGCCAGTGTCCACTCTATAAAACTATATGTATTTGACTCTTACATCCTTTATTTTTACAATATAGATATAAGAAGAGAGGGTAACCCTGAATAAATATGTCTTATAAAAATGGATCAATAGAAACAAATAAAGAATAATTTATGTTTAGGCTGATGAACTTTAGATAATTTTTCTTATTAAAAGTTGAAAGTTTTCTTATTCATTCTCTCCTTCCACCTTTTCTGTATATATACGTACATATAATAAAAATAAAATACTTATGTATGTATACATATACATTGGCTTTGAGAGGAAGCATAATAGGCAAATGTGCTAAAAAGATCATGTGACCACACTTGAGCTGAAAAAGCAGCTCTAAAACCAACCATTCCAAATTATGAGCTGGTCTGGGCATCTCTTGGGAGAACTGCTGTGTTTTCCAAATTAAAACAGTTCAGCTTAGAAAAACTAAAAATCTGAATGATCAAATGTAAGTGTTCTTTGCTTTGGTGAGAAGTGTGAATTTTTAAGATGTGAAAAATTATTTTTAAAACCATAAAATGAACTGGGCCATTAGTGATTGTCAAAAACTGAAGCTAGTTTTAAAGGGGGGGTGGGTAGAGTGAATGGATCTTTCCAATGTTTGTAAGGTACATTGTAAGGTGTTTGTAAGGAATTGATTCATTCCACAAAAATTTTCTGAACATTTGTATCAGCCACTGGGCTAAGTGCTGAGATTACAGTGATAAACTATTATTTATAAGCTATTATTAAACTATAACCTGTAATCACCAATTGTGATAAATACTATCAGTTCTTCAGTATTTTAGATATCACTTCTTGCATAATTATACTTTTAGTTTCTTTTGCTGAGCTCTTCTTGTGAACAGTGCAAATGTAAGTTTGCATCGAGCCCTGGAGTTAGTTGCATTACTAGAATACTAAAAAAAGGTTTTATATTTCTCGATACTTAGGAATATATCCAAATATGTTACCATTTATAAAATGTGTCTTCTAAACAACAGCTTGTCATGCAGAATAACAGAAATAAAAGCAACAATGGAGACTTCACTGGCTTTTCATTAACCAGTCAACTTCTCTAGCTAAATAAATAATAGCTTTGCCTCAAAACACTGGGGTTTAGATTTTAATAAAAAGTGGCCCATTTTAGAATTTTGTGTGATGGCTGCATTTGATGTATCTTATATTTTATTTTGCCAGAGTCTTTTTCTGTCAAACATTGCAATTCGGTGTTTCCTGAAACACACATTCTGGGACGGAGTTTTAGCTGAGGTTAATATTTAATTAGACAAAGAACTCACTGGAGGTGTGGAGAATGGGGAATGCCTGATTTACATAGATAGAGGTGCACCGTTACCACTGGGGAATCCCTGGATAACTGTTAGTCTCTTTTCGAAGAGTAATGGTGTCAACATAAAATATGCTTAGATGTTAAAATCAGTTCAATGATAAGATGTGGAAAAGATTAAGAGAAGGAGATCCTTAGTCCTGTGAGAGATGCATTCTGTCCACAGATCCCTTATGATTTTGAAAATGCAAGCTATGAGATGGGCATTCAGTAATTACATAAAAAATCTGAATGGTAAGATTTTTAGCGAGGACATAAGTTTTCATTATCTCAGTACACTCCAATGTCCCAACAAAGTGAGCTAAAATCATAAATGATGGCGTAGAGTTGGCACAATAAAAGTGAGAAAGCCAAGTATGAACCAGCGATGAGTCTAGGTACAAAAGATGAGGCCTCAGTTAGGATGGTGACATTGATAACAGAAGGTGAGAATTGATGTTTAATAATATTGGGCAGAGTAACTATGTTTGGGAGCTGAAAGAGAAGGGGAAAAACATCATAACTATAGTTTCAAACCTGGTGATAAATGTTGAGAAGACTGACAAAAATAAGAAAGTTTAAAGAAAGCAGTTTGGAAATAAGGGTTTAATCCTGTTGAAATGGGTGCATTCTAGATCATTCCCATTGTAATACTCAATAGGCTGACAGTGAAGTGGAATGGAAGCAGAGGGAACAGGGTTCTGGCTCTAAAGGAGTAAACTAACTGAGTCAAGGCAGATATATTTTCCTTCTTCCATCTTCTATCCCTCTGTCTCTTTTCTTGCTACATGCCATCCTGATACTTGTCTATTTTTCCTTATTTTGATTGCCTGCATGAGCAGTGATGTATAAATATGAATTTGTTTTCCTCAGTCTTCAGGAATATTAACTAAATGCACGTGATAAGCTCTTGGACTAAAGCTACTTCATGAGTTAAGTCTGTGTTTGGTCCACTTTATATCCTACAGAGCATATAAATAGTGTCTGGAATATAGAATTCATTCTACAAATAGATAATGTGTGGTCCCACATGGCATAGCTCCCTCTGAATCATATGTGAGGGCCCATTGACTAACCCAGAATCAATCCAAGGGCAAGACCTAGTGCACAAGAGGAATATGTGTGTTTATATCAGTGTGTTCTTTGTAAGAAATACGCCAGATGGGAAGAAAAATGGTGCTTCTTTTGACCTTAAAGAGGGACTAAACACAGCTGGTTATCAGAAATAACACACACACACACACACACACACACACACACACACACACACACATATACTGACACACACACAGAGACAAAGTGACAGAGACAGAGACAGACACCACCGTTCTTCAACAGCTTGATCCCTAGGAAGATAATAAATGTTCAAAATAAGTCGCTGGACTGTAAATTAGTAGAGAATGGCCAGATTAAACTAAGCCATGTTGGAAACATCACATTCAAGTTTCAGTCCCTTTTTATACTTTGCCTTATTCTTCATAGATTTTGTGGTTTGCATTAGGTGGTGGGAAAGCTGGGATTTTCTTGGAAGGTCATACGTGAAAAAACCATTTTCCCAAATGAAGAAAGAAATATTCTAAATCACAGTCTGAAATTTCTGTGAGGTTGCTGTGGTAGAAGCAGCCTGGTTTGTGAACCATCAGTCCTTGTCTCTAAGCCACAATCCTTCAAACTATTAGCAACATAGAGTATGGTCTCCCTCCACTCTATCTCCATTTTCCATGATGAAATTTGACTTCATGGAATGGTTGAAATTCTGTTTTTCAGATATACCTTGTATCTTGTAATATACATGCTCCAAGGCCCTGATAAGAAACAGTGAACTCCTTATGGCAAGTATAAGGCTGTGTGACTCCCTATACGACTGGACCCCATTCATTTCTTTCTGAGCACTTTAGCTAAAGGAGGTACTGAACCTACTGCCTGCTAGATGCTCAGAATGCTCTAGCTCAGTTTGCTTATTTTGGTCTGGCTCTTGAGAGAGATAGGATTCCTATGGGGCTTTTTCTGGGTAGAAGCACTACTGACTAGAACAACTTGATCCTTTTGTCTGACTTTTATTAAGAATGTAGAAAGCTGTTTCTTTTTAATGGTTTTCACTGGCTTCTGTGTACATTTAATTAATTAATTAACTGGTTAGTTAATTAATTTGGTTTCTGTATTCATTTTAAAGTAGAAACATACTTCAAGTGGCTAAGACCATACCTCCAAGCCATGTTATTATGTTTTTGTTTCCTTAAAAGTAAATACAAAGATATTATAAAAAAGAAAACTACTCACCAAATACTCCTTATATTCCCAGGATCCTTTTAGTTTAGTAGGAGTGGTATGATTAGCTTTGGCCTAAGGGCTGTTAAGGGACGTTGCATGAGACACTTTCAGGCTGAGGGAGTAAGAAACCAGAAACCAATGCTCAGTGAAGCAGTATCTCATCCCCTGAGGAGGCTACGTGTTCCACACTTTGATCTCCAAGTGACTCTAAAGAGGAGAGCCCCGATCCTATTAGAGACACAGTGTAAATAAAAACTTGATTTCTCTGTTAAGGTGCTGAGATCTGAGGGTTGTTATCACATCATTATTAGCCTGACCTAATAAAAATGGCATCGGTGATGCTTTGATAGGCTTTAAATGATTAATATATATATTTTCAATATTTATCTAAGTAGAAATTTATGAATCTTATGATGTAGAAAAATACTGTAGGAAAATGATTGCTTGGAATCTTATGATGTAGAAAAATACTGTGGAACAATGAATGAATCTTATGAATCTTATGATGTAGAAAAATACTGTGGAAAAATGATTGCTTGGAACTAACATTAAAAATGATGGTTCAGGGGCGCCTGGGTGGCGCAGTCGGTTAAGCCTCCGACTTCAGCCAGGTCACGATCTCGCGGTCCGTGAGTTCGAGCCCCGCGTCAGGCTCTGGGCTGATGGCTCAGAGCCTGGAGCCTGTTTCCGATTCTGTGTCTCCCTCTCTCTCTGCCCCTCGCCTGTTCATGCTCTGTCTCTCTCTGTCCCAAAAATAAATAAACGTTGAAAAAAAAATTAAAAAAAAAATGATGGTTCAGTTGTCTGTCCCTCACTGACACTTAAAAGAGGATTTCTTTCCCCACCCTATAAGAGGAATTTCTAGTGTTTCATGCAGCTAAACACCTCATTAGCCAATTGTTGTTGTCTTGTGACTTTTCCAAATAGTGTTATGTGCCCATTCAGATTATTGTAAGAAATAGCCTTAATATAGGTTTGGAAAGCCCACAGTTCTCTTGAGGGCAAGGATCATGTCTTACTATGTTTTTTACTCACACCACTAATACAATCTATGATGTTACTGAGCAATATTAAATGTTTATTGTTGAATGAATCAGTGTGTCAAAATTATTAGTTATCTACAAGCATGTCAGAAATATTTTTGAATGATCAGTCACAGTCTAACTGAAAATAAATTGTATAAATTTCCCTCTGCACATTTGCCTACATAATATTAATGTAGTTCTTTCATCCCAAATCATTACCCACCCACAACAGTCTGAAGTTAGCAAAGGAACTAAGCAGTGTCTAGTTTGAGAGGAAAAAGAAATGATCTCCCACCTTGGATACCAACCTCACTGGCTGGCTCTTGTCACTTTCATTTCTTCCGACTAAATGAGAACCTCTTTCAAGAGACCTGTACAGCATTGATTTGTCTGAGTCATACCACAGTGAAGATGATTCAGATAATTTACTATAATTATGAATTTTATTCTTCCTAGAGGTGAGACAAAATAAAAAGCTCGGTCTTGATTTTTCTTCTCAACAACATACTGTATTCCCACTCTCCCTACTGTTTGCTTTGAAAGCACCAAAAACAATACCCTAAAAATCTCTTTGATTCATGAGCCTACTGTAGATGTTTTCCTTCTCACTCTGTGCCCTTGCTGTGACTTAAGCATCTAACAAAATCTGGGATAAGTTAGGAGGTGGCTTATAAAACCTGTCTTATTCTTGGGACTTCTAATTTATAACTGCTGCCAAATTTGGATAGTGTGAATGAATTGTTTGACTTTACATGTCTTAAAGTGAATTTCTGATCTTTCCCCCAAAATTTATTCAACTTGCAGTCTTCCTCATCTCACTTGCTCAGACCAAAGCACCTTGGAGTTATTCTGGACCCCTCTCTTCTGTCAAATCTCATGTATAATCTTTCAGAAGAGTCCTGTTGACGCCATTCAAAATACATCCTTAATCTTACCACTTCTCACCACCTTCATTGCAACCACTCTGTTATAAGCTGCCATCATCTCTCGGTGGCAAAAGCCTCCAAATTGTCTCTCAGCTTCCCCTCTTGATTCCCTAGAAGCTATCTCAACATAGCAGCCAGAATGATCTTTTAAAATATAGATAAGACCCTGTCACTCCTCTACTCAAAATCCCATAATGGATTTTCATCTCACACACTGTAAAAGCCAAAATCCTTTTAACAGCTCATTATGTCCTATGAGGTTTGACTCTTTCATATGTCTCCCCTCTGCTCTTATGATGCCTCCCACCCCCCTCTGCTCCAGCCACACTGCTCTGCTTGCCATCCCTGAGACCTCTTGACATGCTCCTGCCCCAAGACCTTTGCACTTGCTGTTCTTCTCCAAGGGATGCTCTTTCCACAGATGGCTGACTCCTCCACCTCTTTCAGGTCTGCTCAGATACTCCCTTAATGAAGGCTACCGTGATCATTTGTCCTTGCCCTCACCCTGAGTATCCCTAACTCCACTTACCCACATAATTTTCTCCTCCATTTCATTTATTGTTTGTTTTCTGTCTGGAATGTAAGCTCCATGTGGGAGAGGATTTTTTTGTTGACGTAGCCCACTATTATATCCCAAATGCCTAGAACAGTATCTGTAACACATATGTGCATGATATTTAGTGGATGCATTTGATGTAGTTCTATCTCCCAGCAATACCTTGCAGTGGATAAGCAGCTGGAGTGATGGGTTGACATTTTAGGAAAGAGTGGAAGAGGAAAGAATAAAAACATCTGAGTCTACCAATTTATCTATTTATTTATTTATTTCTTTACTTACTTATTTAAGTTTATTTATTTATTTATTGAGAGAGAGCATACAAGCTGGGGAGGGGCAGAGAGAGAGGGAGAGAGAGAAAATCCCAAGTAGGCTCCACACTGCCAGCCCAGAGCCTAATATGGGGCTTGAACCCATGAACTGTGAGATCATGACCTGAGCTGAAGTCAAGAGCCAGACACCTAACTGACTGAGCCACCCAGGTGTCCTGAGTCTACAAATTTAGAGAGAAAAACTAAAAAATCATTTGAGAACTGGAACTTTTTTGAATTTTTAATTTGTGATTTCTATGCAATGAAAGAAGGGAATCACCTTGTATTCTTTGCATGTTGTAATTAGACCACTGTGCCAATTAATTTGAGCATATAATCTGGAAATGATTTCATTAGCTATGTTTTATTTTGTAATCAAATAATAGCTATGTACCCAGAAGTGAGTAGTTTGTGTACATTTTTAATAATGTTTGTGAGTCATCTCACTTCTATTTAAAAACCTATATAAACTGAATACTTACAATCTCTGTATTTATACAGATCAGTTCTCCAGAAGTCTTTAATTATGTGCTGCTCAAGATTCTGTACTTCTGTTTATATGGTTACTAGAAACAACCAATACAGTTTGGCCTGAGCTGTTCCAACACTATAATTTTGGATGTATTTTCTTCTCTGAATGTGTGAACTCTACTTTACAGAGAAAATTTATCATGTGACCTAAGTGATGATATGATCTGTACAATATCCTCTTGGCCATGGTGTATCTTTTCATTACAGCCTTTTCCGTGTGAGATTTCCCAATCACTTTGCAAAGGCAGAGCTAGAAGTAGACAGTGCATTATTGACTAAGTGCCGATGCTGTTCTCATGACTGAACACTTTTATACCTAATTTCTGCCCTGTGGGTTTAGAGGCCAAATTAAGCAGACAATAAAAGCAGATAAAAAGTAACAGTGAGGCCTCAAAAAAAAAAAAAAAAAAAAAAGACTCACTTAAATCTTTAAAAATCCTACACCAAGATACTACTAAAATTTTTTTTCCCAAAAGATCACAGTTACCAAGAAGAATTTGGAAACAAGGAGGAATTGTAGTTTCGTTTCAGAAAGCACTACAGGCACTAAGGGAAAAAAGGAAAAAAATATACAGTGCATCTAAGATATAGTCTTAAGTGACAGGAAATGTCAGTCTCCAACATTTATTGAGCACACGCTTTATGATGATTCTGGAGAGTTACAGAAAAGCAAATTGCTCACCTATCAGTTGAACTTGGGAGAACAAAAGGAAGAATGGACATCAGGGGGTGGTGGTGAATACCCTTGAACAGTTATGAATGTGTTAGAGATTAGATGAAGGCAGTGGTTTCAGAAATAGAGGAAGAAACATGTCTAAGACCCACAAGGGACAGAGAAATAGAGGGACTTGGCAGAATGAAGTAATGAAAGAGAGAACCTGAAGATATCCTCCCATGAGTAAGGACACAAGGATGCGAGAGATTATCCTCATCATCTATAAGTCAAACAAAATGACATGAATGTGGGTGTTTGCCACGATCTGGGAATAGGGACTTTATAATAATCTTGGCTCTGGTTATATTCCACTTATTATTGGCAAGAAATTTGTGTGATGACAAGCTATAGTCAGGAAGAAATATTGGAGCGAGGACTGCATTGGGAGAGTTACATGCAAACATGTATTGGGTGGCATGTGAGAATTATTGGCTGGAAAAGAATAGAGCGTTGAAGAAAGAGCACAAGACCCTCGACTAAAATTTGGAAGAGAACTGCCATGTATGCATGAGGGAGATGGGAGGACCACTTTTTAACAATGGCTTTAGCAGGCATCAATTTAGAAAGGAAAGCAAAGGTACAGTGTTTCTGAAGATAAAGTCAAAAAGATGATGGTGAATGAAGCGTAGTACAGGAGAGGCTGGGCTCAAGAGAAGAAAACAGACAGACAGATAAGGTCCTTGGTGACCTCTGAGGACTTCTTGATCAAAATGAAATGCAACCAGGTTGTCCTCCTGGTAAGGACACGGAGACAATTTAGAGTATGTGCATTCAGATAGTTTAGCAGATGAAAAGAAAAAAGCAAAAGGAATGAGAATTGTGACAGATTTGTGGAACCTGCAGGAGAACCTATTGCTGAGACTCACACTTACTCTTTTTGTGACATTTAGGAGACCAAACACTTCAATTGTTTGTCATCCCCTTGTATGTAACTTGCTCTTTCTTCCTTTTATCATTTTTTTAAAAAAATTTTAAACATTTATTTATTTTTGAGACTGAGAGAGACAGAGCATGAATGGGGGAAGGTCCGAGAGAGAGGGAGAAACAGAATCTGAAACAGGCTCCAGGCTCTGAGCTGTCAGCACAGAGCCCCATGTGGGGCTTGAACTCAAGGAGCACAGGATCATGACCTGAGCTGAAGTCAGATGCTTAACCGACTGAGCCACCCAGGCATCCCCTTCCTCTTATCTTTGAAATGCCACCATCTCTCTGATAGTCTGTTTGACCCTTTCCTTTACATGGCAGCCCTGTGGGGTTAATCATAGTGTCCTGTCCTGTTAGCTTTTAGACACTCACTTTACATAATGCAATTTTGTATCTTTTTATGAGTCTCATTTGGTCGATCTTAGGTATATATGAACTATGTCACCTATGTAGATCACATGCCCTCCAAGACAAATATCTCTCTTACCTGGGCAATCATTCCTAATCCCACCTTGTAATAGGTATTTAATGGAAAAATAATCATCTATAAAGTGCAAGACAAGTTAAACAGAGAAGGGAAATACAGGGCGAATAACGTTGGAAAGAAACTAAAGTGGACAAAGTCAGAAGTTAAAAAAATTGTAATGTAAATGGAGGGGGATGGGAACAAGATGCAGTGAGAAATGACGAATGCAGACACAAAATGGAAGGTTCCTGTTACAAAAAGCAGGATAAATGATATCTTTATTACTGTAAAAGAATGTAGACACAATGTCATTTATATAATAGCTTGATATACTATTTGTCTTTTAAATGTTTATGGGCAGAAGTTTCAAAATGCACAGCTGTCTTTCAACTATAGACATTGCGTGATTTTTGGCAACGGCAGATCCCAATTGAGTGAAAAAGAAAACTGGCTTTAGAGGACTCTGTAAATTGAAATGTTTTATGGAATCATAGCAAATAGATTTAATTTTTTAATAAGGTTGATTTGAATATGTTCCAAACCATAATATTTTATGAATATCTGTTAATATGATATCTTTCAATTCAAGGAGTAAAGCAGAGAAAGCATGTGTAGTCTATCTAAGGCTGATTTCCCTCCTAGCTCTTTTGGTTGGGAGGGATGGCATATAGGAGAGGACTGCCATGTCTCTACACTGAGATCGCCTATAACCCCAAATTCTTTAGTTTACTATTGATATTGGAATAACTAAATAAGATAATTAGCCAAGTTTTAAACATATGAATTTATGAGGCTTTTCCTCCCACTTTACCACATCTCCCTCATTGTGTATAATTTCTAGCATTATAAAGGCAGCTAAAATTCATCCTCATTTCATTCAGTATATTATAATGGGCATAAATAGCTAGCTCCGGAAGAGATTCTGAATGACTAGAAACTTTGTATTCACAGTATGTCAGCAATATTTCCACAGAAGCTTGGTTAAAATCTGTTAACAATATTAATTGCATAGTACACATCAAATGCTGATGTTTCCTAGGTTTGTTACCTCCTTGACAGTCTTTGAGACACTTAGAATCCTGAGACTTCCCCTTCACCTCCTTCTCCTATGAGAGGAGTGGGCTATAACTACACTTCTAAAGGATACCCTTTATGATGCATGGAAAAGGGAGACTCAGCTACTTCCTCCATGTCTCTGCAGCCACAGAAGAATTTACACCTGTTCTACCCCACAAAGCTGAGCAGGAAGAGCCCTGTTCTGCAGTTGGGGGTCCTAAGTTCTCATCCCCCTCTGCCACCAGCTAGCCATATGAGCTGTGCCACGTGATCTCCATATCTCTCCTTTTCCTCATCATTCAAAGGAGAGTAACACCTGCCCTACACAGCTGTATTATAAAGAAACAACATCTGTGGAAGTGCTACCAAACCAAAACCTTAAAGTTCTAAATATTGCAAGTTGGCATTGTTTAGGTTAATAGCCATCTTCTAGGGTGGAAAGTGCTATAGAGGTCTACATTACTGTTCTTAGCTAAGTCAGAAATGCTAAGACTAGAAGTGTATTTTCCATAGTCCTCCACTGCAACACAAGAGTCATCTTTTTTGGGTGTTGATTCTTTGTATAGAAAAAGATTTGCTATGAAATAGGGAAAACCCTGCTGTGACACAGCAAGACCCTAAAAACCTATAACGCTAGGAATTCCAAATGGACCAGGGTTATCACTTATTGTCCCTTTAGGGGTGTTATACTGAGTGGCATTCTCCAGAACCAAAACAGGCAGGCTAATCCCACTCTAAGCAGGAGTAGTTTCAGATTGTTACAGAAGAGTGCACTGACTAGATAGCTATCCTTTTTTTTTTTGCCAGTGATAGTAGAAACTGCATTCCAGTTTCGCAGATTGAAATGATTACTAATCACATGGAATGCAATGATGCATATATAACCTTGTGATAGATGGCATTTCCAAAGATGGTCACAACACTATCTCCCATCCCTGCATCCCTCCCATTGAGGGGTGGGGTCTATGTTGTGTTTCCTCCCCCTTGGGATGTGGCAAGTTGTTGTGTTGGCCAATAGAGAACAGTTCAGAATGACTCTTGAGACTTGGTTGTAAAAGGCAGTGCAATTTTCACTTTGGTCAGTGGAATTAACTCTTCTGAAGAGTTACCATTCAAACAGTCTGCTTAAAGTCACCATAGTCTGAGGAAGACCAAATTCACCCTTCTGGAGTGACCACATGGAGAGGTCTTGAGACTATATGAACAGAGAGATGCCTAACCAGCTCCAGCTTCTGTAGCACCTGCTGCCCCAGGTCTAGTCACCATCTGACTCCAGCCTCACAAGGGACCCAGTCAGAACTGCCTGGCTAAGCCCTTTCCAAATCCAGGGGACATAATAAAATTACTATTGTTTTGACCCTCTTATTTTTAGGATGGTTTTTATGTAGTAATAAGTAACTGGAAACACTGGGAAAATATTAACATAAGCTCTTAAATAAAACACTTAACAAGGTTTTTCTTTAAGTTTATTTATTTTGGGGGAGGGGAGAGGAAGAGAGACAGAGAGAGAGGGACAGAGAGAATCCTAAGCAGACTCCACACTGTCAGCACAGAGACTGATATGGGGCTTGAACTCATGAACTGTGAGATCATGGCCTGAACCAAAACCATGAGTCAGATGCTTGACCAGCTGAGCCACCCAGGAGCCCCAAGAGGGTTTTCCATCAAGATAATCACTAAACGTTACCAACTGTGGAAGTCCGTCAGTTTTTTTTAAGGTAAAGGAGTGTACCCACAAATCAGGTAGTTTTAGGAAATTAGTAATGGCTACTTACCTTGGAAATTTGTCTTTCAAACATTACTTTTTACTAATAGCCTATCATTTGTAGACCAAAGTGGGTGCAAAGAGAGTACATAAGGATGACAAATGGATGGCCTAGAAGACAGTCACAGTATCTTTGGAATGTGGTCAGAATCCTAATAGAGGCTCACTTAACTTTTTAGAGTCAGCCACATCCTTATTCTGGAAATGATGTGACTGAGTATACTGTTGTCTTGCTCGTCAACAAGTGTATCTTGGATCTTTTCTCCTATGCCTGTTTGCTACATGCAGGACACTCACTAGGTGTAATTCAGAGAAAAATAACAAAGTGTCATGGAATTTATAATCAACACACACACATATACACACACCCTCATACCTACACACACAGAGTTAATAACAGTACAAAGTAGATTATGACCCTCAAATAAGTAGTATGGACAGGCTGTTGGTATTCAAAAAGGAGAAAGTTCAGGGGTGCCTGGGTGGCTCAGTCGGTTAAGCATCCGACTTCAGCTCAGGTCATGATCTCACAGTTCGTGAATTTGAGCCTCACGTCAGGCTCTGTGCTGACAGTTCAGAGCCTGGAGGCTGTTTCCCATTCTGTCTGTCTGTCTGTCTGTCTGTCTCTCTGTCTCTCTCTCTCTCTCTGCTCCTCCCTGACTCACACACTGTCTCTTTCAAAAATAAATAAACATTGAAAAAAAATTTTTAAAAAAGGAGAAAGTTCATTTTGCCTGGAATGAGTAAGGATGGCTTGTCAATGGAGATGGGATATATAAGCTTTCAATAAAGTGCCAGTCAGTGAAGAATAGTTGAGAGTGTTGGGTTAGCTGATTTCCTTTAACTCCTCTGATTGCCAAGATAAGCTTTCAAGGATGAAAGGCTGCTTCTCCATCCTCATTTCTTTGAGTATCACAAGTACGTATCATCACACAGGTACGGCAAATGCTTAGTTGTCTCCAGAATGAGCTGAACTAGTTTATTTTATTGGGAAAAGCACAAATTTACGACATATCACACAAAGTCCTGATTGTATCACCGATTTTTAAAATATTAAAAAATTTTATGCTGTTTTCATGATAGGATCATTATGTTATGATACTATCACTGAAGAAAACTTCTGGAAAATAGAAAAAAGAGAAAGTAAGTAAAACTCACTCATCTCCCTACTATGGTAATACCCAACACTTTTCATCTTAATATGTCTGTCCCTGCTCAGGGCTTATCCATTCCTGCATCTGTTTC
This sequence comes from Lynx rufus, assembly GCF_022079265.1. Classification (NCBI taxonomy): domain Eukaryota; kingdom Metazoa; phylum Chordata; class Mammalia; order Carnivora; family Felidae; genus Lynx; species Lynx rufus. The sequence goes on along the minus strand of NW_025814827.1, from coordinate 27,839,168 downwards.
ACATTTTGGCAATTATGGTGTATACCAGTTTGTGTTATACACTTGATTTACCATAGTACTTGGTTACTAGCATTAATTTACTTAGTACTAACTTAGCTGCATGTTATTCCATCTTTCTGTGTGTTACCTATTATTGAGGCATTTCCCTTTTGTATGCTGTTTAGATTGTTTTCAGCACTTTTTAATTTTTACTACTTTGGCTCAAATTTTTAACTTAAAAAAAAACAGATGCCATTTCAGAAATCAAGGCATGTCCTCCCCCTAAGCATATCTTGTCCCCCTTTCAAGCTCCATATATGTGACAAATATCACCAGTTTCAAAAGGTTATGTTTGAAGGGTGAGATGGCTCACTTGTGATACAAGTTACATCATGATACAAGTTAGGGGGTGGATGTTAAGCATAAAAGTACTTTGGACTCATAAAGAATGACCACCTTCCACTTCCCTTTCACTAAAGGGAAATACACAATCCTTGTGCAAGAGAAAATGAATAACTGTGCACAACTGTTTTCTTTACTGCATGAAAATTTTCACTTGCTCCTGGGTGATCAACCTTTGCTGGTGCACTTCTCACTGGCAGGCTGTCCCCTCAACCCTTGCTTGATGGAATGGGGAGACACTGATTGCTTCCAGGAGAAGGGGTGATTCCTCCTTGGCCACTGTGATGGGGGATCCTGGCCTGTACCACTGGGGGTGTGCATGGGATACTCTATTCTGTGCAGGTCCCAGGGATGAACATGAGTATATTTATGTTAATGTATGTATTATGATCTTTAATTGCACTGCTAATTTGTACGTATACACAATATAAATTATGCATACATTTTAATCATTTAATTAGCCAAATGGGTGTTTAGAACCTTTTTCTTTTTATTTCTTTTCAGTGTTTATTTTATTTTATTTAAGTTTTTCTCATATTTGGTTAGTTAACATAACAGTGTTATATTAGTATTAGGTATACAACATAGTAGTTCATTTCCATACATCACCTACTGCTCATCACAAGTGCACTCCTTAAACCCCATCATCTATTTAACCCATCCCCAACCTGTCTCCTGCCTGATAACTATAAGTTTGTTCTCTACAATTAAGAGTCTGTTTCTCAATTTGTCTTTCTCTCTTTTTTCCTTTTGCTCATTTGTTTCTTAAATTTCATATTTAAGTGAATTTCTTAGCAAATTTCTTATAAGAAACCATATAAGTCTTTGACTGACTTATTTCCCTTAGCAGTATACTCTGTAGCTCCCTCCATGTTGTTGCAAATGGCAAGATTTCTTTCTTTTTATGGCTGAATAATATTTCATTGTATATATATACACCACTTTTTCTTTATTCATTTATTAATCAATGGACACTTGGGATGCTTCCATGTTTTGGCTATTGTAAATAATGCTGCTGTAAACATAGGGATGCATGCATCTCTGAATTGGTGTTTTTTTATTCTTGGGTAAATACCCAGGAGTGTGATTGCTGGATCATAGAGTAGTTCTATTTTTAACTTTCTGAGGAAACTTTCTACTGTTTTCCACAGTGGCTGCACCAGTTTGCGTTCCCATCAACAGTGCAAGAGGATTCCTTTTCCTCCACATCTTTACCAAGACTTGTTTCTTTTTGTTTGTTTGTTTGTTTTATTTTAACCATTATTAAAGGTTTGAGGTGATATCTCATCATAGTTTTGATTGGCATTTTCCTGATGGTAAGTGATGATGAGAATCTTTACATATCTCTGTTGACCATCTGTATGTCTTCATTAGAGAAATGTCTGTTCATGTCTTCGGCCCATTTTTAATTGGATTATTTGTTTTGGGGATGCTGAGTCTTGTAAGTTCTGTCTTTATTTTGGATACTAACCCTTTATCTGATAATGTCATTTGGAAATACTTTCTTCCATTCCTTAGGTTACCTTTTAGTTTTGTTGATTGTTTTGTTTGCGATGCAGAAGCTTTTTATTTTGATGAAGTCCTAATAGTTTATTTTTGCTTTTTGTCTCCCTTGCCTCAGGGGACCTATCCAGAAAAAAGTTGCTACAGGCAATGTCAGAGGGGTTACTACCTGTGTCCTGTTTAGAATTTTTATGGTACCAAGTCTCACATTTAGATCTTTAATCCATTTTGAATTTATTTTTGTGTATGGTGCAATAAAGTGGTCTAATTTCATTCCTTTCCATGTTGCTGTCCACTTTTCCTACCACCGTTGCTTGAAGAGACTGTCTTTTTTCCCACTGGATATTCTTTCCTGCTTTGTGGAAGATAAATCAATCATATGCCAGTATCATGCTGTTTTGATCACTATAGCTTTGTAACATAACTTGAAGTATGGAATTGGGATACCTCCAGCTTTGTTTTTCTTTTTCAAGATTGCTTTGTCTATTCAGGGTGTTTTGTGGTTCCATAGAAAGTTTAGGATAGTTTGTTTTAGTTCTGTGAAGAATGCTATTGGTCTTTTGATAAGGATTGTATTAAATTTATAAATTGCTCTGAGTAGTATAGACATTTTAACAAGCATATTAATCATATTTGTTCTTCTGAACCATGAGCATGGAATGTTTTTCCATTTGTTTATGTTGTTTTCAATTTCTTTCATCAGTGCTTTATAATTTTCAGAGTACAGGTCTTTCACCTTTTTGGTTAGGTTTATTCCTATGTATCTTATTATTTTTGGCATAATTGTAAAATGGGATTTTTTTCTTAATTTCTCTTTCTTCTGCTTCATTATTAGTATATAGAAATGCAACAGATTTCTGTACATTGATTTTGTATCCTGTGAATTTACTGAAGTCACTTATCAGTTCTAGCAGCTTTTTGGTAGACTCTCAGGTTTTCTACATATAGTATCATATCATCTGCAAATAGTGAAAGCTTGACTTCTTCCTTACTGATTTGGATGCTGTTTATTTTCTTTCAGTGGCTGGTAATTGTGGCTAGGACTTCTAGTACTATCCTGAATAAAAGTGGTGAGAATATCCTTGTATTGTTACAGACTTTAGGGGAAAGGCTCTCAGTTTTTTCCAATTGAGGATGATGTTAACTGTGGGTTTTTCACAAATGTCCTTTATTGCGTTGAATTATGTTCCCTCTAAATCTACTTTCTTAAGGGTTTTTATCATGAATGGATATTGTACTTTGTCAAATCCTTTTTCTAAGTCTATTGAAATGATCATATGGTTCTTAATCTCTTATTGATATGATGTATCAATGTTGATTGATTTGCAAAGATTGAACCACCCTTGCAATTCAGGGATAAATCCCACTGGATCATGGTGAATGACTTTTTAATGTATTTTTGGATTTAGTTTGCTATTAGTTTGTTGAGAATTTTTGCATATATGTTCACCAGAAATATTGGCCTGTATTTCTCTTTTTTTTGTTTTGTTTTGTTTTGTTTTGGTATCAGGGTAATGCTGGCCTCATAGAATGAATTTGTAAGTTTTCCTTCCTTTTCTATTTCTTGGAATAGTTTGAGAAAAATAGGTATTAACTCTTGTTTAAATGTTTGGCAGAATTCACCTGTGAAGCCGTTTGGTCTTGAATGTTGGTTTGTTGAAAGTTTTTTGATAACTGATTCAGTTTCTTGGCTGATAATCAGTCTTTTAAAAATTTTCTATTTCTTCCTGTTTCATTTTTGGTAATTTGTATGTTTATAGGAATTTATCCATTTTTTCTAGGTTGTCAAATTTTTTGGCATACAGTTTTTCACAATATTCTCTTATAATTGTTTGTATCTCTGTGATATTGATTGTTATTTCTGTTATTTCTCCTGGTCATTTGTTATTTTATTTGAGTCATTTCTCTTTTTTTCTTGGCAAGTCTGGTGAGACTATCAATTTTGTTGATTTTTTTTCAAAGAACCAACTCATGGTTTCATTGATCTGTTCTAATCCTTTTTTTAGTTTCTATACCATTTATTTCTACTCTAATCTTTATTATTTCCTTCATTCTGATGGTTTTAGGTTTTGTTTGTTGTTATTTTTCTAGCTCCTTTACGTGTAATGTTAGGTTGTTTATTTGAGATTTTTCTGGCTTTTTCAGGTAGACCTCTATTGCTATAAGCTTCTGTCTTAGAACCACTTTTGCTGCATCCCAAAGGTTTTGAGTTGTTGTGTTTTCATTTTTATTTGTTTTCATGTACTTTTTATTTTATTTTTTTGTTATTTTCTGGTTGACCCAGAAAATGTTCAGTAACATTTTATTTAACCTCCATGTATTTGTGGTCTTTCCAGATTTTTTTCTTCTGGTTGACTTCTAGTTTCATGGTGTTGTGGTCAGAAAAAATGTATCATATGACTTATATCTTTTTGAATTTGTTGAGACTTGTTTTGTGTCCTAACATTTGATCTATTCTGGATAATGTTTCATGTGCACTTGAAAAAAAATGTGTATTTTGCTGTTTTAAGATGAAATGTTCTGATTATATCTGTTAAGTCCATACGTTCCAGTGTGTCATTCGAAGCCATTGTTTCCTTGTTCATTTTCTGTTTAGATGATCTGTCCATTGATGTGATTGGCGTGTTAAAGTCCCCTACTATTATTGTATTATTATTAATTAGTTCCTTTATGTTTTCTATTAACTACTTTATGTATGTGGGTATCTACAAGTTGGGTACATAAATATTTACAATCGTTACATCTTCTTGTTGGATTATCCCCTTTATTATTATATAGTGTCCTTACTGTTTCCTGTTACAGTCTTTGTTTTAAAGTCTATTTTGTCTGATATAACTATTGCTACTCTGGCCTTCTTTTGACATCCATTTTCAAGATGGATGTTTCTCCATCCTTTTACTTTCAATCTGCATGTGTCTTTACACCTGAAGTAAGTCTCTTGTAGGCAGCATATAGATGGGTCTTGTTTTCTTAATTCATTTTGTCCCCCTATGTCTTTTGATTGGAGCATTTAGTCCATTTACATTCAAAGTAATTATTGATATAAGTATACTTATTGTAATTTTATTACTTGTTTTGTGGTTGTTTCTGAAGATCTTCTCTGAAGGTCTTGTCTTTCTCTTTTCATGGTTTGCTGGTTTTCTTTAATGATATATTTAATATCTTTCTCTTTATTCTTTGCATATTTATTAGTGGTTTTGGATTTGCGGTTACCAGTAGGTTTGCAAAGAATGTCTTGTGCATATAGCAGTCTATATTAAGTTGATGGTTATTTAAGTTTGAGCCCATTCTTTACTCCTCTCCATGTTCTAGGCGTATGGTGTCATATCTCACATCCTTTTATTTTGTGAGTTTCTTGGCTGATATTTTACAAATATGTTTATTTTTAAATCTGTTTGTTTGTTTCCTACCTTCATACTGTCACTTTTGGTTTTTCTTTTCCACTCAGAGTCCCCTTTAATATTTTTGGTAAGTCTGGTTTAGTGGTCATGAACTCCTTTAGTTGTGTTTATCTGGGAAATGCTTTTTCTCTATTTCTATTCTGAATGATAGCCTTGCTGGATAGAGTATTTTTGGCTGCAGATTATTCCAGTTCAGCACTTTGAATATATGATGCCACTCCTTTCTGGCTTGGAAAGTTTCTGCTGAAAAATCCCCTGAGAGTCTCATGTAGGCTTCCTTCATATACAACTATCTTATTTTGTGTTGCTGCTTTTAAATTTTTTTATCACTATATTTCATCATTTTAATTATAATATGTCTTGATATGGGTCTACTTTTGTTGATTTTGTAGGGAGCTCTCTGTGCCTCTTGGATATGGATATCTCTTTTCTTCCCCAGATTAGGGAAGTTTTCAGTTATTATTTATCCAAATAAATTTTCTGCCCCCTTTTCTCTCTATTCTTCTCCTGGGACTCCTATAATGTGAATGTTATTGCATTTGATGAAGTCACTGAGTTTGCTAAGTCTCTTCTTGTTTTGCATTGTTCTTTTTTCTCTCTTTTGTTCAGCTTGATTAGTTTTCAGTACTCTGATTTCTGTGTCATTAGTTTGTTCATCTGCTTCATCCAGCCTGCTGTTCATTCCATCAAGCATGTTTCTCATTTCATTTATTGATCCCTCTGTCTCTGCTGTGTTATTCCTTATTTCTGTGTTAAGAGTCTCACTCATGTCTTCCACTCTTTTTTCAAGTCCAGTGAGTATCTTTATGATAATTACTTTAAATTCTCTACCAAGTATGTTAATATATCTGTTCCACTTATATCTCTGGCCATGGCCTTGTCTTATTATTTCATTTGGGACAAATTCCTCTTCTTTTCATTTTTTCTAAATCGCTGTGCCTGCTTCTCTGTGTCAGCAAAGTCAGCTACTTCTATTCTTCAGGATAATGGCCTTATGAAGAAGAAACTCTCAGGTCACAAGATACAGTGTGAGCAGCGGTTTAGGCTGGTCTTCTGGGGGAATGGGCCCACTGTACTAGGACTAAGGCAAGCCTGACTATGAAGGACAGTTCCACCAGAGAGCTGGGAGTTGGTTCTTGGTGTAAGCAAGTTAGATAATGAGTATAGGCACTGAGCTCATTCCCAGGTGACTTTGTGTTTATGCTGAGGGACAGGGGAAGGAAATGGCATCTGCCCATTTCCGTGTTCCCAGAGAGGTCTCCTCATGAATGCTGCCTCTCTGGGACACACTGGGAGATGAGCAAATACCTCCCCACTCTGTGACCCTGGCCCTTTTCAGATCATTGTCCTTGCTATATGTCCATAGACTGTTTCCCTGCCTTCTCTCCAAGAGAAGCAAAATGCCCTCACAGCTCTCCCTGCACCAATCCTGCTGACCTTTAAAACTCCAGGCATTAAGCCCCACTGGTTGCAAGAACTCACAAAATTTGGCCCTTCTTCCTTTCCAAGCCAATTATTATGGGAATTTGTCTTCCCATTGTGGCTCCCTCATATGTTAGTCTGTATTTCTCCTTTCATGACCATGACTTCCTCCCCAGCACAGTGGCCAAGGTCCATTTTTCTCCCAAACTGCATCTTTGGACTAGCTACCTTCTTTGATGTGGCCTGTTCTTTACCTTTAGTTGTGATTTGTTCTGCCAGTCATCAGGTGGATTTCTAGAGTATTTAGGATGATCTGATAGTTATCTAGTTACATTTGTGGGGCAAGGTGAGCCTATGGTCCTCCTACTCTTTAGCTATCTCCCTGGACTCCCTATACTTTTTAACATAAGAGCTACCATGTATGCAAATATGTGTTTGTAACAGTGGTGGTCACTCATTGTCATCACACACTGGTAGGCCCAAATCTGTTGTAGAGCAGTATTTAGTTACTCATAGTAATTTATTAGTAAACTTCACAAATGGTTTGTTTTCTTTTCAATATTATCCTTATGGTAAATTATCCTTCCCTTTGCTTGAAATCCAACAAGCTTTCTTCAGAGATAGAAAGCAATGGAGTTATAGCTAGTGTGCCAGAAATTAAACATAGCATTGCCTACCCTACTTATAATAACGTTTCATGGAACCAAGCGGCAAGTGGAAATATGTCATGTGTATTATAGTGATTTTCAGAATATTGTTTTGAAATACTCATCAAAGTGATAAGGAATTCAACAGACCCGATCTATTCTAAAATACATTTCCCTTCTTAAAAACCTTCAATAATTCCCAGTTGCATAGAGGATAAATTCTAGAAATCTCATCATGTCATAAAAGTCTTCCATGATCTTTTCCTTACCTACATGCCTGGTCTCTTTCTCGAGCCATATCCCCACAGACACCCCACACTGTGACCATACGGAACTGCATACAGTTCTCCATTTATGTCATGCCATTTTTCAGGTCATTTCCTCCAGTGGAATGTCTTACCCCAGTTAACATGCTGGCACTGCCATTCATCCTTCAGGAACCTCTCAGCTCTGTCAGCCTTTCCTTTTTGAAGCATTCTCATCTGCATAATTGGTCTCCTTTTTACATTTGCCTCTACTGAACATGACATACATCTGCTATTATACTTCTTTCTCTGTTACTATGAACTTAACTTCGACTGCCCCCATGCTTCTTGAGGCAGAGCCTGTGCCTTATTTGCTTCAGGCCTCTGATACTGTTCATGGTCCAGAGAATCTCTTAGTGAATGTTTGATGAATAAATAACCTGGCAATTTATCGGGATCTTAAAGCCAATGTCCACTTTAAGGTAGACCCCACACCTATTCTTTCCAAACTATATGGAACATTTCCTTCTCCAAAAGAATGTGCCCAGTGTTGTCCTATCAGTGTGGGTATAAAACTATAAGGCACTCTCAGACAAACAAGAAATCTACCTAATTATACTGCACTTCTGAGGGCAACATAAGGTCCTCTTGTCATAGATGTACTGACATTAGCTTCATGAAGGCTGCCTTGCTGATCTTACTTTGTACTGCTCAGCGTTCACCTTGCTACCCTCCGGTCATTCTGCACTCCTTTCTATAGTCTTCCACTGAGATATTAATTCCAGTGTATCATGAATCTTAGGCCACAGACTTTGTTTATGCCTGTATGGCAAATGAATGGAGAAGAGCTGGCTCTTTTCCAGTAAAAATAATCTCAGTATGATCTGACTCAGCTAATTGGCCAGGCTTCAGGTGGAGGTTATTCTGGGAGGCTGAGTAGTCTGTGGCATGGCTTTAGTAATGCTTGGGACGTCCAGTTATTGACATCTGAACCATTAGCGATGGGGCATGCTCTTTAAACAAGTAGCTGTTGGAGAAATAGTGCCTAATCAAAATCATTTGCTTCTCAGCCTGGTATACTGTTGGAGCTCAATAAACATTGTCAAATAAAAAGGAGATGAATCTGTTTATCACAATATTTTTTTGGTAGCATAGCCTCATTGTTGTGAGGGGAAAGAAATGAGGGCTCTGGGGACTTAATATGGAGACCAGAGAAGAGGAAAGTTTGCAGGGAAAAAAAAAAAAAAAAACAAGCATAGCTAGCTGAAGGAAGAGCCTTGTTTTAGTGGATGCTCACTATTTAGGGACTGTCCTGCCTGTAGAAGATACTTTCTTTCAGGGAGAAGACTGGAGCCTTCACCTTTGTTCTGAAACAGCTTCTGCCAGTGCCTCAAACTGAGGGGTGTGGAAAATTCTCTTTCCTTTACTCTCTGGCCTAATCTCTCAGGGGGTCATGTTGCTTTCTCCATCAAAATCTCATTCTGACAAACAAGCAGATGAAAACTCATCCTCTGCCCCACTCATTGCTTCTCTTGTGGTCAAAAGGAATTTCTGACATGTGCTGGTATGGTTGCAGTCTTTGACTCTCTTCTCTGCATGTTTTGAACAGACTGTCATGAAGCAAGGAATGTCTAGATAAGATATACTTCCTGTGAGGATGCTTCCCAATTTGGGCTGACTTCTCCAAGGACCTGAATATTTACTGAGGGATGGAGACAAAAAAACTCAGCATTTGTACTGATGTTTTATTAAAATAAAGCATAGGGGTGCCTGGGTGGCTTATTGGTTTAGTGTCTAACCCTTGATTTCTGCTCAGGTCATGATCGCAAGGTTCGTGAGTTTGAGCTCCATGTTGGGCTCTGCGCTGACGGTGCAGGGCCTGCTTGAGATTCTCTCTCTCTCTCTCTCTCTCTCTCTCTGTCTCTCCCTCCCCTGCTTTCTCTCTGCATCTCTCTCAAAATAAATAAATAAACTTAAAAAAATAAAGCATGGATTAACTTTACTGATATTCAGTATACATAGTATGAGCTGATGAATATACATTTACTGGAGATATATTTGTAAAAATATCTTACTAATGGAGTACATAATAAAAAAAATGCTGATGTCCACTGCACTAGACAATAGTAAGGTATATGTGCCCAGAGCCAAAAGGATCTGACTGGTGAGGGGTTGCAGGATCTTACATAGGAACTTGAATTTAGCCATCTGCATAAAAAGGCAGGTTCTATCTCCCACCTATAATTGTGGGCAGGCTTCTGCTCATAGATTGCCTTGAACCTGGCTGACCCAGTTCATGTGGGTTGTGTTTGCCATTTATGGGCCGACATGTGAGCAACAGTATTGCATTATTTATAAGGAAAACAAAATATCCTGAGCTCCTCACCACATACCTTGTCTTTATAAAGAATGGGCTTTGCATCACATGTGGAATTTGAGATTCTCCATGCTTCCCTGATGGTGTCTTGTTACCATCTCTTATCATACATCCTGGTCTATCAGGGAAATAGCATGAATTTTTTAAGACACTGAACACATATAATGCAATAGAGCACAATCTTTCCAAAGGAGTTATTATAAAGCTCTTTATTCCTTGTAAGAAAATCCCTAAATACATATTTATAATATGTATTAGAAGTCTCTGAATACATATTTAGATGACAAGTTATGTGTTTAGTTGTCCCAGAGTACTTATTTTAAAATGTTATGAAGAATTAGGGAAACTCCCAGAGACATATCACAGTTTCTACAACTATCAAGCCAGAGAAAGTTGTTTTGAGGAGTGACTGACCTCTTATTCTTAGGGGACTGTTTGGCACTGTTTTAATTGCCTTTTAAAAATAGAATTAGACATGAAACAAATAGAGCAAATTCAGTGCTCATTGCACAGGCAAAGAACTTCTCAAGACAAGGTTATCTTAAATGCACATTTAATAAATCAGGTAACCCCATTTAAAATAAACCAAAATGTCTGACTCATCCATTCCCTGTTCTTTATGTGCACAGATTATGTAACATAATTTCCCTGTTTTCATGCATTCATTCAAGACCTATTTATTTGTTGATTACCTATGATGTGCTAGATGATATTGGGGAATGATATTCCTTGGTAGCTCCCACCCACCCACCCTATTATGCTCGTCATAGGCAGTATTGTGCTTCTCAATGTCACTTTGTTAGTGTATTTATAGACAGTTGGTCCCTAAAGCAGAGCACTGTTCTGCTATGAGTCCCCTTGGAAGGAGTCCTCTGTGAAATAATAACTCAAAGGAGGTGAGTTCTCCTCTCAGAAACTGGCTCCCCCTGGCCATGTATATTCCAGATCACTTCTCAGTTTTATGGGCTTTTCCAATGCCTGGACGTTTGCCTCTGTGTGTTGGATATTTCATAAGATGGCCTCAAGTGGCCAGCATAGTTTATTATAATTCTAAAAGAGAAAGGGTAGTTTGACTTAAGGGAAGGCAGTGTGCAATCTTAGAATATGGAGCTCAAAGGCATTATCCAATCCAGCCCTTTCTCATTTGAAATTTGAGCTTACTGGGGATACCCAGCAAGGTTTGTGACCTTTGCAATGATAGGCCCATAGCTACTGGGGGAAAACAAGACTCAGCGGAACCATGGAATGCCTTGTGTTCTCTCGACCCTTTGGTGCATCTTTTCTCAGCAAGCTGCACATCCCTCCCTAACCCCACAAGTCTTTCTTCAGAACCTTATTTCCTTGTGCAAAGTAGTGGCATGTCTCCACCTCCAACACAAGGGAAGATAAGGTGTTATAAAAGCTCTAAAACATGCTTTGCAGAGAAAATGCTAATGTAGCACTTACAAGTGGTGATGCAGAGGCTTTCCTGATTCTTTTTGCACAGGGTGAGATATTTGCTCCTGGTCTGCTCAGAGCAGGAAGGAGCAGAAAAATGCATGGTTATGGGAATATTTTACACACTGAATACCGAAGACAGTCCTTACGGTCCAGAAATGGGTTTTGGGGGTCCAGGAACCACCTGAAATTGAATGCAAAACTATGTGTTGAGGTGCATGTTACTAGGGGAAACATCAAAAGTTTCCTCAGAGAGGTCTGTGATCCCCAGAAGTTTAAGAACTACACGAGTAGAATCGTGGCTAAGATTCATGGACATAGGATAGTGGTTGGAGCTACCAGTGTGATCCAGCTTGCAGCTCCTCAGTACAGCATGACTCTGTATGTGTCATTTTCATTCTATAAATATATGCGTGGATGGGCCTCAGTTGTGATAAGATGAATGATGAGAAACAAGGAAAAGACTACTAGAAAGGAAGAGTTACCTGGGCAAGTGGATGGCTGTCCCTGCCCCCACAATTCCAACTAGCTTCTCCTTCCCTGCCTGGAAATTTTATTTAGACTTACAACCTGGAATTTTAATAGTTGGGAAATTCATCTGACTTAAGTCCTCTCTGTGTTCTGACTATTGCCCTTACCCTTTCCACTTTCCATATTTTAAAAATCCTGTCAAATGTATGAGGCCAAGGGTGGGAGGAGAGACTGCCTGCAGAAAAGCTGGAGGGAAACTTGGGGGAGCAATGGAAATGCTCTTGGATTTGACTGTGGTGGTCAAAGAATAGTACACAGAAAACGGATACATTTTATTATATGTAAATTATACCTCAAAGATAGTTGGCTTATCACCAAAGCCAAAAATTGACCTATTTGTTGTTCATTCCAGCTCCCAGCTCATCACTTCTTTTCGTGGAGGTAACTGGTACTTAGAATTAGTGTCCTTGTTTCATGCACACATAAACCTTCTGTCACTACTTCGTTTCCTGGCTGGCTCCCTCTCAGATCCTCTCTTCCAACCTCTCAGATCCTTAAGGCCTAGCCCACAGCCTACTCCTCTCACTTCTCTGAGTTCTCCATAGCAGCAAGCACTGCTCTAAAGGAATACCTGTTGATGATAGCAAGGCAGAGGCAACGAAAGAAGGGAGCTTATCAATGTCACTTAATCATATAGAAGACAGTTGTCATTGCTTTTGAAGTGACTGAGGAAAGGTGTGTTTCATAATCAAAAAGTGGATTCAAACTCAGATGATTTGTATTCAAGCCCCAGCTTTGACACTTAGCATCTATATGATTTGGGATGGTTTCTTCACTTTTTTGAGCTCCACTTTATGTCTTTAAATAGAGATACAAGGAATCCTTTTTTTAATTGCCTCTTCAGGAGATATATATGACAATATCTCCACAAATCATAAAGCTATATTTGTGTTTTTATAGTGTACTAGATGATATTTTTTTCTTTCCTTTAAGAAAATACTGACATTTTATTTTTTTTTTATTTTTTTAAATTTTTTTTTCAAGGTTTTTTATTTATTTTTGGGACAGAGAGAGACAGAGCATGAACGGGGGAGGGGCAGAGAGAGAGGGAGACACAGAATCGGAAACAGTCTCCAGGCTCTGATCCATCAGCCCAGAGCCTGACGCGGGGCTCGAACTCACGGACCGCGAGATCGTGACCTGGCTGAAGTCGGACGCTTAACCGACTGCGCCACCCAGGCGCCCCAAGAAAATACTGACATTTTAAGGAAAATGAATCTTCTGTTTTGAACTTTAACAGGGATTTTTTTTTTTTAATTTTTAAAATACTTCTTAAAACTCCTGGAATACTTTCATTACCTGATTATGTGACCAAACATGAAAAAGTATTTTAAGTTATAAATAGCAAATTGTTTCATCTATTTCTTCATTTTGGTATATTTTGAAAATGGTTACTTGTTGTTATTACCATTGTAATTTTTATTTGACCTACTCAAAAATAGATATTCCAATTTCTGTTCAGAAATTTATTATGTTTATCAACATCAAATAAAAATATTTATTAAATTGCAATAGGAACACTTTTATATATTTTTTTCCAGAAAGATTATCTTGTATTTATTTGTTTTTATTTTATTTTTTAAATTTACATCCAAGTTAGCGTATAGTGCAACAATGAATTCAGGAGTAGATTCCTTAATGCCCCTTATCCATTTAGCCCATCCCACCTCCCACAACCCCTCCAGTAACCATCTGTTTGTTCTCCATATTTAAGAGTCTCTTATGTTTTGTCCATGTCCCTGTTTTTATATTAGTTTTGCTTCCCTTCCCTTGTGTTCATCTGTTCTGTGTCTTAAAGTCCTCATATGAGTGAAGTCATATGATATTTGTCTTTCTCTGACTGACTAATTTCGCTTAGCATAATACCCTTTAGTTCCATTCACATAGTTGCAAATGGCAAGAATTCATTCTTTTTGATTGCTGAGTAATACTCCATTTTGTGTGTGCGTGCGCGCGTGTGTGTGTGTGTGTGTGTGTGTGTGTGTGTGTGTATACCACATCTTCTTTATCCATTCATCTGTCCATGGACATTTGGGCTCTTTCCATACTTTGGCTTTTGTCTATAGTGCCACTATAAACATTGGGGTGCATGTGTCCCTTCAAACAGCATACCTGTATCCCTTGGGTAAATACCTAGTAGAAATTGCTGGAACACTTTTATATTTTTTAAGTGAGTATATTTACATTTGAAATTATTCTTATGGGTGTTTTTTGTTTGTTTTAGTTAATTTTTTATGATCTTATTTTTTACATTCACCATTACCTTCTTCTTTGCAATTTATTTAAAAAGGAAAGTGGGACGCCTGGGTGGCTCAGTTGGTTAAGCATCCAACTCTTTGTTTTGGCTCAGGTCATGATCTCATGTTTCATGAGACTGAGCCCTGCATTGGTCTCTGTGCTGACAGCACGGAACCCATTTGTGATTCTCTCTCTCCCTCTCTCTGCCCCTTTCTGCACACACACACACACACACACACACACACACTCTTTCTCTCAAAACAAATAAATCAACCTCTAAATAAATAAATAAATAATGAAAAAAGTAAGTCTTATACTATAATAGATAAATTTCCAAATTTGTTATCATTTCTTGTTTTAAACCTCAAGTGATTTTGAAAAGAAATCTGTGCTTTTTCAACTTTGTTCAGAATCTAAAACAATGTCCGTGTTTGCCAAGTTGGAAAGTAAAATATTAGGAGAAAATTTAATTTCCAAGTTCCCAAAAGGTCATGTAGAGGCAAATGAGGAAGATAAATTTAATTAATTTATTTTAAATAAAAATGACTTTAATGCCCTTTAGAAGAAAAGCACCATTTCAACAAATGTGTTTTAAACGGAAGTGACAATTTCTATCGCTTTGGGAACAGATATGAATAAAAAGTAAATCAACAATGCTAAGCCCACATAATAATCCACAGTGAGTCAGTAGAGGTTATGACAACAGCGGCCTGAAGGGTACAAATCAGCTATTAAAATATCTGAGTTGATTATGTGCACAAAAGCTTTGTATCCTACTGAGAGCAAAGAGCTGGGAATGGTACTTAGGACCTATCTTTATTTCCTGTTCAGAGAAGAGTCCGATTTTAAGTAGTAACAGCATGTCTGCAAGTATTCAGTTTTATTCCATAAACTAAAACAAATAGCCCCACTCCACAAAGAGGGAGAATCAAATGTCACGGTTTGATCTATTTCAAAACATCTTGTTTTATCACAGGAGCCACTTCTAACAACTCTTTTCAAAAAGATAGAATAGGAGGGGGATCAAGAGCCCATGCAAGTCCCATCCTGTGGCCAGAATTTCTGGCAAGCTATACACAAGCTTGAAAGCTATTGTAGATAAAGCTGTAAGGTAGTGTGATAACTAAACAAACATCTGTTGGAAATAGGAGCTCTCCTCAGATGAAGCTCAGAGAGCCATGCTCTTTACAAAGCTCATTCCCTATTGATGATGTCTTTGGTCACGAGTATCTGACATTCCAGTGATTTGTGGCAACCATTGCTTCATAGGACTAAAGAACAAATGAGCAAAGGCATGCTGCTACCCAGCTAATGTTCTAAGTAACGCAAGATCTGTGGTGCAGTCAGCAGAGAACATGCAGTTTGAAACAGTGTAGTTTTTTCATGTACTCAATGAGCATTTATAGAAAGCCTGGTTTTTACATACTCGGATCTGTACTAGTAACATTCGAATGTGAATCAATGGCTATGAATATCTGCTTTCTTAAAGTTTTGTAATACATTTCAAGAACTTGTATTTTAGTTTTGGTAATTGAGTTCTTGATCATTAGTCATCCTTATAGTGATGCAGCCTTTTGTTTCCCTGAAAGTAGCTTAATTACTAAGGTTATTTTTGATGTTCCCTTGTCATTTTCATGTTCCCTGGTTTTATTCCTGTGGCCAGAATACAGTCTTCATTCCTTGAACACTTTTTGCTAAACAAATTTCTGGGGCAATATACAGATCTTTATTGAGGAGGACTGCCAGCAAGACTAGCAATGAGATATCTTGAGATGAGGCTTTAAGGATGCTTTCATAGGAAGAGCTCAGTGCCCTGGTATGCAGGTGTATATGTGCACACATGCACACACACAGCTTTTTTTTTTTTTTTGTGATTTTTGGGGTTTTCTTTTTTTTTTTTATATGAAGTTTATTGACAAATTGGTTTCCATACAACACCCAGTGCTCATCCCAAAAGGTGCCCTCCTCAATACCCATCACCCACCCTCCCCTCCCTCCCACCCCCCATCAACCCTCAGTTTGTTCTCAGTTTTTAACAGTCTCTTATGCTTTGGCTCTCTCCCACTCTAAGGTCCTTTTTTTTTTTTTTTTTTTTTTCCTTCCCCTCCCCCATGGGTTCCTGTTAAGTTTCTCAGGATCCACATAAGAGTGAAACCATATGGTATCTGTCTTTCTCTGTATGGCTTATTTCACTTAGCATCACACTCTCCAGTTCCATCCACGTTGCTACAAAAGGCCCTATTTCATTTTTTCTCATTGCCACGTAGTATTCCATTGTGTATATAAACCACAATTTCTTTATCCATTCATCAGTTGATGGACATTTAGGCTCTTTCCATAATTTGGCTATTGTTGACAGTGCTGCTATGAACATTGGGGTACAAGTGCCCCTATGCATCAGTGCTCCTGTATCCCTTGGGTAGATTCCTAGCAGTGCTATTGCTGGGTCATAGGGTAGGTCTATTTTTAATTTTCTGAGGAACCTCCACACTGCTTTCCAGAGCGGCTGCACCAATTTGCATTCCCACCAACAGTGCAAGAGGGTTCCCGTTTCTCCACATCCTCTCCAGCATCTATAGTCTCCTGATTTGTTCATTTTGGCCACTCTGACTGGCGTGAGGTGATACCTGAGTGTGGTTTTGATTTGTATTTCCCTGATAAGGAGCGACGCTGAACATCTTTTCATGTGCCTGTTGGCTATCTGGATGTCTTCTTTAGAGAAGTGTCTATTCATGTTTTCTGCCCATTTCTTCACTGGGTTATTTGTTTTTCGTGTGTGGAGTTTGGTGAGCTCTTTATAGATTTTAGATACTAGCCCTTTGTCCGATATGTCATTTGCAAATATCTTTTCCCATTCCGTTGGTTGCCTTTTAGTTTTGTTGGTTGTTTCCTTTGCTGTGCAGAAGCTTTTTATCTTCATAAGGTCCCAGTAATTCACTTTTGCTTTTAATTCCCTTGCCTTTGGGGATGTGTCGAGTAAGAGATTGCTACGGCTGAGGTCAGAGAGGTCTTTTCCTGCTTTCTCCTCTAAGGTTCTGATGGTTTCCTGTCTCACATTTAGGTCCTTTATCCATTTTGAGTTTATTTTTGTGAATGGTGTGAGAAAGTGGTCTAGTTTCAACCTTCTGCATGTTGCTGTCCAGTTCTCCCAGCACCATTTGTTAAAGAGGCTGTCTTTTTTCCATTGGATGTTCTTTCCTGCTTTGTCAAAGATGAGTTGGCCATATGTTTGTGGGTCTAGTTCTGGGGTTTCTATTCTATTCCATTGGTCTGTGTGTCTGTTTTTGTGCCAATACCATGCTGTCTTGATGATGACAGCTTTGTAGTAGAGGCTAAAGTCTGGGATTGTGATGCCTCCTGCTTTGGTCTTCTTCTTCAAAATTCCTTTGGCTATTCGGGGCCTTTTGTGGTTCCATATGAATTTTAGGATTGCTTGTTATAGTTTCGAGAAGAATGCTGGTGCAATTTTGATTGGGATTGCATTGAATGTGTAGATAGCTTTGGGTAGTATTGACATTTTGACAATATTTATTTTTCCAATCCATGAGCAGGGAATGTCTTTCCATTTCTTTAAATCTTCTTCAATTACCTTCATAAGCTTTCTATAGTTTTCAGCATACAGATCCTTTACATCTTTGGTTAGATTTATTCCTAGGTATTTTATGCTTCTTGGTGCAATTGTGAATGGGATCAGTTTCTTTATTTGTCTTTCTGTTGCTTCATTGTTAGTGTATAAGAATGCAACTGATTTCTGTACATTGATTTTGTATCCTGCAACTTTGCCGAATTCATGTATCAGTTCTAGCAGACTTTTGGTGGAGTCTATCGGATTTTCCATGTATAATATCATGTCATCTGCAAAAAGTGAAAGCTTGACTTCATCTTTGCCAATTTTGATGCCTTTGATTTCCTTTTGTTGTCTGATTGCTGATGCTAGCACTTCCAGCACTATGTTAAACAACAACGGTGAGAGTGGGCACACACAGCTTTTGATACTAATATTTATACATAGGACATGCTGGTGTGGGTTTTTTTAGGATTTTCATTTACCTCAATCTCCTAATGTACCACACTTTGATTTATATTTCTGTGACTGTTGAAGGCTTTTCATTATAGAATAATGTTTTTTTTTTTTTTTAATGCAGGGGCTTTCTAAATGAACCTTCAAATTTATTCTACTACGGTAAGGTGGTACGGTGGCTAAGTAGTTTTGAGCCTAAGTTCTGGAGTCAGAATGCTCAAGTTTGAATCCTGGGTCTGCTGCTCATTACAGTGTGACCCTGAACACTTTGCCTGGATCCTGGGAACATCAATTTCCCAATCTGTGAAATGGAGGTGATGATAATACCTATATTTAAGGATTGTGAAAGGATTGATTGAGATTATACAGTTACATCTCAGCACCTGGAACATAGTAAACATTCAATACATTTTAGTAGTTACTGTAATTAACATTATTAATTAGGCACAAACAGCTGTGTTGGAGCTAGAGATTAATAGGAATAACAGACTAAAAGGGGAAGGTTAGGAGGGTATAATTAGAGGACGGATGACAGAAGTTGGCAGGGCAGTTGGAAAGTCACTAAAGAACAATGAAACAGGTTATTTTCCCTGTTCACTCCATTGTACCTCTCTTTTCTACATCCTAGCATGAGAACATACTTTATTTAGTAGCTAAAATATAAAAATTTGTAGCAATATCTGGAGTTGTTATTATCTTTTATTCTTTATTATTCTTTTATTTTATTATATATCTTTTTATTTATAAAGTAAGAAGTTATCTTTTTACTTTATTTTCATTTTCAAAGGATTCCTAGAAATAAAACTACATTTATTCTTGGTTTTGATACATTTATATGGAAAACATCCACTATGTGCCATTACATTGCTAGGTGATGGTAATAGAATAAGGAGTAAGATAAACAGGGCCTTCTGCTCTCTGTTTTCTGTCCCCGGTCCAGTCTAATACACCTGCTACTGGGAACATGGAAAATAATCCCTCCAGGAGTCATACATACACTCAGTGAAGGGCTCTGAGGATTGAGGCTAGGCCTGTTAGTGGTTCTCTCCTGTCTCTACCACCCCTCCAGATTTCCTCACATGATTGCTTCCAACTTAATGAGGACAGAAATCACTCTACCATCATGGTTATCTGATGAGATTTATGAAGATGAAGAAGAGGAGAATGTCAGAAGGGTCCATGGACCTCCATGGTGTTCATGGATAAGGCAGAGACCCATGAACATCGATAAGAAAAAAGGCATCTTAAATGTCACTAACCTCTAACTGAAATTTAGCATTCCTTTAATTATGAATACAGTATCTAAATCTGAGTAGTATTAGCAGTTCTTGTGATTTTTGTCACCAATAGAAATTGAAAATATTTTCATAACACATATAGTTGCTGCAGATATCTGGAAATTTTATTTATGCTCAACACTGCTTCAGATTTTGGTAATTATTAGACTTGCTGCTAGAATTTTTAAATGTTTTAATAAGAAGCACATGTATTACAGTAACATAATTATTTATAAAAATATTTTGATAAATGTATTTCAAAATAATTGGTTTATTTTGCTATCCTATGCTTTCATTATATGAATTTAATATCAACATTCTGAGAAGAGTGCATAGATTTCACCAGGCTGCCGATAGAGCCATGGCACAAAATGAAAAGATTAAGGATCCTTGCACATTTCCCCTTCTAGTAGTGGTGAGGGGCCAAAACTACATTATGCACCCACCTTAAACAATGAAAAAAATAGATAGCAACAGTTTTAAGGTATTAAACAAGAGACAGTATAATGCAGTGATACCTGTGGAAAGTAAAAAAAATAAAATAAAAAGAAGAAAAGAAAGAAAATAAAAAGAAGAAAATAAGAAAGAAAAGAAAAAAGAAAAAAATAATAAGAAGAAGAGGCATGTCATATGATGGTTTCAGGTTAGCGCCCCAAGAATTTCGAGGAAGGACTAGAACCAGATCCCAGTAGTCTCCTGGAACTGAGAGGATGGGATTGAGAATTCAGGGAGGCTAAAGAGGCAAGAATTTGCAGGGCAGAGCACTAGAGAGGTGAGAACTGCAGAGAGAGAGGACTTGTTAAATCTCCAAAGTATTCTCCTTTTCTACTGTGTTCTGTTCAGCACAAAGATGTGATGAAATCACTACATCTGGAGAAATAATCCATAAAGGATTGGGTAAAATAGTCACAAGAGATTATATAGGGCTTGTAATAAGTTTTGTACCTACCAGCCAGAGTGGAGGAACCTTGTAATACATAGGGCACTGGGTAGAGTACTCAGAATTGTATTGTCTTAGTAGCAGTGAAAAATTAGCCCTAAAGTAAAAACTATTCTGATTTTTTATATCAAAATGTATAGGTTATCCTTGAAAAGCTTATCAAATAACTTGTTTGAGTCTCAGAATAAAGTTCAAACATACTACAAAGAATGTTAAAAATATCCAGCATCCAAAAATATAAAATTCACATGTCAAGCATCCAATAAAAATATTCTCATAAATGCAAAGATGCAGGAAAATACACCCTATATAAAAGATTAATCGATATAAGAAGACTCAGAAATGACCCAGAGATAAAAAAAAAAACCGGTTAAACTTCAAAGTAAATAGGATGGTATTATCAGAATATTGGACACTATGGAAGAAAAGGTTAGTGACTTTGAAGACATGACAATGGACAATAACCACAATGAAACACAAAAAGGAAGAAAAGACTGAAAAGTGAAAAAATAAACAGAGCATCAGTGAGATGTAGGAAATTTTCAGTCAGACTAATATATTTGTTATTGTAGTCCTCAAAAAGGAGAAAGGCAAATAAAAATATTTGAAGAAATGTAAAAAAATGTGATGAAAAATATAACCCCAGAGATCCAAGAAACTCAATAAATCCCAGGCATAAAAACATGAAGAAAACTACACCAAGGCATATCATAATCAAATTGTCAAAACCAGTAAGTAATAAAAAGAAAATCCTAAAAGTAGCCAAAGCAAAAATGGCGTAGCCCACACAGAGGGAAAAAAGTTAAGAATGATTGTAGATTTCTCATTGGAAACAATGCAGGCCAGAAGACAGAAGAACAACATCCTTAAAGTACTAAAAGGACAAAATTGTCAACCTAGAGTCTATACAACAGGAAAATCTCTCAAACACCAAAGCAAAAAGACTTTTTTTCAGACAAAAGCTGAAATCTAAATCTACACAAAGAAATGAAGAGCACTGGAAAATGTAAACATGAAGACATATATTAAAATACTTTTTTTTAATATATCTTTAGCAGAGCTTGGGTGGCTCAGTAGGTTAAGCGTCCGAGTTCGGCTCAGGTCATGATCTCATGTGGGTTTCAGCCCCATGTCAGGTTGGGCTCTGTGCTGGCAACTTAGAGCCTGGAGCCTGCTTCAAATTCTGTGTCTCCCTCTCTCTGCCCCACCCCACTCACGCAAGTGCATGCACACACACACTCTCTTTCTCTCTCAAAAATAAACATTGAAAAAGATTTTTAATATCTTTAAAATATAATTGATTATTTAAAGCAGAAATAATCACAACGTATTGAGGAGGTTTATATATGACAAGAAAACTGAAAGAATGGGAAAGGAGAAATGGATGTATACTGTTGTAATTGCCTCACACTCTCCATTAAGTGGCATAATATTACTTGAAGGTCTATATTTTAAAGACGTATGTATGGTAAACCCTTTAAGTAGCCACTATAAAAAAAGAAGTATGGCTACTAAGCCAACAAAAGATATGAAGGATAGTAATTTTAAAGTATATTCAATTAATCTAAAAGAAAGCAGGGAAAAGGGGTGTCTTAGTCTGCTCAGGATGCCATAACAAAATACCATAGACTGAGGCCTTAAACAACAGAAATTTATTTCTCACAATTCTGAAAGCTGGTAAGTCCAAGATTAAGATGCCAGCCAAGGCACTGTTTCTGGTGAGATCTCTCTTCCTGACTTGAAGATAACTACCTTCCTTCTATGTCTTCACATGTCCTTTCCTTTGTGGGGGTATGTAGATATCTCTCTCTATCTTCCTTTTTTTATAAGGCCACCAGTCTCATCATGAGACCATGAGGGTCCCATCTTTGTGACTTAATCTAACTCTGTCTCCCAAAGGCCCCATCTCCAAACATCATCACATTGTAGGTTAGGGTTTTAACATGAATTTTGTGGAGGGGACACACTCAGTCCATAACAAAGGGAGAAAGGAAACAAAGAAGAGATGGAATACATATAAAACAAAGAACATCATAATAGATTTAAATATAATGATACTAATAATGATATTTAATGTAAATGGTTTAAACACCCAATTCAAAATGAAAAAATACTCGATTGAATAAAAAAGCAAGATCCAAGATACGCTACCTATAAGAAAATAAGAAACTTAAAATTTAAAAACATAAATTGGTTAAAAGTAAATCATACAAAAAGTTATACTGTGCTAACTCTAATTCAAATAAAGCTGAGTGGCTGTATTGATATTGGAAAAGGGTATGACCAGGGATAAAGAGTACCATTTCATAATGACACAGAGGTTGGTCCATCAAGAGAACATAACAATCTTAAATATTTTTGCAGGTAAAAACAGAGCTTCCAAAAACATGAAACAGAAACTGATAGAAGTAAGATGATTATACAAATATACATCATTGGAGATTTTAATGACCCTCTTTAGATAAATAATGGAAAATGTACATTAAATTAGGATATAGAAGACTTAACAGTATCAACCAATTTGACCTAACTTATATTCATGGAAATCTCAGCCAATCAGCCCTAACTTAGATTTATGGAAGTCTCTACCCAATAACAGAAGGATTGTTTTCAAGTGCTTATGGAATATTTATGAAGATAGACAATATTCTGACCACAAAACAGGCCTCTTTAATTCAAAAAGGTTCCAATATATATAAAATATATTTTCTGATCATAATTAAGTTAGAAATAAATAACAGAAAGCTCTGGAAAATCCTGAAGTATTTGAAACAAGCTAGCACACTTCTAATTAAGTTATGTGTAAAAGATGAGATCAAAAAGGAAGTCAGGATTATTTTTAATTGAATGAAAATAAAAACAAAACAAATTAAAATGTATAGGATGCTGCTATCACAGTGATTGGAGGGCAATTTATAGCACTAAAAACCTTTATTAGGAAAGAAGAATTGTCTGAAATCAATGGCCTAAGGCTTCCACCTAAAGAAACTAGGGGGGCAGGGAAGAGCAATTTAAATGAAAATAAACAAAATAAATATACGAATACAAGCCTCAAACAACAAAATAAAAAGCTATGATAAAGAATATAAATTAAAATGTGGCAGACAGACTCTAACATAAGTCCCAGTGATTCCTACCTCCTTGTGTTCACGTCTTTGTGTAATCCCCTCCCCTTGAGTGTGAGTGGGGTTTGTGATTTGTTTCTAGCCATATAAATATGGTAAAGGTGACAGGATGTCATTCCTGTAATTAGGTTATATTATATGGAAAAGATGATAGGATGTAACTCCCATCATAATGTTATATAAAACTCTGTCTTAGCAGACTTGAACCAGGAATTCTCCGTATAGGCTCAATGGAGTGAATGGCTGTGTTGGAGAACCCCATGTGGAAAGGGCGTACGGTGTCCACTACAATCTGAGAGCAGCCTTCAGACAGTAGTCAGAAATAGCCGCCTCAGTCAAAAAGCTGCACAGAAATTAAATCTGCTTAAGCTGATTCTGAATAAGCATGGAATCAGATTCTCTCCAGTTGAGCCTCCAGAGGAGAACACAGCCCAGCAACTCCTTGATTGCAGCTTTGTGACATATTTTGTAGGATGAGTCAATAGGACTTGCAGATGGATTGGATGTGGATGGAGCTGAAGGAAGCTCTGAGAGGGAGGAGAATCAAGTATGATCTAGTTTGATTTGGCACTGGGTACATTGTGATTTACTAAGCTAGGACCGACCATGGAATAACGGATGGATGGTGAGCCCAGGTATCAAGACTTTTGTACTAAACAGATAAACATAAGGGAAGGGAAACAAAAATAGTATCAACATGGAGGGTGAAAAACATAAGAGACTTAAATATGGAGAACAAACTGAGGGTTACTGGAGGGGTTGTGGGAGGGGGAATGGGCTAAATGCGTAAGGGGCATTAAGGAATCTACTCCTAAAATCATTGTTGCACTATATGCTAACTAACTTGGATATAAATTTAAAAAATAAATTAAAATTAAAAAAAAACAAAACAAAAGACTTCTGTACTGCCTGTGATAACTGCAAGGGGAGATATTTAAATTTAAACCTTGTAAAATAACCACAAAACAAATGATAGATTTTCTCCCTTTTTCCCCTGAAGCCTTCCACTTAAACCAATATTAAATTCTATTAACAATTTCTGTGAGAGTCTATTAAGTTCTGTTTAAAATGATTTCATTTCTGTGGCAATATCAGAGGTAACTATCTGGGGGAAAATGTGGAGTAGTGCAGAATATACTATATTTGGTCCTTCTACTTCAATTTTCTAAATAACACCTGAATTTATGAAATAAAATCCATTCCTTAAAAATCAATTCCACTAACTCGTCCATTGACCTTTTAAGCTCTGTAGATCCCTATATTCAAATCCCCGTGTCAGAGAGTTTTAAAATCTTACGCAAAGACTAAGGAAAATGTCTATTTTCTAGGTTTTGTTAAGACATAGTGAGGTGAGGTTAAAGTCTTCTAATTAGCCATCCCACAGCTGTGTCTTCTCATTTGCAACCAAATGACACTCAGCCAAGAGGAGGAATTCTCCTCCTGTGAATTCTCCAAAATTATTTAGAATTACTTAGAATCTAATTTTTATACCCAGGGAGATTCAGAAGAAGGAGTCAGGCTCATTACTGCTTATCAGAAATTACTTTTCGTCTCAAGTCCTTTTTTACCCTGAAAGGCCAATTTTGATAAGAAGTGGAGATCTGAGTCAACGAGAGGGGAAAATCATTGCAAGCAGTGATCAATGGAGTCCAGTTTGCCAGGCTTATTTAAGAGTTGCCAAGAAATCTTCTTGCCAATGACCAAATCTTACAAAATAATAAGTACCCTACTCTAAATGTGCTTTGAAAGCACTGAAGGAAAATCATGTATCTGCTGTGATTAAAGCTACATCATGATGCTGTATGCTTGAGGACAGAGTATAAGAAGGGGCAAAGACAACTGAAAATAGGTGATTTGTTAGTGTTATGTTATCATAGATTTTTTCTTTGTTTTCCATACTTCTGTGTAGATAATATTGTGAGAGAGGGTGGGAACAATGAAATACTTTGCAGAAATCTTATACTTTCTTACTCAAGCATAAATCAGCTTATAAAATTGTATGAACAGATCTCCGTTTTGGTAAATGTTATATTTCTAGTAAAATGTTTGTCACCAAAAAGTATCATATCATACAAGAGCAGATATAATGCTAGAAATTAATTCAACTAAATTTGCTTTAATCTTATGAAATCACTGTTAGTATTTGCCCTAAGCAGGCATATTGAGTCATTTCCATGGCCCACAAGGCCCCACATGGTCTAACTCCTGCCTTCTTCCTCTTCCTGCTTTTTCCAACCCGTACCCCTCTCATTCTGCTCTAGCCGTCCTGGCCTTTTCCTCCTGGAACAAGCTCATTTCTATCCCAGGACCTTTGTACTCGCTCTTCTGTCTGGCTGGACCACTCTCCCCTTAGTCTTCACATCGCTGTCTTTATTCAATTCTTAGTTGAAATATGACCTTCTCAGAGAGGCCTTTGGTGACCACATCATCTAAAATAATTATATGTCCACTCAATGACCACCCTCTGCAATCATTCTGCATCTCATCACACCATCATCTACAAAGCAGACACCTCACAATCTAAATGACTTTTATTAATTGAATTACTGTTTATTGTCTCTCTCACCCCAACACACTTGCGTGCAGTCACACACACAAACACACACGGATGCAAACCGCATGAACACATAGATGTTGTAGCTTTCCTCTTCACCATTATATCTGCAGTGCCTGAAATAT
Source organism: Lynx rufus (assembly GCF_022079265.1). NCBI lineage: Eukaryota > Metazoa > Chordata > Mammalia > Carnivora > Felidae > Lynx > Lynx rufus. Next base: position 27,812,944 of record NW_025814827.1, on the reverse strand, counting down.
CACATACTATAGAGCAGACATTCTGTAATATTTATTGGACAAGTGGTTGAAACCTGCAGAACAAGAAATCTGAGGTTTGTCTGTCAGATTTGATAATCATATGACAGGATTACCGAGCACATGGAACCAGAGTCTTTCCATCATTAAAATTAGTAGGTAGTAGTAATAATCATAGCCGTCATCATAATTCTAAGTGAATTCTTATTGATAAAGTGAGGTGTACCGGTTGTTAGGAGGAGGCTTCTTCTTGGAAATTTAATTGCTTTATGTCTCTGGATCAGTCCTGTTCTTTGGAATGGAAAACCTGGTCCTTGCGTGTTAATTTAAGAAAGATGAACTGAGGTCAATACAAACACACAAATAGTCCCAAAGGGATAAAATCCGTAAGATTAGAGCCTCCACCTGCAGGACACAGGTATTTTATTTTATTTGTAAAATTTTATTTGTACAAATTTGTACAAATTTGTACAAATTTTTATTTTATTTGTACAAATTTTATTTGTAAAATAAGTGAGGAATAGATGTTTCTGTTTGCATACTCAATTTATATGGTGATGGATGAAAAAGGCTTGTCGATGTTTACTGGTTCAAGTCAATGCATATTAGATTTGATCCTACAACATGAGCAAGACAATCCTTATACATTACCAGTGTATACTGAATATACATAAAGGGACCATTTGGTGATTCTAGATATTGATTTTTTTAAAATACTCATCTAGCATGATTCATTTCAAATCTTGGTGCTGCCATGGCGTTTTTCCAGACCACTTCAGTGTGGTGTGTGCTCTCCATTTCTCTGACATCCTGTAGCAATTATTGATAATTAAATATGTCCTGTCTTGTGCTATTTTTGCTTTCTTGAACTCTTACTTGGGGTTCTTTTTGTTTTGATTGTTTGGGGCTATTGTTTAAAATTTAAGACATTTTGTCTCATCTCTCGAACTGGATTTTTAAGACAGAGATGATGCTTTAAACCTGTTTTTATATGCCACAGTTTATGGCACTGTGCCTTGCACAGCAGGAAGGCAATACAGATGTTGCCTGGCCAGCGATTCCAGAGGGTGGTTGCCACACCCCAAATGCCCCATCTCAGCCTCTCTGTTCTCAGGTGGGAAATACACAGTAGGTGTTTTTGCAAAAAAAAAAAAAAAAAAAAAGGAACCTCTTTCCCACAGTCTCTGTGAGTATTGATCTAGAGTGACATTGTTGCAACCTCGAACATAAACATATTTCTTGCTACTGTGCCATCAGAGATTAAATCTTTGGATGTAATGAACTAGAGTCAGACTACCAAGTTCTTCAGGTCCTCAGATAAAATGAAAAACACATTAGTTGTGGTGGTTTGTTGTTATTGTTTTTTCCTGTTTCTGTGAGCCATAGCAAATTGTGATTACTCTGTTCGCAATGAATAGATAAAAGGCCTTCTCTTTTTCATTATTATGTTAGGCAAGAGTGCAGGTAATTTTATCTCTTGTAAAGATTACTTAATTCACCTTCCTGGAGAAGGAAGGGCTGAAGTAAAGCTAAAACCTGTTTTTCAAGAATGGGGTCTTTGTGGCCCTATATGTTGCTGGCCTGGCTTGTAATTCATTAAATCCTTTAGCAAAACAGATGGCATTGAAGGAGACACGTGGACAGAAAGAAAATGCCTGGCCACAAAGAGATGTAGCTACAAAACCAATTCAGTAATGAATTTGGATATGGGAAGGATTTTTTTTTTAAGAAAAGGATCTTCAGAAAGTAAATAAGAATACCTCAGATTCCAGAAGGGATAGTAACAATCCACTCTAGCAATAACAGAAACAATCAGGATCTAAATCTAATTAGTTTCTCATTTTAGTACAAGATTTTCAATTGCAAGCTGGGTTACACAGTGTACTGTGTATGGAGCTTGTAATTTTCCCCTTGAAATATTGCTTAAGCCATTCTTCAGAGACTCCACAATGTAATACCTGGTCTTTCACAATTATCCAATTACTTGCGTCCTTTTCCTCACAATTCAAAGCCTTCTTCTCCATAAACTCTTTCCTGATCATCTCTGCCTGTAACAAGTTCTCTTGACTCAGTTCCTATAGCCCTTACTGCATATACTTCTCATTGAAATCTTAATATATCCAGTTTTAATGTATTTCCAAATGGAAGGTGGTGTCGACTAAAGCAGATGGTAAGTATCTTGCAAGACCAAGAGCTAAACAGCTGCAGCAAGTACTGATGGTATAGAGGAGGCATCCCAGCAAGGCTCAAAAAGACAGATTTTTAAGCCAGACAAACTTAGATCTGAAACATGTCTCCTCCTTTTACTAGATCATTATGTGGCTGTATTAGTTTCCTATGGTGGTGGTAAGAAACTATCAGAGTGGGTAGCTTAGAACAGATATGTGTGCCGTCACAATTCCGGAGGCCAGAACTGAGATCAAGGTGTTGGAAGAGCTGCCCCTTGCCTCTTCGAGCTTCTGGTGACTCCAGGCTTGTGGCTGCACCGCTCCAGTCTCTACCTTGATGATTGTATCGCCTCCTCTTCTTCTGTGTGTCCTCTCCTCTGTGTGTCTGTTTCAAAATTCCCTCTGCTTCTTCCTTTTTAAAAAAAAAATAATGTTTATTCTTTTTGAGAGACAGAGAGAGACAGAGCGCAAGTGGGGGAAGGGCAGAGAAAGAGAGGGAGACACAGAATCCGAAGCGGGCTCCAGGCTCTGAGGTGTCAGCACAAAGCCCAGTGTGGGGCTCGATCTCACAAACTGAGATCATGACCTGAGCCAAAGTCGGATGCTCAACGAACTGAGCCACTCAGGTGCCTCTCTGCCTCTCTCTTATGAGGATATATGCGATTGCATTTAAGACTCATTTAGATAATCCTGAATAAGCTCTTTCTCTCACTATTCTTATTCTTAATCATATCTTTTGCCATACAAGGTAATACAGGTCCTATGGGTTAGAGCGTGCATGTATCTTTTTAGGGCCCACTGTACAACCTGTATGGTAACCTTAATGAAATTTCTTTTTTTTTTTTTTTTTTTGAGCTACAGTTTCTTATCAGTACGAGGAGGACAATGTCCTTCCATTATCGTGGCTGTTAAATATATTTTTTGTGGAAAACATGTTTTGTAAGGTCACATAAATGGTATTTCTCTGATGGACCACCCACAGCTATTGTAATAAATTCAGCCCCTGCAGCACCTTGTCCCTAGTAGTGTGTTGCATGTGTGTTCGTTAAGAAATGTGTTCAGGGGCGCCTGGGTGGCTCAGTCGGTTAAGCGTCCGACTTCGGCTCAGGTCACGATCTCACGGTCCGTGAGTTCGAGCCCTGCGTCGGGCTCTGTGCTGACTGCTCAGAGCCTGGAGCCTGTTTCAGATTCTGTGTCTCCCTCTCTCTCTGACCCTCCCCTGTTCATGCTCTGTCTCTCTCTGTCTCAAAAATAAATAAACCTTAAAAAAAAATTAAAAAAAAAAAAGAAATGTGTTCAGTTATCAGATGCCATTAGTCATCTCACCACCACCAACCACTGCCGCCAAACCCTGCTTCAAGTACCTTGGAGGAGCCATTGCTGCCAGCACACAGGTCCATGCCAAGGGCCCTGCTTCCCGACATCCCCACCTCTGCCAGCAAAGTGTTCCACAGCCAGGTCTACTCTTCACTCTTCTGAGATTATTATTTTGAGGAGCTGCGGGTATGTTGCCATGGTGGACTACATGCTGCCACCACCGTGGTGTAGCTGGTTTACTCAATCTCTCAAGGTGTCAAAGTTATACTATATTCTTTGTAGTCTTCCATGTGCACGCACTACTCTGCATCCCTACCAAATGGAGACTTTGTTCTCTGTCTCCGACTTAATGTAATTACCTCTGTAATAGACGAGTCCCGTATATATGAGTCCATGTACGGTTAGGACAGAACACAAATCACAGTGGCAGTCCCGTGGATTGTCCTACCTCATTGATAAATGAGGTACTGTCATGGCTCAAGCCAGTTTGTCTGAATTAGTACTCTCTTAAAGGGTTCTTACCTCCCTTGTGCCAATAGACAGATAACGCTGTGAGTTTGCCAGATGAATCCCAGTGATGAGTACAGCTGAGACTCAAGCTAGAATACTCCATTCCTCTTTCTCTTAAACCTTCTATCTCCCTGTCCTCCCACCCACCCCTGCTCACAAATATAAGTAAATGCACCTTGCATGGCATTGAGAATATGATAGGTGCTCAATAAATACAAACCATTTTCTATCCTATATCCACAGGGCTTTGCATGCATTAAATAGTCCATAAATATGGTGTTACCAATGAATATTTAAATCTCTGTTATATAAGAAAAATAGAAATATCCCTCATAAAATTGCATTTGCTTCAACTGGGCCTCTGACTTTAAGGTCTACTACTGTTAATTTTCTGGTTATTAGTAATAAGCCCCAATATAGACCTTTGTACATTCATATGTGTGTAAGTAATTGCACACATGCCATTTAAAATTCTTACTTCCTAAACATTTGCTTTGCAACATTGCTAGCTGTACTAAACTCTTTTACCTGTAAGAGGGAAAGGTCTCTGGCTTTTATGTTGTAAACCCAGCAAAGGGTTTTGCCAATTTTATAATAATATTTATCTAGTGCTTTTCTCCAAGGAAAAACATGCTTTTTTTTGACATTTTTCAGGTGCCAAAATGTCCATATTTGCAATTATTCATGGACAAAAAGTAAAGATAAAAATTTTGACCCTTGTTTTATAAACGAGAACCTGAAGACCTAGAAAATTGTGACTTACTCACATCAATGTAAAAGTGTTGTGCCCTCCCTGATGCAAACTTGGGATCATTTCAGCATCAGTGTGCCAAGTTTCTAAGCATTTACTGTAATTTTTGTTTCATGGACCAGTAATCATCTCTTACCCCTGAAATCACTGTGGAATGACACACTCCAGGTCTAGTTGGGGCCAAGGGAATTAAAGTAATTATGATGTAAACATGTTGGTATTTATGCTAATGCTTGCTAGAAAATGCAACCTAGAGAAGGTGGATTGACATAAGGCCTTATACCCAGTGTGTTCTCATTAAACATGTGAAGGCTGAAAATGCAAGAAGGCTGGCAAATTTGTGGGAAAAAAATAAATTGAAAATGTTACTTAAATGGCTGACTTAAAAGTAGAGGAAGGGATGGAAGAATTTAAAAAGGCTGTTTAATTAGGGAAAAACGTTTAAGACTTGATCTAGATACATGGGAAATGGGAGTGGGATTCTTTCTCTACCTTCATCACATCCCTTTTACACATCATGGCATTTTGCTTCAGATTAGGACATTGTCTCTTTTCTTTCCCTGATGGAATGTTAAGAGAAATTTGATAGAATTTTTATCATCGTGGGTTTTTGTAGGACCTAATCCAACAGCATTGGTGCCATTTAGTAGATGTGCCTGCTAACGCAGGAGGCAGAAAGAAGATAGGTTTGAACTCCTTCCCCTACTAGCTATGTGATCTGGAAAAAGTTTCTTTGTTTTTATGGGCCTTCTTGTTTTCTCTCATCTGTAGTATGGGAAATAATATCAACAGGGCTGTTATGAGATTCAGATGAGACAGTTTATATAACAGTGCTGGTAAAGCATTGGCCAGTACATATGTTATATAATAATGAGCTTGTGTCACTGTCTGTCACTTACCGCACTAGACCTGTTTTCTTATTGGAAAAAAAGAATATAATCAAGCAAATCAACTTCAGCCTCCTTTCTAATTTAAATCATATGTGTTCATATATATGTATATACATGTACCTATATATGTGTGTATGTATGTGTATATGTATGATATTCATATCTATGTTTCTTCATTGTTGAAAAATTGGGTACATACAGTTGACAGTGATTTCCATCTTTGGGGTTTTCTCATGATAGAATATCTGGCTTGAGTTAACAGCATTAGATAGAAGTGGAGACTGAGTCAACCATTGTAATTGAATAGGAAGTAAGATGTTATGGAGACAGTGGTTTAAACCCTGAGTACTAACTCAACCAGGAGGCAGGCATTAAGAAGCAAGAATTATCAGATCCATGGCCTCAGTTTAAGTGAGTGAGTACTGGGATCAGAGAAAGGAGACAATTTAGCAAGACAATTCAGAGCCAGCCAAAATGATAGCCCCCAAAGAGTTAACACTAGATATGAAGTGAGCTGGGTTATAGGGAGCAAGTTCAGAACAAGAGGGACATATCAAAAGCAGCTACTTCAAGACTTTCCATAGGAACGCTTACTGATAAAAACACCTTAATTGGTATTCTTTGCTGTTGATAGGCTGTGCAGATATTAAGGCAGCACTTCCTTGGTTATCGTCTATAGCAATGATATCAAGGAAAGCACAGAATAGTCACCAATATCCAATATCCAAGGTTTGGATGGCACAGATAAAATTGTTCCACAACTGGTAGATACTCAGGCCAGAGGAAGTGGTCCTGCCCCTGGACTTTATCCGTTTACCTTCACCAACACACTGGAAAGCCATGTATTTTTTTTTTATTTTTTTAATGCTTTTATTTTTGAGAGAGAGAGAAAGAGAGAGAGAGAGCACGACTGGGGGAGAGGCAGAGATAGAGGGAGACACAGAATCCATAGTAGCTCCAGGCTCCAAGCTGTCAGCACAGAGCCTGACAGGGGGCTCGAACTCACAAACTATGACATCATGACCTGAGCGGAAGGTGGATGCTTAACCGACTGAGCTACCCAGGTGCCCCTAAATGTTTATTTATTTTGAGAGAGAGAGAGAGGGTGTGTGCACATGCACACAAGCAGGGGGAGGGGCAGAAAAAGAGGAGACACAGAATCCCAATCCATGCTGATAGTGTGGAGCCTGACCTGAGGCTCTATCTCATGAACCAATATACAGTTCAACCAACTGAGCCACCCGGGCACCTCTGGAAATCCATTTAGGGTGATTCCCAACATAAACCTCTCTACACTACCCTATCTAAGATGCCTTGCAATTTTCTCTGTAAGAAAGCTTTCCTATATTTCCTTTTACATCAACCCTTGAATTCTTGAGGGCTCTGGTTACAGAAAGTCTGTCACTACCAAATTTTTCATCACCATAACTTCTTAGTTTAGGTAAAGAGCCCATCTTTTCTGATCTCTGTGGTGTATCAGATGGGAGGCAGTAGAGCAACCTGCCTGGTGGGGAGTATTTTATTCCTGACATTATTGAGAATTGTCAGTGCATGGCAGTGATAAAAAGCAGGTCAACTTTTAGTTGGATGTATTATTGTTTCTTTAAAATTCTCTACAGTAGTGCACCCTCTTATTTTCTGAACCTCAGATAGATCCCCCTCTACCCCCGCTTTGGAACACCATTGTCAAAACACAGACTTTTGGAACTATTGCTGTAAGTTCTTTTTGTTTTGGTGGGGGGTGGTAGCAACAAAGCATGGTCTTTATGTTTTGTATTTTTATTTTTGAGAATTTTTAAGACACTTAAGCCTGCTCAACAGCCAAGTGTTTGTAGAGTATCTGTGGAGTCCTGTTAGATCAAGGACCTGTACTAGATACTAGAATTACAGTGAATCAGCCCTGCTCCATGCCCACTGGCAGCTCAGACATCTAAACATCTTCCAGATTGTCCAGAAGCTTTTTTTTTCCCTCTGTTTCTTTATTTTTGAAAATATTCAACCTTGCCTACAGCAACTTCTTACTCAACATGTCTCCAGAGGCGAGGGAAACAAAAGCAAAAATGAACTATTGGGACCTCATCAAGATAAAAAGCTTCTGCACAGCAAAGGAAACAATAGGCAAAAATAAAAGGCAGCCAACAGAATGGAAGAAGATATTTGCAAGTGACGTATCAGATAACAGATTAGTATCCAAAATCTATAAAGAACTTATCAAACTCAACACCCAAAAAACAAATAATACAGTGAAGAAATGGGCAAAAGGCATGAATAGACACTTTTCCAAAGAAAACATCCAGATGGCCAACAGACACATGAAAAAATGCTCAACATCACTCATCCTCAGGGAAATGCAAATCAAAACCACAATGAGATACCACCTCACATCAGTCAGAATGGCTAAAATTAACACCTCAGGCATTGGCAGATGTTGGCAAGGATGCAGAGAAAGAGGATCCCTTTTGCACTTCTCGTGGTAATGCAAACTGGTGCAGCTACTCTGAAGAACAGTATGGAGGTTCCTCAAAAAATTAAAAATAGAACTACCCTACGACCCAGCAATTAAACTACTAAGTATTTATCCAAGGGATACAGGTGTGCTGTTTTGAAGGGGCACATGCACCCCAATGTTTATAGTGGCACTATAGACAAAAGCCAAAATATGGAAAGAGCCCAAATGTCCATGGACAGATGAATGGGTAAATAAGATGTGGTATATATATATATACACACATATACATACAAGGGAGTATTACTCGGCAATCAAAAAGAATGAAATCTTGCTATTTGCAACAACATGTATGGAACTAGAGTGTATTATGCTAAGTGAAATTGGTCAGAGGAAGACAAATATATGACTTTACTCATATGTGGAATTTAAGATACAAAACAGATGAACATAAGGGAAAGGAAGCAAAAATAATATAAAAACAGGGAGGAGGACAAAACGTAAGAGAATCTTAAATAAAGAGAACAAACTGAGGGTTGCTGATGGGTTGTGGGTAGGTGGATGTGCTAAATGGGCAAGGGAGCATTAAGGAAGACACTTGTTGGGATGAACACTGGGTGTTATACGTAGAGGATGAATCACTGGATTCTACTCCTGAAATCATTATTGCACTATATGCTAACTAACTTGGATGTAAATTTAAAAAAAATAAATAAATATATTTAAAAAAAGAAAATATTTATCTAGTACCTTCTAAGTGCCATGTACTGCACCAGATATTGGAGATCGGGTTAATATAGAAATCCTTGACTATCATGGTGTAGCTTCCAATCTCCCATAGATGCTTACCTTTCTCATTTATATAAATAAAATGATAAAAACTTAGTCACCTACTTATTACCTTCATGACTTTCCCTATATTGGCATATCAAAATTATTATGTACTTTAGACTTTCTTTAAATTAACACACTCTTAAATTTAGAATCATTTTAAAAGAAAACACTTTGTCTCTAAATACGTAAATCGATATTTCTATGGCTTGTGATAAATATAATACACGTAAAGGTAAAAAATATGATGAAAACAAACCCAATTAATAATTTCTAGCTGTATCTTGTGATCTGCCAAGACCTAGGTTAGTTCAAAGAGAGATTAGCAAAGATTAGAGATAAATGTTAACCAATGTAAAACATTTTCCTTGAACTCATCACAAGTATTGACAAGGAAATAATGTTGTCATATGTGCCTTGGCATTATTTTATTGCTTCTCCTGTTCCACCTAACATGGTCTTGTTCCTTCAGTAGCCACACTGCATGCTTTCTAATGCCCTGTATGAAGTTACTGGTTTACATACTGTTTTTGTGTTGAGAAATATTTTTAAAATTTTTTTTAATGTTTATTTATTTTTGAGACAGAGGGAGACAGAGTGCGAGTGGGGGAAGGGCAGAGAGAGAGAGGGAGACACAGAATCTGAAACAGACTCCAGGCTCTGAGCTGTCAGCACAGAGCCTGACGTGGGACTTGAACCCATGAACCATGAGATCATGATCTGAGCTGAAGTTGGATGCTCAACCAACTGAGCCACCCAGGCGCCCCGAGAAATAATTTTTTTTTTGTTGAAGGCCTAGAATTCCTTAAATAGGGATTATGAACCTAATTCTAATTTACCTTCTATTTCTCTAGTAACTTGTAAGCAATGCACTTGTACTGCATTTGTAGCTATCCCAATATCTCTTCGTTCATTTTCTTTTCTATTTACTGTAGAATGCAGAGTCCTGGATCTCTTGGCCACAGTTTGACAGCCTGGAATCCTAAGGAAGACCAAGACTTCTAACAGTAAGGCATGAGTCTTTTGCAGTTGTGCTTCCTCCGCATGGGATGATACTATGCTTTGATTTAAGCTTGAATTTGGAAGGTTCATTCTTCTCAGGGAAATATATGTCATCTCTGGACTTTTGCCTCATACTGGCAGTAGGCATGCTTAACTAAGTAGTCAGGCTGGGTTAGCTTTCAAGATTGGTTTCTTGATTTAGTATAGATCAAAATTCAAGTTTTATTATGATGTTTAAACTCTCTTTGCCAGTTTAGAACAAAACACGATAGAAGGAGAATAAAGATGAATAACAGAAACACTGCTTCAAGCATACCATTTGAATAACAATCTGGGTCGTTTTGCTGCATGCTGTACACTGAAAATATATGGCACTTCTTCACGTGTTTCAAATTTTTAATCAATATGAAGTTATGCTTTCAGGAACTAAATAAATACACTGTAATGACCATGTCTAGCAGGCACTTGCTGGAGCAAGACAGGTTGTGTGGTGTCCATAGAGGAAAATACTACTGGTTTTGACCAAGTGATAAGAAACAATCGAGTACCAAAGAAAGACTGTTAATTGACTGGGACATGTGACTATTTTGCCTCATGAATATTTGAGGGAACAGAGTCAGGACAGTAAGCATTTCTATTCAAATAGCGACTGGTATCGGGTAACTGAATGAATAGCGTAGTATCTGTGAACTTCTGCACAGACCCTGTGAGACAGCAGTAGACTGTCCTAGTGATTTTGTTGCAATCATTACTGACTATTGTTGCAGTTTTAAGTTTGTTGGTTCCTATAAACATATCTTTAAGATCCTATTTTTAAATTTGCTGCTTCCCTGAAAAAAACATGGGACTTTCTGATTCAGGATTTCCCTTTTCCTACATCATGTTTTCCTTTTTCTTGAATCAAGTGCTGATACACTCCTTGCTAAAACTATAACTCATTCAGTAGTTCTTTAGTTATTTTCAACTCATGTCCTAAATAATCTGTTATAAAGACTGTTGTTCTGGAGGGTAGGACCCTTCATAATTTGTCTACTTTGTCTAGGAGGGTCTGCACCAACTGAGAAGTTAATTCTCAGAAAAAGGCTGGCTTACCATGAGATGGCAGTAGAGAGCAGCTTGGCATACAGACCCATTTGACTAGGTTTTTGAGCCAGACTGGGGGCTGGGCCCTGTGGGAGGAGCTAGACAACCAAGGTAAACTACTTCGATTGTGCTCTTTGTATTTATGTGGGAGTGCCTTTTGGACGAAGGGGCATAGCTGTTAAGAAAAGTCCCTTATAGACACATCCGAGATGGATAAATCAAGAGAAAGAGAGATAATTCCTGAAATACACCAACTTCAGTTGATCAGAGTTCTGCTTCTCTCTCTCTTACACACACACACACACACACACACACACACACACCACTGCACAGTGCACACACAGAAAGGAGAGAGAGAGAAGGAGGAGGAAGGGCAGAAAGAGAGAGAAGAGAAGAGACATACATGTTTGATCATTGAAAAGCAAGGCTAACTGAGATCAGCAAGAAGCCAGAAGGCAGTTGTGACTGATCAGGAGCCACATACAACAGCTAAGTTTCGAGGCCACATACCTTAGCAATGCGTTTTCCATCCTTAGAGGTGTCAAAGCATCAATGGAGTAGACAGTAGGGTGTAGGTTTTATCATCCTTTACATTTTGGTATCTTCTATTGTGCAGAGAAATCAGGAAAGTTAATGATAGATGGCATTTTCAAAAGCTGTAGCTCAGGAGGTGACATGTATTACTCATGTTCTTTTAGTTTAACTAGTTAAACTAGTTAATTCGGACTAGAGAGTCACTTGTCCTAATTATCAATAGCCTATCCTTTCTAAATCATAAGAGCAGAGGAAATTTGATATTCTCTCCCAAATGTAAAATGTATTAAAAGAGTTTGAAATATATTCATTCTCATTTTCCTTAATTAATATTTTGGTCTATGAGACAAAATTTGGGCCACAAGGGAGTATAGGGTATCATGTCTGATTGTCTAGTAAGTTAGCATGATAATCAATTAATGTGTCACAGGATCCCTCAGAAATTTTATCCTTCGAGGATATCTCATCAGTCATATATCACTGTCCCAACTCTTATTTTTTTCCTAAATAAGAAGTCTGAAATAGGAGAACAAATGATATAGTATTCTGTGTTCCAACTTTTCTTACCTTCAAGGAAAATCTTTTATGAAAACCCAATGTGTAAAACAGGTAAAGTAAACATGGAAGACATAACGAGGATGAGAGAATAGAATCTTAACAGGTGAAGTAAACATGGAAGAGATAGTGAGGATGGTAGAAAAGAGTCTTACTTGTTTCCCAACCATGCCATCCCTCTTCATACAAAATGGCCCCAGGACTGTATTAGAGGAATGTGAATGGTAGAGGCAAAGGAGCTTTGTGGACAAAGACAACTGGAGTCAAATCTAGCGTCCATCTTTTATAATCTGTGTGACACTGATATTGTTACTCGATTTCTCCTGAGTTTCAGCTTCCTCATCTAAAAAATATGAATGACACTGATATAATAAGGCTATATGGAAGATTAAATGAGACACGTATATAAAGGATTGATAGGTGAAAACTGGATCTTAAAATTGTTGAAGCTGGAAAATGTTGATTTGGTGACTGGAACTGGATTCTGCAGTTTAAGTTAACAAAGTCAATTCATTTGTAAGGTTGAATGTACTTTTGTTTTGTCAAGAACTACTTTCCCGGTTGCTTATAGTTATGTAGACATAGAGTAAGTAGAGATCCTTTTTTTTTTTTAATGAAGAGAGACCTCAAGAGTATACCTTTGCCTTGTCTAGGACCTAGCCTTAGAAACTGTAAGTAAATGAAGTTAGACAGTACTCTGTTCCTGTAAGAGTCATGGAAGCTTTCCTAGGAAAAAGAGATTCAGACAGTGCCTCTTCTCCAGGGTGAGCCTGAGGAAAAAGAAAATACATTGCTAATACTGTTGGTGGCTTCAGAGTGGAGACGAGCAAGAGGAGGAGACAGACATTCAGTTCTCCATGGAAAGGTATGGTGGTCTCACATTGGCCACACAGCTCTTCAGTTCCTGTTACTCACTGGGCCTTTCCCCTTGGCCACCACAGAGGCAGCTTTGATTCCAGTCCAGAACTGGTCCTGGAGAAGAGTTGGAATTTACAGAGCCTAGTGGACCCTGGATAACACCAGACCAAATCAGAGATTCAGCACCACTTGAGAGAGCTCTGTTGCTGGGCCAGGGAGGTTCCTGGGCCAAGACACCAAAGCCAGCCTTGGGAAAGATCTACATCACACGTCAAATCAAACAGTCATGCTTCAGTCCCCTGATGCACGTTAACATGATCTGAAGGAGTGTCTCTAGCTGCTTTCCCACCAGGTCCCCAGGAAGTCTGCATGTGAAACAGAGATGTGGTAGCAATGTTTACACCTTTTCATAAAATATCAACTTAAATTTTATTAAGAGAATTGGGATTAAGAGAATCCCATTAGAGAATTGGGATTAATGCTCAAAAAGAAAGCTTCTCATAAAATAAAACTGATGAAATAGGGCACTGAACAGATTTCAGAGGCACATCTTCCAGCCTGCCTGGGGTCCCTTGGAAGGAAGAGGTTTTCTGATTATCAGCAGACTATGGAAAACCATGACTACGCTGCTAGAAACTCACCACTTTCTTTATTTTTCTATGACCCAGAAACGCTTTCTTTCCCCTTGGTCTCTTAAAGCCTCTATTAGTGACCATTTTGTGACAGTGGCTTTGTAATCTCCCAATTCTGGCTCTCAAGTGGGAAAAAAAGGGGCTATTGGCGAGCTCTCAGGGTCTGGAAAGGCCGTTCCTTTCCCAGCTGGCCAGGAGTGCCGGAAGCCTGAGAAGGCTGTCCACGGGCTGTCTGGCGAGGGTAAAGGAAGAGGGGAGGAGGAGGCTTAATTCCTGGCTGGCTGGACCTCGGAAGGTGGCCTCCTTTCCCTTGGCTCATGAAACAGAATAGAAGGCCAAGAATCCTGGCTTAGTTCCTGTCAGCTTGTCGCCTTGTTTGTGGGCTTGTGGAGTGAACTGAGTTCCGGAAGAAGCTTGAGGGCTGCCTGAGACAGGCTTACAACTGAGCCTTGAGGAAGAAAGACCCTCCCTGTCGCCACTGGGGTCAGAATCTCTTAGCCAGAAGCCTCTCTCCTTTCAGTTTAGAGGAGAAGTGGATTGAGGAGTAAATGGCCTAATTAGTAGTGGAATGTTTGCTCAGTACGTTAGGATCTTTTCTATGTTCCCATGAAATTACCATAAACATAAACACTTTTATTTCTAAGCATCTCAAACCTCATTGCATATATCAAAGGGTAAATGGCATTAACACTTAAAATTATGAATATATTTTTTCAGCAAACGTTACATGACTCCAAAAAGTCATCTTAAAGTATAATTCTTCTCAAAGAGACTGGTGTGACCTCAATGAAATGCTCATTTATGCAACATCACTTTAGTAGGTACTGGCTTTATTAAAACCATTCAGTATCTATCCAACCTGCTCTATACAAGAAGGCACTAAGTCTTAATCATTTCTCTTTTTTTTCCAGTGCTTAATAGAGTATTTATTTACAACTTTATCGAAATATAATTGGTAGACAAAAAAATCACACATTTTTAATGTATACAATTTGATGAGTTTAGACATGTCCATATACCCATATCATCATCACAATCAAGGTTATAAACATATCTACCACCTCCAGAAGATTCCTTATTTCCTTTCATTTTTGTTTTTGTTTTATTTCTGTTTTATGATAAGAGCATTTAACATGAGACCTACCCTCTTAATAAATTTTTAAGTGCACGATTTGTAGTGTTAACAATAGCCACTATGTTGTACAACACATTTCTAGAACTTACTCATCTTGTATAAGTGTAATTTTATACCCATTGAGCAATTCCCTGTTTCCCCCTCCCCCCATTGCCATTATGTTTTCTTCTTCTGTAAGTTTGACTATTTTAGGTACCTCATATAAGTAAAATCATACATTATTTCTCCTTCTTGGACTGGCTTATCTCACTTAGCATAATATCTTCCCGGTCCACCCATATCACATATGGTAAGATTTCCTTCTTTCTTAGAGCTGAATAATATTCTGTTGTATTTAGATACCACATTTTCCTTATCCATCCAACCATTGATGGACGTTTAGTTTATTTCCTTGTCTTAGCTATTGTAAATAATTCTGTGGTGAACATGGGAACGAAGATATCTTTCTGAGATCCTGATTTCAATGTTTTTGTATATATACTCCCAGACATGGGATTTCTTGATCATGTGATAGTTCTATTTTTAATTTTTGAGGAACCTCCACACTGTTATCCATAGCAGCTGCAGCATTTTACATTCCCACCAACAACATATAAGAGTTCTGATTTCTCCAAAATCTTGCCAATACTTACTATCTTTTTGTTTGTTTGTTTTAGCCATTCTAACTGGTGTAAGATGATATCTCATTGTAGTTTTGATTTGCATTTCCTTGATGATGAGTGATGTTGAGCACCTTTCCTTGTACCCCTTAGCCATTCGTATGTCTTCTTTGAAAAAATGTCTATTCAAATCTTTTGTTCATTTTCTAATTGGGCTTTTTTTTTTTTCTACTGAGTTGTGGAGGCTCCTTATGTATTTTGAAAATTAACCCTTTGTCAGATATTTTGCGGTTATTTCTCCCATTCCATAGGTTGCCTTTTCACTCTGTTGGTTGTTTCCTTTATAGTGTAGAATTTTTATAGCTTTGTGATGGAGTCCCACTTGTCTATTTTTGCTTTTGTTGCTTGTGCTTTTGTTGTCATATCCAAAAAAATAATTGCCAAGACCAACGTCATGAATTTTTCTCCTGTGTTTTTTTTTTCTGAGAGTTTAATAGTTTCAAGTCATTTAAGCCTTCAATCCCTTTTAAGTTGATTTTTATGTATGATATAAGATAGTGGCTTGATTTCTTTCTTTTGTATGGATATCTGATTTTTTTGATACAATTTGTTGAAGAGTCTATCCTTTCCCCTTTGTGTACTCCTGACACTCTTATCCAAACTTGGTTAAGTTTTAATGTATGTATGGGTTTACTTCTGGATCTCTGTTTTGTTCTATTGGTCTTTATGTCTGTCTTTATGCAGTACCATACTATTTTAATTACTATAGTTTTGTAATATATTTTGTAATTAGGAAGTGTGATATCTCCAGCTTTGTTCGTTTTTTTTTTTTTCTTTCTCAAGATTACTTTGGCTACTCTGAATCTTTTGTGATTCTATAAGAATTTTAGGATTGTTTCTTCTGTTTCTATAAAAAATGTCATTTGGGTCTTTGACAAGAGTAGCACTTAATCTGTAGATTGCTTCAGGAAGTATGGACATTTTAACAATTTTTTAATAGAAATATTAAGGCAAAGATAGCACCGCTCAGCGGATATTCCCTTTGTTCCCCTGTATTCTTTGACCCTTTTGCAATTAGAGCACTGTGGCCAATTCTAGCCAATGACATGTAAGTGGAAGTGATGAATTTGTCATTTCTGGACTGAGAGAGTAAAAACCCATATGCAGTTTTTTATGATTTTATGGCATCATTTCATGGCATGATTTTATAACCATCAAACAAGCCCACGTTCTGGATGGCATAACTACAGGATGGTGGCATTTCCATCAACTTGGATCTCTGAGTAGCTATGTGGAACAGAGTCCCTACTGACCCTGCACAGGACATAAATTATGAGCAAGAAATAAGATTCTGTCTTATTAAGTTAAGTTACAGAAATTTGGAGGTCAGTTTGTGACTTGCATAATGGAGCTTCTCCTAACTAATACAACTGCCAACCAAGTCGTGAGTACTTCCCTCAAGTGGTTCAAAATGGTGCTCCTAAATGGTGGGGCAATGGTGGGAGTTTGTACAAAGTGTGGTTAGAAAAAAAGAAAATCTGGGGGGAAGACCTGTGCCACAGGGGAGATCATATTGATCCTAGATCTTGATGGAGACATGGACATATTTTAGACAAAGAAAGTAGGAGGGCATTCTAAGCAAAGGCAAAGAGGTGGGAAAGGGTTTTCTGTATTTGTTATATTAAGGCTTCATCCATTTATTCATTTATTCATTCATTTAACTTTACTGTTGACACTGGTCATTAGCTGAAGCATAATTTCATGGGTGAAATGGAAGAATGGACTGAAAAAGTGGTTTACGATCAGGTTGGGAAGGGCATTGTTTCTCTTGCTGATTTGGAGGTTTTAAAATTTTTTTTTTTTCAACGTTTATTTATTTTTGGGACAGAGAGAGACAGAGCATGAACGGGGGAGGGGCAGAGAGAGAAGGAGACACAGAATCGGAAACAGGCTCCAGGCTCTGAGCCATCAGCCCAGAGCCTGACGCGGGGCTCGAACTCACAGACCGCGAGATCGTGACCTGGCTGAAGTCGGACGCTTAACCGACTGCGCCACCCAGGCGCCCCTGATTTGGAGGTTTAATTTAAGGAGAATTTTAAATGACCCTTACAACTTTAATATATAAGTTTTTATTTGGTGAAAGGAGATGGACTCAACTATTGTATTCATGTTATATATGTTAGAAATTTGGGAATTTGATATACACTATTTTCAGGTTCAATTAAACACAAATCAATGGTGGAGCTTATAACCAACTTAGAATTATGTACTGTTTCTTCCATCTACTTGTCACCCTATCTACAATCTCCCCCATGTTCCTGTCTCCTCAAAAAACACCCTACAAAAAGTGAGTGAAAAAAACCCTGAAGTCATTTTAGGAACAAACACCGGGAATGGGGGTAGGGAAGTATGGATATAGATGAGCTAACACACTCCAAGCATGCTGTTTGATTTAATTCAGTCAGTTGTTTTATTTTTTGTCCATGGACTCATCCCATTCATCCCAGCCTAAGACAACTCCTCTTCATACCTTAGAATTTTTTCTTGGCTCTGATCCTTTTACTTTCTTAGCACCACCTCACTTCCTTCCTTTACAGAAAGGTCTTGGGCAGATGATATCTTTTAAATACAAATCTATCTTTCCTCCAAAAATCTGTTTGCATTTGAAGAAAGAGGAGATAGTAATACTTAGTAGTCAGGTAAAAAGATCATATTGTATGATGAGGGAACAATGTGGGTGAATCAGAAAACTGACATTTTATAATACAGAATGTATTTTCTTTTCCCTAGAATATTATTTCATTTAACCAGAATTTATTGACTAGAATCACAAACTAGATATTTTCAAAATATTAGGAAAATATATTTTCCTAGGAATTATTTATAGTATTTGGGTTTTTATTATTCCAAAAAGATGAGTAATTATTACTCCACATGAACTCCACAGTAAGTGGCATGTAAATTATGTTATCAGTCCTGTCCTAATAACCTGGGCAGAGTGTGCAATGAGGAACACCTGGGTACTAATGACACCTCCTTCTTGAGTTTACCTGGATGGGGTAACACATTTAAATTGCCTTTCTGTAGCTTCAGAGAGCCCACAGGTTCAACTCTGGCCAGCTTCCTCTGAAGTGTTTCCATTAGTCTACAGCAGGGAAAGATCACGAATGATCTGGCATAACCCATTTTCACCGCAAGAAAAGAATTCAAATCATAAATTCCAGTAATTAGGGATTAACATCATGATTCTATATTTGGAGAAAAGCATATTGCTATCATTACAAATAAATTTAATCTATTCAATATTTTAAAAAGCAAGAGAACTATGCAGAAAGTATTAAATAGCCACAGAATTAAACATTTTTACAATGACTTTGTTGTTGTTGTTGAAGTGATGCAGTGAAGAGCATATAACTAACCATTCTCAGTACCTTTCATTCTCCAAGCTGCCCCAAGAAAATATTTTTCAGTTGGCTTCATCGTTAAAGCTGACCCAAAGACAATCTGGGATAAACTGTTTTTATACTAGATATTGTAAGGTAATCTAGTAAACTATAGCAGAGAGAATATTGGCTTAGTCTCCTCATAGTTCAGCTCTTTCTATGTAAATGCCCAATCAGGTGCTCATAAAAACTGAAATTATGACCTTCATTTTCTGTGGCTTGAATTTAGAGCAAAAGTGTTCCATCAATAAAATCTTCAATGGTTTTTCGATCCTCATAATATCACCCAGCAATTCTCTCCCTGAGTTGAGATAATAGCAGCAATTAAGCAGCTTTTATTTCTCAACCCCTTTTAACTTTGCTGTCTTATAAATGAACACACTGCATATATATGTATCCACTATAGAAAGAATGCTGGCCAGTGTCAGAAGCAGGGAAAAACAATTAGCCCATTCATGAATTATCCTTTATTTTTCACTTTAGCCCCAGAGGTTAAATGTGAATGTGCTTAGTTGCCTCACTTTCTATTTTGACCACATGTGAAAGCTTTGATGGAGTTCTATAGAGAATAAGAAAAGTAAGATTTGCGAAAACCAAACACACTTGCATTTATTAATGGTCACTAATGGCATGTAATTAAAGTAATTACAGGAAGGCAAACAGACAATTAACTTGTTGGAAGTGTCAAGGAAGGGCAATAACAGAGTTTAAAGTTCTTGTCTGTCTGGTTCATCTTTAAGTCCCACAAATATCATAAAGAAAGAGTGATGCTAACCAGAAGGGTCAGGCTAATATTAGACCTTTATGAAGCAACTATGGAGTCTGAAGGGAAAAGCAAATGGCCAAGGGCAAAAAGCTGGGGTAGTATGGGTTTGAAGGAAGGGAGCTACAACCAAAACCAGGCTTCATGAATGACGATGGCTTTATCAGAGCTTTGACAAGGATTAACTACAGCAGATGGCAAACAAAAAATGATGAACATGTCTTTCTTTTCCATCAGTGTGTGTACTTCAAGTGTGAATCACATTATTCAGCCCTGACTGGTCTTCATCTGAAAGTCATTTCATGTGTATATTAATTTTATATTACCGAGTGAGTTACAAGCTCTCAGGGAACAAAACTTTCATTTTAGGAATCTTCCATGTGTCGTACCGTGCTCAGTACATTGGGTGTCATTTGATGAGCTGGAGTTCCTGAATTACCCATCCTGCATCCCTCTCTCCAAAATCTTTCTGTGTTCGGTGAGGAACAGGCATGATGTGCTAATAACGAAGTACCCCATCTCACTTATTGAAATTCACCTTTTATGGAACACATACACAGCCACTGACACCCAATAACTCACTAATGCTAATAAATATGTATATATCAATTCACTTCTGAGCACTACCCACTTTCTTGTTATCTCATCAGAACAACTCTAGGAGATTGTTTTACAAGGGGTGGGAGAAATCTGATTTTTATTATGTCTATGTAAAATCAGTTGAAATTTTAGAGTAGCAACTTGGAAACCAACCTTTGTGATGAGTAAATTGGGAGCTCTTTTGTTAAGCAAATGATTGCAATAGACTAGGCCTAGGGGCCATTTGTAGTAATAAGAATGCAGGTGGGTGGGGTGACTGGGTGGCTCAGTCAGTTAAGCATCCGACTTTGGCTCAGGTCATGATCTCACAGGTTTGTGAGTTCAAGCCCTGGGTTGGGCTCTCTGCTGTCAGCGCAGAGCCCATTTTGGATCCTCTGTCTCCCTCTCTCTCTGCCCCTCCCCTGCATGCTCTTTCTCTTTCTCTCTCCCTCACACTCAAAAAAAAAAAAAAAAAAAGAATGTAGGGGTAAGAAGAGGGCCCCTCCTCCCTAAATGAAAATACTTATCTCAAGACAAATGCAAGTGGTTTGCAATTCTGTGAAATCATATATTTCTTAAATATGATTTCTTAAATTATCTATTTCTTAAATTTCTTATGTTCTCACCATTGTTATTTCACTGCCTGTGTTCTTTGTTATTTCTCACCTAGAGAAAAGCGGTGCTTTCAAAGCAGCTTCCTTAATTCCATCTCCCCATCTCCGATGTATTTGATGGTGCTTCTTTCTGACGGATATTTCCTATGTAATGTGTAACTCTGATCATATTACTGTCCCACTCAAACATCTTCAGTGGCTCTCCATGGTCTACATGACACAGTCCAATCATCTTATTTTCACAGTCACAATTACCCACAAGCTGGGCCCAACTTTCCTTTTGTACCTGATCCTCCACTCCTCTCCTTCAGACATCCTGCATTTCAATTTGAATAGCATTTTTCATATGCCCTGTACATTCTTTGAGCTGTCTCATCTCCATTCCCTGGTTTATGCTATCTCAATGATTTTTCCACACTGAAATTCTGCCTTTATTTCAAGATCTCTCTCACATATCACACTAATGGCACATCCTTACCTAATTTCTCTCCCTGCCCTCCACTTCTGCCAGAACTCCCAAGGTTCTTATCTGTACTATTTTCACCTGCATGTATGTATGTGTGTACATATGTATGTATTTATAGATCCGACTCATTTCTAGAATAGCACTGTTACATTCTGTGGAGATGAACTTTATCCCAATTCTCATTGTATCTTCATAATGAAATTATGATAACTTAAATAAACTCACTCCCCCCAATTTAACTATGAAGACCCAGTTTAAATATAACCTCTTGCAGAAAGTCTTCTTAAAACTTCAAGCCTGAGTTAAATGCACTTTTGTGTTTTCTCATTGTCCTTTGTTCATACTTTCATCTTGGATCTATAGCCTCATAATGAAATTTTATAATTATAAGGCTGTCTTCACTATTAGATTCAAAATCCCCCCAAGGAATTATATAGTATTAAATTTCCTAAGCCTCTAAGAATCATAGTTACCATATTATAGGTGCTCAGTACATTCTGAAATACTTTTTTTAAGGGCTCAGATCCATGACTCTTTCCTGATAAGACTGGAGATAGTGGGTGAGGGCAGTTGAGATAAGATTAGAGAGCCCTTTTTGAGATGAGCAACCATAAAACACTTCCAGTTTTCAAGGTCTAAAATTATGTTCAGCCTGGGCTTTGTCATCTTGAACTTCACAGCTACCCCCTTTTAAAGCTACAAAGTATTTCTGGGCTGGAGTACACGAAGAGGATAAGTACTTTTGGCAGATTTGAAGGAGTTTGGATGGATTCTAGAGAGTGGTGAATGTTTTAAACTCTTAAGCTTTTTTTAGACACCTGAGCTCCATTTATTTGTACTGGGACATTTCCTGTGGTTCTTCTTCTCAAACCATACTTGACGAGTGTTTCCAAGAATTTGAAATTGATGGATGCAAGCCTGTTTAAATTCATGACCACTGCAGTTTCCAAACACCTGGCCCTGAAGTCAGGTCCCTGCCAACCCCAGTCACCTCTAACTTGCAAATCTATTGAGTTCCGTTACTGAGTATGTCTGCGGTGCTCTGAACAGGGGGAGAAAGTGGTATGGCCTAGTCTGTAATCAGTGTAGACTATTTCCTTCTACATGCTAAACCCTAGGGAAGAATGTAGGTACATGCTATGCATAGTTAAGCTCTGCCTATTAAAGATAGAGCTCTATGTTTGTGTACAAAATTATGTTTGAAACAAAATAAAATAAGGGTAACACAGGAGTCCTGAGGAAGGGTAGAGTGGAAGTGTTACTTGTCAGATCTTATTAATTAGAGAAATCTTCCTAGAAGAAGTCATTTTTCTGAGCAATTAGAAGGAGTATTTGGAAAGGGAGGGCAATCATTTCAGGTGCACCATGGAGCATGGCTTCATGAGATTTGGACAGTGTTAAGCAAGGCATGCAAGAAAACAGACAGATCCTTTGATTAGGACAAGGATTCTGGGTAGATAAATCATAAGTGATTAAACCTCTGAGAATGGGGCAGGGGTGTTTAGTAAATGATATGAATTGACATAATTATAAAGAAATCCATTAGAAGTTATTGAATGAGGGGCACCTGGGTGTCTCAGTCGGTTAAGCATCCAACTTTGGCTCAGGTCATGATCTTGTGGTCCATGAGTTTGAGCCTCGTGTCAGGCTCTGTGCTGACAGCTCGGAGCCTGTAGCCTGCTTCGGAATCTGTGTCTCCGTAGTTCTCTGCCCCTGCCCCACTCATGCTCTGTCTCTCTCTCTCTCTCTGTCAAAAATAAATAAACATTAAAAAAAATGACTTTAAAAACTAAATACAAATGAAAATTATTGAATGAGGAGAAATATAAAATATTTTTGAGGAAGATTGTTTTAAAACTTTTATATTAAATATATTAAGGAGGAAAGATCTAAAACTTGGGTACTAGGAAAGGGTTTGATCCATTAAATGTGTGAGCTGATGAGGGCTTAGGCCGGTAATGACATGCCATAGTTACCTGTTTTCTGATGGGTATCCCTATTCAAAAGCGAATGCTTTCAGAATGGTACCAGGATCCTTCTCACCACAGCCCTCTGGCAAACCTCTATCAAACAATTTGAGTTGGCAAGCTAGATGATACCTACATGCTATTCCTGTTTTAGACTATGGTGTAATGTGTGGAAATGAATAAATATAATGGGCGCCATTATGTAGAAGCCATATGTAAGCTATGTTAACAGGACAACATGAATACAGAGGATGAGGGAACTTGAAGAATAGAAAGTCACTGAAAATGTAGAAGTATAAGGGGCTACAAAGTGTTGTTCCAAGAAGAGAAGTAAGGGAGGAATTCTTGTTTTGATAAGAAAATGAGTTATTTATTAATATCTGAGGCTTAGCTCCATATGATTATAATTGACTAGATAGAAATGCCTTAGAGAAAGGATGAAATA
The DNA here is from genome assembly GCF_022079265.1 of Lynx rufus. Classification (NCBI taxonomy): domain Eukaryota; kingdom Metazoa; phylum Chordata; class Mammalia; order Carnivora; family Felidae; genus Lynx; species Lynx rufus. Next base: position 27,789,359 of record NW_025814827.1, on the reverse strand, counting down.
TAATAATAATATTGGGTTGATAAGTTTCTTCACTCAACACTTTAAATAAATATATTTTGAGCAATTAACTCTGCACCAGATACTGTTTTTGGGTGTCTGGGATCCATCAGTGAACAAGACTGGGGCATAAATTGCAACAATGAGGGGAGACAGACAACTAACAATAGATACAATAAATAATCACCTAGTCTATTTGAAAACTAAAAATGCATAACAGCATAAGAATGATCAGGAATTCAGGAGGTATGGAGGGAATTAGAAGTCATTCAATTATAGATCTTCATCACTTGATCTACTGTCAGATTATTTGCTAGGTTAACTCCATACAACTTAAATACTAACAATTAATTTTCTTACCTCTGATCATGGAAACTCTCTAGCCATAAACCCTGCAGACTACAGAGATATGTGTTAGGATTTTTTAGGAGACCAGAGATTGATCACTGTGTCTCTTATACTGATCTTGTTGCCTTCCAGCGAGAGAAAGAAAAATTAGGATAATCTCCAATGATTGAATAGTATGGAACATTTGGCCTATTGGGTTCTTCATGTTGATAAATTGATAAATTTATGCTACAAAGGATGATGAGGGCAGATTGGCTGATTTTGCCCCTTCAGGACACCATAGTCTTAAATGCAATAGTTAAATATAGTCTATTCAAATTTCTATCAATTACAACACCTAGAGGAGATTTTTAGTGAAAGACATTTTGACGATCATGGAAGGATTTGTTGAGGAATCAAAGCTACTCTTGGGAATGGGAACTATATGGATTTTACCATTCAATTACCATCAGACCACCTTTGCTGTAGAATGACCATAAATATCACTCACTTGTGTTCAGATTTCCATCTTCACCCCCTTCTCAACAAAGATTTGTTAAAATCTCTCTCAACTCTTATGGCAAAGAAATGGTATCTGTGCTGGCTCACTCTAAACTCTTTTCTTCTTTTGTTGTTCCTGTTTCTTGGAGCCTCTTTGGTTTTCTGCAAATGTCCTGCCTTATTTCTTTCATACTGGGGCATGGGTTCCTGATTTCAGCGTTCCTATTGATAGTTCTTGGGCTTCCTATCTGCAAGAGCTTAATGGTCACTTCACATTGAACTTTTGCAGAGATTTTTGTTCAGCTCACCAAAATGTTGGCTGCCTGCTTTACATGCTAACCTCCTAATGGCTTTGGTCTATTTGCTTGGCCCTACAACTCTTCTCATGCAGGAGGGCTCCCTCCTCTTTCCATTCTTTTTGGCACAGTCAGCATTTTCTTTGCATTTTGCAGCATTCTAAGCATACTCTGGCAGCAGGAAGGTATTTTCAGTCTCTTTTTGGCAGTAAGAGTTATCTTATGCCTGGCACCAAGCTGAAAACATTCCCCATTGTGTAGTGCTTTGACATTGTCTCAGCAGTAGCAGAGTAGAAGTACTTCCTGTGTAACATCATTAAATATCCCTGCTCCATCAACAACCCTTTAGAGACATTTCCTGTGTAGCACTATTGAAATTCCTGCCCCATAAATAGCAATGCAGGGATACTCCTGTGGCACTTCAGGGACACATCCTATGTGACATTATTACAGTCCTTACACCAAAAGGAGTAGTTTCAAGGATACTTTTGGTTTTGATTAAATATTCTGTTGCAGTGGCCACACAGCAACTCAGGATCCTTATTTTTTATTTCATTTCCAATATTGTTGGCATTCTTTACAAGCATATAAACTACTATTACTATTTAGTTGATTAATCTAATATTTTATTCCCTTGTCAGAGTCACTGAAGCCATAGGTACCCAGGCATGGAAATTATGGGATCCAATCAGATTTAAGGTCCCAAGAAACCTCTAAATTCAGAGTAGCATTCAAGAAGAAAGCAAAACCTGTACTATTTATATCTTGACCATTTTTTATTATGTTCCTTATTCCTTAACAATAAACAATAAATAAAAATACAGCCTAAACCCTATCATTGTCAAGAGAATAGTCAATTCAAAGAGCACTTTCAAATTGTACAGTTATGGGGATAGGAGAAGAGAATGCTATGCAATATCCTGTGGGATAAATCCTGACTCCGATTTGAAAAGTTATTTATTAAGCCTTTTCTGTGCATTCTCCAAAGGCTACAGGGATGGTGATAGCATATCACACTGGACAAACATATCTTAGAATAATGTGAACATAATAGGAATAATAGGAATATTCAATCTCAAGAACACTTCAAATTGGTGTTTGTTTAGATGTGGCTTTTATGATATAGAAGATATAGTTTTATGGTGTTCTCAGATGACATATCTGTTTCACCATGACTAAACTGAATATGATTAATTATGTGGTCAAAACCAGAGTCACTCTGACCTGCAAAGCAGGCAAAGCAACATTTCCAGGTCCACATTAAGGTAACAGGTCACATTGCATGAAACCAACCAACATTTCTTTGGGTCACATCCATGTTTCTCAGGTATCTAGCATGGTCTACTTTTGGGGAAGTAGTTAATATCTTGGAATAAGGAATAAATATAAAATGACCACAATTAATTAGAGACATAATCCCGATCCTTCAGAAAAAAATGAAAATCACCCGGAACAGGCACATAATAAAATATTTTGCAAAAAGAGTGACATACTATGCTTTAATTATAACTAAATCCATACCAAAGAAAGTTATACTTTATTTAACCTAAATAGAGTTTTGTCAGGCTCAATTATGTTGTATGTCCAGTTTTCTAGAATGATGCCATTAAGTTGGGTTAGCTTGACTACTGTCCAGAACTTGTGATGCAAGGAGAGAAACAAAGCAGAAAACCCAAGTAAGCTAGTTTGTAAGTCTTTCATGGGAGTGGCAGATAGGTATAGCACTGAGCTACAGGGACATCGCAGTCTGGCCCGTGCTGTATTCATATAGCCAACAGATGTGACACTGCTCTCTACAGTGCACCCAACCTTGTGAGCTTTTTCATCAGTCACAGTTAACATGATAGGAGAAGACAATATTATTTTCCAAAAGGAGCCAGAAAGATTCAGTCCACAAGGCCATTGACACTGTTTATTGCAAGTTCACATTATTGAACTGTGTCTGTAGAAACCAAATAGCTGGTTTCTAGTAAAGTGAATTATGGCAGCAGGGGCAGGTAGGAGAGAGGTAGTTAGGAGAAATACCAAAGTATCTTATAAAAACCACAGTCTGCTAAAGTCCGTAGTTACAGCTACTAAGAAAGTAGGATTGCTGTTAGTGACCAGGCATAAGAACTCATCATTAGTTAAAGCATAAAAAAAAAAGGTATACAAGGCAGAATTGCAAACAGTATCAGACTATGAAAAGGACAGCTGCAGTCAGTGTTCCCACTAATATTTTCCATCCATGTACGAAGTGAATTTGTAATGTGCAAGTTATGTCAAGGAAAATAAACAGATGTGCACCATAAGCAGGAACAACAATGAAAAAACTTACATAGGTTTTATGAAGACTGGACTTTTGATGTTGATTCTGTTAGTAAGAGGGTGTTGTAGCAAAAGATCTCCCATTTGTAAATTTGTCTACTATTAAGGAAGATGAAGTTGTTGATATTCCCCAACAACCCAAAGTGTTTTGAACTCTTTCTGGTGGATCTGTGCCAACTTGGAAACACCCTGTCACCCATTCCCATTGTGTAGGTTGCCAGACAGCTGGATGTGCATTGCAATGAAGAAAATAGGCCTACCAAAGAATCACATCTGTTATCTTGGCCTCATATGCACCCTGGTGAAACCAGTTTTTCCACCTGGCAAAAGACATGGGAGGGTACAATTATATTTTAATGAATTCTTGATGTTAGAAAACTCTCTAAGTTTGTACATTTTTATAGGCAGAAGAATTTAGACTAGACATATAATTGATGGCACTAATGCTAATTCTATACTATCATTGACTGTGAATATATTGCAAGGCTTAAAAAGTTCTTCATAATTTGTCCCTTATATACTTATCACCTTTATTAGCCTTGCCGTTCCCTAAACATCCTACAGTAAAGCCATATACCCAATTTGATATTACCATAATATACCATTTTTCAAAATAAGTATTCATTGAGTAATTACTGTATAGGAGGCATGGACCCTATTTTTACAGTGGTCCTGCCCTCAAGCCTAATGGGTAAAATATAAAAATAGATATTTTAAATATCTTAAACAAATATATTAAATATATTAAACAAATATAAAAATAGATATTTAAATCAGCGTGACATTTTTATACAAGTAACTCATTAATACATTCTCTTTGTAAAGACAATCAGACTATATAAATACATACAGTCAAAATGATAGTGCCTAGATTAGTGAATATTTTCAGTTCCAAGTGAAAGAGGTAAAATCAAATTAAGAAAAGTGAATTTATGGTTCATATAACTGGTAGATTCAGAGATGGGCTGGCTTTAAGGCATGACCACTCAATAGATAGCTAGATGCAAAGACTCAAATGATTGGTCTCTTTCCCTCCTCCCCTCTCTCCTCCTCTCTTCTCTCACTTCCTCCTAGTCCAGGAAGGCAGGGATTGGGAGCATGGCTTCAGACAGCTGGAGAGTAATTATACTCAGGTTGGCAGTGGCCATAGAGAAAAGAGAATGCTTTCTTCTCCCAGTGTCCATATATAAAATCTTAGGGAAAGACCCTGATTGGGCCTTCTTAAGTCATATGACCATCCTTAGCAATTCGTGTGCAAGAGAATATATACTGTGTTTGGCATCCCCACAAGAATCTTAAAGAAGAGGGGAATAGTAGCCTCCTAAAGGAAAGTTGAGGAAATGATGACTAATCAGGTAATATCTATAGATGTCCCTCCTTCTAACCCCACTATCTCTAAAGGGGTGACCACTGTAAAAGTTAGTTTCTGTTTTTCCAAGCCTACGTACACACATTTCTAATGCACATACATATATACATTTATACATATATCTGTGCATATACAGATTTACGTATGTGTGTATGCATATCTACATGTGCACTCACATATACATACATTTATGCATATGTGTAAGTGTATAGCTTCTTTTTAAAGATATAAATTCAGTTTTATTATATGTATTATAATTTTCTTTACTTGCATTATATACTGAAGACTTTTCTATGTCACTAAATGTTTTGACAGAATGCCTATGCCACTTCATTGTTTTGAATGCTAAAAAAAAATGCACCATAATAAAGACGTATTACATTTTACCTAATCTTACCCCTATTTTTGGCTATTTAGGTTATTTCTAATTTTGGGTTACAATGCTTCAATGAACACCTTTATACATTCTTCTGTATCCTCACATGCAAGCATTTTTCAGGTGTAGTTATCTAACAATACTTATCTAGTCTGTGTTGCTTATGAAAATTATTTCAGTCCCAATATCATAAAATATATTCTCTTGTGTATTCTTCTAATATTTCTCATAATTTTGCTACTTATATTTAGCTCTTTCTTTCATTGGACTTTCAGTGAATGGTTAGAAGCAAGAATCTGTTATCTGCTTTTCCTTAGCCCTCATGACTTACCAGTCACTTGCCTCATTAACTGACCTATTTGTGGCTGATTTGAGAGGCTACTTCTACCAAACACTAAATCTCCAATATGTGTGCACCCGTTTCTAGACTCTCTGTTCTTTTCTACTGGTCTATTTGTGCATCCCTGAATAAATCATAATTTTTTTTACTTATTTTTGTTTCTGTCATACTATTTCTGTTATGCGTGTAATATGTAACTTTTTCTTTGCACATGGTTGAAAGAGTACAGAAACATTCAGAGGGAATATGAAAGACTCTTTCTTCTCCTCATTACTCCCCTTGCATTCCTCCCAACTGTCGATAGTTGGGAAATAATATTCTGGTTTCTCTCATGTGTTTCCATATACACATAAAGCTATGTAGATGTATCTATTATGTTCTTTTTATTGCTATAAGTAGGGTCATACTATACATATGACTTCAACTAGCTTTTGTCACTTCACAATCTTGGAGATATTTTCTTATCAGTGCATAGTCAGACCTTTTTTTTTTAAACAACTTTATAGGATTCCATAGTATTATATACTATGAGATATTTATCTACTTTTTTTCCTAAAGACATCGTTTTAATTAATGCAGATTTCTATTATTTAAATATGGAAGGCTATAGCAGGATAAATGTTATTTGAGGATCAGAGAAGAAAGCCTGACATTCAAAGAGGAGACCGAAGTAGTTAGAGAAAGAGAGGAAGGAAGAGCAGCCACAGCAGAAGGACCAATGTGCAAACAGCCTGAACATAGAAAAGCATGGCCTGAAAGAGATTCTAGAAGACTGCTGTGACCAGAGCATAGTAAGTTTAGCAAGGGAGGGAGTGAGATGAAGACTGAGTGAGAGACAGTGGTCAGATCCTTAGGGTTCTGTTGGCTATATAAAAGAATCAATATTTTATTCTAAAACAGTAGAATCATTGAAAGATTTTAGACATAGAAGTGACATTCTGTAATGAGTTGAATTGCGACCCAGAAAAAGATATGTCCAAGTCCAAACTGCACATACCTGTAAATGTGACCTTATTTGGGAAAAAGCTCTTTGCAGTTGTAACTAAGTTAAGGATCTCAGGATGGGATCATCCTGGGATTACTTGAGTGGATCCTAAGTCCAGTGATAAGTGTCCTTCAAAGAAGAGGAAAACACAGTGGAGGAGGCCAGAGGAAGAAGAAAGCAGAGACTGGAGTTACGCTTAGACAAGCCAAGGAACACCTGGAGCCACCAGAAGCTGTAAGAGATAAGGAAGGATTCTCCCCTGGAGTCTTTGGAGGGAGAGTGGCCTGACCCACATCTTGATTTCGACCTCTGGTTTCCAGAAGTGAGAGAATAAACTTCTGTTATTTTAAGCCACCAAGTTTGTGGCACTTTGTTGTGGCAGCCTTAAGAAACTGATATGCATTGCTTCCTTTATCCTTTTATTCATTTGCTCGGATATTCAACAAACGCCTATTGAAAGTGTTCACTATATATCAAAGCTGTCCAAAGTCCTGAGGATACAGCAATGGATAAAGAAACACACAAAAATTCCCTGCATTTGTAAGCTTATATTTCTTTACAACACATCACCTATCAATGTGGGACCCAGGAAGTTGCAGTCTTTAATGCTTCTCTTTTTTTCACTCTTACCAGTTGCCATGTTGGTTTGATAAAAACCCACTGTGGGTTTTTATGTCACTGGGCCTTGGCATATACTGATAAAATTTCTTTCTTCCAGTTGTTCAGTAGTAGCTTAAATATTTCATCAGTTTCTATGACGCTTCCCTGATTGTCTTTAGTGAGTTTTTTCTGCCTCTAACAGCAGGTGTCATGCTATTTTGTAATCAATCATTTACCCATTCTACTTTCTCAGTAGACTTTTGAGCTTCCTGAGTGAAAGGACTACTTTTGTTTTCATTTTCATATTCCCAGGGCTTGTTATAACCCATGCATATAATGAGTGCTCAGTATTTGTTTAAATTATGAAATCAATGCATAAAAGAAATGATTGATAAATTGGAGTTTATTAAATTAAAAACTGTTCTCTAAAAGCACTTTAAAAATTGGAAATACAAGCCATAAACTAGTAAAGTGGTATTTGTAAAACACACAACTGGCAAGGGATTAGTATTCAGAGTTTATAAAATACTCCACCACGCAAATAAGGAAAACACAAATGATACAATCAAAAAGTGGATTTAAGGGGCATCTGGGTGGCTCAGTCAGTTAAGTGTCTCACTTCGGCTCAGGTCACATGACTCAAGGCTCATGAGTTTGAGCCCCACATCAGGCTCTGTGCTGACAGCTCAGAACCTGGAGCCTGCTTCAGATTCTGTGTCTCCCTCTCTCTGCCCCTCCCCTGCTCACACTCTGTCTCTGTCTTGCTCAAAAATAAATAAACATCAAAAAAAGTGGACTTAAGAAACTTCATTAGGCATTTTAGAGAAGAATAAATACATTTGGTTCATATACATACGAAGATCTTACTAATCTTGATCTAACTAATAATCAGAAATGTAAACTTGCAATACCATTTACATCCTCTCAGCTGGAAAAAAAAAAATCTGAGAAATCTGATCAAATCAAGTGCTGGAGATGATAAGGTTCTGCGAGGTCTCTTTAAAATTGTTAGTGTAATTCAATGCAATCCCAATCAAAATTGCACCAGCATTCTTCTCGAAATTAGAACAAGTGATCCTAAAATTCATATGGAACCACAAAAGGCCCTGAATAGCCAAAGTAATTTTGAAGAAGAAGACCAAAGCAGGAGGCATCACAATCCCAGACTTTAGCCTCTACTACAAAGCTGTAATCATCAAGACAGCATGGTATTGGCACAAAAACAGACACATAGACCAATAGAATAGAAGATAAACCCCTGAACTAGACCCACAAACGTATGGCCAACTCATCTTTAACAAAGCAGGAAAGAACATCCAATGGAAAAAAGACAGTCTCTTTAACAAATGGTGCTGGGAGAACTGGACAGCAACATGCAGAAGATTGAAACTAGACCACTTTCTCACACCATTCACAAAAATAAACTCAAAATGGATAAAGGACCTGAATGTGAGACAGGAAACCATCAAAACCCTAGAGAAGAAAGCAGGAAAAGATCTCTCTGACCTCAGCCATAGCAATTTCTTACTTGACACATCCCCAAAGGCCAGGGAATTAAAAGCAAAAATGAACTACTGGGACCTTATGAAGATAAAAAGCTTCTGCACAGCAAAGGAAACAACCAACAGAACTAAAAGGCAACCAATGGAATGGGAAAAGATACTTGCAAACGACATATCGGAAAAAGGGGTAGTATCCAAAATCTATAAAGAGCTTACCAAACTCCACACCCAAAAAACAAATAACCCAGTGAAGAAATGGGCAGAAAACATGAATAGACACTTCTCTAAAGAAGACATCCAGATGGCCGACAGGCACATGAAAAGATGCTCAACATCGCTCCTCATCAGGGAAATACAAATCAAAACCACACTCAGATATCACCTCATGCCAGTCAGAGAGGCCAAAATGAACAAATCAGGAGACTATAGATGCTGGAGAGGATGTGGAGAAGCAGGAACCCTCTTGCACTGTTGGTGGGAATGCAAATTGGTGCAGCCACTCTGAAAAGCAGTGTGGAGGTTCCTCAAAAAGTTAAAAACAGACCTACCCTATGACCCAGGAATAGCACTGCTAGGAATTTACCCAAGGGATACAGGAGTACTGATGCATAGGGGCACTTGTACCCCAATGTTTATAGCAGCACTCTCAACAATAGCCAAATTATGGAAAGAGCCTAAATGTCCATCAACTGATGAATGGATAAAGAAATTGTAGTTTATATACACAATGGAGTACTACGTGGCAATGAGAAAGAATGAAATATGTCCCTTTGTAGCAACGTGGATGGAACTGGAAAGTGTGATGCTAAGTGAAATAAGTCCTACAGAGAAAGACAGATACCATATGGTTTCACTCTTATGTGGATCCTGAGAAACTTAACGGAAACCCGTGGGGGAGGGGAAGAAAAAAAAAGAGGTTAGAGTGGAAGAGAGCCAAAGCATGAGACTTTTAAAAACTGAGAACAAACTGAGAGTTGATGGGGGGTGGGAGGGAGGGGAGGGTGGGTGATGGGTATTGAGGAGGGCACCTTTTGGGATGAGCACTGGGTGTTGTATGGAAACCAATTTGACAATAAATTTCATATATTGAAAAAAAAATTAAAAAAAATAAAAAAATAAACATTTTATAGATATTCTAAAAACAATAAAATAAAATTGCTAGTGTAAATGTATACTGAAACAACTGCTTTGGAAACAATTTGGCATTATCTCATAAAGTTGAGATAAGGAGGTCACAGACCCAATGATCTAGCAGTTATATATACGCATGTACATGCACGTATACATACGAGGAGAAACACTGGCGCGTGTGTACTGTTAGCAAGTATATGCAGTAATTTTTCAGCAGTAAAATAACAAAATGCCCTTCACATTCACACCTCCTTCTTCTCAAATAACCCTGCAACTAGGAATAATCAGGATGTCTTTGATAAAATACTCTGACAAAAACCTGGATAGATAACTCATGATATATTTTCACAATGGAACATTATGTGGAAATGACCAAAAACAAGCTAGAGTTATGGACAACACAGATGACTCTTAGTAACATGATGTGGAGTAAAAAAAAGCAAGTCCCAGAAGACTAAATGATGCCCCTGTCGTAAAACTAAAAAAATAGGCAGAATTAAACAATACACTATTTATAAATATATGCATAGATATATGTGATTTCAAAACTGTATTCTTTAAAAAGTAAAGAAATTGTAAGCACAAAATCCAAGGAATTGTTTATTTCCTGGGGAGGCAAAGAATGATGAGGTATTTATTAATAGATGTAAGTGAATGGTAATGTTGTTATTGAAGTGGCAGTGAGTTTATTATACTTTAAATTGAAATAAGGGGCACCTGGATGGCTAATTGGTTGAGCATCTGACTCTTGATTTCGGTTCAAATCTTGATCCCAGGGCCATGAGATCAAGTGGAACTTGCTTAAGATTCTCTCTCTCCCTCTCTCTGTCTCTCTCTCTCTCTCTGTCCCCCTCCCTGACTCGTGCTCTGTCTCTCTCTAAAAATAAAAAATAAAAATAAAATAATTAAATTGAAATAAGGTGAATGAGCCATGCATAGAGCAACAGTAACTTATAAATTAAGACTAGGGTTCATCTAATTAAGTCCGTCCATTCAGTGTTTCATATGTATGTATATATACATATATGTGTATATATACATGTGTACATATAGATTCATGTGTGGTACATATATAAATACATAAATATGTGTGATTTCACTTCAAAATAAGCTTTGTTGCTAATTTATGCCGAAGAAATCTCGTTCTGTATAAATCATTTTTCCTTTGGTCAGTACTCTAATTTTTCCTTGTTTACATAGTTCCTCACTTACATAGTTTGTCTCTCCCTGGAGCAAAAAGCACTTTAAAAAATAAACCTGCTAGTTGAATTAATTCATAAACCCATGCATTTGGGCTCTGCTTCTTTCTGTTATAGCTAGCTATTACCTTTGTGAAGTGATGGGCCTTGATCATAAATGCTGGATATTAAGCTTCAGAGTTTTAGAATCTGTCATGAAATGCAAGATGTGGAAATTCAAGAAAACAATTATTTTCTAACTAGTATTTATGATTACAATAAAGTCAGGTTATATTTTTTTTAGTTTATTTATTTAGAGAGAGGGAGAGAAAGAGCACTCATGCAAGTTGGGGAGTGGCAAAGGGAGAGGCAAAGAGAGAATCCTGAGCAGGCTCCGTATTGTCAGCGCAGAGCCAGACATGAGGCTCAATCCCAAGAACCACGAGATCATGCCCTAAGCTGTTATCAAGAGTCAGACACTCAACCAGCTGAGCCACGCAGGCACCCTGTCAGGTCACCTTAAAGTAAGAAAACACATGAATAGCTTTGGCCACAGAAGCATAGGAATATCCAAATTAGAAATGTCCAACTTAAATACTGTTACATGAAGTTACCCAGAATGAAAGAAAAACATCCAGATTAGACTGAAAACTAGATAAATCTAAACTTGGTGTAAATTAGGATAGAGGCAAAAAACTGGAGATGTCTTCCGTAAGATCCCACTGAGCCACAGTATTGAAATATAGAATAGCCTCTCCAATTCCTGGCAAAGGGAGCAAAAATAAAACTGCGATTAATACTTAAAAAGCTCTCTCCCACATGCAGTCCACAAGGGAGGGAAGTACACATTTCTGAGGCAAATGCACAAAGTGCTTGTCCCAGCTCTCTGAACATTTGATCTTTAGCCAGGACCTTAAATTGTGTGTATTTTTTTACCCAGCCCTTTCTGTATTTTTATACCTTTCCAAGCAGTATATAAAGATGTTTTGAAAAACTACTTGAGAAACTGAATGTGGCTTTGTTTCTTTTAACCATTTTAAAACTCTGGAAATACTGACTTCAAGTGAATTTTAAAAATATACTCAGATAATGAGATTTGGAATAGTGTATTCTATATTCACATATAGATTTGTAGGTAGCTTTCAATGCCTGGGTACTGGGGGTTTTATGGTGAAAACACGACATAACTTTAATTGGTGTCCTTTGAATGAAAGAGCAGAATGTGGCAGAGAGTTCATAGTGAACATTTAAAAAGAAAGAATCAATGCTTTACATAGAATTTTGATGATCGCCTTGCTCCCAACTTTGGTTTAGATATTTGCCAAGTAAGATTCTTTTCGTCCATAGGGTATTAAATTCCTCCATATCCATTATCAAGGTCCTCCCAGCAGGGGGAATAAGGAAAGAAACTAAGCTTCCTTCTGCATCCAGCGTGAAAAGAGCTTGAAAAGAAAGGCACTTGAATTTCCAAAAAAAAACCCAAAAAAACAAACAAACAAAAAAAAAGATTGGCTGCAGAATAGGAATGGAGTAGAAGAATCAGCCGCCACAATCAAGACTCTTCACAGATCCATGGAGGCCCAGCTCCTCCTAAGAGGCTCCCATCCCTTGGGCTTGGCATTCTGTAACAGTGGGATGGTGGACACATCAGCAGGAGGCACAGGTGAAGGATGGCCCATTCTCAGAGTTTGGCACTTTCATGGGAAGGGTTATGCCTCCTGAAAACATACCTCTGCCATAGAAATGCACGATGTAAGATTTTGTCTGCAACTTTCACCCCTAGATCTTTTCATCTTGTGGTCTTTCTCTGATGGCAAGTAAAAACATCATCAGGGTCAGACATGGAGGTTTCTATTTAGAATTGAAAATTATATCAGCACAATATCTTAGCTAGAAAATCGCATTATAATATATTTCAAGCAAATACCAATGGTGGGCATCAGAAGCAGATTAGTTATACCCTACCATTTACAGAGATGCTAAGTAGAGAAATCAGTCAATAAGCTGAACGATAGTTTACAGAAAAGACTTACATATGTATGTGAGTTCATAATTACACCTGCTAACAGTTCTGAGCATGTTCCATTTGCCAGAAACTCTTATTACCTTCTTCATGTGAGTTATTTAATTTATTCCTCATTATATCCTGGGAGGTAGAAAACAATGATCCCACTTTAAAGGTGAGGAAACTGAAGTTCAGAGAAACCCAACTAATTTATCTAAGACCAATTAAGATTTGATCCTAGGTCAGCCTCATCCAAAGTTCATACTCATCATTAATCTACTATTCTGCCTATCCTAGAATTTTTTTGAAAGTACACTGGAGTCTTATGTAAAATTTATGCTAAGGCTGTTGGAAATGGAGGATAGGTTGCAAAACTGCAACTTGAATAAAATATGCGATGGAAAATTTAAACCTCAAATGTACGCAACATGGCTTTAGTAAGACAAAGAAAGTCAGAATGGTGTTTCATATATCTCTGTAACATATTCTTCAAAGTCAGTTCCATTCCACAAAGCAAAGACTTCAAAGTGTATTGAGGACCCAAGTGCTTGTGGGTTCAGGCTTATCTACAGCTGACAACATGCGTTACCAGTTATTACAGTGGCCTGACGATCATCTTGGCACCATCTTCTCTACATTTCGCAAATGTCCGTCAAACAGTAAAGACTAGGAATTACTATCAACAGCAAGAGTGCAGTTTCGATGGCGATGGCTTTCTATATTCTAGAAATGTAATCTTACACTCTACCTTAAAATTGGATATAGCACATGAGCTCCCTCAACCATGCAGAAAGTGAAAATGTATATTATAGACATCCCTGCTGTCTGTAAAACAGCTGATGAAGAGTCACAAAAGAAGTTTTAAATGCCCTGAAGAAATGCCTAAGCAGCGTTAAAGTCACAAATAGGGTACATGTCAAAAGTCCTTGTCAGCCTTCACAAGTTTTCATGTTAAGTCTTATGCATCTTGGGCATAGTTTATTGATATATAATTTGAGGAATTTTCGATATACATGACTGCTGAATACTTTAACTTATTTTACGTGATAAATGGCTGTTGAAGGATTTGACAATGTTATTATAATTTTAAATAATTGCATTATTTTTTCTTATTTGTATTCTTATCCCCAAAATGCAATAAAAAATCTGGAGATTGTGCACACACACACACACACACACACACACACACACTAATTGATGAATCATTCTACAAATGATAACAGGTCTTTGGGTTTTGTAATAATACTTGATGATTCCCAGGCTTTGATTACCTGTTCCCATACTTTATCATACCAGTCAGTATCCCAGGGGAAGAAAACACAATGGACAGCCAATAAAAATACTGAATTTTTTTAAGGGCATCTACATAAGGGACTAAGTTTCTGATGCCTTACCATTTTTATTTTGAAAATCTGCTTTAAATGGGAAATAGAAAATCTGGAAGCCATTCATTTGACCATGCATGATTAAAGGTATTGTATAAATAATCATTCTTGCAACCATCCATTCAGAGAAATAGCAGTGTTTCTTACTATACATTATTCTTTTTAAAGGAAAGGAAAGTAAAAGAAAGAAAAATGGTTTTCTATTTACTGATGAATTCTATTCTCCCTTAAAGGCTACGTTATGCCCTGATTGTAAATTGAGACTTAGGGAGTTGAGTCGACTTTGTACTGATGCCTAAGAACTTATTTTCCAAACTGAGGATATAGAGATGGAGGGGTTAGCTGCTGTATTTCAAGGATTGATTTTAGTCCTTTTCCCTACAAGCTCTCTTGCTATTTATGTTAGAACTCTTGTTACTAGGTGGTGTTCATGATTCTGTAAGATCATAAATGGGATGACATAAAATTTGGAAAAGGTAAAAAAAGAAAAGAAGGAAGTTCCTTAGGACTCTTCTTGACTTTTCTGTTTTCTGTTGACCTCTCTTTTAGCCAAGTGTAGTTTATCATTCTCTTCATGAATATTTTTTTAATGTTTATTCATTTTTGAGAGAGAGAGAGACAAGAGTGTGAATGGGGGAGGGGCAGAGAGAGGAAGGCACAGAATCTGAAGTAGGCTCCAGGCTCTGAGCTGTCAGCACAGAGCCCGACATGGGGTTTGAAGCCAGGAACCCTGAGATCATGACCCAAGCTGAAGTCAGACGCTTAACCAACTAAGCCACCCAGGTGCCCCTCTTCATGGATATTTTTAAAAATAAGGCAAAGATCAAGTTATTTTTAATTCTGAATAACCTTACAAATAAATAAGATACAGAAGAGTGACACATATTTTAATATTCTACATTTTAACTTTAGTCTTACAAGTACCCAATTCTCATAAATTTCGAGGTGTTTAAAAGGTGCCCTTCATTGCACTTAAAAGTATTATTCGGCTTTGAATAGTTTAAAGATCTACCTAATGCTCTTAAAAGGTTAATCAAATTTAATGAGATTGTTAAACTAATCAATATTTCTTTTATAGACACATTTTTCACTTGGTCTCCTAAAGGAAATTCTCCAAAGGAGATAGAAACAATGTTCACTAGAAAATGGAGTATAATGAAAACAGTAGGGACTCACCTCCATTTTTTTCATTAAACTTCTTTTTTAAATCTCTGATTACTAATGCTAATGTATCCTAATGGAACACAGGAGCTAATTTATTATACTTTCAGATTCAATATTTTCTCTAGCTGGTCAAAGACTAAGCAGTACAGTGATTTTTTCATGATATCCATGATTAGACCTAAACCATATTTTGTTGTCTCTAAAAGTGCTGATCCTGTCTAATCAGGGGCCATCCAACCATTGATTCACTCAATGGAGGTACACATATTTTTTGAAATGTTTGTTCTTTGTGTGTTTATAATATCTTCATTATTTCATTGAAAATTCACCAACACTTTGTAATGTTTTCGGTGACTTCAGAACCTTCCTCTTGGTTACCGTCCTTCCGGGAGCTAAGCTTCTCCCTAAATTTAATATCTACCCCTCTATGTTTCAGCTCCAGAAACATATTTCATTCTGTCTCAGACACCAGTGACTTAGTATCTTAGATCTCATCATATTTGAAATGCTCCTAATTCACCTCTGATGTTAAGTTTCTACTCTTCACCAAAATCTGATGTTTACCCTCTATATCCTTTCTGGTATTTGAGTCTCATTTTTCTGGTTTCCTTTTTTCCATTGTTTTCCTAGTTTCTGCTTAGCCTCAACTTCCTTTCAGAAAATTTAGCATTGGAGTCAGGATGATTCAAGGCTATCTCACCTACTTGACCTTCTACTCTCCCACCTTGTTGGTCTCCAGTACAAAAGATCTTTGGATTCTTTGACTTCTGGGTAACTGAACAGCCAAGGAAGCCTTTTTGCTTCCTTGCTCCCTAGCTTCCTTTGCTCAAGGGTAGCCTTGAGCTATCATGGCTGCATTGCCATCCCCTTATTCACCACTAGTTGTCCTCAGCCAAACTCCCAGCAATGATTTTAAGCACTTTTATTGTCTCACAATCTCACTCAGTTATTTCTCCATAGTTTTAATAAGTAAACTCATGTATAACACAGTTCCCTTGATTTTCTCTCTTATGCTTCATGAGTGATTACTCGTTTGCCATCTCTTCCTTTCTCTGTCTGTGAGACAGAAGGGTTCCTATTTGTTGTCAGAATTCATCCTTCCTTCCCTTGTGTTGGATTCCACTTTTGCTGCTTCTGTTAACCTTTTGCTCCATAAGCCATTTTTTTACTCTGGAATTTTCTACATAATTTTTATGCTCTCTTCCTCACACTAAAAAAATTAAAATGGAAAAAGAATTAAAAAGCTTTGTTCAGGCATATCACTTACCCAAGCTAATGCCTTATTTCTTTTCTCCTTGCCTTCAGTATCAAACAAAATCTATACCCTCGGCTCTCTTTCAGCCATCTTTTTTTCAGTGATCATTTGCTTTGACCTTACAACCTTGACACTGCTATTTAGTTCCTTTCTGAAATTTCTACTTTCCTGTGTTGTTTTCTGGCTCTCTTTTTTGACTGCCTTTTCCTCCTGTAAATATACACTCTCTCCCTCAGTAAATTAATTCATTTCTTGGTGGTAAATGTCTCCCTAATAGATGATTCTTTAAGTATATTTGTGGAGCCCTAGTCTCCTTACACAGCTTCAGATCTCCATGCCCAATGCATCTTGACCGATTCTGTGACAGCCTTTGGCACCTCAACCAATATATGTAAAATCAAGCACACTTTCCACTATAATTAGTGTCTTTTAATTCTGTTTACTGCAGCACCTTACTCCCAGCCAACCACTGCTGAAGTTTGGAAGCATCGTAATCTTCCTTCTCTCTTTCTCATGCTTCCCTTGTTGGCCCCCTTTGGGCTCTAGTCAGTTTCCAGTAGGTTCTGCTTCTACAAAAGTTATCTCTGTCTTTCTAAATCAAATACTATATGGGACCTCAAGGCTTCCCATTGGAACTACTGTACAATAAATGTCCTCCCTGATTTTCTATCTCTTTGTACACGCTGCTGTCAGATTGTTTTCTTAAACCATGACTCCAATACCACTAAAACCCTTATAGATTCCCCACTGTCCATATTCCAAAATGTGGAAATCATTGTCTTCATACTTTTGGGCATTCTAGTTTAACAACCTCACTTCCTACTGCACCACTTTAAGACCATGTATTTCCATAACAATAAAATGAATGATCTGATTATAACCTAGATTTCTATCTTTTTACACTTCAATATTCCCAAAATTTAGCAATGGAGAGGCATACATATATACCCTGTGTTTCCCAAAGAAAGAAATAACCTCCTCTCTCTCTCTCTCTTGCTCTCTTAAGAAAACCTTCTTTATGTATGTATGTATGTATGTATGTATGTATGTATGTATGTATGTATTTCTTTTAGAGAGGGGTGAGAGAGAGAAAGAGAGAGAGAGAGAGAGAGAGAATATCCCAAGAAGGCTCCACATGGAGCTGGACATGGGGCTCAATCCCACAACTCTGGGATGATAACCTGAGCTGAAATCAAGAGCTGGACACTCAACCAAATGAGCCATCCAGGTGCCCCAGAAATAGCTTCCTTTCTATCATGGGGTTGAGAGTTATGTACCAGCCTGAAACAAAACTAAAAAAAAAAAAAACAGGTAAACTTGATTTTGGTACATCTCAACTCCTTTTATGCTTTTCTTACCACTGTTGATAAGTACATCAAATTATCAAATCTATATCTCAAAGCTATGAGGTTGAAAACCTTGGAGTGGGAAAAGGAGGGCCTTTTTGTGACCTCATTTTAGAATGAGGAATCCCAGGAACCTAAATCCCTCTGGCTTATAGATACCTGGCATTATTCAGGAGATAATAATACTGTCAACTACTGCTAATAAAAGTATATTTCTTCTTCCATGTTACCACAAATAATGAAAATTGATAGACATATATTCACCAAACTTGAAGATGTTGTTATAAAGGACTGACTCAAAATATTTGTTACAATGTGTGTGAAAGATTTACTTTGAGGGGATCTGGGAAATACACCATGAATATCCTAAATAGGTACCTGATGTACAAGAGGCTCCCAGAGCAGGAGAGTTGTGATGTGGGTACAGACTATGGCCTGAAATATGAGCTAGTAATTAAAAGTTGCACGGTAAGTATTCCAGGTCGATTTGTAGTTGCACTGCTCCTTATGTTGTCACCTATTTGTACCTTACACTGTAGTTTGTAATAGCAAACTTTATTTATTGAATGATAGTTAACGATCGACATTCAGTGGAGACCAGTTATGAATAATTATATAAATTATTGTTGCCATTTTTTGTGTACTTACTGTGCACTTTGCTCATCTCTTTCTATGAGTCATTTTAATTTATCCCCTAAAGCAATTTTATGAGATTATTGTCTATTACTACTTTGAGATGAGGAGGCTGAAGATCATTGTCTTAGTCCATTTAGGCTGCTATAACAAAAAACCCACAGATTGGGTGGCTTATAAACAACAGAAACTTATTCTGACAGTTCTAGAGACTGGGAAGGCCAAGATCAAGGTGCCAGCATGGTCAGGGTCTGATGGAGTCCTTCTTTCAGGTTCACAGCCAGTGACTTCTCACTGCATCTTTGCATGGTGAAAGGAACGAGGGATCACCCTGGAGCCTCTTTTTTTAAATTAATTTTTCTTAAGTTTTATTTATTTTTGAGACTGAGAGAGAAACAGAGTGCTAGCAGGAGAGGGCAGAGAGAGACACACACACAGAATCCAGAGCAGGCTGTCAGCACAGAGCCTGATGTGAGGCTCAAACTCAAGAGCCATGAGATCATGACCTGAGAAGTGGTTGATGGAGCTACCCAGGCACCCCTCTCTGGAGCCTCTTTTATAAGAACAGTAATCTCGTTCGTGAATGCTCCACCTTCACAATTTAAACACCTCCCTAAGGCCCCACCTACTAATACCATCTCATTGGGCATTAGGATTTCAGCATTTGAATTTGGGGGGAGGGAAGGGACATAAACATTCAGATTATAGCAGTCATAAAGATTGAAAAATTTTCTAGTAAATGGTGGGACAGGACTAAGACCAAGATCTAAGAGCAAAGATCTCGTCTTCCTCTAAGCATCTCGTCTGTCCCCAGAAATGGTCTTTCTCTCCCAGTTTCTACACCCTTCTCAGGCTAATTCACTCAAGATTTCCCCTTGCTCCCGCTCACAGACTCTGCAAATTTTCCACTGCTTACCTGCAAAGCCAGATAAGACCAGCCGTAGATAATACATTTATGTCATTTGTAACAAAAATTAATTAGTGACTTATTAATTTGTAACATCATCAAATTATAACTCATAACAAACATTTGAATGGGATTATTAATGTCATTGTGATATTTTGCATTTAAACATTTTGCTTCATAAAATACAATGAATAAATCATGCTTTCAGGGATAATTTGAGATTATTTTAATGCTTTCAGTTACATGATTTTAAGTCATATATTTCTCAAGATTATATCCCTTATGAACCTTGGGGTTCAGCTATATCTATAAATTGCTTATAGTTTCTTGGATGGAAACAAAACGCTGTTTACATAAAAGATAGAGCTGTGTCTGTAAGGCTTGATATTGCATTTCTAAAGCTTTTGCACGTAAATCATGTGTTTATAGCCTGTTATTTTTCCCCTGTACAGCAGCAGGCTCACAGATGGTGATATGAGTGATTATTCTGGTGGTTCTAGCTTTTTAAAATTTTTTTTCCTCTGGTGAATAAAGGCAGTACCATTATTCCTACCCGCAGAATTTCTTAACATCACCATGGCTACTTGGCAAATAGTTGCTCCCAAACTGGCTCTTAACCTATCAGTGTTGAGCCCAAATCTTCCTCCTCAGCCAGGATTCCTTTTGCTACATACAATACTACCAGCCCTTCAGGTTCCTTGAGAAGTCATTTTCATAGCCAGTCAGATGGGACATCAGTAGAGTGACCCCTCTGGTGAAAAGAGGAGGTTTTGACTGGTTAGAAGCCATGCTGCCCTTGAGAAGTCTCCCTTTGCATAATAGGTACTTGGTGGGTCATACAGGACCTGTACTGCACTTTCATTCTGTCTGCAGTTATTCAACAAAGTAATTACGCGGCTAAATTATAAATGAAAAAAGTGTAAAGATACTAATATCTGCTGAGAATTCCTGAATTACATGTTTCTATTCCCAAGAATTGTGATTATGTCATATATTTATATTAATTTAAGATAACTGAGACCACAATATAATATATATTAATTTATTCATGCTTATATCAAATATTCAAACTGAAACAATTTTATAATAATTTAATACAAAGGATATCACTCTAATTGCCTTCTTTGCTGCTTTCCAATACCTCACTAGCCAAGATTGCATTTTAGTAGGTTAGTATTTATTAGAATTGCTTGGATATGCATTTATGGCACAATTTTGGGGTTCTCAGTTCTGTTCCATTGATCTCTGTGTCTGTTTTTTGTGTCAGTACCATACTGTCTTGATGAGTATAGCTTTGTAATACAGCTTGAAGTCCAGAATTGTGATGCCTCCAGCTTTGGTTTTCTTTGTCAACATGACTTGAGCTATTCGGGGTCTTTTCTGGTTCCATACAAATTTTAAGATGGTTTGTTCTAGTTCTTTGAAGAATACTCATTTTTTTAAATAGGGATTGTATTGAATATGTAGATTGTTTTGGGTCGTATCAACATTTTAACAATATTTGTTCATCCAGTTCATGAGCATGGAATGTTTTTTTCATTTCTTTGTGTCTTCTTCAATTTCTTTTATAAGCCTTCTATAGTTTTAAGCATACAGATCTTTTACCTCTTTGGTTAGGTTTATTTCTAGGTATCTTATGGTTTTTGGTGCAATTGTAAATGGGACATATTCCTTGATTTCTCTTTCTTTTGCTTCATTATTGGTATATAGAAATTCAACCAAGTTTTGTACATTGATTTTACATTCTGCAACTTTGCTGAACTCACATGTCAATTCTAGCAGTTTTTTGGTGGAGTCTTTCAGGTTTTCCATAGGGAGTAAATACCATGTCATCTGTGAAGAGTGAAAATTTGGCTTCTTCTTTGCCAATTTATATGCCTTTTATTTCTTTCTGTTGTCTGCTGAGGCTGGGACTTCTAGTACAATGTTGAAAAACAGTGGTGAGAGTGGACATCCCTGTCATTTTCCTGATCTTAGGGGGAAAGCTCTCAGTTTTTCCCCACTGAGGATGGTATTAGCTGTGGACCTTTCATATATGGCCTTTATGATGCTGAGGGATGTTCCTTCAAATGCATGGCCAACTAACCTTCGACAAAACAGGAAAGAGTATCCAGGGGAAAAATTCTCTTCAGCAAATGGTGCTGGGAGAACTGGACAGCGACATGGAGAAGAATGAACCTGGACCACTTTCTTACACCATAGACAAAAATAAACTCAAAATGGATGAAAGACCCAAATTTGAGACAGGAAACCATCAAAATCCTGGAGGAGAAAACAGGCAGTAACCTCTTCGACCTCAGCTGCAGCAACTTCTTACTAGACATATCTTCAGAGGCAAGGGAAATAAAAACAAAAATGAACCATGGGGACCTCATCAAGATAAAAAGCTTCTGCACAGTGAAGGAAACGATCAACAAACCTGAAAGACAATTGACAAATGGGAGAAGACATATCAGGTGACATATCAGATAAAAGATTAGTATCCAAAATCTATAAAGGACTTATCAAACTCAACACCCAAAAAAACAAATAATCCAGTGAAGAAATTGTCAGAAGATATGAATAGACACTTTTCCAAAGAAGACATCCAGATGGCTAACAGACACATGAAAAGATGCTCAACATCATTCATCATCAGAGAAATACAAATCAGAACCACAATGAGATACCACCTCATGCCTGTCAGAATGATTAAAATTAACAACTCAAGAAACAACAGATATGTCAAGGATGCAGAGAAAGGGGAACCCTTTTGCACTGTTGGTGGGAATGCAAACTGGTGCAGCCACTCTGGAAAACAGTATGGAGGTTCCTCAAAAAATTAAAAATAGAACTACCCTATGACCTAGCAGTTTGCACTACTAGGTATTTATCCAAAGGATACAAAAATAGTGATTTGAAGGGGCACACGCAGCTCAGTGTTTATAGCAGTGTTATCAACGACAGCCAAATTATGGAAGGAGCCCAAATGTCCATCGACAGTTAAATGGATAAATAAGATGTGGTATACATAGATAATGGAATATTACTTAGTGATAAAAAAGAATGAAATTTTGCCATTTGGAACAATGTGGATGGACCTAGAGTGTATTATGCTAAACAAGATAAGTCAGAGAAAGACAAATATATGATTTCACTCATGTAGAATTTAAGAAACACAACAGATGAACATAGGGGAAGGGAAGGAAAAATAAGATAAAAATAGAGAGGAAGGCAAACCATAAGAGACTCTTAAATATAGAGAACAAACTGAGGTTGCTGGAGAGGGATGGGCTAAATGGGTGATGGGCATTAAGGAGGCCACTGGTTGGAATGAGCACTGGGTGTTGTATGTAAGTGATGAATCACTGGGTTCTACTTCTGAAACCAGTATTACACTGCATGTTAATTAATCTGAATTTAAATAAATTAATGAATATAAAATTTTAAAAATTAAAAAGAAGAATTGCTTGGAAATTTTAGTAAATACTACTGTCCCAGTTCCACTGACAGAGGTTCTGATATAATCAGTATAATGTTAGACCCACACTTGAGTATATACATATACATACCTTGATAATTTGTCCCTTCTCTTTTCTTAAATCTGTTTCAAAGATTTATTTTTTCCAAGTCTCATATCTTCACTTAACAGCGTCATTTGGTTAAGATTTACATTCAGAAACATAGATTTGCCTACACTTACCTAGCGCTGTTCCACAGAGGTGAGAGTTTTGAATAATTTCTAATCTTTTCCTTTGACTTTACTATGCAAAAGTCAACTTAACACTTATGCCTCAGTTTCTACACCTGTGAAACAGGTATGCTATTTTGTATAAATAATTCTGGTTGACTCATGTTGTAGAATTGCTTTTAAGCAGTAGAGGGAAGTATTGGTCTGGATATTTCTAGAAAAGTCAATGCAGAGAAGTGAAGTAACTTTTGGCACCTGGGCAAATGGGGAATCCCAAAACAATTTTTTTTCTTTTAATCAGTTCAGCCAAGTTCTTCACTTCTTTAATTTGCATTATAAATACAGCTTTCAGGGCTCCAGACTTAAAATTAATCAGAGAACTATGTAAATACTAGGAGATGTATCACTGACTAGAGTTATTTTCAGAGGTGGAATTTTCCCTTCTTGTCAAGTTTCTTGTAAGTTTCTCACTTCTCTTTCTTGTGTTATTTCATTCTCTACTTTTTCGTCAAAGAAAATAAAATAAATTACACACAAGAGAATACTTGAGGACTGATGGGGGATTTGTCTGTAACACAGCAAAAACTTGCAGTGGTCTCAGGGGAAAGGATTCTACATGGGACCAAAGAGAGTTTCTCCTATATTTTGAGAATGGGGCATCACTCTGTCTTCTTACTTTACAAGTTCAGATTAAGTTTGAGACATAGGGTCTAGTTCAGAATCTACATCTATATCTGCACTTGATTAACACCTAGAATCAAACTTCTCCCTTCCTTTTGGAGTTAGGTGGATGGAGAAGTCAGCAGAGTTTGCCTGGAACTTGTTAGCAACATTAACAAATGAGCTGGTTATCCAGGGCCAAAGAGCTGGATATGATTTTTTTTTTAATTTTTTTAACGTTTATTTATTTTTGAGACAGAGAGAGACAGAGAGAGGGAGGGTCAGAGAGAGAGGGAGACACAGAATCTGAAACAGGCTCCGGGCTCTGAGCTGTCAGCACAGAGCCCGACACGGGGCTTGAACTCACAGACCGCGAGAACATGACCTGAGCCGAAGTCGGCCACCTAACCTACTGAGCCACCCAGGCGCCCCTGGATATGATTTCTTTAATAAACCACTATGTGATACAGCAGAAGAAATTAAATTACGTTAGTTAAATTAACTGACAAGGCAATTAGCAAGCTGTTCATCAAGCCCAAAGTAGCCAAACACTATAAATTGTGGCACCACCTGCTGGCTGGAGGAGTTTTTGTTTTTGTTTCCCACTATAGGCTTCCTTCACATTATTATTTCTCCACCAACATCTGGTCTGTAGACCTTCCTGTCTTTGCAGTGCCTTTTTGGTCATCAGTTATTGTAATTCAGAGATCAGAAGGTAATTTTGGCTTTCACTAGTTAAACTTAGAGTGGAATAAAGAAAACATGTCCCCATGTTTCCTCAGTATTTAGTATCCACGCTAACAACAATTTCAATATTTACCCAGAGACAGATGAAATAATGAGCCTAGCAAATCTGTGCCATACACATATTTCAGCAGTGACCGTAAAAAGACATCACACTTATCATATTCAGCTCGGTTCCCAAAATACATTTTTTGACAGAAGACAAATTAGATCGTCGCACTGCATGGTGATGGGACCCATCTCTCTACAAGGGTTTGATTAAATGCCTTTGACCCGTGTCATTGACCACAGAAAGGAGAGAGAGAACATAAATAAATTCTGTGATTTAAAAGTACACTACAGAAAGTGGGCTTCTCTGGGAATCCAGCACATTCAGCTGCATGGTCTGTGCTTTGTTTTGTCCTGGCCCCAGATGAAAGGGCTTCCCGGGATAAGGCCACATGGAAGGAAAGATACTATCCTCCCATCACTGGCCTGAGGTGTGAATGGAAGAAAATTGATATGGGATGAAAACTTTAAAGGCTATGCAGTAATTGGTAAAATCTGTGACCCAAACCATGTGAATATGACAAGGGCATGTCACATCATCTTTGAAAGATGGTTCCCTTCTACCCAGATGAATGGAATATCTTTTGTAACAAATTTTCAAATTCATTCAGACTAAGAATGTTCACTGGTTCATGAAATGTCTTCTAGATGTTACCTCCACTTATTAATGTTGTTCCTGCCTTCTGCTGTTCCGGGTCCTGTGACCCAAACTGTTAGGTCAAGACATTACATGTGCCCATTGATTTTGAGGAATATTTCAACAAACTGTTTTCTCACTGTAACTTCCCCATAAAAACTGAGCCAAATAAGAACACAAAAGATGGGTAGACCGTAGTCATCTCCTACCCCTCATCCAATCTCATTTTTGTTTAAAGCCTGGCCTCATTTCCTACTTTTTTGTCTTGACACTTGACACAAAATATTAGTAAAATCAGTAATTATATTTAGTTGTGTTGATATACTTTAGAACCAATACAGTTTGTTTATTTTTTAAGTTTATTTATCCATTTTGAGGGAGAGAGAGAGAGAGAATGACAGAGAGAGAAAGAGAAAGAGAGAGAGAGAGAGAGAGAGAGAGAGAGAGAACCAAGCAGGCCCCACACTGTCAGTGCGTAGCCTGACATGACCTGAGCCAAAATCAAGAGTTGGATGCTTAGCAGACTGTGCCGTCCATGTGCCTGACCAATACAGTTTCTTTTCTGCCTTTAATGGTGTCTATTTTATGAGTTATACACTATCTTATATTTAATTTATTCAAGTAGTAGCATAATACAAAAATCTGTATCAACCAGTCTTTTGGAACTCAAGTTATATGCTGGATATCTTATGGAAAGTTATTCATTAGTAATATCCTGTGATGAATTCTGAGATAAACTTGAATACCCTCTGCTAGTACATCTACTTCGGGAAAAAAAATGGTTTTCTCTGTTGATTTTTCTTGAAGTGACATATACCTAAGTCCCCATTCATCATATTGAGCCTTCATTTCAAATGCAAACTTTTCTTTTACAAAGAAAGGCAAAGAAAGTGAGTGAGAGCACACCAGACCTCTGTGAATCTGTTGCTTATAGAAAATGTGAGATTGTCAGTGTGCTGAAGTCAAAGAGGACAGACTGATCTGTCACTCACTGGCTAGAAGGCTTTGGGAAAATTCAAGTTCCTGTATCTTTAAAATTGGGATAATAGATAATATTTGCAGTATTTCATGTTTGCTTGATGCCTGCCACTTGTTAAATGCTTCATTCATGTAGTAAATGTTTAATAAATGAATGTTAGGGTATAAGATGTGCTTATACTAAGTACCTTGGGGTACTTAGGGTACCTTGGGGTACCTTGGCTAGGCCAGGATACCACGAACAATCCTGAGTGTAAATCTTCTAGCCTGAGTTATGGACTCAGGCTAAGTTCTGATACTTACTGGGAGCCCATGACATTAGGCCAGATGTAGGAAGTTTGGGCCTCTCCTGGTCCTAGTTTTTATTTCAGAGACATGTCTGGGCTTTTTGCCAGTGTTGACAGAATAGGATAAGAAGGATAGCACCCCTTCCAGAGTAGAAGTCCCAACTGAGGAGCCTCTGGAGCTGACACCTGACCACGGGACTTTGATATTGTTGACCTGATGTGTTTATACTGAGCCTTATCTCTGAAAGGACACTAGCATCTCTACTGCTCTTTGTAACACTTTATGAGTTTGGTGGAACAGGCATTCAGAGATGGGCAGAAACAGACTCAGAGAGGTCAGGTGACTTGCTCACAGTCCTGGGTGTAGTACAGAGAGGAGCCACGACTAGAACCCAGGTCTCCCGACCCTCAGTATCTTGCATTCTCTAACACACGGCCCTGCAGTTCTCCAGACTGTGGCTGTTGCTGCTGTTATGCAGCAAAGCTTGCCCAGTGGACAGGCATCTTCCTGAAAGATAAGAGTTACCGTCCAGCCGACGTGTAGGTGTTCTGGTCACCCAGGAGAAAGAAGCTTACACATTTGAGCATCGATTCAGTGGTATTATTAAAATGTGTGTCACTTCACCTTGATAGCAAGCTGAGGGATATACATCAATAGTTGTACTTTACAGATGAGGAAAATAAGAGCTAAAGTGTTTAAGTACTTGGCCAGGTTCAGGAGGAGGAACCAAAGATTTCAAACACATTTTCCTTCATGTTTTGTCCCTCATCTGCATTCAAAGCCTGCATACTTTAAGGAGCACCTCACATTCCCATGATGAAGATAGCCGTGGTTTGGGGAGATCCTGAGAAAAAAGCCACATGATCCAGGCAGACCCCAGAGAAGTCTGTTGGCCAGTGGCGGGGGAGAATCAGGCAGTGCGAGAGAGGGCCCACCAGTGTCCTCTTATTCCTCTCCATATTGAGGGCAGTGGTGGCCCTGATTCTGCTCTTGAAGGTGCTGTGACAAAATAACTATATCTCTAGCTGCTTGTATCAGGTCAAAGGAGTGCGGGTGTCACCCTAGGACTCTGGGAGAGGAAAGTGCATGGTGCTGTACTTTGCTGTCTTTCACACGCTCACATAGAAACCAGATCTCTCTCCTCCTAGCCAGAAAGTCTGCGCCTGGAGCATAGATTAATTTCATTTCCTTGCATCCCCTGCTAACTGCTGTGAAAGAGAGAAACCCTAAAATAAAGAATAAAATGGGAGCATCACAGGGGAAAAAGAATAAAATGGCAGTAGCACAAGAAATTGAGGGTGGTCAGCATTTAGCTGTAGCTGAGCATTTTCATTACATCCATACACATGCGCCTGCGCATACACCCACAAGCACATGTTCAGTCTCTGTATGATTTATGAACCCTGTGTATGGTTTTTGCTCCTTCTAAAGACAAATGGAAATCCCCCTTCTCTTAATGATATCAACCTTGGGAGAAGTTCCACAACTAATGTAATGCCACTGGGCAGCAAACCTCATTTATTTAGTCACAGACTAGACATTTGAGTTAGCAATCCCTTCAGGTGCCATAATGCAAGATTTTGGCCCATTCTTTCTAACGCAGAATATTTGATAGGCAGGCGGAGAACATAATGTGGAGAAGTTTAGTGATGTCTGTCAAAGGTTCATGTATCAGATTAATTTGTTCTCCAATATACTTTAAATATTTTTATATGTCCAGAAAGGCAATTTTCTGACTCTGGATTGATGCAAGCACTATGTAAAATTGGGAGTTTTTGTTGAAAAATTTCCCAAGTAATTAGAGACTCAAAGCCTCCTTTGAAGACTTCCTAAGGCAACTCCTGTCCCCGGAACCACAACCTACACACACATCTCCACAAAGCAATGGCAGATATTTTCTAATTTGAGATTCTAACCCAACCCCATGTTAATTACGAGATGAGGCGCCGAGGCCCACTAAGACTTTCTCCAATATAGCAACCTATTGACAAAGCACTACTCTCAGCTCCAGCCCACATTTGATTGAGTTCTGAATATTGCCAGGAATGACAACCTCAAACAATAGCACAAGGTAGTCCTTATTGTTATTTCATAAATGAGGACAATGAGACTTAAGGAAATCGAGTAACTTACCAAAGTCACCAAATTAATAAACGACAGAACTGTGTCTAGAACTGCCTGTCATTAACCTGCACACCCTACTGTTTGGTACTCACAGAAAAGAACAGAACATGTCTACCCTTTTACTAGATACTTCCTTTGTACCATGCACTGTGTAAGCCCCATGATCACAGGGTCTCAAAAGTTTCACTTGAGAAACCAAACCCTATCATCAAACCTGCTCAGCACACACCAAGGAGGCAATGAATGATTGTAGTCAGGACTCGGGGAACACACCAAGGGCCTGGGGTCATTTTGTTCATACTCTCTGGGAAGAAAAACAAGCGTATGTGTGTGGTAGAGGTGGAAGCGATGGTATTTGCCAAACTATTCAAGTATTGGCAGCCATGCAGAGATAGCATGAACAGTAACTTCACTCTTCCTTGGGGGAAACATCGATATCTTTGCTTGTGTCTGTGTGTGCACGTGTACACACACTCACACACACACACACACACTCACACATCACGTCCCTATGTGTGACAGCTCAAGACCTAGACATCCTCACCTCTGCTTTGAATGACATCATTGTCTTTCGTTTCTTCTCACACTCAGAGACAAGCCAGACATCGCTCAGGATCATTTAAAGCCTTAGTGATGTAAGCAAAAGGTTGAGAGACCCCAATCCTTATATTTACTGCCACTTAAGCTTAATCCGACCCCCAAACCCCCGACTAACAACAGGCCATTTTTCTTTGTATCTAAGGGCAAGTCTTTGTTAGAAAGAACAGCTCAGTCACCTCCTGGTAAAGAAGCCCAAGTGTCTCCAGAGAACCTAGTAGGAACCCAAGGCTCAGTTTGCATAGCAAACGCATTAGCCTTTGGCAGCCAGACATAAAGCCCCCTGCTCCTCCGCTGCCGTCCAGCAACCACCCGCCCGGTCTCCAAAGATGATGTGCTATACTGCTGTTCAGCCAGACCTGCCCTTTCCCCACAGAGTTTAAAATGGGGAGTCAGCCTGTCCATTTTCAACTTCTTTGCACCTGCTTAAAAGAATCATGAGCCTCTCCTCCCACCTTCTGAATTCTGTGGAGTCTCCTGGCAGATCAGCTGGCTGGGGCTCAACTCAAGCTGGCTGGCTGCCTCTGTCCTCACCACCCCCACCCTGCCTGAGCAGCCCTGAGTTCTCCCCATTGTCCCACAGCCTAGGCAACCCATCGTACCCTTCAAGAGGGAAGAGTTCAGTGCAGACACAGCATCCATTCCACTCCATGGTGAGGGCAGGGGGAAACTTGTGTTGCTCTATTATGGTTAATACTCTGATCAGAAAGTTGGGGATTCAGAGAGCCAACAAATAAGACCATTTAGCCCTCCTGAGATAGAAAACAACAGGGAATTGCAGGCACCAGACAGATAAATATCAAAATAGCAGCTTTATTTTTGATGAAGCTAATTTGAGAACATGACATGGCTTTGATATGCCACCACACAGGCCTCTTACTCTGCTCTCTACGCTGACCATGACCTGCCTAACTGCACCCACCATGCATGCAGTCACACACAGAGTCTAACGAGAGCATGTAAGTGTGTCCGCTCAGACAGGCAGCTTGGAGCAAAAGAGGAATGGGCTAGCCAGGCATGCTCAGATCTGAGTCACTTCACAGAGGAGGGAGTCCAGTAGAGTCTCACCATAGTTTTTCTCTTTGTGGAGGGGAGTGGAAATTCCCTGTCCTTGATGGGAAAAAGGAGAAGTGGGGAGTATGGGCTTGTCACCATCAGGAGAATTTGTCTGGTTCCTGTCATAATTACAGTGGCTCAACATGGCTGTTTGCATGAGAAGCGGATATAGATTAGGAGTAAGGAAGGAAATCAGGCCTCATGTGAGCTGGAGTTACAGCACTAGGGGGGATCTGAAATGAAGGCAGGAAAAAGGACCATAAACATGCTCTTCTGCCCTGGTTCCTCTGGCTGGTCCTGGGCTGGGTGTCTGCCCTCCATCAAGTCATCTGGCATCTTCATTCTTTACCTTAAGTGAAAATAAGAACATAAGATTTAACAGTGTCCAGTGATGTTTGAGACCACTGAGGAGGTAGCAAAAGTGATAATACTTAGTGACGTTTACAGCAGTAAGCCCATTCTGCAAAACCACTGGCCTAGACCTTCCATAAACATCAGTATGGCACATAAAAGTCCTATAACAGACACGTGGGACAATTGGGGAAATGTGAACATGGGCTGTATATTAGCTAGTCGTAGAGTATCAGTGTTAAATTTCCTAAGTGCGATGGTCATAACTGTGATTATCTAGCTAATGTCCTTATTCTTAGGGGATGAATGTGAAAATACCGAGGAGTGAAGGAGTTGGGATGCCCAACTAACTCTCACATGGTCAGCAATACAACCCAAAATACCGCATACATCGTACATGTACACCCCCCGCCACACACACACACATACAAGGAAAGAGATAAAGGAAAAATAAAGTATAAGCAGCAAGGTGACGCACAGTGAAGGTGATACACCTGTTCATCGTTCATCATCATCATATTCATGCAGCTCCTCTGTAGATGTGAAATATTTAAAAAATAAAAAGCAGGGGCGCCTGGGTGGCGCAGTCGGTTAAACGTCCGACTTCAGCCAGGTCACAATCTCACGGTCCGTGAGTTCGAGCCCCGCGTCAGGCTCTGGGCTGATGGCTCAGAGGCTGGAGCCTGTTTCCGATTCTGTGTCTCCCTCTCTCTCTGCCCCTCCCCCATTCATGCTCTGTCTCTCTCTGTCCCAAAAATAAATAAACGTTGAAAGAAAAAAAAAAATTTAAAAAAAAAAATAAAAAGCAGTGGAGAGTGGAGAGGAAGCACCAACCAGGAGGAAGGGCTGATACGGGGGTTACTGCTATAAGACAACTGAAGTCTCAACATGCTGAGAAGTTGGGGAGGCAAGGGGCAGAGGGATGACAGTGCACAGGGGAACTTTGATCTGTTGGGCTGGGGGGTGGTCAGAGGAAAGGAGGCAGAACAGCAACATCCTAATGGGGAGCTGGGAGGCATGAGAAATGAATCTTGCCCTCTTCTCATTGCTCCCCTGGGCTAGGCCTCTCTGAGAGTGTAACCCCTGGGCTGCCACACTGTGTACTCTGAGCCCCAAGGGAGGGCCTTTCCTGTATCAAAACTTACATATTTACACAATAGCCAATTTTATCCCTTTGCCTCAAAATTTCTTGGCACCAGGAGCCATCAGATCTCAGAGAGGCACCTTCAGGTTTGTTTTGTCTTTTCCTAAATCCATCAAGTAACATGCCTTCATGTTAGATTTTAGAATCGTTTTGTGACTGTGGTGGCACCAGAGAAACCTTTGCTAAATTTAGCCTTGTTGCTAATTAGGAACAGAGGACATGTTAAGCTTCAGGCTTAAATACAGAACTTGGCAGGAGGCCAAAATATGGAATCAAGTCGTCATTTCAGACTGGGGGAAGATCCAAGGCTGGATTACCTTGGTGGCTAACCCCGCATATTGTCATTTTCGTCTTCCAAACCTCCCGAACTCTGCAGGCACACACGCACACACACACATCATTGTTGAGTATCATGCTCATCCTCCAGAATCCCCCATGCTTCCTTTTCTAAATGAAGAGGCAGTGGAGCCTAGGGATAGAAACAGGGTTAGAGAAAGAGTGTCTATGTTGACTTTATACTGGAAGCTATTATTGTATGGAGTGCTGTGCATAATGACATGCCATACCCATTGACAAGAGGCACTGACCACATTCTTAGTTGCATTACTGCAAGAGTTATATTATTCCTGTTGCCATATTTACATCACTTTAGACCCAGACAGCGACTGCAACCACAATAGCTATACTCATCCTCTAATCCAAGCATAAAGTAGGTCTTTCAAGTCAGGCTTTAGGCATCCACACAGCTGTATCTAATGCTACAGTGCTGCTAGTATTTAAAGAATGAAGGGAGCAGTGCCCGAGATATTTGTCACTCTAGGGTCTCCATCATTTAACCAAAATAACTTGAAAAGGGTGTTGTTCTCATCTCTTGGAGTCATGTGCATTTCCCTGGGGTGTTAGGGGGGCTCCTGGAGCTGTCAGCTTCTAGCCTTTCTTCCTCCCTTCCTTTCCTCCAATGCTACCATATTTGACATGACAATTGGAAAGCAAAATAAATAGAATGGAGATGAAAAGGGAAGATAGGCAAATAGAATAAAGAGTAGAAAGAAGATCTGAGGCTGTTGCCATTGCCTCGGATTCTGCTCAGCCTCTTCCACCCGGGCAACCAGCTTTGCTCTCAAGTGGGACCCTCCTTATATTCTTTGGCTGAGACCACATGCTGCCTGGGCTGGAGACTGGCTTCTGGCCTCCACTGCAGAATTGCCATTCCAACTGGAAGACTGGGTTTCCAACTTAGAAACCGGGTTTCTAAGTGCGGGAGCCAGAGCAAGAGAAAGGCAGTGCATTGAAACGAGGCCTGTCCCTCCAATGTTGTTCTCAAGCATGTCTACGGAGGAGTATTTATCATCAAGGAAGAAAACAGTAATAGCCCAGAACTGTCTGTTTGTTCAACTCCAACTTGAATGATACCAAAGATTAAATCTTGGTTTCCAATTGTTTCATGCCAAGGCTGTTATATTTAAGGTCCAAATATGTGCACCATATGTCATACTGTAGCTTGACAATTACCTCAACAGGCAGTGTCAGACAGATGGTAAACATTACTACCAGGCATACGTACATTTAGAATTAGACATTTAAATAAATTCAGGCCTGTCTTAAGCTTATTAAAAGGATTTGGGTCTGTAAAGCCATTTCGGGCATCTGCATATGCTAAAGTGTCTTTTGCATCCTGAACAGATTTGGTTTGATTCAAGCACCTTCCGGCTACAGATGGCAAGTGACATGCGTTCTCTTTGAGCCCCGTACCTG
The DNA here is from genome assembly GCF_022079265.1 of Lynx rufus. Taxonomy (NCBI): domain Eukaryota; kingdom Metazoa; phylum Chordata; class Mammalia; order Carnivora; family Felidae; genus Lynx; species Lynx rufus. The sequence goes on along the minus strand of NW_025814827.1, from coordinate 27,755,703 downwards.
CAATTAGGCCAATAATGGCAATTAAGCAGAACGAAAAGAGATTTCAACTTGAGTTCTTTGTATCACAACCATGTATTCCTGCCCACGAAATGACAGAAAATCCTCCGCAGGGAACATCACCAACCTCTCTTAAAAGCCCTGAACTTCAGAGAGAGAGAGATTAGAAAGCTACAAAGGTACCTGCCTCAGGACCAAGTCAGAATCTCTCTGGTTTAAACCTCAGGCTATAGCAAGCTTCTGACATGAATCTCACAAACTGCAAATAAAGGTTAGCATTCCATGGGAGAATTGAAAGAAGGCTTCAGATGCATGTGTTTTAAGGTATTTTTTTCCCATAACTATATAAAAGCCCTCTTTGCACTCTCTTCTTCCAGGGGGTTTTGAATCCTATTTGGCATTGCAAAAAGGTTCAGTACAGTTTGTGATAGGAAACTCAATGAGACTGGGGACGAGGTCCTGGAATTTTATTAAGTTGCAAGTGTAGCCAAAGCTGCACTGTGAGAGGGTGGCCCCATGGAGTGGTTTGATCTTTTTGAAGACCCTGTATACTGGCCACATATGGGGTTCACTGCTAAAATTATTTCTTTGCTGAGAACAGCTGCTTCGTTCAACTTTTAAAAAGCAGCTTCAATTTATGTGCATAGTGCCTGGCAAACATAGATGTTCAATAATTCGGGAAGGCAGTGGGAAGAGAGAAAAGGAGGGAAGAGGAATGAGGGACAAATCGAGACTATTTTTCAAATGCACGTGTAGCCTCAGGATCTTGTACAACTCAGAGTGCAAACCTAGCATGGTGGTTAAACACACAGATGCTGATTTGGGGCCTTTCTGATTTCAAATCCTGGCTCCACCTCTTACTAGCTGTGTGACCTTGTCATATTTCTCTACTTCTCTGTGTCTTAGTTTTCTCATCTGTAAAATGAAGATAGCGATCATCTCTTGTGAGGATTAAATAGCATGATGTATTTATTGTGTTTAGAATAGCGTCTAGCACTATGTGTTGGCTTTCATTTTTATTTGGGGAGACAGAGTTCAAACCCAACTTTTTCATTCAAACAGAACCTGATGGGAAAGTTCAATACCCTTTTCCTCCTCTTTAGCTCTACTTGGTGCATCGTGTTTCCATTCTGGACAGCTCATGATTTGACTTAGAGAAGTATCCTACCCTGTGCATTTGGCAGTGCTTCCACACCTATGCATTTAGCACTGGGGCTAAATCCTAACTTCACAGCTACAGACTCGTGTGGGTGTGTGAAGAGGCGTATTCTAAATTCTGGCGTACCTGTGTGTTTCTGTGTGTATGAGTGATAATAAAAGCAGAATCCCAAAACCCTGGGCAATGATCAAATTGAGACCTTTGTCCTGCTTACTCAGATGAACTCCAGAAACATATGGAGCGGCTTTCGGATGAACACATGTCTCAGTTCTATTTTGGTTTCCCTTAATAAAGACAGATTGGTTTAGTGGCTTAATTATTAAGCCCTGTTGTCCATTCTCCATTGTTGCCTGTTGTCAGCCTTTCCTTGGAATCTGTGTACAACAGTCCCGTATTCTCTATCACCCAATAAGGAACCCAGGTTCCATGGCATGACATTGAAGGTGCCCAAAATAATGCCCCTGGATTCTGGGAATCTCATCTCTGCATACAGCTATTTGCCATCCCTAAACATTGTGGGTGCTTCCATATCTCTACCTCTCTTACTCATAGTGCTTACTTGGCAGTGTCCCCTCCAGTCCTTTCAAAAAGATGAAAATAACTGCTGAGATGCTTTTCATTATTTCAGGCCTATTTGCCTTTTAGCCCAGTGGTTCTCAAAGTATTGCCCCTGAGCTAGCGTTAGTTCATCACCTAGGGACTAGTGAGAAATGCAAATGTTGAGGCCATTTCCAAAACTGAATAAGAAATTCTGGAAGTGGACCTTAGTCAGGTGTGCCCTTCAGGTGATTCCAATGCATGCTGCAGTTTGAGAACCATCTTTTGCAATGAATTGCTCTCTCCTCTTTGATTGCAAAATGGTGTGTTCTTTTTTTTTTTCACTACCTTTGTGTCTCAGTGATTATGTGCACACGTTTTTCTCTTTTCAGTCCCTTGGTAAATACTTAAGACAGAGATCCTCTAATCTGTTAGTGTGTCTCCCAACCTGGCCCACAGACTCTTCAAAAGTCTATGAAATTAATTCTATTCAAAACATGTTTGTTGAGCATTAAATATGTGCCCTCCTCCAATGCCCGGCCCTTGAAAAGATAAAAGAGCAATGCATCACAGGATCTTGGTCTGAAGGAGCTTACAATCTAATCAGAATGTCAAGACTTACATATATGTGATTAGAGAAAAACATACAATGGTCAGGATGCAGGGGTTCATTATCGGGTGCAGGCAGTAAGTGTCTCTGGACATCAGGAAGAGGGGTACTGCAGGCTGGCTTGGTGGAGGCTGCTCTGGGAAAAATGGAACTTGAGCTAAATCTAATAGGCAGAAGACATCAGTGGACTTGAAAAATATGGGTGTCTTTCCTTGAACAGAAGTGTGGAGACTCATCTGTGAACCTCATCCTCTGACACCACCTTCCATATGGCACTTGGTTCTTAGCGAGCTGAATAAGATCTATAAACACTTTATTTTTATGACTCAGATTAATGTGATATTAATACCTTGCTAGAATTAACCATGCACATTATAATCTAATTTATGAGAGGCAAATCTAGGCATATAATAAGTATTTGCAATACTACCTTCTGAGTGAATGCCAAGGTGTATGGTTTCCAGGTTCCTTATGTTTTAAATGGTGCCTATGAAATCACCTTTTCAATTACACATGGCTGTTGCTTGAGCGCCTACTTTGCAATTAAGCATTCATCTTCCTTCAGAGCTGCCTAGGAGGGAATAGTGGAGGAGGTGGAGTTGGTTTGGGACATTCCTCCACCCTGGTTGGGGATTCCTATGCCATCAGTTTAGTCTGTGTCCTTGGGCTGTCTGAAGATCACCACTGAGGGACTCCACGACAAAACAAGCTTCAACTGCCAATTTATAATCTGTGATTTAGTGGTGGAAAATACCTTAGATGTCTTCTAACTCAACTCCCTCATCTTTACAGTTGAAAGGGCAGATGCCCAGAGATTAGCATGGCTTGGCCACGGTTGCACTGTGGTTAGTAGTGTAACCTCCACTGGATCCCACATCTCCTGCCTCTCAGATCAATTTCCACTTCCTTAAATATATTAGGTTGCCCCTATGTCTTGAGATTATTGTTTCCTGTCCTTGCCCATTACATCTGGCCTGTAGCATATCCCTTCAGAACCATATACATGAACCATTGAGTTAATGTTGCTTTGTGTTAAGATGAATACTAATGGACTTCTAAGATAAATTTGGGGGGCTAGGGGGATGGAGGAGCAAGTGAGGGAGCTAAGTGGGGCTCCAATTCAGTTAGTCCTAAAACCTGACTTTAATGTTGAGGAGCTATGTCCTGTAGCAGGTGGGAGGAGGAAATGATTGAAAGCAGCAATGCCTTTGGCACACCTCAGGCCACACATACGCTCCGAGGACCAGTACAGTCTGAAACATGTACTGTATCATTTCAGAATGAAGCCACCTGTCCTGGGCAAACAGCCTGCCTCAATCATGACAATTTTAATTCTTACTGTCTGTTAAATTATTTAACTTTACTAAGTGTTCGGGATTAGGCATACTGCCTCACTTGTTTTTCTTTGGAATCTGACTCTGTTATTAGGCTATAATTAAAGTTTATCTGGCTTTGAGTCAGCATTCCCAAACTTAAATGCTGATGATATGTTAAACACTGATGCATAAGCTGATAACCACTTAACTTTCTATAAGCACAATCTCTAAGTTATATCCCCAGGATATCAAGCTGTGGTTAGCATCAGGGTTGCTGCACAGCACAACTCCAGGGGGTGCCGTTTACATTGCAATATGCTGTACCTTTCAGACATTGCATATGTTGTCCTCTGCAATTGAGCAGTATGTAACCTGCACAGCAGTAAGCAGTGCTCAGGTTAATATTCCTTATTTCACTTGCTCATAGTGAAGCTCATAGTAGAGCAAGTATCTTTCATGCCTCACTCCTGGCCTGCACATAGTTAAACCAGTAACAACAGATGGATCCAGAAAGCAGTGAGTGTAGAGGATCAGATATGAAACACCATGCAGTGCTGATAGGTGGGAAGAGCACAGAAATGTGGGATCATGAAGCAGGCAGACATGCAAACAGGCAGCATCAGGCAGTTCCAGTGTTCAGGGCTAGGATTCCCATCACCCCAGCCCTGGGGGAAAAAAGCAGGAGATATTCCTAGAAGGCTGGGAGTAGTACTGGGAAGGTTACCAAGCTGGGGACCTCAACACAAAGGAGCAAGACAAAGATTACGCTGCCAGAACTAGGGTACAAGGTAGGGAGCTGATCTCAGGAATAAAACAGAAACTCATTTATAGAACTGGGTCATGCTGTCTAATGAACTGGCAGCTACAGTGATTTGATTCTGAGTCAGTGTTGAAGGAGAACTGTTTAAATCCTTGTGATTAAAGATAGGATTGGCCCTAGAGCCTGGGGCAGGGCTTTGTCTATAGGTGGGAGGAATGTGTGCCATGCCGTTGGGAGAGGTAGGCTAGGGGAACAGAAACCAAAGCAGGCCTTGACAGATTTCTTCTCCATTGTCACTTTCCAGTGATACATAAAATGTTATGTCATTACCCCCAGAGATGACACATTCTAAAATGTCAATAGTTTCAGGAAAGATATAGATAAATTCATGGATGAGAGACCCAGAGTGAATTACTAATAGAAACCAGGCACACTTAACCATTGGAGGGATATCAGAGAATGACAATATTCTCCAAAAATGGTACCATAGTCTGAGATGGAACATAAGGCAAAATGGACCAAAGGTCCATAAGTTACATAATAGCATCTATGCTACTCATAGTCCACATCTATGTGTACATCAAATTAAATAATCAGTCATTTGTTAAGCAATCATGTAATACTAATCTCTCTTATACCATAATTTTCTTAAGGAGAGTTCCTAATTATCTCCAGTACTGAGTAAACAGAGGGCCTACAGCTTTGCCCACCCCGGATCTTGGGAACTACAGCTGGCCTTAGGCATGGGTAGAACTGAGCCAAATATGCATTCCAGGAAAATAGATGAGCCTCAAGTTCAATTAGCAAGGTAGCAGGTAGATAAAAGAAAGGTCATAAAGGGATAAATCTGCAACAGAAGCTTAGCCAGAGAGAATGAGTAGGTTTGAGTAGGTTCCAAGATAGATTCCCAGGGGCAGGTGTGTGTGTGTGTGTGTGTGTGTGTGTGTGTGTGTGTGTGTGTGTGTAGTTCTTAAAGCATCTCAGCCAAGCTCAGCTGTTAAGATTATTGAAGTGGTTAGGTAGGTAAGATCTATAGGTAATGTTCTCTGTAGCTTCTGTATTGTTTAGGCCGGACACTGTGTGTCAACACTCTGTGTTGTTGAATGAATAAGTAAATGTTTTGTGCTACTACCTTTCACTGGGTGATTTTTCACTTGTTTCAACAAACTCCGAAGAGACTTCAAGTTGTTGACCATTCAGATAATAATTCATGCTGATAGATGTAGCTTCATCATAGAAACTGAAACTGTAGTGGGTGGGAAAGTACACTTTTTCTCCCTCTCTACATGTGTCCATAAGCCATTATTAAAGACACAATGGCCTTGTTACCCATATGACTGGGAGGTGTATGGGAAATGTGGAAGGACACTTCAAACGCAGTTCACAAGCGTGGCTTCCAGTGAAACCGGAGAGAGAATCCACTTTCCAGCCTTCCTCTTGTTGTCTCCTGGGGACAGGAGACTCCCTGATGGAAGTCCAGGAGATGAGTGCCCAAGGCTATTACTTTTCTATCTACACACTCATCCAGTTTTATGGCTTTAAATACATTCTGTCAACTACTCCCACATTCATGTCCAGTCCAGCCCTCTCTTTCAAATTCCAGACTTTGCCTTTTTAACATCATCACATGTATCATGTCCAAACTGAACTCCTAAACCTACATTCTAGAACATATTCCACTTGCAGCAGTCCCCATTTCAAGTTGATGGACACTCTATTTCCCAGTTGCTCAGGTCAAACACTTTAGCATCATTTTGTCTCCTGACTCTCTTACACATGACTTCTAATCCATCAGGAAATTGTTATAGCTCTACTCTCAACATATATCCAGAATCTAATTACTTCCACTGATAGCTCCTTAATCCAAGTCATCACTATCCCTTCCTGTATTACTATAATAGTCTCCTAACTGGTCTCCCTTCTTCTCTGCTTTTCCCCCATTGCAGTCTGTCCTCAACAGTCACAGAATTTTTCAGTGTATTCCCTACATTATTCAGAGTAAAAGTCATTTATAGTGGTTGGAAGTTCTGCTACTTGAAGTATGGGCAATTGAGCAGCAGCACCAGAGGCAAACTGGGAACTTGTTAGAGATGGAAAATCTCAGGCCCTGCCCCTCACCAAGTGGATATGACTCTTCGTTTTCACAAGATCCCAGATGACCTACATCCATTTCAAAGTTTGAGAATCACTGATCTACAAGACTCCACATGACCTGGACTCCTATTATTCTTTGACCTCATCTCCTATAGCACCCCACTGCCCCACTAACACCCCCACAGTCACACTAGAAGAGTCCACATTGGCCTCTTAGACTTTCTCAAAACATGGCATTCATGATTTTGACTTAGGGCTTTCTCAGTAGATGTTCCCTCTGCATGAAATGATCTTCCATACATTGGTATCACCAACTTTTTCATCTCCTTCAAGCCTTTGCTCAAGTATACCTTTCAAAGGAACTAGCCAGAATACCATATTCTAAAATTGCTAAATCCCCTCTTCCTGGAATTCCCAATCCCCTTATTGAGATCTGTTTTATTTTTCTTAGCCCTTATCACCTACTAATATATTCATACTTATTATGTCTATTGTTATTTTCTGTCTTCTCACTACCCTTGCCAGGAATGCCAACTCCACAAGGACCTTCACTGATACAAAGTGCCTGAAATCATCCCTGAGATATAACAGGCTCTCAATAAGTACTACAGAATGAATTAATGAATGTAGCAGGTATTCTGCTAGTTGATAATTTGGGGCTGGATATAAATTTCTACATAGACCCTTACATAACAGTAGGAACTCTTTACCCCCAGAAAGAGCACAGAGGCCTGAAACTGAAAGGAAGGACCCCCTCCTGGAGGCAGCCCCAGCAGAGGGGTATTGTGCAGTTTTCCTTTCCTCTGAGAATTTCTGAGGAGTTGGAGCAAAGTTAGCCTCTTCCTAGAACATGATCTGCAACGGGCTATTGGGAGCATATGTCTTCAGTTAGTGAAAGACATGAGCCATGCATAGGACAACTTTTCAGTGAGGCTGTCTTGTGTCATTTCGATATGTTTTGACTCTGCGGGCTAGACTTGAAGCAGAACAAGTAAATGGTGCAATTATTTTTTTTTAAAAAAATACCTTTTTCACTATGCAGTCATTTTTCCAACCCTTCTTCACAGCCAAAGCTATAATTTGGGTGGATCTGAAAAGGAAGACAGAGATAGAAAGTTACTTTTAGAAACCAGAAAACCACACCTCAAATTGTGGGCAACAGGTTGGCTGCAGAATGAAGCCTTTGACTTCAGAACGACTGGGCTCTACATGCACGGTTACCCCTGTTGAGCCTTGTGGAATGGATGGTTTTTGTTGAGAACAACACCTTTTTTATAGTGACTTTATAGACCCAGATATCAGGAGTGTCAGATTCATACATACACCATTTCATAATGGTGTAAGTTGCATTGTCACCCAGTTACCTTGATGTAAGCTTAGCTCATTATCATGCTGAACCCCCCAGTACTTAAGTTGACTTCCCCAATATGAGTAGTCTGGCCTGAAAACTAACTTAAATGAAATTACAAAAGGATCCTGTGGAATTAAATGGTATGCATTATCCATTTGCTCTCAGATGGTCATAGCAGTCACAGACACATCAAAGTGACAGAGTCAACTTACTTTTCAGTGCTATTGATGTTCTGGTTTGAATTTAACCATTACTGTCAAACTGAGTTGATTTAACAAAAGTCTAATTTACTATCTCATCAATTTGTTGTACCTTCCCAGGGAATAAGAAGAAGCCTAGAATACTAACTGTTCAGAATTCTTCCCCAGTGTTCTCTATGGATAGACAGCTAAGGGACAGAAAAGTCCCATCTATCTGGTAGGGACACTGTGAATTAGTATGTGTCATAGAAGTGTGCCCTTGGCTACAGCTCTACCAAGCTAATAAGTGAGGTGCCTCAATTAAAAGAAATTATTTAGAAAAAGACATCATTAAGGTGCTAAGTAACTGATGCATTAGTCATAAGACTTGCACATGCAAAATAATTATGAAGTGGCCAAAATATTCTCCTGGAAGCTGAACCAGAGCCTTGTATCATCAGTGTGGCAAGGAATCCACACTCAAAAGGAGCTGTGTTGAGTAATACATTTTCTTTAAATTTTTTTTTGTATAAAAAGAAGAAACAAAACAAAACAAAAAAACAAAAACAAAAACAAAAACCTTAAGTGCCCAAGAATAAGGCTTGTTGAGGGATGTGCTGGACTGAAGCACTTTCCTTGGGGGTAGAGCAGTGCTTTCTAGAAAAACACCATTTTCAAGAGCCAGTGATGCTCTCTAATTTTGCAACTTCCAGCTACACTTCTAGGAAAAGTAATACCATGGTCAGGAGAGTTTTCAGGTCTTTAGCTTTATAATGAATAAGGAATGAACCTCCATCTATGATCCTTAGATATTCAGAGGAAAGACACTGTTGTAGGCAGTTGCATGGCTGCCCCTGATTCCCTGGCTGCCTGAGTTTTCCATTGTGGTCACATTGTCAGGTATTGTTTACTAGGAGTTTTCCAGGTGGGTTTGTTGGAAATTAGATCATAGACTCTCAGATTGGAAGGCGGATGTCTTTGAGGTCGAACAGGCCCACTCTGAAATCCACCTACTTGAAGGACTCTAGGATGACAGCTGATTGTGTGCTTTTTTTTTTTATAGGAAAAACCTATTTGCTCCCTTCCGTGCATTCATTACACACCTATATTGTGGTACAAGGAATGCAGCGAATTCTATTTTGAGCTTTCCTTTTTCTTTTTTGGAGTTACCTCAGGAAACTGAGACTGGGAGCAAAATATAGCCTTAAAATCATCAGATGGAAAGGTTTTTTGTTTTTGTTGCCTTTTTTGTTGCTTATTGTTTCCTTCTCCTTCCTCTCCTCCTCTTCCCCACCAGGAAATTTGTATCTGAGAGGAGACTCTTCTCCTGACCTTGGAATGACCCTTAACTGTTGTATATCCTTCACATCAGTTTTGTTTTCTTAAGAAGAGTGACGTGTACCCAGTGCCTCTGGATCCTTACCATGCAGTCTCCTTAACCCTTTATAGACTGACCTCCACCCTCAATAAGTAATAAAACTGCTTTTCCAGCATTAGCGAGTTGGGGGAATTGTCCTTGACCAAAGCCATTTCCTCCATGTGCTTTCCTCCCCCAATTAGCCACCCTGACCCACTGTTTGTTGTCCAGGCTGGGCCATACCAGTTTATTTCAAGAGGTGGATTGCCCTGGGGGCAGAGACTGGGCTTGCTTCAGCAATTTGTGGCCAGTATCGTGTCCTGAACTTCATAGGAACCCATTAAATGTTGATAATGGTACAGAGATGGGGATAATCACAGCTGCCAGGGATATGGCCATTTATTTCCTTTTTAAACTGGAATTGCATGAGCATTTGTGGAGGTGAATAGAGCATGGAATAGGAATTTAATTTTTAATAATAAGGAGGAAAACAAGGAGGACTTGGAAAGACTGCAGAGAGTGAGCCAACAAGGTAGAGAAGGAGATATTTAGACTAGAGAAGCCCAGAGAAGACTTTGTCTTCTTTATTTTTTAAAGGACAGTGACTAAGCATGAAAAGATCTTTGGCTCATTCTTTTTGGACAACAAGAACCCAGGAACAAGAACTCAGATGGTAATCGGGGAATGATAAGTAGTTGTTAATACTGATGGCAATCAGAGAGTTAAGGGGAAATCCAGTAAATGCTAGTTGGTGGATACCAGGTTTTATGCAGTGAAAAATGCCGGACAGCAAAGATGACTTCGAAATATAAGACCAGACAGGCTTTAATCAGTGATAAATAGTTGTCCAAAGTGCCGTTTATAAAAATTGGGTGCACCGACTTGTCTGGAGGTCTCCGAGAGGATATTGCTTCAGGCTTGAGAGTGGGCCAAGCCTCCCCCCACTTGCCTTTCACTGTTTGGTTACAAGGGGCAACGAACAATTTATAAGGCTCTAGTTCAATGTGATGGCTTACTCTGCTGCTGCCATTTATATCATATTAGTGCCTGCCCTCTTCCTTCCTCATGGGGAAGTGGCAAGGATGATTGATGTGACTATGAAATTCCTTGAGTTTCTTTGGAGAAATAAAAGATTTTTCCATTATTATTATCATCACAGAATACTTGAAAACATTTTAACACTGTGTTTCATGTTAGGACAGACCCTATTTTCAACATTGGATTCTCAGCCAATGTTTATCCTTCCTCATGTTGCAGACCTTCCAAGTCCCTCCCTAAAGGAGCTCAGAAAAGAAGGAGAATCATTTACTCAGTGAGCCATTTAGGACAATGATGGACGGAATCCCCACATCTTCTTGGGCCTGTTCATGTACAATTCTGTGTCTCCATGAAACCTGGGCCATTCTCACCAGCCAGAGTAATGGGGAAAACAGTGGATGATACAAAATCAGTTTTCCTTTGGTTTTAAAATATAGTTAAAATTTACTTTAGGGAATAATTTTCTGGGAATTTATTTTACACATAACAAGGTCAAATAGTAAAAGACTACTATGAGGAAATTGAGACCCAGAGAAGCTGAGGCCCTAGGCCTTCAGCAATGGCAGTGTTGAGGAGTAGGAACTAGGTCTCTGAGGACACAAACTTGTGCTCCTTTCTTTCTCATCATATCACGCGTTCCCAGTGTGAGAAGACATAAGATGGACATAGATGCTTTAACATTTTTTTATTCACGTCTTGGACAAGACCTATAGAATGTATTTTGAGCTACCAGAAGGCTGACTCTAAAAATTTTACCTCCAATTCCACCTGTCAGAATGCGGTACAGAAAATGGCCAGGAGAAGAGATATTGCATTGTGTGCATTGATCTTCAGAAAATTCTGCAAGCTAGTTATTTCTGATAAGTATCCCATAATCTCAACCACAAATGGCAGGGCCTTGAGGGGATGCTGTGAAACTGAGGAGCTGAGGCTGAAGGGATCAAAGGTCAAATAATGGGAAATTACAGTGAAGAATCTAACAGATACCATGCATTTTTCTCCCCTTGGGGAATTAAAGCAAAAGAGAGTGGAAGGTGTTAGAAGAAAGCTAGCATCTAGCAAAGCTGAATGTGCCTGCTTATGGTGTGTCTGCACTGGCTGTTTTTGAGGCAGAAGAGAGTCTTCAAAGACTGAAGAGAAAACTTAGGTTTTGTGTTTCTTGAGCTTTAATTAACTTGCTTTCTGCAGGGTGAGTAGAGTTGGAATTGGGATTGGGATATTAGAGAAGTTGCCTTGTTGTATTACTATACCAGAGTCGAACCACCTTCTCTAGTGGGTTTTGGCTCAGAGGTGCCCTGTTGATAAGAACAATTATTTACAGGGTCACCTTGAATGTATATGGCCCAATATTGGCTCATTCAGTTTTTCATTAATGCACATAACCAGGCTGGACATAGGCTGCAGTGCTCTTTGAGGGCACTTGGAAAGGGAAGAGATGGCATAACAAAGTGCTGGAGGGACAGTTGTAGAGGGAGTTCCCTGGGTTCTACAGAAGCTTGGATTCTTTCAATAATCTTTCAGTAAACATTAATTGAGCATCTCCTCTGTCCCAGGCATGTGGGAGCTGCTGGGAATAGGAGAGTGAATGAATAAAGTCCCGTGCCTACCTCCAGGGGGCTTGCAGTGTAGTGGACAGAAGTGTGCTTGAAGAGGACATAGGTGATGAGGTTGCTGAGCAAGCACATGGAGAGATCTTCCCTAAATTCCGGGCTTGTTCAGTGAGGACTTCCCCATGGAGACCACATTTATACTGTGACTTGAAGGCTGGGGAGGAGACAGGGTGGGTTGAAGGAAGAAAGGAGGAGTGGTTGGGAAGGAGTGCAGGGTTCCATGTGGAGGAAATGACAGGTGCAAAGTCAGGAGGTAAAAGAGAGCATGATCCTTTTGTGGAACTCTTGACAGGGTACCCAAACTTAAACAGGATGACTGGGTGGTTCTCAGCATTGGTTGTTTACTCCACAAACCTGTCCCCCCGCCATATGCTTTTAGAAAGTAAATAAAGAACACTTGATGGGTTCACCAGGCATGTAAAAAAGCCTGATTTTTGTGAGCATTCCCTTTTGTGGATCCACCAGAACACTCCCAGACACCCCTTCAGTGATGATTGTCATCTCTTCTAAGTGTAAAAGGAGCCAGAATTTCTGCCTATTATTTTCAGATTGCTTCCTCTGCAGGAAATTGTGTCAATTCATTTGGACGTTTGTGGTTTCACTGTACTCCCAGAGCCATTACATCATGATGTGGTAACTCAGAACTCCAGTGGCACATTATCAGAGCTGACTATTTCTGGAAGCCAGGAGATAACAAACAAAGCGGCTTCATTTGGCCTATAAGCATGTTAAACACCCTCGGCAGAGGACAGTGGAATACAAATATGCCTTCCTCCTGACTTTTATCAAGGAGAGGCGAGAGACGTGGGATAGATATAAATTATGTACCCTGGTTCAGCGTAGGATCTATCATAAAATCTATTGCCACCGATGCAAACTGGCTTCAGTGTATAATTTAGTGACAGTTTTGTGCATTATGTTTCCTCACTGACAAGATTGCTGCATGGTGAAATGTTGCCATATCTAGGTATGGATGGAACTGCCTAAAGATTTAAGCCATTTTATTCCATCCTGAATTAACATGCTCAGCCTAATCCTCATCTCCCCGGGAGACTGCGGTTGGTGAGGGAAGATGAGCAGAGGCTTTGCATGCAGGTGGCTGGGGCCTGTGTTTCCACTTGCCTGCATACCATTCCCCCTTGTGAGGCCGCTCATTGAAACTTACTCGGAGATTACCTTGGTAATAATTTGAGCCTTATCAGGAAAAAAAACACACACACACACACAACAAATTAATGAGGTTTCTGCCGATAAAAGAAATATAAAGGGCTTACTTTCCTAAAGATGCCTGATACCATGGATAAATCATAGACAAATAGAAAGCTTGCTGTAGTTGATGCCTAATTATAAATGACTTAATACCAAGTCAGACCCAAAAGATTCAGGGGTGTGATCATTCTGAAACCTAATTAGTTAGAGAGAGACAGTACTACACTATCAAGATTTTCATTAATGCAGGGAAGTCTCTTCTCTACTCATATTTACCATTATCCTGGTAGCAAAAAAGGAAATTTATCTTCCTGAGTAGATGAATTGGGCACAGGCTACTAAAATATATTGGTTAATAATTGCTTTATTAGACTAGGCCAATGTAGCAAATATTAGGGCCTTTCCTGAGACCAGTGATCACAAAAGGTGACTTAGTTTGGGTTTCTCTTACAGAATACCAGTATGTCGGGTGGCTGAAACAACTGAAGTTTATTTCTCAGAGTTCTGGAGGCTGGAAGTCTGAGATCAGGATGGCAGCCTGGTCAGGCTCTTAGGGAGGGCTCTCTTCCTGGTTTGCACATGGCTGTCTTCCCATTATGTCCCTACAGGGCACAGAGAGGAGAGAGATCTAGTCTCTTTCTCTTCTCCTAATGGACACTAATCCCACCTTGAGGTCTCCACCCTCATGACCTCAACTAATCCTGATTACCTCCCAAAGGTCCCACCTCCAACCACCATCCCACCTGAGCTGGAGTTTCTACATACGACTTTTGGTAACAAAACATGCAGCCCATAAAGAAGATATTTCTGTCTTGCTACCCAGGAATCAGGGGAACATGAGCATGGTAATGAGATGACAGAGTATCTGCTCATGGTAATGTTGATGGACCAAGTTTAGTCACATTCATAGAGACCTGAGTGTCTCTCCAGGTTGCTCTCCTCCTACAAAGGGGTTGACTGGGTAGGAAACAGGCTGCCTTTCTGCTTTTATTTCTGTCTTTTCACGGCCACAGAGTGTCTCTGCCTCTGCCATTTCAGTGTCTTCACCTGTTACCCTTCGTGTGGCTAGGGCCTCCAGCCGTAATTCTCTCCCTCTCTGCCTTTACCCCCTTCTATCGTGGTTGAACTAGATAAATGAGAATAGAGGATTTAAAAAGAGAGAAAAGATGACAAATGATTGCCTCTAAGGTAGCAGAAATAGGAGATTTATAATTATCTGAGGATGGTTTCAAGTCACCAGGGATTTTTTTAAAGGTAAACATAGCTATGGTCCTCATCTTTTTGCAAACAACTGCTTCATAAAGAAGATACTTCTGGGTCAAGCTGGGTGGGAACTCAGCTGCACAGTTGGTTTCAAGGACACAGTCTTTAGGGCTTCCTCTTGAACTCTTCAGATTCTTCTATCACCTGGGTGAGTAGCCCTCCTGTTTCTGCTCTCTGTCTCTTTGAGCTCCTTTTCTCAAATCCTACTTTTCAGTGTGGATTTTAAAAACTCATCCACAAAGAAGAGTTGGAAGTTGAAAATAAGTATTTTCATTTGAACAGGGAATCTCACTTCCAAAATAATTGTTCTCCACTACTCCTCTGCCACAGAAGGTTAAGAAAGGGTCTTTAAACTGGCTGGAGCCTGATTTAAAATACTCTCAGAGGTCTAGCCCCACTGTAAAATCCTGCAATTCTGTTTATACCATTTCAGCTTCCATCAAGGTTATTCGTAGAAGCAAGAGAACCTCACAGAGGTCTCTGAAATCAGAGGCAGCTTCTCCTGTATTGATATGTATGGTCATTTAAAATAGTCTTTAAAAGACACACAAACAGAAAGCCAGTCCCGTGATATGGAAAAAGGGAAGGGACAGACTACCTTTTCTAGAGGCTCTCTGCATCTCTTAGGGAAGAAACCTCCTCAGATAAAACACCCACCTTCTCTTTGGTAAGTTTCAGGATTTCAGTAAGCAAGGTAGGTTACTGAAAAGAAATTTCATGCTTTCAAACTAGTGTTTGGGCTCTTCACTGAGTCAGTCTTGGCATCTTCTTACCTCTAATACCTGTACCTTAATTCTTTATTTCCATCCTTTTTGTTGTTATTTTTCAACTTTTGAAGTTTATTATTATTATTATTATTATCATCATTATTTTGTTTTTGTTGTTCAAATTTACCTCTTACAGTAAAACTATTGAGGTGACAGCCATACCCTGCCACCTCTCTTTCTTTCCATTCTTGTTTCCCTCCTTGATACCAGCTGGTACCCCATTCCTATAGGACTTAGCTCTCAGCCATCTGTCACATATTCCCTCATTCGGAACTACTAAAGGCCTGTAGCCATCCTTCTTAGAATGCTTTGCCTCTTATTAGGGAACTTGTTGAGGGCCCCAAAACTTTCTCTCAATCATGTACCATATTTCAAAAAAAAAATAGTTTAGAAAGGGGAGATTTTTTGAGGGCTGAGACTCCAGAGTAGCATGTCTAAAAATGTTCCATGTAAGCAAATATCTATGCATAAAAGGCTAACTTTGAGGTAGGCTGTGACTTGAGAAGCACTACTAGGGACCTGGATGTTATTAATAATCTTTCCTAAGGACCAGACCTCAGGTCAAAATGTCTAACTAATCCTTTAGAGACATAGCCAGTATTCAGCAATGCTGTTAAAATGTGATGACTATTTTAATTTCAAATCTGTCATTAGTAGATAGTATCATCGTTATGACACTGGGCAACCAGTTGTCCTGGCCTGCCAGAATTGTTCTTTGCTTGTTTTGGACTTGGGTTTTGGTGTTGTTGTTTGGCACCAAAAGGGAACTACTGATTCTTAACTGAACTGTCCTTCATTTACCCAGTCTCTCAGGATTTTGCTCAACAACTAACTCCTGACAGGAATTACCCCCAAGAGAGGAATTTTTGCCAAATACTTTATGTCCTGTCAGGTTGAACGGATGCAGACTGAGCCTAAACTGTGATGAATATATTTTCTAACAAAAAGGCAGAAACAGACAAAATAAGGCAAAATAGTCTGCTCCAAAAAAATGGGGCTCTAAATTTCAAACTGGCAGTGACAGCACGAAGCATGTAAATTTGCTTGGAGGAAATATTGAAAAGAAACAAAGTAAATGTTTTGTTTATGTTATATAAGTGTTGTTAAAATCTATGAATATCTCAGGTACATGTTTTGGCAAAAGACTGTTCTGACCCACAATTGTATGGAAATGCCAAAAAGAAAAAAAAATCTTATGATACCACATGTAGATTGTTCTGGAGTTTGTTATAAATGTAGTTCTAAGGGAGAACAAGAAAACCAACCTCTCAAAGATTTCTGTGAGAGTAATTGATGAAAGGTATTCTTGTCTGTGTGTTTTTGGGTTTCGGTTTCTTCTCCTAGAGAAAATAAAGTGTTTGATTGAGTTCCCAGCACAAAATGAGGAAGGCAATTTTGTATGCCAATCTTATAAAACTCATAGCCTTACTTTATTTCCCTACCACATTTGTTCCCTTTAGGGCACTCTGAACAGTGGGAGAAAAAAAAAAAAAGGCAACTAAATTTGTATTCCTCCTTAGATGCTTCCTGAAGAAAGAAGGGAGAAAAGGAATACTGGAAAATGCATATGAATTTTTTTTTTCATGAGAATTTCCGTAAAATAATCTACTGTTGAAACTGCTAACAGCTGTATTTTCACACTCTATAACCCCCAGCAGGTAGGAAAATCCCCCGCAGATTTCAAGATATTGCATGTCAGTATGGTAAAGCACAAGTCTTTATTATTATTTTTTTAAGACCAGGTTTCCAGTATTACTTCAACAAGATAAGTTCCTGTCCTGTGTGAGTAACTGCTTCCTAGATGACAAAAGGTAGTATCATTTTATTGCCAGCCAGACTCTGGGTGGGAGGATCAGTACTTCAGCTCCTCATGCTTGACGGCACCCAGAACAAAGCTGAGGAAAAAGTAAGGCACCTGGTTGATGTAATCCCAAGTCTCTATTTTAAACTTTAATGTGGACTGCATTCATTTTCAACTCCGTGAGGGCGATGCTTCATCTCTCCCTATACTCATTCACTATGTAAATAATCAGAAACATAATCAATTCTTATGTATTTTTAGTTTACTTTTTTTTTCCCTGAGGCAATAACTAAGGACAGAATTTCCAAGAGCAAAGTCCCCCATACCTAGATCTTTCTCATCACTCCATGTCTCGTAAGGTTAGATTGTCCAATCCCTCTCTTAAGGCAACTTAGGGCATAGTCCTTAAACTTTAGTGAAAGATGTCAACTTGAAGTTGTTCAATTTGTGTCTTACCTTTACCATTTTATTCCTCTTCTTGCTCTCAGTTGGCCAACATTTAAGAGTCTTAGGATTGTAAGCCTCTTCTGTAACTTTGGAATGAAGGCATATTTCTCTCTCTATGGCCCAAGAAGTTTCACTGCCATGTAGCTGGATGGAGGAAGGGAAAGGCCCCTTCTTTAAGGTTGCACTACAGAAATTTGAAGTATCATTTCCTCTCTTGTCCCATTGACCAGAACCAGGCAACATCTAGTTGCAAAGGGGGCTGGGAAATGTAGTCTTTACCCTCAGTGTTCAGGTGCCCAGCTGATCATTCTATTACTATGGAAGAAGAGAAAGTAGATATTGGGTAACAAGACTTAAGCTGTTTGTTAGGGGAGACTGGGCTGGGGAAGGTAGGAGAAGGGAAGCTTCAACATAGGCTGTCATCTGTTTCCTAGAGCTAACCTGCTCAGAAAAGAGGTTCCTATTCTTCTGGCTTTCTCCCTATTTTAGTCCTAAGTAGCTGTCTCACTAAAAGAGTCAGCCTTACTTTGAGGCTTTTTTTTTTACTTAATTTATTTTCTCAGTCTTTAATTAATGATGTCTTCAGGAGCTCTATTTGAAAGGAATTTTTGTTCTACATCTGAGAATCATTGCTATAAGCCTCTTGGAGATGGTTGGGTTTGGGGAAGAATATCATTTACTTTTGAAAACCTACATTTCTCTTAATCTTTAGGTTATTTCATGTGAAGGAGTGATTGTTCCATCAATTTTCTGTGAGTTTGGAAGCGTGTGTTTCAGGAAGATATTTAAAGTCTCACATATTTTGTCTTCATTCTTTGCATGATAGTCTCAGTCTGAGCAGCTCCCATGACAAGTCATGATTGAATCTCAAGCTTGCTGAGCTCTGCAGGGAGGAGGAGATGGTCTCCACAGCCCTGCTCAGCTGTTGGGACCAAACCAAAAGAATCATATACCTTGATTTCCTTCCATGCTTCTGGACCAAGGAGGTACTTGTTTGGTGATCCTCTCAGGCCCTGCATCACATGGCAGAACAGGAGAAGCTGTTTGCTATGACTCACAGCCACCAAGGAGTAGAGGAAGGGTAATTCCAGTTCAATAGAATCTCCTTTAGAAACGCTGTACTTTATATTTTAAAAATCTTCCCTGCATTTCTCCCTGTCGTGACAAACTTCTTTAGACAGAATATCTGACTTCTGAGCAACCCAAAGGGACTCGAACAAATGCGTTAACATAATTCATTCTAAATACCAAATGTCCCGGTTTAAAATAACAGAATTAGGCACTTCATAATTAACTAATGGCCCCCTAAATTGGACCATTTGTGCAAAAGCCTGTTGTCCTATAAAATGTACACCTAAACTCAAACTCTCCTGCTCCTTAAAAAATATCCTCCATGATTATTTCTTTGACATAGTTAGTTATTATTTTATATAATTAAGATCATAAGACATTTAAAGAGACCTCAGATGGATTTTGAATACATTGTGTGTATTAAAGGACATATCCAAAGGTTACAAGTCACAAGTGATGTTTTTAAGATCCAGTTTCCCAGAATGTAAAATTTAGTTTAAATCATCTGCCTTTATAGATGAGAGAGAGAGAGAGAGAGAGAGAGAGAGAGAGAGAGAGAGAAAGTAAATAATGTGGCTTAATAGTTATTATGGTAAAGTTTGAAAACAGCCAAGCTTGAGTTGAGTCCTCCCACTGCTACTCATTAGCTGGTATGATTTTGGAGGAAGTTATAAAACCTCTTCTAGCCTCTGTTTCCTGATCTAAGATGGTGCTAATAATGATGCCTGTTCCATATCGGTTGTTGACAGAGTTAAATGAAATAATTCAAGTTAGGAACTTAGCACACTGTCAGGCCAAGATAAGCCTTCAATAATTGTATACTACTATTGGTATAATTATTTTACTTTATTTACATATGAAAATAAATTTACACCAAAAATAAAAAACAAGCACAAATGAATCATGACACTCTATCCAATTTGCCTTTAAACAATCAAAACAAAATCTAAGTGAGAATAAAAATAGGTCAAAGATGTATACTGTTTACATATGCATGCAAAGTTTCCTACCAAATGAGACTCCAGTGAAGAAATCTATATATTGTCGAGTTGCTATAAATACACATATAGCGAATAGACACTTTAAAATTATATGTGCAAAATATCAGCCTAAAGTTAAGATTGTGATTTGAAGTGCAAAGGAAAATAGGATTAAAGCAGGAAATCTTCATCACAACCTCATTTCTGCTCCTTGTCTCCATACGCATAGAAAAATTATATTTGGACTTTCATCACATGACCACACACACCGGACTCTGTAACACAGTTATGACCAGAATTATTGGGTATGAGAAAGGAGCTGCACATTTGGCAGATGCTATTATACTAACACTTTATATCATTGCATATATTTTCAGGCAAAAGGACCATGCACATATGCATGTGCATTTGTGATTATCTCCATTTTTCCAAACTATTCAACAGTTTAGCCAGCACTCCCTCTCTGTGGTTGATCACTAGAACCGGGATTGAAGAGAGAAGGGGAAATCCCTAGTCTCTATGCTAACTCATCCTCTCTAGGGGGTCAGTGTCAGGACAAAAATGGAGTGTTAGTAAACAGTGGGAGAGAAAGCCCTGGCTGGTTACAACCTGCCTTCCCTTCTTCCCGCCCATCCCCACCCCCCCATCATTATTTATTCACTTTCCAAATGAGCTACCTTTTGGAGATCATGTTGCTTTGCATTGTCTTGTGGTGTGTGTGTGTGTGTGTGTGTGTGTGTGTGTGTAGAGAGTGTGTGTGTGAATGTGCCAGGAGAGTGCAGGTGACTCTGGTTCTAAGACACCCAGTGGACGAATAGAATGTTCCTCATGGTTGAATGGTTGAATGGCACCCATAACCTTCTTTCCACTCTATATATCTCAGCCCCACTCCTAGCTCATAATCCCTTCTACCTCTTTCTTTTTGGCATCCAAAGATCTTGGCCACTGCAGACTCCTGGACTTTCTCAAGCATCAATTTGAAATCCAATCATAATCTGAGAAGTTTTCTTATAATGGACATTAATATATTTTAATCCTCTAAAAATGAGCTTGTCTTAGTTGACTAGTGTCTTTGTCAAGGATAGCTGAGCTTTAACCACCCCTCTTCCCCGCTCGGAAATCGGCTCAATGAATAAAAGCATTAATTAAAAGACTTTGGTTATATCTCATAAAATCTAATTTCATGTAGTCTGACTTTCTTAGAACTTCTGTCTCTCTTCCTCTTCCTCTGAGTATACACTGTTAGTCACCTGGGCTGTACATTGGTTCCATTCTCACTGCGTGAGGCTCTTATTTCCAACTCCACATCACTTTGGCTTTCATTAGAAGCTCCGAGTTGTTATGGCACTGCTCCTGGCTCCAACCTTTATCAAATGTCAGAGTTGAATCCTACATTGTTATTCTGATTCTCTCAGTTCAGACTCTTAAGAGAGAATATCTAATTGGTGGCTGGTCAATGAGTGGATTTTATCCTCCTGGTCTCTTGTCCACTTCTGGCCTAATCAGCAGTGGCTGGTAGAGATCCTGTGGAGATATGCCCTTCCAGGCTATTATCTATGGCAGATTAAATAAGAAGAGGAAGTTGCATATGCCTGACAAATTGACTAAATATCTCAATTTCACTGAAAGCTTTTATTAAGCTGAACATTTCAAATCTCAATACTGCTGGATAACAGAAAATTCACTATATATACACTTCAGTGTTCTCATTGCCCATTCTAGTTGGCATGGGTATAAAGTGAAGCGTATATCATTCAGCAGCACAATGGCATTCCAATTTGATCATTTAATAAAAATTGCTCAATGATATTGATAATGTTGATGATATGATGAGATTGCTAAGTAAGGAAGAATCAGACCATCTTGTATGTCACATTCACAAGTAAAATAGGAAAAAGTCCTCAGATGTTAATATTTTATATGCTACTACTGATAACCCATAGAATGGCTATAATAAAACCAAGAAACCCTTGGTATCTAAAAATTTTATTCCTGACATAATGTTTTATTTTATTTTCTTATATGCCTAATAGATCTAGTAGATGATAAACCATAATGATCACTTGGTTGAAAATTTGCAAAAAGAAAACTTTAATCTAGTTCAGGAAGTATAGGTGTAAACCAGTCAGCCCAACAAAAATGTATTACAAGGCAACAGAGAAGCAGTCCTTACTCTCTGCTAGAAATTATTAACATTATTTTTAAAATATGTAAAAGAAAACTTCCAGCATAAGCATAGTGATAATAAATTGAATACAGTGTTTATCTGTAAAACATATCATGGATATTGTTAGCTTCTGCTTATGGTTATTTTATCTTTTGAAATTTAGAGAGTACAATAGTCAGAAAGTTTTCACTTGGTCATATTCTCTAAAGTTCAAAATAAAGTCTGTAGGTTTGTTTTCTGTGTAGTGTATGGGAAGTCCAGGAAGCAAAGACACAGAGAAGTGACAGTTCACTGAGCTGAGATGGGATATACATGGATGGATGGCCGCTTGAGGGTGTGAGGGCTGTTACCACTTGCCAAAACTGTACCCTTAGACTTTGCTCACACCAAACCATTATATTCTACTTGTGGAAGGACAGGGGTCAGTTGGGAAAAAAAATAATGTGCAAAGAGAAGCTTTTTGGCTTCTTAAATGGGAGGGGGGTGGGTGGAACTTATTTACTGAGTTTAACATTGAAGCCCAAACTGGAATGTCACTCACATAGGTCTGTGATACTCGGACTGAATGTGCTATGACTTCTCTAACTGAATAAAAGACTCAAAACTCAAAATGGCAGAATTGTGTCAGATTTGTGAGTAATACAAGTGCTTTTAAAACTTTTATTGGAAAATGTACTGACATGTTAGTTTTAACTGAGATGCATGTGCATTTGTCATTTTTTCATCACATATGAAATAAATCTAAAGTCATGTAGTTCTTTGTGACACAGATTGTCAGGGTGCTTATTACCTAAAGAGGGAGCAGGGCAGAGAGCAGAATGTAGATATGTACTAAGTCTGTGTCTACCTATACGATGTCAACAGCAAAAATGAATCCAAACCAACAAGTATTTATTCCTTAAAGTTGAGTGCTAAAGCAGCCTAACAATATAATTTCCACTAAAAAGAAATAGAATAGTTACTAACATTAATAAGATTATATTAAGTATTTGTTAATGTGTTGACTGTCATAATCAAATGCTCATGTAAACAAGTTGTTTGGGCTTACAGCATCTTACTGTTGAGGAAACCATGTAATGCTTTGAATATTTCTGATACTTGAAGAAGTTTCCTATGTGGGAAGTTAGTTTTTCACCTAGTCTGAATTTTTACTCTATCTCACTCTCCCTACCTGAATACACATACACAAATTCCTTTTATAATACTATTTCCACCACAATATTGTCTCCTTATCTCTCTCTGACATACTGATAAAAAACCCATTCATCTGCATATTACAGATCTACCAATTTGTTCGATACATGGACATTAGTCTATGCATAATAAATGTAAATGAAGCTATTTGTAATATTAAACTCAGGAAAACTAGAAATAAACTTAATAAGGAATATAACAGCTCCAGGGGTGGGTGGGGGGGAATCTTTCAACAGCAGATAATTCAGGATCAGGCAAATGAGAGGGATGAAAGGAAAAAATGTGACAGGAAACCAGTGAGATGAAAGGGAATGACCTTTCAGAAAATTAGTAATAGAATCTGAGAAAACTTCTCTGAGGGGTTGACCTAATGCTTATGTGATACCTACTATGTACCAGGTACTATCGTAAGTTTTTAAAATATATGTTACTCATTAAATTGCAAACCCTATGCAGTAGATATGAACGTTACCCCATTCCACAGGTAAGAACATGTAGGCAGACAGGGTCAAGTAACTCGCTCAAGTTCACTAGCTAGGAAGAAGCAGAGATGGGATACAGACTGAGTCACTTTGCTTCAAAGTCCATGATATTTACCACTTTATTATACAGACCCTAATCCGTGTTCCTAAAATAAGGCAGAGGATCTCAGTATTTCTTGATGCTGGGAAACCATTCTATTAGCAATTCAACAAATACATTTTTAAGCACTTGCTATGCATAAATAATAGGTACCTTGGAGAAGTAAACGATAAATCAAATAGGCCACTACCCTAAAGAAAGTTAAGACAGCTATAAAAACTACTTAATACTAGATAGAATGTGATATAAGTATAAAAAATGCAGACACTGATGAACAGCATGGGAGTTTTCAAAAGAGAGCAATTAATCTCCAGTTCATAGGGATTAAGGTATGTGGGCAAAGAGGGAGAGAGTTTGAAGAAAAAACCTTATAAAAGGGACATTCAGGAGGTCACTGGATTTAGATATATAAAGCTTGAATGGATATTCAGGTAAGGGAAAACAATGTTAGAAAAATTGGGGTGGTTACAGGGAACAGCGGGTAGTTTTGTCTGTGTTGCCTTCATAAAGAGTAGTGGTCAGTGAGGCAGGAAAAAGTGGATCAGATTCAGTTCATGAGGAGTCTTGAATTCCATATCTGGATTTTACTTGGTTGGGAACTATGAAAAATTTTCAGCTATGCTTTGGGAAGATTAATTCATTATTTAGAATGGCATGGTTACTTGAAATGCTAATGTCTGGGGTGTATAAAGCTGTTCTTTGTGTTCAATTCAATGGAACAATTATGTAAGACCTCCTATGAACATAGTTCTATGGTGGATTTGGGGAATACAGAAATAAATAAGATATCCCTGATTTCAAGGAGTTCTTTCCAGGTATTTTATTATGAAGATGTGCAAACTTCTGTGAAGGCTCAGAGGAAAGGGATATTGATTTTGACTGAGGTACAGGAAGGCTTGTGGTAGATTACACTCTGAGAATTCTGTTTCCTCTCTCTTAGCCAATGCAAGCTCGGTCACAGTTGTTGGATTGTACAGTTGGCTTCCAGACTCAGACCAAATGACTTTCTATCACTGAGGGACAATTTGGAAGAACCTATTAAGTGTGCACAAATCAGTAACGAGGTCCATTGTCTTCATGTGGAGAGTGTATCTCATTATTGGTCCCAAGATGTCTTTTCCAGGATCAATATTGATTATGAATAGTGAGAAAACAAAATGTAGTCAAGAACAAAACACAATCAGCTATTCCACATCTATTATAATGAAGCCAATCAGAATGTATTTAGGTTACTAGCAATAAAATCCACGGTTTCCAAAGACAATATTCTTCTACAAAGCAGTAATCACTGAGAAGGCTGGGAACATGAAAAAAAAAAAAAAAAAAAAAGAAGAAGAAGAAGAAAGGAACCCAACTCAGATGAGCCATCTTTGAATATTTAGGGAATAATTGTTCCATGTGCAAGTAATGCATACTTTAAAAAAATTTTCTGTTGCTTTATTTTATAAAATATTTACTTTTTTGAAAATTATGTTATCAATTTTATATTCATTCCTCAGGTCTAGTAGGGAATTACTTGGAACTATTTTGATTTCACTATCAAATATCTTAATTTTTATAAAGAATAAAAATAATTCAAACTGTTACAACTTGCCTAAGTTAAAGACTCTTCATGATATATTTAAATAACAGTGCATGAAGCATTTAATTAAGAAAGTATCAGTGTGATGCATCTGTAAGCATTTAGATATAGAAGTCAGAAAGGACCAAATGGTATAAAAAGCATCTTAGAAGAGTATAGCCTGTGACTTTCAATAGTGAATGTCAGTTACTACAACTTCTTAGAGGTAGTACATAATTTAGAAAATCACAATAAATATGAATTAATTTTATGTTTGGAAAGGAAGAAAAACATTCTTATATTCACAATATTAATAATAGAGAGTAAAGCTTGACAAATACAGTAGGCATGGGTTTAAACAGATTATAAAACAGCAAAGTAGATCTATATTTTAAAAAAATCTGTATTGGTTGGGGTAGGGAAGAATGTTTCTTGGTCAGGAAACATGGCAAATTAAAGTACAAGGTAAAAGGTAGAGGTTAGCCCAGCTTGAGATAGAGGCAGTGAGGAAGAGTTTAGATTAGATATTGTAAAGTATTGTGGAACCCTTGTAAATTCTTAAAATGGAGAAAGATGTTTAAAATTTATTTATGGAATGTTACACAGATGTTTCTAGAATAAATTGGAGGGAAGAAATCCCTGGAGCCTAGGAGAACAGATAAAAGGCTCTGCTATGGGTCAGGCATTAAGCTACATGGGCCTGGACCAGGATGTTGGCAACTGGAATAAGAAATGGGGCAAACTTGAGAGTTATCTCACAGGATAAATTGTGAGATTTGGTGGTAGACTGGCTACGGAGGTGCAAGGAAGGGAAGCAGTCAACGAAGACCAAAGCATGCCTCAAGGGTTTCTGCCTTTGTATCTGAAACAATACATGGCTATTATGCTAGGCTAGAGATTCTGTAGAGAGGGGAGAGGTATAGTTTGTTTGGTTTGAGATATGTGGAGTTGGGGTTGACAACAGATTATCCAAATTTAAAATATGTGTTTTGCAGGAAAGCAGTCAGGGTTGGAGGAGTAGGTTTGAAAGTCAATGATATGGCTGTGGTCATGAGATATGAGATTATGTGCTCTTCAAGGGGGTGATTCAGATCCCCCAGGATGGGGGGCCTCTGGGTGGCTCAGTTGGTTAAGCATCCGACTTTGGCTCAGGTCACGATCTCATGGCTTGTGAGTTTGAGCCCCGTGTCAGGCTCTGTGCTGACAGAGCCTGGAGCCTGGAGCCTGCTTCAGATTCTGTGTCTTCATCTCTCTCTGCCCCTCCCCTGCTCATGCTGTCTCTCTCTGTCTCTCAAAAATAAATAAATATTTAAAAAATTAATAAAATACATACAATGAACAGTAAAAAAAATTTTTAAGAAAGAAGCCAGGATGGAAGACCAAAGCTTGAGAGCAAATATAGAATTGGAGTCCATGTAGGGAGACTGAGGAGATGTGATCAGAGATCAGAGAGGTAAAAGGGCAAGCATGATGAGATATTTTCTCAAAAATTATAGTAATTTGATATAACAACATATTTTCTGATTTCTCAAGACCAGGAACATTCTGAATACAGTCAATAGTTCAGATTTCTATTCCCTCATTTCTCTTTCTATCAAGATCCCTCCTGATTCTGATGTTGCTACACATCCATCTCTGTTCTCATTCCTTCTCTTTTATAAATCTTAGCTGGTTCCTATCACCATCATCTCAACAAATCCCATATGGTCTATACATCTAGATCTTGAAGTCTATTGTGAAAAGTTCTGTCAACTGTACATTTTTTATATCTCTCATCCCTGTCTTTCCTTTCTTCCTCACCCTTTCTTTTCTCTCTGTCCTTCTATGTCTTTCTATACATTACATATTATTTTCCACTTGTCCTGAGCTCTCAGCTCTTTATACCAGTCCTTTCAACCCTTCTTGAGTTTCTACAATAGATAACTCAAATTTGTTATCAGTTACTTCTATTTAGATAAAATCTGTTTATATACTTTCATCAAATCATATTTCTCTCTTTGGAAGCGCCTGCCATAGATGTAATTTTCTTTTTTAGTATGATTATCTGAATAATATGGTTTGTTCCATTTGCATCTGAGTCACTGGGGCATATAAAATGTGTCTGTGTTGGCTCATACTGTCTCTCCCACATCTAACACATGACTCGTCATTCATATTTACCATAAAAAATTTGAAGAACTTGATGGGGCGCCTGGGTGACTCAGTCGGTTAAGCGTCCGACTTGGCTCGGGTCATGATCTCACAGCTTGAAGAGACACGAGTTTGGGCCCCACATCGGGTTCTGTGCTGGCAGCTCACAGTGCGGAGCCTGCTTCAGATTCTGTGTCCGTCTTGTGCTTTGCCCCTCTCCTGCTCATGCTCATGCTCTGTCTCTCTCTCTCAAGAATAAATAAACACTAATTTTTTTTTTTTTAATTTGAAGAACTTGAGAGTTGTCCTAGAATGGTTAGAGGCTTTTGCAATATGTCTCACTTTCCATTCTGATTTCCATAGTACCCAGGAGCATATCAGGCAAGTTCAGAGGTAGAGTAGTCACAGATATTCTATAGCTCTTTGGCTTCAAATTCAAACCAAATCCAAGGAGTGAACTTGAATTATGCCAACTTCAGAAAAGAAAGCCAACAGCTTAGCCAAAGTCTCTTTTAGAGTCAAACT
Source organism: Lynx rufus (assembly GCF_022079265.1). NCBI lineage: Eukaryota > Metazoa > Chordata > Mammalia > Carnivora > Felidae > Lynx > Lynx rufus. The sequence continues at coordinate 27,727,998 of NW_025814827.1, read as the reverse complement.
AATTATCTGCACCAGAATTCACTGGTTTGTTGATTGGTGTGTGAGGTAAGCACAATAACTATGGATATTTATCATAATATATGAGAGAGTATGGTTGTTTAAAACAACAATGAATAGGCTCAGGTCAGGCAAACTTTAATACTCTAATAGAGAAGTTCTTTTTTATTGAGCTTAATAACAAACACTTTTTCAGGATATTCCAATTGTCATAAAATCTACTAAAATTATTATTTTGTGGGGCACCTGGGTGGCTCAGTCAGTTAAGCGCTGGACTTCGGTTCAGGTCAAGACCTCATGGTTCATGGGTTTCAGCACTTGTCAAGCTCTGTGCTAACAGCTCGGAGCCTGGATCCTTCTTTGGATTCTGTTTCTCTCTCTCTTTCTCTCTCTCTCTCTCTCTCTCTGTCCGGTCCGTCCCTCCCCCACTCACACTCTGCCTCTCTCAAAAATAAATAAACATTAAAATAAATAAAATTATTATTTTGTGTCAGCACACTGATATATGGCAAAATACTAGCAAACAATACAGTTTTAGAAAACTCAATTATTTAAAGAGAAAGACAGCATAGACACACCTTCAACAGCCATACATAAAATGTAAACCCAGAGGAAGAAAAGAAATAATTTCCCTGATATCAAGAAGATCTACTTAAACCTTAGGGGATAAAATTAAGAAAAGGAACAATAAGCTAAGAATCCTGAAAAATCCTCTTTTTAGTGAAAATGTTCAAGCTATGACTTAAGCTTCAGAGAAATTGGTAACCATGCCTTTCCTGGACAAGGTGTTAGAAAGCATATTGCAAGAAATACCTGCTTTGCCGAATTTCATGAGCTAGCCAGATTATTTAGAACATAAAAATTTTATTTCAGTAGTTTCTATATTGTGATATGCTTGTCATCACCTGGTACTGCCATGAAAATTTCTACTGACATCTGCTTACAACTATATCACTAGCTACCACACACCCTGGTGACAATTAAAACATTGTGAATTTATTCTCAAATGAAGTGAGCTCATGTAATCAAAAGATTAATAATATTATAATAATGTAATTTTAAATGCCTCTGAGACAAAGCCCATTCACCATAAAACCCTGGGTTCAGTTTTATACCAAGGGAGTAAACATGGAAACAGGAACAGAGGAGGGAAGCACAATTCTTGACTGTGTGCTTAGCATGGTTGAAAACACAGGTGCAACTACAGAGAAATGTAGCAAAAAGATACCAGACAGAAGACATGAGTCTCGGTCTGATCCAGGAGACAGTGGATCTGGGACCTTTTTGTCATTATTGAGTTGCATTTCCCTAGGTGAACTACTTATCCTGTTTATTGGTTCCTGTTTACTCATCTGTAAAAGGGAATGATACCAGCTTACCTAGCCTCATAAAATGCATGAGAACACACTTTGAAGAGTTGGAAGGACTCTACTCCTGTAAGAGATGAGTAGGAGCATGGTCCAAAAAGTTTTTACATTTAGCTCTATAATGTGCTTTTTAAATTTTATTTTGAACTTACATTTGAATGTGGATGTGTCTGGTGCTCTGGGGATTCACAACACTTCAAACCATGTAATGAAGCCACACCGTGAACACTTAATTAATTTAGAGTAGGTGCTAATTCTTAATAAGAACTTTAAAACATGGTTTATTGTGAATAAACCGTAATTCAGAGAATCCACCCACATATAAATGAGATTTGCCTGTAGCTTAGAAAGATCCACCCTAAACAGGGTCTGAATAAAATGTCCAGAATGTTTATTTCCGGGTTTCCTTATGGTTAGTGACCTCTGAATGTGAGAGAATATTTCAAAATTAGAAAAGCATCCTTTGCCACCAACAGACAAGTTAGTAAATTATTCCATGAACTCACATTGAAAAAGAAACATTCGTTCATCCATTCATTTATTCTTTAATCCATGAAATCTCTCAATGTGTTCAATAAATGGTGAATGAGTATATGGTAGCTGCTGCTGCTGGCAACACAGGCAGGCTGCACTCAGCCAGCATAGGCTACTCACAGATGAACTGGATGTGTAACTGGTGTCCTAACTGGTCAATGCCTGTATATCACTTCCGAATACAAGAATGAGAAGACAAGGCTCTGGACCCAGGGAGCGTTCTATCTCATTGAGCGGCAATATGATCAATCCTATAATGAAATAATTCACATTGTGCTCAGGAAGAGCTAAGAAAAGGACATGTAAGGCTGCCCTGGGGATGTTGAAGAAGGCTTCCAAAGGCAAGTCATAATGAATGGGAAGAACAAATGGAGCCTCCCAGACAGAAATGGAGAGCATATTCCAAACATCAAAAGCAACAAGTGTGAGCAAATGTAGAGGTGTTGCAAGAATGACTAATTCATTTATTGATGGAGAAGAAAACTGATGGAATAGAATGCAGGAGATAAGACCAAACAGGAAGTAAAAATCAAGTGTAAGTTCAAGATTTATGGCAAAGATAAAAGGGAACCATGGAGGAATTTTAATGACTTGATCAACTTTTGATGAACATTTTGCAAGGATGCTGTGTTTAATAAGAGATGTAGACCCCTCCCTCAGGGAGCTTTCTGACTTTGGAACATGACAGAAAATTTATGTGCAACAAAGAAAATTGCAAATAAGGAATATTCAAGCATTTCGTTCTGAAAGTGATATTAGGCAGACTCCTGGAGGTGGGTAGAAAGTTTTCCAGAAAGATATCTTAGCTCCATTACACTAAAAAAGTCAACAAGATAATTTGATTCCTATAACTTCTAAAAGTGTTCCTATGAAGACCATATGAATATAAACAGTTATCCAAAGAATTTGAGATGAAAGAATCCTGATGGTAAATAAAGACATTTCATGCCCAGAATCATCCAGATTCTCTGTTATTCTGAGACTCCAAAAAATTGCTTGATCTCTATTTGGTTTTGTGTGGACTTGGCCGAAACTGATGTGTCTAACAGCAATTTCCATGGAGCTAAGTAAAATGGTTCCAGAGACATAGGAGAGAAAAGGTATAGAGGGGAAAAAGAACTATGAATGAATCCTCTTTGCAATTTTGGCTTTTCTTCAGAGATGGCCATGGTCTTCCCCTTTGCAAAATAGCATTCAAAAAATGAATCTTATAACTGCAGATGATCTAGGGGAGTAGCCCAGCTGTGCTTTTCATATATGCACCTAACTTATTTCAAGGGTGTTTTTGTTTTATTTTTACAGCTGCAAAGTGTTAGCAATCCGAAAAGAGCTGCCAAGAGTACAATCAGACGAATTAGCTTAGGGCTGGTTTTCATGGTATATTCAGAGCTGTTCTAAATAAGTTCCCTGTGCAGTTGCTGAATACCCTGAGTGATCAGAGCTGTTTCCCAAACAGAGTTGGAATGGTTATTTCCCCATTTGCAGCTGCTTATTTGATTTTTAAAAAGACCCTTCGAAACATTTTCACATTCCCTTAAAAAACTGTTATATATGCATATATACAGACTGAAGTTGCTGTTATAACAAGAAAAATGAAGACATTGACTGTCAATGAAATCCTCATGAAGACCAATCACAGAACTTAACTGCAGGTGCACGTCAGTTTATGGCTGTAATAATCAGCCAATCATAAGTTCCTATAATATTATACTTTTATTTTCTTCTGACTTTCACTTATAATATTCAAGAAACATTTCTTTTCAAAGCAAAATAACCCAATGATATGACAAGAATATTTTTGTTGACGAACTGATTAGACAAAAGCCAATCCTGTGGTATCTGGAATATATAAATTCTGGAGAGTTTATACGGTTTCTTGAACTACCAACAAGTCACCACCCATAGAATCTCCTTTCTTCTATAGCTCTACTCCCTTTCACCTGACGGTGGAAATGCATCTTATTCCTGATTCTGCACTTGCAGTTTGTAGACCCTAGCCCTTGTGAAATCTGGTGATTTACAAGGATTGGTTGATCCTGTGTGCAGATCACTAGTAATGACACCATTGAACATGTGAGCTATTTTGGCTTAACATCTTACCAAGCTAGACGTTTTGGCATTCCTACTTTTCTTTCTTATCCATCCAAAAAATTAGAATACTGTTTGCTTAAAGAAGTGTTATTCTCTTTTTTCTAAGGTGTTTGGGGGTTTTGCTGTTTTTAGCCAATTTTTTCTGCTGGGTATAGTCAATATTACATAAAGCAGGTCACTAGACTGTCACAAAAGCGCAAATGTGACTCTGGGGAAACATGACGAATAAGTCAGATGTTCTTTTCAGAAATGATTCCATGTAGTGATGGAACTTTGAAGAGGAACCACAGCTCAGGTGCCTGCCCCAGCTTCAGGTTGACTTAGGTGCCCTGCTACACGTTTCCACAAGGCCTATAAGTTTATACTGCTGGCAGTTACCTGTTTAGACATCTATTGTAGTCATTAGAATGTGAGCGCCCTGAGGGTAGGGACAGGGCAGTAAGTATTGTCACTCTAGCACTGTCTTGTATCTCTGCATCATCAGTATTTTAGCAGTATCTGTCACATTATAGATGTGTAATAAAAGGGGTCTCAAATGGGTTAATGATTCCATGACTAAGGATGAAACTTCATGGTATAGAAGAATCCTGGAATAAGAATTACAGGGCCTACATTTTAGTCTAAACTTGCAACAACTTATTAAATCAAATCTGTTTTTTTTTTTTTTTTTAAACTAAAGGGCTTGGACTAAATGATCTCTAGTGTTTTTTTCCAGTTCTGGAATTATATTACTGTTGGGGGATTATTTCAGTCCTATGACTCTATGATAGGATGCTAACCTACTAAAATTGATTCTGGATACTTTCACAATGCTAAATTGGGTGGGGACAGCTTTCTTTCAAACAGTAAAAATAAAATTAAAATGTTTTATATGAGAGATAAGACAATGAGGAATTGGCCAGACCAGAGAAAGAAGTGAGTTACCTAAACAAAGAAACTGTAGTTCATTAATAGGCTTGTCTTGCAGTATTCAGAAGACTATGGTTGATCAGAAGCATCCAAGTAAATAAAGAAATTACTTTCATAATCTTAAGCACTAGAATCATCCAAACAAAACAACTTAGGCTCAAAGTTATATATTTTAAACTCAATTAGAACATTTTAATGCCTGCAAAATGGATGTTACTAGGTATCTTAAAAAATCTATTTTTATGAAATTAGTTTTATTAACCTTCCCTGTGGTAGATCAGGTACCCAATAACATTCAGCATTTAGCATACCTTCTGGAGTATCTTAATCCCAAAATAATCCTTTGAAGTGTTCGGTAACACTCAAACCCCTCTGAGTTTTGGTAACACCATCATTATAAACCTCTTTGGGTTAAAATTTTGAAAAACCTTGTTAGAATATAAATAAGTATCCTTATTCTTTGATTCAACAATAGCTATTGAATACTTGTTATGGGCTCAAAATTCAGTACTATTTGTCATTCACCGTGCTGGGAAGTTTGGACTCAAAAGTAAATTAAAATATCTTGGTCTTTCTCTTGTGGAGCTTGTTATTTTATAATATTGAAGCATTAGTATATCAAGCCACCATAGCCCATTACCCGTGAGATCAAATAATTGAGATTAGTACTTGTCATCCAAGAACTCCTGGGAAAATGGAACTCAGGATGGTTAAACTTTGATGGAAAAAGGAGCCAGGTGTTTTTCTATAATATGGAGGATTTTGGAAATACAGAATAGGGTGGGGTGATCACATACGTGGCTCTAGTGACATGGACATCAGCTTCAGGAGAGCCAGTAGAATCAGACAGAAAGAGAGAGGCATATAGGCAAGGAGATTTGTGGTTTTGTTTGTTTGTTTGTTGACCGTCTTTAATACAGCTATAGCCTAAAGCAAGTATTTTTGTCTTAAGGATTTAGATCACCAATCCTGTAAGTGATCTGAATGGTTGTGTCAATCAAGAACTGGACAGACACTTTTTAAAGACAACTATAGGGGAAAGTCTAAACCTGGAGAAAAAGGGCAAGTTGTCATTAAAATTATAGATTTATCTACAGCTGCCATATTGGGAAATGATTATACATGATTGGTTTCTTTGCAAGATGGAACGGGGTAGGGAAAGAGGATGTGGACTTTTACTTATACAAGTGGGTCAGTAAGTGAACAAATCTATAGCTTGGCACTTTCCAGGAAAATGTAAACATATACCAAAGAGTTGAGATTTTATTCCTAAAATAAATAATCCTTTTGGACTCTGAATTGACCCAGGGTGACACTTCAATCTTCTTTGATTGAAAATTGATTAACACTTTGGGGGAAAATATGTAACCAATTGAATTGCAAATTAAGGTAAATTAAAATAGGTTGCTAAGTTATTCATCACTGGTTGAATACAGTGGACACTTATCGATTTGTACTCTATCTACCAATTCCTATTCTGGATTGGATGATCAATAACAAAGGTTGTTGGTGGTCTGTCATGAAAGAAATATTCCTCAGCCTATAATACCTAATCGGATTAGAATTTGCCTCATGCACCATCAGTCTTACTGCAGGGTAGTAACAAGACATCACACTTTCTTGATATTAATAGTTATTAGCTCAGAATATCAACATATATTCCCAGTTTGTCAGTTTCTGAATTGAATTATATAGTCTTCTTTTACTTTGCATGTCCACAAATAGGTTACTCAAAATCTAGCTTCTAAGATTTAAGTAAGCGTGATCAATTTTTAATGTATACTCATAGTATCCTTTTTTTCATATTTTATGAAAGAACTAGGAGACTATATATATAGAGAGAGAGCGCGCGCCCTGGAGTCGACACTTGAGGACATCCTATCTTGTTCTAGTTCAGATGTTGTTTTCTGTCCTTAGCCCATGACACCACCTTTTCCTAACACTTTTCCCTCATTTTTTTCTTCCCCTCCCAATATGGCAACAGTGCTGGGCCACATGAGAGGGAGCAAGCGGAAAGCTGTACCCAATTCAAGGTGGAAAAGTATAGAGGCATGGAGATAAGCGCTACCTGGAGCTGTCATCTCCAACACATACACACATGTGCACATAACTACATGTGTGTAGTGCTGGGAGTGGAGGAGGTTAGAGCTCACCCTGCTAGGAGGAGAGAGGAGTTTTTAGAGTTGTTATGAACTCGCATAGGAAGTTTTCATTTAAAGAAACTTAAAACTCCAAAACCCTGTAAATGGAAAGAGCTGGAAAACACTGTGAGGAATGACAAAGAGAAATTTGGAGTATCACTAAACCCAAATAGGAAAAAGATAGATATCAAACAAATTCCATTTTATGGTTTGGGAAACTGAGGCTCTGTAAATTATTTAACTTTCCCAAGGTTATAGAAAGTAGTATGGAGTTGGGATTCTAATTTACATTTGTCTGGCTACAAAGCTGAGCTTTTTTTAACTTCACTGTCTTGCCTTCCTAACTAATGAAATCTAGCCAATTAAACCATATTGGATAGATATAGCTATATATCTTTAAGTATATTACAGTTGTAAGTATTTTGAAATGGATTCCCTCTCAGTACATAGCATGTTCCAATGTGGATGACCTAGAAAATAATGCTACAGAACCCATCCCCCACCAACCCTTTACATTTAGGACACAGCCCTTGTGGCCATGGAGGAGAAACCTGTGGTGGTGGAGCATATGCATTTTGTGTGATCTCAGTGGATACGACTGATCATACTGGACCATTCACACTTGGATTTCTTTTGAGATCAACCATACACAGCTCCCAATCAGATGACCAAGGGGCATCTGTACCCCTAGGACACAGTTGTATCATCTGTACAAAGCTAATTGCTATCCAGCCTGTGACCTTGACCCCATCACTCCATGTTACAACCCAGTTCTGTCTACTACTCTGTGCCTCAAGAGCCAGACATTCTAGCTGACAGAAATAGCCTCTTCCCAGCTTAGCCTGCTCTGGGGAGGGTCAATGGCGGGGCGGGGCGGGGGGTGTGGGGGGTTGGGGATCATTGCTTATAAAAATACACACACAGAAATATCTCTAACTTTATGTGCACTTGTGAAATGATACTATTTTTACATGTAAATCAAATTATACATATATAAATACTACTTGTAAGGATTATTATTATTTCTGGGGAATCCTGTTTATATTAGGACAAGATAGCCTTGAATATAGGCAGAAAGTGATGAAAATACTCTACCCATCTCAAAATTCACCAGTTTATAAACTTTCATACCATAGAAACCCCTTATATCCTTCCAAAAACATTAACAATAACACCACTACCACTAATCACAGGAAAATTGTGGGGCTAAATTAATATTCACTGCTTAGTTTTATATAGCCCAAAGCTTAAGAAAGACCTTCCTACAAAGAAAAATGCCTTGTTTTCCAACTTTACTACTAATTTCTTTGAAACAGTATTTTTGCTTTTGTTTTTATTTTACACATCAAATATTCCAGCACTGCTCCTGTTTCTGTGCTATATTGGTTTTTGACTATTTTTTTTAACTTTCAACATTTGGTAAGTCCCAATAAAATGGAAGAAAATGTGTTCATCCATCTTTGTTCTTCTCTAATAGAGATTTGTTTCAATCATGTTGTTATCTGCACTTGAAAATAGCTGGCTCATAGAATCTTAGTTTGAAGCTCAAAAACGTGCAAAGAGCATAAAGGAAATCTTTTTGAAAAAAACCCAGCCACGTTGGCCTAAGGCCTTTAAAACCCTTATAAAAATGTATGTCTGAAGCATTATTAACATCCATCTCCTACCTGCACGAAAGCAATCAAAATGAAGTCAGTTTCAGCTCACTGTGGCTCTTACCCACATTAACCATATAAAGAAGAAAGGAAGACTCCATTTTTTTCTACCTACATTTGTGCTGAGTTTAGTCCTGAAACGCAGAAAATTCTGGAATTTCCCACCTCTGAGGTGAAACCTTCTTTTCCCCCAAAATACATAACTGCTGACACATTCTTCCCTTTGATTCAGTTTTAATCTGTGTCCTTTTATTTGCCACAAGCTCTTTGAGGAGAATTATGTGCTTACGATAAAACAATGTGCTCTGCCTAGCATAGTTGATGGGAACCGGTTGAAATGAAGAGCTTTTCAAACTTTCCTAATTTAGTAGCTGGGAATCCCCAGTGATGGGCTAAGCAGTAAGAAGATCAAATGGTGGGAAACACAGAAGTGGGTCCGCTTAGTGTCTGAAGCCAAGAACACTTCCAAAGCAGGCTTTAGCGGGTAGCGTAGAGAGGCAGCTGCTGCTCAGCTGAGGGGACTGCTGGTTGCTACATGTTTTTATTATCTTCAAATCCTCACACCTGCCAGAAACACCTCCCTCTGGAACAAGTTCAGCTCTTTCTTGGCCCTCTCCCTTCTGGAAGCAAACACAGAAATGGGGAAGTATACAAAGTGTAGGCAAGGGAATTTGCACATGTTCAAAAATATGGAGAGAGCCATTCCCCTCTCAGGGAAGCCTTCACGGAACTCTCCAGAGTCATGCCAGTTGCCATTTGGACATTCTTCAAAGCAGCATGAATGCTCTCAGGACAGCACATTGTGCCCCCAAAACATGGTTGACAGAATAAGAGAATCCCCTTCAGTGTGGATATATACATATATATCTCACATACCCATACGTATACGTACATATTTATGTAATGATTATACACATACACATAAGTGTATAATTTTTTCTGAACCTAAAAGTACACGTGTGTATTATAAACATTTAGAAAAATATAGGAAAGTACGATCCAATTAAATTATAATGGACTTTCTTGGGAGAACTTTTGTCTCTTATTATTATTATTATTATTATTTATAATGTCATCATTATCATCAACATTATTAACAGCACCAACCGTGGAGCATGAAGCACAGCATTCGTGCTTTCCAAGTCACCTTATGAATTATAAGTACATGCTGCCGAAGATCATTACACTTTGATGTGAATCAACCCATCCGACCCTTGGGACTGAAAATATATGTATTCACTTAGCTAAGTGGATCACGGGGTATTTCCCAGCCTCTAAGGAGCCGACCATATACTTTTTCCCATAGCAGCTAGCAAAGAAAACACGTGACCAGAAGACCTGCGATCACCTCTGGGAGCAGGGATGGAAGGCCTGGCTTCCCTGTTAATGGAAACCTAGGAAACTTTGTGCCAGCAGTGCACAGGAAAAGAAGATTCCCAACCTTCTGGCAACAAGGTGTTGGTACCCTCGAGGGTCTTTTTCTTTCCCCAGAAGTCTGCTTACTTCCTATGAAACTCCTATCGGCATGAAGCCACACTGTAATGAGTCTATGGAGATGTCCAGTTCTCTGTGACTACAGTGCTATTCCATGTCATAGAGCTATTATAGGGTGGGGGGGGGATCAATTAGACCCTTTTTATAGGAAATGGAAGAAATGTTTTAAATACAATTTTTTAAAATCTAGAATGTCAACAGATTTTTGACTGTGTGGTTTTTTAATGTATTTTGTTTTTTCTATTTGAGACAGAGGGAGAGAGAAGGAGAAGGGCAGAGGAAGAGAGAGAGAATCTTTTTTTTTTTTTTAGTTTATTTCTTTATTTTGGGAGAGACAGAGACAGCCTGAGGGGGGAGGGGCAGAGACAGAGGGAGAGAGAATTCCAAGCAGGCTCTGCACTGCCAGCACAGAGCCTGATGCAGGGCTCAAACTCATGAAACTGAGATCATGACCTGAGCCAAAACTAAAAGTCAGACACTTAGCTGACTGAGCCACCCAGGATCTCCAGAAAGAGAGAACCTTAAGCACGCTCCATGCTCAGTGTAAAGCCTGACACAGGGCTCAATCCTACATGACCTGAGCCACGACCTGAGCCAAAACCAAGAGTCAGACATTCAACTCACTGAGCCACCTTGGCACCCCTCACTGTGGGTTTTATGCACAAGGAAATAAATTCACTCCTATGCAACCAAATAGCACAGCTGTATCCAACTATGGGTCAGTTTTAGAAAACTGTATCCGTTTTAGAGTTATTGAAACAAAAATTATGATTATGAACACTTACAGTACTAATTTATATAACCCTTCCTCTCTCCCACCCCATATCTTTTAACTTTAAGAAAATTAAAGAGGTTCCAGAAGTATGAAATGTGGATCTTTCCTCACTATCGACCTGGGCAAATGACATTCACTTGTGAGAGTCTACTCCTTTTATTAAAGTCCCAATACTTGCCTAAAGTTGCACAGGCGATATGACAAAGGTCATTGAAGTCTGGATCTCCCACTTAGTGTTCCCTTCTTTCATCCTCAAAGTGCTCCATGGGCAATCTAAGTTCTCATTAAGGAGAGAGAAGAGAAGTGTTGCTGCCCAAGTGCTGGCCTGTTTGAGAGAATATAGAACATGATGTTGTGGTACTTTATAACTCTTCAAGAGATTTTACTTTTATATCATAGGAAGCTAAAAATGAAAGTAAGCATAAGCGATTGAAAAAAATAACTTTTTGAGCTAGGGTTTCTTTCCTTCCAAGTTTTAAAGTTTTGATCTGGCAGAAGAATGGCCAGTCATCTTTTCTGGGTCCATTCTTTGATATTGGTTGTGTGGAGTAAAACAAAACTCCAGTACTCTATCACTGTAGGCCAAGCAGGAGAGGTAAAAGAGTCATACTCAGATATCATGTTCTTCCTCACTTCTTTCCATTAAGTGAAAAACAGCTCAATGCTATTTGCTCCTACTTGCAGTTAATTTTGTATATAGATCTTTATAGAGACAGCACCTTTTTAATAGGATATATAGTGTATTCCTAATGTGAGAACCAAACTTTAGCAAAAGAATCTGGGAGTGTGCTCTTGAGAACCTCTGTGATTGAATTCATCTGCACTGATGAGCTGGTCCAGTGGCTAAGCCCACCCGCCCATCTGTGTGGGTCCAATTCTAAGCTGCAGTGGACAAGAGGGCATCATATTGAACAAAGGGGTATAGAGCAGTTCTTTTTTCAAGCTCAAGTTACCCTCGAAGGTCATTTGCAAGAATTATTCCAGAGGTACGTGGTGCCTGTTACCTCGGTCTCTTGTGGCTGGGAACCTGATGCCCTATGAACTCCGAAAAGCTGACACTTGTGATTGCTGTCCCAAGCAGAAATTTCCCCCAATTGGGGAAGAATTCTATGTGCAAGAAAATGTAAAGGTAAATATGGCATTATCATTTTCAAAGGTGCACATTTTCTCTGATAGCATGCATTATCCATAATATTATAATAAAAATTAGACTCAAAGCATCATATATGAAAGGTGAACGCTATAACGTTTTATGAGAGCGAGAACAAGTCAAGGTATCAGTAAGCTTTGCTCCTTACACCTCTAGTTATATGGAAGTTTTCACCTTTTGACTGCATTGATTCAAACTTATTTCTATCTCCTGTGGCCCCTGAGTGACCCATGTGAAATGGGGTACTGGCTCTGATCCAGTCTCTCATGATTAGATGACTATCACTCATGATCTGTATGGGTGGGAGCTTAGCAAGCTCATCCATTGCTTGGCCACCCAGGAGCACGTTTATCCCCTGTGCTGTTTTGTAGTCCAGGGGCCTGCTCCATGCTTAGCTCCACGGACAGCCCTTTGTGCACATGACTGGGAGCAGTTTGTGGTTGTGGGGAGGGATGGACTGAATATATACATATTCTCATGGTGACATTCAGAGGTAGTTAGACTCTGGACCAAGAGCAATACACAAAGGCTGGTGTCCTGCCATGAATGAAAGAGAACACAGTCTTGACAGGAGCTGGAGTTTAGGACAGTTAAGTGGTGCAGAGAAGAGGTGAGAAGAAAATGAGAAAGCCTGGAGACCGAACACCACATACTACATTTCATTTTCCTTTGCATCTTTGTACTTCCAGTATTATATGAGGGCAAATATCTGACTCCTGTCTCACTGCTGGTCTGAAATCTGGGGCTGTGTATGTGTGTGTTCCTGTGTGTACTTGCATTTGAATACTGTGCTAGTAACACCCATGAAAGCTGCAGGAGCAAAAGGCCTTCCACCAAGGCCAAAGATTAGGAGACACAGTAAATGACTTATAATTATCTATAATATCACTTGCTATGAATATAAATAAACATGTTGCTATGAAATTGAAATACACAGAGGTATAGATGAACTTATATATTGCTAGAGTTCATGTAAATTGATAAAGTACTTTGAAAAGCAATTTGACCTTAGGTGTCAAGATCTTCCAAAGTAAAAAGTGCATACATTTTAACCCTTTATCCCACTAGTGGGACTCTAGCCCAAAGAAATAGAATAAAAGAAAGAGAAAGCCATAGCATAAAAATGTTCATCGCAGCACTATGCACAATAGTGAAATACTAGAAACCATTGAAGTGCCCCACAATAGAAGAATCGTAAAATGAATTATGATGTAGTCATTCAAAAGAATATTTGGCAGCTTGTTAAAATGATGGTCATGGAGACTAACAACACTAAAAATGCACAATATAAAGTATTGAGGAAAAACACAATATTGTCTATACCCTATAGTTGCAATTGTGTAAAAATGTAAATGTACATAAGCAGAGACAAAAACGGTAATGAGCAATCATAAAATAGCTATGTAGAAGATATGATAGTAGGTAATTTCTTTTTTTTAATGGCTTATGGCTTCCAGTGTACCTTTTAACAAGAATAAGAGGAGAAAGTGTAAGCTTCTGCTTACCATCAAAAAAAGTGGCAAAAAAAAAAGATAAGGCAGGGGACTAAGAACTGTGTATGTATACAACAAAAGTGTGTATGCATGTGCACGTGCACATCTTATTTTGGGATTCTTTTGGAAAGATGGCATTTTTACTTATTTACTTTTAAGTTTATTTATGGAGAGAGAGTGAGCACAAGTAGGGGAGGGGCATAATGAGAGGGAGAGAGAGAATCCTAAGCAGACTCTACATTGTTGGTGAACAACATTGTGAGATCCTGACCTGAGCAGAAATTTAGAGTAGGGTGCTCAACCCACTGAGCCACTCAGGCGCCCCAGAAAAATGGCATTTTTAAATCTTAAATTTCAAATTGTGGTTGTTTAGAAAATATATATTTTAAGCATGAGAACTATGACTGTGAGACATTGCATGAGCACTAAATTCAAGGAAAATTACAAGGGGGAGATAGGTTTGATTTTATTTCACAGTGGCAACCTGTTTCAATTTTATGCCCTTAGTCATAGAACTAATCTTTCAAAAGTTGCAGGTGAAATTACTTAAAAATTTGTCACACTTCAAATGACAGTTTTGGAGCTCTAAAGAACATAAATATTTTTACTTTATCACATAATTGCCTCTAACTACCAGTTAATTTAACTATATGACTGTAAAATTGTTTTCTAAAGTGATGATGTCCCAGTGGGGTTGCATAGAACACCTTTTGCCCACACCCACGCCTATCACCCTTTTCCTTTTAGCTGGCGTGTTATAGCCCTGCTAATAGCTTGTATTCCCTGCCCCCAAAAAAAGATATTTTAAAGCTACTAATGTACTGCACCAGTGAATATTGGACTTGAAAGAGAGAACATCATAGGGGTAAGAAGACCATGATTAGAAATGAAGCCGAAGCTATGTTTGGGGTGCAAACCAGGCTTCAATCAACTGTGTGTGAGGCTAAAGCATTTTATTCTATATTCTTCCCATCATCCAAAGAAGCGTATTTCAGTGTCATTTGATAAGAAGGCAAAAGAATGGCAAAATGTTTGTAAATGAATAGATTGCATCTGAGGGGCTTTCCCAAACTGCATTACAAAAAATGGGTTAAATATAAAGATGTATATGTTCTAAGAAAAATATAAGGCCCAGGAGAAAACCATCCCAGGGGGCATGTCCCTGTGCACTGTGCTCTTAGCAACCCATTTTAGGAGAAAAGGTGACAAATGAGGGTGACCTAAGGAGGAAGACAGGGGTGCGACAAAATATAGAATAGCGTGGGGAAGGAAACAAACTTCCATATAAACACATACTGTGTGCAGGGTATCTCTAAGTATTAGCTCATTTAACCCTCTCTGACCACCCCATGAGGTAGCTGTAATGTCACATTTTGATGAGAACTTTGACAAACAGGAGGGTTGAATTACTTGCCCGAGGCCACACAGCTGCTGGGTGGTGGAGATGGGATTTGAACACAGACACTCTATCTAGCTCAAAAGCCCATATTCATAATCATTATGCTGCCCAGCTTCTCTACTTAGTCATGAGAAAAGAGTAGAAGACTGCACATATTTAGCCAGGAAAAGAGCAGGAACAAGGTGTGAATGTCAGCTACATGAAGGTGCGTCGTTTGGTCAGTCGGGGTAGTGCGAGAAAACGAATGGTTGGCACTCTGGAAAAGGAGATGCAATCTGGGGACAAGAAGGTGTGGCAATGGCAGAAAACCAACTTTGCCAACGGATAAATCCACCTAAGGCTGGTCCTGGCCCTACCTAGACAGCAAATATGTGTTAACTTCAGGATTCACTGTTCTCTTAATGCCCAAGGGAGCAGCTTTATGTTTTCACTCTTCTATCATCCTACTGCTCATTTTTAGCAAGGCAAGTGGCTGTGCAGCCAAATGCAAAGTGACACACAGATACTGAATGGTGGCATTATGTGAAGGGTGCACACACCCTGAGGTCCTCTGTTGTATGTCGCCTGCTGTAGGTAACATCTTTGATCGTCTCAGGTAAAGGTTTTGTTTTGGTCATGTAGCTTCTGTGTATTTTCTCTAATAAGCCCTCAGTGGGGAAGAGCTAAAGCAAGAAAGTCTGTGTTCTCAGGGGGATTATGGTTATCCTAGGATGGAACCACGCTCAGCAGGGCTCAAGCCAGGATAAATGATTCATAATTATACGTGAAAACAAGATTGGAGCTGCACATTATTTTTGCTCTGATTGAAAATGGCTTTGCATCTTATAAGAAGGTAATGTTTCTGGACAAGAATTGAAGCTTCCATGCAGGCCTATTTTAAATACTAAATCCCTAATATATGTTCAGAGAATGGATATACCCACCTTTTACAATAACGGGAGGTAGAAGGGAACCACTCCCCAAGGAGGACATTGAACTGATTTGAATGCATGGAATGCTGGTCTGAGTAGTCTAAAAGATTGGCAAGTTTTGTATGCGGGACCTGGATTTGTTTATCCCTTTCAAGAATGTCCTGATTTGTATTTCCCTGATGATGAGTGATGTTGAGCGTCTTTTCCTCTTCACACCAGTCAGAGTGGCTAAAATGAACGCCTCAGGAAACTACAGATGATGGCGAGGATGTGGAGAAATGGGAACCCTCTCGCACTGTTGGTGGGAATGCAAACTGGCACAGCTGCTCTGGAAAGGGTGGAGTTTATCAAAAAATTAAAAATAGAACTACCCTATGACCCAGCAACCACACTACTAGGTATTTATCCAAAGGATTCAGGAGTGCTGATTCACAGGGGCACATGCACCCCAATGTTTATAGCAGCACTGTCGACAGTAGCCAAATTGTGGAAAGAGCCCAAATGTCCATCAACTGATGAACAGATAAAGAAGATCTGGTGTGTACGGAATACTACTAGTCAATGAAAAAGAATGAAATCTTGCCATTTGCAGCAACATGGATGGAACTGGAGAGTGTTATGCTAAGTGAAATAAGTCAGTCAGAGAAAGACAGATATCCTATGGTTTCACTCATATGAGGAATTTGAGAAACTTAACAGAAGATCATGGCGGAAGGGTAGGGAAAAAAGTAGTTATAAATTGAGAAGGAGTCAAACCATAAAAGACTCCTAAATACAGGGAACAAACTGAGGGCTTATGGGGGGACAGGGGAAGGGGAAAATGGGTGATGGGCATTGAGGAGGGCGTTTGTTGGGATGAACACTCAACATTGTATGTAAGTCATGAATTACGGGAATCTGCTCCCAAAGCCAAGAGCACGCTGTGTACTCTATATGTGAGCTAACTTGACAATAAATTATATTTAAAAAAAAAGAACGTGCTAAAACTGTGCACCCCAAACTACCTCTGTCATAACTTCTCCTACCCCACAGTCATTTCATCTTCTCATAACTGCTCTCCAGTTAAACTCCCAAACCCTAAGAATCTGTTTTTTTTTCCCAAGGCAAACTAATAAATTAATTCAATCTAACATATTAATGGCATACAGCATTTTAAAACACCACCCTTTTTATGCAACACATTTGTGTTTAAATAACTTTTCTTTTTTAACCTGAACTAGTAAATGAGTTATGTGAACTAAGTGATCAGCCCTGAAAAAAGTAAAATATTAGACCCTTTGGCATATGCAGGGAAGGGACAAAGTAGGATATGTTTAGTGCAGGGGTTCTCAAAATGCACTAATCATCAGAATCACCTGGAAGGCTTGTGGGCCCACTTCCCAGAGTTTCTGATTCAGAAAGACTTGGGGGTGGGAGTATTTGCATTTCTAACAAGCCCCCAGAGTTGCTACTCTGGGGCAATCCTTTGAAAGCCTAGTGCTTAGACCTTGCAGTGCTGTTGTGCATCATCAAATAACATGATGTCATAGTGACAACAGCATTTGGGGTCAAATTCTGTTAAGGAACTCTTGAGTATAGATGCTTTCATGGTAGTCAGTGTAGATTATTTAGAAGCGAGCTACAGGACCATGTCTATCAAGCTCTCAGGCCCAGAGACAACAGAATGGCTTCCAGTGCAGCAACTGGTAGGATGCCCTGGGTCCCTTGGCATCCACGTGTTTAGCCAGCCCTCATCAGCACTTCCTTCCATTAACACAGTTAGTTGGGGGTTGATTGTATTTTGTGACAAGGATAAAGATCTCATTAGAAGCCAGAATTCCAGCAGAAATAGAAATGCCACGTTTATGCTTCCTGATGGTGTTGGCACACACCTTACATATTTTAATTGATATTCACAGTTATACTTTTAAAAATTATGTATTGCATAAACAACACCATCATGGCTTTAGTAGGAATCAACACAGAAGAAGAAAATAATCCCACAGTTCTGCCACACCAACAAAGTGTTGCTTCCATTTTGTACTCCCTTCCAGTTATTTTCAACATTCACTCATAATTTTTTTCTTCTGGTAATCAGAGCATGGATAAGATTTTATTCTGTGCTTTTTCCACTTAACATTATAACCATGCATAATGAATAGACAAAGATCATATGAAATAGACCAAGAAGTGATTTTTTGTGATAATACTTTCTTATCAAAAATGTCATATTTGTGTATATTGCTCACCTGTTATGTGTGGGACACCCTGGCATTGTGTATATCATACAGTAATAAAAGATTTCTTGGCTTTCCTGAAATTTTTGTTGTTATTGTCTATAGGTCACACTATAGAAGTATACCATGGATGGCTCCCCAAAGATATTTTGGGCATGCATACAAGACTGAGAAAAATTATACAAAGCCCCTTTTCCCTGTTATTTTCTATTATGGAGACCCTTTTCCCAGATGAAAGTCCTCTAGGGCAAGGGCTGCAAGCTTCTTTTCCCCAAGGTTAGGACAAAGAAGATGGAGATTGGTAACTGGAAATGATGTCTTTTGGGTGCACAAAGTCAAAATCAAGGATGAAAATATGAAATTATGTTGGCGTGCAGACTGTTGGGTGTTCAAACCCGTCTTTACTCCTTACTGGCTATGTGATCCTGAGCAAGTCAGTTAATTTCTCTAAGTCTTGGTCACTTTATCTTTAAAATGTGTGTAACAATGGTTACAATGAAAAGATTTGCTGTGATTAAATGAGACAGTGTGAGGTATCTAGTAGAGGGCCTGGCATAATAATACATTCTCTATTAGTGAAAGCAGTTATCTCTAGTTATAGTATTCTCGTGTGCTATAGGAAGAATCAGCATGGTGCAGAGGGGCAGAATGGGTAGGGAATTAGGAAAAATTTTACAATAGATTATTATAAGATGTAAGCATGGGTTGTTTTAAAAGCACAGGAGGAAAGTGTCTAACTATGGGGGTGCCTGTCATACTCTGTCAGTGACCTTTCCCAAAGTACCCTCGCCTTATTAAAATGAAAGCATAGATTTGACAGCTACCAACTTGATTTGAAGAGCCTACAATTGTGATTTTACTATTTCTCTAATTTGAGGTTAACATGCTCTTAAACATGAGCAACCTGGCAAACACAACGTTCTGCTGTTCCGCCTGAACCAGTTAGGTATATAAGCTTTTCGCTTGAAGTTGATGTCTTGCGTGCTGCCTTCATTAAGTACAGCTAGAATATGGCCCGCATTAGCTCATTAATGCTCGGCCACCTGCCAAGTGCAGTGAAATCAGCCTGAATTCCAATCTTTATAATAGATGAACTGAGGACTTACTTTTGCCCTCATCAAGCAGAACTGATATTGTCATTAAAGTTTAGTAGCTGTACACTTCACAGAGAGTGGGGTCTATTTGCTCTCTGTTTTGGTTAGGGAAATCACATCAGGTTTACATTTTCTTGTTAGTTTTGAATTTACTTCCTTGTTAAGGGCCAGTCAATACATTGGGGTCTATTAACATCTTTTCATCAAAGGCAAAGCCTTGGTTGCTAGACCTGGTAACTCTGCTGTTAGAATGGGCCCATTAATTTGTTACCCTACAGTGAATACAAGGCCAGCCCTACTTTTGGTAGTGAAAGGATTTGAATATAAATCCATTGACATAAAGAGAAGCGCGAGGTGACACTTGGAATTCTGATGAAGCCAAGAGTTGCTCGTAACGTGCACAAAGCCACAGTTTCATTCTGCATCCCTGAGGAAAGACAGGGTAAAAACATGTGAAACAACCTCATCAGACATCCAGAGACCTCAGTTACTAATTTGCTGTATCAAGTCATTTTACTTAACTAGACTCCAGTGATTCCATCTGAAAAGGAACTATTTTAGATCATCCGTAAGTTCTTTTCCTGTGCTGACCTCCTATGACTTCACAAGACACACTTTCTATATTCAACCACTATATTCTATAAACTGAGTACAATTTATAAAGCCAAGATTGAGCCTCCCTCATTATTTATTTATTTACTGTACAAGTACCAAGTTAATTTTATACCAGGACATTCTACCAGTAAGGTTACAGAGATGAAGCCTTGCCTGAAGTGGATGCTCATAGCTAAGAGATAAGGGCATGTACATAAAGCTGTGATGCAGAAAGAGTGACAAACACCACGGGCAAAGTACAGGATATATTGCCAATTCAGAAAAAAGGGAATCAGGAAAGACTTCATGAAGGAGGTATTTTATCTAGACTTTGAAAAGTTGGGTGACTTAGGCATGCAGAGACTCGCATCGTGTGAAGGAGTATAAAACAGCTTTTTATGATTTCAGCATTTCTAAAAGTATACGACATGATCACCAATTAGGCAACCATTCACTTGATCATATTCAATTCAACCTACCAACTCTAAATTGTGCACTAGTTATATATAGGATTTCAGTAAAATCTATGGGACATGCAAAATAATAGCTTTGCTTCTACCTTCAATAAATGTGATCTCCCTGGGGAGATAAGAAAGAATAGTGCATAAAAGAATACTTAGGAGAAGAATATAAGATAGGATCTGTGTAATTTCCAAAAATAATGGCAAAAATAAGAACCAATGACTTCAAAGAAAAGGGAAGTTGGAGGAGGTTGAAGTAATTAGAAATGACTTTATAAAGGAGGATAATCTTGAGCAGAGTCTGAGAACAGCAATTGGTATGAAAAGGGAAGATAATACATTTCAGAGAGTGCTAATTGATGGAAAAAAGCTCATGGGTGTTTGAAAAGCTTGTTATTTTCTAAGATAAAGTAAAAGATTAGAAATGAAGGTTCTGTCCATTTTGTTTGGTTCAGCTATCTTCAGCATTGGTGAGTCTACCTCCCAAGCTGCTGGGACCAAAAACATTTGAGAAAATATCATTGTAAGGACACAGCAAAGAGTCACTGCACAGTGCTGAAGAAATCAAAGACAAGATGATAAAAATAAAAACTCCTGAAATTAGAGATTCTCTCCAATCATGAAAGTATGGGTAACTCTCTCCCCTAAAGAAACTATAATACTTGACAAAAAAAATCAGATACCACCATTAAGTGCTCTGAAAATAAACCAAAGGCATACAATATATTAAGAAGTATTTATTCTTGAAAAATACTGAATTTCAGTTAGTATTAATATATGTCTTTAGTGTTCTTGTCAGTGGCTTCTTCCATGTCTCAGTCCTGTTAGCTCATGATAAACCATCAGCCTTGCTACTCATACAGTAGAATGCTCACCTATATTGGAGCATTGACAGTTAAAATGGTCAACTTAATAGCAAGCCAATAGGGACTCCACTATGGATTCCCAGAGGCTCCACTAGCCTGAGGTTGCAGTCCTGCCTGGGCCAAGCTATGCACTAGAATGTCATAAAAGGGCAATGTGCAGGAAAGACTGGTACAGACTCAAGCCATTCAGACATTCCTGATTGGTGGAACACACACACATAGAAGAGAGCCTGGAAGGAAGAAAAAGGGAGGATGAACTTGAGAATGGCCTGAAATTTAAATGTACTCCCCAGCCTATACCCACATCCATTAGCAGAGACTGGAAGCCTTATTGGCTCAAGGTGTTTGAGCATAACTTCTGACCTGTCTTTACCTGAACACTAAATGATGCAGACAAAGGGATGATACCTAGGAAGCTGGCCTAAAAATAAATACAAAACAAATGAAAACATTGAATAGGGACAGCAACAGCTATAACTTGCAGGGGAGACAGGGTTCACAAATTTAGATTACTACAGTAGATTATGTAAACTGTATTCATCAAAAATTCCAAAACATGTAAAGAAACAAGGAAGTTTGACCAATATTCAGGGGGGAAAAGGCAGTCAATAAGAACTTCCCTGATTTTGTTGTCTAAACAACAAAAGAAATGCATGATGACAACAGCTCAACAAATAGAGAATTTCAACGAAAAGATAGAAATTATAAAAGGGGACCAAAAGGGAACTCTAGAGTCAAAAATTACAAAATATGAATTAAAAAATTTCACTAGAGACCTCAAGAGCAGATTTGAGATGGAAGAAGGAAAAAAAAATGTGAACTTGAAGATAAATCAATAGAGATTACCCAGTCTGAAAAAGAGAGAAAAATACTGAAGAAAAATGAACAGAGCCTCAGAGACCTGTAGAATAGCATCAAGCATACCATCATACATGTAACTACTATATCAGAGGACAGGAGAGAGCAAAAGGGGAGTGTTATGGATTGAATTGTGTCTTCCAAAAAGTCCTAACTCCCACCACCTGTGATGTGATGTTATGTGAAACGAAGGAGTTTGAAGATACAGTTAAGATGAAGTCATTATGGTGGGCCTTAATGCATTATGACTGGCACTCTTATAAAAAGGGGAAATTTGGACACAGAGAAAGACTTGCACAGAAGGAAGACAATGTGGTGACACAAAAGCCCGTTGCTACCAGAAGATAGGAGAGAGTCATGGAACAATTTCTCTCTCACGTCTCTACGAAGGAACCAACTCTGCTAACAGTTTGATTTCAGACTTCTAGCCTCCAGAATTGACAGACAATACATTTCTGTTGTTTAAACCACCCAGTTTGTGGCATGTCGTTAAAGTAGCCCAGGAAACTAATACAGAACATAAAAAAATATTTGAAGAAATGATTTGGCAGTTTCCCCGAATTTAATAAAAATATTAATCTATAGGTCTAAAAAGATCCATGAATCTCATTGAGAAAAATCAAAATGATCCACATATAGACACATTTTAGATTGTTGATAATCAAAGGAAAAGAGAAAAATTTTAAAGCAGTAAGAGAGAAAGGACTCATCACATATCGGGGAATGATTAACAGCTGATTTATCATCAGAAACAGTAGAATCCAGGAAGTTAGTGGACTGACACCTAAAACTGAAAGAAAAAAATTCCTGCCAATCATATTTTCTTTCTCCAGGAAAAGCATTCTGCAAAAATGAAGGTGAAATAAAGATACTTCTAGATAAACAAAGACTAAAAGAATTAGTTACTAAAAGATATGCCTCACAATAAATACTAAAGAAAGTCAAACAGACTGAAAGGAATGATAGCAGACAGTAACAAAAATCTGAAGAACTGACAAGTACAGAAGATGTTAAATGTGGGCAAATATGAAAGATTCTATAAATGTATTTTTCACTTTTTTCTAATTTCTTTTACATAGGTAATATTGTAAAATCAATAATTAAAACATTATGTTGTTGGGTCTATAACATATACAGATGTGAAATATAAGACAAAATAGCACAAAATAACACAAAAGAGGACTATATTGGAATGAAGTTTCTATAGTTTACCAGAACTAAGTTGGTATTTTTCTGGAGTATATTGTGATGAGTTAAGAGGCATGTTATAATCCCTGGAGCAACCACTAAGAAAAAGTATATATAACAACAAAGTAATTAAAATAGTACACCAAAAATATATTTCGTTAAAAGAAGAAAGCAAGGGGAAAATAGAGGAAGAAAGGGACATGCAACAAATAGAAAACAAATAGCAAAATGACAAGTGTAAATGCAATCATATTAATAATTACAGTAATTCTGAGTAGACTAAACACCTCACTCAAAAGGCAGAGATAATCAGACTGATAAAAAAGGAAGTATATGCTGTATACAAGAGGCATACTTTCAGTTTGAAGAGAAATAGTTGAAAGTAAAGGATAGAAAAAATACACCATGCAAATGCTAACAGTAACAAAGCTTGACTGGCTATATTAATAGCAGATAAAACAGACTCTAAGACAAGAAATATTACTAGAGACAAAGAGGAGCATACATAGATGCAAAGGTCCTTATCAAAAGTACTTGAATTCCACAAAACATAAAATAAAAAAAGATTTACAATCATGTCTAAGTTATCCCAGGAAAGTATGTTTAGTTAACATTCAAAAATAGATTAACATGCTACCTCATATTAGTAGACTGAAGGATAAAAACTACATGATGATTTCACTAGATGCAGAAAAGTCATTGACATAATCCAACACTTACTGATAATAAAAACTCTAAATAAACTAGGAATAGAAGAAAATGTCCTCAATATGATCAATGACATTTATGAAAATCTCTAGCTAACCTTATACCTCACACTGAAAGGCTAAATGTTTTCCTCCCTAAAATCAGGACCAAGTCAAAGATAGTCATTCATGATACTTCCATTCAACATTGTACTACATGCTGTATCTAGCCAAGAATAAAACATTCTAGAATGAATAAATGAGCTTGACAAGATCACAGGATACAAAGCCAATATATAAAAATCAATTTTATGTATATGCCAGTAAAGATAAAACTGAATAATTTCATTTGCAAAAGCATAACAATAATAAAATCAACTATGAATAAATGTAACAAAAGAAGTACTAGGTTTATACAGTAAAAACTACATGGAGTTGCTGAGAAATTTAAAGAAGATATAAATAGATGGAGAAATATTTTATGTCTATGGATTTGAAGACAATATTTTTATGATACCAATTCTTCCCAAATTGATCTATAGATTTAATGAAATCCCTTTCAAAATCCCAGAAGGCCTCATTTGTTTTCTTGTAATAAGTCCCAAATGCTTTTTTAAAAAATATATAATTTATCGTCAAGTTAGTTAACATACAGTGTATACAGTGAGCTCTTGGCTTGGGGGGTAGATTGCCATAACTCATTGCTTACATACAACACCCAGTGCTTATCCCAGCAAGTGCACTCCTCAATGCCCAACACCCATTTTCCCCTTTCCCCTGTCCCCCATCAACCTTCAGTTTGTTCTCTGTATTTAAGAGTCTCCTATGGTTTTCCTCCCTCCCTGTTTGAAACTATTTTTTCCCCTTCCCTTCCTCCATGGTTTTCTGTTAAGTTTCTCAAGTTCCACATATGAGTGGAAACATATGATACCTGTCTTTCTCTGACTGACTTATTTCATAATACCCTCCCATTCCTTCCACGGTGTTGCGAAATACTTTTTTTAATAGAAATTGATAAATGAATTCTAAAATTCAAAGGATCTAAGTTCTAAAATTCAAAAAGAATGGCCAAATAATATTAAAAAAAGAACAAAGTTAGAGCACTGATACTGCCTTATTTGAGGTATTTTATAAAGCTACAATAATCAATATAGTGTAATATTGGCATAAAAGTAGACAACTCAGTGGGACAATGTAGAGAGTCCACACACATGAACAACTGTTTTTCAACAATATCAAAGTAATTCAAAAGAGAAGACATAGTCTTTTTAACAATCAGTACTTGGACAATTTGGTATCCATTTGCAAATAATAATAATAATAATAATAATAATAATAATAATAATAAAGTAAATTTGGATCCTTACATCACACCATTCTAAATTTTTTTTAATGTTTATTTATTTTTGAGACAGAGACAGAGCATGAATGGGGGAGGGGCAGATAGAGAGGGAGACACAGAATCGGAAGCAGGCGCCCAACGCGGGGCTTGAACTCACAGACCGCGAGATCATGACCTGAGCGGAAGTTGGATGCTTAACTGACTGAGCCACCCAGGCGCCCCACATCACACCATTCTAAAAACCTAACTCAAAATGCATCATAGACCTAAATGGAAGAACTCAAACCATAAAACTTCTAGAAGAAAACATAGAAACTTTCCACGATCTTAGATTAATCAATATCTTCTTAGATTCAACACTAAAAGCAAGATCCATAAAAAAAAAGATAAATTGTATTCATTAAAATTAATGATTTTTGTGTTTCAAAGGACACCTTTAAGAAAATGAAAAGCCAAGGCAAGGACTAGGGGGAAAATTGCAAATTATACATTTGATAAGAATTGTATAGACCTATCAAAATTGACACACGTATGGCCTGTAAGCACATGAGACAGTGCTCAATATCATTAATCATTCAGAAAATACAAATTTAAATCACAATGAATTACACACTAGAATGACTATAATAAAAACGATAGACAATGCCAAGTGTTGGAAAGGAAGTGGAAAAACATAAACCCTCATGGTTACTAGTAGGAATGAGAAATGATACAACCATTTTGGAAACAATCTGGCAGTTTCCTAAAAGCTTAAATGTAAAGTTTCCATAAAATCAAGAAATCTTAGTAGATTTAGTAATCTAAGAGAAATTAAAACATATATCCAAACAGAAACTTGAGAATATTTATAGCATTACTCCTAATAGCCAACAATTGGAAGCTATACAAGTGTCCATCAGCTGGTGAATATGTAATCACGGTGTGGCATATCCATGTAATGAAATATGATTCAAAAGCCACAGAATGAACTACTTATATTTGTTACAAGCATGAGTGAACCTCAAAAACTTTAAGAGACAGATGCCAGATGCAAAAGACTACATAATGTACGATTTCATTTAGTTCATCTTTTCAGAAAGGGAACATTTCTAAATAGCAGATCAGTGATTGCCTCAGCTAAGGGTAGGAGCAAGAACTGACTATAAATGAGCTCAAAAAATATTGCTAGGTGATATAAGTGTTCTAAAACTGAGTGGTGATGATGGTTGCTCCACTTTATAAATTTACTAAAAATAATTGAATCACAAAGTCTTGAAGACCATTAAATAATGAAGAAAAAAATTTGAAGAATTAGGGAAATAAATAAGGATTACATAATGGGAATTAGAGAAGAGAGATTAAAAATGATTACATAAATATGGATTACAAATATAGGCATATAGATAGTTTTATAATGAGGAATCCCAGAAGATAAAACACCCAGTAGCGTTGATTAATTATGTCCCTTCTATCTGAAATGCCTTCCTCCATACACCCAATCCTCTCCAATACTGCCCCTTCTCTAGTCATCTCCAAAGCTCTTCCTGAATTTTTTGGTCAGATGACCATATTTTTAGCTCCCACAGCACTTTATTTATTGATTTCTTCTGACTGTATTCATTCTCTACTTTGTATTAAAATTATGTCTTTGTGTGCCTTATCTTTTCATCCGTCTCTTCCTCTTGAGGACATTATGAAAACATTAAATAAGTTTTACTTATTTTGGTATTCCCCATAGGTTCTAGCACCATAATGGTATTTGGAATGCTTAACCAACATTCATAGAATTAATAACAGTATCATATTTGCATGTCATTTACCATCATAAAGATCCACACAGTGTGCACCCTTCCCAACCAATGATGACTCTTTGACCAATGTCCTTGTGGCAGTAGGTAGGGAATTTCCTTCTTTCTTCACCCTCCTTGGCAAAGAAAATAATTGACAGGTAGAAGCTTCTCAATTTTGTAAATATAAATCCATGAACAACATCTCCTTTGTCATACCTCCTTTGGGAAGTTCTGACCACCATCTTAATTATGAATTCAGAGAAGCCAGACCCTACCTCTCTGCATCTCCAAACCATCTCTTTTGTGCTCATTTGTAAGCTTTGGCATTCATTTGTTCATAGGCCTTTAGTTTGTTTACCTTGTACATAATGCTGTTCAAGCCCTCCTGGACTATAGTAAAAATACAAAACACAAGTATCAGCCTGCCTGTGTTTGTATAAGCTTTCCCTCCATCTCTTTGAGAGAAGAAACTCCCTCCCTTGGATGCAGGAATGAGAAGAGAGGGTGGTGTTGAGGGCTTTGGTGTCCAGTCCCACTTCTGGCATGGAACTGTGGGAACTTAGGCAATTACTTAAACTCTAAGCCTCTATTTCTTCATTTGTGATATGAAAATAGTACAGGATATTAATGTAGATCCCCAACCCCTTATCTGCAATTTCAAATTCCAGAAATCTCTCAAAACAGAGCTTTTTAAATAATTCATTTGATGTCAAAACCTGACCTGATCTGAACTTGGTTGGCTGAAAAACCTTACTTGAACCAATGAGAGGCTATTTATAGTCTTCGTTTAATCCCACTTAATGAGAATATTCATATTTTGGCTGAATAAATACAAATGTATTTGATTACAGGATGTTATCCCAGATGCTATTGGAAATGTTTTGTAATTTATGATACATGGATTGCCTTTCTGAAATCTGAACAATTCTGAATCTGGGAGACATCTATAAGGATTTTAGATAAAAGATGTGGGACCTGTTCTACTTCATACATTTTGGAGGGAGAAATTAAATGAGACAACAAGTAGTGTATTATGTATTGCTCTCTTCTTTTTCTTTTTTCCTGCCTCCATCATTGTAAAATTCCATAAAAGTAGCAATGGAAATACAAAATAGATTTTATCCAGTGCAAACCAGAAAGTGAGCAAAATTTGTCTTCATCCCTCCACTTCCCTTTGAGACCCTCTCCCCGCCCCCCGTTTCTTGACCATCAACCCTGTCACTACTCATATTTTTTCTCAGTTTTCAATTTATAAAGTTTAAATATTTTTAAAAATATCTCAAAGCCCCCAGTGAAATACTCTAATGTGTAATAAAAGAAGTAGCTTATTAAACCATGGCTTCAATCCTTTATAGTCACTTCCTCAGCACATGACTTTGGCTTGGTCATGTAATATCACAGAGTCCCAGTTACCTCATCATCAAAATTGAGATAATGTCTGACACCTGACAAAGGCATATGGCTGGATGAAGTGATCTTTTGAGGTCACTTCCAGCTCTAAAATCTGTGAGTTTCTGGGTTCACAGGAGACATAGGACATTCCCAAATCTTTAGTTGTGAGTGTTTGGGTTTCCACCTGCTCTGCTAACCTCATGATGCACCCAACTCAGGCCACACTGAGTAAGAGAGAGATCTAAAGACTTTGGGAACATCTTCTACCTCTTGTGAACCCAGAAGTTTACAGATTTTGGAGCCAGAAATGACCTCAAAAGAGTTCCCTTCTTGCCAGCAGTCATGAATGGAAAGGGTATGAAGTAGTTTATGGGGAAGAGGAAGAGAAAATGAGGGGGTAAAGCTAGAGTGTGTTCACGTGAACAGAGTGTGCCTTAGGCCAGTCTACATGTTAATGAATTGCAAAATGTGCTTGCATCAAGGACTCAGAGCCCAAGTCAAGCTCCCACATGTGCAGGGACAAGGAAAGAGCATGTGCCTGGGGCTTTCCAAATTGAAGGAAAGCACAGAGGCCTTCTCAAGAGCTTTTATGGCAGGTCATTTTGCTTTCATACTAAATGGGTGCCTGTTTGAGATCAGACACCTGGCTCAAATCTGGACTGCACCATTTACAACTGTATGACTTTGAGCAAGTCATTTAACCTTCCTGAATCTGAGTTTCCACATCTGAAAAGTGATGGTGATAAATACCTCCCCCAGGGCTTATGTATGGAAAGTGCTTCATACAGTGCCTGTGACATGCTAGTATGCATAAAGCCTAGTGCTCTAGTACTGACAAAAACCTGAGCTCTGCTAGAGAATGGAGGATGTTTTTGTTTGAGAAAAGAACAAAATCAGGGAAAAGAAAAACAACAGGCCTCCCCTTTTCCTTTTAGGGACAAGGTGTGAAAATATCAGCTTCCACCTACCCTGTAGGATGACATCATTGTTGGAAGCTGAAACTTGCTGTTTGGAATTATTCTGCCACCAATATTTATAGTGGCTATGGTATGGCATGGAAGAAATCACTAAGAAAAACATAACCAACTAAGAAATCTACAAAAATTGTAAATAGGTGGTGTGTAGAAGTGGAAATCCACATGGCTAACAATCATATGAAAAATGTTCAATTTCACTAATAGAGAGAAATCCTAATTAAACAAATAATGTGATATTATCTAACCTCCATTCAATTTTTAAAATTTAAAAAACAGGCCAGTTCCAATTTTGATGAGAACATAGGTATATCCAAATTTTCATACTGCTGGTAGGAATGTAACTTAGAGACCAAAGTGGCAATATCTCGTAAAACTTATGCTCATGCCCTGTAAACTAACATTGTCTCCTCTAGAGAAAGTATTTCAGTTATGGCCATGTTGGTCTCTTTAGCAATGTTTATAACAGTGTACAGTTAGAAACCACTCGAATGCCCATCATTCAGAGAAAGCATAACTAAATTATGGTGGGATCAAATTATGTGATATTATTAAATAGCAGTAAAATGATCTAATGTCAAGTGGCAATGCAAGTTTGCCAGGGAGAAGGATCTTTACAAATTAAAACTTACAAAACAATTCTTTGTATCACTTATAAATAGAACAAGAATCTGACCTATATGACATTAATTGTACTGGTTCTTCTGCGGATAAAATATTTGAGGCTAAGGAGGAAAACACATGGGAGCTCTTTGTCTGTAATTTTATATTTCCTAAACAATGACATCTCAAGTAGCTATGACAAAAGTTAATACTTCCTCATTTCAGGTTACAAGAATATAAGTTGTTTGTTATGTGTCCTCAGTACTTTTTTTGTGTTTTTGTTTTATCAAATTAAAAGATACCACCACCACCAGCAAAAAGGCACTGAATTTACGGATTCTGTGCCCAGAGCAAGTTGCTTCATCATAAGAATTAGGGTATATACTTCATCTACTTGCAGACATTAAGTGATATAACATACATAAAAGTGCTTTTTAAACTGCAGAGCAATGTGTCCTCTTCATTAGTAATGCTGTCATCACCATTACCAGTTCTTCACTAATACTCACTAAGTGCAATCTCAGTTTTCAAACTGTGCTCCACGGAACTCCAGAGAACGTCATGGAATCCAAAGGCATCTGTGTCGCCTCTTAGGCACTATTTATAGGGTAAACAGGAATGCAGAGTTTCAGGCCTCCTCATGACCTGTTTCAATTTGAAAAAGCTTCCATTTTTACCTCTTTTCATGTTAGGCTTCCAAATAAGTCTTCCCTTAAATAAAAATTATATAGCTTTTCATAAGTATACATCGTTAATCATCATGTGGAGGTGTAAGAAATGTATATTATTTTTTAAAATTAAATTAAATTAAATCTGATTTGATTTGGTAACTTCATTCCACCTGGCAGATAAGAAATTCAGTGTCTGTTAGTGGCTCTCCCTTCTACCTTGCCCTTTATCCCACAGGATCATGGAAGGTTCTATGGGTCTTATGCAAGGCAGGACATTTTGAGGGAACCCTCTGGCCTACAGTACACGTGGTCATTTCTGATATGCTTTTCATACAAACTGATATGAACCCTGAAGTGGCTCAGTGGATCCTGAACGACCTGGAGAACAGGACATCTACAGTGACTGCAGACCATGTGTTTGAATCTAGCCACCTGAGGGGACCATGCAGCAATTTGCCTCAGAGGACCAGACGCCACTGCAAGACACCTTGTAGGTTCCAAGAGGTCCCTGATACTTGAGGACTCCCCTAAACACATTTTCCTTGTAGCAGGATCAATTACCTCCACTTTTACAAAAGCACAGAAGCTGGCCACCTTCTTGGAATAGAGGAGAGGGATGCAACAAGGGAAATATACACACGCATTAATACTTTAGTAAATTAATGAATCAATACTTTAATAAAAATTACCTCATGGTAGATGTTTTTACCAAGATTTGAAAATTGCTGACCCGGAGCAGTATTTCTCTGTGGTTTTATTCTTCTTCTTTTTTTTTTTTGGTGCAAATCCTCTTTTTTTAATATCAAGAAATTTCAGAGCCCTTTGCTGCCTACCCTATCTCCCCTCCAATGCCCCAGCAGTCACTTACGGTGTCTTTTTTTTTTTCAGTATATAAAATTTATTGTCAAATTGGTTTCCATACAACACCCAGTGCTCATCCCAAAAGGTGCCCTCCTCAATACCTATCACCCACCCTCCCCTCCCTCCCACCCCCCATCAACCCTCAGTTTGTTCTCAGTTTTTAAGAGTCTTTTATGCTTTGGCTCTCTCCCACTCTAACCTCTTTTTTTTCCTTCCCCTCCCCCATGGGTTTCTGTTAAGTTTCTCAGGATCCACCTAAGAGTGAAAACATATGGTATCTGTCTTTCTCTATATGGCTTATTTCACTTAGCATCACACTCTCCACTTCCATCCACGTTGCTACAAAGGGACATATTTCATTCTTTCTCATTGCCATGTAGTACTCCATTGTGTATATAAACCACAATTTCTTTATCCATTCATCAGTTGATGGACATTTAGGCTCTTTCCATAATTTGGCTATTGTTGAGAATGCTGCTATAAACATTGGGGTACAAGTGCCCCTATGCATCAGTACTCCTGTATCCCCTGGGTAAATTCCTAGCAGTGCTATTGCTGGGTCATAGGGTAGGTCTATTTGACTGTGTACCCATAAAGCCTTATGGCTGGCTCCATGCTGCATGCCCTGTTACCTCCCATAGGGCCCTTATGCCCCTGGATCAGGCTTTAGATATCATCTTCAAGTGAGATAATATGTAAGTCGGGGGGTGGTGTACTGACTGGGTTAAAATAAGGAGTTCAGACTTGAACTTAAATTGTGATCATTACCAGTCAAACTGCTTGTAGTGAATTCTATAATGATACATTTGTTGTAAATCCTATAATTACCTTGTGAACAGTGCCATTACATGGATTGTTTTGTGTGTTCAGTGTTTTGTTGTCATTGTTCTGTTTAGATGTAAACATTTAAATATTCAATGATTGGTGAAATTTCATCTTGGCTTTTCTCCATTTTTTAGTATATGTTGGGCTGAAAAAAAAAAGAAAATAAGTTACCACTTGACTTGTGAGAGTTCCCTAAGGCTCTGCACATCCTAAGGATTAGACCTCTAATTTAATCATTTCCTCTTTTTTCAGGGATCCACTGGTCAGCCCCAGTGCCTCACAACCCTGTGGTTACAGCCCTGGCCTCATCTGGTCATCTTCCCCCCACCAGTAAAGGCATACTCAGTTTACTTCTGAGTCCAGGAGGCTGTCCCTTGATGGAAGATAAATTGGGGTGCTCTATAGTTCTTCCCATACTGCACAGTCCCCATGATTAAGCAGTGGCCGAAAGACCCAGCAAGGACCAACCTAATGTTTTAGTTGGTGGAAGAGGTCTGGGGAGCAGTGGTGATGTAGTGGTCTGATGCTATGGGAAAGGCTCAATGTTACACTACTCTAAAAGGAGTCGTCGAGGTGCAGACGCTTCTGTGCTCTACCAAATATACATCTAGGTCTGGAGAGTTTTTGACTCCATGAACAGATCCAAAAGCTGACATAAATATTGGACCATGTACAATCCAAAATGGTACAAAACAACAAACTTCATCTGAACTCCTTCCCATGCCCCCTCCCCTCTTGCCTGTGTGCTAGCTATGCCTCACACCTTTATCTTGCACATTCACCATGACTTTTTTCTTTTAATTGACAGAGTCATAAGTTCATTTCTCATGGACAATCACTCTTTAGCCCACTTATTAAAATATATTTGAGCCCAATATTAAGAGCGTAGCTATACTCACTCTGTAACTGGAATAGAAAAAAAAATTCTGAGCCCAATTTGGATGAAAGCACTTGAAAATAAAACAAAGGATATTTTCAGAGGTTAATGTCCCTAGAATTTATACAAGTGGTGGCCACGGCCACTGACCTTGAGAATGCCAATTACAGATGCTCTGCTGTCTGATTAGAGAATTCTCAAGTTCAGAGCAGTACATTAAGTCAAAGTGTAGGTCTTTGAATTTTGATTAATGAATCTGATTAACCATTTACAATTACAGAGTGGTTTAAAAGCATCCCAGAACCATCACTGATCTTTAATCTGGGTTTAAGAAAGCCAAATATCTAATGCTGAGAACTATTTTGTGGCCGGGATGGTTTCCTGAAAAAGCATTGCAGAAAATATTCTGTTAAATAGTTTCACTTAACAGCTGTGGTTAGGCGTATTTAGAGTTCCATAGACCTCAATGGATAATGTTCACAGGACCACAAATATTAAAGTTTTGTAAGATCATTTTTTGTTAAGGAATAGGAAATTGCCCAAATGTTGGTTAAATTATGAAAATTGGGCCTCTGAGATTGCACAAGTGTGTGTGTGTGTGTGTGTGTGTGTATGTGTGTGTGCATGCACGTGCACATGTATGCATGTGCATGCATGTGTGCGTGTATATATATACATCCTTTAGTTTATCCTTACCAGGAACTTACAAAAAATATGATTTGTTCTTCTAGCAAAAAGTCCTTGAAAAACAAAGCCTATTATTTTCCGGTTGGAGCTAAATTTCCTATCCAATATTTAGTTCAAGGTATTATAGAAACAGAAGCCAAATTACACATTGTCATCGGTTTAGAACAGCATCACTTTGACACTAGATGAGGTTGAAAATTTCAGTTTAAGAAACCCCTCCTTGATCACGTGGCAGTATGTGTTTCTGAAAGTAAAGACCATGGGGTTATTGTACTAACAATAATCTCAGGATTAGATGTCATCTCCAGGGAATGACTAAACACAAAATTTTCTCTTTTTTCCCCCCTATTTTAAAGTTTATTTACTTATTTTGAAAGGGGGAGAGAAAAACTGGGGGGGGGGGCAGGGAGGGCCAAAGAGAAGGAGAGAGAGAATCCCAAGCAGGCTCTATGCTGTCAGTGTGGGTTCTGAAGCAGGGTTAGAACTCACGAACTGTGAGATTATGACCAAAGCCAAAATCCAGAGTTGGAGGCTTAATTTACTGAGACACCCAGGCTCAGATCCAAAATTTTATTAAAACATATCTGTGATAGTGGCTAGTTTCCTCTGACCTGATGTATATTAAATGAGATTTATAGGTCATTTTTAATTTTTAAAAGACATTTTAAGCCTTGATTACTTTAGAAATAAATTATTTGTGTACTATTATTTTTGCTACATTTAGAACTTAGTATTGTGACAAAGCATACAAAAAAGCATGTGGAAAATATTTTGTACGTTTATAATTATTTTACTTAGATTGTTAGTGTTTTGAAAAAAAGATTTGATTTTAGATGGCAGTTTAATATTGATCACAGAGGCTATGATAGAGCCTAGCTCTTCCTTTATGAGTCCACCTCTGCCACCATCTATCTGGAGGATACCTACCACCTTCTCTTCTGCTTTCCTAGATAACTGCAGTCAGAAATAGGCAGTTCTCTTGTAACACATTAAGCATCAAATCACATGCATTCACATATATAGACATGCAAACACATAAGCACACGTAACTGTTTTCTTTCAATACAAGAGAACCATAAACACAGAATACGTACTGTTGCTTTTTCAGGAAGTGTTAATATATTTAAATCCCTGGACTCATTATTTTTAATAAGAATAATAGTACGTATCCAGTCAGGCTTCTGTGAATTGGTGAGGCGATACACATGAAGCCTAGCGCACATTAGAGCTCTGTGCTTGCTAATTATCTTAATCATTAAGCAAGAACTGGATGGATTTTACAGGCTGATGTACAATGAAACAATTATTGAGTAAGACCTAAGTTCTTCTGGATAGAGACCGATCTTGTCTTCAGGGCTCTGGTGTCCCCCAGTTTTTCCACCAGAGTAGGAATGGTCAATATGGAAAGAGTAGTTTTTGTTTGGTATTAGTTGGATCTGAAAACACTGACCTACCCTGGAAAGGATTGATCAATTTTAGTTTTGGCTGAACCTTGGTTAAGATTGTAAAATCCCCAAAAAGTCTTAGCATCTTGACAAGCAAGCATAACATTAAAAATATGATCCAGAATGTTTATTGAATGAGAAGACTTTCAAATGTAGTTTGCTAGTTATACCTATGAAGTGAAAGCAGATCTGGTGATCAAGTCACTGAGCCGATGGAAACAAGGGCAATGTGGGCACAACTGTCATTTCATTCATTGAAACAAATTAACCATATCCATTATGTAGTAATCTATTCCACTCTATCTCTTGATTCTTTTGATGGTACTGAAAGAGGATCAGAGTATGCACAGCATTCTCCCAACACGTAGTTTTTCTGAAATATTGTAAAGCTGCTGGACGGTGTGGAAGTGGAAGTAACATCAGTAAGAGAGTCAAGACTATCTTAGCCGAAGTGTCTGCAAAGCCTGGATGTGGGGTGGGCTAAAGGGATCCAGACTAGAAGGCACAGGGAGGTGCAGGTGACTGGAGGCTGGCTAGTACACAATGTGGGTGCTCTAGCAGTAAGAGCCCTGAGGTAGCATCCAGGAGATCTCATAAAGAAATCAGTAAGCATTGTGGAGGCTCACCTTTGTAAGTATAGAAGCAGAATGAGGAACACACAGGTTTAAAAATTAACAGAAAGGAACATGTTGTAGGTACTCTGTATTATTTAAGTAAATACATACCATCTTTTCTGTCTTTCAGTTTTTCCAGCCTTGCTTCATAAGGAGACATAATAGAGACAATTCTGGATTTACCCAAATGAAATATATTCATCACAAAATTTTTATGTGACCAAATGATTCACAATAGTCCTTTAAACTGTAAGTTTCTAAAAGCATTACTAATTGACCATGATTTATTAAAAAAAAAACATTCTGACATCGGGGCTCCTAGGTAGCTCAGTCAGTTACACGTCTGACTTCAGCTCAGGTCATGATATCACGGTTTGTGGGTTCGAGCCCCGCATCGGGCACTGTGCTGACAATTCAGAACCTGGAGCCTGCTTCAGATTCTGTGTCTCCCTCTCTCTCCCTGCTCCTCCCCCACTAGTGCTCTGTCTCTCTCTGTCTTTCAAAAAAAATAAATGTTAAAAAAAATTTAAAAATTCAGGCATCAATTTATTATCTTTACTTATTTTAATTTTAGCAGAAACCCACCTTTTGTAATGTTTAGCATCTAGTGTGGAACTTATGCTAGATGCAGAGCATCTTTAGAATGCAGAGTAGTGGAGATACAGAACTGAAATAAAGAAAAACTAAAATGGTTTGTTAAGACTCTGGTCGAAATGCAGCTGAACTCAGCATATCTTGTCATCACAGGTAAAGGAGGCCAAGGGGCAAATCCATGCAGATGGGGGCTAATGCAAGACCAGGTGCCAAGGCGAGCCCTTAGGTGTTGATCAAAATGAAGATGTTGATCAGTGCAGGGGGAAGGAGGGCAGGGTGGTCTGATCAGCTCAGAGGCCACTTGACAACAGGGAACACCCTGCCTCCTGGGCCAGAGGTCACCGGGGCTCTGGTTCTGCTGGCAAACCTAGGATCAAATTAGAAGACCCTTGGTGATTCTGAGGTTTCTTTTATTCAAATGTTTGCTCCTTGGGCCTGGCCTAGAAGTAGCAGAATACTTTTGGGCAGGGTTTTCTCAGATGTGGTGAAAAGGACTAACCCTTTTTCATTCTCTCCGTGTCCAGACTATGCCATCCAAGCCTTTTCTGCACTGCTTATCAATCCAGAACAACATGAGCCCTGTGTGGTTCTCAGATCTGAGCAGGTAGATGCTCCCTGTTGTTTCTGAGCTCTCATTGCCTGTGATCATATTTTATGTTCATGTATGTTTGTGCACTTACAGAAATACATCTCTGTATTTATGCACACGTGGAATGCTTGCTCTTACTCACAGAAGAAACCTGCTGTCAGCAAAAGTATTAATTGTGTTTCTGTTTATGCTTCTAATCCCCAAGCTAGGATTTTTGTTTAATAAGAAGTTGTGCCTTAATTATAAATGTTAGTAAGTGAGAAATGTTTGCATACATATATATATGTATATTTCACAATCTTTATAGCAGAAAGGCCCATGAAACATAATATTTACTTGCATAATTTTCTCCCATTTTCCCTTGATATTTTCACTTCAGCAATAAGGGTGAACAAAGTTATACAAGCATATATGTTCACCCTAACAATCATCATTAATCTTTGCTTTCCTCATTCTTGTTTACTATAAGACTGAGTTAAAGTGTATCTGGACTTGCTCAAATTTTTCCACAGCAATGCTTCACATTTTTGAACAAGTAATTTTCGGCAAAAGATGGCAGGAAAGGCACATGGTTATGAGAGTGTTTCTGAGAAAAAGACAGACATCATTTACAAGTGATAGAAAGCTGATATTTACGGTGTTTAGGATGTTTTTTTAAGCTGGAGCATAAGCATTTCCAACTCACTGGAAGAGGCAGTGGGAGGCCATAGGATTATATCCCTCCCCAGTCCTGGGACTGAAGGTGCCCTGGAGAAACAGTCTTATGCCTCACAGTCCAGAAAGGATGGGGGCAGGCAGGGAGGAGTGTAAGAGGAACTGGACAGTGATTGAGGAATGATGTCTAAAATTAGTTCTTGTTTCCCCTCCCTTACCATTAGCAGACAGTCTGCTTCTCCAGCTGGCTTCTCTTTAAGTCAAAAAGTTAACCTTTTCCCTGCCTTGCAAGGACAAAGCATGTTATCCTCTTGCCTGTCAGTGTGGTTGGAGTTTTTTAAATGTGAGAAGGAAGATGTGTGTAAAATTGTCTTAGTGATTTTTCTTTTCAGATTAGGTCCAATAAAGTAAATACAAGTGCCAAATATCTGAATGCAGTATTTTCATGTTTAATACAACAATAACAGCTACATTTTTGAGACTTTTATAGATGGTGGCAGTGTTTTAAGCACTTGGCATGCATTATGTTCTTTTTCTTCAAAGGAACCCTCTAAGGCAGACATGATTTTCCCTAATTTACAATGAAGAAAGTGAACCACAGAGGTAACTTGCACCTTGTCTTTGTCTATGCAGGCTGCTGTAACCAAATACCACAGACTGGGTGTCTTATGAACAAGAGAAATTTATTTTGCACAGTCCTAAAGGCCAGATGTCTGACATCAGCATGGCAACATGGTCAGGTGAGGGACCTCTACCTAGGCACAGATTTTAGCTATATGGGCACATGGTAGAAGGAGCTCTTTGGGGTCTCTTTAAGAGAGGCACTAACCCCATTCATGGTGGCTCCAGCCCCATGACCTCATCACCTGCCAAAGGCCCCACCTACTTATACCATCACCTTTGGGGGTAGGATTTCAACGTAAGAATTTGGGGGGCACACAGACATTCAGACCACAACACCCATGGTTTCCTAACTAATAAAGGGTGGGACTGGAGTCCCCTGACTCCAGATCCTGTGCCCTTAACCACTCTGCTGACCAATTAAGGAAATAAGAAGTATTGAATAAATGGGTGTAGAAAGTAAAATTATGTCACATAGAGTAAGTGTCCAGGAAATAAAATGTTGAATGAAGTTTGCCCTTGTTGAGACCAGGAGGTAAATCACTATTTAGCCTCTGGCCCTTCCTTGTACTTCTGTCCTTCAGATTTTGTGTATGTTTGTGTCTGCGTGTGTTCACTAAAATCTAAGAGATCTAAGCTAAATTGAATGTAGATGGTCTATGCATAATATAAACTCACAGGGAATACTCAACATACAAGACTTCTGTATCCTCACAAGTGAGATTAAAGATACATGTCAAAGTACAGTAACACAAACTAGCCACTTAGTGAAAAACAGAAAAATTTGTGCCATTTGGGACCCCATTTTTCCCACCTGTTATGGGTAGAGGTGACCCTGCTGCTCAGAGTATTTTGCGAATGGCAGGAAGATGCTCTCCCATAGCAGAGAGCACATAAAACACTCAGGGACTTGCTAGGACACAGACTCTATGGCCTCGCCTCCTAGGACTCTTTATGTCTGGGTTGGGGCTTCAGACATTTATATTTGTAATGAGCACCAATCTTTGAGAAATGTTGATCTAGTTCATTGAGGAAGAGCCCTAAGTTTAGAAGGGCTGCTTCTATTTGCTCTCCCAAGACAGGAAGTCAGGTCCCTGTACTTTGCTTCATAAAACCACATGCATCATTTTGCTTGTATTAAATAAAATTTTGACTGCATTCATTTTGCTTGATAAGTGGCATGTGACTACAGTACATAGTAATTACATGTTCCTGAAGACTACTTGGTAATTTGCACTTAATAAGACCAAAAATAATTACCCTGTACTCCAATCTAGAAAACATAAATAATCGTAAATATATGGTACTCACCATGTAATTACTTTGCCACTCCACTCAACTCTCCATAAGATTGAGCAGTTACTGAGGAAGTAAAGAATCATAACAAAATATTCTCTATTTTGCCTGATAAACTAAAGCAAGTCAATCACAACATTTGCATTTTCAGGCACATTTTCTTAGGTTCAGAATTTAAATCAGAGAGAATTTGGAAGAAAGAACATTCCTTAGCTCTTTTGGGACTTTCTAATTTGACCTTTTACTTAGTAGTGCTAGACAATTTCTGTGAAATTCAAACAGTTTTCAAACCCTTTAGGAATATGACATAACCCACCTGTCCGGGATGACCTTTCAAAGCCACTTCTAATTCTGTCCTCTGACTTAGTCGAAGAGTGATTAGATTTTAGGTCTCAGACATACTTGTATGGAAAGGAGAGACAGAAGCTAGAATTTCCCAGAAAATTTAACCTACTTACAGTTAGACTTGAGGCTTCCTTCACTCCTGATGAAATGAATTGCAGGAGGCTTTCCACATAATACAGGGCTCTGTGTGGTGGTATTTCTGCCTTCCTTCATCCATAGTTCTGCACACACTCTTCAGGACAATCCATAACTAGAAATATGTATTTGCAATGCACACAAGGAATGTTAGAGATCTTCCATGACTACAAAAGTTGAAGGACCTGGGTGGCTATCATAATAATTTGCAGTAGTTTGGGTTTTGTTTTTGTTTTCATTTTTGCATTTGTCTTCAAAGAACATTTGCCCCAACACAGCAATTTTGAAATTCCCGTCATCCTATTATTACCCTCTCACCAAGAGCAACCCCCACACTGATGAGAATAACTGTAACCCTTGAAAGAGTACTCTGGACGGTGGGGAAAGAAGAAAGTCAAAAGAAGAGCTATTCATTCATTCATTCATTCATTCACTTGCTGAATGCAGCAAATACCAGCTGAAAACCTACTATGTGCCAGGTGTTTAAGATACAGGAGTGTAGCAGTGAATGAAACAGGAAAGTTCTATGATCATGTGGAGCTTAAATTCTAGTGAGCGGCGCAAGCAAATGCCATCAGATCTCCTATTAATGCTCAATTGGAAAATGTGAATTTATTCCAACGCTAATGACATATAAGGGAACAGTTTCAGCACAATGTGAATTTCGTGTTTGCCTATGCATGATTTCATCTATGAGAAACATTGGAATACAGAAGACCACAGCAAGCTCAACTGAGTCACATAGGATAGGAATATGCCAAATGGGTGTGTGCACCCACCTCAGACATCTGCCAGCCACCTCGGTTCTCTGAGTGTGTTATGAGCCACTTCTGGCATTTCAGCTGTCCATCTGGCTTCACATCACCCCCTTCCAGCACTTCACAAGAACTCACAAGCTGCAGCTCTCCCCATGCCTCCTTCCACAGGCAAGCCTCAAGTCTTTTTCAAGGAAACGTGACATATTTACTGCAGTGTATGTGTATATCTTGAACATTTAACATAAATAACACCACATTACTATTTTTATTGTTTCCATCTTCTTTTCATGTGTCACTGATGAAGTTTTTGAGTATTGGGCCCACAACCCCATTTTTGCCATAATGCCCTGTGGTTCACATTGTACAATGCAGGTAGCAGTGATTTTTAGGAACACATAAGTGACGTTATGGCAGAACTATTTGCAAACAAGCACACTACCAAATAAACAAGGTAATTCCAGGTAATGGTAAGTGCTTTGCAAAAAAAAAAAAATTAAATCAGGAAATGAGATTGAGTGGCCATGGAAAGCTCTCTGGAAAGGTCACATATGAACTGACATCTGAATAAAAACAAGGGGCCAGTCATGCAAAAATCTGGGGCAACAGAATTTCATGTGGAGAGGTGGGACCTGGAGGGGAATTTGAGGGAGGGGATGTGTGCAGAGGTGTGTGTCCCAAAGCAGGACGCACACCTCTGTGTGTGCTTGGAGTGCTGGAGGAACAAAGAAGGCAGGTGCACAAAACAGAGAGGTGGGAACAGTAGCTGGGCCTCAAATCCTATAGATATTGTAAGTCATCGGAATTTTAAGTGTGATGAAGAGCCATTAGGAGATTTTTTTTCACTACTGAGAGCAGAGCCCACTCCGTTTACAGATGAATATGAAGTCTGGAGAGTTTACACTTCTTATACAAGGTTACATCCCAAGCCAGAACCTAGGTCTTCTATCTTTCTGATGGGCATGGAATACATATGCAGCAATCTACAGATGAATCCTTCATTTGAACACTGAGGAAGAAGATATCGATTGGAAATTTTTCTCAGATTGTCCAAAAACAGATTCCGAATCCATCAATTGCTTCCTTAAGCATGATGATAGTGGGAAGAAGTCCAGTTTAACCGGGCTCTGCCCGGTATCCTGTTTCTTTCCACTGGTAAAAGGAAAATAGACCAGACAAAATGTCAACTAAGCCATCATAGATGTTAGCAAGATTTGTAAGGCAGCCAGTTCTGCTCAGAGCAGCTGCCGGAGCCCAGATCTGCCTGGCCGGAGTAGTGCTCTTATGAAGTCTAATGATGCAGTCAGTGGATATGTGGATTGTTCTCTCTGTTCTGCTAAGTGACATCAGACAGGAGGCATGAGAATTCCCTGACAGTAGATTACAAGGCCCAGCAATGAGTCATTGAAAGAAGTTACAGGATTTGTCTTCTTAGATGGAGTGACACTTGTTTTTTTTTTTATCAAAGTCAGTCAGAAGATAAAAGAATAAATTTAACCAGACAATAGGCTAAATGCCACAGGGTAAATGCTCTGGCCAAAAGCAGCCTGTTTGGGGTTTCATGCTACACGAAGCAAAACAGGCAACTGCCTCTAGGGTGTGGTGTTAAGAGTGTGCTCAATATCCGCTGTGGGTAAGGGGAGGTGTCACCTGTGTGCACCACCCTACAGCCTTGAGCTCCCCGCACTGCTTTTTCTTCCTTGTTCCTGCCTTCTTTCGGCCAGTCAAGGCTCCTCATTCAGGACTTTCTTTTCTGTAGAAGCCTAGTGAGGCGAAGGTGAATGGTGAGATGCTAAGCAGAGCTGAGTCTCAGGCTAAGCTTCAAAGAGTTTCTTTCCAATCCTGCCCCTCACCTTCAGCCTGTCAACTCCTTGAGGCTCTGGCAAGATCCACATGTGATTACTTACTTTCAACTCCTAAACCTCATTCTCCAAGTTCTCTATTGCCTCATTTCACATCTACATAATCCAAAGTCTTTTACGCAGTCACTGCTATACCTTTATAGCTTTTCCAAAGCTATCATTCACTAAAAAAATATTACCAAGCCCTTTACTCACACAGGGTACCAGGAGAGAAGACAGGTCTCCATTCATTAAATAAATCAATACATGTTTATTGAATGTATAATCTGAGCTGTATACCCTTCAAGTGCTAGGAATTCATCTATGAATAAGACAGACACCTGTACTTCTAGACCTTCTCCTAGAATGTATGTCCTTTTGGCAGTATAGCTCTAGGGTGGCCCTAAGACCATTCCTCAGAAGCTGTTGTGTTGCTTACTAAAAATTCAAATTCCAGGACTCACTCCAGAACTTCTGAAGAAACAGTTGCTAAGGATGGAGCCTTGGAATCTGCACTTTTGTAAGCTTCTCTAAAAACTAAGGTTTAAGAACTGCTCTGAGGAATGAAAGGCTGTAGCTAAAGAGGTTCTTTCTCCACCATAACAGTCTAGCTCAGGAGCTAGCAGATCTGCTGCTGGTAAACCCTTCAAGGATGTTGTCTCTGGGGACTCCTTGCCTTCTAGATACACAGGGCTGGAAGTTGTTTGGATCCTGGGTTTGAGGACACCCAGAAAGCTCTCATGTCAACAACAGTCCTCCAGGAGCCATGTATTTTGTGAAGATTACTTACTTTGGTCCTCTTTTAAAATCAGTCCCAGGTGTGGCTTGGCAACACAGTGGCTAATTATTTTTATCTTGGTGGAGATAAGGGCTCTGTATCCATACTGTTGTCGATAGCTAACAGAGAGCAGAGTCCTACAGAAATGGGCATTTGTATCCCAGAATATGTCACTAAGATGACGTGCCAGTCTTCTGGGAAGCTAGGCAGCTGTGACAGCATTAGGGCTTAGGGTGTCCAGATGGGAAGGGAAGGAGGGGGGAGAGGATGGAGAGAGTGCCAGGAGGACAAAGAAATGTCTGGGAAGTCTGAGTTCTCCTACACAGCTTTGCCAGCAGCCTGATCTGCTTCAGCTAGGGTCTCCTTAGGACACA
The DNA here is from genome assembly GCF_022079265.1 of Lynx rufus. NCBI lineage: Eukaryota > Metazoa > Chordata > Mammalia > Carnivora > Felidae > Lynx > Lynx rufus. The sequence goes on along the minus strand of NW_025814827.1, from coordinate 27,684,077 downwards.
CAAGGAGTAGACGCAGCCTCCTCTGACGTCCTTTGACCACACTTCTCTGCAACTTGCCCACATCACTGATCCCTTCTGCCCGGTATGGGAGAGTTTAGGTTTGTGTCTTATCCAGACATATATCACTATCACCTGCCCTTGTTCAAGGTCCCTTACGCCAGTCTGTAAACTTCTTGAGGGCAGGGCAGTATCCATCTGTGATTCATTTTTGCCACCCCCACACTGCCTAACAGCACTTACATGTAGAATGTGTTGAATAAATATTTGTCAAAAGAATGAATGAACAAAAACTGAACGGATGGAAATTTATAGAGGTCAGAGCCTGGCTCTGCCTGATTTATTCAGCCCCTGGCATAGCATCCCATGCAAATAGCCATTTAATACTCGTTTTTGTTGATCATGAAAGTGATGATAAAACCCTGCAAGGGATGACTGAGGATAAGACTCTTTATTGCTGGTATCTTTTGTTGTAAGCTGCCTCAAATCTTTTTTAGAAGCAGGCAGGGTATAAATAATAAGTAAGTGGATAGGGCTTTAAACCCTTGGGTCTGCTCCAGACTCTTCAGCCCCTCTTTAAACCCCAGGGCTAAGCATCCTTCTGGGGTTGGGAGGTGAAGAGAATTTTTTTTTTCATTCATTCAACAAATAAGTTTTGAAAGCCAGGCCCTGCTTCTCTTAAGCAATCACCTTGCTCCAGGGTTTCTTGATGAAGTTAACTTCTTGCAGTCTCCTTCAAGGCTATGATTCTTGATTCTGCTAGGAAATGTTGGGGATATTGATGAAGTAATATTGATAAAGTCACAGAAGTGTCAGAGATTCAGCCGGCAGTGTCTCAATATTCTCTCCGTCTATCTAAATACACCAGCACCTGGTGAAATTGCTTTAACGCTTTGTTTGGCAGCTGTTTATGTCAAGTCCGATCTTCTCCTAACGCCCCAATGAAACCTGATGTGACCTCGCATCATGTAGTAGACGTGTCACCTTGTACCAAACCCAGAACAAAGGTTTTACTTCTTTTTCAAATGCATCAAAATGGGAATTATTTATGATCAGATTTACCTTTCCTGAACATTTTGCTTCTGGTGGAAGCTAAATTATACCAGCTGATTAAAACAGGCAATCAATGTCTGTCTGTCAGAGGTGTCTTAACTTGCTATATATACTTTTGGTAAATATCACAACATTATTTTAATCTGTAAATCGGATTTGTCAGGTCTGATTCATTTAAATGGCTCACATGCCCCAAATTCTCTCTGACAGCCCCGATGTGGGAGTGTGTCCACATCTTGAAAAGGTAATATTGCCTGGGGCTTGTTGCGAGCTTAACAGAGGCAAGAACACTATCTGGCAAGAAATAAGAAAAAGACAGACCACCTTTCCTATAACAGGTTTCGGCAAGCATCCAACGCATCAGCCATGAAGCATCTTTTCACAGAAATGGGAAAGTACTGTCTGCGGTAGGAGAGAGGCCAAACCTAGATTATTTCTATCAACAGTACTATTGATAACAATAACAAAAATTTATCCACCAATTACTGTGTGTCACGTACTGTGCTAAGTAATTTATAAGAATTAATTATCCCATTCAATCCCTACAGCAACTTTGTAAAGTAAATACTAATTTATATGTTCTCAGGTTGAGAAAAGTTTAGAAGCTTACTCAGGATGTATCTTTGTCCAGACTAGAGCCCTAATTCTAGGCACACAACCTCTCTATGTGGCGTTATTATAATTAATTGACTTTTTGGCAAAATGACGGGACCAAGGGAAACCATTTATTCAGGATTATATCCCTACCCAAGCTTCCTGTGGTTCCCCAAAACCTGGCGGTACTCACTTCAGTAAACCTTGTTTGTTTATTGTTTCTCAGCATTTTTAGATGAGCAACTCTTTCTATAATTAAAAAAAAAAGATACTTACCTTTAATATCTGTTGTGTGTAAAAATGACAAAAGGTGCCTTTTAAATGCGTTAATTATGTGCTATTTATTGTGGCTTCTTTAGATGTGTCTGTGGTGTATCCTTTATTTATTGTATAGACAGTGCATAGTGGGCATAAGAATTCAAGGGCCTCTTGCAAGAAGTGACAGGGGCCCATGATGAGATAAGAACGAGCATCTAATTTAGAAAACACAGCAAGAATGCTAGAGAAAATTCCAAGAACTCAGAAATCAAAGCCTCAGTTAGTGTGCTCTTCTTATCATAAGGCAGTGAACCTCACTGAGTCTTCATTCACTTACGTTGCCACAGGAATAGCATGTTACCTACCTCCCAGATTGGCTTGCAAGACCAAATAGGGTCATCTCTGTGAAAGTGCTTTATATGTTGTGAAATATTACACAAATGCAAATAAATACGAAGCGGTCGTATTATCCACATGTTCTGATGGCCAGTCATTGTATAAACAAGATTTTACTTCGGGAAGGTTAAACTACTTTTAAATCAACACCATTTTAAATTGGAGTTCTACGAGCAAAGCCTCCCGCATGCGCCAGCAGCTGGCTCATAGTAACAGTGCTTCACTGAATTCAACTGAATTTTCTTCAACAAAATTCCTACAGAACAGATGCATTCACAAGCCCCCCCCACCCTTAGCCATCAATTTGCAAAGAAAACTCTGTTTTGCTACTTGTTTTGTGCTAGAACTGTTATTTAAATGCAGGGTGAGATTTTCAAAATGAAATCTGACAGGTTTTTTACAAGACCTGCCTGTGTTTATGTTCATTCTCTTCTCCCCAGGGTACTTCCAGTGGGCTGGGAAAGCTGCCAGAGGGTAAGCTGGAGGTGGTAATCTCCAGGGGATCTGAGTTTGAGGGCGAGGAAGGGAAGAACAGAGGACGATCACAAAATAGGAGCAACAGACAGGAAGACAGGGCTTTGGCGTTCCTGGATAGGTGACCGGGGAAGAAGCCCCGCCCCCAGCTGGGGGAGCCTTGGGCCCATGAAAGGAGCAAACCTGGAAAAAAAAAAAACAGGATGGCTGGGAATGGAGAAGGGTCCTGGGAGACAAAGCTCCCTCCATCCTGCCTTGACCCCAGGCCATGTGACTCTTCCTGGGTTTACAAAGAACCATCACCTTGTGTTCAGTCCTCCCATCCAGACACTCCTTGTCTCATCTTTCTTCATTCCACTTTACATCCCTGCAGACCTGCAGGTCCACACAACACCGTGCTGCCGTGTTCCAGACCTTTCTGGAAAGCACTAATTTTTTTTTTTAAAGTGAGGAAATCTAAATAGGTCTTCTACAAAAACTATCAGTCTTATATTGAAAACTTCACATTCTGTTTAAGTACAGCTAAAGCACAGAGAAGAAAAGCAGGCAACTGGATGGAATATTAAAAACAAATGGGCCTTCAATACCCTGGAGCTGCATTGGCAAGCTTTTTATGTAAAGGGCAAGATAGTTAATACGTCAGACTTTCCAGAATCTAGAATAATCTATTCTGCCATTGTAAGCAGCCAAAGATGATGTGAGTGTGGCTGTGTTCCCATAAAATTTTATTTACAAAAATAGATGGTGGGCTTAGAGTTTGCTGACCGCTCCTGTGAAGCAATAACAGTTTTTTTAAGAGGTACTACTTTGACATCTTGGTAAATTGTAAAATGCCTGGATCACTTTCCCCTTCTCCGTGTGCATGGCAGTGAGCTTGCTGTTGTAGTTAATGAGAGTTGAGCTGACAACATTGATTCACCTGGACAGATGTGTTCCTTCTGGAAAGAGCCACTGGAAGGTTACACGTGTGCATTGACTTTCATAGGAAAACGCTAAAGAAAGATAACTGAATGCCTAACTAATGAGGAAATTCCCCCATTGCCTATGGAAACACCGAGTTTAAGGGGCCTCTTCTCCTTACACCTGTCCCTCCCCCAACACACACTCCCAATCCCGCTAGTGGGAGTTGGCCTGCCAGAAGGATCCCCCTACAGACTCTGGCCATGACCCCAATGAAGTTTCTTTTCTCACTCTCCAGGAGTTCCTTCCACCTTACCCTTCATCTCCAGGAGTGTGGATGAGGCTCGTCTTTCCTGGCATTTAGCTCAAATGAAATTTCAGCAAGGCCTACTGTCTAGGGGCAGAATTTTAGCCCTTTTTCTTCTCTACCCCAACCCTTCAGAGAATAGTTTATGCCCCCTACTGACTTCACTTCTCAGGAGTCAAATCTCTGGTACCAGCCTTTCAACCTCCCACTCCTACCTTTCCTATTTTGTAAGCCATGCTCCCCGGGCTCCATCAGGTCTTTACTCAGGGAGAAGTTCTGAGCTAGCACAAGAACTGCACGTATTTGAAACCACAAATCACGTGTTTAAGAGTGCCGAGAGCTTCCTTCGCAGGCATTTGCAAGTGCTGTGTGAAGACCAACATCTGGATGTTGTCTGCAAGTCTATGCCTCTATCGTGGCTCTGTCTGTGAAGGAAAGTCAAGTCCCTGGAAGAATTTAGAGAGTGGGAGCAGGAGCTGAGAAGGCAGTTACAATTCGACCTGACCAGTATTTCCTAAAGGATGGACTTTTATGGTGTCCTAGGAATAAGCAGAGAGCCAGAGAGGGGGTTTGTCAGTCGTGAACTGATTCTCAAAGGAGGCGATTTGACAATGTCTACAGACATTTTTGGTTGTCACAACCCAGGGAGGGGGTGGTGGAGGCATACTTAATGGCATCTTGTGGGTAGAAGATAAGAATGTTCCTTGCCCTACATCCTACAATGCACAAGACAGATCCCACAACAAAGAATTGTCTGGACCCAAATATCAATAGTGCCCAAGTTGGGAAACACAGAATTAAAAGTGTCTCTCATTCTGAAACAGTTCTGCACTATCAGGAGTGAAATGCTATCATGAGTGAATAGGCTGACTTAATCACATGAGGATCCCCTCAGGGCAGTTTCCTTCAGGGTGTGAGGGTGGCTGGACAGCAGAGGGCACCACACCTGCCTGGATTGTGGCTGCAGGAAAGGGTAAGTGGATGAGAGGAAGCACTTTATTGGCTCCTGCCCCTGTGTTAAGCTGTTGGCCCCCTCTCGAATTTGTTTTCTCCCTGTCTGTGGAGTTCTGCCTTTATTGTGGGCACTGCCTCTTGCCCCTCTGATTCCAACCCCCAAGGTAGGAGACCCCCAAGGAAAGCTCCCACTTTATTTTTGTAACTACTGTACATGAAGGAGGAGCATGTCTGTTCTGCATGGGGGGGAGTGACAAAGAGGAGAGGCTTCTGATCCTGCCTCCTGGCAAAGCCTTCTGATCTTGCCGACTCAGAGCCTGGTTTCTTCCCTGGGCTCTGAGGAGGCTGCAAGTGTCACCATTTCAGTGGCCTTCTGCTTGGCCTATTGAGCTATGGGTTCCCTGGCTGTGTTTTTGCATCTTCTTTCCAATTCTGTCTGCTTTCAGTCTAGGAAATACTTCAAATTTCTGCCTGCTGATGTCACCTTTCTTTGTTTTTCAGGGATTTGATGAATTTATTCTTATATCCCAATTGCTTTGGTCATTTTGATGGACTACAGGGAGGAAGGGAAGTAGATGTATAGGCCATGTCATCCTTCTGAAATGGTACCTCTGTCCCTTGAGTTAAAACCAAGGAGGTCGCTGTGACCTTGTCAGTAGAATGTGTTGGCAGAAGCCAGATTGCAGTAAGTTGAAATGATTTCTGTAAAGAAAGGCATTTTGGTTATCCATTGCTATGGGACACGCCACCCTAAAACTTAATGGTTTAAACCACAATTTATTGTTATCTCTCATGGTTTTGTGGGTTGGCTGGGTTCAGCTGGAGGGATCTAGATTGAGGTCTGTTATGAGCTGAATTGTGTCCCTCAAAAACATACGTTGAAGTCCTAATCCTAAGTACCTCAAAATGTGACCTTACTTAGAAATAAGGTCTTTATAGATATAGTTAAGATGAGGTCATCCTGGAGTAGAGTGGGCTTTTAATCCAATATGATTGACATTCTTATAAGAGGAAAGAAACACACAGGGGCAATGCCGTGTGATGACAGAGGCAGAGAATGAATCGATGCAGCTGTAATCCAAGGAATGCCAAAGATTGATGGCCACCATCAGAAGCTAGGAAAAGGCAAGGAAGGATTCTTTGCAGAGTCTCAGAGGGAGTATGGCCCTGCTGACACTTAATTTCAGACTTCTAGCCTTCAGAACTGTGAGAGAATAAATTTCTGCTATTCTAAGTTATGCAATCTGTGGTACTTTGTTACAGTATTCCTAGGAAACTAATACAAACTAATACAGGATCTCTCTCCTACAATTGCAGACAGATCTTGACTGGAACTGCAGTCATCTGAAGGTTCTATTGGGCTAAATGTCTGAGAGGACTTCCTTCACTCACAGGGGATGCCTCACCTGGGATGATAGGAACTGCTGGGGGCTGGATGGACATTGTTCTCTCTCTCCACTCCACCTCTCCACATAGCCAGTTTGGGTTTTGAAATAGTACAGTAATCTCGTGTTGATTAGACTCTTTATATGGCATCTAGCTTCCCTAAGAGCAAGTGTTACAGGAGATCCAGGTGGGAAGTGCAAAACTTCTTTTGACCTACCCTCAGAAGTCACATGATATAACTTTTTTGTGTTCTTTTAGCCAAAAAGTAAGTTCTAAGTCCTTCTCAGCTTCACAGAGAGGAAACTACACAGGGACATGAATGCCAGGAGAAATGGTTTGTTGTAGGGTCCTTTTTATGGACTGGCTAACACAGAATGAGGATTGGAGGCAATTCTTTAAAGAAGTGTGAGTTACAAGGACTAAAAAGGTTGATAGAAAGTTTTCATTTGTTTTTTGATTGGAGATATTGACGGGAAAGATGTACTAAAAGTTGAAAGCTTTAGATGGTAGGAGAAATACCTCTTTCATTGTATCAGGAGAGAAGCAGGGGAGGATGGGTAGAGACACATAAATGTGTGGATAAAGACTGCGATGTGGATGTATGGAAGTTTCAGGATGTTGAGAGCTCCCATGTATTGACTTCTACTGTCTCTGGGTTTGAAGAAGCAAGATTATCTACTGACACTGATAAGAAATGTAGAAGAGAGAGAACCTGGGGACAGTGACTTTTTGAGAGAGCCACAGTAGAAAACAGAACAGGAAAGAGACTTAACTGTAGTAAAAATAGGACAAAAGACCCCAACACTAGTCAGTATAAAATAATAAACTGTGCAGGGGTAGGAGTGAAATCCATGGGGGAGCAATTATTGCCCACTGTCTGGCACTCTTGCTGATATTTTCTGAGTCGTCTAGCTATAATGTGAATCCCAAACGTGAACCAGATGTTATTTCTGAAATCAAGGTAATGGGAGCTGGGAAAATATGATCATTGTTTCATAAGTACATTTCATTAAAAATCAATACCTTTATATTTGGTAGGCCATAAGAGAAGGGTTAGTGGGTAAGAAAAATGTGAAAAAGAGTTGCACATCTTATCTAAACACATTTAGAGAATGTCCTGCCCTGTTGTTGTGGACAATACCCCTTCATTGCATTCAACTGTACTTGGAGTGGGAAAACAGGACCGAAATATGCATTTTTTTTTTCTGACTCAGACAGCACAGATTAATTGTATCTCATACAAACTTGGAAGTCATGGTTGAGCCATTTTGCTGTGAATGACTTCCTGGGTGTGGGTGAAAGGCAGATCTATTTTACTCAGTGTTAATTTCAGCTGTAAGTGTGACCATTTTTGTCAATGATCATGGACTGAGTTTCTGTGATTAGTCATTTAACTGAATGGTACTTGCAAGCTAAATAGAGTGTTTACAACAAACCCCTTACTTAGGAGATGGAGACTACGTCAAATTGCATCCTATGAAAATTACATAAATAAAAATTTGCATCTAGAAGGGCCCTTCATGAAAATTATGAAAAGATTGTAGCATTTTTTATGTGCATTGTATAGTGGCTTTGTAATTGACAAATTGTAAATATAGTCCATAATACTTTACATCCCACAATTATGCATCAAAACTGCATAATTTTATATATATATATATATATATATATATATATATATATATATATATATGCATATATGTATATATTGCTTGGTTCATTAAGAAAAGTGACAATGTTGGCAATCACATTAATTGTTTTTTTTATCAGATTAGTGACAAAGTACCATAATGAACATAACCTTCCAGAAAGCATTCAGTGATGGAATAAACAAGAAGCTAGGTCTTGGCACAGGACAGATCATGAAAAGATTGACTTGCCTGTATGCCTCTTCCTGAGACCCACAGGAGTACTTCTCGTCTCTGATAAGTGTCCTTGATTCTAACTCAGTCTGGAATTTCAGAAGTATTCACTCCTCTTTGTCCCATGGTTATTCAAGAGAAGATCTGTATTCTTAATCCAAATAGGAGTTATATGAGAAATTTGGAAAATGAGCATTTTAATTTAAGCTCTTGGATTTGGACAATTGCCTGAAAAGACTTTCATTTTTTAAATAATCGGAAGAAAAGCTTCAAATGTTAGGACATTCTCCTTTCTTTCAAAAAATTGAAAGAAATGATTTCAAGGTGAAGTGACATCACAGTCAATTATGCCTGAGGAAATTTAAATTCATCAGTGCATAGACAACATAACTCACCATCTCCTGCTCAGCAAGAGGGACAGGTGCTGTTAAGTCGTACAAACTTGGAAGGATAATATTTGTTTCTCTGTAAAGCTGAAATCGTTATAGGACTCATTTTGCCCAATTTTCCCAGGTACAAACACATTCCTTGCCTTGAGTGTAGAAATTTCACTTCTTTTGCCCTGATCCCAGGGGGGATTCTCATTCCCCTCCTTCTCCATCTTTTGCTTTTTAAAGGCCAGTACTTACTCTGAAAATACTTCCCCATTTCTGAAGTTACCAAACCCAACTACTAACAACTGAGATACTTACATGTTTCTCAGGGACATCCACAGGTATATTGTAAATAGGTGTTAATTACAATCATTACATCAGTGAGAGAATTTACAGAAAACATTCATTCATTTGTGCTTTGAATCTGCCGTTATGTGGAACCCATTGGACCCTGACACTGTCCTAAGCTCTACACTTTAGGATATGAACTTCCCAACACAAAGTGGACATTTAATGTTTATTGAATAGGTAACAGTGCCTGCTTCCAAGAAGCTTCCCATCTAATGTGGGAGGCAGATGTGTACACAGAAAATTACAATACAATTTGATGAGTATTCTAGAATAGGAGTACCTACAATGAGAGCACAGGGAGCCAAGCTTGGGGAAGTTGCAAGAGACCCAACAAAAGTGGTGTGTAGGTTAGATTTTGAGGAATGCCTGGGTGTTTTTCAAATGAAAAATAAGGTTGGAAAAAGTGTGTCTGAAGGTGTGTGTGTGTGTGTGTGTGTGTGTGTGTGTGTGTGTATGTAGGAGTTCTAACACAGGCATTCTAAGCAAGGGGAATAGTGTGCACAAAGGTGTGGAGGACAAAACAATGTGGCCTGTTCTGGAAATGGTGTTTACCGTAACTGAAATCCAGAAAGTGTCTGGATGAGGGATTGCAGAGTTTAAGAGCTTAAGCTTTGCCACTAGGGAATCAGATGATGGTCTAGTGAGAGACAAAGGTCACATAAAAAAAATTAGTAATTCTTCTAGTTAGGTGGGGGTAGACTAGGTTGAAGAGAATCAGTAGGCAAGACAGAGGTAATTAGGAGGCTATTGCAGCAGTCCGGGTACAGCTGATGGGGTCTGAAACAGACCCATGACTGGAGAACTCAGAGAAGGAGCCTGCTTTGGAAAAATGCTTCCTGAGGAAGAAAGCACAGGCATCATGGTAACAAGTCATTTGGGTTAATGTGTACAATGGAATCATCTTAGGGTACAGTGAATGAAGCATTGAGAGAGAAGGAGCCTGGGTTCCTGGAAGACCCCTTGGTACAGAGTCCTCATTCTACCAGGCCTATTTCTGAACCAGTGGTTCTAGAAGTTTTGTATCAGAATCACCCAGAGGGCTTGACAAGCCTCTAAGTAGTTAAGGCAAGCATCTAAAAATTTGCATTTCAGGGCGCCTGGGTGGCTCAGTCGGTTGAGCGTCCAACTTCTGATTTTGGCTCTGGTCATGATCTCACAGTTCATGAGTTTGAGCCCCATGTTGGGTTCTGCACTGACAGCACAGAGCCTGCTTAGGATTCTCTCTCCTTCCCTCTCTGCTCCTCCCCCTGCTCTCAAAATAAATACATAAACTTTTTTTATAAAGGAAAAAAATGACATTTCTAACAAGTTCCCAGGTGATGCTGGTGTCCTTCCCTGGGGCCGCATTTTGAGAACCACTGCACAGAACAATGTAATTGTATATACCAGAGAAAAATAGAAGTTATGTTGTTTAAGCCAATGTTATTTTGGTCTCCTTACACACAGCTGAACTTCCCAAAATTATCGGGAAGAAAGAAGACCTGGAAGACATGGCTTGCCCTGATAGGGGTGGGAGAGCACCATCCCACTTATGAAGACCTACCTTCCTCCAGGACTTGATTCTGGACTGGCCTTGTGGTGCCACCTGCAGTGTTGGCTCACCCCCAGTTCACTTCACCAGTATTTCTTGAGTGTAGGTCAGAGATTCCTCCGACATTACCATTAGGGAATGGCAGAATGGTGGGCCTGTTAGCTATAACTGGCATGTCAGGATGTGGAGCTGATTGAGGGAAAATCATAGAATGCTTGTCTGCAGAACACTAGTTTTGCAGAATGAAACACAGGTACTGTGTTTCCTGGGGTAAATAATTTTTTAAATGATAGATGAAATTAAGTTAACATTTTGCCTTATTTCAAGAGAACTCTAAATCTGTAATATTTTTCACTAAGAATTTATGAAAGGGGGTTATACTGTGAGGCACCCATAACCACCACCACACCCTTTTGTTCTAAAACCAGGAAATCCTTTATTTAGAAGCATTTCAGGGGATGAGCATTGTATCAAATAAACCCAGGGAAATGCTGTCCTTAAGTTCTTTGTAGAAGAATTTCAGAGCAGTGGCTCCCAAAAGGTAGTTCATAGACCACCACTGGTTTGTGACCAAGTTATTATGAATCTATAGCACTATGGGAAACTTAAGGATAATACAGTATTTTACTAAGTTTTTCTTTCAAGTTAAAAGTGGTCTTTATTTTGAAATTAGGTGCTTCCTATGCTTTTAGTGTTAAAGTTTTCCTTTTCAGTGAAATGATGGCCGTAGGAGAGATAATCAGTTTTCAACATTTTTATATATGTTTTAAATTTAAAGTTGGCATCTTTATACTAGTCCTTTTGTTTTAGCTTAATTATATCATTCTGTTAGATTCCTATATATCATCTAGTCTGAATCTAACATTTATTGATAAAGGAAGTGACGTCCCGAGGCTGATAGAAAGTGTTAATAAGGGGCGCCTGGGTGGCGCAGTCGGTTAAGCGTCCGACTTCAGCCAGGTCACGATCTCGCGGTCCGTGAGTTCGAGCCCCGCGTCAGGCTCTGGGGCTGATGGCTCAGAGCCTGGAGCCTGTTTCCGATTCTGTGTCTCCCTCTCTCTCTGCCCCTCCCCCGTTCATGCTCTGTCTCTCTCTGTCCCAAAAATAAATAAACGTTGAAAAAAAAAAAAAAAAAGAAAGTGTTAATAATATGTTTATTATCATTTATGTAAACTATGTGTATCAGGAACTTCATGGCACATCTATGGGCACATGAGTGCCTTTCATAACATTAATTATGCTAGGAAGCTGAAGGGTTTGTGCTGTCACAAGGAAAGCATGAAGTGTTTCATGAATTGATGGAAAATTAGAACCAGCAGGATGCCATGTGTCCATTTCACTATTTTGGTTCGAAGCAAATGCAAGACAGTACATGATTGGTTATGATTAATTGTGTTTACTTACATAGGTCTTTTTGTGGATATTTCTATCTGAACTGAGAAGGGGTAAAAATTGAGCAGACACCTGGGAATTATTTAAGATCACAGTTAAAATTTTCCATTAATCTTTCACATCACCCCTTTTGTAAAATAATCCTGAAGTTAGTTAATCTTCCTGCATAAAAGCTGCTTCACCTGAAAAAATGAAATGATTGGGCTAATTTTTTTTCTGAAGTCCTTCCAACTGTAAACTTCAAGGACTCAATGACTTTACCTGGAGTTAAACAATGAATAAGGACCACATTAATTAGTGTCTATATTCCATAAACTTTCTCCTTTTTCAGTGATTTATAGATTACCAAAGCATAATAATGTTTAGGGCAGGTCAGATATCTGGAAATCATAAAGGAGAAGGAAAAACATCTGCAAATAGTGTACAAGTTGTACTTATATATTAAATACTATTTTTTTCAAACTTAAAATTCATTGCATGTGTATTTTAAGATGGAATATCATTTTTTTCACATTAGAGAATTGTTTTACTCAAATATAATATTCACACACAAAACCATATTATAAATATTCAGCTTAATGAATTTTCTCAAACTGAAGACACTCCTATAGCCAACAACTTAGAAATTCCCACACCTGTGCTACCTTCTAGCCATCCCCTCCCATCACCCAAGTAACCACTATTTTGACCCTAACACCATATATCATTTTTGTTTATGTACTTTAAATAAATGTTTCAGATAGTATATCTTAGTTAATGTCAGTCATTTTTTATTAAAGCATAATTGACATACAATGTTATATTACTTTCAGGTATATAACATTGATTCAATAATTCTATACATTACTCAGTGTTCACCATAATAAATGTAGTCACTATTACCATACAATGTTATTACAATATTATTGGCTATATTCCCTATGCTCTACTTTTCAACTCTATAACTTATTTAGTTTATAGCTAGAAGTCTGTACCTTTTAATCCCCCTTATCTATTTCATCTGTCCCCCACCCCCTTCTCCTCTGTCAACCACCAATTTATTCTCTGTATTTAAGTCTGTTTGCTTTTTGTGTGTGTTTGTTTGTTTTATATTTTAGATTCCACATGTAAGTGAAATCATTTGGTATTTCTACATCTGAATTATGTCACTTAGTGTAATATCCTCTAGGTCCATCCATGTTGTCACAAATAGCAAGATCTGATGGGCATTGAGGAGGGCACCTGTTGGGATGAGCACTGGGTGTTGCATGGAAACCAATTTGACAATAAATTTAATATTAATAAAAAACCAAAACAAATAGCAAGATCTCATTTCTTTTTATGGTTAATATTCCGTTGTCTATGTGTGTGTGTGTATATATATACACATACATGCCATATATATATGAGAATATATATATATATATTTATATAAGAATTTTAATACACTTTCAGAACTTGATTTTTCTATTTCCTTCCCTTTTTGAACTTTCCTGTATTCCTGAATGTTGATTTTCGTTTTCTTTTTAAAATCCAGTCCACTGTTATGTACAAAGCACTCTTTCTGCCCTAAGGCTAAGAATGTTCTAGGTGAGCTAATCAATCAATTTTTGCCCATTAAGAAGGGGCACTGAAATAAAAAGAATGCTAACCTTTAGATTGATTTGGTAGTGGTTTGTTAAATAGTTTTCTTTTTCTTTGTCTTTTCCTTTTTTTAATGGCAAAGCATCAAGAGGAAAAAGAGTCATACCTTAAAGGAAGGAAAAGCTCCTGGTCCCGGGGAATTGTGTGACATTTGGGGAAATTTTTTCAAATCTTGAAGTATTGATCAACCCTATACAGCATCACCTGGTGGTGGTAGTGTTATTTTAAATTAAGTGTTTCTAGTCCAAGTTAGAAGGTATGCATATTTAAAATGTAAAATAAATGCTTTCGGCCCAGGAAACTAGGAACATGACATGATGTTCAGCTTAACTGAACACCTAACTCAGCAACAGCTTTTGCACGATGCTGTTCAAAATACCTTCCTTCAATTTTCAGACACTTAGGCTTATAGAATTGATAGAGTAACTGATTTATTTTGTAGGATGTGAAGCTTCCAACTTGTTATTTCCAAGTGCGGGGTGTTATATGACTGATCCTAATGTGTGCTCTTCCAGCCCAACTGTTAAATTAGAGCAGTTCATGAAGAAAAATGAGATACGATGTTGCATTTCATGACACAGGGTGTTTCAGCATGAAGAAAAAATTTTCTCATCTGTGTAGGGAGATAAAATAAGACAGAGTGGACCAGAGATCTTCAAGTTGTTGAAAGTTAAAGAAAATAATAATGTTTGACAGCTACAGTGTCTACTCTGCCACAGTTTTTTATTCAAGAGGATGCTTTTCCTTGGCCGAACATATTCCTAACTTAATAGAGGAACTAAATAGAGCAATTGGATTCAGGTCAGAATCCAGCTTGCCTTACACCATTCTATTACTTCAGGCAAGAGAAAATGGCACGTGGATTTACTAAATTAATAGACATACCACAGCCGTATTTAATACAGTATCATGGTGGCAAAAGTCAGAATAATAGAAAATTAATCCATCTTTCTTTTCTTTTTTCAGACTTTTGACCACACAAGCCAACCTTCTCCAAGGTAAGCAACATTATACTCTTCTCTAATTGTTGGAAAAATCCAACTTCATTTCATTGGCTTTGGATACATTTTTACTGGTGTTTCAAAATCATGAGTGTCACATACAAATGTGCCTAAAATTAGGTTTTTATTGGTGGCGTTAGTGCTGAGAGCATCCTAGCACCTTGATGGCTAGACTACGCAGTGGACCAGAGGGTGGGAGGCAGACAGAGAGGAGAGAGAAAGGGAGAGGGAGAGGGAGAGAGAGAGAGGGAGAGAGACTGTCTTTTTCTTGCTTGATTAGCCCTTTTATGAGACAGCAGACTCTTCGTCTCTGATGTTCAGAGACAGAAGGTTTCTTTGTGAGCAGCCGCTGTGGCAAGGCTTCCACCTCTCCTAGAGCCTCCTTTGGAAGGATTAAAAGCAGGGTGCCCCTCAGCATGGCCCAAAGCTCCTCAGCTGAGCTGAGGCCTTCCTGTCCAGGGCCAGCAGGACAGCGTTTGGCAAGTTGTTTAACTTTCCAGGAGTATCTGTCAAAAGTTGCAATTGAGGATGCGTTAATCTTATTAAAGAACACAATAGGAATCCTTTTTTTTTTTTTTTTTTTTTTTATTTCATTAGGAAGTCAGGATGCATTTGATGTGCACCATCTGGTTTGTGAATACAGGAATAAGTTTTTCAAAAGGGCACATTTCCAAGTTCTATGTTTCATATGCTTCAGAAGGAAGAACCCGTAACCAGCTCTATTTTTAATGAGAGCAATGCAAAAGTTAATAAGATTGGGGTGGATTTCCAGTATGTGCCATTTCTCCTAAACTACATGTGTTTGCAGTACGTTTGGCAGACTTGTCCTGTTTAGAGGCTGGGCTTCCAATTGAAAATTTTTAAAGTTCTCCATGTGTTAATTGGAAAATAGAGAGAGGCATTATTGGAGTAAGGCAGCTGACTCCTTAGGTATTAATTATAGCTCCATCTATCATAAAGACTAGGATTTTAAAATTACCTCCTGTTATTTATTGTGTTACTTTTAGAAACTGTAAATTTTCCAATCATAAAAAAAATAAAGTTAAACTTTACTGTGTATTGTATTTTTTTTACAAAAATCTCTTTTAAGATGCCATCACTATTTATAAACAGTAAGTAGTAACAAAACAGTGCGAAAATACAGTTTACTATTGGCCCTCTCTGTCAAGTCCTTAAAAATAGTTTTTTTATTCAAATGAAAAAAAAAAAAAAAACAGCCCTGGAATGTAGCCATCTCACTCTATACTTTATAGCATACACAGGAACATCTTTGGATCAGAAAAGCTGCTTTACAGGACAATTCCTTCAGCTCCCTACATCATTTTTAAAATCCTATACAGTAACAAACATGATTTGTGAGGCAATATGACGCTCTGCTTAACCTCTCAGTAATTGGAGGCATCTTCTGTTGTATTCCACAAGTCCAGCGCAGGCTGATGAAGGAAGCATAATTACATTACAGGCAATCTCATCTAAGGTAATTACAATTGTCGCCATCAATCCAATTAAAGAGGATAACCAGCTCTACTGAGTCAGAGCCATAAAGCTTTCCAACTAAGTCTAGGCTCTGGGATAAGGGTGTGATCGAGGATTCTGAGAATTTTCATTTGCCAGAATACTGTTGCTTATTAAAATAGATAACAATGTTGAGAGAGAGGGGTATGGAAAGAGATTTCATGTTGGTAGAGGTGTTTTTTTTTTTTTTTCATTTGCTAATAACTCTCTTATTTGTAACTACAGAAATCACTGTAGATTCTCAACACCAAAGCTTCAGGCCACACACAATATTTACGAAAAGATTAACAGAGCATCACAACACCATAACAGTCCACCATACCCATCTGGCATCTTATCCTCAATTGGCTCTCCATCCCATTGAGTCCTTCTGTCTTGTCCCACTAAGAGATACATTACACCATCTCCTGAGCTCCGTCCCTGTCTTTGTGCTCTATGGAGGAAGCTGGCTCGAGTAGCACCTCCCTGGAAGCTCTTGCACTGGTTTAGATGGGGTCCTTGTGGGTGGCAATATGGAATATCGCTAAGAATTATAGAGGTGTAGTGGCGAGTAGATATGATGTCCTTCTTAACGACTTTATTCTCCTCTGTCTGTGTGGTCCAGACCAAATATAAGCTTTAGATATAGGACCCAGAAAACAAGAAATGAGAATGATGTCACTCACTGTGACTAAGATTTAGAAAGGGTCCAAGAGGGATTGTATATGCCTGCATTGGATGATGGACCACATGAAGACGCTGTTGTTTTCTTTATGTTTGTTCATGTTTGAAGAGATGTAAGAGGTAAACTTCTTAGTCAAGGGGGCAGGAGGGGGGAGTTTGCTGTCTAATATCAATGGTTCCCTTAGTCACCACTTGGCATTCTTTCAGTGTTTCATACCTTGTCTTTTCTATTTTATATCCAGAACCTTCCACCTACTTGATCATTTCCTTCTCATATATTTTCATGCTCTCCCAAGGGCTTTGGGACTCCTTGCCACTGTTGGATGTATCTTTTCTTTTCCACATAGAGATTTCCAACCTGCTTTAGAACTTAACTCCAGGGAACCAATTCACCATGGTGAATGGTGGAGGAAGGACCAAAGAAAGGACTAGGTAGAAAGACATCTGGGCTCAATTTTCTATTCCTCTCCTAACCAGCTCTGTGACACTGAACAAGCCACTAAAGCCAGCTGAGTCACAGTTTCCTTATCCGTAAAATGAAGCTGCTAATATCTAACCTGCCAACCTCATTTTAAAGAATATCTCAAATGAAATTATAAATGTGGGGAAAATCCTTCATAACATATAAAATTCCATACAAATGTGAGGGATTATATATACATGTGTTTATTATTATTAAGCCCACTCTATAGTGGTCATTTCCTCCTGTGGATTCCTTCAGCCCTTGCAGTTTAAATGGTACGTCTTAAAATGCTCCATTTGTGTTTCTTGGTTTATTGTTTTTGCACTTCCTGTTTGCCATTGAGTGTTTAAGAAACCTGAAGGCTGGCACCATGTTGCTTACTTCTTTTCTGTTTTTCCCATCATTTAACTTGTTCTGTAACTGCCTGCCATAGGATGATTTGTTGAGGCATTGTATAGTGTTTGTTCTCTCTGTGGTTTTCCTCCCACCACTGCAAGCACATGGCCCAGCTTGGGCCTGAAGAAAACGTGCTGCACTATCAGACAATAAGCACATAAAGGGCCAGGGTAGGAACAGAAGGCCAGAGGCCCTCTTCGTTGCTTTGTCAATGACTAAGACCATGGCCAGATGCTGAAAGATGGAGAGGAAGAGGCTTCAATAATAACTGAGCTTAGAGTTCTCATCTGTCTAGTAACATAGAAATCGGGGACCAAATTAACTTGATTTATTTAAATGAAGAAATGAGACATTTTGTGCACATCTAACTGTTTGGATTAAATAAAGCTTTACATAAAGAAATGATCAACATGTAACTGTTATCACAGAATGTAACTCCTAAAATGATTCTAGAACCCATCTGATCAGATGAAAATAAAGCCTCAAGAGAAAAATAGAGCCTAAAATTCTTGAAGCTACTTAATTTCTTAGGAGTAGAAGGGATGATATATCATCACTTCTGCTATATTCTGTTGGTCACATGGACCAACTGTAATACAGTGTGGCAGGGAATCACACAAGGGCATGAATCCCAAGAAGCAGGGATCACTGTGGGCTATACTGGAGGCTGAGTTCATATCTACTGTGATTTTGCTTTCTTTATCTACAGATATTTTAAGGAAATCTGGTGTCCCCATGACTGTGGTTTCAATATTATCAAGAGTGTGATTTTTTGGTAGGTGATGATCTGACATCCATTTATTTTACTAACCTCTTACTGGCATTTGAACATGTGAGCTACTGAAACAAAAGCCTGCTGGTGATCCTCACTGGAATTCTCAAAGCCTAACAATGAGCCATGTGTCCAAATCAGACTTCTAAAGGTAGATTCTGGCAATGGAAAGATCACTAGGCACAAACTGTGGGACCTGGGCTCTGGTACTATTCTTGCTACTGAGTGGTACTATGACCTCAGTTATCCCATCTCTAAAATCTGAGAGTCAAAGGAAATGATCTATGTTGTGCCAGCTGGTACTAAAATGTGTACAATTCTAAGTCTCAAAAGTGTTTAAATCAAGTGATAAGAATCACATCAGATGTTTTTGGTCAATATGAGATCAAGGGCCTTGGAATGTGGTTAGTTGACTCGGGGAGAGTAAGACCTTATATTTCTTTTTTAAAAGTGTATGAAAAACATATATGCCTCCTTCCGTCTGTACCAAATCCTCTAAGTGACTCTCAAAATGGTATTTCCAGCATGCCGTTTGGAATTGACTGGTGTGGATAGATCACAGATCATCAAACTAACAAACAACCTTATAAATTTCCTGCTCAATCAATTCATAGTTCTAGAAACTGAGGCCCAGGAAGTTTAAGATACTGTCCCAAGGTGACAAAGTATGTTAGTGGCAGCAGCAGATTGCAATAGGAAATGCCTTGAATCCTTGTCCCTTTCTACACATACCAAGCAGTTGGTGTATTTTTCCTCCATTTATCATAAGGAAATATATGCTTATCTTTTATTTAAACAAACACAGATGTCAAGAAGTAGAGAATTATAGGGGGCCTAGGTGGCTCAGTTGGTTGAGTGTCCAACTTCAGTTTCAAGTCATGATCTCGCAGCTTGTGAGTTCAAGCCCCGTGTCAGGCTCTGTGCTGACAGCTCAGAGCCTGGAGCCTGCTTTGGATTCTGTGTCTCCCTTTCTCTCGGCCCCTCCCCTGCTCACGATCTGTGTGTGTGTGTGTGTGTGTGTGTGTGTGTGTGTGTCTGTGTCTCAGAAATAAACATTAAATTTTTTTTAAATGTTTATAGGTTTTAATGTGTTTAAGAAGATATTTTCATTAAAAAAAAAGAAAACGTTTTCATTGAGTAGTACAGGCTTCATTACAATATAGTTCCCTGTTTTGTGAATCTTGTAAATGAGAAATTTTGTTCTTATGAGAAGAAACTTCTTTGGAGAACCATGCAATATGGGCTTGTTTGGGCCTATTTATTTTGATACGTTTGGTAGTGATGAGGCATTGGAAGGGGGTCACTGGCATTTTTTTCAGGCAAGGGAAGCTGGTGGTGGATGAGGGCTGCAGACAAGCAGAAGGCCTCGGGGGAAGATGTCAGGCTTACGCTGGGCTTCTGCCAAACATTTTTCTGGCGACTTTGTTTTCCTGTCTCTTCTCTTTGTCCCTTTCTTATCTCTTTTTGGAGCTCTTTGTACTGTCTTTGATTATAACTGAGGTCATAATTTGGCCTCAGAGAGTGTACTATATTCTCAATTCTCAGGATTTTTATTTAAAAGTTTTCCAGCTTACATGTAAACAAAGATTCTGTTCTTTTCACAGTCAAGATAATATTATTATGGAATGGCTCATTTGTGTGCCAAATGGGAGTAGACTTGGATTCTCTTCCATTTCCTTAAAGGGGCATCATTGTAATTTACTTACTTCAATGATTTAAAATATGTAGAAGTCTTTCATCCATAGATTATTGATTCATCAACTTATCTTCCTTATCACTAGCAATTATCTTTCCTAGACTGACCTAAATGACCTGGTAATGACCAAGGACTAGACTAATTATATATACTAGGATTAGTTTTACTTGTAGAGGAATTTTCACCTGTAGATTTCAACAATAAACTCTGAACTCCCTCCCTCCTTACATCTACTGGAAAGAGACAACAGTTCTACAATACCTGATATTCTAGAAAACTTACCAGCTATATTTTGGGTTTTTTCTCCATTATTCTGGAAGGAAAGATACTATATTTTTGGTTTTTCTCCATTATTCTCTTCATAATTACCATAATTCTCATTTTTTCATAAGTTAAGTAGTAGCATGTCAAAAACTTATAAGCATCAAACAACCCCCTATATGTATGAATATATACACATATAATATTTAATTATTACCTATAAATATATATTATTTACAAAGCATAGGTGCATTTAACTCTTATATAAGATTTTCTCTGGGTCCAAATTCAACCAAACATCCCAATCTCCTCCCTCCCTCAAAAAAAGCAACATTTTGGGGCGCCTGGGTGGCGCAGTCGGTTAAGCGTCCGACTTCAGCCAGGTCACGATCTCACGGTCCGTGAGTTCGAGCCCCGCATCAGGCTCTGGGCTGATGGCTCAGAGCCTGGAGCCTGTTTCCCATTCTGTGTCTCCCTCTCTCTCTGCCCCTCCCCCGTTCATGCTCTGTCTCTCTCTGTCCCAAAAATAAATAAACGTTGAAAAAAAAAATTAAAAAAAAAAAGCAACATTTTATTTATCTGATATATATGTATTTTAACCATACTGTCAGCACTTTCTGTGTTTCTGGTACAACTACATGAACATATGTATGTTGAATCCTTGTCCTTTTGAGTTCCATTGTAATCCCTAGTAATTTCCTAAAGGAAAAACTATCAATTCTCTTAAAATAATCATAAACACATTTACTCCTAGAATTATTACAAAGTACCCTGCTTTTGTTTAGTCTGTACTCATATATTTTATTCTGGTTCACACTTTTCAAAGAAAAACTAGGCAAAGAGTTAAGGATTTGATGTGTTCCTCCTGTAGTCACAAAACTTCCATAAACACTAAATGCAATAGTTTAAAATTGTATTGTGAATTTTCATTGATGTCAGACTTGAAATGTTCAAGTGGCCACACTAGTTCTACTGACTCAGATTGCGTAACAAAAAGAAGAATGGAATAGCAATAAGATTAGTGACTGTACTTTATGCATCTCTATTATCCACACCATCCATCACATAGAGCTTAATAAGTAAAACTTTAAATAAATGAAATAAGAAGGTATAGAGGGAGGGATGGTGAGCGTACCAGACTCCAGCAGGAGAAACCATGTTGAGATAGACATGTTGGGCATAATTCACTGGTTTATCATTACCATCATGTTCCTATGTATACAGAGCTTGATATAAAGTACAAATCTGGATTCATCCATTTAGAAACAGAAAACAGAAGCCCTTTTCAGAGGCCATTTTATCAGTCTTTCTATTTGAGTATGCATTACTTCAAGCTGCCCCTCAATTGAGGAATAACTCCCTTAAATATTTGAAGGTACATATGCAGGTCTTAATTGACCCCAAGGGAGATCTTTAAAATTCACTGCTTCTAAAACTTATTTAAATTTGAAGTGTTTCTGCACTAAAATGGTATATGTATGTGATATGTAAATCATAGGACTTAACTAAATTTTACCACCTGTAACCCAATTAACCTGGCTCCATTCCCTAGCTGCTCATGCACAAACTCCAGTACTCAGTACATTTCCCCCTCCCCACATCCTCCTGGGAGTTTCCAGGTGATGCCTCCCATATGTGCAGAAGCAACTTTCGTAATATAAGTATTTACTTGAGGCTCCACCAGGGACAACACCAACCACCCTCTTCCCCCCCCCCCCCAGCCTTCCCCCGTGCTATTGACGGTGCTGCTTCCACAGCTCCGCTGCCTTTTGCCACATCTACCAGGCACTGTGCATATGCTCTCTTCTGCATAATGGGCCTGTCTTTCTTGCTGGCCTATCTGGCCTGGTCATTATTTCCTGGTGATTCCTTTAAAAATATCCAGACTGTTCCATAGCCTACAATAGAGTAAAGAGAATGGATTTGTTTTATGGTTAAAGAAGGGTACTAAAGAAGTGTGACTTGAATCCCAATGAGCTAGACAGTTTAGGTTCTTTCAGATTTTCCTTCTATTCCCCTCTTTCCCCAGGACCTGACCATGTTTCCAGGACTCCGGGTCAGAGACTAATTTGAGTCATAAGTACCATGCCATAGGCAGGCTTCCTGTTCCTCACCAACACCTAAGACTTTTTTTACATGGGCAGGAGCATCTCAACTGAATCTCTCTTTCATTGGGATGGGTTCTTCCTGGTAAAATATTTAGTACCATGCTCACCCCCCAACCTACCCTTACTAGACTTCCACTGGACCACAATATAAGTTCAACACACATTGCAACAGTGGATTCACCTTTAACCACATCTCCCACCCTTACGAAAAACTTTGGGCTCCATATGAGTAAACTTTATTTATATATTTACTATCAGTGTGATAAAGATTTGCAGACATGTCTGAACCTTAGAAGCAGAGAGTAACAGGCTGAGGCCCAAGCTACATCCCCACTACAATGTACATTTATAGTTTTCCTTCTTTTAAATAAATACTTTCCATAATCTGCTTCCTTCCTAGATACATTATCTTACTCATTCATAGCATAGTAATTTATTCTTGGTACCATTTTTCTTCCAAACTCTTAATAGCAACACTTTGTGCTGAAATATTAAAGAGGAAATTTTCTCAGCCTTTACTTATTTTTCTACTGCTGAAGAATATAGTTAATAAACTATAGAAATGCCTGATATGATTGTTTCCAATGTAGAGTGCAGAATGAAAGAAAACAGGACAGGCAAAGGAAACAGATACTCATATAGCTCACTTCAAAGTGGATTAAGTTATTTAAGGAATGGCTTTATGTTATATGGCAGTTAAAAAGATTTTAAAACAGCTAGATGTTTCAGAACATATGTCTATATGGCAAATGGCACACAGATGACTGAGGTTCTAGCAGCATTCCTAATGTAAACAGCACCTGAATGAGAGCACACAAAACCCCATCTTACTGGAAACAACAGCAGAGGCACCTGTGCCAAGGTTGCACTTACTAGGTTAGCCTACCACCCTAGCCTTCACACACACACACACACACACACACACACACAGGAGTCTAGAACTTTGCTTCAGACTCTCAAAGATATCACAGTCTTTGCCCTTCTCCACATTTCAGCTGCAAAATATCTTGACTCTTTTACATCCTAAATATGTAACAGTAAAGATATGATTCGACAATGACAATGATATATTTTTGTGACCAAAACCCTGTATGTGTTAAAATGTTTTCTTAGTAAATTTTTAATGATGTGGAAAAATACTCAGGCTAAAACATTAAGTGAAAAACCAAACTATAGAACTTTAGATACCATGTGTGTGCATGTTTATGTGTATGAAGTACACAACATGCTTGTCATTTGGCTGATGTAATTACAAGGAATTATTTTTAGTATATTTTTTCTGTGGGGTCCATATTTTCATAACAAGCCTATTTTAATTAAATAAGGGAAAAAGGGGACATTATAGGAAAGTAAATCTTAAAATAGAACAATTGTTTACAGATACTTAAGACGCATAGGATTATTGCAAACATTATAGTCCTAGAGTGCTAGAAAAAGCATTAATGTCTGAAGGAGGAAAGTTCATCCCTTAGGAGCCGGTAAGGTGAAAGTTGAGAATGAAATGGAGTAGAGTGGACAGGAAGGGGAAGGAATGGAATGGAATGGAATGGAATGGAATGGAATGGAATGGAATGTTCTTGAGAGAATAGTATACTGACTACAGTTTTACAGTAAAACACTCCCCTTTCTGCTGATCCTGTGGCTGTACCATTTTCTCTTGCATGTTTGGATTTGTAATAGATTCCTTTAAAGAACTGAAAGTGAATTAAATTATGGTGACCTAACCTCAGGGCTCATGGTGACTAAGACAGAAATTTCTACTAAGAAAATAAGCATTTTTTAGAATAAAATAAACTTACAATACAACCATCAGCCCTTGCCTACCTAAATGGAAGAAATTCAGTGTATTTATTACTTTGGGGCAAACTTAACACAATACATTTCTGCATAGGAGAGTAATGCCCTTAAAAACTGGTGTGCTGTAAAAAGCTCGTGTCCAAAATGATTTCAGGAGGACTAACCTTGTAGACATCTTGTGTTCCTTTTCACTTCTTTTCTTTAACTTCTTTTCTCTAACTTTCTGGCTCTCTAGTATTGTTTCTCACTGTCTCCAGCAGCCTCCAGGCCCTTCTCATTTGCCCCTTGCATTGTGCCTGGGTTTGGAATCTGTTGGTTAGCATTGTTTCTGAGCACAAAGTCCCAAGGGGCTTTCGTGTGGGTGGAGGGCATGGGCTTTAGCCATCAGACTTTTAAAAAGACTGTTTTGACAAAGCAAAGGACTTTCTTTACTTATTTTTTACCTTTTTTTGTTTTATTCTAGATAATTGAGATTGACAACTAGTGGCTTCTTTTTTTTAATTTTTTTAATGTTTTATTTTATTTTTGAGAGACAGAGAGAGAAGGCATGAGTGGGGGAGGAGCAGAGAGAGAGGGAGACACAGAATCCGAAGCAGGCTCCAGGCTCTGAGCTGTCAGCACAGAGCCCGACACAGGGCTCGAACCCACAAACTGTGAGATCATGACCTGAGCTGAAGTCGGACGCCTAACTGACTGAGCCACCCAGGCGCCCCAGTAGTGGCTTCTTTTAAGGGAAGAGATATCAAGCCATTGTGCTCTTGCCAACTGCTACAAATCTGGAACTTTTATAACTTTTTTCTGGATCTCGGTGTTATAAAAAGCTCACCAATACTACATTTAGAGCCCACGTAAATGTGTTTATGAGAAACATAGATAACGTTTCATGGCACTGAATTTTGAGCTATATGGAGCCTAAAACTACAGATTATTTCGTTTTCCATTATATTTGGAAGAAAGAATGCTGCCAATTAGTCTAAAATCTGAGGAACTTTAAAAATGTACATTTACATAACAGAGCTAAATAGCTACAAGCACAGTACTGAGAAACACCCTCCCTCCCCCCCCCACACACACTGGTGCAAAATAAGCAGATTTCATCTGAACTCATGCTGTCCTACCTCTTTAAGTTGCTGGGGAAGGGAGGGTGTTGGAACCTCATTTATTCATTCATTAGGAAATGTTTTAAGCTCCTACCATATTTCTAGCACTGTGTTAATTGATAGGCTATTAATCCATCACCAAATGTTTACTGAGCTCTTGTACCCCTCCACCCTTCCAGGTGTGGGAGATAGAGCGGCGACCAACACACACAGGGTCTAAACTTCCATTGAGGAAAGACAACAGGAAGAAGAACACATTCATGATACAAAAATATTAGGTAGTGTCAGTCTAGGGTGAGATTCTGAGATGGGTAACAAATGGCCTTTGCCATCGTGGGTCTTACAGGATAAATTGCAGGTAAGAAAGATGTTTGTTTATAAATGTAATCTATCTGGACTGTTCAGAGTTCTTCAGACTTTTGTTTTCTTTTAAATATTATTTTTCGGGGGGAATATTTGAACATAGTACAATTAGTATTAGGTGGCAGTTACCTTTCATTCCCAGTTTCAGTTCCTTAAAAAATGTCAGCTAGTTCACGGGTGAAGGACAGAAAAACCCCTTTAAGAAACTTAAACAAGCAAAGATTGAATCAGGGAGAAGCACGCACGTACACAAAGCCCTGCCTTTTTCTTTAATTTTTTTTTTCTTTATTCTTGAGAGAGAGACAGGGTGTGAGCAGGGGAGGAGCATAGAGAGAGGGAGACACAGAATCCGAAACAGGCTCCAGGCTCTGAGCTGTCAGCACAGAGCCCGATGTGGGGCTTGACTCATGAACTGCGAGATCATGACCTGAGCCGAAGTCCGACGCTCAACCGACTGAGCCACCCAGGCGCCCCATAAAGCCCTGCTTTATAACATGGTTACGAAGTATGTCCCCAAGCCTCTCCCCTGGCACCTCTCTGGGTGATCAAAAAGCAGCGTCTTTGTTTGCAAGCCCCTCCTTGCAGCAGAGCTGTGGGCTTTCCCCTCCGTCTTGTCATGGCAGGCAATCTAACAATTTAGATGGTTCAAATGGGTCAGCTTTGCTAGTTTGTTGTATCAAGGGCCAAACTCGTTCTTTAAGTTGACAACCCTGATTTAATTCTTTGCAGCTCAAATCTGTCTTTCTCTTCAGGTCTAAGTCACTTTAGATCCTGCACCAGCCAGAAGACTAAGCAGTTCACTGATAAACCCCTCCTCCTTGCTCCACTGTCTTCTAAAAGTGTCTTCGTAACTCCCTCTTCTTGCTGAGTATCTTTGTGCACCTTTGAACTCTCCAGTACCATGCCAGCTCCTTGAGAGTTCCCACCCTATAGGTTGTGTGGGTCCAGGATCTAGCACAGTGCAGAACATATAGTCACTGTAAGGCAAGAATTACCAGTCAGAGCACTCTGCGTTGGAAGTTAGACTCTGCCATTTAGGATGTGTGACCTTAACAATTTGCTTAATTCTTGGAGCCTCACTCTTCTCATATGTAAAATGATTGATGACAGTAACCAACTCATGGGTTTGATCTAAAGATAAAATAATATTACTATCGTTTGCCAGTATTTGGCCATTGTTTTTATTAATATTTGCTCAATAGATACATTCCATAGATACTTTTTTAAGTGCCCTGGTATGTGTCAGCCACAACCTATTAAAGAATAAACCTGAAATGCTTTGCAACTCAGGGTGACTCCCAGGAGCATTCTAGAAAGTTTCCTTCAACCGCATACATACCAACTTTCATGACTTTACCATGACACCTTCCTCATAGTTATAATTATAAAAATTAAGATTTCATTTATATATACACAAACTTGAATGTTTAAAGAAAAAGTGCTGTGTATGTGTTTATTTTTCAAAAATGAAGAAGTTTTAGCTTTTTTCCCCACCTATTCCAAAACATAGCCTTATCAAAGAAAGCAGATAAGGAAGACCCAAGGGGCATGAATTCTAATATATTTGAATACTTGGTTTCAGGATCTTTTATTACTACATCAATCCAAATGATGATAATAAAAGGAAAAGGAAGTGTGCCATACATAAGAAGGAAATTCTGTTTTATTTAACACTCAGCAAGGCCTGGGCAGAAATTTTCTCTTTGTGAAAGCATTTGCATTAATAAAGCAAAAAGATGAAAACCATTTCAGATGGATTGTTAAAAGTCTGAAATGGATGTGAGCTTTGCCTTTTAAATGAAAATAATATACAATGACATGCAGTAGCCAATTACTAAAGACTTTATTTTTCTTGTGCATGCTGGGTAAACTCCTAACACACTTTAAGGCTCAATTCAGATACTCATGTATCACCTCCACCTTGAAGCCTTCCTATAGATTAGCTATATCCATTTTGGAGAACCTTCAGTCTTCTGTGCATATTCAAGTATGATTATGTCATATTTGAATCAATCATTTGCTAACCTCTCACCCTCTTTCAACTGTGACCTTCTCAATTAACTGAACCTTGGCTTAAAAAAAATCTCTATTTGCAGTGCTCTACTTGGCTACGGCACAATGTGGATTCTTAAAAATAAGAGTGGGTGGATTGTTGACTACTTGCCATTATTCTCCAAAGGGCTGAACCTGAAGACAAAGTTACAGATGAGACTGGACAGGGCGTCATTTAATTGTGTAGATATTTATGTGGGTAAATGATGCATGCACTAGAAGTCTGGGTAAGACAGGATTTGGATGTGTGCTTTCTATGTGCTGGAACTCTTGGTGTCCAAGATGAAAAAGTCGATGTCAAAAATACAAGACTGGACACCCAGTGTCTATTGTACACTTTTCTTCCTACCTCCCCCACCCTTCCCCCTTCGTGGGATTCAAGCCCCAGCCTTCTCATCTTCTCTCGACAGTTCTGTGACTTTTAGACAGCACAGCACATATGTTGAGAAGTATTATTTTAGATTTCCTCAGCTGCTTCAACTCAACTGCTAAGAAGCAGCTGATTTTGGCATACGTGCTTTTTTACACCTGAATTTCTAGTCACATATTAGCCCAGGGCCAAGACTTGCAGCAGCAAACTTAGCTCCCAGGCGTGAACATTAGCAGGCGTGAGCTGTTGCCTTCTCTGAGCTCAACAGTGAGTTGCCTGCCAAAGTCCTCACTCTACCTTGATCTCATTGTTAGTTGAGTTCAGGATTCCTCTCAGAAGCTGGAGCTTATTATTGCTTCTCCAAAGTCTCCTCCAAGGTTACCTATAGTCTGCGGGAGAGGATTAGAAGGATTCATCACCTTTCAGACTTCAGTCTGTTGCTTGGATGCTTGTAGAAAACTGGCTGAGGAAGTCAGAAAAGTTGATTATGGGATGATGAAAAGTAAAGGGTTTAAGCGGACCATGAAAAGTAGCTGCTAATGGGACAAAGTTTTGCTGTGTATTGTGTGGTGAAATTCACCCTCTTCCTTGCCTCTTTAAGGGAGGGGTCAGTTAAAATTTGTATTATTTTTCAGAGCTGCTATAGACAAATTTTTACTTGCTTTGAATGTGACATGGTAACAGAAATGGGCTTTAAGGAAAGAAGGAAATGGCCAGGTTTATACATTTAGTTTGGTTTCTTTGGCCACCCCCCCCACCCGCTACCTTAAAATATAAGGGAATACTGAAGAACATTCTTTCTTTGAGAAGTATTTATCACAGTGCTTAAATACACTTTGCAGAGTTAAGTTACTTAGTCTAGATCCCAGTTCTGTTGACCAAGGGTAAATTACCTTGGGAAAACTCAGTTTGCCATCTGTAAAGTGGGGGTGATACCTAACTCTAAGGACTGAACTAAAGATTAAATGACTTAGAACAGTGCCTGCCACAAAGTAAGGGCTAGATGCTGTGTAACTATTAGGTACTCTTAACATCTTCATCTCATTTGAGTTCATTTCCTCCAGTTGAGATTTCACTAGGCATCCATTTGGTATGGTCCTGATAAGATGTCTGTTCTAATTCCTGTCTGTTCTTCCCTAATTGAGTTGTTTCTCAAGGTTAATGCATCTTCATTGATTAATCCCTGTGAAGGCAGAAGATGGTTCAGAGAACATTCAAACTGGGAGAAACAATTTTGGCTCCAGTCTACCTTGCTGGGTGACCTAACCCTCTCTATCCTTTCATGCCCCATCTGATATACAATGAGGATAATACTGTGGGCCCTCTTTCAGTGTTTGGGTTGCTAATAAAAAAGGAACATAGCAATTTGTAAATGTAAAGTCAACAGGTACTTAGTAATTGAAATAAGACTATCCTGGAAGATGAGCCCATTTGTTTGAAAAACCATCCAGTCCAAGGAGAGGTGCTCAGATCCTAACCTAGGTAAGCAGACCTCTGACTGAGTCTCTAAAAAGACTGCCCGGGGAAACAGAGGAGGCTGGCCAAGCAAACCAATTGGTTGGTGCCATGGTAACACTTTCTGAGGATATTTCCTGTGCTATGTCTACACAAGCCTCTGAAAAATAAAACATTCAATCAATGAGTTGTATTGTTCGCTTGACTCTTCAACCGATCAATGTAGCTGATCTCATCACTGAATTAATTGGGTGGCTTTTCTGTAATGTAACTATAGGGATTTGGGGTGTTTCTTCTTACAGAGATAGTAGAGTTAATCTCCACTCTGCATTTAGCTTCACGTTTGACCTTTGCCACCTCTCTGTGTTGGAAAGAGTAGAAAGAAGAACACAGCTGAATGAGAATAATCTTACAAAGAAGTTTACAGTGCAGCCAGAGTGGACTGACTGCTGTGGTACAGAATCACCTACTGGGTAACATTGAACACATTTACTGAGCATAAATATCAGTTTCTTCATCTAAAAAAATGGAGCTAATAATAGCTTTTTCTTAGGGTTGGTATGAAGATTCAAAGAGATGATGCGTTTGAGCATGCCTTATAAAAATACAGTCTGATGGAACAAAAATAACTCTGTCCATCCAGGTTACTTCCTGAATGGAGGTAAAGATGGCCTTCCTGGAGGTAGACCCAAGGGCCAGCAGAGCTGTGAGCTGAGGCCCTTTTGAGTAAAGGAGTGTCGAAAACTCAGTTGATAACTGACTGCAGGTAGCTCTATGTGTCAAGTAGTTTCCAAGGCAGTAAAATTCTGGCAGAAACAGTCAAACCACTAAAAGGAAGACCTGTCTTTGTCACCACTTAGGCCAGACAAACACAACTTCCCTGTCTCTGGTGCCTTCCCTCGTGGGTATCCCCCACCTGTCCCCTTTGGAGGAAATGATGCTACTAATTCAGTGAGTATGTTGGGGAGGTGGTGGAAGACAGCCTTACATCCATCTTTAAACTTTAGTTAGAGCCATAGAGCAAGGGGTGGGATTCTTCAGACCCACGGATGACATGTGCTTTGGTATGTAGTGGAAGGGATGTGGCCTCAGGTGAACAGTTATACTCAGTCAGTGGGTCTGTAGACAAAAGCCCATGTATGAGGAAATATTCTTTGGCCCCGGACAAAATAAGTATAAGCACAAATAAGATCTAAGCAAGCTGATTTTATTTTCTTTACAGCAGTGTTCCCTGACATGTGGCCCACAGACCAGCAATATCAGCATGACCTGGGAACTTTTTATAAATGTAGAATTCAAGGCCCCAACCTTATGAATCTGCATCTCTGGGAGTAAGGCCCAAGGGTCTATTTTTAACGAGCTGTCCTGATGATTTGGACACTCGCTGACATCTGAGAAACTCTGGTTTACAAGACTGCTCTTTACTCTGAATTGGGGGCGTTAAAATGCCTTGTTAAAATGAATTGATGTTGAACGCAAGGGGAGTTTTTGTTTGTGTTTGTTATAATATCCTTACTTACAAAAACATAAAATTAGCAACACTGTGTCAGTTTTGATGGCCTGGGAAATCCAAAGGTCCAGCACACAGAGTTCCTTTGAAGACCTTCCAAATTCCAGATTTTATTATTTTATTTCATTTCTTCACTCATGTTACATCTACTGGTCAATACAGGATATGAGTGAGGGAACATGTTTTAGAAAAGGGTGATCGTGTCATTGAAACTATAGTATGGCACCTAGATCTGAGCTCAACATTTGAGGTGTTAGCAGGTCACAGTACAGTGACACTCTTGCCCTTTGCACAGACTCTAAGCATCTACTAATGCAATCTAAGACTGCACTAACTCCCTAAAGAGCAATACGCAAGGTCCATGCCTAGTGTGCACCTGCCCTGGGTATGTGAATTGGTGTTTTGAACTGTGTAACAGAGTGTGTCCTTTTCAAGTGCTCTACCCCCTTGTGTGGGTGTGCCTCAGAGGGAGGGCTCCTGAAGGGAGGGGGTGAGAACATCCACTTTAGTACATCAACACTCAGCCCCACTTTTTCTCAGTGTCAAGGCACTGGTGACTTCTTGTAATTTCAGGGCACAGGGGAAAGAATAACTAATATTTAAAGTTTGAAAATTAAGATGAACATGAAGCCTCTGGTTACTTATTGATCGAGTCCTGGGCTATTTTTAAAAAGCAAATCAGCCAGCTGTGCTGACACTCAGTGTATCCATCTTCCCTACTTCATCATGCTGTCAGCGCAACATGATCTAGTGGGTACTAAAGGCAATAAATTAGGGGGTGGTTGTTGCAGCTGAGTGGTTGTGCTTGCTTTTTTTTTTAATTATCTTCTATTTGTGCAAATACTATTTCATTGGTGTGGGTTTTTTTTACTGTGCGTTCAGGGGGATATACTGCATTTACCTGCCTCTCCCATGTGGCAAGAGGAAGCTGGGGCAGACCAAACTCTAGCGTGACTCAGGCTAGATGACTAGTGACCAGTCCTGGAAAGAGATACTCAGTCTGAGTGCCCTGCTGTATGCCATCCTGTGTCCCAGTGCTTGACAGCATGGAATCCTGAATGTATGGGGGTAGGAAGGACCGAACGGAAGGGGAGGACGGACAGTGGGCAATACCCAGGGTTGTGTGAAAGGACACCTGTGTGGTGCACACAGTGAGCATATTAACTCACACAGATGGGATCTAATAGTCTCATTAGTTCACAGTCAGTGGTAAGAAAATATCCTAGAACTAACTTAGCCTGTTGCAGTCTAAATGGTAGCATTTTCTCAAGTCTCCCCCGGGTGAACCCATGGCACCTACTTACAACAGGTGAGAACCCCAGCAGCTAAAACATGCAATACTCATTTGTGTCACAGATACTTGTCTCTAAGGTTTTACTAAATAGAACAAAAGGATAACCACATGTCATAAACCACAGTCGCAACCAGAAACAGAAATGTGGGAATTACAAGCTCTAACATGTCCAGACTCTTCTCCCAGGACACAGAATCTTTATTTTAGCTGAATTAGCTAAATACATAAGCCCAGTGAATCAACAGTGACAACCCACTTTAGGTCAACCTTGGCAAGGAAGTCTAAATCTGTGCAAAGAAATCGCTTGTGTCGGAGAAAGCCATTCTGGGGCTGCAATTTCTGGAGGCCCCGGACTGTCTGAGTTCACAGGCAGTTTATCTCACTTCCACGTGCTCCTGTGTTTTAGAGAACAGAGAAGTAGCTCCCATCTCATCCCACACTCCCTGGCCAAAC
Organism: Lynx rufus; assembly: GCF_022079265.1. Lineage (NCBI taxonomy): Eukaryota > Metazoa > Chordata > Mammalia > Carnivora > Felidae > Lynx > Lynx rufus. The sequence continues at coordinate 27,651,356 of NW_025814827.1, read as the reverse complement.
CCCTCTGCACAGAACACACAATCAAGACTCCCTGATTCCATTCAACTTCCAGCTCTCCATCTTCCCTTTCTGTGGCTCTAAGGACCTCACTTGACCTTTTCTTTGCTTCACTTTTCTTACCTGTCAGATGGACACAATTCAGTCGATTCTACCTTCTTCACAATATTGTTATAAAGAGCTACCAAGGTAGCACATATAAAAGTACTTTGTAGCATTAAAAGTTTGTGAAAATTAAATTATTAGTCTTAAAGTACAACACTTAAACTTCAGCTCTGATTTCCAGAGACTATGAAAGCTAGGAGCTACTGCCTCCTTGATAGGTGGGGTGGTAACACAGAGGGTTCTGATAATGAGTTAGAAATTCCTGGTGGCACCACCAAAAGGGCTGACTCAATAGAACAAAAAGTTACCCGGGAATCATCAGGGTAAATTGCTGGTGGTTGAGGTTATAAATGACTTCCTGACCAAAGCCTTTTGTGGTAGCTTTAAACCAGTGAGCCTCTGGAATCTATACAGGCCAAACCCAGCCATTGAAAATATGGGAGGGATTCATCTGATTCAGCTACCCTCATTCACAGGGAATCTCAACACTTGAGAGTAAGAGTAACCAAAGTGCAATTTCCTTGTCTCCAAACGAGGCTGAGATTCTGCTTGTTTTCCATAAGCTTTCCTCTAACATTGCTTCTGTCCTGAACATGAAAGAGGAGTGTACCAGAGCCAGGCAATTCAGCCGAGTCTGAAAAACCAGCACAGAAGCTACTAGAGAACCAGCCCACATCTGGAGGAAGCTAAGTTCATTCTTAGTGCCCTTCAATGCCCCTTCCCAATGTTCCATCTCTTTGCTCCTAGCACCTGTCTCAGGATTCCTATAAGAAGCAAATCCCAAAACAAGCATGTGAGTATGAGTGACTGACTTAGGAAGGGTTCTGGGGGAAACCAGCAAAGGAGGAGGCAAGCAGGACAGAGAAGTTCAGCAGGTGTATGAATTCAGGCAAAGTCCTAACCCTGCTCTGATCCCATGGGGAGCTCTGGAGCATAAATAATACCTTAGGGTTTGTTCTAGTGAAGCCTGGGAATCTGGGCTTTCATAGGCCTCACTGGTAAGTCATTGGTAAGGCCACCCGGGAGTTGTAAGGCCACTCTGACACTTATCTGTAGCTAAGACAATTATAATAATCACAACTCAATACTTAGCATTTACTGAGTAGCTTGTGCACTTTACTTATATTAACTGATTTAATGCTCACAATAACCCCACTGTATAGGTAAAATTATCACTCTCATTTTACAGATAAGGCCACCGAAGAAAATAATGGTTTTTTGATAGCCAACATATCCTAACTGATATGCAAGCCAACAGAACAGTCATTCTTAGAATGGAGCGCATCATGAAGTGAATGATTAGCAGTGGCTTAGAAAATGAAAGCCTCTTTCATACAACAGTGTACAAGATATAAACGGTGTTTTGTGAAGAGCATATATGTCCAGATGAGTTTAATGTTTTCCTATAACAGAGTGGTAGCCATGATCGACAAGAGAGAAGGTACAGATGTGATATATCCATAACATATTTTCAAGGGCTGATGCCCTTGAAGGAAACAAGAAGCTCCCACATTTAAGAGTACTTGGAGCCCAGAAGGACAGATATGACATACATACAGATAGCTGTAATATCCCTCTGCTTGAAATTTGGCCCTCTCTATAATCTGTTCTTCACTCTGAAGGGAGAATAATTTTTAATTTCCCTACAAAACAATCTGAAGCCATCAGTGTCCTGCTTTAAAAGTGCTTTGGTGTCTTCCCAGTAATCTCCAAGTCCATCCTTACTCTGGCTGACAAGGTGCCCCAGGAACCAGACGTGCCAATCTCTCCAGCCTCATCTCTCACCAGCACACCTAGTCCTCTCTGCCATACAGAATGGCTGTCAGTACCCAGAAGAAATCTGGTCTGGCACTCTCACCTTCAGACCTTTGCACCTACTTTATGGCATATTCTTCTTGCCCACCCCCCCCCCCCGCTTTTTTAACCTGTCTCTGCATAGATGTCACAGGGTTTTAGAAAACCCTTAATCTCCCAAAACTGTGTTAGGAACCATACCTGCATGTCCCCACAGCTGTGGGTATTTACCCATATTATTGCACTTATTATCCCACTGCCTTGCATGTTTCTTTTAGCCTAAGGGAAGAAGACAAAATGAGTTATTAATGGCATTGACCTAGGAAGCTCTATCGAACACTTTCTGGTAGGAGATATGTAATTTTTTATCATCTTTATGGAACACTTACAAATGTATTCATCAAATTTGTACATAATACTGAGTTAGATGGGGTTACCAGAATTCTAGATATGGGGAAAAAATAGAAAGTGTTGTTGAAAGATTAGGAAATTAATTCATCAACAAAGCTGAATTGTAATATAGCAAATGCCAGGTCATCCTCCAAAGAACACAAATCCAGTAACAAAAACACAGGATGGCTAAATGCAAATATAGTAGAAAAACACTTAGGACACAGAACTAACCCTGAGATATATGTGAGTAAGCAATAAAGTGCCATTATAGAAGGAAAATGCAGGACAAATTCATATTTCCCAGATGCATTAAATGAGGTTTGACATATTGGTCTGGGAAGAAATTTTTACCTCCATGTGGCTCCAGCAGACCGGGGCATCCACTTTTGGCCACCAAGCCGTAGACGAATGAAATATATTTTGAGGAGAAATTAAGAAAATGATATTATTGAGCATATACTGGAAGAGGGAGTTACTGTTTCTGAGAATCCAAATGCTGCTACATAATTAAACGGTTCCAATTAACAACATGCTACATTAATGAAATTATGTCATCTAGTTTTTACAACAGCCTTGTAGGTTAAAAATATTTAACCTAAATATTTAATGATTGTCATCATTTCACAGTTTTGATTTTTGTTTTTCTTTTTGTTTTGTTTTGTTTTAATGAGAAGGATGAATTGTTCTTTTGTGTTCAGGAGAGATCAAATGGGCCTAAGATTCTAGTTGACAAATCATTTTTCTCCCAAAGACTCTTTGGGGAAATATCTTGCTCATGGGGAGGAAAAATAATTCCAAACCAAAGCCATTTACCTAGCTTATCATCTAATTGTTATATGCTATAATAATTTTTAAGAGATTAAAGTGAATGAATACATAAATGTAGACAGCGATAAAATATTTAGAGTAGTCACTACTGATGTTTGCAAAATGTCTCTCCCTGAAAATATAGGCAATCATCTGCCAAGCATGGTTTAGATGCATGGGCTCCATATTTTTGATTAGTAAAATATTCATTGAGCATAAATACAAAAACATAATTTTATTTACTTATAAATTACATGCATGATTGTGTACTACTAAATTGTGTATTTACAAAAATGGAATTCAAAAGGATGCCAAAAAGTATAGGCAAATATAACTGCATGTATTTTCCTCTTATACTCCAATAGCAATAACAATAATAATAATAATACTTTTAATAGCTCTGAGGCAACCACACCTCACTTTGGAGACCACTAGTTAAGACATCCACCAGCTGAGTATTTCTCTAGGCTTGAAGAGGCAAGAGATTCTGAAAAGCCAGGAAAGGGGGTCAAGGAGGATGAGAGAAAGAAAAGGAGGGAAGAGAGAGAAAAGAGGGATCCTGAGAGTTAGCAGATGTTTTAAATATTTAAGTTGTGCTTAGATCATCAAGGCATACAGAACTGCTTTCATGACCCATGAGAAAAGCTCCTTCCAGCCAGAGTTCTTTGGCCAGAAGACTTCTCTAGTCAGCCTGGTAAGACACGGGCCCTGGGAATACAAATGCATCGCTTACTCAGGGTTTCTCAGGGCATGGTAGTAAGGGCTGTCCCAGCCTTGCTGGCTCTACATGCAGTCAGGACTCTGTCTACTTCCCTAACGAGAGCTGGGAACAGAATAGCAGTCATGGGGTTCCCTGGATGTACTGATGCTATGATCAGTGACATAAAAGAATGTGAGTTCTCTGAGCCTGCGGCTACCTTCCAATGGGCATGTCACTGATAGTCCAACTCAGAGGTCCTCTTTTTAGTAAAACTGGCCAGCAACACTAGGACTGTGGACTTTCTGAATGATCAGCAGCAGCAGCTTTCCAAATACTTGAAAAAACGGAGGCCATTCAATAAAACCTTTCACTTGTCATCCTAAATATATATATATATAATAATTTTTAAAAAATAAGTTTTCAATAAATAGTTTCATTTGACCAAGAAACCAAGAAAGATGAATTAAGAAGAGACCTGAGACAGTAGGTTTGTTGTTGTGGTGGCTGCTACCATTAGTATTATATTTTCCTGAATTGCCCTTCTACACACAGCATGCCTATTTTACACCGTTTTAATTTTGGAAGTGCATAACAAGTCCTCTTGTTCAAGAGGGTGGGGTGTTATCCAAGTAACTGGGAGTCAACCTTAAATTATCTACCAAAAAAAAAAGTCAGTGCATTGGCTGTGGAGACATTCCGCAATATGTGCCATTTTAAGGGATGTTCAGAATTCAGTTTCCCAATGTTTAAAATCATTTGACAGAACGGGAGGAACAACGGAATGCTAACAGTAGGGACATTGTATGAAACAAGAAAGAGAGTTACTTAACCAAAAAAGTTTAGTTCTGTAAAAACAAGGTGGTAGAAGAAAGAGAGCTCGCTTTATCACCACAGCCAAGTTTTCCTTGTTTGGAGTGATGAGAGTGATTAGTGAGACAGCTGTCACAGGTGGTGGCACTGACTTACTTAGCAATTACTACCACCCTCCTCCTGCTCTGGTGATGTGGGTTGAAGACGAGGGGGGATGGGGATGTGTAAAGAAACAAAAATAAATTCATCTTTGTCTTGGACGTGATTATTCTCAGATCCGTTTATAGCAAATGCTGCTTTGAGATCAGTCTCTTAAAGGAACACCACTGAGAATATGTAATGTTTCCACATCATGGTGATGTGGAAATAGGTAAATGAAACAATTAATTGATCACATTGATCTGTGTTCTAACTTTTTAAGTTGGACCACGGTTAAAATTCTAGCTATGCCTCTATCAATTATGTTTCCTATCAATTTAATCTCATCTCTAAGCCACTGCAGTTTCCCATCTGTTAAATGGGACAATGATCCATAACTCACAGGGATACTGTGAGGATATATGCTCTGTTAAAAGCATTCAGCTAAGTGTCTGCCACGTAAGTGCTCAATAAGTACTAGCCCTCCTCTCACCATTTGATTTTTTTAATTCAACATTTCATTTTGAGCTACTTGTAGATTCATATGCAGTTGTAAGAAATAATACACATGCAGTTGCAAGAAATAGTAATATCTTACAAAACAATGATAACAATATACACAAGATATCAACATTAGTCGAGATAGAGTACAGTTTCATCACCACAGGGATCCCTCCGCTTTCCCTTTTGTAGCTACCCCCAACCCTCTCCCCATCCCTTGGTTCCTAATTCCCAGCAACCACTTAACCTGTGCTCCATTTCTATAATTTTATCATTTCAAGAATGTTGTATATAAATAGAATTATACAGTGTGTAACCTATTGGGATTAGCTTTTTTCACCCAGAATGATTACCTGAAGATTCATGTACAATGTTGCACGTATCAATAATTTGCTCCCCCCTCTTTTTTGCTGAATAGTATTACATGTTATCCTATCCTGTTGACCTACACATCCACTAATATCACACATTTTGATTAAATGCTATGGATGTACCACAGTTTAACCATTCACCCATTGAGAGATATTGGGGTTGCTTTTAGTTTGGGGCTACTATGAATGTAACTATTATAAAACTATTATTGTAAAATAAAACCAGCATGAACATTTGTGTACAGGTTTTTGTGTGAACATAAGTTTTCATTTCTCAAAGAAAAATGCCCAAGATTGTAATTGCCAGGTTAAATGGTAGTTACATGTTTCCTTTTTCTAAGAAACTGCCAGACTATTTTCCAGAGTAGCTGTACCATTTTACATTCCCCTCAACAATGTGTGTGATTCAGTTTCTCTGCATTCTCATCAACATTCAGTGTTGTCACTGTTTTTTATTTTAGTCATTTCGATTGATGTGTAGTAATAGTATTATCTCATTGTGGTTTTAATTTGCATTTCCCAAATGACTAGTGATGTTGAACATTTCATCATGTGCTTATTAGCCGTCTATGTGTCTGTCCTCTTCAGTGAATTCTCCCCATTTTCTAATTGGATTATTTGATTTTTACTATTTAGTTTTGATGGTTTTTAAAATATTCTAGATCTTAGTTCTTGTGGTTTGCACATCTCTTCCCTCAGTCCATAATCTGTCTTTTTACCCTCTTATGTGGTCTTTTGCAGAGCAAAAGTTTTTAATTTTGAAGAGGTCTGATGTATTTTTTTTTATGGATTTTACTTTCAGTGTCAAGTCTATGAATTTTTTGCTTAGCCCTCAATCTTGAAGACTTGTTTTTTTCTTAAAAAGTTTATAGTTTTACATTTTACATTTATGTCTGTGATGTATTTAGAGCCAGTTGTGAGATTTAGATCAAGATAAATAAAATTGTGAGATTTAGATCAAGATAAATAAAAATTGTGAGATTTAGATCAAGATTTTATCTATCTATCCATCCATCCATCTATCTATCCATGTATCTATCTATCATCTATCTATCTCTCTATTTAGTGTTTGCTTATTGCTTCAGCACCATTTGTGGAAAAAACAATCCTTCCTCTAATGAATTGCTTTCTACACCTTTGTCAAAAATCAATTGCACAATTTGTTTGGGTCTATTTCTAGGTTCTGTATTTTGTGTCATTGATCTGTGTGTATATCCCTCCACTACACTCTTGATTATTGTAGCTATATAATAAATCATGAAATTGGGTAGCCTGATTTCTCCCACTATATACTGGGCTCTAATTTTAGAGTGAGTGGTTCCTCCCACTTTATTATTCTTTTTTGAGATTGTTTTAGCTAGTATAAAGCCTGTGCTTGTCCATATAAATTTTTATAATAAGCTTGTCTGTGAATACAAAAAAAAATCCTAGGAGCCATATAGAAATTGCATTAAACCAGTAGATGAATTTGGAGGAGACAATTGATATTTTTACTACCTTGAGTCTTCCATTCATGGATATGGTGTATCTCCTGACTTTTTTTTATGTTTACTTTAATTTCTTTCGTCAGTATTTTTAATTTTCATCACACAGATCATATACATATTTTGTTATTTTATCTAAGTATTTTATTTTTTAGGGGTGAGTTTCATGATACTGCATTTTTTTAAGTTTATTTATTTATTTTGAGAGAGACAGAGACAATGCAAGTAGGGGAGGGGTAGAGAGAGAGGGAGACTGAAGCTCAAGCAGGCTCCATACTGCCAGCCCAGAACTGGATACAGGGCTCAGACCCATGAAACCATGACATCATGAGCTGAGTCAAAACCAAGAGTCGGATGCTTAACCAACTGAGCCACCCAAATGCCCATGTCTTTTTAATTTTCAGTTTTACATGTTCCTTGTTAGTTATGTAGAAATGAGATATTGATCTTATATCCTGTGACCTTATGAGCTCACTAGTAGTAGGGGTTTTCAATGTAGATTCTTTGAGATTTTCTATTTTGACAGTCATGTTATCAGCAAAAGGAACAGTTTTATTTCTTCCTTTCCAGTTGCTACGCCTTTTATTTCTTTTCCTTGCTGCTGCAGTGACTAGGAATGCCAGTACTATGTTGAATAAGAGTAGTAAAAGTGGGAAAAAAAAAAGACTAGTAAGAATAGGTGTCCCTGTTTGGTTCCCAGAGTTAGGACATTATTCAGTCTTTCACTATGTGTGATATCATTTGTTGGCTTTTTGCATATTTTTAAAATAAAGTTTCCCTCTATTAATTCTTCTATTGCTAAGGTTTTTTATTATTTTTATTTTTTTAAGTTTATTTATTTTGAGAGAGAGAGAGAGACAGCATGCAAGCCAGAGGGGAAGAGCAGAGAAAGAAAGAGGGAGAGAGAGAATCCCAAATAGGCTCCTCGCTGTGGGTGCAAAACCCAACATGGGGTTCAGTCTCATGACTGTGAGGTCATGACCTGAGCCAAAATCAAGAGTTGGACACTTAACTGACTGAGCCACCAGGAACCCTTTCTACTGCTAAGTTTTTAAAATTATAGATAGAGTTTAGACTTTGGCAAATGCTTCTTCTGTATTAATTGATATGATCATGTGATTTTTTTTTTTTGTCTTTTACTCTGTTGGTACAGTGTATTACATTGATTGATTTTTGAATGTTTGACCTGGCTTTCATATATATATGAAATCTCACCTGGTGATGGTATATAATTCTTTTTATACATTTTTGGATTTTCTAAAAATTTTTGAAGATTTTGCACCTAAGTTCATGACACATATTGGTTTGTAATTTTTTTGTACTATCTTTGTCTTATTTTGTTATAACTCATAAGTAAGTTATGATATGTTTCATCTTTTTTTTTTTTTTTTTTAAATTTTTTTTTTTTTCCAACGTTTATTTATTTTTGGGACAGAGAGAGACAGAGCATGAACGGGGGAGGGGCAGAGAGAGAGGGAGACACAGAATCGGAAACAGGCTCCAGGCTCTGAGCCATCAGCCCAGAGCCCGACGCGGGGCTCGAACTCACGGACCGCGAGATCGTGACCTGGCTGAAGTCGGACGCTTAACTGACTGCGCCACCCAGGCGCCCCAATCATCTTTATTATCTAGAAGAGATTATATAAGATTGGTGTTAATTCTTCAAATGTTTAGTATAATTCTTCAGTGATGACTTCTGGGCCTGGAAATTTCCATTTAAGCCACTTTATAATTAATCATCTGATTACTTCAGTGATTATAAGACTATTCAGGTTTTCTGCTTTATTTTGGTTGAGTTTGGGCTGTTTACGATTTTTGAAATCCATTTATTCTAAATTGTGTAATTTAGGAGCATGAAGTTATTTGTTGTATTCTATAGTAGGTTAAGTAATGGCCTTCAAAGGTATTCAGATTCTAATTCCTGGAATCTGTAAAATATTAGCCTATATATATTTGTTATACATATATATATATATATATATATATATATATAGCATATATATATATGTAGGTATATATGTATATATATGTTATACAAGAGGCTTTGCTGATGTAATTTAAATACCTTGAAATGAGGAGATTGTCCTGGATTATACAGGTGGGCAGTAAATGCAATCACATGTGTCCTTATAAGATGGAGGCTGAGGGAGTTTGGCCTAAAAAAGGAGAAGGCAATGTGATGACTGAACCAAGAAACTAAGCTGCTGGCTTTTAAGATGGAAGAAGATACCATGAACCAATGGAGTAAAAGAAAGAAAGAGCTAGAAGCTGGAAAAGACAAGGAAATAGATCCCTCCCTATAACCTCCAGAGAGAGGCCTAGTGAAACCAATTTTGGACTTCTGATCTCTGGAACCATGAGAGAATAAATGTGTGTTGTTTTAAACCACCACGTTTGTGTTAATTTGTTACAGCAGCCATAGGAACTAATACATACTTCATTATTCTGGTGGTAGGATCTGAAGTGATGTCCCCTGTCTCATTCCTAATATAGGTGATTTGTGTCTTCTTTCTTTTTATCTTCATCAGTCTTGCTAAAGATTTGTCAGTTTTATTGATTTTCTTTTTAATAGGTGTAGTTTTGCTTCATTGATTTTTTTCCTATCATTTTCCACTTTTCAGTTTCATGGATTTATGCTCTTATCTTCATGGTTTTCTTTCTCTTGCTTGCTTTGGATGTATTTTGCCTTTCTTTTTAGTTTCTTGAGATAGGAACTTAGGTTAGTGATTTTAAACATGTTCTTATTTCTAATGTAAGCATTTGGTACTATAACATTTCCTCTCACCCCTGGCTTTGGCTGCATCCCACATATTTTGATGTGCTGTATTTCTATTTTTATTTAGCTCTCTCTGTATATTTTTTAATTTCCTTTGAGACTTCCTATTCCACCATGGCTTATTTAGAAGTGTGTTATTTAATTCTCAAGTATTTCAAGATTTTCCTATTTTATTTCTGTTTTTTTTTTTTTTTCTAGTTTGATTCCACTATAGCAGAGAACACAATAAGATTTAGGTTCTGTTAAATTTGTTGAGGTTTGTTTTATGGTCTGTCTTGGATGGCATACCATGGGAACTTACTAAATGTGTATCCTATTTTGGAGTAGAATGTGTTATGTGTGTTAATTAGATCTTATTGATTGGTTGTGTTGTTCAGGTCTGGTATAGCCTGGCTGATTTTCTGTCTAGTATTCCCATTAGTTGCTGCAAAGTGGTTGTTGAGGCCTCCAGCTATAACTGTGCACTTGTCTATTTTGCTTTTTAACCCTACTGGCTTTTGGTTCATGTGAGGGTCTTTTATTTGATGTGTACATATTTAGGATCATTTTATCTTCCCGGTGAATTGATCCCTCTGTGTCTCTAGTAATTTTTCTTTATTGTGAATTCTATTTTATCTGATATTAAAATAGCGACTTCCAACTTTTTTTTGGCTACTGTTTGCATGGTATATCTTTTCCATCCTTTTACTTCCAACATTTTTATGTCATTGAATTTGAAGTGAGTTTCTTGTAGACAGCATATAGTTAAGACATGGTTTTTTTTTCCTTATCAGTTCTGCCAATCTTTATTTATCTGCAGGTGTATGTAAATTTTTCACTTTGTTTTAATTTGTTTTAATTTTTATTTTATAGAAGTGTGGAGGGGTGGAGAGAGAGAATCCTAAGCAGGCTCCATGCTCAGTGCAGAGCCCCATGCAGGGCTCTGTCTCACAGCTGTGAAATCTTGACCTGAAATCAAGAGTCAGACAATTAATTGACTGAGCCACCCAGGCACCCCTATTGGCAGGTGTATTTATATTATTTACATTTAAGATCATGATTGGGGCACCTGGGTGGCTCAGTCAGTTGAGCATCCGACTTCAGCTCAGGTCATGATCTCACAGCTCGTGAGTTCAAGCCCCGTGTCTAGTTCTGGGCTGACACCTAAGAGCCTGGAGCCTGCTTCAGACTCTGTGTCTCCCTCTCTCTCTGCCCCTCCCCCACTCATGCTCAGTCTCTCTCTCTCTCTCTCTCTCTCTCTCTGTCTCAAAAATAAATAAATATTGAAAAAAAATTTTAAAAAGATAATAATTGGCATCTTCAGCCTTAAATTTGTCATTTTATTATTTGCTTTCTGCTTCCACTCTGTCTTATTACTCTTTCTTTTTTCAGATCTTACTGTGGGTTATTTGAATATTTTTAGGATTCTAACGTGATTTATTTATAGTGTGTGTGAGTATATTACTACCTACAGTTTTCTCTGTGTTTGCTTTAATTATTGTAATATACATACATAACTTATCACAGTCTACTGGTATCATTATTTTACCTCTTCAAGTGGAGTGTTGAAACCCTACTTTCATTTAGATTCCTTTACCCTCCCCACTTTTAAAGCATAATTGTCTTATGGATAGCCTCTACATATATTTAGCACCACATTAGATGGTGTTATTATAATTTTTGTTTCAGCCACCAAATACGTTTTAAAAAATTAATGAGAAGATATTCAATTATATTTATTCCTAATGTTCTTATGTTCTTTCCTTTATGAATTTCCAAAATTTTTCTGTTCTTATTTACTTTCTTTAGCCATATTTCCTCCTCAGCCATTCTTCACAGGTGATTTTTCTGATAACAGATTCTCCTCATTTCTTTTGTCTGAGAATGTCTTTATTTCCCTTTTATTGTTAAAGGATAGTATCACTGGATATAGAAATCATAGTTGATGGTTCCTTCCTTCAGTAGTTCAAAATGATGGGGCACTTCTTCTGGCTTTTATGCTTTCAGATAAGATATCTGCTGTCTTTCTAATTGGTGTTCCCTCTAAGTTATGTCATTTCTCTGTGGCTACTTTCACAATAGTTTTGTCTTTAGTTTTCAGAAATTGAATTATAATGTGTCTTGATATGAATTTCATTAGGCTTCCCCTATTCAGGATTCACTCAACTTCTTAAATTGGTAGATTTATGTCACTTGTCAAATCAATGGAATTTTCAATTATTATTTAATTTTCAGTAAAATACTCTCTATCTTTTCCTTCTGAGATCTGAAGATACAAATGCTACTTTGTTATTGTCCCACAGGTCCCTTAAGACTCAGTTAATTTTTCACTCTATTTTCTCTCTGTTCAGAGTAGGTAAATTCTATTGATCTCTCCTCAGGTTCATTGATTCTACTCTCTGTCATTTCCACTCTACTATTGAACCCATTTAGTGAGTTTTTATTACATTTTTTAGTTCTGTAATTTTCATTTGGTTCTTTTTTTGCAATTTGTTTCTTTGCTTATATTGCCTTTTTCTGCATTTATTTCAAGATAACTTATAATTATTTGTTGAAAACTTTTTTATGATGGCTGCTTTAAAGACCTTGTCAGATAACTCCAACATCTGATTCATCTTCATTTTGATGTCTTTAGGTTATCTTTTCTCATTCATGTTGTGATTTTCCTGTTTCTTGGTATGATTAGTGATTTTTCTATGGTTTCTGGAATATTTGGTATGTTATATTCTGAGACTTTGGGTCCTATTTTATTCTTTCTTTCTGGCAGGCAATCTCCCCATTGGTGCATATAGTGAAGGTCAGGTGGGTGTGTATGAAGAGCTTCCTGCTAGACCACACCAACACAACACCAGCAAAAGTGGGGCACTTTCTCATAGTGCTTTGTTCTAGATGGGTAGAATAGGCATTCACCTCTCCCCTGGGTGCTACTAATACCTTCCCGGCAAAAGTGGAGCGCCAATTTGCACTCCCTCTTTGTCTTAAGTTGGGTAGAAGATCACCACCCATTGGTCCACCGGAGAAGGGTAGAAGGAGGATCGACTCACCATTTTGTTGCTACAGGGTAAAACAGAAGTTCCCCTCTGCACTGGGGCCCACTGCCACCATAGGAGGAGAGGAGAGGATGCAAAGTGCCACTAATCCTTCCTCAAACCCTTATTGATTCTAGGGGTGTGTGGGAGTAGAGGATCAGTTACCTACTGTATCCCATGATACACCACATGTGGGGACAGCAGGGAGAACAGGAGTATCAATTAACCTTGTTCGGTCTCATTGTTACTGGATAGGTACAGGGGCCCAGCTCACTGCCAGACCCTGCTGGCACTACCCTACCTCTGGGGGAAATTGGAACACTGTTTGTGTCTGCCGGCTAAGAAATAACAGAGTTGGCTTCTGAAGTCCCCTGTGAAGGATATATGGTACATAATACAGAAATCCAGGGAGCTCAACACCTTGTCATTCAAGTCCTGATGTTCCTATATAGTTTTCCCTTTTTCATCTTTCAGAGCCTACCTGTGCTTGTCGTTGTATGATGTCCTGGGTTTTTATTTATAAAAGGGAAGATCTGGGAGTAACGGGGCTACTCCATCCTGGGTGAAACAGAAGTTCCCCTTCTGTCTGTACCTCTGTTAACACAAAAGTCCCTAACAGTAATTGCCAAATTTATATTGTAATCCCCACCAGAAGATGGCACTTTGAAGACATCATACATATGGTAAGTAAAACATATTTTAAGTGAAATCCGTTCAATTGGAAGATTCCATTAGAGGGATGTGTCATCACATGTGATTTTCATTTAGGATCCTCATTTTAGAGATACTCTTATCAGTAAAGATGACATATTCTAGTTATTAGAATCACAGAGATAAATAACAAATGAATGGAATAAACCACTGATCCTTTAACTGGGACAGTGAACACCAGAACTCTGTTAATAGCTTGGAGCTACCTTGAACTGTCCTACCTCGTCATCTCAATGCTATGGCCTTTGAGTGTTAGACTCTGCTCCTCCATGATAAATCTATGTGGAGGGTCTTCTCTACTCCCTAACAGAGGCCAGATGTATAAACCTTTAACTTTCCTTTAGGAAATAATTATACCATTTCATGGAAAATTTAGAAGGCACAGACTTGAGATACAAACACCCTTCATTTATGAAACAGTCCTGCAAATTACTATTAAAATCAGGGTAGGTTATTCCATGGATCTATTTTAGCACACTTTTATTCCCAGACCTTGGGTTGACTGTTCATATGAAATGTGTCAAGCCTACTGTACAAATGTATACCAAGTACACACTTTGTATGCCAGAGTGGTGTGTATTGGAACATGGGATGTATTTATTTTGGCCCTCACTGATTTTTGCATAAATCCCTTAAGGTATTTGCCAACCTCAAATTCTTTGTAGAGTAAGTAAAGAATAAGGAATCTTTGTTAAACATATAAATGTATACCTGTATTTTTTCAATAGAATGGTTATTTTTCCTTCTAGAATAAGGAAGGAAAGGAAAGGAAGGTTATTTTTCCTTCTAGCATAATAAGACATAAAAGTTGTCTATGAAATTTGAGGATAAGTCATATACTGGGACTGTAATGCCTATTCCACATTCTCTACCTATAACAGACTCATGTTTCAAAGCCCAGCCCACAGGCCTCCACCTCTTTAAAACCTTCTCTACTGCCTTTAGTCAAAAGTAATTGTTTATTTATTATGTCTTCATAGAATGGTAATATAGCTTCTTACCACATTTCTTTGTTTTGTAATATATGCACCCATTTATCTGATCTTAACTCTAGATTAGAAACCCCTGGAGATATTGGAATAAGTTTATTTCCCTTCATAATTGCCATAAAGTTCAGTATCGCCCCTGCTAAGCATAGAGAAGGTGATCAACAGATATTTCACAGTGATTATCAAATTCAGCCATACTTAAGACTCACCTAGAGCACTTTTAAAATTACCCAGACCCAGACCCAGACCCTACTAAAATCAACTAGATCAGAATCTAGAGGTATTAGCCTATGAACTGAGACTTTTTAAAGTGGTCTGAGGTATTATATCATAGAAAGATATATATTTGTGCCCAGTTCCTGGCATAGAGCTCCTAAAACTCTTGGAATTCCCTGAATGATCGAGGTTATAAGAGTATATTTTGTTCTAATGAGGTGACTCTTCGTAGACACTATGTAGCTTCAGAAAGAGACTGGTCATGAGAAAGATCAAGCCTTGATTAGAAATGTGGAATTTTCAGCCTCACCCCCAAACTTCAGAGAGACAACAGGGGCTAGAGACTGAGTCAGTCACCAGTGGCAAGTGATTTAATTAACCACGTCTGCATAACAAGGCATCCATAAAAAGAAAAAAAAAAAAAACCTTAAATGATGGGGTTCTGAGAACTTCCAGGTTAGTGAGCACATCCATGTGCTGGGAAGTGTGCCTCAGCTCCCCAGAACAAAAGGTCCTGCACTTGGGAACCTCTAGGACCTCACCCTGGATACCTCTTCATCTGGTTATTGATCTGTATCCTATATAATGCCCTTTATAACGAAGTAGTAAAAGTAAGTAAACCGTATTCCTGAGTTCCTTGAGCTGTTTTAACAAATTATCAAAACTGAGGAAGGGGTCATGGGAATCCTTGATGTATAGCCAGTCAGTCAAAACTACAGGAGTTCCAGGACTTATGACTGGCATCTGAAGTGGGGGATAGTCTTGTGGGACTGAACTCTTAAGCTTTGAGGTCTCCTAATTCTGGGTAGTTGGCATCATAATTGAACTGTTGAACGTGCAGTTGGTGTCCAGGGAAATCAGAGAATTGGTTGTTGGTGTTGGAAAATACCCTACACCAGGGCATGAAAATGCGGAGCCAAAACTGAGGATCTGATTTTTGGCAGGAAGGCGCCACATCAGCAGGTATACGTGATAGATGTTATGCGCATTTTAACTAAATATACGTGAGTCAGAAATTCTCTCCTGGTTGTCAGTATCAACAAAGACTGCCCTTGACCAAAAAAATAAAAATTTGTAAAACTTAAATGCTAAAAAAAAATCTTATTACTAATGAAGAACATTCTGTTTAGGGACCCCAGCACACAGTTGTTTTCACAGATGCAATCTTGAATAGTCAGCCTGTCTATATTGCTTAAGCTCTCAAAACTGTTGCACATAAGGAGTAGGAGTGACTACAGACAGGCACAAGAAACTTTCAGAGATGATGGAAATGTTCTAAAACTGGATTATAGTGATGGTTGCACAACTTTATGTATTTACTAAAAATTATTAAATTATAAAAAATTAAAATAGTAATAAAATAAAAAGCACCAAAGATAGAATTTCCTATTTTCTGAATCAATAGCAGTTTTTAAAACTTGAATTCTATTGGGACGCCTAGGTGACTCAGTTGTTTAAGAGTCTGACTCTTGATATTGGCTCGGGTCATGATTTGAGGAACCGTGAGACCACGGTGCTGGCGGCATGAAGCCTGCTTGGTATTCTCTCTCTCTGTCTCTCTGCCCCTCCCTCATTTGTATTCTCTCTCTGTCTCTCTCAAAATAAATAAACTTTAAACAAAAAACTTTAATTACATTCTTGAAGATTAATGCTGATTGTAGATGAACTAGCATTATACCCAAAGAAGACATGAATGTACTTCTTGGTCCCTGGAAAAGCTCTTGTTAAAGCCAAGCATGAGGAGAATTATGAAAGAAATACAAACTGTTTGCAAGGTGCTTTCTTTTGCTGACTCTCTCTCTCTCTCTCCCTCTCTCTCTCTCTTTCTGTCTCTCCTTTACAACATAGATTATAGCCATCCCCTGAATTTGCCTACCCCAGATTTCTCATCAAGCTGAACCTACCCTCCTTGGCTACAGTACACTCTCAGGGCTCCCTGCCTCTGCAATTACCCAAACCCCAGGTGATGCCTTCTGGCCAGTCCTCTTCTTCCGTATATGATTCCATGCCTCTAACATCAAGAACATCTTGTGACCAAGGCAAGAAGCTGTTCTTGACCCCAGTGCAGTTTTACTGGTTCCCGCAGGCAGCACTTTACCAGGGTCAGAGAAGAGAAGCCACATGCTGGCTTTTGTCCTACCTCAGCACTGCCACAGCACTAGGACCTGCCATGCAAAAGGGCCCGGGAGCCCAACTTGATGCATATACAAATCTCATATCCATGTTGCTAGCTGATCTCCCCTTGTTGGAGGTTTCCCTAATTATTTCCTGTCAAGCCCATATCTGCTCATGGCTATTGTAGGCTGGGCTGGCGTATGTGGACACACTTAGCAGGTTAATAAATTGATATCCAGTTAACTCAGTGTTCTTGAAATAGTGGTTGAGACTGAAGTGGAAGTGAGTTCAATGCTGTTGAGAGAAGGGCAGAAAAGGGAGCTCAAGCAGTAATAAACTCAGATCCCAGTTATGGTTCTCAGCAACTCAGCTCTGGACACAACTTTTGTACATCTTCTCAATGAGACAAAAGGTCCACTTTGATCTTAGAACATCCTCTACAAAGCCAGTGTAGCTGCCACCTACTGTTACCAGCACATGCTCCAGAAGGCCCCAACTTATTTACCCCAGCACCTAATAAAGTACTTCTTTCTACTCCAACCAGCATTTTTCCTGAGAGGTTCTGATTTAGGTGATATTTTGAATCTTGTCTTATTTCTACCCATGCTCCATCACCCTTTGTGGACTGAGAATCATGGGCAGCTGCTTGGCTGGCCCATCCACTACTCAGTCTATGCTTTTAGAGCAAGGTTAGTGCTCCCAGGTAAACCACTTGTCTGATACAGGACACACTTTTTTCCTTGTGTATCAGTGGCAGAGAACTCATGGGCCTTCCTCTGTGTTGAGGAAATGGAAACATTCACACTCACCTTCTGTCACAAACATCTTACCATTTTTCCAACGGGAATGGCTTTCACGTTGAGAATCACAGTTCAGATTGTAAACAGGTATGATGCTGGGATAAGCTTTTGGGGGAAGATATTTTCAGAAGGGCTTTTAGGACCTTTCGGTCATGCAAATAAGGTAGTTGCCCACTGGCCAAATATAAACTGTCCTTTCTTCTAAGTATCCCTAATTCCATTACCAGTTCTTTATGGAGGGAACATCTGATGCTTCCAGACCACACTTGGCAGTCTTCACCAATGACCCATGCTCCAACACAGTTAATGAGCTACTTGCCTAATGTACATCCTAGAAAAAAACACATCACAAGACTTTATTACAGTGCCTAAGCTGTATTCAGCAAACCATAGCCAGAATAATATCCAAGTAGAAATGTTATCCTGCTGGCACAAACAGACTATCTGTAGAATATATATTGTATAAGCCGATTTGACCAAGAATACCTGAGGAAAAAAACAAAATTGTATTTGTCTAGTGACTGGCTGTTTATGCTGCCCATTTCTTAATTTCATTTTGCTTATACAAGACATTATATTTCTGATTTCCCCAGACTCTAGGATAGCAGGTTCATAACAGTTTCTCTCTGGGATCTTTTTGAGAAATGATGATATGGTATGTGATGATGCCATTATATTTGTTCAGTAATATTCCCCGATAACCTGAACCTCCTTGCTGTAGGCTTTACACTGAAGAAGCTAGAAGGGTGGACAAGACAAATCAGGATGTGAAATTCTTTGAGATTCTCCAATGACAAGCACAGGGAAAGATTATTGTTACATATTGTGTATGGCTCAATAGTCTTCATTAAACTTGAAATTTTGGGAATGATAGTAGAATACTCCAGTCACTGCATTAATGAAACAGACACTAGCACCCCTTAACAACATAACAAATGTGTATGAATCATTTATACAATTTTTTTCTGTCCGATGATGTTTGACAATAATCAGATGATAATGAAATGTATAATTAATAATAAAAATGCCAACATCTGTTAGCTTGTTATTACAGACTGATTTTGCAGTGCGCTATTTCAAATGTGTCACCATTAACCTAATTTATATTAAAATCTGCTAAATACAATCTGCTTTCATTAGTTGTTAATTTCGGTTGGCACAGGACACCAAGGAGATGCTTCTCTCTGCTCTCCCTATTTCTCACTCCTGTCTAAACCGAAGATTTCCCCCAAATGTCTTTAAAAACTGGCTGCTTTAAATGTTCTGTGAGCAGATGGATCAGGTTGGCTATGTGGTTGCTCTCAGCTGCGAATGATCAGTCCTCTGAGCCTGAGAAAGGAGGACTTGGCCTCAGGAAGAGAAGTAGCCCTGGACTACAGTCTCCTTCTGCTGCTTTTCTGTCCAGTCACCTGCATGTCTGTGCCATCCTCCCTCACATTCATGCACAGTGACACCTGGAGCCTAGCCCACTTTCTCACTTAAGAGGATGCAACTCTGCTTCCAGAAGGTACCAGTCAGTGTGGGGTTTTAAACTACATCCCCTCTCAGGCTCATTCAAAGGCTGAGGGCAAATCTCTTTAAAGGGACAACTGCTGGCAAGCAGATGTTTTCCACCAATGAAAGGCACGTGTACGAGATGAGTCTGGAGCATCTTGTAGTGCCAGAAAATAAGGACATGCTTAAAACAAGTAAAACTGTTTAAAAGCCAACATATTGATAGGGGAATCTGAAAGGGGCACAGAGGCCAACTGAAAGAGCTCCCAGTGGCCAGAGCTGAAACAATCTGAATAACAGAATAAATAAAGTGGTATTGAATCATAACCCAAAATATAAAATAAATATCCGTGAACCCATACTTGTTATAAATAAATGATTGACTACATTAACGAACGGTGAGTAAGAGTCAAATCTCTCATGCAGAAAAATTCCAAGTAATATATGGAGGTACACCATGAGGAGGACAGGGAACATAACCCCACTCCTTAGGTATGGGCCGCACATAGTGATTTCCTTCCAAAGAAGACCGAATGGAAAGGGGGATGTGGAGGGCGAGTACCGTTACAGCAAAGAAACCTGACAAGTACTACCTCAGCCAGGTGATCAATGCCAACATCAGCTGTTATAAATCATGTTGATAGTTTGTACCCTTGATATGATGTGATGAAAATGGCACTCTATTTGTGTGGTCTTCCTCCCAAGAACCCATAGCTCCAATGTTATCATGAAAGAAGCATCATATAAATCCAAATAGTGGGGCATTCTTCAAAATACCCGATGAGCACTCCTCAAAACTGTCAAGGTCATCAAAAACAGTCTGAGAAACTGCCACAGACAGGAGGAGCCTAAAGAGACATGACAACTAAATGTGATGTGGTATCCTGGACAGGATCTTGAAACAGAAAAGGGACATTAGGTAAAAACTAAGGACATCTAAATAAATTATGGACCTTAGGGAATAACAATGTGTCAAAATTGATTTATTAATATAACAAATATGTTAACATAAGCTGTTAATAATAGAGAAACCTGGGTACAGGGATGTATGGAAGTCTCTGTAACCATCTTTTACATTTTTCTGCATAGACAAAACTGTTCTAAAAAATAAAGTCTGTTTTTTAAAACTCGTGTGTAATTTTTTTTTCTTTTAAGAAATATTGGACACCAAGGATAATTCACAGTGTAAGGAACAAACAGGCTGGGACTGAGGCGAGATTCCCATGTACAAATCATGTCACCATCTGTGGGGAAATCCCTGCAGATGGGATGAACCAAGGTGTCTCAGGAAGAGGATATATAAGGAATTAGGCAGTCTTAAGATACAAACATGTCTGTTATCTTCAAATACTTGCTCTGCTTTTAGAGCAACCCCTGAGATCCTGCCCAACCTCACCTTAAGGTGAACTTATAAAATTATCTGAGCCTGGAGGGATCTCAAGAAATGCCTCGTATTCTAGTGAAATCGGTGATTCTCTCACGAATAGATCAGTACCCCCTGAAAAAGCTTTCAGTGTGCCTAAGGGATCACTATAAAGGAAGTTGTTTATTAATTTAGAAAATTCTTATATATTGATAATGTCTTTTCAAATACTCTGCCTCATCAGCCTGAGCTGATGTATTGCAGATATTTCTTTCTCTCTTTTATCAACTAGAGGTCATCAGGGTTGGCTACCTCTGATTCCTCGCTGCTGAGTAATGGAGCAAAGATGATGTTATGTAATATGCTTCCCAAGTCAAGAGTTAACTAGTCATAAAAAACATCCTAATTATGTGCACCCAAAAGAATATGATGTTAATGTTAAATATGGCCATAGGCCAGTCTGGGAGAAAAGCTGAAAATTACATGCTTTTTTTTTTTAAAGATCGCTTCTTGAACAGAAAGTGGTAATAATAATGTTACACACCTACACAGTCCTTTATGTACAAGAAATCTCAAAGTACTTCACCAATTATTCTTCATATCCACAGGGCTCACATTTCTTGGAAAAGGAAGTCACTAGTGATAAAAAACCTGGTCCCCAATGGTCTGCCTTTTCAAAGCCAAGTTAAATGGAGCAGAGTGGGAGGGGGGAGGAGCTTCACCAGGTCCCCACAGATTCTTCTGGCCCCAAGGGCACAGCTGCAGCGTCCATCCCTTCTTTATCCCCTTCCCACATGTTTACGCAGCTTGGGGATCAGGGTGAAATAATGAGGGGCCATGGTGAGCAGCAAGGACAGCAGGAAACAAGAACCACTTATAGAAATATCATGGCTTTAAGCAGATTTTAAAAACACATGGAAACTTTTCAAATTTGGAGGCTAAAAAGGAGTGAAAATTGGGTTTGTTGGCAGAGGATCTCTCTGTGAATCCTGGGTCTGTTATTTGCTGTTTGTGTAGCCTTCGAAATGTCTCTGTCTTCTCCTTGTCTCTATTTCTGTCTTTCTGTGTTTATCTTTTTATCTCCACCTTTTCCAAAATTTCTAATTCCTAATTTCTGCCTCATGCTTATGAGAGTTAACTGGGGTAGTGCCTGGGGCTTGGTGAAGGTTAACAGAATCCTTATCTTGGCAGGGCTTAGATCCAGGCTGGCTGGATTTAAGAGTCCTTGGCTGGGACTTTGGGGGGATATGCAGCCCATTTTGTGAGGAAGAGGGAATTCCCCTGGCTTGTCCCACCCACACTCACATTCCTTAGCCAGGAATCCAGGTTGACAGGACTATTACGCCCTCCTCCTCTTTTTTTTTTTTTTTTTTAATTTTTAAATGTTTTTATTTATTTTTGAGAGGGAGAGAGAGACAGAGTATGAGAGGGGTAGGGGCAGAGAGAGAGGGAGACACAGAATCCGAAGCAGGCTCCAGGCGCTGAACTGTCAGCAAAGAGCCTGATGTGGGGCTCGAATTCATGAACCACACGATCATGACCTGAGCTGAAGTGGGATGCTTAATTGACTGAGCCACCCAGGCACCCCTCCCTCTTCCTCTTGAATATCTGCCTCTTGACCTTCAACTTCCTTGAACTGTTTTTATTTCCCCCAGTCTCATGACTGTACCTATTACTCCCACCGCCATGAGATACAGTGCTCCCCACCACTGCCTACTGGTATTACTCACTCTATAGAAAACTCACCAGAACCAGTAACTCTTGGTTAATCCCCAGAACTCCCACTGTCTGATGGTGCTCTGTGTGTACCTCTGAGGTAGAACAGTGCATGCCGTGCTGTAATTCTTGGCTTCTTTGTTTGCTACCCCTCTCTGCCCTTGAGGACTGTATCACCAGGGCTCAACACAGTGCCTGGCACATGTAGCTCTATAAATGATTGCTGAATTAATCATGATCTGTTTCCCCAGCCTTCTTAATGGAGACAGCCTACCTAACTTGGTGATGATGATAGGATCAGATTTTTTTTTTCTATTTTAGAGACAAATTGGTGGACATGATTATTCTGTCCACAGATATGTCATATGCCTATTACAGTGGGTTTTAAATTTTTTTAACATTTATTTTTGAGACAGAGAGAGAGACAGAGCATGAACGGGGGAGGGCAGAGAGAGAGAGGGAGACACAGAATCTGAAACAGGCTCCAGGCTCTGAGCTGTCAGCACAGAGCCCAACGCGGGGCTCGAACTCACGGACCGCGAGATCATGACCTGAGCTGAAGTCGGACGCTTAACTGACTGAGCCACCCAGGCGCCCCTAAAGTGGGTGTTAAAGCAGCCATTGCCAGGAGAGGCTTTATCTGGGAATACCAACAGAAATAGAGCAAGTCAGAGCTGAAAAAAAATGTAGAGATGACTAATGCAATGCCCTCTTTTTACAGATGTGTAAACGAAGTGCAGAGTTTAAATATCATGACGAAGGTCATTAGAGAGCACAGTGGATTTTTGACTCAGAGCTCAGTGCCTTTTCTACTCTTCTCCACCCTGTGATAGAAACAAAGGAGATACACACACACCAAACCCACAGCTGCTGAGTACTCACTGTCAGTACAGTAGGGTGCACAGCTTTTTGAGCACCCAAAAGCCACAGGCCTTACCCTCAAAGGCTTCTCTAACTGGAGAGGCAAGGCATGCACAAATCTAGATAAAGCAGCACAGCAATCCGAGAGGAGGAACAATGTGTCAGAAGGCCAGGAGTGGTTCAGCCAGGAGTCTGTGAGAGAAAGAGAGAACAAATGGGGACGGTGTTGTAGAGCAGAAAAATAGTGGGCCAGGCCCTTTGAGGGCAAGGAGAAGGCCCTTCCAGGAGAGCAAGTGCAAGACAGTAGTAAGGCAGGAGGGATTGAGGTGATGTATGATTTTAGCCTGTGCTTTTACTCTGAACTGCTTCAGATAGTGCTTGGAAAATGGCTGAGAAGCTAGATATATTGAGAGGTAGAGATGGAGATGGAAATAGGGAGAAAGAGAGACAGACAGACAGAAATAGGGACAGGCATGGGCATTGTTGCACAGATGCACTACCAGGAAGGATTCCCCAAGCGCACAAGACAAAGGAGACTGGAATTGTGTGAGTCTTTACTGAGTCATAGGATGTCTTTTTCTGTGGTCATCACACTTGTATTGACAAGAAGATAGTGCGTGATGAATACACGGCACATAGTCTGTGCAGAGGCTTAAATCTATTTCTTTGCACATGTGACCTCTGCTTCTCTAATGAAAAACATATTTTGGGCTAATTACCATGAATGAACTTGGCTCTCTCTGCCACTTAAATTATCTAGGAAGATCTGACAAAGGGAGGAACATGTGTCTGGTCTATAGAAGGCAGCCTCTCAGTGCCTCCAGCAAAGCCTCTGAGGCAGGTTTGAAGGAGGACGGTGGCGAGGCTTCAAATGTAGAATCCAGCTGTAGCGTGTGACATGGTAGAGCAGGTCTTCTCAAACTTCTGTGTACTTGCCAGTCACCTGGAGACCTCATTAAGATGCAGATTCTGATTCAACTGATCTATCGTGAGGCCTGGGATTCTGCATTCAGAACAAACTTCCAGCGGATGATGACACTGGTCTTAAACGAGGTCAGAAAGCATGTCTTCAAAGCCAGTCAGTTAGCTCCCTCTGCTATAGACTACCCTCACCCCTGAGTAACCCCGGGGGGCTTTTAAAAGCCCAGCCTTTCTGTCTTATCTGCTGTGAAGTCATAAAAACATTCAATGATCAAAATATTTGTACCATGCTTTATCCTCCTACTTAATATTTATTCCTGCAAAGATCATAAACGTAAGCAATTGATCAGTTTCTGGCATCTTGTGAATCCTTAGTCAATGCATGGTTGATAAATGCGTGAAAATGACACACAGATGTAAAATGCATACATAGTATCCTGTCGACCTTAAAAATCATTGTGTTATGGATCATGTCATATCATTTATGTAAAAGTGTTTAATTGTGATAAAAGTGGATTGTGTCAACTGTACATTTTGATAGAATTAATTCTAGCTTTCTACTCACTTACAGTAAGGAGGGCCCTTTCACATCAAATAGTTTATACTGGTAGGTCATGGAAAAAATTCAGGTGGCTAATTGAGTTTGTCCTGTTCCTGTCACCTGTAGGTGTTTTCCTTTTGGAGGCGTGAGTCAGTTTTGAAGGACCAAACGAAGCTCACTAACATTAAAAGAGGGACTAAAATTAGCATATTGGAGACTTTTCAGGGACACAACGTGCTGATCTGTGTGTCTCTAAAAGGGCAAACACATCTGTTTCCAAGACAACAAAAGAACATCCACTCTGGTGATGTTGAGATCAGCCTGTCTACAGTGAAGTGCGCATGTGGGTGCTGGGACTCTGTCAGAGACCTGGTTGGGTTCCAAATCTGTTCCATTGCTTGCAGCTTTGGAAATCCAAAGAAGAAGGAAAAAGGAAGCTTGGCTGAATTATGTGCTTCTTTAGCTCCTTATTGGAAACATCTTTAAGAAAACAGTCAAGTTGTGGATAATGACCATCTTCTTTTCTTCTTCTTCCCCTTCACATCTTTTGTGTTATTGCTGTTGTCATTGCTGCAAAACAGTTTCTAACTTAAGGGACCACTCCCCCTTCTCTGAAGCCACCAGAGCAAGCAAATGCTGCTGTGTGTAATTCACAAAACATCTAGAAAACAGTGGCATCTTCTAGAGTTGCTATTTGCCTTACTCACTCCCTGGCCTTCTGTCCCATCGTTTCTTTACATAGACTAACTGACCTGAAGATTGACTCCAAGGTAGTGGCAGAGTGGGTGAGAAATACATGCCATGAAGTCTCAAGAAGGATGTTGGAGGTTATAATGCCCACCTCTACATGAGAACTGACTGAAAACATTTGGAAATATCTCCATGTGTAAATAAGAAAAAGACACCTCTGAGAAAGGAAACATTAGTAGAATCATTTGGGGGAAGGAGAAAATCGGATGGTATTTTCAAGATTTGTAGAGTGGAAAGAAGAAAATCAAATTGCTGTAGCTAAGCTAGAAATGTTCTGTGAACGGTATAATTCTGAATCGCAGTATTTCTCTCGAAGCCCAAAGGGCTGAGGATATACTGATCCATATTCATACTTAGAAACATGCATTCACTTTCTCGGATATGATGACAAAAGCATCCAGGGAGTTCAACTTCAGGATAAGAATGAAAGGAAATGACTGTTTCTGTAAGTATGACTGGATTTACTTATTCACTAGGCAAACGTGTCCCCTTTGGCAAAATCTGTCACTAGCTGAAAAATGTATCACTATCCACCATCTTCTCTGAGAGAAAGCTGTGGTAAACAAATTTCATGGACGAACAGGATTTTCAGAGACTAAAAAAGGTCGGCATTTATGTTTCATCCAGACTGCAGCTGTGACCAAAAATAATCAAGCAGAACCGTGGTTAATTGTGCAGCAGCCTACACCCTCCATATTCCACTAAATCCCCAGGTGATAATTTTTTTTTTCTCGTCACTGCTGATTCAATGACAGGTACAATTTTAGCTTAGTATAGGTTTCCAAAGATAAGACAAAGCAACATAGTTTGGCTATGAAGTCTAAACATTGTAATTACAGTTTTCCTATGAGAGCAATATTTTGCATATAAAGTGTACTTTACAATGTAGTAGGTTTTAACTACCAAGATATACACTTCCTAAGTAGGCCCTATTAAAACAATTTAATAGTACGTCAACATGTACCGATGTGTACATAAAAACAGAATTGTGTGGTTTGTTTTCATGCAGTGCTCTAGTTCTGCTGGGGCCTGTCAAGGGCTATTGAAACTCACTTTGAACTAGCAGGATTACCTGATTGTAGTTGTGTTCGTTGAGGATCTTTATTTTTCAGGCTGACAGATGAAATGCCTGATAAGTTATGGAGGATACACTTAAGAGTTATTGAGTATTTTTTGCATGTGCAAATGTAATGCAAAAATATTTAATATTCAAATTAACATGGGCATATTGATGTTCAGGGACAAAACACATGAATAAAATAGAAAGAGGAGAAAATTGAAACCTATTACTTCTTTTTTTTTAATTTTAATTTATTTTTGAGAGAGAGAGCAAACAGGAGAGGGGCAAAGAGAGAGGGAGACACAGAATCTGAAGGAGGCTCCAGGCTCTGAGCTGTCAGCATAGATCCTGACGCGGGTCACAAGATCATGACCTGAGCCAAAGTCGGACAGTTAACCGACTGAGCCACCCAGGCACCCTGCAACACATTAATTCTTAAATCAGCCTGGTCAATTGCAGACACATTTTTAATAGTTAAAATTCTACTGAATGGACGTTTCCTAGATCAGAATTCACACCAAGCACACCCAGTTGTGGACAAAGGAAATCAGCACTGACAGCCTTCATGGAGGCAAATTATGCAGTGGATCCAAATAGCTTCAATTATTCTCCAGATTGTAAGATGGCCATGGCTTCTTATATAGCACAGCTCAGAAGCAGCAGAACACTCCCTGAAGTGTAACAGAACTACAAAAGTAGATTTAACATTTCATCCCAAAGCAGGGACAGAGGGTTGGTGGCTGAAATATTCCTTTCTGCACATGCACATGTTCATATTCTGGACAATTTTAAGAATATAAAACCTAACAGAAGAGGAATGTAAAACTGTTTGATGATCAAACATATCTATTTATATTTGTGTGTGCATGCATATATATATATACATAAAAATTTTATTTCTGTATAAATATAAATTATGAATTTATAATTACATTTATAAATAATAAATGTATATATATATGTTTTATGTGCCTTTGGCGATATTGATGATGCAGTATATAGAGAACACATCCATATGGTATTTGAAAGTGAATACATATCTATTTCTGTATGTAAATGTGCCCGTATGCATACAAGCGTGTGTCTCTGTATACTTTGAGTGGGCCTGTTTTTTTTTAATGTTTATTTATTTTTGAGAGAGAGAGAGCGAGTGAGCAGGGGCAGGGGAGGGACAGAGAGAGACAGACAGACAGACAGGACAGACAGACAGACAGAACTCAGAGCAGACTCCAGGCTTTCTGCTGTCAGCACAGAGCCCAACACGGGGCTTGAACTCACCAACTGTGAGATCATGACCTAAGCTGAAGTCAGACGCTTAACCAATTGAGCCACCCAGACACCCCAATATATAAATATATTATAAATATATTTATAATATTGAAGTCCTGACCATGAGGAACCCATTTAATAATGTGAATAAATGGTCATTCCTGTAGCTCTGTGTGGCTGTCTCAATGGCACAAGGAAGAGAAGGGTTATAGAAAAGCTTAGGTATAAAGAATTGGATACAAAGCTTTATGTGTCACTTAAACAGAAGCATTGAGCCAGATAGACAGATGGAGAGACACATCTCAGAGATGGATCTGTGGGGCAAAATGTACTAAAAATAAATGCTTGACACAGATGACACTGAGTCATTCAAAGCTGAACTGCACGAGCCATTGGAACATTATCAGCTGACAGGAGAGCAGAGCAGCTATCCAACACCAAAGTGGCCTGCACAGGAAGGGGCTTCCCTCGGAGACCCACACAAAAATAGAAAAAAAAAAAAAAAAGAGGGCACCAGCCACACGTCATCAAAAGAAAGGGCTACAACTCTTTCTTGTGCAAATGCCCGCAGGACCAACAGATGGCAGTTCACTTTCATAGAAGCCAAATGCCTACAACTTTTCAAAAGTGTTGGTACAAAATAGTTCCTGTAGACAGTTTCCATAATGAATCAGTGAGGGCTAGTAGTGTGTTCTTACAACTTCTTTCCCCATCAGCCCAGTATCTTGGCTGAAAAAAATTTACATGAAAAAGTATAGGCTGCACTGAAAGGATTTCTTGTGAACATAGCTGTTTACTATCTCCAGGTAATAAAATCAAGGTTGGAAATCCTATTATTGGCCCCTGGTGTCCTTTCTCAACCACCATCACCAACATAGGCATTTACTGAGCACCTGTGATGGCATCAGTAATGTGCTAAGCACTTACAGGCATGGTCACATTTTATCTTCCCAGAAATCTTGCAAAGAAGATTCTAGCACTGAATTAATTGACTTGTGCAAGGTTACATTGCTAGTAAGTGCAGGATTCAGGAGTAGGCCACAGTTTCCTGATTGAAATGGTATTCATTAAAGGTTCGTTATTTTTCAGCTTCATTATTTAGGTTTGCCTTACTCTAGACATCTTGCCCATGAGTGCCATGCTACATGACCTCATCCAACATGTCTATATATCAATCCATAGATGAAGCTATCAGAATCGCCTTGGGAGGGACTTTGATGCAAAAAGCATGCCCCCCCACCCCAATCCAAGAAATGGCTCTGGCTATATGGGAACTCATAGCTGAGTGATATTTGCTGAATTCAATTCTGGAAATATACTGCCTCACACATAAGAGATGTTCAATATAAAGGTCAATATATATTATATATATAATATGTATATTGTATATATATATGCACACATATATTATTATTACATGTACACATATAGCTGACTCCCAACTCAGTAATTAATTGCTGATTTCCCTCTCAATTGATTCAGGTACCATGCATTTACATAGTGGTTTGTACCATAGGAGATCTTCATTTCCAAACTCACATTTATTAACTCCTTTTGTCTTTACAGTATCATTGGAAAATAGCAAGACAGTCATTTTTGTCTTCACTGTACATATTAGGAAAATAAGGAATTAATTAACTCACCAAACCACAAGGCTAGCAACAGACCAACCTGAAGCATAAATTCAGGGTGATATTTCTCTTACTCTGCTACATCTCAAGTCTGCTCAGATCATACTTCCCTCTGGAAGATATGAAAATGACGTTCAGATTTGCTGACATGTTATAAGAAGGAACTTTAAAAGTATTTGTAAGTTAATATTAATTGTACTGTGTTTGCATCTGTTCTTTGTTTATTACTTGCTAGTGAATGTGTTTGTAATTGTCCATGTGCTCTTTTCTTGTTTACAATCTTATTAAGAAATTTTAGACAGAGCTTTACATGAATAACATGAGGAGAAAAAGGTTCATTTTCCTCTTCCTTTACTGTAATCTATGAACCATCAAAAAATTAATAAACTTCAAGTGATGGGACACAAATACAAACATGAAATAAACAAAGATCCTGTCCTCAAAGAGCTTCTACCAGTGGAAATTATTCTGTTTTATTCCTAATCCACTCATGACTGATCTGATTGAGGCCTTTTAACCAAGGTTAAACTGCCTTTGCATTATGAATCATGACACCTAGGAGTGTTCTAGAGTAAGGCAATTACTCAGGATTTTTCCAGGTCTTGCCCCTATTTTCAATGCTAGCTTATCCTTGGTGGATCTACTTCTAGGTCAGACCTCCTGATTCTACTATATGATATTCTAGCCATGTTCTTTACTAGATATGGCACCCTTTCTGATGTTCCTCTTACCAGTTTTCCACTTTCTGCATCCTAAACATTTTCTGATTTACTATTGAAAGTAGCATTTCCAATTGTTTCAGTGTAGGATTTCTTGCCTTGCTATCCAGTCCCAAGGAAAACCACCCCTCCACCCTGTGAAGGGCAAGGGTTTCAGAGTGCTAGTTTACTTCTGTGGGACAGTACATATTTCATAGAAGACGCTCATTAACATTTGTTAAATGAATCAATGACTATAATCCAAGATACATTACACCACACTCTTTGTGCAACAAAAACAGCTAATCTTCACCCTTCGTACCTCTGGGAAATAAAACTGTGAGATAATGACAGATGAATGAGTAGTGTTCAAACATTAGTTCCTTTTAGATATGGAAAAATCATAACATGTCAACATGTTACCAATCCATCTGTTTACCAGTATTGTTACTCTGTATGCTCCTCCCTTCCATGATGAACATGTTTTGCCAAGTTTATTACCTAAAGAAGTTATATTTCACATACATTATAGAGTATTATCTAATAAATCTATTTGTATTTTCCCAGTGATGGTCTAATTGATATGGGGAATACAATGAAAATAAACAAAGTAATGTCTTATGTTTAGGCAATTGTAGACGTGGAGATAAAATACTAAGATTCAAAAAAAATTAGAGAACATATTAGTTAGGAATAAACTGAATTATGTGTGTGTTAGACGGTGTATTCCAAAAATTCAGAAAAGTGAAATGTTCAAGAAAAGCTTAATGGCAATCAGGAGTTAGGTTGAGTCTAGATTGTTCTCTTGCCCCGTATGCCATGTCTGCATATCAGTTACCAAGACATGGCGATCCTTGCTTTGCAACCTTTTCTATCCATCTCTGCTTCTTTTTCCCAGAGCTACCACCTCAGTTCATAGACTTGAGCTCCTAATGGCACAGTAGGGACTGTGATAAATTGGAAGAATTCCCTGGTGTACGGCCTCACACAGAGGAGTGTTTGAGTTCCGGTTTTGCCAAGAAAGGTGTGAAATTTTCTGAGGCCCAGTTTCCCCCACTTATTACACTGAGTAAAATGTGGAAGCACTTCATAAAAGGCAAAGTTCTGTACATATGTGTAGGATCATCATTCTTATCCCCGCAAACGGCACTGTGTATCCTATCTTGTCCTGTCTCTAAACAATACCACATGCCAACAAGGCAATCATTTTCCTAAAGCATCCTCTCTATTATATGCTTCTTAGTCTGAAGGACTTCATCACTCTACATAGTTAGGCCCCATCCTCACTATTCAGCTTTATCAACCACTGCCATGCCATTTGAACCTTCCTTCAGCACAACTGTAAGACTTACTTCCTTGCACTTTACGACCACTGCATCTTTCTCCTGCCCGAACACACCTTGGCCAATGAGAAGTCTGTGTTCAGCATTCTTCAGCAAGAATGGCCTGCTTGGGGTGCCAGGGTGGCTCAGTTGATTGAGTATCTGACTCTTGATTTCAGTTCAGGTCCTGGCCCCAGGGTCGTGGGATTGAGCCCCACGTCGGGCTGTGGATTGAATGTGGAGTCTGCTTAAGATTCTCTCTCTCTCTCCCTCTGACCCTCTCCCCCACTGACTCTCTCTCTCTCTCTCTCAAATAAATAAACAAATAATAAAAGAATGGCCTGCTTAAATATTAGAACACTTCTCTAATTTCCCACATTGGTGGTGATCTCATCCTACTTCTGATATTCATAACCTTATTTTCTGAATCATATATTTTTTTGGCTACACATATACTGCTCTATCTTCACTGGGAAATTATAACTCCTTGTAGTTCAGTAAGTAATTCTTAAATTTGGGATTCCCCACTCTCTTGAAACAGTGTTTTGCATATAGAAGGTTCACTCAGTTCATATTGAGTGAATGAATGGTTCCAAGATATAGAAAGAGGAGAAAGAAAATGAGAAAACAAAATCCATTCTTTTCACAAGGTATGCCACCTGGCCTTTGTGTGGTTTTCTGAGTTTGCAGGGTATTAGTACATTAAGGGTTAAGAAGAGTTTTACTAACAAGTGCAGCTGTTTGTGGAGGAGTTCAAGGACATTATAAGATTAGCAGGAATCAGACTTTGAAGTCTGTGCAAGTCTCTGCAATTCCCCAGTCCCCTCCCCAGCCCCCACCTACCTTATCCTCTTCTTTAAAACTCCCAACCCTCTCCACTTTCCAGGGAGTACTCAAGATGCAACTATGGAATTATGTAGGTAGATAGTGCTTAGTACTTTTGAGTCATATATACACAGAGGTCCTTGCTGGGCCTTCTTGGATCCACCTCAAATATAGACTGTGCTCCTGTGGCACTCACTATTAACTAAAGTAATGATAATAATAATACTCGAAGACTTCGCATTTAGCTTGTGTCCCATACATCTCAAAAAAAAAAAAAAAAAGCAAAGGCCAAATAAAGATTCAAGGACTTGCTTTGTGTACAGTTGCCTCATTGGTGTCTCACTTATTTAAGGAATTGATCATTTTGGTCTCTGCTTTCCCTCAGAGTGAGATATACGTCCATAATGCTGTTCCCCATCAGTAAATAGAAGTATTTTTGAGGAGCCCTCAGTCCAACTACGATAAAGCTGGCTTCAAGTCAAATCACCACTCAGTGGCAGCAACCAAAATTATTTAAATAGTGAAACATACAAGAGCTTAGTACTCCTTGTACACAGAGTTTGTGGTGCTGAGCCCTCAGGAACACTGAGAAACCTGCTCTTCAAGCATACTTATTCCTCCCGGTTCTCCTTGGGGAGGAAAGGGTATGGTAAAAATAATTCTGTCTTCTTAGCAGATAAACATACGCATACACCTGGCAAGGTATAATTGAGGGAAGATCAGTTTACAAGGAAAATGCAAGATAATGAGAAATTTTCTTAAATCAAGACTAAATCGCTCTTTACCCAGAAAAACTTCAAATAGAACTGTAACCTGAAGCTATCCGCATGTAAGCATGCTTAATGTGCGATGGAATCTGCACATAAAAAGAAACTTGACTCCGCAGGAAATAATAGAGACTCTTCAAATATAGGATGAAAATACAAATCACAAAAAGCAGGGAAAATTGACTGTTGGTGCTCATTCACTAGAACCCACGCACTCTTCCCAGCCCTGATGAAAATGCTAACTCCTTCATAGCAAGGCCTGTAGAGAATAGAGCTGATGCCCCTAGAGTCTCCTTCGTGTGTTGAATGTCCCTTTGACTGACTTGCTCTTTTCTATGCAGAACCTGCAGGTTCTCCAGGAGACCCAATGCCTCTGTAAAGCTTTGCCTAAACACTCCAGTAACAAGTATTGTCAGAGCAATACTTACTGTCTTGTGATCCAGTGTGATGGTGTTAAAATAATTATTTAATATGGATTACTAATATTTTATATTCCTTGCCCATGCAACAATATTATAAGTTTCTTGGTGGTTTCTTTTATATGTGTGTATATGTATATATATATATATATATATATATATATATATATGTGTGTGTGTGTGTGTGTGTATGTGTATATATATATACATATATATATATATATATATGACACAGTAAACAAACACACAGAAGGCATGCAAGCACATAGAAGAGATGCTCTCCATGAATAAATGAATGAAGAATTAATCAAGGATTAAAGGTCCCTGCCTCATTCATTCTCAGATCAGTGCAATGCGTTAATATATTTAATACATATTTAATGAGACTTAACATTTTTCCAGGCACTGTGCTGGCCTCTGGAAATTCGGTGGCAAGCAAAATAGGTATAGTCCTTGCCCTGGGACATTTACAGTGATATGGAATCTTCTCTTCTGTGTTGATGTGGTTGTAAATCTTCTACCAAAGACCCGTGCTTAGGTCTTAATTTAAAATGAGGAAAAAAGAAGGGATGATGATAATCTTTCAATTCCAAATTAGAAGGTTCTTCTTTCAGTTTAATTCAGTGGTGGTAGATTATCATTTACACCACTATTCAGCCAGTTTTGTAATTCTATGATGGATCTTTACTTTTTTTTCCATACGTTTCAGGGCCCCTCATTGAGGAAAATGGAGTAAACAGGCTCCGATGGTTTCTAAGTCCCCTGCAGTTCAATGGATTCAACCTGGCTTCACATTCAAATAACCTGGAATGTTTTTAAATACATTATAGATGCCTGGGTCTCACCCACAGAGATTCTGAATAATTGGCCCAGGTTGGGATTTGGGAATTCATATCTCCTTATTTAACATCCCAAGTGATTCTGATGTGAAGCCCAGGTTAAGAACTATAGTCATAATTCCTGCCTTTCCATAATTATATTCTTAAACTCTTCCAAACTGAAAGTCAGGAACTTAAGAGGGAATAATATGTGCATATGTATTATTGGTGTAAATACCAAGGTACAAGAATCCCAAGAAAATGACATCAATCACTATTTTCTTATGTTTAAGTGAGCATACACCCTGTTTTAAATATTGCAAATATATTCAGGTTTCCTCAAAGAAAATGAGTTAGAAGGTAACATTGTTCATATTTGAAAAACAGTCATGGGAGGAATGAAAGTCTTAGACTTAAACAAAGTGCCACATATTATTAACATGTTCTTGAAGGTTCTTTATTATGAAGCCTCTCTATATCTCAGCTTTCTCATCTGTAAGTTGGGGATACCAAGATTTATCTTTGAGAGTTTTTTTTAAATATTAAATGAAAATCCAAATACAAATGATTCTTATTATTCATGGATTCAGTGATTGTGAAGTAGCCTAATTGCCAAAATTTATTTGTAACTCCAAACTCCAATGCTCATGGCACTTTCCTGGCCATTTACGGACGTGCACGAAGTGGTGAAAACTTAGAGTTGCCCGACACACATTCCCAGCTGAAGTTGAACAAAGCTATATTCTGCCTTCTTGTTTCAGCGCTCATACTGTAAACAGTTGTCCCTCCGTTGTCTATTTAGTGGCATGGTTTTGGGTTTCTTTGTTTGGTTGGTTGATTGGTTGGTTGATTGGTTGGTTTTGCTTTTTATTGGCAATCTCACTGCTTCATATTTGGCTTCCAAGTGTAGTGTTGAAGTGCTGGTCTGATGTTTCTATGTACAAGGCTGTGATGTGTCTTTTGGAAAAAAATGCACGTGTTAGATAAGTTTTACTCAGGCCTGAGGTATAGTCTTGTTGGCCATGAGTTCAATGTCAATAAATCAGTGAACAATGAACAATATATATTGAATAAGGTGACTTTAGATAAAAACACCCATATGACAAGGCTATATATTTATTAGTTGACATAAATGTTGTGACAGAGGCTCACAGGAACCTAACCCTGTATTTTCCATAGAGGCAATGGTTCCATAGCCTCTAATTCAGTGGTTGTGGTGACTTTATAGAACATACATACCATGAATAATTAGAATGGGCTGTACAAAGTGTCTAGCATGATGGCCTAGAAGGTAACCCTTGTTATAAAATGTTAGCCTCCATGCCTTTCTTTTTTTAATGTTTATTTATTTATGTTGAAAGAGAGAGCTATCAGCACAGAGCCCCCCACAAGTCTCAGTCTCAGGAACCGCAAGATCATGACCTGAGCCAAAATCAAGGGTCAGACGCTTAACCAACTGAGCCACCCAGGTGCCCTGTCCATGCCCTTTTTATGTATTCTTAGGATTTTTCATCTTAGAATAATTCTTAATTAAGTCCAGATATCAATGAACATATTGATTCTATTTATAATAAAGCTTGCAATTTTTTTCTTATCTGTAAAGACAGTTCCATGTAAGCTTTTACTGCCCAGAATTGAGCTTTCTAGAATAGCCAGACTTCCAGAAAGCCTTCAAACTCATAAATACCTGGAAAAATGCATGAAACTGTTTAGCAGCAAAGAAGCAGCCCAGCACCAAATGCAGCTGATACCAGTTGCAACATGGATGGGAAGAGCCCCTTGATGAAATACTAAGCCTGCCTTTTGGAAAAAGCTACACAACATGCAAAGGAGATGTATGGTGATCATAATGATGGCATCAATTAGAAGCAGAAACAGGCATAGAAACTAGTAGACACTCTGATAGTAGAAAATAACAAGTGACAAAAGAGAAAAAAAAGAAAATAGCTGCAATGATTACGGCACAAAGAATGCCCTGTGTAATGCCTATAATCCTAGAGGATGTCAGACTGCCATGTTGAAAACATGTCATCCAACAAAGAGTTTTCTCTATGTCACCCATTGTATCGAATGTTAGAGTTACCCTAAATATGCTACTCTGAAGAATAGAATGTGTGCAATCTCTGCAGTGGATCAAGAGTGGGGGAAATTGTAGTCTGATTTGTTGTCCTGTAGTGAAAAGCAAAAGACAGAAGCAAAAGTGTTAATACTAACATTAATAGACAAAAATGGGTGAGCACAGACAAACGACAATGAGTCAGCTGAATAGTAAACTTTTAAGCTCTAATATCAGAATCAAGAACAGGAAGCTGTTAAATATGTGTAGGTTCTAAGTGCCTTAAAACCATATATGTGACATACCTGGGATTTCTATATAAAGAAGCAGTATTATTCTTCATGTTTTTAAGTTGCTCTTCTGTCTTTAGAAATTTTAGGGTCTTCTTCAACTTGTTCCTACTCATTGAAGTTTTCCGTAGGTTTTTATAAGTATTACTGTCGCCATGAATAATATTTTCCCCCTTTGAACTAGAGGGTGACAAGAGTATAAGGAATGTATTGGTTTTTGCATTTTTTAAATTTTATTAAATTTACTTTAAAATTTAATACAGAAAAAAGGAAGAATATATCTTGAAAAAAATGCATATTCTCCTCCTTTGCAAATTTGTACCTCTTTTGATCCAACAAAACTTAAGCTAGACTTGATAAAAACATTTATTCCATGCAATGACAGAAGGAATTCATTTTTTCATTCTGACTTTAATATAACATTTGTATGTAGTGTCGTATTATAAGAATGATGGTGGTAATTGGTTTAAGATATTTTTATGATGATAGTAAAGTATCATTCTTTATCTAATATGTTATTAACTTATTTAAGAAATCAGATATTAGATCTTATCCAAATCTTTCAACATCTCTCAGTGAGTTCATACATTTATTTTATCCTTTGAACAACAGATGTAATTAATCATATTAACAAATATAATAAGCCATCCTTGCTTTCTTGGAGTGGGAGGGTGGGGAACCTACATGACTATAATGTATTATAGTATTTTTCTTAAGTCTTAGATGTCATCAATTATTACAGTAAAGAAACTTTCAACAGGAAAAAGGAACATTACATTACTATGTTAGATTTACATATAGATTATAAGGTACTTTTAAACTTCAAAGACATTAAAATGTAAAAACTATATATAGCTTAGGAATAAAGAAATAAGATAAGCAACTCCTGAACTTAAATTTCAAGAATTTATTTTTTTAGTTTTTTTTAAATGTTTTTATTTATTTTTGAGAGGCAGAGAGAGACAGCATGAGTGGGGAAGGGGCAGTGAGAGAGTGAGACACAGAATCTGAAGCAGGCTTCAGGTTCTGAGCTGTCAGCACAGAGCCCGAAGTGGGGCTCAAACTCATGAACTGCGAGATCATGACCTGAGCTGAAGACAGATGCTTAACTGACTGAGCCACCCAGGCACCCTAAGAATTTATTTTTAATTTTAGCAATGACATTCATAAATGACACTGGACAAAGCTATCTTTGTCCAATTTTGGACAGTCATTACCCCCCACACTTGTACAGCTTTGATTCATCATCTTCTAGCATTTATTATGATATCTTACATAGTTATAGTTTGTCATGTTAGTCACAGAAGTCTACATACTTTTAGCAATTTGTGTTAGAAGAAAAATTAATTTTATTGGGCATATTCTGTTTAAGAAGGCATAGGGACTATTTTTCAACTTCCCCAGATTTATACACACAACAGTTTAAAATATATAATGGAAGAAAAGATTTTAAATAACAATGAAAAAAATATTTGGGAATAAGCTGAACAAGAAATCAGCATGATTTTTATAAAGAAAACTATTGAGGAACAAAAAGGGCATACCTTATCCTTGAACAGAAGGTCTCAATATTGTTAAGATGCCAGTTTTCAAATTAATGAATTTGACAGAATCCAAAATAAAATCTCAATGGAATATTTTAAATTAGAAAAACAGATACTAAGGTCTTTGTGGAAAAATGAACATATGAGTATACCCAGAAAAGTTCAGAAAAATAAATAATAAGTGAAGTATAACTCAATTGCCTTATAAACATATTTCTACATTAAGCAATTTGGTGTTAGCATATTTTATACAAATAGAACAGTAAGATAGGACAGACAGTCCAGTTCCAAATATATATAGAAAATTTAGTATATAATAAATGTAATGCTAAAATCGATGGAGAAACAGGAATTGCTCAATAAAATGGTATTGGGAAAGAGTCCAGCCATCTGCAAAAGAATAAAGCTACATCTGTTACCAAATACTAATGGATCCACCAATCAAATGTTAAAAAGAAAAGGAAAGTATGAGAAGAATAAGTTGGATTTTAATTTTTGTAATTTTTTAAATGTTTATTTATTTTGAGAAAGAGAGAGAAAAAGAGAGCATGAGCGGTGGAGGAACACAAGAGAGAGAGAATCCCAACAGGCTGTGCACTGTCAGTGCAGAGCTTGACACGGGCTCAATCTCATGAACCATGAAATCATGACCTGAGCCAAAATCAAGAGTCAGACACCCAACCAGCTGAGCCACACAGGTGCCCCTGTTTTTTTTGTCTGTTTGTTTTGTTTAAAAATTTGGAGTGCAAAAGGTTTTTGTAAACAAGTGATGGCTTATGAATTTGATTACAGAATTAAGTTTTCACACATCAAAAACATTTCTGATGTCAAATTTATATTTGTGCCCTATGACAAAAGGATGATTTCCTCTATGTATACAAAGTTCTTGAAATTCAATAAAGGAAAGAGTGAACACCACGAATACATAGGCCACAGAAAAAGAAATACAAATGACTTATAAATATAAGAAAGATGCTTAACTTCACTTACAATTAAAAATACATAAATTAAAAAAAATTTTAACCTAAAAAGTAGAAAAGTTTGATTATACATGTTGGCAGGGGTGGATGGAAACAGATACTGCCATCTTATTTATTTATTTTTGGTCAGGAATGCCCTGTGTCAGACAGTTGTTTATTTTTTTTAATATGAAATTTGTTGTCAAATTGGTTTCCATACAACACCCAGTGTTCATCCCAACAGGTGCCCTCCTCAATACCCATCACCCACCCTTCTCTCCCTCCCACCCCCGATCAACCCTCAGATTGTTCTCAGTTTTCAAGAGTCTTTTATGGTTTGGCTCCCTCCCTGTCTAACTTTTTTTTTTCTTTCCCCTCCCCCATGGTATGGAGGTTCCTCAAAAAATTAAAAATAGACCTACCCTATGACCAGCAATAGCACTGCTAGGAATTTACCCAAGGGATACAGGAGTGCTGATGCATAGGGTCACTTGTACCCCAATGTTTATAGCAGCACTTTCAACAATAGCCAAATTATGTAAAGAGCCTAAATGTCCATCAACTGATGAATGGATAAAGAAATTGTGGTTTATATACACAATGGAGTACTACGTGGCAATGAGAAAGAATGAAATATGGCCCTTTGTAGCAATGTGGATGGAACTGGAGAGTGTGATGCTAAGTGAAATAAGTCACACAGAGAAAGACAGATACCATGTGTTTTCACTCTTATGTGGATACTGTCATTTTAATTTGATGTGTTTCTTTAAAGGGTAACTTGATGATATATATTAAAGCTTGAAACACACATGCTCTGGGACCCAGAATTTCCTTTTGTATGAATTTATGTAAAATATGTAATTATATATATACTCAAATATAATAATATTAGTAATAATAGCTATTACTTATTGAACATTCATCTTACGCCAAATTAGTCTAAGTGCTTTACATGTAGTATCCATTTATTTAATCCACACAACCACCTATAACTATGTATCAGTTAGGAGTGCTATTAGCTGCAAGTAGCCAAATACCCACTGAAATGTGGGCTAACCAATTTAGAAATTAATTACACAAGAAGTTTGGAGGTAAATGATCTCAGGTGCAAATCTGTAATATAGCAGTCTGGGTTCTGGTTGATGCCTGGACAGTTCTCTGGGCCTTCTCACAGTGACAAGATGGCTGCAGAAGCTCTGATCATCATAGTTTTACACAACATCACATGATAGCATCAGAAGCAAGAAGCAGGCCAATGTCTTCTTGGTCTG
The DNA here is from genome assembly GCF_022079265.1 of Lynx rufus. NCBI lineage: Eukaryota > Metazoa > Chordata > Mammalia > Carnivora > Felidae > Lynx > Lynx rufus. The sequence goes on along the minus strand of NW_025814827.1, from coordinate 27,611,066 downwards.
TCTCTTTGATGAGGAACATATATCTTTTTAGAAGGCACTTCACTGGACAGGTAATATTAATAGTAGTATTTATCAAGTACTTAATAATTACCAGACACTGCTCTAAGTTCTTTATGTCCATTCACTCATTTAATCTTCACAATATCCTTTACACAGGAGGTCCTTTAGTATCCTGAGGATCAACGTGTTCAAGTAACTTGCCCAAGTTTACACAACTAATGAATGCTGGACTCAGGGTTCTTATTCAGGCAACTGACTTCAGAGTCATACTCTTATCTTTATTTTAATTATATTACATTTTATTTTGTTTTGTTTTTTGCGTGGCTTTGGATTTCAATTTCTATTTATTTCTTTTCTGCAATAAAATTAACATAGAGTTATATTAGTTTCTGGTATACAATGTAATGATTCAACAATTCAATACATTACTTGGGGCTCATCACAACAAGTGTACTCTTAATCCTCTTTATCTACTTCATCCAACACTCACGACCCCGCTGGTAACCACCGTTTTTTTCTCTGTATTTAAGTATGGGGATGGAGGGGTGTCCCTTTTTGTTTGTTTATTGTTTTTTGTTTTGTTTTTTTGTTTCTTAAATTCCACATATGAGTGGAATCATATGGCATTTGTCTTTTTATGACTGACTTAATTCACTCAGCATTATACCCTTCTAGGTCTATCCATGTTGTTGCAAATGACAAGATCTCACTCTTTTTTATGTCTGGGTAATATTTCAGTGTGTACAGGTGTGTGTGTGTGTGTGTGTGTGTGTGTGTGTGTGTATACCACATCTTCCTTATCTATTTACCTATTGATGTACACTTAGGTTACTTCCGTACTGTGACTATTAGAAATAATGCTATAATAAACATATGGGTGCATATATCTTTTCAGATTAATGTTTTCATTTCCTTTGGGTAAATACCCAGTAGTGGAATTAATGGATCATATGATAATTATATTTTTAATTTTTTTGAGGTAATTCTATACTGTTTTCCGCAGTGACTGAACCAATTTGCATTTCCAACAGTATACAAGGGTTAGTTTTTCTCTATATCCTTGGCATCACTTGTTATTTCTTGTCTCTTTTATTTTAACCATTCTGACAGGTGTCAGGTGATACCTCATTGTGGTTTTGATTTGAATTTCCCTGATGAATAGTGATGCTGAGCATCTTTTCATGTGTCTGTTGGCCATTTGTATGTCTCCTTTGGAAAAATGTCTTTTTAGGTACTCTGCCCATTTTTAATTGAATTATTTGTGGGGTTTTTGGTGCGGAGTTTTGTATGTTCTTTATATACTTTGGATATTAACCCATTATATTAATCCCTTATGTTAATGGATATATCATTTGCAAATATCTTCTCACATTCAGTAGGTTGCCTTGTCATTTTGTTAATGATATCCTTTGCTGTGCAAAAACTTTTTATTCTAGTGTAGTCCAAAGTTTAATTTTGCTTTTGTATCCCTGGCCTGAGGAGACATATCTAGACAAATGTTTCTATCACCAATATCAAAGAAATTATTGCCTATGTTTTCTTCTAGGAGTTTCATGGTTTCAAGTCTCACATGTAGATTTTTAATCCATTTAGAGTTTATTTTAATGCATGATGTAAGAAAGTGGTCCAGTTTTCTCAGCACCATTTGTTGAAGAGAGAGTTTTTTCCTCTATTGAATATTCTTGCCTCCTTTGTCATAGATTAATTGACGATATATACATGGATTTATTTCCAGGCTCTCTATTCTGTTCTATTAATCTATGTGTCTGTTTTTGTGCCAGTACTATACCATGTTGATTGCTACAGCTTTGTAGTATATCTTGAAATCTAGGATTGTGATACCTTCAGCTTTGTTCATCTTTCTCATGATTACCTTGGCTACTTGTGGTCTTTGATGGTTCTATACAAATTTTAGTATTATTTGTTCTAGTTCTGTGAAAAATGTGGCAGGCATTTTCATAGAGATTGAATTAAATCTGTAGATTGCTCCGGGAAGTATGGATATTTTAACACTATTGGTTCTTCCAATCCATGAACATAGAATATTTTTTCCATTTGTGTCGTCTTCAGTTTCTTTCATCAATGTTTGATAGACTTTAAACTGCAAGTCTTTCACCTCCTTGGTTAAACTTATTCTTAGGCATTTTATTGTTTTTGATGAAAATTATTGTTTTCTTCATTTCTCTTTCTGCTCCATTAGTGTGAAGAAATGCAATAGATTTGTGTTTAATTTTGTATCCTGTGACTTTACTCCATTTATCAGTTCTAGTCGTTTTTGGTGGAGTCTTTAGGGTTTTCTATATAATATCGTGTCATCTACAATAGTGAAAGTTTTACTTCTTCATTGCTGATTTGGATGCCTTGTATTTCTTTTTCTCGTCTGATCGCTGTGGCTATGACTTCCAGTACTAGTGGTGAAAGTGGACATCCTTGTCTTATTCCTGATCTTACAGGAAAAGCTCTCAGTTTTTCACCATTGAGTATGATGTTAGCTGTGGGTTTTTCATTTACGGCCTTTATTATGTTAAGGTATCTTCCATTAAACCTACTTCACTGAGAGTTTTAATAGGTTTAGAGGGAATATACCCCAACATAATAAACTCCAGTGTTACACTTATAAATAATTAATTATATCACCAGATATTGTGCCTAGGTTTAAACTGATCCCTAACAAAGGGGAATGTAATTGCCAATCTTGCTAAAACAATTTTTTTTTTTTTTTATCCTCTAGGACTAGGGGAGGGACTCAACTTACCTGAGCATGTTGTGTAGCCACAAAGACGGAGTCAGGATTCTAAAACTTAAAAAAGGAGGAGGAGAAGTACCTGGTTGGCTCAGTCAGTTAAGTGTCAGACTTTGGTTCAGGTCATGATTTCATGGTTCCTGAGCTCGAGCCCCACATCAGGCTCTGCACTGACAGAGCAGAGTTTGCCTGGGATTCTCTCCCTGTCTCTCTTTATCTCTCTCTCTCTCTCTCTCTCTCTCTGCCCCTCCCCCACTTGCACTCTTTTTCTCTCTCTCTCTTTCTCAAAATAAATAAATAAACAAATAAAAAAGGAAGAAATAGTTGCTGGATAGGCAATCAAAAGTATTTGCCATAGATAAGTACTACTGTTGTCCCCAATTAACAAATAAAGAAATGGAGATATAGATTAAATAATTTTGCCTGAGGTCATGCTTCTTGTAAGGGGCATAAAAAACTTCATGAAAAGTTGATATAAACCTGTGGAAATAATCTAAATATGTATTAACAGGAGGCCAAATTAAATAAATTATGGAGATTGACACAATGTGATGATTTGTATTTTTATAAGTATATATAGAGACCTATAGTATGTTCTAAGATTGAAAGATAAGAGTAGAAAGGTAGAGAAAAGCGTATGTCATATGTAGGCAAAAATAAGACACATGGAGACACACAGGTGCTTGCACAAATAGGTTCTATTTATCTCCTTTTGTATGGATAAACAAGTAACTAATAACAGGAGTTTCTCGAAGGACGTGGTCTCAATTACCAGGGTATGGAGAAAACTTACTGTTTGGTGGACAGTTTTTGGTCATATTTAAAATTTTGCCATCTACAGGTATTGCTTTTTCAATTAAAATACGTAGTTTATTGGGGCACCTGGGTGGCTCAGTCGGTTGAGCGTCCAGCTTCGGTTCAAGGCATGATCTCACGGTTCATGGGTTCAAGCCCTGTGTCGGGCTCTGTGCTGACAGCTTGCTCAGAGCCTGGAGCTTGTTTTGGATTCTGTGTCTCCTTCTCTCTCTGCCCCTGCCCCATTTGCGCTCTGTCTCTCTCTGTCTCTCAAAAATAAATAAACGTAAAAATATCTGGTTTATTTAAGAACTAGTTTTGATGTCACAAGTGATATTTTTCTGCATGGTGAATGACTCACAAACTTCCTGAAGATCTTGAAGAGTTGGCTTTTCACTATGTTTCTTTACACTTGTTTGGACAGACAGTTCAGAAGAGCCCATGTTTTCATACACAAATTTAAGTCATTTGACAAGCAAGCAGAGTCCGCTGCTTTCATCTGTTAATAAAGTTAGGTTTTGGATAAAGAAACACAGTCACATTTGCCAAATGTCTTTGTAGAGCAAAAGAGAGTCAGTCAGTTTTGAACTCTTAGTCACAGATAGCAGTTCTTTCTCATATTCACTTAATTTTCTTAGGAAGCCAAGTAAAAGAAAAGGAAGTTTTCTTTCTTAATCAGCTTTAGGCACCACCTTTATCATTGCACATTTCTTCAGGGAACATTTACCTGCTGATCCCGTTGCCCACCCCCTCCTCCAGGAATTTCCAATAGGCACTTCCCTGGGAAACCGTGTCATATGAGAAGTATACAAAGATTGAACTTGACTCTGTTTGTTGCCGAGAGGGCCTAATTTAAATGTTGTTTTCTTCCAAACTTATACATCTTTTAATTTCTCCTGTAATAAAAACGAACTAAAACCTGGTGATGATGAAAATATTGATGATGTAATCTCTGCCTGCCAGGCTGAATTAACATTTTAAAAATCCATTTTGGTTTTGACACCTTGGAACTGCCCTGCTAAATCGACAGTCCTTAAGATTTTCTGGGTGAGGGGTGAAGCTATGGAAACTGCATGAAGAGCTGGCTTCTCACATTCTCTCCTGAAGGGAGAAACTCAGGGAGAAAAACAGTATTAGTGAAAAGCTCATTCTAGGAAGTGAACAGAGGAACTGAAGCACTGGCTGTGGGAAAATGGAGACTTTGAAGGTAATAATGTTTGTGCGTCCAAGAAGAATAATGACCAGCTTGTGTCCCGAGAAGGTGATGCTGGAGTCCTTTTATTCAAAGCAAAACCGCGTTGCCTAGTTACAGAGAGATTTTGCTCTAAATGTCAAAAGTGCCAGCAGGAGTAGAATTAGAACCCACGTCCCTAAAATAAAGCAAAAAAAAAAAAATTAAATGATGCTAATACAGAACTTTGTTATTGAGACACACTTCTTGTCCCAGACCATCAGCCCAGATGTCTTCCACAGATCACTTAGTTAGAAGTGCTCAGTTGCATCTTCATTTCTTTTCTGGGATTCCTAACACCCGCAGGGAATTGACGGAGGCCCATTCCAAGCCCTAGCAAATGCAAGGTATGTATCCCATGCGCCTCCCCTTGGAAGCACAAATAGAGCTAGTAAGGTTGGATGTTCAAGTTTATCAGTGTGTGTCTGCTGTGTTTGGGAACGTGACAGGTTGCAATGTTTCCAAAGCTGTGCATCCAGAAGAGAGGCAATGTTGAAGAAGAAGTATGGCCACCATCACCCTGCATGCACACACTGTCTGGCAGAGTCCTGTGTGTGTGTTTGTGTTGTGTCCTCCCAGTCTTAGTACCATCCCCAAAAGCAGCAGGACAGCAGTGGTAAATCCATTTCTGTGTTTCTGCCACCATCTTCTTTTTTTTTAATTTTTTTTACATTTTATTTATTTTTGAGAGAGAGAGAGAGAGAGAGAGAGCGCGCACAAGTGGGGGAGGGGCAGAGAGAGGGAGACACAGAATCCAAAGCAGGCTCCAGGCTCTGAGCTGTCAGCACAGAGCCCAACGTGGGGCTCGAACCCACGAACCATGAGATCATGACCTGAGCCAAAGTCAGTTGCTTAACCGACTGAGCCACCCAGGCACCCCCCCTGCCTGGTGCATCTTCTAATGCACCACTGAAACCTAAAATTAGCCGAGTCTTTATGAAATGACATTCATCTCAGTTTTATCTGCTAATGACAGTGTTGTAAAATCAGGAAGGCCAGAAAATTCTGTTATTAGCTCATCACTCTTTATGCATCCTTTATAGAATTTATCTTCCTCTGTCTCTCTTTGATCCCTAAATATGTCCAAAAACATTTCAGCAATAACTTGCCTCATTAGGCATTCTATATGTATACATATTTACATCATTTCTTAGAGTTAATTTTTTGTAAACTTCTATTTTAAACACAAAATACGTGAACTCAACTCAGTATATATATTTTGAGTACTACTGTATACCAACTTTGAGTTGAGTAGAGTACAAAAGAATTTTTTTTTAAGTAGATGGCATTTAACCTAGATTGAGGGGGTAGGTTTTAGGAGAGAGGAAGGATCTTAAAGTAAGTAGCTATTGTCCACACACACACACACACACACACATTGACTCATATGGGATGATAAAAGCTATCGATAAGGCAAATCACGTGATTTGAGAACAGCATATAGTTCTGTTAGTATGAAGCAACCTTATGCTACATGTTGGTGCAAAGTAGGCTCAAAAGCTAAGTTGAGACCATACTACAGAAGCCATTGAAAATCAGAGTAAAATAAGTCATATTTTAAAGCAATTTTGATGACAAAATGAAACAACATACATAAGGCATTTAATAGTGTCTGGTATAATGTTGGTGCCCGGTAAACATCAGTTCCTTTAATTTTGCGGGCAATGGGAGCCCTTAAAGATGACGCAGACATTAACAATTTCCAGAAAGAATGCTCCAAAAACATTGCTTACAGTGAAAAAGGCCAGTCATGTATAGCAATGGAAGATTACCTTGTTCCAACCAGAAAGATACTTGAAATCTTTCACTCCTTTTGGCCAGTAAGCTGTTTATTCTGACTCAAGTCAGTATCACTAGAACTGAATCACGTTATTTCCTGATCCTGAATTAATCTTGGATTGATCTTTGAGGTAACAGATTCAGACGCTTTGTTTTGTTTCCACAGTAGCAATGGAGTTGGGAACTTTGAAAAAAAGACATTTATATGTAAACTGGTATTAGACCTTCTGGTGTCCAGAAATAAAAACCTGTGAAGCTTAGTGTCATAGGAAGGAAATACCTAGAATACAGTGATGAGAGTTCTTCACTAAAATTCTGGAATTCTAGTCATTTGTCTCTTAACTCCTGGATCTCCTTATATTTTACTGTGTTGGACTTTTTCATCATGACCGAGTAGATATATTTCTTATGAATAAAAAATCCAGAAGTCAGTCTTAGACCAAATCTGAAGACAAGTAACAGCAGATACATTAATAGAGACTCAAAAGAACAGTTTTCAATCCACGGTGTTGTATCTACTATAGATATTATTTATTTACAGTTATTTCTTCTCAACTAACATATATTTACACCTACATATACACACACATAAAATGGTGACATTTGTTTTACATTTATAAGGTGCCACGCTTATGCTTTATAACAGGCACAACTACAGATGACTTTGCTCTGATTGGTTTATTTTTGAAGATTCCTCACCTTATAACAACTAAGTTCTGTTTCTAGAATATTTAGCGAGCTCCTACTACATGTGCCAGGCAAAGTCCAGGTAGTAGTGATTCCACTTAAGAAGACTTCTTAACTTAAAAAAAAAACAATAAAGTAATTATGTAGTCAAATTGTCCTGTGATGGGAACTGAAGCATTTATCATGTATTACAGCTATAAAATATTCAGAAATACGTAGCATACAACTGTAGGCACAGCTATAATTTGTACCACATAACAGCCCCACCGCAGTAGGATGTGACCCTGGGAGGGATCATTTAGCACCTCTGTGAAGGCGCTCCCTTAGAAGGAATGAGATCTCTTCTTTGGTCTTGCTTTCGGCTTTCCTCTTTCTTTGTGCCCACTGCGTACCTGAGCTGCTCTCTTCACTTGAACCCTGCGAATCTGTGGTGGGTAGCCACTTTCTACTATCAACAGTGAACGTCTAATTGCAAGGTTTTCATGCATTCTCTTTGTATTTGTTCAAAAGTCATCTTTAGAGTTGAGTTCTATCAACCAATTCTTTATACTGTTCACAGCATTTGCATTATTTGGAAAGATGAATGCAAATGCTGGGCAGGCTCAGTGAATTACCTCAGCAACCATGGCCTCTATAGAACTCCTCTAATTGCACTTGTCTCCCCAGCTTTAATGGGGGTGTGGAGGAAATAGGGCAGAATTCCCAAGTGTCACCTAGAAGATCTTCTCTCATCTCTCTCTCAAAAGCCCTTTATGGTTCATAATGTAATGTCTTTCTCTGTCAAATATCCCCTCTGGCCATAGCAAATATGTGCTGACTCTGTGGGATTGTTATTGAACTGTTTAATGTAAAACACGATTATGAGTGATTCTTGGTATTCTCAGCCCTGGAATAAGAAGGGAGGCCAAAGGAAAACCATTCTTCAGTCTTCTGTTTGAAGCTACAGGTGATCTCCTCTACCCTTAAGTGTTTTAAGCTATTGCTTTCTATCTTTCTCTTTCCTTCCTGCTTTTTCTCCCCTTACCTATCTTTATTCACGTTGTTGTCTTTTATTGTCTGCGTGTCCCTTCCAGCCTTTCTCCCATCCTCTAACCGTTTCAGGAAGACAGAACCTCAGGTGGACAAAGAACAAGATCATGGTTAGAGAGAGGGTGTGGGCAGACTTCGCCTAAGGTAAATACATTTGGGGCCCTTTGAAATAATTGTTTAGCCTTAGAGACTAGCCAAGAAGAACGAGTCAGTGTTAGATCAGTTTTGGCACTCACATTTTTACAGATGAAGAAGCAACCTTAGGGAATTAAGTTTGGCAACACTACAGCCAAGAGTATCCAGAATAAACCCAGAGTTCCTGGGTTCTTCCTATTGTTAGACCATATGTCCCAACTCCTAGTCTGTAAAATGTCGCTGTCCTAAAACTAGTGCTTGCCAATAATACATAGATGGTCCCAGCTGCATGGGAATTTGGATTTCCGAAACATCCATAGTAAAATTTTCAGCCAGTAGTTAGGGAAATGTTGTGTGATGTGTTTTTCTGAACTTACAAAAATGCTTGTTTACAAATTCCTACTCAAATATCCTGCTCTAACGGTGTTTGTGTCTTCACAATGTCATAACAATGCTCTGCGGGAAAACAAGAAATCGAACTATCTTCCTGCTACAGGAAGTTGGGCCCAGACACGTCTCTATACGTAATGGCAAGGCCAGTGCCCAGAGAAAAATCCCGGTTTTACCCCATTGAGTAATTGTGCTAGGAATTATATTTAGCACCAACCTGGCTGGGGAAAAATTGTGACATTTAAAGATAACCCCATGCTTAATCACCAACTCCTTTATCTTCATTTACGAGAAGAATTGGGGAGGCTATGGCCAAGAGAATGCCTTTAAGCAAGACGACTCCTATGGGATTGTGGCATCTTTGGGAACCAGAACTGTGCAAGACAGAGACAAGGACCATAAGTATATACACTCTTAGTGTGCAGAGTACAGTGCTGAATTTTTCTGCTCTCCTAGAATTATTTTTCTTAGAGTTCTCAAAATACAGATAAATTACTTCCACTCTGACCCACTTAGGAGAATTTCCTGCTCCTTTGGCTCTTGCTCCCAAATCTCTACATTTAGGGAATGTGTTCATCACATGAACAGCAAATGAAGCTTCTCAATGTGAATGCACTTTACATATTTGAAAGAAAAGTGCTTTCTAAACTATTATCATCACGATCATGGCCCTTTCATGGCTTTTACATGGCCCTAAATAAGCTTCCATGTAGGATGTTCAGCTACCCTGAGGCTGCTATGCTGGAAAGAGCCCAAGTGACATGGAGAGGCCATTCATAGGCACTCCAATCAACAGTCCTAACTGGGCTCAGCCTTAGAGTCCTCATGGCCTGACCATCCAACATAGGAGTGAGGAAGCTTCCAGACGATCCCAGCACGCAGCTGTCCAAGCCTTTCCAGCTGAAGCACCAAAAATCATGGAGCACAGCCCAGCCATCCCCACTGTGCCCTGTCCAAACTCCTGACCCCCAGAATCTGTGAGCATGATCAAGTGGTCATTTTACACTACTACATTTTGGAGTGGTTTGTTACACAGTGAGAATAACTGGAACAATCACCACCATCATTAATGCACTTGTCATTCTGAAGTTTTGATTTGCCGAAACACTAAATGCCTGTACAAACTCGGAAAGTATTTTAAAAACACTATTGAAGCGCAACATAGCCTAATTCTATGTGAAGCTATAAGCATTCTCTAGCACATCAGGCCTCACGCTTCATAGAGAGCCACATGAAGATGCCTAATTCCTCAGACTGGGTGGTCCCCAGGAGAGACCAGACAGCTCTAAAAACCGTGACACTGAGGGAGGAGTCCGAGGTCCTGTGGGCCCATTTGGGCAGGCTCCGTGATGAGGAAAGTTTTTCCTTCTCCATTTATTCCCGTGTGCTTATTCTGTGTCTCTATACTCACATGTTAGAAGTTTTAATTCTTTGCTTTAAAATCATCTTTTTAAAAAATTATTTTTAAAGTTTCTTTATTTTTGAGAGAGACAGAGACAGAATACGAGTGGGTTAGGGGCAGAGAGAGAGGGAGACACAGAAGCAGAAGCAGGCTCCAGGCTCTGAGCTGTCAGCACAGAGCCCGACACGGGGCTTGAACTCACGAGCTGTGAGATGACCTGAGCCGAAGTCAGACACTCAACCGACTGAGGCACTCAGGCGCCCCTAAGGTCATCTTAAAGAAATGCAATTAATTACAACTTCCATGAAATTTGCTTTGAAAAAGTTAATGCCTTACAAGTGCAATGGTGGAGTATTTCTTTATCTCCAAGATGACTCAGAAGTATCACTGGTACTGAATTCCACTGACTTTATTTCCCCTTTGATGTACCTTGCAGTTTGGAATATACTCTGTTAACACAATAATCTAGAACAAAGCCCAGTATTAATGGCTCTGAAATAACTTGAGTCAGTTTGTTCTGTGCCATACTATAAATGTCTAGTTGATCTAACACTGGAAAGTGTTAATACCAAAATGAAGTCTGACCTATTTCAGTTCTTGGCCAACTAATTTCCACTCCACTGTTTATAACATATATACTATTCCAACCTCTTATGTATAAAGAGCTGGGTAATATAGGGCTCTGTTCTGCTTCTGAGCTGCTTGCTCTGGTTTCATACATCTCAGAAATTACAAAATCAATGAGATAAATGCCATCCTGCCTTCCATCCACCTCTCTCTGCATGCTCCACTTCAAGAAACAAAAAGCTTATTTGAACCTATAGAGTGAGACCCTCTGCAGATTGGGAAGGAACAGTCTCTTCCAAATGCCTCAGTATCACTGTTCTTTGACTTAATGAATAGCGCCTTTTCCTGACCATGACTGGCCTCTCTCTGCCGCTGCTCTCCCCACTTCTCGCGCTTGGAGGAAGGTTCTAACCTTTCCAAGAATGAGTGCTGCTGCTTGCCGTCCCCACCAGGGCTGAGTTTACCCTCCATGCTATCATAGCTCCTTCTGACTGGGTACCCTCCCATCTTTCAAATTACACTTCAGTTCTCATTGTAAGATGCCTCCTTTTATTCTCCGCCGCCTTGAAAAAAAATTTTTTTTAATCCAAACTTACAGAAAAGTTGGGAAATATTATAAGGGACACCTGTACCGATTCACCAGCCTCTATCATTTTGCTACTTTTGGCTTTATCCACATCTTCTTTTTTTTAATCCACATATTTCTGTCTCTCTTTTCTCTTGCTAAATAGTTTGGAAGTAAATTGGGCAAAGCCATCAGGCCATTTCATCTGTGACTATTTTGGCATGGAACTCCTCAGAACAAGGGTATTTTTAAAGCGCCACCTTCTGAATCCTCCCTGGAACCCACTCCCTCCACATAAATGGAATCTTCAGTCCTTCCTTTCTGCATCCCCCTCTCGTTTTTCACATATATACCTTGATCTTAGCATCCGTAACTAGTCCTTGCATGGAGTTGCGTATAAAGCTGTATCTTCTTGATCAGCTGTAAGCTCCTAAGGGCAGGGCTCCTTTTCTGATTTTTCTCTGCACTGTGAGTTCCTGGCCCTGTGCCTGATGTACGGTGCATGTTTGTTAACTGCTACCCAAATGAATGAATGGCTAAATGAGGATAGTCCTCTTTTGGTTTCCCATCCCGGAACTCCAAAGCCCCTCATCCCCTTGGCCACCTGCCATGCCTTCCCTGACAATCCAAAGACTTCCTCTCCCCTTCTCCATGGCTACTATTCAGAACTCTCATCCCTCTCTCACCCCATTAGTATCCCTTTTACTATCAAAAGATGATCCGGCCTATCTGTTCACACATATCTGTCGACTGCTCCATCCCCCTCCTTCTCCTCCACACCTTTATCTGTCCTTTCCTTCTCAGTTATTTCAGAAAAAGAAACGTCCTTCTTCGTTTACTGAGCAACACTTGCATCTGTGCCTCAACACATCCCAATCTATGTGGTGTAGAACAAATTGCTGTGAAGTCTGACCTGGACTTGAATCCTCACTCTAACATTTTGCAGCCATTACCAGCCTCTCTTCTTCCAGAATATGGAGTTTGTATTGTTATCGTAGGTAATTGTAATTTTATGAGACAACTACCTGGCATATGCTAGCCAGTAAGTTGGCATTGGTCCCCCATGCTTGTCTGGTTCTCCAAGCACATTGAATTCTTTCACTCATTCTGCACCTTTGGGCATGTTGCCCTACCTGAGATATCCCTAGCACTCTTCTGGTTGGAGAAATTCCAGCTATGGTTCAAGATCTTTTTCAAATGCCTCACTCACTGTGCAGCATTCCTGGAGTATAACCCCCTCCTCTTAAACACCCAAGAACAAACAAAAGAAATAGTCAATCCCTTCTCTATGCTCCCTTAACCTTCATTACCACTGTTAGAAAATATTCATTATTTTGCATTGTGAACACTTGCCATGTTCGCTACTCTGTGAGCTGTAGCGTCTTCATTTGTTTCACACACACATCTGCTAACCCCACCACCAGGAATGTGGTGCATTTTCTGAGAAAGAGTTACATACAGAGTATGTGGGGGTAAAAAGGGTATAGTTTCCTTGTGTCTGTCCTTGCTTGGTTATTGGCATGACTGACCAAAAAAACCAAGGTGAAGACTCCTGGGGCTAACTCACAGCAGAAGCCAATGAGAAATGGGGAAGCACTGCTTTAATGATGTCTTTCCACCACTGTAGACTCCCTTGAAATGGCGCTAAGTAGATTTTCTGTTTCCACGATGTGCGCAAGAAAAATCATCTAAGGGATTAATACAGTTAAGGAATTGAAGTTTGAAGAACAAAAGAAAGTTCCAATGCCACCCTCCTGTATGTAAACGCACACTTCAACACTTACAAGCCTACTTGCCTTCCTCTTTTCTCACTCATTTTTAAAGGGCTGTACTAAATTCCCAAGTCCACTGACTGTCTTGCGGGTATCAGCTTTTACCTCCTGCTGTGTTAGTTACTAAGCATTAGCCAATCCTATTTTTTTGTAACGAGAAATTCTACACAGTAGTGTTTTGGAAGGATTTTCGTTTCCATTTAATTACTTTCAATAAGTACATTTTGTAAACCGAGTTTGCATTCTTGAGAAAACAATGGTATTGTCTAGATGATAGCTTTGGATTTAGATTTTATTTTGATAATAGAATATAGAAGAAATATCTTTGTGTTTTTATTCCATTTTCAAAGAAATTGGTGGTGGGTTTTTCCCTTCTAATTTAAACATTTCCCTGCAGTGTTGATAACTCAAAGCAAATCTCATTATACACAGTGCATAAGAACCAGAAAATGATGCTGAATTGAGTTGAAAAATGAAACTGAGTAGTTTAGGCTAGATTGTTGTTCGAAGAAATAGTTGTTCTAAGAATTTGTGAAATACCCACCATTTTCCTTGTCACTATCCTAGGCAATGGAGGGTATACAAGAGAATTTTCAGAAGTGGCGAATGCTCTCCAGGGTATATACAAAATGTGGACACAGGTCAGATTATAAAATAATGCAGTACAATATTTGTTCCTTTGGCAAATGTATAAAAGGTATAGATGAGACCTACAGGAATTGGCATAATGAGAAATACTTGAGGGACAGAAAGAGAAACTTAATCACAAAAGCAGGTGGTAGGGTTTGACTTGGAGGGGGACTTCCGACAAAAGAAAAGCGATCATGCTTATAGCTTTTTGGGAGCATGAGGAATAAATCAGCCTTGCTGGAGCACTGGGTAATGAAAGGAAATAACATATTTGGGGCCCAGAGATGGAAAGCTTAGGTTGACAAAATAAGGAATCTGGACAGTGGGGATCCAAGTGGTAAGTGAGCAGGAAAAACATGTCTTTTACTACCACGAAGGATAGATTGGAATGGGAGAAATTACAGGCAGGAATAGCAGTTCAGAAGCTATTACAATATTTTAAGTTTGAAAACCTGGTGGTGGTAGCAATAAAATGGAACTGAAGAGATGTGAGAATAGAAGCTTAGAGGCTTGGTAACTGGGTCGATAAAAGAGTAAGTGAGAGAGAAAGATTTTGAGTGGCAGAGAGGAATATGATACCAATGCTTACAGTAAACTAGAAAGTCGCGATGTTCTGCTTCGAGGACAAGCGTGTGTGGCTGTTTGTAAGAATAACAACTCCTATTATTTATCGAGCATTTACTGCATATGAGGTAGTCTGCTAATAATAATAGCAAATACTACCTATATGAATTCATAGACCTTTAAAATCCCTATGTGATATTATTGTCACTTATAATTCTTATAATATCCCTGTGTGATACAGTCATCTCTCTTTTACACAGGAAGGGACTGAAGTATAGAGAGGTTAAGTGACTTGCCAGAGGTTACACACAAAACCAGGATTCAAAACCAGGTAGCCTGGCTCCAGAGTTTGAGCTCAACTGCTGTGCTATGCTGCAAAGCATTTTAGAGACTTTCATCACTCCAGGCAGAGTCCAACAATAGTGAGAAATAACTTTCCTGATCATTCCCACTTTACATATTAACAATTGACTCTTGGGGTTCCCCGGTGGCTTAGTAGGCTAAGTAAGCATCCAATTCTTCGTTTCGGCTCAGGTCATGATCTCACTGTTCGGGAGTTCGAGCCCCAAATCTGGCTCTGCGCTGACAGCACAGAGCCTACTTGGGATTCTGTCTCCCTATTTCTCTGCCTCTTCTCTGCTCGCTCAATCTCTCTCTCTCTCTCTCTCTCTCACTCACTCACTCAAAAATAAATAAGCATTTAAAAAAATTGACTCTTAAAAAGTGAAGTATTGTGGGAAATGCCCGCTGCCCTCTGGGCGATAGACCACAAAAGGTATGAAAAAGAAAAGAAAACAAAACCAAAACAAAGTTCAGTGTAGAAGTCAACTATATGCAAACTGGAACCCTGAAAGTAGTGCAAATAGTGAAGAACACAGGGTTAAATCCTGAATTTTAAGAGAAATTTATGCCACTAATATCTTAATTAACTTGAAATCATTATTTTAGTGATGTAATTTATCCTATCACCAAGTTGTATTAAAATGTTTATTGGCAGTCCTGAGCACATGTATTAATGATATCAATAAAAACGTTGGGACTAAGTTTTATTTTCCTAATTGCATCAGCTTCTCTTTCTGGTTAAATAATGATAATTATATAACATCAATATGAAAATTTCACTCAACCTGAATTGCTTCTTTTTATTTTTCCACTCTAGGCAATGTCTTAATAATTATCAGAATAATTCGGTGCAACATAATAAATATGACCTAATAATATTTAATCACATTAATAATGTAAATGGCAAAAATTAAATGACATTCAGAAATGTTCCTACAATTTTAACAAATAGGCTGGGTTATCAGAAAGACAAGGAACTTTCTCAAATGGGATTTTCATTGCAAGCCAGACTCCTTTAGCTTCTGATGCCAGAGGCAGAAAGATCCGTCATCTCCCTGGTTGCTGTCGAAAACACGGGAGGACCACTTCTGTGTGTTTCATCGGGTCCTGAACAACATATGCCCATAGCCTGGCAATCTTCCCTCAGACCCAGAAAATCCCCCAATGGCTAGCTATCCACTTGAGCCACGTCTCTACAATTACTCTTTGCAAAGGGAAAAAAGGACTAAATTATTTTCAAGAGTAAAATCTGTACCCAATCATAAGAAGCCTGAGGCTAAAAATCTGTTGTATACTTTTCTTCCTTCTGAAATAATATTAAGCTCAGGCATATATAATTATACAGGAACCACCAGGCTGTGAAGGATGAGAAAATATAACACAATTATCTCTTCACAAACCTCAACTGAAATCTGACAGAAATCAACACGAGCTGAGAACCCTCCTCCCCTCCCCTTTTCCCTCTCCAACTTAACCCCTGCTTTCAAATGGCTGTCTACCAGAATCCGTGTCTGGGAATGCTGCCTACACGCCTGTCACACAAGGACTGGGCTGGTCCACAAAGCATTTAGTGGGATATGTCACGTTCAATTCAGGGATAAGGTTTGCAGGGAATGCTTGTTGTTTCGATGCGGTGGCAACACTGTAAGCTTCATAATCTGCTGAAAACCAGCCCAGTCTATGGGGCAAAGCCAGTTCTGCTCAGGAACTTGCAGTGGGGTAGGAAAAGGAAGGAAGGAGCTGCCATGCGGTGGTGGTTGCGGGGAGGGGCTGTGGATTAGCACCAGGATAACTGGGAGAAGAAAGATAATGAAAAGAAACCAAGGAGTTAATTTCCCAACCAGCCTGATGCCTGCAGGCAGAAATGCCCTTCTGCCTACAGAGGAAAACTTGCATACAAGCAGTATAAAGGTTTCTGTGGGAGAGGTAATGCTATCCTTGGTTCCTTAGGATTTGTCTTAAGGCTTTTCCCCCCAGGAACAGTGCTTCTCAGGCTGGCTTTCCTGTGTCTTGGTGCCTCCCCTTTTTATCTCATTGCTTCCCATCTGGTTCTTTGCATCCTGTCCTTCCAGCAGTTTCACCAAAGGCTGTCCCAGGACACTCCCTATAGATCTCCCATATTACTTTGGTGGTCTATGGACCACCCCATTCTGCACAAAACAAGAGCTGGCTCCCAGGACCCATTCGTGGGGAAAGTGCTCCAGGGGCCCATTGGTATGAACCCATAGAAAGTAAAATAGGGAAAATATGCTGTTGATAGCAAAAGCATTTCCAAGTACTTCAAAAATCAGTTTTAGGGTAGTTTTAAGATCTTTGAAGGACCCTTGGGCCTGACTTTTTCTCCTGGTAGAAGGGAGAGCGGCAAAGAAGAGTTGGAAGGAAAGAAGTGGATTATGGAAAGAGCATCCAATCCTTCACCCACCATCACCATTGCCATCGAAGTCACTGGGGCCATGTTAAACCTGTAAATCATCTTGAATAAAGCACAGCTTTGAGAAAGCTTGGTTCAGATTGAAAACCTCATCCATTAACTGTTCTTTGATTAAGAGGATAACTTGAAATTCCCACCTACTGTGTCACTTTTGCCCCCTTCACTGACATTCTGACTGCCTCTTCTTTCTCGTACCCAGTTTGTAGCCATCGTGGTTGGAAGGGTCAGGATTCTGTTTATCACCACTCAGGATCACTTATTAGATTTTGCCCTTTAAACCAAAACACTTAATTACATCTCCAGAAGCAGCGTGGTCCAGCCAAAAGCAAGCTTAGAGGCGAGGAATGGCAGCTGGACGAGACTGGGCTTTTGTAGTCTCAGAAGGCATTGTGTACATGAGGATTAAGGTGGAGCTAATTATAGGAGCAAACTATGGAAGCCACACCATTTTGCAGCTGCCCCTGTATTAAGGATTCAGGAGCATCTGCATCCCTTTCCCAGCAGAAGTGGGAATTCCTGTTCCTTGAGGGGTTACTGAATAATTAGCACCTGCCAAATCCTAGGTCTCTTGGAAGATCTCCTCCCTCAGTGATCTAAGTGATAACTAATGGTGGGCCCCCACATGAGCAACTAAAGCAGGCTGAGTTACATAATGGCGTATCCGCAATGCAAAACACAGAGCAAGGTCAAGGAGTGACCACAGTATCATAATGCCCCGTAACAGTGTTTCTTACATTATTTGCTTCTTGGTCTGATCCACACTATTATTCGTCCTAGTTAGCATATACAGTTTTGATCGACTTAATTCTCAAATTTTCTGATTTTTCTCTTAATCCTTGTTATGGGCTGAATTGTGTCCCCTCCAAAAATTCATGTGTTGAAGCCCTAACTCCCCGCACCTCAGAACGTGACTAATAAAAAGTCATTTGAAGAGGTAACTAAGTTAAAATGAGGCCATTAGGGTGTGTCCTACTCCAATCTGACTGGTGTCTTAAAATGTGGACACACAGAGAGACACTAGGGGTGTGTGCAGACAGAAGGAAAGGTATGTGAGGATGAGGTGGCAAGGTGGCTATCTGCAAGCCAGGGAGAGAAGCCTCGGAAAACAACAAACATGCTGACACCTTGATCTTGAACTTTCAGCCTCTAGAACTGTGGGAAAATAAATTTCCATTGTTTAAGTGACCCAGTCTATGGTATTTTGCTAGAGTAGCCTTAGTAAATATACTCCCCTCCCTAAGAGACATTAATATCAGTACTATGTTTTGCTGTATGTAAGAGAAAATCCAAAGTAATAACAACTTGTAGACGATGGGCATTTTTTTCATATGGCAATTCCATGATCATCAGGCCTTAGTCTCCTTCTAGCTTTCTCTTTCACCATTCCTGCACTGGCTTCTGTGGTGCTCCTGGGCTAATTTGGCCATGGGGTCATTTTTAACTTTTCCCTGATCTGCCTTGTACTGGCAGGAAGCTGGCCCCTGCAACTAGGATTTCCCTGGATCCTAAGATTATTAACCCTAGTTGCATCTAGCCAATGGGAAGTATTGGCCAGAGTTCAGGAGACAAGAGGAAGGATGAAGCTTTTCTGCCTTGGGCTGCTCCTTTGGAGCGGCTGTGCCTCTCTGGGGTTCTAGTTCCAGCAGGATAGGTCCTCAGTGTTACAGTTTGTATTGGGGGACTCTGCCACTCTAGGCTCCAACAACACTGTCTCATTCCTTTGTCTTCCAACGTGGCACTGGTAGTGGCTACCTACTATTACTAATTTCTAAATCTTCTCACCATTCTGTTTGGCTTCTCAGCTCTTCCAATACCTATGCAACCAATTCCCTGTTTTTAATTCAATGAGTGTTAAATACAAAGCGTGGCTTTGTTATTCTGATTAGACCCTGCCAGACGCAACTTCTATCCTCAGTGTCACGTCATTGTCCAAGCTAGATGCTGGCACTCCACCCACCATGTCTAGTTCTGGGACAGAAGAAGGAAACCGAAGAAGAATGAAAAGATCTTACCTCCCGGCTACATCGACTCTTTTAAGCAATGTTTCAGAAAATCACATATAACAATTCTGCCTATACTTCACTGGACAAAAGTTTGTCACGTGACTACTCCTAACAGCAAAAGTAGCTGAGAAATGCAGTGTACTAAGTGGGGTCACTAAAACAACGAATAAATTAGGATTCTGTTACCAAAGAAGATGGGGAAAGTAGATATTAAGTGGCAAATAGCTGTTTCTGCCAACATGTCTTTAAAAAGTACTTCCCTATCTCCATGATTGACTCCTTTCATATTAAACTTGATGAGGTATGATACTTTTAGAGACAGCTAGTCTAATATTGGCCATCCGAGAAACCAAGGCTAGTTTTCCATACAAGCAAAACGTGGGAAGTTACAATTTGTGAAGCTTCAAGAATTCTGACATGAGTTGTTCCTCTAGTCAAACTCAAATTGCCTCTCACTTTCAATTCCGTGCAACATTTGAGACCAGGGTACTAATAACATTAACCTGTTAATCCCAGATAGTTTGAGAAATAGTATAGAACCAAAAGGAAGCAGTGTGGAATTTAAGAGCCAATGAAATGTAGGAGTACTCTTAGATACATTGCTGTATAGCATAACACCCCAAAACTTAGATCTTAAAACAAATATTCATTATCTTATGGTTCTATGGGTAGTCTGGACTCAAATGAGGAATTCTATTTTGGGGTGTCTCATGGGGTCACAGATTGTGGCTGGGGTTTTTGTCTTTTGATGGTTCTACTGAGCTGAACGTCTAAGAAAATTCACACTTTTGGCTAGCAGTAGCTTCTGGTTTGGGGCTGGGAGCTTGGCTGGGGCTGTTGACTATGTTGTCTATGCATGGCCTCTCCATCTGGCTTGGGCTTCTCACAACATGGGGGCTAAGTTCTAAGGGAGAGCATCCCAAGAGGCCCAGGCATAAGCTACTGAGGTCCCTCGTGCCTTAGTCTTGTTATTTTCTGATGTCGCTTTTGCCACATTGTATTGGTTAAGAAGATTCAAGGGGAAAGGAATTAGCCTCCCTATCTTAATGGAAGAGTAGCCAAAAATCACACTACATATGGGAAAGGGAAATAATGTTACTACTATCTTTAGAAAATGCCATTTGTCATAGTTACTAAGAACCAGGGAATTGGAGTCCATTCCTGTGTGACCTTGGTTTAGATGCCTTCTCTCTCTGAGCCCCAGAATTTTCAATTCTTAAATGAGCTAATTGAACAAGATGCTTTTTACAGTTCATTCCTACTAAAAATATTCAGCGTTTTGTTCATTATGAACAACGACATCTGTATCTATCTAGCTATAGGTCCTGAAAACCAAGAAATCATATAAAAGGAAAAGTTTAAATTGCCAGCAATTCTCATGATGTAGCTTTTAGACAGAGAATGTAAGAAATTAGATGATTAAAGACTTTTCACAAAAGCACACCATGTTTGAAAGCTGTAGAACAGCAAAGAAGCATTATAATTCCACTAAATTAAAAGCCTCAATAGAAAAAGGGAGTGTGAAAACGGGGAGTATCCTTTCTCAATGAGAGCCACCCTGTGAACATTAATTTTCTCCTGCAAATCTCGAAGTATTTGACACATTCACTAGCCTAAGGTTTTACTATTTTCTTTTTATTGAAGAGACACCACTGGCACAGGAACATAATTTTATCATAGAAAATTAGAGCTGAAGGGGACCTCAAGGTCATCTTATCCAATGCAATGATACAGGGCAGAAGAGTACAAATTATATACACCCACTGAGATCGCAATCTAAGAGATTAAATGATTTCCCAGCATCAAACAATAAGTCAGTGGCTGAGCTGTGGCAAGAAGGTAAAGCAACTTTCCAGCCACAGACTAACAGAGTCCCTTTCTTAGCTCCCAACAGTCAAAAATGCTTTAGGATTGTCTACTATTTTCATATCCATTCTTCTTCCTTCCTTCATTCCTCCCTTCCTTCCTTCTTCTCATCCTTCTTGTCTTTCTTACACCTTTCTTCTGGGCATGTTATATATCAGAAAGTGCTATCTAAATTATTTCTTCGGATGTTTACATCAATCCTGTGATATCCCTAACTGCTACTGCCCCATTCCCATAACTGAGGGAAAAGGAACCCTTGTAAATTAAGAGACTTGTCAAAGAAGACCTAGCTGGTAAGTAGCAAAGTGTTGCTGTTGGACTGATGCAGTGCTGATTCTCATTCTAGCACACTTTCTCTGTCCTTTAGTCACAACTATAGTTACAATGGCTGTTTATTGAGTCTTTTCTATGTGGTTTGATCTGTACTAGACTTACTTTTAATATCTTATTTAATCCTCACAATAATATTATTGTGGGATAGTTGCTATTATTAGGCCCATTTACATATAAGTAAACTGAGGCAGTGAAATTCAGGTCCCAAGGTCATGAGGCTACTGAGTATTAGAAACAGGAATAAAGGACGTGATGTCTATTACCAGATTTCAACTATTCGTAAGGTAGATTCTAAAATCCTAGTGAACTCTGCTCATCTGAGAAGGTGAATCTGTACTTGTACTTCTAGACTCTTGAAAAATAAGAATTTGATATTAAAAGTTGGTCCAATGTAATACACTGTGTATATATGCACACAGAATTAACTTCTATTTGCTGCTGCAAATGTAAGTGCTTTGCCTACCTTTTGCTATAGATATGTTTTTTAATATAAATTCAATTTTTGCGAAGTGTAAAACATTGAATTCAAAATCAGAAGACCCTAGGCTCTACCACATAGAGCTGTGTGACTCTGAGGGAGTTCATGGCCCTCCTCCGACAAGTGGACAGTCGTCTTATACATAAAATAAAGGGATAGGTTAAGTAGTCAGGAAGATGATTCTGAGATTCAGAATCATCCATATATTCTGGCTGAGAAAGACAGAGAATACTTTGGCCTTAGTTCTGGCATTCTTCCAAGTGAGTCTCTCACATTTTCTTGGGGAAAACAAGAAAGATCCTGTTTTCCCAGGAGCTCTGCTGTGACTCTTCAGCCACCTTCCGTCTCTTCTGATGCACACCCTTGCCAGAGAGGCAACACCGCATCATTCTCTTCTGAGAAGAGAATGCAGCTTCCCTATTTTCTCTTCAAGTGGTTCACTGGGCACATTTTTTTTTATTGTGAAAGTTAAAATCAATTTCTCCATGACAAATTTTGTAAATGCTGAGACACCTGAAGGAAAAATAATTATAATAATCACTAATAGGGGCGCCTGGGTGGCTCAGTCAGTTAAGCATCCAACTTCCACTCAGGTCATGATCTGTGGTTCATAGGTTCAAGCCCTGGAACTTGCTTCAGATTCTGTCTCCCTCTCTCTCTGCCTTTCCCCCACTCAAGCTCTGACTCTCTGTCTCTCTGTCTCTCTGTCTCTCTCAAAGATAAATAAATATTAAAATAATGATAATAGGGTCACCTGGGTGGCTCAGTTGGCTGAGCATCCAACTTTGTCTCAGGTCATGATCTCGTGGTTTGTGAGTTAGCGTCCTGCATTGGGCTCTGTGCTCACAGCTCAGAGCCTACAGCCTACTTTGGATTCTGTGTCTCCTTCTCTCTGCCTTTCCCCTGCTCTCTCTCTGTCTCTCTCTCTCCCAAAACTAAAGATAAATTTTTTTTAATAAATAAAAATAAAATATAATAATATCTGTAATATCTATAACATTCTATATATGTTAAATCATTTCCCCACTGCTTGGCTCATTTGGTCTTCATGCCAATCCTGGTTTTTATAGACAAGCAAACTGGGGATCCAGAAGGGTTAATTTCATGTGGTTTTCTAGATTGTTTCATGTCTCCAAGCTATTAAATGGCAGAATTGGTCCTTAAAACATCACTGAATCCAGTTAAGTCCATGCCAAGGATCAAAGGTCTAAAAATCACCAGATAATCCTCATCATGGAATTGCCCCCACTGATCTGCATAAGACCCTAAAGATGAAGTACCAGAGTGTAAGCCCCTTCTATGTTGTCCAGGTAAGATTATAGAGACTATCTTCCTCTCTCCATGACAAGACTGCAAACTTTTGCCTCTGTTGCCCTTTTCATCACCTGCCCATGGTAGCAACTAGCCTATGTTCAGAATCTTCATATGATTCTTCATATTATTTCTTATGATTCAGAAGTTATCCCTGAAATGCATCCCCATATCCCAAAACCTGTTCTCCTAAGTGTATCTCATATCTTTCAACTGAATTGACCCTTCTCACCCACTAGAGTTCTTATATTTGGTTGTCACATCATTTATGAATTCTCCTCTGAACCAAAGAACATGATAGAAACCTAATCAATAATTCATTTTTGTATGAAATTGTGAGTACTAATTGGTTAATAAATCGCCCCTTCCAGATGAGATGCATGCATTGAAAGCCCTTCTGTCCTTACCCTTAAAACAATGAGGCCAATCATATAAATGTAGCTATTTGGGCACATCAAAAAGTCAGATATTTATTGGCAAGGTTTCACCTTCTCAGTAACTCAATGTAGACAGTTACTAGATGGTATAGTAGAAAGAGAAGATATAGGCAAACCATACATCTGATAAATGGTTAATATCTAAATATGTAAGGAACTCCTATGACCCAATAGCAAAACACACACACACACACACACACACACACACACACAAATAACCTGATTTAAAAATGGACAAAGACCTTGAATAGACATTTCTCCAAAGAAGACATAGAGATGGCAAACTGATATATGAAAACATGGTCAACATCACTAATTATTAGGAAAATGCAAATCAAAATCACAATTACATATTACTTCACATCTGTCAGGATGACCATTATTTAAAAAAGAAACAAAATAACAAGTGTTGCCGAGGATGTGGAGAAACTGGAACCCTGTCCACTGTTGGTAGGAATGTCAAATGGTGGATGTCTATGGAAAACAGTATGGAAGTTCCTGGAAAAAATTAGAAATAGAATAATCATATGATCCAGCAATCCCACTTCTGGGTATTTATCCAGAAGAACTGACATCAGTTTCTCAGAGAGGTATTTGCATTCCCACACAAATTATTGCAGCATTATTCATAATAGCCAGGAGGTGAAAACAACCTAAATCCCATTGACAGATGAATCAGAAAAGATAATATGGTATATACATATAATGGAATATTAATCTGCCTTAAAAAGGAAGGAAAATCTGACACAGGCTTCAATATGATAAACCTTGAGGACATTAAGCTCAAGGAAACAAGCCAGTCACAGAAGGCCAAAGAATGCATTGTTCAACTTATTTGAAGTATCTAAAGCAACCACACTCATAGAAACAAAGTAGAATAGTGGTTGTCAGGGGTTGGTGGGAGAGGGAAATGGGTAGTTGCTGATCAATGGGTACAGAGTTTCAGTCATGCAAGATGAAAGGGTTCTAAAGACCTGCTATACAACATTGTGCTTAACAGTACTAAAAGATTTTTCATGAGAGTGGATCTCATGTTATGTGTTATTTACCACAGTAAAAAAAGAAAAAAAAATGAAGGGGTGGATGAGTGAATGCCTACTTCAGACCAATCTGTGTCACTCATTCACTGTATATTGGATATGATATTTAACCTCCCCAATCCTTAGATAGTAACATCTTCTATACAGTACTGATGTAAGGTTACAATGAAATGATTATCAATTGAAAAGCATTATGAAATGAAAGGTGAGTTTATTATTGCTATCATAAACTGCGTTAGTATTTCTTCACCTAAAGGAGAGATCATCATGGGGATGTAGTTGATGTTGACAAAATTTCCCAAGTGTGATCAATGCAAAAAATATTTATCATAAAAATTACTCTCTAAGAAAAAGCTTTTAGATCTAATGGCCTAGTTGTTTAAGATAATATTCAATTTTTATAGAAGTCAAGTTTCAGCTCCGTAACATTAATCTTACTAAGTGTGACTGAGTAAGGTGTGATTTAGGAAATATACATAAACTCCTAAAGAGTAGAGTTAGCTGTTAGGTTTCTTCTCAACTAGTTAATATTTCAACATACAAAGGTGCCATAGTCTGACCCAATCCGTGCCACTTTTGTATCAGTTGTGTCTGCAATACACATGTCATTCTAAATCATATCTTCAAATCACAAACCAAAATATGTCAAGAATTGATGACTTCAGTGACATTCTTTGGTCCCCCATTTCCAGGGTTTGGTTTACTTGCTCTCCTCACTCTAAATACCAAGTCTGGGATGGTTCTTTACCAGAATGGCTTAACCATATCATTCTGTACAAGTAAAAGACCCATTAAACTATCGCAAGCCAATTTATATTGTACTCTAAGAATAACACAACTCTGCCAGATAATAATATCCTAGTTCAGCTGAAAATTAAATCATTTTTTGATCTGAGTCATTTGGCCTGAGCAGTACATAAAACTCTTCTCACAAATGTCCACTGAGAGAAATGAAGATAGAAACCGGGACACCACACAAAAACCATTTGAGGGAAGGGGGCCTATTTCCCCAGCAAAAGAACATGCTCACCACTAATGCTGAGCATATAAATGCTGTTGATTGATTTCCTAAACAGAGTGAATTCACTCGTGTTTAATTCCCGTGGCTGCATCAAAACTCCGAACAGCAGACCATGAAGAGAAATGATTAGTCTGTGTGCGTATTTTTATGTCAAGATCTCCACCTTGGGGCGCCTGGGTGGCGCAGTCGGTTAAGCGTCCGACTTCAGCCAGGTCACGATCTTGCGGTCTGTGAGTTCGAGCCCCGCATCGGGCTCTGGGCTGATTGCTCAGAGCCTGGAGCCTGTTTCCGATTCTGTGTCTCCCTCTCTCTCTGCCCCTCGCCCGTTCATGCTCTGTCTCTCTCTGTCCCAAAAATAAATAAACGTTGAAAAAAAAAAATTTAAAAAAAAAAAAAAAAAAAAAAAGATCTCCACCTAAAAGCAGTGATGTCCACGTTCTGAAAATAGAAAAGCTAGTAGTTTATGAAAATCTCAAAATCCTTAAATTTGTGTTGTACTATAAACTTTGCAAACTGGAAAGCATAGTACTTTTTGTGTTAACTACCTCCTGCTTATCTGAATGTGACATAAGTTTTAGTTTATCTTAGGCTGCATTATTTTCAGAAAAAAAAATCATCTTTGAACATTTTATTGGGTTTGTACTGATATTTGCCCCGTTTTTAATCAGCAGAAGTCACATATATGAGCACACTCAAAATAATTACTTAAGTATTACTACTGTTAAAATTACTTTTCCTACGTATTAGTGTGGTTGTATTAAAACATGAATGATTCATTCCTCTCTGGGAGTCCAGTCATTAAAGGCCATGACTGAATGAAATATTGACTACACAAAGAAAATTAATTGTGTCTTCATTCAGTTCAGTTCTGGTAATGTGTAACTAATGTTAACATTTTTTAGCAACATGCACTGAGCAACACTCCTAAAGTTTAATACCCAGTGATCGCAAAATCCAAGAGGACTGAAGATAGATGACAAAAGAGGCAGGATTCTTTAAAGGAATGGATATGTTTTGTATTGATTGACATGGAGTCATCTTCAGAAAAGCAGGCTCATGGTCTTCACCCCTCAGCAGTTTTAGCCAAAAGAAAAGTATTAGAGGCTTCATTCGCCTCTCCCTAAAAGATGTTGATGCTTTCCAAAGCTCATATCAAATATTGCCTGCACCAAATGGGTGGTCATGCTTACATTATCTTCATGTGGGCTGTGCAGTTTTAAGACACATTCCCCAGGCTAATAATAAAAAAAATCAACAATAACAACTACTGGCATTTACTGAGTGTCGACTATATGTTGGGTAGTACCTTAAAAACTATGGATGTATGTGTGTGTGTGTGTGTGTGTGTGTGTGTGTGTATAATCATTTTTTTCTTTTTTAACTTTACTTATTTATTTTGAGAGAGAGAGGGGGAGAGAGAGAGAAGAAGAGAGAGAGAGAGAGAGCGCGTGCATAAATAGGGGAAGGTCAGAGGAAGAGGGGGAGAGAGAGAATCCCAAGCAGACTCTGCACTGTCAGCATGGAACCTGACACGAGGCTTGGACTCACAAACCGTGAGATCATGACCCAAGCTGAAATCAAGAGTTGGTTGCCTATATGACTGAGCCACCCAGGTAGCCCCATTTTTTTTTCTTTTTAAAGCAGGTTGACATAGGGAGTATACCCATTTTACAGCTAGTATTAAAGCACAGAGACATGACACAGAACATAAGCTCCATGAACACAGGAGCAGTTGACTGTTTAGTACACTGCTTTGTTGCCCAGAGTCTGTAATAATGCCTGGCACATACCATGGTCTCCATAATTATTTGTTGAATATACGAATGAATGTAGCTCATCAGTGATTACTATGCCAGCAATTATGCAATAATAATTGGAAGTTAAATATTTAACAAATTATAAGACCTTTTAATATGAGAATTCCATTTTTTAAAAAAATTGGAAGATTTATTACAACTATAACCAGTTTTAGTTATTCAATCTAATCATTATGGTAGGGAAAGAAAGTTATTCTATCCCCTCATTTATTCATTCATTCATTCACTTACAGATCAACTTTTAAAATATTTATTAGTTGGATTCTATATGCCAGGCTCAATGCCAAATATGAGAGGCATGAGGAAACTTATTTTTAAAAAGATAGCAATAAACAAAGTGAAATAATTAGTGTGTCACAAAAAAAGGAAGAGGAGGAAGGAAGGGTGGACTAAAATTCAAGATTAAATAATATGTTGAAAATCTCACACTTTATTCCAGTCTTTCTTAAATGTTTTTACAGAAGAATTTCTAACATAGATGAGAACAAACCTGTCTTCCAAGAGGTCTGGTTGAATATCATGAGGGTCCTTTTTAAGCATTAACTATCTTTGGAGAGTCATGTTTTATCATAAAATTCATGAAAATTTTTTCCAATACCATCCAATAAGTTTTTGCACAATCCCTAGAAAAGAGCCTGAGGCAAATGCTTTCATGCTAACACTTCATTGGTTAGTGAAATTCCAGGGAGGCAGGTGGAAAGGAGAAAAAGGATGAGGCAGAGAAGGTGAGAGAGCGAACATGGAGGGACATCACCAAGTTAGCCTTCACTTGTATCAGTAATTGTGTGGTCTGGCCAGAAGTGTTTTTAAAGGCCATATGGGGACAGTCCATTGGAGGGGGTGGAGGAAGGAAGGAATGGGAGGAATTTATCTGCTGATTCCCTACCATATTTATTAAAATTTGACCCACATGGAGTTAACCCCCCTAATGCTGAATTAGACCACACAGCCCTTTCAATAAGCCATGGAGCAAGTCACATCTCCCATAAGGGAGGTAGTGCTTTGTCTGAGTCCAGAAGTGGTGGGAAGGTCTTGAGACCCCTAGCAGGAATCTCAAACCAAAATAGTTCTGGGAAAACATGTGACCAAGGATCCTAGAGACAGGTGACGCCCAGAGGATCTGGGGCTGACCACATGAACAGTGTAGTAAAACCCATGAGTAAAACTGACCCCAGGAAGATGTGCCACATTCTTGGTTTCGCTTTGTACCTCCTTGAGACTTCACTCAACACCTCCAGGAGAACTTGTAATGGGGGGAAAATTCAGCCTAACTAAAAGAAGCATATCTGAGAAATGGGCCAGGGGAGGAGTGTATGATTACTGACATAAAGTCCACTGGAGAAGCTCTTGGGTAGTTCAGTTGATTAAGCGTCTGGCTCTTGATTTCAGCTCAGGTCATGATCCCGTGATTCGTGGGTTGGAGCCCCATGTTGGGCTCCATGCTGACAGCATGGAGCCTGCTTGGGGTTCTTTCTCTCTCTCCCTCTCTGCCCCTCCCCCCACTTGTGTTTTCTCTTTCTCTCTCTCAAAAATAAACAAATATACATTTAAAAAATAAAGCCCACTGGAGAGCAAGTGGGTCTGGATTTGCAAAGAGGAATAAAAATGAAAATATTGGATATTATTTATTTATTTAAATAAAAATGTGGATATTCAATCTCAGCCACTATCTGGATGGAAGAAGAGGTTGATACATTCCTCAACATGGCAAAATATATATCAAATCATTCATAAGCTACCTTGTTCCCAGGAGAATAAGTCATATTCTAAAATCATTTGCAATGATTCACAAGTAAAATTAAAAGTAAATCATAAACCAGGGTAAAAGGAAAAATCTTTCAGCATTTAGATGTTTTAGAAGGGTCATTTAACAAAGTTCCAACCTTCTGAAACTTTCTTAAAGTGCATCAATGAAAGTTTCATCCCTAGACATGAAGAGTTAGGCATCTAACCATAGTTAGACCAAATGCACTGTGTAGAGGACATGATATGGTTCAGTGGTGCAGGGTTCTGCAAGAAAAGCTACCTCAAAGAGGATTGGCTGGGAATTAGCCAAGTAAAGCAGAGCTATAGAGTGTTCCAGAAGGGAACAGTATGTGGCTTGGTTTATTCAAAGAATTGGAAAATATAGCAAAAGCCAGATCATGAAAGTCCTCTTAAGTCATGTTAAGTGACTAGATTTTATTAGAAAAGAAGGGGAATCCATTGAACAGCTTTAAGCAGGAAAGCAACATGATCACATATGAATCTTTGAAGTATCAACCTGGAATCATATGGAAAATAGGCGTGTGTAGGGGATATCCAGGCAAGACAGCCTAATAGCCAGTAACAGGAAGAATGGAGACAAGTCAGAAGAGATATATGATGTTGAAGCAACTAGATGTGCTGAATTATTGGATATGAGGCATAAGGGGAATGTTTTTGGCTTAAGAATCTGCTTATATGATTGTGCCATTCTGTGAAATGAAATTATTGGGGAACTGTAGTTTAGGGAGAGAAAATAATGACTCAAACCTGAGTCCTATGGAATTTGACATTCCTGTGGGTTATATAAGCACAGATGACAAAGGTACAATTGGACATAAGAATTTGGAACTCAAGAATGAGATCTAAGCTCACTGAATGTGGTACATGTTTGATAGTCAACATATATGTTATAAGGAAAGCCATGGGAGTAAATGAGGCCAGAAAATTAGCGATAGAATATATAGGGAGTACATTTTTAATATATACCACATTCAAAGAGTCAGCAATGTGATATGGCTTTACAAAAAGGTAAAGTAATGATAGCATACATTAATATCGTATTTGGCACTAAAGTAAGATAATGGAGAGTCCTGTTCTCCTTGGAGCATCATATTCCCCGTTGGGCACTGTACTAGAGGCAGATTCAGAATTGAAGGTCTAGGTAATCAAGTGACTGAAAACCAAGATGAAAACTGAGAATTACTGAAGCGAGCACGCGTGCTCAGTCTAAATAAAAGATGATTCCTCTTCAAATATTAAAAAGGCAATTGCATAGGAGCTGTATTAAAATTATTATGTATTCATTTATTTCACAATTATTTATTAAAGGCATGGAAGTAGTACATTCCTTGTTACAGAAGGTATGTAAGCACAGTCAGGTGAAGACCTAGTAAGGATCTTGTGGAGACAATGATAAGCTCAGATGAATGGGTGGGTTAATACGACTTTAATGTACTTTCCAACATGGCATTCTACGATTCACACTGGAGATGAGAGAGGGGCTTACATGAAGCAACAAAATTTTAGTGAACAACCTGGAAGAAGACTTGTTTTCTAGTTTTGAGTCAACCATTTAATAATGCAACCTGGCAACCTCACCAGACTGTGCTTCAGTTTCCTCAGTGAAAGATGAGGAGGGGCGCCTGGGTGGCTTAGTCAGTTGAGTGTCGGACTCTTGGTTTCTGCTCAGGTGATGATCTCAAGGTTTTGTGAGTTTGAACCCCCTATTGGGTTCTCTGCTGGTAGTGCCGAGCCTGCTTTGGATTCTCTCTCTTTCCCTCTCTCTCACTGGCCCTCCTCTGCTTGCACTGTCTCTGTCTCTCTCAAAATAAATACATAAACTTAAAAAATAAAAAAAGATGAGGAATTCAAAGTGTTTGCTAAAGTCTTTAAAATCTGTGAAGAGCCATACTCTTTAGCTAATACTCCTGACTAGACTGTCTACCCACATGTAACCAATACACTTCAATTATGCAGATGTATCACATACATGGTTCGGATGGATGAAAGAACTTAAAGAAAAAAAAAAGACTTCTGGGGAGGCAAAGGAAATGAGGCTTGGCTCATTGTGCAAGTTGGCAAAAACAGTGTAAACCAATTCTGAGTCATAGATAAGCCATTTGAATCATGACAAGTTTAATGGATTTACTATTGCTCAAAGACCCACCCAGGAAAAGGAGGATGGGGAGGCAGTGGCAGATATTAGCTTAGACTTTACATAGCAAAATGTATCAGTGATATCTATTCACACTCACCATACTCAACAATTATACTTATATTCAGATGCTTTTAAATTTATGCTTCTGATTTTAGTCACTCCTTTGAATTTCATTTTCATATGGATAGTTGGAACATCTCTAGGTGCTGATGACCTGTTCAAAAAAGGATGAAGTTCTAAAAGTTGCTATGGGAAGGCAGTGTCAGCGTGTAACTGAATTCCGTGGTACAAGTTGGTTTGGTTCCTTCATGAATGAGTGCATATAAAATCCTACCAGTCAGATGGCAGTTCCCAGAGAATTTTGTTCATGCTTAGGCAATTGGTTATATCTTGGAAGGAGGGATCCTGACTTCTAGTTCAATGAGGTGACAGGAAAAAAAAATAGAAAATAAGCAGACCCTGGTTTGCTTTCTGTATTATCTTGCCCAATAGGGAGCAAAAGCAATCCCTTCCACTGAACAATGAGGAAAATTAAGAAGGGCTTCTCCTCCCTTCAGAGCTTTCATAAAGAGCCCCAGTCAACCTAAAAGTTCTAGCAGAAGGAGTGATTTGGCCTTTAACAAGCCTAATTTTCTCTGGCCACTACCTGCAGCTGCATTTCCTTATTTGGGAAATGAGCTGGACTATATGTTTTACAGCAAGGTCCCAACTGCCTTCATGCACCTTCTCCTTAACTTGCCTCTCCTCAAATCATCAGTTTCCACAATAGTCTGATGAAATGAGCTTGCTGGGGTCCACAGCTTTTCTGTATGCATGAATTCGCTCATCATCATCTCTTTCCTATTCACAGCTCTGCATGGGGCTTCCAGGGCCTCAGGAGATTTGGTATGGGGAGGAGAAAGCAAGGATTTAGAGTGAAGTATTTCCCTGAAACATACTGCCTGGGAAGCCTGGTTCTGCTGTTACAAAGCTCTTTCATGGCCATACGCCTCCTTTCCTCTATTAAGTGGAGTGTTACTGTCATATAGATAGAGGCACCGGCTCCCTCCATCAATTACACCCAGTGCCGCCCATCTGTAGGCATGGCATTGTGCCCATTGTGAAGCTATAGGCCAGCTACAGTAGGAAGCAACTTGCATCTACTGCAAAGCACAGAGGCTTCAAAACTTAAGTGATTTGAGAAGTCATTGTTCCCATAGTGGCTTATCGTGAAGCTTTCTTGGTGTTTCAGGAGTGGTATGTATGGTAAAGATAGGGAAGGGGTAGCACTTGAATTAGTCTATCATGACAGATGGAGAAAAGAGGAACCACCAATCTTAAGAGATATAGTTGTTACATTGACAGTCAGTGTCCATTTCTTGATTTTAGACTTTATCCACATTCTCCACAAGGAATTCCTCACTTTCCCAAGAATGGGGGGGGGGGGGCAGAATCAAAGACTATCTGTTTTCATTCATATGTGCAGAGATATACTGTTGACTCCACAGGTTTTTTCTGGATTCCTCCTCTAGGAGACACAATAATAACAAAGCATTGTACCTTCAGAATCCACTGAGCAACCTTTGGCACTACCCAGTGGTTCCCAGTGGCACCAAACATAGAGATCCCAACTTATAAGAAAACAATGTCCTAAACTCCCTTTGGTAGGTTGTGTTTTAGTTTACTTTTTTGAAATTGGAACATCTTTATTATTTTTTGAGAAACTAGGCTGTTTCTTTAGCACTTCATTTTGCCATCATTTTAAACTTAATTTAAAGTTATAAAAATATAAGGTAGCAACTCAATTGTCCGTCCATAGATTAATAGATGAAGAAGATTCTCGCATAGACACAATAGAGTATTATCGAGAGATAAAAATGAAATCTTGCCATTTGTAACGACATGGATGGATCTAGAGGGTATAATGCTAGAGGGTATAAGTGAAAAAGGTCAGTCAGAGAAAGACAAATACGTGATTTCACTCATACGTGCAACTTAAGAAACACAACAGATGAACTAACAAAAGGGGAGAAAAAGAAAGACAAACAAACCAGACTCCTAAATACAAAGAACGAAGTGGTGTTGCCAGAGGAGAAATTGGGGAGAAGGGAAATGGGTGAAATGATAAAGGAGACTAAGAGTACACTTAACTTGATGAGCCCTGAGAAGTGTATGGAATTGTTGAATCATATTGTACACCTGAAACTAATATAACACTGTGTTAATTATACTTCAATAAACAAAAGTTACAATAGGGGCGCCTGGGTGGCTCAGTTGGTTAAGCGTCCGACTTCAGCTCAGGTCACAATCTCGCGGTCCGTGAGTTTGAGCCCCGCGTCAGGCTCTGGCCTGATGGCTCAGAGCCTGGAGCCTGCTTCTGATTCTGTGTCTCCCTCTCTCTCTGCCCCTGCCCCGTTCATGCTCTGTCTCTCTCTGTCTCAAAAATAAATAAAACGTTAAAAAAATTTTTATAAAAAAAATTTAAAAAAAAAGTTACAATATACACACAGTTCTATCATACCTTCCACCTAACTTTCCCCTCACCACCACTACCACAGAACAATAATCCAAACCAGGAAAATGACAGGGATACAATAGCGTTAACTAATCTGTAGACTTTATTTGAATTTCGGTGATCATTCCAGTAACATCCTCCTTCTGATTCAGGAGTCAACCCAGAATCCACTCTGCATTTAATTGTCATGTCTCCTTGGTCTCCCCTAGTCTGGGACTGTTCCTCAGTATCATATGAAGCATTTGATGAGTTCTGGCTAGTCATTTGTTAGAAATATGACTCGGTTTGGAGTTGTCTAGGTTGACTCATGATTAAAACGAGGTTATGCATTTTTCCAAAAATACCAAAGAAGTAATATTAAGCCCATCTCAGAGAATCACATCAGAAGGTACTTGATGTCAGTACATCTTATTACTAATGATGTTAATTTTGATTACTTGCTTGAAGTGGTGACTCCCAGGTTTCTCTATTGTAAAAGTTACTATTTTTCCCTTTGAAACTATTATTTTAAAAGCTAGAGTTGCAGGGGCACCCAGGTGGCTCAGTCGGTTAAGCATCCAACTTTGGCTCAGGTCATGATCTCACGGCTTGTGGGTTCAAGCCCCCTGTCGGGCTCTCTGCTGACAGCTCAGAACCTGGAGCCTGCTTCCAATTCTGTGTCTCCCTCTCTCTCTGCCCCTCCCCTGTTCATGCTCTGCCTCTCTCTGTCTCAGAAATAAATATACATTAAAAAAAATTAAAAACAGAAAAACAAAAAGAAAACTTCACTCAAGAGGTGATATTTATAATGCAACCCAAAAGGTGGCAAGGATTGCTTTGTCCAAAGAGCCAAAAGAAAAGCATTTCTAGGAGAAGCAACAACAAAGGCAAAGACTGTTAAGATGGGAAGGAGCTTATGATGTTTGAGAAAATGAGAGATGGCCAGAATGCCTGGAACACAGTGAAGAGAAGAGTTTAAGAGCTACCTGTACTTAATAGCCAAAACTCTTCAGAAAGCGTATTCACATGTTTGGGTTTTGTGGGGTTTTTTTTGTTTGTTGGTTGGTTTTCCCCTCTTAGTTACTGACCATCTAGCATTCTGCTCAGATTTGGGCATTTTTCTAAGTCATTGGTGGTATTAGAAATGTATTTCTTCCCCTACCCCAGCCATTACCTTAATTGTGCTCATTGTTGAGAGTGTTCTTTATTCCACAAGGCTTTTTTTCCTCCACTGTGAACATATCAGAATATTGAAGGTGCACCCACTTACCATCTTTGCTTTCCCACATCTTCCATGCCAATTACTGTTTTGCCGCCCTGGTAATGATCTTGCTAAGGTCCACTTGCTGATTACACAATTTTCTCTGCTTAAAAAAAATCCCTAAGCATGCTGCAGACTTAGCATCCCTTCAGCACAGAGAGTTAAGCTGTGAAAACAAGGTTGTCTAGCACCTTAAATATTGTCACGTTACATTAAAAACACATTATACCCGATTCTCCAGTGCTCAGAATAAAGCAGAGTCATGTAAACCTGTCAGAAAATTCTTGGCTGGCTGAACTGGAAAGAGTGTTCAAGTTTTCTTGGGATTGGTTGTAGATATGACCCATGGTGTCAGCTGGGTGGGCCATCTATTGCATACCAATGAGCGTCTATTTTCTAGTTGTTTAGCAATGACCCTGGGACCTCCTTCTGGTATCTCAATGCTCTGCTTCAAAAGCATAGCATGAAGTTTGGAATCTGCAATTACAAGCTGAGAAGAAAATATTTACAAAAGATTGATTTTCTTTTTTTTTTTCATGTTTATATTTATTTTTGGGAGAGAGAGAGAGAAAGAGAGAGAGAGAGCATGAGCAAAGGAAGGGCAGAAAGAGAGGGAGATACAGAATCTGAAGCAGGCTCCAGGCTCTGAGCTGTCAGCACAGAGCCTGACATGGGGCTCAAACTCGAACTCATGAACCAGGAGATCATGATGAGCCAAAGTTGGGCGCTTAACCAACTGAGCCAGTCCAGGCACCCTAAGATTGATTTTCTACAATTATAGAGGGCTTTGGTTTAAATGGGAAACCTGCAAAAAGGATCAGAGAGTATTCCTCTCCCACCCCCAGATACTTGGAATTTTAGAAACAACAGTATTAGAGTTAGAGACTGAATTGCACTTCCCCCAAAATTCATGTGTTGAAGTCCTGACTCCCACTACCTCAGAATGTAACCCATATGGACATAGGATCTTTGCTGGGCTAATCAAATTAAAATTAGGTCATTAGGGTGAGTCCTAATCCAGTTGGACTGGCATCCTTATAAAAATTTGGACATGTGCACAGAGGGAAAACAATTTGAATAGACACAGGGAAAAGACCACCACCTACAAGGCAAGAAGAGAGACATAGAATAGAACCTTCCCTCACAACCCTCAGAAGGAACTAACCCTGCAGACACCTTGACTTTGGATTTCTGGTCTGCAGAACTGTGGAACAATAAATTACCATTATATAAGCCACTCAGTCTGTGGCACTTTGTACAGCAGCCCAGGCAAACTCAGGCAACTGTTTATTGCCTGAGATGGAAGAAAAAAAACACATGGCTAAATCATTGAAAGTGAGAGCGGTCTTCTATTTCAATACATTCCCTCCCCCACTATCACACCAACTCTGTTCCTCTCAAGGAGGGATTCTAAGCCCGGCCTCACGTTATTGGAACTACTTCGAGAATTTTGAAACAAAACAAAACAAAACAAAACAAAACAAAACAAAACAAAACAATGCCTGGGCTCCCCAGATCAATCAAATGAGAATTTGGGGGAGCAGAGACTAGGGCTTGGTATTTTTTTAAAAACTACCCCCAAGTGATTCTAGGTTTGGAAACCTTGCATTAGTTTAGTTCATTGCTCCTCAAAGTGTGGCCCCAGACCAGTTGCATCAGAGTCATGTGGAAAAATCTGGAAAATGCAGATTCTCAGGCCCCACAGCAGACCCACTGAATCAGAAACTCTTGGGGTTCAAGGATCAGTGTTTCAACAATCTCTCCAGATGATGCTGGTGCATGCTCACATTTGAAAAACACTGATCTAGTACATCGATGGTTCACATGTTGGGAACTCATGAGAATCTGAAAAGTTGTGGATGCTTTCCACACACACGCAAAAATGTACATATGCCCCAAATTTTGTATTAAATATCAGAGAGTTTGCAGTATACCTGCCATATATATGGATATCATAGGGCCAAAAGAT
This sequence comes from Lynx rufus, assembly GCF_022079265.1. Lineage (NCBI taxonomy): Eukaryota > Metazoa > Chordata > Mammalia > Carnivora > Felidae > Lynx > Lynx rufus. Next base: position 27,574,091 of record NW_025814827.1, on the reverse strand, counting down.
CCCAGTTTAAGAACTTGAGACCCCTCCTCTCCACCTCCCACCCACCAAACTATAAATTTAGAAGAGAGCATTTTGCCCTTCTTGATTGCAAAATCAGCACCCTTCCCAGGACAAGGTTTCTTCTGTCCTGCCACATGCCCCCTCCAGCTGAGTTGGGGGCTGCTTGGGAGAAACCTAAGCCTCCTGCTTGTGGCCATCAATCTCCATGGCCTGTGTCTGAGCCGTGCATTCACTCACCTGATACAAATGGCAATATTTTTCCTAGGCTCACATGAATACAAACAACCCAGCTGTGAAAAGATCAACGCATGTGTCTGTTGTAGCCAGTCAACTGCAAGTTATTTTTTGCAGCAGGGCACAGGAAGAATACAGCAGCTTTTCTCAAATCAGAATCATTTTTATATGAAAGTGATGAAGATGAAAAGTCATGGCAGAGAAGGTTGGTAATTAAAATACCTCTGTGTCCAATTAGAGCGCATGTTACAATGATTGAGATAGTAGTGATGTATGGCGGTAGCAGGGAGAGGATCCAGAGCCCCAAACATCATAGGCTTGAGCAAGACATTGCCTTAGGCAAAAATTAAGGTAATATTGATGGAGGTTATTTATGCATTGAACGGTAACATTGTGCCTGACATATGCCCCTAGGGCTTAAAACCTAAGTTACACAGACAAGCAGATTGTCTAGTCACTAGGTGGTCAATGCTTGTTGGGTGGGCACACTGAATGAAATGCCTCATTTGTTTCCAAATGTAAATCAAACTTCTGTGGACCCAAACTGATTTGTAATACCAATGCCAAATCTAAATTCTATTTTTTCGAGTGAAGAAAAGAAGCGAAAGGTAGTGTGTTTCTGTTCTTGTTTGCCTGTAAGAATCTTGGTAGCATAGTCCTGTAAATTCTGTTCCCTTCAATGAGGCTGTATTTCAGGCCCTAATAGGTTTTGGGGATAGATAATGTAGGGACAAAATTAGGGTATATTCATTCCCCTACAAGGTACCAAGAATGGTCTCTGCTAAAATCAGCTGAAAGAGATTTGCTAATTTGCATTATGGAAGCCCTGATAACTTCTCATTAGGAAAGAGAGGTGTTGTGTGTACATGTGCACACACACACACATACACACACACACACACATTTATAGGTTTCGTTAAATGAAGATGTTGGTTTTTATCACCATCTGATGACTTCCCTTCAACTGTCAAGTTTTCCAAACGAAATCTAAACATAAGTTTTATTATTTTTCTAACAAAATATAAAATGTATTTTAATCCCCAAAGCTAGTAGAGTATAGGAAGGAAAAATGAAGAGTCATAGGACTAAAGGTCCATATTGCTGTAGGATTTGACTCGTTGGATGTGACAGCAAGTTGATTCATATTGGCTTGTGTATATTCTGGAGCATGTAATGAGTTATTGATCTATGATAAACTAAGCTGACATTTTTGTAACCAGTAAGCGATCAGTATATCCAGTAAGCATGGGTTTCAGTAATGCATTGATGCAATCAGGTCCTTGGTAGTTTTAGTACACATTTGAAAACATTTGTTGCCAGAAAAAAACACATACATATTTATAAATGTGCATGTATATCTCTACTGTTTAATTCTCACCTCTACCCACTAGGAAATATATTTTACCTCACCATAAGAGAAGTCTTCTCTTCATTCACCTCTGGTGTGCTTCCATGATGTGAGTTGATGATGCATTAAGAGGGTGAGCTGAACTCCACTTTGTCCAGGTTTTTATTAGAGACCTACAAACTTATGTTCAACCCAAAGTCTCTTTAGATGACTCAGCCTTCAATTTACCAGGTCACATTACAAATTTACAACATCCGAGTGTTGGTCGGATGTTCTGCATTCTCCATCCTTCCCCAGAGGTGCAAGTTGTGTGACACTGAAATCTGAAAGTCTCCCGAGGAACAAGGTCTCTTGCTAAGTTCAAAGGGGAAGAGAGACTTCCAGGGGTTTCTATCAGCCTGAACAAAGTATTTTAGACATTGCGTTCAGGATTACGACTCTTAGCAGCTATTTTTAGAAGCAGGGGTGAGAGGGGGAAGCAAGAGGGGTTCTCTGTGGTGAGAAGATTTGGCAAAAGCTTCTAGTGACTTCTTTTGCTGCCAAAGGTGAAGAGAAAGGGTGGAGGCAGTAGAAAGGATCTGACATATGTTCTGCGGCTTCTTGGAGGCCAAGTACTGTGAAAGGCGCTTCAGCAACAACCCTGCTGTGTGGGAATTAATATTCCCATTTTGCACATAAGAAGCTGAGACTCTAAGAGTTCAGTTACTTTCTCTAGTCACACAGGTAGTGATAGACCTGGCATTTGAACCACTGCTTGCCCATTTCATAGATATACCTACATTACTGGTGATAAAAATGCTTACCTCATAGATTTAGTATACAGATTAATATTTGTAAAGTATCTAATTAAGTCCTTGACACAGTAGGGGCTCAATACATAGAAACTCCTATTACCCTTATTATCATTGTAATCATCATCGTGTAAGTCCCACCCAGGCCCCTATTACTATGTGATGGTGTGCTCGTCACTTCCTAAGCATCCAATAAACTGCTGTGAAATTATCAAATTATCAAACAGAGAAAAGCATGTCTTTATTGTTCCTCTCACTCTCACACCAGGCCTGGGTTTTAAAGAATGTACCAGGATATGTCAGCTGCACCCCCCCACACACACACACACCTTGTCCAGGAAAGGCAAGAGCAATGCATATCTGTGAACTTGCTAGAAACAAGGGAACAGGGTGTGGGGTTGTGAATCTCTCCTCACTGCCAGAGCAGAGAAGCAGAGGAAGGCATGTCTGCTCACAGCGTAGTCTGATCTGCATTCTGAGGATTAGCAGTCATCCTACTCTCCTGAAAAGAGCCAGTCCTACCTCACTTCTGTCTCTGAACTCCCCTAAAAACCTCTCAGGATAACCAGTGTGCCCACAATGATCATTTGTGGCCATCTTGTCCTCCTGCCTCTTCTCTCCCACTAGCAAATGTTATGGCAGTTATTTTCCTAATTTATTATTGACTGAGAGGCATTGGATTCCAAAGTTGATTCTATTTTTACTTCTAACTTTGAATTATTTTCAAATAATACTCCAATAAACTACATGTGTTATGGTTCAGACTCCAAAACCCCTTTAGTTCATTGCTTTTCAACTGTCCATTAGTCTCTTTCCAAATCTCTCTTCCTATAGTTAGAAACTCTGCTGATCGGACATTAATCCTAATTAATCCAATTCTATGTCTGTTGCTATTTAAACCTTCCTCATTTTTCTACCTGAACCTACCTAGTCCTTCTGTTATATAAGCCCTCTAGCATCCTGAATACACATCCTTATCGTCTTACTTCTGACACATCTCTTTTCAGGGGCGGTGACATTTGGTAGAAAATGCTATGATTGAGTGTCAAGAGACTTGGGTTCCATTTCAACATGATGCTTACCTAACTCACTAAGACCAAAGGATCACTAACTTCCCTGAGCCACAGTTTTCCCACCAGTAAAATAGAAGACTTGACCATAGATCATCTTTAGAATCTGTTCAATTTTGAGTTTATTCTATCAGAAATCCCTTGATCTTTAACATATGCTTGTAGGAACTATGCATACTTTTTTTTATTTGCCCTCGAAATAGATATTTCCCATTATTAAAATATGGGTTTGGTGAGATCCCTCTGGGATTACATATATTTTGCATAATCCATGAAATTTAATATTTGAACAGGGCTCATGGCGAAGTGGAGGATTGGTCAATAAACATTTAAATGCAAGCTATTTTAGATGTTCTGCCTCTATCTTTATGTAACCAATGTAAGAGATGAGAAAATGAGAAAAAGAGGGCCGGTGTAAGCTTAGATATTATTGAACAGACCAAATGATCAAACTCTCCAATGGTAAGAACAAGATTTTATAAATGCTTTTTGCTTCTGTGGCAAAACCTCTAGCAATAAAAATAAAACTCTCTTAAGACTTCCTCAGGGTATGGCTACTAAAATCTTCCTACCAAGGAAAACTTCTCAAGAGGGAAATGAAAAATTTTTGATGTAGATGGGACCTAAAAATGTGAATCCACTAAACGAGAAACATTTATAAAATTGATTATTCCCTACCTGTCTGGAAATCACCTGTTCCTTTTTTCCCTTCCTCCATTTTTCCTCCGGTGTAGCTGACTCACATATATGAAATGGACATACGTGGTACATAGGTATCTAGTGCATGTTGTACCCATGGCAGGCATAACTAATCAATCAGGGTTCTTCCCCACCCGTCCTCCGGAGGCCACAGCATCTTCCTTCGTCAGTACAGCATCCCATGCAGTCACTATCTAGCAGAGTTGGTACAATATACTACACTTGCTTGCCTCCTATGAGCCAGAGACTAACTAGGTCCCTAATGGTATGGTTTTCCAGGCTCTGTTTTCGCCTACCCACTGCCAAAGTAGTAGCTATAACATTCTCCACTGTATGATAATCTTAACATCTAAAATGGCTGTGAGAGCAAGAGCAGGCAAAAGGGAAGTGACTATGATTATAAAAGAGGGAGAACATGAAAAGAGAGTAACACTTAAATTGCTTTTTTATCCTAATTATCTATATAATTTTTTGAACATCTACTCCGTGCCCAGCCCCATGAAGATGTGAAGGGTAAGCCTATGCCAGCTTTCAAAGACCTTTATTTCACTTTCCTTTTATTCAACACTGTTCATTTAGCACCTGTGTTTCATCTCTGAAACTAACCTCCATATAATCATAGGATTTAAGTAAAATAACACAAGACCTAATATTTATTGCAAGCCTACTGTGTGCTCAGCATTATGCTAAGTGCTTTGCCAATGCTCTCTCATTTGGGTGTTTAACAGCCCTATGAGGATTGATATTATTCCTATCTTACACATGAGGAAATTAAAATGTATTAAGTTAAAGTGACTTTTCCAACAGCTATTAAGGAATGGATTTGGGATATAAACCTGGTTTTATTTGTCTCTATGCAGTGCTCTTTCCACTACACCAAATTACCTCTAAAAAATACCTTAGACATTTGGCACTCTTTTTATTAACAGATCAACAAACTGAATCTTGGAAACATAAGCTACCAGCAACAGAGAATAGTGGCTGCCCCTCCAAGTCATGCCTAAACAAGCAGCCTAAATTGCCTTCTTGCATTTAGTATCAATTTGGTAGGAAAAGAAGGAAAATATTTGGCGGGAGAAAAGAAAACAGAGGAAAAGCAAGAAAACCCAATTCAAGATATTTTTGCTTTCCAATCACCTTCTTATAGGAGAATGTTTGTCAGTGGTTCCAAAAATGATTATTTTTAAAAATTTTTTTAATGTTTATTTATTTTTGAGAGAGAGAGCGTGAGCGGAGGAGGAGCAGAGAGAGAGGGAGACACAGAATCTGAAGCAGGCTCAGGCTCTGAGCTGTCAGCACAGCGCCAGACACAGGGCTCAAACCCATGAACCCTGTCATGAGATCATGACCTGAGCCAAAGTCAGACGCTCAACTGACTGAGCCACCCAGGCGTCCCCAGAAATGATTATGATACAATTTGTGTGTGTGTTTTAAAAAAAGGATATATGGAAAGGTTTTGAATACAGCCTATGAATTTATTATTAATAAAAGCATTATTTCAAATTTCCATGTACAACTTCTTCAAAAAAGACAGTCTATTTAAACATTTCTCCAAAAGAATTTCTAAAGTCCAAAGCAGATGTACATATTGTTAATCAAGTGTTTAATGTTTGCTCAAGCTAACCCATTAGCTTTAGCTAACTGTAGTTTATGGCATGGTGGAATTGTATTTTTATAAGCTTTATAGGCTATACATTCATTTCATAATTCTTTGGGACCTTTTGTATAATAAAAAAAATATTTTCACATTTTTTGTATAGGACATGAAATATAATTTTCTTTTTTAAAGCAAATGTAAAGGGGCACATTTGCATATTTGAATTTTTGACATTGGCTAAAGCTGCTTTTTATGTCATAATATCAATTACATGACACATTTTGATCAGCTCTGTGAACTTTTACACATACCACTGTTCCTATGGAAAAAGAGAACAGAATCCATCATGAAGCAGCTCACTTTGTGACCATTTCCAGAAACCTCATGTGGGGGAAAATGAAGCCTGTGAAAGATGGCTCCTACTCTTTGAACTTACATTTTCGAAAGGGAAAGTAGGGAATTAATACAATTACCCAGATAATTCTGGGAGGAAAAAAAACTCTACTGAAATATCCAAATCTATAATGGAGACAGAAATAACATTTGGGTTCAATACTAAGTAATGCACCAATTTTCTCTCTCTTTTTTGGAGAGGAAGGAAGATGGGGTTGGTTTATGTGCGTATATGCATCATATGTGGCAATATATTGAAAGTTTTACAAGGTTTGACTTTGTCAAAAACAATTAAGTTTTTTCTACTAATAAAATTAATTCCCTCTCCATAAAAAGAAAAAAAATTTCTGATAATACGTGGACATGTGTATAAGAAAGAAAATTACCTGTCTTAAAACCATAGGGATTTTTAACACTTTTATTTATACACACACACACACACACACACACACACACACACACTCCTCATTTTGGTTTTGCTTTTAAAATATGAAAGCATATGAAATAAACTGTTCTCTAGTCTATCTCTTCATATGTAGTGGATATATTTCTATACACAAAATATTAATATGCCCCATCAGTTTCAATAGCTATCTAGCATTCCACTGACCGAATACACCATAATTTCAATATTTCCCCTAATGGTAAATATTAAGGTTATTTGAAATGTATTGCCTTTATAAATAGTCGTAAGTATGTAAGTGGCCTAATTCTTTTTTTAAAAGTTAATTCATGGAGATGGACCTTCTGGGTGAAAGAAAAGTACATCTTACATTCAGATACATGGTGCCATTGCTCCCACCTATAAATACAAGATAGTGTACGTCCCCATACTTCCTCAACGCTGGGTTTTACCCATCTTTCTAATTAATGATAAACTTATTGAATAGAAATGATAACTCATTGTTTTAATTTGCATTTTGATTACTTTTTGAAGCCATTATCTTTTCAGAGGTCAGTTGGTTGAAATTATCTGCTCAATATTATTTGTCCATGTTATTGACATTTTTGCATTTTTTTTCTCTTTGAAGTGCACTTAAGATGTTAAGAATAATATTTTTACATGCACAATAATGAACTTGGACTTGTACCTCCACCATATAAAATTAACTCAAAATAGATAATAGATCTATATGTAAAAGCTAAAACTGTTATACTCTTAGAAGACATAGGAGTAAAGCCTCATGACCTTGGATTAGGCAATGGTTTCTTAGATATGACACCAAATGCACAAACAACAAAATACAAAATAGATAAATTAGGCTTCATCAAAATGTTTAACTTTTGTGCTTCAAGAGACACAATCAAGAAAGTGAAAAGACAACCCATGGAATGAGAGAAGACATTTGCAGATCATATATCTGGTGAGGGACTTTGCCTATAATATACAAAGACTTCTTATGATTCATTAGTAAGAAGACAATCCAGTTTTTAAATGGGTGAAGTATTTAAATAGGCATTTCTCCAAAATATATACAAATGGCCAACGAGCTCATGGAAAAATGTTCAACACCATTAATTATTAGAAAAATGCAAAACAATACCACAGTCAGATGTTACTTTACACACACTAAGATGGCTGTAATCAAACGGACAGACAGTAATAAGTGTTGATGAGGATATAAAGAAATTAGGACCCTAATACACTGCTAGTAGTAATATAAAATCAGCCAATATATAAAACAGTTTGGCAGTCCTTCAATAAATTGAAGACAGGTTTATCATAGCAAGTCCACTCCTAGGTATATGCCCAAAAGAAAGGAAAACATATATCCATGCAAAATCTTGTATATAAATTTCCGGATCAGTATTATTTATAAGGGCCCAGAAGAAAAACAATCCAAATGTGCAACTGATGAGTGATAAACAAATGTGGCATATCCATACAAAACAATATTGTTCAGCCCTAAAAAGAATAAAATATCAATGCATGATACAACATGGATGAATCTTGAAAGCTTTATCTAAGTGAAAGGAGCCGGACACAAAAGGCCACGTATTATATGATTCCACGTGTATGAAATGTCCAGAATAGGGAAATCTATAGAGACAAAAAGTAGATTAGTGGTCCGGCAAAGGAAGGGATGAGGAGTGACTGCTGATGGGTACAGGGTTTCTATTGTGGATGATGAGAATATGCTGGAATTAGATTGTGGTGATAGATGCACAGCTCTGTCAATATATTAAAAGCCAGGGTAGCTCAGTCAGTTAAGCGTCCTGCTCTGGATTTCAGCTCAGATCATGATCTCATGGTTTGTGGGTTCCAGCCCTGCATTGGGCTGTGCACTGACAGCATGGAGCCTGCTTGGATTCTCTCTCTCCCTCTCTGCCCCTCCCTGCTTGTGCATGGGTGCTCACTCTGTCTCTTTCTCTCTCAAAATAGGTAAATAAACATTTTTTTTAAAATATACTCTAAAACTTATCTTTGAATTGTATGCTGTAAAAGAGTGAATTTTTAGTATGTGAATTATATGTTAGTACAGCAGTTATTTAGAAAAGAATATTAATCCTTTTGTTTTTATATTGCAAAGAGTTTCTAGTTGGTGTTTTAAGTTTTAGTGTGTTTTTTACTGTATATAAATTTTCATGTTTTATAGGAAAAATATCAATCTTTTACTCTATGATTTTTGGCTTTTTGTCATATTTATAAACTCTCTACCTTAGGTTTGTGGAAATAATCACTGACACTTTTTTATAATCTCTTTTTAAAATTTAGATATTTAGAGGTTAGAGTGGGAGAGAGCCAAAACATAAGAGACTCTTAAAAACTGAGAACAAACGGAGGGTTGATGGGGGGTGGGAGGGAGGGGAGGGTGGGTGATGGGTATTGAGGAGGGCACCTTTTGGGATGAGCACTGGGTGTTGTATGGAAACCAATTTGACAATAAATTTCATATATTAAAAAATAAATAAATAAATAAATAAATACATTAAAAAAATAAAATAAAATAAAATAAAATAAAATAAAATAAAATAAAATAAAATAAAATAAAATAAAATAAAATAAAATTTAGATATTTGATCCATTAGAAATGTATTTGTCGGGGTGCCTGGGTGGCTCAGTCGGTTAAGCATCCGACTTCGGCTCAGGTCATGATCTCGCGGTTCATGAGTTCGAGCCCCGCGTCGGGCTCTGTGCTGACAGCTCAGAGCCTGGAGCCTGTTTCAGATTCTGTGTCTCCCTCTCTCTCTGACCCTCCCCCGTTCATGCTCTGTCTCTCTCTGTCTCAAAAATAAATAAACGTTAAAAACAAAATGTATTTGTCAGCGGACAATGAAGTATGAAATAGGATTCCAGCTTTTTTTTCCCCCACAACAGATAGCCAGTTGTTTCTGCATGTTTATTTAATAATTGATCCTTTCCCTGTTACTTGAAATGCTACCATATTTATATTTTAATTTGCATATTAATGAATTTAATTTTATATAAAAGTTCATGTCTATCCCTGTACCCTACTCCGTTCTGTTAACTTGGATGCTGCTTCCTGAATCACCATGGCATTGTTTTAATTGTCGTAACTCTACCACCCATGTTAGTGCTCGATTAGGAAAGAGTTACCATCTTTGTCTACAACCACCTAGATTAGTCACATATTACAATTCTAAATGGGTTTTAAAGCAGTATTCAATTCCCCCACAAAATAAAGAATTGGGAATCTAATTACAGGTATACTGTATTTCAGGTTTGATTTAGAGATCATAGATACATTTATTGAGATTTACCATGTAAGAATAAAATCTGGTACCTCATTTACTCATCTTTTATGTTCCTCTGAAGAGCATTATTGTTTTTTTAATATACAACCAGCGCATTTCTTTCCAAGTTTATCCTCAGGTAATCCATGTTTCATTTGTCCTTGTGAATGTGATATTTTCCCATTATATGTTGCAATATTTGTGTGGTATTTGGTATATAGGAAAACTAGTGATTTTTGTATTATTTTATAAATTACTAACCTTATAAGCTCTCTTACTCTTTCTGAAAATTTTACAATGTTTGCCTCCTTATTTCTGGTATTTATGACTGTATTTTACTTTCTTGACTTACTGCTTTGGCTAGCACATTCAAAATTATGGTATTTTGAATATAAAAGAACTTGATAGCTAATATCCATGGCTTTTTATTTTTAAGAGGAATTCTCATATTTTACCACTAGGAACTTGTTGGATTTTGATATGAGTGGCTTACATTTTGATCATGTTGAAGAATTATCCTATTCTCGTTTTTTTTTTCCAGAGCTGTATTTAAAGTATATTTAAAGTTTTTAAAAGATGTACTCTAGTAGTAGAAATGCATTCACTTTTCTGGCAATAATCTCTGTGTTGTCATTTAAACTCTCCATTCAATAAATATGTATTTAGCCAGAGACTGTTCTAAGTGCTAGAGGTACAAATATGGCTTTCTAGCACTCACTTCTGAAAGCAGCTACTTTTACCCTTTTTATTACTCTGAAAAAACTTATGGGACAGAGTCTAACAGTGGATCACTAAAGTAATAATACTGAATGAGAGAGAAGAGAAGGACATTACATGGACAGATCATAATGGTGAAGGAAGGGAAGAGTTTGTGACACACCTGGCTGAACAAAGCATCTTAAGTGATTATTATATGGCCACCAGGTCAGCCCTTGAACTTTGGTAATATCTAACCTTAATATAAAGTTTTTACAGTTTTAATCTATGAAACCTACATAATGTTTTCACATGTTGATTACTGCAGTCCTAACAATAACCTCATGTTAAATATTTCAACACTACAGAAGAGGAAACTAGAACTTGGAATTGTTAGGATACCAAAGTTAAGCAAAATCCCAAACCTGTGCACTCACCCTCATAAAACAATTGAATAATGAAATACATGACTTATTTTCATAATCTTTGACAGAGGGTTCTAGAATTCATTCTTCCCTGCTTTTTTAACCCAAAAGCTCACCATTTCCCACTTCAACCAGAGAATCACCTGCTAATCACACGAGGCCATCCCAACCAGTGCTTTCCTCAATCCCTCTGATTTGCAGGAGTACCTAAGACCAGCCTCTGTGAAAGCCCTGTGTTCTTGTCCCACATTGATTTGTGCCAATAAGAGGCAAAGAAGGGTCCAGATGACTCGAATTGGGTCCAAATTCTAGGCTGCAGTATGAAAAATGTTGGCTTTTCAATAAGCCTTCAACACTAAGGCCATTTCCAGGGACTCACAAACCTTTTCTGGTAGCCATACTCCCGTGCCTCAAACCAAGAACAAGTTACTTCTCCAGAGTGAGGACTGACTCAGTCCCAGGGTCCTTTTCCTAATCTACTTCATTTGCACAGTACACATAGGACACTGTTTGAGCAACAGGGTGTTGTATTTTTCTACTTCTCTGCAACTTAAGGAATATCAGGGGAAGGAAAGTGGAGAGGGGGCTCAGGAGGCCAGATCAGCAGTTCAGTCTCTGCTGAAAACTGCTCCAGATCTCACTGCTCAAGTGGAATCTTGAGAGCTCCTTGGCATGTTAAATATTCATCAAAAGCCAAACACTACTTTTTCAACATTTGACTGAGTAATACAAGTGTACATTTGTCCCATCTCTACTCTCAGGTCGCTCAGATATACCTAGCGATAAATTAAGGTCCTAATGAAGTCAGCTTAAAAGATGAGGAAAGAATCCTTTGTAGTTTATGCCTGCCTCTCATTTCCTCTTAATTTAACCATAAACTAAACGGATTCATAAAATGTTTATAGAGGGTAATAAAGTGATGTTTTTTAATACAAAGGTTGCTTATGTAATTAAACATACATTCTATGACATTCCGTGCAATTTGAAATGGGTTGCACAAAATTATATCTGTTTTATTTCTCCTTCCATTAATGGCAAATAATAAAACAAAAAGGGGAAAAACGTAAGTTCCTGCCAAGGTAAGTACCTACAGTTCAGAGACTGAGCCTGGAGATGTTGCTAAAGACTTTATCTTTCTCTTGGAAATGTGCCATTAATTTTAATTAGATTTCTCATTTGCCTTCCTTTTCTTTCATTTTGTCGCTCTGCTTTTTTTCTGCTCCCACCTCCTTTTTCCCTCCTGTCTCTCTCCCTTAAGCGTTGGGGGAGAACACTCTATGTTTTTAACCTACATAACATAAATGAAGAAACTTACCTGATCCCGTAACTGTTACATTATAAATTGTCTTGAAAGAAGTTACTCTGAAGCTCTCACTCTACCTTTCAATACTATCATGATGTTCATGGCCCCACACTCACTTTTCATACACTTTCTTTTTCAAAACAAATAGAAAAACTAATCTTGAAGAATTTAAGGTCATATTGTATTATTTCCAATTTTTTCGTAAAGAGAAATTGGCTGTGATCTAATCTTTACTGTTTTAGCATTTTATCATCTGGCTGTCAGAATGTGATTTCTTGCTCTGAAATGATCCACTCTCTATTATATTTCACGTTAACATTTAAAATCAAGTAAAATGGCGATATTCACATTTTTCAGAATAATTGAGAGAAGAAACCACTGAACTGTTATTTCTCTGAGTTCATTTAGACTTCAGTAGCAAATATTGATAATCAGACCCTAAGGATACCTAATTTTACTTGGAGTTATCATGGCTTAAATCCATTAATTTTTGGACATTTTTCTCATCTACACCACATTAAGAAACATCAGAGTTTCCCTAGAATTCTAAAAGAATGATTTTGAATAGTTTCACAAAAAAAAAGTTTTAAAAGTATACATCAGCATTTTTCTAGAACAGTGGCAGGTGGAAAAGATATCACTGAACAGTTGGCCCAAAAGGTATTAGATAAAATATGATGAATTGCCAGGTCTACTTTTCCTGTTTGTGTCACGTGGGTGAGAAATGGGAATAACTCTATAATTCTCCAGTGTGTATTTTCCATATTGTAAGAAACAGTCCATGGGAAAGATTAAAGTTTCTTCCCTGAGCATCTCTGACCATGTGAGACTTAGGAGGGCATAAAGGCTAATATAGCATAAATTTCCTTTTACTTTATTCTATGTATTTTGCTCATTTAGGTTTTGCTGTTTCTCTGGAAAAGAGGAAGTTTCCCCCGTCCACGAACTATAATTCTAAGAATAATTTCCGATTTGCTGTTGCCCCTCAGGGATACCATGCCAGCATTTTAAGCTCTACTTCTCCAAAGCCAAACTCAATTATCCTCTCCGTAAACCTGCTCCGCTTCCTGTGTCTCCATCTCTGACAATAACTCAACTTTTCTTAAATGTGGCCAGACCCAGAAAACTTAGAAAAATCTCTCACATCCCACACCAATAGTCAAATATCAGCTCATTCTGCTGTGTCTCTGGCATCTACTGATTCCAGCACCACCAGAGTCATCTTCTGTCCTGACTCCTGTTCTAGCATCATTACTCTGAAATCTCCTGCTTCTCCAAGCTCTTCCACCCCTTGGCTTGAGCACTGTCTCTCAAAAGTGCAGCCTGGGTTATGATCATCTTTTCTTCAAAAATCTATGACTTGTAAACACCCAAAGAAAGGCCTTCAAATCCCAGCAAGTACCAATTCAGAAGGTCCATGCTATGATCCTATCTTGTCCTTCCAGCCACATCTCTGACTACTTGTCTCCAGAAATATCAATCGTGCCCACCTCCACCATGCCCTCCCACCCTCTCCTGCCTCTGCTCTCCCCTTGGCCCACAATAACTTGGTTATAGTTCTCTGCCTTTGACACTTGTCTTTCAGTGTGCTTGGCTCAGCTCATATGACCCCACATCATGAAGTCTTTTACAACCCAAGCTGTTACCTATTCCCCCTTTTTCTGTTCATTCAGAACACTTTCTTTCTACCTCTGGATTTGGCATTGGCAACATTCTGCTATGTATGATGTTAGTTAGCTTCGTGCATCTGTCTCTCCAGTTAGGTTGAATGCTCTCTCCATTCTATCCATCAGATGTTTCCAGGATTCCTATCCCAGCTGCTGTTCTATACACTAATGATACAAAGACCTAGTCCTGTGTCTCAAGAAGCTAAGTCTAGTAAGTGATAAAACATGTTAAGGGTGTCTGGGTGACTCAGTTGGTGAAGTGTCTGATTCTTGATTTTGGCTCAGGTCATTAGCTCATGGTTCATGAGTTCAAGCCCCACGTCCAACTCTGCACTGACCATGCAGAGCCTGATTGGGATTCTCTCTCCTGTTCCTCAGTCCCTCCCTCTCTCTCTCTCAAAATAAATAAACTTAAGAAAAACATGTGTCAATAACTCAATATGAGAAGCATGATAAGGAATTCCAAAGAGAGGAGAATAGAGAGATAGGTTGATAAGCACCCAGACTTAGATTCAGAAGACTCCAGTTCAAGAGCCGGCTCTGTTATGTAACTAAGTCATGATGGGCAATTCTTCTACTTTCAGTTTTCTCATTTGCAAAATTAGAGTTTCTGCCACCTACTATTGCATAGGAATCAAAATAAAATTAAATAATGAGTTTCCATTTATTCTACCAGGTCCACCCTCTGTCCTTTTTCTCTCCTCTGTGCCTCTAGAAATTGACCTCTAAGCAAGGGTCTCCTCCACACTGCCTCTATGTCTCTAGGTTCTGCTAATCGCTCCCTCCTCTGGCTCCCTAGGCCCTAGGGGTAGTCAGGCCCCTGGGTACCTCTCCTTGTGGTTTCCCTGAACTCTACCCTACCCACACCTTTACAAATAATCCCTTTATTAAAGGCTCCTCAAATTACAGGAGTCAAATGTGCCATCTGTTCCCTGCCAGGGCTCTGACTGATAAAGCTGCTTTTCAAACTCTTAAGTTGCTGTCTAAATGCAAGGTATATCTCATTTATCTCTGCACAGTGCTTTACACAAAGCAGATTGCTGCTATTAATAACAAATGGTAAAATGAACATATGTAAGGATGAATGAGTGAATGATCCTGCCCTCTTCCACATTACATTCTTATCTGGAGGATCTCTTCTTGTACCCTTGATTGGATTTTGTAATGCCCTGCTTTGATTTAGATGGTTCTCTGTTCCTTTGGAACTCACTGTCTCTTAGTGGAAACATTTCTACAGGTAGTCTCTCTCAGCTCTTATATGTTTCCAGTGGTTTAACTTGAAAGGATTAACTTTGTTTGAAATTTCCAGGAAATACACTCCCTTTATAGGCTGTACACTTACCTGATATCAAAATGGATTACTAATTTGTTCTTTTTTTTTTTTTTTTTTTTGGTTATCAACATCAAAGTTGATAAATCAGAAGCAAGCAAACTGATTGTTCCTTATTACCTGGGAACCAAGAGCATATTTAAGGGAATCCATAGCCTGGGGTAGTTTTTTTCAAAAGCACAATAAATAAACATGGGGCAAACGATCACCTCCACTACTCCTTTCCTAGGCAAAAGCCTAGCCAGTGAATGGGCAATCGGGTAGCTTCGCCAAATGATCTAAAAGAGGTAAATCACAGAATTCAGTATTCTCCTTTTTGAGGAGCTGAAATCATGAGTGATTAGACTTTAATATTAATTTATTCCCAGCAACCATCCTTGTCTTCTGAATCCTTACATATCTCAATAAAATAAGACATAAACATTTTCCTGTTATTTTAAATATAAGGTTAATGACTTAAAAATGAGGAACTGACCATAGAAAGTATCTTTAGAAAACATACTTTTGAGTAAACATATTTAATAGTATGCTTTGGTACTGAGTAGGTATTATTTATTAGCCAGTAATTGCATAACTAGAATTCTTAATTAAAATTTGTGATGAGAAATGAATCTGTTTATTCTGTAATTATGACCCAGAAATTCAGAACACATTGGGGTAGTTTATGAGCACAGTTCCAAAGATTTTAATATAGCAGAAGAACTCACTAACACTTTAAACAAGAATTCTTAGAATTCAAACACAGTGTGTGTGTGTGTGTGTGTGTGTGTGTGTGTGTGTGTGTGTGTATCCAGATGCAATAAGCTTTAAAAGCCAACCACTGAATACAACTATAACATGGAAAGATTCTATTTAATGGGTGTGTGATACTGTTAAAAGCCTCTAAACAGTCCTTCTGGACCTCTTCTGGGTTTTACAGAAAGGCTTCAAGCCAGTTTCTTCTCTTAGCTTTGTAATTGAAATACAAGTTAAGATAGTGGCAAACTCTGAGGCTCCTTTTTAAAGGTTCCTAAGAATAAGATTGAAGTGATTTTTTTTTTTTTCAGCACACATCAAACTTTTAGAGGACAGCCGTTGAGGAGCTCATCCTTGGCTACATGAAAGTAAATCGGATAATGTTTACATATAACTTGGTTGCTAGGACCATCCCAGTAAGAAAAGTCTGTTGTAAAATTGATGATCCTTAACTGTTTTTACTTGCTGACTGTCAGCTGATGATGGGTTCTGGTTTTGAAGGCCAGAGAGATCTGGGGAGACCACTTTGTGGAACCAACAAAAGGTTAGACAAACAGCAGGTTTCTTCTGAGCATTCTCCTAAGACATAAATGAAACCCCAGTAGCTGGGGCTGGTGGAGAGAGCATTACCTCCTGTCACCTCGTTTGTGTCACTGCTGACTCAGTGACACGGTATCCCAGACCCCGATTTGAACACTTGCTGGCCAAATGTATCTCCCCCTGTGCTGCTATGTCTTGCCACCTCATCACAGTTTAATAAGGCATTTGGGATTTTAGACAGCTTCTATAATTGCAGCAGAATGCTAACAGTGTTTGCTATTGATTTTTATTCCAAATGTCAACTTTTCCTGTGCTCCATACACATATTACCCTTCACTCCCTTGCACATTACCAGTGTCATAGTGTCATTTTTTAAATCTCTCATAGAGTCAATGTTAATCAAATGTCCATAATGGAAAACATCCTGAGAAGGCAAAAGGAAAGGAAAAAAGGTATCCTTGCGTGCCTTGTTTGGAAGGATGGAAATTACCCAGAATCCTATTCTTTTTTTTTTCTTTTTTTTTTTAGGCCAATAGGTGGCACTGGTGATTTCTAGCAATGAATTGGCCCTATAGCTCTAATGTATGGAAGTTCTCGAATGTAGTAGCATTTAGAGGTTAGGATTTTTTTTTTTTTTTTGGCAAAAGGTGCCATCATATGGCCCTAACCATTAATTGAAACACTTGTAGCCTACCCAGTGGTTTTTTTTTTCATGTTTATTCATTTATTTTGAGAGAGAGAGAAAGAGAGCAAGTGCAAGCTGGAGGGGCAGAGAGAGAGAGGGAAAGAGAGAATCCCAAGCAGGCTCCAAACTGTCAGCACCTAGCTGGATGTGGGGCTCGAACTTATGAACTGTGAGATCATGACTTGAGTGAGCTAAGATCAAGAGTTAAGCACTTAACTGACTGAGCAACCCAGGTGCCCCCCTCAGTGGAGTTTATTTTAATATAAATTTGCATGCTGTTAAATAGGGTTTTTTTTTATTATTTATAAGCGATCCAGAGGAGTTATGTGGGCAATAGAATGCATATAATGTAAAGAAGTTTAAAGTATGCTATAAACCCTGTTGCACAGTTCCTGATGCTAGTTTGTATGTGACAAACGACAACTATCAAAGAACTGGAAACTGAAGCACACATTTTTAACTTAGCACTGAGAGTGTAGTTGTAGGTTTTAAATATTTGTATTTCCTGTCTTATCCGAGACACATTGCTTTGCAAACCTGTTCTCTTTTCATTTTTTTATAGCATGGTGTCCTAGAAAGCAAATTAGACTTGAGAGCCAAGCAGACCTACCGTAGATTCTAGACTCCATCATCTATGAGGTTGCACACCCTGACAAGATGGTTAGCTCAAACAAGCCTGGGTTTCTTCATCCCTAAATGATGTCTATCTCCAAGAGATGTGGCAAAAATTAAGTGATAGTATTGTAGCTAGTCAGTATCTAGTATGTAATATGTATCCAGTTAGTTTCTTTTCCCTTTGTTGATTTGAATTTTAACACTGGCTGAGGCAAAAAAAAAAAAAAAAAAAAAAAAAAAAAAAACATAAGAAGAAGAAGGAGAGGGGGACGGGGAGGAGAAGGAGATGATTAGGCACGGAGGTCTATTGTTAAAAAATAAATTAAAAAGTATATATTTAAAAAAACATTACATGTTCTAATTCTCTACCACTTTGGATTATTTGTATTACCTTTCATTTTTGTGAAGAGATTCTAGCATTTAATAGATATGATTTAGCCTCAATTCCTCAAGGTCAGGGGCTTGGTTACTATAAATTTGTGGAGAGAAGGCTCTGAGGAATTTACACAGAGTCTCAGCTTCTGTCTCTCTGCAGGCATCAGCTAGCATCCCAGCATCTAAGCGTGCTTTCCCAAAGTATGTATAAGTACAATTAAGCAGCTCGGACTGAGTTATCACACTTTTGTTTGACCCTGCCTCTAAAAAGTTTATTTGCTTCTGCTTTTTCAAAAGATCTTTGATAAAATGGTGATAATATTCCTGATCTCTTGCCTATTAAAAAAAAAAAACACTAGCATTATTAGGAACATCTAAACTGCTCATCTTTCTGATGAGAAAAAAAGACCAATTTTTTTTTAACATTTATTTATTTTTGAAAGACAGAGTGAGACAGAGTGTGAGTGGAGGAGGGGCAGAGAGAGAAGGAGACACAGAATCTGAAGCAGGCTCCAGGCTCTGAGCAAGCATTCAGCACAGAGCCTGATGTGGGGCTCGAACCCACGAACCATGAGATCATGACCTCAGTTGAAGTCGGATGCTTACCGACTGAGCCATCCAGAGACCCCAAAGACTGATTCTTTTTATTTGACTTGATCACTCAGTGTCCTTCCACATAGTGGCACTTGTGGGGTCATCAGCCAAATTAAAGAAGTAACTGATTTATTATTTCCATAAATGCACGGTGCATTGCTTTTACTCTGAGTATACAGCAAAAACTGCTCATGCTAAGGAATAGTAATCAAAATGACTAAAAAGGCACATTTTTATCATCCAAACATAAGCATAGCTGTGGTGGTATCTTATCAGAGTACATAATAATAGAAATGAATTATGTCGGTAAAATCTTGAGGTTTAAGATTTACCATGATAAATATTTTTCATTAAAGTGAAATATCTTGGCAGAGTCACTTTCATATGCAGACTGTTGACACAAGGAGGCCAGCTGTGCCCATGCAGATGCCGAGATTTGGGTCTATATTATTAATGATTTATCATGTCATGGAGAGCTTAGATTAGTTTTGAAAGCAATCCCTTGCCACAAAAGCACTTTCTATAACGTGCGAATGCAAGGAATACTATATGTGCATTCCAAACTAAAGTAATCATAGAAGCTGTAGCTACCTTTGAAATGTCAGTACCTCTCTTTTTATTCTGGAACATGCAATTCTAGATCCTAAACTGTATTATTCATTAAAATTTATACAAAAATGTTATTGCATATCAACTGGATAGTGAGCAGTGTGTGTATCTGAATTAACACATCTATAGACATAGATGATGGAATGAAGGAGATAGAATGGAACAAAAATGTATTGCAAACCTATTGTATACCATGTGCTTTTGCCCTAAATCTCACATTTAATGTGAGGTTGGATTAAGTTTCCCAATCCATTCTGCAGGATTCCAAGATTGCACTGCCTTCAGGGCATGTGTAATAACATTGGCTAATATTTATTCAGGGCTTGCTGTGTTCCAGGTAAGATGCTAAACACTTTACATGCATTATCACATTCAGTCTTCATAAGACCCATCTGAAATATTGTTATCACCCCTGGTTCACAGATAAGAAGACAGAAGCAGAGTGCAGTGAAATAAATTATCCCAAGAGAGAAGGAGCCTGGACTTGAATCCAGGTTGTCTGATGTTTTAAAGCCTTCACTATTAACTATTGCTGTTAACGGTGACCTCACCGTTAACCACTATTACAACTAAGCAAGAAGTAGGATTCTGATCCTACTTAGTTACTACCTGTGTGGCCTTAGGCAAGTCACTTGAAGTGTGTAAGCCTCAATTTCTTCTTCTATAAAATGAAGATAATAATACTATTCACCTCACAGAATTGTTGTGAGTTAATACTTGTAAAATGCTAAGAACAGACTTTGGCACATGTTAAGCACTGATGCTTTGTACGGTAATATTTAATGAGTTGTACTCTTTGATAATTGATATACTTTCATTGACTATTACACACAGAGTCTCTATAATTTTCAGATAGCTTTTATTCTGAAAACTAGATTGGAAATGAAACATAGAAATTAAATTCTCGGGGTGCTTAGGTTGGCTCAGTTGGTTAAGCGTCCGACTCTTGACTTCAGCTTAGGTCATGATCTCATGGTTCATGAGCTGAAGCCCCCGATGGGGCTCCGAGCTAACAGTATGGAGCCTACTGAGGATTCTCTCTCTCTCCCTCTCCCTCTGCCCCTCCCCTGTTCGCTCTCTCTCTTTCTCTCTCTCTCTCTCTGTCTCAAAATAAATACACTTCAAATTTTTTTTTTCAACGTTTATTTATTTTTGGGACAGAGAGAGACAGAGCATGAACGGGGGAGGGGCAGAGAGAGAGGGAGACACAGAATCGGAAACAGGCTCCAGGCTCCGAGCCATCAGCCCAGAGCCCGACGCGGGGCTCGAACCCACGGACCAGAGATCGTGACCTGGCTGAAGTCGGACGCCTAACCGACTGCGCCACCCAGGCGCCCCAAAATAAATACACTTCAAAAAATGTTTAAGAAATTAAATTCTGAAGTTTACTCCTAAAGAAAACAAACAAACAAAAGATTATGAATTAAGTTACTACTTATCACTGATGGGAGATGTATGCATATAATAATAAAGCATAATTGCTAACCATCTATAGCACTAGTCCTTTAAGTATTCTTTCTGGGTGTGGAAAGAGCCAGATATCTTCCTCCTTTTCTTTCTTTCTCTTTCTTTCTTTCTTTCTTTCTCTTTCTTTCTTTCTTTCTTTCTCTCTCCCTCCCTCCTTCCCTCCTTCTTCCTTCCTTCCTTCCTTCCTTCCTTCCTTCCTTCCTTCCTTCCTTCCTTTCCTTCTTCCCTCATTATTCACTCATTAAACCAACATCCTTACAAGGGTACTATGCTTGCCCTGGGGATACAGGTGAGTAAGTCCTTACTCTGGAGGAGCACACAGTCTAGAAATGACTATACCCTTTGGTTTAGCACATAAAAGAGTATGAGAAGGTTGTAGGTTCCATCATCTGATCCGTGTCACAAGTATTTAGGGTGCCCACTAAATGCCAGGCACTGTGCTAGGCACTGGGGCTGTTCAGGTAAAAAGACAAGATTCCTGCAGTTAAGAAGCAGCCAGTAGGGAAGACATCCTGAACAGATATTTTCCTTACAATTTGGCAAATTACATAAATGAACTTGCTGGGACAGCACAGAAAAGAGTTGCTGAAACCCATCCCGGGGCTAGTAGAATGAAGGAAATTTTGATACTTAAACAAAATTTTTGGTAAAAGTCAAGTAAAACAGAAATTAAAGTACCTGAAATGATGGGGAAAGAGCACCCCCAGAAAGCAGAGATACCACAGGTGAAGACATGGTGACCTGAAACAACATGACACAGTGGGGGACTGCAAGGGGGCCACACAATACTAAAGCCTAAAGCACAAAGTGGGACAGCATGTGGGGCTAGAGGAGTAAAGGGGCCAAAAGGTTAAAAGTGTATAAAAGCAATGGAAAGGACCAAATGCCAACAAACTACATAGAGTGAGCACTTTCCTTAGATTTCTTTCCACTAAAAGCCAAATTAAAAGAGTGTCATTTTCCTGGCCGTCAAGATTCCGGGAACCAAGGAAATGATGAATCCTTAAGAATAATGTTTGGATCCTGACCGAAAGATAAAGGGTACTAATCTTCCGATGTCAGCGGATTGTCCACTTCCCTGCTTCTCTCCCCCAGTGAACCAAACATCGAGATTGGCTCAGAGGTCTAGACTGATAGCCAGACTGGGAACGTGTCTAATCCTTGGCTCCAAATGACCTATTAGCACACAGCCTTCTGCAACCTAAAAGTTTTTTTTTTTTTTTTTTTATTCCTGGCTTTAAGAACTCAGTCCAGGGTAAATTGCATTCTCAGGGAGTGGTGCTCCCCTAAAGTTGGCCATCGTGGAATTTCTGCAAAGAATTCAGGCATCTAAAGAATTGAGCTTTTTTTTTTTTCTTTGCTACCATGGCAGACACAGAACAACTCCTAAGGGTTCTGCCTCCAGGTGGGTGGCAGTTTGACTCTCATCAAGCCCCTGGTCACCCCCTAGCATCTTCATTCAGTGCACAGAGCCCTCTGCCTGCAGCTGGCGGGGGGGGGGGGGGGGCTTCCTTTCTTGATGGAGAAAATACGAAATGACTGGATGCCAGTAAAACAGGCACAGCTTTCTGGGTCAGAAGTTGGCTGGGGAAGGGCCCTGACTGCCAAGTAACTTGCAATGATGTCAGAGCCGAGCACAACCAGAAAACACCAGCCAGCCAGCCAACAAAAGCCTTAAGAACAACAGAAAAATCACAGAGCTGCCTTGCCAAAGCTGTTCTTTCCGCCCCCTACCCCTTTCTTCGAATAGGAAGAACAGCAGGAAGAGAGTTTATATTTTAAAAGACTCTCCCTCCTCCTCCCTCCTTCTTCCTTTTGGTAACAAAGTGTTAACTAGTGAGGAAACAGTGCTCAGGATGAGTCCCCCAGCAGTTCCTTGGGGTGTCTTTTTTGAGTTCCTTTTCAAGGCTGTCAGTGGAAGTTTCGGAAACAACTCAGAACAAGGGTACTTTTTCTAAATGTGAGCATGTAACTTTGTGCAGGGGAGAAAGCAGGAACCATTGAAGAGAGGAAAATCCTTTCTCTTGCCCCCTTCACTCTTTCACGGTAACTAACCATACTCAAATGAAAAGGAAAAGTTTGGTGGAAAAGCTCTTCTTTCTTTTTCTTTAAATAGGGGTATCTTGGTTCATTCCAGCCATTTAGAGCCCTCAGTGATTCATAACTCAACTGGAAATCAATAAAACACAGCCCCCGTTCTTGGAAATGAAGTTTGGATTAAAATCTTCTTGTTTTGGAATATATGGCCTTTTTTTTTTTTTTTTCATTTGTGACAGTCAATTTTAAATGATGTCACTTCAAGGACATTTTCATTTCTCCCACAACATATTACACGAAACACTTGCCTGTAAAACCGGCTCATTAGCCTGCAAAATTATACTGTACTGAATGGCTTTCATTCAAAGTAGAAATGGGATTTTTAGTAGGCAATTTCTGTATTTTATAAAGATAAAGCAATGTTTGATTGCTTCTTCCCAGCTGTTTTGCTTAGTGGTTGTAAAGAGAAATTGGAGGGGGTTGGTGGGGGGGGCGAGAAAGGTAATATGGGGGCGGGGTGTGTAAGGGTGTGTTTAAAAAATAAATCTTAGATTAGGAAACCGAGGCAGAACTTCACAGAACAACTGGGCCTGCTGCTCCTCGAGGCTGCAAGGATTTGTCCTCTGGATTGTCTGGAGGAAAGCGCTGAAAAAAAGTGAGGGAAGGAGAAAAAGAGGGAAAGAGGGAGGGACGCGACAGGGCTGCTTGTCAGGCGGCGGCAGCCACGGCGAGCTGGATGACTGAGGCTCCGGGAGTTGCTGAAGGAGCAGCCCTTCAGAGGCGGGGAGAGGGAGGGTGCGCGGCAGAGCGCCGGGGAGGAGGGACGCGGAGGCCACCGCGGGGTCAGCGGGGCCGCGGCGCCGGGCTGGGGGCCTCCAGGCGGCGCTGGCCGCGGCGCTCGGGCGAGGGTGAGCGCGCCGGGCCGCCCGCGCCTCCTGCCGTCCGAGCCCGGGGGTGGGCCCCGCGCCGCGAGCCGCCTAGTGCGGGGAGGGAACCAGCTCCAGCTCGCCTGATGGATTGACTTGGAGATGGATCGAATTACACCATTTGCCTTGCCTCGATTTGTTTTGCTCCCGCTCCGTCCCGCTGCTGCTGCTGCTGCTGCTGTCGCTGCTGCAAGGACTGGTGGTGGCGAGTTGCAGGATCATATCGAGGAAGCCAAGACCCAAAGAGAGAGAGGGATATATATTTTTTATTTTCTTTTTTCCCTGCGCGTGACAAGCTGCTTTTTTTCCTCTTTTTTTCTTTTTTCCCTTTTTTTTTTTTTTAATTGTTACCAGCCGACCCCCCATGAGGTAAGACCATCTTGTAATCTGCTAATGCTCTGGGCTCCTGGTGGGGATCGGACCCAGATCCTCAGAGCCCGAATCGCAGCCTGTGTGTGTGTGTGTGTGCGTGTGCGTGTGTGTGCGCGCGCGCGTGTGTGTTGTCACTGGAGAGTTGATTTCTATTGCCAGCAGCTCTGTCCGCCTGCGGACGCGCAGCGGGCTGGAGAGGTTTGGCGGACCCGTCAAAACTGGCAATGGGGGAGGCCTAGGGGGAGGGGCACGTGGACTTGGAGACCCCTCCACTGTGCACCCCCCACCCGGGAACAAAAAAAGGGCGGAAGGAGGGGGGCAAGTAAAAGTTTCTTGCCAGGCAGCGCTGGCTCGGCGCTCCCCCGCACGCTATCAGTGGGAACCCGGGCTGCTAGGGTGCTTGGGCACGGCGTCTCCAGCCGGGGCGGGAGCCGCGCCGAGGCCGAAGAGCCGGCTGCGGACTCGGCCGCCCCCTTCCGCCCGCCGGCCCCGAAGCCGACGCCGGGACCATCGGGGTCGCGCAGCGCCCGCAAGGCTAGGAGGGGACCCGCGAGCATTCGCCTGCGCCCGTAGAGGGGGCGCAGCGCTGGCACCGAGACCCTAGCGGCTCACCGCGGAAGCCCGCTACCTGTCAGTGAGCCCCGGGCTCGGACGGCCCCCGGCAGCGCCTGGGGGCGGGGGCGGGGGCTCGGGTCCTCGGCCCCTCCAGCCTCCCAGCCCCCCAGCCCCCCGGGCTGCAGTCCGGAGAGCAGCCACTTCCCACCCGCCCTCTCCCCCTGCTGGCCGAGCGCGCCGCGGGCGGGCGCTGGGGCCCGGAGCTGCCCACAGCCCACCCCCCCCACCGCCCACCCGGCGCCCCGGTTTCTTCTGCCGGCCACTCTCCCCCGCAACTTTCCGTGCTTTGTTCTACGGCTGGAAATGATTTACGGAAGCGTCTTGGATAGGGTCTCCGCCAGGCGGCAAGAGCCCAGCGCTGAGATGTGTGACGTTCTCATCTACCCATCAATTATGGATGGAAACAAATAAGGAAGAGTCAATTTTGCATGAGCCCCTTCTCCGGCAGCGAGAGGCGTCCTGCAGCCGGGAGGGAGCCGCCGCTCGCGTCGGCAGGGGGATGGTGAGGAGGAAGGTAGGGAAACTTTTATTTCCCGTCTTGACAGCGATGATGTTTGTTCCTAGTCTGCAGAAACTGATACAGCAGCCGCCTTGGGTAATTTCGAAGGGCTTAAAGCTTGCTCTGTCGTGTGTAAGTGTTGGATTGAAATAAAAGGTCATAAAAGACTTGGTGTGGATGAGAACTGGGTTTTAAGAATTTCTTCTACTAAATCGACTCTCAGGACCTCCTCTGTCAGGTGATTGTTTAAATACCGAACTTGTAAAGAGCTGAATGTCATGGAACTAGAGGAAAATGAAGTAGCAGTATTAATTAAGGCATTAAAGGAGCTGAGGGTAGTACTCTGTTTCTGAGGTGACCAGTCAGCAACCCCAGTTGCCCTCACCAGTCTCGGGCGGGTGACTTTCACAGAAGGGACAGTAGATCGTTATTATAGATATATAGACTTTGTAAACAGTAATTGGACCTCATGCCCACCACTATGGACGGCTGCTTTCTCTTTAAAATAACGGTAGTGTTTCCAGTTACTTGGGAAAAGAAAGGTCTGGGGTAATTTTCCTAAGAACTTCTGGGTACTAAGAATCTTAAGTCTGCAGTAAAAAAGTCTAGGTGCTTTTTTAAGGACTGTCCTTCCCTCTGCTTGTCCTTTGGAGTAGTAAAGTGGATTATTGTGTTTATTTCAAGGCTAAAGTCCTAGGGAAAGGTTTAACACTTTTTTTCTAAACTGTTTTCGTCTCTGTTCCTCGGAATAGGAGAAATACTTGTTTGGAGAAATTTTTCCAGGTTTCTTCCTTATAGAACTGAGAAAAACCTCAGACAGTTCAAGGTGAGGATTTCACTGTCCTTTTGGTAGTTTAAACAATAGGTTTTGATGCTGGTCTGTTCAAGTTGTTAAAAAATCCTATTGCTCTCTTAGGTGTCTAACTCGGGAAATTAAGTTGTATGTAGTTCTGTTGAACATAGTGAGTGACAGGCATATTCTGTCAGGCTGACAAATATTACACAAACATTTACCCGGCTTAGATAAATAGAAGTTGCCAAGTAAACTCTGAGATTTGGCCCCAGATTATCATGCATTTAAAACATCTTAAGGTAAATAAACTATTTACCTTAAGCCATAGCTGGGTTTTGTTTTTTATAGTTAGTGTCTGTGCTTTGATTTAGGTCCCTGGCTTGTGCTGTCAGAAAGACAGTTAAGTAAATAACCCTAGGATCTCCAAAATGTGTTGTTTAGCAAACCATTTTCTTCCATTAGCACGTTTAGTTAGATTAACAGCCAGTTACTGTTTCTTACTGGATTCTGCAGAATATTGCTACCGGTCATCGCTTCTACCAGAGATGCTACATAGATTACCTTTTTTGAGGAACATTTCTGTGATGCAGGACAGTATGCCAGGAATATCGTGACTTCTCCATCACCAAACATCTGGTTAACTCCAGTTTGATTTCGATTTGTGGGCATTCTGCCCTCTTCCTTTTTTTTTCTTTCTGTCTTCTCTCTTTCTTTCGTTTTTTTTTTCTTTGTTTTTGTTTGTTTTTTGGTTTTTTTGGTGGGTTTTTTTGGTGCCCACTAATAGCACCATCTGGTCATGTCTCCCCTGGTTTGATGGATTTGAAAGATGCCTGTGATGTAAACCTATTAGTCCTTAGAGTGAGGGCAACTTAGAAATCCGGTGGACTTCAGTTCACTGGCCGCTTGCAGCGCAGGAAGGATCTGTCCAGTAACTGTGCTCTGGGTAACTGGGCCCCTGCATCCTTGTGTGGTGGTTTCTAGTGCTTGAAAGGCACACAGGCAAGTAAGCAGGAACCAGAGCTTTGGTTCACAAAGATGCCCATCATTGTTAAGGACTTCTTGAAACTGGAGAAGTTCTTCACTTCTTGCTGCTCCATCATAATGAACGCTGGTAATTAGCTTAGTCATTGTTCTTGCATGTGAGTTTCACTAAGATACAAAGAGTGAAAAATGCATCTGAAATGGGGTCATTGTTTACCCTTCTGATGCATTT
This sequence comes from Lynx rufus, assembly GCF_022079265.1. Lineage (NCBI taxonomy): Eukaryota > Metazoa > Chordata > Mammalia > Carnivora > Felidae > Lynx > Lynx rufus. The sequence goes on along the minus strand of NW_025814827.1, from coordinate 27,546,767 downwards.
TACACAGACTTAGGAGCCTGGCTGAGTGCCTAACCATTATTGGTGTCACCGTAGGAGGTGAACTCCCTCCCTCACATATTGCAGGATAAAATATTACCTTTTATTTCAATTAATAGACTTTAAGGCTGCATATTCTAGGTTCATTTCTAGAGGAAGCAAGAGGTACTCGGGGTATGCCAGCCAGTCGGTGTTTATTGAGTACCTGTCATTTGCAAGGAGCTGTGCTAGCCAATGTGTCAACACCAGGTGAGGCAGACATGTTTCTGTATGTTCAACTTAAGTAAGAATGCAAAGAAATAGAGAATGGCAAAATGGATCCCTTGGCAAGAAATGTAAATATGCATCATTTTTTGAACCATGTTGTTTAATCCTAAAGATTCACACTAAGAATTCAACATCCTGTTAGTGTAGTTCGCGAGTTGAAACTGTCATTAGAGCAGGAGAACTCATGTGAATGGAGACTGAGCATTGAAATCTACCAAAGCCAGTGTCTTAGGTTGCTGCTTATTTCATGAACGGCTGCCTACTTCTCGTTCGGGGGGAAAAAAGTGCTCTTTGATTTGTTCCCATGACACATAGAGAGAATAAAATTCATAGGACTGTGTTAAGCATATCAGAACCCTCTTCAGTTGAGGTGGCTGTTCTTGGGCGGACTTTTTTGTCCTCAGACCTGACAACAGCTAATACGTGCAGCTGATACAAGTGGGGCCACTTCTACTTCCCCTCGTCCAACAGGAAAACTAGGAAATGTCCTTGCTTTGAAAAGCGACCATTTATGTAACCAAGGGCGATCAAATCAGTGGTCCACATAGATACCACATGAGGTGGACTTATTTCTCAAACTTTTCGTTTCTATTAAGCTTTTGTTAGCTCACCCAGATTAGCATTTTAACAACCCTGAAGTGAACTTCTGCCATTCTCTCTACTTGGACACAGTGTGTAGATCATCCATCATCCTGTCCTTGGCTACAACAGGCTGCTGGCTCCATCACCATTTGGAGCTACACAGAATCCATCCGACTGTGAACAGCACAGCTGGCTACAGCAATTTTTTCTTCCACACCACTGGCAGCATTGTCTGGCTGTGGTAACTAAAGTTAACACCCAGAACGGGAAGTTTCCATTGTTTGGCAACCTGTGCTGGGCCCCTCGTCCAGTTCTGGGCACACACCTGCAGTAAGACTCTGCTGACTTGCAACGGTGCGCTCCACGTGAGCGAGGACGTGCCACAGCCTGGTACAGCCCAGAGCAAAGCCTCTTTGGGCTCCATACAATTACAGCACCAGAATTACAGAATTAGAAGGCTTTCAGACACCATTCTTCATTCACCGTCAGAATGCAGTCTTTTGGAAAAAGGGAAGAACAGAATGAAAGTAGCCTTTGGCCCGTGACTCCAAATGACAGAAAACAGAAAAGGACTTTGTCAAAGTTCTTTGGAGAACTGAACATGTCATTGCTTCCTCCCTTTTCCCAAAGAGCATGTGATGTAACTAAATCTGGGGCCCATGTCTAATAGAACCCAGTGCTTTCTATCACCCTTTTTTTTTTTTTTTGGCTTTCTTCTTTTTTCTAAGAAGATAACCCGTTACAGCAGTAATTGTTTGATAAAACAAGAGTGACAGGAGGTGGATACGTTTGTTAAGTTATGTTGCAAAACTTTAAAAACCAACTTTTATAATTGGAGGTACTGCTTTTAGAGTTTGATGTGAGAGGGGGAGACTGCCTGGTATTTTGGTCAGGATAGTCTTCTCGCTTCTCTCCCTGATATTTGCTACTGAAATCAGCCACAGATCAGCTGGGATGATATGACGGTGATGAAGGTGATAGAGAAAGGGGAAGGGGAAAAACAGCAACAACCATAATACCTACCACTTACTGTTAGTCTTGATCTTAATTACATTGTGTAACCTTCAATCAACTGCACTATGTGGGCTCTGTTATTATTATCACTGCTTTATCTAAAAAGAAAACTCAGGGACCTGAGAAGTCAGGTCATTTTCCTGAGGCTGTACAGCAGGGAGGTAGGAGGTAGAGTCGGGATATGAACTTAGGTCTGCCTCACATGTCAGCCCACACCCTTTAGTCACGACACTGAATTGTTTCTGGGAACATGGACCACGCTACTATTTTGTGACTCCTTGATATTTCTGACTTTTGTTTTCAACAAAAAAGTCCTACTTTGAGGGAGAATTTTACACTGAATGAAATTATATGTGCAGTGTGGCTATCCTCTTAAATTTTAACCTTGCTCTAAACTAAATCATATTGTTGTACTCTTCTTTCACTTTTATTCCTGGTGGCCAAATAATTATGACACTCTTCTTTTCAAGTGTCCTAGAACAGCATCTTCTTCTCCCGCCATTTTTCTCCATGGTAGGCTTTCCTGTCCAAGATTACAGTGGCATAGGACAAATGGCAATATTCATCACTCTCCACCAAAAAAGTGAGTCTGCATCAGGGTGCAATTGACATTCATTTCCCTGATCTTGGCAGGTGAAGATCCATTATGTATCCCTGTCCCATTTCCCAGGAGTATTTATGGGCCCCATCAGCAAAGACAGTGAGAGGTGCAGCTGTTCACGCATTAGTGGCACCAGGATGGAAAGTGTATTATTGAAGCTTGACTATGTATTATATTGTAATACGCATTTTTCTTACTTGTGGCTGCAGGAGAGTCCTTTTACCTATACGAGTAATCAGACACATTGTTGAGAAATTGTCACTGGTGCCTCAGCATTTCTCTGGTTGCCCCTTTTTTTTTTCTTATTCAGGATTCCTATGGGAGGGAGAACAACAAATACACATTACCACTACACAGAATGCTGAAATTTAAGGTGTTCAACATATATTTATGGGAAAGAAATACGGGTTTTAAGAAGTTCAGTATGTTGGTACATGTATAATAAGGCCTCGGGAAGATCTGCAATTACTTAGCCTATTACTGGAGTCTGTATTTAAAAATAAAGTCAGGAATTTCTACTCAGACGAAGAACTGGCACATATGAACCAGAGCAGATGAAGCTCTTTGAGAAAATAACACTTCCATTCCCAGGAGCCGGCTGTCAGCAGACCAGAGACTGACTCCCCCCTGCGTCTGCGTTGGCCTAGGCACCACTTGTCATTATAGGGGTCTCTGGAAGCTTTTTTGGTCTGCAGAGTTGTCTACACCTATCAGTAAGTCCCCAAACCTCCTCCCCTGGGTAATTGGTAGATCAAGTAAATAGATGTTTAAAAGCTACAGAAGGAGGAGAGGGAGGAGGAGAAGGAGGGGCAGAAGAAGAAATAAAGAATGTTGCAGTTGTTTCTGTTTTTGTCATTGCTGGGGTAACCATTTGTTCATTCAGTCATCTTTTACCAAGTGTCTGCTCTGACAAAGTAGGTGCCAGGGTGGGGAAATGGTTCAAAGAGGAACTGACACAGAGTTCCAGAGCTCAAGGGTCTTATTGAGTGGTATAGAAAAGACGAGGTGAACACATTAGCCAAAATAAAATGGCGAGCATTGTAAGTGCCAGAAAACATGCACACAGACCTATGGAAATTGAGAGGAGTGAGAAGTTATTTCTGGCTAGGGTAGTCAGGGAAAGCTTTATGGAGCCACTGATATTTGAGCTGGTCCTTGAACTAGGTGGGATTTGGACAGGTGGACTGTGAGGGGCAGTGGGGGAGGTGGTGAGAGGGAGGGCATTCCAAGCATAGAGAACAGCTTAGGCAAAGGCCCTGGGGTGAGGGTGGGGGCAGGGATCTAGATCAGTTGTCCACATTTGAGTTATAACCTAGCACAGACTTGTCTTTCAGGTGTGAAGAGGCAGTTTACCAGGCAATCCACAAATATTTATTGAGTATCTCTGGTCTACTCCTCTTAGCCATTCAGCAGATGGCCCCGCGGCTTAAGCCATCAGAATGAATGGGATCAATCTTGTGGCGATTCAGTAGACTGCTCTGTGATCAGTGCTAAAAACTCCATATCAACTGCCAACTGGTTCAGTGTTGCACGAGAACATTGCAAGGGAAAATACGATTTTTGCCTCAAGATGGTTCCCCCCACGGGGTTGTGTAGCAGAGCCAAACTAGAAGGCTCCTGCCTCATTGGTTTCATCTTTTTTAACCTGAAATAACTCTAGACATAGACTCTATGAGGAATAGATTGCGTACATCTATGAGGAGGATTGGAGATGGGAAAGGGGGATATGGAGAGAGGAAACTGAAGAGAGTAGAAATAGCATGAGCTGGACTCTAGGTGCTCAGTCCACCCTGCAGGTCCCATGAGGCTGGATTGCCTGTTCATCCCTGAAAGGTAGCACAGCGAGTGATATGCAACAAATATCTTAGTAAATGTGTCTATCGAGTTTAACATTTTATTACACTGCAGATGTAGCCTATCATGCCTGGTAAACTCTGCAAAAAATGAGGTTGGAGCTGACAGTTTTTTCCCAATAAAATGAAAACGTAGCAGTGAACAATTTGGAAAGTTACTAATGCTTCCTTTTGGAAAATCTCATCCTCCAGAGACCCTGATGTTTCAGCTCCACTTTCTGGGTCTGAGCTTTCAAGATAAACTCAGCCCCATCAGTGGCTGCCCACAACCCCACCTTTCCAGCTCCCTCCCCACCTCCCTTCTCCTATGCACAGCCCTACTCCAAGATAGGCTGTTGGGTATGAGGGTTTCCAAGCCATCGTTAACCCCTCAAGTTAACATAAATTGTAATCAAACCACTTAACCACAGTTAAGTTTAATGGTGGAGGTGCTAAGCTTCATGGAAAGAAAGACGGGTCATTCAGTATAGTATAAGCATGCTTATTAGAACGCATAATAAAGGAAAAATAAAATGAAAACAATTACATTAGGGAATGATTAAGCCAATTACTTTGCCAAGAATTGTTCCAGCGGTTCAGTTTTCCTTGGTACATTTAAGTCTTTTACAAGCTAATAGTTACGTGACAGACAGTCTGAGAGAAGACTTAGGTCTAAAGAATCACTGCCAATGAAAGATCAATCAGAAATTATAAAATAGGTCAATGGGGAAAAAGGATTAAGCATATACAAGTTCAATATCAGGAACTTTTCAGGAATATTCCAGTGACATAAAGCAAAGAACCTGTTCAGTCAAATAATTAGTCTGGCTCCCACCCAGTTATTTTTTGAAGCCAAGGACACGCTGCCTCCCCCTGCATAAAAAGCACAGTTGCCTTCCAGACAGGACCTAAAATAAACTGGCCTGGCTCAACTGCGCTAATAATAGGAGCTAGCGCTTACTGTGTGCCATGGCGCTGTGCCCAGCACTCTAAATATGTTATCTAATTTAATCCTCAGGCTACCCCTGAGAGTATAGGACTGATAGGTAACCTCGAGCTAGCATCTACTGAGTGCTTACTGCGTGCCTGATACACTTTTAAGTGCATATACTAAATGATTTGATCAGCGTTCGTTGAGGGAGGTATGATTATTAATAATATCCTAGTTTTATACAGGAAACTGAAGGAAACTGAAGTCGGGGAGGTTAAGTAATTTTCCTAGGGTCAAACCCCAGGGGACTTAGATCCATGAGAAAGAGCATAGCAGGGTGTTTAACACCTTGAACTCTGGAGCCAGCCCGTCGGGTGTGAGTCCTGGCTGTGAGTCCTGGCTGTGTGACTGATCAGCTGTGATCTTGAGTAAATTATTTGACCTCTCTGAGCCTCGGTGTCACCACTTAAAAGGTGGCTGATGTTGGTAGTCCCCACCTGGAAGGGTTGTTGTGAGACCTAAATGAATTAATAGTTGAACAGCAGTTAGAATAGCGCTTGGCAGGTAGTGAGTGCTATATATACGTCAGTGTCTGTTAAACAAAAGTAAATGCAGTCTGGCTCCAGAGCCCATGCTTTTAGCCCTTATCCTGTGCTGTCTCTTCATAGGTGACTTTATCATATCTCTTAACTGATATAGAGACCTTGAGGCCAGTTTCACAACCAGCTACCCTCTACCCTCATGCACCATACTTGCTACAAATTCAGCCAGACTGGAAAGGAGAGTTTGGCTGGGGAGGTCCAGCAGCCTGGAGATTTAACCCAGACCTTGATGCCTGGTTGCATATCCCTGACCCTGATGTCAATCATTTCAGATTCATGATGGCAGAAATCTGGCTTCTACTGTTGATTGTTTTGAAGGCCGATACAGATGATTGGTATGTGTTCTGTGCTGGTTGCCCCCTGGGCTGATGAAAAGCTGAATAACACCCCGAAAATCTAGGCACAGTCCCAGACTATTCCTGTCATTACCCACATCTTCGATCTCTACCAGTGGTCCTCTCATCAGAATCTCACATGGTTAAAATGCAGATTCCCAGGGCCCCAGCACTAGGAACTCTGTTCTGCTGGGTCTGGAGTCTGTTTGCAACCAACATCTCAGGTGACTCGCACCCTGCAGGCCCTTGACCGTGCTTTGGGAAATGATGCTGTAGTGTGGCCAGAGCATGGATCCCCACCCCGACAAAGTGCTAGACTTCAAGTCTAGTGTTGGCAGGCCACTAGGTAGCAGATCTGAAACCTCTCCCCTACAGCACGGGAAGAATGGTGATGAGCCAGAGGCATCCCAGCTAGCTCATGAAAGAGTGAAGAAAGTTATAAAATCTGCTCAAAGCTAAAGAGGCTTTTTTCCCCCTAGTTGGCAAAAAAAAAAAAAAAAAAAAAAACCAACTTCACAGTGAGCAGAAATTAAGAAAGAAAAAGGGCACTCACTTATTTCTGCTGACTGGCCTATATCATTTCATAAATGGAGTCCTAGGCCAGTATTCATAGCAACAGTTTTTGATTTAATGATAAACTGAGATAAGGGTAATCAAACTTCATGCTTCAGGGCATAAGGTGATTGCCTGCTGCGGTCAGGATGGAATTTTTTCCCCTGTGCTTTGCACAATTGACTAGATGCATTAGAGAGACTACTCAGGCTGCACTGGAGAGCTGGGGCTGGAGGCCCTAGTGAAAACTGCACTGGGCGAGATCATATGGGAAATGGGCTGGTATGTGATGAATAACCCCACCATCCTTTGGCTTCATCATTTTTGTTTCATGTGAGGATTCTGCATACCATGACTGTGTATTTCTGTAAACCACATGATGAGATTGGGAGTGTACTATGTTTGGAATCAGATGACCTGTGGCCAACAGAGTGCTCTCTGAGTGACTGAAGAAAGCACTGTCCCCTCGGACCCTCAGTCTCCTCCTCTGTGGACTCACAATTATAATAAGCATCACATAAGACATCAGAGGTGAATGTGCTCCATAAAAGCCAGCTAAATGCTGCTCCTATGTAAGGTATTATTATGATTAAATGAATTACATTTTGTGGAATCACCATTTATTATAATCAGCAATATGTAAATCCCTAATCTACATGATGATATCAAATGCATAATCACAGTGTACATTCTTTGAGTTTTTAATCTGCCAAGCACTGAAGTGTTTTATTTATATTCTCTTAATGTAATCATCACATCAGCCCTTTGGGGCACATTATTTTTTATTCCCATTTTATAGATCAGGACACAGATGCTCGAGGAGCATCAGTTAGACTCCTATTGCTGTTATAACAAATGATTACAAATTTAGATGCTTACAATAACACAACTGTATTACCTCACAGTTCTGGAGGTGAGAAGGCCCAGATGGGTTTCACTGGGCTAAAGCAGGACTGTGTTTCTTCGGCAGGCTCTAGGGGAGAAGCCATTTCCTTGTCTTTTCCACCTTCTAGAGGCTGCCTTCATTTCTTCACTTGTGGTCCCTTCCTCCACCTTCAAAGCCAGCCATCCCTGACTCCGACTTCTCCTTCTATGGTCACATCTCTTTCTTGGATGTATGCCTCCCCCTTCCATCTTTTAAGGACCCTTCTGATTACATTGGGCCCGCCCAGATAATCCAGGAAAATCTCCCTCTTTTAAGATCCTTTGCTTAATCACATATACAAAATCCCTCTTGCTGGGTAAAGCAGCCTCTTCACAGGTTCCAGGGATCAGGGTGTGGACGTCTTTGGGGAGAGGTTGGGACAATATTCTGTCTGCCACAGTTCAGTACCTCACTAGGAGATGGCAGAGGCAGTCAGAATTCATGCCCAAGCCTGTCTGACTTCAAAGCCCACCATCTCAGCCACTCACTATGAAACCTTCTTGAGTCAATCAATGGAAGAAACAGTAAAGTCATAGAACATAAGTGCTCAGGAGGGCCCTGTTACTTTTAGAATAATCAATTGGGGGCTTTTAAAAATAATCATTATCGTAGTAACAAAACAAAAGTTAACCATACTGATCTTCATGTCCTAGTTTGTACTAAGCGTACTATACATAGTCTTTCATTTATTTGTGTGAGTTTCAGTATTATTTACCTGATTAACTGCATTTACAGAGTCCCTGAATCAAGGTGTCTTCCATGGGATGATTGAATAAAGAAGAAGAATTTAGGGGACTAGAGGACAATTTTGGAGGATTGTAAGGAGGGTGTTTTAATGGGTTTACCAGACATCTATGGGCAAGGCACTGGCCTTGCTGCCCTTAGTTCTCTCATTAGAACAAAGTGAAGTAGAAATGGGCAGCACAGAGTCTAGAGAATCTCCAAGATTCTTTCTAGTAGCAGGACTCCTTAATGCTATATTAACTTTCATATTTTAATTACCTTGGTAGTAGGATCAAATCTATTGGTGATTTTTAAAAATGTGAATTCACTTCGTAAAGAGACACATTCTAAAAATGTGTCCGCAAAAAGAGACAGACACACAGATAGTCCAACTTTCAAATTTATTATCACCATTTATATTTTACAACACTTTGCTCTTTTCTTTTGGGATCACTTAAACTTCATCGCCGCTAATATAGTTTTTAGACTCAATTTTCAGGAATACATAGATAGTATTTTCAGTTAGCAGTAATTTCACTCATTCAGCTCTCAGGGGTTGATAAACTACCATTGCACAATTTCCCTGTAATTTCAGTTACATCCCTGAAGAGCCATCCCCCATTGAACATGTAGGACAGATAGGGCAAATGAGTTTCAAAGTAGAGAGCCAAACCTGACGGGTTTGTAGTGGCTGTTGCAGCTTGCGTTGTAGAAATTTGTGAGACTGCATCCAAGGTCAGAGAGAAAAGGAAAGCCTTGACTGATTAGTAAAATCTTCTGTGAAAAGGGTATGGTGAATGGCAGCCCCTTTACAGCAAATTTGCCATCTTTGATTCAGTATTTTCTTTAGGGACACATATCTCCCTTGCAACACTCATGGTCACTAATGGTATCCATATAGGTTGATAAGTATTTAGTGCAGATGTCATCTGGCGTGATGTTGATGTCTCAGCTAGCCCCGAGAACAGAGCTTGAATTATCTGACCCATGAGAAGGAAAATAAGTAACTCCCAATGGGAAAGAAAACCTAGTAATGATTACTTTTCCCAGTTCTTGCCATTTGCTTTCTTTTGTTGCATATTCCCTCAGTAATGCCTGTGTGTAACGTTTTATGTGAAACATGTTTATGTTCAGCGTTTTAACATTTCAGACTCCAAAACGTGATAAATGATTGTGCCGCTACAGATAACACCCTCACCATAGGTATATAAACACGGATGTGTATAAAAATGGAACATCACCACACATGTACACAAACACAGAGATTTTAAATGATAACTTTCAAAGTCACGCAGACTAGGGTTGGAATCCTGCCCTATCTGCTAACTAGATGTGAGTAATTGGGTATATCATTAGTTTCTCTAATTCCTAGTTTCCTTTTGTGTTAAGTGGAGAAAATATCACTTAGCTTAGAGATGTGAAATCAATTAGAGATATTGCATGGAAATTGGCCAGAAGAGTCCTTAGAACATAATAGGTGTTAGTCATGTTGGGTTTGGCAACCAGTAACAGAAAATCCAACTCAAAGTTGCCTCAACAATGAGGACATGTGTATATTAAGTCGCATTATAAGAAGTCATGAGACGGAGTGGCTCCAGGACTGGTAACTTCTTTGGTTCAATAATGTCATCAAAGACTCAGGTGCTTTCTGTGTTCTCTGCCATTCTCAGCCTGTCATCTTGTCCTTGGTGAGCTCTTTTCATATTCCCAATAAAACTGGCACATTCTATGTGAGTATCCAACAGATCAAGAGACTAAGTCTAACTAAGAAACCTTTCCTAGTAACACATTTCTCCTTGGTCTCTGTGGATAGAATCATTGACACCTTTTCATGGCTGAAGCCCAAAGTAGTCTTGGGCAGGGGGATGGGTCCACTGCAATGGACTTAGATGGGGAAGACTTTCTTATCTACAGACACGTGAACAGAATCAGCATTTTGTTACAAACTGTGTTTGTATGTATACATTGTTATATATGCATAATGTGTACACACAGGGTCTATTACATAAACATATTCATGAGTGTGCTCAATCTATAAAACTTTGGTGTTTGGCCAAAAAATATTTTTCTGCCATTATTTGAAAATTTTGCATATCTAAAGCAGATTTTTTTATTTAACCAGTCTGGCAATTAAAAATTATAAAAGATATGACACCAGAGGACAATGCTACAAAATGTGGACAGAACATATACACAATGAATTTAAGGGGCATCTGAGTGGTTTAGTCAGTTTAGTGTCTGCCTTCAGCTCAATTCATGATCTCACGGCTCTTGAGCTCAAGCCCATGTCAGGCTTTGTGCTGACAGCTCAGAGCCTGGAGCCTGCTGTGTCTCCCTCTCTCTCTGCCCCTCTCCCATTCATAGTTAACACCCTCTGTCTGTCTGTCTGTCTGTCTCTCTCTCTCTCAAAAATAAACATTAAACATTTTTAATAAAAAAATGAATTTGCTTTTGCTATGCTTCCACATTTTTCCTTTATTTTCCCCCGTAGGTTGTTTTAAATAAGAAGTAAGATACCCTTGCCACTTTGAAATGTCATAATAAATACAAGCCATAATTATGAAGGCACCCTTATCACTTGAGAGGTAGATACAGAAACACTAACTATATTTTCTTCAATTCTGAGACGTTTCATGATTTTAAACTCACATTTTCTTATGGTTCCTTCTTGGAAAAACCATTAGCTCCTAAATCTCTGTCAAGTTTCACGTGTTTCTGTTACACATTGTAAATCTGTATCTACTGAGGAAAGTTACCCACTTTTTTTTTTTTAATCTTTCTTGTCCCTTAATGAAACAAATATACTACAAACCACCTGAGTGGAAATCTTAGCTTGGCTCTGAGCCTCCTTTCACTCTGTACTGTTCACCTCTTTTCCCGGTATAGTCATGCAATAAATCAGTCCTAAGGCCCCATAAAATGTGGGCAAGGAGGCTCCTCCTTTACCTGCCTTTGTACAACTGATCTGCCTTTGTAGTAAGCTGAAAATTAACCGCCTAGATTTTCATTTCTGTTCACCAAAGTGAAACTTCACTCAGGCCTTATCAAATAAAAGTCTCATTCTTTCAAGTCAAGCAATAGCTCCTGTTCTGCTCTTCTCGGCATATCCAACCTGCACTATTTTCCTTTCAAAGAACAGTGAGTCTCCAGGAATCCAAATAGTCTAAGGTCAAATTCTGATTCCACCACTCAGCCTCTCAGAGCCTTGTTTTCCTCACTGGAAGATCAGGGTAATATATCTACCTCATAGAGAGATGTTATAGGGTCTTCTTCAGGAGGAAATATATTCAAAGCACTTGACATGATATCTGACATAATAAAAACTCAATATACTGTAGTAGTCTTATTGTTATTACTATTGTTTTTAAATCAAAGATGCCTGGCAATGTATGAAATATTCATATCTGAAGGGCTTGCAGATTTTGCGCATGGGTAGGTTCCATAAAATATATCTGGACGGCTACTTCTAAAAGCAGAAAGAGAAAAAAAGCCAAAACCATCCTGGTAGGAAGTTGGCGTTTGTCGAGCACATAATAGCACGGTAATGCCACCACCTGGGTGCATTGCCATTCACGTCCTGGACATAGATCTGGCAAGTTATCTGTATTGGGACTGGGAAGGTTTATTACGTTATGCGGTATTTTCAGATTATGAATTGTGACACTTAAATAATGGACCAAGCACTCGCAGTGACTTGCTGTATTAACTCAGCCTGACACTGAGTCTTAGCCGTAGTCTCCAAGATGCATTCCTTCCCTCATTTCCTTATTCACTCATTCACTTCCCCACATGACAGATAATTTTGGAGCGTTTTCAGCATTCAAAGAGCCTTTCTTTCCTTTTGCCTTCCATGAGTCCAAGTCCAGTAAACAAGTAACTGTACCCAGGGTCAGTTTCCTGGGTGTGTTACCTGTGCAGTCACACTTGGCCCCATGCCAAGAACACTCTGCTGTAGCCATCTTAAAATTCATAAAAAAATAAAATTTTTAATAAGGACCTCCATGTTTTCATTTTGCACCGGACTGGCCCCTGCAGATCATGTAGCCTGTCCTGATGGCTGCTTTTCAACAATGGCATTTGTTTTGTATTGATCTGAGTAGACGGACATGAGTTGTAAAGAGTCCTGGGCTCTGGCTCTGAGTTCCCGCTGCATCATCTACTCAGACAAACCATGTAATTTCCCTGGGCCTTGGTCCTTTCAGTTGTGAACTAAGGCAGAATAGACATGGCCTCCAGGGTCACTGCTGGCAATCCTCACACTTCAGTAGACTAAAATACTAGTATAAAATTATGTCAGGCCTGCATTTGGGTTGTAATTGTGATGATTACACTCTCAAGACTTCATATTAAGACATGGGGATTATGGAAGCAAAAGAAACACAAAGTGGAAATCACAACTCCTTTTGAGAATTTGAGCTCTATAGCTGAAACCTTTGACCTCTAGACTAGGCCTACAAGCTTTTGGGTGGTTTTACAACATAAAATCAAATTCATTGAGATGGGCATTATTCTGCTCATTTCATTTGGATCTGTCCTTTCCTCTCTCTAGATTTTTATGCTGATATCCCAGAGGAGACTTAACTAACTCCAGTACTTTGGCTGCACTTAAAAAGAAATCTATATCTAAGGCCTTAAAATTCTAATGTATAAATGCCGGCATCCTTGAGAATTTTCTAATTTACTATCCAAGAAGTTTGGTGTATTGCAGGGTGATAGCCAAAATATTTAGCCAGCCCTCTGGCATGGGTACTGACCAATTAAAACAGACTCCACAACGTGATACCAAGTGAATACCAGCTCAGGGTATATACCATGTAGACTGACACTCAGTGTTAACTGTTAGAAAGGTACCACCATACTCAGGGTGGCCTGGATGTCTGCACAGACTCGGTCTCCCCAAGGTGTAAAAAATAAGGTACCGCTATGGAATCTACATTTCCTTAGTGTGAGAACCAAGATATCTTCTGGTTCAGTCATCCTGACATCTCTGAGAGCACAGTTACAAATCCTGTATTAAAACTTACAGCTATTTGGGGCGCCTGGGTGGCTCAGTCGGTTGAGCGTCTGACTTCAGCTCAGGTCATGATCTCGCGGTCCGTGAGTTCGAGCCCCGTGTCGGGCTCTGTGCTGACAGCTCAGAGCCTGGAGCCTGTTTCGGATTCTGTGTCTCCCTCTCTTTCTGACCCTCCCCCTTTCATGCTCTGTCTCTCTCTGTCTCAAAAATAAATAAACATTAAAAAAAAACTTTAAAAAAAACTTACAGCTATTTAATGGCAAGCACAGACTTAAGATGCACTCCTGTTTGTGTGTTTATTTTTCATCAAGTTGAGGTCACCAGCAAATTGCAGTGAGTAAAGACATTTCAGAGAAAAACAGCCTCTAAATTAACTGAGATTCAGCGTCCTTGTTTTGAGATACACCTTCAGTTCTACCGGAAGCCACCTTCTACTTTAGTAAATTTTAAATCACAAGACAAGTTGATCTCCAAGTGTGTCTAATAACCCACCTAAACGTTTGCATCATCAAGTGGGCTTCTCCACTTCATAGGCACGCTGTTGGCCTGTTTGAGCAAAGAGATGGGGTCCGTCTGCAGGGTTAAAAGCCTGCAAACAACTCTGGTGTAAGACTAGCAGGAGCCAATTAAGATCAAAGCCACGATGCTTAGTGCTATGGATTTCATCACTTAAATTTTAAGGAATTTTTCCTTTGGCCTTGATCAAGAGGTGTTAATGTAGATTCTTTTAAACAACTGAAATAGTTCAGGGCGTTTGTGTGTGTATGTGAGAGAGAGAGAGTATGTACTTACTCTAATTTAACTTAACCTTATTTAATTTTATTTTCTCCTGATGGAAAACATCTTGACTTCTGCCTATTTTACTGTGTGCAATAGAGTGCTTCACTTAGAAGCCTTGGAACCAAATGGGAGCTCACATTTTAGCTCCCAAGAGATTTCTTCAGTCCTAATGGTTGGTGGAATGATGTGTTTACATTTGCATTAGCATTGAGTGGGCTGATTTGAAAAGGGCTGTAGAGAGAGCTGAAGTCTGACTTCTTGTTGCTCTAACAGCTAGTGACAGAGGTACAGAATTATCCTTATCTGCTGTGGTATTTATTTTATGACTAAGAAAAATGGCTCAGTGTGACGAAATTCTGAAATAGATTCAGTGTTCCAGCAGCCACTTATCTCTAAGGTAAAATATATAAACAGTTCTGCTTGGAAATTAGTTTATAAAAACATGTACTTAATGTTTTGCTACACATTCAAATGAAAGTTAATCTAACGCTTAGATTGTCACTTGGTTGGATCACGGTGAAGGAAGGTGATGACTACACAGTGAGCAAGAAAGCTGGCAGAGAAAGTGTCCTTACTTCCTGCCACTCCACTCACAGGGCTTTAAGTGGAAATTTGGGATTTGAATGAGCCAGGTCTTCCTTCTCCACTTCCCTGTGCATGATTTTAGAGTCGAGAAAAGAGACCGTAATGCCAGTGTTTGAACCGTTGGGGTAAAAATGGTTTTGGCTTTAAATATCCAAGTACTCGATGGCAATCAGTTTTCCACTTGCTTTTGCTGGTGTACATTTGACCACTAAGAAGTCGAAGCCAAGTTTTCTTTCTCCTGTGTGACTGTAATTCTTAATTTTTAATGCAAAAGGCAATCACTGTATTACTAGCACCAAGAGAAGAGCAGTGATTTTGAATTGGCATGGATCTTTGTGAAAATTGGATTAAAGTTCACTCTAAAAATAGAAACTGTTGTTGCTGGTTTTATTTTGGCAGTTTATATTTTGAAAGTCTAGGAAGGGAAAAGTAGAAGGTTGGGAGGGGAGAGGAACAAAGCCAAAATTATATTGTGCTAATTTAACTTCAATTTCTGAGTTACCTCCATTTTCTCTGACTGAACACCCAGAGTATAAATATGATACAAAATGATAGAGGACTTATTCTCTAGGAAGTCACTGCCTAAAATAAGCTGTTCTTCATGGGATCCAAGTATCAGTTCTTGGTTTTATTCATCAGAAGGGCAATAACCATCTTGACCACAATGGTCAATTAACTGCTTAATTGAGTTGGAGGGTAATTTTAATTTGTTTAATGGCTCGTCTCTCCATCCCACCTTCTTTAAATATTAAAAAAATACAAAGTTTTGTTTTTAAAAGGCAAAAATGCTGATACAAGCTATTATATGAACTACCTTCTTTATCTTTTCCATTTTAATATTTGCTTTATATGTATCTGTGTCTTTATAAAGTTGTAGCCAGTAGATTTACAGTTTTATATTCTGATTCTTTCCCCACTTAGTATTATTACATCATAACCCAAGGATTGCTGGTCTTCCTTACTGTCATCTTAATGGTTGCATAATATTCCACAAGGCTGATGTAATATACTTTTGATATAATTTCTTCTCCATGTTTAGAAATTTAACCTGCTTCCAGTTTTTTCACCGTGATGAATAAGACTACAGTGAGCATCTTCCTCGATTAAGTTTCTTTATTTTTCCTTCTTTAGATTATTTACTTAGGATAAATCATTAGAGGTAAAATTACTGAGTCAAAGGTTAGTTTTTTTCTAAATAGTTGTACTAAGTTACCCTGCTATGTGCAATATATTGATTGAGATATATTGCAATCCCAGCTTCACTAGCATTAAATAGTATCCTTTTTTCAAAAAAAAAAAAAGCTAATTTAAGATAGTACCTCACTGATTTAATTTGCTTTTCTATGATTAATAACAAGAAGACATTATCTTAAGAGACTGGGACAAAACATCTTAGGGACAAGTTTTGTACTGCTTGACACATAGAAAAACAATCTGAAAATTGCTGCTGAGGAATTGTCATGGCATCTGCATTCTGACCAAAGGCTCCCTCTGTTTCTGCAATACCGCCAGCAGTATCTTCTGCAATATATCTGACAGCTAGCTAATTTGAGTCTTTTGCTGGTCTAAGAGGAGAAAGCAAAGAAAGCAATATTTCAAGATAGAATACCTAGAAAAGATCCAGGAAGGGATTCTCACCTAGACATGGAGTCTACAAATTATCTAGCTGCATTAGAAACCGCCTCAAAACCAGGTGTTTAAAACAAAAACAATCAAGGAGCACCTGGCTGGCTCAGTCGGTGGAGCATTCTCCTCTCGATCTCGGGGTCATGAGTCCCAGCCCCACGTCAGGCACAGCATTGACTAAAAAAAAAAAAAATCATTTATTTGACTCATGGATCTGCTTTTTGGAAGACACTATTCTGCTCCATGTAGGATTGTCTGGGATGGCTCAACCAGGGGCTGTAGGATCCAGTTCTGAGGCAGCCCATTCACATGGGGCCCAGTGGTGTTGCTCTTCAGCAGAGAGTTCAGCAAGGACTGGCCTGAGTTCCTCATTATAGGGGCCTTCTCCACGAGCAGCTTGAGCCTCCTTATATAATGGTGACTGGTCAACATCAAGTATCTGAAGAAATCGGAAGTGGAAGGTGCCCATTTATTACGTCCTGGGCCCAGAAACTGGCACATCACTTCCAGCATATTCCATTATTCAAGTAGTCATATGCCAGATTCAAGGGGAGAATATATATATATATATATATATATATCTCCACTTCTAAATGGGAACAGTGTAAAAATATTTGGTTGCCATGTTTTTAAACTGCTATACAGAATTTCTAACCCTTTGAGAGGTTGAAAATCTAGATACTTGGAACATCACGGCCTGGGATGTATTGTAGCAGTAATTCCCACTCCCTACTTTTCAGAATTCCTCAGGAGTGAGATCTCCATTGACGCCATTTACCTTTCCCACAAGGAATTCAGCCCAGCATCTCTTGGACTAACATTTCTGCTACTGGGAATCTAGCAGTATTCCTTCTATTACACAGCCTTCTTCAGGAAGCCAGGTCTCAGTGCTATTAATCATCGGTTGTCAGGGCTCTTTTCTATTAAGATAGATATTAGAGATGGGCTTGAGTGTGTGATGTGTCTCCAGAAGAATAATGACATTAAATATATTTGGTGCATTTATACTGGCAAAATGCTTAACTTCTAATGTGCCGACAGCCATCTTTATGAGGATCTTGCCTGATTGCTGAGTGGTTGACTTAGGTGTTTCCATTACTAGTACCACGAAAAGGGAAATTATTTGAAGTCAGTTTCTTTGTCCAGTCTTCCAAAGAATATTACAAGGGAGAATTTGGAACTGAAATCTCTAGAGTTTATATGCAGAAAAGATTAGATTATCACAGGGCAGGGAACAGAGCAGAGAGAAAACAGAGTGATGCTAATAATAATACCAACAGCAATAACCATGCTAATAGCTAGTACTCACTGTGCTTATTCACCAGGCAGTTCTAAAGGTTTGCTGTATATTAAGCCTACAACCCTCAGAACAATCCTTTAGGATAAGTGGAATCATTTTCTGTTTTTCAGAGATGCAAGGTTAAGTAATTTTTCCAAGGTCACACATCTAGTGGGTGGTGGAGCCAGAATATTTTTCAAATGTGTTTCCTCGTTGGATTGTATAAGAGGATTTCTTCTCAGGACTGGTGAAAAGATGGACCATCATCCCGTTGCTCTTTCCTTGGGTTCCATGCAGTGACAGCGCATTTCCAGCCACTTTATGGGGCTGAAGTGGGAGGTGGGTGAGAACTTCCCCTTTGATGTCCTCTTATTGGTCCTTGAAGACAGAAACTTGAAAAGCGGACAAGCTCTCTAGAGGCAGAGACTACCTTGCCGCGTGCCTCCCCCTCACATCTGCTCTGCCTGGCCTGCCAGACATGTAAAGGGACAGGTTCCCAAGCGAGGCTTTCTTGAGCTTTGAAGGACCCGGGAGCAAAGAGGCCTTCCACCTTCCATCAGGCCTTCCACCCTAGTCTATGCGTACACAAGAGCACCCGAACAGGGAGGTTCCCTGGCCCCGGAGGCGGGTCCCTGCTGCATCCCTGCTGTGGCATCCTTGGAAACAACTGAAAGACTGCTGATTATGTCAAGGATGGTAGGGAAGTGGCCTCTCACTGCTTCAACGGTGGAGACAGGGGGAAGAGGTGGAAGCCAGCTCCCAAGACTTAGGGAGGCAGGATCTTGGCTCTCGTCCTGCATGAAAGTCCTCTTACTATTTTATGTTTTTCACAGAACCTTTATTTGCTACCATTACCTGCTATGTCATCAGGCTGAAAGAAGGGATGCAAGGGAAATAAGGCAGTCCATATCTTAAAACAACAATGATAAAATCAAGCTAAAGATAGGTATTTTTCTTTTCTTAGCAAATTACAAATGCCTCTTCTCTCCTCTCCTGTCCATTTCTTCTGCCGTACCTTTTCCTGGTGTAGTGATTAAGACCACAGACATTGGAGTCAAACTGACTTAAGCCCCGCTATTTAGTTTTGGGACTGAAGGCCGACTGCCTCTTTATTTCCTCATCTGCAAATTTGGAGAAATAGCACCAGCATCCTAGGGGGCGCTGAGCACAATGTCTCTTGCCTCCTTAGCATTCATGGCTTGTCATGGCTTGTCATGATCATTACGGCCTCCACTTCTCCAGCCTCCAGCTTGTGCAGATTACACAGGACCCCAGGCGCGTCGCCTGTAAACCGAAGGAGTATGTTATCGATGGCCACCTTTGCTCTCTTAGTGGGGCAGGCGTGGGCAATATCTCATGTACTGGCATATGAGCTTATTTCCACTAAGAAGTCCTACATCCTGCTTCCAGGAACTCACAGTCTAATCAGAAAGGGAGCAAGAAGGTGGCCAGTGCTACCCACCATGGCAAATCCATAGTTGAAATGGATGGGGTGTTGTGAAAGGAGACTAGAGAGAGATGGAAAGCGGCCCGAACCGGTGATGGGCCCTAAGGGATGATTAGGAACTTGCCAGTCAGAGCATCCTCACTCGGAAGGCATTCTAGGTCCAGAGAACAGCAGGAACAAAGGGCAGGAGGCCCCGAAGGCTGGCCACTCGAGGAGCAGCTGCATCTGTGGAATGAGGAATGTTCATATTGATTTGAGCCAAAGCGTAAGCAATGTCAGTATACCGTGCTGACTGCAACTAAATAAAGCGCCGATAATAATACTACTTCTTCACACTTGTATAGCACCTTTACAGTCTACAAAGTATTTTTACTTCCATTTTCTCACTTGTCCCTTTAAAAAACTGTGGCGAGGCACTCAGCAGCAATGCTCCCTAATCTCATCTCAGAAGAGGTGACAGAGCTGGCCTGGGAGCGTGGGAGGGCACGGAAGCCCACGCTGCTGGGGCCCCTGCTGTCCAGCCCTCAGGTGCTCCACAGCACCCTTGTTTCCTCCCCCGCCTTGGAAGGTTGGGGGCTCAGAAAGACACAGGAAGCAGAGAAGGTGGTACAGGCTCTTTTGAGATACAGCTTAGGGCCTGGGAACCTTTGATCAGAATGCCTCTGAAAAGTGGTCTCCCCACCCACATTGGGGTGAGGATTGTGCCTGTGTTAATGGCCTCCTCTTCTTGGGTCCCCACTACCCTGAAGGCTCTCTGGGACCTTCAGCATGTGCAACAGGAAAGAGGCAGCATTCCCTCTCTCCCCAGCTTGGAAGAGACACAACTTGGGAAGAAACCAACAGGTCCCTCCTGTTTGCTTTCCCTCAGTCCTGGTAGAGTTCTTTGCCTATGCTTTTTATAACCCCTCTTTGTCCCTGTATCCTTTACATAAAAGACCCCCAAACCTTCCACCTTCCTGGTTTTACAATTATTTTTACCAAGGAGCTGCAAGTCTGTAATAAGGGTAAGTGGTGAAAAGGAAAGTCAGCCACACTTTTCTCTCCAAAAGTAATTAGACTAATTTCCGTCAATCTTTCTTCTGTAATGTTCAGCCTGTTTGCATGTGGTAAGCAACACTGTGTGTGTGTGTGTGTGTGTGTGTGTGTGTGTGTGTGTACCTTCCCAGGGTGCTTCCACTTCCTATATGGCTGGGATGGAATTTGCAGCCCCAGGTCCAAGGCTCAGGTCATTGTAGAAAATGGGCCAGATAATATTACTGGAGCGTTGTAACTCCTGTGTATTTATCTACGCAATTGCAGCAATCACAACATCAGCAGGAGCCCGTGTCTTACTGTGGTCACATTCAGCAGCTATGAGCACGAGTGCCTTCCACACACACAGCCGCATAATTTCATGCCAGTGTGTGTTCATTACTGGTGCATATGGGTGACCATTGCTACCGGCTCATCATTAGTGGGAAAAGTGCTCTTTGGAGATTTTTAAACTTTTTTTTTTTTTTGATAAGGTACAGGGTTGCACACAACAATTCATTCAACAAACAACTATTAAAAACCTGTATCCCAACCACTTTTTAGGAATTTATTTATGGATATAAGAGGCAGTCCCTGAACTCAAGATGCTTACAGCGTGGGGCTGGGGAAAAGAAAGGAAGCTGAGAAAATGAGGAAGCCTAACATTGTGTGGTATGTGTTCTAACAAAGGCGAGCTCAGATTTTGGTGGCAGAAGGCAGGAAAGGGAAAATCTTGGTGGAAAGTGACTTCTGATTAGGAGTTGGTGAGGAAAAGATAGGAAAGACATTCCAAGTGGCAGGCACAGCACATGCAAAGGCAGCGAGGCAGGGGAAGCAGGCTCATTTTGGAATTGGGTGACTCCATACACCCAGAATGTGCATGGCTAAGAGAGCCATCATCCAAATGCTGCCCACTGCTCCCTCTTAGGCCTCGAATTTGTAAGGTCACTGCTGAATGTCGCTGTGGAACCTAGTTTTTGTGTTTGTCTATGCAATTCCATTTTGAGCCTCTCTGAGATTAGCCACTGAGGTGATAGAAAGAGCAACAGACCCAGAGACAGATGATCCAGAAGCCTCTTTTTAACAGCCTAACCTCAAGCAGTTCTTTAACTTCTCATCTGTGTGGTGGAAATTCATGCACTGACTCGGTAAACATTCTGTGAGTAGATATCTGGTACCAGATACCATGGTGGTTATAAAGATAAAAGCCAAGAACAGAACAGACGTAATTTGTGTCCTCATGAGGCTGACATGAAATTCAGTGGAGGTAATCATTTCTGTCCTAAGCCTTTAAGGACCAAAATAGACAAGGCATTTTTGTTTTAAAAGCATAAAACACAATAAAAGTGAAAGCTTCATTGGCCCAGTCCCTGGAGTAGGATGAATATCCCTGAGACCTGGGGGCTGTTCTCACACACAGAAGTTAATGAAATACCTTTGTCAGCTATGAAGTACATGTGGGGACAGAGAGAGTTGAAGAGACCTAGGGCTTCTGGGTGTATGTGAGCTAAGCTTCCCACAAGTATATCATGAAATTTAAAGACATTGGAAGTGATCTGTTGACCTGTGGGAGGGCTTGCACCACCTGATCCCCGGATCCAAAGAAGCTAGAGACAGCACTTAAAGCTAGTATTTCTCAAAGCCACGTGACAGTGAGGGAAAAAATTTACCCTCTGCCGTTGCATCTGGTACACCGTCAGAATGCCCCATCCCCATTCATACATGCCAGTGGAGACTCATTCCATGTTCAGCCCATCAGTTTGTACTGGGAAGCCTGTCTGTGGTTTGGCGTTACACGTCAGAGGCAGTGATCACAGCGCTCCCCAGTCCCCGGGATTCAGAGGGAGTACTTGCACTTTGTATCCTAGGCAACATCAGTGCTATAGGAAAAATTCAGAAGTGTGAATTGGGAATCATTTTGCTTTTGGTAAAGAGCCTTTCTCAAACCAGGCACATAAGATCAGAATCATAAAAGCTAATGACTTGGAGGGGTCCTTAGAGACTTTGGACATTCTAGCCCAACCCTCTCATCATCATATAGGTGAGGAAACTAAAGCCAGAGAAGGTACGTTAGCTTTCTTGTGGCCTCTCAGCTAGCTCCAGCGGAATCAAAGGTAGAATCCAGGGATGCCTGGGTGGCTCAAGCAGTTAAGCATCCGACTTCAGCTCAGGTCATGACCTCCCAGTGAGTTCAAGCCCCGTGTTGAGCTCTGTGCTAACAGCTCAGAGCCTGGAGTCTGCTTCCGATTCTGTGTCTCCCTCTCACTCTGCCCCTCCCCTGCTCATGCTCTGTCTCTCTCTGTGTCTCAATAATAAATAAACATTAAAAAAAAATTTTAAAGGTAGAATCCAGATTTCCTAACTCCCTATTATCTCCAGGTGTATTTGATGTCTGGGGTAAGATTAGTACCCACCCCCCCACCCCACCCCGCCACCGAGGTGATTCATAAGGTGAGGCCAGAATAGATGTAGATAGGGGTAATATAACGTTTGAAGCATAATTATCTCCAGCACTAGCACTGGAAGCACACAACCCTTTCTCAAGGCTGCGCCTTCAGCCTTGTGCCATCTTCCTGGTACTCGCCCAATCACATAACATGTGCTGGGAATTCTGTATGCTGCTTTAATAACTCATTCCATCCTCAGACCAACTCTGTGAGAAAGCTGCTAGCATTATTCCTGGTTTACAGGGAAGTGAGGTACAGAGTAGTTAACCACTTGCTCAAGAGCAAACAGCTAATTAAGTGGCAAAGCTGGGACTCCTACCTAGACATTGTGGCTCCAGAGTCCATGTTCCCAACCCCCATACTTTAGTCAGGCCCCACCCTTCATAGAAGGAAGGGCCCAGCTTTTCTCATACCCTCTGGGTGCTGAGTTGAGTTAGTTAAAAATCAGGAATCAGCATCAATTTACCTAAACTCCCATTTTGTCTCTGTGGCCCCGGATGTTTCAAAAATCCACAGGTAAACTAACCCAGGCCTAGGCTGGGCCCTCACAGAGTTGTGCCACTCATAAAATCCACTTGGGCCATTATTCTCACTCTTGATTACAACCTCTCTTTCAGTCTAGGACTTTTGGGCTAACATAAGTCACCAGGGATCTCGTTTCTATCAGTAGGGACAAAACACTTTTTTAGCAAATGTTTATTTTTGAGAGAGAAAGAGAGAGGGAGTGGGGGTGACGGGCAGAGAGAAGGGGACAGAGGATCAGAAGCAGGCTCTGTGTTGACAGCAGAGAGCCCGATGTGGGGCTCGAACCCAACAACTGCAAGATCGTGACCTGAGCCGAAGTTAGACACTCAACCAGCTGAGCCACCCAGGCTCCCTGGGACAAAATAGTTTTCTTTTAAAAAATTATTTTGAGGGGCGCCTGGGTGGCGCAGTCGGTTAAGCGTCCGACTTCAGCCAGGTCACGATCTCGCAGTCCGTGAGTTCGAGCCCCGCGTCGGGCTCTGGGCTGATGGCTCAGAGCCTGGAGCCTGTTTCCGATTCTGTGTCTCCCTCTCTCTCTGCCCCTCCCCCGTTCATGCTCTGTCTCTCTCTGTCCCAAAAATAAATAAAAACGTTGAAAAAAATTTAAAAAAAAATAAAAAATTATTTTGAGGGGCAACAGGTTGGTCAGTCGGTTAAGCACCTGATTTTGGCTCAGGTCATGATCTCACAGTTTGTGAGTTTGAGCCCCGCGTCGGGCTCTGTGCTGACAGCTCAGAGCCTGGAGCCTGCTTCGGATTCTGTGTCTCCCTCTCTCTCTGCCCCTCCCCTGCTCATACTCACTCTCTCTCTCTCTATCAAAAATAAATAAACAGTTAAAAAAATCTTTAAAAAATTATTTTGAGGGGCACCTGGATGACTCAGTCCATTTAGCATCCAGCTTCAGCTGAGGTCATGATCTTGCGGTTTGTGAGTTTGAGAGCACTGTGTCAGGTTCTGTGTTGACAGCTCAGAGCCTGAAGTCTGCTTTGGATTCTGTGTCTTCCTCTCTGCCCCTCCCCTGCTTGTGCTCTCTCTCCTCTCTCTCTCTTTCTCAAAAATAAACATTTAAAAAATTTTAATAAATAAATAATTATTTCAAAATAATTATGACCTCACAGGGAGTTGCAACAATAGTACAAAGGCCACGTACTCTTGACGCAGGAAGGGCATTTTTAAAAACAAAGTGGAACTGAATTTTCTAATGGAATGTGGATAACAGTAATGCTTTAGGTCCTTTGAAACCATTAATAATCGTTCTCCACATTTGCCACGGACAAGCAACCATTACTGTTGGCTTACTCAAATGCAGAAGGCAGATAAAAAGCCATGTTTTTGGCAGCTGAAAATCACAGGATTTGAACCAGGAATTTTTGACTTTTAAAACTTTAAGAAAGGCTGCTTCTCTTACTCTGGATTGTTAGAATTTAACCCTTCTCTAAACCCTCGGACACTGTTTTAAATCATGACATCATCTGGAAATCTCTGGTGAGGTGTTTTGCAGAATATAAAACGTGAAGACACAAGCTCTTTAATGCAGAACAATTGCTATTGTTGTTGGCAGTGGCTGTAAGCATAGATCACTGGACTCTTGTGAGATCTAGGTTCTGCACTGGCTTCACCACTCTTGGAGTAGAAGTTCCTTCATTTATCTGCTTCTTCTCTCCCAGGAATAGTAGCAGCAGCTCATCCTTAGTCTTTCCTTGCCTCAGCGTTGTTCATGTTCTTTGAAAAGCTGAAAAAGACACCATGGAGGATATTGAAAGCGGCATCGGAAAGTCAGTAGTGTTGGCGGCATCAGAAAGTCAGTAGAATCAGAACAAACGTGCTCTACTTCTGTCATCCTAGCCCAGAGGGCAGAAGCAGGCATGGACCCAGGCCCTTTTATCCTGAACAGAATGTCACGCGCAGGCCATATGGCAGCCCCAGCAGGTCATCTGGTAGAATAAGCCAATGTTCCAAAGACAGGCTGAGTCCTTTGGCATCTCAGTCATCCCTTGGAACCCTGAGCTCTTCCTTTGTCTAGAATGGTTCCTCTCCTGGAGGCCCCGGGGAAGCAGCCGGGATTGGCCAGAGCTCCCTGTGTGGAGGAGATAACAAAAGAAAAGGCTTTTAACTTCTCTTGTCACCAAGTTAGCCTCGAAAGCCCCGCAGTCCTCCCTGAAAAGAGAGCACACTGTTGTGTGAGTATCTGCCACAGCAATCTTCTGCTATCTAATTTGGTTTTCTTTGTCAACCATAGAAGGTTCCTATGTTTTGTATTTTCACAAAGCTAGTCCTCATCTTGATCTCTTAAGAAGCTGATGTGTTTGTCATCTGCCTGGATGGCGGGTTCTCTCTGCTTAGATGTGGGGCTTGTCCTCTCATTAGTTTCTTGTGTTACTTTCTCATTAAATGAAGATCGTTTCTAGGACAATTTTGCTTTCAAATGTTACCCAATCTGAGTTAGGGCCGACCGGCAGAACTTCTAGACAAGTTGTCACTAGAATTACATTCCCCGGAGCCATGGCTCTAATCAGAGGTCCAATTCTGAGATCCCTGTTTCTGATTTGCTCAGAATTTGGCAAAGACAGGTTAGATCCTGTTTTATGTACCTTCCTGCTCAGTTCCTTTTAAGTTCAATTCCTTTTTGAATTATTAATATTTGACCAGAAGCATTACTGATGGAGATATTGGTATGCTTTGCTTAAAAAAAAATTCAGACTTAAACTGAAAACCTTACATAAAAAGCTGCTTTAATTTTCAGAAAACTTTTTAAAATAGCCAGCTTTCCTCATGCATGTAAAATGAAATTAAAATAAACAAAATTGACCCAACTTTGGGGAAAGCATCAATTATAAGAGCAAGGCATTAATAAAGAACACAACAGGCTTCCGCACCCTACAGCATGCCCCTGCCTCCCTTCCATGGCATCTATTCCCACCTTTCCTTTTTCTCCTATTAGAATCTAGCCCAAAGAAAAGATCTTAGGAAGGTATTCGTCCTGATTTCTGGCTTATGCAGTGTGCTTTAGCACTACTTACTTTATAACTGGACAAAAGGCCATCTGCCAAAGAAAAGAATTTCCCATTGCAGGATCTCAGACATCAGCCAGCCATTAGGCAGGCTAACTTTTATTTTATTTTTGTTTGTTGGGTAGTGGGGAGCCAAGCAGGCTTCTTTCTCTGCCAGTCCCATATACCCTGTTCTTTCATCTCAGGAGCAGCTCTGCTTTCCTTTTCTTTGTTCTGGGGAAGCTTCAAAATGAACAGGAATTCCAGTGGAGGGGTGAGGTGTGTGTGGCAGAAATCACTTAACTCCTTTGGCCCTTGTTACCCATGGCTCCTGGATCAAAGAGCAATTTGTTAATGATGGCTAAGTGTGAAAAGAGGCATCTGTTGCTGTTTGTAAAGAACCTGTTGGTTTTGCAGCACCTGGAAACTCATGGATTGGGGGCTGATGAGGATTGTGTGCTAGGAGAGCAATTGTAGGCTCAAGACTCCAGGTGTTTGAGGCAATGGTAGAGAGATGTTCATGTGGCACCTGTGCCATAGCAGAGTCCTGTCACATGTACAACCTCTTTTGTATATTTACCTCTTCCTGTATTCATTAAATACTGACTGAAGACCTCCTAGATGCCAGTTCCTGTCCTGATGCTGGGATAGAGGATGAATAAGATCTGCTCTCTCCCAGAAGCATCCCAGCAGAGAAACTGTGAAAACAAGTAATTACTATGAAATGATAAGATCTGTAATACAAGTATTTACATGGTACTACACTATGATTAGCCATCATTAGGAGAGCAGTGTGGCCAGAGAAGAGGGATTAGGGGTTGGGGGGAAGAATGGCCAGAAGTAAAGACCAGGGACAGTTTGTGGTGATAAGTAGACAATTTCCAAGATGGGCATTTGAGGGACAGAAGCTGGCAAGAATCAGATTGTGAAGAACCTTGTAAATCTTGGAAATGAACTTGGATTTTATCATAGAGGACTTTAGAAACCATTAAACTGTTTTTAGAAAAGAAAGTAACATGATACTATTTGTGCTTTGGAAAGATCATTCTAGTGGCTTTTTGGAGAATGAACTTAAGTCTAGGAGAGCAAAAACCGGTTAAGAGTGCATTCTAGAACAAGGAAGAGAAAAATCAATAGGGTGTGCTAACAGATTGGAGAGGATGAAAGGGAGAAATCTAGGATGACTCTCAAATTTAAGGCTTAAGTGATGGAGTAGGATATTTAAAATATCAATAAGAACAATACTAGTAGTTGTAATTATTGAATCCTTATCATGTACAAAAGGTTTAGTTATATGTGTTGCATAGATTATTTCATTGAGGCACTGTAATGATGTAAGTGCTACAATTATCCTCATTTTTGGTGAGAAAACTTGGGACTTTAAGAGATGAAATAATATATCCAGGGTCACATATTTGGAAGTTATAGTACATGAATTTGAACCCTGGCACTTTGAGCTGAGACCATGTGCTCTATAAGGTATTTAGCAGGAGGACAAGTCAGGGCAACATATATGAAGTTCAGGCTTGTCCCTTCTGAATTTAAATTGCTTATATCTTACTGAGGTCAAAATATCTGGCAAAGAATTGAACAGCTGGCTCTATAACTGAGGAATGTGGTTTGTGCTGGACATGTGGATTTGGGATTCATCAGTTAATTGGTGGTAGTGAAAAAGGTGGGTGTAAGGTGAGTGAATCTCCAAAGAGCCAAGTGGAACCGTGAAGAATCCCATCTAAGAGTGAGTGTGTTGGGGAAGTTTGCTGAATAGGAGTAGCTAGATAGATAAGGAAAAAACTATGAAGGCCAGAGGTAGACATTCAAGAACTGAGGAGAGGTCAACATGATTAAATACCTTGCGGAGATGAAAGAAGGTTTAGAATGAGGGTTGAGTTGGGTTTGCCAATTAGGTGGTTGATGGGCAAGAGCTGAAGTTAAACTGAAGTGGGTTAAAAATTTAATAAAAAGTGGAGAGAAATGGTTTCAGACATCTCTTCAAAGAAACTTGGTGGAGGAGGTGAAAGACAGGGAGGTAACAGAAACTGCCTCAGCATCGGGGAAAATTCTGTTTGTCTGTGATGGGAGTCACTTGGGATGCTCACACATTGAGGAGAAAGAACCTGTGGGGCAGTGGGGATTACCCCAGGACATTTATCTGAGTAGGCAGGGGAAGCAATAATCTCTCCTCCAGCCTTCAGGAGATCATGACTCTTAAGAGAAAGAAGTGTTCCTACATTTCCAACCCCCCATTCCCTTCCTTTTTATTATATGAAGAAACCTAAGCCAGAGATGTGAAATGACTTGGCGATCACGCAGCAAGTCTGTGATCCCAAATCTCCTGGTTCCCGGTGCTTTCCCTCTCCTTCCAGTGTCAGTGGGAGAAGAATTCCCGACAGGTTCTTTGTTCCAAGTCCCCAGTTCCCCACGGGGACTCTTCCCTGCTCCTTGAAGATGCATGTCCTTCCAGATTCTAATCTGTCAGCAGGAACTCAGCTGTGTGGAGGGTGAGTCAGAGAGCTGATTTGTCATTTCCTCAACATGCCATGGGACAGTGTTTTAAATGGTTGATTATAAAGTGACATTAACATCACAGCTCTCGAAGCCTTTTCCTCTCACCTGGGCACCCAAGTTCCCAGAAGACAGAAAGGTCTCAGACTCAAGGGCCTTTCAGCCACCTCTTCCTGGCCCAGAGTAAGAGAGGGTATATTTGTTCATATATGGCACCCAGTCCCCAAGCTTGTGTGTAAGAGAGGATTGGGTGGAGGTCAGTGGGGTAGCAGTAGAGATTCCTTAAACAAGAGACTCCAAGAGACTCCATCAGTCCAGCGTCACTTGGTGAGCCTGGATTCAGGGAGCTCCTTAGAAGGTCCCAGAATACCTACTTCAACTCTGCTTAAGCGTCTTCTGGACTAATAGTGGTTCATCATCTCTTCCTCTCACTTTCTTATATTTAACAGGCTATGCTGTCAGCCTGGTTGTCATATAATTCTGACTAAACATTTACTAAAACCTACAGCCCTAACCAGAACATACCGCATAGAATCCAGGCAAGTGAATGCTGTATAAACATAAGCCTTTTGTAATTGACCTTCAGTTACAACCCTGTCTTGGTTGGCTCCAAAGAATGGCAACTAATTTGCTTCTCTTTGCTCTTTTTCAGTCAACCGAAACCCATTGCTACCTTTCCATTCTGTCCTGGGGGTGGGGGGCTGTTAGGCAGTAGACCTATAACTCCTGTAACTCCAGGAGCTGGCTATCATTCTCAGTGTGAACAGTGCCCCCTGGAATTTCATGTGCTATAGAATGAATACTGTCCCTGGTGCTGCAGCTCAGGTTCTACCCCCATTCTTTCATTTAGCTCACAGAATATTCAACTAAAAGAAATAGTGCTATTTGGGAGTCGAACCTAGGGTTCCCTGGGTCTGCTGCTCTTTGTTATACCTGTTTGTTTTTTTTTTAACAGTATTAAATACATTTAGATTAGATGGGAGTCCAAAATTCTGATCTTGCCCTGAGAGATTCAGCAGGGCTCGTGGTGATTCAGGACACCTGATTAGTTCTTTTGTTTCTTCCTTCATTCACCTTTCATTCACAATTGTCTCGAGTATAGACAACTGTGACACATGCTTATCCCCTGACACTGAGAAGAATACCCTCTAGACTCTAAAAACTTAGTAAGACTTAACTAAGCCAAAGATGAGAGACAAGAAGGGCCATCCAGAGTGAAAGTAGGAACAAAGTACTTGATGGAAGTAGGTGGAATGATACATTGCAGGGCCAGACACAGGGCCAGAGTGGTAGAACACAAGTAAAGAAGGATATAGGCTCAAATTAGACTGGAGAAGGAGACAGGACTCAGAACACGGAAAGTCTTACAGTCCCATTACACAGATAAGGGCCTTCTAAGAGTAAGAGAAAGTTACTGGAGGACTGTGAAATAATAGTATGAGATTTATATTCTGAAAAGATAATGCTTGTTTCATCTAGAAATACATGAGAGACAAACGAAGGGCAGACCGAATAGGCAAGAGGTCAGAAGAATGTGATATAAGGGAAGTTGGTGTTTTAAAAAACTGTGAACATTCAACTGTGTCTAAAGCTACTGAGCAATCCTAGGAGACAGGACTGGAAGCATCCATTGCATTTAGCTACCTGGAGGTCATCCTGTCTTTACTGAAAGGCGTTATTGAGAGAGGAGCTAGAATAGAGGAAGTAGAAGAATGAGTGGGAGGTGAGGAAATGACAACAGTGAGAATACAAAACTTTTTTAAGTGCCCGTGAATGGAAAGAAAAAGGAAGGTGGGGGCTAGAGAAGAATCTGGGGTCACAGGAGCTTTTTTACCATTTTTTTTTTGAGATGAGAGAAGCTTAGACAGATTAAGTGCTGACAGATAGTATTTAATCAATGAAAAGTTAGAGAATATACCAGAGAGAGGAAAATATAATCCATGTTTTTGTCATTTTTTTTTCTATTCCAGGAAAGACAGAAAAGGTTGGGTTTAAAGCACATGGAGAGGACTTGGGAAGTGAAAGTCTCTCTTAAAACAGGACGGGAGGAAGAAACACTAGATAAGGATGCAGACAGTGAATTTGTTTGGTAATGGGAAGGGGACAAGAGAGGTAAAGAAGTTCCTATCCCATGGCTTTTACTTTCTGAGTGAGGTAGCTGTGGGGCATCTAGAAAGAGTGTAGTAAAGTGAGAAGGAATAGATGAGGGTTTTTAAGACAATAGGAAAAGCTTAAACGTATTCATTTGGGGAGCAGGCATATCTCATAGGGAAATATAGCATCCCCACAGATGATCGTGCTAGATGTAGTGGGGGGCCAAGAATTCTGTGGTGTTACTACCAAATTGCCCCGGTGTGTGGTTGTCTTGACTGGTTCCCAGCTGTTCTGGGGCAGGTGCAGAAGGTGAATGATTGACTTCATCCAAGGAAAGAACTTTTCAACAAAGTCTGACAAGGATACAAAGGATGAAGGAGTCTAGAATATAAGCTAAAGTATTATTGAAATGATTGACTATTGCCTGTTACATCTAAGAAGGATAAGGTGATATGTCCGGATTGCAAAAGGCTAGTGAATTAGAAGAAATTAGATCGGTTGGTAGACTGATGACCCTGATGAGAAGGAGGAGCAGTCACAGTGAAAGTGGTCAGACAAGCAAGCGTTAAGGACAAGAGAATGACAGCAGAGCATGCAGTGCTTGACTTTATGAGTTTTGAGGTGAAGAAGCTAAAGCTTTTGACACATGCCAAAGTGGAAGCATAGACTGAGGCTACTAAAATCTTTGAAAAGTCTGTTAGAGAAAGTGACTAGGAAGTTACCAGTTAAAAAGGAGGAGGAGAGGTAGAACCTCAAATAGAAAGTTGTTGTTTTTTTGTTTTTGTTTTTGTTTTTGTTTGTTTGTTTTTTTGCAAGAGCATGAAGGTCCAAGATCTGGAGAAGTAATTGGGAAAGTGGGAGGAACCAACTCCACTTTCAGATCCTGAGGTATATGCAGCATGATAATCTGAACACCTCTTCAAGAAGTGGCATCTCCAGAAGATAGCTAGGGTAGAGCTTTAAAATCAGCATGTCTCTGGTGTGTCCCTGGGGTCTTTGGGCTGGGGATAAAGTATGGCTACCTCATTCCTGAATTCTCACTTCCTTTGCACAAATATAAGTTTCAAAGAGACAAGAACTCTAAACCAATTTATTTATCTGGGATTCATGAATTTCAAATTTGGCCACTATGCTATAATCATAAAAAGAACTTGTGTTAACCAACCCTCTATGTTATCCTGCTTAAAGAACTCCCTTTCAGTATTCCTTTTAGTTTGGATCTGCTAACAACAAATCTCTTGACTTTTATGTGTCTAAGATGTCTTGATTTTGCCTTCATTTTTGAGGAATATTTTCACTGGTAATAGAACTCTAGCCCCCAAATTTATTTTCTTTCAGCACTTTAAAAATGTCATTCTATGGCCTATTGGATTGTATCATTTCTATTGATAAGTCAGCTGTCAGTACTATTCTTGCTTCTTCGAAGGTAAAATGTCTTTCAGCTTCTAACATTGTTTTGGTCTTTGTTTTCGGCATCTTGACTATGATGTGTTTAACTGTGTTTTTCTTTGTATTTAGAAATTCTAGTTTCTTGAATGTGAGACTTACATGTTTTTTTTTTTTTTGTCAGTTTTGAAAAAGAATGCGGCCATTATCTGTCAAATATTGCTTTTGTCCACTTTTCTCTCTCTTTTCACTCTCAGGCACTCTAATGTTAGATGTTTTCATAAGATCCTATGTGTGTCTTACTCCCTAATCTGTATTTCCCAACCTTTTTGCTCTCCATGTTTCTATCAGATATTTTCTATTAACCCATCTTCTAGTTCACTAATCTTTTCTTCAGCTACAAGAAATGTGTTGCTAAACACATCTATTAAGATGCTTGATGACTGTGCTTTTGTGTTGTAGAATTTCCATTTAGTTCTTTTTTAATAAAGTCCAGTTCTCTGGTGAAATTCTCTATCTTGTCATCTTTTTTCTTGAACAAAATAAACAATTATTTTTTTTAAATTTATGTTTAATAACTATAATATCTGGGTACCTATGAGCCTATTTCTGTTGTTTTCTCTCTTAGTCTTAGTTATTGGAATGTTTAGTAATTGCTGTTAAGCATTTTGTATAAAAAAAAATGTATACTCCAGATAACATTATTTTCCTCTAGAGAGGACTCACCTCATCTTTTATGCAAGGAGCTAGAGTGGTGGGAGATTTTATTATTTTATTGGACCCCAAGTTGGAGTTTTTGTAGTTTGGTCTACCTCATGTTTGCTTCCTCTTCTTAGGAAGGATCTTCCTAAGATGTAGATCTTAAGAGATCCAAAAGAGAGCCTGTTGCTATTTATGGGGGCTCCTTCTTGGTCCTCAACTTGATACTGCCCAAAATCTGGCTTTTCTGGATAGCTACACTCTCCTTTTTAGATAGCTTAAGAATAAACAAATTCCATAGTATAAAATCAAGTGCAAAGTGTGGATCCAGTTTCCTGCCACCCTTCCTTCTCTCAAGGATTCTGCCACTCAAGCCCTTGCTATCTTGACAGCTCTGAACTGCTTTTAAGAGCTTCTCTCATTACATTTAGGCTTTAACCTCAGAAATATGTGGGAGATGCCTATATATAATACCAAAAATATACTTACTCAGTTTCCCCTGTTCTCTGGCTAAAGGGAAAAATCTCTTATCAGCATGTTCTTTACTGTAACCTTACGCATGAGGAAGGTGGCTTGCTCCTCCTCCTTGGAAGCATCTATGTCCATGAAGCAGTACCTTAATCCTCTAGGAGCACCCCTACCATTGTTACGATGGTATACATAAATGGTTTGTGAACAGTTGTACAAGATAAAAGAGAAAGCATTTCTTTCCCCTTCTAGGGCCATTTTTGCCCAATAATATATAACAATAATAGTCATAATGATACCTGTGAAAATCTACTAGAGGTTTACTATGGGCCAGGTTCTATGTTAGGTGTTTTATATAGATTGTCTCATTTCATCCTCAGAAGAGCCTATGAGGTAGTAATGGCAATTTTCCTAATTTGCACTTAAGGAAACTGAGGCTTAAAGAGGTGAAGTCAACCTAAACAAGGTCCCAGAGCTAGGAAGTAAATGGCACAAGCAAGTGTGAACTCAGACTTTTCAAACCCCAAGGTCTATATTCTTTTCCAGCATTTTGCCCTGCCTTTTAACTTGTCCTCCTTCAGCAAAACTAGTCTCATGATTTTCCTGGGCCCTGCAATTCTGAGATACTTCCTTAAATAAGGTAAAAGCCAGATATTCTGAGGGGTTTGCATGGAAGAAGTTCTCTTTGGTTCATTTCTCTCAGGTATTTGGTTATTTCTAGATCCGTGCCTCCCCCATTTAGTCTTACTTTGATGTATATTTTACATTAAATACTTCCATTTATAATTTCTATGGCAAATCTGAAAGTATTTTTTTTTTTTAAATAAAGCTTTATGCAGGGACAGGAAGCAATTAGTGGTGGGGCTTTATTTTTAGAGGATGAGATGGGTGGGGGTGGGGTATGGGGAGAAATTGCTTTCTGCAGTGTCAGATGAATGAGTTATAGGAAATGATAGCTCAGCCGGCAACTTAGTGCTTGCCAGTGAGTCAGCAGTGATTTCATCCTCAGCCTCAATGCCGGAATCACAGATGTGAGAGACACCCTTCCTGGTGAGGGCCCCTCCCTGTCCTGAGGTCTGGGACATCAAGGCTCTGCCCACATGATGTGAACTTACCTGTCATGGTGGAAAAAGATTCACAGAACTATCTGCCTCTTGTTTTCACACAAATATTTCTAAGTGTCCTTAGAATGGATGGGTGTTCCTGATCTTTACCCCTGTTACCCGGCAGAAACACCCAGTGACCTTCCATCCAGAGGATGAAGTTTGGGATGGGTATCATAGCAGAATTTTCTTCTTATGGCAACATTTCATATTTTTTACTACTTCAGCTTTCCAGGGCCTGTATAAATGGCAAAACATGGAAGCATGGTGGAAAAGTGAGACAGGAAGACGCTGCTTCAGAAAAACTGGTACATTAAAAGAGGTCACCTTGTCATGATTGGAAATATGTGCATGTGGCAAGAAGGTAGAACCAAATCATTTCGTTTGTTGCATTAGGATGGTAGGATTGAATAATTGTTTTTTACCTTCTTTTCTAGGTTCGATAAATAGGCTCAAGTTGTACAAAATTATTCTAAACATAATATTTTTGTATTTTAAAGAAATCCTTTAAGAAAAAAATGGCCAAATAGCTTTAAGTTTTTGGGACATCTTTTTCCCAGACTCTGCCCAGATTCTTAAGGTCAAGGTCATGTGATGATGTCCCCTAGGCAATGGGTGAGGAGGACTGACTGTGCTCAGAATTTGAATGAGGGAGACAGTTAGTTCCTTTTCACCAAGTGGATGAGGTGGTATTATCCACACGTTGCAAATAAAGACACGAATGCTCAAAGAGACTGAAGAAGCTTCCCCCGGTCAAACAGCTCATAATGGTGGATGTCCATCCAAGCCCAAGTCCGAGTTTGCCAACGTTCACACTCTTTCGCCTGGAGTACAAAACGATGCTGCCACAGATCCCACTCCACCATGCTTTTTGCAGGGCATTTTCAGTGTGTTGACTTACTGCTGGATTCATCCTCCATTAGGAAAAAATGTATTGCAATATTGTTCTCTCTTTTTGCAAAACTAGAATTCTAAAACTCACATATTACTTGCCTTCTACTTTAGTTAAAAAGACCAACACTGAGAGTATTGCATAGCTTCCATGCCTGTACATCTGTGTGTTTGACATTAAGATGATAGAAGAGGCATAGTAAGTATCCAGCTGAGTGGTTGGACTCACCCACAATTTGAAGTGATCTCCTAAAGTTAGGAAATGAGGGAAATGAGACTGTGACAAAGCTAAACGTTATACCATTCAGTACAGTAGCTGTGACAAGTTTGGCTAAGGAAGGGGTAGTATTGTTGTAGAATAGAGCATTTATGGTCTCAAAAAAACAAACAAACAAACAAACAAACAAACCCATCCCATTGCCCCAACAGAGCTCTAATTTACTTTTTAAATAAATTAGTACCAGATAAAGATTTTTTTTTAATTTTTGACAGTTAATATTATACAATTAATGCTATGAACTTTGTTGAGATACTGACATACAGTATACTGCACATACGTAAATGTGCAGTTAAAATGTAACATATGTAGGGCACATGGGTGGCTCAGTTGGTTAAGCGTCAGACTAGCTCAGGTCACGATCTTGCGGTTCGTGGGTTCGAGCCCTGCATCAGACTCTGTGCTGACAGCTCAGAGCCTGGAGCCTGCTTCAGATTCTGTGTCTCCCTCTCTTTCTGTCCCTCCCCCACTCACACCCTGTCTCTCTCTCTCTCTCTGTCTCTCTCTCTCAAAAATAAATAAACATTAAAAAAAATTTAATAAAATAAAATGTAACTTATGCATACACCTGTGAAACATCACTTTAACAAAGATAATGAATGTATTCATTACCCCCCAAATATTTTTTGTAATGCTGTTTTTTGAAGAGAAAAAAAAAAGTCAGTTAATTTTATCATGTAATTTGATGAAAAGAGCCTGGATGGGGACACAGGTGATGTGAGTCTGTACCCCGATCATGTTCTAAATAGCTCCCTGAAATTTAGTGAGTCCCTTAATTTTTCCAGCCCTTGGTTTTCTCATCTGAAAAATGAGGGGGTTGGACTAGATGGTCCCTAAGGCCCCCTACGGTTCTAAAGTTCAATAAAGCTAAGAGGATAGGCATACTTAGGGTATTGGTTTGTGTCCAAATGGTTTTATGTAAAGAGGTAGACATCCCCAGTGGTCTGGTGTCAGCTGTGACTCCTCAGTGCTGTCCTGCTTAATTGATAGATCGTGAAATCATTTCATTTCTTTTAATTCTCTTTCACCCAGATTCAATGTCATTCATGTCATTGCCTCCATATTGGTCTTAGTAAGCTAAGGGAACTGTTCAACTTTAGGATTTAGGGCGAAGGCTTGAGTAATGCTGGGAATCTGGCAATGCCTTTAGCAAAGGTCTGATGAGAGGCGACAGGACCGTCAGCTCCCTGGAAATTTGTGAGGCAGCTTGGGCATTTTATGGTGGGGGGTGGGGTGGGGTCAGAGACAAGCTGTACTGGTTGTATTTCAGGCTGGGGGAAGGGAAGCAGATTGGAGTTTAATTAAAATTCTAATCCCAACTTAGCCCATCTTCTTGCCAAGTCAGCAGCCAGCATTTCTGTTTGTGGTTCTGGTGATCTTGCTGCGATGACATACGTAGTTACCTCAAAAAACTCTTGCAAATGTGCCTAAACCTTCAATATGCTCACCAGATGCTTTAATCAGACCTGGCATGGTGCCATCTTTTGCCTGTATTTTCAGAGATACCTCACCCAGCCCTGCCAGGATTCCTGGCTGGAGGAGGGCCCCGGAGAGAGCTGGTGGTGCAAATGGAGCTGATTACAAATGAGAAAGTTTCATTACACCATAGAGATCTTTCCAAATTGTTTCTGGTTTCCAGGTAGCTAAGTGGGATTTCTGAGGAGGGGCTGCTCTGACTTCACCTTGGCCCACCATGAGGTGCTTCTTGCTCTGTGCCTACATGCTGCTCCTGATGATTTCCCAGCTGAGGGCAGTCAGCTTTCCCGAAGATGATGAACCCCTTAATACAGTCGACTATCACTGTAAGTAACCTTAAGAACATTCCCCTTTTCTGAGAAGGGAGCTTTTTTGGTTTTGATTTTCTAGGTGTATTTGTTTTTAGAAAGAGAGGGGTTTTTTTTTTGTTTTTTTTTTTATGTCTAATCAATGTTTTGCATATTAATTTATCCATAATCATTTCTTAGTGTTTAGAGAAAGTGGGACAACTTTGTTGGCTGCTTTTCTAAAGCAACCCATGTATAGGTTATATATTTCCAGTTAAAATAAAAAGACCATTTGCTCACACTCCCTGTCTTTTATTCATTTATATTCAAGACCTTAAGAGAGGAATTTAGTTAAAACCCTTCTACAACTAGTATATACAGCTAATCAATGCTGTATATTGATTCTTCAGCTCCATAATCCTGACTGATGGTTTAGCCCATTTTTACTTGCAGATTCAAGGCAATATCCGGTTTTTAGAGGACGCCCTTCGGGCAATGAATCCCAGCACAGGCTGGACTTTCAGCTGATGTTGAAAATTCGAGACACACTTTATATTGCTGGCAGGTAATTTTCCTCTGGTTGGTTTATTAGATTAAAATTCTTTTCTCTTGTGGTGCTTGCATTAATGTGTCTAGTTCATGAAAAACTAATATGTGATTGTGATCAAAAATTGCAAGTAGCCAAAAATATTCACTGAGAAGAGGCAGTGTTGTGTACCAGGAACAAAATACAGAGCTAAAGCCTTCAGCGGTGCTATTTTATTACTGCCATCAAGAAATCATACACCATTCTTTATTCCTAAAGCAGCAGGAAAAAAAATCTTTCTTTATTCTTTTTTAACTTGGAATTATTCAAGCAAATATTAGAAGTATGTCTATGCTAATACCAAGTAGCAGCTTGACCCATGCCTGAAGAGAAGAGCGTTCTTTGCTCTCTAACCACAGCAATATATAAAAGCATCTCACTAATGAAAAAATACTCTTTGTTGACTTTGTGGGAGACATAGAAAATCCAAATGATCTCCAAAATACAATAAAGGCAGATCTGTAAAAATAAAATAAGAAGAAGCAGCTTAACATTTTTATGCGTTCACATGATTTGACATACTGCCTTGTTTCCAACAGGGATCAAGTTTATACGGTAAACTTAAATGAAATCCCCAAAACAGAAGTCATACCAAACAAGGTGAGTGAGTGAAATTTATTTGCATTCCCTCAGAACTTGAATAATGTCCAAGATTTTTCAGTTAAAATATTGAACTTTGTTTTTGCTTGATTACTACAGAAACTGACGTGGCGGTCAAGACAACAGGACCGAGAAAACTGTGCCATGAAAGGCAAACATAAAGTAAGTAATACAGACTAGTGTCTGCCAGAGTTAGTCTTTATGTGGGCCTCATCCCACGGTGTCTGCCTATGGAATGTCTAATATTAACTGAATTATTACTTTCTTTAGGATGAATGCCACAACTTTATTAAGGTATTTGTCCCAAGAAATGACGAGATGGTTTTTGTATGTGGTACCAATGCATTCAATCCCATGTGTAGATACTATAGGGTAAGTATATTTCATACGGTGTGCTTTTTGTACCAACTTTTTTTCCCCCTCACTGCCATGCTGTTAGAGTTGAATCCTTTCTGCTATAACCCATTTATCTCTAATGCTATGGAATAATAAAGACAAAATTCGTCAAATAGAATTTCAGTACAAATAAAGGAGCATTGCCTACAAACAGGTACATTGAACAGATGTGACACTGGCTATTTATTTTTCTTTTATAGTTGAATACCTTAGAGTATGACGGGGAGGAAATTAGTGGCCTGGCAAGATGCCCATTTGATGCCAGACAAACCAATGTTGCCCTTTTTGCTGGTAAGATCCTTTAGTGTAATGAATATAAATGATTAATGACATTGAAGGTAAAAAGGAATTTAAAGGAAGAAAAAAAGCTCATAACTGGGGTAGCTACCATGATATAGGTGTTTCGAAGTCTAGGAGCTATGAAAAAAAAATTTCCCAAAAACAGGGATTAAAAGTGAACATATAAGGCACCCAGGGGCGCCTAGATGGCTCAGTCAGTTAAGCGTTCAACTTAAGCTCAGGTCATGATCTCACGTTTCCTGGGTTCGAGCCCTCATCAGACTCTAAGCTGATAGCACAGAGCCTGCTTGGGTTTCTCTCCCCCTCTCTCTCTGCCACTCCCCACTTGTGCTGTCTCTGTCTCTCTCAAAATAAGTAAAAAACTTTAAAAAATTATTTTAAAAAGTGAACATATTATAAATAGTCTCACACATGGCTCTGTTGTTAACTAGGTCAGTGACCCCGAATAAGTTGCTTAACTTATTGATACTTAGATCCCTCATCTGTAAGATTAGGTAATACCATGGGCTGACTTGTCGCAGGTTGATTATGAGCATCAGATCTAGGTTTATTTGTATACATAGCGATAACAGGTGAAAGCACTCTGAAGGAAAGCACTACATAGGATAACACACTACAGGATTATTATGGTCATCTTACCCAAATTATAACTCTGGTTTCAGATGGGAAGCTATATTCTGCCACGGTGGCTGACTTCTTGGCCAGTGATGCTGTTATTTATCGAAGCATGGGGGATGGATCTGCCCTTCGCACAATAAAATATGATTCCAAATGGATAAAAGGTACCTTTGGAAAGCAGGGTGTGTGAATGCCAAGGGTGGTGGGATGGCCAAGTGGGAACAGGAGCCGTGGCATCAGGAGGTTCAGTGCATGACTTTATATTGTTTACAGAGGGCAAGTCCAAGTTGCTTCAGTTGTGAACAGGAGCATTGACAAGGAAAGAGGAGACTAGTAGCCATGTTGGGAAAGTAGATTCATCTACGATTTTATCCTAGTGATTTCAAAAAAGAGAGATCTCATTTCTGTGTGCCAAAGTGCCTACCTCTAAGTGCACGTATGCTCCTGGTCCACGCCCACCTACCTATCCTGCAGAGTTAGTAGTGAGAATCAATTAGTTCATATCTGCAGAGCTGTCTTATTCTTTGGAGTCCAGATATCAAGATTTTTTTATTCTCAGTGTAAGGAGTTTTCTTCCCCCGTTAAATAGGTTAATGAATAAATCTGTTAAAACAAAGACCTTTGCTGTAGTTCAGTTCCTGTAGGCTTTTTACAGTCCATTAGCTGACATTAAAGACTCTGGGTTCCTTGAAGCTTCCACACCCCCATACTGGCACTCCTGGAGCTCACTGGTGTATTGAAATTCACATTGGCTTGTATATAGCCATGCAGTATCTGTCAGTCATGCCTAGCAGTTGGGGTCTTATGCGAATTGGAGTATCCTTTAGAAACCAGTTTGTTTTCAATTCTTCTTTCAGAGCCACATTTTCTTCATGCCATAGAATATGGAAACTATGTGTATTTCTTCTTTCGAGAAATTGCTGTGGAACATAATAATTTAGGCAAGGCAAGTATATGCACTTGACTCATCTTATGGACTTGTCCTGCGTGGAATCGAGCCCGCTTCAGTAGAGTTATGCACTCTGTGTATTTTCCAGCACTCAGTGCATTTAGGGTCAAGTGCAAAGAAGTGAGTTGCTTATCATGAGAATAATTGCTGGAAAACACCTGAACAACGACCAGAGTGAGAACAGCAGCCTTGGGCCTTGAGAAGGTTTCATTTTTTCTGTCACTACAGAGAGTGTTCTTCAGGCACCCTTGAGCTATGGATGCTTCTTTAACACTTTAGAAATCTGTTGGTAGTTTATTCTTTGTCAGAGTCAAAAGACAGAATGGAAAGTAGAGGCCACTTTTCAATTTTGAGTGCTTCAGCAGAAGCCCACGTAATTTGAAAGTATCACAACGTCGTTATGCCAAGTTTAAGGATGGCACATTTCATTAACAATACAAGAAACCGGGTGGGAGGCAAAGTGTGGGAATGGTTTGCATTCACTCAGGCATTTCCAGAGCTCGCTTCTTGGGGAGCTTGTTTGGCAGACCAGGGAAATGGCCTTTTTTTTCCTTACAGGTAAAACTAGTTTTACATTCTAACTGTACAAATCCCTAGAGAGAAGATTGCTAGATTCTTTGCAGCCAGACGTATCTTTAGCATTTTTGTGTCCCTCCCTTAAATTGCAGCTTTTTGTTTCCATTCCCCCTCCAAGCTCATAACCCTGTTGCTTTGCTTTTGTCCCTTGGGCAGGCTGTCTATTCCCGTGTGGCCCGCATATGTAAAAATGACATGGGTGGCTCCCAGCGGGTCCTGGAGAAACACTGGACTTCATTTCTGAAGGCTCGGCTTAACTGTTCTGTCCCCGGAGATTCCTTTTTCTACTTTGATGTCCTGCAGTCTATCACAGACATAATACAAATCAATGGCATCCCCACTGTGGTCGGGGTGTTTACCACACAGCTCAACAGGTGAGGACAGATCCCTGGCACTTCAAAAGCTGCTCTGTGCTTGCCTAAGGGACCCAAGAGTGGGCCTACGATTGCCTGATGGTTTTCCTGATGGTTTCCCCCTTTTCAGCATTCCTGGTTCTGCAGTGTGTGCATTTAGCATGGATGACATTGAAAAAGTATTCAAAGGACGGTTTAAAGAACAGAAAACCCCAGATTCTGTTTGGACAGCAGTCCCTGAAGACAAAGTACCAAAGCCAAGGTAAAGAAAAAAGACAGAAAGTGTTTTTGTCTTTAACAAAACCCTCTGGTCACTGGTAGCAGCCATCCTCAGAGAGCAGAGGGGGCCAACCTCCCAGGCCAGGATGGGGTCCCTGGGCAGCATTGCAGACAAAGTCAGTAAACATAGCCCTGCAGGGGTGAATGCAGAGAACCCACTGAGTGCAGGGAGATAGCGATGCTCCTTGGTTTCGCTCATTCTCCTTTCTTTCTTGGCCTCTTCTTTCAGAATGGACACTTATTCCTTAGATAGTTTGTGAGGGGAAAAAACACACTGTTTTCCTTTCAGGCCTGGCTGTTGTGCAAAGCATGGCCTTGCTGAAGCCTATAAAACCTCCATCGATTTCCCTGATGAAACCCTGTCGTTCATCAAATCCCACCCGCTAATGGACTCTGCCGTCCCACCCATCGCCGATGAGCCCTGGTTCACAAAGACTCGGATCAGGTAAGACTGCAGGAAACAGCAGCCCACCGCCCTCAAAGGCCCTCTCTTCCTGTCGGCCTCCCCTCTGACTTGGCATACCTCCTCTGGCAGGTACAGACTGACGGCCATCGCTGTTGACCATTCTGCTGGGCCCCACCGGAACTATACAGTCATCTTTGTTGGCTCTGAAGCTGGCGTGGTGCTTAAAGTTTTGGCAAAGACCAGTCCTTTCTCTTTGAATGACAGCGTATTACTGGAAGAGATTGAAGCGTACAACCACGCAAAGTAGGTGTATGTTACGAGAATGCTTTTCAGCACTGCTCAAAGCTTTCCGGTGTGTGTTTCATCCAGCAATTTCCTTTTAGTCTTTGAAATTAGCAGTGGTTTGGCATATTAAGTGTTTTGGGTTTTTTTTTCCCCCTCCCTGAAATAAATCCTGAGTTTGTTGTGCTTCCTGAGTCCACTGGGGCTAAAATGGTGGACAGTTGACGAGTTTAAAATAACTCACCCCATGTTGTTCACCTGTGGGCAATGAGAACATGTTAGCACCACCCCTGACACCTTCAGGTATGTTTCAGGATGTCACCTGCTGCAGACAGTAGGTAGTAAGTATACACACACGCACACACGCAATACCACTCTTCCAACCCCTGATATAAAAAAATAATTGGCCACTAAAACAAAGAAGAAATAGGTGATGGAAATGGAGCAAAGGAGACTAAAGAGAGACCCAGAAACATCTAGTGCAGTGAAATTTAAGTGCACTGAAACACTGTCCTTTTTCTTCCCTTCCAACGTGGTCTTCACAAACATAGTTCCCTTCGGTCACCAGAATAGGAAAGCGATCTTAAAAAGACTCTTTGTCCAACCTGAAATTGAACAACCGTGCAGAGCATCAGAAGTTGAACCACAGATTTATTACTTCCCAAACTCTGTACCTACCTGGTTTGCTACCGGGAATATTCCTTAAGATACCTCAGCTCTTAGTAATTGCACAACCAAACCCCACTTGTCTTGTACATTTCATGTAGCTTTTGATTTACTAAACATATGGCTTCAAAATGCATCCCAAAATATAGGTGTAATGCTGAGAATGAGGAGGACAGAAAGGTCATCTCATTACAGTTGGATAAAGATCATCACGCTGTGTATGTGGCATTCTCTAGCTGCGTTATTCGCCTCCCCCTCAGTCGCTG
Organism: Lynx rufus; assembly: GCF_022079265.1. Classification (NCBI taxonomy): domain Eukaryota; kingdom Metazoa; phylum Chordata; class Mammalia; order Carnivora; family Felidae; genus Lynx; species Lynx rufus. The sequence goes on along the minus strand of NW_025814827.1, from coordinate 27,503,239 downwards.
TGAGCGTTACGGATCCTGTAAAAAGTAAGCTGAGGGTTCTTTACTTACCATGAGTCTTGCAGCATCTTGACCTTCAATGATGAGAAAATCCAAGTTATGTTCTGTTTGTTTTTATATAGGTCTTGTATTGCATCTCGGGACCCATACTGTGGCTGGTTAAGCCAGGGGGCTTGTGGCAGAGTGACCCCAGGGATGCTGTAAGTATGTTTTGTTACATTAGCTGAGAGCTGCCTCTGTCTTCCTAGGGTCTCTAAAGCTAGAAATGTTAGAAAAATTCCAATAATACTGCTTTTGTTTTTTTTCTTCCTTTCTTTTCTTCATTTTCTTTTCTTTCTTTCTTTCTTTCTTTCTTTCTTTTCTTTCTTTCTTTCTTTCTTTCTTTCTTTCTTTCTTATGGGAGAAATAAACAAGAAAATCGGGAGTTGTAAGAAGGAAGGGAGATTGTAGACAGTAGCCTAAGGGAAATGGATGGAGAGAAAAAACAATTCTCTCCCCTGTCTTAAACATTTTAGTGGCCAGATGTTGAACAGGAATCCTCGTTTTAGCAAGCTATGTTGAAATGTCCATTTTTTCTTACTAATCAGTCTGTGTTCTTGATTCTGCTCTGGTTGTCACTTGTGTCCCTATGAAGGCTGTTAACCGAAGACTTCTTTGCTTTCCATAACCACAGTGCTGGAGGATATGAACAAGACACAGAATACGGCAACACGGCCCACCTAGGGGACTGCCACGGTAAGACCGGATCTTCCTTTCCCTCCTGGCAATTCTTTTTAACCACACTTGCACGTGAACATTATTTTACAATCAGCCTTTTAATGACTCAGGACACATAACCACATAGCATTTAACTTAAACTTCGCAAAAGCTGAGCTGTTTGGTCATGGGGATACATTAGAGAAGAGTCTTACCTTTTATTTTTTTTCCTTCACCATTTACAATTTTGTAGAAAATCTAGAGAAAGGTAGTCTAACCAGTAGGTTAATCTTTTTATTTATAGTATTTTCTTTTGACTTTTTTAGTTAATTGGAATTCATAAATTTTTGCTTTCTTTTGGTTACTTTTTACTGATTACTTGTTCCTTTAATTCTTTTAGAAATTTTGCCTACTTCAACTACACCAGATTACAAAATATTTGGCGGTCCAACATCTGGTTAGTTTTTTTTAATTTTTTTGAATTAACAACCTTTTCTTTCCTTCAGTTCAGCATTTTCAGCCCCTCTCCCCTCCTTTTGCGCAGTTTGGCAGCCCTTCATGTTTCTGCTTTGACTCATAATCCCACTGATGGTACTGAAAGACTTTTTCTTACTCAGCACTCCACCTCTGTGTAGCATGTTAACAGTTCATCATTGACCAAGGCACATCCCCTACAAAAAATCAAATGGATTCACATAGACTGCATTCCAGCTGCACGCCTGCCCACCCGAGCTTCCTTCTCTCTCACCCTTGTGCATTGTGGATGTTCCCTCTGGCCATCTATATCCAATGGATGGCAGAATTTCATTATTTTCCCCTTCTTTCCTTACCTTTCCTAAGACCTAGTAAACAAATACACATTTCCCCAAAATGTGTATTTATACATTTTAGACATCTTTTTTGAATGGTTTGTGGGGATCCCGGGAATCTTTGAATGTTGTGGTCTCAGTGTTGTGAAAAAGGCTTCTGTTGAAGGAAGCCGGTATCTGATGTATTAAGGTGTTCAACGACCCGCTGTCTGTATCTGTTCTGGAGCCTTCGTCTGTGACCATCGTGCCACTCTGAACGGGGGTCTCCAGAGTTTTAATCTAAAACTGTATGCTTACATTCTGAGGACAAAGCTACTTTGTGGAAATCAGTAACACACGTGCTAAGAGGTTAAGTTCCTTCTGGTCCTATTGCTGCTTCCAAAACTCACAGCAGTTTCATTCTTCAGAAGGGAGAAAAGGATGGCAGGTCTTATGTATCAGAACATCCTTATCGGGCTTATAAATGCCATTTCTTTTGCATGAGTTGCTGCTAATTCTTTGGAATAAATTCCCCGAGCATTTTGAAGGGTACAGGCAAGGTTCATCCGTGCTTCGGTGCTTTACCATGGATGGTGTGAGGCCTCAGTGCACAGATGGATGGGGAGTCCATGGTAAAGCAGAGCAACCTGCTTTATCAGGTCAAAACCCAAGTGTTGACACGGACATAACCAGGTGTTTCCTGATGGAGTTACGCTGTAGGTTCCCCAGTGAAGGATACATCTCTAATAGTCCATGGAAATGCTTTTAAACGTATACACAAAAAAGAAAGGAAATGATGCTGTCTCACAAAATGACGAGAAAAAAAGCAATTAATCTCTGGGATTTGTGTTACCCATTCCATGAGGGTCATTAATCACCTGAGGGGCTTCAGTAGGAGTGTTTTGAATGTCTTTAATTTTGAAATCTGCTTAATACGTCTTTTTTGTTCATTTTTAGTTTTTCCTTTTCCCTTGCAAGAAAGCAATTTGGTGTAGTCTCTTTGGATGTGTTTTCATGAAATCATAGAATAGGATTTCTCATAAAATTGACTTAAACTTTACTTAAAAATGCAACAGACCAGTCAGAAAAAAAATCTACCCACGTTAATAAAAATCTGTTTGCCACCACAGACATGGAGGTATCTTCATCATCTGTTACCACAATGGCAAGTATCCCAGAAATTACACCTAAAGTGATTGATACCTGGAGACCTAAACTGACGAGCTCCCGGAAATTTGTAGTTCAAGATGACCCAAACACTTCTGATTTTACTGATCCTTTATCAGGTATCCCAAAGGGTAAGGCCTCACCAGGGAACTCGTCTCTCGCTGAGTGGAAACCTGATTCCTGATATCTCTGAGGAGCTAGTGGACTTAGGGTTTCCCAGAGGTGAACCAAAACAGAGCCCTGCTGTTGTTCACGCCACCTCCGCTGGCTGCCTCACTCTGCTTTCTGTGCTTATATCGGAGTGCATTCCTTCACAGATGAAAGAGGTGGGAAGCTGTGAAAGAAAGAGGTGATGACGTAGCCACTCAGACAATCTCATCTGTGTTGGTTTCTGCCCGAAGACACTGAGAGTCTGCTCAGTGGCAGAGAATTTCCAGGGCCACCCCAACAACATCAAAACACAAAACTCATTAATTGCAAATATCCTGATATCAGATGTTTTGTCTAAAAGCCTTTCCCAGCCTTCTGTTTAACTTCAATTCTGAATGCAATATGAAAAGGATATATGAGGTGCTAGTAAGTTGCTTGAATGTCACAAGCAATAAAACATAACAGAGCACTTATCCCTAACTATCATTTTCTGCCCTTAATAGAAGCAGTTATACAACAGTTGCCTGGATGAGGTAGCTTATTAGACATCTTACTCTGGGGGAAAAAAATCTATTCTTTGGTGCTTAGTAAACTATGGTATCAGGTTTCCAATCAGTTTTTATGCCAGTGCATTGTCATTTATGATTTACATCTGTTGATTTGGGTTTTATATGTTTTCATTGTAAGCAATTTTATAATCATTCTTTCTGTTTTGTTTTCCTTAGTAATATCATTTCTTTCTACTTTTCTTTCTTTGTCTTTTCCAATGACACTGAATGCCATAATCCCGAACAGTGATTAAAAACAACTAATGACCAAAGGCCTTAGTACTAACCTAAAACAACAGAATCTTCAGAATTCCTCTGACTTACCTTATACTGGGATAACTGTGCTTATAGCATGTAACAGACTTGGATACCTCTTAAACTAACATTTCTTTGATTGACTGTTAGATGTCTGTGGTTGCATTGAAAATCCCAATAATTATAAACTAATTCACTCTTCGTCTGGTCTAACTTAAATATTTCTTAAATAGCTCAAGACAATTGGATAATATTACTTAACTGATACATATTAAACTTCTTTAGACTGTCTGGATTTCTTTCATAGCAGGCAATTCAAGAGTACTTCACCTGAAGGTGGAATGAAAAAAATTAGCAAAGTAAACATGAAAGTCCATATTTGTAGCTAACAGTGACCAAGCAGGTGCTTTTAGTTTGTGAACCAATTGTGTGTCTTTATTCTAGTTAAGATAGCATAAGTTTATTTGCTTAATTATTTTAGCATAATGGACATTCATGCCAGTCCATACGTTTTCCTAATTCCAGCAGTTGCCCTTTAATCCTGATTTATGAATTAGGGGAAAATCATGAGACAAAACATTTCTTGAATTTAAAGTTGGCCATTTAGAAAATACCTACTTTCTAACTCTTAATTTTTAGGCAAAAAAAACAAAAACAAAAACAAAAAACCTTGGAGTTTTGGATGTTAGATAACAACTACTTACAAGAGATTTGGGGGGGAAAGACAGGCACGTAGGAATCAGTGGGAGATCAGAGTTATCCTGGCATTTGCAGCAATCCTATATGTCTCTGGGGATCCGATCGCGATTAAAGAAAAATGTATAGGTGGACTTTTAGAGTCTCCCTGACCCTCCAAGCTAAGCATATGGACCATGTGAAGGTAGTGCTGGCTCACAGGAAGCCATTTTCTGGCTGATATTGTCTGAAAGAAGCACCTCACTCAGACTCTTTTCCTGTGTATCTGTTGCAGGTGTACGATGGGAAGTCCAGTCTGGAGAGTCCAACCAGATGGTCCACATGAATGTCCTCATCACCTGTGTCTTTGCCGCTTTTGTTTTGGGTGCGTTCATTGCAGGGGTGGCAGTATACTGCTATCGCGACATGTTCGTTCGGAAAAACAGAAAGATTCATAAAGATGCAGAATCTGCCCAGTCGTGCACAGACTCCAGTGGAAGTTTTGCCAAACTGAATGGTCTCTTTGACAGCCCAGTCAAGGAATATCAACAGAATATTGATTCTCCCAAATTGTATAGTAACCTGTTGACCAGTCGGAAAGAGCTGCCACCCAGTGGAGATACCAAATCCATGGTAATGGACCATCGGGGCCAACCTCCCGAACTGGCTGCTCTCCCCACGCCTGAGTCTACACCTGTGCTTCACCAGAAGACCCTGCAGGCCATGAAGAGCCACTCAGACAAGGCCCACGGCCATGGGGCTTCAAGGAAAGAAACCCCCCAGTTTTTTCCTTCTAGTCCACCACCCCATTCCCCATTAAGTCATGGGCATATCCCCAGTGCCATTGTTCTTCCTAATGCCACTCATGACTACAACACATCTTTCTCAAACTCCAATGCACACAAAGCTGAAAAGAAGCTTCAGAACATTGACCACCCGCTGACAAAGTCATCCAGCAAAAGAGATCACCGGCGTTCTGTGGATTCCAGAAATACCCTCAATGATCTCCTGAAGCATCTAAATGACCCAAATAGCAACCCCAAAGCCATCATGGGAGACATCCAGATGGCCCACCAGACCCTAATGCTGGATCCTGTGGGACCTATGTCTGAGGTCCCACCCAAGGTCCCTAACCGGGAAGCATCGCTGTACTCTCCTCCTTCAACTCTCCCCAGAAACAGCCCAACCAAGCGAGTGGACGTCCCCACCACTCCTGGAGTCCCAATGACTTCTCTGGAAAGACAAAGGGGTTATCACAAAAATTCCTCCCAGAGGCACTCTATATCTGCTATGCCTAAAAACTTAAACTCACCAAATGGTGTTTTGTTATCTAGACAGCCGAGTATGAACCGTGGAGGGTACCTGCCCACCTCCACAGGGGCAAAGGTGGACTATATTCAGGGAACACCAGTGAGTGTTCATCTGCAGCCTTCCCTCTCCAGACAGAGCAGCTATACCAGTAATGGCACCCTTCCTAGGACGGGACTAAAGAGGACACCGTCCTTAAAACCTGATGTGCCACCAAAGCCTTCCTTTGTTCCTCAAACCACGTCTGTCAGACCACTGAACAAATACACTTACTAGGCCTCAAGTGTGTGCTATTCTCCGTGTGGCTTTATCCTGTCCATGTTGTTGAGAGGATGATGTTGTAAGGGTACCTTAAGACAAGAGACTCCCTTGTATTTTAAGAGAACCAAGTGGCCAAAGAAACTCTTTCTAACTTTGGCAACATCAAAACTTGCCACATGTAGCTACTACAGCAAAGCTTCTGTGTACTTGCCTGAAAACAAAGGAAGGTGCTGGTCATTCCATTTCTTTTGTTTGAAGCTAAAGAGATGTGTAGCACCCAGGGGGCTACCTTACCAGTATAGAGAGCTGATACAGTACTCAGAAGAGTCTGTGAGCAAATACTTGAAAATGGGTTCAACTTAGACTACCATGATGTGTGGTCTTCCCATTAAATGTGAACATTTTAATTGTATGCATTCACCTTGCCTCTTGCACAAATGTCAAAAAACAATGGTAATGTCTCAAAGAAATGAACTTGTAGATTACCAAACAATTTGCTAAAACTCCAGTCTTTGACCCAAACTGTAGCATTTTTTCAAAGGGTGGCATTTTTTTTCATGCCACCAATGGACTGTGTTGCCTGTGTGCGTGTGTGTGTGTGCGTGTGCGCGCGTGCGTGCGCGTGTGTGTGTGTGCGTGTGTGTGTTCTGTACCCATGAGGATTTGTTCTGGTGCCCATTGCATCTTTTTGTGCTATGGACTTGTTTACATTGCGCATGACTGAACAAGAGACAATAACTTCTTCCCACAGCAGTCCATTGGGTTCAGCTTTGAGAAAGAAATAAAATCAAGGCTGATCTGACCATCAAAATGATTAACTTGACTTACATGGTCCCCAATGCCAGAATGTAAGAGTTCTAAGTAATTTTGTGCTGCTATTCATTAAAACTTCTATTACAGTCTTGCCAGCTTAAGGAGATAGAGATGTTAAGAGGGATCCTTGATTTATCCACCAGTATTCAGTAGTAAAATTTACCTGTCCACTGTGAATCCAAGCCTGACTCACTGTATTTAACCTTGGACACACTAATAAGGTTTTATTTTGATGTTGTTTGGTTTCTCCCATGTAGTACAATTTCTCTTCCTTTAACTCCTCCTACCCCCAAGATAAATGAACAAAACAGAAGACAAAGGAAGGAAGTATGAAAGCGATTATAATTGGCCTAACAGAGAGAGTCTATGAAAACCGAACAGTGGTGCAATCATGTTGTCTATGTTGTGTTAATATGAGAGTTTTCTTTGAAGTCATGCAGGTAATGACAATATACTGTAAATATTACATGTGAGTTTACCTGAATCTGTGCATTTTGTGCCTTATTCATGAGAATGATAGAAGTACTAAAATATGTCAAGTGTTTTCAGTAGAGCACATCATTTGCCGAGTGCCAGTTGTAAATGTTTTTCAACCAGCACCTGAAAAGACTTTTAAAAAATCGTTAAAACAACCTAGAACAATTAATTGTGAAACAATCCACTCAAATAGCAGCATTACATCCTTTGCCATGATAAACATTCCACTCCTGCTTTCCTAAGGATGAAACAGTGATAATGTGAAGTCAAATGAGGTTTCTCGGGTAATGTGACACCTGTGGAAACCATAGAGTCATTTATTGGTAGTTTTGCAGAAGCCACTTACAGCTGATGATGTGTAACCCTGATGCAGTTAATATGCTGCACACCACACCATGGTTTATTGAACCTAATCTAGAAAGTATCCAGGCAGAGGAATGCTCCTGACTTAAGTCAGACAAATAAGTTCAACCGATTTCTTGGGATAACACTGATGATACATATGACTTGGGGGAGGATGGGTTGCAGAAGACCAGAGCATTTTTATACAGATTGTAGAATACTGATAGAGTTATTCTTTTCCTTTGAGAATATTGCTTTCTAAAGAATGTGATTCCCTGAGATCTGTGGAAGCTCAAAATCTAGAACTTCTGTTCTCGAAACACTTCAGCTTTGCAACTAAAATGTTACAGATTAATCGTAAATTAAACCAACCAACGGTAAACACTACTCAGTCCACCGCCAACAAATGCGTTTGAGTTCACCTTACCGATATTAATCCCGGCGTGCAGAAAACGGAACAGTAACTCTATGTGAACCCAGATAACATTTTGTAACATTGTGCTGCCTTGTAGTTTGTAATGTGAGTTCGATCAGTATTTATGTTGAAATTTCTAACATAAAATCTAGTCTCTATCCTGTTAATTTAATTTTTAAATGCTTTATCCATTTGTGCAAAGGTAAACACAGATTGTATCTTTTTTAATGGTACGGCATAAAAAGTAACCCTAAAGTGAAGTGGCTCTATACTGTTTTATAGAGTACTTTAACATGTATAGATATCTTGTAAACTTGTATTGTGGATGTGTAAATAATATGTACTTTGGGTTTTTAACACCGCATGTAAAGTCAAAATAAAATATACAAATCATTACACCCTGTCTCTTGGTATTGAAGAGGTTTATGACTTAACCATGTTTTAAAAATATTTTATAGTCCATCAGCACCAGTGAGAGTTTCTTTTAAAATGTACCAGAATATTCTTATCCGCAATGTTTGCTATTTGGTCATGGTTATACCACCATTCTCTTTGTGGAAAGCTGATACTGAAAAACTGAGATACGAGTCAGAAAACCAGATGAATTATGCTGATCAGCAGTCAAATGCATGAGGCAGGTGTACCAGTGACTCACCTTGTCCGCGTATCTAGTTCAGCATTTTTTAAATCCGTGATTTGTATTCCCCCATGAAAATTTTAATGTCATTTTAGTCCAGAATCATAGCTGACAAACCAGGTTTCTGTGAACATTTCTTGCTGTTTGGTATCTGGCATTTCTCAATTCCATTGTTTTCATTGAATAGAACATATTAAGAGGTACATTCCCCCCATACTGAAATGGAAGATAAAATTACGATTCCATTTGCTCCTTCGCTTGGCATGGAATGAGTTGGCAGCCACTGTCATGGCCTCTTGTGGGTGTTGAATGTGTTGCGAAATTTCTGGGAGAGACGATGAGCGTGTCTGTAGCAGCCTCTGTGCTCTGGCTTCCAGCTGCTGCTCCTGACTGAAGCCCATGTCTACCTCCTCCCAGGCCAGGTTTTCTCCAAGAGCCCCAGCAGTATTTCTACACATTCCTGCTGGGGACTTGCTCTCTTTCATGATGTCCTCTAATTTGGGGGCTGTATTTCAATATTAGTTCAGTGTATCAGGGGTCCTTTTTCACTCCCATCATGGCACACTGTCATCTAAAGATGTGAGGAAGGGTATGCAAGGATCCTATCATGAGAGGTAAAGTACATGGGATGGTGATTTGCCCCTTTTTACAGCTGGTAGGCAGCAAGGCAGTGCCACTGGTCATGGAGCCCGACTTGGCACCCTGAACCCTGCCCTACTGTTGCAGGCAGTCTGGGTCAACCTGGACCCTCAGGGTGCGGTGCTGGAGAAGAAGGTGGAAGGTGTTTTCCTATCCCACTTACTTGCAGAAGTGGATTTGTAGCTCAGCTCTTGGACAAATGAAGGAAGGTAGAGACAAGGGAACTATATCTTCAACCTTGTTTCTTCCTGGGATTCTTAAGCATTGGACTCCCTTTTCATTCACATTGCCTGTTTCTATTAAATTGATGTTTATTAGACCTTTTGGTCATCATGCTGTTTCCCTGGGTTCAGTGATTTTTTTTTTTCCTTCTAGAAAGTGCATCTTTCTCCTCTCCCTTTATAGCAGATCTTTTTGGACCTTTTGCAATCATGGATATCTTTGATAATTTAATGAATACTATAGACTGGGAGCTGAATTTCACTTGCCTTTTGGGGGGATTTACGGGCCCCTAAAACCACATCTATGAAACCTCAAGGTAAATGCTTAGATGCCATTTTAGAGAAGTGGGATTAGAGAACTTGGAGCTTTTCATAAGTAAGACATAGTAAAGGCACGCTCAAAAAATTTAACTAACCAGGACAGACCACCTGTACTCTGGTTCCAGAAATCCCATTGATTGGCATTTAGGTTACTCTGGGAAATGGCGGTTTTGAAGGCAAGTGGCGTACTTGAGAATGCCTGTATGGGCTAAGAAGAAAGAGTGTCGCCCAGCCACATGTCTCCCATAGTGGGCCTTGTGTGGCCTAGGTGCTGGCCAGGTGCCAGGAGGACTCACCTTCCTGCCATCTGAGAGTGGCCATCTTTCTGCGTTTCCCTCCCAGCTCATCTTCTTCATGCCCCTGTCAGAGCAGGGCGACAAAGGAGGTGCCCAAAATAACCCTGGCTCCACATGTGGGAGCTGGGTTCTAATCCTGACTCCGTCACTCAGCAAGTAACTTTGTGGCACTGCACTGCTCTCGATTTCAGTTTTCTCATTTTTGAAAGGAGATGGCTCAGAATCCATTTTGTTGACAGTCCCGTGATATCTGTCAACGCTACAATTCCATTACGTACTTTATGAATGCCATGCTTAAATATTACTCTTTCAATAGCTTGGTTTGTAGGCTTTTTATGGGTGTGTGAGGCCTGTTCCCTGTTAGATGTGAGATATATGTGAGATTAGCAATAAAATAAGGCATGATAAACAATGCACTTTAAGCCATTTAGCTCCGGTCTATATTTGATGTTTACCCTTTTTGCATATATAACATGCAAAACACTTAAATCTCTGCCAGTGTTGCATTCTTTATCAAATAGATGTGATACCATAAACAAGAAGGAAATGGGCCTATAATAAAATCAATCTTTAATTCACAGAGGAATGGGGGAGGTGAGAGGATGGGGTGGGGGGGACAGTCAAATCCTGGATATTCAGACCATGAATCAATTGGGATTCACACATAAAAGAAAATAGAATATTTCTAGTCCCTGGCCTGTGGTATAATTCTTTTTTAAAATTAAATATTGATTAATGGTTGATAAATCTCTCTGTAACATGCCCTTTGGTTTATCTTACCCACTTACACTGAATGAAGGAAATTATGAAAACGTGGCATTCGTTGCCTATGCACTGTTGCTTAGGAGTTTTCTTCATTTGTATGAGATGGAACCACGTGATGCTACTGTAAATATGGACTTGAGGCTAGTTAGCGTAGTGGTGAGAGGACAGATTTGTCAATGTCAAGAAGCACTGTCCAGTGGAACCTTCTGTACCGGTAGAGATGTTCTGTATATGTGCTGTCCACTATTGTAGCCACTGGCATGCAGTGTATGGCTTCTGAGCATGTGGAATATAGCCAGTGCCATTGAGATGCTATATTGGACAGCACTGGTCCAGAAAGTCACTGCTTCTGCTGCCACAACTGTCAGAGGTCAGACTGCTGCAGAATACAGCAATTCCAAGGGGTATTGGACTCTGATTAAAAGGTAAGATACACCTTGTGCCTTTTGTATATTGACCTTTGTCCTTCCCAGTGATCTGGGCTCACAATTAATCACCCGATCACAGATCTAGTTTGAGGATGTGGTGTTTGTTTTTCTTTTTTCTTATTTAGAAACCGCGGCGAGCCCATCCATTGGTACCTGCGAGATTCAGCAGGTTGGGAGGACAGACTTCTCTTGGTTTTTCTGAGTGCTCTTGAGCCCTATGCAGTTGAAACAGGACAAGATTTGTCATTCCCATTTTCAAGGCATAGAAGTTGAGGTCAACGGGGCTGACAACTATAGAAACATAGATGACAGCCGATTCACAAATCAGGGCTAATTCACATGTTCTCACACTCATGCCCTGTGCATAAACCAAAACACCCTTCATGAAAGGGCTGACAGGGAATATCAGTGTTCAATCAGGAAGGATGGCCTCTCTCCAACACTTCATGCATAGTGAGGCGAAACAAAAAAGGTAGGATAATTACAGTATCCAGGAGTACGTGCCAAGCATCCAGTGAAAAATGAAACATTCAGTGAATCAGTCACATGCTGGGCCATCTTAATGAACACGCCAAGTCAATTATTTGGAAAAAAATCCATGGATTGAGTTGACACAGTGTAGGCTGAAAGCAACCAAAGAGGATGAGTGCAGAGCTGTTGAAAGAAACCAACCTGATGTGTCCAAGTTGTACCCATCTAAGTCTCTGGGCATCCTGCCAGATTGACATCTGTGCACTGTCGGTGTCTCAGGGGAGCATTCATTTTATTTCTTATTTTGGAATTTCTTCATATTGAGCTGGGGTTACATGTTGGGAGTTAAATATGGTTGTAATTTTTTGACTGCTTCTTCTAGTTGGGGAGCTAGAGCAGTGAGACTTTATCTTCAAGGAGGTTTCCTGATGACCTGAGCTGCCTGGCCTCCATGAGGCACAGAGTAAGCACACAGAAAATGTCTGTTGAAGGACCAAATTTAATGATGACTCCAGAGTTTTATCCTGTCAGGTAGCACAGCCTCGCCGGACATTTGCAACTGTTAATGCTAATAAGCACAGTAGAAGCATATGCCCCCCCCCTTAGAATTTGTAAAATCAGGTTCCCAAATAAAAGGATTATAGAATTCTTTAAACATTCTGGGAAAGGAGCATTCCATGGGTTTGGGGAAGTGGAACCCACGGAGTACTTTCGCAGATGTGAAAGCCTCCAGTGTTAGTGAACATTTGGAATTTCAGTCAGGCTCCAAAGCTCAATAACATCTCAGGGTAAAAAATAGGACCATTTGCTGGCCCAGGCAATTGGATGTTTGTTGGTCTTTATGTACCTGCAGCAACTCATAAAATTGAAGTCAAAACTTCAGATTCAACATGACTTGATGATGGTCTCTTCAGTTAAGGCTGCCCCTTCATTAGCTCCATCTGATTGCCAGGATTCACTCAGAGATTATTTCCAATTACCTTTGCAACCCACCTCCAGAGAGGTATAAACAGTTGAACTCTTGATGTTTGCTTAATTTACATAAATATTTATTAGAAATCTATTCAATGAAAATAGCAAAATGCCAAACTGAAGAACGCAATAGCATTCAAATCATTTTACATATAGAAAGGAGTCTAGAAAGAAACATACATGGGGCACCTATATGGCTGGTGGCTCACATGTGGCTCAGTCGGTTAAGCATCTGACTTAGGCTCAAGGTCATGATCTTGCATTTCATGGGTTCAAGCCCCGTGTCAAGCTCTGTGCTGACAGCTGGGAGCCTGGAGCCTGTTTCTAATTCTGTGTCTCCCTTTCTCTCTACCCCTGCCCCACTCACGTGTTCTCTCTCTCACTCTCTCTCTAAACTAAACATTTTTAAAAAATAAAAGAAAAAGAAAAAGAAACAGAGGTGCCTGGGTGGCTCAGTCGGTTAAACATCCGATTTCAGCTCAGGTCATGATATCACAGTTCATGAGTTTGAGCCTGTCGTCCAGCTCTGTCCTGGTGGCTCAGAGCATGGAGCCCATTTAGAGCCAATTCTGTGTCTCCCTCTCTCTCTGCCCCTGCCCTCTCGCTCATGTTCTCTCTCTCAAAAATAAACATTTAAATAAATAAACAAACAAATAAGAAACATACAAAAATATTGAAAACTGGTTATAATCAGTAAAATTGACATATCTTTTTTTGAAATGTAGCTTCACTCAAACATCTATTTTGCAAAAGTTTCTTTAAGTTTGATTCTAAGCAAGAAAAAACCTTGGAAACAGACTCTGACTTTGCTTGTTTATCTGGTCTCAAGAAAGGATGAAGTCTATTGGTGGCCAAAACCAAACTCCTAGAAGGTATAATTTAGCTACAAGGGAGAGGTCTGTGATCTCCTTTGGTTTCTAAAGTGTCTACACAGTATTTCTTTTTTAGTTGGAGATGCTAAAACTGAACTGATGAAATATGGAAACTTTGAAAATACTGAAAGGCGGAAGGAAAAGAGGCTTCCAAGGGACAGAACCATGACTGCGACAGATTAGCTGGGGCAGCAGTGGCTGAGCAGGCTGAGAAGAGCCCAGAGTGGAGAAGCTGAGTCAGCTTCAAAGAGCAAGGACACAAAACCCTGTAAAGCCCCATTTTCTCCTTTGTCTTCTTGTCCCTGTCCTCCAGGATAACAAAAACAAGGAAGCTGATGAATGGAGAGCAGGTAGCTCTGAGGACAATGAGACTGTTATAATACTGATAACTTGTGAAAATACGAAATAATTAGTAGAGCAAAATCCTCTCCTCTGTGGCTATCAGGAAAGCCACACTCCCTTCCAAAAGTCCCTGAGTTTCCTCCCCTCCACCTACTTCTTAAAAAATGAATTTTAGGGGCGCCTGGGTGTCTCAGTCAGTGAAGCACTCGACTTCAGCTCAGGTCATCATCTCACAGCTCTTCGGTTCGAGCCCCGAGTCAGGCTCTGTGCTCACAGCCCAGAACCTGGAGCCCGCCTGGATTTTGTGTCTCCCTCTCTGCCCCTCCCCCACTTACACCCTGTCTCTCTCTCTTTCTCAAAAATAAATAAACATTTAAAAATAAATAAATTTTAGAGCACCTGACCGGCTCTGTTGAAGGAGTGTGAAACTCGTGACCTCAGGTGTCATGGGTCAAAGTCCCACATTGGGTGTAGAGATTCCTTAAATAAATAAAACTTTGAAAAAGGACTCAATTTTGTCAATTTAACAGGCTCTCCCTTTGAAGAAGGGACTTTGCTTTTCCTATCTATTGAAGCAGTGGACCACAGAGATTAAAGGTGTTTGGATCATCTTAACCAGGATAGCCAGCCAAAGTGGAATTCAGGAGCCTAGCTGTATATAGTCATATTTTTTCTTTTCTTTTTATTGAAGAATAATTAACATACAGTGTTACATTAGTTTCAAGCGTATTATATAATGATTCAATAATTTTATAGGTTACTCAGTGCTCCTCATGATAAATGTACACAATCCCCTTCACCTATTTCACCAATCCCCCCATTTACCTTCCCTTTGGAGGCCACTAGTTTGTTCTCTGTATTCAAGAGTCTGGTTTGTTTGTCTCTTTTATCATTCGTTTATTTGTGTGTTTTTTTCTTAAATTCCACATATGAGTGAAATCATATGGTATTTGTCTTTTTCTGACTTATTTCACTTAGCATCATACTCTCTAGCCCCATCCATATTGCCCCAAATGGCAAGATTTCATTCTTTTTGATGGGCTGAGCAATATTCCACTATACATATATATATATATATATATATATATATATGCCACTATTTCTTTATCCATTCATCTATCCATAGACACTTTGGTTGCTTCCATATCTTGGCTATTGTAAATAATGCTACAATAAACATAAGGGTGAATATGTCTTTTCAAAGTAGTGTTTTCAATTTTTTCTTTTTTTTTTTTTGGTGGGGGTAAATACCTAGCAGTTGAATTACTGAATCATATGATAATTCTATTTTTAATTTTTTAAGGAGCCTCCATATTGCTTTCTTCAGTGGTTGCACCAGCTTGCATTCCTACCAACAGTGCATAAGGATTCCTTCTTCTCCACAGCCTTACCAGCACTTGTGTTTTCTTGTCTTTTTGATTCTAGCCATTCTGGCAGGTGTAAGGTGATATCTCATTGTGCTTTTGATTTGCATTTCCCTGTTGCTAAGTGATTTGTATTATATTTTTTCATTGGTATTTCCTCTGTTCTAACTTGCATCAAGATTGTCAATTACCAAGACAATTCAATTTCTTTTTCTCTGAAAATAAGCTTGGGATATAAAAGGAAGAATGCAGCCACTGTAAAGAAAATTACCCTCTGTATGAAAAACATTTTAATTAGTCACATAACTGGACTTGTCTCTTGGTTTTAGACTGGTCACCTACTACCAGGGAATTAAGAGATCTCTCTCAAGAGAGTACTTTTCCCATCTTTACATATGAAATCACCCCAACAGAATAATTTTAATTTCTCAATCCCAATTACCGAAAAATTGTTGGCCTGGGTACGCTAAAAACACATCAGTTACAACTTTTCTAGACCCCTGCTGCTCTTGGATCATTCATGTTTGATTAAAATCTGGTCAGATTCTAATACGACAAAGCCCTATGCCTGAACTGAAGGTGGCCAGGAATCCCAATTTTGTTGGAATCTTTTTTGAATGTGTTATGTCTTTTCCAGTGATCGGGTCTTTTGCTTCTTTTCTTCTCTTCTCGGACACTGTATATTGAGGGAGTGGTTTGGAAGAAACATATAAAACATTCAGGCTAACTATGTTTGACAGAAATCTATAACATAACTCCTATATAAATGTTTCTAACAACTGTTTGGTTTTGTTCACATCTAACTAAAAAATAACTGAAAACCCATAGCTCCTAAAAACAAATAACAATAAAACAAAACAAAAACCCTTGGCAGAACAGTTGAATTTTAGAGCTTTGTGAAGAAACTCTCCTTTGGAATAAACATGGGAAAAGAAGGAAAAGGGTCTGAAAGAACAAATTCCTCTCCAGCCTGCAATAGGAAACTTCAACCATTTGGGCAGCAAAAGTCATGGGAAAATGTGGCATGTTTAGAAATGCAAAAATTCATCCCAAGGTCTTATATTCCCCTAGGAGAGAATGTAGCTTCTAGAAGCTTAGGAAGGACAAAATTGATGGCAGGAGACCCAGAAAACTTCTCTGCATGTGAGCAGTTAGATGAAGTTAGTTAATGAGAGCCAGTTGAAGCTAGAGGAGTACATCGAGGACCCTTGGCTTCATAATACTGTTGCCCTGACATCCCAAACAACAAAGTAGGAGTTAGGCTAGAGAGCTCCATACTCAGTCTTAATTGGGCTCTTTGATAAAAGCTGAAGGAAGTGGAGAGTTGAATCAGAGGAAACAGGGAAAAGTTGAGCACTAATGGGTAACATTTAGAGATTAGAAAGCAAGATACCTAAGTGTATATACTTGACTTGAAAAAATTGCCATAAGGTGCTACATGATCCTATTGTGTTAAATAGGATCACCCCCACCTCCATCACATAACTATATGCATTTTTTTATGCTTTATATAAGCCCTGAGAAAAGCACTGAAGGATAGGTGTGAACATTTGTCACTGGGGTTATGTGCAGTGAGTCAAAACTATAATAATAATAGCACAATGTGAGAGGGAGAATGACTACAGTGAAGAACATCTATGATATAATCCCATTCATGTGTGTGTATCTATATATGCAAACATAAATAAATGTTTTTATGTGAGCATAAGGAGATGTGTGAAAGAATTGACATGGTTGTTAATCTACCCAGTAACTATCCACCCACCTTCTCCTGCTTCTAACTTGCTGGGAAAGCCCACTCACCTCCCACTATAGAAGCTAAAAATGTCAAATACTTCTTTTCTATTCTCTCTTGCAGTGAGGACATGAATATAACCCAATTCTGGCCAGTAGAACCTAAATGAAACCATGGGAAAGCTTTGGGGGAAGGTGTTCCTTCCCTAATAGAGAATACATGAGGAGAAACTTCATCCCTTTGGATGATGCCATAACATACATTCCATGGATCAGTAGCCACCATATTGGTACTATAAAGGCAAACTAGGAGAAAGACCACATGCTGAAAATGGCAGACCAAAGAGATGGAAAGCCCTTAAGTCCTTGGTGGCTGTGTAGAGCTCCTGAACTAGTCAACATTAAAGCCCCTCATATCCGGATTTGCTATTAAGGGATAGATTAATGTTCTTGTTGTCCCATTGCCGAAAGTGCTCTAACTGATAGAGGCATTGTGATACTGTGATTTCTCATAAGAAATATGTATGTGGTCATCCAACTCCTGGCACAAAGCTCCTAAAACCCTAGGAACTTCCAGTGATGAGAAAGATGAAGATGTCTTTTTTTATGTTAATGAGGCAGCCTTGGGAAAGCCCTAGAACCTAAGGATGGGAATCAGTTGCCAGTGGAGTCAACCAAGATCTTTCCATCTTGCCCCACGGCAGGGTTTCCAAGTAGGGTAGAGGGATTAGAGGTTTCACTGGTGGCCAACGGTTGATTATCTGGTCAGTTTTGCTAATGTAATGAAGCTTCTATAAAAACCTGACAGGGTGGGGTTCAGAGACCTTCCAGGTTGGTTAACACATGGAGGTACAGGGAGAGGGTCATGCCTGGAGAGGGCGGAAGTCCCACATCCTTTCCCCAGACTTTGCCCTGTGCATCTCTTTTATCTTGCTGTTCCCGAGTTAAACCCTTTTATAATAAACACATAACCTACTAAGCAAAATGTTTCTCTGAGTTCTATAAGCCACTCTAGTGAATTCATTGAACCCAAGAAGAGGGGTTGTTCGAACCTCCAATCTATAGCCAGTCAGAATCACAGGTAACAACCTGAACTTGTAACTGGCAACTGAAGAAGAGGAATGAAGAGCAGTCTTGTAGGACCAAATAACCTGTGGAATCTGGCACTACCTTCAAGTAGGTAGTGTCAGAACTGAGGTGAATTGTAGGACACCCTGCCAGTGTCTGAGAATTGCTGGGTATGGGGAAGAAACCCTCGTATTAGAATTCATAGTAGAATGTTAGTCACCAGCATGTTCTTAAGATGGTTATGTCAGTGTAGAGGGTGATGGGAGCTGATGGGGTGACAATCTTCCTCTCCCATCTATCTATCTGTCCATATATATTTTGTTCTATCTTAGTGGTTTTCAAGTCTAGCTGGATGTTAGAATCACCTGGGGAGCTTTTCAAAAATACCAATGCCTGGGCCACATCCCAGAACAATTAAATCAATTAAATCAGCATCTCTGGGGTGGGCCCAGGCATTAATATTTTGGGAGTGCTTTCCACAAGATTTCAATGTGCAGCCAGAATGGAAATCCCCTACTTTGTGTTGTGTGTTTCCATGTGTTGTAAAAAAAAAAAAAAATGTTAGTGTGTGTGTTTGTCATCCAGGACTATAAAATAAACTGTATAAATTTTCTACTGTTGAATAAAAAATTAGCACAGATATAGAGACTTATTAGCACACCATTATGTAGGTCAGAGATAATGTGGGCAGGTTTGACTGGGTTCTCCTCTCAGGGTCTCACAAGGCTGAAATCAAGGTCTTGGCTAAACTAGGCTCTTATGTGGATGTTCTGGACAAGAATCTGCTTTTAACTCTTTTTAGGCTCTGTAGGATTCCATTTCTTGTGGTTGTCTGACTGAGATCCCACTTCTCTTGTTAGGCAGCAGCTGACTCTGCCCGGAGCTTCTAGAGGCTCCTATATTTCTTGTCACATGGCCCCTTCTATCTGTGAACCAGCAAAGGTACAACTCCTTCTCATTCTTTGAATCTTTTTGATGTACCCTTCTGTAACAAGTCAGAAAAAAACTCACTGCCTTTAAAGTGTTCATTTCAGCGTTTTAAATGATCATGTCAAGGCCATATCACCAGGTCAGCTGACTTGGGGCTTTAATTATATTGAAAACTCTGTTCACAGCAGTCCCTACTTTAGTATTTGATTGAATAACAAGAGAAGGAGAATCTTGGCAGGAGGGCATCTTTAGAATTCTGTCTGCCACAATACTCCAAAATTTCCTGGCTGACAACAATAACCATTTATTTCTCACAATTCTGTAGGTTGGCAGTCGGGCTCAGCAAGGACAGCTCACCTCTGCTCCACATGGGGTGAGCGGGGCTCACTCACGTATTTGCAGCCCGTTGGTAGAGCTGACTGTGATACTGGCTGATCCTTGATTACTTCACATACCTTGGGCCTCAGCTGGTATGTCTGGGATGGCCTCGCCTCAATTATCACATGGTCTTTGTTTTGCTCTCACCCCACAGGTTCTTTATCTTCAAAGAGGCTAGCCTGGGCTTGCCTCAAGATGTACAGGTCCAAGAGAGTGAGAGTGGAAGCTCTAAGATCTCTTTTGAAAATCGCACAAAATCACGTCTGCCACTTCCTTTTGGTCAAAGCAAGTCATGAGGCCACTTGAGACTCGGGAAGTAAGGGAGACAGACTCCACTACTTGACAGAAGGAGCAGTAAAACATTTATAGCCGTGTATAACATATCATAGTGAGTAATCAGTATTTATGATGATATGTTAACAAAAGAGTGTTGGGTGTGGTTTTAGAGGCACAGAAAGCACAAGTAGATGGATCTGAGCTTTTCTCAGCTAGAGCCCAAAATATTTCAGGTCGCTCTGAGAAAATCCAAAGTGACTGACCAAAACTATGTGAAGGTATGACCATCAGGTGCAAGCTACTCAGATGGCAGAAACAAAAACAAAACAATCAGCTGCTCCAAGTCTAAGCTTTCAAATCTTAGTGATGACATTGTGCAACTTGCTGTCCAGCTCTTGAAAGAGCCACAAGAATCAAAGAATTCTTTCCCAGATGAATGTCAAATAGTGAGAAGAAGAGCATTTCTCTCCATTAGTTTGAGGAGACCCTTGTTGCCATTAAGGATTTAGGAGTCCCTCCTAACCTTATAACTTTGCTGAAATGATAAATAATTGAACATATTTAGTTAACATTTGTTTCATGAGGACATGTTGTCTTCCACAACTATACAACACTCTTCGACCATGTAAGGCGAATAAAGTATATTTATTTCCATTACTTGAAAGGTGGGTAAAGTGCTTTTATTTCTATTAATAGACAATAGAGTCAAGGCAGCCACATCTGTTAAACTAAAAAGTCCTTTGTTCACTGAAATTTCCATTGTCACATTTGGAAATCAACAGTAGCTTGGATGTTGCTCCACAGCAATTGATCTTTTACATCACCATCAGAATGATTTTTCTAAACGGCCTTGGTCACTAAATTACTCCCTTATTGCTTAAAAAAAGCTTCCATCGTTGCCTGTAGCAAAAAAAATAAAAACTAAATCCCAACTTCCTTAGTCTTGTATACAAGGCCTTTGCCAAAATGGCCTCAACGATGGGACCTTATCATCTCCCGTTATTTCTCTAAATCATGCTTGGAAGCCAGGATTGCTCATTCATTAATTTAGTTATTCATTCATTCACACAAGTATGCTTTGAGGGCCTATTGTGAGCCATAGATAGTCATCTAGTTCCTAGAGATTCAAAGATGAACAAAGTATTGTTTCTTTTCCCAATCCGGATGAGGCTTACTGGCGAAAATAACAAAGATAATAAATGACAAAGTGGACACAGTGTGGTAATTATGATGGTTCTTCAACCTAGATACCCTTTTGCAAACATTCCTTTATTCAATATACATTTGGTGAGTGCCTACTGCTGAGCATTGTGAAAGTACCTAGAGAAACCAGTGGGAAGACATTGAGCTTTAATTGGACCTCCATGGTGAATGAAGAAACAAACCAGAAGGAGGAGGAGGGGGAGGAAGAGGAGGAGAAGGAGGAGGAAGGGTAGGAGGAGGGGGAGGGGTAGGAGGAGGGCGGGATGAAAGTGTATAAAGGTAGATTCAGGAGGGCTTATCTGTCTTTCCTTGGGCAGCACTGTCCTGTGACAGGAAGAACCTCTAGTCTGGGTGATTGTAGAGCATGTTAGAAAATGCTGCTGCCCTGTGACCCATGAGAAAGCATGTGACTCAAGTACTGACCTGGTTGTCCACATTGGTGGGGCTGTGACATGAAAATGTTTTCCCTGAAAGTGTCAGTGGCAGACTTGGGACAAAGGACAGGCTAACATTCTCTCTCAAATCTGTTTCCCTTCTGTTCTCCCAAGTTTTCTGATTGTGGTTCTTGGAAAATGGGGAGAGAAGCAGAGGAATTGGGTTAAAGAGATAAAGTAAATTGCCTTCATTCTGGGGTTGTTTTGTATCTTGTCCCAATTATTTCGCATCCTGTCAAGTGATGGGAAGTCTGGACTAGGACTGAGCTAGAGCCTGGGAAATCCAGGCATAGCCTGCCATCTGATACTGCATGGAGCCCCCCTTCACTCCCATCTGCCCTTCCACCCAAAGCTTTCTCATAAGGAAAATGAGAACGTCAATGGAAGACAGAACGAGTAGGTGTAGGTTGAAAGAGGAAAGGAGAAGGGCAAGAGGGTGAAGATTCGACAGAATCACAGAAATGATAAATCTAAATCCCCTTTTTGTGCCCGGGGCTCCTATCAAACCAAACTTCCTATTGCCTGCATATGTAGGGTTTTGCCATTGTCTTCACTGCTACATGTGTGAATCCTGTCCCTCCTTTAAGGTCCAGGGCAAGCACAGCCACCTCTTCTCTGACATTTCCTCTGATGTGCTGACTGGAAGCAGTCTAGCCCCTGATCTCCTTGGTCTCCCTATGAACTCCTTTGATGGCTTTATTATTGTCTACATCACAATCAGATCTCAGGTGCATGCCATTTCCCATTCTTGAGTGTGAGCTTAAATCGGTGGCAGACTCCAATAGCTAGCACACCTTTGTAATTCTCCCCAACAATTCCTAACCTAATCCTGCATGTAATTAGACACTTATACGTCTCAGGGCCATGAAACTGAAGTTTTAGCTCATTCTGGCTGCCTGCTCCAAACAGCCCTCTCTGCCTCTGAGTGACTAACCATGCTCTGTTGCCTCCTGTGGGTCTAGAGTTGATGATCATGTTTGCTCTTACTAGACCCCAGACACTGGACTTCTCTTCTCGTTTCCCCACACCTTACTCAGTTTGTAAATTCTGCCTCTGTGAGACTCTACTCAGATTATCCTAATATGAGTGTGTTGTCCGTTTCTTCCTCAGACCCTAACTGACATAGTATTTTGTCAACGACAGTAATAACAGCTACTATTTGTGGGACCACTTTATATATATATTTTCCCTCTCCTTTGTTCCTATAATAAACTAAAAGTTGGATAATTTTAACCTAATTTTACCCTCCAGGGATTCAGTAAAGTTAAGTAATTTATCTGAAGTTATCTAAAGTTGTAAGGTCTCAATTCATGTTGCCTTCTTACAGGAGTCCTTAGTACTTGAAATATCCCCTTCCCCCTGAGCTCTACCTTGACTTTTTTATCCCTTTTATAACACCATCAGATATTCTCTAACTTGTTGGTGTATTACTTGTCTCATCCAATCAGAATGTGTGCTCTGCAGAAGCAGGACTTCATTTCATTCAGGGCTTTACCCTCTGGAACATACTTGATACTCAGTAACTATATGTTGAATGAATGAGAGACACTCTTCAATCCTGTAAACCTTCCTTTACACTAGGAGTAGCCTGGGATTATGTCCTTTGCATTTGCATCAAGATCTTCAAACCCGGAGTTTAAATCATGAAATTATATCCACATCCACTCTTTGGGCCCAAAATAGGGAATCTCAAGTTGATTTTGATACTGTAACAGAAAAATTAAAGAGCCAATCAAGAAAAAGCAGAGTTGAGAGACAGGTGGGGGTGGGAAATAAGAGGTAGGGTGGTGCAAAGACTTCACAGGTTGTGGACATTGCACCTTAAAGCAACAGCAAAGTAAAAATAGTCACAATTTAATAAATAAATAAATAAATAAATAAATAAATAAAATTGAATAAACAATTTAATAAATAAGTAACCCCTGTAGAATTTCAAAACCAAACAATCCACTCTCTTGAAAAAAAAATCAATTGAGAGTAGAGTATGTAGTATATATTCTATAAATACTCTACAATCTATTCCCTGTGGAAAAAAATTTCCACATGCTCCAGTAAATTTACTGCTAGTGACTATTGTATACACCTACACAATGTCACATTTAAAATATTTTAAAATTTCAAATGAAAATATTTCAAATCCATATGATCCTTCCATACATGTAAGTAGTCATCTCCCCCCACCCAAACCAATTTTGGTCTTAAAAAATTCTCGACAATCCTTTCATTTTGTCCCATAACCAGTCTCTCTGCATAGAGCTGGCCCTGTCTGATGGATGTATACATGAACCTTTATTCTGGGCTTTTTTTTTTTTTTTTTTTTTTTTTTTTTGTCTAGGAAGGACAGGAATAAGTTAAACTCTCATTTCTCCATCATGTTGTTAGAGGCAGTTAGGTTCTAACCGGATGCCTGGAGGCCAGCAGGGAGGAAGTCATGGCCAGCTATCGGGAAAGTCAGAGGCCTGTCCTGGCAGCATTCCAAAATAAAGCCACAAGAAGCCAGATCAAACCACGCAGGCCCAAGATGGCTGACCAAGGCAGCCGGAAACCCCTGACCAAATAAGGAAGAAAAAGCAGGAAACCTTGCTTCCAAGAAATCTCTGCCCCGAGTAATGATTATTCCAGTCCCTTGTTAACAACTATCAATAAAAGACAGAAACCAAACCCCAGCATGCAGCTCTCTCTGGAGCTTGCCTGCCCTTACATCATGAGAGTGTACTTTTGCTATAATAAACTTTCCTGCTTGTACTGCTTATCCTCTGTGTTGTGTCTGTCCTTGAATTCCTTCTCATGATGAGAACAGGAGCCTTGGACAGGCTAAGTCAAGGTCTAAGGGCCTGGGACCTGCTCAATCCACCGGTCAACACTGTGTTCCCTGCTCCCCACTGCAAATTCCCCACAGACATCACTGCAAGGACATCCCTGGGAGCTTCCCCAAAACTATAGTCTGTAGTTCTCCAGGCTGTAAATCCTTGAGCCTGGGAACCTAGTACTGTGCTTGGCACATAAATGGAACGATTCGGTTGGCTACCTGGAGGAACTTAGGGCTTCCTCAAAAGAACAAATAACTTACAGCTATCATGTTTTTTCCTTTCCATAGAAGTTATTGCTCTATTAGAAGTCTCTGTTTTGATACTATATTAACTGGTTAGATATAAAGACCTTTGCTCCTTAAAAACTATTCCTGAGTGAATTCAAAAGGAGCCTTAAAATCCCTGGCATTGGCACGGAGCAGCATGAACGTCTGCAGAAAAGCATTGCAGTCTAGAATAAGAATAGTGTACAGATGACACCGTGGGCCAGGGACAAGCCTGAGTGACTCCCTTGCTGGCTAGTCTTAACTGGACCCAAAGGCTCCGGTCCCTGCTGACATCAAACAAAGGCTGCAAATAAAGACCACATCCATGCAAGTCATAAGCAAACCTAGATAACTTGTGTGAAGTATTTACTGTTTTTTTTTTTTTCTTGTCAGATAGTTTTCTGTATCTAAAATCCTTGTAAACTCCATAGACACACCGTGAAGAAATCCTTGCCATCACTGTCCTGTTACCTGACCGCACACCATCACTTCTGGAGAAGAAAATCCATGCATCCTATGTCCCAAAGGTGAACCATGGCTTCTGCCCATCTCCATGACTGTGAGGACACAATCTGTGGACAGCACATGCAGCTGCGACCAACTTGACTTTCAGCGAGTCCCTTGGCTTAGCACATCTGTGTTAGCACCTCTGGGGCCTAGTGGGTTCTCTGAAGGTGGTTTTGCATATACATGCAGCAGCAGTACAAAATCTGCATAAAAATTGTGAATTGTCAGTGACCCACAGTTCCTTGAATCAATCTGACTT
This sequence comes from Lynx rufus, assembly GCF_022079265.1. Lineage (NCBI taxonomy): Eukaryota > Metazoa > Chordata > Mammalia > Carnivora > Felidae > Lynx > Lynx rufus. The sequence goes on along the minus strand of NW_025814827.1, from coordinate 27,478,154 downwards.
TTGGCCAATAAAATTTATATTTCTTTCAGAAAATACACATAGTGGTACGTTTTGGGCTGTCCTCATATACATTTTTTCAAGCAAATTGTCATTGTCTTGAGATGAATGAGCTTTAACAGCTGCTGTTCCAAACAAAAGTTACAAAAAGGCAGAGGGAGAGGGCAGGGAGTGTTATACAGAACATCTAGCTCAAAGAGTTTTAGGGGCACTTGGGTGGTTCAGTCAGTTAAGCCTCAGGTCGTGATCTCACTGCTCAGTGAATTTGGGCCCCACATAGGGCTCTGTGCTGACAGCTGGAGCCTGCTTCAGACTCTGGGTTTCCCTCTGTCTCTGACCTCTCCTCCTCCCCCTGCTAGCACTCTCTTTCTCTCTCTCTCTCTCTCTCAAAAATTAAAAAAAAGGCATCAAAGAGTTTTGCTGTTTTTGTTTTGCAGCTATTTTTGCTGTGCCATCTATGCTGTGCGAGTTCAAACCCTCAATTTCCTAAGTAACAAGATTATATCAACCAAGATCTAACATGTTTCAAGTCTAACTTTATACTGCAGAAGCCGGTTGACCTGGGGTTGCCCCATGATCTCTGCGATTTACAAGCCAATATGCTGTGCAAATTTGCCCTTCTCCAAAAAATAAACTAACCAGTTTCTTCATCTGTTAAATGGGTATGATAATAGTATACATCCCTCTTAGAGAGTTTATGGAGGTTAAATGAGTTTCTATGTATAAAGTGTTCAGGCAGCATTGGCACCAGGAAATACATTCTATATATTAGCTATTAGCTAAATATTTTAATTTTTATTATTGTTCTGTCTTCATTGAGGAAAGCTAATCCAAAGTTTCTCATTGCCAGGGGTAATGCAGGCCCAGTGATTGTGTGACTGTTCTTGTAGGCATGCATTTGAGTAGCAAAGATTTGTGGAGGGGCTTCAGTTTTATGATATATGGATGAAAGAGATGTGAATGTCCTTGAAACTCTGCAAAAATAGTCACAAATGTGAACCTCTTCCCAGTGACGTTACTTCTTTCTGGATAAAAAAGTCAAGACCCCTTCCGGTGAAATCGTTCTAAGTGAAGACTATCTTTTTTGTGTGTGTGTGATAGGAGTCTGAAATAAGCATTTCAATTAGATTCATTAAGACAGTTATTACTTGGTAATTGAATAGCAACAGATTGCAAAGGAATACTTATTGAGGTCTAATAAGTATGTAGGAGAGAAATCTTCTCCTTCTGTAATTCCATCAGCTATAAACCAGTGTAATTAGATTCTTACTAACACATTTAAATTGAAGGGAATGTTGAGGCATATAATTGGCACTTAGGAAGATACCTGTATTACGTTAAGGTGCTTTCCATTTATATACTTATTAAGTGTCAGTTTAAGTTGTTGAATAATTGAGACTAGTGGACAATGGTAGGTCAAGTGGTTACGCAAGAATTAAGTTATTACACGTATTAATAAATTGGGGTCAGATAATTTTAAAACATAAAATGCAAGTTTGTTGTGTTCATAAATTTGCATCAATACCCATAAAATTTCAATGCAACCCCCATGGACAAATTCAGAACTCAAATTCATTAATTATTTTCTCAAGTATAATAGATTTATTCATTCACTTACACTCATCTTTTGAGAAACTACTACTTAAAAAAAAGCATGTTACTTACAATCAGTTTGATAACGGAGATAAGTTCGTTGTATAAAAAATCCATAATTTGTGACACGAGTATGCTGGGAGAGCAAAACAGAAGGAAAAAAAACGAATTATTTTCATGGCACACAATCCTATTTAGGATTTCAATTTTCTACCAGCGATACAACTAGATATTTCTTTTCCCAAATCAATGTACAAATTTCAGAGGCAGACCTCTACTCTTTATTTTTGATACAAAATGATTACCAGATGCTATGTGTATAGCAAGTTAAATTAAGTACTTATGAAACCACAGATAACTTTTCATAATAAAAATGTATTTAATTGTTGGGGAAGTTACATTTAATGAAATTATATTAAGAAGCAACCAAAATTTGGATAATGCAATTTGTCTTTTGTTGAAACCATTCATAAGAAAATATAATTTCTTTTTAAATCCAGGACACTAGTCTCCCAGAAAATCCACAGGGAAATGCAGGAAAACAAACACTGAAGTGACTGCACATGTGTGGTTGTTGTGACTGGTTCAGACTGCATTTACAAGGCAGAAGGCTCATTTGATTGACAACTGGTGCAAAAAAGTACCGTTTTTGTTACCAAAGTGCCCGGGAAGCAAAGAAAAGCCAACAACCATCTCCAACCCCGTTCCCCAGACACCAAAAACTAGAACTTGGTAATATCTATTTTTGAAATTTTCTAATGAGTAAACCTTGCCAGAATGTGTACAGATGGCTAAAAGTTCGCATTGTGTGAAACATTTCCCCCTCGCCTCTCTTTTTAACTGCTTACTTTTCTACGAGAGAACAGAGAGAAGAGAATATGTCTTCTTTACTATTCTGGCACCATTTTGATTTTACTATCAAAGCTCTGGTGATACCACTACCTTATATTTATAAATCCAGTGCCTTATCGGACAGACCTACCTCTCCCCTCTCCCTGTTTGTCAGAGATGCCATTGTCTCCCTCGTCTTTCATGCTCACTATCACAGGCCTGCATCTGACACTGCCCTTTTCTCCCCGTCACTAAGAAATAAATGTCACTAAGCCTTGTCACTTTTCCTTTGCAACATCTCTAAAGTTCTGTCCTAGCTCTCCAAGTCTGTTAAACCCTTACCCATGTTTTATCCTGTGCGAAGACATAAAACGGGCTTATGTGACAACTGGAGGGATTTACCTTGAATGTAAGGGAGAATTTCTTGACCATGAAACATTGGAAAAGGCTCCTAAGAGAGTCTTGTAATGTTTAAGAATGACAGACTCACCTTGGACAGAAACCAGTTTAAATTTTCTGAAACCCAACTTTACTCATCTGCTTATTTGTGGTCATTCTTGTCTCTTCTGGGCAGCCCTCACATCACTCCTTCTAGCTCGTATTTCTGCCTTCATTATTTCCCCCTCAACCACATAAATGGATTTCTCTGTTATTGATACCTTAACATTTCTTTACAAATTCCCATGAATAACTCCCTCAAGAGTCAATTAAATGACCTTTGCAATAGAGGCTCATATTTATTAAGCACTGACTATGAGCCCGACAGTGTCATAAGCACGTTGCATATGTTATTTCATTTAATACCATAACAGCCATTTAAGGCCAGTTAATATCTCATTTTCCAAGTTGGGGAAATGAGATTCAAGTTAAACAACTTGTCCAAATTCTCATAGTTAACGCATGTGAATGGGTTTTCACCCAGGAAGTTCCCCTCTTAACTATCACGGCATAAAATAAGTCACGTCATCACACTTCAGCTTTGTTTCCAATAGAGCAGGCGTTTGCTGGTCATTTATCCAGGGTCCATCCCCCTCTCGTTTCTTAATAGTACCCAGGATTTCATGAAAAACCAAAAAGTCACTCATCCCCAAATTGTCCCAGTACTTGTGAGAAACTGACCCCGCTTACAGCTCCAACAATGGACCCTTGTTGACTGAAACTAATCAAGGTATTCCATGTCCATTCCATTCATTTATATAATGGTAGACATGTGACATAAGTGTCCAAACCTCGGGGCACCTGGGTGGCTCCATCGGTTAAGCGTCCGACTTCAGCTCAGGTCATTATCTTGCAGCACTTGAGCTCGAGCCCCCCCCCCCCCCCACCATCGGGCTCTGTGCTGACAGAATCCTGCTTCGAATTCTGTGTCTCCCTCTCTTTCTCTGCCCCTCCCCCACTTGCACTCTGCTCTCTCAACAATAAACGTTTTTTAAAAATTAAAAATAAATAAATAAATGTCTAAACCTCAAACTTCTTGCTTGGAAGGCCAGAGCAGAAGCATTCTCCCTGTTCTTAATGTGAAAGCAGCAGCATGACATTCCAATCGCTACAGACACTCATCCTAGGAGCACAAGAAACACCAGTCCTAGGATAAAGTACCATCCAGAAGGCAGAGTGGAGGTATTGGAAGAAACTGATTGAGCTGTTTTGAAACCTGCTCAGCCTCAGGAGTTCTTGTTATCTGGACTAGTGAAATCCCCTTTATGGCTTAAGTCAACTTGAATTGGGGTATTGTAAGGGTGAAACTGTGTCCCATTTGTCTAGGACAGTCCAGGTTGATACCTGTTATCCTGGAATAATTATTAGCAATGCCTCCTTTCATTCTTAAAGTATCCTACTTTGGGTAATAAATCATATGGCCACCCTACTTTTTCTATAACTTGAAAGAACAAGTCCTAACCGATTCAGTTCTTTTTCAGTCAGACTTTATTTCTTCTTATGCTTTTCACAAATACTGTGCAACTGGCTGTGAGAAGATCAGAAAATAATTAAAGATCCCCTGATAAACAGAGCATGATAACTTTGGCATGTCAAATTCTTGACTCCTTCTTTCTTTCGGTCAGCTAAGAAAAGGTCTCTCCATGCACATATCTAATGAAAAGGCCATTTGGGGATCTAAGATCCAGTAAGCGCCTGCCTGCTATAAGCCACACCTAACCTCAGCTGATCACTGGTCACGAGCATCACTGCTGTGAATCTAGAAACATCTCACCCACATTCATTTTGTCAGCAGGTGAAGATTTAGTCTGTTTCTTGTTGTTCTATAAACAGTCAAATGTAGCCCTTAGAATAGAAAGAACTATGCATCACTGAACATCATATTGATGCCCCAGCATAGCACATCAATGCCAACACCCTGGGAACCAGATTGAAAAGGTGTTCTGGCATCTGAGTCAGAGCTAGAGCGATGTACTGAGTTAACTATGGATCCCCAGCTAGGAACGCTAATTTTAGCAGGGGAAGAGAAAGAGAAATTGGGAAGAAAATAGCTCTAATGGAGAATATTAATTGAGAACTTTTAGATCTCTTATCTTAAAATGCAGCACAGGCTTTAGGAATCAGAGTGTGGGGAAGAGAAAACATAATGATTACAAAGGAAAAATAAGGAAGGAGTAAAGTACCATAATTATTCATGTACTTTCCATCCTTGAGTATTTCCTTCCACTCAAATTCTAAGAAAATTTTTGAAAATATTTACCTTTTCTCCTGATTAATCTTCATCTCCTAAACGTCCCCCCACCCAACTTTAAGAAAAAGCTTTAAAATAGCAATTATTACAACTAGTAAAATAAGCATAACAGGATATCCTGGCTGGGCAGAGAATGGGGCTCCAATATTTTGAGTGTGTCTCTTTCCATATAGTAATTGTACCTACAATTACTAGTAGAACATAAGTTGCAACTTATCTAATGAGCCTGGTTGGTGCCGTGTGGACTATACTTCTAGGAGCCCCAAAAGGTCTGCACCCAGGGGAAAAGAATCTGTTGAGGAAGGTCAGATAAGAAACAGGCCTAGGTCCTGAAAGGGATTGGGGGCTCTGAGCACAGCTTGAAGGTGCCTGTAGAAGTGGTCCTTATCCAGGACTCCAGGAATCTATGGCTGGATAACAGAGTATTCCCCAGTTTAGTAAATTAAAGCAACAACCATTGTATAAAGGACTGGGTTTGGCCAATTCCTCTGCATCAGGTGGCATTACTGAGGTCACCCTGTGTTATTCAGCCGGTGACTGGGTTCACATGCTTGGGGCCTTGGCAGGATGGCTGGAAGGTTGGACTCAGCAGAGCCCACTTCCTCTCCACATAGTTTCTCCAGCAGGGTTGTTGGACTTGGATGACGATGCAGTGTTCCAAGAGGTCAGGGCAGAGGTGTGAAGATCAGGCCAAGATCCACTGTAGATTCACCTCCCTGTACTCTCAGCCAAACACAGGCCAGCTAGATTCATGGGCAAAAGTGCATCAGAGAGTTTGCCCACATCTACAGTCTGCCACATCCAGCTGTGTGTGTGTGTGTGTGTGTGTGTGTGTGGACAATAAAAGAACAGATCTTCAAACACTTGAGGGCTGTTCATATAATCATATGCTGGAGATTTCGTCTTTTTCAAAGTTAAAAGTGAAGTCATTTTCTACCCTTTGTTTCAAGCACATCTGGCACACCACCTTAGACCTCGGCGGGGTGACGGCAGTACTCACCACTGTGGTGATACAAGCAGATTTCCACCTCACATCTGCATCTCTGAGGAACTGCTGACCTGTGGGCTGCTCATCTGGTAGGGGGGACTACGCCTGACCTAGGGAGGAAGAAAGAGCTGGATCACTGATTGTGGTGATATTTTGAAGCTCAATCTGACTTTCTGCAGGAAATCCTGCCTTCCACTCTCAACATGACCGGCCCCTTCCTCCCCTTCTGATAAGGCTATCTGGGTAGCGCCCCAGTTTCCCTGACATGGAAAACAGTTAATTGTCAATTTCTGTGGGATTCAAGCAACAGTAACTGAGACAGGAATTGCATTCTTTCTAGAATCAGAATGGTCTCTCCCTTGAAACATCAGGGCAGGGCTACAGAGTCTTGGTGAGATAGAGGCCAGGTTTAGAAAGCGGTAGAGATGAACCAAAAAAGACCAGTTACCCTGGAAATGGAGTGGGGTGGGGTATGCAGTTAAATATGTAAGGGACTTGGAGCCTTTGAGATCTGGGTGTTCAAACAACTTTGGCTGATTGGCTGGTGGAGCCTGAGTTGAGCACCTTACATAGATGGGATCTTTTTTCTTTTCCCTTTTCTTTTCTTTCTCTTTTTTTCTTTTTCTTTCCTCTTTCTTTCTTTCTTCCAACTTACTTTAGTGAACAGAATTAAAATAAAACATCAGCTAGCTACTGACACCTGACTTAGCAAAAGGAAAAGTGAAAACAATAGAAGAGTGATGTAAAATCATGTCCTTTCTTCCGCTCCATTGCCTTCCTTCTCCACATGGACAATTTGTGTTTCAGACCTCATCAGAGAGACGGGAGGTCCTCCTGAGCTCCACTTACAGGCTTTTGCAGAGGTCCCTTGGGCATCCACAAAGTGATCCTGCTTCACGCTGGAAATAGGCTGAACATCCCTACATCTTTTTTCCCCTTGGATTATAAGTGCGTAAATTGTAAACCTGAAACTTGAAAAACAAAAAGGAAATTCTTAATGGAAGCATCATTTGTAACCATGTCCTGCTAAGTCCCTCTTCTCGTTTATTTTTCATAAATATGAATATCACATTTCACTATATATAGTCATTTCATGAAGGGGAGAAGTTAATAAAGAGAAGGTATTGGCAATCTAATCGTCCATCTCTCCTTTTCCTTCTTCTCTTTTTTCCCTCCAACTTCTTATGTTGAAATTTTAAGCATACAACCAACTTGGAAGAATGCTGCTGTGAACAACTGTATATCCAATAAGATTATACCATTAACATTGTGAATATACTTGCTTTATCACATATATATCATCAGTTGAGATGATCTTAGTTTTAAACTTCAATTTGAATTGCAGTGTAACTCAGTTTCCATTAATGAGGTGACAATTTCATAATAGTTGTTGTTGTGATTTCCAATGGACTTGAGGCAATGCTGTGTTTAATATTCTCTTTTCTCTCCTTCCTTTTTAAGACAACTTTCTCAAAAAGGTAAAGAATAAGCCTACTAATATTTAGATGTATTATTTAGGAATAACAACTATAGAAATGAGAAGAGAATAAATTGTTTAGATCAAAAATGATCTTTTGATTCAACATTCATACTTTAGAGAGGACATATTGAGAAACCACAGACGTGTGTGTATCTGTATACATATGTACATGTAGAGAAGGAGAGAGAAAAAATAACCACTCCTTGTGTGAGAGAGAGAATTTATCTCTCAGATAGCATGATGAAAAAGTCAGTTCATCTTTTGAAAAGAAAATAAAAACTAGGGGAAAGAAAAGACCATGAGTCATTGTGTAGGCTGAACATACAAATACCTCTGAATCATTAAGTAACTTGCCCCAGCTTTATTGAGACATAATTGACATGTAACTACTGTGTATGTTTAAAGTATACAACATGATGATTTGATACAACTATATATGGTAAAACAGCTACCACAATAAGGTTAAGTGAATACATCCATCACCTCACATAATTACCATTTTTGTGTATGAAAACATTTAAGATCTACTCTCTAAGCATCTTTCAAGTATATAATACACTGTTGCTAATTATAGTCACGTGCTGCACATTATATCCCCAGAACTTACTATTTTACAATTAGAAGTTTGTGCCCTTTAACAAACATCTTCTCATTTTCCCCAGCTTCCAGCCCCTCACAACAATTCTACTCTCTGTTTCTATGAGTTTGGCTTTTTTAGATTCCACATATAAGTAATATACAGTTTTTGTCTTTCTTTGTCTCACTTATTTCACTTATCATAATGCCCCCATGGTCTACCCATGTTGTCACAAATGTCAGGAGTTTCTTTTTTTATGGCCAAATAATATACCATTGTGTGTATAAACACCACATCTTCTTTATCCATTCATCTGTCAATGCACACAAGTTGTTTTCATGTCTTGGCTATTATGGATACTGTTGCAGTGAACACAGGAGTACGGATATCTCTTCAAGACAGTGATTTCATTTCCCTTGGATACAGACGCAGAAGTGGAATTGCTGGATCATATGGTAGTTTTATTTTTAATTTTTAAAAGGAAATTCCATACTGTTTTCCACAGTGGCTGCACCAGTTTGCATCCCCACCAACATTGCACAAGGGTTCTCTTCTCTCTGTGTTCTTACTAACACTGGTTATCCCTTATCTTTTTTACAAAAGCCATTCTTACAGATGTGAACTGATATTTCGCCAGTTTGATTTGCATTTCCTTGATGATTAATGATGTTGAGGATCTTTTCATGTACCTGTTGGTCTTCTGCACGTCCTTTGGGAAAATATCTATTCAAGTACTCTGCCTATCTTTAAATCAGATTACTTGTTTGTTTGGTTGCCTATTTTGTGATTAAGTCATATGAGTCTGTCACGAAGGTAAAATGATAGGTGAAATAATAGGATACCTACCAGGCATGTCTCCTGTAGCTTTTGGATGTAATACTGAAGAGGGAGTGGCAAATTCAGTGGGAAGTGATTCCTTTGGATGGCAAGAAATGTGGGAAGACAGCATAAACCTGAATACAGGTCTTCAAGTACAGAATACAGACAAAGTCTGAAAAGGAAGAGCAGAGGGCAATTCATCCCCACTGCACCACCAGGTACCCCAGCTGGCTGGGGTTATGGTTGATGGTTCAAGTAGGAGTCCATTTATATAGATTTTTCTGACCTGAGCCGCTCATTTTGTCAACGGTCTTTGTTTATGACTATTATAAAACTAAATGAATTAACATGGAAATGGAGAGAGCCTTCATCATATCCGCTGCCACCATTCTCTTTGATTTATGGAAGGTATTTGCTCTCCTGAACTTCTATGCTAGTGGTGATACATAGAAAGGAACAGTGGGGGAAAACATTAACAGGATGATTCAGAAAGCGATAGGCTTAGACATTGGAATGTTATTAGGATGAGGAGAGAACTGGCTTTAGAGAGTGTGGTCAGGGAAAGACCTCTCTGAGGATAAGGCCTTTAAGTTTTGCTCTGAGTAGAGGAAGACAGACATGCAATTTTCTGGGAAAGGAGAGGTCTGGAGAAAAGGGGCGGTAAGGAGGCCCACAGATGAGATGAGTTCCTGTGGCTGCGGTAGAGGAAGTGAGGAAGAAATGGAGTCAGAAGTGGAGACAGAGGTCAAAGTTCACAATGCCCTGTTTGGATTTTCTCTCAAAGCCATCTGAGTGCTTTGCAATGGGAGATGAACTGTGGTGATAATCTGAGAAAAGTTTATGAAAAGATCAGCCTGCTTCCCTGTGACGTGCAAAGCTGGTAGCAGGGAGACCAGTCAAGGGACAGTTAGAGCCTAGAGATAATGGATTAAGGCCATGATGGACAAGCTCCCAGGGGATCCTGATGCTGCTGGTCTGAGGACCACACTTCAAGAAGCACCAATTCTTTCAGTGGTTCTTTTTTTTTTTTTTTTTTAATTTTTTTTTTCAACGTTTTATTTTTATTTTGGGGACAGAGAGAGACAGAGCATGAACGGGGGAGGGGCAGAGAGAGAGGGAGACACAGAACTGGAAACAGGCTCCAGGCTCTGAGCTGATGGCTCAGAGCCTGACGCGGGGCTCGAACTCACGGACCGCGAGATCGTGACCTGGCTGAAGTCGGACGCTTAACCGACTGCGCCACCCAGGCGCCCCTCTTTCAGTGGTTCTTAAACTTGGCCACGCATCAGAATGACTTAGGGAATTTAAGAATCCCAATGCCCCACCTGTGCTCCATGTGGATTATATCAGAATTTTTGTGGGGTAGGATCAAGGTATTGGCGTTTTCTAAAACTCTCCCGGTGATTCAAATGCACAAACAAGTTTGAGAACTTGTGGTTGCAGGTACTGACAGGACGAGTCAATCAGTGACTGAGCTGGGGAATGGGCAGGCAGGAGCATTTGTGGAATGCCAACAGCCTGTTGCTTTTCAAGTTATGGTATAGGGACAGGGAGAGGAACTGTTTCATGGGGGTGGGGGTGTTTTTGGGTGAAGAGACCCACTCAAAATTTAGAAGTGGAAAGTTCAGTAAGAAGTCTTCACTTGGTTATGTTTTCTGTTTCCTATTCCATTTCAGAGAAGGCCAGCAGTCCGCTTACTCTGTCCAGCCTGAGTCCCTTCCTTAACTCCTCTCCCACCTTCAGAGCTGGAGCCTATGATCTAGAAGAAACTGAATACAAACCAAGCCTAACGGTAGCTTGTAGCTCATAAACTAAAAGTAAGCAAATTTGATTATGTGAATGCCAAGCAGTGCAGTGTGACATTACCCCAGACTTTGTGGCATATTTAAATCATAAAAGTATGTTATGCTTCTTTTCCCTTAGTCCCCCAAGCCTTCATTGCTACATGGCCTCTCTGCTTTTTCATGTGTGTATTAGAGGCTTATGGGTTCTTCATTTTTAATAAATGAGATATTGATTTGTTTTGCAAAATGCTCCAACAGGTAAACCTTAATTGACTGTTCCTAAAGACTCAGGTTATAAAAAATCCATCAGACCCCACAATTACACTCTTGAGTTTTTTCTCCAAACTTCAGGAGACATGAAAAAGCATTCCCACCTCCATGACATCCTACAGAATGGCTCAGCTCCCTTATAAACAGAAGTTTCGCTCGCTCCCAGAGATGTCCCACGGAACTCTGACCTCTCACATTCCATCATTTCCAGAGTGAATTTTCAACTCAGACGCTTCAGTTTGGCTTGAGGGGGAGGGGGGTCTCAGGTCTGAGCAAGTGCACACATTGGGGAGGGGAAAAAGCAGCAATTTTCTCAAGAATCTAGAGGTCAAGTGCCTCATGTTGATCAAGGAAAAGGGTGAAGTTTCAGAGTGTAAAGGGATTACTGGTGCCCTGTGGCCTGCCTACTTGAGCAGGCATTTCTCTGAGATAACTGTAAAATCACATCCACACTCTGCAACCTACTGAAATGCTTGCCCATTGACAGTGCAAAAGGGAGGAAGGAAGACGGCAGGGTTGTAGGATAGATAGCATCACCTGAGCATTATGTTCCAGAGCATGCAACCAGATCTTCCAGTCAGATAATTAGGCATTAAACTATGACACAAAAATGTAAACACGTGGTTATTAAACTAATGCAAGAGGCCATTGGGCTAAATAGAGAATCCAATTTGTAGTTGCATTCTTGGTCCCGAGGCTATACCTTTGGGTTTTGAGGCATGGACTGAAATGTTCGTTTTTCAAAATATGGCAAAAATCAGGACTCCACATCACCAACAAGGCTTAAACAGCTCATGAATAAGAACCTTCAAGAGATCTCACGTTCACGCTGCAGAAATGCTCTAAGCAGCCCTCAAGCCATTCCCAACCAAATGCTCTCTAGATATCCTGAACAGATTAGTGCCAGCATTTGGTGGTGGGGTAAACCTAATTGTCTAGTTACTGCTTCCTTAATTTGATTACAGTTTTCCCCCAGTTTGGCCTACCTGCTGTAATAGTGGTTATCCTGTCAAAAGAAATTACTTCATACTGTGCAAAGATTCAGTTGGGACAGCATATGGTACTATGCAAATCACCAAGAATGATGCAAATCAGCTCAGATGGAATCTGAATGAGATGACATAGGCTGATATCATCAAACCAGGGAACCCCAATTCAACAGATCGTGGAACAATTACTGTGCCCTGGTAGATGAAGCTAATATAATTGTCTTTGTCTTCTCTAAACACATATATACACACACAATTTTACTTACTTTTTTTTGAAAAAGTGATTGCTGCCAGTTACTGGGCCAGTGGAAATCAAGCAATACAGAGTACAAAGAACAAAGCAAAAACAAACAAACAAACCACATGAAGGCTCCCCGTAGAAATAGCCCCAGAGAGGTATCAGGGAACTTAAGGGAACATCATTCCAGAGATCTATATACATATAGAAGAACGAAGGATGGAAAACAAATTTCACAAAAATGAAGTTGCTATACAAGTTATTTTTATCAAAATGTATCAAGTTTAATTTACCTAATTTATCAAGTTTAATTTTACCTTTTAACAGGATAAAAGCCAATAAAACATACACCGGTCTTCAGGTAAAATGTTTTTTAATTTCTAAAAGACACCTAAAATTTGAAAGTGAAGATTATGGGTAGCATTTATAGACTGAGAATTATTTTTCAAAAAAACTTCCTGTTTTGACTTTCCTGTTTATTGATTCCCTCCTAGAAATTATAAGGAAATCAGCATCCCACTCTTTCTCCCCACCTCTTGATTATTATTATTTAAGCTAGTCAATCCAGCCCAAACATTTGTGAGGTCTGCGGCAACAATAAAGTAAAAACTTACTTAACCTGTGCCTAAACATTTAAGTGTTATAAATGCTAGCTGTCAAATGAAATTCTCTTTAACCTCCTACTTCAACAAACATACCTTCATAATGACAAAATTTAAAAACGTGTGAAACTATAGTTTCTGCATATGGCTAACAGTTGGCGAATATCATAGACAAGTGTTTATAATTATTTTTGCTTCTACTGATGTTTTCCAATGTTTAAATAAGTGATCAAATACATACATAATTTATGAAGTATTAGGTATTTATTTTTTGCATTTTAGCCAAATCACCTATTATGTTTTTATAACTGATATTTTCACATAACATGTATTCTACTCACAGTAGTGAGATAAAGAATTAACACAAAATGTAATTTTCATATACTATGTGAATATGTTTGGGTCAGAAGTGTAAATTAAGGTATACATAAACATAAAACAATCAAAATTATTTTTCATATGGATTTCTCACAAGTGGTCAATTGTAGTTTATTATTAAATGTTGTCATGGATTAGTGTGAGGTCACTCATATTTTTTCTTATACTTATTAAGAGCTTGGATTGCTATAAGATTCTTTTTTAAAAAATCCTTTATCATGAATTATTTTGATGTAGATCACTTTATCAGGTTTTCTTGTGACACAGTAAGTTATTTTGTATAGCCTGACACCCAATGAATGCCATGTGATATTTTACTATTACTCTTAATGTTTCAATAAAAGTTTCTTTTATTATATCTCTGAATATTTTAAGGCTCCATTTGTCTTGTATCACGTGAGGAGCTGTATAGGACAGCAGTTTAGAACATGGACCCTGGAACCAGATTGCAGGTTTCAAACATCAGCTCTGCTACTTACCTTCTAAGTGAACTTGGCTATGTTACTGAACCTCTTTGTGCCTTGTTTTTTATCACCTATTGTGTAAGTCTGTATCGACCACTGTAACAAAATACTGTAGACTGTGTGGCTTAAATAACAGCCACATTTAACCTGTTATTTAATGTGGCTTAACATTAATTTCTCTGGAGACTGGAAGTCTGAGATCAGTACGCTATCATGGCTGGGTTCTGGGGAGCATCGTCCTGCTCACATGGTCCAGAGTGAGAGAGCAAGAGCGAGAACAAGAACAGACAAACAGAGACAGAATGTGAGCTCTCTGGGGTCTCCTCTTGTAAGGACACATCCTATTGGGTCAAGGCCCTATGCTTATTGTAACCTTAATTACTCCCTTAGAGGGCCATCTCCAAAGACAGCCACACTCGGCTCAAAATATGAATTTGGGGAGGGGGGGCACAAACATTCAGTCCAGTATACTTATGAAATTGACATCTACTTTCATGTATATACAGTTGCCTTTGTATGCCTTCTGCTTTCATATTTTTCACTGTATTATTATCACTTTACTTTTAAAAAACATTTCCTATGATTCTTAAGTGATAATTCCCTCAGGCTTGTTATTCATGTTTCTGACGTTTCCACCCAGTTTCTTCTTACCTTTTGTATTTTCTTTACATGGATTTCTTCTTTCCGATGGTTGGATTCTTCTCTTCCATTTCTTTTCTCTGTCAGCTCACTTTTCAACTTTTTAGCTGTCTCACTATGAGCTATGTGACATTTCTGTTATTATACAAGGGGCAGGCGATTGAGTCCAAATTTGGACAAAAGGGCCATGCCTACCCTGCAGAAGACTGAGGTGCATTTAATGTAAAATCTCCACCAGTCAGCAGTATGTGCAAGCACGTTCCTAACAGACCCTGAGAATATCCAGATTTGGGGTTGCTTCCATTGTGTTTCTCCAGAAGAGAAACTGGAGTCTGATGTGAGCAGGCACTCCCTCTTTCTCCCTTCAAATCAAATAAGGTGAACTATTCAGAAGCCACACTCTCATTCCTGGAGGCCATTGACTGAACACATGTTGTCTTCACCTTCAGAACTAGGGCCTGGGAACCCCCTACCAATCTCCAGGCCAAACAGAGCTCCTTTTGACCCCATCCCTGGCCTGCACATGCTGTTCTCAGGCAGGGCCTGGCTCGGGCACAAATTTCGAAGACTCCCCTCTCAACACCTTTCCCTTTTTCTTGCCACCCTGCTCAGTCCCTAGTGTGTGTCGTCTGTTTTCTTGCCTCCAAATCTTGTGTTCAGCTAGCTCTCATTTACTTGTTGACAAATTGCTGGAAGTATTACCTGATGCATTTTACTTATCTCACTCAGAAGCATTACATTTTTTTTGTTTTAAATTTTAGAGCATGAGGGAGGGAGAGGGTCAAAGGAAGAGACAGAGAGAATCTTAAGTAGGTTTCACACCCAGGATAGAGTCCCACATGGGGCTCAATCCCACGACCCTGGGATCATGACCTGAGCCAAAATCAAGGGCCAGATGCTCTCAACCAACTGAACCACCCAGGAACATTACATTTTAATAGTGCTGATTTAACACAAAGACATCATAAGGGTGCCTGGGTGGCTCAGTAGGTTAAAGGTCCAGCTCTTGATTTCAGTTCAGGTCATGATCCCAGGGTCATGGGATACAGCCCCATGTCAGACTCTTTGCTGACAGTGCAGAGACTGCTTAAGATTCTCTCTCTCCCTCTGCCCCTTTCCCTTACTCTTTCCCTCTCTCTCTGTCTCTCTCTCTCTCTCCTAAAAACAGACATAATCAGTACCCAAAGAAATAAATATTGAACAGTGAATTTTAAGCACTGTGGCTAAAAATGGTGCTGTATAGGGTCAGAGGGAGATTTTGTACTGAGGAGGCCCTGATCTTTGCTCTTCAAATCACTGTTCATAGGTCAAGTCTGCTTTGACAGTTCAATCTTATTCATTACCTTCTCTCCTCCCTCCCCTTCCACTCTCAGTTTCCAAACCCATGGCTCATACACCATTTCTCCTCTGGAATCCATTCCAGCTCTCCGGTGCAGCTACTCATATCCACCTGCCCCTTCTCCTAAAAACTGGCCTCCATTCCCATCTCCCTGCCTTCATTTAGGCTGTCCATTTTGTAGGGGTGCCTTTCTTATCCTTCTTCTTTTTACCTTTCCTGAATTTCAAAATCGGATTCAGCCCTGTGAGTGCCAACATAAATACCCCTTCCTCTGCAAAGACTTCGCCCAAATTCCTCAGTCAGAGCTCATTATATCTGCCTCCCAGGACCCTCCCAGTCCAGAGGATTTCAGGTGGAGCACATGCTGTAAAGTGTTTCATTCCTGTTCATGGTACATGGTGCCTCGATAGAGAGTGGCCACTGGGTCCTAGCCAACTTGGAATGTTTGGCTTCCAGTAGAAGTTTGGGCACTCTGGCATCCAGTAGTTTGTGTGTTTGTCTGCTTTTAAAGAATGCTATTTATAGTTTCTTTCACTAACTAGCTCTGCACTCTTAGCTAAATCATTGCCATTTCTCTGGCCTCAGTTTCCTCCATTTTACAATGAGGAAGTTGGACAAGAATTGTCCTAAAGCCTCTCCCAACAACAAAATGCTGTGACACAGCATAATGGCCAGTCTCTCCAAAGTGAAGAATTAGTATTTTCTTCATAATATGATAAGAATGGTTTTTTAAGAGAACTGTTGACATATATCTGTGCAAATAAATACACGTTGCCCTCTCCATCTACTCATTTGGCCTGGACCCACAAGTTCTCATACTGAAGAGAACTGAGAAGGGATGCAAGAGACATACGTTCTATCTTATCAGGATAGGAGAGTACCATATCCCATGTTTATTCTATGAGTGCTTGCCATGGTTGTCCGCCCACTGTGCAGATGGGAAAGTTCTGGATGGCTTCTCCAGGGCACCGTGAGGGTTAAGGATGGCTGCCAATGCATTGAGATATCACACCTGTCCTTCTCCTTGTTTTCTTTGCTCAGAATATTACAATGGAAATGCAGAAGAAAGCCTGAAGGAAATGTGAAGTTGAGAGGGACATTGCTTTCTGGCCATGACCATGTTCCTCTGATGATTTCATTTGGCTGACCGTTTTGCCCAGCCTTGATGGGTGTGAACCAATACCCATTTCCAAGGAAATGACATTAAACCTGACTTTTTCTCTCTGCCCACTATTAAACCATTTCCCTCTCCTGTACCCACACTCTGCTCCTATGGCAGATGCTGTGGGGGCCTGGCCCAGTGCTCCTACCCCACCCGCTGTGAGAGGTGGCTGTTAATGACTCACAGCTACCCCCTCCTCCAGAGAACCACCCTCAGAGGACAGAATCTGTCTTGCCTGGGAAGATAAATTCCCTCCCTAGAGGCCCATATGATGTCGACAGGCATAGAGAGAGATGACCTCCCTGCCTAAAAGGGGACGTGTGTTCTATGTAGCATGCACTCCAGAACATTTCTCCCATGAATAGACCAAGGCCAGCTTTACCCAAGACTGCATCCTTGCTAGGCTTCTCCCCCTACCCTGCCCTGTGTCAGGCTTTGCTTCTAAGGGACCCAGCCTGACTCAGCTCATCTCTCCTCAGACATTCCATATAATCCCCTTCTAGAAAAGCCACTTTAACTGGTAGACAGAATGCTTTGCTGCATGGCTGCCCTTTGGAGGCTTTATGTAATCCTAACAAATTTCCTCTGTGGTTCATCTATACTTAAGGGGCTAGTGGATCTCTGGTAGTAATGGTTTCAGATCACTGGGGAGAAGAAAACGATGCTACATCCTGTAGTGTAGGAGAGCTGGCTTAGAATGAGAGGGGGCTGGGTCCAGTTCCAATACCAACACTCATTTCATTAAGAGATAAGTTGGTGTAGCTCTTGGGTCTCAGTTTTCCCCTCTGTCAAGTGGAGAGAAGGAGAAGATGAGCCTGAAAGTCCCTTCCTGTTCTTCCATTCTAGGACTTGATGGTTCACACTCTTTCTGTTTCTGCCCAGAAGGAACATGTGCAGGAACAGATATGTACAGCGGTGAACCCTAAACTCTGTTATTCATTTTCTTTCTGCTTTAAAGCAGGGCAGCCAAACGCATACTTTAGTGGCATTTATTCAGCACTTAGTGCCTTCAAAGAACTGGTTTTGGATAACATGGTCCAAGCACTTACTTCTTGGTGGAAGCTGATGAAGGGGCTTCCTCTCTTCCTGCTGGCAACCAGTCTCTCCATGTCCCAGGCGTTCACAGAACTGTGTGAGAGCCTGTTGAAAAAACCAAAACCTGCTCAGATCAGCACAAGATTCATCCTCAACACGGGGTGGGGAGGGGTGCTTATTGAGTCAGTCGTAGGCCACAACATTCATTTGAAAAGTAGACCGTTCGCTTGTTTTTTCTTTCCTTTTAATTTTTCAAAATGCCTTCACATCCATTCCTCCATCTGGGCTTCCTGGCAACCTTGTACCATGCTACCTTGCCACTACTTGTTACCTTATAATATATTTCTATCTGGAAAACAAAGAAACGGGGGAAAGGTGGGGTTGTGTGACTTCATTGTCGAGTCATGGAGCTTTAACGTCCAAAGTAGTGCGAGAGCACAACTGTCAGGCTCTTAGCTGCCTGAATTTCTACCAAATCACAAGGCCTTTCTCAATAGTCGAGAGCCTTCCTAAGTGTTCTCTAAGGATTTCAAGTTCCTTGGAAAGTGGATAATTGTGATACAGA
This sequence comes from Lynx rufus, assembly GCF_022079265.1. NCBI lineage: Eukaryota > Metazoa > Chordata > Mammalia > Carnivora > Felidae > Lynx > Lynx rufus. Next base: position 27,459,715 of record NW_025814827.1, on the reverse strand, counting down.
AGGGGAGTGGTCTATGATGAAATAAGTTTGGCACGTGATTGCTATGTTAAGCAGGCTGCTTTACATCAGACATTTTGGAGCCTTCATGCTACTTACGTGTTCCAAGACAAGGCAATGCATGTAGCGATCCAAACGCACACAAACATATAGACCTTTACTTCCAGATCATCTTGCATCTTGGAAAGCACTCCAAGAAAGGATATTCACTGGTGTATATGATACCCAGTGTTTGGATATTTGGCTGATTTCTGGTACTGAGGAAGCATGACCTACTGTTCAAATTATTTCAGTGACCAGTAACTTAATGCCTCGGTTTTGTCTGTTTTTTGAGTACGTGCATGCCTATATGCCAGCGAGCCCTACTTGGTTGCAATATCCTGAGTGTCATCTCTAGCCCTTTGTCTTTGAAAGCTTTGCCACAGAAGACAGAGAGACGACTCTTGCAGAATTGATTCAGATCTCACAGTCACAAAGGTTGCAGTGGGCTAAAGGGGCCTCCTGATTTCGAACAGTCTGGGCAATCAGGGTACACCACTCCTGAAGCAGCTTGTAGTATCTGAATATTAAACTTTATCCAAGTGGCTTTCCCCCAAGAAGCTCCACAGCCCTCCCAAATAGGTTGACAACCATCTATAATTACAAGCATGTAATTATCCACGTATAATAAAATTCCAAGGACTCTCATCATTGTCTCTATATAGACATATACTTCTTTCAATTAAATAGCCAAGTACCTGTGTTCGACTCAGTTTATGTTCCTCTCCAGACTACTCTGCCCTTCACATCCCTAGGTCTTGGATTTTGCTCAGTGGAGAGTCCTGGCTATTGCCACCCTGCTTTCTATCACCACCAGCAGTAGCTCAGGTGCCCTAGACAGACTTTAGTGGATCCGCCAAGGGTCAGTCTCTCTTCATTTTGAGGCATGGATTAAACACCACGACGTGAGGCAGGGGTTTGGCCCTCTCTCAGAAGGGCTAACACAACCTGGTAGTGCTTGTGTGTGTTCCTGTCGGGGGGAGGGGGCGCTGAGGTTGGTGGGATTAACACCCAATAAGGCAACACATGACCAGGAAGAGGCAGGAGGCAGGAAGAAGCCAACAGGAAAACTCTGCTTCCTCAAGAGATTGTTCTAAAATGCAGTGGTTGCTTTTGACATCTTGAGAGCCCTTTGTAGCAACCAGCTGCGTTTTCTTGTGGAGCTGTGGTCTGCTCAGAAAGCATCACCCTTGACTTGCTCTGCCTGCTTCCCTTGCCTTACTTCTTATGCCCTGCAGTTGTACCCCCCCTGATAAAATGTCAGCATTTAAACCCTGCCTTAAGCTCTGTTCTAGGGGACCCAGGCCAGCAGTTCCACATATATCCAAGGGTTTTCCCTATTTTTAAGACAATCATCCTTATAATTGTAGCTCAGGCATACTGAACCTTATTCTACAGAATTTTACACGTAATACTCCTTACTTGCCCATTTGAAAAGAATAAAATTGGGATAGGCCACTACTTACAACCCTTTGTTTACTCTTAAGGGTGCTAAAGTGGATCTCTCCCAAAGCTTCTCCTGCAGAGCACAGATAGATGTAGAAGTTCATTAAGAAAATAATTATGCTCTAGAAAATGCTGCCAGGTTTTATTACTGTTGAATCATGATTGGCCATGATCTTCCACCTCAATTCTGTGCAAGGGATAAAGTGCATTCAGATAAAAAGTGGAAATAGCATACACACATGATGGAGAGGCTGTAGGTTGAACATAGGCCTAGAAAGGAAGACAGATTCACTTAATAGTAAACTTTAACAAAGCCACAGGGAAAAAAAAAAACTAGTTAATTTTCTATCTTTCCACAGTAACATCACATAAAGCTGAAATTTTTTTATAGAACCTTGGTTCTTTCTTGCAGCCCACATAACATATACTTTCTGGACTGGAAGTGAGAAGGGTTTTTTCCAACAGTCATCTACAAAGATGTTTCTATGAACCGGAAACATGATTCTTTCTGTTGGTAGCCAGAAGCCCCCCTCTTCCCAGAGCTTAGGAGAGTCAGGTAGAACAGAGCAGACCATGCTGCCATAACAAGCAAGGCAATTCTCTTACTCTCCCTGTATGTCCATCACGGGTTGGCAGGGGCTCGGTTCCAAGTCATCCTCACTTTGAAACCAGCCATCACCAGACCATTGCCAGTCACCGTGGCAGGTAAGAGAAGAGGTTCAGTAACTTTAAAGCTTCAACAGAAAGTGGCAAAATTATTTCCACTCAAATTTTAGTGAGGAAGGCAAATCAGATGGCCACAGCTCATTTCAAAGGGGCTGGCGGAAAATAGTTCTGCCAAATTTCCTAAAGGAGTACTGGAATATTTGCTTTCAGCCCTAATGACTAGCTCTGTGCACTGTCACCAAAGAAAGCAATCACATCCTGGGAAAGGAAAGTCAGTAAACATTTTGTTCTAAGTATAGCTGGCTCTCTTTGAGGTCAGAGTAGATATCCAGGTGTTCTCACGTATTGAAAGGTGCTACCACGCAAGCATAACATTACCACTATGACAACATACACACGCTCTTCCTCAGATTGCCTCATGTGTGTGTGTTTACTTAACCCTCCATATAAGAGGGAGGAGAATTGGACACCCCCACTCTGTGTTGAAAAGCTAAGAAGGGGGAAAAGTAGAAGCTTCCCAGTCCCCTTTTGGGGCAGAATGGTGTTCAGAAATCATGCCCTGCTTGTCTTCTGCTGTGGCAAGGGCTTCCTCTTCTTCCTGCAGACTTAGCCTTGGCGGTAGAACAAAGTCCCTAATGATCTGACACCCAGAGTCCATTGCATCCAGATGCCTCAGTCTCCTCTGGAAACCTTTGTAAATGCAATCCCCAAGATCTTTATAGACAGCTTCCAGTCAACCTGGGAGTTGGCTTGTTTTCTGTGGTGCTTTCTTAGCAAAAAGCAATTTTCCAGTGGGTTCCTGTGAATGGTTCCTATAAACTGGAGTTAAAAGACACCATGGCCAGAGGTCTTTTAAAGAAATTTCTGTTCTTTCTTCTCCAAGCTTTTAGAAGATCTCATCTTCAGAAGCCATTTTCTCTATCTATCTATGTCTAAGTAGAGAATTCTATAGGACTGAGACAGAAGGAGAATTTTCTTTATAAAAAAGAAAGGAAAAAAGAAAGAAAGAAAGAAAGAAAGAAAGAAAGAAAGAAAGAAAGAAGAAAGAAAGAAAAGAACAAATCATAAAGCATTTTTAGGTACAGGAACCTGGAAGCTTTGATACTGGGCATATTTTTATCACTCTATAAAAAAAAAATCTTTGTTTCTTCTTCAACTCCATTAAATGGGACAAAGGAGAAAAGTACATTTCTCATTTTCTCCTCTGAGGTTATCCCCCCATAACGCTGCCCATGTGCCCAGAGGTTAGTGCATTAGCATCACTGAGACCCACAAAGGTCTTGCCTCCCCCTGCTCATCACCTTTCAGATCCTCTCTGGCTGCTTGGAAAGCAGGCAGCAGTTTAATGAGACAAATCCCCCTTGGAGACTCCTCTTCCCTCTAGGAATTCAGTAAGTGCTTTATATAAAACAGTAATAGGATGGCTCAGCCAGACTCTCTGGCTCACATACACTAACTGGTGTTCCCTTTGGGAAGAAGGAGCAGGTAGCCGAGTGATAAGGCCATTAGGACTGACTGCACCCTGTGTGCTGCTAGTCCCTGAAGCCACTTTTCTTGCCTGTTGTAAGTATGAAAAGAAGTCGGTGAACGGCTGATCAGAACAGACTTCCTGGTGGGATATAAAGATGTCCATGGGCAAACTCTGGATAATAATGGGCAGAGAGTGATTTAGTACTGTGATTATTGCTCAGCGCAGGCCGGAAGCACTGGGCCCCGGAAGCTCAGAGGAACTGCAGAAGAGTGATGAGTGAGAAAGCAGACACACTGGCCCCACACAGGTGAGAGTGTCTGCTCCCATCATTAGAAGAGGGGATCCTCTGGGAGGCCTTAGCCACGCCTCCCAGAACTCCAGGAGACAGCAGGTAAAAGAGGGTCACATCTGTGAGAATTTCTCTCCTCCTACATATCACTTCACCTTTTTCCTCTGGATGCATAGGCTTTATGACTCCAGACTTTAGGGGTACCTGGGCCTCTGCCTGTGTCAAGTTCTTTTCCCTAAGGAGCTGAGAGGTCTCGATGTTGTAAGATCTCAGCAACCGTAAGATCGACAACTGGAGTTAAGGAGAAAGCTAGTTAAAGCCAGTAGCAGTGTCAGAGTGGAGTGAGGGCTGGGGATGGAGCTTGAAAGTTAGTGGAGGAGAATAAAGAGTAACATGAATTGGGGCACCTGGGGGGCTCAGTTGGCTAAATGACCAAGTCTGGATTTCGGCTCAGTTCGTCATCTCACGAGTTCAAGGGTCTGAGCCCTGTGTCAGCCTCTGTCCTGCTCGGGATTCTCTCTCTCCCTTGCTCTCTCTCTGGCCCACCCCTGCTCATGCTGGCTCTCTCTCTCAAAACAAACAAACAAACAAACAAACAAACAAAAAAGAGTAACGGGAATAGAGCTGTGCTTTTCTTTTTCTTTCTTTTCTTCTTCTTTTTAAAATGTCTGTTGTTTATTGATATCTCCATATCAACTGCACAGATTAGAAATTCTGTTCAACCAGTGAGATGATTTTAAGATATGTCCACAAATTCATTGACACCTCTCCCTTTCAGAGACGGAGACTAATTCCCTTCCGCTTGAGTGTGTACTGGACTTAGTGCTTGTTTCTAACAAATAGAATAAAGCACACGTGTGACTTCAGAGACTAGATCATAGAAGGCCTTGTGGCTTTATGCTTATTCTTTTTCACTCTCTCACTTGGAGCATTTGTTCTGCAGGAAGCCAGTTGCCAGGCCATGAAAACTCTCAGGCAACCTATGGAGAGGTCCCCACTGCAAGGAACTGAACCTTCTGCCAACAGCAATGGGAAGCGCCATCTTGGAAGCAGATCTTCCAGCTCCAGTCAAACCTTCATTGCCTGTAGCCCCAGCCAACATCCTGACTGCAACCTCACAACAGATCCTGAGCTAGACCACCCAGACCGTTCTCAAACTTCTGACCAGCAGAAATTTGAGACAGTATGTTTGCAGGTGTAAGCCACGAAGTGTTAGGATGATGTATTATTCAGCAATTGATATCTCCAATAACTGGGACTATAGTCACTGTGACACCGACTGTGTCCAAAGTAACAGATGACCATTATAGGGTGTACCAATATTTCTCTACTTAATGCCATAGTTCATTAACACCTCAAAAATCTGATGAGGATGAAAATGAGCCAAAACTTTTCCATTCAGTACTTGCTCTGGCAACGTGAACTTGTGACTTAAAACATCTTAAGATTTGTTTCAGTGTAGTTTTCCTTGGGCCAGGTGAAAAAGTCCTCACACCCAAAGCTGTGGTTATTTATTCATGTGATCGTCCTTCAAGTAGTTTGGAAGACGTATTTTCCTATTCTGGGTTTAGAGAGTCTTAAATTGACAAAATTGGAGCAGAAAGGAAGAAGGGAAGGAGGAAAAGAGGAGAGAGAAATGAGTAAAAGTAAGATCTATAGTTTATATTAGCTTGTCTGTGAAGCACCAAAAAAAAAAAAAAAAAAAAGGAAGGAAATTTCATATTCCAGCAGCTAGGGAAAAGGTGTCCTCCCGCAGTTCAAGCTTTTATGAATTTTGTCCCTAAGCTTTTCATACCTACCTTGATTTATTAGCCTTTCTCAGCATTATATCTTGTAGACCTGCCAGAAGAACACAGTGGAATGAAACATCTGGAAAATTTTCCCAGATCCTATTATGAAATATCTTCAATTTTCAATTCAGTGAAAAGTAAACAAGTCATTGTCTTTCCCAGAAGTGATTCACTCTGCTGTCAGAACCCATGGGCCGCAGGCGATGGAGGTTTCTGAGTCCCTCTTCGGGCTGATGGGCACATGGGGCCCTGTCTCTTACAGTCTGGGTTAGCTGCAAGGGTTAGGTAACTCTTGGATGCTTCACCTAAACAAATACATCTGCTTGCTCAGTGAAGTGGTTATTTTTTTATATTTCCAAGTGATTTGCTTTGATGCTATTAAAAGGTCACTTATGAATTGACATTATATCAGCAAATAGTAATTGCTTAATTTCTGCAAAAATGTCTAGTTTCATATCCATTCCAACTTTTCAATCACACACACACACACACACACACACACACACATATGCTGCTAGGCTTAAAGAAGGCAACGAAGATAACATGGCCATCTACAGTGGCTTGTGATGGTATCACATAACCAGATTCTTTCTCAAAGGGAAGAATTCCAGCAGACCTTTTCAATGTCGGTCTGTCCTGAAGGCAAATTTAAATGCACAATATTTCTGAAATATTTATATTCATTAAACAGAAAACAATGCCAGATTACTGGAAAGGAAACTATTATGCTGTATTTCCAGGGATTTTTTTTTTCCAATAAGGCATCTTTATAGATATAACACATGCAGATACGAAGCAGATACACCTGACAGGGAGGGCTGAACGATAATGGCTTGAAACGAGCACACCCTAGCTTTCAAGCATGCCGAGCCCCTGCCAAGACACTGAATGAGTTAAAACTAGATGGTTCTGTAACTACGCATAGGGAAAAACTGAGGTTGAATATGGGAAAGCAATTCGGTCAGTGTTTCATGTGAGTGATGTCACTATGGTGCAAAGAGTTCAGATATAGGATGTTGGGGGAAAAGGCAGAGATACACAGCTCCCAAATTAGAGTGGATGAATGAGCTGGACCTTAAAATCACCACAGCAACCCCACCGCAGAGATGCAGGAATGACTCACACCAGGACACTAGTTAAAATGTTGCTAGCACCTGATCTGTGTGGATCACCGAAGGCTGTCTCAGCAATCCCAGAAGTGGAAGGCCTTCTTTCACAAAGATGAGCTCTAGTTCATTCTCAGAGTCAATTATAAAGACGCGAAGAGGGGAAGCTTTTTAATAGTTCTCTCATCGAGCACAGTGCTGGGCACATGCTTGGCATTCAATAAATGTTTGTTGAGATGAAAATATAGAATAGTTCCCTTCATTTTGGATCACATCCTCTCCGTTAGCTATGTCCTTCTTCACTCCTTCTTCTTCTTGATGTTAAATGAAGGCAGAAAGAGGCTCTAGCACTCCCCGAAGTGCTTTTCTTGAAGCAAACAAGCCAGCGGAAACCCTCAAACTCTAGGTCTCTAGGAATATTGTTCATGCTGTTTCTCTGTCTTTCTTTCATTTTGATTTCACCTTAATAAGCACTAAGCCTATTAATGCTTCCACCCAGGGTAGCAAGCAAGGGAAAGAAGAAGGAACACAACCAGCATTTTGTTTTTCCTTGTCTCAGAGTGAAATTATGTAATTTTTGTAAAAGCACCTCTCCTCTTTTCCTATCATGAGCTAAGGTCATCTGGTCATCTGGAAGAATGGCTTGACGTGGGGCTGCTTATCTTGGTAGGGGATCTGGAGGTGGGCCTTTCAAGTTGCCCCAAGCTGAGCTGGATGTCTGCAACTCCTATTGCTACTTATTTTAAATTAAAAAAAAAAAAAAGAAAAGAAAGAAAAAAATGAAGAGTCATGGCTGTCTCCTCTGGTGCACTGGTGTAGAAAATGCTAGTGAACATTTTCATTTTCAGCTCCGGTTTCTTATTCTTTATAATGGAAGAAAATACAGGTGAGTCAGCTCAGAGCGTCACAGGTCCCATGTTCACGCTGCACTTTTTTGTATTTAAATATTGTTAGAAGCACCTGGAAAGGAGGATAAAGGCATGGGAGAATGTCTAAAGGCAGTCTAAGAGGGCTCCAACTAGTAGTATTTTCTTCTGTCCCGAATACTTATCCTTTTTATGGACGTTGTTTGAAAATGCTAATCCAGGTTTGTTTATAGATGGCCTCAGCCTGTAGCAAGGCATCCCCAAGTAACCCTGTTTTCTGTTCCAGCCTCATCTATGGGTCAGAAGTCTTGTAGAAAAAGAGTTTGCCACAGTGTAAAACCAAGAGCAGTTGACGCTCGTGCTAACAGCAAATGGCCTTGGTGCTTTCTTATTTTCCATGAAAAAAAAAAAAGGGGCAAAGCTTATTCCCAAACTGCTTTAGGAGACCAGCCTTTGGAAAACTGTGGTCAGGAAAAATCAGATCAGGCTCTATTCAGTAGTAAAGAGAATCTTGGTTCCCTCACCAGGTGCCTCACACAAGGACCAGAGAAGGGAGTCTGCGTGAAAGCCACCGACCAGCTGCCAAGCACTTAATACAGATGCGTGGGCTCATTGTATGCTTCCAAGCAGGGGCAGCTTGGCTGCCCATGGCGGCCGCTCCTTCCTTCAGTTCATGTGCCTGGTGCTCCTTGGCCTGGAGGAAAGGCCCCAAGTGACAGAGGCAGACACTGGCTCATCTAATCCCAGCGCTCAGAAAATTGAGAAATTAAGTGCCTCCACAGCCAGGCAAGAGGATAGATGCAGGCAGTGCTCAGAGAAGCTGCCTTCTCCTCCCGGTCATCTAACCCTGTGTTACGCTGTGTTCTATAGGATACTGAGCTTCTTATACAAACCAAATGATAATCACAAATCAAAAACCAGTAACAGATATGCAAAAAATAAAGAGGAAGAAATCCAAGTATATCACTAAAGAAAGCCAATTAACCATGAGAGAGGAGAGCGAGTGAAGAAAGGAACAGAGAAGAACTGGGAACACAACCATAAAATGAGCAGCAAAATGGCGCTAGGTATACACTTATCAATACAAGGCAGAGCATCCACCAGCATCTAGCCCAAATGGCACCAGCGTTAGCAAAACTAATTAAAAGCTGAAGACAAAAGAGCTAAAGGGAAGGAAAAAATACTATTTTGTGAAGCTGAAGACAGTTTTTCAGCCTAACAGGTAGAGGGTTTCTATGCATGCAGAAATCATGAGTGAGGTCGGACAGGCACTACTCTTTTATTTAAGGGGTTTTTGTTAAGGAGACAAGGGCAAAGGATGGGCTTGTCAAGACAAAGAACCTAAACTATTATGCACAGTAAGGCAATCGTGAGATTGAGAGCTTGCTTTCGTGTGAAATGAGATTTTCATTTCCTCTGTCCCAGCCTCAGGAGCAGAGCGGGGCAGGGATGGAGGGGTTCAATAAGGCTAATAAGAGGAGGAAGCCGGGCCTGAGGAAACAGCTGCTATGAAAGGTCTCCCCATGATGGGGAACCCAACACTGAGAGAGAGCTCAGCAACTCAGATGTTCCACAGCCAGTAACAGTCTATCTCCAGAATGTGCCACAATCCCTTTCCGTGTTCCCACTTGCTAGTTCTAGAGAGCTGGAGGAGCCATTAGGTTTAGGTCCGCCTGATGAAAACACTGCTGCAGTGCACTGTGCTCACAGGTCCCAAGACCCCAGAGGCCGAAAGGGATTGAGACAGTGAGCCAGGTTTGGAGAGAGTGCTCAGGGAGACCACCGAGGAATTCTCTGATATGTCCAGGGGGACACTAAAGGTGTGGCAGTCAAGATGGGGGATGGGCTGGAGCCATCTTCCTTTAATGGTAAAACCAAAGCTAACCTGGAAGTCTAAGACTGGAGGGTATCATGTCCCTTGACCCTGTGTGCTCCTCCTGGGGATGGAAGACACAGAAACCACTTCGTTCTGTGAGCACAGTGGTGGCCTCAACCCCAAGCACAGCAGGGCGGACTAACCACATCTGGTTTCAGACATGCTGATTTAGCTACCTCTGCCATCATGTAATTCCTAGGCAGACTTCCTCAACTCCCTGACTCCTCTCCTCTAGGCTCTTTCTCAGGTCCCTGTAGCTGTACAGCAATTAGCAGGCCTGTTGGGTGCAGGGCCTGCCAAGCCCAGCGGCTACACCGTCAGTCAGCAACTTACCACCGGCCAAGACGTGTGGGAGGCTGCGATGATTTATTAGATTTATTATTTCCACCAATATGAGTAAACAGGCCAAATGATTTTTTTTAAGGCCAGGAATGAAACTACTACTCCTGAGGTACCATTAAGCTGAAATAAAATGATTGGTGGAGAGTTTCTTGTAATATCACGCCAAATGTGTAATGGTATGAGGTTAAATTGCGTTCTGCTCTCTGCTCTTTTTGTCTTACAGTCTGATATTCTGTGTGATATCATCTCCTGATACATATTTTCCATCACTAAAAGCAGAGAATATGTGACTTCAGTGTCCTGAGACTTGATGAACGTCAAGTGGTGTTCTTTAAGTTGCTATATTGGAGCCATATTTCTTTCTGTTCTTCATCTTATTGAATTGAATTTACATACAGATGGTGAGTTCTGACAAATGTATATACCTGTGTAACCATTTCCTTAATCAAGGTATAGAAAACCTCCATCATCCCAGGGAGCTGTCTTTTGTCCCTCTCTAATTACTCCCAACCACCTCTATCCCCTGCATGGGAAACACTGTTCTTATTCCAAAGGTTTGTATTGTCTGTTCTTGAACTTCATATCAATAGAAACATACTGAACATGGCTTTTGACGTCTAATTCCCTTACTCAAAAAGTTTTGAATATTCATCCATGTCGTTATATGGCATATACACATATATGTACATGCATACATAATTTGTTCATTTTTACCTCTGAGTTGTATTCCATTATATAAATGTACTACAATTTGTATATTCCTTCCCCTGTGGATGGAGTGTTGGGTAGTTTCCAGGTTGGGGTTATTGTGAATAGAGCTACTCTAGACATTCTTATGCAAATCATGTGGGTACCTTTTCACTTCTCTTGGGTAGAATAGCAAGATCAAAGGCTAGGTATGTGTGTAACATTATAAGGAACCGACACGTAGTTTTCCAAAGTGGTATAACATGTTCCATTTCCACCAGCAGTAGTTTGAGGGCTCCAGTTGTGCCACACCCTGGACACATTATTTTGACTTGGACCATTCTAGTCAATGTGGAATGGCATTTCATTGCGGTTTTAATTTTCATTTCCCTAATGATAACAAGGTTGAGGTTTTTTTTCATGTAATTACTGGCCATTTACATATTTCTTTGGAGAAGTGTCTATTCAAATTTTTCCCCATTTCACTATTAAATTCTTTGCCTTTTTATTATCTTATTTATAGAAGTTTTTTATATATTCTAGATACAAGCTCTTTGCCATATTATGAATATGTTCTCTAGTCGTGTGGCTTACCTTTTCATTTTCTTAGCAGTATTTTAAAATGAGTTTTAAGTTTTTATAAAGTCCAGTTTATCAACTCATTTGTGTTGAGCAATTTTGTTTCCTTTAGAAAATTTTTGTTTCCCTGTTGGGGTGGGTTTTTTTTCTTTTTTCTGAAACTGTTTAAAGTACATTTTCTAAGTATTCTCAATAATAAAAATTTCCGATCATCTGTGTTCACAAAATATGTCTTTATTTTCATTCTTTTCTTTTTAATTTTTTTTTATTTTGTTTTTAATTTATGTTTGAGAAAGAGAGAGAGAGAAAAAAAAAAAGCATGAGCAGGGGAGGGGCGGAGAGCGAAGGAGACACAGAATCTGAAGCAGGCTCCAGGCTCTGAGCCGTCAGCACAGAGCCTGACGTGAGGCTTGAACTCATGAATGGTGAGATCATGACCTGAGCCGAAGTAGGATGCTCAACCGACTGAGCCACCCAGGCGCCCCAATTCTCATTATTTTCACTTTAATTACCCAAATGCCATGGTGTCTAGTAACCTGGCTTTTGGGGTTGGGGAGAAGCCCTGATTTGTGTAGCATTTGCTAATTTCCATGGTGGAAACACTCCCACTATGATTTTATTTCACGCTACCAACGGTTTAACAAGTGGCTTACAAAATTCCTGAATAGTTAGCAGTCAGCTCTCACTGGCTATTATGATTCCCTCCAGCACATCACTGCAAATGCCACAGGAAAACAAGTGGTGAGAGATAAACCCTGAGGTAGAGGGCTGTTCCCTGGGACAGTGGAAAGATGCCATGTTTTGAGGCACACCTGGCCACAAAAATAGGAGAGTCAGTGGCCATGACTAACAACCTGACATGACTTTCAACTGTGGCTGATATAAATAAAAGTGCAGATATGAGTGTGTAGGAGTTAAGAAATAAACGTTTCAAATGAGGAACTCACAGTCCAGGAAAATTGGTATAAAAGCAGAGGCTCTGCTGATATTCTCGTTTTGGGGGACCTCAAGAGACACCTTCATCCTGAAAATGAGTGGATGAGAATGGAGGTTTATTTAGGCTGTAGACAAAGGGAGCAGAATAGACACCAACAGGGAGTAACTGAAGGAGTGACCCCTGGATACATCTTGTATAGCCTGTTCACTTGGAGTAGGAATTAAACAGTAAATAGCACGAGCCCAGTGAGATGGTAAATGAACACATTTCATCCACAGCTGCTGTGGCCAGGTGGTATGCTTGATGTTGTGACACAGGGAATAGCCAAGGAATCAGGACCTCTGAGTCATAAGAAAGAGTCCCACAGGTGACTTTCTTTTTCCCCAAGAAGGCAAGAAAATTTACAGTAGCCTCCAACCACAGCAGTAAGCAGAAGGAAGCTTTTTGTTGCAATTGTTCTACACAGAATTTTCATATGAGGGTAGAAAAACCTGGATATTTGCAGCTGTGCATGGTTTTCTGTAGGAGCTATAATGGAAATAGAGTAAGGGAAACACATTTTAAAATCTTTATTCTCAAAATTAAGCTTTGGCCAATTTTACATATTAGATATTAAATATATGTATTATATGTATGTTTTATTTATTTTACTAAGTATATCATATATGCAGACACACACATTTAACTTAGTTCAAATAATAATAAAATGAATGCACTTATGCTCACCATCAAGCTTATATACTAAAACATCACTGCCAAACATCAATGCCAATACTTGATAGCCATCCCTTGATCCATTTTCCTCACTCCTTCCATCATAAAGGGAACTCTTCTCCATTTCAAGTCGCAGTGGTTTTCCTAACTTTACTGCCTACACAGCCGTTGTTCAGAGAGAATTTAATGCAGGGAATTGGTAACCCAAGTGATGGAGCAGCTGAGTACCAATCAGGAGATAATGAGATAACCCAGAGACTAGCAACAGCAGGGAGCCAGTATCATACCCAGGCAAAAGAGACAAAGGGAGGAGGGCGGGGTGGTATTGGGCAAATGATCAACACCTATTGCTTTCATAATCAGATCTAAAGATTTTCCTCCTCAGCACCTGGGATATGGAAGCTCCCAGGGGAATTATCTGCCATTTGGGGACATTACTATTAGAGTAGTTATGATGCTTTCATGCTTCTTATCATATTTATATTTTGTAAAGCACTTTTAGTATTTTTTTTGTAATAACCACATGACCTAGGTTTTCCTTCCATGCAGATAAAGAAATAGAACAATGCAAGGTAAGACTGGTGGTAAAAGGGAAACCAAAGTCAGAGCATGAGCCTTGATGTCCCTTGTCGAAAGGACACTATGGGAGTCTTTAGTGTTCTTCTCCAAATATTTCATACTTCTTTCAAGACATGTGGTAGAGATTCTCCATCTCCTGGAAAGTATGATCATGTGATTTGCTTTGGCCAGTGACATGTGAGCAGAAAGGATATGTTTCATATCCCGGTAGAAACATTAAAAGCCAGTGTACAATTAACCATAGTCTCTAACCATAATCTCTTCCTACAACTATGGAAATCACGAGAACACATTTTTTAATGTTTATTTTTGGGAGAGAGAAAGAGACAGCACACAAGTGGAGGAGGGGCAGAGAGAGAGGGATACAAAGGAGGATACGAAGTGAGCTCTGTGCTGACAGCAGAGAGCCTGACGTCGGGCTCGAACTCCCCAACCCTGAGATCATGTCCTGAACTGAAGCCGGATGCTCAACTGACTGAGCTACCCAGGTGCCCAACGGGAGTACATTTGGAAATAAAGCCTCTAACAGTCTAGGTCTCCGAGATCTCCATCTTTCCACCTGCTTTGGGCATGCTGTATGAACAAGAACTAAGCTTTTGTTGTGTTAAGCCACTGAGATTTGGGGGATACATGTTTGTACAGCCTAACAACCCATTTTGATCAGAGAGAAAATTATTCTCTTCACAGCCCTAAACGGGGTGTCTTATATTCCCATCTATTTTCAAAGACAATTGACTAGTAACTATTTGTAAAAAGAGCAACACACATCGACAAAATAAAAATATTGGAGCAAAATAGTCAAAGATACATTTTTAAATTATTTAAGATTGTTCCACAAATAGTAAAGAAGTAATTGTCTAAGTTCAAAGAGACATGGAAATAACACACGTGGTTTGGATAAAAGCTCTTAGCACTGTGCTTTTGCTTTTTCTCTTCCCTTCTTAAAAAATATTTCTTGGTTTATTTATTTCCTTTATCAAAAAGACACTAAGGCATTCACAAGTATGTAGGTTATCTGAAGGAGGCAGGCCCAAGAAGGAGCTGGGCTTGCAACAAGCAGCATAGCAGCCCGGTGAGGTCAGGAGATTGGTTACATACAGGGTGATGGAAATCCTGAAGCCAAATTTCTCACTGTGGCGAAAGGAAGTACAAGTATAGAAAGGAGGAAAATTAGAATAAACCCTGTGGTGTTGTACTAGAATCAGAAGAATCAGTGAGTCCCCATGGTTTTCAATATAGTTAGAAAGAGAATAAATATAGAATATGTATATATGCATGTATGTACACACATATGCATATATATACACACATGTATATATGCATACATACATATATATATACACATATAAACATACACTCGATCTTAGCCAAAAGGCCAAGAAGCGATGTATACACATATAAATATAAATGACTGATTCCCCAGGGTTGGGTCAGGCAAAGAACAAAGTGAGTCTGGAATATCTTTTTAATGACAGAAAGTAAGGAAATTATGGAGGAATGATGAAGACATGCCAAAAGTGCACATATATAAGGACTTCCAATGGCCAAACTTGGACATTTTGAGCATGAACAAATAGATAATAATATGGGAGTGCATTACAACATGTTGAATAAAATAGGAAGCCATGAGCCCACAATGATATAAATAAATGAATGAATAAATTAATGAGTTGAGAGACAAAGTCTTTTTTTGGGGGGGGGGGATAGGAAATCAAATAATGCATGTAGACGGAATGATAGTATTGGATAAATGCAATTTCCATCACAGTAATAATCAATTCAGGCAAAAAACATACCCAAAGGATGCCAAAACTTGTGGGCAAAAATTGGATGAGAAACAGCTTTTTACATAATCTCTTACATCTATGATATTCCCTCCACAAAATATATCATTGTGGCCTAATCTTGAGGAAGCATTGGAAAACTAAATTGATGAAAAGTCCATAAAATGACTAGACTACAGTTTTAAGAATGTGAAGGTCATGGAGATTAGGGAAGGCTAAGGAACATTCCAGGTTAAAAGACTGGGACACTGATAACTGGCTCAGTAGATACTCCTTTTATGGACCTTCTGCTAATAAGGGATGTTGATGAGACATTTAGCAAAACTTGAATGGGGCTCTGAGTCAAGAGGCTATTGGAAGTTCTTCTATTTATGTAACTTTTCTGTAAGTTGAAACTGTCAAAATAAAATATTACCCAAATCTCTTTGCATAGTAGGTTCCCTGTAGCCAATAAAGAGATGATGAGAAGCAGCGAGAAGAGAGGGGACACTGTACCCGGGAGAGGCCATGAGGCATTTCCAGTATTGCTCACAGTATTGTCCAGCTAAATCAATCTCTTGTGAGCAACCACTGTTTCACTGCAATGAGCGGTGATGGGGACTGGGGTTGGGGGAGGGTGGCTACAGAGACTTTCTAATTTCTGGCAATCGTGTTTTGCACAATCAGGTAAGAGAAATTTAGTGAGCATAGGCAAGAGAAGGAGGAGGGTAAGGGCACAGCGGTAAATGAACGGCATCTGAGAAAAGCTGTGACCCAAGCAGCTCAGCAGCACACAGACCCCTGGTGAGCAAGGGCAGGATCAGTAAGCAGCAGAACAAGAGCCTGGGGGTGGAGGGGCCTCTACAAAAGAGATGAAGGGGAAGGTGAGGGTCTGAAGAGCCAAAATTAGGTAGCCATGGTACTGAACTGGGTGAAAAGAAGCCACACCAGAGAACTGAGGCAAAAATATGTAAAAACCGAAGACAAAAAATAAAAATGTATCAAGTTGATAAGAAGCAATAGGTTAGCAAGTCCTCAAAGTGATAGGTGGACTATTTATTGATGTTAGAAGCTGAGATTCCAGAAAATTGAAAGAAATTCTCTGCCCAAGCATTCATGGGAAAGGCTGGCAGATAGGAGACAGAAATACATTTTAAGAGGGGAGAAGGCACAGTCAAAAAAAGTAAGGGATATGATAAGACCTAAGATTTGGAATGACCACAGCCTAGTGTTCAAAAGTGGCAGAGAGAAAAAAAAAACAAGAAACAAAACAGATATTTCCCTTTGAAATTGCATCCCAATAGAAAGGAAACCTGTTCAATATCTCGCTCAGTAACTAGATGAACACCAAGTACTCAAAACATCATTCTGGGGTTGCCTGGGTGGCTCAGTCAGTTAAGCGTCTGACTCTTGATTTCAGGCCAGGTCATGATCTCATGGTTTGTGAGTTCCAGCCCCACATCCAGCTCTTGCTGACAGAGTGGAGCCTGCTTGGGATTGTCTCTCTGCCCCTCTCCCACTCACATGCACACACACTCTCTCTCTCTCAAAATAAATAAATAAACATTTTTTTGAAAGTTACATTAAAGCTACCTTTTAGCTTTCATTTTAAAACATTTTGAAACAAATGGCTGTGAAGATTTTAGCCAGTAATTTATCGCTCTAAATTGCAGGTCTGGTAACCATTTCTAGCCTGTCTTAAGAGAGTGCTATATAAAATTTCAAATAGACCCTGACTATGGAAAAGAAAATAAATGATTTTGGAAAGATATATATATATTTTTTTTTCAAAGGCAAAAGTGGAAAGCTGTCCTTTTCTGATAGGAAAGACTAAGTTGCAAGGAAATCAGGAAAGATAGAATCTTGAAAGTCATAAAGAATAGTAGACCATCCTGAAAGGTAAAAAGGCAGACAGGGCTATCAATTTGATTACTTCTGTTGACCTCTGTTGATGGGGAAATGCTGGAGGTCGAAGATAAATGGCCAGAAGGGACCAGATATCAAGTTGTCCTAAAGTCACAAAGCCACAGTCACATCATGATAAGGGACTGTAATAGTCAGTATTCTCCAGAGAAACAGAATCAAATGGATGTATATAAAGAAATTTGTTACCAGGAATTGGCTCACATAGTTGTGGAGGCTGGAAGATTCCACAACTTGCCATCTGTAATCTGGGGACATAGCAAAGCTGGTGGTTGTAAATTCCAATCTGAGTCCAGAGACCTGAGACTCTGGTGTAAGTCTCAGTCTAAGGGCAAAAGGCCAATGTTTCAGCTCCAGCGGTCAGGCAGAGAGAGAGAGTGAATTCTGCCTTCGACCACTTTTTTGTTCTGTTCAGGAACTCAAGAGATTGGATAATGCCTACCAGCACTGAGGAGGACAACTGGCTTTACTCAGTCTACAGATCCCAATGCTAATCTCATCTGGAAGCACTTTCACAGACACCCAGAAATCATCTTCAGCCAAATATCTGGGCACCCTGTGACCCAGTCAGTTGACACATAAAATTAGCCATCACAGGGACGGATTCAAAGAAAGTGAGTCAGAGAGAATCTGAAAGATACACTGCGCTTTAAACTGAAGTTAAACATACTAACCTTTAACAATAAAGGGTGCAGAATTATAGATTAAATAATGCTTCCTTTAAAAAATATTCCCTAAGTGAAAGAAAAAAAAAAAACAGCTTCTTATTTCTCATTGATTTGGCTGGGGAATCAAACCAAAACAAAAAACTATGAGGGCATATACTGATTTTAAAAGACCTTTAATACTGAATTCTACAAAACCAGAACTCAAATCAATGGTGACAGGAAAAGTCATGGTGAGAACAAGTTTCATTAAAAACCTAAAATATTAATTGAATTCCATTCTGCAGAGTGGAGAGCTCTCAAGATGAATGAATCAATATAGAACTCAATCTTCTCTTTCTCTTCCAAGCAGAGTTCACTCCTTGCCACCCCCTCACTGGATTAGCTTTGTCTTCTGAAAATCCAACTCTGGCCCATAGGCTGGATGGAAGATCCAAGCAGATAGGAACTTAGTGTGTTCTAAACGGCTGAGGTGGACTGACTCCTTTGGTAGCCATACTTCAGGAAGGAAGTCAAGGAAGACACCAGGGAGCCAGAATTCCCTGCAGGATCCTATAGCAATTCTCATGGAAAAGCCTTGATTAGATACGACTTTGAGACACTGAGGTGGAAGGAATCCCCTGCCTCCATAGTAGTTATGGAGCACCTACTATGTGCAAAGCACTCTTCTTGACACTAGGGCTCTGTTTCTAACTTGGAATGCCAAGTGGATGTCATTGTCACCGATGAAGTATATAACTGAATCATAGGGAGAAGACAGCAGACAGTGAAGGCTAAGGTGAAAATGGGAAAATAGCTGTTCTCTCTCTGCTAAGAACTAGGAAAATTAAAACTGGAGTGTTAGGGTGCATAGATGTGTGCAACATGCATTGATTAGGTGAGAGACTTCTCTGCATTTTGAGACCAGTTTTTTATTGGCTTTCTATTAGAGTAACTTGCATACCACTACAAGACAGAATGATGGGGTGAAATTTTGAGGTCATTCCAGATTAAAAATTCTGTGTGCTTATATTTTCTATCTTGCTTTATTTGTAGACTGTTTCTATGCTTAAATATGCATAATACTTATGAGGGACAAGTCACTGAGCTAAGCAACTTGAGGCCCAAAGAATGAATGAGGCATGGCCTCTGACTTTAGGGTCTTAAAGGAAGACAAAAGCAAGTGCCCAAATAATATTCTGTTTTTAAATTGCTATCAAAGCAATAAAAATAAATCAAAGACCACTTCAGACCAGGCAATCAGAAAAGTTGTGGTTGAGTGATTAAAAAAAATTTTTCCAATTTTTCATTATTTCTCTCCACGCCCATGACAATGTGATTTTGCAGTCCCTTCCAAAAGGGGTAGAGTCTAGTTCCCCACCCCTTCGAATTGAATTGACCTTGTGACTTGCTTTGGCCAACAGAAAGTGGCAGAAGTGACTGTGTGCCAGTTTTGAGCCTATACCTCAGGGTACCTTGCACATTTCCTTTGTCTCTCAGACGCTGTCACAATCACGAGACCAAGTGCAAGGTAAGTTTCTGGACGATGAGAGGTCATATGGAGGAAAGCACAATTGTCCCAGAAAGGCTATCCTAAGCCACCTCGCAGACAGCTAACCACCTCATTCATATGTGAGAGAGCCCAGCCAAGATGACCAGACCTTTCTGTCATCACATAACTTCCTGCAGATACCTGGGTGAACCTAACTGAGACCATAAGAACCATGCCGTTGACCTCTACTTACAAGGAACAATGTTTACTGTAGTTTGCTATTCCTATATGATTATTTGTTTGTTTCTCAGCTTTATCATGGCAATGGATACCAAAGTCTTCATGAGGTGCAGTCTTTCAACAAAGCCATAAAGAATGAAGAGGATTGTGACAGGCAGTGTAAATAGGGAGGATTGCAGGCCAAAGGAATAGCGTCAATAAAACCAATGAAAGAGAAAGCCCAAGATATGGTCCCAAGATACGGCAACGACCCAGTTTAACGAAAAGGGCTCAGAATTTCAAAATGACCACTATCATAATATCAACTACAAGAACTGATCCGGAAGCGGTGGCTAGCCTATGGAGAAGTCGTTCTGTCAAAAGAGGGTTCATTCTGACACAAGCCCCCTTCGATGCTGGGGGCTGTGGGATATACTTTGCACTCCTTGTTGAGCTGGGCCAAGGAGGCGCAAGAAATGGAAAGCTTCAAATCTGGTAGGTGCACCTGTTTTGACACATGCATCTGAGCAGGGCAGGAAAGCAAACACTTTCTTGAAATGAAGATAACATGACTGGATGGTGGAACAGAGAACTGGAACAAGTGAATACAGATGTTTTCCCTGAGACAAATTTTTTATTTCCCTGGAACTTAAAAGCACACATATCATATTCTTGTATTGGCTCGTTGTTATTTTGCCACGAAATTAAATTTAGGAGCATGCAGGTGTTACTGAGATGCTCTCACATTGGACTGCCTCAAAAATCTGTGGGGAAGTAGGCGGCAGGTGAATAATCAATACATAACTAATCCCTTTCTAGAGAAACTGGAAGAAAACACAAAAACACAGTGTTGACTTTCTCATAGTGATTGTTTGTTTTTACTTTATGTTTCCTCCCTCCCATTTCCTGTACTTGCCAGGATGCTAGGTGACCTTTCTGTGTTTAATTACCCAAAAGAAACATGCAAGAAATGAATGCCAGAGGAAGAGGGAGGTCCTTATTCCTGAGTGTTTTGTCAGAATAACCACCCTTAATCTTTTTCTGTGGGACATGTGATGCTTATTTGAAATGAAGAGAAAATGAAATGGATAAAGGATAGGGCTGGGAGCCTAGAGAAGGTGGAATAGGGTGGGGGACAGCTAAGCAAAAACATGTCTCCGCAAGTAAGAGTCTCAGTGTCATTCTTTGGAATACAGTGGCTCCTAAATAGAACATTCCTGGGAATTCTTAAAACAGAATTCTCAACTCAGATACTTCTATCAGAGAGCTCTCAGTAATTAGATCCAGTTATCTTGCCCAACCCCATGACCCTTTGAACCTGGTTATTGCATACACAGAGACTCTTGCATAAACAGTGCTGAAGAGAATAAGGAAGATGTTTCAAAGATATTGCTTCTCAGTCAAGTGTCACACACCACTGTT
Source organism: Lynx rufus (assembly GCF_022079265.1). Lineage (NCBI taxonomy): Eukaryota > Metazoa > Chordata > Mammalia > Carnivora > Felidae > Lynx > Lynx rufus. The sequence continues at coordinate 27,438,868 of NW_025814827.1, read as the reverse complement.
TCCAACGAGCACATAGACAATAATATTAATTTCCTCTGTCATTACTTTATTTGCATCTGATGCCTTAGGTGCCTAATAAAAGCTACTTTACTGCCCTGGATTATTTCTTGACTTAGTGACTATTTTATTTCAGTATAACTGGGCTTGATAAGGAGTGCAGGGAGTGACACAGGAGAACTTCAATTTGAATTGTAAGATTTCTCATCTGCAGTTTGGGCGCTGAGACAGAACAGCTCGGCTCCATTTCACAGCCCTCCAGCCAGAGTCCACACGGGCAGGGAGACAGTTCAGGCTCCTTGAGCGTGTGGCTTCCAGGGGGCAGTAAGTCTGTAGGAAACAACTCAAGAATCAGGAATGTTTAGTGAGAGTTAAAAGAACAAAGGAGTTTGGGGAGCAGGTGAAGGGACAAAGGAAAGAATTATGTCTGTGTTAAGGAATCCAATACTTGTTTGAGCAGGCTGGAGACTTTGCCTCGTATCCACTCAGAGTGCCAGAGCTAAACGGGTCTTAGGGATTATAACCTCCAAACTCCTCATTCCACCAAAGAGGAACTGAGGCCAATAGAGGAAAAGATGTATGCCAAACGTCGATCTCCCATCTCCTATTTCAGGACACCTCTACACAGTGAGCTTTGTCTGGAGTCATTTATGTTCCAGCCTAAGGATGAAGGATGTGCCTTTCACTGTCTACCTCCACATACACACACACACACACACACACACACACACACACACACACACACCAGGTCCCACTGGCCTTAGATTTCTGAGCACTGACACATTCATCCCCATCATGCCATTCCCAAAGCCAACAACCCAAAAGGGCACACCTCAGTTTATGTGTTTGATTTGCCACCTCAGTGACTAACCTAGATTGATGGGCTCCACCAAATGGATGCCCATCACAGCCAGGCTCCTTGGATCACATGCTCTTAAACTTAGTCCCAGAACACTGCTTGACCTACTTCACATTGCTTTCCCTTTATCTCAGCAGATTGCCTGTTGATTGAAAGGAAATAAATATCCTCATCCTTTCTGTATTGGACACTTTCTTCAGGCTCCTGTCCACTGGCGGGATGATGGCCATAGGGTTTCCTCATGAAACTCGTAATCCCAGCTGTCTGATCAAAAGGCCTGGAAGTTCAGTCTTCAGGTTCTATCTTGAAGAAGGAACAAGTTCCAAGACTGCTCATGAAATAAGGTTTCTTCTTTTGCTCACAAAAGGGGCCTCATAGGGGCGCCTGGGTGGCGCAGTCGGTTAAGCGTCTGACTTCAGCCAGGTCACGATCTCGCGGTCCGTGAGTTCGAGCCCCGCGTCAGGCTCTGGGCTGATGGCTCAGAGCCTGGAGCCTGTTTCCGATTCTGTGTCTCCCTCTCTCTCTGCCCCTCCCCCGTTCATGCTCTGTCTCTCTCTGTCCCAAAAATAAATAAACGTTGAAAAAAAAAAATTTAAAAAAAAAAAAAGGGGCCTCATAAAGCTAGTTGACAATATGGTTTTCGGGTTAGTGATTCTTCACCTGTACAAGGGAGCAACTACTTTTTCCCCCAATCTTCTTTTGCCAATAATCATTTGACTTCACCTATGGAGGACAGATTCATCAGCATACTAGCAACCTTCTTTGGACACGTTAGAAGCAGTATTGGGAATAGGCTTCATAGTATCTACCTTCTCGTCATATCCTCTTTGACAAATGCCTCCTTGTCTCCAATTTCCATGTGTAAGAATATCCATTTTCATGTCTCAGCTTGATTTAAATCCCTGATTTATTTTTACTCCCATCCCCAGTGCCAGTGTGAGAGAGTTCAGACGTGTTTTCAAATGCACTGAGATGTCAAAGAAATTAAAGAAGAGGCAGATTTTTCATATCAGTCAAAGACTAATTACAACTGTGCTTTCCAGCAAACCAGTGATTGTAGGCTAATTTTCAGTTATGAAACAGAAACGGAGGTTAATGAGGCTAATTGTGTTTACCAGAAATTTTGAACAAAAGAAAAGAAGCCAACTCAATTTTGAAGAGAGTTCTTTGTCAGGAACAAATTGGGGGAAATTGCTACAGTTGTATCAGCATTTCCTAAAACTGCTTAGTGCCTTGCTTGAGAAACGAACATCCTTGAACACAAGCTAGCAGTCCAGAAAGTCAAGTCCTTCAGCAGTGAGTCTTCCGAGATCCAAAGAGCATTGCTGCATGACAGTGATAACTGAAATCTTGAAAACAATGTCATGAAGATTCAAGTGGCCAGCCCTCTGTTCTGTTCCATTGTGCAAGGGGGAGAGGCATAGGAATCTCCATTTGCTGATGTCTGATAAACCAAGATCTGCTTTTGCTGACTTCTAAAGGTTGAGGGAGGTGACCCAGGCCAGGAGTCACCTGGAAGAATACTGCATCCAATTCGAGACTAACGTGGCCCCGACATCAGTGTGAGGTGATGACAGTACTGACTGCCTAATGTCTGGGGTTGCCCATGAATGAAATGTTCATCCATCCTTTCCAACAATTCTATTGAGCAAGAAGACTGGCTATAACAACTCCTAGGAAATATTGTGAGCCAAGAAGCCTGAGCTCCCCCAAGTGCGTGAACAGTTGTGCCATGTAACAGAACAAGCATCGGCTGAATGCCAGGTTCATGGAAGAAGGAAAAATGCTTCTGTGATAAAATTTTGCATCAGTCTGGAATTGGAGGCAGTGGGACTGCCCCTATTTCCCACATGGGCTTTGCCCACTTGCTCTGAAGCCTCCTCCCCTTTGATCATAATGGACCACCGGGCAGAGTTAGCTGTGCTCTGGACAAGGCTGATATGCTGCCACCAACATCAGGTTACTTAGGTTCTAAATTTAGGTTCTAAGATCTCAGTATCTCTAAAGAGGCCTCTATAGAGGGTTCCTGGGGAGAATCAGGCAGGCTCTAGTGGTGCAACAGCTTTAAAGAGGACAGTAGTATTTTGAAACACTCAACTGGCCTATTATGATTTGAATTTTTTTAAACGTTTATTTATTTTGGGGAGAGGAAGAGAGAGCATGAGTGGGGGAGGGGCAGAGAGGGGGGACACAGAATCTGAAGCAGGCTCCAGGCTGCTTCAGCACAGAACCCGATGTGGAGCTCGAACTCAGAAACTGTGAGATCATGACCTGAGCCCAAGTCAGATGCTTAACAGAGTGAGCCGCCCAGGCGCCCCTGGCCTTTTGTGATTCTAAACAACATACCCTGTTTTAAAGGAGGTCTTGGTTCTTAACTCAGATTGTTTGAAGTAACCCAATCTATTGATACTCATCATGAGGATGATGCTGTGTCTATGACCAGGCCAGGGCTAATTGAGCACATGCTGTGTCCCTGAGGAATAAAAGTGAAAACAATGACAGGGCTTGCACCAAGGGGGTTTACTCCCTGCCTGGGAGAGAGCCATCCACGGGTGACAATATTGGGCATGAAACAGATCCTATATTTTAAAAGACTGTCACATTATGTTTAATGAAATACATTGTATTAATTAAATTCTCCAGTGGAAGGTACCGCAGGTAGTGAAAACGATCAGAAATCAAAGATTTTCACATTCAGCAAGGCTGAGTTCAAACGCAACCTGTGTGGTGTCCCTCATCTCCAGTCTCAGCTCCATTTTCCCTAGGGTCCCCAAAGTACAGGGTTGCAACTTTGTTTTGGCATTTACTTCACCACACCTTATTGGTATACTTGTCTACCTCAGTGATTTCTTCTTTAAATTGAAGCTCTTTAAGACAGGGACCCTAGCCTACCTTTATGTTCTTCACAGCACACAATACTGACATAGAGTAGGCACTCGATAAATATTTACTAAAATGAAAATGACAGAAGGGGAGTTATTCATGTTTTCTGGAGATTGTGGGGGAAAAGAGTTCCGGATAATATGAAAAACAAGGCAGAGCCACAAGAGTTAGAGGGAGAGGATTTAGGGAAGAGAAGGAGAGGCTGACTTTTTAAGCAAGGGGGACTAGATTGAGCAAACAAAGTAACGAAGTGCGGATGAATGGAGGGGGTGGGGGAGGGGGCAATAATGGGAGATCTGATGATAGACACAGATGGACAAAAGCTGAGACTGGTTTTGGAGACTTTGGAGAAATTAGTTTAAGTATAAGAAGCTTAAGTTTGCCAAAATTCAATTCATTGATCTCTTACATCCCTTTCTGAAGTGCATGAAGGTGATACTGGGGTGGGCTTATGTGAGCTCAGAAAAATGTTTGTAGCTGTGAGCTTACAAGTCTGTATGCCTGCAACCCTGGTCCTTTAGAGGTTGGAGGAGTAGGGTGCTGAGGTCAGCAACAAAGGCTTAGAATTAACCCTATGTACAATGAAGTGCTTTATCAAAAGTCAGGCCAAGATAGTATTTATTGTTGGAACCCAGGCTGTGTCTGTATGCACAAAATAACTTGGCCACTCTGATTGGTTTAGTCTGACTGCATACTAATGTGGGTTTGGCTCTTAAGATCCGAGTAGCAGCTCAGCAGTCAACAAAATTAATCAGTCATTTTCCATCGTGGTGGCTTTTCAGATACAACCTGTATAGAGCACAAATTTCACATTCGATTTTTCTACTTTCCCATGGGATTTACAGCCTCAGTTCGGAAGAAAACACGCCTATGATTAGGCTGGATTGCAAAGACTACATAATCATCTAGGGACAGTGGATCAGCTCCTTTTTCTGTGGCCACAGGCCGGAGTGTGAACATCCCCATTCATGCTAAGGGCCATTTGGTCACAATGGGGCTTTGAGGTCACTTGAATTCTGACATTCTACTCAGCAATCTCTAGAGCTCTCCATGGCAGAGCTGGCCCATGGGTGGCTCCCAGTGGGCACAGAAACTCAGCTCATTAACATTTTATGTCTATGAGATAACAGCATTTTGTTTTTGAATAGAAAACCAGTACAGAGTGGTACCCGAATTTCCGTATGTCTAGGCATTCTATGCACTATTGTTTGCAAAATTATTACAAAAAGACGCATTCTTACTATTTTATAGAGAGAGGAGGAGGAAGAAGCCACCCCTGCTGCCACCGCCACCAAAATGAGCCATGCTTGTTTCTCATATTTTCCAGTCTAGAATTCTGGAAGGCTGTCTAGTCTCCATCTTTGGACCTAGATTTAAAAGCATTCCAAAGGTCAAGAGAAAAGGATGCAAGTTCCCAGGGCAGGTCCAGCCCTGAGGCTCTTCACAACCTGCCCACTCTTGGCTCTGTGGCCTTGACTCCCAACTAGCCAGTCAGTGCACACCACCTGTTGCTCCCCACACATGCCCTGCGCTTTCCTGCTTTGTTCACTCTGGCCGGGCTGCAGCCCCCACCCCCTCTGCCAAGTGCCAGAAGTGCACAGCATTCTTGAAAGCCTGGCCCAAATACCATCTCTTCTGGGAGGTCGGTAGAGTTCGTCCCTCCCTCCCCCGAACGCCCATGGCATGGTATCTTGAACACTTGTCCATTACCTAATTTGTCATGTGGCAGTCAAGTCAGTGTTTCGATAAATGTGTCCCCTTGCTCACTTGTGAGTTCAATAAGTATGGAATGGGTTTACTCTCCTCTACAGTGGCTGGCATGAAGCATGTGTTCAGAAATAACGTTTGCTAAATGAGCGAATGAATAGGTAAATTAGTTAAACAGTAAGGTTTAAAGAGAAAAGAGCTCTCCATTTTCACCTGAGTAAAACCCTTTCTAAATGAGACAAGGATACCATTTAGCACTCTGTGGATTCTTCTAAGGCCTAAACTACTCTTTGACCATAGAACTAATGTCTTTGAACTGGCTTCAGAGGAATCTGGTAACTGATAGGACGGAAAGAACCCAAGAAGAGAAAACAAGTTCCAGAGGCACTCTGTTGCCTCACCTGGGAATGTAGACAGCACATCTGTTAGAAGAGTGGATTCTGCTATTGCTGTGTGTATGTGTGTGTGTGTGTGTGCATGCATGTGTGTGCACATGAGGCCATGAGGCATGTGTGAGGGAAATGTGTGTATATGGGGTAGGAGGCAGGCATGAATGAGGGGTGTAGAGCACACAGAGGACAGATTTGAGTAGACAGAGTTAGTAAGAAAAGATCCATAAGTATAGAAAGCACTTACACATCAAAAATAATCATAACACAAATATCAAAATTAAACCTTGCAAATTTCTAGAAACAGCCTTAACCTTAGTAATTTAAAAAAATAAATAAAAATGAATGCTTGTTATTACAAAATACATTATCTCACTCTTCTCTATCAGCTTTATTTCTTTATATGCTTATATGTGTTTATTTATGTATTTTAATTCTAGTTAGTTAACATACAGTGTTATATTAGTTTCATGTGTACAATATAGTGATTCAACACTTCCATACATCACCCTCTGCTCATCTCAATAAGTACACTCCTTCATCCCTATTTAACCAACCCCCCCACCCCCCTACCCCTACAGCAACCTCCCCTCTGGTAACTAACCATCTATATATAATTTTATTTTTTAAAAATGTTAATATTTGTCTCCCAGACTAAAATCAGGGAGAATTGCCAGCTGTCTGGCTGAACTGAGTTCTGTTTTGCCAGCATTATGGAGGTGAGTGTTCAGCACCAAGCAGGCCCAGACTTCATGAAAGTTTATTCCTGGCAATAAACAGGAAGCAAAATGTATTGATTTAGTATTTATGGAGAAGTGATTATCATAAGTCAGCATTTTCCAGGTCCACTGAGTTCCACAGTATAGAAAATCTGTCTATTTGCAATTTGTAATTTCATACATAGATGTATAGTTATAATTTCATTTAAAAAAATGAGCTACCATTACTAACATATATCATTCAGTCAAAAAAGATCATAGATGAGTCTTACATGCTATAGAGGGTGAAAATTTATTTAGCCTAATTTATACTAACAAATAGTTATACCATTAAGCCTTACTTCTAGTCAAGAAATAAGGGATTAAAGAGATTATTTCTTCTTCACTGCCCCTCAAAAATATTTTCATCACTTTTTCTCTAAAATTATTTGAATGGTTGCCTAAATTCCTTAATTCTCTCTGTATGTGTAGCTATAGAGGAAAACTTGTTTCTCTGAAAATAAAATGCTTCCTAAAGCATTTTTTAATTCTTTCTAAATAAAGGCCAAAAAAGAAAAAATACTATGCTTTGTTGGAAGAATGTCTCAAGTTTAATTCAATTACAGAATCACATGATTCAAAGGAACTTGAGAGATCATCTGATAGAAGCCTTCATTGAATTATTGAATCCTAGAGCAAGGAGACATTAGCCTGTACTTGGCTCTTCTAATGACAAGATGTACAAGGCAGGGCATCTCATGTGTTTCCAGAAAATTCTTATTGTTTCAAGTTTTGAGTACAATCTGCCTCCTTGAAATTCAGTTCTAGTACCGCATACTGGAACCACACAAAAACTTCCTTTTTTACATGTCAGCTTCACATACCACCTTCAGCCTTGAGTGGAATTAACATAGTCAGGAGTGTGCCACTCAAGAAGTCAGGTTCTGCCTGAATGATAATACCCCTTTGTGAGAAAACTAGGGCAAGTTCCTGGTCAGCACCTATAAGCCTTTGAGAATCTATACGGTTGTTCCATCTAGTAGGGTAACCATTGGCTATATGCGATTATTGAGTACTTGAAATATGGCTGGTCTGAATTGAGATGTCCCGTGTGTGTAAAGTACACAGCTGGGGTTTTAAGACTTGTGTAAAGGGGCGCCTGGGTGGCTCAGTCAGTTAAGCGGCCGACTTCGGCTCAGGTCATGATCTCATGGTCTGTGAGTTCGAGCCCCGTGTTGGGCTCTGTGCTGACAACTCAGAGCCTGGAGCCTGTTTCAGATTCTGTGTCTCCCTCTCTCTGACCCTCCCCCATTCATGTTCTGTCTCTCTCTGTCTCAAAAATAAATAAACGTTAAAGAAAAATAAAAAAAAAAGACTTGTGTAAAATAAGGAAAATATTAATTTTTCACCCATACTGATTACATGTTGGAAAGTAGTATTTTGGATATGCATAAATAAAAAATAAACATATTTTTATTAAAATTAATTTCACCAGTTTTTCCACATTTTACATAGTTATTAGAGAATTTAAGATCCTCCAGTCATAAAACTTTCACCATAGAATTTACCACAACTTATACCAGACGTTATTATACATGCAGGTATGCGTGTGTGTGTGTGTGTTTGTGTGTGTGTGTTTATGTATTTGCTTAATATCTGTCTCCCTTGTCAAGTATGAGCTCCATGAAGGAGGAGATGCCACCTCATTCACTTTTCTATCCCCAATAATCAGCACAGTACCTAGCATATCACACCTACAAAAAAATTTTATTGTATGTTTGAGCAAACGGAGCTTAGCAGATCTAAGGCCAGTTTGTGCATCATTAGAGTCCTCATACAGGTAGTTCTGAGTTCTGAGTATTCAGCTGAGGAGCCATATAAAAATTTGAGACTTTGTTGGACAATAGTGAGGATAAAGACAAGACATGCTACCAAATGCACAGAACAAGGGACATGGGCTGGTAGGATTGAGGAAAGACAGAAGCAGGCAAAGACAAAGCAGAAACTAGGCTAGTCTTGCATTTGCCACCCCCTTATAGCTTTGTTTCCTATAAAAATACAATGTTAGAGACCCCTGGGTTGCTCAGTCAGTTGAGCATCAGACTCTTGATTTCAGCTCAGGTCATGGTTCAAGGTTTGTAAGATTGAGATCCACATCGGGGTCTATGCTGACAGCACAGAGCCTGTTTGGAATCCTCTTTCTCCTTCTCTCTGCCTCTCCTCTGCTCATTCTCTCTCTCTCTCTCTCTCTCTCTCTCTCTCTCTCTGAAAATAAATAAATAAATACACATTAAAAAATACAATGTTAGCCACATATGTGAGCTTATAGAGGAACTCATAGAGAGGACTTTTAAGAAGTGCCATTAAAGGGAAGATCTGGAAGTAGGAAGGAGTCATTCAGGTGGAAACAAAGAAGGAATTTTTCAGCAGTGTGAAAGCCTTACAGTGAGAAAGAGTGGTCACATTTAACTAATTGCAAGAAGGTCAGCATAACTGGAGTGTGGGAATCAGGAGGAGAATGGGCCACATTCTGGAGCCTGAAGAAGGAATCAAGGGCCATATCAAAAAGCCTTATAAAATACATTAAGAAACTTGGACCTTAAGCTCAACAGTGACATGGTGAAATCTATGGGTTTGGGTTTTTTTACAGATCATTCTAACATCCATGTGCAAAATGAACTGCAAAGGTACAAGAAAGGGATCAGGGAGACCAATGAGATTACCATTGTCCAGGAAAGAGATGTGGGTGGGCATTCAGACCTGAGGGAATGGGAGTGTAGACAGTGAATGAACTCAAAATAAGGTCTATAGAATTTGGAACAGACTGGATAGCGTGTGTGATAAAAATATAAAGATGAAGGATTGCTCACTGGTTTCTGATTTCTGCACTTGGAAAGATGAAGAGACATTCACTGAGTGGAAGAGGCAGATGAAGGAGCAGTGGACAGAAAGGTCAAGAGTTACGTTTACAAAGTCCAAGAACTCTGTTATTAGCAAGTTGCACACACTATGGTGAAGAGGTGTTGGGGATGGGGTGGAAGTCAAGGGTATGTGAAAAATGGTCAGTAATAGTCACCACCCTCACAGGTGAGAATGAACAATCCTCTGGACCAATCCTGCAGTTCTGAGAAGATTGCCTAATTTTATGACCAAGGGAACATCTGCTCATCTGATTGTAACAGGATTGGTGGCACTGAGACCATCCAGCAAGCTTTGTATTTGCTTTCAGATCTTTTTCTCAAATGTTTATAAAAATGATTTAAAAATTCTGTGAGGCATCTAGGTGGCTCAGTCGGTTGAGCATCTGACTCGTGATTTTGGCTCAAGTCGTGATCCCAGGGTCATGGGATTGAGGCCCACGTTGGGCTCCTTGCTGAGGGTGGAGCCTGCTTAAGATTCTCTCTCTCCCTCTGTCTGGTTCTCTCTCCTGCTCATGCTCTTTCTCTCTCTAAAATAAAAAAAATTTTTTCAATGATTTTCTGAATGTAAGGGCACCTGGGTGGCACAGTTGGTTAAGCAACCAACTCTTGGTTTCAGCTCAGGTCATGATCTCACAGTTCCTGAGTTGCAGCCCGATACGGGTCTGACAGTGTGGAGTCTGCTTGGGATTCTCTCCCTCTTTCTCGCTCTCTCTCTCTCTCTTTCTCTGCCTCCCTACTTGTGCTCTCTCTCTTTCTCTAAATAAGTTAAATAAAGTTAAAAAAAAAGAATTCTTAATGTAACATTGAAGACACAGTATTAGGTAAAAGTAAAAATATTAGAAGCACCAGCCTCCCAGGAAGCTTATAAAAACCAGATCATTGTGTGTTTTCTGGTTGGTAACAGGAGTAAATGTCTGCCTAACATACCTAGAGGGCTTCCTAATCACCACACTGCTGTACATACAGGAGATCCAGTGAAAACAGAGCAAGTCCACTAACCTCCCAGGAAATCAAATATAGCTAAGCCTGTTGTGTCTTTCTTAGAGCCACAAAGAATGCTCCATGGGAAGAAAGAAGCAGCATAAAAACTCAATCAGATGGAAGGTGATGGAAGACTTTTAATGATGAAAAAGGCAGGTACCACCCTGTATGCATAAGGAGAGCCTCTCTGTGGGTCCATTGCCTGCCAAATCCTAAGTTCCTATTGGAAAGATGCCCCATCACTTAGGTTCCTCTCTGCTTTTGTTCTTTCTCAAATTCTTCAGTGAGATACTCACCAGATTCTCATGTCTTTTGGAGAGAGAATGCTGCCCCACCCCCATACTTTCAGTTACCAGTTCCCCTCCCCACACGCCCTGCCACCCACCTCATATTCTAGCCATATTATTCTAGAATCTCCGAATATGAATGCTGTTGTTTCTTACGCTGTGTTAACTCTTACGCTGTGTTAACTCTTACGCTGTGTTAACTCCTTGAGTTAACTATGCTATCCATGTTCTACACATTCACATCTCTTAAGTAAACATTTTTTAAATAAGCAAAGATTATTTAAAATTGTCTATGAACAATTAAGAAAGATGTCAAGCACACAATAAGGGCTTGTCAAGATTGAAATAGTACCAAGGAAAAGTGTTTCAAGGCAGACAAACTGACCTAAATTCATAGTTGATTGTTCTGTATTGTTAGGATTTCACTAATGATTGTATTTGTTCCATCTTGTCAAGGTTGATCCGCCATTTATGCAATGCATTGATCTACAGACAAGAATTAATTATGGAATTCAACAACTTCTGTCAAAGTAAGGTTCTTTGTTTGAAAATATAGTTTTCTTTGGCAGATCTTTATTGGTGGCTTCTAAAATTGAAATTCAGGAGATAACAACAAGAAAAAGAAAGAAAGAAAGAAAGAAAGAAAGAAAGAAAGAAAGAAAGAAAGAAAGAGAAAGAAAGAGAAAAGGAGAGAGGGAAAGGGGGAGGAAGGAAGAAAGAAAGAAAATCACTCTATGCAAATCTATATTTGCCAAAAGGAATTTGAAAACTTATTTGTCCTATATTTCACAATGAGCTCACATATATTACATACCTAAAATGTCTCTTTAACATCTTTATGGGAATAATTTTCAGTAAAATTAAAATAAACCATTGCTCTTTAGTTGTGTACCTGACAAAAATAAAAAAGAGGACATGCCATAAGCTATTTTTTAAATAATCCTGGTTTTGAATCTGTTTTTAATATCATGTTTTTCTTCTGATGAAACAAAGGAAATAAATGAATGTCATTTTGGTAATTTTTCCATCAAAGATGCTTATTTATTTAGTTTTAATTTAATGTTTATCCAAGTTACATATACACATAATAACAACTCAAGAGATAATGATAGAAAGCAGGACTCCTTATCTTACGTCCCTTTACTCCAGTCCCATTCCCCAAAAGCAATCCCAAATCTAATTGGTTTTCAGTTGTTCTGAGGTCATCATCATACCTCTAGAGAGAGGCTTGTCACACCATGTCTCAATTTGTTAAATTTAGAAACTTTTCTATTGACTTCCAAATATGAAAGATGAGGATCGGAGTCACTTACCCTGTCCCCTTCTCTTCTTCTGTTCCCAAAATCTGATAGTTAAATTTGTTTAAAAAAATGTCTAGTGTTGCGGTGCCTGGGTGGCTCAGTCAGTTAAGCATCTGACTCTTGATCTTGACTCAGGTCATGATCTCAGCAGTTCATGCGATCAAGCCCTGTGTCAGGCTCCGTGCCTACAGCATGAAACCTGCTTGGAATTCTCTCTCTTCTTGTCTCTCTGCCCCTCCCTTGCTTGTGCATATGCTCTCCCTTTCTCTCTCTCTCTCTCAAAATAAATAAATAAACACCTTTAAAAATTTTTCTAGTGTCTCTCTTTGTAGCTTTAAATGTTCTCCTATTTCTTGTTCCACTGACTTCCAGTATATTACTTATAAGGTTGAGGATATTTGTGTCCCATCTTTTCTGCCACCCTTTCTCCTACTCTCTACACCTCTCTTTCATTCACCCACACTTTGGCATTTACATTTGCATTCTGTGGTACAATCACAAGCAAGTGTACTTTATTCATAAACTGATGGTAAACATCAAATGCAACAACAAGGAACAAACAAGATTTTGTTCCTCCCTGTGTCACATAGTACTGGAGGATTATGTTCTTTCTTTGCTGATCTCACCTCCTGATCCCTGAGTCATTGGTAGGAAAATTTCTAACATCGTAGTTTAAAAGCACTTTATTCCATTATACGCAATCAATTACATAACATCAAATATTCTACTTTGCTTTATAGTGCGACCTTTATGTTCCTGTGCTTTTTTTTGTTTTCTTGAAGTTTTCAATTTTATTTTTTATTTTAGTTTGCATTTTGGCCTTTAAGATATCACCAAATTATCTTGGGAATTTTTTAAACTCAGAATATAACCTCTCTTTTTATGTATGGGGAATTTTCTACTGGTTGAGGCTTTGGGGAGTCAAAGCCCAAGTTCCTCTAATGGACCTCAAAATGCCTACAACCCACTTTTCTAATCTCCTTGGCATGGACAAGTTACCTATGATTTACCTTCAGATTTCCCTACTCAGCACTTTGAATTGAAAGCTAGTGACTCAAAGAAACAGAGACCCTGGAGAATTTGCTCTGGATGGGATGGTGGTATTGGTGGCAGTGGCCAGTGTACTGGATTCCAGTACTCTACAGTATTCTGTGGATTCCAAGGTAGAGAGTGAGGGTCCAGGGTCCAGCGCCAGCAGCAGCAGTAAGACAAGCCATGTGGTCAGTGTCCCATGGTGTCCTACCTAACTTAGTTGTCATCTAATTCGGGCAACTCTCTGGTTGCTGTGGAGTGCCTCCTTCCCCTCTAATTTTCTCAGGATGATGCTTCAAACTTGCCAGTCACAAGATATACATTTTCTGAGTCTTTGATACCTGAAAAGGTTTCTGTTTAGACCTCCCACTTGAGTGGGCATAAAATTCTAGGTTGAACATTATTTTCCTCAAAACTTTGAAGTTGCTTGCTCCATTGTCTTCTTCCATCCAAAGTTGCTTTTGAGAAGAGTGATGTCAATCCGATTCTTTTGTTTTGTTTTGTTTTGTTTTGTTTCGTTTTGTAGGTTTAACAAAAATTCTGAAATGCGTAAGGGTCTTCTTTTTATCCTTGGTGTTCTGGATTCACAAGGCTATTTGTAGATAAGGATTTCTTTCCATTATTTGGTCAGATCTTTGTGTGCTTCCAATTTAATTGGAAGATCCCAGTATTTTGACTCTGGGAAAATCTCTTTTCTTATTATGTACTTCCCTTTGTTTTCTCAATTCTTCCTTTCTAGGAAGCTTATTGATCCAATGAACTCTCTGGATGTTTCCTTTCCCTATGTCTCTTACCTTTCCTTGCATTTTTCTCCCTCTGTCTTTTTCCTCTATTTTCTGAGAAATTTCTTAGGCTTAATCCTTTTATTGATTTTTCCTTTACTTTAGGCAATGTGTTTTAATTAGTAGGAACCTTTTCCTTTTTCTTATTCTCTGAGTGTTTCTTTTTCATAGGATTCAAATCTTTTTAAAGTATATTTTCAAATCTCCCTGAGTTTATTAGCTAGGCCATTTTTAAGCTATTCTCTTTCATTTCATGACTTATTTCTTTTCTCTGTAGATTTTCGATGGTTTGGTTTCTGGTTGTTCTCTGTTGCTTTGTGCTTTTTAGCTGTCTAGTTACTAATTACACAAAAGATTGGGTAACAGCAATGGTGTTCTTCTGATATAGTGAAAGTAAAACCATGACTTGCCAAGATACAACACAATTTAAATTTGCAAGACTATCTCATTTTCTCCCATGAGAAATCTGTGAAATTATAATTTACATATGATGAAAGTGAGGTGCTTCTCTGGACAAATCTTTTTCATAAGAAACACAACACAGGATGGAAGGGTGAAGTCTTTATGAAGCCGAAACACAGACACAAAAACCAAAATACATTCTCTCTGAGCCAGGTTCATGTTATAATGTTCATACTTGCAAGTGGTCTGAGAATTACCCCTTACTGCTGACAGATCTTCCCCTTCTCTCTCTCTCTCTCTCTCTCTCTCTCTCTCTCTCTCTCTCTCTCCCTCTCTGTCGCTGTCTCTCTCTCTCTCATTACAATTGACCTCTAATCTCTATCAGTCACCTATCAGCTACCAAATTTAAGAAAACTTTGTCTAGATCAGTGGGTTTTAATATGTTTTGGGACACTGACTGCTTTGAGAATCTGATAAGAACATCAGTTCTTTTTCCTAGAAAAATATACATATCCAAAATTTCTCACATATAATTATAAGGATTTCAGCCCATTCACTGAAAGTTAAAAATTGTTTTCTATGTTCTGTAAAGTCCAAGTTAGAACACTAATACACAGGCATCACAAATATTAAACTATATCAGAAAGGCACTACCAACATTACTCTGCAAAAAATGAGCAAAGAAGTCTGATATAGCACTTCATCAAAAGATCTTCTGATAAGGAGAGCTAAAAAATAAACTAAATGTCTGGAGCACAAGGGTTAGAAATTCCAGGCCTTCCCTGTCAAGGAAATTTAGACTATGTGAAATGTGCTTCAGAATTAGTTCCTAGTCTGATTTTGTGCCTCTGGCCTGAGAATAAACCAGCTATCTGGTCCAGTGACACAGGGATATCTTTCTGGAATTGGTGTGAACACAGGGCTGAATTTGGTTCACAGAAGAAGCTACGCAGGGTGGGAAGCCAATTCCACAGAATTGCTGTGGGTCTGACCCAGATCACTGTTCTCCATGAACTCTTGTCCCTTGGCTTGTCCTTCTGAAAAGAACGTTCCACCCAGTCTGCCTTCTACTCTGGGTGCTGGGAGATAGTCTTGTAGTCCAGAAGATAGAGTTTCATGATAGAAAATTGCATCTAGGTCAAGAGTCACTATTATCCTCAAAGGTAATGTTAGGGGATATAATTTCTCTTCTTGAAGTTTGTGTGAAGGCAACAAGATAAACAGGTACTTGATACTGCATATCCTTGCCCACTTCCCCTTCTACCTGGAGGAATGAGTTCTCTACAAGCCACCTAATATTGCTCTAACTAATACACCTTAACTTCTGTTAAGTACTTGGAGAAGTACATGACCTTTGAAATTGATTCATTTAGAAGTAACCACTAACTAGCTATGAAAACACATTTTGAATTGCTAATAAAAATGCCCACGCAACTTACTTATATTAAGATATAAGTGATAATTTCCCGGCACACACCTTGCACGTTAGAGCTACTTAACCACTATGTTACAAAGGTGTCTGATAGCCTTGGGTCACTGCTGAATGGCGAAAGCAAAGGACCTCCATGGGGTTATTTTGGCTATAATTTACCACCTTGCTCAGGACTTGCTTGTGCCAGAATCAGGAGATGTTGACCTTTTATAATTGAGGCAATCTCCTCAAAGGTCAGTCCTGACAGAAAATGCTGTAATTGCTGTGGTTGGAATTGCTGAATCCCAGGGCTATGTCTACTTACAGGGTGTTTGCTGTTTCCTTTTACTGCTCCACAGACAGCAAGTCTACTTAGGCCACCTGGGGTTTTTATATAACCAACTAGGGGGAAAAATGGGTCAAACACAATAGCCACCACTCCTTGAGGGCAGGGATTGTGTCCTTTTCCATCATGGTGTCTATAGTATTTAGTCCAGTGCCCAAGGTTTATTAAATATTTGTTCTCTCCCTGACTGAATGAACAAATGAGCACATGTTCTTATAATACCTAGCTATGAAATGTCGGTACTTCCCTGGAATTTTCCTGGAGGGATTTCACCATTTCCTGAAACACCAATGACTCTAAGTTACCTGTGCCTAAAAGCAAAACAGGGAGATAAATTTTCTCACGGTCTCATCCTGTGCTCCCTTTCATGAGGAAGAGCCTGCTTTGTACCTTCATAACCACCCCCTCAATATATGTCATGGTTCTCTTTTTACAGATGAGGAAAGATAGGCTCAGGAAGATGAAAGAACTTCCAAAGAACATACGGATAAGTACGTGCAGATCTGGGATTTCAAATTCCAGTCTATCAGAATCTGACATCTCAAGATTTCTTGAACAAAATGCAATACTGAGGTAGCCTTCTGAGTGGTTCTACTTGTCCCCAAATGCCTTTAACTTCATCCTAAATTCCTATCTCCAACAAAGATGGAAATGATGTCTCCACTAGGCTACAGGTCAGATACAGCATAACGTTTATCTAATGGTGGGCCTGTAGCCTTTTACCACTGGCTCTTTATTAAGTCAAATTTGAGTTAGGATGAACTCAAGTGTGCCATGCTCCAGATTAGAATGAAGACTGAGGGTGCAGAGCATGAAATAAATGCCTGCACTCACAGACAGCTTCTTAGATGGACAACACCATAGACAATCTTCCATTGCTAGGGCAATCATAGAGCCCAATCCAGTGCATCTTCAGCAACCTGATCCTAAATGCATCCAATATCCTTCAGAGGAAGAGGTCCTGTGTAATAGGGAGTGTTCTTGACTCTACCAACAGAAGTCCATGAACTGCCATGAGAACATCAGAAACCAAGATCAACAAAATGCCTAGGAAGACGCACCATGCGCAGAAGCTCATCCAGGAGGCTGCACAGCTCCAGGGACAGTGGGGCACTCAGGTCAGCTGTGGGTCCTGAAGGCTGCTGAGTGGCCCAGAAACTCAGTGAACTCTTTCCCAAGGTATGGGTGCAGGTATTTCACTCCGAGGGACCTCTTACCTCCCCTGGCATTCAGCAACGTGTAACAGGAAGTCAGGTGCTCCTGGGAATGACTCATTAGCTCTCTTGCTACCAGACCGGGATGATTTTGTCTGGTTCCAGTTCAACCCAAATACACTTCAGTAAACAGTGTTTTTTACTGAAGATTGCCTATTCCTGTCTTTTACCTCTCTTGCATGTGGCAAGGAGAAATAAGATAATATATGTGCAATGCTTTGAGCTCCTTGGGAAAGGAGCTCTCTCTAAGTGCACGATATTAATAATAGCAATATTTCTGTTACCACGAAGACAGGCTGAGTCCATCTTTCATGTGTCCTTTCAAGTCATTTTCCCTGCGGCTGCCTCTTCTGGTAAAATGGTTCTGAATGAGCCATACAAATCTCTAGTTTTAAAATACTCATTGGGGAAAACACTAGTTAGGCTCTGTATTACCTGGAAGGGGAATATTTAGATATTTGTTTCTTGAAATGATAGGGCTTTAGTAGGTCAGGAATGTGAGCACAGTCAACCCCTAGGTAACAGAGCTGTGAAAGAGGCAAGTGGTGGTGAGGGAAATAGAAATCCATGGAAGCCCTTTCCACCGTGGTCAGAATCCCAGGCCCACTCTCTGCAGAACAATGTGGTCGAGGGACAAGAAAGTCTTTTCTTGGGAGTCATGAAACACAAGTGTTCTTGCCTTAAGAAAATACGCCCAGGTTCCTACTGAAAGAGGACTTCAGTTACCTCCATTTTGACCTAGGTCAGTACTTTCCAACTGATTAACATATTCTTTCCAGCTTATCTCTTTAACTCAGGCAAAGGACCCTGCGGGCAAAGCATTCTGCGGTGGGTGCAGGAACAACCTCCTCAAAGCAATAGGGACTGGTGTCACCTGATTGACCCCAAGGCAATGATCCACCTGACCTTTCTTGCTCACCTGCACGTACCCATGGACCTTTGTCCCACATTGTCCTTATGTAAACCTACAAGTATTTTCAGAATTTGGAGATAGTCTTTGAGATGTTGGTCCACTGTCTTCCCAGTATTGGACTCACTGAAATAAATCTCTTTCTTGTTTCAACACCACCTTCAGATTGTGTTGGTGGTGAGACGCCCTTGTCTGTTTGGGACCCTTGGGAGCCAGGTGCTCTTGCGCCTTTGGGCTCATTACACCACAACCGGTTAGCCAAGAGCCTCATTCTATTACAAACCTGCCTGAAATTGCCATTCCCAACATTGGGAAAATACCATGATGGTGACAATAATGATAGCCACCATTTATCAAAAGACTGCCCCATCCAGAGACTGAGCTAAACTTTTTATAATCATTATCTCATTTTATTTAATTATCTCAAGAAAACTGCGTGATCATATGGTTATTTTTAAAAGTCATAGACATTTAGTACCTTGCTCAATGCCACACAGCAACAACTTACAATTTGAGGTTCAAGCTAAAAGAACTAAGCTACGGTAATTCTTCTAAAAAAGAAAAAAAGTGGGACCTACTCCTTTGCAGTGATCCCCACCCCTCCCCATCACTGCCTTCCATCCATGCAAATGCATTTGATGCTTTTTGCACATATGTTAGGTAGTGTTAATTTCAGGGAATACAGTGATGAATCCTTAGATGTCTGCATCATGGAGGAGCAGGAAGCAACCCCAAATAATAATGTGAGGGCTTAAAGTGAGGTCTGTGAGCTTGAACACAGAAGCAAAGTCTGTGTTTCTTGGTTCGCTTCTGGGAAAACCCCCTGAAGGGCAGTCTGTAAGCCTGTGGCTTCCAAGCATTCAGCTTCTGTGCCTGGACTCTGCTCTTCTAATGCCTTTCTTCCTTAGGAGGCTGCAAACATATCACACACACACACACACACACACACACACACACACACACACCAGGGTGGAGCCTTGGGCAGTGAAAAGCACAGGCTTCAGTGTAAATTAAAGTTGAATTTGACTCTGGGTCTGCCACCTACTTGCTGTGTATCTGTGAGCAAGTCACAACCTGAGTCTCATCTGCTCATATTTTAAATGGTGATAATACTACACATTGCAAAGGATTATTGAAAGCATTAAATGAGCTATTGCTTACAAAGGGCTTGGCAGCCACAGGCTCCTCAATTATAATAAATGTTCTTTCTGTTGTAAAATCCAAGAAGACAACGTTCAAAAACAACCGGGCTTTAAGAGCAAAAACCTACTGGCAACTGGCAAAGTGCCAGTGTGATCATTCTGAGGCCCTGTGAAGTTTGTAACATAACCTCCTTCCAGCATCCACACTTGTCCGAAACTCCTCTGCGCAGGGAGATTGCTAATAAAATGGGAACAAAAGAAATCATGAGGAAACCATCCATTCAGGCACTAAATAAAGCCAGTGTAAAACCACCCACTGTCCCCTACCACAACAGACTGGTGGGCCACAAGGCAGGGGGCCAGGGGTGGCTGGAGAGCCCCTTATTAAACAGAGCCCTGAAGAGAGGGCATCCATTCACTGGCTGCAGCCCCTGGGGTCTCAGGATTTTTCCCCCTTTCCTAACAAACATCACGTCATCCATAGAGGATTGACACAGCACTGGGAATAATTAACCATCTTCTAATTCAACCCAGTCCTGGGCCCTGTTCTTAGGAAGCTGAGAACAACTTTGATATTTTGCCTTTCATGAAGGAAAACAAGCTCAAGTGTGAAAAAAACCCTCCGAGTTTCTTGTGTCACTTGCAAGTGTATCTGGACTTACTCTTTCACACTGACCACAAACTCTATTTTTCTTTCCTTGCCGAAGGATGTCATTGTGAGGCAGACCAAGTATGACAATTTAAATGTGTACCCCGGGGCTTAAGTAGCACAATGTCAAAAATTCTCGTGATCCTGGTTGATACAGACAGTCTGACCCCCAGCTGCAGCCCTTGGAAAAGGAAACTCTGCTGCCCAGAACACAGAACAAATAAGACCTTTTTTATAAAGGGTTCTGTCAAGTGTCTTTTTTATTTATTTTGCCTTTTGTCACACTCAATCAGAAGTCTGAGTATTAAAATTCTTTCCTGCTGTTCTTGGTCTATTTTCCTTTTCTCATTAAAAATATTCAGGAGCCTGGGTGGCTCAGTCGGTTAAGCGTCCCAACTTCATCTCAGGTCATGATCTCGCGGTTCACGAGTTTGAGCCCCGAGTCGGGCTCTGTGCTGACAGCTCAGAGCCTGGAGCCTGCTTTGGATTCTGTGTCTCCCTCTCTCTCTGACCCTCCCCCACTCATATTCTGTCTGTCTCTCTCTCTCTCTCTCTCTCTTAAAAATAAATAAAACATTAACACAAACAAATAAAGTTAATTATTTTAAGGGAGAGCTTTAAAATGACGACTGATTAAAAGGAAATGGATCATACTGACCTACGTACTGGCAAAAATAGTAGCAATCTTAGGAAGTTCCACAAATACACCAAAGATGCTGAAGCGGATCTCTAGGTATTAATGGCCTTTCCTCCCCGCTGACAGGGATGTAATTTGGTTTTGGCATCTACTCTTTCCTCTCATGAGTCATGGACACATCCTGAATTGCATAAACCAGTGATGGAGATACCATTTTCCTTCATTTAGAGGTGGGCAAGGACGCCAGTCCTGGTCAATGAAATGTGCAGAGAGGCCTGCTGGTTGTCTTCATGGGAAGGTTTTAAAAAAGAATTAGCAAGCCTAAGAACCATCTTACTTTCACTTTCTTATGTAAGATAATTTTTTCCCATTCTTTAAGCTTGTAGAGTTGGAGGTCTCTTATCTGTCACTGAAAACATTCAAACTGATAAACTGTAACTACTCCACTCATATGTGATCTCCTCCATGGAAAACGCTGTCAGAATCAATGTAACACCATCACAAGGAAATTTGTGTAACAGTTACCTGTTGTCACTGTTCAGCATCCATTCCCCTTTCTTAGCTATCAGTGCTTCTCAAAATCGAATGTGCAGATGAGTCATCTGGGGGTCTTGTGAAAACAGATTCTGATTCAGTAGGTCTGGGTGGGACCTAAGATTCTGCTTTTCTTCCTGGTGAGGCCCACACACCACCAATCTTTTGTTCAGCTAGAGTCTGTGTTTCCTTCTCCACAGACGCATGAGCTCTGACATGTTTGCCTAACTCACGTTTTCCAGATCCAGCAGTCTGCAGATACACCTGGTTAACAGAAGCTCGACACAAAATTTTTTCTGGCTCCACCTCACCACATTTATTCCGCGGGAAATTTGTCCCTCTTCAAATCCTCAAAGGGTTTTTTTTTTTTTGGGGGGGGGACAGAGAGAGACAGAGCATGAACGGGGGAGGGGCAGAGAGAGAGGGAGACACAGAATCGGAAACAGGCTCCAGGCTCCGAGCCATCAGCCCAGAGCCTGACGCGGGGCTCGAGCTCACGGACCGCGAGATCATGACCTGGCTGAAGTCGGACGCTTAACCGACTGCGCCACCCAGGCGCCCCTCCTCAAAGGGTTCTTATAGCTATAATCTCTGTGGGCTCTGGATATTAGTCCTTGTGGTTACACTTCCAAAAGTTCTTGCCTCTGCTTCTCTAGATTTCTGTGGTAATAACAAAGATGACAGCTAGGCCATGTCAAGGGACCATCATGGAAGCACATGGTTCTACCACTGTCTTCTAAGTTCAGGTACTGAGTCTGAGGTCAATGGCACTGATATTACAGCCATCAGCACTATATCACGTGCATCAGTGACTAATGACGACACACTGAAGCTTTGCTCCTGCCTCACTTTTGCTCCTGGGTGCTTATTCTAGTCTACTGCCATCTCACTTGGATAAAATGGCTTGGCTTTTTCAAGGTAATTTCCTCCTTGACAATCTTATCACAGCTTCCTTGACCTACAATTCAGGCATGAGATTTTTGCAGGTGGGCCTAATGGTAGGCCAAATAATGATCCCCCAAAGATAGACAGGCCCCAGTCCCTGGCCTCTGTGAGTGTTGCCTTGAATGGCAAAAGAGACTTTGTGGCTGTGATTAAGTTCAGGATTTTGAGATGGAGGAAGTATTCTGAGTTATGTTGCCAGGCCCTAAATGTAATTACACATGTCCTTAAAAGAGGGGACAGGGGGCACCTGGGTGGCTCAGTTGGTTAAGCGTCCCACTCCTGGTTTCGGCTCAGGTCATGATCTCACGGTTTTGTGAGTTCAAGCCCCGAGTTAGGCTCTGCACTGACAACACAGAGCCTGCTTGGGATTCTCTCTCCCTCTCTCTCTCCCTCTCTTTCTGCCAGTCCCTCACTCGTGCTCTCCCTGTCTCTCTCAAAATAAATAAAATAAAATAAAATAACATAACATAAAATAAAAACCGGTATTAAAAAAAAATAGGGGGCAAAGGGAGATTTGTTTAAAGAAGAAGAGAAAGTGATGTGACAAAGCAGAGATTAGAGTGATGTGGCCACAGACCAAGGAATGCCTGCAGCCACCAAATGCTGGAAGAGACAAAAATGGGATTTTCCCTGAAAGCCTCTAGAAGGAACCACCCTTAACTTGCTCTTGACTTTAGCCCCACAAATTTCATTTAGAACTTTGGACCTCCAAATTCTCAGAAATATACAGTACGTTGTTGTTTTAAGCCCCTAAATTGTGGTAATTTCCTACAGTGGCAACAAGAAACAATACAGGCCTAGAGATGGTCATCCTTGTATTCAGAGCTTTCCATTCCTTCCAACATCCTTGGATCAGATGTTTCCTTAGGTCGCTTTTATTAGGATACCCCTGGCAGGCCCATCCTACCCTTCCTCTGAACATAACCACATATACCTAAATCCAAGCTTATGCTAATGCAAGGAAATCTTGATACTTATTTCTTTATAAGTTACTCCTATTACTTTTATAAATGACCCTAGGATGGTAGCATTTTGAAATATCCTATCATTATTTTTCTCCTCAGTTCACTCACACTCAAGTTAAATTATATTAGTGAGAATAAGGAAAGAGATTGTCCACCCACATTCTAAAGTTCTTTGTAGGTCAGTTTTGCTATGGTTCTTTCATAAAGAGAATGCAAAACAATAAATGTCATACTCCTCAAGGGGGGGCATCTATACCATGCAATGCAGAGTGGTCTTCTAGGAAGAGGCACCCTGGTGTTACAGAGAAGGACCCCTAGTCAATTTGGCAGAATGTATCAAAAGACTTTAATAAATATGTGTAGATTTTCACCCAAAAAGGTACTCCTAGGAATATATTATAATCAGATTAACCCAGATGTGCATGAAGAAGTGTCTGCAAGGATGTTTATCACAATTTAGTTTGACATTACAAACGGGAAGAATGAAAAAAAAAATAGGCAAACATCTTACAACAGGAGATCCATTAAATAGATCATGCTACCACTTTATATGCAGCCATTAAGATGATGTTATAAAAAATTAATGACATGGGAAATCTTCACATGAAATTATAAAGAGAAAAAAAACAGGCTGTAAAACAATGTTTATATTAGGTTACCATGTATACACACACACACACACACACAAACAAAAAGACTGGGATGACATACATTAAAATATTAAAAGTGTTTATTCCTTGGTCATGGGATTAAAGGTAATTTTCATTTTCTTGTACATGTCTGCATTTTTTAGGTTTTCTACAATGACGATGTTATTTATGTGATCTAAATGAAAAACGTGAATTAAAAAATAAAAATATCCCTAATCTGAGTCAGAATCCTAAATTCCATTCCTATCTCCATCAAAAACCAGTTGGGTGACCTTAGATAAGTCATTTAATTTCTCTGGAATTTAATGCCTCATCAAAAAGAGCCCCAGGGTTGCACTCAGGTGTCTGAGGGGAGGTTGAGTATATAGACACTTTGGAACCCCCATCCCTGCTTCATCAGATCAGTTGTCCTTTTACCTGCTCTCCGCTTGGGTCTTGGATCTTATATTTTCTTTCCTTTCTTTTTTTCTTTCTTTCTTTCTTTTTTTTTTTTTTTTTGGATCTCATGTTTTCTTTGAGAAAAACAGGTTAAGATAATTTTTTTAATGTTAAGAATTACTGATTGAGATAGCTTCCAAGATTCCTCTTAGCGAGAATACACTTTGATGTAGTGACATACTTGTAAGAATTTCCCAAAGTATGCAATAATGACCAGGAATTCAGACCATGTCCTCCTTGACTTGGAGGCAGCTACCAAGTGGACCTGAGATAAGGTAAAAGTCCCAGAAAGAAGAGTAAGAAAGTTCATCCGCAGGGTTTGGGCATGGGGATGCAGCATGTCAAGACCATTTTGAGTGTGGATTTGATCATCCATCCTATAAGCCCACCTCCGCTTGGAGCCCTCCATGAGTGAGGTCTGTAGCTCACTTTTGGCTCACTCTGCCAACAGTCTATGTGTTCTGCGGATGGATGATCATCTTGGGTCTTTTTCGTCCTTCTTAATGACAACCAACATCAACAGCCGGACATGTGAGTGAAGATGCTTCCAGATGATTTCAGCCTCCAGCTGTCAAGTCACTGTCAACCTTTGATTTCCCCAGCTGAGGCCCCACACACTATGTCTCTGCTGCTGTCTCTCCACATTCCTGACCCATAGAATATGTAAGCAAAATACAGTGGTCGTGTTATGCCACTAACTTTTAAGGTGATGTGTTGTTCAGCAACACTAACTAGTGTGTCCGTAGGCCTCATCAGCTATGGATTCCGATGAAATTGTATTACCTTTAATAAACCAGCTCCCCTGCTTTTGCACTCACCTGTTTAACACAGGCCCTCCAACCCCTGTCAAATCCCCTTGGAGTCTCCAGAGGAGTGTCAGGTGTCTTTTACTGGCCTCTTCCCAGGGCTCGGATGATGATCAATCCTGTCCTCTGGGCATTCACAGCGTCTGACGAGTATCCACCATCTCCTCCAGGTGCCCTGCCACCTCTGCTCCCCGTGCAGGTGAGTGCTGTCCTGTTCTGCGTGCCCTCTTATCTTCTGGACAGGAACTGAAGGTGCACCTGGGTGGCCCAGTCAGTTAAATGTCTGACTTTGTTTGAGGCTGCGATCTCATAGTTCTTGGGTTTGAGCCCCACATTGGGCTCTGTGCTGTCAGCCCGGAGCCTGCTTGGGATTCTGGCTCCATGCTGAGCCCCCAGAAGCTAAAATTGTAACCACAGTGCCTACTACCTGTGTTTTAGCTCAGGAGAAATCAGTGGCTGGTAGTTGACAATGTGTCCCAGGCTGGCTCACCAGAAGAGGGGTGGGGGAAACTTTGACCCTCAGTTTTTGTTTATGATTGAAACTCTCCTCTGGCACCTCTGCTTACAAGCTCCTCAGCCTCTGCCTAACAAATACAAAGCCACCATCTGCTAACTCAGAGAGAGCCCAAAGACAGGAAGTTGGCATTTGGGTTTGGCCTCAGGTTTGCCGTGTGATTTTGAGAAGGCTCTTTCTTCTCATCTGTACTTGGGACTGATACCACCTCCTTAGGTTTGTTGGGAGAAGCAATGTACTATGAATCTCTGCAATGTCTGAAAATGTAACACCATTATGTATTACCAGAAAGAAAACTTTCAATAAACAGCCACACATACACATGGAATCCAGAGGATGATGTGAAATGTGTTTTGTTATCTCTCACCCAGTTGACTTCTGGCCCAAACAGACCCAAACCTGGATAACATCTGGGAGCCTTTTCTCTCCACGGTCTCCCCCTCTTCCCTTTTCTTCCTGTCTGCCCTCACCCAGAAATTCCTGGCCCCAGCAGGGGTATCTGCTGTTTGCTGAGAGCCACACAATCAAACCATGGTGACCATTTTCCTAACTCCAGCCTGGTAGGATGTGTGAATGCAAGTTCCCTCTGTCTCAGGATGACCGTAACATGCCAGCAAGTGCTATAAGCAACCTCGGATCATTCTGTCACTCTCTGTGGTCCCCTGAAGTGTTCCCTCCTGGTGTCTCTGACTCTTTTTCTTTGCAGGGATTGCTCCTCTCCTTGTTTAGCTATCCGGTGCATGACCCCACTTCACCCCAACACACTGGCATGTGAGTCAGAGTGGTCAAAGAGAACCTATCTTAAGGGATTGTTAAAATGCTTAAGAGAAAGAGAGAGAGAGGAGCTCTCCTCATGTAGGGAGACCATGTACAACTGGAGCTCCTGGGGCTCATTTTGATGCCACATGGAAAGAATCAGTCTGAAGACGAAACCAAGACAGAGAAGCATGGAGAAGCATGATGGGAAGTATCTGAGATTGGACTGGCTAGAAGAAGAGCCTGAGAAGAGGATCCTTGTCCAAGTTCTTTATTAAGGAACTGCTCTCAAAAAAAGGAGGGTAGGTGGTGAGGAAAGGAGACCAGGACAAGGAAATAAAGGTAAGCAAAGATGTTATCTCAACTGAGACCTGGTTCTACAAACAACTCTGGAGCAGGAATTGCATGTGACAGGTGGTTATAACTTGCGACAAGGGGGGCTTTCGTACTCCCAAGCTCGCCAATTAGTGCTACGAGCTACTCCTGGAATTGAAGAGGCAGGGAGGGGGTTATTACCTCCCGGGGGTTGAGAAGGCCATGAACTGTTAACAGTCAATACTGACAGTACTTAGTGGGTGGTGCACTGCCTGCTAAAGGGGTATCTGCTGTAGAGAGGGAGAGAGAGAGCAAATGTTGGTGAAAAGGGCAGGGATAAAGGGCGTGAGCTTTAGGGCCCATATGCCTGGATTTGCATCACACCTCCTATACTTGCTCTCTGTATCACCTTGGGAAATTACTTAACTTTTTGTGCCGTGGTTTCTTTACTTGCCAGACGGGAATACTAGTGACACCTATATAATGAGAAAATGTGAATCAAACACAAAGGCCTGTGCTTGCCACTCAGAACAGATGTGTATCCCTGCACTGGGGCAAGGCAGCCCCTAAGACAGCCAGTTCCCAGAACATCTGATGAACTCCTAATGGGCCCCCGAGCCTCCCCCTTTCTTCCTATCCATGGAAAGGGAGGAAAGAAGTAAACAACAAAAATATCCAGGAGTCTCCTGCATTACTGGGGTTTGATAATACCAGGAACAAGTGTCTCTAGAGAGGCGCTTTTCGGAGACACTTAGCGGAGTGAGAGGGAGGGGGGGAAGAAAGAAGAACTGTTCATCGGGCATTCCCTTGAGTGATTTCTGAGGGTTCATTTCTAAAGGCAAATACAATAAACTGTCCCCCTAAGGAGTGACCCAGTGTACCAGAGGCTCAGAAAATATGCAGATGGAATTTCTGGGATTCGCAATGTTGCAATCATTGTTTTCCCTTTTTTCAAGAGGCAGCCCCAGGGGAGCTGGGAGCAAGCTCTTCTCAATACCAGAGATAAGCAAAAAGCAGCTGAAAGAGACTCTCTTGCCAGTCCCCAAGGTACAGACAGGCTAGTGACGCAGCAGAGCACACAAAGGGACACAATTGGCATTGACGCTAACGATGCCACGCAGCTCTAATCCTGTGCCCTTTGACCCTGCACTATATTCCAATAGGTCAGAACATCCTTGCTCGGCTTCCCTAATGCATATTATCCTCTCTGGTCAATAAAATTCCCCTCTGTCTCTGCGCTGACAATAGATGTGAAGGTCAGCTTGCCCCTCCAGCTGCAACAGTGTCTGAGCTGTCAGTGGGAATTTACATTAAGGATATAGGTAATCATTTCCTTGCTTTTACGTAAAAATGGAAGAGTCTGTTGCTTTGGTTGCAATCAGATTCTCGAGAGAGAACTGCAAAGATCTCTAGGCTCCCAAGGGAAAATATTTTAAAGTGCCTGAGGGGGTCTTAAGCACAAAGTGGCCTTAAGTGGTAAATTTCCTACGAGAGAGACTAGCCGTTTCATACTGAAAGCTACGACCAGAAAAGGAAGGCAAGCGGAAAGGAAGACATGGCTGGAGAAGTGGGAAGGGGCAGGACAGTATGCAGATCTGGGGGCCTAGGCTCCAGGCCCCCTGCAACTGACCATTTGTGGGACCTTGAGCAGATCTATTAACCTCCCTGGAATTCTGTCCTTACCAGCAAAATGATTCGACTGAGGTCAAAAGTTCTCAAGGATCCTTTAGGATCCCAGTATTTCTTAAGCTTAAAACTCATTTCAGCTTAGAGTTGTGTAGTGTGCACTCATCTTTTTTAGAAAGACAGGATGAGAGATGTGGTTTGCCCTCCAAATCCTCAAATCCCATAAAACTGAGCTGGAACGGAGCTCCACAGATTATCCTGTCCAGCCTGCTCATTTAGAAGATGGAGAAACCAAAGTGACTTTTCTACTTAGCTTTTTAAACCAAAAATTTCCCCTTGATCTCCCTTTTCTCTCTTCCATGTCTCCCTAGCTCTCTTTTCTTGACCTCTACTGATGGAAGATCTTCAAACTCAGTTTAGATTTTCTCAAGAAGTCAGTGAGAAATAGAGTAAAATGACAGAGAGAAGGAAGTCAGTTCCCACTTCTTTAAAAAGAATCAGAAGAAGATTTCTATTGCACACTTTATATAGAGAATTTCCAGGATGACTAAACATTTAATTGCAAAAATCAAACAGCAAAATACTAGATTAAAACACAGAACAAAAAAATATTAACCTTGCAATATGGGTAAGGATTTTTGAACATGATGCTAAAGGCAGAAACCAAATATATTCATATAGTGTAGTCATATAAAAATTAAAAAGAATTGCACATCAAAACACCTACACACAATTAAAAGTGGAAAGAAAGTCATGGGGAAAAAGGTGCAATTTGGCTGATCATGTCAGTCTTCTCAATACATAAAGATTTCTTACAACTTAACAAGAAACACACGAGCACAGAGCAAAAGGAACAAAAGGTATAAATTGTAAGTTACAGAAGAAATGTAGATGACAATGAAAATATAAAAATGCCCCACCCTAATAATTTCCAAATAGATAAAAACTTTAAAAGCTGTCAGGTGTGCTTTGCTGATGAAGTTAACAAGGTTTATTTTGCTTTCATCTTTTATGGTAATAATAGCCAACATCGGTAAATGTGGTCAAATGAGTACTTTAAAAAACTCTTAGAAGTGTAAATGGGCATAGTTGGTATACTGGACAACACATATAAACAGTCTTTAAAACTGAATATACCCCTTAACCCAGAAATTCTACGTGAAGGAGTAGGACTCTGTACTTCTCGGGGACTCTGTACTTCTACATCAAGGAGTTAATTCCAAGGGAATGATCAGAGATGCATTACGAAAGCCCCTTTCCACACCTACTGCAGGAGGACATCACATCTCAGCCTAAGGATAAATGAGCTCTGACCTACGCAAACCCACAGGGGCTCCCAGAATAGACAAAGTTTTCTCTCCATCCCCTTATCATAACCTCCTCAACAAGGCCATGGAAGAGAGACCAGTCTATTCACCTGCTTGAAGAAGCTGGAAGTCCAAGACTGAGGTGCTAGGGTTGGTTTCTGGTGAGAGCACTCTTCTGGTGGTGTAGATGGTAACCTTCTCACTATGCCTTCCTTCAAAAGGCCTTTCCTCTGTGTGTGCATGTGAAAAGAGAAGGAGATCACTGGGGTCTTTCCTCTTTCTTATAAAGACACCAGTCCTATCAGATTAGGGGCCCAACTTTATGACCATGTTTCACTTTAATTATGTCCTTCAAGGCCCTGTCTCCAAAGGCAATAACATTGGAGTTAAGGCGTTAATGTATGAATTTTGAAAGGACAAGATTCAGTCCGTAACGCCCCAAGGGAGCCTCATTATTAGGTCATTCAGTTGTTCGTTTTGCCATTATTTACCAACCAGCAATAATTTCCCAGCAGGGTGCTACATCTGGGGTGTGCAGTTAATACTCTTGTCTTTCTTCCTTGGTCTGTGAGGTGTGGGAATTCCGGCGGAGTTTACCTAACCCCAATTTTCAAAGTTCCATGCTAAAAAAATAGTGTTGACACAAAAACCTGCACATGGATGCTTACAGCAGCTTTTTTCATAGTTGACAAAACTTGGAAGTAACCAAGATGCCCTTCACTAGGTGAATGGATAAATGAACTGTGGCACATCCAGACAATGGAATATTAGTGGGCAATAGAAAGAAATGAGCTATCAAGCCATGAAAATACATAAAAGAGCCAACTGGATATTACAAAGTGAAAGAAGCTAATCTGAAAAGGCTGCATTCTGTATGATTCCAATTATATCACGTGCTGGAAAAGGAAAAACTATGGAGACAGTAAAGAGATCAATGGTTGCTAGAGAAGGGAGGGACACACAGGCAGGGCACAGAAGATTTTGAGGGAAATGAAACTATTCTGTATGATATTGCAGTGGAGGATCCATGTCATTATACATTTGCCCAAACCCACAGAATATACAAGAACAAGAGCGAACCCTCCTTAAACCATGGGCTTGAATTCATACTTGGGTATGGCTCATTTGTGTGGCCAAAAACACGACACTAATGCAAGATGGTCAAAATAAGGAAAACTGTGGGGGAAGGTGAGGGAGTATATGGGAGTTCTCTATACTTCCCACGTATTTTTCTGGAAACCTAAAACCCCCTAAAAATGAGTCTATTAATTTATTTTTAAAAGGGAGGAAAACAGACTGTCAGAAAGAATTCCTCTCTGTACCCTTTCTCGAACTCTCCATGTGCACTTATATATGTTCATTCAGTGTTCAATGTTAAGTGAGAAGGCTTAAAATCTGAGTATCTTCACACTTGGGACCCTGTCCCAGCCTGCCTGTCTGGGTTGCTCTTCCTTCAGTCTGGCACTGTGTACACTCATTGGTTTACATGCTAGAGAGAAATTCAGCCACAGCTACTTTGTTCACTATTCTCCAAGTTCAGTCTGGGGATGCCAAAACAACTCCATGACGCCCCTGGCGTGGTAGGTCAGCCCAGGAAACATGTCCGAAAAGGATGACCCCTCCTCCCTACCGCTGCCTTTTGGTTCTCAAAATCACTTACAGGCAGGAGAGCTCTGTCAAGGCACAGTGGAGTTAAGCTCGGAGGTCAGTGGTCAGGAGGAAAAAAACTGAAAAGGAGATTGCTGAGGATTTGGGGTTAGCCGATCTTGGGATTTTCTTTTTCAACTCATGCAATAGAAGCCCGTTGTCTTTTAAGAATAGTGAAATCTGCATCTGAAGCTTGATGGTTTATGAATGGGTTCAGAAATCTGTTACATAACACAAAAATTAGCATGTCAAAGAGTTTTCTATCCAACTCCAATGCCCACTGATCTGCCTGGTCATCAGACCTTCACATGGATATCTCAAGGCATGGCTCATTTCCTCATGTCCTGTTGGCAGCAGTGGGCGCTGACCACTGGCTGGCTCTCTACCCCATCCCCCATGTTCCATGGTTGGTCCTGTGGACAGTGGGTGAGAAAATACTTAGTCTTATCTGAAAGAACACAGGACAAGAAGCATGGTCCCACTTCCAAATCTCTCTTCCTCAGAGAGATAAGGGCATTTGATTGCCAATGCAATTCTGGCCTTAAAGGAAAGAAATACACCCGATGACAAGCAAAAGGAGCAAGTGATGCTTTCAGATACTGTGTCCAAAGTGGTTTTTGATTACTAGAAATTTACTGTAAGTATTTGGGACTTTAAAAAAATACTATAATTATAAAAGCCCAAATTTATGTCTTAGTTAAGTGCAAGCTGCCTCCCCTGCCCCACAGTTGACAATAATATATGGAGCTACTCTCCCTGGAATTGGCATGACTAGAGATGGTTAGGAGGCCAAGTTTAACTGACATTTCTCCACCTCCCACAGAAAGGGCCATTCTGCTCCCTTGCAAGGGTAAGAGTGCATTACTGTGGCAATAATGGCAATAATGCATTAAATCGTATTCTGCATGGCCTTAAATAGTTAATAGACCTCTTTAAGCACCTAACTTGTTCCTGGGGAGGGATTCAGACAGAGGGGATGATGGTGCTTATAGCTTATTATCTGTACCGCACAGGCTTCAGATGACCAATGAGAGCTCACGTCCTAGCCCCTTAGTAATATCACTGCAAATTGGAATGCATTGAGCATCTCTGTCTGTAAACTACTCAAAATTGAAGCTGTGTCTAATCAGCTGGAACGAAAAGACCATAGAGCAATAGAACCCGTCACTTTGGATCACTGTGGCCTGTCTACTCAATCCAGATGGATGTGTCTCATGTGCCCCGACCACTCAGAGAGTGATGCCCTGTTAAGATGGTGCTGTGGCTGGCTCAGTGATGCTTCCGGATGGTTGTTTCACTGCCCAGAAGCATGACCTTGAATCAAGCCATTCATTCTAACTGTCTGGCAAATAGTGTTCAAAGATATAAGTATTTAAAATTTTAAACTGATGGCTCTTCTCCCCTCCAAATGATATGCCAGAAAAAAATAATTATGTCTGAAAACTAACATTCATCTATCCTAAGGGCTGCTAAGTTAATGTCTTTATGTGAAGGTTTGCTTAGGGAAAAGGGGAAGAGCTTTCTGTCCCTTCCACAGACCCATCCAGGCCTGCTGGATAAATTGGCCCTAACTGGCCCCCACCAGAGCCATGGCCTTTTTCTTTTTTCAGTCTCCAGCATCCATTGTCCATTTGTCCAGTTGTGCTAGTGGGTGACAGACTGGAAGGAGAATGAGGTTCTGCCAAATGTCCTGGTTTTATGGGTCTGGCTTCTTGTGCCAGTCGATTTTATTGACATAATTGTTTGTCCCAGTTTCAGTATATAATTGGCTAATTTTTTATCTGTGACTGTGAGTCACTCATTTCTCTTTGATGTTAATTGTATGGAAAGCAGTTGAAAGGAGAGTTCTGTGTTTCTCCTCTATCTAATAGGAAGCAGGGCTGAAAGTCAGAAGAGAGGAAAATGAGAGGATCTGATTAGTCAAATGTGCCTTTGGAAGATAAATGGTGGTCATTGATTGTGTTAGAAGATTCGATTTCTGAATGATCCCCAATGCTCAGAAGTGCAGCACAGGGCTAACGCCATTTGACGTCACATTGCAGGTCAGCGATTGATCAGCTTTCAGACAAAAACCAACTCCAGATTCTAGTCTGCTGAATTTCAGCAGGAATGTCTGCTGAAAATGTGACTCAAAGTGCATTCTCCTTTAACCAAAGGCCATCTCTTACTTCAGTGTTCACAGAGGGTCTATTCTGATTTGGGAATTATCCAAATGAGGAGTACCAAGTGTACAGAACATAAGACATTTTCCACTTTCCATTCAGATAAATAAGTGTCATTGAAAACTGGTATTTCAGAGACCATACAGAAAAGCCTGGAGAAATGGGCAGTCAAACTGCTTAAAAGACATTTGTCTTTGATTATTACTATGTTTACCTAAAAAAATATTTCCTAGCCTACAGAATTCAGGTCTTTGACTTTTAAATATGTTCTATGATCTCTGGCTTGTCAGTTATGTCAGTCTTTTCCTGAAGTCTGTCTGACAATACCCTCAGAAGAATCCTGTAAAGATAATTCCACCATTCCCTGGCAATCATTTCAGGAAATTTTCAGCTGAGAAAATGGTGATTGGAAATTGAAATCAGTAAATCTGTGGATTTAAAAAAAAAAAATCTAAGCCCAAGTCATAATATTCTTCATGTTTCAGATGCAAAGATTTAACCTGAGTTCAAGTATATATTAATGCTTTTACAGGGAATCTTTAATTGTTTTTTTAATGTTTATTTATTTTTGAAGAGAAAGAGAGAGAGAGACAGAGCATGAGCAGGGTTGGGGCAGAGGGAGAGGGAGACACAGAATCTGAAGCAGGTTCCAGGTTCTGAGCTGTCAGCACAGAGCCCCACATGGGACTTGAATCCACGAACCTTGAGATCATGACCTGAGCTGATGTTGGACACTTAATAGACTCAGCCACACAGGTGTTTCTACAGGGAATCTTAAAGTAATGGAATAACTGTTACAGTATATGAGGACCAAGATAATTATACATAACCACAAAATTGATATAAGCCTCATGTTCATTGTCATGTAACGATCACACTTTTGCCTAATTATCATATCTAGTCTATTTTTGTTTGAGCTCACATGGTATATTGAGTGCTTGATTGACTAATGATTTACACTATACAATTGCTAAGGATCATGATAGTAGCAATTTAGAAGCATATCAGTGCAATTTGTTTGTTGTACTGTATCAATCAAAATATTGTTCCCAGTTTCTTTTTAATGGTTTTACTGAAGTAATTTAAAATATTCTAGCTATCCATCTTTGAGACTTTAATTTTTGAAGTTACCAAAGAATTTCAGATTTAGGGTGTGGGTAGAGATCTATGGAGCTCCATACACAGAAATCTGTTCTTATTTTCATTTAAAGCATTTCTATTAACTTTGTTCTATAGACAATTTCCTTACAGTATTGCTTTGAAATAGGAAGTGACTTGATGAAGTATAACAGAGCGTTTGGCTGGGCTGGACTTAGGGGTCAGATATTTCTGATCACTAACTTGGCAAGTAACACTTTTTACTCCCTAATATATATATATATTTATTTATCCCCTGCCCCATGTAGGGAATAGAGATAGTCCTGGCAGTGGGCGGGTGGCAGCGGGGGGGAGGAGGCAATGAGCAAAAACATAGTGTAGGAAAGACACATTTAATCAGGGTCACAAAATGAATTTATAATTATAGACTATGATTAGTGCCCTTACATTGAGAACACACTAAAAGAGGTCAAGAAAAAGTTTCTGGAGAAGTGATGTTTCAGTTCACATCTAAAAAAGAAATAGAAACAGTTAGGTGAAGAGGGGCAGTTTGGAAATAGAGGTATGTGGACAGAAAAAACTATGTGAGCAAAGGCCATGTTTTAGGAAGGAGTAGGCGGCATCTAGAAACATGGAGAAGTCTGGTATGGTTGGCTCACAGAGAGTGCCGGGAGGGCATTGATGAGTGAGGCTAAGGAAGTAGGTAGAGGCTGGATTATATACTGCCTTTTCAGGGATTCTGGTCTTAAAGACAAGAAAAAGCCACTAAAAGTGTCCTTTAAGCACTGTCACATTTGCATTAGATTATTCTGGCTCTATGTAGGAGTAAAGTGGAGGAAGCCAGTTAACATAGTAAGCTGTTTAGGTGAAAGACAATGTAGCTGGAACCAGTATAGGAGATAGATGGAGACAAGTTGACAGTTTCAAGGAATTTAGGGGACAGAATATCAGGCTTAGTGATAAAACCATATGGTAGGGAGGTAGGTGAAGCAGGTGGTTTCTAGTTTGTCACTTGCATAACTGGATGGTTGTGATATTTGCTAACTAGATAACCCTCAAAGAGGACCAATTAGGGAGGTGGTGTGAATTTGTTTTTGGATAAATTAAACTTGAGATGCCCTTGAGACATCCAAGACATCCAAATCAAGATGTCATATAGACAGTGGACTGCATAGTCTAGGGCCCAAAGAAAATATATGGGCGATAAATGTATTTTCTATCACTGGCATATAAATAGTAATTAAAGGACATGAGTATGTTTCTTAGGAGGAATGTATAGAATGAGAAGAAAAGAAGAGCAGTGTTCAGCCTTGAAGAACTCAAGTATTAATCACCAGGTGAAGGGAGATATCAAGGAGAGTCTTTGGACAAAGAGAAGCCAGATAGCCACAAGGAATATATGAAAAATATGGTACCACAGTGACCAAAGGATAAAATACCTTCACGAAAAAGGGATCGTGGTCAATTGTAAAAGAATTGCCAACCAATTGGATATAAAGGACACTGAGAAATATTCCATGGTGACATGAAAGCCATTATCAGACTGCCCCTAGCACCTAGCAGGATGGAATCAGAGACCAGGCTGGAGGAAGTTAAGAAAAGTGAGGAAATAGAGACCTCAGGTAGAGAAATCCTTGTCAACTTATGAGTCCCTGTGTGGATTCCTAGGAGTGTATAAGGAGGAGAACTATAAAAATATGTCACCCTACTAGAAACTCAGACCAATAAGTACTAGGTGTTAGTGTCTACATTAGTTTATCTGTACGGACTTCAGGCTGAAGCTTTATTAATATTCCACAAAGCTACTAATCCTTAAACAATTAACCAAAATATGATCAGATCACATTTTGCCACCTTAAAAGCTAAATTACATCACTGAGCACAGCAAACCAGTTGATTACCAGCTGACCTCTAAAAGATCTATCTAGGCAAACATAGTCTTTGGTTCTGAATTGCATCTACCATAAGAACAGTTACACATCTATTCATGGGGGCATTTGGTCCTGACCAATGTGGAAGAAGGTAAACAAATTGTATCTCCGTGAGAAAGGTGTCCACGGAGGACACACAGGTAATACAAATGATAGAAAAACAATTGTGGGAAACTGGAGGGAAAAACTAAACTAAAGGGTCAGCTGCCATTCTTTGCAAGGTGCTTATAGCCATGGGAAATTGCCAGACGTCCAGGGTTTTACGTGAAATCTGCCAATAGGCGACTGTGTCAAAAATTTAGGTATTTCTGGCCTGTGGCTGGCCAGTTTGTAACTTCTGTTGCAGGACTACAAATATGAATTTCGTGGCTGTTTCATGAGTACCTGCTATTTGCAACCCTAGTGCAAGAGATGGCATGGCCCCTGTCCTCCCAGAGACCATTATCTAGTGAGAGGATGGCATGAAACAGCTATCATATGAGGCAGAGGGACAGAAATGCTAGAAGGAGGTACAAATTACAAGTTTCCAGAATGCGGAGAATTGAGCTGTTAATTTTGGATGGAGAGAGGGCTGTCAGAAGACTCCATGAAGGTGACATTTGTGCTTGGCTTTGAAAGATGCAGTGGGGAGGAAGGGCATGGGAGGAATAAATAAAACTTCTCAGCAGTACCCCAAACCTCCTTTATAATATGAAATGTAACCTTCAGAATCAAAACAAGTGCCAGCACAATGTATAACTTTAATAGTTGCAAAAAGCTACGCTTTCACATGGTAATAGTGCCAAAGCAGGTAGAATCTTTCCATCAAGAGATGATTAATTAGCAAGTGACATCACCTAGTAATTTGCTGATTGCTGTTAATGATAAGAGTAGCAACTAACACACGTACTGCTTTATAATTTATCTACAGCTTTCACCTCCTTTTACTCATTCAGATACAATTTAGCCAAGACCATCCCAAGCCATGATGGCTACCTCAGCACCCAACTTGTCTTAATTGTTCCTGGCCAGCACACCCTGCCCTCTGGTTATGTTAATGGAACAGTGTGATTTGCAATGCCTTGCAAGAGCTCACCTCCTGGTAAACAGTTCCCAGGGCTTGTCCAGTTTGGTTCCTTGTACTCTTTCTAGGTCCTTTTCCGTGGGAGGGGCCAGGTATTTTTTCATGTACCGAACAAATTCTTTATCCAAGTAAAATTCAGTGTGTGCCTGGATGGTGCAGGAGGGCTGACCTACGTGCAGGTTCTTAGGAACAGTATATTCTCATTGGCCCTAAATCTCTGAACTCCCATCTCACTCCTGGGGAAGTTTAGCCTATGAAGTCTCGGAGTTGAGCCTGAGACAGAATGTATAGAGTGGGGTCGGTCTGGGATGGTATAGTCCTGCCCTGCTACCCTTCCTTCATCTCCCTGGTGGGCCCTGTTTTTAATAGTTCTCTGGAGCCCTGTGCAGAAGTGAGAGACATATTTCCTTCAAGGTAGTGGCTCAAGACCCCACTAGCAAGGAAACGTCAGGAGCTTCTTGGGCCCAGAGTATCTGCTTCACGTGTTTCATCATAAGAGCAAGACCAGCTTGGTTTAAAAAAAAAGTTTGGATTTTAAGACTGGCCTGGTCAAAATGTCCCTAGTGGTTCCCAATCCAGTGAATGATTCAGATGGTCCCAAGCATAGAAGGTAAGTAATAAAAATATGGCCATTATAACGTAGTATTTCCACAGAGAACATGGGTGACAACCTTGAATCCCAACTCATAGCTCGGTGGTTCTCAAACATTGCTGTGCCCCCAAATTCACATAAGCCTTGTAATAAAAGCAAACTCTGGAGTCTCACCCAAGGAATGTTGACTCAGAGGTCTTAAGTGGAACTTAAGAATCTGAATTTCTAATGGGAATTCTAGATTTATTCTGAAGCAAGTGACAGTTCAGGGACTTACCTTTGAGAACCACTGGTAAGAATCACCCATTTCCTCCAGTCACTCCCACTCTCAGACCTTACTCATCATCATGAACAGGTAGAAATGAAGCCAGGTGATAGACTATCAGGAATGTGCAAGCAACAGAGGTCCTTGTGGCCGGGGTCTCCCATTCCATGGTTGCCTGAAATTTAGATTTCTGACATTATCTCCAAATGAAGTTATTTGTATATGTAATTACAGAGATGAACTAACAGGATTGGAAAAGATGACATTCATCAAATAATTTTAAACTTTTGTTCCATTACCAGATTATACTACTTATAGGCGACAATAATTTAAGTTTTAAAATAAATCCTCTAATTATGTTTGAAATAGTACAATTATATTAAGCTTTATTTTCTGTGTTCAAAGTGCTAATATCTTAAATGCAAATATTTAAATTGTATCAGCTTTTGTAATTTTTATTTTGGCATTTTTTTAATTTTATAATTCACCAAGAGCTCCCCACCCCCGACCTCTGCCCAAAATGTGGTAGTGACCTGGATATCTCTCAATGTCTGTATAGAAGCCATCTTAGGAGAGCAGAAAATAAACAATAAACTTTCAAAAATGCTGCTTGGTAGGATTTTAAACATGCACCACTAAACTCTTGTCATTTATTTCATCTCAGAGTTTCAGCCTTAGTGTGGCCAAATTCCTTCCCAACTGTACCACAGTACAATAGGAATGTATCTACATTAAGATGAAGAAAACAACTTATCATTTTCAAAAACTGAACCAAAAGAAACCTTTCCATAGCGATTACTAAGATGACCTATCCCTCAACACCTTGTAGTAAAATATTCATTCACAATTAGAAGATCCAGAATGTTTGCCTACTCTTACTGCGTGTTTACCATCTATGTATGGTCTTGTGCTCTCTTGCCCACTCTCTCTCTGTCTCTGTCTCTCTCTTTCTCAATCACACATACACATAGCCCACACCCAAACATGAAAACAAGTCCTTCAGTTGGTAGAACTGGTACGTCAATGGTATATAAGCCATTTCCCACTTCTTATTTTATGACTTCCAGAAATCTGATGGGGAGTTCATTCCACTCTCAGTTTCCTTAGCACATTCCAGAGAGGTGCCCATGGTGGATATTTAGCAGAGCTGTACAGTTAATGAGCTGCTGGGCAATTTTGTCAAACTGGTTGTTTTCTGGTGACTTATCTGTAATACTGAGGGAGCTACACAATGTTATCTGTTTGTAAATAATTGGAAATCCTTCCTGAGCTTGCAGAGGGAAATGCTTTATGGCTAAATGGAGTTGATTCCCCTGGTAGTTTAGTTTTCTTACATAAATCTCCTTGCTGACCTCAAACCAATACTTACCTTTTCTCATCTTTTTTTCACCCTGGAGGAGGAAAATAAAAAAAATAAAAAAAAAAAGCCAGACTTGTTAGAATACAATACTTTGTTAAGAGTGAGCTAGATTAGTAGGCGATTAGTGTTGTTTTAATTAAATAGGATACAAAGATGGAGCCCATGGGAGGTTATTTACCTTTTGAGGAAATAAATTTGGAGTGAGAGATTATTATTGAGCTTCTACTGGGGAAGAGTTTTTGTTTTGCAGTTTGGTGGTCACTGGTTTTTTAGGATTACACTAGATCTGGAGACCAAGAGCGTTTAGATAATTTTTAAACATTTAATTCCTGGAGGTCATTTAAAATAACAGTGTTTTACATTTGTGCCATGTTTTACAATTAATAGTATGCCTTTAAATAGACACGTTTTTCTTTCTCAATACCCTAACTTGAAGCATCAAACTGGGTGGCCTTTATCCCATCCAGAGCAATTACATCAAATAATAGTCCCTAGTTGAAATCTTAAAGTTCTTTTAAATGAGTTTCAATGGAGAGTAGTAATCTTCAAAAAATATTTTTAATTTTTAATTAAAATGCTCTCTTTAGGTTGGTGTATATTTTCCATTGTGTGACTTAAAAGTAATCTACCACCTGAGGGGCACCTGGGTGGCTCAGTCAGTTAAGCATCCGACTTCGGCTCAGGTCATGATCTCACGACTTGTTGGTTCAAGCCCTGCATAGGGCTCTGTGCTGACAGCTCAGAGCCTGGAGCCTGCTTCAGATTCTGTGTCTCCCTTTCTCTCTGCCCCTCTCCAGCTCACACTGTCTCTCTCCCCTAAAATTAAATAAACATTTTTTAAAAACTTAAAATAATAATCCACCACCTGAAAACTGTATCTGTCTATGTTCTGGGCACAACCCAGTGGAGACAGAAATAAAGACACCTTTCTCAGAAGCCCTCTGCTTCTTCATGACTCTGAAGAGCAGGCAGCCAGAAATTGTGGAGACACTGGTAATTTTCAGTCAGGAAGAAGGGGGTTGGTATGAAAATATGCATCCAGATAATCATCAAATGAATTCAGCCCACAGTGTTACATAACAGCTGGAAAGAGGAGCCTCCTTCAATGGGTCCAGACTGCAAAAGGACTGTCGTGTGTGTGTGTGTGTGTGTGTGCGCGCGTGTGATAGAGCTGCGATTGAACAGAGGCCATCGAGGAGGGGAGTGAAGCAGAATCTAGCAGCCCACTTGATTCTCCTGCCTTGAAGAAAGGCTGGGAGCCCAATCAGGAGTTTCTTTCGCATGAAGAACATTTTAGAGAAAAGTAAGAATTAATGAAGCCTTTTTAAAATTGTAAAATAGAGGCACCTGGATGGCACTGTCTGTTGAGCATCTGACTCAATTTCTGTTTGGGTCATGATCCCAGAGTTGTAGGGTTGAGCTCTGCATCAGGCTGCACACCGAGTGTGGAGTCTGTTTAGAATTCTCTCTCTCTCTCCCTCTGCCCCTCTCCCCCACTCTTGTGCTCTCTCTCTCTTTCAAATTAAAAAAATAAATAATTAATTAATTAATAAAATTGTAAAGTACCCAAGAAGATGTAAATAAGCTAGAAAGGGGGTCATGGAAGGGGAACCCAGACCTAGAAATACATGTATTTAGTTGAGGACACCCAGAAAGTAAATAATCCTCCTTCAGAGAAAATTAGCTTCAAAATCACAATATCAAGAACTCATCAACATCCATCTCCCAGCACCCTCCTCTCATGTATCTCTCTGCCTCTTTCTTGCACCAGAGGTTGGCAATCAACCCAAGGCCAGCAGTTATGGCGGCAGACACATTCCAGATGGAAAGATCATTTCATTTCTAGACACTGTAACAAAGAACTTGGCAGTTGGTGAGTAACCCTCCTGCTGGGAGCAGGTGTCTTCCCTTTGACAAGATTGCATTTTATACAGAAGAGCTTAAAATGGACTGTAACTAGGAGCAGGTCAAACAAGTTGGGATTTTTGAAGAGGCTTGGCTAGCCAGCTTGAGGTAAAAAGCAATGGCATGGGAAATGAATTACCTGCTTACTAACTAATGTCACAATAATTCACCCATTCATTTTGACTGGAGCATGCAGTGTTAAGGCTCCTTACTGTCGTGCTCAGGTTCCAACCACTGAAGGACTCAACAGAAACTGTTGGTCAGGAGGACAGTATGTCCAAACACACATGCACGCACATACACACACACAGAAAAATATAACCTAGATTTTGGAAAATAATTCCTTAATTCTAAAGCTCCCACACTTTTCAAAGGTGAATTTATTACCTTTGAGTTAATGTTTTCTGCAACCAATTCAACACAATCAAAAATCATTAGGGTAACTATCCAAACACCCAACAAGAACAGAACATTAAATACATGTGATATATTTGCACCATGGATGAATTACAAATAAAGGCAATGCTGTGGGTGATCCCCACAAGCACAAGATTTAGCAAAAGAATTCAGACCTTCTAAATACATACTGCATCATTCCACTTATATGTACATAACAGGAAATATTAGTGTAAGTAGTTACAAGAAAGGAAGGTGGGTACTCTGGGGACAAGGGTGGGGTTGTTAGGGACTGAAAGGGGGGCTGCAGGGGATGCTTATATTGGGTTGCTTCTTCACCTGGGTGTTGCTGAAATAAGTGTGCTCAGTTTGTGATGATTCATCAAACCAAAACCTTATATGCACTTTCTTATATGTATATTGTACCTTAATTCAAACTTAGAACATGACATTTTCCTATTACATAAGATGTTCTGATTAATAAAATCTAATTTGTATATTTTTTAAAAAATTGGATAACAACCTATTGAACTGCTTGGCAAAATAAGTCAGCCATCAGATTTCACTCTTGATGTGTGATGGCTGTGTCTATGGCTCAGAGAGTCCTGGATCATGAATGGACTTGAGTCATGGGGCATCTGAAACAAGCAATGAGTATATTGTAGTTAACTTCAAACATGTGTTTTCAATTCCCTTACCAACAAAGTTATAACCGTGACCTATCTTGAGTTAACCTTAAATTGGTAATGCACTCTACTTCTGTCTCATGTTGAATGTAAAATTGTGCCCAACATATAAAAGTGAATTATTTCAAAAAAGTATATATATGAACTTGGAGAACAAAGTCGAATTGAGCCTTTTTTCCCCCTGGATTCTTCTACTCCCTATTACATGGATAGCCATCTACCAAATCTTTTTCCCTTTCCATGGATTGGAAGTTGCTACTGTAACTTGAGTTTTATTAAATGGTGAATTGCATCGCAGAGATGGGATCATAATGAACTCAGACAGGTACCGAGAATTGATGTTCAATCCCAGCTTTTCCACATTCTCACACTGGAATCTTAGTAAACCACTTCCTCTCTCAGAGTCCTCAGTTTCTTCATCTGTAGAATGAGCTAGTTGAACTGAAAAACCTCTTTCTTTTTTTAAAATTTTGTAATGTTTATTTATTTTTGAGAGAGAGAGAGACAGAGCAAGTGGGGAGGGGAAGAGAGAGAGGGAGACACTGAATCCGAAGCAGGCTCCAGATTCTGAGCTGTCAGCACAGAGCCTGATGTGAGATCAAACCCATGAACTGCGACATTACGACCCGAGCCAAAGTCGGATGCTTAACCAACTGAGCAACGCAGGTGTTCCAAACTGAACAACATCTTGAAGATTCACGAATCAACACAAATAAACAGACAAAGGTTTGATTAAGGTAGGTATAATGCACTAAAACTATCCCACTGAAAGGATTTCTCAGATTCTTTTACTGGATGATTTTTAGGGGGTGAGGGTAAGAAAGACCCTAAGATTGATTGGATTATGACAGAGTTTTCTTGCCTATCCTAGAATAGAAATTATTTTAAATTGTCTTGGGGTGGCAGTGGAAGGTTCAGAAGTGA
The DNA here is from genome assembly GCF_022079265.1 of Lynx rufus. Taxonomy (NCBI): domain Eukaryota; kingdom Metazoa; phylum Chordata; class Mammalia; order Carnivora; family Felidae; genus Lynx; species Lynx rufus. The sequence continues at coordinate 27,395,435 of NW_025814827.1, read as the reverse complement.
TGACTAGATTTTTTCTTGTGCCTCAATTCTGTCTTTATCCCTGTCCATTGTTCACTATTGTCCTTACTTAAAACACTGCGGTTCTAATAAAGAGAGAAGAAAATAGCCCCCAAGAATGGAATATGTCAAGCCAGAATGACCTTTGTCCTTCAAAGTCAAGGAAGTAAGTCTTAACCTGAAGCTCGGGTACCCTATAATTATAGTAAATCCACCCCATCAGCTTATAACCAGGATCATAGTATTGGGTTGGGCCATACTCTCATCCCCTAGAGGAGAAGTGGTTTATGATGGACTGGCATGTTTGAGGTTAAGGGAATGCTCTTGGCTCAAATAGATATCGAACTGAGCAATACCATTGTCACAAAGGGGCCATTTTCAACACTGTAAATTTTCCTTATTTCTTCTAAGACTTAGAGTTGGTATAAGGTACAAGGCTATCAGAGGAGAGGACCTAAGTCCTTCTGGGCATATAATTCAGGCATAACATGAAAAATGTCAAGTTTTGGATGTGAGAAGAGCTGCCATGTCAAATTGGTTCAAACCTATTTCCATCTGGCAACATTGACAATTGGCTGCCGCTTATCATTTATTCAAGGAAAACCAGAAACAAACAAAAAGCAGAATTTCTTGGGGCCATTTTAATCAGAAAAGCTACCTCTCATCTCCCTGCAGTTTGATACTTGGAAGCAATTTCAAGGCATCCCATTCAGCTCATTTATTACAGTTTAAAAAAAGTGAGGGTGACTGGCTCTGATTTTTCTCAAGGTGGTAGCATGTCCATGAGATTAGTCTCCTTACTTCTTGGAGTTTTCTTCTTAGAATTAGAAATATCTCCAGAAGAATTGCCTGTGTGACTCTTGGAATTAACCCAGAATCCTGTCTGCTGCAGGACCTCATAGAATGTCCATAATGCATCTTTTCTGATAGGTGAAGGGAACACAACTGAAAACAGGCCCCTGAGTAGTCATGGTTGTTTTTTCAAAATTCTTGTCAGGTTAGGATTTTGAACTCCCTACTGATGATACTTACAAGGCCTAAAAAGTAGGCGTTTTACTTTGTCCAAGTTACAATGGCTTATTCGGTTTGGGGGAGAAGAAGGGCTGTTATTGGTTTATATCGGGGTGAAATTAAGTCAATTCTCCCACTTGTATAATACGAATCTTATACACAAAAGATGATGACAACATTGGGCTTGAAATCCCAATTTGTGTTCAGTTTTGTTTTAGTTGTTCCTAAGGCAGTTAGCTTCCCCCTTAGGGTGAATTATTTGCATTCAGTAACATATTTAAGTCAGTGCACGTGTTTAAAATGTTGGGTGGTAATTTCAGCTTTACATCTGTATACGCCCTATTCATTCTTTCATTCTGATCTCATTAAATGAACTCTTTTTGTAAACAACTTCTACATTTGATTCCCACATTATTTCACTTAGGCTCCATTTAGAGTATAGCTGGACTCTACTGGATTGTTAAACAGACCTTATACTTTTTAAATACAAAATGAGATGCTGTCTGGCTCCCAGCATACATTCTTCCTTTTTAATAATAATCCTTGAAAATGAGCTATACATGTAAACTTCATTGTCTGAACTAATCTCATCTGATCTAATTTCATCTGAACCAACATCTGAACTAATTTCACATATAGGCTCCAAAGATACCCCATGTAGGTATTGTTTGCTTCTAAAGTAAACATGACAATTAGTACAAATGGTACATTACTGAAATGGTGTTGTATGTATTGGATAAGAGGTGTTATAACTGGCACCTTTATTTGTGGTTAGAGGAAACAGGACTTTCAATTAAGGAAAAGTAAACAGAATTTGAGTCCTGTGAGGTATGCATACATATTCAAAGGGTTGTAATGTGTCACTGGGGACTACCCATTATTAAAATATTGAAATACTTCCACCTTACCAATTGAAACACAGCCACTCCCCCCCAGCGCCAAGGAGGCTGCCCCAGCTCTTTCCTAAGATTCCAGAACTTGCCTGTGATCTAGCAATTAAAGGAGTTTAACTGGCACAGCAAGAGGCCTACAGGGCTCAGTGGAGCATTATCACCTTATCTGATTGAATTAGGGATTGCTGATAAGCGAGAGCCAGCAAGAATGTATGAATGTGCTATCAATTAATAGCATGGGCCTTGAGCCAGCATTTTGGCTCCTCAAATTATTAGCTGAGTGACCTTGGGCAGGTAACTTAACCTTTCTTCTGTTCTTCAGTTTCCTTACCTATAAAATGAGGATAATAATAGCGTCTACCTCATGGAGTTGCGGATACAATTAAACTGAGTTTATGCAGGTAAAATGCTTATAACAGGGTCTACAATAAGTGTTGGGATGATTATGCTGGTAAAGTTAATGAAATGGTGACTGGTCTGGACACAAACAAAGCCACCTGACCATGAGGCAATCTCTGATTTAGTGATGTGTTTGACACTGAAAAGTGAAAGCTAACTCAATCATATCTTCTCTCTTGGGAGTTATGATTACTCATTTGCACTGAGCCTAAGCATTCTTTGTTTGAGCAATATTCCAAACAGTAGAGAGCTACCATTCTTATTCTCCATGAGACTGAGTGGATATACCACAGGGATTGCAAGAAACCCCCATTATCAAAGGTATTCTGGAATTGTACCCATGTTGCCTTAAAAGAACAAACATGGTACAAGTAGATGAAGGATAGTTCTGATTGATGAATAACATACCTATGCAAAATGCTTATTACTGGAATCTTTCAAGATAACAGAAATTCCTAGAGCAGTGGTCTCACTCTTTAGAATGTCTGCTGGTTTTCTAGAGTCCTCCAGACTACCTATAGAGAAGTATAGGGTGATAGCTTTGGTCTGGTTGAAATTCATGGACAGTCTAAGTTTTAAAAAAGAAGAAGAAAGGAGAAGGGAAGAAAAGAAAAGAAAAGAAAAGAAAAGAAAAGAAAAGAAAAGAAAAGAAAAGGAAAGGAAAGGAAGAGATTGTGTAACTTGTGTGTTTATAGCAATTTGTTCCCAATAGATGGAGAGTGCTCTGGATAGATTCGCAGTGATGTCCTGATTATTACTGGTTTGTACACCATAAGGTCCTTTGAGACTAAGGCAAGGAATACTGTCCAGAGGTTAGGAGTAAGTGTGGATGAAAGAAAGTACATCTGATGGGCTAGCCTAAGCCCACTTTATATTTAATTCCCATTCACTGTTCCCCTCCTCTGCATCCCCTTTTCCTTTTCAGTGCTCCACCAGTAGACACAAGCCAAAAATACAGTAACAGAGCATGACCCCAATAAGCATGACTGGAGTGGACTGTCTTTGGGACTGAGACTACTGAAGAAATCACCTTCCCCATGACTGTTTTTATGCCCTCGGTCCATTTCCTCTACAGTACTAAGCAGGTTCACAAAAGAATACAGGAACTTTGTCTCAAAGAAGTCCATGTAGTCCAAAAACTGGAGAAGGACTCTTCTTGAAAAATCAAAGTGTATTTTATGGCTCAGTGCCATCCCAGATAGCTAGATAGGGAAAACGCCCACAGGGAATAAAGAACAACAAACGTGTGTCATTCAGATGTTCTACCTACACTGTATTGCCTGCTCTAGTCATATTCCTCATATGCAGTGAGATTACATCTGAAAGATGAAAAACAGTGGTGCAAATGCACTCAGAATATTAATAGCATTTTCCCCTTTGCTCTGTACCTCTGTTTGCAAGAGAGTTCTTTGCCAAATTGTCAGGGAGCATGTGACTCTGCCATTGATCTTGCTTATATTTTTAAAGACTTAACCCACAAAGAGAAAATAAGTTTACTTTTGGTGTGAACAAGAATTCTATTTACTAAATAGTCTAACAGTACAAGTTCAAATGGGAGAAAAATGCAGGTGCCCTGGAAGATTCTGATCAAGAGACTCTCTTGTTGCCGCACACAGCTTTTCTCATTTATCAGAGCAGAGTAAGAACGTAGTTTTCTTATTTTCCCGATTCCCAAAATATGTCAAGGGTAGGGAGCCCACAGAGCAATATGAATGGCGAAGGAAATACAGTTAGCAGATCTCTAATTCAATACGTAGTCTTGAGAGCCCTGAACATATTATGGAACGTTGGTCACCAAGCCCAGAACGCTGAAAAGCAGCAGAACTGATCCTTAGGCAAGGTAAAGATCCTTATCCCTAAGTGTTTTGTCCATGTTGGAGTCTTTGTTTCATCAAGGGGCTAAGGAATGAGGTAAAGCTGTCAAGAGGACATAAAGATTACCCCCAATTGCTGACAACAGATGGTGGCTAATGGCAAGTGTTTTTAACGGAGCTTTATTGTTCCAGGTTGAGGCGTTTACGTGTCTCCGTGGGGTTTTTCTGGCTTTATTTATTTATTTTCTATTTTAAAAAGTCACTTTGTAAAATGACAGTGTGACATGCATTGTAATTTCTGCCTGCACCGGGCTCCCGTGTCAAATTTGTCTTCTCATTTTCCTGATGTGGGGGTGGTATTTGGGATCCAACCAAAAGCAAATTTGTGTTATCTTGGGCCTTGACAATTAGTAAGGAAAGCATCAGTTCTTCCAAATCAGAGCGAGGAACTGTTTCCGGTTTTCAGAGCAATTGCAAGAGCTTTGAAATCAAAGTAAATATAGCTTGTTTCCACACGTGAAGTGGGCTTTATATCACTCAATGCAGCCCCAAACCTGTTAGTACCAACTACAACTGTTTAGTAGCCTTAGAAGAAAAAGCTTCTTAACACTTTTATTTCCTTAACAAAGCAACTTTATTCACTGCAGATTTAAATCTGATTTCTGGGTGGTTATCTTTTTGTTTGATTTTTAAATCCCAACTCTTTGGTTGGACTCCAGCAAGTTGTAACTAAAGCAAAGGGCAGTTGATTAACATAGACACAAAAGAAAGCTGAAAATGGAGAGTGTCTGAGACTCTTAGACCCTTTTTCACACTTTCCTCCCCTACGGGAGCCCATCCCAATTACCAACAGAAGAAAATCATAACAAGTGAGAGAGAGCCTCCCTTCCACCCTCCCTGCTCCAGTCCAGAGACCCTGCAAGTCTCCGACTCAGCAGCCCAACTGCAGATGTAGAACACTAGTGGCAAGTTAGGGACCGCAGTGATACTAAGGGAGCATTTTCTGAATCTCTCATAAATAATTCCTGGGCACAATCTGATACATGTTGCTCAGTTCTAGAATATTCCTTCCCTTCTCCCCCTACCTCCTACTCCTGACCCTTCCCCTCACTCCCCCTCCTCTACCAAAAACTTAAGACATGTCTTCATTCTGAAAAAATAGACGCAGAAGAGTTGTGATAACAAGTACTCTGGGATCCTACCTACAACCAGGTGTCTCTGGTTGTTACAACTGATTGGAGGGAGTAACAGGAAGGAAGGATGGCTATCTGTCGCTCCTGGGGTATTTTTCTGTTTGGGCATGAACATTTAGAGCATGGCCTTCCTAGGAAGGAAATTCTGGCATGAATCCTTCATTCTCGGGTAGATATCTTCCCTGCTGCACGGGAATTTGGGCAGCCCCAAGGACCTGCCTCAGTCTGTCCAGGAAGGTTCCACAGTTGGAAGCCTGAGATCTCCCTGGCTGTCAACCGATTCCAATTTTAAGAGGAAATACCAAGCAAACAAAACAAAACAAAAGATAAGGTTCTTATTTGGCAGTCATCAGCTGCTTAGAACTGTCGTATTCACTCAGGAGGAGAAGTTGGAGAAAGTCGCCCGCTCTTTTCAAGCTGCAAAACAAGCGTCTCACCCTCTTAGACTTCAATATTGCCCCAGTGTGAGGGTGCCAGATAAACAGATTTTCTGCATCCCTCTTTCCTCCCTGCAGTGTCAGGCATCTTGGACAGTGTTTGTACCACAGGAGAAAAGAAAGAAATGGAGAATTTTGTACTTTTGATGCAGGCAAGAGCCCCATTACTAATTAAACCACAGCAGCCTGAACATGGAATGATCAGCTAGTGGGTACCTCCAGCAGAGTTAGAAGGTTCTGTTGAAATGGGTAATGGAGTTTTTGCGCCTCAGATAGAATTCTAGAAATAGCCTTGATGTTACACCCTACAGCCTCATCATTTCACATCTATCATCCCTCCCCACACTAGGCTGTCTGGGAAGGAAAAAGATCTCTCAATGCCTTTCTGCCCCTGTCCTCCAAATCTTACAAGGGCCAGTTGATTGGTGATTAAGCCAAGACCTTTCAAGATTGCTATTGTCTCAATTAGGATGACTTGGGCTATAAATATTAGAAAATCCTACCTCATCTGGCTTAAACAGTAAGGACAACTACAACCTTATATAACAAGAAATCCTAGCATAAGTTGGCTCTATGGTGGCTCAATAAAGCTGCTCAAGGACATCAAGACCCTGGTTCATTCTTTTTTCTACTATTTCAACCTCAGTTTGCCTTTGACAAACTCCTCCTCAAACTTGCAAGACGACTTCCAAAACTACAAACATTATCGGCAAACAATAATGTCTGGTCAAAGGAGAGTGTTGTTTAGTATCATTTGTCCTTTTTAAAGAAAGATTCCTTTGCTAGAAAATGCCCACCAGATTTCCTCTTAATTCTCACTGGCTGAGTCACATTCCCTAACTACCTCTACCCATTTACTGGCTGGGATAATGGGACTGGAGTGATTAACTAAGATGAAGCAGGATTTTTACCAGAGTCACATGGGGAAAAGGTAGGAACCTGAATGAGATTAGAGATTTGTGAACAAAGAAGAGTAAATGGCTGTGGGTTGTGTAACCACCACACTTCAAGAGCCAAATAACCTCCTGAATGCCATTTAACCACTATTCCAGTAAGTCTTTTAGGAGGAAGGCCCTCTCTGCCAAGGGTAGGGATAAAAGAAAGAAATGCTTACCTATTCACGTTATGTGGCTCCAGTGCTCAAAATTTCAAGATGTAAGAATATGTAGAATGATTAAGACTAGAACAGAAACACATATGGTACATATTATTTATTTCTCTAGGTTTATCTTTTTTCACATTGAAACCTTTGCGGTTTCAGAGACATGCTCTTGATGATATTATCTTGTTTTCAAGATTTTTTTTCCTTTCTTCAAGTTTCTAGAGAAGCAAGTTGTTCTTTCTGTCTACTGAATAAATGCAGTTAGTGTATAGATGGGAGCCTCTATTCTTTTCAACGAGGATGTGTGGATCTTGCCTGGTAGAACTTTTCTATACCATTAAGGTCCACACACTGCGCATCCATCTTTTCTTCTAGGTGGTCACCCATTCCTGAATTAACAATTCAGAATGGGGCACAATTTTGACTCAGCTACAGGGCATTGTCATAGTGATGGGAGACAAAATACACATGGAGCTGTGAACTGATCAATATTAGTATTTTTAATAAATCCCATAGCTTATAAGTCCCATGCCAAACGGGATGATTTTTCTTGACTACCAAGGCCATAAAGAAGAATTTCTTGTGTCTGTTTTACTAAACAATAATTATATTTTCTACTGCATGGCATAGTTTTAAAAATAATGTATAGAAATGGTGAAACATGCTGTGATGGTTAATTTTATATGTCAACTTGTCCGAGCTAAGGGATGCCCAGATAGCAGGTAGAATATTATTTCTGGGTTTGTCTGTGAGGGTGTTTCCAGACGAGATTAGCATGTGAATTGGCATACTGAGTTAAAAAGATTGCCCTTATCAATGCAAGTAGGCGTCATCCAATCTGTTAAGGCCCTGAATAGAACAGAAGGCAGAGGAAGGGGGAATTCGCTCTCCTTGGTTGAGCTGGAAATCCATTTTACTCTGTTCTGGGACAGTTTCTTGGGCCTTTACATTCTGACCTGGACTTACACCACTGGTGCTCTGTTCTCAGGTCTTTGGACTTAGACTGAATTACACCACTGGTTTTCTTGGTTCTCCAGCTTACAGAGAGCAGATGTGGGACTTCTTGGCCTCCATAATTGTGTGAGTCAATTCCTATAAAATATCCCTTAAAAATTTTTTTTAATGTCTATTTATTTTTGAGAGAGAGACAGAGACAGAGAAAGAGAAGGGGAGGGGCAGAGACAGAGGGAGATACAGAATCTGAAGCAAGCTCCAGGCTCTGAGCTGTCAGCACAGAGCCCGATGTAGGGCTCAAACTCACAAGCTGTGAGATCATGACCTGAGCCAAAGCTGGATGCCCAACCGACTGAACCACCCAGGCATCCCTAAATCCCTGTATGTATGTGTGTGTGTGTGTGTGTGTATGTATATATATATATATATATATATCCTGTTGGCTCTGTTTCTCTGGAGAATCCTTGCCAACAGATACAAATTTTCCAGTGTCTGTTGTTTGGCAAATCCATCTACCAGAATCGTTTAGAACTCTCTGTACTTATGGACTTTATAGACTATGTTGCTACCCGGCCAGGCAGGCTGGTAAAAACTTGTAATGGGAGGAGTTCTGGTCTTGGCAAGATGGTTGATGAAGATAATATGACCATCCCCCCAGCTGTAAAGAAAGAAAATGCTGCAAAAAAACAACACAAAATGTTTAAATGCACAGTGAACTCACACGTAAGAACACCCAAGTTGCCTAAAATAAAGGAGGAGCTAAAACAACATTTGGAAGCACACAAGCTAAAGGATCAGGAGTATCCTCCTGTGCAGGGACAGGAGACAGAGCCTTGGAACCAGGTGAGAAGGGAGTAGGAACCAAGACTCTAGAAAAGAGGTGGGAGCTCCCAAGGGTGGCAGCTTCATTGGAAGAGTGCACTTGAAGATGATATCTTTGTTAGGGGCTTAACATAGAAGCTTATCTGTCTCTGCCTGAGGTTTTGGTGGGAAAACGTTCTTCCCTGGGACAGAAAAATTGAAAGCAGCCCTTTACTTAGGATAATCAGTTATCACAGATTGCCTGGGACTGTCCAGGCTTTGCATTTGAAAGCCCTGCATCCTTGAAACCTCCTCAGTTCTAGGCCAACCCTCACCCTACCTGTACCTTGTGCTGTCTAGGCATCCAAATTCACACTAGCCCATTTCCAAGATCCCCTGCACCAAGTAATTAAAGTAGCATAGTCTGAAACCTGGTACTTAGCAGAAGCAAATGCACCTCTCAGGTCTCACAGCCCGAGCATTGGGGGTTGCTGGGGAGGGGACAGTGTCCGTTTAAGATGAGTCTACAATGAAAATCATTATAAATACGCAAGGAGTCAATCTACCATGTGCAAGAGTCATCAGATAAAACAGGACTAAAGCCCCAGAAACTAGAATAACAGGACAAGAACATGGAAGAGAATATAGGTAAGAATGTCCAAAAACCACTAAAGATAATGTGTATGTGTATATGTGTGTGCACGCATACCCTAAGAAAATCACTAGGTGCTAAGTAACAGCACAGGTAGATTTGAAAAGGAAAAATATGGTTGTGTATGTGTTATTTTCACTTTGTAACTTTGTCAGTTTTCTTTTGTATATTTTGACAACATGTTGGGATTACAAATCAGTAACACACATTATATATATATATATATATATATATATATATATATATATATATATATATTACTCCTGGTAAATAATTCCTTTTATCATAAAATTATGGCTTTCTTTAGGAATTCTTTGTGCCTTGCCATCTTTTGCTAACATCAACATAGTATAACAGGTCTGTTTTTTTTGTCATTTGATAATGTTTCATGTTTGATAATGTAGGGAGGTATAGCCTACAAGCCTAGGCCCTGCATACCTCCAAGATGCTATTAAACATGCAAGAAATTTATTTTTGTCCGAGAAAATGTTGAGAGAACTGGGAGAAGCTGAAAGCCTACAATACAACCCTGACCCTGAGTGGAGGAAGAGGAAGGAAGGAAGGGAGTGGAAGCATCTTAGATTGCAGTCCAGCCTAAAAAAGGTTTGACAAGGCCATTAGAGGGTCCTCCAGCAAGTCACCTGTCAGAGGACACCCATGTCTCCAGGGAATTGGCCTGTTGATGTATACCTGCCATACGGAGCCAGTGGCTGGGAGTAGCCTTTGGGATGCTTGGATCTGGAGCACAGCTGCCCTTGCCCTTGATCAACTACTCCCCCTACAGTGAGAGATCTGACAGGTGCACTCTCATGTCTGCCAAGGTTAGTATTGCACCAGTATTTTTGTATTTATCATCCCTTTATTTTCACTTTTTCACAGCATTTGGAATGTGTCAGTTGTAAACAGTTTATAGCTGGACTTTTAAATTTCCAGTCTGAAAGTCTCTATTTTACAACTAGTGAGTTTAGTTCATTTACAGTTTAGTTATAATTTCTGATATAATTGACTTTGTTTCTTCTATGACATTTGTTCTTCTAATTTACTATATTTTTTTCTTTGCCTCTGTTTCCTTCCTAACTGCATTCAAATGATGATTTTCAGGGTCTGTAAAATAAAGGTACTAATAAAATAGTAAAATAGAGGCGCCTGGGTGGCTCAGTTGGTTAAGCATCTGACTTCGGCTCAGGTCATGATCTTCAGTTCATATAGGCACTGTTGTCTGTTGTCTGTTGTCGGCACAGAGCCTGCTTTGGATCCTCTGTGCTCCTCTCTCTCTCTGACCCTCCCCCACTTGCATGATCTTTCTGTCTCTATCAAAATAAATAAATATTTTTTAATTAAAAAAAATAGTAAACATAACATGTAAAAAAAAACAGTGTATGATTGTGAAGATGTCAATTTACAAGACTGTGCTTTCTTTCTTTCCTTTTTGCTTTGGACTGGTTTAGAAGTTACATGTTCCATTTCTAGTTTTTAATGGTTACTCTTGGAATTTTAGATTGTATTCTTATCTCAACAAAGTCTTAATCAATTTTCTCCAAATTAATCTTAATTCAATGCAATTATGAGAAAAACACCAGCAGGCTTTTTCTGGAACTTAACAAGTGTGCATTAGCAATTGTCATATGATTCTAAAATATATATGGAAAAATTAAAAGACTGTGAATAGCCTAGATAACTTTAAAGATAAATAAGAGGAAGCAGGGAGAGAGGAAGTATTCACCTTCTCAGATAAGAATTTCTATAGAACTAAAATAAAGTGGTATTACCACAGTGATACACAAACAGAACAGAATAGAGAGCCCAGAAATAGTCTCTCCCTTACTCCCCTCTCCCTCCCTTCCCCCACCACAGGTACACACACATGTACACACATACACACACACACACACACACACACACACACATGCTTGCACACAACACACACACATACACGGCACACATATACACACAATATTGGGTTTTGACAAAAATGGCATTTGAAGACAATGAGGAAAAAATAGTCTATTTAATATATGATGTTAAGACAATTAGATGTCTAAATAGATATCTTTATAGAAAAAAGGTGAAATTTAATTTTTTTAATGTTTAGGTATTTTTGAGAGAGAGAGAGAGACAGAGTGTGAGCGGGAGAGAGAGAGGAAGACACAGAATCCGAAACAGCATCCAGGCTCTGAGCTGTCAGCACAGAGACCGATGCAGGGCTCCAACCCATGAACTGTGAGATCATGACCTAAGCCAAAGTTGGATGCTTAACCCACTGAGCCACCCAGGCACCCCAGTGAAATTGAATTTTTAACTCATCCCATGACAACATACACACACACACACACAATTCCAAATGAATTAGACTTAAATGTGAAAAAAGCAAAACTTAGCACTTCAGAAAAAAGTACAGGAGACTAATGTAAGATTGTGAAAGGAAACAATTTTTCAAACTAAGATAAAAAATATGTAAGTTATGAGGGAAAACTGATAAATTTGATATGAAAAACTAAAACCAAGGTGTCATGAAAAGCATTTTAAAAGTTGGGAAGCATTTGTGGCAACATGGATGGCCTTTGAGGGCATTACACTAAGTGAAATATGTCTAACAGTGAAAGACAAATACATATGATCTCACTTATATGTGAAGCCTAAAAAAGTTGAACTCAGAGAGTAGAATGATGGTTGTCAGGAGCTGTGGGGTGAGGGAAAAAGGGAGATGTCAGTCAAAGGTACAAACTCTCAGTTGTAAGATAAACAGGTTTTGGGGACCTAATGCAGAGCATGATGACTATAATTAATAATATTGTATTATGTACTTGAAAGGTGCCAAGAGAGTAGATCTTAAATGTTCTCACCACAAAAGCAAAGTGGAAATGATGAGAGGGGATGGATGCATGCACTAACTCCATTGTGGTGATTAGTTTACATTATGTAAATGGATCAAATTATCACATTCTATACCTTCAGTTTATACAATGTTTTTTCAATTACATTTCAATTAAGCTGGAACAATTTTAAATTAAAAAAAAATTAAGTTTATTTGTTTTTGAGAGACAGAGAGAGAGACAGAGCGTGAGCAGGGGAGGGGCAGAGAGAGAGGTAGACACAGAATCTGAAGCAGGCTCCAGGCTCTGAGCTGTCAGCACAGAGCCCGATGTGGGGCTTGAACCCATGAACCACAAGATCATGACCTGAGCCAGACGCTCAACCGACTGAGCCACCTAGGTGTCTCAAGCTGGAAAAAATTTAAATTTTTTTTAAGTTGGGAAAACACTTTAGACCAGAAGATATCTGCAATCTTGTTTAATAGATATAAAATTAATATCTGAAAGGGCTCTTACAAATTAATAAGAGAGAAACTATAACCCAATCAAGAACAGACAAAAACAATAAAAAGGCAATTCACCACATAGCAAATGGTAAGAACCAGTAAACACAAGAATATGCTCAATTTCACTAATAACAGAAAAATGCACATTGGGCCAAACCAATGAAATACCAATTCACCCTTATCACACTGGCAAAAAATGGTTGCCAGATAACACTGCATTTTGGGAAAATGTGGAGAGATAAGAATGTTTATCTCACTGGTAAATGTAAATATGTTTGCCTCAATGTTGATGAGAAATCTCACAGTACCTAGAAAGATTCCAGATGTGTTCACCCTCCACCTACAGGGGTCTTCTCTTGAGAGTCCCTGTGTTTTCACAAAGAAGCACATATAAGGACATCACTGCAGCACTGCGAGCCAAAGACAAGGAGAACAAATCACCAAACTGTCCATTAGTAGGAGAAGAGGGAAATAAAATGAGGCCTATTAATGCAATGTAGCACTATAAGGCAGTTCCATCAACTGGATCTACATGTATCAAAACCTAGTGCTGTGTCCTAGGAATATACCCAAGAGAAATGAGAACAGCTGTCCACAAAACAGTATGTACCTGAATGTTGATAGCAGCATTGTTTATAATAGCCAAAAGATAGAAACAACCCATATGCCCATCAACTCATGAATGGATCATTGTGGTATGTCCATATAAGGAGATTTTACAACATGGAAAACTGTGAAAATGTTATGCTAAGTAGAAGTGGCCCGTCACAAAAACTAGAAACTAGCTTAATGGCTGCTTACAACTGGGGACAGGGGAAAGATTGACAAAAGAACAGGGGTGATAGCTAAAGGGTACAGGATTTCTTTTTGAGGTGATTAAAATATTATAAAATTGACTGTGGTGACAGTTGCAAATATCTGTAAAGATGCTAAAAGCCATTAAAATGTACACTTTAAATGAATGAATTATGTGTTATGTGAATTGTATCTCAATAATTTTTTTTAAAAAAAATACACTTAGGGAAGAAAACAAAAGTAGATGTATAAAACTTTACAACACATATTGCAGTGATGTACATCAAATTCAACATAGAAGGTGCTATTGTGGAGGGCAGGAGGGGACAGATGGGAGAATGCTTGAAACTATCTATAACATAGCATTTCTTTTAAAAAGGTATATCAAAAAAGGGGTGCCTGGTGGCTCAGTCAGTTCAGCTCATTAACCAATAGTCACTACTGGTTTTGACTCATAACATGATCTCAGGATTCATGGGATTGAGCCCTGGGTTAGACTCTGAGCTGACAGCATAGAGCCTGCTTGGGATTGTGTCTCCCTCTCTCTCAGCCCGTCTGCACCCTCTCTCTTAAAATAAATAAATAAACTTAAAAAAGTATATACCAGAAAAAATGTAGAAAAATGTAATACAAGTTTACTCTTGACTATTCATACGTAGATGCTATTAGTTTATTCTCTGGGTTTGAAATCTTTCATAATTAATTTTGTAAAATTTAAAACAAAAACCAATTTCTTATAACCTACTGAACTCACTGAAATGAAACTTGAACCTTTAAGAATGAAACAAAGTATTTTATCTCCTTGCTCTAATCTTGTAGACAATAAATCCATCCTCTTTCTCCCTTTGACTATGTTTTAAATTTTTATTATTTTTTAAAAAGTTTTTAAGTTTATTTATTTATTTATTCTGAGAGAGAGAAAGAGCATGTGCAAGCAGGGGACAGGGATATATAGAGAGAAAGAGAGAACCCCAAGCAGGCTCCGTGCTGTCAGCACAAAGCTTGACACAGGGCTCCATCCCACAAATCGTGAGGTCATGACCTGAACTGAAACCAAGAGTTGGACGCTTAACCAACTGAGCCACCCAGGTGCCCCTACGTTTTATAATTTTAGAGGGTGGTCTCAGATTATAGACATTTCAGCCCATAGAGTGATTTTTATATGTATCACAGACCTTTGGGGTGAATGTGGTGTAATTCCAGCAATAGAAAACTACAGAATGATGCTTTTTGTCCGTTTGCAACAGATTTTTGTTATCCCTTCAGGAACAATATTAATTAAATCATTCTTTCCCATGATAATATGATAGCACACTTTAGCCTCCACTTAGAAAGGAATCACATTGGATTGTTTTTCCAAAATGTAGATTATTAAAAGGTGGTGATAAGAAAAAAAATCAGGCATGTGGACGTTTTTGTAAACGGAAGAAGAGTCGGGAGTCTCTTTGCATTCAATCTGTCAAAACGGGAACTTGTTGGTTGTGAAAAATGTAAATATTTTGTAGTCCAACTGAATCCAAGTTTGAAATGTGAAAGGCACATAAAAATCAGTATCGTGCTCTCTTCTCAGAAAGGACTTCTTTTATTGCAAACTGTAAAACAGATTCAGCTACTCTAGTCCTTCTGAAATGGCATCTTAAACTGATATCTGCACTGTTCTGTGGATTTCATGAATACAGGAAAGAAAATGATATAAATCTGTGCGGTGTAATAAAAGAAAACTAATTGTAAAATGTACACCATTCAGAATTATTTTTGTCAGAAGAGTCACTGGGTAGATCTTGTTGGGGGAAGTATTTATGGCCAGTCCCTAGAGCCTCTGGATTCACTGTGTAAGATGCTGGCAAAATCCACTGTGCTTACTGGCTTAGCTGACCATCACACCCAAGAGGAAAGATTTTTATGGAGAGAAGTCTTTTAAATATGTGGCTGACTGCTAATAGACAGAACCAATTACCCAAGAAATTAAAATGAATAGATGGTTAGTCATCACTGCTTGGATTACTATAATAGTCTGTTTGTGACTAAGACTTCTTTCTGCATAGACAATGATATCCCCTCTTAGGACAAATACCAAAGTCCTAAAGATCATTGATAGCTCATAATTTCCTTCTGGAAATCACTCTTGGTAGACTCTTTTGCACCTCTGTAATCCACCAACATGTTGGTTTATAATGAACTTCAGCATACTCTGTATATACCCCTTGAACCAACCAGCATAAAGTCTATTCTTTTTTACTGGACCATTTTCAAAAGAAGTTTTTGAGCAATTGGCTCAGCCTTATAATCAATATGATGTGTTCTTAAGGCAGCCTAAAACACTGGATCAAGTATACTTGGAGCTAATGTTTAAAGCACATAAACATTCCCCTGATCAACGAATTAATAGAGCAGTCCCAAGAGTGTGAATAATTCGCTTCAGATGCAGTACATGAAGGTATTGGATTCATTCATGCTTTCATGATTGACATCAAATTCATATTATATCAGTGAAAAAGCAGAGAGGAATGCAATTTCTTAATGCATGTGGGAAGTTTCTGAAAATGTTCTCTAGGCTGGTAACTTGAGAATAGAAGCCAATAATATCCTTTCAAAATAACTACGAGTTAATTATCCAATTAATAATTCAGAAATTATTTGGATCATCTTTTCTCAAAACATGCTCAATATCATGCAATCCCCAGGAAATTCTACTAAAGTGGGGGGAGGATCAAAGGAGAGGGGCTCTGTCATCAAATTTTTTCAGAAATCAGCATATTCTGGCCTCTTTGTGGAGAGTTCCGGTATATATTAGGAGATCAAGGACTCTGAGAAGTCTTGTAACAAAAACGGTAACCCTATCTCAGCATTATCCATATTTATTTGATCAATGAATCCTTTTTTCCCCTAACACTTATTCCACACAGTACACAATGGAAAATATCAATACAGGCCAATCTATCTCTTAGGGATAAAGGCCTAGAAAAGTTCAACCTACTTACCCAAGACCATGAGCACTTTGTTGAGTCAGGAGTCCTGGCTCTCAATCAGGAATACTTCCTTGGATGAGCCAGGTAAGGTAAGGTTATCTAAAAGATACTCCTAAATTATATGAACATTTTGAACAACAAATCCGAGTGGTTTAGGAGTTATTAAGAAATCAAAGAATATTTTGGTATTGTCCTCTCTGGTTTAGGATTAGCTTGGTAATAGGTAAGACAAATGGAGTAGAAATCCTACATTATAGAGCAGATAATACCATCTCACTCTGAAGCATATCTCCCTCCCTGCTTTCCTCTACTTTTTCATCATCCATATGAATACTGCAGATCCAAGCACAGTTCTCAACTGAATTTTTTTTTTTTTTTTAAATTAAAGAGCGGCCTCAGATCGCAGAAACAGTGATGGTACTGAGACCTTGATAACCCAGAGGCTGAGCATGGCTCTGGTTCTCTTTCTTACATCATGCTTCCATTTATACATCAGTATTGTAGGAGACCCTCAGGAAAGTCCCCTTCTGTGCCTGAGACCCTCTGACTTCACCATGTAACCATTTTTCCTTCCCGTCAGAAGCAGATGGAATTAATGGACTGTGACAATTGTCTATTGTTCTAAGCAAGTTACGCCACGATCTGTATGCCTCTTTCCCAGAAGATGGACAGCGGAATGTAACGAGGAATGAGAATGTGTCACGTCTGCAACTTTCTTGTTAAATGTCCTTCTTTGTTTGGAGATTATACTACTTTGGCTTTCTGTGTTCTATCAGATAACACAAGAATTGCGATCCTCAGTGACCCAGATGAAATTAGACTCATGATTGGGTGTCACCAAAGTCTCATGTTTTTTGGCCTTGAGGAAGAATAAAACGGGTCAGAACATCTCCTCCCTGGAAAGGAGGTCTGCAGACCACCCTCATCCCACCACAGAGCCAGGTACCCCATCTGTCATTCTGTCTGCCCCCTACAGAGAGAGCCAAGTCAGCTGGGGCTCAGAATCACTCAGATAATTGAAGAACCCACCTTCAGGCAGAGGGCTAGAAGCTGTGTAGGTAACATCTGCATGCTCTCACCTTCGTCTTTGATAGCTTAATCTTTGGTGAGGAATAAAGATTGGTGAGGCCCTTTGCCTTTGGGTTTCTTTGAAATCTTGATCTCATTTTAGACGGCCTGGATTCAAAAGGATGTCACCCCCAATTCATGCAGTTTCTAAGTCTGCATGATTACATTTTTTCCACAGTGATTAGTTTGTATAGTTCATGCTTCTGTTTTAATAAATAGTGCATATTTTAATGGGAGAAGTCTGCCTTGGGAATATCTGCTCATATCAATTATTAATGCCTGTTTACCCCTTGCACTTACAAAAATTGCCTGCCTAGAGCTCCATAAGAAACCTAGGAAGGTGGAATAAAATAAACTAGTATTTATTTAGCATCTACTGATGTCAGGCACATGTGCTAGGTCTTCCACATAACACCATTAATGTTAATTTTCAATCCAACATTGGAAAAGGAAACTTCATTGCCATCACTACTATAAATGATACAACTAAGAATCAGAAAGTGTCATTCATTCAATCAGCATTTGTTACCCACTAATTTGGAGGAAGAGGAGAAATAAGAGGGGAATTTAAAGAAGCAGAGAGGCTATGGGGAGCCTGGGTGGCTCAGTCGGTTAAGCGTCTGACTTCGGCTCAGGTCACGATCTCACCGTTCATGAGTTCGAGCTCCGTGTCGGGTTCTGTGCTGACAGCTCAGAGCCTGGAGCCTGCTTCGATTCTGTGCCTCCCTCTCTCTCTGCCCCTCCCCACTCATGCTCTGTCTCTCCCTGTCTCAGAAATAAACATTAAAAAAAAAATTAAAAAAAAAAAAAAGCAGAGAGGCTTAAGTAATCTACATTCTTGCTCCCCAGAGTGTAGCACACATCAACGTCACCTGGACACT
This sequence comes from Lynx rufus, assembly GCF_022079265.1. Lineage (NCBI taxonomy): Eukaryota > Metazoa > Chordata > Mammalia > Carnivora > Felidae > Lynx > Lynx rufus. The sequence continues at coordinate 27,377,150 of NW_025814827.1, read as the reverse complement.
TAGAAATGCAGACTCTGGGGCACCTGAGTGGCTCAGCAGTTAAGCGTCTGACTCTTGATTTTGGCTCAGGTCATGATCTGATGGTTCGTGAGTTCAAGCTCCACATTGGGCTCTGTGCTGACAGTGGGGAGCCTGCTTGGGATTCTCTCTCTCCCTCTTTCTCTGCCTCTCCCCCACCTTGCATGCATGTGCACACGCTCACTCACTTGTGCACTTTCTCTCTCTCTCTCTCTCTCTCAAAATAAACTTAAAAAAAGAAATGCAGATTCAGGGTTCCTGGGTGGCTCAGTCGGTTAGGCATCCAACTCTTGATCTCAGCTCAAGTCTTGATCTCAGAGTCATTAGTTCAAGCAACACGTTGGGCTCTGTGCCAGGCATGAAGCCTACTTTAAAAAGAAAGAAAGAAAGAAAGAAAGAAAGAAAGAAAGAAAGAAAGAAAGAAAGAAGGAAAGAAAGAAAGAAAGAAAGAAAGAAAGAAAGAAAGAGGGAGGGAGGGAGGAAGAAAGAAAAGAAAAGAAATGCAGATTCTTGGGCCACTCTTCATCTACTGTGTCAGAGTGTATTTTAACAAGATCCCAGGTGATTCATATGCCCTTAAAGTCTGAGAAGCGGTGTCTACCCAACTAAAACTGATATAGAGGGAAGGGTGGAGAGAGGAAAAAGAAAGTCTCCATGGGCAAGACTGGGAGAGGCACAGAGTTGTGAGAAATGTGAGATCAAAGATCTTGAAGGCTGTTGTGTTATGTCTAGGAGACTGAGAAGGTGGTTGGGAAAGTACCATTCTAATATTTTTTTTTCTGTGCTGTTTAAATGAGATTCCCTTTTAATGTTTTTCAGAAGAAAATAATACAATTTTGAATTTTATTTTCAATTGTTCTTCATTTCTGGTCTGACCCTGGCCTTTCACTGCACCAGGAAGCTGACTGACTTTCAAATAGGTTGTCACTTAATCAAGCTTGTTGAGCTGACTGGAATTGAAACACCAGATGAGGGGCACCTGGCTGGCTCTCTTCAAAGAGAGTGCAACTCTTGATCTCCAGGTCATGAGTTTGAGCCCCATGTTGGGTGTAGAAATTAAATAAAACTTGAAAGGAAGGAAGGAAGGAAGGAAGGAAGGAAGGAAGGAAGGAAGGAAGGAAGGAAGGAAGGAAGGAAGGAAGGAAGGAAGGAAGGAAGGAAGGAAGGAAGGAAAAGGAAAGAAGGGAGGAAGAAAAGAAGGCCCAATGAGATTTGCTGATTCTGCAAGAGGAGAACGAAGCTTATGATGCTCATGTCCTCCTTATCTTCCCTCAGTTTATTAGATGTGGGACGTTTGGCCCCATAAGCTTGATTTTACCTAGAAAACCACAGAGGAGTCCAATTTGGGGCAGCAAATTGACATCCACGAGCTGCTCAGAGTCTAGGGAGCCATGTCACTTAGCATGTCCTCTGGCTGCCCCGGGACCCCACAGAGCCTTGTTATTTGATGTATGAGTCAATGGACAAGCAGCACTGGCATCACCGAGGACTCTGTTAGGAACGCAGCATCTAAGCCTCTTCTTAAACCTACTGAATCAGAATACCCATTTTACCAATATACACTCAGGTAATCCATGTGCATGTCAGTCTGACAACCCTGCCCTAGCAGTAATTGTATTATTTTTCTTAACCTCTTCCCTTAAATTAGCCCCCTTCCCATCTTAGTTCAGGCTGCTATAACAAAACACTCAGACCGCTAAACAACAGAAATTTACTTCTCCCAGTTCTGGAGGCTGGAAGTCTAGGGTCAGGGTGCAGCGGGATGGGTGAGCGTTGTCTTCTGTCTCAGACATCTCCTTGTGTCCTCACCTGGTGGAGCCCTCTGGAGCATCTTTTACCAGAACACCAATCCCGCTCAGGAGGGCTCTGCCTTAGAGACCTAATCACCTCTTACGGGCTTCACCTCCTGGTACCATCTCCTTGCTGTGGGTTTCAGTATGTGAATTGGGTGGGAAGGTACATTTAGACCACACCACCTCCCAAAGCTCTCTCTCTCCCAAACCTGTCCTAGGCACATACATGGGAACATGGTTAATTTTTTTTTCTACAACTATTTCTACAAATTTTCTATAATTATCTCCCAGGCCAGATCTCTCAAAGTGCCTCAGGAGAGATTGTGATTCTGAACACATGCCAAATGCAATTTTTGGCAGAGGTAGAGCAAAAATCCTGGATTATCTACTCTGTGCCAGAGGGCAAAGGGATGTTACTGTTCCTGGGTTTTGTTTACTTAATTATAAAGCCATTTATGCTGTGGCTATTCCAGCAAATCTGATTCCAAGTTCTGAATCTAAATATAAAAGATTTTGCCACTATCTAATTTGGAGGCTTGGGGGATTTTCATATTCAATGTCTGCTTTGGTTTGGGTGATGTTGATAACAGGGACTTCTTTTTGTAGTGATGCAGACAAATGACTGGCTTTACCATATGACCCAGAAACTCCGTTTCTAAGTATATGCCCAAGAAAAACGAAAACATAGAACCTCACAAAACTTTGCGCGTGAATGTTCTTAGCGGCATTATTCATACAACTCAAGTGTCCATGAACTGATGAGTGGATAAATTAAATGCAGTATATACATTCAATGGAAGGTTATTTAGCCATAAAAAGGAATGAAGTACTAATGCATGATACGAAATGGATGAGCCTTAAATACATTATGCTAAGTAAAATAAGCCGGACATTAAAGGACAAATATTGTATGATCCCATTTATTTGAAATATCTAGAATAGACACATCCATAGAGACAGAAAGTAGATTAGTGGTTGTCGGGGGTGATATGGGGGGGCACTGGAGAATGACTGCTAATGGGTATGGGATTTTTTTCAGAGGCGCTGAAAAATTGACCATAGTGATGACTGTGCAACTCTATGACTATATTAAAGAGGCACCGATTTGCACACTTTGAATTTTATAGTATGTGAATTATAGTACAATAAAGTTGTTTTAAGAAATTACTAGCAATGAAACAAGAGCAGCTCCACCTCGGAGGGGAAGTCGGCTGGAGGAGGGTGTACAGGCCCCACCCAGAACAAGGGACGTGGAGAGGAGCAGCTCACATGGCCATCAGCTTGTATCCTACAGGCCCCAGCACCGGCCACTGAACATGGGAGAAGCTTCTTAGCACCCAAGATCCCAAGATCCCAGAGATGGGGGCGTTCTCAGTATAACCTCCTCCTCCCTGATTGAGGCAGGTGTTTCTGACACTGATTCCTTTTCTTTCCACAAAATTGAACCTCACTTAGTTTTTCACTAAGTCGCTTTGCCAGGATGTAGATGTCTGATGCGGTAATAGTAAAGAAGATAATCTTTACTGGAAATGTGCTATTAATTCTCCTCTATTCTAAGTGTAGCTTAAGCCCCATTGTGGAGAGTTATTAGACCCTGAAGAGAAATTGCTCCCCAAATGAATCAACTCTGCATCGTGAGGTAGGTCCCATCACAGACTGAAGACAGGCACAGCATAATTTGTGGGTCCTCGTGAAAAATGAAAATGCAGGATCCCTTGTGCATAAATTAATAATTTCAAAACAGTGACAGCAGAGCCAGCAGAGAGACCTTCAAGTATATGATTATACAAATCTACCACGAAGCTGGCCCTGGATATTTATACAGATGAGAGAGAGAGAGAGGAAGTTCCTGTTCTTCTGTACTTGAGAATAATTCCATGTCCTTTATTGGGCATGCTATTTCTTGTTAATAAAAGCAACTTCAAAATGGTATATTTCTAGGGAGTGCCTGGAGGTAATAGTATGAAATATAATCTGCTTTTTAAGGAACTCTTACAATATTTTATTAAAATAGTCTTTTCGAGGGTTTTAATTTGCAAATTATTTTATTTTACCTCCCAACAGTAGTGTGATGTTGAAAGAGACAAAATTTCAGCATCCATTTTACATATAGAGAAATTGTGATGGAAAGCATTTTAGGGGGATATCCAAAGGCAAGGGAACACAGAGGAAGGGGAAGCATTTAACATTTCTCCCCTATCTTTTTATGATAAGCTACTCTGTCCGTGAGAGTAGTATGGAGATATTTCATATTAATTCATAATACTGACGTGTGAGATATTAATAATTAATTAATAACATGTTATCTAATGTTCATCATGCACTGTGTTAATCCCTTTATATATTTTATAGTGTTCGTTTTTCAATTTGAAACTCTTGCCCAAGTCGATCATTTGTGAACTGAGACGTTAAGTAGTTGTCTGTGTCAATTTGTATGTGGGTTTGCATGTGTGTTGTTGTGTGTCGGCAGAGTGCAAGCCTAAATGAGCTTTAGTTAGGAGTAATTCTAACAGAAATATTTTATGGAAACGGTTCCAAAAATTATCCTAAAAGTCAACCACTGATAATATTGTGAACCTAAAGTGGCCTCCTGAGTCAGAGAGGCAGCATAGCATGATGGTGAAGAATGTGGACTCAGGGGTCAGAATATCTGGGCTTCAAACTCAGCCATCGCTCACGAGCTGCGTGACCTTGAGCACGCCAATTACCCTCTCTGTGAAGGGATTTGCCTCCTTATAAGAATTACAATAGTACTCAGCATAGGGTTGTTATGAGGACCAAATGAGTGTATATCTAAGGTAGAGTATATCTGCGTTAACTGTTGTTGCTGCTGCTATAATTTTTGTTACATAGAAAATCAGATATTAACATCACAAGTTATCAGTTGATATTGTCTACCAGCATTGTTCTTATGTGCAAAGTATGTCCGATAATTGATTAAATTGTATTTAAGTGCAATGTATGAGGATTCTCCAAGAAGCAAGATAACCAACTGCCAGGGCAAAATGAGTGCTGGGAGAATAATGGGGCTGAGTGCTGGACTAGGAAGAACACGTAAAGAACAGTACCAAGCCTTTTTAAACAGTGTTTAAACCAGCACCCATCTTGGTCACAGTTTAAGGGACAGTTGGTTACCAACTGGGGCTCCCAATCAGCAAGGGACAGTGGCCCAAAATCCAGACAGCAGAGCATTAGTGAGACAGAGGACCATCTTGCAAAGCTTCTCTGGGAAATAAAATCCCAGCAACTGGGCAGGGGTCAGGGGTAAAACTTCCCATCTCACAGAGGAGGAGTGATCGTCAAGAGTGAGGCGCAGCCATGAGCCCTGAGTCCAGGGACCTGAAAATAGCAGGACTCTGGACCTAGAAGAGCAGGGAACTGAGCAGGAAGTAGGTTGTAACTTGAAGGCTGTGATTTCAGGCATCGCTCCACACCAAGTGGTCTGTAACTGGTTCGTGGATAAAGTACAATGTTAGGGTCCTACAGGTGTGTCTGGGTCAGGTCTGTAATGGTGACATAAATCTAGGCGGACAACTCCTGTGGGAGAAAGAGAGCATGGCTGTAGACATACTTTCAGTCTCCATAAGGACTGGCAAAGAACGGGACGAAGATGGAAACTACAAAAGAGGAAATCAGTGGTCTAGTTATGACCAAATGGGGAGCCAGAGGCAGAGGAAACAAGATAGAAGCAGCACTACCAGCCTGCCCTTTCTTGTCACCTGTGCCCACCTGACCTCTGGTCTCCACTCAGATCCTTGTGACTCTGTGAGCCCTGTGTGTTGTGGTCCCCCTGGACAAGAGCAACCTCTCTATTCTTCTCCTTTAAGAAGAAGAGCACTTGCTTTCAAGGCCAACCTGAGACTCCACACACGTATGTGTTGACCTTCCCTGCTTTCCCTTTTCTTTGGGGCAGCTCTGCTGAGTACCTGCTAGTGACTTAGACAGGATGCAGGTGAGCAATGATGTGGGGGCCGTACAGTGGATGCCAAACTCCTGAGTTCTATCAGTCATCGTAGAACCTCCTTTCCTCTGTTCCCCATAAAACCCAAAGCACACGTGGGTAATGTGAGTCAGTCCTTCATCTTTACATTTGCTTTGCAGTCTGCAAGCTGTCTTTATGCTACTCTTTTTTATGTCCCACATTGAAATTAAGATGAGCCTAATATTGCCTAAATAAAAATATTGGAGAGAGGAGGGTACAATTGGAAGAAAACAATGTAATTTGCTTTGGACCTGACTCTCTGAAATGGCCTGAGCTAGATCTTTGTACCGCAGGCACATAGTAGGAACTCCAAAATGCTTCTTAATAAGTACATGGATAAATAATTCTTATTAATATTCTGAGTTCATAGTAGGCTGTCTAATGTCTAAGGGCTCTGTTGAACAAGAGAAGAATCAGTGTATTAGGGTAATGCATTTACATAATGAGGTTTAAAAAATGCTTAGAACATCTTCGAGCAGAAATCACCTTTTCCTTAGATGCTGTGTCATCGTGCCCACGCTTCAGCTTAAGTCTAACGGGAAAGGCAGTGGGGGGGGGGGGGTGAGATTCAAGGCCCCGATCTAGGATGGAATCAGGAGAATGGGAGCCCTTGGGTAAAGCACATGTGATGTATATAAATGTGTATTTTTAATTCCCCAAATTGCTTAGACAGTGTGCCCACATGTCTCATGCCAGGTTATGTAAAGCTCACGCCCCACACCACAAAGGGCAGATGATCCTGAGCACATCCACTAACTTCACAGTGACAGAAATGAAAAGTGACAGCAGCTTCCTGAGAGCTTTGTGAACTGACACATTAAAACCTGCCTATTGGCAACAACTGAAGTGGGGGGTGGCAGTAAGCAATCTGAGTGTGATGTTTTGTGAGCAACAGTTTTAGCAGGCTGCTTCTCAAAAGCAGAATGTGCTAAAAATGCCCATGCCTGAGGTTTACCTCAAACAGCCAAACCTGAGGTCATGAAGACTAACTTTCAGAGAACTTGGGGAACTTCTGCAATATCAGCAATTTAACCTTATAGCCTAGGAACTCGCAATGAACATTTGGGGTTCAATAAAATGATGACATAACGAAAAACACACATACTGTTTTTAATGAACTATGGTCAGCCTGGGGTGTGTTTCTGTCAGTCAATAGGTCAGAAATGATATTGGCTCCTGCTCTCCAAGGGAAAGACTTGAGACTTTTATGAGATGCAGAGACTCTATCTGGTGTGTAATGAATTCAGACGGGAATTACACCAGGCTATGAGTTGAAATCAGCTGTGTAAATTCAGCTGGCCTCTCTTTTGCTGATTCCCATAATTATGGTCCTAATGGTTTCTGTTTTCCTTTCACCTCCTAAAGCAGAGAAACATTGGCACGTTCTATTACATTCAGAGGGGAAAGCTTTTGAACTAGCCGATGTCATCGCCCTCCATGTGTGCTGCTAAGATTTTAGGAGTTACACACAAATGAACTATTCATGATTTCTCCTGAAGTCTCTAACTTAGTATGGTTTTCCAGGAGCAGCAGTTTAGAATCATTTCTGTGTTCCAGAAGGGTATGATGTACCCTAATAAATGACTCCAATGTGTCCCATGAAATTACTAAATCATTGACAATGGAGATATTTGTGCCTAAGAATATATAATGTGTTAATTAATCTAGTCAATAAATATCTAGCCATTAAAAGAGGCATAATGAAATCCCCATGCTTTAAATCCCTAGACACATCTGTGCAAAACCAGAATATATAAACATCATCTTAAATGCTCATCAGCAAAACCAAACACCCACATATGTGAAAGCAAGGTGAACAGAGTTCTATCTGTGAGCAAAAACATCAACAACAAAAAGCCTATAGACAGTTTGTATAAGTAGAGTAAATATGCTAAGAAATAGCCCAGTTTCCCTGATCCAGGCAATTCCAGGTGGATTCAGTTTGCTTGAACTTCACTGGAAAAATTCCAGCTAATTCCAGCAGTTATATTTTCATCATCTCTTTTTGCAGCAGCCATTGGTCATTCTTGTTAGTCAATGACATCAGGGTTGGCCAGAGCTACTGGCATAGAAATCCCTCTCTTATATAATACACAGCAAGCACTCACAAGCCTTGTAACATAATCTGAAGACCACTGGTCTCCCATTCTCTAGTTACCCATCAACATTACAGCTCCTTGCTTCTCTCTCCAAAGCATTCACAATGAATCAGGACATCCCTAAATGCAAATATACACTAAGGCCTAGAGTATCACAATCCCCTGGTAGTTTTACAGAAAAGAAAGAGACCCAAGTAAATTTCCAGGCTGACAGAGTCCTTGTCTTTCAGAGACAGTCCACATTTGGATCACTTGGAGCTGGACCTGGACAGCCAGCTGTCGATAGAAGAAGCTTAGAAATTCACTCCAACTCTGCTTTCTTGAGGGAATAGATTGTCATCTAATATCTTAGCCTAGGCTGCCTTATTGCACAAAACAGAACTCCACGTAAAATAGGTTAGGCCAAGCAGTCAATTTCATTGATAGCAGCCTCTCCTAAGACAAAACAGTGAGGGTCAAGAACTGAGGCTGCTTGTCTGCCTGTCTCTAAATGAACCCCATGGATTTTGACTTGTTTTCTACTCTTCTTTTTGCAGATTGAGAAGCTTCTCTGTTTCCCCAAAGTTTCAGCTTGCATAAGATTTTGCTTGGCCCCAAACTGACATGACTTCAGTCCACATTTCCTCCGTGACATAATTCTGGCCCCCTCAAATTGTGTCCACAGACCATCTGTGAAAAATTTTTACCATTCCGTATAAGAAAAGAAAAAGCACAGAAATTGAGAATAAATGTTAAGAAACTCTCATAGCAATTTGATCTTGGCCCCCCATCCAATCTGGGGCATGATGAGTGGATCTGCCTTTTTGGGTAAGATCGAGACTAGTGTGGGTGTTAACAAACTGAAGTTGGGAGTTGTCTGAGACACACATCATCTGCAGCAGAACCATGTTACAACATGTGACAGTATAAGGTGATTTTGTCAACTGTAACCCCAAAATGTACAAAATCCCAAATTCCTTTAACTCATACAAAATTATATTTAATTGTAACTTAGTAGGTTTAAGGTTTGGGAAACGGGCTACTGAATCAAACTGAAGGTAACACTTAAAACTACACTACCATCTCCTTCATTTGGGATAAAATTAATATCTTGAGCTTGTGAAAATCACTTTGAAACATCTTCCATTTCCATCCACCTACTTTTGTAAGGCTTATTTCTCTACTATAAGCACTATTAAAATAAAACATGGAAGCAACTGAGACATCATCTTTTGTAAATAGTGTCGTCATCAACGCAACCCAGGTTACATTAGTTAACAAGCAAGAAGTAGGCTCATTTGTTACGTTAAAAACTTTAAGTGTTGATATGCATGGTGTTTATTAAAACAGGTATGCACTATGGAGCATTACTATTAAAATCATAACCTTTAGTTTAGCTAAGATTCTGAAACACCCAGAAGTTACAAGTATAACAATGACTGTCTATATTAATTGCATATATGTGTATTTCTAATGAATCATGAGCACAATTTTTATAATTACTTTTCCCTATATGTTATGTTTGTTCTATTTATATTTGTTGAAAAGTAATTTTATGTCTGCTGAATCTAATAATAAAAATTGAGGTCTTGGGACACCTGGGTGGCTGTCCGTTAAGCGTCAGACTTCGGTTCAGGTCATGATCTCACCATCCCAGAGTTCAAGCCCCGCGTCAGGCTCTGTGCTGACAACTCAGAACCTGGAGACTGCTTCGGGTCCTGTGTCTCCCTCTCTGTCTCTGCCCCTCTCCCACTCATGCTTTCTCTCTCTCTCTCTCTCTCTCAAAAATAAATAAACAATAATTTTTTTAAAAAAATTGGGGGCTTATGGTCTGCATATCATTCAATTGATTTTTTTTTTTTTTGGTAATTCATGTTTACCGTATTTTACAATAATATTGGTCCACAGTGCCTCAGAAATTAAGGAAATCTCTGAGGATGTCCACAGAACTTAAGAAAGTATATATGTATTATCCCCCCTGTCATACATAGTGTGAGGGTAGGTCTCCATAACAAGGGACAGGGCTCAAAAAGCAACTTAATCATTTAGGAAACATGTGCATATTAATTAGCTGCTATGGACCATTCTCTATGCTATGTTCTTTTTTAAAAAACAAAAAGGAAAATAATAATGGCTTTTAAGGAGCTCAAGATCCACTTAGAAAACAACACAATATGTAAGTGCCTAAGGTACACACGGTGATGCGATACCTTGATTCCCCTTCGAGGAAAGTCTTATGGCCCAGTTGCAGATTATGTGCTCCCAGATGGCTTCCAGCTGTCAGCTTCTACAGGGTCAACCTCAGCTGCAAAGAGCTGCCTTGCCCAAAGTCACACCCTTCCTGGGGCACCCACATCCAGTGATTGACTCAGACAAGGATATAAAATCTTGGCCATTTTGGCCCCCAAATAGACATTCTGATGGGCAATGCCCTTTCCAGAGTTCCCACTGGGTTGGCCAAGGCTTTATCAGATCTGAGTCATAGCTTAATGTTTTTCTCTACCCCATTTGCTTCCTCCATCTTCCATTCACAAATGTTGACCTTGAATAAATATGTTGTACCCCAAACTCTGTATCAGTGTCTGCTCCCAGAGAATTGACCTGCACAATGTCACTTTAGCCTGACATATAAGGGGTATGTAAGTCCAGAGAAAGAAATATGAACCAGAGCAGCTCAGAAAAGACTCTCTAGGAAGGAATAACATTTCAGCTGAATCTGGAAAAATAAGTACAACATTGAGGCAGGGAGCAGCATGAGGTAACCACATTCCTCTGGGTATACAGGTAATGGTAATGGTACAAGGAGGCATGGTTTGGGCCAGTGGGCTTTTGTCACTTGGGTCTCAGCTGAACAATCACCTCCTCTAGAAGTCTTTCTTCTCTGACCTTCTAATTTAGAGTAGCTATTCCTGTCCCTGACTAAATCACTCTCACATCCCATGGAGATGTTAAGAAGCATATCTGGAATTGTACATGAGGAGTAGACCAGAAAGGGCTGAGAAGTCAGGACTCAGTTCTGAGGGCCACAGGAAAACCTTGGAGGATTGGAAGTGCCCTTCCTGTACCGTCTGAGTTTTGCCTTAGAAATGCACACGGTAGCCGAATGACGACAGAAATAAGTGGAGTAAGAGTGGTGACAGGAGATCAATTAGTTCAAAGGCTTTTTCTGTGACACAGATTTACAAGATAGAGCCCGAAGGAAGGTGTAACAGACCACAAAAGCAATAGTCCCCAAATGTTAAAGTATATTTGAGTCATGTTAAATATGACTCATGTTAAAATACACGTTCTGATGCAGGAGGTCCAGTTTCAAGATTCTGCATTTCCAACAAGCCTCCCAGTGATGATACCACCACTGGTCTACAAGGACACCAAAGATCTCTTTGGGAAGTTGTTAACCAGTAGGTTATGTGGACTGAACTCACATGAAGAGAACTACAGATGTTCATAATTCTGTAAGGCCTGACCACCCTCTCTGATACCAAATGACCAGGATAGATATGCACAGGTCTTTGATGCATAGATGGTTGGAGACATACCAGTCAAAGAGATATCTATCTCATCTCAAATGACATAACTCCCCAAGGGTGATATTCTGCTATGTTGTTCATTTAACTATGGCTTCATGTTGCCCGCTATTGACCAGGGATTAGATCATTTAACTACAAATGGATTGAGTCAGCTTTTGGCTTCTGGTAGAGCCCTAGATTCATTACAGTTTCAGCTGTTGTTAGTTCATCAAAATGGTTTTCACAGAAAAAGAGAAAACAAAAAAAAAAAAAACAAAAAAAACCACTGCTAGCTGAATTGTTGTCTCAGTTACTATAACGCAACATTATTTTTTTTAATTTTTTTTAATGTTTATTTATTTTTGAGAGGGAGAGAGAGACAGAGTGTGAGTGGGGAAGGGGCAGAGAGAGGGAGACACAGAATCCAAAGCAGGCTCCAGGCCATGAGCTGTCAGCACAGAGCCAGATGCGGGGCTCGAACTCACGAACCACAAGATCATGACCTGAGCCAAAGTTGGACGCTTAACTGACTGAGCCACCCAGGTGCCCCTAAAACTTCTTAATTCTAGGGGCGCCTGGGTAGCTCAGTCGATTAAGTGTCCAACTATTGATTTCAGCTCAGGTCCTGATCTCACGGTTCGTGAGTTCGAGCCCCACATTGGGCTCCGCGCTGACAGCACGGAGTCTGCTTGGGATTTCTCTCTCCCTCTCTCTCTGCCCCTTCCCTGCTTGCTCTCTATCTCTTTCTCAAAATAAATAAAATAAACTTTAAAAAAATAAATAAAAATCCTTAATTCTATACACACGTGTGTGTTCATATGCACATATATTGCTGTAATAGGATTTGGATTCACACACATCAAAATATTTTAACTTTAAAAATAAGACTTTTTAAACTAGGGACTTTGAGGTAAGGATCAATATATTTACATGCAATTATGCAGGTATTGTTTGGATTTTATTTTTTCATCGTCTCTTTGGGGAAAAATGAAAAGCACATCTTGCTATTTTCAGTTCACATATAGCAACATAAATCTGTAAAGAATAAACACTTGCAAGTACTGTGAAGTACCACTAGGACTGACAATTTCACACAGGGAGGAAGGACAGGAAATATTAATTATAAGGTTCTGATTCAATTCGGAAGACTCTAAGGATATTGTCTAAATTTAGAATGAATGTGCCATAGAGTGTTAGTAATCTGCCCCTCGCTGCTAGTCATTTCCGCTTGTATCCTGAACTTGGTTTAATTAAGATTGAACCTTGTGAACTGAACAACATATAACATTGTTAAAAGAGCAAACTGGAAGGATCACGGGGTTTTAGGATGAAATTAGAAATTCTATATAGAGCTAATAGCTATTTCTGAGGCAAAAATAATAGTCCAAGCAAATGAATGTATATGAAAACTGCTTTGAAAGGTACACAGTCCTATAAATGTAGAGGATTATCACCATTATTACTTAAAGGAAGGCTGTGAGAGGGAAACAAGCCCCTTGGTGGGAGAATCACAAATCTTCAGGCTGGGAAAATAAAATAAGTTCATACCTCTGGCACAAGAAACAATACTAAATGTGAAAAGCAAACAGCAGCCAAGTGATACCCGTTCACATACCCATGGCTGGAGTGTTTTCACGAGCACCAGTTGAATGTTGTAGGCCACTGGAGCTCGGCCCTGCTGTGGCTATCACCAAGGGATTTTTCATTCCCACAGAATATTTCCAGAGGACCCAGGAACAAAGACACAGAGTGCTGCAAAGACACAATTGCGCAATCAGCTGGGATTTTCATACTGTGATTAACGGCGGATTGAGCCCGGGGTTAATAAAGTTGATGTTTCAAGGCTCTTCATTGGCATGGGCCCCCCAGGATGCTGGGAGTTGTAGAGTGTTCTAGGTGGCAAGGGGAAGGCAGACAGACGGCATTAGGTACTATTTCTATGTAAGCATTCCTAGTAAACTCTCTGAAGAGATCACAGGAAAAAGGGTCCCTCATTGCCAGAGCTCCAGGCATTTGCTGTGATTTCATTTCTCATTCTAAGTAAATATTTACAGCCATACCTGTTTTTGTATTTGAAACAGAAATGAGGCATCTGACTTGATTTCTTTCCTTTGATTCATATATTTCCACATTACCTGAAGTTTAGTAAAAGTGGACGTGTCTCAGCTCTCCAATAAAAACTCTAAAATGCCCACATGTCTAATTTATCAGTCAGTCACCAAGTCTTTATAGAACAAATACAATTGTCAACAGACCATTTAGAGTGGTCTAGATGTTTTGCTCAGGGCACCTAGTACGAGGCACACACCACGCTGACCCCGCTGTAAGGCTTGCCTCTTTTCTCATCACACAACAAACATCTACCCTTTTGCCAAGCCCTGCTCTCAGTGTTTTATAGATATTATTTGATGACAACCCGAAAAGATAGGTATTTACATCACCCCCCATTTTAGAAAACCCAAGGGAAGCCACACAGCTGGTAAGTGGTTTGGTCTTGACTTAAGACAAGGGGTCTACCTCCAGAGGACAGCGTAACCACTAGTTGCACTGGCTCAGTGACTTGAAACCTTCCTGACCTCCTGTTGGCTTTCTTTCTCCAGGACATCTTGGTTCTAATCTATCCATTAAACCCATGTTTCTCAACTAGAGGCCATTTTTTCTCCAGTGGACACTTGGCAATATTGGAGACACTTTTTTTTAAGTAAGCTCTGTCCCCAACGTGGGGCTCGATCTCATGACCCTGAGATCAAGAGTCATGCACTCTACCGAGTGAACCAACCAGGCATCCCTATTGGAGACATTTTCATAGTCCTAACTGGGGAGGTGCTACGCATCTAGCAGGAGAGGCCAGGGAGACTGCTATACATCCTACAGTGCACAGGGAAACCCCACAAGAAAGAATTGTCCAGCCCAAACATCAATAGTACCACAGTTGAGAAACCCTGAGTTAAATCAATACCAAATAATGCACCTCAAACACATCATCTCTTTTTTGTGACTCTTCATTCCTTTCCAAATCAAACTGATAAGTTTTGCACATAAATCCTCTGCCTTCCATAAGATATTTTTTCTATTTTTCCATTTTTATGTTTTCAATTCTGCCGCCACCATCTGTAACCCAAGGTAGCCTGTATCATTACACCGAACCGAGAGACTGAAAGCTGGGCTTTGCTCCTGGCTCTATCACCAGTGGGCTCTGTAACCACTAGAATATCACACAACCTCTGTAAGCCTCAGTTTCCTCATCTGTGAAATGATGGAATTGGGCTATGTGCTCCCGTGGACCTCTTCCAGAAGAGCCGTTTGTCCTGGTTTTCCTCGGCAGGAAGACGCACTCCCAGCAGGAAGGCTGATCTCTTTGACTAGCACTTGACTGATGACCAGATGTGTTTCTAGAGCAAGGAGGAACAGAAGTACACCAAAGGAGGAGACTAAGGCTGCAGGTGGGAGGGGAGGCAAAAGATCAAGAGCCATGGGGAGGAAGAGAATGTGAACTAGAGTTGTTGCAGTGTAGGTCATGTGCAAAGAAAGAATGAGTAAAATAGGAATTATGGAGGCTCATTCCCTTCAGGTGTCAGACACCTGCATGGCAGGACATGTGTCAAGATTGTGAGTGGACTCGGTGTGCTCTGCACTGTACCTAGAACAGCCCAGGGTGCCAAGGATGAGGGAGCCTGCTCCCCAACCCCCCCATGGACTGGGACATGATGACCAACAATGACAGGACATTGGTTTAGCCATCAGAACCATCACAGACAACTCCACCAATCTGACCCAGTGGGCTTCACTAGCTGGAACCAAGGCCCCACCCACTTCCCAGTTCTATGTTGTCTCATCATTCCAGAGACCCCCTAACAAATGGGAGCTCTATGCTAGCTGTGGCTAACAGAGCTAGGCTAAAACAGCTGTGTGTGTGTGTGTGTGTGTGTGCGCGTGTGAGAGAGAGAGAGAGAGAAACAATCTCACATGTACAAAAAAATTGCAAGAATAGTACAAGAACATTTTTTCTGAACCACTGAAGAGTAACTTGTTAACATGATGCCCCATCACTCCTGAATGCTTTCATGTACTGTTCCTACAAACAAGGACTGATTCTCCCACATAACTCACTACAACCATCAAAACAGGGAAAGTAACATTGATGCACATTTAATTCTGAGGCCCATTCAAGTCTCACCTGCTGTGACAATAATGTCCTTTATAGCAAAATAAACCAGTCTCTAAAATCACAAGTTGCATTTAGTTATCCTGTCTTGTTAGTGTTCTTTAACATGAAAGAGCCTTTCAGTCTTTCATAACCTGGACATTTTTTAATTACAGACCAGTTATTTTATAGATTGTCCCTCAATGTGGAGTTGTCAGATGATTCCTCATGATTATATTTATATTATGCATCTTTGGCAGGAATGCCACTGAGGTGCTGCTGTGTTCTTTTTACTGTGTCCTATTAGGTGGCACATGATTTCAATTTGTCCCATCACTGATGATGCTGACTTTGATCAGTTGATTAAGGTGGCATCTGCCAACTTCTCCACTGTAAAGTTTCTTCTTTGTATTACTGAGTGTTTTGTAGAGAGGTACTTTGAAACTTGATAAAATGTTCCATTTCTCACCAAACTTTCAACCTATTTATTTGCTTATTGATATCCGCATGGAGTAATGGATGCTGATTCTATTCAATGGTTTAGAATCCATTACAATCGTTATTTGTTTTGATGCTCAAATTGTCCCAGATTTGGTCAATGGGATTTCCTCAAGCTAGTTTCTTTGACATGCCCTCATCATTCAAAGACCACATCACTACTTTCTGGCACTATGCAATGTTCCAGGATTACCTGTGTTTTCTTTGCCCCATCTCTGGGGATTCTTCAGGGATCTTTTTGAGTGGAGAATGGCATTTAGTTACAAAGATCCGGTGTTTGATGTGTTTATTGCTATTGGAGTGTCACTGCTCCCAGACTGTCTCCAGGGATACAGTTAGAGAATATATGCTTGCCATACAGACATTTACATCCATATCTATCAATTGATTGATCTATGTATCAAAAACTATGACTTCACATCATTATCTCCAATTCCAACTTATTACCATAGGGTTCATTCTAGTTTTCTTCCTTTTCAGATTTTAACTCCCTGACAGTGAGAAATCTTGCTTCCATCACCTTTAAAATATTTACTTCTTTGCTTCACATCTCTGTGTCCAGCATTCTGTCGCTGCTGGATTTATTCTCCCCTGCTTCACAGATGCCCTCTTTATCCCATTCAGGCTCTGAAACCGTATAGGTGGCTGCCCACCCCTCTCCCCCCACACATACATTCACGTACACTCTCACAGATGTCCTTCTCATCTTTTCATGCTCCAATCACCCCACATCAGGCCACTGCCAATTCTGTTGGCCTCCATGGATGCTCTTCTCACTCTGGGCTCCAGTACCTTGCCCTGGCTCCTCACACCCTAGCCGTGTGCACACAGAGACAATATCTTCACCGTTCTCAGGGTGTGTGCCTTCGTCACCTCATTGAAGCTCTGATGGCGTCTCCATGCTTGGACACACTCCTCATTTTGCTTGGCTTTGATGGCCCACACCCAACCACCAATGCCACCATCCTCCTCACCCCACATGA
Organism: Lynx rufus; assembly: GCF_022079265.1. NCBI lineage: Eukaryota > Metazoa > Chordata > Mammalia > Carnivora > Felidae > Lynx > Lynx rufus. Next base: position 27,360,145 of record NW_025814827.1, on the reverse strand, counting down.
GCTCTAATGCCACTCCAGGATACCTCCTATCCCATGGATGTTTATCTTGCTCTGTCCACATAATGACTTCTGGATTGATACTCTTTTATCAGTAGGTATCTATTTGAGGTAATTGGATGCTTACATGTTCACTGGAAAAAAGAAGCAAGTCCAGACTGAGCCTTTGGAAATGATTTCTGAACAAAATGCAGGCCTGGGGCTGCTGTTGGAACCATACTGGCTGGAGCTCAGAGCTGCAGCCCCTTCCACAGCAGCTTCTAGACACCTTGACACCTAGAGAGGACACCTAAAAATGTTACCCACATGTCAGATAGTCAAAGCAAGAGAGCTTCTGCTAGCACCAAGATGCTTGACACCCTGGAAGCTGGAAAGTAAATTCCAGAAGTTGCTGCAGAAAAACTACAATCTTCCTAACACACAACCTGAAGCCAGTTTGGTGGTTCTAAGTCACACAATGGCATCTCATCAGAGCAAATGCATTATCTAGGGCTCCGGTTCAAAAGATCCCAGTAGATGTTTTGGGTTCTGGTAGATGCATTTTGTTTTGTTCCATAGACTTCGTTATTTTAGATTTCCAATCTATTCAAACAGAAGGAGGGTAAAGTGGAGTTTGAGTGGCCGATCTCAAGAACTCCCCTCTCCTTTGCTTTCCCTCCCTGCTATCAAATCCAGTTATTTACTATGTTAGGGGATCTATCTCTTACAGTAAATCTAACAAAATATCAGCATTTGAATACTCAAAATATTCAAATATTTTCATAGATGTTCCAAATATACACATTATTTGGTGTCTTAAGTCAATGTCTATATTTTTCTTTCAAAGTTGGACAGTATCACCTACAGAGATCTCCAAACCCTGGCACGGCCCCCGTGGCATGGCCTATGCCCAAATTCCTATGCAGCTGCTCTACCTGAAATTCTCTACCACCCAGCATCCGGATCCATCCCTCAGTCAATCCCCTTCAGATCCTGCTTCTTTTTTTGCAGCCAGCTTTCCCCTCCTTTCAGTTTTCCCTCCACCCCCCTTAGAGTCTTCTTTCACTTTTTTTTTTTTTACATTTTCAAGTTACCCCCACCCCCAACACATACACAGATAAGAACAAGATTTTCCCTCATTGCTTCTTGTCCACCTTTTAGGAGTCACTATTCCATGAAAACATAGGTCCATTTGCATTGAACAGGCAATGACGGACTTTGCCTAAGGTGGTGATGGGAGTTGTTATCCGTAACATTTAGTCCCAGGATGCCCGGTGTGGGGATGCTGCCGGTGCTCCCCCCATACCCTCAAGTCCTTCTAACATTCTGCACACAACTGCTTTCAGTGTGTTTCCACTTCCAGTAGCCAGAACCTGAGTCTCTTTGTCAGAAGGCTGCCCTCCAGCTGCTGGAACCCACTTTGCCTGCATGTACGGAGGGTGGAAAGTAAGCAGTGCCTGGAAGAGTCCACGTGCTCTTTATGAGCACCTTAAACAACAACTGACGATGGGGAGGAATAAATAAATGCTCCAGCTCCCTAGGTCCCTGACTGGGTGACGCTGAGTATGACTCCAGGGCAATCCTGAAAGCCCCTGCCATGGTTACCTTCCATTTGACCTAGCTTGATATCTCACACTAGCTTTGCTTCTTTCCTGTCCCAAGCCCACTTCCCTGCTGCCCCCCTGCATTTTCTTGGAAACATTTCCTAATAAATCACTTTCACATTAATCCTCTGGGGTTGATTCTGGAGAACTGACTTAAGACACATGGAGAGACTGAACCCATTCTTCAGTTCCATCCCAAGCAGGGCATTTCTTAAACATAAATACTCTTGCTAATGCTTCTACTTCTATCAGCATAGGTTTACTTAACAGTTACTGTTTCTATTTGAAAGACCTTTCCATTATCCATTGAAACCATTATCAACACTTGCAGAACATTAAGAGAGGCTAACAAGATTCTCAATATGCACATGATTTTCTAAGAAAAAAAATCTTGTTTGCTATCTTGAAGGTAAAGATGAAAAAACCTTAAATTTCTCTAGAAATAAAGTAATACAAGTAAAGTCAAAAAGAAATGCCATTTCTTACTGATCCAATTAGCAAAGATTTTGAAAATTAGCTTATTCATTCCTGGTGAGGTGAGATACATTCAGACACCACTGATGGGAGTGTAAATTGGTACCACCCTCTGGAAAAGCAATTTGTCAAAATATGTCAAGAGTCTTACAAATGTTCCAGCCCTTTGGCTCAGTTTACACACCTTTAGGAATCTATCCTGAGGAAAATAATTTGAAATTTTATGTGAAGATTTATGCACAAAGATGCTTATCTTCTGCTTTGGAAATAAGTTAAGTGTTCCGAAGAGTATAGTGATTGAGTAAATGAAGGCACAGTTGTTTGATGGAAGAATTTTATGCAGCTGTTATAGATATGAGAATGTTTAATAATAGAATAGGTTTTTAAAAATGGATTAATGAGGCACACCTGGGTAGCTCAGTTGGTTAAGCGCCCGACGTGGCTCAGGTCACGATCTCACAGTTTGTGAGTTTGAACCCCACGTTGGGCTCTGTGCTGACAGCTTCGAATTCTGTGTCTCCCTCTCTCTCTGCCCCTCACCTGCTCACAGTCTGTCTCTCTCTCTCTCTCTCTCAAAAATAAATAAACATTAAAAAAATTTAATGGATTAATGAGCTGCATAAACCATTTAGAAACAGTTTTTTAACTACACAAAAATTTATCCTCAGAAAAAAAGATAGGAAGAAAATACAGCAAAATCCAAAATGAAAATAGGCATATTTTTTGTCTACTTTTAGAGGAAGTATAGATTCTGGACGATTATTTTTCTTTCTTTCCTTACTCTCAATATTTTCTGTAATAGGCATATATTAGCTGTGTATTTAAAAATATATACTTCAGGGGCACTTGGGTGGCTCAGTCAGTTAAGTGTCCAACTTTGGCTCAGGTCATGATCTCACAGTTTGTGGGTTCAAGCCCCATGTCGGGCTTTGTGCTGATAGCTCGGAGCTGGAGCTTGCTTCGGATTCTGTGTCTCCCTCTTTCTCTGCCCCTCCCCTACTCGCACTCTGTCTCTATCTCTCAAAAATGAATAAACGTTAAAAAAAATTTTTTTAAATATATGCTTTAAATCATCACAAGTTTTTCATCCTCTGAATGTGTCCAGGACGCACACTCTTGAACCATGCTTGTTTTCCTATTTTTTCTTCATCTCCATAATACCACTTTTAAGGTTTACTTCAAGAGGAAACTTTCTTGTAAACAGTTCATCAAAAGGCAGGTGACAGTCTATATTAAGCACTAAGGAAACATCTTAGATACAACTCTGGGCACACAGCTCTCTTTGTATAAGAGACTCTCTTTCACTCTTCCTTCATTATACATTTATATGGAAAAAAAGTTTGTGGAATTTTAAGAGTATTCCTCCATTTAGTGTCTATCCTGTCACAAAAACCATAGGAGGTATTACATAAGTCATGCAATCCGCTGATAATGGCTTCTCAACCTTTATATCTGCCAAGAAGGAAATGACAGAGACAAGACAAGGAGCCAGGAAACACAAAGCTTAGTTTAAAAAAAAAAAGTAATAAAACAACAAATATGGAAAAAATAATACATGCAAAATAAAATCGGAACATTATTCCATTATGTGGTTTATCAAATTTTCTTATGGAGTCAGAGCATTGTAAGGTAATCTATGGTTTTCTCCTATTTAACACTTACTAATCATAAATTAAATTATATCTGAATATAATGAAAAACAGACTTTTCTGTATTACAGTTCCCATGCCCTGCTAAACTACCTCAGAAAAGGATCAAATAGTACAAGGCAAACTTTTAAAAACAACAACAAAAGATTATAATGAAAATCACCATCTTTTCCAATTCTATACTCATTGGAAATATACTCTGATTCTCTCGGTTGACAAAAAGAACTGACTTTAAAGTCTTTAGACAAGACAATAGATGTGATGTGTCATCAGTGGTTGAAGCCAGGGGACAAAAAGCAAGGAAATGGCAATCGGATATACTTGGGTAGTGAGTCCCTAAAGGGGGAGAGATCCTTAAAAGAAAGCGGATCAAGGAAAAGGATGAGATAAACCTAGGAAAATGAGCTGTGGTGGGTGGCCAGGAAGTCAGCAGCTGGCGTTTAAAAGTGGCCAAGAGAGAGAAGAGGAGAGAGAGTACTGAAGAGGGACTTGAGAGATTGAGGGGGCCCAGGGAGAGAAGTGTGTTCAAAAGGTCCTGGGAAGTAATCCAAGGAACGATGCACCAGTTTAACAAGGCCCCAGCGGTTGCTAAGAGCGTGGATTTGGCCCAGACTTGCGGGTTGGGCTTGGAACCCTATAGAAAAGAACAAATAATCCCAGTAAAGGCCACTGCTAAGATTCAATTGTCTGACCCAGAGGGGAGAGACAAGAGAGGGAGAGAGGGTGGGAGAGAGACAGAGAGAAGAGAGAAGGACAGAGACAGAGAGGCTCCTTGTGAGACTAATCTCAATCAGTCTAAGTGAGCAGGCTGGGTCCGTGTGCTTTGCTTTTTCTCTAGGAGCCTTTGGTGGCCAATATTTCTTTGGCCTCCTTTGGTCCGGGGGTATCTTGGAACAATAGATGATGCACAATGAGAAGGAGAAGTGATTACAAAGTTTTCTGGAACTCTGAAGCCCGGCATCACAGAGAGAGAGTGATGAGTTCCTTGTGCAACACCCTGGGAAGGTGCCCAGAAGTGGTATAAATGATCGCTAGCAGCCTGCGGTGTGTGAGCAGGCAGAAGGGGCCTTGAGTGAACTGGGGGTGATGCTCAGCGCCTCGTGCGCTGCCTCTCCCGGCTGCTCCAAGGGCCTTATCTATAACCCGGAAGCCGTTCTTTCCTGATGGAAACACTGACGCCCAGAATTTTTATTCTTCTGGTTATAATGAGAAAGGAAAATTCTCTATGCCTTGAGTAATTCCTGTTTGAGAGTGCCTTACAGACTCTCCTTTCAGAATCCTCCCCCCTAGGACGAAGGCAGCAAAAGTTAGAGCTGTGAGCTGAGATGCACCCACCCTGAACTTGGACCTGGCTTTGTTGTCTATTTAAAGGAGAATTACTGCTAGCGCTCCATCTCCTCTACCAGGTCTCTCCATAATCTCCCTGCATCTGTCAGAGGGAATTAAGAACATCTGCCCTAGGGACAGTGCTTGGGCGGAGTTCATTCAAGCTTTTGCAACTAAGGTGTGACTCCTTGGAGCGTGAGGCTGACAGCTCACCCCGGGGGGCTGGCGTGTCAATGCCAGACAGAGGTGTGGACCTGCATGGAGATGAAAAGATACAGGCCCTACCTAGGAGATCTGTGAATGCAGTGAGAAAACACAGAAGTTGAGATTCCTCTATTTTTATCTGGCAGTCAGGGGGCTCATCCTGAGGCAAGCTCCCTGGCAGGGAGAGTCCCAGCATCTCCCTGGGAGTGTTTTTAGCTTCCTGGTATCATTATCTATTAGAGGGGCGAATGTTGGAGGCGCCTTGCTGAGAAGACCCGCTATGCATGGGGACTTTGCATGCGAGTCAAGAAAGGGGGAAGGTTGTATTGATACTTTCTCTCAGAATCTGGGCTTGGCTTCTTCTATGAATTTCAAGACCCAAGTGTGAAGTAAGCCAAGTTCACTATCAGTATTTTCCCATTCTCCTTGTCTCCCTATTCTGTTACTGTCCATGTCACTCAGGACTTCCAGGCTGGCTTGGCTGCCCAGGATCTCTTCATGCATTGTCCTCTCCTTCGTCATTCAGACATGTACTAAACACCTAATACAACCAAAGCATTTTAACCAATTGCTAGATATATGGAGATGAATAAGAAGCAACCCATGCCATTGGGAGCCCAGAGTCTTGTATTGAGATAAACATAGAGATAAACAAGGGTGCTAACCCTTAAACCCTAGGATAAAGGTAATCGACATACTACAGGATCACAAGGGAGGGGAACCAAAGTTTGCATATCCAAGAAACAGAGCCTAGGCTTGGGGAGTAAAGAGTGCAGGTGGGTCTTGCTTTTCAAAAGAGATGACATTTCAGTCAGGGAAGAAACAGACCCAGAGAACAGCATGAGCAAAGGTCTGGGGTTAGTGTACAAGGCACTCCAGGAAGGCAGAGGGCAGAAGAAGCCAGGGAGGTTAAAGCATGGTATAACCGAGGCTGGGAGGAGGGGCAGAGTGGCCAGGAGGAAGCCTAACTGGAAGGTTTGAGTGTTTTGAAAGCCATATTAAAACGTTTGGACTTTCTAGATAGTGGTGCATCCCTGAATGCTTAAAGCAGAATAATGTATTTTTTTAGAAAGAGCACTGTGATAGCAGGATGGAAAATGAATAGTAGGAGGAGAAATATGGTTAGGTGGTTAATTCAATGGATAGGAATGATGAGAATCTAAAATAGGGAAGAGGCAGTGAAGAAGAGGGGAGAGGGCTATTTGGAAAGACAGTTAAGAAAATATTAACAGCACTGGTCGATCATGAAATGTGAGTGTTGAGAAGTATTGAAATACAAGATAATGTTGGTTTCTGGCACTGGTGGTGGCTAGAGTGTTTTGTCCAAAGACTGAGACTGGGGTTTGGAGGAAATGCACACAGGAACTGATGAGCTCAGATGGAGAATGTGCAGTTGCAGGTATCTACAAGATGGCCAGATGTATTGAGGTCCAAAGCTGAGGGAAGGGCCAAGGCTGTAGACATCATATAGAGAATCACTGAGCACGTTGTTGAGAGGTGCATGGAGAAAACAGAAAACATCAACCAGGGAAGGCCTTTAAGTCTTATTTTGAACAATGCTTTCTATTTCAAAATGACTACTATCTGTCCTATGAATTAAAACTTTCAGTCCTTCCGTGATACAATCTCCACACACACTTACAAGGAAACTGGATGTCTATGTTATTTCTAACTAATGGGTAAATGATGATTGCTAGTTTGTTGAGGAGAATCTGCCTTTGAGGTCAAATCTAAAATCCAGTGGATAAGAGTGAATAAAGGTTTAGAAAGAAGAAGAATACAATGTACATATTACCTGAACTAACATCACCATCATGTAACTTTATAATACCCTCAGGAGACAGCTGGAACTAATACTATTAGTTGTAGTCCATAGATGAGTAATCTGAGATTCAATATTTCAATGACAGTCTAAGTTTTAGAGTAACTTCATGACTAGTCTGAGGTTAAATATGACAGAAATGGGATTTGATTTCTGTTTTCCTAAATCCTAGTCCTGTATTTTTCTCACTTACACCAATCTGCTCTTCAAAAACAATAGGTAGCTGTTGGGAATTAGGAAACAACTTTCTTTCTTATTGTGAAGGAGGAAGGTGAGGTCAGTGGAAAGTTTATGATGTCAAAAAAATGCCCAAGAAGTCACATTTTGGAAGTATTTCTCCAGCTTTATACTTTCTTACAGAATTTCAAAGGTGTGTTGTAACACAAATGGGGCTCCTAGGTCACAACATCCAAATGCCCACTCTGTAGCTTTCTCTCCAAAATCTGCCCTGTCATTCAATTCTCAAAAGAACTGCAATATATCTATGCATATTTTCAACCCAAATCAGTCAAATATCAGTACTCTAAAAACTAGTACTTTTAGAGTTATGTGTGTTGGAAATATCCCACGGTTTTCAATCCCATAGTAAAGAGATTAATCTTAAAACTTTTTCATTCTAATACACTATTGTTCACCCAACTTGATTTGAAAAAGAGAAAGAGAAAGACCTTGACCTTTTGCAGTTTTTAAAAAGTGTATTTTATAGTCTGCATAATAAGGTGGTGGTTGTTTCGGCTATATTTTGTCCTGTAATCAATGTTAGAGATGGCTTCACCAGAGACTCGCAATGGGATTTTTATTTGATTTACATTTTTACATTTACAATGCAATTTTCTCTGGCATGTGATTTCTCTTGTAAGTTGCACTAAAACATGATGTAAAATAAGTAGATTACATTGCTAAAGAACAGAAAGAAAAAACATTAAAAATGAACTATAAACAGAATAATTAGACATTTTTAAGAAGCATCAATATACACATTTGATTATGCTTAGAAGCCAGCAAAGTTAAAAAGATGTAAAACACTAATAATTCTGAAATGGCCTTATAAACTAGCAAGACATAATAGTACAAAATATACATCAGTTTTACCATGACTTCATTGGCATTTTACATTCAACAGATATTTATTAAACACTTAGTAAGTTACAATCACTGAGCTGAGTGCTCAGGATAAAAGCAGTCAATCACACAGAAGTAGTTTCATCCCTCATGAAACTTTTATAACCTAGTAGGGTAGAGTATACATGTGTGTATGTGTATTCAGATATACATGTATATACATGCTTATACTTACACACATATGTACATGTTACCTAATTACACTTATATTCTTCCAATATACTAATTTAATGAGGAGATAAATTATTGTAATTTTAGCTGACATTTGATTTCTAGTAAGCTTTAATATTCTTTCATGATTTTTTCCAGTTATGTTTCCTCTTAAAAAATTGGCTATTCATATGTGTTACTTACTTCTGGCTTAGTGCTTTTCTTATCTAATTTGAATGATATATTTATATAATCATGTCGTATTTACTGAAAATGTTTCCCAGTTTCATATACATATACATGAAACTGCTATCTAGATGAACATAGAGAAGTTTATATATAATCAGCCCTATCAATCTTTTCCTTTCTTATTTGTGTTCTTATTTCCAAACTTAGTTCTCACCCAGAACCCCTACTTTCACTGCTTCTACCAACCTGAATCCCAGAAAGAAGAATCTTAAAATATATCACATTTTAAGACCCTACCTCTATGTAAACTGATTTATATGTATACGCTACTTAATATGTATAATTTTATATACAGTAAAAATGGGATAATAACATACTTACTATCTTTTAACCTGGGATTTTTTTTTTACCTTTCTTAAAATAATAAATACTTTCCTATGCGAATAACTACATATCTAGGGGCACCTGGGTGGCTCAGTAGGTTAAGTGTCTGACTTCAGCTCCGGTCATGATCTCGCAGTTCATGAGTTCAAGCCCCTCATCGGGTTCTGTGCTGACAGCTCAGAGCCTGGAGCCTGCTTTGGATTCTGTGTCTCCCTCCTCTCTGACCCTCACCCACTCACACTCTGTCTCCCTCTCAAAAATAAACGTTAATAACTACATATCTAATCATGTTTATTGACTATATGTAATACCCTTCAATTAATAAATATATGTGTATCTGTTTCTAATTAAAATTTGAGATGGACAGATTTGCATATGTTTTTTTCTCTTTTTCTCAGATTCTTTGATTCTTTTCTTAAAACATACTTTTATAAAGAGAATTTAAGGGTCAATTTATTTTAGATTTCTTTACATGTGCTGCCAAAATGCTCTCCAAAAAGGTTATGCACCTAGAAAGAGATAAAGATTTAAAGACAGAGAGAACTGTGAGAATAAGAGGTCATGGACTCTAAGACAGAGCAAGTTGGCAAGTGGTGACTGAAGCTGAGTCAGGTGACAGCCATGGAGTTCAAGAGACCCAGGCAAAGCATCGAATGGGCCACTTAGATGTATACTGAGTCCATCCAGGAGGATTCAATCATTTACTCACTTAGATATTTGTTAAACAAATATACCAGGGCTTATATGAAGTACAAGTGTTATATAAGTTCATATAAGCTTATATGAAGTAGGACTGTTTTAAAGAAAGAATACAGACAAAATTACTGTCTCCATGGAGCTTATATTTTTGTTCTAATGAGAGAAACAGACATAAGCAAATAAATAAAAGACTTATTATGTCACATAGAAGAAGAGTTTTGAAAAAAACCAAAGAATAGATAAGAGATAGAGAATGTTAAATTGGGAAGCTTATAGTTTAAAAATGAATGTCAGAGAAGGCCTCACTGAGAAGATGGAAATTAACTGAAAGCCATGTAGAAATCTAGGTGGATGGTGATTCAGGAAAAGGGAACCGCATTAGCAAAGGCCCTGAGGCAGTTTGCCTGTGAATTGGAAAAGTAGCAAGAAGACAAGTTAAAGAGAGTTTGGTACCAATGAAGGAGGGTGAGACACCTGGAGGATGATAGAGAGCCAAAATGAGAGTGGTAAGGTAAGAGTGATCTTCAATGGAGGATATTTTACAAAGTGTGGGGAAAGCAGTGGTCTGAAAACAGCAATGACAAACTAAAAGAATGCTACTATTCCCTCTCCATCCTGAAGTACACACAGGGTGTGCAAAATAGCTACAAATAAAATGACATCTTTAGAGGGAAATCAGATTTCATTTGGGGCTGAAAAAATGCCTTCTGTTACAACAATGAGAATGAAGAGGAGTTTCTGAAAAAAAGAAAAAGAAAGGTCATTACACATGTCACAGAGTGCCTATGCCAGCTTGTGTGCTGATGGTGGGGGAAATGGGGTGCAGGAGGGCTAAGAACGATGAGGGAATGGCACCTTGAAAGTTTCCATGGGCTGGTGGGAGAAAGAAAATGAAGAATGAAAATGAACTGGCCAGTGACCTAGCCAATTAAGTAGGATAAAAACCTACCTCAGTGGTTTATGAGGAAAAAAAAGCCAAGAGGAAATTTTTTTAAAAAGCACTTTATGAAAAATAGAGTGATCAGCTGTGGCAAATGAGGTTGAGAGGATGAGTAATTCAAGTGTTGAGAATTGTCCATCGGACTTAGCAGGATGTAAGTTGCTAGTGGTCTTGACAGAATTTTAGTGGTATGTTGGGATTGAACGTCTGAAGAGGTAAGAGGAAGAAAGGACACATTGACAATGAATTAGAGCAAATTCCTTGGGATGTTTGACTTTAATGGAGGACATTTCTAATAATCAGGCGGAGATGGAGAAAGACAAGTTCTAGGGAATATCAGGAAGGGGAATATCCCCCTTCATAACTGCCCAAATTCTGAATCTGTGAGAGATAGGAAACAGGCAAACATCAAAATATTACTTCTTTACTGACAAAACTATTGGAATAGGTGGACTTAAATCAATTAGCCAAATATTATTGATAATATTTTACAGAGAATTAAGCAGACTTACCTGCCCAGGTCCTGGCGGCACTGAGCAACTGGTAGACCTTCCCTACTGGGGAACTTGTAATTTTATAGGAAGGAATTAAATGTGGGCTTTCTTTAGGCAGGTGGAGCTTAGAGAGGAAAGGAGAAGAAGGGACTCAGCTGAGCTCCTCTATTCACCAATCAGATCCTTTGTCTTCCTTTCCTGGAGGATGAATGAGGCATTCTCCCTAACCAGAGATCTCCCACCATCACCATATCTGTTTATTGATAGAAATGACCCAGTAGAAAGGATAAAACTGATGATTCAGGAGAGAAGAGGAAGACCAGACTTCTTGAGTAGGTTAAAGGAGATGAGACCCAGTACATAAGCATTTGATAGGAACAAGTAAGATTATCCCACTTACCAGGAGAGAAGGCAGAAGATACATGGGTGTTGGAAGATACATTTTTCTCTTCTGATTGTTCCTACTCCTCAGTGAAACAAAGAGTGAGATCATCAGTTATGAGTGAGAAGGGAAGAACAGGACTGAAGAGACAGAAGGTGAGAAATAAGCCTCTCAAAGAGTGGGAAAGGAAATTGACTAGAGACAGGAAGAAGATTGGCTGAGCAGAGCGGAGGATCCACTTCAGCTTTATAAATTCAGGTTGTAAATTTCAGGTTGTAAATTTAGAGTGACTCCATGCAAGATGGTGATAGATTTTTTTCCCCCTGGCCACTCTGCTCAGATGCAGGAAAAGAGGACACAGAAATTTTCATTTAACCAGGGTTGTGATTTTGCCAGGTGATTCTTATAGAAAGAGTAAAAGGATGATTGGGGTGCATGCAAGGGAGTGATGGAGCATGGAAGTTGGTCTAGTCAAAGAGGATAGGAATATGAAAAAGTACAATATAAAGGAAAGAGAGGTGTGGGTGATGAACTGAAGTTCCCAATGGAGTCAAATAAATGTGATTAGAGCACCAGAAGTAAACATGTTGGAAAGCTAGGAGTGATTGTTAAAAGAAAATGCTTGAAATTAAGATTTGGAGATGTTGAAGGTAATGAGGCCTAGAGTTTAATTATGAAAGTAAGTAGCGAAAGTGGATTGGTGGAAGATATCATTTCAAGTAAAGATGTCCGGTTGTTGAATGGATCATCTACATAATTGTTGAAATCACCAAGAACGATAGCAGCAATAGTGACAGAGAGAGATTGTAAGCCAAGTCCTAAAAGCTTCAATGAGCTGTATGACTGAAAGATCATGAAACAATTGCAAGAAGAAGAGAAGGTAGTTCTCTCCAATGGTATATGCTCAAAATATTTGGGGTTTTGAGAGAAGATCTAACATAAAAGATCTGGGAAAACAATGATGAATAAGGAGGGCACCAACTGAGATGTCTTGGGTCCACAGCATGGGTACTGTTTAAGTAAAAGTAGGTACAACGTCAGAGGGCTTTAAGGAAAATAGTTGGAATCTACTGTCCTTGACTTTTTTAAAGATCATGATATAAAGGGCAGAATCAGGTTTTAGATAAGTTATAAGACAATGGGATGAGTGTTCAGAAGACAGACTAAGGATGTCAAAGATTATGCCAGAGACAGAACATAAGTGAGTGGAAAGATTTAGATCATAAGGAGACACAAATCCTTATATATGAAGGTATTCCTTTGTGTTCTTTGATGACATGGGTTCTTGGACTTCTGGAAGAGATTAAGGTAAATGAAGCACACTGGCATTAGTTCCAATGGTTTCTTAGGGGAAGGTGGGTCATTGATTCAATTTACATCTTTTTTCTTGGGTTATCATAGGATAGAACCCTATGTCATCTGATGATGAGAGTGGTGTTCTTACCATGGGTCCATGAAAATCTGGAAAGTTCCTTAAGTCCTGCTGAGGGGAGTATTACAGCACATTGCGCTACCTACTTTGCTCATTTCTTTCCAGAATTTTCTTTGATATTGTGGTATGTTTATTGTATTGCATTTAATGTAATATTATATTGCAAATTCTCCCAAAACTCCATCTTGGTTTTTGATATTGATTAATTCTTAAGATCGATTTGGAGCTTAGTAGAAAAATATTATATTCTCATCTTCCTTCCACCAAAATAACTTCTCTCCCTCCTCTAAATTTCTCAAAACTCTTTACTTGAATCTCCCTTGTAGCATTTTATCATAATTGTTTTATTGATGTCTCATATTTATGATTTATACAATGTTCTATTATACTACAGTGCCCAACACAGTACCTTACATATAGTGGGTCTTAAATAAACATATGTGGGAGGCATGAATAAAAAAGTAATGAACAAGCTGGGAATCAGAAAGCCTGCATTAGAGAATCATTCTGCCTCTCACTCTGTATGTAACCTCGAGCAAGTTATTTAACTTCTCATATTTGCCTCTGTAGGGGGGGGGAATAAAAATGGTCCTGTCTACCTACAGGCTGCTGAAGATGTAAGAAGTGTGAGAACTAGATGCAGCATTTGAAAATGCTTTGAGAACTGCTTCTAAACAAGTGATTTAAAAACTGACATTTAAAACAATATTATCATTCATTACAGGACACTATGATAATTTACAGGAAGCACTCCATTATATGTCTGGCTATTTTTTTGGCTCAGGCACATCTGGAAATAAAATGCCTTGATAGGGCTCAGATAATAAGTAGGCTCTCTCACTCTGCTGCTGTTAGCATACAAGTACTGCTGAAGGAAACAGCCATGAACACCTATAGCTTTCAATTCCAAATTCAACAAAAATTTTCTGTGGCTTCGCATCATACCTGAAATCTCAACGCTTACTAATTTATTCCCTGGAGTTAAACATTGTCTTTATTCTTTGAATTCTACTTCAAAGAAAATGGAGGAATAACAGTATATGTGGCTTGGATTTGAATCCCAGTTTTGTGATTTAGTAGCTCTATGACTTTTATAGAATTTCCTAATTTGTAATATATATATATATATATATATATATATATGTGTGTGTGTGTGTGTGTATATATGATAATATCTTCCTCCTAAAGTCATCATAAGGACAAAATGAAATTATATATGAGATATGTATGTAAGCATTTTTATATGGTACCTGGTCAATGACAATTTGTCAATAAATTTTAGGTATATTTTAAGTTATAAAATCTCTAATAACATAATGATGATGATAGATGAAACAAAAAACAAAGATGTAATACAGAGTCAACATATCCAAAGACTTTTCCTGGAAAAAGATTAATAAAATAACCAAACCTAGGGGGAAATTGATCAAAAAAACTAGAGGAAGAACACACAATAAATGCTAGAAATTAAAGAGGGATATAACTGCGGATACAGCATAGATTAAAATTTAATAAGAGAATATTGTTAATAATTAATTCCAATAAGTCTGAAAACTGAGACAAAATAGATATATTTCTAGAAAAATTCTAAATTACCAAACTTGAGAAGAAATTGGAAGTTAGAATATTCCTATAACTATTAAAGAGATTGAATCAGTAGTTTCAAATCTCATAACAGGTCCAGATAATTTTATAAATGAGTTATACCTAAGTTTCAGGGAACTAACAATACCTGTCTTATTCAACCTAGAGAATAGAGAAAGAGGTAATACTCCCCCAACTCATTTTATAAGATGACTATAACTTTGATATCAGAACCAGCAAGAAGATGAAAAAATAAAACTGCAGAATAATCTCATTAATAAACATAGATTCAATAATCTTACCTGAACCAAACAGTAGAAACCAAGTCCATCAAAACAGAAAAATATGTATAAAATATGTTTATCCAAGAGATAAAGGATTAGAAAATTTTAAATCTATTACTATAATTTAACAAATTAATATATTTTAAGAAAAATCATATGGTCATCTTAATAGATGCAGATAAAGTGGTTGATAAAATCTGACAACCTTAGCAAAACAAGAATTGAAGGAATCTTCCTTAACTTAATACAGTGTGCCTGATAGAAACATATAGAAAGCATGGTGGTAACGGTAAAAAGTTAAAAGTGTTTCTTTTAAATTCAGGAATAAAGTGAAGGTACCTATCATTACTAGTTTCAGTCAACAATGTCCTAGAGATCTAGCTGAACACTATGGCAAGAGAAAAGAAGATGTGATTATATGGAAAGGAAGTTTATTAGTCTGCTCAGGCTGCTATAACAACATATCATAAACTGGGTGGCTTCAACATCAGACCAATGTACTGGCCTATTCGGTTCCTGGTGACGTCTCACTTCCTGGCTTGCAAACAGCCATCATCCTACTGCCTCTTCACATGGCAGAGAGAAAGCAAGCTCTCTGGTCAGTCCTTATACGGGTACTAATCCCATTGTGAGGACCCCACACTCATGACCTCATCTAAACCCAATTATCTCCCAAAGACCCCACCCCCTAATATTATCACACTGGGGGTTAGGGTTTCAACATATGACTTGGGGATGGGGGACAACAATTTAGTTCATAATAAAAAAAATACAAAAATGTCTGCAGATGATAGATCCATTTTTGATGGATCTATAGTCAAATACTGCCAATAACTGTGATTGGCAAAATGACTAAAATAGGATTAATATACAAAAATTGTTCACATTTTCTTCCACCAGACACAAACCAACTATAAATATTTTGAAATATAGAACTTACAGTAGCAATAAAAAAAACATAGGTTATCTAAGAATAAATCTTAGAAAGTATGGGTAAAAATTCATAGAGCAAATTGGAAAACTTTTAAAAAATAACATTAAAGAAGACTGAAATAATGACCAGCCTTACATATATGACAAAGTGGCACCATAAATCAGTGTGGAAAGAATGTATTATTTAGTAGATAGTGCTAGAAAAACTGACTTACTATAGGAAAACAATGAATGTGGATCCTGTATGATAGTTATAAAGGTGAACTATAGATGGATTAAAAATCTAACTAAAAACTTCACTATAAAATTCTTAAATGGAAACACAGGAAAATAACTTTATGATTTAGTACATTGGTTTTATATTGCTGTTATAACAAATTACCACAAACTGAGTGGCTGAAACAATTCAAATTTATTGTCAAAAGTTTTAAAAACTAAGGTTCCAGCAGGACTGGCTTCCTTCTGAAGGCTCTAGAAAAGAACCCTGTTTCTTGTCTCTTCCAGCTTCTAGAGGCAACATGAATTCCTTGGCTTGTGGCCCCTTCTTTCATCATCAAAGCCAACAGCATAGTGCCTTCAAATCTCTCTCCCTGAACTCTGCTTCTGCCATTACATCTCCTTCTTTAACTCTTAATCTCCTGCTTCCCTCTCCCTTTATAAGGACCCTGTGATTACAGTGGGCCCAGCCACATAATCAAACATCTTCTTCCCATGGCAAGATTTTTAACTTAATCACATATGCAAAGTCTCTTTTTCCATGTAAAGTAATCTATTCATACATTCTGGGGATTAAGATAGAGATATCTTTGGGATCATTATTCTGTCCACCACACTGAGAAATAGGAAAGGACTTCCTGGCAATATTTCAAAAAGTCAAACCATAAGGAAAAATAGGATTGATTTGATTATATCACAGTAAAGAACTCCTGAAAGAAATTGAAGAAGACATGAATCACTGGAAATTTATTCCATGCTCATGGACTGGAAGAACTAATATTGTTGAAAAGTCCATTCCACCCATAGTGATCTAAAGATTCAAAGCAATCCCTATGAAAATTCCAATAGCATTTTTCATAAAAATAGAATGAACAATCCTAAAATTTGTATGGAACCACAAAAGACCCCAAATGTTAAGTATATGCATACTCTGTGACACAGCACTCCTGCCTCTGAGTGAGTAGCACCCGCAAAGAAATTCACCTACACCCACCTGCATGAAGTTGCTCATGGTACTATTATTTGTGTGTAAGGAGGGCAGAATGAGTTGAAGTTAATCTGTATACTGATAACTTGGGGAGTGAACAGGCAAAATAAGGTAGTTTCATGTGTTGGATTCTATGCAGCAGTTAGCAAGAACTGCCTTCTAGCAAGAAATGCCTAGACATTTAACATATAAACACTTAAGTGTATCTGAAAAACAGGACTAAGAAGGAAAACATTATAAATAATATTATACAATAACATTTACAGAAACTAGAATACATGTGAAAGCATATGCTATAAAAACATATACATACAAAAAAATCCACAAGAAACAAATTAAAATGTTTGCCTATGATGGGGAAAATGGGGAAGGGAAGGAGGGAGAAAGAAAATGTGGGAGGGAGAGAGGGAGGAAGGAAGGGAAGAAGGAAAGGAGGAAAGGAAAGGAGAGAGGAAGGAGGGGCAGAGGAATGAAGGAAGCACGTTCTAGGATTCAAACACTCAATATTGTAATACTTAGACTCTCTCCAAATTGAGTTACAGATTGGATAAAATTCTAATAGAAATTCTTACAGGGTTTCTAGTGAAACATGACAAGTTGATTCTAAAATTTACGTTGAAGAACAAAAGGTTAAGAATAGTCACTATATTCCTAGGGAAGAATAATAAGGCAAGGAGATGACAAAAATCAAGACTTACTGCAAAGCTTTAATAGTTAAGAATGTGATCTTGGCACAGGTAGCAAACAGACCCATGGAATATAATATAGAACCCTGAGTGGAGTATAGTATAGATCCCCACGTATATGGAAATCTGAGCTATAACAGAAGTGGGATGGAGGGTATATGCACCACACGGTAAATAGTAATGCGGTAAGGCACTTGGTTATCCATTTTTTAAAAAATGGATTCCTTCCTATGCCACACATAAAAACTAGTTACAAATGTAGTAAAAGCTTAAGTGTGAAAACAAAACTTGAAAAATTTTAGAAGACAAAATAGAGTATATTTATGATCTTGATGTAGGGCATGATTCCTCAAACAAGATGAACAAGGTAACTATAACTTAAAAAACTGATAATTCTGACTGTGTTAAAATTAAAAACATCTGTTTATCAAAGGGGTTTATACAGAAAGTTAAAAAAAATTATCAATAACTAAAGAACAAAAAAATCCTAGAGCAAAATAGCCAAAAGACATAATTTTTAAGAGAGTATGAATGGCCAATAAACATACGGAAAGGTGTTTAGGCTCATCAGTATTCAGAGAAGCACAAATTAAAATCCTAACAATGTACTATTTCATACACGTCAAATTGGCACGCATTCTAAAGTCTGGCAGCACCAAATGTCAGTAAGGATGTAGAACAGCCTGAACTTTCATGTATTGCTGGTGGGAACGTACATTTTGCACAACCCCTTTGGAAAGCAATTTGGCATTAGGCGGTAAAAAAGATGGTGGCCTACCCCATGACACTACTCCCTCACACACATTGTGTTGCCTACAGAAACATACACATGTGTACACGAGGAGTCAGGGAAGAGAATGTTCACAGAAGCACAGCCTCTGTGAGCCAAGAAATCAGAGTACGATATTCACAAATGATAGAACGGGTAATACAGTGGGATGCAGTCATAACATAAAATGGTGGGAATGAATGAACTACATTCATTCATTCATTCATTCCTACATGTTCAACATATGCTATGTAGATTGGCATGAATGAATCTCACAGTATTATGGAGTGGAAAAAGCAAGGTGCAGGCAACCACATTAAGTATCTATTTATGTAAATTCTTAAAACACATGCATGTAACAATGCTTGTTCAGGGATACTTGTATATGTAACCAAGTACAAGGAAATGAAAGAGAACTGTAAACATTGGAAAGAATGAATAAGAATTCAACTGGGATACATCAAAGGTATAGAGAAACTTCTATTTTTTTCTTTTATTAATTAAGCAGCATATTTGATGAGATGTACATGGGTGTTGATTTTTTGCTATGTATTATATACATATATAGACATAGAATTACGTAAATATGTTATGTTCATTCACATA
Organism: Lynx rufus; assembly: GCF_022079265.1. Lineage (NCBI taxonomy): Eukaryota > Metazoa > Chordata > Mammalia > Carnivora > Felidae > Lynx > Lynx rufus. The sequence goes on along the minus strand of NW_025814827.1, from coordinate 27,341,232 downwards.
TTTATATTCATTATATTCACTGTGTAGTATGTATGTACTATTTCATAGTAAAACTACAAAGAAAGAAAGAAAAAAGTGAAGGTTCCTGCTAGCATATAAAAGGTTTCCAATATATAAGTCATGACAATTGATGTTCAGGCTCTATTTCTTCTCTGAGACTAGAAGTCACCTTACCCTGTGGCTTTATGCTGAAATAATTCAAAAAAGCCTGTGGCTGGGAATATACACACTTATATGGGTCCAGAAACACACACACACACACACACACACACACTCACACAGTGCAGCTACAATGGTCACAACTGTCTTTCCCCCATCTAGGTCCACGGCCGAGACTAGCAAATTAGCAGTCCTCCATCATGAACGGAAGAACAAAGCCGGCCGAAATGCTGGCCATGTAGATTTCCTTCTAGACTTGAAGGAGGAGAAGGCTTGGGTACTAGGAAGGGAAACTTGGCAGAGCCTAAGGGGTTTTCATGCAGGAGGGAGCTGTTTGAAGAGGCCTAGGGAATGTTGGCCTGTGGGGAAGGCATGTGTGGAGTTGACCTTCTGACCAGTATCAGGCGTATCAAATGCACTCACCATTCTGAGATTCTTTTTTCCCCTTGACTGTTGCTAAAAATGGAATCAGCTGCAAACAGTATGTGACTGTGTATGGTAATTTACGTAAAGCTTGTCAAGTGTAACATTTTGCTGGAAACATGGCAGGGTCTGGGATCAAAATATTATTTTTAAGATGAAATGGAGTAGCATTCTGGCAAAGCCAGTGCAACCTCAGAAGAGTATCTGACCCTTTCAAAACTTTGCTTTCTCCCAAGATACCTCTCCAAACCCTGGCAGTGGCTGGGCATGCCTTTCCAGTAGCTGGCTGTGCTGGCGGTAAAAACACGTCACTCACTTTGTGTACAGTCCCAGGTGACCACCTCTTACTAACACGTCAGTCCCAAAGCAGAGTGCAGTGAAATTCAGGAGAACCGGGTAGATTTTTAAAGCGGTTACAGCTTGTGAAGTCACCATGTTCTTTCTATAACTTTTTTTCTTGTGAATTGAGACCACATGGCAGAACAAGTTACATTTAGACCTTTGACTAAAACATAATCTTTGACATGATGTGTCTGCCTTTGGTTCACAGTAAGTCTATCTCTGCTCACAAATACACTTAACTTTAGACGTTTTAAATTATAGGAACTGGAAAACCTAGGAGTACTGCCCATCAGACGTAATAAATTTGTATGAACTCTAAGAACTGAGAAGCTTTTAAAGAAAGAAGAGCTCCTTGGGTTTTCTCCTAATCAGTCAAGTATGTCACCGGATGTAATAAAATTATACCACATTGTGTTTTATTTTGTCACAATGAAGACTGACCTTGAGGGACATGCCGTGATGTGCCTAAGTAATGGGATTAGCTTGAGTGGAATCTGTATTTAATGTCAATGTCAACCTGGTGAATGGGTAGCATGGCTTGGATCTCCAGGTGCCTTGATGGCCCAATCTGTTCGGGCTGCTGTAACAAAATACCACAGACTGGGTAGCTTATAAGCAACATACATTTATTTCTCACAGTTCTGAAGTCTGAAAGTCCAAGATCGGGATGCCGGCATGGTTGAGTGAAGGCTCTCCTCTGGATTCATTTGCTGAATCCTCACATGTTGGAAGAGAGGAAAGCTAGCTTTCCAGGGGCTCTTTGTGAGAACATTCATCCCACTCATAAGGGCTCCACTCTGACCAAGTCACCTCCCCAAATTCCCCACCTTCTAACACCCTCACCTGGGGCATTAGGTTTTCAACATACGAACTTCAGGGAGACACAAACATACATAGCCCTTGGGTTACTTCTCCAACCTCTGATTGGTTCCCCTGGATGCAGTAGTACAAAATAGGGACTATTTGAGAAGTAAGAAAAAGAAGAAAGAAAAGGTGGAAAGAAAAAACTACACATGTTCTTATGCTATATGTATGCATTACTGATGTCTGACCATAAAAGGGGAGGAAGGAGAGAGAAGAGAAAGAAGAAAGGTGGAGAGAAAGAGAAGACCAAGATCAAGGGAGAGAAGGAGAGTATGAAGGAGGAAAAAAAGCAGCTGAAAGAAACAGGACAGGAGGAATCAGAGGTGAAGCACCTATTTAACACCTCGAACTGAGCAAGTTCCCTGCAAGGCTCAGGAGGCTCCCCGTGACACCTCCTCCTCCCCTTGGTAGAAGCATCAAATCAAAGGTTTTACTGCAAAGTATTTTTACTTGTTTTGTCCCTAAGAGAAAGTGCTCTATTAGATTAACAAGTAATTTGAGCTTGGAGCCTGCCTGGACTAGTCTAATTAAGATCTAGTTCCCAGCAAGTAAGGCCAAGGTGCACTGTATTCTGAGCCCACATGCTCCTGCTTGACCGTCTGACCTGTTCAGCAATGCTCAGAGTGACACAAAATAGCTCACAATCGAGGTTTGCAAAAACAGAATTTAATCTGGAAGATATGGGTTTTTTTTCCCCACTGAGTTTTGTTTATTTAACTTAAACACATGCATGTGTACACACACACACACACACACACACACACACAAAGTGCTTGAAACTAAGGCTTTTCAAGTAATTAAGCAGAGGCGTATTATACATCATTGTGTCTTTCCATAGCACAATAACATACCAGTGTTTTCAGGCCAATGGTGATGTCCCCTCAATGATTTCTGTAAACAAGACCATCCCTCCACATAATCACTGTCTAGTTGACTTTGGTGCCCCATCTTCTCTTGTGTCAGCAGCCCTGAATGACAATGTCACTCTTTCTTATGGTTCTAAGGACACTCAGATAGGGAGTCTGTTATTTACTTGCTCAACAAAAAGAAAAGCTCATTTCAAAAGCACACAGTGAAGGGGAGCTGGGCTGTACTAGCTAAATCCTACTTTTGTATTTTGTGAGTCTTATTGAGGATTTGCATACTCAAAAAGGAAAATTGAGAGACACTCACTCTGCTTCATGTTATTTCCTATCCTATCACTGCCCAGTTTGAACTTCCAGAATGTTCCTCTTAATTTTTAAAGTTTTGCCATGCCCACAGGGGTACAACCTTAGCAATGTCACCAAAATGAAATGGTGGGGGATAGATAAAGTCTTTTACAAGTGATATTGGAAAGGAGAAAAAGATTCATAGTTCCATAGCTAAAAATCTAACATTTGTTTAATAGTAAATTATTTACTATTAGATTTTTAGAACATTATTAGGTTGTTATTGAAAGGGATACATGCAGGGGCACCTGGGTGGCTCAGTTGGTTGAGTGTCCGACTTCAGCTTAGGTCATCAGTTCAGGGTTTGTGAGTTCAAGCCCCATGTTGAGCTCATTACTGTCAGTATGGAGCCTGCTTTGGATCCTCTGTCACCCTCTCTCTTTCTGCCCCTTCCCTGCTTGTGCTCTCTCTCTCTCAGAAAAAAAAGGGGGAGGGTTGCATGCAGAGTATAGCTTTATTTCTGTCACTCTTATATGGTGCCAATCACTGTCTACACAGCTTTACACATTATCTCTTATAGTCTTCATTACAAACCTGAGAGGCAAGGATCATTATCCCCATTTTACAGATGAATAACCTGAAGCTTAGAAAGTGAAGTGATTTGCCAAGGTCATTGGCCAGTCAGTGGAAGAACAGGGGTTCAAACTCTGGCTAATGAACTCTAAAACAAGGACCTCTCCTCTGCCTGACCCATGTCTTGGATTAGACTGTCTGCATTCAAATCCTGGTTCAGCTATGCTGTATGCATGCATTACTGATGTATGACCATGAGCTGGTCACTAACCTCTTTGTCATGATATGCGAATAATAATAGGAGCTACCAGCACAGAGCTGCAAGAGTCACATGAAATGATAAAAGTTAAGTGCTTAGAACAGTGCACTTAACCATGTGCATGATAAGTTCCCATAATGTAGCTATTGTTAAAAATGCTTATAATTAATAGATATAATCACCCTTCATTGTATGGCATTTGTTCCTTTATCCTGGTTCTAACAGTTCTATTGTACATGTGCCTTTTATTGAAAACTTACTCAAATCTGTTTTGGAAGCAAAATGGGTATAAGTAACAAATGCATGAATTAATCTCAAATTTTGTTTCACTGAACGGACAGTTGTAGACATCTTTCCCCTGTCCCCTTTCAGGGGACCTGAGTAGGAACTGTCCATCCACATGAGGACACCATCTGGTGGTACTGAAACAGTGCCCTTACTACATCCCATCACCAGAAAGATGGACAACAGATGATTAGTGAAAATAAAATTTTAGTTGGAAACTATTCGGGAAGGGTTCTATTTTCACATATGGACACAGCCTTACTGGAGCTGGGGAGATCTTCTCTTTTTGGTTCCTTTTCAAGGTCTTGAGAGGAGCTCTGAAAAATATCTCAGGCCATCTGGCCTGTTTTTTCATAATTGTGACTCCTAAAAGTAAATGTGGTCAGATAAGATATTTGGAATAAAAGAAACTAATGAAACTCTTACAACTTCATGAGGCTGGTCTGAGTCCCAGTCACTTATTCACTTACTTTTTCTCTTTATTCTCCTAATCAGCAATTCTGAAGCATCTATTATGTACAAAGAAGTGTGAGGATGTAGGAAATTCAAAGATGAACCTGTTGCTAGTGACCATGTATTGAATCTCTGTTTATTTAGCACACTGTGAGGAACAGAAAACCCTACTCAAACTAGCTTAGGCAAAATAAGAAATTTATGGGGGGGGGGTGGGGCTCGGTGCCTGGATGGCTCAGTCTGTTAAGCATCCAACCCTTGATTACAGCTCAGGTCATGATTTCATGGTTTGTGAGTTCAAGCCCCGGGTCAGGCTCCGTGCTGGCAGTGCAGAGCCTGCTTGGGATTCTCTCTTCCTGTCTCTTTCTCTGCCCCTTTTCTGCTCTCTCTATCTCTCAAAATGAATAAATAAACTTTTAAAAAATTATTATTTTTTTTAAAAAATTTATGAGAACATGTAAATAAAACATTTGGGGCAGATCCCTAGCCTTAAGTGGGGCTTGATCTGGGGCCTTGAGTGATGTCATCAGGGTACTTCCTCTCTGCCTCTCAGCTCTGCTTCTCTCCTTCCCTCCACAATGGCTCTGGAGTCTACAGCCTCCAATTTACCCCCTCATGGCTTCAAGGCTGCAGTGGCAGAGAGGACATGCCTCTTTGTCACTTGCTCCAGCAAAGTTTCAGGATTCACTCTGAATAGGGCTGCACCACACAGGGCAGCACATCCCACACCCATTTCTGGCTCGTAGGTCCTGGTGCATTTGTCCTCCCCTGGAGTCTGGAATAAGATTCACCTGAAGCTCATAGATCATGATGGACAAGGATGGTGCCCAGGGGAAGAACAAGATATTATAATGAGAAAAAGAGAAATGCAGGGGAAAAAACAATAGATGTCCATTATGATTCGATGGTAGAGAAAGCTCTGCCAAACACAGTTTCCTCTAATTTTTAGTTGGGCTCAAGGCCACATAGACTAAAAGAAACAAGCTTGAAGTTCCCTTGAAGATAGGTTGGCTACAGGGCTAAGTTATGGGGTGTTAGCAGAAGGGTAGGTGGAAGTTTCCAGGCCATCTTCCTTAAAAGACAGGACACCTTTGCCTTGCCTTTACACCTTTCATCCTCATCCCCCCTCCTTTAGTGTCTGGCTGCATTCTGGATAAGAGACAGATGGCCATACCCTAGGGCCAGCTCGAAGAAGCCAAAACTGCCAAGGCCAGAATTCAAGCAGTGATTGAGTCCAATGCTCTCTCCACAGAGCCATCTTATCAAGGTCTGTACACAAAAGTTTCTTTAGTAAAAGGCCTAAGACAAGTGGACAAAGAGCCATCAGAGTGAAATCTGAGCAGGATCACAGCTCAATATTGACTTTGTGAACTTTGGAGTGAGAAGCTTCCCTACTTACTAAGTGTAACCATGGGCAAGTAAATCAACCTTTCTAAGCCCCCATATCACATCTATAAAGTGAATAATGGTATTTCAAAGATTGAATGAAATAAGAAATGTAAAGTGCCTGGAACAGTCCTTGACACAAATATTGTGGCCACCCTCTGCCTTCATCACCCCCTCCTCCTCCAAGTTAGAATATGATAAGTACCAGAACAAAAAGCACTCAGTGTTTTAGTGAGACAAGATAGTTTGCGTGAAATATTAAGAATAATGATATTTCTGTTTTTTAGATAATCAGGTCCTACCCCTATTTCTAGGGAATTAGTCCTAAAAATCTGCATTGAAAACAGAACCTTTGTTGGGGCACTTGTGTGGCTCAGTCGGTTAAGCAACCAACCTCAGCTCAGGTCATGTCTTGCAGTTTGTGAGCTTGAGCCCTGTGTCAGACTCTGTGCTGACAGCTCAGAGCCTGGAGCCTGCTTCAGATTCTGTGTCTCCCTCTCTCTCTGCACTGTCTCCCACCATTTGCTCTCTCTCTCCCTCTCAAAAATATATAAACATTAAAAAAAAAACCTGAATCATTGTTGATTCTTCTTCAGGTGAACCATGGACCATATTTTGAGAAACACTTGGGGCGCCTGGGTGGCGCAGTCGGCTAAGCGTCTGACTTCAGCCAGGTCACGATCTCGCGGTCCGGGAGTTCGAGCCCCGCGTCGGGCTCTGGGCTGATGGCTCAGAGCCTGGAGCCTGTTTCCGATTCTGTGTCTCCCTCTCTCTCTGCCCCTCCCCAGTTCATGCTCTGTCTCTCTCTGTCCCAAAATAAATAAACGTTGAAAAAAAAAAAAAATTTAAAAAAAAAAAAAAAAAAAGAGAAACACTTAATTAGGAGATAACATTGGAGTAATGGGTGGAAGGAAGGAAGGAAGGAAGAAAGGAAGGAAGGAAGGAAGGACAGAAAATGAGAGAGAAAATACAGACCAAAGGTGAGTACTGGAAAGCTCTACATGCTGAGCTACAAAATTGAACTCAATAGTTCATGGAGCCATTTCATGTTTTTAAATAGAGCTTGTAATCCAATCTTTGATTTTGGAACTATAATCTGGTAATTGTGTGTTGGAAGGTTCGAAGGAAGGTAACTGAATTAGGCACCTCATGTATGGTTGTTGCAAGGCTAGGTAACAGAAGAAACTAACTAAAATTGGTAAGTTTTTAAAAATGTTGTTTGGAAAGTGAATGATGATAAACTTGGGCTCAGATGTGGTCTGCTTAAGACGCCATCAGGACACATAAGCCAGTGAAAAGGCATATCTATAGTTGTTAAAGGAGAAGTCAATAAAATCTATTCATCCCCAAGTTTGGGAATTTTTCCTTTTTAAAATGATGACTATGATGATGATGATGGAAGCAACAACAAATATAATAATTGGGGCAAAAAGTGACTATGGTTAACTCTACTTAGCACATTCAACTACTTTGGGGTCACACGGTCGGTTTGAACTTGAACTGTCATCACTCAGCACGTACGTGAGCTGCCTTCAAGCAGTTGAAGAGCAGAGCAAAGTGGAATGTGTGTAACCCAATCCCACCAGTGGAGCCAACCCACAGAGAGCATACAGTTGCCTATAGCTGAGACCACATGCCTGAGCCTGTAACTCAATAATATTGTCAAAGTAATTGGCCACAGGTGGTCCACAGTTGGGTGAACAGCTGAGCCCGTTCACTATTTTTGAGGTCGTCTTAACAAGTTGCTCAAAGTTGGGTGTGTATGATCTCTCTACTGTAGTGGTTCTCACCTAGGAGCAACTTTGCCCCTCAGGGAACATTTGGCAATAGCTGAAGACCTATTTTATCGCCATGACTAGAGGAGATGTTGCTACTGGCATCTATAGGGCAGAGGCAGAGATGTTGCTGAACAGCTTACAATGCTTAGGACAGTCCCCACATAACAAATAATTACTCATCCCAAAATGTCAATAGAGCCAAAGTGGAGAAACCGTGCTCTCTTAAAGCACAGACATGGGCTCTGTGTCTTCCTGTAATTTATTTTGTTTAACAGAACACAATGGCTGTGTGATGATCAGCAACCAAAATGAAGAAGACCTATCCCAGCCATGAACTTGGAAAAGGTATTAATGGTCCTGAACTTGGCAACAGAAAAATGTATTTAACCTCATTCGTGCGTGTGTGTGTGTGTGTGTGAGAGAGAGAGAGAGGGAGAGAGAGAGAGAGAGAGAGAGAGAGAGAAGAGAAGAGAAGAGAAGAGGAGTCGTTGTGAAAAAAGAATTTGCAAGCAGAGACCGCAGTCTAAATCTGAACGAAGAAAATCATTTAATGTTAAGCCCCAGCAGCGCATGCACAGCAATGTCAGGATAGTGAATGATTGGGATGAATCTAATCCAATAACCTCCCATAAAATGCATATGAACTGTGTGCAAAAGGCAGAATCCCCCCTCCTCCTCAACAATAATGAGTAAGAAACAACTATGCAAATTCAGTCCTTCACAAAAATTCATCCTGTAATTTTCTACAGATTAGCAGTGATCGCAGGAATAAGGTAACAAGAATATTGAAAGAGCAGAGAAGAAATGACTCTTACCAGAAGCAATCAGTGCTGACAGCACTTGGTCTCTAAGGTAGGCATTGGGAGCTTCCTGATGGGTCACATAGTATCTGCCCAGTGGGTGGTGCTGGAGTAGCCAAGCAGGTAGGGCTCAACAGGACACAAAATAATAGGAATGGTAGGCTGTAGGATAATCCTGTTGTAGTCTCACCCCAGGAAGTCTGTAGATAGAAAGGCTCTGGAACTATGGTTTGGAAAGAGCAGACAGATAAACAAGTCTGGAGGCAATGTGATGGGATTATGAAGAAAAAACATTGTTCTTCCCACTTTACATTGGTCCCCTTCCCACCAATCTTACCCCTTAATGCTGTGTCAAGAAAATGACCCTACCTTCCTTGAAAGCTGGCTAGAATAGTCCTGAAAAGACTATAGAAGCTATCACCTCTAGAATCTGTCACTTTGGGATTGGTAACAATGGGTGAGGAAGATTTTCTTAAGAAATTCAGACTGAGGGGACGCCTGGGTGGCTCAGTTGGTTAAGTGTTCAACTTCGGCTCAAGTCATGATCTCGTGGTTCTTGAGTTCGAGCTCCTTGTCAGGCTCTGTGCTGACAACTCAGAGCCTGGACCCTGCTTCAAATTCTGTGTCTCCCTCTCTCTCTGCCCCTTCGTCACTGGCTTTCTCTCTCTCTCGCTCTCTCAAAAACGAATAAACATTAAAAAAAGTTTTTTTAAAAAAGTTCAGACTGAGGTTGCCAGTGAATTTTCCTTTACAAAAGAAACATTGGCTTCTCCTAGGACATCTTCTGCTCCTCTCATTGCTGTGATTTCAGGGTGCTTTCCTGTCCACTGCCTTGATATCTGTATTAGCTTCCTATGGCTGCTCCCATAACAAATTACTACAAACTTAGTGGCTTAAAATAACACAAATTTATTATCTTGCAGTTTTGGAGGTGAGAAGTCCAACATGGGTCTCTCTGGGCTAAAATCAAGGTGTCAACAGAACTGCATTCCCTCTGGAGGATCTATAGGAAAATCTGTTTCCTTGCTTTTTCCAAGTTCCAGAGGTCACCTGCATTCTTACTCATGTCCCTTTCCATCTTTAAAGCTAGCAGTGGCCAGTTGAGTTTTTCTCACATGGCATCTCTTTGACAGTGACTCCTTTGCCTCCGTTCATTTTTTAAGAACACTTGTGATTACACTGAGTCCAAACAAATAATCCAAGATAACATTCTAACATTCCTATTTTAAGGTCACCTGATCACCAACACAAATTCGATCTGCAGACCTTAATTCTGCCCCCACCATGTATGTATGTATATATATATATATATATATATATATATATGTGTGTGTGTGTATATATATATATATGTGTATATATATATATGTATATATATATGTAATATATGTAAATATGTCATATTTATATGTATATATATATAAATAATATATATGGGTGTGTATATATTTATACATTCATTTATTTTTGTATGTTAAAATGTAGACATTTTTGGAGGGTCCATTATTCTATTAACCACAGGTTCCCTGTTTGACCTCTCCTTTGCAATTTTGGGTTGGCAGCTGACGGAGGGCCTGTGCAGTGCCAATAGCTGTCTATAAATAAATATGTGCTAAATGAATAAATTAAGCATTGGGTGGGGAAATGAAGTGTTAACATTCATCTTCCTGACTCAGCTTTATAAATCCTGAAAATAAATGTAATTACTAGAGGCTCTAAATTCTCACCCATACCACTGGCAAAAACCCTTCAGAGACCCTGTGTCCCATCCTGTGGACAGCTTAGCCATGTTTCCAGCTTCACTTCTGACCTTTGTGACTCTGCCTCTTGGTCTTTTCCGGATCTAGTAGTTTGCAGCCCAAATGGGCAAGATGGCTTTCCCAGCTTCCCCACATAATCAAGACTCAATTATGCAAACCTTGTCCTCCCACAGCTCTACCCTTTATCCATTTGTATGGTTTTAATCACCTTGATTCAGGGTGTTTCTTAAAAAAAAAAATCCCATGAATTTATTCTAACTAATTAACCTCTTTTCCATTCATTCCAGTGTTTGGGCTTAGGAGTAGTGACTTGAATGAGGTTGGCAGGTCACTGTAGACTTTTTATTCACTAGACTCCTTTGGAAAGTATTGAGCCATTCTGGACTCAGATTTATTTTCCTATTAAGTTGTAGGAAATTCTGACAGCTGCAAAAATAATTATGATGCTAAAATAGAACATAAATACATGTGTAGAGAAAAACATTTTATCCTTCCTCAATTAAAAGAAATGATTTGCCCTTTCATACTAGAGGCTCTTAAAGACATCTTTAACTCTCTGTGTTCTGCAGGGGACAATTTGATCAATGGAGATTTTGCTGGAAGCATGCACTCCCAAGCTTGTTTTATTCACTAGTCATTTATGTCCAAAACTACCTCATTTAGGTAACTGGTTTATGGATGTTAATTTTTAATATTAGTGTAAGTAAAATACATACCACAAATACTGTACTTATTTGCCTAATTCTATGATTCACCCCCTTTCTCTGAAATGTTTGCTCTAAAACAGAGGGAATATGTAAACATCTGGCTACAAGCTGTGACAGTCATTAATCTTAATACGTTTCGCACCCCCATTCATTAAAGAATTGCAGTTGGCCCAAAGTTACCAAAAATCACTGACGATGTTAATTGGAAGTTACATATTCCCACACCTTCCTTTCTCAGTTCCCAACCCGCGTATCAGCATCCACCTCCCAGCAGGGACATTGATTGTGGGTAGTAATAGCCGCCACTGGTTCGGCTTGAGCCTTTTCTGGAGATCAAGCCTTCTCTGATACTTTGAGTACATTTTCAATGAATTCCCTACATTCATAGGAGGAATGTATTATTGCCCCATTTTATAGATAAGGAAACTAGAGCTTAGAGACAATAGGTAATTTGCTGTCATACCACTGAAAAGTGGCAGACTAGAAACTTTTTTTTTTTGAGAGAGAGAGGAGAGGAGAGGAGTAGAGAGAGAAAGACAGAGAGAATCTTAAGCAGCCTCCACACACCTAGTGGAGCCCAATGCAGGGCTTGATCTCATGACTGTGAGATCATGACCTGAGCCGAAATCAAGAGTCAGAAGCATCACTGACTGAGCCACCCAAGCACCCCTAGACATTTAACATTGTAGAAATGAGTGACCACAAAACCCAGATTCTTAACCTCTTTTCTAATTCTTAAAGATATCTTTACCGTCTTAAATTAAAATAAGAAATGAATAAAGATTATAATAGGAATTATTTTTCATAATGGAATGGGAAAATATTTTTGTGGGATAAAATTTTTAAACATTATTTTAAAATGTCCTTTATGTTATTCCCTGCTTTGTAGTATTATCTATAGCCTCTTTGCTATTAGAATGGCTAGTTAGGACATGCCCCATGTTATTTGCCTTCATCTTGGACTTTCCAACTCAATGCCCTCACTTCACAGTGCTGTTCTGTGCTGATTAAACCTGTACTTACATTATTGGGGGATGGGAGCTCCCTATACATTTTTTAGTGGTTCCCATCTATCACTGGTGGCAGTATTCAGTACTAGCTCTTTGCTCTCTGGCCTGCTCGCAGCACACTTCCTGCTTCTTACAAACCCGTACCCCATTTCCAGGCTTCTTTGCCATCCCATTTTCTCCTACATTTTCTTTTCATTTGTCTACTTGCATCCCATTTTTTTTTTCAACGTTTATTTATTTATTTTTTGGGGGGGACAGAGAGAGACAGAGCATGAACGGGGGAGGGGCAGATAGAGAGGGAGACACAGAATCAGAAACAGGCTCCAGGCTCCGAGCCATCAGCCCAGAGCCTGACGCGGGGCTCGAACTCACAGACCGCGAGATCCTGACCTGGCTGAAGTTGGACGCTTAACCGACTGCGCCACCCAGGCGCCCCTGCATCCCATCTTTTATGGTCAAGTCCTAGTTAGCTGTTACTCTCTGTTCTCTCTTGTCTTAATTCAGCAGGCATCCGTTCAAGGCCTGTTGTATTTGCAACTCTATGTTCCATGTGCTGTACTCCAATCTTTCTTCTTTCTTTTCTTCTATTTTTCTTACTTTTCTGTGGTTGCACTATTCTTTTTTAGCCAGGCCCCAATAAGTAGCAAGTAGGGGTAAGGGACCAGCTCATGTGTGTATATATGTGTGGGGAGCAGGAATTGTGGTCCATGACTGCTTAGGCATTCACATGGCTTGTGGGTCACCCAAGGACCCTCTCCATACCTCTGTCTTCTTCCTTCAAGTTCATAGTATACCTTTCAGAATGGGGTCCAGGATTATGCCAACAAGACTCATTCCAACCCAGAATACTAAACCACTGTAATGTTCTCACAGACAACATCATCACTTAAAATCAAATATGTTAATATTGGCAGGAAATCTAATGTGGAGAGTACCTTTTTTCCTCTCAACAAGAAAATCCACAGTATCTCATAATGTAGAACAAATTTTATATAACTCTGTGCAGACCTTTCTTTCACAAACTTCAGTAATACCTGACCATACCTTGTTCCGGGATTCTGTTATTTCATAAAAGAATTGCATTACATAGGGGCACTTGTACCCCAATGTTTATAGCAGCACTCTCAACAATAGCCAAATTATGGAAAGAGCCTAAATGTCCCTCAACTGATGAATGGATAAAGAAATTGTGGTTTATATACACAATGGAATACTACGTGGCAATGAGAAAGAATGAAATATGGCCTTTTGTAGCAACGTGGATGGAACTGGAGAGTGTGATGCTAAGTGAAATAAGCCATACAGAGAAATACAGATACCATATGGTTTCACTCTTATGTGGATCCTAAGAAACTTAACAGAAACCCATGGGGGAAGGGAAGGGAAAAAAAAAAAAAAAAAAGAGGTTAGAGTGGGAGAGAGCCAAAACATAAGAGACTGTTAAAAACTGAGAACAGGGGCGCCTGGGTGGCGCAGTCGGTTAAGCGTCCGACTTCAGCCAGGTCACGATCTCGCGGTCCGTGAGTTCGAGCCCCGCGTCAGGCTCTGGGCTGATGGCTCAGAGCCTGGAGCCTGTTTCCGATTCTGTGTCTCCCTCTCTCTCTGCCCCTCCCCCGTTCATGCTCTGTCTCTCTCTGTCCCAAAAATAAATTAAAAACGTTGACAAAAAAAAAAAAAAACTGAGAACAAACTGAGGGTTGATGGGGGGTGGGAGGGAGGGGAGGGTGGGTGATGGGTATTGAGGAGGGCACCTTTTGGGATGAGCACTGGGTGTTGTATGGAAACCAATTTGACAATAAATTTCATATATTAAAAAAAAAGAATTGCATTAAAAAATAATACTCTTTTTTAAAAAAATTGTATTCATTTATTTTTAATTCCAGTATAATTAAAATTCAGTATATCAGTTTCAGATGTACAATACAGTGCTTCAACAATTGTACCCATTACTCAGTGCTCATCAAGATAAGTGTACTCTTAATCCCTTTTATCTATTTCATCCATCCCCCCCACCCACCTTTCCTCTGGCAGCCACCAGTTTGTTCTCTATAAAAAATATTGCTCTTTCATAAAAATGTAATGGCTCTAAAATGAGATGTTCTATTCATTCATTTATCCAACGGATATTTATTATGCTCCTTTTATGCACAAGACAAGGTGTTAGGCTTTATTGATAATACAGAAATATACGCCACCTACTTCACTATTTTCCTCGGAAACATCCCTACTTATAAAACCCACTGAGAGGTAGATGGTCTAAGTGTTTGCCCAATATTACTGTAGATATTCCATTTGCTACTGGCTGGTCCTTTCTTCTTCACGTTTACCCTTTGGTTCAGAGTAATCTAAGTGGCCAGGTATTACTTGAAAGTGACTCTACTCCCATAAAGTGACTTCTTCCACAGAGCAAATTATGGTTTAGGAGACAGAGGATAGTAATACCTGTTCCTTTCTTAGGGGCCCAAATTATGGCTCTGCTATTCTTGTAGGAGTGGCAACTAATACAAAGCTTCCCTGGCACCTCCCAAAGCTGGCCCATAGAAGAAATGAAGGATGGATGAGCCCTTCAGGGTGTTCTCCAAGATTAGGAAAGGCATCATTTCAGAAAAATCAAAAAGGCCCTAACAATTAGGAAGAAGAGACCTTTGTGAGACTAAATGGAGGTGGAATAGTTTGGAAAAAGCTACTGCACAAATAATTTTTTTAAATGTTTATTTCTGAGACAGAGAGAGACAGAGCATTAGCAGAGGAGTGCAGAGAGAGAGAGAGACAAAGAATCCGAAGCAGGCTCCAGGCTCTGAGCTGTCAGTACAGAGCCTGATGCGGGGCTCAAACTCACAAACCGTGAGATCATGACCTGAGCTGAAGTCAGTCACTCAACTGACTGAGCCACCCAGGCACCCCTGCACAAATAATTTGAAAAGCCTTCTTTCTCTCTGGTGAGTGGCCCACTCAGAGGACACTTGAGCCTGTTACAAACCCCGGGAAGGACCTACTGACTGCAGGTTGTAAGCACAGCTCCCCTGTGACCCAAGGGCCAAGACCTCTGGGAAAGATAAGAAGTCCTTCTCCCCAAATCTTCATCTTCATTGGCAACTACCATGCTCAGTAATTCTGAAAGCCAAAACAACTCTTCCTCCTCAGCTCAAGCACAGGGGTCCCCGTCTGCCCCCTCCATCTGAGCTGACCTTTCATTTTCCTGAACTCCTTCAGACCTCATAATTTACCACTCACCAATACACAATTAAAAATAGCCTTATTCTTCATCTCAAATACTTTTTGGGAATAAGTCAAAGTATTGTTTAATGTGTCATGTTGTCTGTTGTTTCATATGTGCTAATCTTCTTTCTCCAGATTAGTAACTCTTCGAAGGCAGAACAAATACTTCGCAAATCTCAAAAGCTGGTGTGAATCTTATTTCCTAAATTAAAATTTAGCTCATTATGGGTTTACAAATACCAGTTCATGTATGAGAAAAATTGGACAGAATATTCTTTTTTTTTCAGGCAGAATATTCTACATTTGAAATGTCTCTGAATATCTGTGTGGTCACTATGCTCATGTTTCCTGGTGTCATATTCTTACATTGGAGCCAGCACATTGCTGGGGCCTACAACGGTCTATTGGGGATGCAAACCATCTTAAAAAAATATTGTTCAGGGAATTTCTATTTTCCGGTTCCACAGTAAGGAGCTTAGAAGTCACACTCCATCCTAACAATAAATAACAACTTTTCTTAGATCCATAAGAGAAGGGAGGACACAGGACAAAGCACTGCCCAAGATTGGAGACACAGGTGAATACAGGAGTCATAGTTTACCAGAGCAGACTCATGAGTGGAGACTGCTTGGGAAACCTGTACCAGGTTAGAAAAATCTGAAATGTAATTGATGAATTGCTGAGGGTTGAGTATAGACAAGCCTGAAAGTTAAACATTTTAAAGAAACCAAGTCTTTTGTGAGTTTTACTTCTAGAAGCCTAATCAGGTTCTCACAGTAATTACAGAGAAAATTCCCCTCTTGCTTCTGGTAGGGCCAGGAGAAAAGGAACTATTTTAAAAAATGCCAAAACAGTCTGTTCTTAACAAGGTCAGCCCTCAGCAGAAACTAACTAGAACCTAATCTGCTGGGACATTATCAGAGTTTAACTCATCTGGGGGAAGGAAAATACCCAGCTCTGGCTCACTCTAGCCTTTTCTGTGGGAGAAGGGAAATAATCAACTATGGTCTGCTCTGGCCATCTTGTCCCACCTAAAGAGAGAGGGAAAAAATAAAAACTAAGAAACAGTTGTGAAATTCACAGTCCAAGGGATCACTGAAAAAAATAGACCTAATCATAGGACTACAGACCACTTCCTCTCTCCCCACACCTGACAACCACATTACTAAATGTCTATTTACAAAACTTCCTTTTACCTGATATTTCATACTTGACTATCAAGGAAAAGTTACAAGGCATACTAAAAGAAAAAAAATCCCACAATTTGAAGAGACAGAGGAAACACTGGAACCAGTACATGGCAAGAAAGTTGGGATTATCTTACTGGGAATTTAAAACAATTGGGAATTAAAAAGCATGCAAGAACAGATAGGCAATGTAAGTAGAGACATTAGAATTCTAGGAAAGAACCAAAAATAAAGGCTAGAGATCAAAAATACTGTAACAGAAATGAAGAATACCTTTGATGAACTTATTAGTAAAATAGACATGGCTGAGGAAAGAATCTCTGAGCTCAAGGATATATCAATAAAACCTCCAGAACTGAAAAGCAAAGAGAACAAAGACTGACAAAACAAAACAAAAGAAAACAAAACAAAACAGAACAGTTCTGGAGAGTGGGAAGTCCAAAATAAAGGCATCAACATGGTCACATTCTGATGAGAATGCTGTTCCTATTTCATAGCCAATGCCTTCTCACTGTGTCCACACATGATGGAAAGGGCAAGGTATCTCTGTGGTATCTTCTTCTTATAAGAACACTAATCCCATTCATGAAGCTTCCACCCTCATGACCTAAGCACCGTCCAAAGATCCCACCTGCAAAACCATCATCTTTGGGGATTTCAATATATGAATTTGTAGGGGACACAAACATTCAGACCATAGAAGCAATTAGGAACAAAGGAGAGAGAACACTAATGACTAATATCAAAATGAAAGAGACACCACTACAGATTTTGTGGACATTAAAAGGATAATAAAGGAATATTACGAACAACTCTATGTCCACAGAATTTGATGGCAAATTTGACAACCTAGATGAAATAGACCAATTCTTTGAAAGACAATCTACCAAAATTCACACAAGAAGAAAGAGACCTTCTGAGTAAAACTACATTTATTAAGGAACTAAATATATAATTAATAACCTTTCAAAATAAAGAGCACCACCCAAATGGGTTCACAGGTGAATTTGACAAAACATTTAAAAAGTAAATTATACTAATTTTCTTCAATCTGTCTCAGAGACTAGAAACAAAGGGAATACCTCCTAACTTACTCTATGAGGCCAGCCTTACCCTAATACCAAAACGAGACAAAGACATTCCATTAAAAAAAAACAAAAAAACTACAGACTACTACTATATCTCATGAACATAGATATAAAAATGCTCAACTAAATATTAGCAAATTGAATCCACAATATATAAAAAGAATCATACTACACAACCAAGTGGGATTTATCCCAGGTATGCAAGATTGATTCAACATTCAAAAATCAATTAATGTTATTCATCATATCAACAAGCTATAAAAGAAAAATCACATGACGGGACCTTGGGTGACTCAGTTGGTTAAGCATCCAACTCTTGATTTCAGCTCTGATCATGATCTTGCAGTTCACAGGTTTGAGCCCTGCATTGGGCTGTCAGTGCAGAGCTTACTTGGGATTCTGTCTCCCTCTCTCTCTGTTCCTCCTCCACTTGCGCTTGCTCTCTCTCTCTCAAAAATAAATAAACATAAAAATAGGAAAAATCACGTGGCCATCTAAATAGATTGAAAAAAAAGCATTTGACAAAATCCAACACCAATTCATGATGAAAACTCTCAGTAAACTAGGAATTCTTCCACAATGTGACAACAATTATCTATCATTTACATCTACAGCTTACATAATATTTAATGGTAAGAAACTGAACGCTTTCCTGCTAAGATCAGCAACAAGACCAGGAGGTCTTCTCCCATCACTTCTTTTCCACTTCATACTGAAAATTCTTGCTAATGCAATAAGATAAGAAGAGGAAATAAAAGTATACAGATTGCAAAGAAATAAAATTATCTTTCTTCACAGATGACATGGTTGTCTATGTGAAAAATTCAAATATTTGACAAAAAAACTTCTGAAACTAAACAGTGATTATGGCAAGGGTATACGGTTAATACACAAAAGTCATTTACTTTCTTAAATACCAGCAATGAACAAGTAAAATTTGAAATTCAAAACACAATGTCATTTATATTAACACCTCAAAAATTAAGTACTTAGGTCTAAATCTAACAAAATATGTACAAGATCTGTATGAGGGAAGCTACAAAATTCTGAGGAACAAAATTAAAGAATTGAAGAAATGGAGAGGTATTTCATGTTCATGATTAGGAAGACTCAATATTGTCAAGTTATCAGTTCTTCCCAACCTGATCCACAGATTCAGTGAAATCCCAATCAAAATCTCAGCAAGTGGGACTCCTAGGTGGCTCATTCAGTTAAGCATCCAACTCTTGGTTTTGTGTCAGGTCATGATCTCATGATTTTGTGGGTTTGAGCCCTGCTTCAGGCTCTGTAGTGGCAGCCCAGAGCCTCCTTGGAATTTTCTCTCTCTCCCTCTCTCTCTGCCCCTTCCCTGCTCACACAGTCTCTATCTCTTTCAAAATAAATAAATAAACTTAAAAAAAAAATCTCAGCAAGCTATTTTTGTGGATATTGACAAACTGGTGCTAAAGTTTCTGTGGAGAAGCAAAGATCCAGAATAGGCAACACAATGTTGAAGAACAAAGTTGGAGGACTGACACTACTCGACTTGAAGTCTTACTATAAAGCAACAGTAATTAAGACCGTGTGATATTGGCAAAAGAGTAGAGAAGTATATCAATAGAGCAATAGAAAGTTAAGAAATAGACCTACATAAATATAGTCAATTGATTTTTGACAAAGGAACAAAGGCAACACAGTAGAGAGAAGACAGTCTTTTCAACAAACAGGAAGGGAACAACTGTTCATCCACGTGCCAAAAAAAAGTAATCTAGACACAGACAGAATTAGCTCTTCACAAAAATTAACACAAGTGATCATAGACTTCAATGTAAAACGCAGAACTACAAAACTCCTAAAAGATAATAACACAGGAGAAAACCTAAATGACCTTGGGTATGGCGATGACTTTTTAGATACGACACCAACAGCACAGTGGTTGTCCAAAACTACAAAAAAACTTTGAAAACTCAACAATAAGAAAGCAAGCAACCCAATTTAAAAATGGGCCAAACACCTTAACAGATAGCTCAGCAAAGAATAACATGTGGAACACAATGTTCCACATCACATATTTTCAGGAAAACACAAAGCAAAACAATGAGATACTACTACACACCTATTAGAATGGCCAAAATTTGGACCACTGGAAACACCAAGTGGTAGTGAACCCTGGTGAGAATTCAAAATGGTTACAGCCACTTGGGAGGACAGTTTAGCGGTTTCTTACTTAAACTAGATATACTATTATTACACTATCTAGCAATCACACTTTTTGGTATTTACCTAAGGAAGTTGAAAATTTGTGTCCACAAAAACCTGCAAACAAATGTTTATAGCAGCTTCATTCATAATTGCCAAACCCAGAAACAACCAAGACATCCTCCCGGAGGTGAATGAGTTAAACTGGTACATGCAGACAATGGAATACTATTCAACACTAAAAAGAAATGAGCTATCCAGCCATGAAAAGACATGGAGCAAATTTAAATGCATATTATTAAGTGAAAGAAGTCAATCTGAAAAGGTTACATTCTATATGATTCCACATTCTGGAAAAGGCAAAACTATGGAGACGGTTAAAAATCAGTGGTTGGTGGGGCAGGGAGGGATGAATAGGCAGAACGGAAATGATATTTAGGGTAGTAAAACTATCCTGTATGATACCATAATGATAAATACCTATCATTAATACATTTGTCCAAACCCATAGAATCTACAACGCCAAGAGTGAACCCTAAGGTAAACTATGAATTTCAGGTGTAAATGGTGTGTCCATGTAAATTTGTCGGTACAAATGTACCACCTTGGTGGGGGATATTGACAACAGGAAGGTTATGCATGTGTAGAGACAGGTTATACAGAAAATCTCCTTGTCTCTTTACTTTCCTCTTAATTTAGCTATGAATCTGAAGCTGATTAAAAAAAAAAAAAAAAAGACTTTTAGGGGCACCTGGATGGCTTAGTCGGTTAAGTGTTTGACTTCAACTCAGGTCATGATCTCGAAGCTCTTGAGTTCCAGCCCTGCTTTGAACTCTGTGCTGATAACTCAGAGCCTGGAGCCTGCTTTGAATTCTGTGTCTCCCTCCATCTCTGGCCCTCCCTTGTTTGTGCTCGCTCTCGCTTTCTCTCTCTCTCTCTCTCTCTCACAAAAATGAATAAACGTTAAAAAAAAATTTTTAAATAAAAAAGACTTTTAAATATACAAGCAGAAAAAAAAAAAACATCCAGCAGCATTGCTTTTATTCTACGGTAAATAATCTAAACACTCTTAATATTATTTTTTAAAGTAGCATATTCATACTATTTCCTAAGGTAAAACTTGATTTGGTTGAAATTTTATATTTGCTGAAGGCCTCTCAGCTTATACCAACACCCCTGCCCCAAGCTCTCCACAGAGTCCACATTCTTCTGCTCCTGGTAATACTTATATTCATATTTGCGAAGCTCTGCTCTTCCACTCCTATGACAAGAGGGTACAGAATAGAGGCTTGATAAGTATTTATTGACAAATTGATTCATTTGTTTTTCAAAATTCACAGAAGCTACAGGAAGTTGAAGTCAAATCTTTTAGGTGAAGGTGGAAAGAGTAATAATGGCCTTTCTGGCACTGGAGAAGCATCCTACTAGAGAAATGTTCTGCTTGGCTACCATGTGATGGTTTCCCCACCAGTGAGATGGTTTTAAGAATGTGGACACGGTTCAAGGGAAGAAGGAATCTTGGAGAGTTGGAACAGGAGGAATGATGAGGCACCTATAACAAAAAGGAGCACAGCTCAGAGAGGCTAGCCTCAGAAGAAGCAAACACCCTCAAGCAAAGGAACAAGCAAGTCTTGTTTTCCCTCCAAACTCAAATCTTCAAGAAACAAACAGTTGGCTTTTGTTGTCTTTGGGCTTTTTGTTTTGCTTTTGTGCCTCAGAAAGAACTGGAAAAACACACTGGCTCAGGTGAAAACTTTGTGTCAGCAGGAAAGACAAAAACCAAATTAACCACCTTGGCAGCCCTTCCCTCAGCAACTCCCAACCATAGAGCAAGCACCCTCTAGTGCTTCAAGAAATCCCAGCCAAACACAAAATTGCTTAGCCAAATTTGCCAAGTGGAACTTGAGTTAACACAATTGTTTTAAACCTCATAATTCAGTAATTTGCAAGTTACCACAACTTCCCACATAAAAATGAGCCCATGACCTTGTTTCAGGTGTGATATGAAGAAACTTATTGGTGGCACCTATTTGTGCAACACCGCCCTGAGCTCCCTACACTGTCTCTAAGTAGAATTACAGTGTCTGGGGAAAGGGGCGTGGCCCATCTGGGTTCTCTGTATTAGCAGCCAAGGATGCCAGTGGACCTGTGTTCTCAAAGCTGCCATCGGGAGTGTGTTAGTATCCCTGACTGCTATGGATTTCACCCAGTTTGTCAACTTGCCTGGCAGAAATTGGTCCTTTAAGGAATAGTACTAGGAACAGTCCTGCCAGGCCTGGCTTCCAGAAACAGGTGACAGAGTGCTGTGAAGGGAGAATGCAGTGGCCTGAGAAGCACAAGGGTGGGATGGGGGCTGCGAGTGAGACAGTAGCCACCCCAGTCTGTGCTCTGCTTGCACACGGGGGCATTTTACAGTTATGTCCTGGGAGGATTTTAGGGATCATCTAATCCCTAGCTCTCATTAGGAGTTAAAGCCGAATCCCAAAGAGGTCGAATGAAATACTAAAGGTTAGACAACAAGCTATTTGTGGGGAATAAGAATAGAATTAACTTTGCTTTTGCTTTTGGAGGGAAGTACTCTCAATATGCCAGACACTTTTCTAGATAATTTGCATAATTTGTCTTTTTAAACTTCACAAACATGTATGCTAGATAATCTCATCATTGTTATGATCCTGTTTTAGAGAGAAGGATACAGGTTCTGAAAGGCAAGTTAAATTTGAATCTGCATCTGTCTACAAAGCCCATGCTTTTTCCTCTATGCACCAGATGTTCATCTCCAGCTTAGCAGAATCTGGTGACATCTTCCCCAAAAGCGAATGCAAGGGCAGAGAACTGGGCTCCTGCTGGCATGTGGAAGGCAGTGAAGGGGCAGGATGCTATCCCTAGGATTGCAAGTTGTATCTAAGAATATGTTAATGGGGAGAAATAATATAAGTTGATGTGTAAGTTTCCACTGTGGTGACTAGGACCATCATGCATTAAATAAATAACCTTATCAACCTTCTTTGAGTGTAAAGACATACTCTGAGTTCCTGACAACTGATTTCCTTTTGTGTGCCTATTAGATATGTTATTAAAAGGTAGATTCAGGCTCAGTAGATCTGCACGGAGTTCAGAAATTCTATATTTGTACAAGCTCCCAGCTGTTGCTGATGCTGCCAGTCCATGGACCACAATGAGTAGCAAAACTTTGCACCACATCCAATACATGAATAGAGTACTCACTCTACATTGCAAGAGCTAATTAGGCTGAAGCACTTTTTTTGTTTTGTTTTTCAATGGGGCTAACCCTAAAACAGGTTCTAGTCTTCTGTTTGGAAAAATTGTCCAGCTTCCAATTCAATAAGCCACTGCCCACACCTAATATTCCACCTTCAAGACACATGTAAACTCTGCAAAAAAATTTACCTTCCAAAGCTTAACAAGGAAATTCCATTTCTATGCTTTTGGGCACAGGTGTGCCAGCTGGTGACAGTCCTTCTTCTCTTTCCAACAATCAAGCCAAAGTTTAACAAGTTCCATTTTTAAAGTCTCTGAATGAGCAGTGCATCCCCTTCTAGAAGCTTCCCCCTTCTCCTCCTACAGGATGAGGGCCTTTCAGCCCCATCTTCTCAATGAACCCCTCATTCGAACATGCTGCAGCAAGCATGTTCCCTTTTTAACTTGTATCTGCTTTACACATTTGACCTATAACGTCCTTTTACTGAATCATCTTTCCTTATTCGTTCATCTTGTCTTCCCAACCAAATCCCAAGCTCTTTGAGGACAGAGGCTCTAATGTCATTTTGTATCTTGCTTCAATGCCTAGGCCAGTGTTTTACTCAAATAATGGGCTGAGTAATTATCTCTTAATTCCCTGAAAGTTTTTTTTTTCCAATTGTGTGAGAATGTAAGTTCCCAATGGGTCTATAAAGAGTGTCTATGAGGACCACAGGATGGAATCTTCAATTATTACTGGGTCAACAAATTAATATCTTACCTCTAATAAGGATGGGATTCTATAAACTCACATCAGAACTCACCTCAGTAGTGTGCAAGGACCACATGAGATAATGCATGTGAAAGCACTGGAGAAAGTACAAAGCCCTCTTCAAATGTAAGGTATAATCCTGTTGTGGTTATGATTTAGGGCATATGTTTCTACCAGAAATGAACAACCATGGGATCACCAAGAAATGATAGACAGGCTTTAACTATACTCCAAACCCAATCCATCTGAAAAGGGCTTTTCTTTTTTCATTCATTCATCCTTGAATTAGAAGTCAATAAACTGAGACTCTCTCCTGGGCCAGGAAATGGAGGAAAGAGGAAAATGTGGGGATGGATGTGTAAACTGAATGCTAATATCACATGGCAACTCCCATTTCCTGAAGTTCAGGGGTAGTCAGGTACAATTTAATATGGTCAGGGGAGCTATTTCATGGACTGAGAGAGGCAGTGAGAATGGATGTCTTCCCAGCAGGACAGCATAATAGCATCCATGTGTTTGTCTGAATATACACAGACATTCCATATGTCCAACTCTTTCACCTTCTTGAATAAGTCAGGCTACCTCTCGCTTTCCGCCTGCTTGGCATTCTTCCCCTGCCCCTACTTTCCCTCTCACTACAGCTTCTTTATTATCAATGACTTGGAGTCATCTGGGGCTATGTCTCCTATGCACCCTGCTGATATTCTGGAATATCAGTGGCTTCTACCTGCTTTCCTGCCTTTGAAGATCCATATCCCAGATACACTTCCTGTTTGGTTCCATCAGGCTGTTACGACCAGCACTCCCTCTCAGATTTATCAAAGTTACCTTAAACTTGGTGTGCCCTAAACAGACACCATGTTTCCTGCCAGACCCTCTCCATTCCTAACTATTCCTTGCTCAGAGAATGGCACCACCAGCCACTCAGAAAACTGAGAGTGACTAGGACAGGACGACATTGGCAGCCCCTCAAAGCAGCATTTGTTCAATGACTATCTGACATTTGGGAGGAGTCCTTCAGAGCTTTCTGTGGGAAGAGAGCCGGAGGACCACTTGTGGCTGTGACTTTGACTCCTCAATGTCCTGAGCGGTTCAGTTCTGACCTCACACCTTCAAGCCACAGTTAAGCAGACCCATTCCCTTAGGGTGACCAACTCATCCCAGTTTACTCTGGACTTCCCTCATTTTATCATTGGAAATCTTCTGTCCTGAGAAACCCTGCAGTCTCAGGCAAATCTGGACAGTTGGTCACTCTGAGTTCCCATAGAAGGCAGTTTGGAGACCATCTGTGCTTATGTGGTATGTTAGCTTCCTAAGGCTGAATGACAAATACCATCGACTGAGTGGCTGAAAACAATACAAAATTATTCTCATAGTACTGGCGGCTATAAGTTCAAAATCAAGATGTCAGCAGGGTTGATACCTTCTGGGATCAGTAAGGAAGACTATTCCAGGCCTCTCTCCTAGCTTTCAGTGGTTTGCTGCCAGTCTTTGGCATTATTTGCCTTGTAGAGACATAACCCTGATCTCTGCCTTCATCTTCACATGGCATTGTCCCTGTGCACGTGTCTGGGTCCAAATTTCCCCTTTATGAAAGAATACCAGTCAAATTGTGTTAAGGGACCACCACCTCCTATATGACCTCATCTTAGCTTAACTAATTACATCAGCAGTGATCCTATTTCCAAATAAGTTCACATTCTTATTTGAGAGGGGATTAATATTTCTACATATGAATGGGGGGCATAATTCAACCCATAACATTCGATGTCCGTTACTTGGGCCTCAAAGCCTCCCAACCCCATTTCATCCATGTCAAATAGTACCTGGAGGCTATGCACCATGAACTACAGTCAGGAATATCTCTAAATGAAACTGGGCAATATAATTTTCACCATTTAATCTCATTTTCTGTGTTTTTTTTATCAACCTTTCTATTTTGGCTTCCAGGCAACTGACAAACCAGGCCCCAGACTTTGCCTGGGAGTCTCCTAGACTCTCCCACTCACTACTATTTTTGGTTTTATCTCTTAAATATCTCTCAAATTAATCTCTACCACCAGGAGCACCTGGGTGGCTCAGTTGGTTAAACACCCAACTCTTGATTTCAACTCAGGTCATGATCTTATTATGGTTCATAGGATCCAGCCCCATGACAGGCTCTGTGCTGACAGTGAGGCACCTGCGTGGTATTCTCTCTCCCTCTCTCTCTGCCCTTCCCCTGTCTCAAAATAAATAAATAAACATTTAAAAAATATTCTCTAGTACCAGTGTCTTAACTCAGACTCTCATCACATCTAGCATTGATCACAATAACCTAACTCACTTTTTTTCTATTTCCAGTCCAGTGGTCCCCCTGCTAGCCTCCCTGCACCCTGCTGCTGGGATCATCCTGCTAGGATGCACAAACAAGACACCGCCACACATAAAGCCCATAGTGGCTCCCCAAAGGGCAGGTAAAGTTCAAATGTCTTTGCTTAACACCTGGGCCCCGCGAGACCTCACTCCCGTCTGCCTTCTCAGACTCACTCATCCTTGCCCTGCCCACAAGCACAGCAAACACCAGAAACACTCAGTCTGGGGTTTACCAGGTCACATTGTTGTCTCCTGTTCCTGCCTTTTGCATGCACTCTTTCCTCTGCCCTCAATGCCCTTCTCCCCATGGCGTCCCATGTATGTTCCTACTTATCCTTTAAACTCAGCTAAGGTATGCCTTCTTCTGGGAAACCTCTCCTGATCCTGTAGAGTGATTTATGCTAGTCCCATAGAACTTCCCACTGCACTACCACAAATCAATATATTTCTCATCTATCTCTTCCTCTTGGTCAGAGGACAAGAAGTTCATAAACCATCAAAAACTGTACCAAAATTGCACTTTGTACCCTCTCTCCCCTCATTATTAGAGTGTACCTTGGCACATGTTATTTAACTCCTTTAAGCCAAGGGGGTTTCTACTGAAATGTGTAGATAGCGAAAGTACCCACTCATGACGTTGTTAGTAAATGAGATAATTAACACAGGGAGCTTAGTACAAGACATCGATTCTCAAAAACCGTTGTTGTTACCATTTGTTTTTGTTGTTGATTTCAGAAACACCATTATCCTGGATGAAAAATGTGGGCTTCAGGTTTGTACTGCCTGGGAGTGAACTGTGGGTCCCACCACTTAATTAGCCATGTGTCCTCATGCATGGTTCTTTATTTCTTCATCTCTATATGCAGGTAATAACAATTACCTCATAGATATTTGAGGACAAAATACACTACTTGTGAAACACTTGGAAAAGAACTTGGCACATATTAAGTGCTTAGTAAATACGGGTCCATAATATAATCGATTTTCATCAGATTCCTAAAGGGTTCCATGGCTGCAGACAAGATTGGAAATCCATGCTCTAGTCTGTGAACTCCTTGAGGGAGGGATCTTGTATTACTCTTTGTATTCTAATTATACAGTACAGCACTGAGCACGCAGTAGATGCTTGATAATTTTTTTTAATGAATGGATGAATTGTGAATTGAGCAAAAAACACCAAGTTAAATAATGTTACTTTTCAAGAGGTCACAGCTGAGCAACTTCATCCCTTGAGAACATGGCTAGGAATCAGGAAATGGGGAAAGTACATGTTCCAAAACGGCACATAAAAGCTCACACACTTTATTCAGAGGAATCATAAAATGTTAGAGCTGGACTGGACCTCAGCAACGATCTGTTACAACTCTCTTACACTGTAGGTGAGGAAAAGGAGCCGACTCTCAGAACTTATCTCCTTTCCCTTTATGTATAATTCTAAGAAGCTTCGTTATCTGGCTTCCTGGCCAAAGCACATAAAGGAGAGCAAATTTGGACAGGAAAAGAGAGAGCTAGAACTATGTATTCCCATGATAAGTATTGAGAAGCAAAAGCTCCACTAAGGACAGGAAAACTATGTAAAAAGCAGACACAAAAACTGAAAAATCACCAAAGCCTTTAACACTGCAGTGGCTGGGGTAGGGTGAAAGTGCTTCCTCCTCAACAGACCTTCTGGACCTGACCTGGAGCCAGTCCCAACTGTGTAGTAAATTGCATGATGCTTCACAAAAGCAAAATTTGCAAGAAAGTGAACTTATTTTAGTTCATAATCATTTCTATCCAGGGCCCCTATCCTACTGACCAGATTGGGAATGCAAACCACAAGCTTTCATGGCACCCCTCTACCTCATTCTGAGGTTATGTCAGAGACCCCAAGAGATGTCAATGATATCAAAACATTGATGAAGTGGTCCCTGAGTCACCTGCACACACAGGTGAGGTCTCTGTTCCTGTCAGCATGACTGTTCCCCACCCTAGCCTTGGTCCACTGCTTCTTTTGATCCAGTCTTGGAGAACAAAGATCTTTCTGGCGCTTCTCCCTGGATGTACCACTCAAGCATTCCTTTCAAGGCCCAGATGTTTGTGCTCTGTCTCCACTCCTCTCTTCTCTTCCCAAGCCTTCCCCCTTCTCTCCTTCCCTCTGCCTCTTCTCTGCTCTTCCCCCTTTTACTCCCTTTGCTTGGGGGTACATTTATTCTTAGTCTGGGGAATTATCTTTATCTTCTCATGTTTCTATGTCCTGAAGACTGTTTCTTTCACCCCCTCTGCAAATCCTTTAAGTTTTTCTAAGAGCCTGACCCTTTGGAACACAAAAGTCAGATGGCTGTACAGGCTAATTCTGCCTTCCACCCTGCTATATTCCCTCTCTGAGGCAATGAACCAAAGAAGGCTGACCCTGTTTGGATCTGGGAAAGGGAAAAGGATAAATGCAGAGAAGAAAAAAATATAGTGAACATCTCAGAATGGTATCCCATCATGTATGTGATATATTCCAGAAAAATTGCTGGCCAAATGGTATTCAAAAGAGAGTTAATTTTTAGTCATCCAGAAAATTCATAGCTGCACAATAACTCATTCTCTTACGTGCTAAGTCAATAAGTACCATGCTACTGTATGTTCATACTAGCATTAAGCAGCATCTCCCAAAACCTTTTGCATGGAGTGCTTAAACTCTAATTTTGGGCCACATAGAAAAGTCTTCTATAGTCATAGGAATTTTTTAAATGCCACTCTTCTTGGAGATTTAGAAAACAGCATAGTAAAGACTCTGTGAAACTGAACCTGATCCTGCATTATCTGACCATGGAAACCTGATTTGATTGATCTCCTGTGGAGTGAGTATTGTGTGGAACACACTTCAGAAAGATCTGGCTGATATTCACGCTGATGACCAATTCAAGGTGAAGAAAGGCAGAAGTTTTCATGGCATGTATGCTCAGGACAGAAATGGGATTGGGTAAATCACCACTTCCAAGGAAGGATTAGACAAGCAATAACCCCTGGAGCACTGAACCCTTATTTCCCCCTCAGCCTGAAGGGTTCCATAGCCCCAGACTGTACCTGCCAAAGCTGTCAGGTCCACTGTTCAATGAATCACATGGGGGCTACTGAGGTGTAGAGCATGGATCTTGGTTTCATGTTGCCCTTTCCCCACCCAGGATGATAGCTATTTGGATCTTCAAAGCCATTACAGCACACACTATTTTGGATGCTCAAGAAATCAAAAAAGAAAGAATTATTTCAGATGTTTCTATCTCTGGCCTTATTTCCAAACAGAACAAGCAGTTATTTGGATTACCTCATCTTTCCTTTGTGCAGGGAGGACAAAACTCAAACTAGACAAGAAATGATAGAATTGTTCTCTGAAAAGATGGAAGGCACTGAAACTATGTAATAATAGGTCAAGAAAGGTGCTAAAATACTCTGGCTGCTGAAACAGTGAGCTCATCAGAAAGCCGTAGGCGCAAGTTCGGGAACTTATGACTCACATTCAATATACTTGCAAAGTAGTTTCAATTTGAAGAAGATTATTTGGACAACTCATAAATGTTACCACTCTGCTAGGCACTATGGGAATCATAAAATGTAAAATTCAATTTGCTGTTGTTATTACTATCACAATTATGAGAGAAGCTTTGTGGATATTAGAACATGTTTAGACTAGCCATTATGGGAAGTGCCCAGGAAAATCAATAGGAAATTGATATTGTACAGCACATGAACTTCAGTCAGTGTGCCCTGTGTCTTTTTTCAGGAAGCAGAGAATAGAGAGGCAGGGAGCAGAGAAAGTGGGAATTTACCCCAGGGGTTGGGGGCGAAGCAATGTGACAAAACACAAAATTAAGATGACAAAACTCCGGAATAGTTATGGAAACAACACTAAAGTTGCCAAATACAGAGTTCTAGCCAGGCAAGGAGTCAAGAGAAGCTAGGCATGGGCTCAGGGGCCAATTACAGGCCAAGAGAGTAACCCTTATCAATTTATTAAGGCTAGAGTTATTGGCTTCCAAGTCATTCTCTACTGGAAGTGTCTATTAGATTTGGCAGTGAGAACCAGGAGTTATTTGGCCTAGAGTAAGTATAAGATATTCTTCTAAGTAAAGGAATGGATCTAGAAATAGGATATAATTGTTCCGGACTTCCTTCTCATCCATGTTCTGTTCTTTCCTTCTCAACACTATCCCAGATACCCAAAGACCCAAAGCAAGTGAAGACTGTTCAGGGGAGTGGAAGATACAGAAATGCTAAAGAATAAGTTCAGTCCCTGATGGAGTGGAAAGAGGGCCAAAGGAAGGCTCTGTCGGGAAGGAGGAGACATCGAGGTGAAGATCTTCACTGTCACCTGAGGTCCATTTGACTCTTTTTTAATGCCAATTTCTTACCAAAAAAGTAGCATTTCTTTATCATTTTTTTTATTTCTTTGGTTGGTAGTAAAATTGAATGTTTAATTCATATGTGAATTGTCTGCATTTTTTTTTTACCAAATTTCCAATGGAGATCTTATAGTTTTTATATTGATTTGGAAAAGCTCTTTATACATTTATGATATCAGTCCCATGCCATATTTATCACAAGTTCCCCCAATTTGACATTTACTATTTAATAGTGTTTACAGTCAATTCCAACAAACTGAATTCTTGAATTATTATGTAGTCAAACCTACTTTTTTCCTTCATATTTTTCCCACTGCTTTAGAGAGGCTTTTCTGGCATGGAATAAGTAAATATTTATCTATATTCTTCTTATATTTTGAGGATCTCATGTTTTTTGTTTTGTTTTGTTTTTATATTTAAGTATTATGTTAGACTAGAATTTTTTTTTTATTTTGGTTTATGGAGCTGCTAAGGGAGAATTACATTATTTTCCAAATATGAAAATAATTCTGAATAATCTTTTTTTTTCTCCTGTCTATAAGATACTGTTTTTTTAACTAAAGACTTTAGGAGTTAAGATACCTTGATACTCAAAAAACCTTAACATGCAATTTCAGGTTATTTGGTTAGTGGTGGGTTATATTTCAGTTTTTGAAGGAGATAAGAGGAGATAAGTAGGGAAGATCGCTCAACATCTCTCAGATCATCCCAAGCAAGCTCTAAATAAGCTTTCTTGGGTTGGACACTCACTCTATCATTATTCTTGCATTTAAAATCAAACATCATAAAGGAGAGTAGGACAGGTGAATTGTGATATTTTAAAGTACAACCTCTACACAGAATAAGGTCCAGAGCATGTTGGTCTAGTTCAGGAAAGCATACGTGGGTCCTCAATAAATAATAAATAATAAATAATAAATAAATAATCAATAATCACACAATCCTGTGTGCCCACAGGAGTGTAAGCTCCCCAAAGACAGAGACTGTTTGTTCTATTTCTACCCTCTAGTTCCTCTTACATAATTCCTTACATGCCAAACCTGCCCTCTTGACCAGTAAGTGTTCAGGAACTGGTGACCAAATCTGAACACTACTCCCAGGCCCCAGACACAAGTTGCCTCAATCTCTTTTCTCAACCCCTTACACTTTCTTTCTTCCCTTGGTTCCAGCCCCTGATGCCCTGCCTCCACCTAGAAGAAGGAGGCTCATTTGTTATCATTTGTTTTTCGAGGAAGAGCCTCTGAGGCTCAGATGAAGGAATAGGCAGGGGAAAGAACAGCTAAGCCTATGGGTCAAGGAGCCAGGGTGTGGCTCCAAGATGAAAGCCCAATTATTTTTTCCATGTTTATTTAATTTTTTTTAATTTTTTTTAACATTTATTTATTTTTGAGACAGAGAGAGACAGAGCATGAACGGGGGAGGGTCAGAGAGAGAGGGAGACACAGAATCTGAAGCAGGCTGCAGGCTCTGAGCTGTCAGCACAGAGCCTGACTCAGGGCTCAAACCCATGAACTGCGAGATCATGACCTGAGCCAAAGGCGGACTCTCAACCAACTGAGCCACTCGGGTGTCCCGTGAAAGTCCAATTCTGACCTCATCAACAGGGCAAGATGACCACTGCAGTCTTATAGCTGCCAGCAGAGAACAAAACAGAGGAGAAGTCTGGCTTCTCCCCAGTCATTTTCCTGGGTGGCAGCTGTGATTTCTCAGAGCTGAACACATTAGACATCAATGATCAGAAGTAACAATTTAAATCCCTGCCTTTCTTAGTGATATAATTTAGTGACCTAGAAGGGTTGGAACTTGGAGGGAAGGGAAGAAGAATGTCCTGAAGCCAGGGAGGAGCCAAGATGGCAGAACAGCATGGAAGTTTTTTGTGTGTCTCCCATCCATGAAATACAGCCAGACCAACACTAAACCATCCTGCACACCTAGAAAACTGATTGGAGGATTAACACAGCAATCTGCACAACCTGAACCACAGAAGTTAGCAGGTACACGGTGCGGAGGGGTGAACTTGGGGAGCTAGAAGGCGCGGGAAAGGAAGTGCTTTTGTGAGTGGAGAGAGGATGGAGACTGGGGCGGGGGGGAGGAAATGGGAAAAGCACCCCTCCCCAAAAGCAGCTGGAGAGAAACTGAAAAATTCGAAACCGCCGCAAGGTCTAAACTAATAAGGGAGAAAGAAGAAAGGAGAAAGGAGAGGGTCTAAATTCCATTAAGACTGTAAATAAGGGGAGCGCAAAGTCTGCACCTCCTCAGCTCAATACCTGGCAGTGCTCTGGTGGGAAGGGCGAATCTCCAGGAGCAGAGTGAGGTCCGGGAGGTTCTTGGGCCACAGGGGGAAAAGCAGTTCCACTGCTGGGAGGACATTTGGTAGAGACTGTTGAAGCCACTGGGTCCCAGCAGATCCCAGAAAACGGCTACATTCGCTGGTGCTGGAACAAGGACGTTAAGGGTGAAGCCTGGTGCCAGATGTGTGTTGTGATTTTCCATAATCCCTGAAAAGCTGCTGCCACACTATCTCACAAACTTTTTCTGGGGCGGGCTGGCACCTGGCCGCAGTTGGGGCACCGGCAGCAGCAGGGTCCAGCAAGCATTCCTGGGTGCAGCTGACATTTGGCTATTGCTCAGTGAGACCCTCCTGCAAAGGGGTGGAATGGGTCAAAGCCACAGTCCTTCAGAAGTAAGGGACCAGGGAAAACAGCCGCATCTAAGACAAAACTCGGGAGAGAGGTACTGCCTGGGGCCTGGTGACCAAGAGTGAAAACGTGGGGAGTGAACAAAAGCCGAAGACAGAGGACGGGGGCACAATTGCTGATCCGGGAGAACAGACTGGGTGGCTGGGTGGCGCCATTTTCACTGCTTCCGTGCATGCGCATACGCACCTACGAGCGCCACAGCAATCCACCCCAGTAGGCTAGCAGCGCCATCTAGTGGAGAACAGAGCCATTACACTGAGCCCTGCCCAACTGGGCCAACCTCGCCCTTCAGAACACAAGTCTCACCACCTACTTAGTTTATGGACTATAAAGCACTTCATAGTATGACTTCTAGGGGAAAACGAAGTAATTTCAGTCCTATTTCAATCTGCTAGCAGGTCCATCTTTTCAATTTTCTTTCTTTTTTTTCCTTCTCTTTTACACTTTTTCTTGAATACAGAAAGAGAAAAAATTCATTTTTATTTTCAATTTTTATTAAAAATATTTTTCTTTAATATGTTTACTATATTGTTTTTACTTTTATGTGAATTTTTTCAAATTCTATTTTAATTTATCATTTTATTTTAGTCTACTTCAGTGTATTCACCTTTCAAATTTTCAAATGATTTCCTTTTTTTTCTTTTTCTTTTTTCTCTTTTTTGTTTCTTTCCTTTTTCTTGAATGCAGAAAGAGAAAAACTTCATTTTTACTTGCAATTTCCATTAAAAACATTTTTCTTTATTTTTTTACTATATTTTTTGCCTTCATGTAAATGTTTTCAAATTCTATTTTATTTTAGTCTACTACAGTGTATTCACTTTTTCAAATTTTCAAAAAATTTTTTTTCTCTTTTTTCTTTTTCATTTATTTTTTCTTTGAATACAGAAAGAGAAAAAAATAATTTTTATTTTTAATTTTTATTTAAAATATTTTTCTTTAATTTTTTTCTACTATATTCTTTACTTTTGTGTAATTTTTTTCAAACTCTATTTTACTCCCATCATCTCATTTTAGTCTACTTCAGTGTATTCATTTCTTCAAATTCTCAAACAATTTCTTCCCCCCCCCTTTTTTCTTCAATCTGTCAAACCACTTTCAACACCCAGACCAAAACACACCTAGGATCTAGCATCATTTATTTGATTTGTGTGTGTGTGTGTATGTGTGTTTTATTTTTTAATTTTATTATTTTTTAATTTTAATTTTTTTAATTTTAATTTTTCTAACTCATTAATTCCTTCTCTCCCTTCAAAGTGACAAAAAGAAGGAATTCACCACAAAAGAAAGAGCACGAAGAAACAACAGCCAGGGATTTAACCAACACAGATACAAGTAAGATGTCTGAACCAGAATTTAGAATCACGATAATAAGAATACTAGCTGGAGTTGGGGCGCCTGGGTGGCGCAGTCGGTTAAGCGTCCGACTTCAGCCAGGTCACGATCTCGCGGTCCGTGAGTTCGAGCCCCGCATCGGGCTCTGGGCTGATGGCTCAGAGCCTGGAGCCTGTTTCCGATTCTGTGTCTCCCTCTCTCTCTGCCCCTCCCCCATTCATGCTCTGTCTCTCTCTGTCCCAAAAATAAATAAACGTTGAAAAAAAATTTTTTTAAAGAATACTAGCTGGAGTCAAAAATAGATTAGAAGCCCTTTCTGCAGAGATAAAAGAAGTAAAAAATAGAATGAAATTAAAAATGCTATAACTGAGCTGCAATCGTGAATGCATGCAGCGGCAGCAAGGATGGATGAGGCAGAACAGAGAATCAGTGATATAGAGGACAAACTTATAGAGAATAATGAAGCAGAAAAAAAGAGGGAGATTAAGGCAAAAGAGCACGTTTTAAGAATTAGAGAAATCAGTGACTCATTAAAAAGGAACAACATCAGAATCATAGGGGTCCCAGAAGAGAAAGAGAGAGAAATAGGGGTAGAAGGGTTATGTGAGCAAATCATAGAGGAAAACTTTCCTAACTTGGGAAAGACACAGACATCAAAATCCAGGAAACACAGAGGACCCCCATGAGATTCAACAAAAACTGACCATCAACAAGGCATATCATAATCAAATTCACAAAATACTCAGGTAAGGAGAGAATCATGAAAGTAGCAAGGGAAAAAAGTCCCTAACCTACAAGGGAAGACAGATCAAGTTTGCAGCAGACCCATCCACAGAAATTTGGCAGGCCATAAACAAGTGGCAGGATATATTCAATGTGCTAAATCAAGAAAATATGCAACCAATAATTCTTTATCCAGCAAGGCTGTCATTCAAAAAGAAAGAGAGATAAAAAGTTTCCCAGACAAACAAAGATTAAAGGAGTTTGTGACCACTAAACCATCCCTGCAAGAAATTTTAAGGAGGACTCTCTGAGGGGAGAAAAGATGAAATATATATATATGTATATGTATATATATGTGTATATATACCATATATACACCACCAGAAAGTCCAACTCCATCATAATGGCAATAAATTCGTATTTTTCAGTACTCACTCTGTCAATGGACTCAATGCTCCAATCAAAAGACATAGGGTAACAGAATAGATAAGAAAACAAGATCCATATATATGCTGTTTACAAGAGAACCACATTAGACCTAAAGACACCTTCAGATTGAAAATAAGAGGATGGAGAACGATCTGTCATGTTAATGGTCAATGAAAGAAAACCAGAGTAGCCGTACTTATATCAGACATCCAGACTTTAAAATAAAGATTGTATCAAGAGACAAAGAAGGGCATCATATCATAATCAAGTGGTCTATCCACCAAGAAGACCTAACAATTGTAAATATTTATGGGCCAAATGTGGAGGCACCCAAATATACAAATCAATTAATCACAAACATAAAGAAATTCATCAAGAGTAATACCATAATAGTAGGAGACTTCAACACCCCACTCACAGCAATGGACAGATCATCTAATCAAAAAATCAACAAGGAAACAATGGCTTTGAATGACACATGTGACTAGATGTACTTAACAGATATATTCAGAACCTTTCATCCTAAAGCAGCAGAATATACATTCTTCTCCAGTGCATATGGAACGTTCTCCAGAATAGACCATATACTGGGACACAAATCAGCCCTAGGTAAGTACAAAAAGATCGAGACCATACCGTGCATATTTTCAGACCACAACACTATGAAACTTGAAATCAACCACAAGAAAAAATTTGGAAAGGTAACAAATACTTGGAGACTGAAGAACATCCTACTAAAGAATGAATGGGCTAACTGAGAAGTTAAAGAGGAAATTAAAAAGTATATGGAAGTCAATGAAAATGATAACACCACAACCCAAAACCTCTGGGACGCAGCAAAGGCAGTCATAAAAGGAAAGTATATAGCAATCCAGGCCTTCCTAAAGAAGGAAGAAAGATCTAAGATACACAACCTAACCTTACACCTTAAGGAGCTGGAAAAAGAACAGCAAATAAGACCCAAAACCAGCAGAAGACAGGAAATAATAAAGATTAGAGCAGAAATTAATGCTATCGAAACAAACAAACAAACAAACAAACAAACAGAAGAGATCAATGAAACCAGAAGCTGGTTCTTTGAAAGAATTAACAAAATTGATAAACCACTAGCCAGTTTGATCAAAAAGAAAAAGGACCAAAATAAATAAAATCAAGAATGAAAGATGGGAGATCACAGCCAACACAGCAGAAATAAAAACAACAATAAGAGAATATTATGAGCAATTATATGCCAACAAAATGGGCAATCTGGAAGAAATGGACAAATTCCTAGAAAGTACACACTACTAAAACTGAAACAGGAAGAAATAGAAAATTTGAACAGACCCATAACCAGTAAGGAAATTGAATTAGTAATCAAAAATCTGCCAAAAAAAACAAGATTCCAGGGCCAGATGGTTTTCCAGGGGAGTTCTACCAAACATTTAAGGAAGAGTTAACACCTATTCTCTTGAAGCTGTTCCAAAAAATAGAAATGGAAGGAAAACTGCCAAACTCTTTCTATGAAGCCAGCATTACCTTGATTCCAAAACCAGACAGAGACCCCACTAAAAAGAAGAACTATAGACCAATTTCCCTGATGAACATGGATGCAAAAATCCTCAACAAGATATTAGCCAACCGGATCCAACAATACATTAAAAAAATTATTCACCACGACCAAGTGAGATTTATACCTGGGATGCAGGGCTGGTTCAATATCCACAAAACAATCAATGTGATTCATCACACCAATAAAAGAAAGGACAAGAACCACATGATCGTCTCTATAGATGCAGAGAAAGCATTTGACAAAATACAGCAGCCTTTCTTGATAAAAACCCTCAAGAAAGTAGGGATAGAAGGATCATACCTCAAGATCATAAAAGCCATATAGGAAAGACCCAATATTAATAACATCTTTAATGGGGAAAAACTGAGAGCTTTTCCCCTAGCGTCAAGAATAAGACAGGGATGTCCACTCTCACCACTGTTATTCAACATAGGATTGGAAGTCTTAGCCTCAGCAATCAGACAACACAAAGAAATAAAAGGCATCCAAATCAGCCAAGAGGAGGTCAAACTTTCACTCTTCACAGATGACATGGTACTCTATATGGAAAACCCAAAAGATTCCACCAAGAAACTGCTAGAACTGATCCATGAGTTCTGCAAAGTTGCAGGATATAAAATCAATGCACAGAAATTGGTTGAATTCCTATACACCAACAATGAAGCAACAGAAAGAGAAATCAAGGAATAGATCCCATTTACAATTGCACCATAAACCATAAAATACCTAGGAATAAATCTAACCAAAGAGGTGAAAAATCTATACACTGAAAGCTTATGAAAAAAACTTGAAGAAGGCCCCCCAAAATTGAAAAATATTCCATGCTCCTGGATAGTAAGAACAAATATTGTTAAAATGTCGATACTACCCAAAGCAATCTACATATTCAATGCAATCCCTATCACAATAACACCAGCGTTCTTCACAGAGCTAGAACAAAGAATCCTAAAATTTGTATGGAACCAGAAAAGACCCCAAATAGCCACAGCAATCTTGAAAAAGAAAACCAAAGCTGGAAGCATCACAATCCCAGACTTCAAGCTGTCCTACAAAGCTGTAGTCATCAAGACAGTATGTACTGGCACAAGAACAGACCCTTAGATCAATGGAACAGGATAGAGAACCCAGACATGGACCCACAAACATATGGCCAACTAATCTTTGACAAAGCAGGAAAGAATATCCAATGGAATAAAGACAGTCTCTTCAGCAAGTGGTGCTGGGAAAACTGGACAGCGACATGCAGAAGAATCAACCTGGACCACTTTCTTACACCATACACAAAAATAAACTCAAAATGGATGAAGACCTCAGTGTAAGACAGGAAGCCATCAAAATCCTCGAGGAGAAAACAGGCAAAAACCTCTTTGATCTTGGCCGCAGCAACTTCTTACTGAACACATCTCTGGAGGCAAGGGAAACAAAAGCAAAAATGAACTATTGGGACCTCATCAAAATAAAACTTCTGCACAGTGAAGGAAACAATCAGCAAAACTAAAAGGCAACCGACAGAATGGGAGAAGATATTTGCAAACGACATATCAGATAAAGGGTTAGTATCCAAAATCTGTAAAGAACTTACCAAACTCAACACCCAAAAAACAAATAATCCAGTGAAGAAATGGGCAAAAGACATGAACAGACATTTCTCCAAAGAAGACATCCAGATGGTCAACCGACAGATGAAAAAAATGTTCAACATCACTCATCATCAGGGAAATACAAATCAAAACCATAATGAGATACCACCTCACACCTGTCAGAATGGCTAACATTAACAACTCAGGCAACAACAGATATTGGCAAGGATGCAGGGAAAGAAGATGTCGTTTGCCCTGCTGGTGGGAATGCAAGCTGACACAGTCACTCTGGAAAACAGTATGGAGGTTCCTCAAAAAACTAAAAATAGAACTACCCTAGGACCGAGCAATTGCACTACTAGGCATGTACCCAAGGGATACAGGTGTGCTGTTTCGAAGGGAGATAGCATCTCCATGTTTATAGCAGCACTATCAACAATAGCCAAAGTATAGAAAGAGCCCAAATGTCCCATCGATGGATGAATGGATAAATAAGATGTGGTATATATATACAATGGAGTATTACTCGGCAATCAAAAAGAATGAAATCTTGCCATTTGCAACTACATGGATGGAACTGGATGCTAAATGATATTAGTCAGTCAGAGAAAGACAAAAATCATTATGACTTCACTCATATGAGGACTTTAAGAGACAAAACAGATGAACATAAGGGAAGGGAAACAAAATAATATAAAAACAGGGAGGGAGGACAAAATAGAAGAGACTCATAAATATGGAGAACAAACTGAGGGTTACTAGAGGGGTTGTGGGAGGGGGGATGGGCTAAATGGGTAAGAAGCACTAAGGAATCTACTCCTGAAATCATTGTTGCACTGTATGCTAACTAATTTGGATGTAAATTTTTTAAAATAAAAAATAAAATTAAAAAAAAAAAAGAATGGCCTGAAGCCAGCACTGGACCCCTGAAGCTAAGATCTTTACTTGATGCCTAGAAGGGAGCCTGTGAGTATAGGGGCTCAGCTGCCCCTCTGAGCTAGGGGCCTGCCTTGACCTACCTCTCCCACGTAGAGTGGGAACATACAACCAGGCCTGGTTGACTAGAGTTGCCATCCAGCCAAGAGTCCTGGATCCCCAAAGAAGAGTGAAAAGAGCCAGACATCATGTTTTATCACAATAGAGAGGGTTCTGAGAATGGAACCAGGGTCTGTGTTGAGAATGTATCATACACATAACTCCATGCCTGAAGGGCACCCACTCACAGGTTTTCACCTATGCCTTCAGCTACACATGGTTTCCCAGCTGCAGTGCATATACTTTTTTGGAGAGATGCCACACTCCCACCTGGGAGGGGAATATGAGTGGAGGAGGACAAGTAGGCCAAGGACATGGTTCCCTGGCAACAGGGCCAGCCCAACAGGAGGGGCAGGCTCCAGAGACGGGTCAGCTTTGGGGTATGTTTAAGAGGGAATCAGAAATGCTTCTATTGATCCTATCCAGGTTTCTAAAGTTATGTTTCTCTTCAGTTAAACTGGTGGATGCCCAAGTTAACATTTTAATGGCATGGCTTTCTATATTCACCAAGATCATCCAGAAACTCTGTAGAATTAGTTCATCAAGTCAAAGCAACTTTTTACATTTACACTGTTTGGGACTGTATAATATGCAAGAACATATAAAATCCAAACTTTAACTTCAAGGAAACTTTGTAACAGGAGAACCCACATATCATGTCTTAAAGAGCTGAATATACGTTTTAAATGACAATGGAAGACAGCAATAGAAAAGCGATATCACAGCAGCAAATGATTGTCAGTGGATAGTAGAGACAATCACTTACTGAGGGACTCATATAGGGGAAGTATAAATCTTGGAAGGCTTTACAAAGGAGGCAGGATCTGAGGTGGGTTTAGGATGGGTAAGACCTGCCTGGCTACAAAGAAGGCAAGAGAAGGAGCAGTCCAGAAGAAAGCTAAAGCATAGAGCAGAAAGCAGAAGGCCTGCTCAGGGAATAGTGAGTTGACCTCTCTGGCTTAAGTCAGATGTTCAGGTGGGGCTATGTGAGCTTATTGCAATGGCTCCAGTCTCAGGGTAAAGGCAAAGAATGACACATATTTGATAGCCAGAAGGAGGGTGAGCATGGGAACAAGAGTGGGGGTGATCAGGACCATCAGGGAGAAGCAGGCACTGGGTCCTCAAGGGATGGGACACCAACCGTGTCAGTGAGCCCATAAATTTACACAGTTTTGTAGCTATGCTGCAGACCAGTGCTAGGGATGAGAAACCAGTAACATTCATTCCAGAACCAGTTTATGGGCATGTAGGAAGCAATTACTTCTGACTGCCCTGGGAGCTTAACTGGTGCTTAGTGAAGGCTAAATGTTGCCTTTAATAATATTACAAACACGAAAACCATCTTGATTGATAATAAGATCATATGTGCATGTAAGTATTGCATGTATGTCTATGCTATCTTAACTTTCCATACGTATGTGCGTATATAATACTGAACTCCAGCAGCAGCTTAACACCATTGTTTCTTGGCTAAGCACCCTCATACCTTTTTGTCAGAAGCCATTTCAAGCATCTTTAAATGCATGAATCCACAGAATCTTACAAAAGACAAACCATTCCCACCCACTCACCCACTCCCACCCCGTTAAGAATGTGGTATGCTCGCTTCGCTTCCTTACCAACAGTAGAAAGAATCTCAAGCTGAATCATGTCCCATCTTCCATTTTCTGGCCCACAGTGATTTATTTGGATATTCAAGGATATCTAGTTTTTCCTGATCTCTGCCTCTGATGTGTATGATTTATACTATAGGGATCGTGCCATCTGCAGTATCAGCATCTCTTAGAGGTTGTTGGAAATGCAGAATCTCAGGCTTCACCTCAGACTAACTGAATCATAATCTGCCACTTGACAAGACCTGGGAGATTTGTGTGCCTGCTAATATTTGAGAAGCATTTTCTCTGGAAGACAAGAACCTTATTTTGTATTTCACTTATATTTGCATTTCCTTGTAATTAAATGGAACCATGGTGGCCATGAAGTAGATTTAACATATTCTTATTGAACTTAGTTGATGTGGTCCTCAATGGCCAACCATTCTTCCAAAGGAGAATATGCCCTAACCATTTTATATAATTCAAACAACCACCTAGAGAGACATGCAAAACACTTTTTCATTCTCATTTTACAAATAAAGAAATGGAGACTCAGAGGGCTTCATAAATTTTTAAGTTCAAACAACTGAAATGTAGAAAATACTTAGAAAAAATTATTTTTAATT
The DNA here is from genome assembly GCF_022079265.1 of Lynx rufus. NCBI lineage: Eukaryota > Metazoa > Chordata > Mammalia > Carnivora > Felidae > Lynx > Lynx rufus. Next base: position 27,299,341 of record NW_025814827.1, on the reverse strand, counting down.
TGGAAAAAGGACTTTCAAAGGAAATTGAGTTAAGTTATAATTAAAGACAGATGGTGACTAGCAAAAAATGAAGAAAGGAAAATTTGGAAATGAATCGAAAACATATTAACATTTAAGAAAATTTTTACTCTGGTTTATCTTTTAATCTTAATTTCAAACTTTTGATCTCCTTTACATGCTGCACACACTCGGGAAAAAACTGCTGAAGAAACAGTGTAGAATTTCCAAATAGTATCTTTGAGTAAATATACTCCTGGGCCCTGGACTACACATGCAGACATTGATTGAACCCATGGCAGTACTAAATTATCTTTGGTCAAGTATTGACTAAAAAGATTTATAACTTGTGTTGGTATTTCTAACTGCCTCATCCCAAAATAACCTTACCTAAAATGTGAAGCATCCTTTACTCAAGATATCTTTGAGGAAGGAAAAGGAGGAGCTAAAATTTTTCTTATTTGGGTTTTCTCCAGGATGAATGCAAACTATTTTCAAACCAAAAATATCTAGTTGAGTTTTTTTAACCCACTTTTTAAAAACATAGCACTAGAAATGCTAGTGGTATGAACTGGAGAAAAGTAGAATAAATTTTCCTGGAAGGATGAAAATAACTTCTTAGGAAAAAAAACAAAAAACAAATATAACACTCAATTGTATTCTTTTAGACCCATGACAAATAGCTAGAGACACAATAAAAAAGATTCTATTACAACTGAAATCATTAAATGCATATTTATATAATTCAAGACATAAATGATTTAATTATTCAAATAAAATTTAAAATTCCTAATGGGAGAAATAAAAGATGAGAAGAATAATTGGAGAGATATATATTGCTTCTTATTGGAAAAACCAAATACAGTAGCAATGACAATAATTCCTAAGCAAATATTTATAGATTTTATGCAAAACCAAGATCCCAAATGAATACATTATAGACTCTGACAAACTCACAGTGTAATTCATTTAGAAGAATAAACTATCAAGAATATCGAAGTGTTCTTTTAACCAACATAATTATAATGGCTTGCTATACCAGATTTTAAAACATGATTTATAGCTACTATTATCAAAATAATTAGTTATTGGGTTAAAAATAAGAAAAGTTGGCCAGTGGTTTGGAATAGTGATTCTAAACTAAGTACTTGATAAACTTAAAAGAACTAAAGCAACAGCCATATTACACTAATGACTTGTATTGAACTTATTGTCAACTAAGAGCTCAAATCTTTTTTGCATATTGTATCCTACCCAAGTTATTCTCATTCTTTCTTTTATTAAAGATAACTCTCAAAATAAGGTAAATTGCAATTCTTGCCTACAAATAAAGTGGATATGTGTTAAATACTTATTTAAATCACTAATGAGGGAACCAAGCTCAAAGGAGAATCCAAAGAACACACTGATAGATTGGGAATATTGAAATGAATTTGCAAATGGACACAAGACTTGTCAATCCACAGAGTCCATTGAAACTCCACCAGACAAACTCATTTGCAAATGTATAGAAAAGAATTATTTTGCACTGCTATAGCTTATCTGCAATGTACATAATTGTAAAATATCTCAAAAGCAAGGAAAGCTACAAAATCTCCATAGAATCAGATACTCCAGAAGATAATCCAGAAGACTGTGCTGTAAACAATGCATAGTTAGCCACTGAAGCACATATTTTTCCTTGAATTGTGGACAGTTTTCTTTTTTGTACTCAACTGAAGAGTTTAACATTTGTGTTTACTAGATCCCATATTGATAGATTTAGCTTATCACAACCTCCTTCCCTCCCAGCTTTATGCATATGTGTCCTCTATCAGGATGTTATCAGTGCCATCATCCAGAGCACTGATATTTTGGGTTTTTTTTTTTTAAGTTTAAATTTTTTAATGTATATGTATATTTGAGAGAGAGAGAGAGAGAGAGAGAGAGGGAGAGAAGCAGAGGAATCAGAGACAGAAACCAAAGCAGGCTCAAGGCTCTGAGCTGTCAGAACAGAGCCGGATGCAGGTCTCAAACCCGTAAGTTGTGAGATCATGACCTGAGCTGAAGTTGGGTGCTCAACCAACTGAGCCACCCAGGTGCCCCAGCACTGATGTTTTGAAAGCAAGTTGAACAGGACAGAAAATCAAAGCATACCTCTGAGATGAGAAATCTTTTTTTTTCTTCTTTTCTTCTTTTAAATTTTATTTAAATCCAAGTTAGTTAACATATAGTTAACATATAGTATAATGATGGTTTCAGAAGTAGAATTTAGTGATTCATTACTTACATATAACACTCATCCCAACACGTGCTCTCCTTAATGCCCATCATTCATTTAGCCCATCCCCCCGCCTATCTCCCCTCCAGCAATCTTCAGATTGTTCTCTGTAATTAAGACTTTCTTATAGTTTGCCTCCCTCTCTGTTTTTATCTTATTTTTCCTTCCCTTCCCTTATGTTCATCTGTTGTGTTTCTTAAATTCCATACAAGTGAAATCATATGATATTTATCTTCCTCTGACCGACTTATTTCGCTTAGTATAATACATTCTAGTTCCATTCACATTGTTGGATTTCATTCTGACTGAGCCACCCAGGTGCCCCAAAACATGATTTATAGTAAGTATTATCAAAACAATTAGTTATTGGGTTAAAAATGCGAAAAGTTGACCAGGGGTTTGGAATAGTGATTCTAAACTAAGTACTTAATATCCAAAGAACAAAAGCAACAGCCATGTTATATTGAACTTACTGTCAACTAAGACCTCAAATCTTTTTCACATATTGTATTTTTCTGAGAACCACTGAGTGCCAGGCACTGTGCTAGGTGCTGAGGGCACTGTGACAAATGGAAGACAAAGCCTTGCAGTCAGAGAGAGTTATAGTCTGGGGTGAAATGGGACAAACAGACATTAAACAATCTCTCCATCAGAATACTCTATAGTAAGTGATGTGCCTAATGTGGTGAGGGATATCAGGAAGAATTTCAGGCTGCTAAGCAAGGGTAGAGAGGGTGGATATGAACATATTAATCATCCTCATTTGTTTCAACCTTGTAGCTATTAGGTCTCTATCCTTTACTTTCTCTGTCTTTGGGGGAATGTAAGGATGTTGGAAGTACAGACAAAAAGAAGGAGTTGTGAGATGAGAGAGACTGCTACTTAATTTCATAATGACAATGCCCAGTGGCTTGCCTGGTTTTCTCCTCTTTCAGAACAACCAAATCGCACTGGTCAAGTGCTTCGTTTAGGTAGGAGGTACCTGATGAAGACAAAGCCTTAGCTGTTCAGATTCTAATGTAGTCAATCATATAAAACACTACCAGCCCTACACTAGGATAGAAAATAGTTTTGTTATACTGCAACAGAAATTTACTTTTCCCATGACGATAGAGCTATCTATGTATACGTATGTGATGAACATTGAAAATATTAGCATAATTTTATGAAGAAACTAAAATTTGACTCACATTTGCCACAGTAATGGCAAAGGATTAATATATAAGCTATTTAAATAATCTATAAAATTAATAATCAATCCCATAAAAAACTAGACAGTTCATGGAAGAAGTACTTATGGCCAATAACCATATGAAAATATGTTCGACCTCATCAAAAGAGAGAATTTATATTAAAACCACAACTATTTTGCTTCTACCAGATGGCAAAAATGCAGAAGTCTGGCAACAGCAAGGGCTGAAGAGACTGTGGAGCAATGAGAATTCCTATATACTGCTGGCACAGTGTTAGGAAAACCATTTGTCACTACCTAATCAAATGGAAGATGTGCATTTCCTACTACATAACTATTCTGATCTTGGGAGGCACTTGCACATGTGTTCCAGTAAACATGGACAAGAATGTTCATATCAGCTTTTTTGGAATTGTAATATCCAGAAAGAGCCTAAGTGTCCTTTAACAAGAGTCTGGACAAATAAACTGTGGTATTCTTAAAATGAAATACCACACAGCAATAAAAGACAGAATTCTCAAAGCACAAAAATGAGAGGGGAAAGTTTCCAGGAGAATATACATACGGTATTATTTTCCACTTGTATAAAGTTTAAAACTAAACTGTTAGGGATTTGGATGTGGTAAAAATTCAAAATAGTGGTTAGCTCTAGAAGGCAGGTAGAGGGATCAGAGGAGGATGAACATACAGGGGCATCAGATGTTGTATTTTTTAAGCTTACCGATTAATCCATTAGTGTTCATTTCATTAGCCTTTAAACTTTACATATAAATTATATATATTATTTTTATATATATTATGTTTAATAAAAATAAATGTGGATGTATGTATGTATGTATACATGTATACATGTATGTATGTATATATATATGTATACATATATGCATGTATATATATGTATGTATGTATATATATTGTTTGTCAATGCAGTTACTAATGCTTAGAGGTCAGCCTTCAAACAACGTGGGGTTTACCTGTTTGTGGTTGTTTTTAATGTATTTCTCTTGCTCTAGGCACTTTGGTTACTCGTTTCCTATTTCATACATATGCAAAGCTGAAATTCTCCAGGTCTATTTTACTCCAATACGAAAATGCTTCTGCAAAATAATTGCTATAAAATGCCTTCTCCTCTGCATTGCTGTGGTGGGAAGGTGTTATGAATTATCTTAAATTTTGGATGAAAAGAAAATAATTTCTAACATGAGTGCTATCTGGAAAGCTCTTCCTGCACACTCTGAAGTTCTTTATGGTGATTTCTCGTGTCATACATTCAAACATACCACCTGGCTGCAGCAGCTGTGGATAAAACCTATCCACTTGCATTCTCATGGGGCTTGTGTTCTTTAATATTTTAATTCCTACTCCAAATGGGTCTTACCAGGAGAAGTTGTGTCTACGGGTCCGGGGTCTCTCCCTGAGTTATTGTTGAGATCTCCTCTCCCGTTGTTTCCCTCCAACCTGAACGCTCCTCTTCCAGCCTGACCAAGTCCTGCCGGCCACCTCATGGTATTCACTGCCCCATCAGAGTCTCCATCTGGAAATTTGAAGACAAATTAATCCCCTGACATCTCAAATAAGCAGTGTCTCTGCTTGTGTGCTAAATAACAAAGCAATTGGCTCTTTCTTTAAAGCTTTTTTTTTCACTTTTACATCACTTATTTCCATGGTTAATTGCACTGACCAACCTCAGTGAGGCAGCTCTGTCAGTCATTGTCACTGATTCTCGAGTTGGATTACCAAGCCTCACACATGTTATGACACCTTTTCAACACCCTTCCCATGGGGCTGGACAGCCCTTTCCTAAGGAATCACCTCCTGTTTACCCCAGTTTTATCCGGTTTTATCCCCATTATTACAGCAAACACAAAGATACGTCACTGGAGATTATTAAGGATACATGTTCCTAGGAGTCATAAGAGATTTTCCAGCACATTGTCAGGTATACATGTCTTTGGCCCCATGGTCTGCTCTGTGACATAATGGAAGAATTGACCACTCTTGCAATTGATATCAAATGTATGCAGGGCCAAGTTTCTCACATTAAAACATAGGACATGTTCAAAAAGTTCATTTTTAGGTCAGTCACTGAAATGTGAAACTCGTTTTCTTCTAAAAACAGTTTTTGTAGTGTTGGAGCTGACCACATATTTGGCTGCAATACCCTCTCTAACCCACAAAGTATCAGAAATAGCACACTATTGTAATGAAAATAAGTAGAATGCAAGATTGTTTCAAAACCGAAAACAAAACATATAATAGTCACAAACAAATCATGTTTACTTACTTAATTCTGGTGCTTGAGGAAAGGTCAGTTCATCTAGGAGAGATAAAGAGGTAGATGAAAACGTCTGTGAATATTCTGGAAGGGAATTCAGACAACTTTCCAGGATTTGGAGACACTGAAGATGCTGGTTTTGTGGTGGTAGGAGGAGAATCGTCCCTCAAGCTCTTCACTTCAACATTGTTGTCTTGTCCTTGATACAAACCCATTACTTGTAGAACTCAAGTTATTTTTGTTGGTTCACAAGGAAATAATAGAGGGGGGAAAGGCTGAAGTTGGGAAAGGAGGGGCTTCCCAGAAGAAACGACAGAAGCATCTTTTTTATTTTTTTATTTTAGAGAGAGAGTGAGAGAGAAGGAGCATATAAGCAGGGAGGAAGAGGGAGAGAGAGAGAGAGAGAGAGAGAGAGAGAGAGAGAGAGAGAGAATCCTAAGCAGGCTCCATGCTCCGTGCAGAGCCAGATGTGAGGCTCAATCCCACAACCCTGGGATCACAACTTGAGCTGAAATCAAGAGTCAGATGCTGACTGAGCCACCCAGTGCTTGAAAGAAGCATCCTGAATAGGATTCATTGATTAAAAACCCACACATTTTTACTCAGCATCTACTATCTGCCCAGCTTTAGGCCAGGTCTTAGGGATATGAAGACGAATGAGACAGTCACTACTATCACATCACTGACCTATTGTGGAGGAGGGTGCAGGGGGGAAAGGAACAAAATGAGGCGAGGGGCTGGGAGAAAGACACATCAACATATACATTACCTATAACGTTCTCTATGAAAGGAAGACCATGGTGCTGGCCTGGGGGTTCTGGAAATGATTCCCCCAAATGACAGTTAATCCTCAAAAATGAACAGGAATTTTTCAGAAGGAACAAAATGTACAAAACCACAGGCATGAAATCATTTTGGAAATGATGGGAGGTTCAGAGTGAGTGCAGAGAAGGAGGGTAGGAAATAGAAGGAGATGAGGCTGAAGAAATAAGGTGGAAACTAACATCCTTGAATGCCAAATGAGAGGTTAAGGTCAACTCTGGGTAACCTGGGGACAACAGCTTCAGTTTGTAACAGTATGGTAGTATGTAACGGTATGTTAGTAGTTAGTAATAGTAACATACTAGGAAATTAACTGAGATGGAATTAATTGAGCTTTGCATGACCTGAAAGAGAGAAATCAGTACTGGGGAATCATGATTCCCTTTGTGGAGGCAGAAAGGAGGGAATGTTCAAAAGGCATCAGATCAGAGTGTTTCTCTGGCATGGAAGCAGCAGGGACAGTTCAGTGACTTTCAAGGGAAGGTGGGAAAGGGACCGACCTTGGGGTCTTTGAGAGGCAGAGCACACAAGTATGCAGGGCTAGGTGTTTGCAAGCACACACCTCAGACTCTTACAATGTGACTTCATTTTCATTTTGAACACACAGGGAATGTTACATTTCATGTCACTGACTGCTGACGAAATGGAAATCACATACCAACAGGTCATCTGCAAGTCCCAGGGTCATATGGAAATGGGGAATTCATGTTTAATCATTGACTGTAGCTAATGAACAATCACTCACTTGTTTGAACCTCCCTTCGGCATCTCTGCAATGTGGCTTCTAGAATCATACTTTCCTTTTTTCTCCCTCCCCGCCCCCAACTTGCACCAATAAAAGGGTGCTTTGGTGGACAGAAACCTCTCCCATGAAGAATGCTCTCTTACAATAAATAAATTTGTGGCATTTCAGTAGCTCCACGTCTCTATGTCTCTGGTTCCGGGCTTTTCACAGAGTTTAAGTTGTAATACCTTGTGCAAAGAATAAGAATGGAACTAGTTAAACAACAAAAAAAAAAAAAAACAAAAAAAAAATCAGGAAATAATAACATTAAAATTAAAAAATTAAAAAAAAAAAAACTCACGTAGGATCAAGAACAACACAGTTCTCAGCATATTAAATCCTGTTATCTGATTCCGCTGTCCCTGGAGGAGCTGTCCTGGGCCAGGTAGGTGGCCTAATCTCTCCCGCTGTAGGTGGTGCAGCCTTCCCAGAGCCTCTAGAAATGAAAGTGGTCGAGCCTCTAGCTGCACATACAGAAGGAAGGCACTGCCACCTACAGGCTGTAAGATCAAGGACGTAAGAAATTAGTAGTTTAAAGAAAAATATTGTTTTATTAATGTAACATTTTCATAGCCTTAAGACCCTCAAAGTTAGCTGGTTTGTCCTGACTGGGGGAAGATCTGTTCCTAAATATGCAAGACCTTTTGCTGAGATTAGAGGCGCTCAGTTCTCCAACAATTAAAATCTCAGACTGGGGAGGGGATGGTGGGTGATGGGTAGTGAGGAGGGCACCTTTTGGGATGAGCACTGGGTGTTGTATGGAAACCAAGTTGGCAATAAATTTCATATATTGAAAAAAATTAAAAAAAAAAATAAAGTAAAATCTCAGACTGGACTCGGCACAGAGTGAGCGGGGAGGGCCTTCCAATACACTTTTTAAACTCAGAATTCTCTGGGCCTCGGGTTCCTCATTTGTAAACAGAGATAATGGATTCGATGGGTCGTTCTCAAAGTGTGGCCCCTGGACCAATATCATCAGCATCACCTGGGACTTCTTAAATATGCAAGTCTCTCTGGTTCTGTCTCAAGCCCCAGACCTACTGAATTGGATACCCTGTGGGTAGGATCCAGCAATCTGCGTAACAAGACCTCCAAATAATCGTGATGTACACCCAAGTGGGAGAATCACTGGATTAGACGATGTAGAAATACCCGTTGTGTAATTTCCCACCACTGGACTGATGTCACTTGCAGTTCAACTGCCAGCCTATGGCGGCGCTGTCTCCCTGGGAAGACTGCCCTTAGGGGAAGAGAAGGTAAAAGTTGGAGCTACAGAAGCAAGTTGATGACTCCATGGAATGACCATGTGGCCACTGATGGATCATCTTGATGGTCAACTGAGTGTTTAAAAACTATTGTTCCAACAAAGTTTTTCAACCTAGCTCATCAATACATAATTGTACCTGGCCATCACTCTGATTTGTCTACCTTTGTGTCAATTAATGCCTCCTCTCAGCTGAACTCCAACTCCCAACTCCCAACTGAGCCCTGAAGTCCACAGCAGAAAATGTAGTACTTAATGACATATCATCATGGACTATTCTCACATTATTTCCCATGTTTATCTCATCTTGCTCCCCAGATCTCCCTAAGGATTTTTCCTTATATAGCTCATATACTACCCCTAGACTTCTGACAAGTCCCCACCATATCTCTGGCACAAATTGGTGTTTAAGAAATTATCGATGATTGGTTTTAGATGGTTCTGTGGAAAACACAAATTTGAGTCTTTTTTTAATGTTTATTTATTTTTGAGAGGAGAGAGAGAGCAGGGGAGGGGCAGAGAGAGAGACACACACACAAAATCTGAAGCAGGCTCCAGGCTCCGAGCTGTCAGCACAGTGCCTGATGCGGGGCTCGAACCCACAAACCATGAGATCATTAACTGAGCCAAAGTCGGATGCTTAACCAACTGAGTCACCCAGGCACCCCCAAATCTGAGTCTTTGAACAGACTTTAAGCCATCACAATGTTCCTCCTCCTTCTCCCACTGTGCTCCTGAGGGATTCTGTGAAGGGATTCTGTGAACTTTAAAAGTAGCCAACACCCACAAAGGCAGCAGGAATTAAAGAGCTAAGAGGGTGGGTGTTCTAAGCACTATATTAGACCCACATACACAGATCCCTGGAATAGTCACAATGCAAACTTCCTTTGTTATGGGACATTTATTTGGGCAGTTAAAGAAATAAAATCTAAACAACACAATAAAAAACTGAATCATCCCTTTGAAGAAAACTTAATAAAAATTACGCTTGGCTGTAGTTAGCACTAGAAAAGAAACCCAAATGCCAGCAGTCATTTCTGGTATCATAACTATAAGGTTTTTATGTAATAATTATTGAAAAGCTCCCCAAACTTGCTCTGGATTTCCTCTGAATAGTAAGAGGGAAACTGAGGGCGGGCTCAAGTAGCCTTTGGCTGTCAGGGCTATTCTAGTTGGCTGTTTGGCCTGGAGAGGCCCATCTGTTGTGAACAAGAGTCAGGGGTCTGAAACTACCCCCAAGCCCTTACCTTTAACATCAGGAAGGTGAACATCTGAATGTGCTTGACTTAAGTTCAGAAACTGTCCTCTTCATGTTAGCCTCTCAGCTCCCAGCCAGCTCTGGCACATGGCAAACCTTTTGTGGAAATGCATTAGGCAAAACACACTGATATCCATAGTTCTTTGGAGACAGGACCAAGTAAAGCTAATTATACCACTCTCACATTTTATTTATACAACTCCCATTGTAAGAGGCCCAATTGTTTATAAAGGAGACCACTTTGAATAGGGCAAAAATGAACAGGGTCAAAGTTTGGATCTTCATTCCAAAACAAACCAACATCATATTATTGAATTCAGTCTGGGCTCTCTTAGAATTGTTTGGGAGGTTGCTTTAAGTGTGTGTGTGTGGGGGGGGTGGTTACGAAGCTCTAGGCTTTCCTATAACCTGCAGGCCTTGGTGCTGTCCCAGGCCCTGATCAGAGTATGACATTCTAAATGACCTACAATTGAGAGATGTTTTCTGTACAGTTCAGAACAGCTGTGTGGCAGCTGCCCAGCGGAGGTGGTGGCATTTCAACAGCACTGGTCAATGAAAGACCCTTTATTATCTAGTGGCAGAGGACCAGGCTATAAAGTGTATTGTGTGCTCAGGAATCCTTTGAGATAAAAGGTGCAGAAGAAGGAGAATGGACTCTATTCAGCTTCATGGAGGACAGAACAGAGACTGTCTTCATAGGGTTGGATTCTGTGCTTTGGGTGGAAGAGGGCACTGGCAGAGCCTCGTGGGCAAAGAGGGGTGAGGGACCCTCTTGGGGCTCCTCTGGGTGGCCCTGAGTCCAGGCATACAAAAGCATTGCTGAAGAATCACTGCCCTGTTGCAAGAAGCTTCTGTGATCCCCCTGAAAGGCATTTTCTATCCTCCCACGGGAGAGGAAAGGCAGAGGTCTCCCTGAGGGGCAGAGCAGTGGGGACCACACAGCACAAGGAATCATGCAGAATGCCCAGCACTTCACTTTGCATAGCACTGCCTAGGCTATGGTTCCTTTCTGAGGCAGACCTCAGTAAGTCCTGCAACACCTCTGGGAAACATGCAGGCAGGTATTTATCCTTCCATTTAATAGGTGTGGAAAGAGGGGTCCAAGAGCTTAAGTGATTTGCCCAAACTCGCAGAGCAAATGAATCAGGAGAACTGGGACCAGAACCCAAATCTTCCCATCCTAGTTAAACATTCTTCCTGCACCACCAGGTAGCTTCTCAGAGACTGCTTTTCAGGCATAGCCCGGAGCCAGAAGCTACATGGTCCCATTGTCTGTGGAGGGGTACCTTCTGATGGGTCCTATCTTCCTGCCCACTCACCTCCTTTCCCCCCGTGCTTTCCACTCCCGGTCCAATATGCATTGATCACAGTACACCCTTGGGTATGCTGGGAAGTAGACAGGACATGCAACTACCGTGGCAGTAGCAAACCCACACTAATGTCCCCAAAGGGCAAGCAGTCTTGCCTTTTAAAGTAGAGCTTCCAGCCCCTAACCCCAACATCTGGGCCTTGTGGAAGCTTTCAAATTTTAAGCAAAGGCAAACAGGAAATCAGCCTCAGGTTGTTGACCCCTTCTATGGAAGGGACTGGAAAGGCACTAGCTCTAGTGAGCATAACAAAAAGGTACTTTGCAAATAAAGCAAAAGTAGTCCAAGATTCTCCACATCTCCAGTCACTCCAAGAGGCCTCCAAAAAGATTTACAGAACTTCAGAATGCATGAGAGAAAATAGCCTCATCAATGGAGACATGTCCATTCCTGAATGAGACCTTACAGAATTTGTGCATTGGATGTTTCCTGAAAATTCAGAACCAAAATCACTCTGACTCCTGGGGATCAAACAGCTGTGTGGTTGGGGACAGTTTCCTTACCCATTAAAATGGAGAATATGATTGGACACCTGCTCTGTTGGTTTCACAAAGGTGGGGTGTGTGTGTGTGTGTGTGTGTGTTAGAGAGAGATGGGGGAGAGAGAGAGAGAGAGAGAGAGAGAGAGAGAGAATGAGAGGACAGGTAACACTACTTGCAAAAGTTCTCTTTAAAATATCAAGAACTTGGGGCTCCTGGGTGGCTTAGTCGGTTAAGCATTCGACTTCAGCTCAGGACATGGTCTCGTGGTTCGTGAGTTCGGGTCCCATGTCAGGCTCTGTGCTGACAGCCCAGAGCCTGGAACCTGCTTCAGATTCTTTGTCTCCCTCTCTCTCTGCCCCTCCCCCACTCGTTCTCTCCCTCCCTCCTCCCCCCAAAATAAATTAACATTTAAAAAAATAAAAGTAAAAGTAAGTAGGTCATTTGTTTGCAAACTTCAGCTGGCATCAGAAACTCCCAGGAATTTGTTTCTGATTGCTACCCCAACCCCAGAGTTTCTGATTCAGTAGATCTGGGGTGGGACCCAAGAATTTTACATTTCTGACTGTTCCTAGGCGATGCAGAGGTTACTGGTCTGAGGGTCATGCTTTCAGAACCTCTAAAATAGGGAATTACAAAACAAACTGAAGAAGAAGCTGTATTTAGAAAGTTACTCTAGGAGGGCCCAAAAGTCCGGCCAGAGTGGCCCAGGGATGTTAGAATCTACTTTTACTCTGGGTGACTTTGGAGAGGGGAACAAGGCAGTCGCCACCTTCTCAATGACACTGCCTACGGTGCTGCAATCTGTTTCCAATTTAAAGGAAGAGGGCAAGTGTTCTGCACGCGCTAAGCTCAATAAACCTGTCGTCGACAGCAGCCCTGCACCTGGTGCGGAGCTGACGTGACGCTTCCGGCTTTCAGAGAACTTTGTGAAGACTGTTACTGCTACCTTCTACCTTGCAAGAGATTTTGTTATGAGTCACTGGTCTAAACACCTCTCAGAAGCCCAGAAGCTCCAGACACAATTATGAGTGAGACCTGCATTCTGCTTCCACCTTCCCAGTGCCTCCTCCTTCTGTCTTCCATAAAACTGATCTCTCTATACCCACCCCCTCCCTCCTGCCTTCAGGCAGCACTTTTCAAAAGCAGTGATCCCCCAGATTACCCCGGGATCTTGTTGAAATGCAGATTCTGATTTAGCTGGTCTGATTCGGTGGGGCCCAAAGCCCTGCATGTCTACCAGGCTCCCAAGGGATGCCAGTGCTTCTGGTTTCTGGAATACACTTTCGGCAGCAAGGCATCATATAAATGGGAGCTTCTTAAGATTATCCGTAAATCCTATCTTTCATTCCCCAGTTACCCTTCTGTCAGGTGAGACTGGATGGTAATGGAAAATCACATCTACTTCTGTTAGATATAAGCCTGGCAACCATTACCTCTCCTGTCGATAAGAGGCTAGAATGTGCGGGCTTTCGGGGGCCCCCATGAGGAATGACACTGTACAGGGACTGACCTTTCAGTGAGGTCAGTCTCAAGTTTGGGACCAGTTCTTATTCCCCTTGTCTAGGTCTGACCTCCATTTGCCGAGAAAGGAACTAATTCTTAAGGGGATGAGTTGACCTGATTATTTATTTATTTGCAATTTATATCCTGTCTCCTTCTCACATGGATTTAAAGCAAAGAGTTCTGATTAAGGATCAGTTTATCTGACTGGCAAAGTCAGGCGAAAACCCTTCCTCTATGTTCTCAAGCATCCTCTTTTGATGGAGAAGGTGGAAGAGGGGGAGGAGGAGGGGATGGTGCCCTTTTCCTCGCTTGCCTATGGGCTTGTGCTCAGACATTCTTTCACTTCTCGGGTAATACATTCTATCAGATCAAATTCTCAATTGTTCTCTTCCTGTTATTTTATCTGAAAAACGCCAGCCCAAATCAAAACAACCCGATGCCAAGAACCAAATGAGAGAGATGATTTATCAATAATTTATGGAGTCTTCTCTGACCCTTTATTCTCCCCTGCGCCCTTGCCCCCATCTGTCACAATGCCCCGTCTGTGCTGCCTTTCACATCCCCCCCACGTTCGCCCTCCCTGCCTCACTTCCATGCCTCCCAAACAGGCCAGCCTCACGACCTCACGTCAGAATATCATTATTAATACACAGCATTTATTGGCAATCTGGCTGGGGCAGCCACTCTGCCAGTTCTTTGTGCACAAGTCCTTCTGGTTCTCACTGCACGTTGTAGACGCTGTCAGTATCCCCTTTTTGCAGTTGGCAAGTCTGAGGCTTACAGGCGAATTAACTGACCCCAGTTTCCATAGCTAGCAAGGCATCCAGTAGTGGACTGGAGTCTTCACCTCGGGCTCTGGAGCTGAAGCACACCTCCACGACTAGACGGTACCACCTCCTGCGCTCCGGATGAATCTGCCTGTCCGTGTATCTGCCTGTGTGCTTATTGGTCTGTCTGTCTGTCTCAGCTTATGCCCCTCAAGATTGAGACCGCTTAGAGAGAATCTATATGAGGGGTGCCTGGATGGTTCAGTCAGTTAAGCATCTGACTTCGGCCCAGGTCATGATTTCATGGTTCATGAGTTTGAGCCCCACATGGGGCTCTGTGCTGACGGCTCGGAGCCTGCAGCCTGCTTCAGATTCTGTGTCTCCCTCTCTTTCTGCCCCTCCCCTGCTCACGGTCTGTCTGTCTCTGTCTCTCTCTTTCTCAAAAATAAACAAACATTAAAAAAATTAAAGAATACTTTAAAAAAGAAAGAAATTGGGGCGCCTGGGTGGCGCAGTCGGTTAAGCGTCCGACTTCAGCCAGGTCACGATCTCGCGGTCCGTGAGTTCGAGCCCCGCGTCAGGCTCTGGGCTGATGGCTCGGAGCCTGGAGCCTGTTTCCGATTCTGTGTCTCCCTCTCTCTCTGCCCCTCCCCCGTTCATGCTCTGTCTCTCTCTGTCCCAAAAATAAATAAACGTTGAAAAAAAAATTAAAAAAAAAAATTAAAAAAGAAAGAAATTATCTATATGAGACTAGAGTTCTCCTCCCTTGGTGAGACACCACCACAAGGTAATCAGATCATTCCTATACCACTCCTTATGTAGTCCCTCCCTTTCAATCTCTCTCGTACAATCTGTCCTAAAAACTCCGCCAGGCCTATTTCCCCAAAACGCTGTGTTTAGTCAGCTCCGACTGCTATAACAAGACACCATGGACCAGGGAGACTTAACCAAAAGACAATTCTTTCTCACGGTTGTGGAGGCTGGAAGTCCAAGGTCAAGGTGCTGGCAGATTCCATTCTTGGTAAGGGCCCTCTTCCTTCTGTGCAGCTGACTATCTTCTGGTTTTATCTTCACATGGAAAGCAGGGAGAGGAGCATGTTCTCTTGTGTGTCTTCTTATAAGGGCTGTAATCCCATCATGAGGACTCTACCCTTAGGGTCTAACTGCTCACAAAAGTCCCATCTCCAAATACCATCATATTAGAGGGTAGGGCTTTTATACATGAATTTGGGGAGAACACAAACATGTAGTACACGAACACACGGTTTTCCTCACATTGCTCTCCTGTTTTAGAATGGACAAGGCCCCAGGGGATAATCCTTGTCATTTGTCTTACTGCCTAGTACTTGAATGGTATTTCCATGTTTGGGGAACCCTCTACTTTAAAAAGCAGAGATCATTGCTGCAAGGTGCATTGCTAACTTTCCTTGCAACTAGGGCCTGGACATGTAACCTAGGACCCACCATCAGACAGCAAGCACCCCCTCTGTTTTAAATTGGGAAAAGCCTGGGCCTTGGAGAGCTCATTCTGGCAAAGGCTGGTGGTGGCTATGCCTGCTTTCCAAAAGCAAGTGTGGCTGCTGTTTAAGCAGCAGAGTCTAGGACTGTGGTGCAGGGAAACAAGCTGAGCCCTGATACCCAGTGGCAGTTAGAGAGGTATCTTCAGGGGCGCCTGGGTGGCTCAGTAGGTTGAGTATCCGACCTTGGCTCAGGTCATGATCTCACGGTTCGTGGGTTCAAACCCTGCGTTGGGCTCTGTGTTGACAGCTCAGAGCCTAGAGCCTGCTTCAGATTCAGCATCTCCGTCTCTCACTACCCTCCCCCTCAAAAATAAATAAAACGTTAAAAAAAAATCTAGAGAGATGCCTGGGTGGCTCATTTGATTAAGTGTCTGACTTCACCTCAGTTCATGATCTGGCAGTCCGTGAGTTTGAGCCCCACCTCAGACTCTGTGCTGACAGCTCAGAGCCTGGAGCCTGCTTTGGATTGTGTGTGTCTCTCTCTCTCTTTGCCCCTCCTCCACTCACACTCTATCTCTCAAAAATGAATAAATATTAAAAACAAAATTTTTTTTTTCTTTTTTTTTTTTTTTTTTTTTTTAAATTTTTTTTTTTTCAACGTCTATTCATTTTTGGGACAGAGAGAGACAGAGCATGAACGGGGGAGGGGCAGAGAGAGAGGGAGACACAGCATCGGAAACAGGCTCCAGGCTCCGAGCCATCAGCCCAGAGCCCGACGCGGGGCTCGAACTCACGGACCGCGAGATCGTGACCTGGCTGAAGTCGGACGCTTAACCGACTGCGCCACCCAGGCGCCCCAAAAACAAAATTTAAAGAGGTGTCTTCAATGACCAAGTGGGTTATACCTGGCAATACAGCTTCCAAACCCTCCTGGAGAATCTCAGAGCTCCCCGCTATTGTCTGATCATACCTCTCCTGAATGAAATAAGCTGGATTTGGGTTTTGACCTTGCTGCTCAGGATGCTGCCTGCTACAGACTCCTTACCTCATCAGTGAGAGGGCAGCCCCTCCTGTCTGCCACATGAGGCTCTCACACACAGAAGTGGAGACACAAAGGGAGCCCCACAAGAGACAAATCTTGACTTCTCTTTTGTTTTAGCATTTTCAGTGAGAGACTCACTTACATTGATCTGTCATGCCCTGACCTAGTATAGGGGGATTGCTGTGGACTCTGGCACAGGCATATGCTATGACCAGAGCAGGACAGGCAGAAAGAATGCCAGGGCCTTCCGTGCCCATCACCCCAGGAACTGGAGCCTCAGACCCCCAATCTACCTACCACCTAGCAGAAAGGCTAGGGAAACTAGTAGGCATGAGAGCATGGCAAAATGTGCCACTCACAGTGCCTGCCCTGCCCCAGCTCCTGCTGAAAGACACCCCTGTGCTAACCACATGGGCCTGATGCCTTCTGGTCTCCCACAGGGACCACAGCTGTGATTGGCTGCACATACTCCATGGGAGCCAATCAACTGACTCACCAGTGACCAGTGACCCATACTTTGTTTTTTTTTTTTAATTTTATTCTCTTTTTTATGTTTATTTATTTATTTATTTTACCCTGTTGTTCCAATAGATTTATTTTTTTTCCTTTTTTTTTTCAATATATGAAGTTTATTGTCAAATTGGTTTCCATACAACACCCAGTGCTCATCCCAAAAGGTGCCCTCCTCAATACCCATCACCCACCCTTCCCTCCCTCCCACCCCCCATCAACCCTCAGTTTGTTCTCAGTTTTTAACAGTCTCTTATGTTTTGGCTCTCTCCCACTCTAACCTCTTTTTTTTTTTCCTTCCCCTCCCCCGTGGGTTTCTGTTAAGTTTCTCAGGATCCACATAAGAGTGAAACCATATGGTATCTGTCTTTCTCTGTATGGTTTATTTCACTTAGCATCACACTCTCCAGTTCCATCCACGTTGCTACAAAGGGCCATATTTCATTCTTTCTCATTGCCACGTAGTACTCCATTGTGTATATAAACCACAATTTCTTTATCCATTCATCAGTTGATGGACATTTAGGTTCTTTCCATAATTTGGCTATTGTTGAAAGTGCTGCTATAAACATTGGGGTACAAGTTCCCCTATGCATCAGCACTCCTGTATCCCTTGGGTAAATTCCTAGCAGTGCTATTGCTGCAGTGACCCATACTTTGATTGTGGTGATGGTTTCATGGGTGTTTGTTTATGTCCAAACTCATCAAATATACACATTACATATTTGCAGTTCTCTGTATCTTAATTATATCTCAATAAAGCTATTCTTTAAAAAAGAAGAAGAAGAAGAAGAAGAAGAAGAAGAAGAAGAAGGAGAAGAAGAAGCAGCGGAGGAGGAGGAAGAAGAAGAAGTAAAATGGCTTGGCACAAAATAAAACGAGCTGGTCCTTTCAGATTTTCTCTGTGGGAAGCTGAAATTGGGAAAGAATAAATAAATGAAATAGATATGAGCAGACAATTTTCAATAAGAAACAAGCTGAAAGGCCATGTTGTAAGACAAGAGCAGGGGCCATCGTGGGCTATGAAGAAGTCAAGTAATGAGGAGGCAGACATGCTAAGTGAACAGAGCAGTAAGGCCAAGGAAGAGGGGAGCAAGCATTGGGAATGTAGTGGAGTCCCATTAACGGAGAGATCAGGGTGAAGTGCCCCAAACGGTAGCAAGGCTAATGGCCACCTTGGCTCTGGAAGACTGCCCCATCCTGCTTCTCTGTCAGTCTGCTTGCTTTCCTTAAGTGTCCATCGTAGGCGTCCTGACCACACAATGCTCAGCGCTCGAGGTCACTTGAGGTCAACTACGTTCTTCTGTTTTTTTTTTCTTTTAAAACTCTGTTTATTTGTGATTTGACATTAATTACCATTACATCTAAGAGCAATCAGATAGCATTTATACGTTTTCCACAGGACACAGAGTTTTATTGGTTCATTTTTTTATGTCAATGCAGGTAAATAAGAGGCATTAGCAAAAGATACAAACAGTTTACTGTTGTGTTTAAAAAATATTTATGCACTCTATATTTATTTAAGATGTGTGTGTGTGTGTGTGTGTTTTAATGTTATGGAAAAGCATAATTCATAGGTTACTGTTTCTACATACCTTGTAGTAGAACATAAATGAATATGGGAACACACATCTCTGCCAAAACAAGGCTCTGCTTCCTAAGCATCCTGACTTCAGGGTTGACTTCTTCCTCCCAAGGCACAGAAAGAACACAGAGGCTGGCCATTCCAAATGTCAGTGGGGCACACAGAAGCAGAAACACGGGCAGTGTGAAATTAAGGGATGCTTCCTCCTAGGAAAACAATGCTGATGAGAAACTAAATTAGCATGGTTAAAAACAAATACCATAGCATCACATTCTCCTCACATCTAGAGTTTCACTTGGTTTCCTTAATTACTTCTGTTTTATTTCCTTTCCATTTCCCAGTACAGTGGTCCGGTGACTTTGCCCTCAGCTTCCACGTGCAGAATGACTGTTGGGACACTAACACACAGCAATGGCCTGCAACTGCATAGAGGCTTGGTCCCTGCCTCTGGACCAGTTGCTAGTCCCTGGCTTCCTGAGCTAGGGCTGAGCTCTTGGACTGCTTCTGAAAGCCCTTCCTAGCCGGACCGCCCTCCTTATCCAACTTTATTTCCCTTGCCAATAATAACCCATTAACTCAGGCCCAAACTTCCATCTTTATAAAAAGGCTCGTGTAGATTTGCTACAAGCAGATAATTTGTCATAACTTCTAAGCCCATTATGCCCCTGGGACAGGGCTGGAAAAATAACGTCTGGGCCCTTGAAGATATTTCTTTGCCTCGCTGTTGTCACAGCTAAACGGAGTGATTCATTAGCCCTTGTGAGAAACGCCTGACTGTCATTCTTAGAAGATATTACTGTTACTATGCCGTAGCAAGTCAATATTCAAAGAAAACTGAAATCTTCCCCTTCTCTGAACTCCCATGGTACTTTGGGTTTACAATTCCCACAGCCCTTATAAACAGAGCCTTGTGCCTTGGCTCTGTCCGCACTGGGCTCGGCCACCACCCAACTTCCCTCTGCAACAACCAGGTCAGGACAGCACCTTGTCCCTAAGTGCACCTGGCACTGCCAAGGTAATCACAATTGTTCTTTTTTACTGAAATGAACCATTCCTGAAACCTAGCTTTTCTTCCTCCTTTTTAAAGAAACTACATTTATTAACCACTGTCCCTGCTCCAGACAAGAGGCTAAATGATTTATACATCCAGTTGAATTATCTCCCCAAATCCCTAGAACATGCTTAAGAGGTAGACATGAGTTTTGTGTCAGAGACCATGACTATAGTGAGCATTCCTTCACTGGTAAACCTATCTCTTAGTCCTTCTTCTGTTTTTCCAGTGACTAAGAAAGTAAATGAGGTCTTCAAAGTAAGAGAAAAACACAACTTCAACAGCAAGCAATGCAAATTAACATCTTCAACCTGCCTGCAAGTGTTTCTCCAAGTGTGGACCTCAGGAAATGACAGATTCACAGATTGAACCAGAATTTCTGTGAGCGGTTTAACATACCATTCAAATGCAGATTCCTGGGCCCCTGCCTCAGATATATGTAATCAGAAGCTTTGGGGTGAGCTTTAAAGCACTGAAGGTGGTTTTCATGAAGACATAAGTTTGAGAAATGGTCTGAAACTGAGTCTGTGTATTGGTCAGAATAGGCTTGTTATGCTGCAGTAACAAACAATACCAAAATCTCAGTGGCTTAAGGCAAGAAAAGTTAATATGTCACTCACACAGGTCTGCTATGGGTGTGGTTAACTCTCCAGGGAGTTGTCTTCTATGAGGTAACTCAGTGATCTTGTGACCCTTCCAATCATTCACTGTGTCAAAAGAAAGGAACTTGCCTATAGAGGGAGTGTGAAACAATATTCCACATTCACAATCTTCAGAAAAAAAAGAACTGAAAATACTAGTGATTACCAGTAAAATGTACCTTAGATAAGACTGTGTTTAAGTTCCCATGAGCACATCCCACCCTTCCAGAAAGCCCTAATTTGTTCTCTAGTTTATGAAATCCTAGAGTGACGGGTGATAAAGGTATAAGTTAGTATTTGCATCTTCCAGGTCCATTCCAGGAGCATTTCGGACCTCCAGAGAGGAGGGCCAAGGCAAAAGACAATGATCATTTGTCTCACCATCTTCCTTTCTTTGTGTTTCCATGTCAAGAAAATGAACTAGAGGTGGAATTTGCCTCATGTAATGTTCACAAGGAGGACAAGATGCTCCTATTGCTAAGGAACTGCAAAGGAAGCTTCCAGATGCTGCATACTTGCCTGGACCTCTTCTAGACCCTGAAGTTGACTCAAGGACAGTTCTCTTGCAGGACTTGTGGTTGGACTACCCACTCCCTGCCTTTGCTCCTTTCCCTCCCTCACCTCAGAGTTTTCCTCCTCCTTGGTTTATTATGGAACAGACAAATCTACAGTTTCTCCTTCTCTCCCACCTCCCTGAAGAAAGCACACAAGCCCTCTGGTTTGCAGGTTACAAAAGAGAAATTGCCACAGGTCAACATAATAAGGAAGACAGAAAGTATAAGAAAATGCCTGTCTTGGGGAAAAGCCTGGTAAAATGGAGGTCATATAAAGGCATATGTTAATCTGCCTGAATTGTCCTCTCTGTCCTCCAGGAGGAAGGGACCACATGCCCTATGGCTGAGCAGAAGCTGGATGGAGGAAAGGATCAGTGAACAGAAGACAGAGGCCAACTGTGTTTCCAATTACATCTCGGGAGGATGCCAGAGACTCTAGAACAGTGTTCTCCACAAGAACCTTGAAAGGACTTTTGCAAGCTCTGTAAGTTTGTTATTTTTTTGGTCTCCTCAGATAAGAAATGGCATCCCATGCTTCAACCAGATTTGTATGTACTATGTGTGTATGAATGCATGTGTGTACATACTAGAAGGTTCTATAAGAAAGGATGGAGGGTCCTAGAACCAGTTTGGCCTGAAAAGGGGGCCCGGGTATAACCCTGGGAAGGGCTCAGTGGCAGCTCCAACAGGAAGTTACAAAGTAATATAAATTTTTTTTATTTCAAAAGTTTTGTTCAATAACCCACCCAAAGGTGAAACTGAAATTGACGTACCTCTGATTTTGCTTTTAGGAGATGGTGTTGCTTACACCCTCTACATTTGTTAGATATGAGGACTGAAGGGGACCTTAGAGACTGAGTCCAGAAGCCTCATTTTATGGACGAGGAAACTGAGGCACAGAACTGTTTGTGGTAGATGAGCCAGTCCTTCAGCCCAGGGTTCTTTCCCAACAACCCACTGCCACTCGATCCCAAAGAGACAGTGAAACAATGTGACACTTGAACAGTCCCTGCCCTCTATTCTCAGGATGGGTTTCTGTAAGTGTTCCTCTCTTCACATAGTGTATCTTATTCTTGTCTCTGTAATGGAGTTAAAAATAAAGCTTAATGATGGGCAACTAAACTGATCACATTTCAGCCTCAGGCCCCAGACTCAGGGAGTCTTTTGGTTTCTGGCAGGGAAGTGATCTGCACTGAGTCACTGACAAGGAAATACAATGACAGGCCAGGCATAGGGTCCACATTTACCTTCTCACTTCCTCCCTAAAAATATTTTTCTGGTACTTCTAATGCTGCACAGGCAGCTTAAGGCTGAACAAGGGGAAAGTTAGGCCAAAACGATCTCATCTCCCTGTGGTTCCTCCTTTGAACAAGAAATAATAGTGCTAAATTCCATCCTTTTGGGAAGAAGCCTAAGACAGATAATCACTCACCACTCTGTTTCCAGGTTGCCAAGATGAAGCTGGCTTACCATGCCTGCAGAGTCCATTAAAACTCTTATTTTACCAAAGAGGGGAGTCCCAGGTACCTTCAGCATCATGCATCCATCCCACCATGTCCCTCATAACCAGGGCAGACCCACACATAGCCACTCTGGAGACGCAGAGAGACTTCTCTGAAAACAGAGACTTTGTTCTTGTGTGTGGACTTCCTAAGTTTTCTGTTCAGCTGCTAGAGACCCTTGCTTCTTACCCAAAATAGTTTAATAAGTTGAAGCCAATGCTGGTAGAGGAAATTATGCAAGAACGAAACAAATAGAATATTCATGGGATATTTTTAGCACCAGAATATTTCATCAACTCTTCACCCCAAGCCTGATACCAGATCACACCTAAGATTTTATCCCACCTTTACAGACATGTGGCTATGACTGCCATCAGACGCATTCCATATTCCTTCATGAAGAAGTAAAGCTGTTGACTGGACGTGCTAACCCTGCCTTCTGCCTTATCTACAGCTCCCTTCAAGGAAGTTCACCACCTACCAGTGATGCAGACCTCTAAGACTTCATTTCCTCACCTATAAACTGAAAATAGTCATAGAACAACCTCATGAATTGATTAAGTGAATGTGAAAGTGAATTAAATGAATACTGATTAAATTAATGTGATGATAAAATAAAATAATACATATAAAATGCTCAGAACAGTACTCAGTAAACCTTAGCTACTCTTATTATATGATATCATTATGCAACTCGGCTCCTCTCCCCAGGCATAGCCAGTTGGACCATTACTGGGCACCTGAACCTAGGACAGCAACTGAACTCATCTATTGCACAACAACTTATGCTATGGCCCGTCGGTGGGCATCTTCTTGTCCGCACAGCTTACCCTGGAAATCTGAAATCAGAAACCTGGCGAGAGAAGGATGTGGGTAGAAATGGAAGCAGACATGGAAAGTAAAGATAGAGAAAAGCAGAAGCTGAGCACCAGGGCCAAGACCCCTGAGTCTGCTTGTTGTGGAATTGTAGGGTTTTTATTTTCTTAAGTTTATGTATTTATTTTGAAAGAGTGTGTGTGTGCACATGTAGGGAAGGGACAGAGAGACAGTGAGGACAGAGAGAGGGAATTCCAAACAGGTTCCCTACCACCAGCCTGATGTGGGGCTTGAACTCACGAACCCAACCATGAGATCATGACCTGAGCCGAAGGCAGATGCTTAACTGACTGAGCCACCCAGGCACCCCTGGAATTGTAGTTTCTTGAGGTCTGCTCTTCCTGGGGCAAGGCCTTTCCTAAGATTCCTGAGCCCATGTATTGTAACAATTAGCCATCTGTTATTTGAAATACCTCCAGTAGATCTCCTTTTCTTGCACCCAAATTAAAACAAACAAAAAACCCCCAAAAAACCGAGGTGCCTGGGTGGCTCAAGTGGTTAAGCATCCGACTTCAACTAACTCATGATCTCACTCATGGTCTGTGAGTTTGAGCGCCTTGACGAGCTCTGCACTGATAGCTCAGGTCATGATCTCATGGTTTGTGGGTTCGAACACCTTGTTGGGCTCTGTGCTCAGGTCAGTCAGAGCCTGCTTTGGATTCTCTGTCTCCTTCTCTCTCTCCTCCTTCCCCACTTTTGTGTGGCCTCTCTCTGTCTCTGTCTCTCTCTGTCTCTCTCTTTCTCAAAAATAAATAAACATTAAAAACAAACACAACAACAACAAAAACAAAAATGCATAATCTGACTCGAGCCTACTTTTCCGCTCCTCCATCACCTTCAGAGCCTTTGTTCATGTGATGACTCAGCCTGGAATGCCCTTTCCATCCACCTCACATCATCCTCATGTACCTCGGGTGAGATGGACACTGCTAGTACTTCACCCAGATTCCTATTATTGTTTTTGCACACCTGGCCCCAATTTTCTGTATGCTTTTGTTTATAATAGTCAACACCTGCGATAACCTTCAGAGACCTACCCTCTGGCAACTAGAACAAATCTGCCCTTAAGCTCTTCCCAAACCTGTCCATCATGGCTTTTGGCCAATGACCAACTAACGTGAGACGATGAAAGCCCAGTTCCCTTGCCTGGAAGCCAGGGGCAAACTGAGGTATAAATTATTCCCTAGAGTTCCCTCACAGCATCAGGCTAACCTACTCTCCATGGGAGTGAGCCAGAAATCTCATCTTTGCTTGGGTCTTCTCCTGACCCTCTCATCCTCTCTCTCTATACTCCCTTGTTAGGTCTTCCCAGGAACACTTCCTTAAGAAATCACTTGCCCACTCACCCTCTTCTGGGAACCCAAGCTAAGACACGGTGAACATGATCTCCCTTCAAAGCTTCCCCTGGCAGTTCCCTTTTGCCCCCATAATTGCACCACAACATTAGTAACAACAATAGTGTACTTACTGCTTTCCATGTCTGTCTAGATGGTTGAGTTTCTCAGAGGGGAGGGGTTTGTCTTGCTGATTCTTATTTCCCCAGTGCTTAGCACAATCCTTGAAAACCATTTTTTTAAAATGTATGTGTTGTACAACTATCTACAATAGCCCTAGAGCTATAGAAGAGAAAAATTACATAAAGTTACTGACTTCCAAGAGCCTCTGGGCTTCAAATTTCTCATATTTGAGGAAGTGATTATCTCTAAGGCTCCCCCAATCTATGATCTTATATTTAAGCAGGATGATGACAATTTCTCATAATCAGCCCCGCCGTTTAGTGTCCCATATGCAAGGAAGGCTTGAAAACCTGAATAGTTGTCTTTTACCTCTGAATCGAGAGATCTGATTATCCAGCAACAACTTATAAATTTTCAATTTTATAAATGTCTAATCTATGACTTGGAGGGGTACAAAAATACTTTGAAGATTCAGGCTCACAAATTCATTTATTGGTTTATTATCTAACAAATATTTATTGAATGACTACTGTGCCCAAGGCACCGTAAACAACAAGGTGATAAAACAGGCTTGGATATACAATAGTTTAAATATGCCTCACAATTTACTGTTATGCTTTCATACACATTAACTCCATGCATAATAAAACTGTGAGGTCATCAATATGATCTGCATTTTTTCTAGGTCCCATAGCCAGGGCTCGCACAAGATCACACGGTCAATCAATGAAGAGCTTGAGCTTCTAGGTCTCTGGCTTCAATCCCCTGCCATTTCCACTTCACCACGTTGCTTTCTTTTGCAAAACATCCATGAGTATCAGCCTTTACCATATTTTCTCATTTGTTTCAGCTCTAGAGCTAGAGGTCACCTTGAAATGTCTCAGAACATCATCCTTTAGCATGGGCCTTTTTAAATGATAAATGCTGAAAACACTACTTAATAAGGTAAAAACTGCTCGTGTTCATTTAAGCTCAAAATAATGTGATTTTATTCCTAAGGAAAAGTGACACATTCTTTCTGGGGCACATGTACCAATTGAATAGAAATGTAGAAGCTTATAATAGATCACACGTGTAAATAAAGTTATATCTTTATAGATGAATTCAGTTATAATAATAAGTCATACATAAGGATACATTTAGTTACAGAAATCTAAACATATGTTTATATGAGATGCCAACATATTTCTAGATAATGGTATCTGGCAAGAGCACAAAAAGCTTTAAAGCACTTGTTATTTATTCCCAGGAAACCATCATCAGGTTCAGAGCATTCAAAGAGTAAGGTGGGGAAAAATGACATAAAACATAAGTAACACAAAAACACCAACACAATAATAACCAATGAAACATCTAAATTAGGGTCAAACAACATATAATGGGAATCAGGTCTATCAGCCCCCACTAAGTGTATCCAAGTTTTAATCTCTGTCAGAATAAAAACAAACAAACAAACCTAACATTTCAGAGACTGGGTGGGGAGTGGAGGTATGGAGATACAGAGGGGGGAGAGGGCCAGCTTTGTAAAGGAGAGGGCCAAAATGTTTAGGGAAATAAGAACTAAGGCTTTTGCAATGAGAAGGTCAAGAAATTCAAATACGAAGTTAGCAAACGTGCCTCAGTAGCAATGAAGTTGCTTCTTTGGTGACAAAGAAAGGTCCAATTTCAGCAATATCATCATTTAGGGCTCTGCAGAATGAGGTGCTTAACCACTGATTGGATGGTCTGTATGGCACAGATAGAGTTTGCCCACCATGGGCCACCCTACAGGATGAGGTGGATCTGATCATCTATCAGAGGATTCCCCAAATGTCCAAATCTTTAGGTCCTTTCTCTGAGGTCAAATTTCCTTTGAGAGGAATTTTCCAGTCTCCTACCTGGGGTATTGGGTAGAAGCCTAGCTTCCAGAAGGCTGGGAGGCAATCAGGAGAAAGGGGTTTGTGAAATCCTGCCATGCACTATGCAAACTTTAATTTAAACCTCTGCTTCCACCAGTGTCTCTTCCCAGGCTTTGGCTATAGCTGGCATGTCTGACTCCAGAGTTTTTCTGGTTTACATTCTACAGAATATACTTTACTCAGGCAGTCTGCTTAGGTCAGAGAGAAGGGGTCATGCGGCTGGGAGCAGGGAGGTGGCCTCACTTCTTTTTCCTGTACTCAGTAGCTCTCAGCACTTTCATCTTTATTCTTTCTGAGATTCTGCAGTGGGACCTGTCTTGCATCTTATTGACTTCCCACTGACATCCCTATATCCCACTCTGTTCCCACTGCACCCGTCCCCACCCCTAGACATTTGGGTTTTAGATTTCTCTGCGATGCCGGGTCATTTATTGTTCATCCATCCAGTTTTCATCTTCCACATTTTGTTTGAGGTCCTCACTAGCCTTTTCTTTCTCCCTGTAGGTTTATCCTTCTTTATTCCTCTGCTTTGGTTTCTAGAGAGAAGTAAACATTTGTGTGCAATTCACCATGTTAAATTAGAAGCACAATAATTTAAGAAGGCTCAGTTGCAGATATGTAAAGAGAGATTTGCAAAGGCATAATCAAGTCAATCTGGAAAGATCATAAGCAGCAGCCACAAAAGCAGCTTTGGGTTCAAGGATAGTTTTCATCATGATTATGCCAAATTACAGGAGCTCTCTGAGACAGAGACTTGGGGTAAAATGTTTTCACATTTTGCTGGTGGCAGGACATGCAGGGGGCATAGCAGGTGTGAGTGGATTCAGACCCAGGCCAAGGCTTCTTACTGACTGTGTGATATTGGGCAAGTTGCTGACTCCTTCAGTTGCTTCTTTGGAAAATAGAATTAATTGCATCTCCTTCACTGGGTTGTGAAAATTAAATGAGATCATGCCTGTGAAAGTGCCCAGCACAGTGCCAGGCACATAGGTACCCAGGGCTCAACAATCGAAGCTGATTCTTTCATGGCCCTTGGAACCAAATGTGGGCCTAGCGGGCATCCATTTGTCTCTGCTTACTGCTTTTTGCCCCAGTAGAAACGGGGTTATAGGGAAAGAAAAATAGAGCAATAAATCACACATGCTGTAACCTTCAAAGTCTGAAGAACACTGCCCCAGGCAACTCCTGCACCGTCCAGTGAAGTGTGCTGGGTTCCTCTCTCATCCACATCACACACCAGAAGGCTGCCTGGCTCTGCTCACTGTAAGTGGAGAGTGAGACTTACTGGGACTTAGATGTTTTCTAAACCCTTCAAGCATGATCTTACCCCTGAGGATATGGGTCAAATGACCTCTGAGGAGAGGAGAAAGGGAAGGGAAATGCATTCCATATTCATGTGACTCTTGACCCACTTAAAGGTCACTCCCCAAGCTACATCACCCCTTCCTGGGAACACTTAGCACCTGACTCTTGATGGGGTGGTTGGCCTCTTCCTTGTGATTTAATTAGTTACCCACAGGGTGGTTGGCTGAAAGCCCACATTCCATACAATCTCATAACTGGGAGGAACCTTCAGGATCACCCATTCAGGGCTTAAGTCTCCTCTACAACATCATCAAGTGGTTGTCTGCCTTGTCTGGAGCCCTAGTAAATGATAGGACATTTAATAGAGAGAGAAGTATGCTGTCTGTGGACAGCTCTGAGAGCTGTAAAGTTCTTATTTAGATGAGTTTATCCTTTCATTGATTTTTTTAAAACACTTCAAAAGGTTATGACCAGCAAAGAACACTGGAGTCACCGCTGCTATCAGGGAACTGATGAGGGAGGAGATGGACATTAAACGAGCATGGAAAACTCTAGAAGTGGGAAAGATATAATGAATGCTACAGGAGTAAAAACTGGGTGCTCTGGAAACACTAGTCTAGAGCGCTGGTTCTCAACTGCATTAGGGAAAAGGAGAACAATTTAACTCCCAAGGGACCATTAGCAATATCTAGAGACATTTTTTATTGTCACAACTGAAGGAATGCTACCAGCATCTAGTGGGCAGAGGCCAGGGCTACTACTAAGCATCCTACAATGCACACCCCCCTACAACAAAGAAATATCCTGCCCAAAAAAGTGCCACTTAAAGAAACCTTAAAGAAAACTGATCTGAAGGATTTAAAGAAGGGCCCCCACTCCAGGGAAGTGAAGTATAAGCCTTTACCCAAAGGAGGAGTCAAGGTTATCCAGGGAGAGTGTTCCTGCAAAGGAAACACAGAGGCCATTCAGCATAGCCAGAAATTGGAGACCGAAGGTAATTTGGGAATTGGATTTATGACTCAGCCAAGTTCCACCCATCAGGAGCCCACAAGGCAAGTTCAGTCCTCCTTCCTCAGGAGGAAGTATCTGAGTATCCGAGGACAGCCATGATGGTCTTGTTGATTTTTTCTTCTCAAAACCCTTTGACGTTTCTCTAATAGAGAGCTTTGCGACTCTCCCAATCTGGGTTACATTTCTGATTGTGCCTCCTGATTCAGGGCCATGCTGATAGTCAAGGCATCCCACCAGGTGTGAGATGATGGACATAGAAACATGTGAGCTCGTCATCACTTCCAGAGGTGCCAACAAGATCATGAGGCTATTTCCCTACAGATGTTTTTCTGGGTAGAAGGAATCAACCCTGTAGGCACACCATGTTTGTCACACCTGTATGGAAAACGAACCCTGGCTATGGTTGACCTTGAGTATTCCTGGCCCTGGCCCAAAAACTTGGCTAGAAATCTGTGCATGCAGAGTGAGCCAGCCAGGTGCAGTTCTTCAAACCTAACTTTAGGGTCAGGAAGGAAGAGGAAGAGACAATGGAAAGAAGGAAGGGCTTTCTCCTTACACTAGGCCTGACCTTCAGCCTTTCCAACAAAGAGTGCACACCCATGTGAAGCCACCACCTCCAGGCTGCACACTTCTGTCAAATGCTTTGTCAGTCCCTTTCCTGACCAAGGGCCAGCCTCCACAGACTCAAAGTAAGGCAGCTTAAGGTAGGACATAGGAGTCAGTTTACAGATGTAGGGAGTTGGGGCAAGGAGTAGACTATCAGAAATAGGTTTCTCCTCCCGAGGTGGAAGAGGCTAGGCTAAGGTCAGCCCTGGGGTATAGGGGAAGTAGCATGCAGGTCTGCTTGTGAAAAGTACCCAAGACTTAGAGTCACAAGCCGGTTACCCCTGGCTGTGTGGGACAACCTCTGTTCACACAGATAGGTCTAACATGTAATTACATCTGTGATTTAAATTAACTTACCAATGGCCAATGTAATATTTCATCATTGAAACCAGCAATTATTCTTTCTTCAAGTATTTTGAGTTAAATGCATTTTGCTTTTTATTATTATTTTTTTTAAGCTGTCAAGGGATATAAATTATTGGTAAGGAATATGACTTCAGTAAGTCAATTTAACTCAACAAACAAATACTGATCATCTCCAATGTGTCAAGCTCTGTTTTAGTTCCTGGGAGGGACAAAGATGAACAGGAAATGTATCCCCAAGGCAGAATATATCCTTATGTAGGATGGCTAAGTAAGACCATAGAAGTATAAAGTGTTAAAGATCATAGAGGAAAGAGAGAATCTGAGAAAGGAAAGCAAAGATGTCATGAAAGAGGTAGCATGTGAGCTGGGTCTTGGAGGATGAGTAGGACTTTGATGAAGGAAGGGAATTTTATATGTGGAAGGGAGAAAACAAGGAAGGGGAGAAAAGCCGGAGAGAAAGATCCAGTGTGGATAAAGGGAGTAGGCTTTCTTTTTCCATCCTCTCTCCCTATAGACTCTGAGACCTTCCTGGTGGTGACACCTGTTCACCCATAAATTTCCAGTCTGATTAAGATCATATGTCAGGTTTAATTTCACCTTCCCTGCGCAATCCTAGTTAAGATAAAAGTCTAGTTCTGTGGGCTCTACCCTAACTGGCCCACTGGCTATATGGTTCACCTCAAAAACTTTTAAAATGTATTTGCTGGGGCATATCCTAGACTTATTAAAATGGTAGGCTATGGCCCAGGTAACTGAACTTTTTAACAAGCTTTCCAGATTTTTCTGATGCCTATCAAGGATTCGGAAAGAGTGGCCTGATTGGAGGACTGGGGTCCAGTGAAGGTGCCTGTTCACTCATGACAGTTCTACCAATGTCCATGGGGCCCAATCACATTTAGCATTTTAAAAATGGTGTTGAGGCACCTGTGTGACTCAGTCAGTTAAGCATACGACTTCAGCTCAGGTCATGATCTCTTAGTTCATGAGTTGGAGCCCCACATCAGGCTCTGTTCTGACAGCTCAGAGGCTGGAACCTGCTTCAGATTCTGTGTCTCCCTAGCTCTCTGCCCATTCCCTGCTCATGCTCTGTCTCTGTCTCAAAAATAAATAAACATTAAAAAAATTTTTTAAGAGTGTTGAATGAACACATGTGGGCCTAATTCAACATGAGGAGCAGACAAGGAGACAGGTCCTCTATATTCGAGTCCTGCTTCTCATTTTCCTATGTGAGCTTGGGCAAATCCCTAAATTCTTTCTCCCTTACTTTCCTCATCTGACAAATGAAGTCCTCATCTGACTGGCATCTGACAGTCATTTGCCATACATGGTATGAAAATACAATGGGATAGTGTTTGAAATAAGTGCATTGAAAAGCAAAGGCATTCTATACATATTTTGTTATAAGGCATTATTATGAACTCACCTGCTTCTAGCTCCTTGTGGGCAAGGAGTACTATCTCATTCCTCTAGAAGGAGTCATCAGGCAGGGCTCTACACTCAGTAGTCCATGGTGGGCACTTCAACAAATGAAAATCCACTGAGCTAAGGCTGTCCTCTGCCAAGACACTAAAATGTCCCCTTTGTCTGAGGGTAATAACTGCAGTTACTATTTAATTAAGAAAGACTTCCAAGGAAGAATAATCAATTTGCAAATTACATTGGGTAAAAAGCAGACGAGGAATTGCTCTACCATCATGGTAGTCGATGCATACTAAGTGAGGGAGGGGAGAGTTCCAGCACACAGACCTGCCTGCCCACTCTCTGCCTTTGCAGATTTACAGTCTCCAAAGTTCATCCAAGTTGTCAGCTTAGGGAATTTTGATGCATTGGTATATTTCTTAGGTCAGGGGCCAAACCCACTGGGTAGAACACTGTCCCTTTATCAGTGGGAGAAATGATCAATCTGGAAAAGAATATATAATTCATGGCCAAATAGAGCAAAGCATTAAATCAGGAAGCCGACACTAGCCCAATTTATGGCATTGCTTTACTAAGTGTATTCCCCACTGTATCATCCAACAGCCCATCTTGATCTAAAAACACCTGCTTTGGAGAATGGGTCTCTCTTCAGTGCTGGGGAGAAAGCAAATCGCCTCCATCAGCAGCCATTTCTGTTGATGGAAAACCTTGTGGCCCTATGCCAACAACATATAAAAGTAAATAAAAATTGAAGTGCAGGTCTGAAAGAAACAGCGACACAGTATGGCTACATTAAAATATTTATGCCCTCAGACTTTTAGACATCCATTATCTACAGTATGTTAATAAGAGTGCTAAACTGACCTTGGCTGGGACACAAAACTTCCAGTGCCCTGCAAAACAACTCTGTCCTCCCACATGCCTTCGTTTACGGAGAAGTACACAAGGGAGCAGGTGAACAGAAAGACTCCCAGCCTGGATGCCTGGGGGCAACTCGTGACTGGGGAGCAGAGTTTGAGTCCCGATAATGAGTGAGGTGACACTGGCAGGTGGCTTTGCCTCTCTAGGCTTCCGTCTCTGCTCTTGTGCATTAGGAAAGGGTTCCAGAAGATCAGAGAGTCCCCAACCTGGCTATTTGTTTTCAGATTTGAAATGAGATGTTTGAACACACAGATGGCCAGACTCCCCACCCCTGACTTAATCAGCACCCGAAGTGGGTGGGTGGCCCCGCTTCTCACCCACATTCCACATTCCAGATGGTCCAAGAGTGAAGGGAATCCTGGCATTGAACTCTGAACTGCCCTTCCCTCTGAGGCAGGCTCCTATTCCGTGACATTTCTAGCTCACAAACCCACCTGGGAAAAACTTCAAATGCTTCTGGTTGCTTACAAATCAGCGGCTCTGGATCTGGTTCAGACTCGCAGGTGACATTCACCGCCCTTTGCGCTGGAGGCTGCCATTGACTCTCCTGGCTCATTCCTTCACCACCAACTGTGCTCTTGCAACTTATTCCCGACACAAGTCATTTTATTTCAGACCTCCACACACTTACATAAGCAATCCTCACTTCCCCAAATGCTCCCCTCCCCACCCCCCGGCCCTCAAAATCGGGAGCCCTTTCTTCAAGACCCAGTTTTAGCATCTGTTTCTATAATTGCTTATCTTCTCATTGGCATTGTTGTCATGTTGGTCTGGCTGTCCCTCCCACCAGACTTTGAGTTCTCTTCTTGTCTTTCTTGGGATATATCTGTGTGGGGGTGCACAGGCATAGGCAAAGGGACTCAGGATAAGCAGGATGTACTTAACTGGGGCAACTGTTTTCTTTTTACAGTGGGTGCCATTTTTAATATTTAAACATTAAATACATCAGAGAGCTACGTGCAAAGCGTACATGACATTTTAAACTGAGACAGAGGACCTCAAACAAATATCAAGGGGGATTATGGGAAGTTATTCTGCCACAACCAGAGCCAAGACTTGCGCCTGCATTATCCCTGGGTCTCTGGGACCGTGGGAGTACTCCAGGGAGGACTTTGAGAAACACTGCCGGGGCTGCTGACAGTCATCCCTCACATCTCCCCCCTTCCTCATCTTCAACACTATTCCTGGCACGTGGGAAATGGCTCAGTAGATTTGTATTCGTTCACTAATTGAATGAAAAAATGGACAGACGTATTAGGAACAGTGAAGTCCATGCAAAAAAAAAAAAATAGTTTTCTCACACCAAATGTCAAAGTTTTCATCTAATACCAATCTCTCTTTAATACAATAAAAGTAATATGCACTGTCACTGTAGGCCACTTGGCCCTAAATAACAATTTGAAACTTGCATGGGCTGGGATGCGGTAGGATTCTGTTAGGACTCGGTTGGATGAGAAAAAATGAAAGCTGCCTGGAGCCGGCTCCCACCCTCCCTGATTCCTGAAGGCACCTCCTGGGTCACAGAGACCATTCAGCCTGGAAGAAGCCCAGCAGATTGCCTGAGGGGAGAATGGCTACTGAGCGGAAAAACAAAAACTGGAAAGGCTTTTAGCAACCTCAGGCTAACTAAACTTGCTCAGTCATTGGTGAAAGTTAGTGAGGAGAAATGGGGCATCTGGGGGAAGACTGCCTTGAAAGCCACATTCCAGAAGAGAGGAAGAAACTCTGGACTGAAGGACCAAGTATCAAGGTCCCCTTTCCTGTGTCCGCATTTGTAGACATGGCCATGTGCCTGCAGACCAGAAAAGTAAACTGAAAACTGAACTAAATAACCCCTCACAGTTAAACTCTAAGGCAAAATTGCTTAAAGTTGAAACCAAATCGGACAAATCGGGCTTAGAGTGACATTTATAAGCAGAAGGAATAAAAATTGAACAAGAGCCTTCCTATCACTTTTTCCCTGCTGCCTGCATTCTGCCTCCTCCAGCTCTGATCTTGCTTCCATTTCTGGCCTCCCTGGCCCATGTGGGCATCCGTCTGTCTCCTTCTCTCTCTCCCTCCCCTTGTTTTTGTTTTTGGGATTTTTTTTTTAAGTTTATTTATTTATTTTGAGAGCAAGAGAGAGAAAGAGAGAACAAGGATGGGGCAGAGAGAGAGAGGGAGAGAGAGAGAATCCCAAGTAGACTCCACACTGTCAGCACACAGCCTGATGTGGGGCTTGAACCCACAAACCATGAGACCATGACCTGAGCCGAGGTCGGACGCTTAACCGACTGAGCCACGCAGACACACTACTCTCTCCCTCCCCTTTTAATCAAACCTTCTCCAAGGCCTTGCCTGCTGGATGTCTCTCAGTCTTCCCACCTCCTGCCTTCCTTGGCCAGTACCCTGCTCCACGGCTGCTTTTCTCTCTCCTAGACTGAGACAATAGCCTACCTGGGGTCCCTGCACCTGTCAGGTACCCCCCTCAATCCTTCTCCAACGTGCAGGGAGAGCTCCTGTGCTAAGCCCTTTTTGTCTTCTCATTGTCCATGGACTTCGGGTCCCAAACCCTGACCCTAATCACCTCTCCCTCACCAATCGCACCTCACCTTCACTTCTCCTCACCTTCAGTCCTTCAGACATCACCTTCTTTCAGACCACCAGAGTGACAGACCTTGGTGTGCCATGTGCCTTCTGCCTTGAAAGCTCCCCCAGGCCCCATTTTCCTTGTTTTCCTCCTCTCCTCTTTCAGCCTTCCCTGACCTCTCCCTCTAGACCGAATCCCCTCCCTTCCAGCACTTGTCACAGGCGTGACATGCCCACTGCAGAGACAACTTTCATCCATGTGTTTCTTTCACAATAAATTGGAAACTCCAGGAAAGCAAAGATTATGTGGTTTTGTTCACCATTTTGCCACGAATATTTTGAACTATTCCATAGTAGACAATAAATATTTGTGGAATGAGTGAGTGAATGAATGAGCAAGCTGGAAGAATCCATGCGCCCACGGCAACAGCAGCTGTTACTATGGCCTCATCAGAAGGTGAGTCTGACCTTTCCTTATAAGGTGACACAGAGACCATGTGATGAAGGAGAAAAGGTGGTCCCAACCAGTCAGCAGCTACTGTGGTTGGAGATTATGACTCGGTAGACCCTCCCACAAGAGTGATTCCCTGATGCCAAAGCTGTCCTGCTTTCCACCAATCTACCCTTCTGCCAGACGTACCCAGTAAATTCTATTGTTTGTTCTGGAGATGCCAACTACAGATCTCAGTCCTCCGCAGGCCCAAGCTTTAGGCAGCCAGAATTGCTTCTGGTTGAGTCAGATGATGGAAGCAGTGGGACTCTTTCTTTTAAGATATCAAAGACACAGATACAGATATAGACAAAGACAGATATAGACAAAGACAGGTATAGACAAAGACACAGATCTCAAAGATATAGATGTAGATATAGATACAGATACAGATAACAGGTAACAGAGAGGCAGTACAGCAGAAGAAGGGATTAACTCGATTGTTAACGCCTGATGAGTTCTATAATTTTGTACCTTGCATAACACTTAGGTCCCTGCTTACCTTAGTATCAGTTAAACTGGATTGACTCAAAAGACCTAAAGAGAAGATATAATGATACTCAGTCAGCTAGAACAACCAAGCAACTATTGTATGTCAAGCCCTGGGCACAGTGTCACCTGTTCCCTAGCTGTTCTCCCTCTCTCTGTGATGTGAATGAATAAGACAATGTCTAAGTTTCATGAGGCCCTTAGATTAATTGCAATTGTTAGTGCTCGAATATTATCATAACAAGACTTTAGGATTGGAAGGATTGTAGAAAGGCATCATCCAGCTGAGTGAAAATTTCTCCCTCAGGGAACCTTCTCCTCCTCCTCCTCCTCATCATCATCTTATAATGGCACCATTGGAAAGCTTGACATGAAGCCCTGAGATTTTGCACTATCCTCTGAAATTAGAAGAGCAACAATCATAGGAAATCTATTGACCAAACCCCCAAAATCAAAATGTACTTTCCAACGACAAAGCAGCTCTAAAGATAAAGGTTCTTGATGATGATCTTTCACTTACATACCACCCCACAATCATATCCATTAGTCATTTGAAATCCCAACCATCCTTATCATCCCCCACTTCACAAAGCAAGAAATTAAGACTTATAAAGGCTAACTGTCTTGCCCAAGGTCATCTAGCTAATTAGCAGGATATCCAGGAGGCAAGCCCAAATCTTTAGATTTCACAACCAGGCCCCTTTCCACAACACTCTGCTTCCCAACAGGACAGAATCATGCTCATTTCATTAATATTTTTAAATTAAGGCCTCATATATGTATTTGTAACCAATGCCCTAAAATTTTAGTATTAAGAAAAATAATAGCAGGGCACCTGGGTGGCTCAGTTGGTTGAGCATCTGACTTCAGCTCAGGTCATGATCTCACAGTTCATGAGTTTGAGCCCCGCATAGGGCTCTGTGCTGACAGCTCAGAGCCTGAAGCCTGCTTCAGATTCTGTGTCTCCCTCTCTCTCTGACCCTCCCCACTTGCATTCTGTCTCTCTCTCAAAAATAAACATTAAAAAATTTAAAATAATTTTAAAAAAGAAAATGAAAAAGAATAGTGATATGTCCTAAAGATATTGCCTCTTCTCCTGCAAAGCAAAAATGTCAGTCGTGTCCCACCAGTTGAAAAATGCTTTCCAGTTGGCACTGGCCAAAAAAGGAGAAAACGTGTTAGCAATGCATCATAAGTATTGAAAGATGTCAGCGTTCCTCAGGTGAATGAAAACTCCTGGTCCTGTAAGGACAGATTTTTCCAGATAGCAAGGCATCATACTAAATGCCAACTCCATTTCACTTAACATGCTGGGCCAGGAGTTCCCCTAAACTGTCAGTCAAATCAAGTCTGCAGCTGCCTGGTGTACTTGAACTGACCAACCACTCTGGGTCCTAGAGAAGAAGCAGAGGGCAGGGAAAAATATCCTTGACTGGCTAACATAAGCTGCATTTCAAAACAGATTTAAAAGGAATTTAAGCCAAGCCATAGAAAAGCTCACACTTTAACGAGAACAAGTGTTTTATTTCAGGTTCAAGGGACTTTCAAACTGCAGTATTTAGGCTCCAAAGATGATACTCATGCTATTGTGGTCGTGAAGAAAATTCACTACCAGGTGCAATGAAGGAACAGTGCCACTGAAATCTTTATGAGTAATCTGAAATGAAATGTTTTAAAGCAACTCACTTCTCAGCTGAGGCTCTGCGGATGCTACACAGAGGACATCTTTCTCATCATAAAGATGATGGAAAGTGCACAAAAGCGGTCTTCAAAACCAAAGATTACCAGAGATCACCTTCGTTTAGAAGTAGCAGCACAGACCCGGGCTCCATCCTGGGAAATGACACTTCTTGTCTCTTCACAATCACTTGGTCTAAAACGTCATTAGGATTTTCAAGGTTATGACTATTGAATCAACAATCAGGACTCAGTGAGGTTCAGACACATATAACCTAGGTGCAGAACTTGTGCAGAAAGAACCTGTAGGCCTCCCCAGGAGGACAGAGTGTGGACAACAGGCTCACATCTTTATATTCAAATACATCCACACGTGACAGTTGTCACACATTTTGTCCTCACCCCATCCTGTGCATTGCTAAGATAGGTATTTACCACATTTTCCACCTTTTTCAGAGAACACAGTCAGGGAACTGGCAGGTTAACCTATTTGCCCCAGATCATACAGACAGTGTTCGAGTCAGGACTTGAACTCAGCTCCTCCGACTTGAGATACCATTTATTTTCAATACAACGAGATGCCTCTGTGACTGACATAGCACTTGTCTGTAGCACTTTATAATTCACAAGCCCTTATACTGCACTCTCTCATTTGTCTTCCCTGAAACCAGAGTACAAACATGCATTTTCCTCCAAATGAACTCTATCCTCTAAGTAGGATGACTAAGAGTGACCAATTTTCCAGGAAGAAAGAATTGGTGGGATGGGAAACCAGGGTTCCTTCCTGAGCTGTTACCAGAGTATTTATATCTATGCTTCACGCAGACCATGGGCTAGGTTGGGAAGCATTATAAGAACTTAGAAAGCAGGAAGATTTGCATT
Source organism: Lynx rufus (assembly GCF_022079265.1). NCBI lineage: Eukaryota > Metazoa > Chordata > Mammalia > Carnivora > Felidae > Lynx > Lynx rufus. The sequence goes on along the minus strand of NW_025814827.1, from coordinate 27,261,060 downwards.
TTTTTTAAACTAAGACTGCCACTATTTACTACCACACCACAAGAGAATATTCCAGCATCTTTCACTAAGCTAGCCTGTTGACATAGTCCAAATTACTATGAAGTTGGAAACAATAATAATGCACTCTTTGAAGGCACACTGTAATATCTGACCAGTCTCTGGCTTGGTTCATGTAAATAATGAAAGTCAGGTGGTATGCACTCATATCTTACATTAAATGGTGCTTATAGTTTACAAAATGCTTTCACATGCATGATCTTATTTGATTCCTATGACAATATACTTGTTAGTTATTATTATTAGTGTCAGCAAGCCCTCTTGCTCAACCAAAGACCTCAATAGTTAAAACCAGAAATAGACAAGACCACTTAACTCATGCTCTAACCAAAACCCACGGTGCTTATTTCTTACTGTGCTTTCTTGAGGCATCGATGAAGGTGTTTTGCAATGACCAGGAACATTCCAAGACACCAGACCCTGAAAGCCCTGACAGCCTAGAAGACCACACCCCACATGTCCACTTCTCTTGATAATGGACTAAACACCTAGCAACCCCCATCCACGATCATATGCTCTCTGCCTGCCATCTTGCACCTGAATCCCTCCTATAAACTCTAGGTGTCCATCTTTCTGGTGGAGAGGGTGGTTGTTAAGCTTGAGTGTGCCACCTCCCTTGGCTGCAGACACCCGAAATAAATTTCTCCCCTTCTCTTTTCCAACCCTTTCCCCACCATCTCTTGATTGAGTTTGTCTGAGTTTGTTCAGCAACAGTGTTGGCAAACCCAGCCAGGAGCCATGCTTTTAACTTGTCTAGCCCCCTTGAAGTTCCCTGGATAGAGCAGGTGACTGGGACAGTGCCAGGGCTCACCCATTCATTTACTGAGTTAGTGATCTATGATACTTATCTGTGATAGATGGGTAACATCAGTGAATGTTTATACTTGAGATGATTGACGTTCAAGTATACGCATGATTTGCCTGTGTTCTTACCACTAGGAAATACCAGAGCCCAGGCGCCTTCAGGTTACCCCCTGAGCAGTATCACTGAAGGTGCCCATGGGTTGAACTTAGCCTCCCATCTGTCATTGACCAAATCTAGAAGATGCCTGACTTGACCTACCTCTCTGGCATGGCTCTGTTCCATTTTTCACTTATGCACATTACTTTTCTTTCATTTTTTAAATCCCTTTCTTTAGTCCTCAATCCAAGCTATTTCCACCTTACATGCCCTCCACACAACCTTCCTCACCTCTGCAAAAAAACTTATTCAAACCCTAACCCTCCTCCTTGACGGTCTCCCTGACTCAGAAGCAGCCAGAAGTTTGCCTGAACATGAGCACCCATAAATATGAGAAACCAGTGAAAACAGAAATAGTGAGCAAAATACACAAGTGTTATCTATCCTTTCCAGCCATGGACAAGGTTTTAAGGGTTGTGTCTGAGGTGTTTCCTGTGATCTTGTCATCTGGAGACATTGCCCCTAGGCCTTGTAAATGTGATTTTCCTTTTGCACGTTCTCCCTCACTACTGCTTTCTCGTCCTTGTCCTCAAGGTCCAAGGACTCAGAGAGAGGTGAGCCAGCCTGTAGGAGCGAGGCAGGAGCCCTCAATGCTGGGAGAGCACCTCTTGCTGCCAACAGCTACGTGACTTTTCAGAGGACACACTTTGCCCTAAGAAATGAACCCTCACAGTGGGGGTAAGAGTAGAGACTGGAAGGCGGTATTGGAAAATCTCTCCTACCTCAGCCTGGTGTGTTCGCACATGCTCCGGCCATGTGCTGAAACACAGACCTTTTCTGTTGGAAAACCATACACACAATATTTCTTTTTCCAATGCTCAGGAAACACAGAAAGATTAGGGTGCATCTAACACCATGCAAGGGAATGGTTACCAGCTGCTAAATGGGATTTAAAAGTGTGAAGACAATTGGCCACAGATATTTCCAGTTTAGGAGTTTGTGGATAGCCTTTATCCAGTCTTTTATTACTTCTAATAGTCATTTGATGGGAAGCAAAGTGACTATAAATTAGTGCCAACTAATTCATTGTAATAGAACAGAGGTCAATTTGTCTTTTGAAAAAAAAAATGCACAGGCTTGGAGAACAAATGAATCAATTCCCAGGGTCCCTGGTGACTTTCTGGGGTTTGGGATGAGTAAGGGAGCTGCTCTGAGTCTTGATTTGAGGTACAAAATGTCACAAAATCCTACGACAAAGAGAAAGTACACCTGAAATTAATGTAATCTTGTTATCCTCCAAACTTTGATTAAAATTGTTTAAAACATTAAAACAAAAATTATAGAGCCTCTGTAAAAAATAAAAATAGAATGAAGATTGTAAAAGTTTGAGAGAGAGAGAAATGAAGCCATGCATTCACCCAGGTAAATTCATCTAATCACCAGGGCCGGCAGCTGCTTGGCCTAAGCACAGAGAAGAGTGGTAACACTTTAGATACTGAAAACAACAGAAACAATGACAAACCTCGTGTCTGTCCTTATTCATGGGCCTAGGGGACCCAAGTGAGTGATGACCCTATGGAGAACACAAAGAAGTTGCATCCTCAGGCTCTTTGAGAACAATGAGAGACCGGGCCCTACAGTGCACTCCTCCTTCAGTGTCTGCTTGGCCTGCCCAGTGCTCCTTCAAGACAGCCTGTGAAGACTTTTCCCTAATGTCCTACAGAGAGAGGCTCAGGTCCTGCCTCTGTCTGTGTAGGAGGCTCACTGAATAGTAAAATAGCTCACGAAGCTATGGGTCAAGCTTTGCAACACACCCACCTCCTTCCCACTGCCTGGCATCCCAGCCCACACACCTGAGTCAAGAGCAACCACTCTGCCTTTGACCTTGAGCACCAGACCAAGGTTATGGCTCCCATGTGGGGATCTGAGTCTAGCAGGGCTGCCCCCAGCCTCTCTCTTTCCAGTCTAATTTAGTCCAGTCCCTTCCATGTCTCCTAAAGGGCTTTCAACTGATCTGTTAGTCACCATAGAGGCCCCTACATAGTCCTATTTCTATGCCTTTACTCATTTCATTCTCTCTACCCCAAGTATCGTCTCCCTCGTATCTGTGTATTTTGAATATACCTAACTATTCTTTAGAAGTCTGTTTTCATGCATCTGGCACCATTCCCCAGGTGGCTCTCACACTCCAAAACTATAAAGAAGAGGGCAGAGTCATTTGGGATTTAGTGCCAGGATGAGCTGTGGAGCTGTGGAGTTCACAATAATTCCTGTTTATTGAGCACTTACCACACGCCAGCAGCTTTGCCTGAGGTTTTATGCATATGATTTTAGTTGATCCTCACCGCGGCTCTAGCAGATAGTAATCCTGCTCTATAGGTGAGGAGGCTGAAACTCCAAGCTGTTAAAAGCTTACCTAGGATGCAGAGGTGGTAGGTCACAGAGCCTGAGCTCTTAGGAACCACAGCACATTGCCGCCTCACTTTCTTGTTTTCATAAAATGCCCACTTAAAACACACTTGAGTTTCAATAACCAAATTTAGAATGCACAAGGCTCTGAATAAACATTTCTCCAAAGAAAATATGTAAATGGCCACTAAGCACATGAAAAGATGCCCAACATCATTAGTCATTCAGGAAATGCAAATCCAAACCATGATGAAATACAACTTCACACCTACTGGAGTAACTATAAGCAAAAAAGACACACAATAACAAGCGTTGAAGAGGAAGGGAGCAATTGGGGCCCTCCAACATTTCTGGTAGGGACGTAAAAGGGGCCAGCTGCTTTCTAAAATAGTTTGCAAGTTCCTCAAAATGTTAAACAGCGAGTTTCCATATGACCCAGCAACTCCACATCTAGGTATTTTCACACACACACAAATGGGGAAACCTATGTCCACAGAAAAACATGCACACAATCGTTCATAGCAATATTATTCATTACAGCCAAAATTGGAAGCAAACCTAATGTCTATCAACAGAAAAATGGATAAATCAATGTGGGATATAACCATGCAATGGAATATTATTCAGCCATAAAAAGTGCTGACACATTCTTCAACATGGATGAACCTTGAAAACACTATGCTAATTAGAAGAACCCAGACACAAAGGGCCACGTTTGATAGGATTTCAGTATATGGAATGTCTAGAACAGGCAAATTCGTAGAGACAGAAAATAGATTAGGGATTTCCTTGGACCAGGAGGGGTACAAGGGTGGAGGAATGTATAGTGACAGCTATTGGGTACAGGATTTTTTCTTGGGATAATAAAAATGTTCTAAAATTAGATTTAGGTGATGACTGCACAATTCTGTGAATATACGAAAAAGCACTGAGTGCATTCTTGTTAAGTTTTATTTTGAGGTGCACTATTATATTGTTCTATCAAACTCACATATAAAATTTGATCAGTAAAAATTATCATGATGTTGACTCAAATGTAAATATCTTCGTTCTTGAGGTCAAAAGAATACTGTCAAAAAAAAAACACTATACATGTTTCATCTTTTTATAGTAAAAGATTATTTTTCATGTTAATGTTAATTTGAATGTGATGGCTTTTGTGGATTTGTTTGTATGATATTTGTCAATTTGTTTTGGTTTCATAGCTAGAAAGGTGGTATGGAAGCATATAAATTTATCCTTAATTTTATATTGAAACACAATAATTTATGTTCATAATACTAGGAACAATGAAAATGATTTTTACTTTTAAAAGGGTCAAAACTTGGGGCGCCTGGGTGGCGCAGTCGGTTAAGCGTCCGACTTCAGCCAGGTCACCATCTCGTGGTCCGTGAGTTCGAGCCCCGCGTCAGGCTCTGGGCTGATGGCTCGGAGCCTGGAGCCTGTTTCTGATTCTGTGTCTCCCTCTCTCTCTGCCCCTCCCCTGTTCATGCTCTGTCTCTCTCTGTCCCAAAAATAAATAAAAAACGTTGAAAAAAAATTTTAAAAGGGTCAAAACTTTATACAAGGCTGAGAAATATTACATTACAATAGTTCCTATTTTCCTTTCACATCCATAAAAAGTAGAAAAGTGTCCCTATATATACCCCTAGATTCTCAAGAGCCAGAGTAACTCTCTGCTCAATCCTAGGTTTTCCATGGATCTGGTTTAAATCAGCTGAAAAGAAAAATTATTCCCCAATAGCCAAGAACTCTGGGAACTATAAGACTTTCCTTCACTGCTTCGAAAATGGTGGACAAAAACTGGATGCAGAAGGCCACAGGACAGACCACGTGTGCTGCTTACACAGATACTTTATCCACACTGGGCACCCTTAGGCTCTGAGGCCCCTGAACACTTATTCAGATCCACCCACATGTCACCTCCACACTCATGCTCCACCCACTGTCACCTCCAGAAATAGGAAGACCTTCCCCCAGCCTCACCCATAGCTGAAGGCCTTCCTTTTACACATTTCAGGAAAACATCTGAATTTCCAAAAAGCAACAGGAGCATGTTATAGATCCCATCAGGCCTGATGTCCTACCATGTTCAGTCAGCTTATCCACTACAGGAAGGTGTTTATGGAGTTTCAAATAAACTGATGTTGCAGTAACTTCTTTCCAGTATTTCCCACAGCTACCCTCAACAGAAACTATTTCGAAGGGTAGTAATTTGTCAGTAAGTGGAATTGTCACATTGGAATTAGGATAATTCAAATAGAATCTGAAACTCACTTAAAAGAAAGTAAATGAAGTTTGTTATGGACGAAATTGTTGAAGTCCTAACCCCCAGTACCTCAGAATGTGACTGTATCTGGAGATCGGATCATTAAAGAGGTAATTAAGGGTAAAAGAGGCCATTGGGGTGGTCCCTAATCCTGTATCATTGATATCCTTACAAGAAGAGCAGATGGGGACACAGGCCACGTCCAGAGGAAAGACCACCGGATGAAGACAGCCACCTACAAGCCAAGGAGAGAGGCCACAGAGGCCACCCCTGTTGAAAACATGGTCTTGGACTTCCAGCCTGCAGGCAGAAATAAATTTCTGTTACGACACCCAGTCTGTGGTACTTTGTTATGATAGGCTTAGAAAATGAATACAAGGCTATCCCAAATAAACCCTTTAATTTACAAACTGCTTCTTCATTACAAAAACCTTCCACTTACTTTACCTTGTTTAATCTTAACAATTACCCTCATTTCCAACCCCCCCTACTTTTTTTTTATGTTGAGAAAATGTAGACTCTGATTTGCACAAATTCATACAGCGAATTAGTGCCAGAGCTAGAAATCAAAGCCAGGCCTCTTTATCCCTACTTCTGGCTCTTACTACCAGGCCTTTAGGACTTTGGGCTATGAATTTGAAATAACGAACAAGATTGCAATAATGCCTTACATATGAAAGAGATCACACTATTTTAAATACATCCACGTAAACGAGAGATTTGATCAGTATACCCCTTAGGCTGGGGCAAAAAGGTCTTGTGTCCTGGATGAATTAGAGAAAACACCAGCAGTAAATATGTTAAAGAACACATGGACAGCCTGGACACTCAAGATCTGGCACTTAGCACTGACACAGCCTGACCCGAAAATTTAAACATCTGCTCTGGTAAACTAACACCGTTTGGGTCTCAGCAAATGCTACTTTGCATCTCTAGCCCTAAGTCCTCATTTTGCAATATAAACAGATATCGAATCATTATTTTGTACACCTGAAACTTATATGGGATATGTCAATTATATGTCAGTGAAAAACAAACAAGAAACAAAAGGCAAGTGTAGCTGAATGCCATGAAGGTTTGTGGATTTTGCCACTTGTCAGACACTTGGAAGCAGACACAGCTTCGGGGTGTGGGGAGGAATTGTGCTTAGCTAAGAGAAAAGACTAAATAAGTTGTCAAATCCTTTCTCTAAGCGTGAACAGTGGAATTCTTCATAATGAAGTACTATTTCCCAGTAGCACTGAGAGTGCTTTTTCCTGCTTCCATTCACATTTCAGTGTGTAGTTCCACATGGACTCGTGAATTACAAAGGTTTTCACAACAGTTGCATGTGGCAATTGAGGAATGTTTGTAATGGTTAATGCATATTGCTTTTAAATATATATGTATCATATATATATAAATATATATGCTTTTAAGTATATATATACTTAATATATATTTTTATATATACTTTATATATATTATATATATTTTATATATATATTATATATATAATTTATATATATACTTTTATATATATATAATGTGTGTATGTATATATATACACATATATATGTATATATATATGTGTATATATATGTGTGTGTGTGTATATATATATATATATATATATATATAATGCTTCAAGAATGATACTGAGGTTTTATACTAGTGCCTAGATGGACATTGAATGCTAGAAATACAAATTTCTTTTAGGAAACATCTAATAAGATTTAGCGCACTATTCAAAAATCAAAATTGAAAATGTTAGTTTTATTTCTGATTGCATTAAAACATTTTGAAAATATACATAAAAATAATTCAAATTTTATATTTTGACTTTGATGTTCATTTATCTTTTCATGAAAATACATTAAAATACATTTAAAATATATCTTGAATACAACTATGTTTTTAATCCTTTAGATGATTTCTATGAATAGAACTCAAATTATGTGAAAATCACATAATTAGGGATTTTTGCTCAAGTTAAGTGAAGAGAATAAATTTAATGGAATAAATATATGGTAATTTATGAATTATGTATGTCTTCATTTTATTCTCATGCAAATGTCACCAACTCATCAAGAGAGTTCTCAGACATGTGCATTAATAATTAAATTCAGTCATCTTTGGTATTTTGCCTATTTTCAGTCATTAAAAACAGAACTTGATGCATATTTGGTATTGCCATGATGAGGATATGTTTATCAAGGTAGGAAGAGAGCACTTATTTTACAGAACAGTTTGTTAGCTTGATTTATAATTGTTAAATATTTAGACATATGGTATATGGGCCTTCACTTATACTGTTGCTCTGGGACTCACAAATGTGAGGGTAGGCGTGCATTTTACAGCTTTCCAAAGGCACGCTCTGAGCTAGGTTCTAAGAGGCAGAAAGGCTTTCACAAAGACAGAGAATGCATGTGAAGGAAGGAGACATATGGCACCACAGCTCTGACAGAGGCTCAAGCAGCATGTGACTGGGAGCAAAAGTGGGAACAGCAGGAACCATGGCTGCAGCAGCCTTGTAGACCATGCTGAGGCAACTCAAACATATTCCCTATGGTTGATGGGGACCTCTGAAGTTTTGTCAGCAAGAGAATACAATTAATATATTTGAATTGAGAAAAGAACACACTTGAGGTGCTGTGGAAAACTGATTATAGAGAAAAGGGGTTGGAAGGAGGAAGAACAATTAGGTTTGGGCAGTCATCCGGGGAAGAAAGGAAGGGCCCAGAAAGAGGATGGCAGTAGGGATGGACCCAAAAGAACAGACTTGAGAGGTGCTTTACCTTTTCAAGTTCTATTTGTTAGCCAAATGTGATTTCTTAAATCCATACATATTGGTGGAAGTGTGTGTACGCACATGTGTGTGTGTGGTCAAGCTGTTCGCTCAACTCAGAAATCTTCCCTAGAGGATCCCAGATGGCTGACATACAGGTGTAGCAGGAAGGCTTGCAGTAAAAGATGATAGAACTATTTCCAGGGGTCACCCATCCTGCCATTAGACCACCCTGGCTTCTAGAAAATGATCTTCTGCATTGAGTAGAAACCTACCACTATAAAACTTTACTTATTGCCCGATTCTATCCTTTGTAGTAACAGAATTCTAGGTGCTAGAAATTAGAACCGATAGCTTTTCGTGTAATTCGGGAGCTGTGGTATTTCCCCTTAGTTGTCTATTTCCAGGCTAACCACTGCTGGTCCTTTATTCCTCACAAACTGTGTTCAGGGGCCTTATAGCCCTCACTAAGCACACCCACCTGCCACCGCCAGTGGCCCAGTCACACGGGCCTCACTGCATTCTGGCTTGTCAGTGTCTTTCCCAGCATGCAGCACCTAGAAGTAATTCATAATTCATATTTTTTCCCAAATCGCACTGTCCTTTCTCATAATTAATATAGACGGCTGAGGTTTGAATGCAATTTTTCATCTCCAGGGTACATTTTTATGAGATTTACCACAAAGGTTTCGTTTCTCCACTCAGAATATAGGAAAATTTTTAATTTACTCCACCAACAGGAGACAGAGAGGATGTCTCCTTGGTCAAAGATCTGGGATTACAATTTAAACAGAGCTCCCCAAAGGAGGTAACTTGCCAACAAGGAAGTAGCTGTTGACAATCTTGAGAGGCTGTGGGTCTTGCTAATTGGTTTCACTTTTGTTGCACTAAAGTTTCTGTTAAATTGTTTAGAAATATCCCAGGGTGGACTGCTCTCCTTCATTTTCTTTCTTTTTCTAGGGCTCCAAGGGGTAGGCTCTGCCTGGGTTCTTAGCCTGGCTCCCTCCCTCACCAGCGAGGTGAACTTGAGTCAGTCTTTGTACTGCTTTGAGTCTCAGCCTCCTCATCTAGAAGCAAAGGGCAGTTGTTGTTACCTGACAGCAGGTCTGTGCAGCTTAAATGAGATGATATGTGGAAAATGCTCAGCCTTTGGCTGGGAACATAGTTGGAATGGCTGCATAAAATCCAAGACACTCAGTTAAACTTGAATTGTGGATAAATGGTGAATAACTTTTAGTGTAAATGTGTCTCGGATATGGCATCACTGTCTCTTTCCTCTTCTCATCCTCGCTTTTGTTGTCCTTTCCTCTCCTTTCTCTCCTTCTCCTCCTGTTCCTTTTCTTTCTTTCATCCTCTCTTCCTCCCTAGCACCTAGTTCTAATCTTACAAACATACCAATAGTAACATAACAACATTCTAAGTTTTATTTTTCTCAGAGCAACTGTACCCATTACCAGTGGTAGGGCCGAGCAGCCTTGGAGGCAGTCAAGGAGACACAAGATGGCGGCAACATATCAGTGGCATGTGGGCTGGAGGGTGGCTGGAGGGTTGTTTTACCCCGCTTCCTTTTTTAGAGTCTTGCTTAGTGACTAAAAATTCAAGTTTTCTCACATGAACAGCTCATTTCCACCTGCTCAAGCCTTAACCAGAAATGGAAACTTTTGTTTCAAACATCAGCACACTTCAAAAAAATGAATGTATTATGGAATACTTTTCGTTTTGCTGCCTTCCTTCATCTTTTCTTAGTTTGCTTCTTCATGAAATCCCCAAACAAAGGCTATGAGGAATATTCAAAACCACTAAAATCATGCACCACACTCAATATTCTCCTGCTCTAGCCAAGAATCGTGAAGCCCAAACCACTCCAAACTCATAGAGTTGGCAGATTCACAGGATCCCCCAATGATGATACATCGTTCTATGGATCTTGCTTCCAGACTTTAAATACACCTACATACATACAATATACCATGGGATCTCTGATATATAACCAAGATTGCTTGCCCACAATTTAATGAAACACACACACACACACACACACACACACACACACACACACAATTTTTCTTGTCCTTTTTCAAAGGGAAGGAAAGGGTCTCCCAGATTTTCACTTTTATGAAAACAATAAGACTTTATTCCATTCCCAGAAATCCCATTTTTTATCTGAGCATCCTATGACCCAGAAGGGATCTTCTCCCTGCATGTATATGGCAAACCACGAAATGTCAGCCAACAGGAGGACCATACATTCCAATATTAAATTCTCCTTCCATTAGTCAAGAGATCTATAGCACTCTCCTTGAAGGAAGAAAAAAATATTAAAATGCCTCATTTCTTTCCCAGGATATATAAATTAGTATAGTTATTCTCTCAGAATAAAAACATGTTTAGATGGATTCAGGACACTCCATTTAAAATATCCGTTACCCTCAAATCAAATTTTCACTGCCATTGAGTGGCAAGGGGCGATGCCCTGGGATCAGCGAGCTGCTAAGATTCCTTCTGCTGGAGTGTTTAATTTCATTTTACTTTCCACAAATAAGCATGCTTGGAGCCGCTGCCTTTCCTTCCTCTAGAGTAATCGAAAAATTTAATTCACATTAAGCCAGAGAGGATGGTGTTTTTCCCTAAGGTCACCCAAGGCAAACATTTTAAACCTCTAACAGCCCATCAGTCAGAGATGCATGTCTCATCCTTTTCTGATGAGGTGCCTCCTGGAGCCAGACAAAGCCTTCTGCCCAGCCCCACACCATCTTCCACACTCCGCCCACTCAGCAGCTGGCTGAAGGTCACCCAGACAAGCCAGTGGGTGCATCTCTAGATTCAGTCCCCACTCTGATTCCTAAGATGCCTACAGTATATGTCCCAGGCATCACCCCCACTTGAAGATATATGAGTTGCTAGGCTTCATTTCTTCTTAAAAGATTAATGTGAGTGGGGACCAAAAGCCTCTTTGCTACTGCAATTTGAACTGCAAGCAGCTTACCCAAGAATGAGTATTTTACCGGGGCTAGGTTATGCTTCCAATCTTATCCCTTCCCTAAAAACTAATAACATTTTGCACCTATAAGATGCCTTTCATCAGCCCCAGGTAATATACCCCACACCACCTTAAGTCAGAGATGAGTAAGTCATTAATTGTTCATAATGCCTCACATAAGCACTTTCAGATCATCATGCATAAAGACTCAATCAAGCACAATGGCATCTAAGCATATTTCTCTTTTATTCAGGTATAAAATGTGTGCAGTGATTTAGAAACTACAAATTCCTCACGGACACGGCCAAAAACATATCACCAAGATGATCAGGAACCACAAAGGTGGAAGATACCTGGATCACAGGACTTTTTATCAGAAAGACTCGAGAAGCTTCTAAGGAAGAAGAAAGGAGTAGGAAATATCTAAGTATTCTTTTTAGAAAAACACCTAAGAAGCTAGATTCTCCTTCTGTCAGCAGAGCATAGCATTTCTCAGCCACTTCTTCAAAGATAATACATTTATTTTTTTCTTTTTTTAAGAAAGAAAAGGTAATGTAGTAAAACAGTGACATCTTGTAACAATTCCATCTGATTCCGCTCCTGGATTTCTCTTTACTTCCATTATGGAGTTAGAATTTATGTGGCAGAGGTTAGAACCAGGTGGCCACAGGGGTTGAATCGGAGAATCAGGGGTGAATCCCCCTGGAAGGAAGGTGGAGGGACATTTAGAAAGGATGGGGGTGTGCCTGATTCAGTGTGGGCAGTTATTCCTCCTGGTTTCACATCCCTCGCCTGGGCAGAGAAGCTGCAAGTGGAATGACAACGCTTTATGTTCCCAAACCATCTTTGCCAAATTCGAGTCAGGTAGGATGGCTTTGCTAGCTCTTCTCCATTTGAGCCAGATTCACTCTCTACCCTTCTCTACTTGTGTAAGATTCATTGCTTCAGGCTGCATCAACCCTGGGGGTGCTGTAGCATCTCAGCCATGGTAACCACAGGCCTTCCCACAGATCACAGAAACCCCAAATCCCTCCAAACCCCTTCTCCACACTTTCCCATGGGGCATGGGCTTCCCCACTCCTGGTGTCCACCATGTCCCCCACGGCTCCAGCTGTGGGCTCCCTGGTAGCTCCTCTGCTCTGGGTCTCCTGCCCATCACCATCCCCTTCTCTATTCTACTCCATATAGAGAGGGAGCAGCGTGTGCATTTTCTTCTCCTTGCCCATAGGGAATTCTATTACTGGACTGTAAACACCCCTGCCCTAAGTCCTCAGTTTTCAGGACTTGACGGAGACTTGGGATGCATTTGTTTCCTTTGACTTCTTGTTTATTACAGCCATCCTCATCACCACATCCCCTCCCCTACAGATTCAGGGCCATCATCTAACCTGGGACTGGGCCTTAGACACTGCAGAATTAAGGTCCTTTTGTCCGCCAATGACAGAAATCCACAACATTAATTTAAACAAAAATGGAAATGTGCCATATTTAATTTTTAATATATGATCTCACTGAGCCCCAGGGCAAAGACACTGAGGGGCCTCAGGAACAGATCAGGACTAGAATGCCTTTCTGTCTGCTTCTCTGAGTTTTTCCTCTCCATGTTTTCAAAAACATACATGCTTTCAAATACTCTTTTTTGCTGCCGGTCATCTTCCCAGGCCCCCCACAGTTCCCTCTGAGGTTGGAACCTCTAAGTCCCAATTCCAGATTACCAGGGGAGGAACCATGACTGACCCAGTGTGGCTTGGGGGCTCAGTCTGGACTAACCAGCTGTGGTAGGGAGGTCAAGATGACGTTATATAATTATATAATATGGTTGTCATGGGAGTCAGCAGAGTAGAGAGACAGTTTTCAGAAAAAGCAGAAACCGAGCAAACGGCTCCTGAAGTATGTAAAACAGGTCCACCAGTGTTGGTGCACGACTGAGCTTATGTGTTTCAGCTCTCCCTCCCTGTAGGCAGAGCTCCTTCTTCACATTATAAATACCATGGCATAGAGGTCATTGCTGCCGGCTCTATCCAGGAGAGAAAGACTTCAGCCCCAGAGCCCAGTCACTGTGGCTCCCATAAAGCATCTTCACACCCTTCCCCAATTCTGTCAGTTCTCCTCCAACCCCTAGATGGCAGTTATTCCATGATGGGCTCCGCAGACTGCTGCACCACACTCCTTCTAGATACACTGGCCACATGGTCCTCTGGGATCAGGCCAGTTTGCTTCTGATGTTGGTTCCATTACTTACCAGCTGGGGGCCTTTAGGCCAGCTATGTATCCTTTCTGTACCTCAGTTTCATCATCTACAAATGGACACAACAATACCCATTTCAAAGGGTTGAAATGAGCTAACCTATGCCAGCCAGTGAAAACAGTGTCCGGTGAGAGGTGCCTGGGTGGTTCAGTCAGTTGAGCACAGGACTCTTGGTTTCAGTGCAGGTCATGATGTCACAGCTCAGGTCATGATCTCATGGTTGGTGAGATCTAGCTCTGCATAGGGGTCCGTGCTGACAGTACAGAACCTGCTTGGGATTCTTTCTCTCTGCCCTTCCCCTGTGAGCACTCTCTCTTTCTCTCTTAAAAATAGATAAATAGGGGGCACCTGGATGGCTCAATCTGTTAAGCACCCAACTTCAGTTCAGGGCATGATCTCATGGCTCATGAGTTCAAGCCCCGCGTAGGGCTCTGTGCTAACAGCTGGGAGCCCAGAGCCTGCTTCAGATTCTGTCTCCCTGTCTCTGCCCCTCCCCTGCTTGTGCACTTTCTCTCTCTCTCTCTCTCTCAAATATAAATATAAATCAAATATAAATAAACATTTAAATAAATAAATAAACAAACTAAAAAAAAAACAAAAACAAAAAAACACAAAAAAACAGTGCCTGGTGAATTTCAGGTGCTTAACAGAAGGTTCCTTTTGTTATTATTATTATTGTTGTTAATATTAACCTTTATAATGAAAACTACAAATGCCATTTTAAAATAGGCATATGCCTGAAACTAACATAACACCGTACATTAACTACACAGGAATTATAACAAAAAGTAAAACAATAAAATTGGCAAACATTCTTCAGGTTGATTTCGTAACTACAGAGCCTACATCATGTTCTGAAAACACTGGATAGCACATTCTAATAAAGCAAATGGCTACAAAACAGAACAAAAACAGATGGCAAATGTTAAGGCCTTTTTGTCTTGTTTTTTGTTTGTTTTCTGACACCTGCAGAGAATGTCATCTCCTAATCGGAACTGTAAGAACGAAATAAGAAAAAATGCATAAAGGGCTAAGCACTGTGCCTAGACATCAGACATATTCAACATTTGGTGGCTGTTGCTTTATTACTATAACTAGTATGATTATTATTATTATCATTATTATTAGTCCCTAGGGGAAAGGTGCTTCAACATTCATTGGCAAACTCTTTAAGGTGATCACTTCATTGACTACTGTGCAAAGCCATGAAGCTTCCCTACCTAGTTAAGTTTGAAATTAATGTATATATGTGGGATTGGATATAAATCAATATATAAAAAAGTGATTTAAAAAATATTTTTTTAGATGCAAAGGGAATCATCGATTAACACAGCACAGAGAAGAATAGTTGCTCTGGGAAGCCGGCAGTTTTTTGGTGGTTATTGCTAGATGTAGCTCCTGCTAAGTTCCATACTGCCTTTTTGCTCAGGCAGCTTCCTAGCTTCTGTTAGAAATAAGTGCCTTAAAACCCCAAGGCAAAATATGCAACTTTCCACCACACCTTGAACAACTTATCTCCAGTGTCTGTGACCTAGGTTCACCATAATGCGAAAGGGAGGCATGAATGTTGGCCTTTAAAACGCAGGATGCCTCCCTCCACTCTGGGCTTCCACCGGGACCTGCAGGCTGATCTGGAGTGAGTTCTAAGGTGATCACTGGGCAGGAATTCTGTAAAGGGAGGTGCCCAGCATGGACCATACTGTAAAAATAATTTCTCCTCTACAAAGAAAATCTACTAGCTGGTGGCAGCCATTATGTTTCTTGGCCAAGGCCTGCAAGAGATATCTTCTTCAGGCAGGCACAAGGGAAACGCTGCCTCTCTGGTGTTGCTAGATTTGTTCTCTGTGTTCGGTATTGATTTTTCCTTCAGTGGAATAACAAAGGCATGAGAGCATGAAGGAAAGAGGGGTGGGTTCCCTTCCCTCACCACAGGCTCAGAGTGATGACTCAAAGCAAAATGATGACACTGACCCACTCCTTATCTTCCACATGCTAAGAGAACTTGAGCTGGGAGTCTCCTCCAGTTAGAGATAGCTATGAGAACAGGAGTGTGCAATGAGGCTCTCTGAGAAACATGCTTACCCCCGCCTCTTATCATGCTGTCTCTAGTCACATACAGTCTGTTTAGGGTGTTGATAACCATATGACAATCATCCACATGCAATTTCACTGTGGATGAAAGCATGCTCCATTTAGAGTTGATTTTCCTTCCAATGCAGAAAATTGTTGTCTTCTTTATTTCCTATAGTTTCTCAAGAATTCTGCAAATTGTGAAGCATATTTACTAAATTTTTTTTTTTCATATCAGAGAGACTGATCCATACAAAGCAAAGGTTTATGCTAGGCAGATCCATGATTCTGCCTCTTTGATAGGGAGAAATTGCTTCTGTGCAAGAACTAATACCCACCTGGTTTCAAACCTCAGCCTCTGGCAAATATGTCATAGTAAGAAACATTTCCTGTTTCATTGACAGATTGGCCCAGGGCTGAAATTTAATCTAATATGTCAAAAGTGGTAGGTGGGAGGGGGGAGAAAGGCAGAGAAACACTAAACCTCCCCAGATTTTTACAGTAGTTTGAGACAAGGGTGGGTATTGGTTGGTGTTGATAAGCAGTAAAAGTAAACACTGCAAGATGAACAATAAAGAACCTAAATAAACCACTGCATTTGTATTTCTTAAATGATAAAAGATTTACACCAAAAGTAAGAAGATGTGGATTTTACATGCAAAAGAAAAAAAAAAAAAGGATCTAGGAACAGACTTTACATCCTTCACAAAAATTAACTCAAAATAGATCACTGAGCTAAATGTAAAATGCAAAACTATGAAAGTCCTAGAAGATAGAGGAGAAAATCTAGATGACCTTGGGTATGACAACGACTTTTTAGATACAACACCAGAAGCACAATCCATGAAAGAAATAATTGATGAACTGGACTTCATTAAAATTTTAAACTTCTGCCCTGGAAAAGACACTGTTAAGGGAATGAGAAGGACAGCCACAGACTGGGAGAAAATATTTTCAAAGGACACATCTGATAAAGGACTAGTGTCCAATTTCTACAAAGAACTCTTAAAACTCAACAAAAAGAAAACAAACAACCCAATTTAAAAGTAGGGAAAAGTACTGAACAGACACCTCACCTAAGAAGGTATACAGATGGCAAACAGCATATGGAAAGATGCTGCACATCGTATGTCATCAGGGAAATGCAAATGGAGTAACAGTAAGCTACCACTACCCTCCCAAATGCGGAACATCCGCCATGACGCAAATCCACTGCCCCACCCTTGTCTTTTTTGACAAATCCACATGAGATGGCCACATGTTCCCATCTCATCATTGTTCCTTTTTCTTCCCTGGTCTTGCCTTCCACTCCTGCTGGTTCCCTTTCTGTTTCATCTTCAGATTTGTACTTGTTCCCTGCTGACGGGACACATCTGCATTCCAAATCCCCACAACCTTTCTCGCATTGGCTGCCCTTCAGTGTGTGATTTCTGGACTCTGCACCCCTCTTCCCATACTATAATTAAGAAGTTTAGTCATTTCGCTGACTCGGAAGCAGGCACCCCATGACTTGGATGGGGTGGAATGACACTGGAGGCAGCATCCTTACTATACCTACACACAAATCATCAGAGAGCAATCGGGGTGGGGGGAGGGGATAGCAATTTTCTAAAAGAATATCTATGTTGCACTTATTTTTAAATATGACTAACATAAATAGATTGACTTCCATAAATCTTAATTCCATAAATCTCATGGAGGCACTGAGGACATAAGGTTGCTGACTTTGGGGAGAAGAAGATTGTCTTTTAAGATAGACTTATATGCAAATAATTATTGTCTGTTGTGCCCAGTTCCACATTGGAGGATTATTCAGAGAAAGATGATTATGGAGAACATCATCAACATTGCACAGAACCGATAAAGAAAAGACAGACTTCCCAAAGGAGGGGGCATTTAAGAGGAAGCTGGAGGGAAACACAAGCATTTCCCAGGCCATCTGGGCAGGGAAAAGACAATACAGCTGAGGATACAGCCAAGGCTCCAAAGCAAGAAAGCATATGCAGTGCTAGAAAATGTACCAGTATTTCTGAAGCAGGGAGGCAGGGGAGGAGGAGGCAGGGGATGAGGCTGGGTAGGGAGGGGTCAGATAAGCAAAGGCCTTTAGGTCATGCTAAGGGAGCTGGCCATCACTCTGGGAGAAGCCTTTGAAGGATTTAAGCAGGAACTAGAGGAAGGGACACTAGGAGGCCACCTCAGAAAGCCAAACAAGAGACAAGACGGCAACAGTGCTGATGGAGAGAAGAATGAGATAAGAAATCTGAAGAAAGGGAGAATGAGTAAGATGTGTTCTTTGGGGAAGGGAAGTGTGGGAAAGCGAGAAGCTAAGGATGCACCAAGTCATCTGGCTCAGGAGGCTCATTACATGTCTGGGTTGTTCACTAAGGTAGGGACCAGAGGGGTGGAGGGGATGCAGCCTTCCTAAGGAGATGGGAGATGCCAGTTCCTGGCATCAGGAGGTACTCATTAGATGAATGAGTGAGTGTTGAATGGATGAAATGTCAAAGAGCAACAGTTTGGTTAAATGCACTGCTCATCTTTAGTGTTGTGTCCGTATGGCATGAACATAGGAACAACCTAATTTGTAGAATCAATAGACTGACAGCCAACCACCAATGTTATATCTCAAACCCAGGCCTCATTATCTCAGAGCTCAACTTCTTCCAACCCCTGCCCCCCAACCCTGCCACAGTCAAAAGCCCCAGCCTCACCTCCAGCTTGAGCAGGAGGCCATAACCTCTGCAGTTCACATGACTCCATATCCGGCCTGGGAACCATGTGCAAGATGCACCTTCTCTGGCTCAGGTCCTCATTGTTATTAAAGAAACAATAATGCCCACCCCACCCACTGCACACCCTCCCTTTATGGGTATTTTGAAAAGATAAATTATCTAATACAACTGGTTACATTGTGCATTGCAAAAGTAACTGCGTTAATGTCAGTCCACTTAAGAGACACTATTCCAGAAGACCTTAGCTTTATATTCCAAATCAAGTTGCTTTTAGTGAAGTTCATTCCTTAATGTCTTATTCTTGCTAAAAGAGCACGATCTCAGCTTTTATCTCCAAAGTACTAGCACCGTGGCCAGTACTTCAGGCTGTTGTTGTTATAAATTGGTAACCATCACTGAGCACTTGTTACTAGGTAAGCAGTAGGCTACATTCCACCCTTACAACAACATCACAGCAATGTTAGATATCTCCATTTTTCAGTTGAGGTCACTGAACCTCCAAACTGTTAATTAGAATGCTGAAGATCCCACGCTAAGTAAATGGAGAAGTGAGGGTTTGCATCAGTTGTCTAAACCTCCCAGTCATAAAGCTGCACTTGAGTCAAATGGAGAATCACTACTTCAGAACTGCCCAAGGAGAAGAATGTCACTTCTCTGGCTAAAGCCTAAAAGTGTGTGGTAGATTTTCCTATTCCCTGCAGCTGCCTGAAGTCTCCCTGCTTAGAAATGCATAGAATATCGAAGCGAAAGGCAAAATGTTTCAAAGAGCCGTCAGATGTGCTTTGTACCTTGTAGACAGTGCAATTTTTACTTTTAAGAAAATAACAAGGACACCTTCATCTAAAACTTCCTCCAGTGCTCACATTTCAGAGTGTGTGTTGTGTGTGTGCTCTCGCACACGTGCACGTGTGTGTGTACGTGAGCATGGATGCACACACACATGATGCAATACTACTCCCAACTTTTTACCTGCAAAGAGCTGCCATTAAATGCAAGCTGACAGGAGAGGAAAGGAGGCATAATCACCAGCTATCCACACAATTTTTTAACCACTCAAACAGGTCCATCATCTGAGCTGAGATTAATCCTGGCACCCAAAAGCTACAAAGGAAAGTTTCTTTCCTCAGGAGACACCTTCATCAAGACCCTGACCAATGTCAGATAGAAATCTCCCCTAGAATATTAGAAAACCATTGCCGTGTGAAGCCTCAAGTTGGTCAAATGCACTGCCCCTCTATTCCCAGCCCCCATTTTGAAACTGGCATTTGTCTTCTGATTTTCTTTCCCTTTCAATTTGTTTTCCTGTCAAAGGGATTGCTCCCCCCTCCCCTACTCCACAGCACCACCTGATTGAATTCCATTCAGGGCTCCTGGTGGTCCTGTTCTCCAAGCCGACTTGATGGAGCCCTTTTGCCTGTTTCATACCATCCATCTCTCTGGGCAACTGAAATTGAGCTACAAAATGTAGAGCTCCTTCGTGGGACCTCATTAACACCAGCTCCAAGGGAATGGACTTCAGCAGAGGAGGCATTAAGCATCTAAACAGCACACTGAGACAGCAAAGACTTCAAGAGCATGGCAGACAAGTGATAGAAATCAAGTCACTGATATAAAAAGCTGGGCGGTACACAAAGGGCCAAGGGAAGCTTTTCAATTTATATGTCGTGTTGATACTACATTTGTTCCCACGTAGAAAGGATAGGTCCTGAAAATAGAGGGGTGGCAGAGAGGTGGTGTGCCTCGTGGGTCCCTAGATTGGCCTGAACTAAAGCCAGAAATAATATCATAAAACTAATTTAGCCATCACACCAATAGGGCTCCTCAGCCATGAGACAGACTGGATAATTATATGTTTCCTGCAATTTCTGACACTTGGCTAGTTTCAGCAAATGGCACTTCTAAATATATACTGCTTTGTCACAGCTACCTGTCTACCTCAGTTTTTCTTCAAGCAAAAGAAACTGAACAGAAAGTTAATTATGAAGACGGAAAACCCAAGTCATTTCATCAGAACAGTCTAAATTAATTAACAGGCCCTAAAGTCAAATGTCTTTGGTGATCAAGGACAGAAGGTAATCAAGCCACAGGTTCTTAACGTGCATGCAGGTGGTACCATCTCACAGCAATTGCTCTACCCCTGAGACTGCATCTGTAAGACAGGAGATTGGACTAAAGACCCTCTGCAGTTCTGTCCCGTATGATCACCGATGCTCTGTCAGCCACTACCTTGTCCTACCTGATTGTGTTTCTCTATTATCTGTCTTAAGGCAGAACGATTTCCCCAACCTTGTATGCTGCCTGTCCGCTGGTTCCCCTGAATCCTTATGGAAAGATACCCCATTTTCTCAAGTGTCTTTCAAAATAAATTTTGATTTACAGAGCCAGTCACACACACTACAATGAACAAAAGTCAAGAGCTCTCATTTGGCAGAACAGGTGATGTTGTGAAGATAAGGGCAAAGCTGAACCTTGGATGCCAAAGTTTCTGGCCAGTCTCTGGTCCTTCCTATTCAAAGATGCACCCCCAGCAGAATTTGCCCCATCTTCCACATTAAGCAAAAGCAGGTTACACAGAACCATGGAGAAAAACAGCCAACGGGAGAAATTAACATTTTTCCTATCCAACGACCAAGGGAAAAAAAATGTGTCATGAAATATGTTTCTAAATTACAGCTGACCCATAAAAATGATATTTGCTGAGAGCTAATATGCCAACTGCTGTTCTAAGGATTTAATTCCTTAATTCACTAATCCATGATAGCAACTCTGTGAAGAAGGAACTGTTATTACCCCCATTTTATTGATGGGAAAACTAGGATACAGAGAAGTTAAACAAACTGCCTGAGGTCAAACAGCTGGTAAATGGAAGAGGTGAGATTTTAACCAAGACATTCAGATTTCAAAACCTGTACATTACTGCTGCACTATATTAACTGTTATGAAGACTTACTATTATGTGCCTAGGAAACAATGATAAAATCCAGAATATAATGTGGAGAGCTTCTCCTGGAGTGCATAAAGCATGTCTATACATGGAGTGCATGTACTGATATTCAGATTCCTGTATATTGATGGCCAGAAGTTAATTAGGGACTGAATAGTAATGAGCACACGTACAGCAAGCAGAGGCAGAATGACTCTGGTCCCAGGCTGAAAGAGGACTATGATGGAGAAGAGTTACTTGAGGAGTAAGGCCTGGGAGAATAAGGATCTGGGACAGTAAAACAGCCTACAGTAGTATAAAGTCATACACTAGTCACAGAGCCTACAGAGGCACAAAGATGGGAGCTTGAATCCCAGATCATCCATAGACTAGCTTAGTTTTTTTGTTTTATTGCTATGTCACACATCATCCTAAAACTTAGTATTTAGTACAATGATGTTTACTTTGCTTATGAATCTACAATCAGGTCAAGACTTAGCAGGATCAGCTTGTCTCTGCTACACCCAACTCCAGCTGGGGTGGCTTGAGGTTGCGGGCTGGAATCATTAGAAATCTCAGCACTTGGTTGTTGGCTGTGACCTTAGCCAGGGCTATTGGACAGCACGTCCACATGTGACCTCTACATGTAGCCTGGGCTTCCTCAAAACATGGTGGCTGGGTTCCCATGGTAAGTATTCCTAAAGGAAGAGAAAGAGCTAGACAGAACAATGTCACCTTTTATTAAACCAAACTGAGAAGTCATGCAGCATCACTTCTACAACATCCTACGTGTTGAGGCAATCACAAAACCTGCCAAGTTTACAGGGGAGAGAACATGAACTTCCCCTCTGAGTGGGTGAGTGGCAAGACTCTGGATGAGCCATGCCACAGAAAATATTACTAAGACCATATTTTGGAACCATAACCTGCCATACTTGGATTAAGTCAAATAATTCTTTTGAATTCTTCAGTTTCTTTATCTGAAGACTTGGGATAATAACATTTCATAGAGTTCTTATAAAGATTAGAGATAATGTAGGTTATATGCTTACACACACTATATGTTCAATACCAATTTCAGGGCAGATTGGGGGCTGGATGTGGGACAGCAGAAATGATCTCTTGCTTGCCTCTGATAACTGTTGATACACCTGTACCTGGACAAGGAACAGAGCTTATTAAAACTAGAATAAGACTAAAGGCCAAACCATACATCCTTCAGGCTCTTCCTAATTATCCCAGGAACATCTCACAAGGATCTTATCTTCAGGAGGCATCAGCTCAGTTCTGGAATTAAGACAGTTCATTTCTCCCATTACCACACCTATGTTAGGGCTTTTAGGCTGAATGTAAACAAGTAACTAAATATGAATAGTTAAATGATAGGATTTAGAAGGAATCTTGATCTCATTTTTGGATTTTTACTAATGTAAGGAGGAAAACTCTTTCCAAATGCTCTGACAGGATAAGCTTCTGGTATTATTCCCAGAATCAAAAATTCTCCCTAAATAAGTTTTGAGCCTGGGATATTCATAGTGGTTCATGGCAGACCAGTTTAAGATATTTAAAATACAAAAATCTGATGTGATGAACTTGATTCAGATTCCAATTTTCAGATGAGAAAACCCATTGATTTTTTAAAATGTTTTTATTTATTTTTGAGACAGAGAGAGACAGAGCATTAGTGGGGAGGGGCAAAGAAAGAGAGAGGGAGACACAGAATCCGAAGCAGGCTCCAGGCTCCAAGCTGTCAGCACAGAGCCTGACGTGGGGCTCAAACTCACGGACTGTGAGATCATGACCTGAGCTGAAGTCAGATGCTTAACCGACTGAGGCACCCAGTCTCACCAAAACCCATTAATTTTTAAAGACAAGTCCACAGCCTTCTGGCTCCATGAGTTTCCAGTAAGGTACAGAAGCAATCTGAGATGCGGCCCCCAGAACAATTCAGCAGATGTGACAAACTTATGCTTCAGGGAAATTACCTCGTTTTTAGCCCAAGTTAGCAGTGCAGTTTCATGGAAGGCTCCCTCTGCGAAGCAGGAATTTTCTCACTGATTCCGACTTTCCACTCCTTCTACAAGGGCTGAGGAAGAAAAGCAAAACAAATGGGTTAAAACACATTCTGTCTCAAGACACCATTTGTGAGGAGACCCCACAAAGAACTTGTTCAAAAGAGAGAGATGAAAGGGGGGCCAGCTTTCTGCTGGCATTTGGGCTGGCATTTGCAGCATTACCTTATGACTTTGAGCAGGCCTGAGAAGCTCTTTGATTGCCAAAGAACAGTCGCACCTCTGTCAGAGCAGCCCTCATGACTCATGTGGCTTAGCAGCAAAGGAGGGATAAGAGCAGATGTGAGGGGGAAGATCACAGCAGAAGGGAAATAACTTGAATACAAACCAAAAGGTGGTCAGGGCAGGCAGGGGGGGTGGAGGGAGAACACAAAAGAGGAGGAACATGAGGAAACAAGGAAAAGAAATGTTTGTTGTACTCTGGCAGAGCACCTGTTGTCTTTAGAGACAACAGCACACCCAGGAGGGAGTGAATTGTTCTTTCTTGATCGTGAAATTGAACAACAATGCCCAGACAATGTCTCAGGGGTAGCACACACCAACTTCGTCTGCTGGTTTTATGCAGCAGAAGCTTGATCTATGTAGGAGAGTGTGGGGAACATATTTATGTATTTTCTTAAAAAAATCAATACTTTAATAGCACTTACTGTGTGCCAGGTGTTTTGTTAAACTCTTTTTAATCTTCTCAACAATCTAAGAGGCAGATAAGGCAACTGACATCCTTGTCTCTTCCAGGTGATCATCATGGTTATCACCATCTTCATCCATCACCACCACATAAGCAATGATCATTTTTTAGCTTTTACTGTGTATCAGGTGTGTCTTACATCATCTTACAGACCTTATCATTTCAGGTCTTTCACCGACCTTATGATATGGCCTCTATTTTTATTTACATTTTTCAATGGAATGTAAATATTATCACTTTATATGGGCTTAGAAAGGTTATCATACATAAAGTGATAAAACTAATGAGTGGCAGTCCAAGGAAAGGACCCAGTTCAGCCTGTCCTCAAAGCCAGGGCCCAAACCAACATGACTCTCAGCCACAAACCCACAAGGCAATAAACACTCCTTGCTATTTCTCATGCATTAAGCATTTGAGAGACTCTGCTCCTGAGGAATTCAGTCAGAGCCATAAAGTTCCCTGCTATTTCCACTCTCTGGTGGGTAAGTTACCAGAAAACAGGCACTGAGTCATAGAACACTGGAGCCTCCCCTTTCCACTCCACCCCCATTATACCCACACAGAAACTGAGGTCCATGGTATTAAATAAAGTCAAAATCAGGATTCAAATCTCAGGACTTCAGTCTATCACCCTCTTTCAGGAAATCACTGGCTCAGAAAAATGGATCTATATTGATCAAGTCAAATTTCACTGGATGTTTCTATCTTAGCCACACGACAAAGCAGAGGACCCAGGACTGGAACCTGAATTTCACATCCACTTTCATTGCTATCATGTTTAGAGACCTTCTTCTGTCCTGTTTTCTGAGTGGTGTGGAAAGGGAGTCTTATTTTATCCTCTGCAGACAAAACTCACTTGCTGGAATGACTTCTGCAAGTTCCAGAAATGGACTTAATTTCATTAAAATTAATTCAGAGTTGTCAGAAACGTGTACTTCAAAATGTTTGTTAATTATTTTGTTTCCAGATAACAGATAACCACAAAGCAAATCCAAGATGTACGCTGACATTTTTTAGTAGCAGTCCCAAGTTTGGTCATGATCAATTGACAGTTCTCCTGAAACTTTATTCATTTGTTTATTAAAAACAAAACCAACCTTTTGCTTTGTACATTTGTACCCTGTGTAGTGACAGGCAGCAAGAGACACACAAGGACAAGACAGGTCCTGGCCCTTATGGAGTTCCCTATATCACTGAGGGGACCGACAAGTCTACAGAGGAAATCCAACAGAAGAGCATCCTTAAAGCAAGTTAATCAAAGACCTTTATACAGAGAAGCCTTAAGAATAGGGACATGAACAAGGATGGAGTTCAAAGATCTCTTTCTAATTCCATCAGCTGGGTAATAATCAAATGACCATTTACCAAAATGATTTGAAATTACAGAATCCCCTGATCTGTCTTCAGAATTAATGCTCAGATAATGAATGCCCAGTTCCTTCAGATATTTAATTACTGAAGAGCCTTACTCTCAAAAGAGAGGCTATACAAACTCAGGAAGTGACATGGAATCTTAATTAGATGTGATCTTGAGAGGTCATATAATTAAGGCTCCATCTTTAGGCAAGACTCTTGTTTTTAAAAACCTCAGGGAGAGAAACTTGAGAACCTTCCTTGTTGACAGTTTTGACAACCCTCAGATGGGCCTGTAATGGTAGTTTTTAGAGTATGTCCCTCCATCATGGCCTCTAGGGTACTTTGCAGAGATTTGACAAGAGAAAGGCCTGTATATATCTTGCATCTGGAACTGAGGTCCTTGGTCCCTTCAGTTATGTAGGATGATCTGACTCAGCAACTGGAGGGGCTGGAGACTGGGGGGCCAAAGCCAAACCAGAAGGGCCATCGTGTGTTTCATGGAGAAAGGGAGATGGACCTGGGCCCTGGAGCCCATGACAGTAGCTGAATCTTCACATTCAGTAATAACTCACATCTGGATAAAAGTTTATACTTTTACAAAGTTCTTTGACATACACCATCATTTGGCTTCCAAAGCAAGATTGGGAAAACAGCTTTGTCATATAGATTACTATCCCATTTTATTGAATGGAAAATGAAACATAGATGATTTAATTTAGGTAGATATGAGTCTACCATTACTCCTGTACTACTATTCCTGATAATAGTAACAAGAATGATAATATGTGCACGTTCCAGCCACTTTGCATGGAATGTTTCATCCAATCTTTAGAATGGCCTGGCAAGGTGGATAATTTCTAAAATCCCCAATTTCCACAATGTGAAACTAGGATTTGAAAGTATTAGATAATTTGTCTGTGGTCTCACACCTAACAAGTGAAATGGAATTCAAATCCAGGTAATTTGACATCTAACTCCATGCTCCTGCTATATTCATTAGCATTTTATTTATTATCTTTTCATTAACATTTTAGAAAATAACCATTTCTATAAAGAGGGATTCAAAACCCTAATAAATCCCTGCTCATGTTTTCCTGACATGCATTCTAATCAACTGCAACAGTGGAAAACCTCATGTCTCCCAGTGTCCTGAACACTGCCATCTCTACCTGCCTAGTGCATCCTTGCACCCCAACCCAAAATTCCATTACCCTTACTTCTTTATGCATTAAAAATGAGCTGGGTTGATGCTATCCCTCCCCACAAGCAGTACACAAAGATTTGAACTGAAAGAGTCGGCTGCAATTCTCCTGCCTTGAGGAACAGGCAGTACCCTCAAAGAATAATACAGACCATTGGTAACATTCTTTCCAAAACACTTTCCCATCTAGGATTCCTTTAAATGTTGAGTTTTATAGGGGAGATGCCCGATGATACATGGAAAAGACAAATACTTGCCCAAAGTCACAAAGAAGTTAGAGGCAGAGCAGGGACTTAACTCTGGGTCTCCTGACCCATTGACTCTATAATACACTGGCCAACAAATCGATTCAACAAGCATTCGCCATAGGGCTGCTATGATCCAGGTGTTGCATTCAGTTCCCCAAGGCTCACAAAGAGATCCATTCATTTATTCAAGTAACCCTTATTGAGTACCTATAAGTAACCAGGGACACCTGGACACTTGAGGTAAAACAGAAGACAAAGCAGTGCTGTTGCTTTCCTGAAGCTAACATGCTGGTAGGGGAAGAGAGACAACAAACACATAAACAAGAAAATAAACATATGTCAGATGCTAGTAAATGCAGGGAGGAAAACAAAGCAAGGTGATGGGGATAGGGAGTATGAAAGTGGGAGTTACTGCTAATGCAGGGTGATGAACTGAATATAGGCAGAGACCTGAGTTGTGCAGACACAGGGGGGCATCCCAGGCAGAGGGAAGAGTGAATGCAAAGGCCTGGAGACAGATGTGTGCTGCCATCTCCAAGCAACAGCAGAAAGGCTACTCTGATGGGAGTAAAATGGAAAGGGAAATATTTGTAGAACATGAAGTTAGATAGGGAGGCCAGACCAGGTGGGGCCTTGCTGGCTCTTGCACGGACTTTGGCTTTACTTTGAGTAATCTGAGTAGCTAAAGGAGGGTGAAACAGAGAAATCACATGACCTAATTGATATCCTAAGTACTGGCTCTACAAAGTCAACAGGTGGCTGATGGCCTGCCATTCCACTGCCTCCTTCTCCCTTCTCATTTCCTGCAGTATAGACTAGCCAGGATACCCTAATCAAGACCAGTCTCCAGGACATGATGGAGAAAGAAAAAACTCATTTCTATTCCTAGCCTGAGTAAGTCTGATTCTTAATGATAAGGGCCAAAACTGGATATGATATTCTAATCATGGCTTTACCATGCTTTAGAATTTCTAGATATATCCAATACTATGCTTGCCTTCTTGGCAAAAACACTGGGTTACATTCTCATGCCTTGTTTGTTCATTATTTATCTTTAGCTCTTTTTTATGTAGTCACAATGGAGTGACCCATCTTGTATTTACAGCCTGTCTCTATTAAATTTTATTGTTCATTATGGCCACTTGTACAACTAGCCAAGGTCTTGGTCTAAGGTGACTGATTTCTAGAACCATATCTGAAACCCCTACACTGGAGTCATCTGGGAAGTCTATGGGTATGTGCACCTAATAAATCAGCATAATTTTAAAAAATGTATGGTGGATTAAATATGACCACAAATTCTTTCCTGCTCCTTTCAATGAGAGATAAATTTATTTCTCCTTTCCTTTGAATCTGGGTTGGCTCTGTGTCTTGCTTTGCCTGGAATACTGCAGAACTAATTTTCTGGGACTTCTGAACCCAAGCCTTAAACAAAATGTCAGCATCAGATTTTTCTTTCTTGGGAGTTGGATGCAAAGGTGTTTAAGAAGATTGGGCTAGATTACAAATGATGAGAGAGCACATGGAGAGGTGCTCATAGAAAGACCATCCTGGACATTTCAGCCTCAGTGGAGTACCCACCTGAATGCAGCCACCTGAGTCACCATATGGAACAGAAGAACCACCCAGCTGATCCCAGTCAACTCACAGAATTGTGAAAAACAATCTATTGTTATTGTTTGCTGCTATAAGGCACTAAGTTTGGGAGCAGTTTATTAGGCAGCAATAGAAAATTGGAAAACTATCCTTGACTTGGGTGCTCCCAGAAGGAAGGAAAGGAGAGAGGAGGAGCCAGCTGGCCTGGCATTTACACTGCAGTTTGGTTCCTAGCTTTTTCTTCATGCATCACGAAGGAAGCTCTTACCAATGGTTTCCTAACATTGGTCTTCAGATCTGAGCTGACTGCATAGAATTTTCTGAAGAAGTTGATGAAGATTATAATTCCTGAAATTCCCCTTCTTGGCTATTTGATTCAGAATGTCTGAGATGGGGCCTAGAAATCTGTATTCTCACAAGTGATTCTGATGAGCATCATAATTGGCTATCTTGTCTCTAACTGAACTACTTGAGGCTGGAAGTAGGTTTGTCTATCTACCTAGTTGGCCTGGTAGAGTGTCTGAGATGTATAGAACTACATTCATGTTTGAGGATGGGCGAGTAAATGAAAGAATGAACAAATGAATAGATGAATCTGAAATAAACAGGAATACTGTGGGTATCTTGTTCAGATCATCTCTCCCCTGCTTTTGCCCCCTCAGTGTCCATGATCATATACTGCTTGTATCTCCTTCTTCCCTCCCTTTGTTACATTGCTCCCCAGTTAGGATCTTGTGGGAGTGAGAAGGGTGTGCAGAGTTTGAGAGAGGGGGTAGTGTGAGGGTAAAGCATCAGGGCAATGCATGTATGCAAAAGTAAACAAAACAACACACACACACACACACACACACACACACACACACACACAGAGCTTGGCACAGTCCTTGAGCTATTTGTCTCACTAAAAGTAGCCCCTGAGAACTGGAAAATAAACTCATTTTCTCTCCTTACTTCCCTAGGCGATTCTGCTTTCTTTGGGAAGAAGTCCAAATTCAAGGACAGTGGCAGTTTAGGGAGCTGGGAGGGGGAGGAATAGAGAAAGGGCAGAGGGGTGTTTGACAGAGGAGAAGAGCAGAGAAAGCCCAGGACATGTGGGGAGATGGGAGGGACCACAGGGATAATATCTTCGCCAAGGCGATTTGCTTGCTTTTTGCACCAAATTCTGTTCCTGTCATGCCTAGGAAGCTCAGTCTAAGGCCTTGGAGACCTGCATTTTAAAAACCTGAGAACCTGAAAGCCTTCCTCTCCCACTTGGGCTTTCAATCTTCCCTGAATACAAAAGACTGAAAAAAAGCAAAGATCTTGAAAAACAGTCCCAAATCATTTCCTGCAGCCTGATTCATTCTGATCCACACCTACTCAAATTACATTGGTGGCTTTGTTCTGGCTGCTTTACTTACCAGATGAAAAGGCAAGTTTTCTAGGTGCAGGGAGGAAACAGATACAGAGAGAGGACCCAGTGCAAAAAAATGATCCAAGTTGAAATTTTAAAAACTGACCCAAATTGAAACCAAAATATGAAACCAGTTGAAACACATTGTACAGAAATTTTAAATACCCAGCTAGGAATGTGGCTGCTGTCTATTTCCAAAATGGCTTCAGATTTAAGAACATCTACTCAAAACTTTGGCATCAAACAACAAAATATATATTTTATTACCCAAGACAAATACATTTATGGTAAAAAATAAGAATATAAAGATTAGCAAAAAAGGGAAAAACTGTCCATAATCCCACCATCTAAAGATAAGTATTGCTAAAATTCTAGATATAACCATCCAGATAATTATATGTATGGCTATATTTACAAAATGTGACACTATACCTTTTTTCATGCAGTGAAAAAACTAAACAATTTCCTTGGTTAATTTAGATGCATTTATGTCACTAATGACAGTATAGTACAGTGTAAATATATTCTGTTCTTAAAAATTAGCTCTTATTATCATTACAGCATCAGAATGATGTATATATTATTAATTAATATACTATTAACATATATTAACATATGTATTTACATATTTTCACAAGCTAAATTGCTGTCAGTAGCATTGTTGGATCAAAGCTTTTGGTAAATATTGCAAAGTAGCTCTGTATTGCTCAGTATTCTCACTAGCTATATGGCAATGACAATTTCCCCATGCTTTTGCCACTTAGGACAGCAGCTTTTCTTATTCTTGGCTTAAGAGTCAGAGGAAAAATGCTTTCTCTTTATTGGAATTCTTCATTTTTCCTTCACTGGTGAGACTAAAGTTGAAGGTCTTCTCACTTATCTATCGGTCATTATTTTTCTTCTTTACATTGGGCTCTTGAATGTTCTAATCGAGTGTCCATATATTCATTATCAGTTTGTAACAGACCTTTTTCAAGTAGGGATAGGGACCTTTGCCATTAGTGACACTTTTCCTAGGTTGTCACTGTCTTCCACATTTATTTAAAGAATAGTGGGTTTGAACAAGCTGGATTCAAATATTTGCTTTTTCATGTCCTGGTTATGTGAACATAGGTAAATGGGTCTCTAGTCCTCAGTTTCCTCATCTATAAAATAGGAAACACAATAGTACCTTGATCATAGGATTAGATGGCAAATCATATCAAGTCCTGATAACAGTATCTGGTACATAATAAGCTTTTAGTCAATTCTAGTTTTATCAAATATAGTAAGTTTGTTGCCATTGTAAGCTGTTAATCATAGTTGGAGTTAATATTTCTTCTTTTATAAATTCTGACTTTAAGATCATGCTTAGGAGGTCCTCTACTCCCTTTATAACATTACATTTTTTACTAGTACTATTAAGTTTTATTTTCTACACTGAGATGGATTTTAATCCATCTAAAATGAACTTTAAGGTATAAGATTGGGAATCTAACTTCATTTTTATTTCAATACCATTTATTGAATAATCATTCATGCCCTACTGTACTGAGGGACCACATGTATTATGTACATGCAATGGTCTGGTTCTGGTCTTTCATTTCTGTTTCACTGATCAGTCTCTCAATGTCTATGCCAATAATTTACTCTTTTAATGATTGTAGATAGCTTCACAGTATAACTTATGGGCAAGATTTCTCCCATATTTTAGATGAACTTTACTGATAGAACTTTTGTCCAATTTCCTTCATGGGGTGAATGTTGTGATCCTCCTTCAGGAATAGAAGATTATTCTCTCAGCTGCTGGGAGTGCTGCCAAAGATGACCCTCAGATAAAGAAAATCACCACACCTATGATTAAGCCTCCTTCCAGAAGCAGCCTGCATTTGATGAATGATCATTTGGGGGTTAGGGGAGTCCCAACTTGGTATAACTAAAGACTCAAGCTAGTGCCAGAGCTCACAATGGGGACAGAGGAAGCCTGACACTGTTTTGCAGACCAATTCCTCCTTCTGTCCAGCCCTGCTTCTCCCCACTATCTTTCTTTGGTCCATAAGCACTCCCAAATAAATGCTTTGCATGCTGAACTAAGGCTCAGTCAGCATCCTGGAAAGCCCTATCTGCAAAATATTCCCCTCTAAAGGATAAATTTTTGGGGTCTGAATAAGAAGTACATTATATCTAAAGATTAATTTGGCAACAATCAGCATTTTTATGGTATTGTCTTCTCATCGTGTATTTCCTCATTTACTTCCATTTTTTCTTATATTTTCAAAAAGATTGTGAAATTTTCTGCACATAAATCCTGGAATTTCTTTTTAAGTTTATTTCTAAGCATTTTGCATTTGCCATTGACACTATTAGTGAGTTCTAGTATTTTTCCCTTGTAGAAAATAAATTTATAATCCCAGACTGCCTTGTTGAAGAAATTACATTCATTTTGTGTGACTTCAAAGGCTAGAACTCATACAATGGAAACAAATCACAGACCCAATCCAGTTCATTATTTACACATTTCCAAGAACTAGGGCGGTCTCCTTATTCCGTCTCCAAGGAAGAAACAAGAAGGACTGTCTTTAGAGATTGAGAATCCCATAACCTTGGAAGCACACAAGAAGGTACCAAATAATTCCTTCAGGGAGGTAGTACACTGGAATTACATGTATACTTGGACTAGATTCAGCAACCAGGCTGCAGAGTGAAGACAGATTGTGTGTGTTCAACATCTCTCTCCCTGTTCTCTTGGACAGAGACTTGTATATCACTCTTCCTATTCTTTTGCCTCTGAATAATTCATCTATATTAGGATCTGCTAAGCATAAAAACAAAAAAAAACCTGAAGTGTTCTTTATTAGAGAAATAGATCTTAAGTAAGGGAATAGGACACGTGACTGCTTGAAATGTGAATTAAGCTTCATCACGAGCTATGATGGTATGATGACCTGAAATGAACTCGTAAATCAAGAACCAGAGAAATACAGCCGACAGGGGACAAGAACTGAAAAATCTGCCAACACTTAGAAGCAGGAATTGGCAAACAGAAGCCCACAGGTCAAATCTAATTTTCCACTTGTTTTTCAAATAAAGCTTTATTGGAACAGAAGCACACTTTTTTATTTATATATTATCAGTGGCTGTTTTGGGGCTTCAGGCAAAATTGAATAGTTTTAAGAGAAATCACATGACCTGCAGAGCCTAAAATATTTATCTGGTCCTTTAGAAAAAATAAGTTTGTTAACTGCTGGATTACACACAAAGTAACCAGAGTAACCTAGTAGTTAAAACATGAATTTTGGAGTCAGGCTAAGCCTTAAATTCTGATTCCATAATTTAGTAGCTATATCATTTTCTAACTACAGTTACCTCTTCTACTAACTGGTGAAAAGTGATAACAGTGGTGTTTTTGTCTACCTAAATAGAATTGCATTTGGGATAGTATTTGACACATAATATAATGTAATACATATAATATATTTAAAATGAGTTTCTGGTGATAGCACATGTTTGTTGGTGTTGCTATTATTGTTTTTAAATCTGACAGTATTTGTCTCCATTTGGTGTGCTTAAACCATGAGAACACTAATTAAGAAAAAAAAAGCTAAGGGGAAAAAGAAAACTGGAATCATTTTTAATATCAAAGTAGACTTCAGAACAAGAAAAATTAACAAGCATAAAGAGAGACGTTACAAATTAATAAAAGTTCAATTCATCAAGAAGACATAATAGTTCTGAATTAGGGTTGCCGGATAAAATACAAATGTTGCATAGGATGTACTTATATGAACAAATTATTCATTGTGTATCTAAAATTTATCCTAGTCTTTTTTTTGTTTTGTCCTCATTTTTGCTAAATCTGACAACTGTATTCTTAACATATATTGCATCTAACAACAGAGCTTTAAACTACATGAAGCAAGGGGCATCTGGGTGGTTCCGTTGGTTGAGCATCTGACTTCGGCTCAGGTCATGATCTCATGGCTCATGAGTTCAGGCCCCGCATGGTGCTCTGTGCTGCCAGCTCAGAGCCTGGAGCCTGCTTTGGATTCTGTGTCTCCCTCTCTCTCTGCCCCTCCCCAACTTGTGCATGCTCGCTCTCTCTCTCTCTCTCTCTCTCTCTCTCAAAAATAAATAAAACATTAAAAATATATAAGTGAAATAAACTATATGAAGCAAAAAGAAGTAGAAGTGAAAGGAGAAATGGACAAATCCACAGATACAGTTGGAAACTTCACACTGTTCTCTCAGTAAGCAATAGAACAAGTGGACAAAGAATCGGCAAGAATATAGAACTGAGCAACACTCTCAATCAAATTGACCTGACATTTCTAGAACAGTCCACCTAACAAGAGCAGGACACAAATTGTTTTCAAGTGCACGTGACACATTCACCAAGGTAGATCATATCCTAGGTCATAAAACAAACTTCAACAAATTTAAAAGAATAATAAAAACCATACAGAGTGTTTCTCTGACTCTAGTAGAATTAAAATAAAAATCAATAACAGAATAATAATTAGAAAGCCTCCAAATAGTTGGGTATTAGACAACATACTTCTAATTAATCTGTGAGTCAAAAAAAGGAAGTCTCAGAGAAAATTAGAAAATATTCGAACTGAACACAAATTAAAATACACATAACAAAGTGTGTGGGATGTAGCTTATGCAGAGCTTACAGGGATATTTATAACATTAAATGTTTATATTAGAAAAGAAAAAGGTTTTAAATCAAAGGTCTAAGATTACATCTTAAGAAAGCAAAAAGAGAGGGGCGCCTGGGTGGCTCAGTCAGTTAAGTGTCCAACTCTTGTTTTCGGCTCAGGTCATGATCTCGCAGTTTCAGGAGTTCAAGCCCCACATTAGGCTCCAAGTTGACAGTGTAAGCCTGTTTAGGATTCTCTGTCTCCCTATCTCTCTGCCCCTCCCCTACTAGTGCTGTCTCTGTCTCTCTCAAAATAAATAAATAAACCTAAAAAAAAAAAATAAGAAGAGAAGAGCAAAATAAAATCAAGGCAAGCATAAAGAAAAAAATAATGAAATTTAGGAGAGAAAATCAATGAAACTAAAATCCGCTTCCTTGAAAAAAATAAGTAAAATTGATGAATCTCTAGCCAGACAAAGAAAAAAGAATGAAGATATTAATTACCAATATTAGGAATAAAAGAAAGAACATTTCATCATACCCCTATAGCTATACAAATATCTGTGCACACAATAATTCAACAACTTAGATTAAATGTATCAATTCCTTACAAGACACCAACCATGAAAATTCATCCAAGATGAAATAGACAACCCAAAGAATTCTATAACTATTAAGGAAATTTATTAATTTTTAAAACCTTCAGAAAAAGGAAATCTCCAGGCCCAGATGGTTTCGTTGGAGAATTCTATCAAACATTTAAAGAAGCTATAAAGCGAATTCTACACAATCTTTAGTAGAAAATAGATAAGAAGGGAATATTTCCCAATTCATTTTGAGACCAGACAAAATCAAAACCAAGGACACTAAATACCAAGATAGTACCAAACAACAACAAAAACAACAAAAAACAAACAAAAAACTGTAGATCAGTTTCCTTCATCAATATATGTGTTGGAAGTCCTAGCCAATGCAATAAGTTGAGAAAAATAAAAAGGCAGACAGATGGGAAAGGAAAAAAATAAAGTGTGACTTTAAATAGATTACATGATTGTCTACATAGAAAATCTCAAGGTATGTATTTTAAAAAATAACTCTTAGAACTAATAAATGAAATAAGTAAAATCTCAGTATACACAACCACACACAGAAGTCAGGCAATGAACCATATGCAGGCAATGAACAATAACTGGGAATGGAAAATTTTGTAAATACCATTTTCAATAAGTACTCCTAAAAATGAGATAGTTATGTAAAAATATAATAAAACATGTGCAGCACATGTAAGCTGTAAACTACAAAATGCTGATGTAAGAAATTTTTAAAGACCTAAATAAATGGAGAGACATACTGTTTTAATGTATTCACAGATTCAAATTATTCTATGGATTTAATGCAATTACAATAAAATCCAAGAAAGATTTTTGTTAGATATATACAAACTGATTCTAAAATTTATATGAAAAGGCAAAGGAGCTAGAGAATAGTCAATTTTGAAGAAAAAAGGAAGCATAAATGTCGATAAATTGCACTATGTAATTATAAGACTTACTACAAATCTACAGTTATCAGAACAGCGTGGTATTGCTAGATAGCTAGACATCTAAATAAATTGAATAGAGAATCCAGAAATATGACCAATTTACCTTTGAGAAAGGTGCAAAGGTAGTTCATTCAATAGGGAAAGCTCAATCTGTCCAATAATCAGCATTGAAACAATTGGGCATCCACATGTGAAAAACTGGATTTTGACATATCCTTCACAACTTATACAAAAATAACTCAAAAAGGATCACAGATATAAATGTAAAAGTATAAAGTTTAGAAGAAAATAGTAGAAAATCTTTAGGCAAAAGTTCAAGGATATGACTCCAAAAGCACTATCCAGTAAAGAAAAAAAAAAAAGATAAATTGGACCTCACCAAAATAACACTGTTAAGATAATTAAAGGACAAACTATGAATTGGAAAAAATATTTGTAATATATAACTAACAAAGGACTTGTCAGAACATAAAAACAACCCTCAAAACTCAACAGTAGGAATACAAACAACACAATTTTTATAATGGGCCAAAGAACTAAACAAACACTTCAACAGAGAGAACATACAGATGACAAATAAGCACATGGAAATTTGTTCAACATCATT
The DNA here is from genome assembly GCF_022079265.1 of Lynx rufus. Lineage (NCBI taxonomy): Eukaryota > Metazoa > Chordata > Mammalia > Carnivora > Felidae > Lynx > Lynx rufus. Next base: position 27,224,379 of record NW_025814827.1, on the reverse strand, counting down.
AACCATTAGAGAAAAGCAAATTAAACCATATGATACCAATACACATCTATTAAAATGGTTCCCCCTCAGGCACCTTGGCAGCTCAGTCAGTTGAGCATACAACTTCGTCTCAGATCATGATCTCAGGGTTCATGAATTCAAGTTCCACATTGGGCTCACGCTGTCAGAGAATCCCAAGCAGGCTCCATAGTTGGTCACGTGGAGCCCAATGTGGGACTCAATCTCACAACATGAGATCATGACCTGAGCTGAAATCAAGAGTTGGATCCTCATCCTACTGAGCCACCTAAGCACCTCTCATTTCCCCTCTTTTTTTAAGTTTTTTCTTTAATGTCTTATTTATTTTTTGAGAGAGAGAGAGATGCAGAATGTGAGCAGGGGAGGGGCAGAAAGCGAGGGAGACACAGAATCCAAAGCAGGCTCCAGGCTCTGAGCTGTCAGCACAGAGCCTGATGCGGGGTTCAAATGTACAAGCTGTGAGATCATGAATAGAGCTGAAGTCGGAGGCTTAACCAACTGAGCTATCTGGACGCCCCTCCCCTCGTTTTGAATCGGAATGTCTATAGCCATTATCATATGCCAGTCCCCTCATTGTATGCTGGGTGTGGGGAAAAGACAACTTGTTCCTTTAAGTTTCATAAGTGAAAAGGAACTGTACTTGAGGAGTTGCATTTAAGGAACTATACCTGAAAAACCTCTTCCTCTCCTGGACCTGATTTAGATAACAAAATCCTGGATTTCAAGCTGGAACTTTAATGAGATACGTTGGGGGAACTCGTGCAAGAATGAATGTGTACTCCTTGTGGGAATGATGTGAATCATTAGGGACCCAGAGGGTAGAATATGCTAATCAACCCCCAAGATGATTCCCAAGGAACCCATATTCTGTTACTCATACCCTTGTGTAGTCTATACACACATTGTACCAATGTTGATCTGTATGCCCAACACCATACAGAAAGGATAATATGCCACTTCTATTATTATGTTATAAAAGCTCTGGCTTCCGTCTTGAGCACTCTTACTCAGTCACATGGCTCACCCCGTCTGGAGGAACCAGCCAGTTGCCATTCTCTGTAGGTAGCCCTGCAAAGAAGCCAACTCAGCAAGGAAAAGAAACCCCAAGCAAACAGACATGTTCATAATCTTGGAAATGGATTCTCCAACCCAATCAAGTCTCAGAAGACTGCAGCCCTGGCCGACCCTTTGATTGCTGCATTGTGAGAAATCTTGAACCATAATAACCCAATCAAGCCACTCCCAGCCTCCTGGCCCACCAAAACTATGAGATTAAATGTTTATTGTTTTAAGCCGCCAAGTTTTACGGTAGTTTGTTACACAGATATAGATAACTAAAACACTTGCTCACCCTCTGTTAAATCCTAAGTCAGTCCTTTGCAAGCATCTCTCAAATTTAGAGATCAACAGCTGAGTGCAAGGAAAGGGAGGAACCTGAGTCAATAACAAATCAGTTGGGAACACATATGGAGCCTAGTAAGGATATACTTAAAGCAAGAGCCCCAGAAAATTGTGGATAAGGATGATCTTCTTGAAAAATCATAACACATCCCTTGTATAAATCAGGAGCCAGAGATTCCAAACTCTGTTTTCCAGAGCAGAACAGTCAAGCAGAAAGTATCAGGTATTTAAATGTAAATAAACGGATACCTGTCCAATTCTTAAGCTCCAGGCTAATTTAATGCAGCAATAAATTTTGGAGAATGGATTTTCATCACTGTCAAAGCAAGAATAGAATTCAGTTCAATCCAACAAATATGTAGTGGTCACCGTTTCTGTGGCAGAGGAAATGACTGATGCTCTAAAACAGAAACTGGATCATCAATGTCATTTCTACAGAGCATTTAATCACTCCACCAGGCTCCCCTCACCCGGATAATAAAAGTAGTGCCTGGGCATATTTGCTAGATTGCTACAGTCGGGATTTAAAAGCTTGAAGTAAGACAAAAAGACAATGGACAATGGAAGAGGCTAGAATTCAGGGGAGGACCTCAGAAAAAAAGAAGAGAGAGAGAAAGATTCCCTCTCTGAAGACGGAGTGTCGGGAAATATGTTAAGAGTCTAAAAATAGTGTTTAGGATTGACTCTGAATAGGTATTTCCAAGAGAGCAAAGAATAATAATCATCATCATCACCATCATCATCATCAACATGGCAAATGTTAAGGACTCATCTATATGTCAGGCATTGTTTTAAATGTATTTCACGGATTAATTTATTTAATCTTCAATGACCCTATTTGATAGCTGCTATTTCCTTCCTCCTTTAATGAGCACTGAAGTACAGAAGCTACATAAATTTTCCAGAGTCACAAAGCTGCTGAGAGGCAGAGCTGCTCTTCAAATCCAGATGTCCTAACCCCACAATCAATGCTATGCTGCCTCTCAGTGAGTCAGTGTGGATTACTGGCCTGCATCCCTGACCACTTGTTCCTTAGAGCATGAACTTACACTTTCATCAGAGAAAACCAAACATGAAAAAGTAAAATGGGAATCACAGCCCCAGATCTGGTTTTGGTTTTTTTTGTTTTTGTTTTTGTTTTTGTTTTTCTGTTTAGCTCACCTAAGTCAGATATGGAAGAGGTTTTATTTAAAAATGTCTCTGGGGGGGCCTGGGTGGCTCAGTCAGTTAAGCATGTGACTTCAGCTCAGGTCATGATCTGAAGGTTCATGGGTTTGATCCCCGTGTCAGGCTCAAGCCTGGAGCCTGCTTCAGATTTTGTGTGTGTGTCTCTCTATGCCTCTCCTCAACTCGTTCTCTCTCTCTCTCTCTCTTTCTCTCAAAAAATAAATAAACGTTAAAAAAAACATTTAAAAATGACTTTGAGGTCAGCCATATACACCTGCCACCATTGGTATTGCTGGGACCCAGGTTTGCCCTTTCCCACCCTAGGAAGACCAATCCAGTGAAAAGGAATGTTGAGGGGCTCCCAAGTGCCTCAGTCAGTTAAGCATACAACTTTGGCTCAGGTTATAATCTCATGGTTCGTGGTTTTGAGCCCTATGTCAGGCTCTGTGCTGATAGCTCAGAGCCTGGAATCAGCTTTGGATTCTGTGTCTATCTCTGTCCCTCCTCTGCTCACTCTCTCTCTCTCTCAAAATAAATAAATAGACATTTAAATTATTAAAAAAAAAAAAAAAAGGAATGGCTCAGAGGGCACCCGTTTCTCAGGCCTTGCTGGGAGGCTTGCCATTTGAACCAATGCAGGGACCTGGCCTTGCCAAGCTGCACCAGATCACAGCTTTCAGACTACTTAAAAATTAAAGAATCTTTTATTTTTTTTTAACTCTATCCTATGCAGGATATCCTGAAAAAATAATGTTTTAATAATACATATAAGACAATTGGTAATAAAGCAAAATTAATACCTGTGTGTATAAACTGTTTTTAAGAGAAAGCTGAAATGTCATTACTACTAATAATAAAATAAGTAAAAACAAAAACAAAAGAGCTAAACTGGAAATATAGTAACATGGTTTTTCTTGTTGTTGTTATTGTTCCCCTGATTCCCTGCTTATGTGGTAGCAAAAAAAAAGGATGTAAAAATTCTCTTTGGTTAATTATACATTTGTTCTAGTAACCTTAAGGAAACTGAATATTGTGCTTCTTTTATAATCCCCTGTTCAATGCTCCAGGAATACCCTTGGGTACATCCTTACTTCCATATTCTCCCCAAAGTCATGTGCTGATGTCTGTGCATTTCCTCTGTTCCCCTTCCTAGAACAGGGGTGGGTAAACAGTTCAGTCTTTGTGGCTCATACAACGTCTGTAATAAGTACTCAACTCTGCCATTGTAGCGGGAAAGCAGCCGCACACAATACATGAATGAATGAGCAAGGCCGTGTTCCAATAACACCTTATTCATACACAATGAAATTTGAACTCATGCAATTTTCACATATCAGGAAATATTAGTCTCTTGATCCCCCCCACAATCATTTAAAAATATAAAAGCCATTGTTAGCTCATAGACTATACAAAAGCAGAAAGTTCATTGGATTTGTCCCAAGGGCTGTACTTTTCTGACCTGTGCTTTAGATTCTAAGCTGTTTAGAGACAAGGAAAAGAACTCACTCATAGTTATCTCCCATTGCCTAATGCAGAGCCTTCATCGGGGCAGGAGCTCAATATCCATATCTTTAATGGCAGAATAGGCAGAAGTAATAATTCCTCCCAGTGAAGATCTGGGTATATATCATGATGTTTTTTGCCAATCTGATTTTATTTCTGATGCAAATTCCCATGTTTCTAATTACTGCACCTTAACTTCAATCTCATTTCCAGGTGTGGAGCTCATACCCAAATTTGTTTCTTGCCTTCGTAATGGACTCTTGGTTCATCTTCCTACCTGCTCATTTCCACAGAATACTGGCTTTTCTACCTTGAACTTTGTGTCATTCAGTTTGGGCCCAGTGGCTATATTCCTAAGGCCAGCTGCTCCAGATTTTCTCAGGCCATCTTGTTTTCAAAGATGCATGTGTGTGTGTAACAAGATGTCTTGGTTTGGCAGGTCCAGGTCTCAGAGGCCCACGGTGAATGGAAGGTGCGTGCACTAACATCCTTAGATTTATATGGGACTAGGAGATGAGTACAGCTTGTGAGGTGGATGCAGAATTGCAAAAGAACCTCTGGTTTGAGAAGAACTGAAAGAATTGACTGGATAAACACTGTAATTCTTAGGGCTCAAGCAACCTGAGCTCAGTGTGCTGGAGAAGGAACACATTCAGTCATGACAGGCCAACATCTCAGAGCACAGGGCTCCATCCCAGGGGCACCAACATCGCATCCAGTTCTCCAGCTCCAACAGCACTGAGGCTATATACCTGGAGGCAGCCATGGAAATGGAAACAAAATTTTGACTCAGAGTAGCTACTCTGTACCTTGAGGCCAAGTCTACAGAACTCTAGCTTAACCAACAGAGCAACAAGTTATGCCCAAGAGTGATCAGCAGACCCATGGGAGACACCTGGGTACGCCCAGGAATTCTTAGGGTCAGACTCAGTAATACCTCGTTTCCCAAGTATATGTGACCACAAATGTATATGATCATGAACTGACAGAATATAAACCATAGGCACATGCCTGGTGTGTAGCAGCTCTCAATAAGCCTCTGTTGACAGAACAATTGATTACTATCTCTGGTCAGTATTTTGTCTGTTTAATCTGCATCATATCCAGCACCTAAAACCATGCCTGGCAAATACTCAATAAGTATTTGTCGAATGAATAAAAGTTGAATTTGTACTTTTTCCGTTCATTTTACTGTTTCCTATAAATGTGATTTACTAATGAGAATACCTTTTAAAGATGTAAATAAATTAATGAATCGGGGGAAAGTCCTTTGTCCTATGTCCTGATTTATGTATTAAAACATGTGATCACTCTTCCTAATGTCATTCCTGTGATCCACTTTCCTTTGAACCCGCAGCTACCATTATCCCCTTGTACAGGAGCTTATAAATTAGACCAGTCCTCCGTGGATAACAGTGCTGACGATGTTTGAATATCCATTTAACAGCAACTAGTGCTGGCGTTTCCTTAATGTGGTTTCTCCTGTAATTCTGACAGCTTTATGAATGCTCCAGTAACTTTCAGCTAAATCATCACGGAGTTTCAATTTCCATCTTTAAGCCCCGCAGATAGATCTGTAACCATATTATGCTAATAAATAACTGCATCGCAGGTGGATGGTGGAAAATGGTCTAAACGAATATACAAGGTAATAATGCCAGTCCTTAAGCTTGTGCCAGCCCTCATTCACTTATTTCCCCTTCAGTAATCAAAGGCATATAAGCCAATTAAAAGTAAAATTGGTAAATGGTGCTGACATGATTTCATTCTTGCTGTTTACTCTTGAAAGGACAACATTTCCGGTGAGTCAGTGCTCTCTGGGCAATTTCCTACCAACATCACAAAGTACTGGGGGAGAGGAGCAGGAATATGTGGGTGGCTGTGTTTCTCAGCTAATGGAAGAGAAAAGAGATTCTGCACTTATTGTTTAAGGAGCTGACTGCATTTGTGGACCCAGCTTCTCTATGTCTTAATATTCCCATTTGAAAAATAAGAAACTCTGACCCTGAAAGGATGCCATTAAACATTCCCCCCAAAATCTTAGATGCGTATTATTTGCTGGGTTATCTTCTATTTATTTTAGAGTGACTTGCTTTAAAATGTACGTTTTTCATTCCATAACACTTCAGAGTTTCAAAAGTCCAACTAGATTAATTCAAAGCTTTCTATTTGTAACAGAAGGGCGGGGGGGGGGGGGAGTGTGGACAAGAAACAACAAAGTGTGCTATGAACAACAAAATGTACCAGGTAGATGACTTTCTTTGGGGATCTCTAATTCCCAGGCATGGAGTCTATCAGGAGAGTTGTTGATACATTTCCAGAATACACTGTGTAATCTCTGTCCGGTAAACTACATTATTCCTCTCGTCCCAAGTGCAACTTGCTCAGACTTGCTACACTCTCCACTCTCCTTGCACTGAATTCACTCCTCTGCTGTTCTACGGATGAGCGGCTCATCAACAAAAACTAGTTGAACATCCAGGAGCACATTCTGCACCACCAAAGAATACATATTCAGGGTCATAGGTTCAATGGTGGCCCCAAAAGATATGTCTATACCCTAATCCCTAGAACCTGTGAATGTGACCTTATTTGGGAAAAGAGATTTTGTAAGTGGAATTAAGCTAAAAATCTTGGAGATTATCCTTGATTAGTGTGGGTCCTAAATCCAATGCTGGTATCCTCACAACAAAAAGCAGGGGGAGGTTTCAGATACAGAGACACACACAGAAGGTCATGTGAAGATAGAGGCAGAGTAGAGTTATGTAGAATCAAGCTAAGAACACCAGGAGCCTCCAGAAGCTGGAACAGACAAGGAAGTGTTCTCCCTGCGACACCTCAGAAGGAATGTGACTCTGAAAACACCTTGGTTTTGAACTTTGGTCTCCAAAACTCTGAGAAAATAAATTTCTCCTGTTTTTAAGCCACCTAGTGTGTGGTCATTTGGTACATCAGGAAAAGCTAAGAAAGCAACATAGAGTCAGACACCAACTTCAACGCTTCATGCTTGAAGACATGTTTAGGATTTGAATCTCATGGATTTACTAGAATCCTTTCTGTTTTGACAAGCAATTTCCCAACTCTAACCACCATTCCCCTACCATGCCCTGCCCCAAAGAAAAACAATCCTTTCTTGTATTTACTTTAAGCATGCTAGCACATAATGTTGCCAAAAGAACATAGCTAAGAATTACTGACAACCTATTGCTGATAATTAAGTTGGTTAATTGTTTCTTTTACCCTTGGGTGGTCCTTCTTGTCCTCTTATTTAGCATGTAAAAGATACTGTTGTCATAATATTTCTAGTTGCTCTTTGATGAATCAACAACTCTAAGAGAGAAGGAAAGTCCAGACTGATGAAGTAAGAACATGCAAAAGACTAATTTCAGCCAATTCCTGGCCTTGAGCATTTGGGTTTCCATGAATATTATTATAGAATTTGGTGATTTCCATATGTTGCCATATATGTCCTGTCACATACATATTTCAATGTCCATCAAGAGACTAGTAAGGAAAGCAAGCATGATTCCCACCCCTTTGGGTAGTGAGTGATGAAAGTCTTCTTCCCAAGGATACGTTATTGCCAAAAGTCAAAGCCCAGCAAACACACTTCTGGGCTGGAATGGAGAAATTGCCTGATCAAAGACCTCTTGACAGTTGCTAACAAGTAAGGATGTCTTCTAGGCCCAAGGAGAAACCCAGAACAGTAAAACTGGAAACGACTAAACCACAACTTCTGAACCACTTAATTGGATTTCCAACTGTTACTATTGACTTCATTAACAAAGTAAAGCAGAGCAAAACAAAACTCCCAGTTAAACAGGGATACATTCTGCCTATACATCTTTCAAACAAGACAATGTAGCATTTCTCCAAATATGTCCCACATTCCCTGTCTCCTTGCCTTTGCTCTCCCTCTTTTTTTCACCAGAACACCACTGTTACTCCCCGTATGTCTACCTATTGAAATCCTACCCCATTCAACATCTGGCTTAAATGCCACCTCTCCCAGAAGGACACCCCTCAGCTCCTGTGTGCCAGTGGCATACAAGACCTGCCCTTCAATCCCAGACCACTTGCTTGTGTCCTCTTCTTTACCTCAGCCCTGCCATTCTTTTCATGCCCCTCTGACTATCCTCAAAAGCTGGGAGATCCTGGGGAAAGGGAAGGAGTCAATCTCTTACTCACCTTTGTGACTCAATACATATCCCATGTTAGAATCAAAAGAAATAGCTACTATGGGGCACCTGGGTGGCTCAGTCAGTTAAGCGTCCCAATTCAACTCAGGTCATGATCTTGCAGTTTGTGGGTTCGAGCCCTGCATCAGGCTCTGTGCTGACAGCTCAGAGCTTGGAGCCTGCTTCTGGTTCTGTGTCTCCCTCTCTCTCTGTCCCTTCCCTGCTCGTGCTCTGTCTCTCTCTGTCTCAAACATAAAATAAACATTTTTTAAAAATTTAAAAATTTTTTTAAAAAAAGAAAGAAATAGCTACCAAATGAAACAAAGCCAAAGGAATCATTACACTACCCAAATCTGTTCACAGAGAATCAATAATCCTGGGTCCTTTCCCCCTCATTCATACTTCATGGAAGATATTAAATACAACATTCAATCATCTCTGATTTCCCTTCAAAGGGAATAGAAGGGATGACTTGGGTTCTCCTCTAAGTCTCTTCTCCAGTTGGGAAAAAGACTATGTCTGATCACCTTTGTTGTTCCTGTATTGCTTGTCTCACACAAGACAAGAGAGTAAGCACTTATAAATGTTTGTGAATATTGAACTGAGAAGCTTTCCAGCCAATAGGAATCCATTTATAGAAACACACAATCGTTTCCTGATACCTCACTACATTTGGTCCCCACAGCATTGCCAAATCCTGCTCAGTCTCCCTCAGGACCATTCTCTACAGCTCATCTTTCCATTTCTATTCACAGTGCCACGGTTCTTTCCCTTGTACACTTTTATGTTGACTATCTTCCCATCCTGGAAGGAAGACTCAGCTTCTTACAGCAAAATTTGCCAAGTTCATTCATCTGTCTATTGGAAAATAGCTTCCGGTGGTTACATATCTGACTAAATCAAGTCAAACTTCTCATCTTGTGTCAGAGATGTTACAGCAACTTGTCTTGGCCAACTCTTCCAGGATTTTCACTATTTCCCTTAAGAAACCTGAGGCTTTAGCCAAACTAAGCATTATTCACTTCCCAAATATTCCAGAACTTTCCATCTCCCCATATGTACTCAGGTTGACATCCACCAACAGTGCCCACCACACCTGTATGGTTACAAGTGTCCACTGTGCTTTAAGGCCAGTCCATGTGTTGCCTCTACCTTTACACCTCCCTCAGGCACTACAGCCAAGAAAGAGTTTCTGACCCTTTTGTATTGTGTTTATAGCACCTAGGTGGCCCTTAATTTCCTTGTATTAGAGTTGCCTGCTTCCATTTATGAGCCATTCTTTGAAGCCGACTCAACCCCAGGCACTGTGCTGTTGGCGTGTCTCATCTACGCTCTCACCCCTAGACTTCTCCCCAGCACCTTTACCCCAAGGGCCCAGGCAGAGTAATGTTCCCAGTGAGTATTTGCTGAATGAAAGAATAAATTAAAGTAGAAGCCATGTATCTGTTCTCTCAAAAAGTCAGCTTTGATTATTAGAGAAGGAATAGACTCTGTACAAAAAGGAGTTAATAAATAGTCCTGGGGTATAGCACCATTACTTGTGCCTTCTCACTGTCCTCTCCTTGCCGTTGGAGAAATGACCACATGGGAAGACAGAGGACCTTCCTCAGGCATGGCCCCAAGCCTTGGGAGCTTCCCTGCACCATGACTAGGTGCTACAGTCACCTAGAGTCATCATACACCTAAAGTCACAGTGCATCCTTTCCCTCCCCCTCCTACCTCCTCTGGCCTTGCTGCCACCGCCCCCCCCCCCCCCACCGACTCCCTCTGTAGCAAAGGAAAAAGCAGAAGGGAGATGGGATCTGCTAACAAAGCAGGTCAAACATCAGACCTAAAGAGCATGTGGTGAGCCCCAGGGTGTGGCAAAGGCAGCAACAGAAACACCAGGAATGTCTGCCCCCTGGCTGCCACTTGGCCGGTTCCCAAGTCTCCAGGGAGGTCTGTCCCTTGGGGCTGGACTATGGCTCCAAGCCTCCTCTCTGACCTCCTCATCACCGCAGGCTCACAGAACTCACAGATTCCTCCTGGCTGGCAGCAGGGCCACTGTGGCTGGAGTGGAGGGGTGTCCTTTCCCTGGGTCAGACCCAGCAGTTCACCCTGGGGCAGACCAGACCAAGGTGGTGGTTACACTGGGTTGTCTCCAGCCCTGAGCAGAGGCCGTGGGGAGGCGACCCACATCCTGTGTGGGCAATGACGGTGGAGAGAAAAGAGGGGCCATAGAGCAGTTCTGGGGACCTGGGCCAGACAGCAGGAAAAGGGCTTAAACAGGCTGTGGAGAGGCCGAGGGTTTGGCATGTGATGTGGGACCAGTACCAGCGAGTGTGAGAAAAAGTGCAGGGTCAGACTCCTGAGAGACTAGATCATCTCCTTGTTCATGCCCTGCCATCCCTGGGCTAGGAGACACCAGCTGGGACAAACGGGTCATGGCACCTTAGCATCTCATGATTGGAATCCAGTCCCTCTTAAAGAGAACTGCAGGGGAGCCAGTAGACAGAAGACAACCATCTAGCTCTGCTGCATGAGAAATTCTGCCGGATGAGGAAAGGAGGCAGAGAAGCCCTCAAAGAAGGAAAAATGCCCAGCACTGGTATACAGACAACTGGGGACTGCTCAGCAATGGGAGGGAAAGAAAGAGCTTTCCAGGCCGTGGCAGTAGCAGAGTGCAGAGGGAGCTCTATGTGTACTTGGAGGAGAAAGCCTTCCTCAAGCAAAGATAAGAAGACAGAACGCTGCATGGTCCAGAAGAAGATGTGTCCCAGGGACCGGGTAGACAAGGAGAGGCAAAGTGGGCCTAAGTGATGGAAGTTCCATCCTAGATTGGGTCTGGGGTCCGGATGAGGAATTTTCTTGGTGTTTTCCAGACTTGCCTGAGACATTCATTAAAATACAGGTTCCTAGGTTTCTCCCAGAGAGATTCTGATTCTGTAAATCTGGGTTTGGGTCCTGGAACTATAAACCACTAGGAGCTATTGAAACCTAAGCGTCCGGATGAGTGAAACCTGGGTGGGAGGCTATAACAGCAAATACGGCAATAGTGACAATCATAGTAATAACTATATGCCAAGCATGGTTGTAAACTCTGTTACTTGTTTGATCTGCATGTCAGCCTTACTGGTTCCATTTTACAAAAGAAGGAAACTGAGGCACCAAGAGGTTAAGGCCCTTGAGTAAGACACAATGGCAGCATCAGATGTGACCCAGGAAATTCTGTCTTGAAAGCCTGTGCTCTGAGCCACTCTGTCATTGAGGCTGGACACAGTCCTCTGTGTTATACCCTCCTCTTACAATGTCTCCTGGGTGTACAGTGTCCCCTTCACATCGGATCACTGCCTCCTCACTCCCACAGTCTAGCGGTTTGTCCATTTAGGTGGAATGTGATGGAACTATCCAGCACCTCCTTTCAGCTCTACCTTCCCTGCCTGTTAGCTGAGAAAAACTGACACTTCCTCCAGAGCATGTGCCATTTTTTTCTTTCTGATGTTAATCTAAACAGGTCCCTTATCTCCTTAGGCCAATTGATTGTGCAGCTCTGACAGCAAATAGTCTGGGAATTAAGCAACCAGAATCTAAAGATTAAACCAAACCCTACTTATCTGGGTCAGACACTTCCCCCAGGTTCTTAGGCTGCAATTTGGGTGGTTTCCCCCTCTGGGGCATCTTTAGGATTCCTTTGCATCCAAATGTATTCTGCTGAAATCCTTGGCTTTCCTCAGGTTTCTTCCCTGTCTTTAATCTGAAAGTTCTCTTTAAACCATAAGCAATTCAAAAGTGGAGTTACCTCTATTGGGAATTTATGATTCTTGGTTTATCATTAAAGTGGCTCAGGAGTGAGGAGAGCAACACCAGACTTGGGAACAAGTGCCTGTATAGTGGAAAAGTCACTTATAGATGCTTTGGGTTCAAAATGGGAATGCCCTTGGGAAGCTTCAATGAAGCTGCGAGGAGATTCATTCTTTGTAAGTAGCAAAGCACCAGCATTTCCTATAGTCTAATAGATCCTCTCTAAGGCCAGGCCAGTTTGTAAAAAAACAAAAAAAAACAAAAAAAAAAAAACAAAAAAAAAACAAAAAAAAACAAACAAACCCTGGTGCTGGCCCAGGTTTGTGCATAATCTCACCATCTTGCACCTGCTTGGAGAAGGACGCCAGGGTCTAGATTTCAAGACCTCACCTGTGCACAACTGTGAGTCAGAGGCCACATCAAACAGTAGAGCAGTCCAGGAAACCCTCAAGCACCTTTTCTTCAGAGTTAACCTGTCCTTGAACAGTTAGGGGAGGCTGGGAGGAGTATCATTCTGACCATAAATATAATAAAGTGGACGACAGATATATTGCTAGGAGGATCCTGGAGACCCTGTCCCCTCCAAGGCAGAGGCAGGACAAATTGGGTCATTTCATTGCAGTGGCATGTGGGATGCAAAGCCAGAGCACAAATTATGGTGGTGCTCGTAGTTCTAGCCCACTAAACATCAGCACAGGTGGCAACTGCAAAACACCTGTGCCTGGTGTGGATGATATTTTGAATGTTTATTAGGCTGATCTGGGGCTGTTGACTGTTTCCAAAGAGCAAAATTGTCTCATGAAGTTATCCACAATTGCATACATGAGTTTGGAATATGAATACTAATAAAATAAAGTGATACACCTTCCACTAAAACTTTATTTGTAGATTTTATTTTCTGCTTACAGGAACATTGATGTGAGTGCTTAGGTCTTTGCTGCATTTAAAGTGCCTCTTTAAAAATCTCATCTGGAGCAAATATTCCATTAATGTTTTGTAGTATTTGGCTCTGTTCCTTTGTGTCTTGTTTGTTTGCCTCCCTGCTTCAAGGGAGGGATGGGAAAAGGGGAAAAGGAAGGCAGAGTTCTGGCTATCAAAAAGGCAATGTATACATCACCAGGCAACAGAACAGGATGAAACAGAGTCCAGCAAGATAAATTCTTGTAACAGCAAAGGCAAATCTTGAGGGAAAATTTCACTCTTCCCATAGTCCCCAAACACCAATCACCAATTCTTTATTTTGATTATTTTTTTTTATTTATAACCATGTTCCAGAATGGATTTTCAGTGGCTTCAAGGAGTTGTTGTGATTAATTTATTTTGGTAGTTGATGAAACCATCTCTTGGAGTTCCCAAATATTTGGCCAAATGAATCATGCTCCCTGGGATCTGGGTAGAATGGAGCCATCTTTCCAAACCAGTTCTGATAACCAGGTGGGACCTGTTCAAGGGCTCCTAAAAATAAAACTGATAATTGGGATGGAGTCATCCCAGAGTTTGGGTGAAATACTCCATCACACAGAAGCCCTGAAGGAAACTCATCACTGATTTGTCTCCTTTCATCAGTGCTATTTGGAAATTTTCATAGTGTCTCACCACGTATATACCTATAGCCCAGGAAGGCAAGGAGCCTTGGCGGGGTTCATACCTTCCCCAAAAGCTCTGTGCAGGAAGCCCAAGCAAAGGGGACCAGAGCTCGCTGCTTCATGAGGCAAAGCATTATCACAGAACTCACAGGGCAGATTAAAACCCTGCTTTACTCTGACCCTAGAAGAAGGTCTTGAGAGACCCAAGACCACAGCCGAGGTCTGGTGCCTCTTAGCTACTATACTACATGGCTCCTTAGAGAGAAGAAAATATTCACACCAGGGCACTCTTGGAGGGCAAGGTAGCAGAATGTTGACCCTAAGTCTTAACCCAAATAGTCCCAGAGAGTATCAGAATCAAGCCATTTGCGCTATGCAACTTCCACTAGGAAAAGGGCCAAGGTGCAAAGGTGGTGCAGTAACAGGCTGGGGGGCAGTCATGGCTTGGAGCACTTCCTCCTACTCTATGTGGCCATTTGCACTAGCAACCTTGGTTAGTCAGGATGTAAAAAATCCTAAAAACCATATAAACACAAAATTAATAAGCCTAAAACTGTGAGGTCCTTGATGCCACCTCTGTTACTTAACCAGACTTAACAGGCATGCTATTGTTTCCTTTCCTACTGCAAAGCCTGCCCAGAGATGGGGTGGGGAGGTGGAGGCCGGTCATGGCAGAGCCCACACTACTGGGACACTTCTCCCAGCCATCAATATTCAAGTTCTATGAGAAAAAGGACTTGTCTGCGTGGTTTAGGGCTGGATCTACAGTAATAGCAAAGTGCCTGGCACCTCATAAGTGATCAATAATATCAGCTGAATAAACGAATAAATGGAGTCTGCCCTCAAGAGAAACCTAAAAAACTACTTCAGCATACCTTCTATTGTTGTATTTATGGTTTGAAAAAGAAAATTCCAAGGACTGGATCATAGAAGTCAAATGATGTCTGGGCTTCTAGGAGCAGAAATGAATATACTGAGACAGCTCAGCCAGGCCACCAGAGAAGAATGGCAGTGAGCAAGGCAAGGATAAATCACGTGGTATCACCAGGAGAACCCTGATGCATCCACAATCCTAGAATCTTGGCTCTTGAAAGGATGGTCGATGTCATCTCCTCCATCTTCCTTGTCAGTGAAAGGACTCCTTTTCTGTAGGTTCCCTCCAAACAGAATAGGATGCAACAAAACCACCCAGGGAAGTTTTTAGGTTGCAAATAGATAGTAAATGAGCATCCCTCACCCCACAAAATCAGAATATCAGAGGGATATCAGTATAATCAGAAAGAATAATGTCAAAATGGTATTATCTGTAGAATATTTGATTCACTTGTTCAACAAATATTTATGGTGTCCAGGTCTCCTGAGGATAAAACAGTGGTTGAGACCTAAACTCTGGCCCCTGGAGTAAGGTACCACTTGCATATGTAAAGCTTATGCTGTTTACAAGCAATTTGATTTGATTTGATTGTATGGCGACATCAGAAGTTGCCAATAAAACTGTTTTGGAGTATAGTCTGTTGAATAAATGTCTTCATGGTGAGGGTACAGAGAAAGTGGCTTCCTCCTGAGGTCCTAAAACCTAACCACCCATCATGCCTGGAAGTTTTCAGTCAAAGGGTAGCAAATATTCATCATCCTGTAACCTGGAGTCCCCTCTCTTTGCCTTAATCCTTCAGATCGATAATATAATCATGCTCTAGTCTGCAGGTTTTACATTTTCTATTATTCTTGTTGATTTCCAGTCAATTTTTAAAGTTTATTTTTAACTTAATGGTTTTTGTGGATTTTCTGGTTCATTAAAGATTTTTGGTTTTATGGTAGATTTAAAGGAACAGAAGAGTATAATTTTATCTGATTTTCTTTCCTGGCCTACAAATCTTAATTTGACAATATTTGCCAAGGGTGACTTTTTGTAAGTGAGTGTGCTCCAGACACCATTATTTCCACGAAGGTATTAGAGTTAGGTACAAAGAATATAATTCTCTTTTGTGAAATAGCAATTTGGGAGTCTGAAGAAATTAGGGTGATTCAAGGTGTGAAAATGGAGATGGGCTCAATTTGGGGGAAATCAAGTAGAGAAGGAAAAACTCTGTCTGGTTTGACTGCCATCTCTATGACATTGGGCAGGCCACCTACCCTTCCTGAACTCTGAATTTCCCATCTGCCAAATAAAAATAAGTGATGCCAAGATTCTGGATAGTATGTACAAGCACCGCAAGTCCAGTTAGCAGCGGCTATCACAGTGGGAAGAGTGTGCCATGAACCCACACTCAGGAGCTGCAGGACTGGTGCTTCAGGCTCGTTATCTAGACACTGGCTTTCCATGCAGGGTGATGGGTACCTCTGCTGCAGCGATGCTAATGTAGACAATCCTCTGGCAGTTCTGAAGACTGAGCTGAGGGTACTGAGCAATGGAGCATGAGGTTTGTCTCAGTCTCAGAGAGCTAAAAAGAACCTTCTAGACCAAGATGCCCATTTGGGGGGCTCCCGGGTGGCTCAGTCAGTTAAGCATCCGACTCTTGACTTTGGCTCAGGTCATGATCTCACAGTTCATGAGTTCGAGCCCCACGTCAGGATCCACAATGACAATGAGAAGCCTGCTTGGGGTTCTTGCTGTCTCCCTCCCTTGCTGCCCCTCCCCTGCTCGCTCTCTCTCTCTCTCTCTCTCAAAATAAATAAATAAACTTAAAAAAAAAAAAAAGACCAACAGGCCCATATTTGGTAAGCAAGGTCAGCTGCCTGAGGAAGAGCCAACACCCATCTTCTAACTCACCTAACCCGGTGCTATTCTCATTCCACAACAAAACTCCTCATGTCTGCTCCCCTTGTTATCCTCAGCCTCCAAACCAGGTGGTAAAGCCCGATTGCTACCCAGCCTTTTGTTCTTTGAGATTTTAACATTGCCCCCCTCCATTGTGTGCCCTCAGCTCACACTGCTCACACACACCTCTTTAGCACGTTTTGGGAGAGTCCAGGGTGTGAGCTCTGGAGTGACGGCCATAATACAGGTTCCACCAACTCCCACACTGGGCTCAGCCCAGCACAGCACGAATGTCAGTTTGTACTGGGACCTTACTTGTGCTGCCTGCTTCTACTGTCCCATCTAAGAAACCAGACCTACGGTCGAGCACAGACCTCACTCTTTCTGGTCCCAACCCCAGTTCACAAACACCCTCTTCACACACTTTCACTCTCAGGTACCCCTTCACTCCCCAGATTCTCCAAAGGAGTCTCTCCTGCTGTCCCCAGATCCTACAGGTCTGATGTATTTTAGGGAGCTGTTCTCTTTAGACATCCAGGAACCTGGCTTTGCCCCCTTGTAAAGATGCCCCAAGAAAGCCTCTTGTTAACCCAGCTCTACAGTCCCTGTCTTTAGCTTATTCACATGTCCTGACCCAGCCTTTCAGATCATAATCCATGTCATCTTCCAAGACTGACCAGGTCTAGGGTCTTCCAAATAGATCTGCCTCATTTTATTTAAAAAAAAAAAAATTTTTTTTAACGTTTATTTATTTTTGGGACAGAGAGAGACAGAGCATGAACGGGGGAGGGGCAGAGAGAGAGGGAGACACAGAATCGGAAGCAGGCTCCAGGCTCTGAGCCATCAGCCCACAGCCTGATGCGGGGCTCGAACTCACAGACTGCGAGATCGTGACCTGAGCTGAAGTCGGACGCTTAACCGACCGAGCCACCCAGGCGCCCCTGCCTCATTTTAATATCACCCTGGTTCTTCTGTTTTCCTGGCCACTTCTTTTCAGCATCTCTCCATCTCAGAACCTCGAAACACAACGTGAGGCCACTCAGTCAGGCTCAGTTAGGCACAAAACAATCCACTTTACTACAAGAGTGTAGACTCTCTAAGGAACAAAGTCTATTCAACTATATAAAAGTAGACAAATCACAGCCACACATTACCTAAAAGCAGAGGCTTGGAGTCTGTTTCATCCCATGTTCTTCTCTCATCCCCACCCTCTCCCAGACCGTGCCCACCCCCCAACACGCAGCCCTCCTCAAAACCCCAGCGAAACGTAGCATCTGTCATAATGGTGTAGGTCAGTATGAATGCAACCTCCTCCCTGTCTGGTTTCTCTGCATCTTATCATCCAGTTGAGGCTAGGCTGCACTCCAAATCACCCTGACATCTGGAAAAGGGCTCCTCTCTCTGCCTCCCACAGACTTCTCCCTAGATTCCTCTCCCCACTGACTCTCAGTCTCCTCCTCCATCTCCTAAACTACTCCAGATTGTCTCCTTTAGACTTGCCTTTGGTCACTCTTGACCATCCTGCAAATACAGGCACATCCTTGGGCTTTCAGGTCCCAGGCTCTCAAAATTGCCTCCCCTTCTCTTCAACTCTGCCCCACATTAGGAAGTGCCTTTGTCCAGGCTCATTATCAGGGTCTCAGCAAGTTTCCCCTTTGGGGAGACAGAATCTTGGCAGGGGGAGCAAAGGCTAGATTTCAACCCTGACTTGCCCCCAGAGTGGGTTTCTTAAGCTCCATAACTGTAAACAGACTCTCTGCCCAAGACATATACTTTGACTATTAAACAAGGAAGAGACCATAGGAAGGGGAGTCCCCAGGAGATTGAGTTACTCTCCCAAAGTCATACATCAATTAGGATCCAACTCACAACTATACCCTGTGTCTCCTGAGTCCTAGGCATGGGCTCCTTGCACTATTCCACAAATGCTAGCGATCACTGGTCTTCCCTGACATCATTACCACACTATAACTCACATGTAAATCCAGAGAGGTTTCTGCCTCAATCAGATGCAAGTCACAGAGCAGCACAAGATGGGGGGTGGCATTTCCAAGATTGCCATTTATGGATTAAATCCAGGGTAGTGCTGGTTCCAGCTTACCTGAGCATGCTGTTATTTTGACATGTGAAATTCTTAAGAAGGAGGTTTATTGTATTGGAGAAAGAGAAGAAAAAAAGAAAGAAAGAAAAGAGGGAAAATAGAGTAGAGAGGTTTCAATTTTCATTGATCTTCCTTTTTGGGTTAATTTTGATGTAAATATAAAACGTCTTTTGATTTATTTTAAACCAATTAAGTATCTATTTGCTGTTAGGAAAACAAATCTCTAAACGGCTCTTAATGCTTTTGTCCTAAGTCAAAACATCTGTCTTTGTTTTGGGGTCTGGGATTTTTTTTTCTTGTTTTTCCTTCTTTCTCTCTTTTTGATAGTCCTCAAGACAGCCACCCCAATGCCACAGTGTCATTAACTCAGTTACAGCTTGGATTCTGCTGGCTCTTTCCCGTGGTTCCCGCAGCTGTCGCCAGCCCATTGTCTTACCCGGAGAGGGGTCAACAGAAGCTGCAGCTCATGGGCTGTGGCATATGAAGAGATACCAGGGAGCCATCATCCAGGCTTTCAGAATGGGCAAGAGATCTCACTGCTGAGAGCTTTGATGTGGCAAGGAATCAGTAAAGAGCAAGGCTTCTGCCACCTCTGTCGCTCTGTTCGAGGCATGGTCTCACCAATGGCCCGAGAGAATGAAAAAGCCTCAATCTTGACAGCTGAAATGAGCCTTAGCTTCTCCTAAGATGCTACAGGAGCACCTACCAGGTGTCCAGTCCTGTGCTGGTCACTCTTTTATATCATCTTTCATTTTCCTTCCATTTTTTTTCAGATGAGGATACTCAAGCTAAAAGAAAGTGATGTCACATCATCAAGAGATAAGTTCACAGAAGGCAAAATTGTTACAGATAAATTAAGTCTGAAATGGGCCCAGGAAGCAGGACGAGGCCATTAGAAAATGAAAGAGGAGAGGCACCTGGGTGGCCACAGTCAGTTAAGTGTCTGACTCTTGACTTGGGCTCAGGTCATCATCTCATGGTTTCGTGAGTTTGACTCCCACATCAGGCTCTATGCTGACAGCGTGGAGTGTGCTTAGGATTCTCTCTCCCTCTCTCTGCCCCTCCCCTGCTCATGCTGTCTCTGTCTCTGTCTCTCTCAAAATTAAATAAACTTTAAGAAAGAAAGAAAGAAAGAAAGAAAGAAAGAAAGAAAGAAAGAAAATGAAAGAAGGGAGGAAAAGAATAAAAATGACTCTATTCACCATTAGGCCAGAATTTAGGTGCCAGGGCATCTGGTAACTTGAACCTGAACTCATATTGTGAGCTGGTGCTCAGATGATATTTAAACGTCCCATGGCCCTGCTCTTAACCTAGGCCTGGGTGAAGCATCAAGCAGCTACCTTCCTAACCCCCTATAATCTGGTTTGCTCACTTGTGTGCACATGGCTTGCTCCTTAGAACCAAGAACGTTTACATCTACTTTGTCCAATGGTACACAATGTCTCAACTCTTTCTCCAGACTCCTCAGGGAAGAGATAAAATTTCCCATTTGGGGGCCATTGGCTTCTAGCCTGAAGCCTTTATCCCAAATGGATTTGCATCTGGCTAACCACCTAGGACAGACAGGTGATATCCATATTTTCAGTTCACCCAGACCATCTGCTCACTTTGCAATAACATTGTCCTCTAGTCTGTGCTAAGGGACCATTTAAGAAAATGCTGCTTTAGTAACTAAGCCCTTTGGTGAGAATTTAAGGTGGATCCTTATTACAATTAACTTGATCTGATAGCCCATAAAACTATGGTGGGTTTCCAATAAAGTCCTAATTCTCTCCATGAAATGGAGACAAAAAAGGAATTAGTAAAAGAAGAGCTTTTTGCCTCCTAGACACCAACTGAGTCACTGCTTAAGTCCAGCATCAGAACAGCATTGTTGCTCAGTTTATTGATTTCCACAAGCACATATTGACTATCATACACAAAGGTTCCTGATAAACACACCAAGGGAAACAGCCTTGATAAGATGAACTAAAACCCTCACGGAAGTTTGAAAAACAACAACAACAAAAAAAAACACGTGACCCTCATCAGGCTAACATGGCAGGTTTTATTTTGCTGACTAGTTGTTTTTACTCTGACTAGAGACTGCTTGTAGAAGGGGGAGGAGACAAAGTGGACAAATATGCTGCCTGATATAGACATTTGATTGTCATGCTGTGTGACTTATGATGGATTCTCACTTCCAATAAATACCTCACAAAACTTTTGACAAAATCTACATTTTTGTCAATGTTTAGAGTTTGAGTTCCTTCCATGAATAGATGCTTTGGAATGCTACATTGGCAGAGACTTCTAAGGAGGACCCAGCTATGTGGGTATTATGCAAAAGGAGATGAATGTGATTCCTGCCCTCGAGGAATCCATGATCTGGTAGGACTGATAAAACAATTAAAGAATACCATGGATATGGGGAGGCTTTGGTCAGTACCCAAGTTAGGTGCAAAGTCAAAGCAGTTCAGAGCAGAGTATGCTGTTATTTTGACATTGCTTATATCATAAGCATCACCTCAGTACTGATTTTTATCATCCCATCTGGTGAAGTCAAGGATGAAGCGAATAAGGAAGGGTGAAGATGTCTGTTTTTCATCTTACTTGATATAACCTGAAAATGTGTGGTTGTAAAAGTAATATGAGACAACTCACATAAATAGTTCTATCCATTGGGATGGAGGGACTTCTAAGCACTATGCCAAAACCATAAAATGAAGGAAAAGATGGTGATTTGACAATGATATCTCACATAAGCATATATATATGTGTATATATATGTATATACATATATATGTGTATATATATATGTATATACATATATATGTGTATATATATGTATATACATATACATGTGTATATATATGTGTATATACATATATATATACACAAACACCCAAACTTATATATATACACACACATATATATATACAAACACCCAAACTTAAATCTAGTTTTAAATAAAACTGAATAAATATTTGCAATGTATATCACACACTGTCATTTTATTTTCAATTTGTTTAAGTTTACCTTGATTTTATACTTGGATTCTTACCAAGCTCTGCCCTGAATCAATATAACAATGGTTTCTTCAAATAATTAATAGAAATATATGCACCTGAGAAACTTTCATTGACCAGAGAAGACAACGGGGAAATGAACACTAAATACAATGTGGAATCCTGGACTGGATCCTGGAACAGAAGAAGCGTATGTACCCCAATAAGAAAATGAACAAAGGATAGGTACAGATAATTCAAAAGAAGAAATAAATAAAAGTGAATATAGCCAATGAAATACAAAAAATGTTTCACCTCACTAATAATCAAAGGAAAATTATTTAAGTTATACATATAATCCATATTATATGTGTAATATATATGTCATATATATATTACACACGCATTGGATTGGCAAAGACAGATCAGTGACATCCACTATGATTCTGGTATTGGTCAAATTATAAAATCATCCACTTTTCTGTATTTCTGCCTTGATCACATTATTGTCTGTAATTCACACTAGTTTAAGCTAGTGTCATCTGTCACTTGAATGACTACAATAGCCTCCTAACTTGTCAACCGTGTTCATTCATGTGTGTTGATCAGTTCTCTACTCAACCAAAGTTATCTTTTTAAAATACAAATATGACCCCTAAACCCTGTTTATATCTCCCCTTGCTGCTGGAACAACAATAAGTCCTTAGCAAAACCTACAAATGCATCTGTGCCCTGCTCCCTATCCATATCTCCAGCCTCACCTCACACTGGACTGCCCTTCGCTTTCCACACCAGCTATGCAAACTTTCTGCAAATGCCCTGCAGCCACATTTGCACAGGCTGTGGTTGAAGAACTCTTATGGCTCCCACTAGTCTACTTAACTACCATTTAAGCTTTAGGCCTTATCTGAAATGTCTCTTCCTCCAGAAAGCCATCCTTGAACTTCCCAAATCTGCCAAATCCTCTCTACCGCCGTCTCTAACAGGACTATGTGTCTTTCCTTAGTAACACATACATCAAACTCCACGAGTCTAAGCAGGGATCACATCTGTCATTACTCACCATTGTATCCTAAATATCTAGCACGTGGCACTTGGCACACACTCGCACCTCAATAACTATTGTTGAATGAAATATAAATTTTTCTGAAGATCAGTTTGGCAACATATGCCAAAATTTTAAATATGTATATCTTTGACCCAGGAATCTGCTTCAGAAATTTATCTTTCCTTTATTCTCTCTCTCTCTCTCTCTCTCTCTCTCTCACACACACACACACACACACAGACACACACACACACACACACACACGGAGTAAGTCCTGAGATTTTCCACTTTTTTAAGTATGTGCATATTACTTACATAATCAAAAACAATGAAAATGTTTTCATTCTTGGAGAAAATGTAAGTTAATAGTGTCTTCTGTAGGTTGTATCAAAGTGTCCCCAGGTTAAAATAGCTGCATCAAAAAGAGGACATCCAAATATCATTGTCATTCCAGAAATAACCTCAGAATGCTGTGGCAAAAGTCATAGCAGGTAGAGATTTTCAAGTAGGGATGGGGGATTGTCGAGGGCTCAAGGATGTCATCAGAAAAGGTAGCATGCAAGTCAGGTTATAAAATTTTTTTTTTCAACGTTTATTTATTTTTGGGACAGAGAGAGACAGAGCATGAACGGGGGAGGGGCAGAGAGAGAGGGAGACACAGAATCGGAAACAGGCTCCAGGCTCTGAGCCATCAGCCCAGAGCCCAACGCGGGGCTCGAACTCACGGACCGCGAGATCGTGACCTGGCTGAAGTCGGACGCTTAACCGACTGCGCCACCCAGGTGCCCCTGCAAGTCAGGTTATAAAGGAGAGTTAGGACTCACATAGATGAAGAGGGGAGTGGTGGAGGAGAGTGCAAGAGCATCAGCACCAAGAGAGGTATGGAGACAGGACCTGCAGGGCAGCAATACAGTCATTTGGTTGAGTATAACCAAGTGTAGAAAGAAGCAAGATGCAAGACAGAAAAGGCAGGCTGAGGCTAGATCACAAAACCTTCAACACCCAAAGAGAAAACAATCAGTGGGGAAGGAGCGGGGCGGGGGGGGGGGGGAGTTGTGTAGAGGGTAAACATGGCAGGTCCCATGCTTCACTGTTTTTTCATTTCTTTTGAGATGGTAAAATACGCTGTTGCACTCAGTGCTACAGTGAATATCCTTAGACATTTCTTCAGGCACAAGCTTAAACATAATTGTAGGAGACATTTTTAAACATGGAATTGATGTATGGAAGGGTATGCACATTTCAAATGTTGATAAATATTCTGAAATTGCTCTCTTTAGAGTTGTATCAATTTACATACCTTAACGTACAGATGTATGTTTTTCTATACTGTTATCAAAAACAAGTTGTAAAAATGCATTTTAAGAAACTTTGGATATTAGGTGAAAATTGTAGTTTTAGTGTACATTTGTTTATTGTGTAGGAACATAGGCATCTTTTCAAGTATCTTAGTACCATTTGTATTTCTTTTTGTGAGTTATTTGTTCATGTTCTTTACCAATTTTTCTAGTAGACTGTTGATCTTTTTTCTTATTGATTTGTAGAAGTCCTTTATGTTTTAACAAATTTAGCCTTTTGTCTGACATGGTTGTTATAAATATTTTCCCCTGATTTTGATTGGTCTTTTGACTTTATTTATAGTGTTTCCTATCATGCAGAAATCTTTGATTTTTAGAGCCAAATTTATCAGTCTCTTCTTTATGTCTCCTGAATTTTATCATGCTTCGAAAGTTCTTTTCCACTCCCAGATTACAAAAATGTTTTCCATTTTTTTCCTAGAACCTTGATCATTTAATTTTCATGTTGATAGTCCATCTGGCACTTATTTTTAGCTTAAAGGAGTTAGGAGAATACAACTTTATTAATTTCCAGATGGCTACCCAATTGTCTCAACACCATTTATTGAATTGTAAATTTCTCCCTACTAATTTAGATATGCGGCCTTTATCAAATACTAAGTTTTCATAAAAGTTTTGGGATCAGTTTCTGATTCTATTCTGTCTTTGTTCTCATTTATTATGTACAGTTAAGCTATATTAATTATGGTCACTTTTTAATAATTTTAATATCTTTTAGAATTCATTCCCTCCTTTTATTTCTTCTTTTCATAATTTTCCTACAATATTTTATCATACTTATTTTTCCATAAAAACTCTCAGATCAGCTTATCTGGTTACAGAAAAATATTTTAAAAAACCCTCCTATTGGTATTTTTATTGAAGCCTCATCAAATTTATAGATTAATTTGGGGAGAATTGGAAGCTCTGTAATAATTTATGGTCTTGGCCTTTCCATCTATGAAAACTTTTTCTGTGTGTGTCCCTCATTAGCATTTAAAAGTTTTCCTCACATAGATCTTAGGAGTGCCACTCTCTATGAAGATTATTTGTCAGGTACTAGATAGGAGAGGAATGAAGCTGGAGGTGAGGTGGTCAGTGAAGAGAGAACTCCCCAGGCAAGACATAATGTATAACAGAGCTCTATGAAGTCAGTCAAACTCAAAACAGCAATTTTTTTTTACTTACTGGGAACTAGAAGCAAGGGAGAAAAAAAAGGAATCAAAATCTTCCCTAAGGTTTTGTGCTTAAGGAAAAAGGGGTTTGGGAGGTAGTGTTATCAGAAAAAGAAAACAAGGAGGATGAGATTGTAAGCAAAAAGATGATATATTTGGCTCAGGAAATACTGGCACTCAGGTTCCAGCAAGATGTCTGGGTGAAATGTCCATTAAGCAAGTCAAAATAAATGTCTGAAGATACAGACACAGACTTAGAAAGTAAACCCATAGGGTGAAGATCAAATCTCTTCAGGGGGAGGGGGTTAGCTAGAGGCGGGAGGACAAGGGCAGGACCTTGCAGACAAGGAGAGACCATGTGTGAGGAGAAGGAAGAAGAGCCAACAAAAAGAGCCAACTCGGGGCGCCTGGGTGGCGCAGTCGGTTAAGCGTCCGACTTCAGCCAGGTCACGATCTCGCGGTCCGTGAGTTCGAGCCCCGCGTCGGGCTCTGGGTTGATGGCTCAGAGCCTGGAGCCTGCTTCTGATTCTGTGTCTCCCTCTCTCTCTGCCCCTCCCCCGTTCATGCTCTGTCTCTCTCTGTCCCAAAAATAAATAAACGTTGAAAAAAAAAAAAAAAAAAGAGCCAACTCTGCTCTGAGCAGCCAGAGTAGTGGAAGAAATAGTCCAGGAGAAGAGAAGAAACAAAGGTGAATGAAAACACGGCTGTATTTGTCAGACACAAAACATTCTCATAAACTTGCATTAGGGACTGGTCAAATCTTTACCCCATTACCTATGAGTTCTATGACTTGAGGCAAGTTAATTAAGCTTTCCGAGCCTCGATTCCCTCTTCTGTAAAATGGAGATAATAATAATACCTGTTTAACTGAGCCATTGTAATGATTAAAAGAAATATTTCTGGGGTGCCTGGGTGGCTCAGTCAGTTAAGTGTTGGACTCTTGGATTCGGCTCAGGTCATGATCTCACCACTTGTGAGTTCAAGCCCCACGTCGGGCTGACAGCTTGGAGTCTGGAGCCCGCTTCGGATTCTGTGTCTCCCTCTCTCTCTGTCCCTTCCCCACTCGCACTCTGTCTCTCTCTGTCTCTCAAAACTAAATAAAAACATTTTAAAAAATTAAAAAATAAATAAAATAGAATAAAATAAAATAAAATAAAATAAAATAAAATAAAATAAAATAAAATAAAACAAGTAAAGAGATACTTCTGCAAAGATTGCAGGCACTCAGAAATACTAGCTCCCTCCTTCTTCCCTGTCTCTATCTGAGGTTCATAAAGGTTAAGCAGAAGCATTCCCAAGCACGCACAGCTAGTGAACAGCAGAATTTGTGACTGTACTATATTAGAAATACTTCATTCTGAAGGGGTGTATGGTCAACAGGAAGCAAAGACATCGAGGAGGTTGAGAGTTTAGTAATTAATTAGGACATAGGTGAGCCAGTGTGAAAATTTTCCTTCACAACAGTGGGTACAAAAGCCAGATTCCAAGAGATTAAGAAATGAGTGTCAACTGGGTACGTACGCAGAGGAAATAAAAATTGTATCTCAAACAGATATACACACTCCCATGTTTCCTGAAGTATTATTCACAATAGCCAAGATATGGAAACAACCCAAATGCCGATCAGTGGATGAATGCATAAAAAGATGTGGTATGTGTATATATACATATATATAATGGAATATTATTCAACCACAAGAAAGCAGGATATTTTGCCATTTGCAACAACATGGATGGACCTTGAGCACCTTATGCTAAATGAGATAAGTCAGAGAAAAACAAATAATGCACACTATCACTTATGTATGGAATATGAAAAAGTAGAACTCATAAAAAAATAGAGTAAAATGGTAGTTACCAAGGGATCATGGGCTGGAGGATAAATTGATGTGATTTGAGGTTACAAACTTGCAAAGCATAGTAAATAAGCCATAGTGATAGAATGCACAGTAAAATGAATACAGATAATATTGTACTATAATTATGTAATGTGATATATACCAATACAATGACAATCATACCACAATATATAACTGTATCAAAGTAACACATGATACACCACAAATTTATACAGTGCTATATGTCAAATATATGCAATTAAGAAAAAAAGAAGTGAGTGGCTTATTCCCTCCCGTGATCTCTCTTCTTGCTCTCCCCTCAGCTTGTTTTCTCATGTATCCTGCCTTTTGTGTATACACATATTACATGAATTAAAATGGAGTACACCACATACTGTGTTCTGACTTTTACTAACAAATGTCTTGGAGCCTTTTCCATCTCTGTATATAGAGAGCATCGTCTCTCTTTTATACAGTTGCATCCCAGTGTGTGGATATATTATGATTTAGTCTGGTCTCCATTGATGAACAGTTGGGTTGTTCCCAGTCTCTTGCTTTCATAAATAATGCTGAAATGGTTAACTGTGTGCACATGTTGCTTCACACAGCAGTTCTATCTCTGAATAAATTCCCCAAAGTAAAGTTGCTACAGGACAAAATCTTCATCAGACCTACAAAGAGAATCAACATATAAATACAGAAACCATAATTCTTCTGTAGGGTGTCCAGTTTAACACAGGAACAGATAACTAAAAATCCCTACAGGAAAAGTATGTCTTACTTCCTCTCTTTACAAAAACAGAAAACAAACCCAAACACCCGTGATGAATGTGCATTTTACTCCCCATTTAATGTACTTAGCTCCAGATGTTATAGAAATCATTGGGTTTGATGTACTCTGCTATAATTTTTATTCACAATGCTGTTCGAAATCTTTTGAATAGCATTAGGGAGGTGGCTGAGCTTTGCAGGAATTAATATACAGAAACCTGAGCTGGAGTTTGTTAGAGTGACAACTATAGAGCCCTTTTATGATGACATAACTTCAGCAATCATGTATCCCTACATTGAGTTATTGGGTTAGTGGTTGGCAAGCATGCAAGTTTAAATTCATATTGTTCTCCCACTCCTTTCCTGGTGGTTTCCAGCACACTGACCCCAGAAACAACTGTATAACCCTGAATTTATAACAAGAAGCCTGTTCTTCCATGAGGCTTCGAGCACTAAGCCAGCTATCATGTCCATGGCTGCTGAGAGTGGAGACTTGGCACTTTCAGTGTGTGGGACTGAAGAGCCAGAAGGGACTCAAGAGCCAAGGGGTGGCCTGCTTTACTTATTCCTGACATCAATCATTTCCTTCTAGATGATTCTGACAATAAAAGCTGAATTTTTCCAGAGGAGCTCCATCCCCGGTCATGTCCTCATAAATCAGAATGAACTCCCCTCCCACAGTTCTACTCCAAGGACAGGCTCTGCAGGCTAAGCAGAAGGCCAACTCAGACACCCCAAAAAGAATGCAAGGGGTCCTTACCCAAGAGGATTTGAAAAACAGAAGAAAAACAGCTAAGCTGGCAAAAGTATAAAAGTATTCAAGGGTTGTGCTTTGTAGCATTTTCTTATCAAATTAAAAAAAATTATAACCACAAAGAAGTTAGAAAACAGCCCTCAAGGAAGAAGGAACAGAGAGATTGTCACACAGAGCTGGATGTAACCAGTAGCGTAATTCTGTAGATGGTGCCACCTGGTGAGAACTCAGAGCGAGTGTAGGGTTAAAGAAAGCAGCTCAAGAAACTCCAGCGCGCTGGGAAAGCAGGGAAGAAAGGCACCAAAAATCAAAGTGCAGCTGCTCCTTTTGCTGTTTAAATCATTATATATTAGCTGAAATTTTAGTTTGTTGGCCAACACTCAAAAGTGACATATGGCCAATAAAAGGTTTGCTGGAGTGTTCCATCTGCCGTTCAACTTTACCATGGCGTCCACGTGTACAGCTCAGTGTCAGGGCGGGCTGCGCTTCGCAGTCCTTGCATGAGCTGCATGTAGGCTGTTAAGTGGGCACGATCCTACGCCAACATATGCCACCCACCCAGCAGAACATTTGACAAGTTGACGTGCGTGTTCCCTGGGATTTGGTCTCCACTCAGATCCAACCAGCATCCGGGAGCCACGGAACAAAAAGCGTGTGAGTGGACCAGCCCTCTGGAGTGGTGCAGGTGTGGATGCCACAAGTTCTACAAGCAGAGTTCTCCTGAGGCGTCATCTGGACACTCTGCAAAAAGCTCAGGAGAGACAACTACATGCTGGGTGCTCATTAAACTCCACTCCAAACGCAGAGGAATTGGCAAGTGCCAGTGGCTCAGTTTTGGAAACCATATTTATTGGGATTAAAATGCAAAGAGAAGAGGTTTTATTTTCCTGGCTCAGGCTTGTTTATCTCACCCACCTCAGAAGCAGAATTGCCTGCAATTGAGCAAATTGGCCCTCAGCCACCAGTATTCAGGGACCCCTCCGTGGTCCTCCTGCACTCCCATTTTTATAGCCACCTGCAGTGCTGGACACATTTTGACTCCAAATCCTGGAATGGGAAATATCTAAGATACTCAAAATCATTCTAATCCTTTTCTCACTGTTGTGCTCTTAAAAGCAGAATTGGAGGGTTACTGATATCTGCAGCAACTTCTTTGTTTAAGTAAAAGAACCAAAGTTGTCCCCAAAGGTGACTTCACTGTAACCCAAAGGAACACTAGCAAGAGAAATAGTGATGCACACTACTATATCTGCTTGCATTTTGCATGATGCTGTCATTCCTCTTGTCTGCTCTGCACCTGTCAGAAATACACTGCCAGAGGCAGAGTGAGATTCGGGGCTAGACAAAGAAAGCCCTGTCGAGGACTCCTGTTTGGAATCTGTTGGCAGAGACGATGGAAGGGCAGGAGGGAGACAGAGGAGGAAAAAAAAGACCTGTTGAAATACTCCATAGGAATTGATGTAAAAAAATGAAAAGTCCCTGAGTCTGTGAGGAGGTGGCACAAATTACAACAATGAATCATTTGCACAGAAATGGGCTCTCAGTTCTGACAGACAGCGAGGATTTAGGAAGACGGATTCCTCCCGGGTTCAGCAAGAAGCGAAGGCAAGGAAGCCAGTGGCGCTTGGGGTTTGGCAGACAGTCACAGACTCTTTCTCCAACGTGCTGACTTGGCAAAAACTCAGTCCTCAAGGAGCCAGGCTCTCCAGAGACTATAATTTTTTTTAACCCATGTGTATTTGAGGGAAAATTTAATCTCTCTGCCTCTGACTCATTTACACTTAACTCATCAAAAAGTTGTTTGCTTTGTGCTATTTGATGGCCGGTAAGTTAGAGTCTAATTTAGAAACAGCCTCTGGTCCTGGGAAAAAAACCCAAACCCGGATGAGAGACTCAGATGGAGCATCTGCTTTCATTACAAAGGCTGGGAGGTTACTTGTTTTGGTACCAACACCACAGGAAAAGGGGTCATCGTGTTTTAACTCCCAGCTCCCATGCTCCCAACACCCAGTACTCACACATACACACAATCAGCTAAGGCACCAGGCCTGGTAGGAAGTCTTTGGAACAGGGGGCCTGAAAGGCACTGTCCCCTAATTAAATCAGGTCATATTAAAGCTGCAAAGAGCAATCATTAAGATACATCATCCTTCACCATTAACTTATAGGCACAGAATCTGGATGCAGACTGCCTTGGGTTCAAGTTGTGCCTCTGCCCTTATTATAGTACTTTAGACAGATTACTTCATCCTTATGTGCATCAGTTTCTTCACTTGTGAAATATGGACAATGGTAATAGTGTCTGGGTCACAACGGTGAGGCTTAAATGCATTGATTCACACGTAGTGCTCAGCACAGATTCTGCACAGGGTAAATACTTACTTGGTGGCAGTTTAAAATCAAGGAACTGTAACCCTTCTTGCCAGGTGCAGCAGACATCACCCAACACCTGTATGTGTCACCTCAACCTCTCCTGACTTCTGCCCCAGCTGCCACTGCTCCTGGAGCACTGCACAGGTGTCATATGGCAGGACTCACCACATGCCCACGCCATGCAACTCTCACCTACGGGCTTGGGTTAAGTTCTCCTAAAAGCAGATCCAGAGAGAAGAGTTTAGGGTGGATGCTAGGAACACTGATAACAGATGGAAAGAAAGCCAGGGCTAATGGGAGGTGTTAGAGTAGGTACCTAGGCCTCCAGGCCACTGGAAGCCTCTGGAAGAATGCATAGCACATGCCTTATAGTTGACTCACCCGAGGGATGAAGGCACCAGAGAATTTAGCACCAACTCTTAGCTCCCAGGAAAGTTAACTCCCTAGTATGTGGGCCAGACGTGCTTCTGCAACCAGAGAGAGACTCAAGCAGACAGCTGCAAAATAGGGGGTGCTGACGAATACCAGAGAGCAAAGTGTCCACATCTATGGCTGAACCCTGGGGTTTCTCAGGATTCCACTCAGGGCCTATACATGCAACCAGGAAGCACGGGGGAACTACAAACCTGTGGATAAACCTTTCAGGGGATGGTGGGAAGATAAGAGCTGGTGGATAAATTCTTCCTCTTTTCTTGCCTCAGGGTTGACCGTCCTGGCAAAGGACCCGGTTTATACATCTTCTTGGAAAAAAGGTGTCACAAGATGGAACGACCCATCTTACTTAGAGGAGGTGAGCTCCACAGCCCATCTTCACCCCACTCACACCCCTCCTCCTCCAGGCCTCAGTTCCCTCAGCCCTCCCTCTTACTCCCTGGAATCTGTTGTTCCAGTAAGCCTCTAGGGAATCCTGGCTAGACAATGGGGTTACTTATTAATTCCAATCTCCACCACTGCACCAACCTCAAAAAAACTAGATCTTAGTTAAGGTGAACAGAGGTACAATGTGAGATATCAAGTCACATGTGACCTATGAAGAAGGCTTAAGACCTTCTAAGTAATCCAGGAGAAAAGATTAGATCCCAGTACCTGTGTATCCCTAAGGAGGGAGATACAGTTCCTGTAGAGAATCGTCCACCAAATGCAGGTCCCTCGATTTAGGGAAAGTAAAATTAATGCAGCAACCGAGGGGTCACATTTAGAGACTTCTTGGAATGGCTGCATTCTAGCCATTCAGTTCTGTCCACAACAACTGCAAGGCACCTCTGAAGCTAACCAGCAAACAGCAAAGATTGCCTGATGGAAAATGGTCCTTAACAAATGTATAATAAAGCAGATACTGCAGTTAACTTCAAGTTATCTTCACGTTTCAAGACTAGTTTCAGTTTTTGTTATGTTGCAGGTATTTTGAAAGAGAAATGATGTCCCTTCTCCACCCTGGTGAAGGAAACAACTGTCTGGACACATAACTGTTCCGTGTCTGTGGCACCAAAGCACCAACCCCTGCAGTCCTCCTGCTCAGTACTCCTGGCACCAAGATGATGGTCCCATCCCAGGGTCTCCCTGCTGCCTGCCACCCATAAAATACCCTCTTCAATATGAACAGCACATCGCTGTGGTCTGCGAGGATGCTTGTCAGTTTCTCACTCACCAAAGTGCAAATGGATATTCAGCGAGGATTGTGGCCTCCGTGGCCCACCTTGAAGGGGCAGGAGAAGCAGTGACCCATGTGATGTGATTTCCGGATGCTCCTCCTGCCCAGAATTCAACATGGGAAGACACCCGGAACCTGCAGGAAAGGAAATTGCCATTTATCGAGAGCCTCTGTGCCAAGTCCTGCAGTGGAACCCTCCCCCACAGGTTAGCCCAGGGATGGGCAAAATCTTCCTGTAAAGCCCAGAAACCAAGTGTTGTAGGCTTGGTGGTCCATACCATCTGGGCAGTAACTACTCTACCCTGCCCCCGGCTCAGCGTCCAAGCAGCCATAGACAGTCAATACACGGAAGGGTGCAGCTGTGTTCCCATTTAGTTACTAAATCAGGATTTGGCCTGCAGGCTGTAGTGTGCTGACCCCCGAGCTAGCAGAAGTCACCTTCAGAAGCACTCACAGTGGTAAGCACTGTGTTCCCAATGGAGTTTCTTGTCCAGTGCAATCACTCTCAAGAGACATCACTCAGCAAATCTCAAATGTCTTGGCATGATTCAATTCACTATCCACGCTTCCAGAGATGAGGAGTGAAGCAGGAAGGAGACACAACTTTTCAGGATAAATGAGAGTATCAGGAGATGAAAAGTCAAAGGGACATGAAAGGACGAGGTAATAAACTCTGAGCTTGGTGAGGGAGGCGGAGGGGATGAATCTGGGCGGGAAGGAGAAGGGGGGCTTTAAGGACACATTGTTGCTGGGTTGGATCATCCCAACTTTTCCCAGGAGGGCTGGCTGTAGGCACTATCCCACCATGGTTCAAACATGGTCTTGAGTGGCTCAGTCAGTTAAGCATCAGACACTTGATTTTGGTTCAGGACATGATGTCACAGTTTGGAAGTTTGAGCCCCACATCACGCTCTGCACTGGCCGTGCAGATCCTGCTTGGGATCCTCTCTCTCTCTCTCTCTCTCTCTCTCTCTTAAAATAAATAAATAAACTTAAAAAAAACCATTTCTGGAAGTCACTTGATATAATGGGCTCTGCTTCTGACAGGTGGTGGGAATTTAGATAAATTGTTAGTCTCAGGCACCAGGCTTCTCATCTGTCAAGTGGGGATTCCTAAGATTGAAGTGAGGATCCAGTTAGATAATTCATGGAAAGGGCTTGGCCATGTGCTTGGTGTGATGTGAGCACTCCATAAAAGCTGGCTGTTATTGCCATTTTTACCTAGAATGAGCCTACGGAAGTAAAGGCTATCCGAATGAAAATACCAACCCTAGGTCTGCAGATGCTCTTTGTGGATGTTCTATAGTTCCTCTCTCCTCATAAGTAAGAAACCTATCAGTGAGTCCGCTGGCCTGTCTGGGCTCATAATAATCATAAATAGAGACACACACTCAGACAGAAGTTCCTCCATAAGGCAGCATCCATCAAACTTTGCCCCAAGAAGTTTCCCTTCCCTGACTATACACTTAAACGTATTACATCTTAGCAGTTGATCACTGATGCCACAGGGAGTGCTTCTGTGGATCCAACCTAAATGCTGGGGCTTGTGTATTCAGTCATTTATTTCGAGCATGCTTTCTGGAGGGCTTACTGGGGCTTGAGTAGAAATACAAGAAAGTATACAAATTAGATAAAATCTAGTGTTTAGAGTACGAAAACTAATTGCTTTTTAATTCTCTTTGCATGAATTCAGATGAAACCCTGTTCATGGTTCTTGAACCGAAGGGGTCAACATGAGACAAGAACATTTAGGACCAAGTTTCTATGAGAAAATGTAGCTACCACCAGAAAAATAGGAAAATGAGAATTGGAAATGGAATGTTTTCCTGGGCTCAAAACACTCATCTATTGTGGAGTCCCACTGGCCTCATCAATCCCTCCCAGCCTTTGAGGACTCACGTGTATTCTGCCTTCTCGGGGAAACCTGAATTCACAGCTCAAGTCCAGACTGGTTCCTGACTTCTCTCACTGCCTACAAGACACATAGCAGTTGCTCTCACTCCTAGGTGTGTATTAAAATAATCTAGGGAGCTTTTAAAAATGCTAATGCCTGAGGCACCTGGGTGGCTCAGTAGGTTAAGCATCCAGCTCTTGATTTTGGCTCAGATCATGATCTCACAGTTTGTGAGTTTGAGCTCCATGTCAGGCTCTGTGCTGACGGCATGGAGCCCGCTTGGTATTCTCTCTCTCCCCCCCTCTCTCTCTGCCTCTCCCCTGCTTGCGCTCTCTGTCTCTTTCTCAATAAATAAATAAATTTAAAAAAATTGTTTTAAATACTAATGCCCAAGAAACCTGATTTAGTTAGTCTAGGTAGGAGTAGACATCAGAATAACTTTTAACTTCTTATTGAAATAAAATATTACTTACAGAAAGTGCATACACGTGTTCAGTTTGATAAATTTTCATAATGAAACATGCCCCTGTAACTAGCATACAGATCAAGACTCAGAACATTACCAATATCCCCACAGTGCCCTCCTGTGCCCCTGCAGACCCCACTCCTCCCCGGGAAAACACTTTCCTGACTTCAAACAGCATAAGACAAATTTTGTCTTTTTATTTGACATAAATGGAATCATACAGTATGATGTTTTTATATTTAAATAAAACATTTAAATTTTAGAACAATTTATTCTTACAGAAAAGGTGTAGATAGTACAGAGAGTTCCTGTATACCCTGTACAAAGGTTCCCCTCTTGTTAACATCTTACATTACAATGGCACATTGAAATATGATATTTTTTTTATCTGGTTTCTTTCACTCAACATTATACTGAAGAGATTTATTCACATCGGTGTGTGTAGTTGTCGATCTTTCATTCTCTTTGCTGAATGGCACTCCATTATGTGAATAATCCATAATTATTTATCCAAACTACTGTTGATGTGCATTTGGAGAGTTTCCAGTTTAGAGCTCTTACAAGTTGTGCTACTATGAACATTCCCAGAGGCATCTGCATTTTTTAAAGATCTCTTCAGGGAATACATCCAGAATATATCCGGAACTGGAAACCACTGATACAATCTAGGCCAAACAATTCATCCCTCCTTGGATTGTCGTTCTGTTATTTCTCATCCCTATCTCTTCTCTTCCACGTTAGGGGGGAGGAACATGGTGTTCTCATACTCCTCACGGTGCACAGGATAGTGCTGGAGACAAAATGGGTCTTCAACAAATGCCTGCTTCCTGATTAGTCAATCGATCGTGCTTTCATATTTCACATCACCATTTGTTCTGGGTTTGAGGAAAGCATCTCTATGAGGCAGAACCTGTCCGGCTGATGGGGCAAGCTATGCAGTGCCCACCTTGACTTCATCTGGCCTGCTATTGGCCTGCATCTTCAGGATGCACTTGAAAGACCAAATTTTGAGCACAAGTTTAAGGGGAGGCATGATGCACAATGAGCCCAGGTCATCCTAGTGGTGATTTATCAGATTCTTCTTTTATATATTGATGTTTCTCAATTTTCCTCACTTTTCCAAAAGGCATTTATCTTTTCTTTACTGATTTTTTGGTAGCTGCTTTTCATATCAAAGGAAATTAACCCATTTTCCTATCAGAGATGCTCCACTTATTTTCAGTGTGTTTGCCTTTGGCTTTCATATTAGTATCCCCTGGAAACGTTGTATCTAAGCCTTTCTTTTCCTTCCATGGTCCTCCCCAAAGCTCTGCCAATGTGCCTGGCACCGTAAACATTCCAAACTACTCCCAGAATGGGACATCAGACCCTAATTCCTCCTGGGAAATGTGGCTCGGACGCCGCTGAGTTTAGGTATATATTAGTTCCCTAGGGTTACTATAACAAACTACCATAAACCAGGTGGCTTAAAAAAACATAAATGTGTCCTCACAGTTCAGGAGGATAGAAGTCCAAAATCAAGATAGTGGCAGGATTGATTCCTTCTCGAATCTGTGGGATAGTCCTAATCTTTGAGGTTTCCAGCAGTCTTGGTGTTTCTTGGCTTGTAGACAGATCACTCCAATCTCCACTTCCATCTTTACATTAATTTCATCCCTGTGTGCCTGATTCTCTGCGATAGTTAATTTTATGTGTCAGTTTGGATGGGCCATGTTGGCCAGATATTTGGGCAAACATTATTCTGGATGTTTCTGTGAGGGTATTTTGAGATAAGGATAACATTTAAATTGACAGGTTTTGAGTAAAGCAGATTGCCCTCTACCAAGGAGATTGAGACTCACTCGGTCAACTGAAGGCCTAGGTACAACAAAAGATTGACCTCCCCATGAACCCAGTTGGACCTCCAATCATCCCTAACCACTTACTAAGAGAGAGTTCCACCAGCAGGTGATCTCAAACTGCAATATCAGCTCTTCCTTGGGCCATCAGGCTGATGGTCTACTCTGAAGATTCTCTGAAGATTGCCTGACTCGATAATCCATAAGCCAGTTCCTTAAAATAAATCTTTCCCCTCTCTCTTCTGTAGTATATTCTCTTAGTATTTCTTCTCATCACTCTGTATTACCCACCCATATTCATCATAAAAGAAGCACTCAAACGTGCTACCATTGTCCACCATCTTCATGAGTGGGGCTGAATCATACCCACATGGCCCTGGACACATGAGTTAGCTATGCCACAAGCCTCCAGTACTGGAAACTTCATCTTGGCCCTTGTCATTGCTATTGTACCTACATTATTGAACAGGAGTATTTCCATCCTTTTGGGGATATAGAAAATCTACCTATAAAGTGACGATGTCGACCTGCCCAATAATAGAAATTAAGTTCATAACTAAGGGGGAAAAAAAGACATAAACAACTGAGACATGATGGAAGATCCCAAAATGTCTGAATTCCACCCCCCAAACAGATGGCAATGCAAGCAGGTAGTGTCCAAAGCGTAAGCCAGATGGCTAGATAAATTTCTTAGAAAGCCCAAAATATAGGATGAGAACTGGCATTAAAATTCCTTATGCCTCTGATGAGAGGTGCTGCAGGATTTTAAGTATATTCCTGGATTCTCGGTGCAGTGACATTTAGGACTGCTAGCCACTAAGCATGGAAGAAACAAGCAATTCTGACTTCTCTCTACAAGCCCTCTCTACATTGCCAGCAAAGATGTTGTTCTCTACTCTGATCACACCCCTGTACTGATTCAAATGGCCGAGCGCCCCTCCCTATTTCATACAGATCTAAGCATAATCCAGGCCCACACCTCCTCTAGAGCAATAGTCACTCCATGCTCCTCACCCACACCTAACCACGCCACTCTATTCTCCATTACACAAACACACAGGGCTGTCACTCCTCCATGCCTTGGCTCATACTATTCCCCTGTGTGTATTTCCATCTTCTTTTATTTTGCTGGAATATATATATATTTCCACTATACTACATTGTAATGAATCAATCAGAACTAGAAACCACGGTAAACTTTTTTTAGGGGGGGTAGATGGTGTAAAAACAAGTACTACAAAGATACTCATAGCCTATGGGCATGCAAGAGCTTCACTGAATTTTGGAAGCATGTTCGACAACAGCCTCCTACCTTCCCCCTGTTCACACTGCTTAAAGTGGGGTTGCCGCTCAATCCCACTGGTGATAAAGGCTGGAACACATCATAATGCTTTCAGTGCTTTCTCACCGTTAGGGCTTAGTCACGAACTCCTGTTATATTACCTTAGACAACCAAATGTCCTAATCAGATTCCAAGCTCCACTGAGGGCTGTCACTAAAGCTCTGCTTCACATAAAACATGACATATGAAGCAGCCAATTTGAATTTTAAAAATTGGATTTAAAAAATTCGTCTGAACAACACACAGTCCTGATTCTTACCTCACCTCTCATCCTACCCAGCCTTGGCTGCCCACCATCCCTGTGCCTCCATGAGC
The DNA here is from genome assembly GCF_022079265.1 of Lynx rufus. Classification (NCBI taxonomy): domain Eukaryota; kingdom Metazoa; phylum Chordata; class Mammalia; order Carnivora; family Felidae; genus Lynx; species Lynx rufus. Next base: position 27,186,098 of record NW_025814827.1, on the reverse strand, counting down.
CTGACAAAGCCTTTACTCCCACCTTCTCCCTTATCTCATCCTTAATGGGGTGAGTATCAGAGTTGTAACAGAAGGACTGGTAATAAGGGAAGAGGTGAGGCGTGCAATGATGTATTGTGCACGAGTGTTATTTGATAACTTCTTTAAAGGTGAAAGTTTAATTGGTTATTTTATAGTCAAGTCAAAATACTCTCAGTTTATCTGAACCAAGATGTCATGTGACACAAGGCAAAAAAAAACAGTAATTGCTGTGGCTAGGGGATGGGGTTGGAGGGACCTTCACTTTTCAATATATATTATTAACACCTTTTGCATTTTGTATTATATGCATGCATTACTTTTTACCAAAATATAAGTGAATTTTCTTTATGATTGTGTTATGCCCTTAAGAGACCCCCTGTGCTGGGATCCTAGCGAATAGTGCTTGATGTCTCCAGGAGGGGACAAGGTCAGTTAAAATTCCTGTTAATTCCATTGTATTTGTACCATTGCTTTGGTGGAGATGTAAATTTGAAAGTTCTCTTAGAAATATTCTCTCAGGGCACCTGGGTGGCTCAGTCGGTTGAGCGTCTGAGTTCGGCTCAGGTCATGATCTCACAGTGGTTTCGAGCCCCACATCAGGCTCTGTGCTGACCGCTTGCTCAGAGCCTGGAGCCTGTTTCAGATTCTGTGTCTCCTTCTCTCTCTGCCCCTCCCCTGCTCATGCTTTGTCTCACTCTGTTTCTCAAAAATAAATAAATGTAAAAGAAAAATGTTTTAAAAAAAGAAACGTTCTCTCTTTGTAATATTGGAATTGGAGTCTAGAATCGGCTGTCAACTTGTAAACAGCAACTGAACCTAGGATATAGGTTCAATATCACTCCTCCTAGAGGAAGCTGAAGAATTATACAAATATGTGTCTGAGAAGAAAATGCATATTGAGGGATGCAAACTCATGTTTCCTGATTGGTGAATAAGTATTACAATCCTGTAACTCAACACACAGCCAGTAACCTCCAGTGGTGGAGTTTATTGGCTTATTTATTTTTCAGAAACTAAACCAGCAAAAACAACATGCTGCAAATACGTTTCATTTGCTCTCTTCAGTCAACCCCAAGTGAGTTATTAAGAATGTTACTCTTTTATAGGCTATCGATACTTTTTCCATCAAAAAGCTATTTTAATTCATTATTGATGCTTTTTAAAAATGCCACTGGCTAGCCACCACCCTATCGATGGCAGAGGATAAAAGAGAAAACGTCTGAGGAAATGCATGAGTACAACCATTGCTTTTGTTTTAATACGGTTTGTTAAATGATCTCTCCTGATGCATGTAAACTCAGTGACGTCTCCATTACCAACCGCAATGCTGGGAGCACTAACAGAAATCCCCTATACACACCCTGCTCTGCTCTCCTAAAACCAGACAGTCAGCATGGCATAAGAATTACACCTTGGGGCTCTAGAGCCACACTTCATTGCTTCACTAGATACTAGCTAATAACCTTGGCTAATTGTCTTAACTTTTCTGCTAAGTTTCCCCATCTATAAAATAGGGATAAGATAACAGCTATATCTCCTGCATGGGGTAGTTATGTGCAGTAGATAAGATAATGCGTGTCAAGAGCTAGGCAGCAAGTGAGTGCTCCATAAATATTAGTTATTATGATTATATTATAATAGGACATCCAAACTCAGTACTATTATATCTGGAAATTTTTCTATTCAAGTAGTTCTCCATTTCACCACTGCCTCACTGATGATCCAAAACGTGTGGAGAGCACACTTGTATTAGTCACCATGTTCCCCACGTTTCATTGCCTCATTCTGCCTCAGGCCTTCCCCGTATTTGGTATTCAGCAATCTATAGCTGAGCAACCTGGAGACATTGATTCTCTTCTACCCCTTCCTCTTCTCTGCTCTGATGCTGTTCTTAAGCACAGGCAGGATGGTGAGGGCCAGTTGGCATATCATTCCAAGGCATAAGGGAGCTCTAAACCTCCCTTTGTCTCCAGTCATACCTGATCTCTGGAGAATGCCTGAACTCACACCACTGGCTCCATTAATTCTTCGGTTAAAAAGAATGAAAAGGAAGAAGGAAATGGAATGAAAACTCTCCTAAAGAGAAATCGAAGTCTTACCTTATTCCTGTCTACCTTAAACTCAGGCTTAAGATGTGATGGACAAATATGGTGATTTGGGTTGCCTATGAGTTATCTTAAGAATCAAATCCATAGGCTTTAGTCATAAAACTTCATGAATAATAGAAACATAAGCTACCTTTTGCCTTCACCCACCCAAATCCTCTGCATCATTCAGGACTATTCTACATAATCTGTCCAGGAATAAACCCTGCCTTTTTTTGAATGCCCATCATGCCTTATAACTTAACTACAGCCCTTACTAATCCCTGTCTTATTTTAAGGTTATGTGTTATAGGTATTGGTGATGTGTTCTAAGTCTTCCACACTGAGCTCTCAGAAAGCTGAGGTCAGGGCTCCCATCCTTATTTCTCATCCACAGCTTGTAATCCATGTTCATTTTCATAGTGTGTCATCCTAATCATCCAGCCCTGCGCTGATAGCCTCATTTGATGCATAAGCAGTAACTATTAGAGATCCAAACTTATAGTGACTTTATATTCACACAGACTTGGAAACCATGACATAAACCAAGGAATAATCAATGGCATCGTTTTAAATAGCGCAGCTAAAAATGGATTACCTGCTCCTACACAAAGAGGAACAATTATAGCTCGTGCTGCTACAGAGAGGAGGGATGGTGCTTAATAATGTGATAGAGGAGATTTCATAAAGCTATAGAAATGGGTTATCTATGCTCAGCTCCAACCTGGAAGGCACTTTTCCCACACAAAGGGGTTGCGGACCCCATTAATAACCACAGCCCTTAAAAATTCAGATTCTGGCACCCAAGCCAATAATCCTCACGAAGAGAACAAGGTAGTCCAAACAATCTCATTTTCAATCTATAAAACTCAGAAATTTATACGACCCTTGTCAGCATGTTGGAGGAATATTGAAAGGAAACAAGGTCTTCTCAAAAAAATGAATCTGATGGACTCAGAGCCAGTGACGTCAGAGCCAAAAACAGCATTTTCTTTTCACCAACATAAATCCACCTCAAAGCTCATGCCATCCAGGGCTGGAGATACACGGCCTCTCAGACTTTCATTCCAGTCTCTTTCCCCTTCACTACTTGGAAGATTTACAAGGAGCCCTGGAAGAGGGGCAAGTCCTCATTTCTCCCCACAGCTCCCTCTGACATCTTAGAAGTCTATGTCCACATGGTCCCCTGAAGGGTGACTGCTCCAAAGCAGAGAGTTTCTGCTGGTCTTGCTGGTGCTGCAGTGGCCTTTACCTTTGCAAGCCTTGTCTCTCCCAGAGCACTGCTGGGGAGCAGGCTGTGGGTCCCAACCAAGCCCCAGGCTGGCTGGCCTCCAGACCCTTCTTAATACCTGGGCCTCCGCTACCCTCAACTTGTCCTCAGAGATGCTCCCTCCGCACCACTTTTCTCCAGAATACCCAATGCTGTCTACAACGAGTTCAAGATTTTATAACATGCCAGAGGGGCTGTTGCCCTCAAGCAGCTTCTCCTCACTGCCCTGCAAACGTTTCCAGGACAAAGAAATGCAACAACCTTGATTCCCATGGTAACCAAGAAGAGGGGCGGGGGGAGGGGGGGCAGGAGAAAAACAAAACAGAGAAAACCTGCACTAATTAATATCTCAATCCTTTATTCTGCCATAAACAAAGACTCTGTAAATAAAGGGGTAAGCAGGATGCAGACACCCCAGGGTAGACAGGACCTTTTCAGATAAAAGCAACAGGAGACATGCAGAAAAGAAACTAGTTCGTACCAGAACTAATCCAGTGAAAGGTTATCTCCAACTTCTGCAGTGAGGAGGGAAAAGAGAAATGAGCAGAATCTGCTGCGTATCTTCCTTTGCAGCTTGAGTTTGATACATAAGAACGGTGAATGGCGTTTCACTTCATTTTCCACAACGTGTTTATGATCTTCATAAAACCCAAGATACAGAATCCTTTCTAAAAGTTTCAGAAACAGACACTAGATTCTGGCGAGGCACACTTGAACACTAGAGTCACAGCAGTGGGTGAAAGCAAATAAGCAGCTCCCCCAAGGAAGACCAGCCTAAACCCAGATTATTTCCATCTGTGTGTGCAGAATATGAAAATCACAGAGTTTCTGAAAAGGAATCCAGGTGTCCGGGTGAGACTTTTGCACAGCACAGATGACTTGAAAAATAGCAGATGCTTTTATCCAATTTATTACATTGCTCAGTTACTAAGGAAATGGAAATTCTGGAAATTTGCCAGCAATGCTTAATCTAAAGATATGTGCTTTCCAAAAAGGAGCAGAGATAAGCCTGGCTTGTCTTTCAAATCACAGACATGGCCTGCACACGGCAGAAGTTTTCCAACCATAATATATGATCCACAAACTTTTTTTTTTCTGTTTTCCTGAGTTGTTGGCCAAATAGTCCCAAATAGAATGACAGAAGAATCTTAAAAAGGTGTGGTGAACAGTCAACCAGCCAGTGTGCATACATGTGGAGAAATAATGTATAACCTTATATTGCACAAGTCATGGAGTAATACATGTTGTTGTTTTTTTTTTAAGCCAAAACCCTAGAAATTATATAGATAAGCCAATAGTAAGAGTCAAGAATTACTTATTATCCTACCACCCAGCAATAACCACTATTAACATATTGGTAGAGGGGCACCTGGGTGGCTCAGTCGGTTGAGCTTCTGACTTCAGCTCAGGTCATGATCTCACGGTTTGTGGGTTCAAGCCCTGCATCGGGCTCTGTGCTGACAGCTCAGAGCCTGGAGCCTGCTTCTGATTCTGTGTCTCCCTCTCTCTCTCTGCCCCTCCCCTGCTCATGCTGTCTCTCTCTGTCTCTCGAAAATAAATAAATGTAAAAAAAAAAAATCTTGGTAGATATCTTTCTGGACTTTGTTCATACAGACTATACATCACATTTTTACAAGATTAGAGTCATTGTACATATTATTTAGTAAACTAATTTTTCATTTAGGAATAAATTTCCATAAAAACAAATAAACTTCTGTTTATTCCTTTTAACATCTATAAAGCTCCCCATTATACCATTATTATTTTAGGAGAAAATGTAGATCATCTCCAGTTTTTTGACATTATAAAAAATACTCCAATGAATGAATACTCTAGATGCATTTCTAGCCATTCCCTTAGGACGAATTCTTTAAAAAAGAATTTGAGGTCAGTGCTGTGCAGATGTCATAGGTTGTTTTGATGTACATTACCAAATTGCCCTTCAGAAGGGCTGCTCCAATTTATACTCCCACCTAAGTGGTGTGGCTAAGTGTCCAAAGCATTAGTATCCATGCTGTGCAGTAAACTCACTGTCAGAACCAACTTCTTATGGCTGTAAGAATCTACAGCCCTATGACACATTGTTCATCATTTGCACACAAGCACACCTAAGGAAAAAAATGTGTATGCTGATAAATAATACATATGTGTGCAAACAAAACAAAAATCTCCAGGAATTTCTCATTTGGCAATAACTGAAATCATCTTCTGTTTTCAAATATCTAGTTTAAATTTTTTTTTAACATTTATTTATTTTTTGAGACAGAGAGAGAGAGAGAGCATGAACAGGGGAGGGTCAGAGAAAGAGGGAGACACAGAATCTGAAACAGGCTCCAGGCTCTGAGCTGTCAGCACAGAGCCCAACGCAGGGCTCAAACCCACGGACCGTGAGATCATGACCTGAGCCGAAGTCGGATGCTTAACCGACTGAGCCACCCAGGCGCCCCTAAATATCTAGTTTAATCAAGGCACCATCTGGGTGACAGGTTCGTTATCCACTAGATGTTCCCCACACCTACGGTTCCGTGTCCACAGGGGGAGAGAAAAAGCCTGAGACTCTGTGTCTGGCCCAACCCCTCTCCAGTCAGCCCTCCCCCAGAACCCCAGTTGCCTGTAGGGGTATCTCATGCCCCAGTGCTGTGTCCTGAACCAACCAGGCCACTTCTGAGTTCTGTCTTTAGATATGCTATCCCCTCTGTTTTAGAAGACTGAGTTTCATTCTTTCCTTCTCTGGCAAATTCTACATCTCCACCAAGGTCCATCCTCAACAGCACCTCCTGTAGAGCTGCTCTGAACCACCCAACAAGTCACTTTTTGTGTTTCTGACATCACCCCTGTGTGTGCCTCTTTTATACGACTTGTAATACTGAATGTGATGGTCTTGTTTACATCTGTCTGTCCCATGAAGCTGCATGTGTTCTACCTTCTGGGATAAGGACTGTGTTGTGCATATTGAAGGTGCCTGATAAGTACTTGAAAAAAGTGCAAATGAGCAAATGAACACACGTTACAATTCTCCCAAGCCCTTCTGTGACCTCTCCAGAAACTTCAGAGATTTATTCAAAAGTTACTCAACAAGAAGACTGTTATTTTGCATTTTTAGGGGCCAGGCTTTCCTTGGGGGCTTATCCCAGATCCAGGCTCCCACCAATAGTATGCTCTCCCTTCCTTCTTATGAACAAGCACTACCACTGTTCTCATTCCTAGACTAGGAAAGAAGGGGATGAAACCCAGTCCATACATGCAGTGCCATGGGACCAGCCAGAGACTACCCATCTTCTGTATTGAGGGTATCAGGAAGAGAAGAGGAGGTGACAGGAATTCTAGTTCAACAAAGGTGGGCTGTTAAGTGTAAATGGGACAGTCTTTGCACTGCCTTCCAGCAGCAACTATAGCATGACAGGGACAATAAGTGAGAGGAGATTAAAGGGGGTAAATGTGTTTCCATTCTATCAACTTGATCCTGTAGGACTGGACTAAGGATGCGACATGAACTACCCTCAAGCAATGTGAACATTCTGCAGATATATCATCAAGCAATGCTTTAGAAGTGCTGACACTACACCACACAGTCCCTGGAAGACACTCCCCCTCTCACCATTTTCGCACAGCCAAACAGATCCCAGCTGCTTTTCAAATCTGTTTTCATCAAAGACGTGTTTACCTTTTTGCCATGAAATTGCAGCCTGGGCACAGTGCCGTGGCTCCAGCAGGCCTGCCACTGGGCATCAGCGAACAGCAAGCCCTGACTTTAGAAGACGGAATTCCTGGGCTTGAATTCCAGCTCTGCCATTTTCTATCTATATGACCCTTCCCAAGTCACTTAGCCTTTTTTGAGTTTGTGTTTATGAAATGACTCACTTTCTCACTGTATGCAGTCACCTCCTCAAATGTCATCTCTTTGGAGAGGCCCTCCCAGACCGCTTTTTGAAATTATAGTCCCTATCCCCCTCTACACTTCTCTTGGCATGTATTACTACTGGTATTCTGTTAGGTTCTGTGTCCATTATTCTCCATCAGTAAGGAAACGCCAAGAAAGTAAGATCTTTGTCTCACTCACTAAAAAAGTTGCTGGCATGTATTAGGAACTCAATAAATATTTGCCACTTGCATGAGTGGGAATAGTGATGATCCCTCTCATTGGATTACGATGAGGATCAAATGAATAAGCCACAAAAAATGTTTAGCATTTGCTTAGCACATCAGAAGCACACAATGTACGATAGCTACTAGTTCTAATGGTACTAATAATGAACATTCCATTTCCAGAGTCATTTATTTTAAATCAATACTGAAAATATGACCTTATATAGTCTGGTTTTATTTTATTTTAATTTTTTTTAATGTTTATTTATTATTGAAAGACAGAGAGACAGAACATGAGCGTGGAAGGGGCAGAGAGAGGGAGACACAGAATTTGAAGCAGGCTCCAGGCTCCAAGCTGTCAGCACACAGCCCGACGTGGGGCTCGAACCCACAAACCGCGAGATCCTGACCTGAGCCGAAGTCAGACGTTTAACCAACTGAGCCACCCAGGCGCCCCTGCATTCTTTAACGAATAGCCCAGCTTCTCCCAAGAAAGGATTTGAGGTAGCTTACAAAAAGATGTAAAACGTGCTTTGCCAACATATCTTACACCGCTCTGGAATATTTTTACAGTTGTTGATAAAATATTAATGCATTTTCTTTTCCTGTGCATATATTTCATGGCCAACACAATCAACAGTCTCATTCTTCTCATAGGCAACACTTAATTGAGACCAGTGATCAGACTTTGTAGAAAGAAGCTTATAGGCGTCCCCAACCAGATCACCCACAGTGGCCTGGTCACGGCCCCAGTGGTGTGGGCCCCTTTGCTGAGCTGTTCTTGTGTATCACTCTCCGTCCTGTGGGTTCCACATTTCCATCTGCAGAAAACAACTCTTGTAAAATATAGTAGGTGTCTCAGCTAGCATTCCAGAATAAACCTTCACATAATGACAGTATTTATGTACTCCCTCAATGTATTTAATGACTCTCCAATACAGTGTGTTGCAAAGCTCACAGCTGTCACACGTTTCCTCTGTTTTTCCTTTTCATTTTCTTTACAGTGTGTAGATTTTTGTGCCCCGTATTCCTCTGTGATTAGTCCTGTAGAGTCTCCCATGTCCTCTCACTTCTGTTCATCCTTCTTATTCTGCAGTGGCCTCTGTCCAAATTTGTCATCTTGATCTCTGCCTTATTATTGCATTTGCATTTCTAATAAGGCTCCCAAAGTCCTTAGTCATGACTTAGTTCTTTTTATTCTTCTTCAATTATTTGATTAAACAAGATATGCCCCCCAAATTTATAAGATTCTGTAATTAAATGAATAAAGGCTCAGATAGGACCTTTTGATTTAATTGATACATGCTCAAAACTGTGTTTACCTTTTGTAAGCAATTTTGTGCTTGATATTAACTCCAAAATAGGTGACATGTTTAACATTCTATGTTGTATGAATTACAAGCTGAACTCAAAAAGATTAGCTCAATAAATTCTGAGACATGTATTGTTTACAAATGGTTATAATCTAAATATTCACTACTACAGTTTATGAAATAACGAGCTTGCTTTTCACATGATCACCAGAAACATGCATCAGTTGAAGTGGTCAGAATAAAATTCCATCCAGCTGAACCTTGGGAAAACACCTTAGCATTAAATATTCAAGAAATATTCTAGAAGAGAAATGAAACATGAGAAGAAATCACTCAGTTGAGGAAATCAGGAAAAGATAACAAGATAAAGCAAAGGGTAAAATTATTCCTAAGAAATCGATACCATATTTTTCTGCATAATTGCTGAAGGTAAGCCTGAGCCACAAATCTGGCTGTAATGGGCAAAGCAGAGAGGAATACATATTTGCTTATGAGGCTTACAAAGTGTCTGTTCACTTAAGAGAGCCACAGGTCTTCCTAGCAATGAAATCTTAGAAAAGTTTCCCTTGTGGGTCCTGATTAAGGGAATTCTGTGCAAAGGAGTGAATTACTTCCTCAGCAAGCCCTGTCTTAAATACCAAGGAGAATTAAACAGGAGTGCTTCCATAGCAGCAGTAAATGCCATTACCCACAAGGCAGCTCGCAGAAAGTGGTCCATAAGGAGTCAAGACAATGGTCCTAGGGTGAGCTCTCAATTCAGGAATAACTTCTAGAATTTTTAAAAGAATGGACTTATTTGCTCATTTGGTAAACATTTATTGAGTATTTTATGGGTCAGGTGCTGAGCTGAGCGTTAGGGAGTAAACAGTGACAAGACAAATGTAGTTCCTTCCTTCAGAGAATAACATACTTGTTGGAAAGACCAAAAACCACAAAACATTGAGAGGTGTGCAAAATAAGGCAGATAAATGCTGAATTTTCAGCTCCTTAACGTTCTCCTCTCCAGTTGCTTTACCCTCCACAGTATTACAACTGAGCTCGTCTTATCATCACACACTACCTTGTTCTTATTACAACCATGCCACCTGTAAATCTGTTTCATTAAAGGCAGTCTCTAACCCACACCTTCTCCCCTAGCTCCGGCTCACCTACATAATTCTTTAACCTCACTGATATCTCCACACCATCAACCACATTCCCATTAGCCACCAATCAGTCCTCTCTTTTTATTTTCCTTCTGAATCCTTTAGATCACCTGATCTATAATTATTTTCACCTCCTTGAAAATTATTATCACCTCCTTTACATCTCTCTCTTGTCCCATCTGCATGTAATAAAACCAAGCCTGGTGGAGTCCAGTCCATCCACACCTATATTTAGAAAATAGAATATTCCTGGAGGAAACACACACATGAAATATAGCTGACTGGTTTCACTCTAAATTCATTACCAGAAGCCTGAACAAAACACTCAACACTCTTCTTATGTTTCCTCAGTAAATTAGCTTTTTCAGACTCATCATGATTAGTTTATACCTTCTATAGTCTCTCTCCTCAAACCTTCTTCAAATGTGAGTTAAACATGATTTTTAAAATGTTCTTTATGATTAAAAGATAGAAACCATCAGATAATAATTTGTAATCTTCCACCCTACCAAGTCCATAAGTTTGCCTCATTTATGCCTGTCTTCTCCATTCGTCTTGCTCTAGAGGAGGAAGCAGAGCTCCCCCAACAAAGGCCTGGACACCCTCTGGAGCTCTGGAGCCCTGATCCCTGGCACCTTCTCAAGGTTTCCCTTGTCTTCACTGCACTTTCACTCTCTTGCTTGTCATTGGATCATCCTCATCAATGCATAAACATGCAATAGAATCCCTGTGGTAAAAACAAGTAAACAAATAAAAACCCAAATCCCTTACCCAATATTTTCCTCCAGCTGCTATTCAATTTCTTTCTCACATAAAACAAACAAACAAAACAAACTGCTTCTTTCCTTCTCAGGGTTTATTCTCGTTTTACTTATCCACAGGACTCTAATGAAACTTCTTGGTTAAGGTCACCCATGATCTCTGTGCTGCCAAATATAATGCACTGTTTAGTGTTTCACCTTAACTCTAACCAACTCCCTGCTTGAAAACCACCCATTTTCCACTCTGCAATACCACAGTTCTCTGGTTCTCCTCCTACCTCAGTGACTGGCATGCTGAAATTCATTAGCTGGATCGTCCTCTTCTTTTAGGCTGCACCTCTGAGCTGTATGCTCCTATATCAATTGCCTACTTGACACACAAGGATAGTGGGCTTTAGGGTGGCAAGAGAGATGACACCCTCATCAGGAGGCTATTCTAGAACTCTGGGCAACAAATGGTGGTAACAATGGACATGGAGAGAAGTGTGTTGACCCAAGAGGTGTTTAGGAGAAAGAAATGTCTGGACTTGGAGATTGAGAGATATGGCAGGGGCTGGGAAAATTAGGAAGAGTCAAGGATGCCAGTCAGGGTGATGGCATTCACTAAGATTGGGAACTTGGAAGGAAAATGGGCTGCATATAATACATCCTTCAAAAATTTTCCAGAAACCTAGTTTCTCCCAGCTAAGCATTTAAGAAAAATTAGGCAGTAAGCAGAGGGTTTGAAATGTATTCCCCAGCAAAAAAAAACTTGGTATGCAGGTACTGGCCCTGAGGAACCATATGTCTTGACCATCTTTAACTTCCAAAAGTTCAGGGAGCAGGTCTGCTTTGTTCAGCACTCTATCCTCCAGTGCTGGCATTGCAGCTGGCATACAGCAGGTGCTTAGTGAATAGTTATTGAGTAAATGAAAAGAAAACGTAGCTATCAATAAAATAAAGATATAACCCACCACTCCAAAAAAAAAAAGAAAACGAAGAAAGAAAAAAGGAAAACATAGTTAGCAACTCTTTATGAACACTTAGAGACTGAACCAGGATGGATGCCTGCTTCTTTTGCCTCTCTTTCCTCATGTATAAAATGGTAATATTGGTAGCAACTTTATTTTAGAGTTACTGTAAGAATTAAGTACAGTAATAACTGTAAAGGCTTAGAACAGTGCGTGGATCATAGCAGATGCTCAATAAAAACATTTTTATTATTGACTTTTTTAACAAAACCTCTACTCTGCCATGTAGAAGTACCAAATGACTTCCATGATTTTTTTTTAAAGAAAACCTTAAGTCTTAAAGAAAGAGAGGAAGAATGCTGGCTAGAACTGGTAAGCACTGCTTCAGTCTCCCTGTCACATAAAGACCTGGACTCCATAAAAAATCAGCTGAGAGACTCTACCTGCATGGTAGCCCTTTTCCTGTCTTTTCGTGACCTCTCCTCAAAGGAAGCCAAGGCTCCTAAGGGGATGCTGAGTGAACGCTCACTGTTGCAGCTAAATTCCTTGTAAAGGGAATCCAAGTTGCTGGTCTTTTAGGGTTCTCCCACGTCATACCTCCCTGTGACACGAGTCCATATGCAGGACAAATTGATGGCTGCACAAGTCACACAAGCCACAGAAAGAGAGGTGACCCTTTAAAAACAAACTCCATTTGTATCTAGGAGAAAAGTCTGAAAACCTCCAGATTAGAAGGATCCACCAGAACCACAAAATAAGCTCATGAGCAAAAGGAGAGCAGAAAGCAATAGACAGGGGCTGAAATTAACATATTGTAACTAGATTAAGCCATTTCTGCCATCATGGCCGCTGCTCCCCTCCTCCCTAAACAGCCTCCCAAAGCATCTGGGAACAAAGTTGGCTGCGGAAGAGATCTAAATGAGGCCAGCTCCATTGTTCAGTGGACCACAACATGGTGGAAGGGACAGCACTCATCCATCAAAACAGCAACAATTATCAGGGTTTGCCTAGCACTCCACAGTTTACAAAGCTCTATAATATAGATACAATGGGTATCATGTTTTTGAAATCTTTCACTCTTTTTTCTTCCATTTCCTCTTGCCCTGTGACTGACCACGCATCCATGGAATCAATGGCATGCATGGCTTCAAGGAAAGGATAGACACAGCCTGGACAAAGAAGTGATTCCTCAACTTTGAGTTTCAAATTCAACTCATTTTTTTTTTTCTGCCCTTCGGGGTAGACACAGCCTAGAACAAAGAAGCCATTCCTCAGCTTTGAGTTTCAAATTCAACTTGTTTTTTTCTACCCTTAGACAACAACATTTTTGAAAGCCAAGATAAGTTGAAGGAATAAAAGCAATTTCTAAAATCTAAAATCCACCATTATATACCAAGAGTAGATTTCTCCCAAGCTGCAAGGCAGGTAAGAGTCTGCATAGATAGGTAGGTGTCTCTGAAGCTGTCACTGAGATGCAGTTGGGGTGTAAGATGTTTACTGGGAGTTAGCATGTGTGAGAAGAAAAGGAGGAAGTAGGATTTGGGGGTGGAAGAAGTTAAACTTCAAAGCAGGTGAATGTAGCCACAACCAAACCAGTGAGAAACTCTGAAATGAGCACTAATCGTCAGAGTTGTCTATGCCAGGCTAAAATGTTTAGGCTTCTACATCCCAGCCTTATTTGGATGTGGGCTGTCCTGGGAGTAATGTGATCTCAGGTGAGGTGGCTCTCTGCTGCTCAGGCAGCTTCTCAAGGGGCTAAGAGGTGGAGGCCATCAGCTGGAGGCCACCCACAGCGCTGGGGCAACACTCCTCCCTTGAAGGGGATCTGGGAAACACATGGGAGACGTTCCAGCTTGGAGAAGAACTGGAAAAAGAGGCAGAGAAGGAAAAACAGTGTGATATGTGTGTCCTTAGGTTCTAGAAAACGGTAATATTTTTCGAGTTCCTTGGGAATATCTAGTCAAAGACAGAGCAGAACAAGTAGCCCAGGGGTATGGAAAGCAAGGGCCCTTTTCACAGAGACTTGTGCAGACCATGCCTTCTAGAGACTGATTGACAAAGACTGACCACAGCCACAGTCCCAGCAGCAGCCCTGGATGGCATGGGCATGGTTCACTAAGCTACTCTTATTACAGTGGTTGATCTTTTGGGTCCACTTCCCTACTTCTCCTCTAGCTCCAAACTCCCACCACCACACACAATAGAGCTAGGACAACCTCCTTCTCTGTGTGCTAAGGAAGGACTTCAAAGCTCACGGCCTATCCCAGCATGGAGAGAAATACAAAGCACTGACTGGCTTTCTCTCTTCAGGGCCAGATTCTCTTATGTTCAGTTCTCATGAGCTCTAGACCTCACCCTAGGGCTCTTGAGTTCCCAGCCTAGGGGAGAAGCTCTAAGGCCAGCAAATTTTGAAGAATCCCTGATAAATGCCTTTGTCCCGATTATTTATAGTAAAGGAGGCATCAATCTCCTCACGTCGTGTTGGCAGCCTTCAGAGAGCAGACTAAGGAAAAATGATGGTGCTAAGTCAGACCCTGAGGGGGTTTATTATATTAAAGTGAAGAAAATAAATCTCCACACTCCAGCATATTTTAGTCAGGGCCCCTCTACTTCTTGTCTCACTTGCCATCCCTTCTGAACACCTCAGTGAAATAGAGCTGGAGGAGGAAATGCAAAGTCAGGCCAAGGCAGGCCTTTTTCCAGATCATTCATTCAACCACCAAGTACTGAGACACTCAGGAAAGGCTTTTCTTTGGAGTCTGAGGACAAAGACAAAGAAAGGCTACCTCACTTAAGTATGAAGAATCAGACTAAAAGCAAAATTGAAATCTGTGTAAATACAGCTAATGAAAATCCCTCACCATTTTGTTCCCCAGCTGATAGCCTACCTGATACATTCGATTGCACTGAGAGCTAAGCACTCTGCCAAGTTCTGCTAACATAGAATGTGCTCCTATGGAGTTGCAGCGCAGAGGGGAAGGGGACAAATATTTATATTTTAGGTCTGTCATCACATAGCCTAAAACGCATGTGGTATTATCCCCACTTAGTACACTTCAGAAAGAATGAAGAAGGGGAGAGTTAACTGAGGTTTAGTTAATTCTAAAATTATTTTCACTCCAAAGTAGTTTTTTAAATAATAGGTGATCTGAAAACCTTGAACTCCTCTTTAGTACTCACAGAATTGGAATAGGCCCTCCAGTGAAAGGGGGGGAAATACAAATTTTGAGAAGACGGTGAAGACCTTCTAGGAATTGAAAATGTTTAGACTAATTCTCACTGAGGATTCCCAGGCTACTCCCATAAGCAAGCAGCCTGAGGGAGGATCACATATAGATGCCAGCAACTGAGACACTGAAGCCTCCCTCTGACAATGCACTCACATTTCAACACTCACTCTGCCCCAACCTTTCCAGATTGTTCTGAACATGGTGACAGTCAATCCCTCATCTTTTTAAGGGTTACCTGTGGGACTTGATTCTGCATGTTTAAACTGCAAAAGGTAATGCCAAAATATATGCATTTTTCAAAATATATGCATGCATAAATTATATGTGTGTATATAATACATATGCGTGAAAAGTTAAAAAATAAAAAAGTTCTATCAACAAGCTGGAGTCAGAGTATGGGGGCAGCCTTAGCCATCTGCTTTGTTCTCTTCCTCTGTCCTCACAGTAATAGGGGAAGCCTATGAAAGCTTTCACTTAAAGGTGCAGATACTAAAAGCCAGGGGGTGGCAGACATCGCTAGCTTTCATTCTATGGAAGAGAATCAGAATATCTTTTCAAATGACAGATTTCACAGGTCTTCTAATAGATTTTTCCATATTTCCTCCAATAGGAAGTTGGAGAGCCCAACTGTGTTTGAAGAATCAGCAGGTGGAGCTGGAGAGCTAATTGAGCTGCTCGGCTTGGGGACGCTTCAGACAAATGCTTAGACAACAGACCAAATGGCCTTTGGATGAGATAAAAGACCCTGTGTATTCTTATGAGTTCCCATGGATGTTGTCAAGGAAAAGTCACTGTGAAATTCTTTATGGGGGCGCCTGGGTGGCTCAGTCAGTTAAGTGTCCAATGTCCAACTTCAGCTCAGGTCATGATCTCATGGTTCATGAGTTTGAGCCCCACGTTGGGCTCTATGCTGTCAGCACAGAGTTCCCTTCGGTCTCTCTCTCTCTCCCAGTCTCTCTCTCTTTCCCTCTCTCTCTCACAGCTCAATAAGCACCTCTGTACTGATTTTAATGGGTTACTTAAGTAAGTAGGTATTGGACCTTATTGTGAGGTCCAAATTAGGTTGGTCTCATTCACTGCTGTGTGGGTCCAACTCAGTGAGAACTATTCAAAACATTTTCAAGACAGCTTATTTTGGAGGTTCTCTATTTGTTTATTTATTTTAATTTCCATTCTGAGTACAAACCACCACTCAGTCTAATAAGGTGGAATACTAGCAAGTGCTAATAAGAAGAATTAAGAACATATCCAGTCCAGGCCTTTCATATTACAAATGAGCACAAGAAGCCTGAAGATTGTCCCAAGATCAAACATCCAATAGGTTCACAGTTTTGTTTTGCTTGCACAGTGTGAACCTCAGTAACAGTTTAGCTGTGTGCAACTTTACATAATAGATGAGTTTCCTACTGGTTGTATGTAAATAGAATCTTTGTCAAGTAAACCATATGTTCAGCGTGCTAAAAAAATTCTGGTTAAAAAAATACAACCATGGATTCCTTTGGTTAAAAAAAAAAAAGGTGTTTCAAGAGACAGGAGTGGCACACTTTCTCAATCTTTCCAAATCTCCACTTAAAAACAAACAAAGCAACTAGATAATAAAGACCCATTAACAACATTTAAAATAAAATTGTGTTGGGGCACCTGGGTGGCTCAGTCAGTTAAACATCTGACTTCGGCTTAGGTCATGATCTCACAGTTTGTGAGTTCAAGTCCCACATCGGGCTCTGAGCTGACAGTGTGGAGCCTGCTTGGGATTCTCTCTCTTCCTCTCTCTCTGCTCCTCCCTCACTCTTGCTCTCTCAAAAAAATAAAATAAAATAAAAGTGTCAAGCTATCATCACCACCAGCCCCAAATACAAATGAGTGGGGACAAAGAACCCTCATGACACCAAATAGGCCACCAAATATGCACAGTATCAGCTTCTATGTAGGAAAAGGACAGGGAAGGCATAGGGAATCTAACTAACCTAACAATAAGACACCCCAAAATAACAATAAAAGTTTGATAAAGTACAACAGGACTCTTTGTGAATGGGAGTTAAAACCAAAAATGGTTTGACTCAGTCCGACAGTAGTTGAGTCCAAGGGTCACAATAAAGTTCGATACATATGAACTCTCAAAACTGATCAAGCAGGACTCCCTTCTAGGATAGGGCTGACACACAGAGATTTGAACCACATGTTGAAACTTCTGGTCATGGAATAAAAGCTAACCAGATAGAGACAGTAGGAGAAAAGGGAAAGAAAAGGCCCCAATAAAAGTAGGAGTGGAGAACAGAACCAGTTAATTTGAGAGAGCAAGCCATGATATGTTTGAACACTACAAGAAAACAATAGAAGAGCGATCTCTGCAGACTGAAAGAAGCTACACTTAACAACACCTTCTTCTTAAAGTTTAGGAAAAATTAGAGGCACCTGAGTGGCTCAGTTGGTTAAGCATCGGACTCTTGGTTTTGGCTCAGGTCATGACCTCACAGTTCATGAGTTCGAGTCCCTGCTTCTATTCAAAACATTCTGCTTCTGTCTCCCTCTCTCTCTGCCCATCCCCTGCTCACTCTCTTTCTCTCTCTCTCAAAAATAAATAAATAAACATTAAAAACAGCTTAGGAAAAATTAGTTTCACATAAAAATGAGAAAAAGAATGATGTGGAGGTCAAATCCCACACAAAGTGACTAAAAGAATTAAAGAGAATAGGGGCAGAAATAGCACTGCTTCAGACATGGGTAGCATGCCAGGAAGACATGACCACACAAGAGATCAAATTATAATGAAATCTAAAAGACATGAAGAAAATCATACAAGATAAGAACAGCATAAATCAGAATTAGAAAGAAAAAAATTCAGCAATGAGGTTGTAGTGATCTGGAAATACTAGATATAAAAGAAAAATTTTTGAAAAATTGAGTGTGAAACTAGAGGGAACACAGGGGCAAAAAACACAACACATAGTATCTTAAAGAAATAGAAAGGAAAGAATGAAAAATTTTTAAATCAAAAAGAAATGAAGAAAAAGATAAAAAAGATTTATGACCAAGTAACAATATTGAAGATATCCAAAGAATATCCAACACAGAAATAATGGAAGTCCCTGAAAGAAAAAGCTCCAAAGAAAGAGAACAGAACCAATACAGAAAACTATAATTCAATAAAACTTTCCTGAAATAGATTTGAAACTACATATTGAAAGAGCACATTCCATACCTGAGATTATTGACTTAAAATGACCAACGCTATGATATATTCTAGTAAAATTACTGAACTTTAAGGAAAAAGAAAAAAAAAGTCAGGGTATCTAGGAAAAAAAGAACAAATGACTTCTAAGGAGAAGAAACTTTTATAATTATCAGCTTGTCAACAACGTTTTCTGCCATAAGAAAACAGAGTAACGTGTTTAAGATACTCAAGGGGGAATATCCGGTGATTTTATATCCAGCATAGCTGACTTTCAAGTATAAAAACCATTGACAAATCATTGTGACGTGAAAGAACTTAAGGAACACTGTTCCCATGAGTTCTTCCAAGGGATTCAGTAGACAGCATCAAAATGTCTAGAGAAACATCAAGCTTAGAATGATGGCAAACATTTAAAATGTTGTTACTTGTAGTACCAAGTCTAAATAGGGGTTAAAGGGAGTCATTTAATGACTGTATGCTCAGACAATGCAGATAGGTTTTAGCTCTCAGAAGAGGAGTAGGGTATAAGCAAAAATTTTTAACTTTTTTCAGTAATTATATTAGTGGTGGTAGAATCAATTTCATTATTTTGAGACTCATATATGTAATTTTGGACCAGTAAATAAGTAATTACAAAACACTAGATATTCTAATTCTACCATCCCCTATGTCCTCGGAAATAGGACCTTTGTATGGAAAGTATGAATACGAACTCATGAGTCATTTTATTAAGAGATATGGTGGGGATGGGGCAGGGAGGATTGCAAACAATGAATGATCTAGTAACAATGAGCATTCCTAGCAACCCAGATTCTTAGATCATAATCCACTTACTTACACATACTTTCCACTTAAAGAAAATGAGGCATTTTGGATAAATGACTGGTTTTATGTATAAGAGGCTGGAACATCTCTTTTATGTCAGGTAATAAAAAAAAGCTATCAAAAACTAAAAGTCATGTCAAAGGCTCTCAGAAGCCAGCCTAAAGATAAAGCTCCCACCAGCTAACGATGAGACAATTTGAAATTCAAAAAAGATAATAGTTGCAAATGGAATCCATCAAATATATTTAAATACATTGATTCATAATAACTTTTTAAAAGTTATTTTTAAATAACTAGTTGGTTATTTTTGGAAGAAAATTGAGAGCCAATTAACTTGAGAAGTGTTCAGTAGAGGAAAAGGATCAGTCACATATCTTATCTTTTCTATATAAACTGGGTACCCCAAGAGTAGATGATAGAAATCGTCTCACTGTAAAATATTCCAAGTAACAAGTGAAGAAGAAACTATAGAATGAGAACGTGGCTGTTTTGCAATCTCTAAGGAGGGAATAGCTGCTAACATCACAAAAGGAAAGACAAGCAGACTTCATGAGCTTTCTGAGGAAAGATCATACCACCTACCCCGTTTAGTCTTGCCAGTTGGACAGAACCCAGTCTGGTCAAGCCTCTGCACCCAGCTGCCAATTAACAAAAGCAAAGGTAACGGAAGGACATATTGAGCTATACTGCAGGACACACTCAACAAAATCAGGACAGATCCAGTGCCCTGGGGTTTTCCAACAGATAAATTATAAAGAAAAGAAAAAGGAAGAGGAGAAATCTGTAAACGAAAAGAAACTTAAAAGTCTTTTTTTTCCCTAAGGCTAAATTATAGTGTCCCCCATTTAGGAGTGGGTGATAAACGATTAAAAATGCACACACACAGAAAGTGATCACTATGGAAGTCGGTAGCTGTTTACTTTTAGAGAAAAGGAAGAGAGGGGATTAAGGCATATGAAGGAGCTTCTGGGATGGTTGGCAAAGTTCTATTTCTTGATCAGGGGTGTTTACAAAAGAGTCCCCTCTTATAAAATAACGAGAATAATATAACCATAAACTCTACATTTATTTCCTGTGGTTTTATCTGTGTTTCATTTTACAATACAAAGCTTTTTTTAAGATCCTTTTGAAAAATGAAGAATAAATGTATAAAGCAAATCTAATTAGCCTTCTAAATTCTTTTTCCTTGGTACATTCATATTTTATAGTTTGTTCAGAGCAATTTCTGGGAATGTGTTTTTAAGAATCATTACAACGTAATCGACAGCAAATGTTTATTAAGTACCTACTATGAGGGGAGCAGCCAACATGGCGGAACAGCATGGAAGTTTTTTGTGTGTCTCACATCCATGAAATACAGCCAGACCAACACTAAACCATCCTGCACACCTAGAAAACTGATTGGAGGATTAACACAACAATCTGCACAACCTGAACCACAGAATTCAGCAGGTATGTGGCGCGGAGATGTGAACTTGGGGAGAGAGAAGCCCTGAGGGCAGGGAGGTGCTTTTGTGGGCGGAGAGAGGACGGAGATGGTGGGGAAAATATGGGAAAACGCACCCCTCCCCAAAAGCAGCTGGAGAGAAAGTGGAAAATTGGAAACAGCCACAGGAACTGAACTAAAAAGGGAGAAAGGAGAAAGAAGAGGGTTTAAATTCCATTAAGACTATAAACAGGGGGAGTACAGAGTCTGAAACGCCGCAGCTCCATACCTGGCGGTGCTCTGGTGGGAAGGCCGAATCCCCAGGAGCAGAGTGGAGTCCGGGGTTCTTCAGGCCACATGGGGAGAGGCGGTTCCCCTGCTGGAAGGACACCTGGTAGCGGCTGTGTGGGTGCCCCAAAGGCAAGGCCCCAGTGGACCCGGGAGAACAACCACATTTGCTGGTGCTGGAACAAGGTCGTTAAGGGAAAAGCCTGGTGCCAGATGTGTGTGGTGATTTTACATAATCCCTGAGGCGCTGCTGCTACACTATCTCGCGAACTTTTTCTGGGGCGGGCTGGCACCTGGCCGCAGTCTCTGGACTTCGGCAGCAGCATGGTCCCGCAAATGTTCCTGGGTGCGGCCGGCACCCGTCCATTGCTCAGTGAGACCATCCTCAGAGTGGCAGAACGGGTCAAAGATGCAGTCCCTCAGAAGTAAGGGGCAGAGAAAAACAGCCACATCTGAGACAAACCTCAGGAGGAAGGTGCTGCCTGGGGCTTGGTCACGGACTGTGTAAAAGCGGGGAGTGGACAGAAGCCGAAGACAAAGGACGGGTGAGCGATTGTTGATTGGGAAAAACGGAATTCCAATACTAGAGGCTCGATATCTGGGTGACGCCATTTTCACCATTCCCGGGCATGCGCATACACGCCTACAAGCACCACAACAACCTACCCCAGTAAGCTAGGCAGCGCCATCTAGTGGAGAACGGAACCATTACACTAAGCCCCGCCCAACTGGGCCAACCTTGCTCTTCAGGAACACAAGTCTCTCCGCCTGCTTAGTTTATGGACTATAAAGCACTTCATGGTTTGACTTCTAGAGGAAAACCAAGTAATTTCAGACATACTGCAGTCTGTTCACTAGTCCATCTATTCAATTTTCTTTCTTTTTTTCTCTTTTTCATTTCTTTTCTTTTTCTTGAATCAGAAAGAGATAAAACTCATCTTTATTTTCAATTTTTATTAAAAATATTTTCCTTTTTTCTCTACTATACTTTTTACTTTTGTGTAAATTTTTTCAAATTCTATTTTACTTCCATCATTTCATTTTAGTCTACTTCAGTGTATTCATTTTTTCAAATTTTCAAACGATTTCCTTTTTTTTTTCTTTCCCTTTTTCTCTAATCTGTCAAACCCCTTTCAACACCCAGACCAAAACACACCTAGGATCTAGCATCATTTATCGATTTTTTGTGTGTGTGTGTGCTTGTTTTTAATTTTTTAATTTTAATTTTTTAATTTTAATTTTTTTAATTTTAATTTTTTTTAATTTTTTTTACATCATTAATTCTTTTGCTCCCTTCAAAATGACGAAATGAAGGAATTGACCCCAAAAGAAAGAGCAGGAAGAAACGACAGCCAGGGACTTAATCCACACAGATACAAGCAAGATGTCTGAACCAGAATTTAGAATCACAATAATAAGAATACCAGCTGGAGTCAAAAATAGATTAGAATCCCTTTCTGTGGACATAAAAAAGTAAAAGCTAGTCAGGATGAAATAAAAAATGCTATAACTGAGCTGCAAACACGGATGGATGCCACGGTGGCTTGGATGAACAAGGCAGAACAGAGAATCAGTGACATACAGGAGAAACTTATAGAGAATAATGAAGCAGAAAAAAAGAGGGAGATTAAGCAAAAGATCATGATTTAAGAATTAGAGAAATCAGTGATTCATTAAGAAGGAACAACATCAGAATCATAGGGGTCCCAAAAGATGAAGAGAGAGAAATAGGGGTAGAAGGGTTATGTGAGCAAATCATAGAGGAAAACTTTATTGACCTGGGTAAAGACACAGACATCAAATCCAGGAAGCACAGAGGACTCCCATTACATTTGCCAAAAACTGGCCATCCACAAGGCATATCATAATCAAATTCACAAAATACTCAGGCAGGAGAGAATTATGAAAGCAACAAGGGAAAAGAAGTCCTTAACCTACAAGGGACAACAGATCAGGTTTGCAACAGACCTTTCCACAGAAACTTGGCAGGCCAGAGAGGAGTGGCAAGATATAGTCAATGTGCTAAATTAGAAAAATATGCAGCCAATAATTATCCAGCAAGGCTGTCATTCAAAATAGAAGGAGAGATAAAAAGTTGCCCAGACAAACAAAAATTAAAGGAGTTTGTGACCACTAAACCAGCCCTGCAAGAAATTTTAAGGGGGACTCTCTGAGGGGAGAAACGATGAAAAACAAACAAACAAACAAACAAACATAAATAAATAAATACCAAAAGCAACAAAGACTAGAAAGGACCAGAGAACACCACCAGAAACTCCAACTCTACAAGCAACATAATGGCAATACATTCATATCTTTCAGTACTCACTCTAAATCTCAATGGACTAAATGCTCCAATCAAAAGATATAGGGTGACAGAATGGATAAGAAAACAAGATCCAACTATACGCTGTTTACAAGAGACCCACTTCAGACCTAAAGACACCTTCAGATTGAAAGTAAGGGGACAGATAAACATCTATTACGCTAATGGTCGACAAAAGAAAGCTGGAGTAGCCATACTTGTATCAGACAATCTAGACTTTAAAATAAAGATTTTATCATGAGATGAAGAAGGGCATTATATCATAATTAAGGGGTCTATCCACCAAGAAAACCTAACAATTGTAAACATTCATGCGCCAAATGTGGAGGTACCCAAATAAAAAAATTAATCACAAACATAAAGAAACTCATTGATAGTAATACCATCATAGTAGGGGACTTCAACACCCCACTCATAGCAATGGACAGATCATCTAATCAAAAAATCAACAAGGAAACAATGGCTTTGAATGACACAGTGGACAAGATGGACTTAACAGATATATTCAGAACATTTCCTAAATCAGCAGAATATACATCCTAAAGCAGCAGAATATACATTCTTCTCCAGTGCACATAGAATGTTCTCCAGAATATACCACATACTAGGAACAAATCAGCCCTCAACAAGTACAAAAAGATTGAGACCATACCGTGCATATTTTCAGACTACAATTCTATGACTCTCGAAATCAATGACAAGAAAAAATTTGCAAAGTTAACAAATACTTGGAGACTGAAGAACATCTTACTAAAGAATGAATGGGCTAACCGAGAAGTTAAAGAGGAAGTTAAAAAGTATATGGAAGCCAATGAAAATGATAACACCACAACCCAAAACCTCTGGGATGCGGGAAAGGCAGTCATAAGAGGGGAAATATATAGCAATTCAGGCCTTCCTAAAGAAGGAAGAAAGATCTCAGATACAGAACCTAAACTTACACCTTAATGAGGTAGAAAAGGAACATCAAATAAAACCCAAAACCAGCAAAAGACAGGAAATAATAAAGATTAGAGCATAAATTAACGTCAAAACCAAAAAAATAGTAGAACAGATCAATGAAACCAGAAGCTGGTGCTTTGAAAGAATTAACAAAATTGATAAACCACTAGCCAGTTTGATCAAAAAGAAAAAGGAAAGGACCCAAATAAATAAAATCAAGAATGAAAGAGGAGAGATCACACCCAACACAGCAGAAATACAAACAATAATAAGAGAATATTATGAGCAATTATATGCCAGTAAAATGGGTAATCAGGAAGAAATGGACAAATTCCTAGAAACATATATGCTACCAAAACTGAAACAGGAAGAAATAGAAAATTTGAACAGACCCATAACCAGTAAGGAAATCAAATTAGTAATAAAAAATCTGCCAAAAAACAAGAGTCCAGGGCCAGATGGCTTTCCAGGGGAATTCTACCAAACATTTAAGGAAGAGTTAACACCTATTCTCTTGAAGCTGTTCCAAAAAATAGAAATGGAAGGAAAACTTCCAAACTCTTTTTATGAAGCCAGCATTACCTTGATTTCAAAACCAGATAAAGACCTCACTAAAAAGGATAACTATAGACCAATTTCCCTGATGAACATGGATGCAAAAATCCTCAACAAGATATCAGTCAGCTGGATCCAACAATACATTACAAAAATTATTCACCACAACCAAGTGGGATTTAATACCTGTGATGCAGGGCTCGTTCAATATCCACAAAGCAATCAATGTGATTCATCACATCAATAAAAGAAAGGACAAGAACCACATGATCTTCTCAATAGATGCAGAGAAAGCATTTGACAAAATACAGCATCGTTTCTTCATAAAAACCCTCAAGAAAGTAGGGACAGAAGGATCATACCTCGATATCATATACGAAAGCCCCATATATGAAAGACCATATACGAAAGACCCAATGCTAATCTCATCCTCAATGTGGAAAAACTGAGAGCTTTCTCCCTAAGGTCAGGAACAAAACAGGGATGTCCATTCTCACCACTGTTATCCAACATAGTATTGGAAGTCTTAGCCTCTGCAATCAGACAACACAAAGAAATAAAAGGCATCAAAATCAGCCAGGAGGAGTTTTTTTTTTTTTTTAATTTTTTTTTCAACGTTTATTTATTTTTGGGACAGAGAGAGACAGAGCATGAACGGGCGAGGGGCAGAGAGAGAGGGAGACACAGAATCGGAAACAGGCTCCAGGCTCTGAGCCATCGGCCCAGAGTCTGACGCGGGGCTCGAACTCACGGACCGTGAGATCGTGACCAGGCTGAAGTCGGACGCTTAACCGACTGCGCCACCCAGGCGCCCCAGCCAGGAGGAGTTTAAATTTTCACTCTTTGCAGAGGACATGATACTCTACATGGAAAACCCAAAAGATTCCACCAAAAAACTGCTAGCACTGATTCATGAATTCAGCAAATTTGAAGGATATAAAATCAATGCACGGAAATCAGTTGCATTCCTATACACCAACAATGAAGCAACAGAAAGAGAAATCAAGGAATAGATCCCATTTACAATTGCCCCCAAAACCATAAAATACCTAGGAATAAATCTAACCAAAGAGGTGAAAAATCTATACACTGAAAACTATAGAAAGCTTATGAAAGAAATTGAAAAAGACACAATAAAATGAAAAAGGATTCCATGCTCCTGGACAGGAAGAACAAATGTTGTTAAAATGTCGATACTACCCAAAGCAATCTACATATTCAATGCAATCCCTATCAAAATAACACCAGCGTTCTTCACAGAGCTAGAACAAACAATTCTAAAATTTGTATGGAACCAGAAAAGACCCTGAATAGCCAAAGCAATCTTGAAAAAGAAAACCAAAGCTGGAAGCATCACAATCCCAGACTTCAAGCTGTCCTACAAAGCTGTAGTCATCAAGACAGTATTGCACTGGCACAAGAACAGACCCTTAGATCAATGGAACAGAATAGAGAACCCAGACATGGACCCACAAACGTATGGCCAACTAATCTTTGACAAAGCAGGAAAGAATATCCAATGGAATAAAGACAGTCTCTTCAGCAAGCGGTGCTGGGAAAACTGGACAGCGACATGCAGAAGAATGAACCTGGACCACTTTCTTACACCATACACAAAAATAAACTCAAAGTGGATGAAAGACCTCAATGTAAGACAGGAAGCCATCAAAATCCTCAAGGAGAAAGCAGGCAAAAACCTCTTTGATCTTGTCCGCAGCAATTTCTTACTGAACACGTCTCTGGAGACAAGGAAACAAAAGCAAAAATGAACTATTGGGACCTCATCAAAATAAAAAGCTTCTGCACAGTGAAGGAAACAATCAGCAAAACTAAAAGGCAACCGACGGAATGGGAGAAGATATTTGCAAACGACATATCAGATAAAGGGTTAGTAACCAAAATCTATAAAGAACTTATCAAACTCAACACCCAAAAAACAAATAATCCAGTGAGGAAATGGGCAAAATACATGAATAGACCCTTCTCCAAAAAAGTTGGACATCCACATGGCCAACCAACACATGAAAAAATGCTCAACATCACTCATCATCAGGGAAATAGAATCAAAGCCACAATGAGATACCACCTCACACCTGTCAGAATGGCTAACATTAACAATTCAGGTAACAACAGATGTTGGTGAGGATGCAGAGAAAGAGGATCTCTTTTGCCCTGCTGGTAGGAATGCAAGTTGGTGCAGTCACTCTGGAAAACAGTTTGGAGGTTCCTCAAAAAACTAAAAATAGAACTAGCCTACGACCCAGCAATTGTACCACTAGCTATTTGTCCAAGGGATACAGGTATGCTGTTTCAAAGGGACATACGCACCCCAATGTTTATAGCAGCACTATTAGCAATAGCCAAAGTATGGAAAGAGCCCAATGTCCATCAATGGGTGAATGGATAAAGATGTGGTATACACACACACACACACACACACACACACATGCACACACACAATGGAGTATTACTCGGCAATCAAAAAGAATGTAATCTTGTCATTTGCAACTACATGGCTGGAAGTAGAGGGTATTATGCTAAGCAAAATTAGTCAGAGAAAAACAAATATATGACTTCACTCATATGAGGACTTTAAGACGCAGAACAGATGAACATAAGGGAAAGGAAGCAAACATAGTATAAAAACAGGGAGGGGGACAAAACATAAGAGACTCTTAAATATGGAGAACAAACAGAGGGTTACTGGAGGGGTTGTGGGAGGGGAGTTGGGCTAAATAGGTACGAGGCATTAGGGAATCTACTGAAATCATTGTCGCACTATATGCTAACTAATTTGTATGTAAATTTTAAAAATAAAATTTAAAAAAAGTACCTACTCTGTGCAAGGCACTCCTATTCCATTGTAATTGGCTTGTATCTTTGAATATTTGCTCTTTCCTGGATTAATATTTTGCACTGGAAATACTTACTGTGGGTTTAAATTTTTGTACTATTTTGTTTGTTTATAATGTTTAGTCTTATAATTGGTTGAACTACTGCATTTTGGAGAGGAAAGGCTCATAAGTCACTTCCACTCAGCACAAAAGTAACCTCTACCCCTGGCCTTAGCCACTGCTGGCACTGAGGCTATGATCCAGTGGTCCAGGGCGCCACCTCCTGTGGCAGTCGGCAGCCAGAACACTGTTTGCTGAGCCTCTGCTCTGTTCTGGGCTACACTTGGTGACTCATCATCCCAACCTCACAACCACACCACACATCTGGATAGACAGTTCCTAGAAATGACAGTGTCAGAGAGGTTTATAATGGCTACCATTCCCAGCAGAACGAAAAGGCATTTGAGAATTTTTACCAATCTAACATCATAAACATCTGGAAGCAACTTAACTCCTTTCCACCAGAAAAATGCAGTTTCTAAATCTAAAACTTAGCAAGCACATCAATTTTTATATTTTTTCTGCAAAGCAAAGGAACTGTGAGAGTTGCAAAACCTAAAAAGAAGAAGTCCTTTGGCCAAGAAGCTTTTCTCTTAATCGAGAGTGATACATTAATAATTATAACATAGACGATAGACAGATAACATTAACCATGTGGCAGAGACGGCTCTAAGCAGATTACATGCATTCATTTATGTAATCCTCACCACAGAAGTGAAGTGGTTCTAACCTTCCTTTTTTACAGATAGTGGAACTGAGGAGCAGAGAGGTTAAATAACTTACCCAAGGACACATAACTAGTAAGTAGCAGTGCTAGGACTCAAACTATGTGGTCTGGCTTCAGAACCTGTGCTGTTAGGCACATATTACTTCACATGTTACTGCCCCAAGTTCTTAACACCTTGACAAGCACGCTCAATGAGAGGATAGGGAAGACAGCAGTCTATATTTGAAATCCCCTGGCTTGTCAACCTTGCTTTTTAGAATCCCCAGCAGAGCTAATCAGTGATCACAAAGCATCCACCATGTCTCCCCAATAGTCGTGGAAGCTGTCCACTTCTCTCCAGCCCCATTGCCACTGCTCTGGCTCAAGCCACCATCATGTTTCCACTAGATTATTCCAATAGTCTCTGAAGTCACCTTTCTGCCTCTAGCTCTAATTGGAGAAGATGAGGACAGGCCAAAAACAAATATAACAAGCTGCCAGTCTAGCCAGGGAACTCCCACAACACCAGTCCTGGCAACTTCTAGAAGTGAGGAAGACGGAAGCAGTTGCAAACTCAGACCTTTCCAAATCTAGAGAAAAGTCAAAAACACAGCCACTATGAAGACCAGTAAATAAAACCGTGCTTTAGAGAGCATGCTGCCCGGATCTGCCCTCAGGGACTACAGCTGTACAAGAATTGTCTGTTCCCCACCCCACCCCACCCCCCACCTCCTCCAGCCTCTCTGGAGCTTGGGGCTTCTGATCAGAGAAGCTTGTCTGGTTCCTTTCACACCCCACCCCCTTGCACAGGCCTTGCTGAGATGTGTTCTCAGCAGGGCAGCTAACAGGAAGGAGACTCCTCACATGATCCAGCTTAGTCCTCCCTTTCCCCCTTCCCAAAGCGGCACACTGCAGTGAGAGCACGGCAGAAATGCAGACCGAAGGGGGCCAACGGTGGGCAAGAAGGGCTCTGCTCCTCGGCGTCCTCTGGGCCACCGCACACTTGCCTTCTTCAGGTGCACCCTTGCCCCGGCGTCTCCCGAGGGCCACAGGTAGGTGGACGCTGGGGTCAGCTGCCCCTGCTGCTGTTGTCACATATGGATGAAAGGGACAAAGAGAGGAAAATTCTCACTTGACTCACTTCGGCTTATGCTTCCTCCTCTGACTTTTAGCACTTAGAAGAATATCAAACACTTTTGATGCCTCGAATAAGTTCTCAAAGATAGCTCAGAGATAATTCACAGACAGCATAAAACAGGCGGGTCTCTAATTTTTTATTGTTAGAGACTTCATCATGAAAAAAAAAATCTTCTTTCGTCTTGGAAATTCTCTGCAACAGTGGAGGATTCTTCACAGGTCTGTGGACAACTTTGGGCTCTGAGATGGGAAAATGAAATTGTGCAGATATTAGAAATCTCTCTCATCAGAGACATAATGTCTCTTTGAGGAGGAAGAGGGGTTCAAAATTCCCTTCTAGAAAGAAAGCAGACAAGGAAGAGTGATTTCATAATTTTTCTTCTTGTAGTTCTTTTGCTATCATCAGCTTATTTCATTAAAGCACCTCTTTCGGGTCCCAAAGGTTATTTTTTTTTTAAACTTTACAGCTGCATCATATTCAAAAGTGTTTTATACATTTTCACCAGGGTTCTTGAAATTCCACTGTTACCCCACACTTAAGAGTTTTGTTGAGAAATCTCTCCTTGTGGGCTTGGAACGAGTGACACCAACATATTTCAAACTTTCTCCCTCTTTTTCTTACCAGGAAATAGCACCCAATGCATTGTACCTCCATCCCTGGAATTTCCTGAAGGGTTTTTCACAAAACAGGAGCGCACAGATGGAGGCATTGTAATCTACTTCCTAATTATCCTGTACATGTTCATGGCCGTGTCTATTGTCTGTGATGAGTACTTCCTACCCTCCCTGGAAATCATCAGCGAATGTAAGTGGCTGGAAATCTCCCCCATCATCTTCCAAATTAATTGTGCCACAAATACGTGGCTGTCTTTAATTTTTTTTTAATGTTTATTTGTTTTTGAGAGAGAGAGACAGAGAGAGACCGAGTGTGTGTAGGGGAGGGACAGAAGGAGAGGGAGACACAGAATCAGAAGCAGGCTCCAGGCTCTGAGCTGTCAGCACAGAACCTGATGCTGGGCTCGAACTCAGGAACTGTGAAATCATGACCTGAGCTGAAATCAGACGCTTAACCAACTGAGCCACCCACGCACCCCACGTGGCTGTCTTTAAAACAGCTCAGCAACAATTCTGTCCATCTCAGCTGGTTGCAGAGATGGCTTTCTGTGTTGTGGGGCCCCTACCTTCTGGAACTGGCCTGCATGTGGTTTTTCTTGGTGGTTCACGTGCAGCAGAGCATCTTTAAATGAGTACCCAGCAATTTTTTTTTTTAATTTTTTTTTTCAATGTTTATTTATTTTTGGGACAGAGAGAGACAGAGCATGAATGGGGGAGGGGCAGAGTGAGAGGGAGACACAGAATCGGAAACAGGCTCCAGGCTCCGAGCCATCAGCCCGGAGCCTGACGCGGGGCTCGAACTCACGGACCGCGAGATCGTGACCTGGCTGAAGTCGGACGCTTAACCGACTGCGCCACCCAGGCGCCCCTACCCAGCAATTTTTATTACACTGACTATCTCCAGAAACTCTTTGTCTGCTGTACTACCTGGCTGGCAGTTTGTTCTAAACTGTTCCAAGTTTCCACATATATGCACTTGGTGTGTACCCCTAATACAAGAGACTCCTAATGCTTGCCATTTTATGCTTTCAAAAACTTTTTTTTTCTGTTTTACTCTAAAATTGTAATTGTTTTTAAAGGTAGATGGTAAACAAATGACATTAAGGACTATCTTCCTCCCCACTTCCTTTTTCAGCCTTCTGCCAGTAAGGAAAGTAACTGATGTTTATGAACCAATAAATAAATAAGTCCTGCGTCCTATGTAAAGTGACCTCAGGCATCAGATAATTGTAAATTCAGTTATTAAAAGTTAAGCTCACTTTCAGGTTTCTGAAAATAAGATCTGCCAGGCTAAGCCCCTCTGTTCCATCCCCTCGGCCAGGTACATTGTCCACAATTCTGAGCATATCCCTTTCATCAGTATACCAGTCCCTAAAATCAGGATATCAGTGATGATTCAGGCCATATAAGCAAAAGGCCAGCAGAAGTTTCCAGTCTGTCTCTTGCTTGGTTAGTTTCATTGGTTGAATGCGCTCATTTCAGAGAAGGTTAAAGTTAAGGGTTTGGTTTCCTACTGCATACTCACACGATTGCACAGAAACTGCATCCTCTCCCCCCATCTCACATGCACATACATGCGCACACACACACACACACACACACACACACACACACACATTGCTGGCATTTCTTCCCAGACAGAGATAGCTAGAATATTAACTCTCCTTTTTCCCATGGCCCCTGCTCCCCAACCCCACTGAAATGCTAGTCCTTCTCTCTCTTGTTCACTGCACCATAGCGGTACCCTTAAGACCTAAAACAGGACCTGGAAAGAGCAGAGGCTCTCAACACATATTTGTTTAAAGAAAAAAATTTATAGAACAGGTAAGCATGTTTGTTATTATTATTATTTAACTTAAGTAGTATAAATATACATTTTTATATTGACATTCCATTTTACATTGACATCAATATTTTTCTATAATAGAGATTAAATTACTTTCACATCGTATTTTTACTCAGATTGATGAAATGCAAGAAAAATAGAAGAAAAAAGTAAAATCACCTACATTTTCATCACCCAGAGACCCCCACAGTTACCATTTGGTGTATTTTCTTTTGACCTTTTAGATCTTGCTATATCTACAGTTTGAAGTACACTCAAAGGTACACACTTTTTCCTCATATATTTTATTCTACACATTTCCCCATATTATTAAATACTCTCAAAAACATGATTTTTAATGGTAGCATGATTTTCCAAATGATTTAAGATCCTAACACTGGGTTTTATACATAGTAGGTACCCAGTAAAAATTTATCATAATTTTAAAAATTATTAATCTCATTGAACATTTGTGTTTTTTTAATTTTTTTATCCTAAGCAATGTTGTGCCCATACATGTACAAGATATTTGCAAACCTCTCTGATTGTTTATTGATAAAGATGCAGAGCTATGCATATTTTAAGCTTTATTTTATACATTACCAAAAGCACTTCACAAAAAGGGTGTGCCAACTTATACCTCCAGAATGTGGGATAACTTCCATTCCAGAAAACCATGAATAATATCATTTAAAATGTCTGTTAATTGCTTTAAAATGGAATGTCATTTTGTAAAATTTGTATTGATCCAATTATTTGTGAAGTTGTAAACATTTCATGCTTACTGCAATTTGTGGTTTTGCTTTTGTGCTTTTTTGCCCATGTTCTGACAGGAGGGTATTTGTCTTTTTCTTACTGATTTCCAAGACATTATTTTAATATAAGGATATTAACCCTTTTTCTAATATCATTTCTATATCACATGCTTTTTCATAGTTTGTTGTTTGTTTTTGTAATTTGTTCATCACATTGAAGTGTACATATTTTTAAGTAAATTTATAAATATTTTCCTTTATGATTCTCCTTTTGATTTACACTTAGAAAGAAATTTTTATCTCCAGGTCAGAGAAATTATCATAATTTCTGTTACGTGTAGTTTCTTTTTTTTTTTTTTTTACATTTCTGTCTTTCTTTCACTAAGAATTTGTTTTGCTATAGAATTCAGTGCTACTTTTTCAGAAAGTTAATCAATTTTCATATACTAAATTCTTATATATATATGTATGTGCCTCTGCTTCCAAACTCTTAAATGTTGTGATAATCTATTTGTTCATCCTTGTGCCAGTAGTGAACCTTTAATTAGACGACGTACATAGATTATGTTAATTATATTAACACTAAGAAATTTTAAATTCAAGGTACTCTGTCCCACCTTGAAAATTTCTCTTCCTGGAAAATAGAAAAGTCAAAAAAATTTTTTTCTTTTTGTTTTCACATTTCCTTTTTTTTTTTAAATATATGAAATTTATTGTCAAATTGGTTTCCATACAACACCCAGTGCTCATCCCAACAGGTTCCCTCCTCAATATCCATCACCCACCCTCCCCTCCCTCCCACCCCCCATCAGCCCTCAGTTTGTTCTCAGTTTTTAAGAGTTTCTTATGCTTTGGCTCTCTCCCACTCTAACCTCTTTTTTTTTTTCCTCCCCCCCCCCATGGGATCCTGTTAAGTTTCTCAGGATCCACATAAGATCTTTAGATCTTTTATTTTTTGTTTTTTGTTTTCACATTTCCAAACTATACCTTGACTAAAAGAATAAATTCATCAAGAATTTTGTTTATAAAAAATTGTCTTGGGAGTGGTAAATAAATAAATAACTTTTCTAGCCTTGCAGAAGCAACTGCATTAAAATTTAGATTGCTACTTCAAAATAATCTTCATTAAGTGACTTCATAGAATATTTATAATAATGACTTCCACTAGGCCACTTGTGGAATTACTTTGAAACATCATCAGCAGACAAGTGAATCGCTCTTTGCTGTGAGATATAATACAGTAGCTATTATGAATGTGTAAATTGGTATTCAGTCCAGAATTGGGTTCACAATTCCAATGTGTGGGAGGGGAGCTGGCAGGGGAGGGGGGGGTGCAGTTCCCCCAACAGCAAGTAATTCTGACACTATCTACCCAAAGATAGCATCAGATCCCAGACTGCCCTCCCCATCCCCAACTGACCTCAGATGCCATTTGCAAGCCCAGATTATTATGCTTCTGACTAACTGGTTACAGATTGGGAGTTCCAACAACCCTCTTCTTGGGTTTCAGATAGCAGTCATAAGGCTGGGCTGTTACCTATACTTCTGACCAACTGGCTGTATAAATCAAAGTTTCCCATGACCTCCTTCTTGGGTTCAATTAATTTGGTAGAGTGGCTCACAGAACTCAGAGAAACATTTTACTTCCTAGATTACTAGTTTATTACAAAAGGATATAACTCAGGAACGGCCAGAGGGAAGAGAGAAACATGAAGCAAGGTATGAGGTATGCCCTCTCCAGACATGCCACTCTCCCAGCTCTCCAAATTCCAGCTTTTTGTTTTTTAACAGAGGCTTCATCACATAGGCATTGTTGATTACATCATGACCTCTGGCAATTGATTCAGCTTCCAGCCCTCCCTCCTTTCTCTGGAGACCTGTGGGTGAGACTGAAAGTTCCCGCCTTCTAATCACATGGTTTGTTCCCTTGGCAACCAGCAGCCCTCTACAGTTGGGGCCCAAAATGTACCTCATTAAAATGACAAAAGACAACTTTATCAAGCTCTACAGGTAGGAATTTCCTGCTTTGGGGAGCAGGAACTTTTGGGAGCAGACTTTTGAGGCAGGAACTATGGATGAAAACCAAATATCTATTTTTTTATAAATCACAACATCGCAGCAGCCCACCTCCTGGTCTTCAAACACGTACCCCTGGTAGCAAAACAATCATAGAAGTTAAAAGATACTGGCACATTACTAGACTCTTATTCAGTTCATTAGTAACTAACTACCTAGTTCACAGTGCTGAGCTACATTGCATGCAGGCAGCAATACTAGCAATAGCCCGCCTTCAGTCCGTTCCTGATCACACAGTCTAAGGTCATACAGGTGCACAACTAGTGAGTGATTTTTACCACAAACAATATGGCTGAATTGACTGTTAATCTCAATTTGGCAGACGGGGCGACGGTGCATCTTATCCCACCAGACCCTTAGGGATTGTGACACAAAGGTTGAAGACAACCATTCCTTAGCAATCCTCCCTGCTTCCAGCCCTTGTGGCTGCAGTCCTTTGACCGGTCCTTTGACCGCTACATCTAGCAAGGGCACAAAACAACAAAGTTGAGGTGATGTGAGGAAGAAAGAATACCAACACCTTCCCCCTCCCACTCTTCCCCAGATCCACCAGAAAACAGAAAGCTATTTAGTGGGGGGACACTTCTTCAGGACGCCTCATGTTCAGGGTGAGCACACACTGGTGAAGGCTTATAGGCCAACCCTTAGCACCCTTATCTTCCCCCATTTTCGATAACCAATATTTCAGTTGCCCACTCCGATTCTCTATCAAACTTCTCTCTCTGCCTATTGCTAGATATCAAG
Organism: Lynx rufus; assembly: GCF_022079265.1. Classification (NCBI taxonomy): domain Eukaryota; kingdom Metazoa; phylum Chordata; class Mammalia; order Carnivora; family Felidae; genus Lynx; species Lynx rufus. Next base: position 27,150,949 of record NW_025814827.1, on the reverse strand, counting down.
GACCGTAAAATGTGTTCCTTGGTCTGGAGAAATGGTCAGCAATCCAAATCAGTGCAATATCTTTGGCTCCTGTTCTTGTATAGTATTTTGAGCATTTGCATCTAATCCTAGAGAAGCAAAGCCCATTGCAGAGGCAGTGAATACTCCTGTCAGGACCCACTTTTAGGCCCCAAAGACTACCAGTATCAATATTTCTTGCCAGCTTTGGTCAGGACCTTCCTACTAGGGAATCTGCCACATAGCCCTCTGTAGTCTCTGTCTCTCTTGTTGGCAGATAGAACAGTTCTTATTGGCATTTTTGTGTTTCTGGGGATACAAGAAGACTGTGTCTAGATTCAGCCCATCTTTGCATTGCTCCAGACCCTCATGTCCACTCATTCCATGAACCCAGGTAGCCATCTCAAAGGAGCACACAGGGATATCTACTTACCTATTTCAATTGCCTTCCAAAATGGGAGTTCGTCTTATAGGCTGCTACTTTCATGCACCTTTCAAATTTTCAGAGTGATTTCCACAGGGTTATACCTTATGTGGGTATACCTTTAGCACCCACATTTCTGTTGCCTTTCTAATCTGACCGCGTGGCCACCCAGATACCAAGTTCCTTTCATCCTTTCTCTTCCCAAACCAAATGCTTTTGTGAGCCAGCAAATCCCCCTTTACTGAGACCAAACTAGATAGGTTCTGAACCCAGAAAGGTTCTTTTGGGTTTTATGGAGGCTTCATTACACAGGCATGATCAAATAAATCATTGACCAATTTATTCAACCTCCAGTCCCTCTCCCCTTCCTAGAGGTCAGGGGTGGGACTGAAAGTTCTAACCCTCTAATTACAGGGTTTATTCTTAGGTAGGGTCCGAAAGTCGCTTTGTTAACATAACAAAAGATGCCTTCATCACTCTCAATTCTTAGGAAATTCCAAGGGTTTTGGGAGCATGAGTCAGTAACTGTGGCTGAAGACCAAATATATGAGAGAAATATATTTTGGTCGTCTGAATGACCAAATACGTATTTCTTATAAATCACAATATCACATGTGTGATTGATGGATACCCACGCTGCTGCTAAATCTTCTTCAGCTGCTGAGAACTGACCCTGGTCTTGAGTGCTGAAAATACTGGCAACAAAATGAGATAGAAATAGTGCTGGCCTGATTCATTTTTTAAGTGCCTATAAATTAATTCTGTCATTTCTCTTTTCAAGGTCTAGCATAGTCCATCCAAATTAGGACATCAGCAATAAAAAACAATTTCCCTGGGATTTGTTTACATCCACAGAAACTAGCCTCAGAAAAGTCTGCAAACACTTTACATTTCCCCATAGTTCTTTTGAAGAGCATTGGGTTATAATAATTCCACCCATTTTGTCAACTAATAAGGATTAATGTAATCCTGAAAACAGTTTACTGAAGCATTCCACAATGTGCTGGAGTGTTGTTATTTATTTATATATTTAGTTATTAGCTATTTGTCAAAAAACAATTATAGAAGACCAAGCATGGCTCTAAATTAAATAGAGACGGTTTCATTTGGTCTTCACAGAAACCCCACAAAGTCAGTTCTATGAGTTTGGTTTTGCTGATGAGAAGCTGAGATGATACATAATTACCTAAGACCAGCCAACAAAGCCTTCCCTCTCCAATGCTGACATCCAACAATATTCTCAACTGCTCTGATATAATTTGACACATCCTTCTTTGAGGTTAGCAGCCATAATATGGTTGTTTCAGAAGAATTGTTCTATTTGAACAGTCTTTTTTTTTAAGTTGATTTATTCATTTTGAGAGTGAGAGTGCGCATGTGCAAGTGGGGGAGGGGCAGAGAGGAAGGAGAAAGAGAATCCCAAGCACACTTTCCCAGCACTGAGCCCAACGCAGGACCTGAGCCAAAAATCAAGAGTCAGTTGCTTAACTGACTGAGCCACCCAAGGAACCCGTGAACAGTTTTAAAGGGTGTTTTCATCCCAACAGCACTGGAGTTTTGACAAAAAGAACCAACAACAGCATCAAATACTCATTGTAACTATGGAGGAAGTATACTACAAAATAAAGAGAATCCACTGAATTGCTTAAAAAAATCAGTTTAGACTTTCAGCCACTTATTGGAGGTTGTAAATTAATGTTATAAACACTTGCCAAATACAATAATTAGACCCCGAGGCCTAAGCCTTTGGTTGTCTAGAATGTCCATGAGATCTTAGTCTGGTACTGTGAAACCAAATCATCACATAGGTTGCAATGACTTTCTGTAGGGTGCATGTTATAAGTCCCAACCTAGAACATGATGGGAGAATTGACAGGACCCTGGCCCACCCCAGCCCCATCACCTCATTACCCACTCCTCAAGCCACCAGTAGTAGTTCGTTTGGTCAATGGAAGGGTCTTCAGATGAAGATAGAATAGGCTCAGGACTCTCCATGCAGAGGATGAGCAGGACATGGTAGAGGCCCAGAGCCTCTTGCTGATACCCACCCTGGACCCTTTTTCTGTCTGTAGCTATGTTGATCTGGCAATTTCCTCTAGAGTCACCACCACAGGAGGCTTCTTCCAGCAAGGCTCTTTTCTTTCTCCTTGCTCTACTTATGATCACAGAAGCCACACAAACTCTCCTCCCCACCCCATCCTCAACACATACCTCTTGTTAGACAACCCGAGACATTTTGCTGTCATCTTTACTCTGTAGCACCAATATGGAAATGCTGTTCCTGTGCCCTCTTCCTCGAATCCCATTTTCTTTTATATCCACTGAGGTTCTCTCGGATAAGAGGCTAATGATGATTCATTGAACATAGAGGAATGAAGTGAAATTAATCCACATCATAGAGGGAATAAAAATCACACTCTAGTGTCCAGAGCATTTTACCATCAGAGATAAGACCCAGTTTCTGAATTGGGAAATAGAATTGAGGATTCAGGGGAAGGGGTTATAAACGATGTCATCAGAGGTGGAATATTATCTGAGATCAAGGGAGCTAGAGGTAATGGGGTAAAGAATAATCTTAAGGGAGCTCCCTTATCCCCACCAGTTGTGCTACCCTAGACCCGGAATTGGGTGGATACACTGAGGTGTGTGTGAGACAGAGACAGAGACAGAGACAGAAACAGACAGGTTCCAAATGAGGACAAGGAAGAAAGGGGGGGTGGTCTTTGTGGTCTCTGTTCATTCACGTAAGCCTGACTTATGAAACTGACTAAAATTCCCATGCTTGGTTTGTAAAGCTAGTCACATCTGGTACTGTTTGCTTGGGGTTTCTTCTTTCTTCCAAAAGCTCTATGGTATACTTGTTGGATGGTCTGTCACAATACTGCATGATCTCATGGTTCATGAGTTTGAGCCCTACATCGGGCTCTGTGCTGACAGCTCAGAGCCTGGAGCCTGTTTCAGATTCTTTGTCTCCTTCCCTCTCTCACTCTCTCTCTCTGCCCCTCCCTGGCTCTGACTGTTTCTCTCTCGAAAACAAATAAACATTAAAAAAAAAAAAAAAAAACAGACTACAAAGATTATAATTCTTTACTCAGCAAAAATGAAAGTGCAGAAGGTGAGTGATCAAAGTCAATATGGATATGTTTGGGGCAAATATCAAATCTAGAGTGCATCTGCTAGACCTTGAAAACCAAGTTTAAGGCAAATAAAAGCAAGAGAAAGTACGTTTATGAAACCCATTCTTTTATCTAATCTAATAATCCATGTAACAACTTTAAATGATACTTCAAATATCTCTGGAATATTCTGTCTAGGGTTCCTTTTATTTCTTTTACATTAAAATCCATACGATTTTATTCAACCTTTAGTGACCCTTTCTTTTTTAAAAAGTGATATCTTTAAAGTATATTTAATATTTAACTTAAATATAAATTAATATTATATAAATTAAAAATATAATAGAAACCATATTAAATTGTAGCCCAGATAAGACTATTAGATCTCATCTCTATAAGCAGTTTGGTTTTAGAAACACAAACATTAAGCATAAAGCCAAAATAAATCCTTTTTATGTCTACTTTTGATATGTAGTAGGGGTCTCTTAGAGTTGTTTAGCCACTGTTTACAGTAGTTTTCTTTACTTTTTCTCAAGCTAACTTCGTAGAAAACTGAGGACCCCCTACAATTGGTCACTTGATATAGCCCAAAGTCCACAATGAGCTGGCTAAGACACTTGTCTTTTTATTTATTTATTTTTTAAAGTTTATTTATTATTGAGAGACAAAGAGACACAGAGCATGAGTCGGGGAGGGGCAGAGAGAGAAGGAGACACAGAATCCGAAGCAGGCTCCAGGCTCTGAGCTGTCAGCGCAGAGCCCGACGTGGGGCTTGAACTCATGAACCGTTAGATCATGACCTGAGCCAAAGCCAGACACTTAACCGACTGAGCCACCCAGGTGTCGCCGACACTTGTCTTTTTAAATGTTACACTAATATACTACTCAGTTAGGAATTCTAATTCCTCCACCATGCTGACCCTTTGAGGTATAACATCTTTTTTTTTTTAATGTTCCTTTATTTCTGAGAGAGAGAGAGAGAGAGAGAGAGATACACACAGAGAGAGAGAGAGAGCACGTGCTAGTTGGGGAGGGGAAGAAAGGGAAGGAGACACAGAATCTGAAGCAGGCTCCAGGCTCTGAGCTGCCAGCACAGACCCTGACATAATTTAAATGTCTATTTATTTATTTTGAGAGAGAGAGAGAGTGTGAGCAGAGGAGGGACAGAGATAGACACAGAATCCAAAGCTGATTCCAGGCTCTGAGCTGTCAGCACAGAGCCTGACATGGGGCTCAAACCCACGAACCATGAGATTATGACCTGAGCTGAAGTCGGGTGCTCAGCCAACTGAGCCAGCCAGGCGCCCTGAGGTATAACATGTCTTAAGTGAAAATGATCTTAATAAGGTGTTGGGGAAACATACTTAAATAAAATATCTAATTTGTTATCAAAAGGTTTTTTTTTATTCACTCTGCTTTGAACCATGTTTGCCCATGTTCAACTGCAACGTTATGTCTCAGAAATAGACAATAAGAGAGAAATGTGAGTTTTAATTCCAGGTGGAATTGGTTCTAAATGGATAAAAGTGAAAGGGAGTTGAATAATTCCGTGGGTATGGCATTTGGATAGCCAACAGTTTCAGGGGATTGTTTGATTCTTAATCCTCATGAAATTTACAGAGGCCAAGCCTTCCCAAAGAACAAAGAATCTAAGAACCGTGTTTTCTCCCGGCCACAAGGGCATTCATCCTCCTCTTAAGAGCATATTCATCTTCTTTGTGTTTCTTTTCTCTGATCTAAGTTGTGGTCCCCTTGGATTGCATCTAAATCTACCCAAGGTATATGGATCTGAATAACTGCCAAGTTGTCTGGGTATTACCAAGATGCTATTGCATATACAGGCAACAATAATAATAGTAATAGTAATAATAACAATAATAATAAAGCCATGCATTAATCTCTTTGCTTTACCTACATGGATAGCTGAAAGAGTAGCTTTTGAAAGTAAAAAAGATCTAGGTGTCTATCCCGTCTCTGCAATTACTATCTATGTGACCTTGGGCAAGTTATGGAGCCAAAACTGAGGTAATTGTGAGGTTTGGAGATAAAGTGTCTTATACATGCATTATATGATAAGCTTAGGCCAGGTGGAAAATCACTATAATGTTATAGACATTAGATTGGAGGTTGGAGGGAGTCCTCATAAGTGGAATTAGGTCTTTAAAAGCATTACACAGGGTTTCAGAATTTATTCCCTCATAGCTCAGACAAAATATGAGGTGGTAACTATAAAGAAATCAAAATGTTTTTATTTATTGCTAAAAACATCACAGAATATATATATGTTGTACATTGGGAAGCTAGGCATTTATCCCTATGATGTTAAAGTTGTACTCAAAAAAAATCTAAAAATATATTTGAAATTAATGTTAGAACAGTTTTGCAAATCATAAAGCACCTTGGTTTGCTGTCACACTTCATTCTGGACCGAAATTAAAACTACTCAGGATGACTACCATCCCAGTCACTGGAGGTGGGTCTGAATGACCTTTGATTGGTCATTCTAATCCATTCACAAAGCATAAAAATTTGCTGCCACTGGAAAGTTTCTAAAATTGTATTAGAGGATGCCAAATTACATATAGCTTATGCTTATAACTATTAAAATGTGCATTGTGATAGGGGCGCCTGGGTGGCTCAGTTGGTTAAGCGTCCTACTTCAGCCAGGTCACGATCTCGCGGTCCGTGAGTTCGAGCCCCACGTCGGGCTCTGGGTTGATGGCTCGGAGCCTGGAGCCTGCTTCCGATTCTGTGTCTCCCTCTCTCTCTGCCCCTCCCCCGTTCATGCTCTGTCTCTCTCTGTCTCAAAAATAAATAAACATTAAAAAAAAAATGTGCATTGTGAAAGGGCTGGAGATACATTAAAATGATATCAGTGGTTAAAACACAATGGTAAACATGTAAGTGATTCTTCCCCTTCTATATTCCCACACTATCTCCTAAATTTTCAGTAATGTAGGAGGTTTTTTTATTATAAATTTATTTAACAATAAAAAGTGGCATAGAGTCTAAAAGCATAGAATCCATATCCTACATTTTGATAAAAATTGACAAAATTAGAAGAGGCCTCAAAGAGTATGTAGTCCAACACTCCATTTTACAGATGGCAAAATGTAAGGCTTGTCTGAATAACGTGTCTAAAATCCCATATTAAGTACAGGCAGGGCCAGAATACAGGTTTCCATTTTAGTTTAAAACTCTTCCCACTATATTATCTTTCCAGAAGAGAGTTAAAAAGCTGTCACAAGCTTTTCAACATAGCATCAGAGAAGAGAACATGTGTAAGAAAAAGTCTGATGAATTTTGGTATAAGTTGTGGTCCCCATAGACCACAGGTCATTATCATAAAGTTGCACTTTATATAAACAATGTAATGATATCTAAACCTATAAAGAAAACTCACCTTGAACAGTTCTCCTATATCCTGAAGGAAATGTGATTATTCCTTTAGAGTAATAAAGAGGAAAAAAGTAATAGCTCTGGGGGGAAAAAAACCAGAACAATTTATCTTTAATAATAAACTATCGCAGAGAGAAATGCTACCCAAAGGTCAGCGAAGACAAAGTCAGTCTATTCTAAAGTTCAAAGGTATAAACCATTTTACAAAATATGCTTAGAACCTTAAGATATGACTTGTTAAAATATCTTTGAAGTTTTATACATCCATCGTTACAGAACCTTTCCTTTCATAACTCAATTAGAGCCCAATGAATAGCAACACGCTTTTTTGTTACTACCTTTTGATAGTGAAAGTGTTCAAAAGGGTCACTTATTTTCCTTCCTTGTGACAAACAGCTCAACAGATCACCTTTTCCCTCCTGAGACTGAATTTTTCTAATGAAGCATTCTTAAACTAGCGTTAAGCAAAGATTGGTCATTTACTATTGAGCTGCACCAAGTTTGGACATTTAGTTCAAAATTAAGCATTTTTTTTTCTTTTGCAACTTCATCCACATATTATCAGGCCCTGATTTAATTAGAGAATTCATGCTAATATCCAATATCACTAAATTTATACATTCTCTGGAATATGCTGGAAAACTTCCAAAGTATCCCTGATTCCCATTAACTATTATTTGCCCTAGGAAAGAATAGAATGGGGTAGTTATATGGCCATGCCATGAGGCAGGAAAGAAAATAACTGAGTCGCCCAACATGTTATAATTGGCCTGCCTTAGTGCCATTTTTACATTAGGTTTCTGTGGTGAAATAGAAATAGCATTGGATTTAGAAACAACAGACTTGAAGTTTATGCCCTAACTTCTCACATATAAGATCCTTACTATCCATGTAACTGAGTTACTTAACCTCCTGGGCCTGTTTCCTCATCTGTAAAATGGAAATACCACCACTCATATCAGAGGATAATTGAGATTATTAAATAATGTATATGAAAGTGAATTGTAGGGGCGCCTGGGTGGTGCAGTCGGTTAAGCGTCCGACTTCAGCCAGGTCACGATCTCGCGGTCCGTGAGTTCGAGCCCCGCGTCGGGCTCTGGGCTGATGGCTCGGAGCCTGGAGCCTGTTTCCGATTCTGTGTCTCCCTCTCTCTCTGCCCCTACCCCGTTCATGCTCTGTCTCTCTCTGTCCCAAAAAAAATAAATAAACGTTGAAAAAAAAGAAAGTGAATTGTATACTATGAATGTAAGATATCATTTACTTCATTCCTGAAATGAACAAAGTTAAGCACAGAGCAATATGTCTTATCATGTTCTATTTTAAAATTTTATGGCCAATTGGTCTTACAGAGAGTCAGCTAGATAGATGATAGATAGATAGATAGATAGACTCTAACCAGCAAAGGAAATGTTATGAACTGTGTTGCACAAAATATTACTTCTCTGCCTTCATTCATCACTGCAACCTGTTCATCAAGCAACATGACCAAAGGCAAATAGTGAGGAATCATTCCACATATCCTAAGAGGACTTTTCACAACAGAGGCTTAACAGGTGGCAAAATAGCTCAGACTAGATAGAGCTGGTTAGGCCTCTTGAGACCAAATAACCTCATGACTAGGGCTGGCATCACTGGGAAGAAGGAGGTGGATGACTTTCCACACACACTTCCCATATCTTTCAAAATAAAAGCTAAAATCCTTGCTAGGATTCACAAGTCTTACATGATCTAGCCACCTATTACCTTTTACCTTATCTAACCTTTTACCTAATGTTAACCAGAATCTGAGCTTTCAGCGCATCATAATCTTTTTTGCTGGTAGAGGGTCTTGCCTCAAGGTTGATGGCTGCTGACTGATCGGGGTGGTGGTTGTTGAAGGTTGGGGTGATGTGGCAATTTCTTAAAATAAGACAAAAATGAACTTTGCCACATCGATTGACTCTTCTTTTCATGACCAATTTCTCTGTAGGATGCAGTGTTGTTTGATAGCCTTTTACTGACACTAGAACTTCTTTAAAGATTGGAGTCTATCCTCTCAAACCCTGTCATTGCTTTATCAGCGAAGTTTGTGTGATATTCTAATTCCTCTGCTGTCATTTCAACCGTCTTCACAGCATCGTCACCATCTCAAGAAACCACTTTCTTTGCTCATCCATAAGAAGCAACTCCCCACCCACTCAAATTTTATCATGAGATGGCAGCCATTCGGTCACATCTTCAGGCTCCACTTCAAATTCCAGTTCTCTTGCTATTTCTACCACATCTACAGTTACTTCCTCCACTAAAGTCTTGAAACCCTCAAAATCATTCATGAGAGTTGGAATCAAATTCTTTCAAACTCCTCTTCTGTTGATATTTTGATGGTTTTCCCATGAATCGTGAATGTTCTTAATGGGATCTAGAATGGTGATCCATGGGCTGCAGAATGAATGTTGTGTTAGCATAAAAACAGCATTAATCTTATCATACATCTCTTAATAGAGCTCTTGGGTGACCAGGTGCATTGTCAATGAGCAGTCATATTTTGAAAGGAATCTTCTTTTTGAGCAGCAGGTCTGAACAGTGGTCTTGAGACATTTAATAAACCATGTTGTACATAAATATACTGCTTTATTGTTCCATTTATCGAGCACAGGCAGAATAGAGTTAGCATAATTCTTAAGGGCCTTGGATTTTCAGAATGGCCAATGAGCATTGACTTCAAGTTAAAGTCACCAGCTGCATGAGCTCCTAACAAAAGCCTGTCCTTTGAAGGCTTGAAGCAAGACATTGACTCGTCTTCTCTAGCAATGAAAGTCCTAGATGGCACCTTTTTCCCGATAGAATACTGTTTTGTCTACATCGAAAATCTATTGTTTCGCCATCTTCATTAATGATCTTAGCTAGCTCTTCTGGATAACTTGCTTCAGCTTCTATATCAGCACTTGCTGCTTCCCCTTGCACTTTTATGTCATGGAGGTGACTTCTTTCCTTAAATCACATGAACCAATCTCTGCTAGCTTCAAACTTCTTCTGCAGCTTCCTCACTCACCCCTCTCAGCCTTCATTGACTTAAAGGGAGACCTTCTTCTGGATTAGGCTTTGGCTGGAAGGAATGTTGTAGCTGGTTGGATCTTCTATTCAGACCACTAAAATCTCCTCTATATTAGCTATAAGGATGTTTTTGCTTTCCTACCTTCTGTGTGTTTACTGGAATAGCACTTGTAATTTCCTTCAAGAACTTTTCCTTTGCAGTCACAATTTGACTACTGTTTGATACAAGAGGCCTACCTAGCTTTTGGCCAATCTCTGCTTAAAACATGTCTTCCTCACTAAGCTGAATTATTTCCAGCTTTTGATTTAAAGTGAAAGATTTGCAACTCTTCTTTTCTCTTGAACATTTAGAGGCCACTGTAGGGTTGGTTATTCATTGGCCTAATTTCAGTATTGTGTCTCAGGGAAGAGGGAGGCCTAGGAGAGGGAAAGAAAAAGGAGAACAGCCAGGCGGGGGAGTAGTCAGAACACACACAGTATTTATCAGTTAAGTTTGCTGTCTTATCTGAGTGCAGTTCATGGCAACCCCAACAGTTTCAAAAGTAACATCCAAGATCACAGATCACCGTAACAAAATATACTAAGGGAAAAGTTTGAAATATTGAGAAAATTATCAGAATGTGATATAGACACATGACATTAGCAAATGATGTTGGAAAAAAGGCACAGATACACTTGACACAGGGTTGCCACAAACCTTCAATGTGTAGAAAACATGTATCTGTGGAGCACAGTAAAGTGAAGTCTGCCCCTACATATGTGCCTAGCTTTCTCACTTGAAAACTTTTAATTTACCTTCTCCGCGAAGGCCTTTCTGGCTACCCAATCTAAAATTACAGTCCTTTCTTCATGACATTCTGTATGCTCCCCACTCCCTGCTTTTGCTTCCTGCTATCTCTAACATAACACATATTTTGCTTATCTTGTCTGTTTCTTTTCCCTAGAAAAAAGTTCCACGGGAACAGAAACATTGGTCTTTTTTTTTTTTTTCTGCCACATTCCGAGCACTTAAAAAAGCATCTGACATAGTAGGTACTCAGTAAGTACAACAATAGCCAGGTGTTTTAACTATCAATGGCTGCTTAACAAATCACCCCAAAACCAGTGGCTTAAAAAAACTATCATGGTATTACCTCTCACAGATGCGAGGGTTTCCTGGGCTCAGCTGTTAGTTCCTGCTTGACGTATCTCATGCAGTTATAGTCAGAAGACAAGGCTGGAATTATCTGAAAGCTGCCTCTCTTTCACATGTCTGGTGCCTGGGATGGGGAGATTCAAAATTTGGGGGCTTAACTAGTAGGGGTTCCTCAGGCACCTCTTATTTCTGTATGGGCTCTTCATGAGGTATCTCCAGTACAGGAGTTTCACGGTGGCTGGGGTTTTGTGTGGTGGTTCAGGGCTCTAAGGCAAAGGTCCCTAGAGAGAACCATGAAGAAGTTTTGTCACCTTTTATGTCCCAGCCTCAGAAATATTATGGCTCTGCCATATTGTTAGTCAAAGTGGTCACAGGGGGAGACATAAACTCCACTTTTGTGGGGGGTGAGAGGCAGGGAATGGAAAGGTTCTGGAAAATCACCAGGACACAAATACTGTAGCCATTTTTGTAAAATACAATCTGCCACACCAAGAATAAAAAAGCATGCTACTTCCATAGGCTACTTCGTAATGTACCAGTAAAACCTAGTTGGGGATTTCTGATGCAACCTTGTCTCAGCCTTCCCAAAACAAGGTAGTCTTTTCAACATGACTTTCTCTTCTCCTTCCCATAGTAGATCCCTTAGTTCTAAAATTGAAAGAGCCAAAAACTTCCTAAGACCCTTCATCTCATCACTGAAGACAGTGGATGTGCTTGTAAGTCTCGGGGATATACACAAACGATTTGAATACTAGTATTTTCTTGGGCTTACTACTCTAAAATTTTAATGGTTGTAGGTTTTAAATCAATAGACTGTAATTATACAAAAGTAATTCTTATTTGGTTTTTAGTGAACTAATTTCCTCTCATTTGTATTGACACAGTTGAAATTGCCAATTTGTGAATAATCCGAATTCAGCTTCACTTACAGATCTTAAAAACTACCAATATTCGTTTTTTCTCCTCTTTCAAATTGGATTAGGACTCCTGAGATACCTCAGTTTCATCAACTTGTACAGGAGCACTGTTGACAGTACTATTTTAAAGAAGTCTGGCTGTTGCCATACACCTACAGCCCCCCAGCTAGAAAGGAAGTTCTTTCTGGGTCCCACAAAACCCTGCATCTTGGCATTCAGAACACAGAGTTGCAGTATAGCTCCCGTGGTCTCTGGCCTTCTCTCCCCTTCTAAAGAAGCATTAAGTAATGGATTCATAGAGAGAGCAAGACTGGGTTCCTCTAATTTTTTAACCTGCATGCTTTATTTTTCCAGTTTAAGTCACGGTTAGTGCTTTTCTGTGAAGCTATAGATTTGAATGTTTATAGAGACATTCCCTTTGTCACTTTCACATAATTTCATTTGTCTGCAGCCCTTGGACTGTCTCAGGATGTTGCAGGTGCAACTTTTATGGCAGCCGGTAGTTCAGCTCCTGAGCTGGTTACTGCTTTCCTGGGTAAATATCGCTCCTTTTATTTTTTGCTTACTCAATGTGATTTTATCTTCTTCAAGTCTGGTAGCACTAATGTAGCAATTACCTTGCTCATAGGTGTATTTATCACAAAGGGAGACATTGGCATTAGCACCATTCTTGGATCTGCAATGTATAACCTCTTTGGCATCTGTGCAGCTTGTGGCTTACTATCTAATGTGGTATGTAAAACAACTTTACTCCACAAATTTATTGTCTTGACACATTACAAAAATGGTTTATGGTCTAGAACAAACAAGGCACTAGTAATGTGTTCAATCAAATTTATTAATCAGTAGAAAAACATGTCTTTCATTTAAAGTTAACCCACAAATAGCTCTTGGTCAAATTTATGAAAACCAGAGTAGGTTCTGAAACACCATTTTTCTTAAAATTCCTTCTCTAAGCAAAATGCAAAAGGTTACAATATTTAGCAACAAACATATAGTTTTAGTATTGTGCTAATCATGTACTTGAAGTTACACTGTAATGGAAACAGTAAATTATCATTTTACAGGCCTCAACGCTATCATGTTGGCCCTTATTCAGAGACTGTGCAGCATATGCAATTAGTGTAGCTGCAGTTCTTGGCATAATATTCGACAACCAAGTTTACTGGTAAGCTTGAAATGATCATTACTCTTATGGAAAACACAATTACAGAGAGGGTTTTTATGAAATTCCAACGGTTTAGCAACATCTCTTTTTCGGAAATGTTATTTCAGTCACTTCTCAATTACCTACCACTTTGGTACCATTTTCCCACATGCCTCTGAGCTAACTTCCTCATCACAGGTGCTGGTTGGGTTTTCCCTTTGAAAGTTCTTCAGTCATGTGAGTCTCCTTGTCTCACTAATCACTGGACATTACCACCCTTCCTTCACCCCTCAGCCTGTTCAGTCTCCCCTTTTGTTGTCAATTAAAGCCCCAGCAGTTGGGTCTTTTCTTCTACTGGGTGGTTTACCTTGCCTAGGTTAGAAGTGGTCATAGTCACAAGATCGGAGAGAAATGACGGAGGAAGTAAATTTTAAAATCTTTAAATTCTTCCAACTCTCTCTCTGATGTTCATTTAGCAACAACTATAGCCTTCTTCCTCTAAGAATCAACAATATATAGGTATTAGCAATTGTTCGCTTTACCTCCCAGTGTCTTGCTGTTGCAAGAAAATGAAAAAGAGGGTGACTCAGTGGACAGCTAATAACTTTTTCAACTAAGAAGAACCAGGTATCTATTATGGGTTTATCACTATGCTAGGAGTCACAAGGGATGGAGAGGAATGTAAAATGCACAGCCATATAAGACTGTGCACTGCATAATGCTACAGGATACCAGAAAAATAGAAAACAATGTATATGGCACCTTTCTGGAGTATTACAACTGGAGTTTTACAACTTTCTGGAGTATTACAACTTAGCAACCCTGCATAAGACCTGCAGACAAGAAACTTAAAATCTTGCAGGGAGCAGAATTTCTAAATGAATCACCCTGAAATCTAGTCTCTCCCCCAAAGAAAGCCTATTGGCTATTGTAGGGATCCTTCTGGAACTCAGCAGTTATCTTTAAAGTGACAATGACTGTCCTAATGATTGTCTCTAAAGGGACAATGACAATAACTTTAAGAGTATCCAAACCTATGCTCCCTCTATTAGGGAAAACAAGAATTCTGTGCTTTCAGTGTAGCAGAGCTTCACTGGCTATAAAATAAAAGGTAAATGAAAGTTTCAAATGTAGTGGTATTACCTAATCACAACTCTTTAGGAGACCAGAGTATGGGACAACAGTTCTTAGTGCCTATGATGTAATTTCATTTTTTAAATATGCTTATTGTCTTGTGACTACAAGCCAAATTTAGTTATATCAAAAAAAAAAAAAAAAACCAAAAAATGAAAAAAACCCCTGTAAACTGAAAAGTCCCAAAGCCTTATATATTCTGAATAGTTTACACAAAATTCTTACACCAGATTTGAATAGACACAGTTGAAATGAACTAACAGATAAACCATATTCTTTTATAATACTGTATATTTTGAGGAATGCATGCTGTCAATGAACTGAGATGGAGAATTCCCATCACTATTCACTAGTTTAACTTTTATTTTGAAAGTCTACAATTTTTATTTTCAAAGCATTTTTTATGCCTATAACTTGTAAAGTATAAATGAAGACAATGAATTTAGAATCCTTGGTTTTATTTGAAATATAGAAATGAATGCCAAGCTTTTATGCATAAATTTGTAATAATGCTGTGGCCAAGTTTGGACACAACTATAAAACCAAAATACACCTAGAAATATTATTTGCTTGTTTTATTGCTGTGTTGGAAAATTATTAAGCAGATACTGCCCCCAAACTACTAGCTCTACAAAACCTTTGTTTTTTTATTTTAAAATACACAAATTTCTCTAATTTATAGGTATGAAGGAACTTTACTGCTTTTGATATATGGATTATATGTTTTGGTGCTGTGTTTTGACATTAAAGTTAACCAATATATTATAAAGAAATTCAGCCCTTGCTGCACTTGTCTTGCCGAAACTACGGAGAGGAGAAGTGAGCAAGAACCACTGATGGGATGGGAAGACGAGGGTCAGCCACTCATCCGTCGGCAATCAAGAACTGACAGTGGGATTTTTCATGACGATTCTGGCTACTCTCAGCTTCCTTTAAGTTTACATGGTCTTAGTCAGGTTTCTGAAGGTAATAAGCACATCATGCCCACTATTAAATCTACTCACTAGAAAAACTTGTCTCATTTTGATTCAGCAATTACTATATACTTTTTATGTAAAAGACACTGTGGATATTCAGACATGATGAAGAGGTGGTCCCTATCCTTAAGAATCTTCCAGTACTGTAGAGAAAAAAGAAAATAGCTAGAATACGAAGGTTTAAGTACTATAAAGAGGAGAAAATAAAGTACAACTGTAGTTCCTAAATGGGACAGAATGTATAAAATTTGTATAAAAGCTAGGAAAGATAACCACAGAGAAGGCAGCATTTAAACTGAGCCTTGTGGAATAGATCAGATTTTAACTGATGGCCTGATTTATTACCAATAATTAACAGTTACAGAAGTCTGTTATGTAAATAACATAGAAGTAAAAGTAAAGTATATTCGATAAACTGATGGCCAACGAATTAATATGAGCAAAAGGCCTGGTCAAGAACTTGCATACCTGGAGCACAGAATGTATACATTAAAGAAGCAGATTAAAGGTTGATAGTAAAGAACAGGAGAGCCTTATATGCTAGTATGTAAATCTTTGCAGGTTTCTGAGCAGGGCAATCAGAGGATAAAAGAAATGGAGGTCTGTAAGAAGCCACTAAAACAGCTGGTGTGTTTGGTAGGTGCCTGGACAGAGCAAAGGAGTAGGAATAAAAGAGACAATGCAGAGGAAGCATCACCAAGGTAGGGCAACTGAAAGACTGTACAGGTCAGAAAAGGGAGCAGAGGAAATTCTGAGGCTTCGTTCATGACTGATTGAGAAAAGGGGAACACCACTTACAAAAATTTGGAATTTAGGAAAAAGTGCTGGTGTGCGAAAAACCAGTTTTAAATATGTCATCTGAAGCAGTTGCAGAACATGTGGATACATGCGTTTAGTAGAAGTTCATCTAGGGCCAGAAACAGAAATTTATGCATTAGTTTTCTACAAAGTGGTTGTATGAAACAGATTCTAAATTTACCTAAGTACATTAGGGAGCTATTCTAATTTACTACCTAAAAAAATTACAACATGACATTTCCCCTTCTTATAAAAATTAGTTTCTAGACTTTCAGGTGCAAGTGGCATATTGCTAAGTTAAATTTTTTAACAAGAAATTCAAAAGAACCAAAAGAATCTTTTCATTACACTAAAATTATATCTAATATTATTTAATGGTCCATTGGCTGAAGCTTTGCAAATTTTTTCATGAGTTATTTTACTGGCATTAGTTGTAATGTAATTTGATCCAATACATGGCTACATTATTATGGTACATTACAATATAGTACATTATTTTGTAAATGCCATGCAAATTTTAAATAATTTTAAAGTGAACTCTTATTTTTATCCAATATATTATTGTCTTCCACTAACTTAACAAAACAAATTAAATAAAAGAACATACTCAAGTTTTATAAGTTATATTGTAGATTCCATACTAGTTCCTATTTTCTTAAAGGCTCTTCCTAAGAATTATAGTGAATTCCAAGTTTAACAAATAAAAAGAAAGAAAACTTGAAGCCCCCCCAAAAATCACAATGATATTTAGAATGGAATATTCAACTTAATAAAAATATTATGCTATAATTGTTTTATACATCGTAAGTATGCATTATCTGATACACAGGGCAGGCTAGAGACATCATCAATACTGGAGGACAGAGACAACTATATTAGCTATAATAGGTAGAAGGCAAGTTAGACCCATAAACAAAAAAAGTTACTAAAAACCATTCATATTGTAGAAAACCAAGAGAAGTCCAACTGACACTTAATAAACATTATGTCTAATACATTTACTGAATGATCCAAGATATTTTGATGGATTTTTAGGTCCCAAATCAAGAAATGCTGAGTATCGCATTTTATACTGTCTGCCCTAAAGTCTCAATTAGTTCCTTTTTGCCAGCAGTATCAGTAATGAGGTATTCAAATGTTTTAAATAGCCTCTTAGAAACTGATACAGCTAATTTATTTCAATATAGCTTTCTAAATGGACATTTCCAACTTAATTGGCCATTTGAGAAAACTCAAAATCATTTATTTTTTCCTCAACAGATCCACCAAGTGTTTTCAACATGCCTGAAGCAGACTTAAAAAGAATTTTTTGGGTACTATCCCTTCCTATCATTACCTTACTTTTTCTAACCACACCAGACTGTAGAAGAAAGTTTTGGAAAAATTACTTTATGATAACCTTTTTCGTGTCGGCACTATGGATATCCGCATTTACATATATCCTGGTTTGGATGGTCACAATAACTGGTATGTATCTTTAGTACAAGAGCACAATTTAAAAAAGAAAATAATCAGTTTCACAGAAGAACTGCTTATATTCACTAAAAGTCTAGCTAAGGAGGAATTTCTCTTTCCACAAAGACTAAAGATAACTGCTATTTACAAAAAGATTAAATATTAATATACCAGCAAGATCATTCAGGGGTTTGTAAGTTGTGTATTACATACCAACTATATTCTCAAATATTATACAGCCTAGAGTTACAAGTCAAGGGATCTTCTTATAAATGAAATCAAGTACACAGGATGTCCTCCTATTATGCTAATAATTAAATCACATTGTATGGGGTCTACAATATGCTGTATCCACTGAATTCTATTCCACAATGAAAAATATAGCAAAGGGACAATATTTTGAGAAAACAGTGCATGCTCACTGTTTAACTGGATTACATTTCACTTTGCTTTTGGATATGGCAATACAAACCAACTACGAAATGGGTAAAAAGTACATAAAATAAAATTTAAGTTTAGGTTTCTACTACCTTCATGATTAAAATTTAAATATTACCGCTGGCCATAATCAGCTCTAGTTTCACAGAACTCCAAAAGAAAAACACTGAATATAAACATAGGAAAAAAAAAATCAAGGATTTCTCCCAGAAAGGTTAACCCAAATGAACATATCAGAGGTGAGCAAACTATGGTCTGTGTGCCCAAACCATCAGGACTCCTGTTTTTGCTCATTAAGTTTTACTGAACATAATCACACCCAATCATTTATATATTATCTGTGGATGTTCTCACACTGAAATGGCAGAGGTGAATATTTGCAACAGAAACCATATAGCCTGCATTGCCTAAAATAATTACTACATGGCCCTTTACAAAAAAAGCTTGCCGATCTCTGACTTTCCCCAAATTAATGTATGACTTAGAATAGCATGCTAGCAAAGAGCAGAGTATTTCTTTTCTTTTAATGACAAGGATGAAAAAGTCCAATTAGCTTGCATATTAAATCTCTCCAAATTTTCTCAGCCAGAATATACTTAACAATAGGAAATCAGGAAAAGAGCAAAATCAAGTAACAGATCATAGAACAGCCCCCAAGATGATAAATATTAGTGTTATTTATGTACATATGAACTCTGGCAAACCAGTAACAAAAATTAACAACCAACTATAATTCCAATATCAATATATAAAGCATGCAATAAACAGCTACTTAAAGTACTTTTAATTGACATTTTAAGAAAAAGACTTTAAGGTAAGTATTCAATTGCAACATTAAAAGAGCAGTTACATGTTTTTTTATTTAACTTCCCTCTGATTCTGTTTCTGAACACATTTCTGGAAAATGCTGCACTGACATCAAACTTAACAGAAGGATTAATAAATCGGGAACATGATGTTAGGAAGATTCAGGTAGAACCCGATTTTTGTTTTCCTTTGTTTAAGGTATATCACCAAAGTAGGACCTAAAAAATGTGTACCATGTTAACACATTTATAGGTTAAAAATAGCTATAAACAACTTGTTTAATTCTGACCACTTTAAGAAAATGCTTTGCAAAAGAGAAAATAACCAATCTTATCATTAGCATATATTAAGCAACAACCTTGATCAGTTAATAGTGAACATCCAAACCTTTGGTAGGCATTATCAGGCAGGGGAATTATTCCTTAGTAGAATTTTGTCTATTAAATCTTTAGATATCTATCATTAAAAATCTGTACTACCTGTATTACCCAATTTACCAGTCTTATTCAAATATTTTTCTAGCTGAAATCTAAGTACATATTGGTTGTGAAATCTAAATGTGCCTATTTTCTTTTTGTTCAGGAAGGAAATATCTGAAATAACTGCAGAGAATGGTTATTGAATCTATAAGATTTGTAACTTGTAGTGTCTATGTTTATTATAGGGGAAACATTAGAAATTCCAGACACAGTAATGGGCCTTACTTTATTAGCAGCAGGAACAAGCCTGCCAGACACGATTGCCAGTGTGTTGGTTGCAAGAAAAGGTAAGAGCTAGGTCCCTCGTGCTGCAATGCCCATTCTTCAAACCTGGCTGAAATACACTGAGCAAAAGTACCTTTAAAAATATTTATTTCCTCAGGGCACCCGGGTGGCTCAGTCGGTTAATCGTCCGACTTCAGCTCAGGTCATGATCTCATGATTCGTGAGTTGGAGCCTCGCATCAGGCTCTGTGCTGACAGCTCGGAGCCTGGAGCCTGCTTCAGATTTTGTCTCCCTCTCTCTCTGCCCCGCCCCTCGCTCAGTCTGTCTCTCAAAAATGAATAAACATTAAAAAAAAAATTTCCTCAGCATACTTTGAAGAAAAAAAAAAGAGTGACTCAAGAGGAAGGTTTACTATTTAATTGCAGATTAACTTCACTAAATCTAACCCCCAAATAATACTCATCTGAAATGTGCATTAAATCATAATTAACCATATTAAATGAGAATGAAAAGCAACAAGTAATCTACAGACCTTATTGAAAAATGGTTTAATAAATAAAGATAATTATTATTAAATAAATGTTAAGACTTTAAATACTAACCCCCCAAAATTAAAAAATACAAATTCAGTAAGACTTTTGTTCTAATAACAATTTTCCAAAACCAACAAACAAAAAAAATTTCCAGTGTTTTTTTATGAAGCTTATTAATAAAAATACAGCATTGGTGTGCACATTTTAACAACATGCTTTTTTTTTTGTTTTGTTTTGTTTTGCAGGCAAAGGAGATATGGCTATGTCTAACATCGTGGGATCCAATGTGTTTGATATGCTGTGCCTAGGTGTTCCATGGTTTATTAAAACTGCATTTATAAATGCATCAGCTCCTGTAGAAGTGAACAGCAGAGGACTAACTTACATAACCATCTCTCTCAACATTTCTATTATTTTCCTTTTTTCAGCAGTTCACTTCAATGGCTGGAAACTAGACAGAAAGCTGGGAGTAGTCTGCCTATTATTATACTTGGGGATTACCACATTATCGGTTCTATATGAACTTGGAATCATCGGAAATAATAAAATAAGGGGCTGTGGAGGTTGATATTAATAGGGTTATGTGGAAAACGTGGATGATGGGAGAAGGAAGAGCAGGAAAACTCCATTTCTTCATTTAAGTCAAATAAAAAATATCCTGAACTTTAGAATCTAAAACTTACTTACAGTAATTCTTCATCACCAAAGAAAAGTAATTTAAAACCAACCCAAAATCACATCCTAATTTGTCTGAGCCCTTTCTTTTCAAGGACAATTACATATATAAAATGGAAGTTTTGAAAAAACCATCTGTTTTACCTTACAGTAAGTTGATAAAAGTTGAGGAAACTTGGACAAATCCCACTATGTAGTACTGAAAGTAACAACAAGAAAAATGGCTTATTTCATTAAAAACAGTATAACCATTCATTTAAACTGAATGACCAACTTGCTGTCTTTAAAAACCCAAACTTGAGATTAACAAAAAACACAGTATATTTAACACTATACTGTTAAAAGCTGGTGGGAGTTTTAAAAGTTCATTTTTACAGCTTTTGTAAGCATACAGTATTACTAAAAAAAATGACTTTTTCTAGGAGATTCAGCAAAACAGATGTAAGAATGTTCCAACCGCGGTTTAAAATTACGCATTACGATCCAAGCGAACATCGATTTCTCTGCCACTGATTTTTATGCCATTCATTATTCTGCATGCTTTTTCAGCTGATTCTGGGGAGTCAAATCTGACTGTTCCACAGCCTTTTGACTTTCCATTCTCCATTTTTATTTCTGCAAACATTACATGACCTGTGAAAGAAAAATTATAAAATTACTAGTCAGTTTAAGTGGATTTCATCTCACTACACGGGTCTGATATTCCTCATAGCCAATGAAATGATAAATAGCTGGCTAAAAATATTAATGATTTAAAAATAACATCATATAAACATTATTCTCATCATTTTACATTCTGAATATAAACATGTTAAAGTATACAAAATAGGAATAAAAATAAATTTGCTTAGGATTTAATATTTTATTAAAGTAGAACATAAAAAAATACTTTTAAATTCTTAGTTTCTGAAGTAAATTTATAGCAGCAAGGCAAACAGCATAAAATGCCAGCAAGTCACCATGCACAATAACAAACTTACAAATATGAACAAAATTACTTTTAGAAAAAAAAATTTGTTTTTCACTTTCTGCCCAATCTCCCCAATCTCTCCTTTCCCTTTTATCTTCCTTTTCATTATTTCACCACTGCAAATAGTAGCAACTGCCCAGAATTTCAATTTTTACCAGGCCAAAAAGGGCCCCACTAATTCTACTTATTAACCACAGTGCCATTTTATTTATTCAATACCACAATTTGAACTCCAGTGTAAGAGTGGTACCAAATAGGTTATGGAAATAGGCATGGAAGAGATAGCATAGATTAAATCAATAGAAGTAACAGTGATGGTAAGGCCCAAAGAAGAACCTCAGAGAAGCTTCGAGGAGGAGGAGGAAGAAAATCAGACAATTATTGCATATATAGGTAATATCACTGCTGATATTCATCAAATCATTCATCAAATTACAAAATATCCATAAACATCCACCACCCAAACCAGAACACCTTTGAGAGTAAAATGGAGAGTGATTAGTAATTACACACAAATAACAGATGAAAAGGAGACTACCCCCAGGCAAACTGGGATGTATTATCATCAGATCCACACACATTTAGGGGAGTTGTGTGCCCACTTACCATATTTCCTTTCCTTGAATATTATATAGTGGCCAAATCACTACAGGCTAATTTTAGTCTAGCAACATACTTAGAAAGCCAAACATATTTAGTTCTATAAAGGGACAAAAAAGGAGAGGGAAATAATAAAAGCCTTATTAAAAAAAAAAAAAAATTGCATAAGCCCTTTCCCAGGTGATAGGATCTATTTTAACTTCAATGCAGGAGTAGAAAATTTTTTTTTTCTGTTTAAATCTTGATCTGAATGATTTATTATCTATAACATCCTGGACTACTCTGTTTTTGTTTTTTCAACCATTTCCCCAATCCCACCCTTACTGCATTTTTTTAAACCAACTGGTAATCAACTGCTCACCCTAACTAAATGGTCCAAGTTAATAAATGTCATGAGTCAAAACCATGATCTTGTAACCGAGGCCAGGGAGCCTTTAACTGTTCTAGAAGTTATAAAACATACTAATCCCCAGAAAAAATTATATTATCATGGTTAAAGTAAATTCAAACAATATATAACCAACCTACAATTCGTTAAAACAAAACAAAAAACATAGAAATCACATTTTCTAATAAACAACATAAAATGAAACTTTAAAAAACTTTAAAGATAGATGCAGAGCCATTTCCAGAGTCCTCTTAATATTGTGAATGCTGAGACCTGGAAAAAGCAAGTTTAATTAAAGCATACCTTGGTCAAAGACAGCACAGTACAGTGATTTCGGTGGATTACTGTGGAGAATTTTCAAGGGCTTTTAAAGTTAGAGGTTCTTCCTTATCTACTTTCACCTTTCATAAAAACTTAGGGCTTCTCTTAACATCAGCTTTACTAGCAATAGTAAGTTTTACTCAAGCCAAGAAATCTTCAAAACTTCAAAGGAAAATACGTAATTATCTCATGCAAAATCTGTCTCAATCTTTCAAGTTTCTCTCTCTCTCTCTTTCTTCTCTTAAATTGTCTCTATCAGTTTAGGAATCAACAGTCAGACTCCCAAATTCCTGACCCCACCATGATCTCACAGCTTTTCAATCTGACAAGGTCTCTCCACCAAAATGCTTCCACATTCTTGCAGTCTGAACACTCAGGCTACAGAAAGTGGCTTATAGATACTTGTTTCATGGTAAGACTGTTCAAAACTCCCACAAGGCATAGAACCAGAAAGCGTTTTACATTTTCTAATCCCATAAAAACACCAACTGAGATAATTTACTTTTCTAAAGATAAATAATTGAGAAAAAAATTTAGTTTCCAACAATTAAAATCAGACCCCCTTGGCTATATTTACATATTACAAAGTCTGAGGACTTTCTTAAATGACTTAAATATCTACTGATCTTGTGTGATTCCAAGAAAAACGAAAATAGAACTGCTATTTTAATAACAGTATAGGACAAAATAGTACGCAAGGAGAAATCAGTACAACAGAATAATCAAACATATTGCTGTTACATATACTAGTTAAAAAATGACTTATCCTGCAGTGAAAGAAACCTTTTCACTTTATTTAATCCAGCCTATTAACATCCTGTGGGTATGCTGATATAAAAGCATTATCTAAAAATAGACAAAATTAAAGCAAAAATAAATAAATGGTTCAATAAAAGCCATTACCAAAGTGAAAGTGTAACATAACCACAAAAGAAAAAAGCAAAATCAGATACTCTATAAGAAGGTGTAATTATGATATAAGGGACAAAAAAAAAAGTTTTAGTGTTTCTTTACAAACAAAAGGACTATCAATGAATGCTCTTCATATATTATTTTTTACTGTTACTGCATTATGTTTTACTATTAAAATATGCCAGAGTTAAAGTCGACTAGTCATCCTTGAAGCAGCACGTGGTTTAGTAAATAAAATCTAACCCAAGTCTCTATTTTCTAGCCAGTTAACAAGCATACTGATCCAGAAAACTACATAATGGAAATCTGTGGATCAAAGTTATATTTGTTTACATGGTTTATAGCAGGAATAATTCAACAGGCTTTCCTTGCACTGCAGTTCTAAAATCTTATGATCCTGCCTCATACCAAGCCAAGTCAGAGTATAGCTAAAGTGTGTAATAAATACAGGAGCAAGTTTGAAAGACTATGTCCATGTGAGTCCGTTAGCACAAACTACAACTAACTCTGAATGGTTCAGTTAATTTATTTATACTCAGCCTTCTTAAAAATGCATGTCACTGAGGAATTACATAGGGTAGGATTAAAAAAAGATCTATTTTACTACACTCATTCTTCATGTTGTTATGTTTGGGGATATGTGAACACAATTTCCCCCAAATTACAAAGTATGAAGAAATATTGTACTGAGGTAGTATAACCTAAAATACATTTTCTTGGCCTTTGTATTTGCCCCATCAAGGACAGTTAACCACTATAGATGGTCCCAGCTTATAATGGTTCAATTTACAATTTTCAACATCATGATGATGCAAAAGTGATACGCAGTAGAAACTGTACTTTGAATTTTGATCTTTTCTCAGGCCAGTGGTATGTGGTATGATACTAGTGATAGTGGGTGGCAGCCATGAACCACAACTCTCAGTAAGTCAGGCAAACACAGGGGTAAACAAGCCATACATTTATAACCATTCTGGACCCACACAACCACTCTATTTTTCACACTCAGTATAGTATTTAATCAATGATATATTCATGATATATATTTAATCAATGATACATGATATATTCAGCACCTTATTATAAAGTAAGCTTTGTGTTAGATGATTCTGCGCAACTATAAGCTAATATAAGTGTTCTGAGCACATTTAAGTTACGCTAGGTGAGGCTATGATGTTCAGTAGGCTAAATGTAATTAAATGCATTTTCACCTTACTATATTTTCAACTTAGGATGGGTTTGTTGGAATGTAACCCCATTGTAAGTCAAGGAAGATTTGTATAGACATTTGGTAAGCAGAAGGCTTTGCTGGTGAGCCATTTACCGACAGATACTGTCTGGGGAAGATGCATGGAGTACCACTAGACTTTCACTAAGAAGCAACCAAAAGGATATACTTACTCACTTTGGGCTCAAGGGGGAAAAAAACAACAAAACTGACTTTTACTGTGAAAGAGGTCATTATTGACTTGGAACAGGTTAGAAAGAAACTTCTCATACTAAGAAAGAAAAACCTCTCTTAAGATTTGAAAATAAAGTGCTGTGACAGAAAAATGGATAGTTCAATTCATATAAGCCAGGTAGTAACTTCCATAGTTGCCAATAGCTGAACACTTAACTCTATATTCCCATAACTTATTTTCTTTACCATCAATGCATTTTAAGGTTAAAAAGAGGAAGATGGTGGGGAATTATTTAAATATGGCATTACTTTAATATAAATCTAAATAAAAATCAGAAGCTTTTACAATAGAATTGATAAGAAAAATAAAAATCATTACACTCACGACACTACAGATTAATAAAGGACATAAGAGGAGAGCTAAAATAAAGAATAATAATTTCTTTAAAAAAATAATTTTATTTTTTAAATTTTTTAATGATTATTTATTTTTGAGAGAGAGACAGAGAGCCAGCATGGGAGAGGGGCATAGAGAGAGGGAGACAGACAATCCAAAGCAGACTCCAGGCTCTGAGCTGTCAGCACAGAGCCTGATGCCGGGCTCGAACTCACAAACTGCGAGATCATGACCTGAGATGAAGTCAGACACTTAACTGACTGAGCCACCAAGGCGCCCCCACCTTTCATTTTATTAGCTAAAATGCTGTACACATTTTTTAAATGTAGAATAGGATACTACTTTTTTCCTTTCAGAAAACGTCTGAATTGCTAATGTCCATCTATCAAATCAATGCCACTCCAACAAGAATCTCCATACAAGACCTCAAAGTTGCTGCAAGCCTTGCTCACATGTGACCTCAAAAAGAAATGTGCCTGCTACACATATGCTAAAGAAAAGTCAAATCAATATTGGTCACATTTTCAGTAATGTCATTTGTGTACTACACTTTGTTCTTTTCGTGTCTCAGTTCTACTTTGAAAAATGTCATTTATCTCATTTGGCACTGTTTTTTTTCACTGAAACTACAACAGATATGACCTATTCCTGCCGCCACTGCTCCTCATTTGATGTATTCACTAAGGCCCTAACATGTCCATTCTTTTGCAGTCTATGGGGTTCATGGCCAGATGTTTTTGACTCATCCTGATAGATCCTCTTACTCCTACAAACACTACCAACACAGGAAAACAACATTACAATTCTGTTTTCTGTTCATGGTAACTGTTTTAATAGTTACCTCATTTTTAACATTTTTACAATTAAAAAACATTAAGTTTCTCTTATTTGAATATACATGAAAGCCAAAAAAAGGATAATCAACAAAAGGAGTCAAAAGAACATCTTTGACAGATTCACACTGCATGTTCCTTGAAGGCAAGGATACTATCTTTCACTGTTTGTATGTCTAATTCTAATGACAAGCAGACTGCCAAAAACATACTATTTGTAGACTGATTGACTGAATAAGTAACTGAATAAATGAATGAAGATCTGCTCAGAATACTTAACTCACTCATAAACATTTAATAAACTCTTCCTATATATACCAAGGCAATGAAAAATGTTAGAATGAAACGATGTAGTTCCTGCATCAAAAGCCTCTATCTAAGAGGGAAGAAAACCTATGAACAGGGGCACCTGGGTAGCTCAGTCAGTTGAGTGTCTGAATTCGGCTCAGGTCATGGTCTCACAGTTCGTGGGTTTCAGCCCCGCATCAGCTGTCTGTGATGACAGCTCAGAGCCTGGAGCCTGCTTCGGATTCTGTGTCTCCCTCTCTCTCTGCCCCTCCCCTGTTCACACTCTCTCTCTCTCAAAAAATAAACATTAAAAAAAAAAAACAACCTATGAACAGATTACTACAACAGAGTCAGGTACTCAGAACACAGATGATATCCACGTGATCCTAAGTGATCACCACCACTTTATGAGAAGAGCTGAAGGCTACTTTTGTGGGAGAACACTAAACTTATCCCCTTCGTGATCTCAAAAAAAGTAAATGTATATTCCAAATACTCTTAACTTTCTGTCAACTCTCAAGAACTGAATGTACCACTTTTAGTTTCCTTTCATCACTACAGGCCACCCATATAGCTTACTATTGTGATCAGAGAGTCTCTGGGATACCATGCAACAGCAGAAAAATACTGGCAGGAAATCTGTTACGCTGTTCCACTCACACTATTTCTCCCAGCAGCAAAAGTCCCCTTTTCAAGTAGTAAAACCACCTAATCTTCTACAGACCTAACGAACATATCAAGATTGTACATAGTGCCCATCACAGCCAAGAACAGTTTATAAAAGAGCTAGAAGGGCCACCAGAATGTACCCGTCTAAGGAACTCCAGGCAGTGGGTTCTCTGCTATCAGCTAAGTTTCCTGTATTGTACAGGAAACAATGTGCAGAATGGGTCTCATCGATGGACTCCCACATCATTTGGATGTCAGCATTTTTGGGGTCATGGTGGCAATGCACTGCACTCCACTATAAACAAGGAAATAAGTATACCCTTCATTAGTACTTTCCACAGAAAAAAATCTTTTTAAACGCAAGCAATGATGATATACTAACCTTTTAAAAATCAGGTAATAAAGCAAGCCCTCTCTTTCTCCACAGAAGACAATGACAGGCTCTACTCTAAATCTTGTTATTTAGAAGTAATTTGCACTGCTCCTTGTCAGAGGAGAGCAGCATAATTTATTTCAAGTGGAATTAGACCTGTCATACTATCCAGGAACAGACTTCTGGACAGGTAAGGTCTAAACACAGTGTTTAAAGGTTTAAAATCAGTTTTTCCTCTGTAATCAATATTATCATATCTGCAGTCATTAGTATACTTACCACACTGACTGAATTTCTCTTTTAGTTTCTGCCAAGTCAAGTCAAAAGGCAGCTAGAATGAAAAAAGGTATTAGTAACAGATATACAAAGAAAAAAATAATTTTAAGTATCCTTTACGTTTAGTTGCTTACATTTCTGACAAATATCTGGTTGCCTTTGGAGCCTATTCTGTCTCTCATTCCGCTTCCCATTGGACCGGATAGAAATCCTCGATCCATATCGATGCTCCTTTCCAGTATAGCTCCTATACCTGGTCCCATCCTATCAAAGCTGGAGCTCATCCGGTCTAGTCCCATCCCCATTCCTCCAGTCACACTGTTCATGCCACCCATGCCACCACCTGGATTTCAAGAACGGAAAGGGGGGGTTGGGGAATTTTGGTGTTTTTTTTAAAAACGGAAGAAAAAGGAGAAAGAAGAGGAAGAAGGAAAGAGGAGGGACAGAATCATTTTTGAGAAAGAAAGGGAGAAAAAAATTAATTCATTTATATAAGTAGATAATACATAAACATAAAATTATTTTCATACACACAAAATAACAATCTTCCAAGAAATAGAATAAATTTGATCTACATTCAGTTAGTTGAATGTTAGTGGCTAACTGAATCTGTTAATTCTAGCCACTATGTTAATACATCACACATATATACTTCTAAAAAATTCTATTCCAATCATAAAATAACATCATTTAAGTTATGTAAATTATCTACCTGTTTTATCCATTAACATTATAGTTTTTATCATGTTTATTTTTTAATACCATGTGTAATAACTGCTAAAACAAAAAAATATATTACAACTCCCAACACATTAACTGTTGCTCTTATCATACTCTCCTACATAATATTTTCACTTCAGTATCTTCAGTATTTTCACATGCAATTTCTCTTTTCATATCAATTCAATTTTCAATAACCACAGAAAACTTAACTTTTAATTTCAATATTACATAGAACTTAAGGAGATAGAAAAACATGGAATCACACCCCTCTAGCCAGAGCTTGAGAATTTAACTCAAAGCTCATACCAAATTTATTCTTATGCACTGAGTCCCCTTTAATTATTCCAATCCTATACATTCCCAAAACTTTTTCTTTTCTCTTGTACCTAATATCCTCATATGGAGAAATTTCAAAAATTAACCACCCTCACACTGGCTTTCTATGAATAACAAATCTAAAGTTAGGGAAACAGAAGTACAAACACTGAGGTGAAAAAGGAAAGTAGGGAAGTTATGATTACTGGGAAAATGGCCAAGGATGAAAAAAATGATGAAAAGGAATGAGAAGCAAGGTAAAATGGAAGTAAATATCTTCAGCTGACAGGATTTCTGAATTTGCCCTTAGAAAACTTTTAGTAGGCTGTATTTCCTATTTGTGAGGTTTCAATCAATTAAAGGAGTCAATAAAGTATGGAGAGCTCACAGAGACATGGCTCAGTAAGCAACAGAGATCAAAAACTGAGCCATGTTTTAAGATTTAACATAAGGCCTAAAATGTGGTAGAGGAAACAGGTGGAAGAAATGTGGCATTCCCCAACTACTCTTGATTCTATCACAGGAAAGGTTTAAGAGGAAAGGAAATAAGCATCTCTTTCCACCTTAGCTCTCAACCTCAGGAAGTCTCTAGAGGTGCTGTAACAGGGGCAAAAGACACAAGATGTTCACACATGAAATAAGCTAGTCACCAATAGCAGTTGTAGACAATAGGCAAGGAAACAAAGTTGGTGCTAAAGCAAAAGTTCCTCCTGACACATGATCAAGGAAATCCCCAGATTCCTCAGTTGGAACGGAGCTTCTTGGATTAGCTGACAGTTAACACATACTCTGTTGTTAGTTCAGAAATGTCAAAGAGGTAAAATTCAAAGTTAGTTTAGAAATTTCAAACAGTGATCAAACAGAAAAGCTCAGTAACTCTCAAAGTTTCTCTAAATTATGACAAGACATATTAACACATAAGAACAAAATATTACTATACTATAATAACTACTCTTGCAAAGTCTTTTGCAAGCACTCAAATACTACTGAATAAATTCTAGTAAAATTTAAACCTACTTATTCCAGATCCTACTGGACCCATGTTAGAAGCTCCTATTCTTCCTGCAATCATTGCACTGCCTAAACAAGGATGGAAAGATACTAATTAATTGGAAGAATCATATTTTAAAATTCCCAAGGTACTATGCTCTCAGCTGTACAGTAACCAAAAAGTGTACGTCTTCTAAAAATAGGTTCAAATATGCAATTTACTGAAAAAGAGAGCTAGTACATTAAAATTCCTAAAATGGTTTTCATCAATAAATTACATGAAACATTATCAATGTCCAATTTTTCACAAAAAAAGGAAACAGACTTTGAAAAACATAATCTGCAAAAAGGAAAAGGAGAAATATGCAGCCAGCCCTACCAAGTCTACCAAAGGAATCTCCAAAGCCTCGATTTAATCCAATATCACCACGTCCAAAATCTCTCTCCATGCTACTAGTCATCGCACCACGGTACAGCTCTGAAAAGATTATGCAACAAATTAACCCTTTTTCAAGTGTATCAGTACATGGTAATCCATTTAGGAACATAATGAAAGTAAACTGAAAAGATGACAAAAGTCACAAATACCAAAAACTCTGTGATTTACCAACTTACCTCACATGCCATATGATATCCCCCGTCCTGTTATGCCTGTCTCTACCCATGCCCCATATGCCCTCTGGAGACCTCTACAGTGCCCATTCCTACATTTACCTACCTCCCATTCGGCCAACTCCTCCAAATCCTCCCATGCTATTCATTGCTTCCAGACCACCAAACCCAATTCCTATGGAATAAAGATTAATTTTGAGATTTGACTATTAGCTATATAGCTGAAAGGTA
The DNA here is from genome assembly GCF_022079265.1 of Lynx rufus. Taxonomy (NCBI): domain Eukaryota; kingdom Metazoa; phylum Chordata; class Mammalia; order Carnivora; family Felidae; genus Lynx; species Lynx rufus. The sequence continues at coordinate 27,119,960 of NW_025814827.1, read as the reverse complement.
CATGTTGTAAATGTTATGTCTCACCAGTAAGCTCTTCATCCACTCTACCATGTGCAGGGGCTTAACACATCATTTCCCATCTCTTAAGTATGTACTAGGCTCAGTTTCTGCTAGCAGCCTTTAGGTATGAGCCAACAATAAACTATGACTTTTTTTTTCCCTTAGAATTCTCAACACAGCTTCCAATTTACTAAACATGGTACTGGGTACATACAAAAAACAAATGCTTATACATACCTCCTCCAATTCTATTCATTCCTCCAAAACCTGGACCATCCATTCCCATACCTCAAATAAAATACATAGTATGTACGTTCAGTCAATCTTATTTTTAGGACTAAAGAATGACATAACACAATATAGCAAAAGATACCATTGGTCTAGTCATGACGGAATGCTAGAGAAGCAGTGGGGCACATGTGTGAGGCTTTAAAGTGCTATGTACAGCAGCTGTCTAATCATGAGTCTTCAAAAAGGCCTCTATGAATCTTTATTAAATAAGAAAACAAAATTCACTGGTCACACATTCAAGCAGAGAATATCTAGGACTAGGTAACTGTTCATTTTTTTTTCAACACACACACACACACACACACACACACACACACACACACACACAAGTATCACCACAGCAGATTTAGAGATCGAGTCAGAAAGTAAGGACTCCTTTCAACATGGCAGCTAAGGGAGCAGTAAAAATAACAAAGAATAAAAAAGCCTTTGTTTAGGAAGGTAGAGGGCCTAAGAATAAAAGTTTCTATTTCATTCAGACCAATTACCATAGCTACACTGATTTTTTAAAGTTTAGCTATAGCATCTCAGCAAAAAACAGGAATCTGAGAGCATTTAGTACTCTATCAATTAAGACACAGTTCTCAAAGTATGGTCTGGGGTCCAATAAGTCAAAACTATTTTGTTCATCAAGTAATATTAAGATATTGACTGTTTACTCTCATTCTGTCATGAATATAAGGTGTGATTTTCCAGAAACTACATGATGTATGCAATATAACAAACGAAATGCAGAAGCAGATATAACAGCATGACTGTCTTGCCTTAAACCAAACATTAAAGGGATATCCAAAAAGATAAAACGATGCCACTCTGTTTACTAATATTTTGTAACAGAAAATAAAACATTTTCTTAAAAATTATATTTATGTTAATACAAGTCGATAACTGTTATTTTAAATAAATCTGTAAATATTTTTGAATTTCTAAGTTTTATTTCCTAACACAGTAAATACTGACAAACATAACCATGTCAACAAAAGCACTTTGGGACCGCCACCAAATTGGAAGAGAATAAAATGGTTCTGAAACCACAAGGTTTAAAAACTAATCTTCAGAGACAAACTGTAAATTAGTCCATGTAAAGAGCCAAACAGCTCTCTGAAAAGCTACCTTCCCAGCTATAAATACAAATTTAACTTGCTTTTGATAGGGTAGCATTTCAGCCATTCCACAAATACTGTATATCCATGATACACGAGACACTATGTTAAACATTCTCCTCCTGCCTCAAAGACATTTTAAAATCCAAAGTGCTAAACGGCTAGCTACAACACAGCTGGCCTCAGAGGAACCCTCCTGACCTTTGCTCACTCTATTTCATGTTCTCTGGTCTCAAGGTTTCATTCTTTTTTTAGGCTAAATGACATCCTAAATATTCAACTATAAAACAGAATCCTTTAAACACTACTACAAACTAGTAAATGTAAGCTTTATAAATTTAGCAACGTATCATTAAAAAGAAATAAGAAAGTGAGAATACTCACCACTTGGGCCTAAATTTCCCATTACACCACCTATATTCAACTGGCTGGCACTAATAGGCTGTCCACCTGGACCAAGTCCCATTCCAATGCCTCCAAGACCACCTAAAACACAAATGAAAATGATATTACCAGCCCATATATGATTAACTAACTGGCACTAAGTAAATTCTTTAAGCTACATGCCTGTCGTAATATTGCCAAAATTTTGCCAATTTGCAAATAAGAGCACTGGTTCTTGTTTTCATCAGAATGCAGCACAGTGAAGAAGCCTCACTATAACACCATTTATTAATGAGAAGTATTTTATGAAGCAGACCTACCTTCTATCCTAGTTTCAAGGCATTCTAAAAAGGACTAATCAAATACCAAGAGGATTTTGAATAGTATTATATACCTTATAAATGGTATACATATCTGAAAATGAGAATCTTGCTCGAGTTTGTAAAACCACTTAAAATAGAATTACGTTTAAGATGGTTCAAATCCAACTCAAAAGTCAACAACAATGAAAACAAAATATTGAATAAAACAAATGTTACATTACCTGGTTTTGTCCATGACATATTTATTTACTTATATGGCACCTTAAGTGTTTTCACATCTATTTTCCACACAGGAGGAAATTTCTGAGACCTTAAGTTACTTGTATAATGCCATTTAGCTATGTGATTAAGGTAGGACTACAATTTAAGTTTTCGGTCTCTAAATCCAGTATTCCTTTTACTACCTCTCTTAAAATAAACTAATTAAATTTGTTGAAAATAGACTTTAAGAAGTTAATTTGATGACCTTAAAGACTTAACAGTTGAGTGGGAACTATTTTATTTTACTATATTAAATCTGAGTATGTTCTTGCTAGCCAATGTAGCAATTACGAGGTAGGGGCTGAGAAAACCATACTATATATATATATATATGTATATATATATGTATACACACACACACACACAAATGTGTGTGTGTGCTTTAAGATAAAATACAGAAGCATGCTGTGTAATTGAAAAGATCAATGCCATCTGGTAAAAGATAACAGCTCAGTACCTAAAAATGGTCTAACTGAAAGCAACAGCATACTTGACTATCAACAATACTCTCATGTCTATACCTAGGGCTCATATTTTCATCTCTGAAATCATTCTTCACTCAAAGGAACCAGGACTCTTTGAGACTAGGCCAATCTCATATCTCTATGACAAAAAAAAAAAATCTTCACAGATCTGAGAAATCATGCTTTCACCAAAAGTAAGAGTATAGGCATCATTGGCAGTAAGGAGGCTCCCATTTGACAAGTTACAATAATCTGAACAAAAGAAGGGAGGAAGGGAAAAATAGGGACATTAATAATGATTAACTCGAATAACAAACTAATTCTGTCAAAGTGTATGAGTTCATATTATATCTCAATAAAGAATATATAAAAATGTGAATCTCAAAAAGAAGAGATATAGAGTAAGTCTGAATACAACAGAGAATATTTTTTATCTAAATAACTGGAAGAGTATTAATAGTGGAAAAGTAAACTGGAAGCCCCAGCAGAAAGCCAGGCAGAATCTCGAAAGATGACACTCTAAGTGATAAGGTAAACTTGGCTGAGGCAGGAAAAAACTGCCCAATAAAGAGAGAAAGGGAAATACTCAAAGACACATGAACTGAGAGTTTTCCAGAGTTCACTTAAAAAGAAATTGAATTCTTCGATTGTGAAAACCCAATAAAAAGTAATTCATACCAACACTGCAGAAAACTGCATACCAAAGACAAATATCTTAAAATCAGCAACATGAAGAACACAGCTAACCTGTAAAGAAAGGACATTTTAACTGGTAGCTGACTTAATAGCAACAATGGAAGCCAGAAGACTGTGGGGTTTTTCAAAGTGCTGAGAGAAAATAACTATCAATCTTAAACTGTATAACCAGTAAAACTACCTTTGAAGACATTTATGACTATCCAAAATTGAGACAATTTACTAACAACAGATCCTCACTGAAAGAGCTTTTAAAATATATGCTTTGAGAAAAAATTAGCGCCAGGGTCTGTGAGAGTAGAGAAAGGTAAGCCAAGAAAATGGTAAATAGTAGTAATGCCTAATTTGTGGGCATAAAAAAAAGCAATACAGAACTAAGACAATGAGCAATAACGGCATGTAATTCAATAGAAAAAGTGATTAGAATTAAAGCATTCAAAGGTCACTCTATTACTGAGTAAAACTAATTATATTAACTTCAGACTTCACAGATATATTACAAATCCTGGCTAACCACTAAATGAGAAAGCAAGATAGGAGGAAAATATCTGTAAAAAGCACAAAAATAGAACGTAAAATAATGGGAATTAACCCACATAAATAATAAATGTGAATAAGCAAAACAAAGCTGTTATAACTATATCAATATTAGATAAGAGTTACTAAAGATAAAATCACTCTTAGTGATAAAATTTTGATTCATTTGGAAAATATATCAGTTCTAAACTTAGATGTACTTACTAAGTTAGTGTCAAAATATTTAAAGTAAAAACCAAAAAAAAAGAAACCAAAAAACAAACAATAAAAAGAAAATCCAACATTCTAGTGGGAAATTTTACCATATACATCTCTCAGTAATTGACAGCCCAAGCACACATGATGATTAGTAGTGATGTAAATGTAGACAATGTAAATGGATTAACAAAGTTGATTTAATGGACATATATAGAACACTGCACTCACCAAGCACACCTAGAATATATATTAAAAAAGTGCCTGATATTAGACCATAATACAAAGTCCAAATTATTCCAAAAATCACAATCGTATCTTCTCTGGCCACAATAAGTTAAAAATTAACAATGAAAAGCCCCATACATTTAGAAATTCAAAACTGCATGGCTTAAGAAGTCATAGTAGTAATTTAATAAAAATGAAATCACAATAAAAATACTCCATAGCAAAACTTGTGTGCAACGGCTAAATTTATAGTTATAACTACTTTTATTAGGAAAGAGAGCCTACAAAACTAGTGAAGTAAACAGTCAACTTAAGGAATTTGGACAAAAATAAGAAACTAAACCCCCAAAAATAGAGAGAAGAAAATATTAAAGAGCAGAAATTAAGATGAAACTGAAAGCACAAATAAAACTGAAAAATCTCTAAGCAAAACTGACCAAGAAAAAGAGAAATTACAAACCTTCAGAATTTATCAGAAGAAAGAACTATAGATGTAGAGGAAATTTAAGAGGGTATTTTATGCCAATAAATCTGAAAATGAACAAAAATAGTAAAAATCTTAGAAAAACAGAAATTACTGGGGAGCCTGGATGGCTCAAGTCGGTTAAACACCCGACTCTTGATTTCAACTCAGGTCATGATCTCAAGGTCGGGAGCTTGAGCCCCTTGTGTGGGGCTCAGTGCTGAGCCTAGAGCCTGCTTAAGATTCTTTCCCTCTTTCTCTGCCCCCCCCCACTCAAAAAAAAATTAAAAAATTAAGGAACTAGAGCTACATCAATATAAATGCATCTCAAAAACAGTATTAAACCAAAAACAGCAAGCTGCAGAATATATACAATAGGATGTCACTCACCCCAAATTTTAAATCCAGCAAAACCATTAACTATAATGTTTGTGTATGTATAAATGTGTATCCAAATGACTAAAACTTAAACAATAAACACTATATTCGTAAATTGTTTCCTCTTGGTATGGTATCTGGTGGTCAGGAGAGAGGGGGAGTCTCAACCTTATCTGTAAAATTTTATTTTAAAGGAAAATCATCTATAACAAATATGGCCTACGATAGCTACATGATTAATTTTATTTTTGTCTGTATATTTAAAATATTTTATCATTAAAAAAACTTAATAAAAATCAGAGAAGGTACAGTAAAAGAGTAAGAAGAGCTAGTTTTTGAGTGTTTACATTATTCCAAAACTGTTCTAAGTGCTATACATATATTAACTCATGCAACACTCATGCCAACCCCATGATATAGGCGCTATCATCCTCATTTTGCAGATGTAACACTGAGACAAAGATGTTAAGTACATTATGTTTTATAACCATTTGGAAAATAATTCGATAATACTGATCAATATGCACACCTGAGAACTTGTAAATATACTTGAAAGAAATAACCAAAAACATACCAAATATTTGTATACAGAAAGACATGAATTACTCTGTTGGCAATTAAAGAAAAAAAAGTTAAAACAAATAAATATACCTAACATTACAGTGAAATACTTAGGGAGCATCCATACAATGGACTATTACACACCCAATAAAAATATGCGAAAAGAATTTTCCAACATGGAATACTTCAGATTAATGTTAAAAAAAAATTATTTATATGGTAGTACTCAACTATGTAAAAAAAAACCCTAAAAAGACCATAAAAAATACAGAAAAATATTAAAATGGAGACTACATGTGGTAAAATTAAAAGGACTTCTTTTTCCCTTCATGTATATGAACTTAACAATTTTTTTAGTATGTATTGCTTTTATAAGGAAAAACTACCAAAAAGAAAAAAAAAAAGGTACATGTTTATCTTCTCAGTCTTCCTCAGCAATCATGACAAACTATCTCTATAATGCCAAACTAATCCTAAACTGTGGGCAATTTGGGATATAGGTGCAAAAATAAGGAGTTTTGCTTAGCATGTAATAAAATTGAAAAAATATATAGCCTGCTCTGCTTCTAATAATAACTTTTACTTACGTGGTAACTGTGGTGTTTTACTATCATGTGAGCGGTAGTCTTCATGAGGGACAGACTTGTCATCCTAATTGCAAAAAAAGTTTATTGTGTGGTTAATTCATAACTAAACAGATCTGCAATGCAGAGGAGAGCAGATACAAGTTTGAAGAGGTGGGAGGTTGAAGTGATATGGAGGAACTCACCATTTTCACATGCATAGGTCTATCAAACAAAAACTGCCCATTGAACATAGCTGTTGGTTTGGTCAAGGAAAACCAGTTGACTATAAAATTATACTTGAACACATATTTTTAATAATCTTAAGAGTCAGACTACCTCTAATAATTTAATCAACATCTTTACTATTTTACTTATTTTAGTCTCTTCCATATACTCAAAGAAAATTCTTGAAGTCTTTGCTTTATACTTTTACTTTATGAATAAAATATAATCTTGTAAGTCAACCACTGGGGGAAAACTTCATTTAAAGCAACTGCATTAATGCACAATGGATTACATTAACTGTCGACAGCGGATATACATACAGTTCATTGTGTCAGGAAGAGAAAGTAGAAGAGTTCATACCAGGCTTACATAATAAGGCTAATTCAAGTTTTAAGAGTGACTTTAGTACTTGGACATAGTAAAGGTTTTATGTGCTGGAGACTAAAGTCTAATACACATTTCCAAGCCAGGCAACTTTAAATTCCATGACCCCCACAAAATGGTATCAAGCTCTTCAACCGTATTAGATAGCGCTAAAGTGTAAATCAGGATACAAATTGCTTGAACTGCTTCAATTGCTTGTTCAAAAGTGACTGTGCCCATTCCTCTGCTCTTGCCATCTTTGTCTTCTTTAATATCTGCCCGTTTTACAGTTCCAGCTATGCTGAACACCTCCTTTAGCTTCTTCCAACCAACTTTGAAGTCAAGCTTAACATAAAATTACATAAAGTTACATACCTAATAAACCCCTCTCCCCATTTATAAATAATACAAACAAATCTTTTCTCAACTCTAAAAGCTATAAAGAACTATACTTCTTGGTAGATGGTACATCAACAACAGTATTCAAATAAAAACATCTTAAGTTGTTTAAAATCAATCAAGCTTCACCCAACGTTGTTCCTTATCCTTAATTTTTTTTTAAAATTTCCAAAACAGCCTCTTATCTGCTCATCCTGTTTTGTACATGTGAAACTTGCTCATCTATTTTTACTGAGAGAAATTCAGATTTTTGAAAGTACTGTTGATATCACTGACTTTCAAAAGCTTAGAACAAATGACAAACCAACTACAATGTGCACATTCACAAATATCAAATATCAAAGCTAAAGAAAGAAATCCATTTACCAATATGAACAAAAGTCCCATATAATGAAAGTAAACATGTTCAAGAACTGCATAGGTATTTGTAAATTCCACAGTTCACTTTTAAAGAATACTAAATACTCATATTTACACTTTAACCTTATATATATGTGTATATATATATATATATAGACTTAAACTGGGTTTGAGTTCCAATAATTACTGTTTCACTTACTTTCATTAAAAATCAGCAAAATGTTCTCTAAACCTACAACCCATTCATCTAATTTAATAACCTCATGATTAGAACTGAATATCTGAATGACAAAATTTTAGACTAAAGCTTAAACTTACATTAGCAACAAAAATTGTGGAACCAAGTCTACCAGCCTGCAAATTACTGATAACCTCAGGAGGAATGTTTGGATTATTGAGAATGGAAGGTGGTAAATTCATCAACCCCGATCCCATATCGGGTACATGTCCTCCTGGAAATGATCCTCCTGTTCGTTGCAATGCCCTACGAGCATTTTCTCCATCAGGATCCTATAACACACATTGAATGTTAAATACCACTAGATACATCAGTAAATCTGTATCATTAAAATAACAACTTCAAATTCTACAGTAGCTATCCCAACTGGCTCAAATTTTTGGCCCTCTTGAAGAGTGAGCTTTTTTCTTATCCAGAGAATTCAGTCCCATAAAAACCTGTGGACAGACAAAATATTTCAGTCTCCAGGGGTGTCAATTAAATACCCGTTTCCAATCACTAAAGTCACTTAAGAACTTGAAATTAGTTTAATTCTGCCCTTATACTAGGGTTCAAATACATGACACATACGCATAAATATATATAACTCAAAGAGGAACAAAATACTGTACTTACTGTGACTCTTTTCTTGCTAAAATGCAGTAATGGTGAATTCTCACCACTGGATGCCCAAGGCAATGCCAAATCAGACTAATTCAAAGCTTTTCAACAGTGGAACAGACTGTTACAAAACCCAGGAATATTGGGGTAAAGGGGAACTGTGTAAGTTTCATTCCTAAACAAAATACAATTACCCACTTTCCAACCTTTTTCCTTTCTCAACAATGATTGTGATCTGACAATGGATTATGATCTGAGATGAAGGGGGGGGGATAAAGAAAGGCTAAGTGTCCAAGCAAATGATATTAAAAACTGCTTTAAGTTCATTACTGTATAAGAGAAATATTCTACCTTTAAACAAAACAAAAATAGTGAGTTTAAATGTACTTCTCACTTATCTCACCAGGTGGAATGCAAAACACACACAAAAAACACATAAACACACTGATAGACTATTATCTGCAATACCAAATGACAATGATAAATGTAACCATCAACTCTATATTGCTAGTCTCAGTCTGGGAATATTAATAAAAAGAAAGTTGGATGACCTTAATAAATTCTCTAGGAAGGCTGGGAGAATAGAAGGTGAAAAACTAAATGCAGGGGCACCTGGGTGGCTCAGTCGGTTAAGCGGCCGACTTTGGCTCAGGTCATGATCTCACAGTCCGTGAGTTTGAGCCCCGCGTCAGGCTCTGTGCTGACAGCTCAGAGCCTGGAGCCTGTTTCAGATTCTGTGTCTCCCTCTCTCTGACCCTCCCCTGTTCATGCTCTGTCTCTCCCTGTCTCAAAAATAAATACAATGTTAAAAAAAAAATTTTTTTTTTAAACTGAATGCAATTAATAAAGGTATACTAGCTTCCAAAGTATTTTTTCACCATGAAGAAATAAAGAGAAATACAGAAATAAAGAAATAAATGTTTTGAAAAATGCTGCAAAATTTTTAAGTTAGTAAATAATAAATGTTTCAGGTCTAACTAAAGCTTCAAAAACTTGCACAAATCGAAAATTTATGATAGTGGTTACCTATGGAGAGAAGGAGGGATAGGGGTAGGGGAGGTGCTTCATAAACTATTGAGATACACTGTTGTCCTTAACATCTTAGTATGTTTTGATTTGTCTTTTTATATTTTTGACATATATATAAACATATATACACACAAAAATACATACACACATATGCATAATAAAACGTAAAACATATATAAATACAATTCATCTAAAACAAAGTAGCCACTATATAACATGGTTTTTATTCCTCTTTTCCCCTTGGAGGACAGCCTGCCAGTCACTACCTGTTATTGCTATTAGAGGGCCTATTAAATTTTATAACTGCTCCTAACACCATTTAATATAATGAAAAAATAAAATTCTAATATCTGGTAGGGAATATTGGAAATATATTTTTTCTTAGACTCTCACTAGTAGTTTTAGCACTGAGCCCAGTCATCCATTTGTAAATCAGAAATTCCCAGGAAAGGGACCTTTAGTAATAATAATCCATAAAGTTAACTGAATAAAGAATACTTCATCATTTAGCTAGGCCAAACTCAGTTATTTTTCCCTCTTAAAAAAATTTAAAAATGGAAGTATCCTACATCAATTTGGATCACATAACTCTATTCTAGGGTCTCTAAAATATTACTGAGGATACAGGAAGTGCTAAAACTTAAAAGAACACAAACAACATAGGTTTGTCCTTTAGCATAAAAACCACCATGTACATGGCTGGCACAGAGTACAACAGTCTAAACTTTCTCTACTTCCCAGTCAAAATAGGAAGGAAGGAAGGAAGGAAGGAAGGAAGGAAGGAAGGAAGGAAGGAAGGAGAGGAAAGGGAAAGGGAAAAGGAAAGGGAAGAGAGAGGGAGAGAGGGAGGGAGGGAGAGAGGGAGAGAGGGAGGGAGGGAGGGAGGGAGGGAGGGAGAGAGGGAGGGAGGGAGGGAGGAAGGAAGGAAGGAAGGAAGGAAGGAAGGAAGGAAGGAAGAAGGACGGACAGACAAACCCCCCAGGCTCAAACAGAATTAGAGGAGTTCAGAAGCTGACTCCAATAAAGGGATTTGGAATACTTGTATTTGTTGGTAGCATGGGCTTTAATTTTAAGCTATTATCACCTCATAGTCAGAATCAAGAGACCAACAACCAGGAATATTCCCACCTTGGACTGGAATAACAACAAGCAATTATTATTACAGCTAACATTTCTTATGTAGTTATATAATATTTTGAGCACTGTGCTAAGTGCTTTATATAATAACATCACAATTATAGTTAGTAGCTAACATTTATTAAATGTTTTACATATATTAACTGAAACCTTGTAAAACTATCAGATAGCTTCTAATATCATTCTCACTTTAGTGATAAAGAAACAAAGAAATAGAGAGTGATTAAAGTTAGGTAATTTTTTAAGTAATTAAAGGTAAGTAATTTGCCCTGAATCACCCAGATTATCTGATGCCAGAGCTTGAATTCTCTACCATGTTATCTCATTTAATACTCATAAAAACTCTGTTAGGTAAGTACTACCATTTGTACTATTATAATTACTGAGGTTTAGAGAATAAGTAACCTGCCTAGTCACAGAGCTAGAAAGTGAGCTGGGACTCCTATCATTACTCAACCAAATTAAACTGTGACTGACAGTAATGCTTTACTACCAGAGACTTGCAACCTTGCTGGTAGGGTCCTAAAGTACATCCTCAATCATTTGTAACACAGACTTTAGCAAGAATATATACGTAACTGGTCCATGATCAAACAATTCAGGTAAGATTAACAATATGAACTAAAGGAAGAAATGAAAATGACTGCTATTCAAGCTAATCATTACCAAGGTCAATTACACTTAAGTGTACATAGTTTTTTAAGTATCTTCTGATTATTCTTTTGTCAATGTATTATACTACTGTTCCATACAAAGGGAACATACCCACTTTAGGGGTTTCCAAGTTCCAGTTACAAATTTCACTAACAGATTCACAAGTTTTCTCAAATTTTAATCTGGCATAGTTTCAGGGTAATTTTAACTAAAAGTGAGTATCAATTTTATTCAAATCCATAAGGTATTTGCATTATTAAGCACCCTTTACTATCAACTACAAGAATATCTAATTCTCAAGTTAAACAACACAATCTAAAAACTGAAAATGTCTATACCAAATAAAGTCAATACATAAACCTTGCCATCTTTAAATATCTGCATTTTTTAAATCATGCACCTCTGCTTATAACAACTTGGAACAAATCAAATATATAGGAAAACTGCTTAAAAGCAAACAGGAAACCATGCACAAGCAAAACTATCTTCAATTATATAATGCTTTAATAAGCATCTAGGCTTTAAAAAAAAAAAGGAGGAGCCAGAGAAATACATCCCCAAGATGAAAATCCAAAGAAAACATGTCTTTATATCCAAAAGTTTAAATTATTCCAAATATAAGAAATCTTACCTCTTTAATATTCAGGGGTCTTCCACTAAGATCATATTTGTTCATAGTTTCTAGCGCTTTCTTTACGAATTCTTCATCTTTGAATTCAACAACACTTAATGGGGGAAAAAATTTATAGGAAATGTTTATATACTAAATTTTCTTTTTCTTAATCAGAAGTTTAAATTTGACTTAAGAAACTTAAAAAAAATTCTTACCCACAACCCTATATCCAGGTAGATTTGTCAATATATGCAAAAGAAGAAAAGTTTTAGATCAGTAGACGAAGTTAATGGTAAACTCTAATATTTAAGTCATGAAAAGCAATTGATAACACAATCACTTTTTATCTTTTACACTTCTAGAACATAACAGCAAGTGACCACAAATCTTCTGTCAATGTTTAAATCGATCTATTTAAAGGCAGTAGCATCTACATTTAACAAGCTTGGAACACATATTTACTTTCAGAGGACTCTTCTTTAGGTTAAGACTAAATAAGGTATTTTCACAAATTCAATCAAAAGTAACTCAGGGAAATTGAAGGTTTCCATAAAACACTTCTTCCATTGTTACGACTATTTTCAAAAGATGTATTATGCACAAATTGTTTTTAATGTATATCTTTCAATTTTATTAAGGTAAAAATAGGAAATAATCTCATTTTTAATTAATTTCTCTATTAGAGAAAACTGGCTGCACACAATTTAACAGCATCCAGTTTAAGTATATAAAATAATCACTTATGCTAAAGAAACAAACCTATACATTTTCAAAATAATTGTCATTACTGTTCGAAGTGCCATTTGAATGTGATGACAAAGTTTTTCTTATGCACCAACTGGTTTTTGCAATATAATTGAACACTGTTAAAGCTTTCCATTGTATTCCTCAGTGTATTGCTTTCTTGTTGCTAAAAATCAAAACCTACTATCAACCAATTCCTTCTATGTCAATTTAATCATCAATGTCATTCATACCAATTGGTCAGAGCACTGCCTCTTATGTAGTCTTGCAGGCTACCAAATTAAGTTCTTCAATATAAATTTCAAACATACATTCTGAATTAACACCTTTAAGCTATGGGCTTGTCAGAGAACTCTTAGGGAATATTATCAATGCAGTAACTTTTGGAATATCCTTGAAGACATCAAAACACAACAAAAAAAATCCTATAGTAAAATCTCTTGGCTAAGAAGAAGCATTACCTTAAAGCATTAGAAAAGTGAATGCCCTTTATGAACATTTACAAACCCATCCCTTCCAGGCAGCTAGTTTGGTTTGAATAAATGTCAGACTTGCTAGTATAAAGCCTCAAATCTTGCATAATAAAGTAAAACAAAATGAAACTTAAGTTTCCAAAAACTGGTACAAATATTATACAAAAAAGTAAACTGCTGAGGAACTTTTAAACCTCAAGCAGATTATGGCCCACAGCACTTACCCTTGATTTTCCTTCCGCATCCTTAAAGAGCTCCACGTATGTAACCTCACCGACTACATAAGACATACAAAAGGAAGATACCAAGAAACAATACATTTAAACACCAATATCTTGCTTTACTGCACACCTGTGCACAACTCTACAGAAAAGCACCTATTATTCACCAACAATCAAAACCAGACCAACATACCTCCTATCAATGGCTATGTAAATTTAACTAATTTTCTGAAATGTACATCATCCACATTCTCTAAAAAAGCTAACAACCATATTAACCTAATTCATACTACAGATCATATTTTGGCCAGCATGATATAGTTGGTGAACAAATGCACATATACATACAAATGGTCCCTTAACCTATCATATTAAAAACATCAACATTAACACTTTTCAAGTAACTTTGGTCGCCTACACACAACAGCTGTTTTAAGGTGACTTTCTACCTGAATGTCTTCAATCATGTTTGCCATCAGTAAACTAAATTTACAAGTCATGCTTCACAGCAAGCCACACACTTTCTAAATAAAGTCAATGAATAAAACCAATCAAATAGTTGTCACCTTACAACAGATACACCAATGCAAGGTTTTTTTTATTTATTAGAAGAGATCAGCCTCAAAGCCAAGTACATAGTTTGCAGGACTGTTGAAACTCAATTTTTCAAGAGATAACAAAACTAACTTTTACAAGATCAAATATTAAAATTATTTTTCCCCAAAACCAACCATATATATAAAATGAAGGTTTTCAAGTTATTCTAAAAACAAAACTGCAACAGCAGTAACGCAATTTTAAAATAGAACTGCAGAGACAGCATCATGGCATTCATGACAATGCAAACAAAATGAACTCCACAGCCAGATTCCAGAATCCACCAAGATAATAACAAAACAGCTTTTGGAAAAAAATAATCAGACCTTATTATTCATACTTTAACACGCTAATGTATTGCTTAACTAATGCAATAGTCCTTTAAAAATCTATAAAAACTTCAACTAGACAAAGCAATCACTTTAACAAAATTCTTGGTGGCATGCATATGCTGGCTCACTACTATACCACTAAAATGGGAAAAAAAAAAACTTCATTTATCCGTATGACTTTGTAATGAAATTGTTGTCAAGTGAGAGAAGAGGAAAAGATTAATTCATGTGTCAAGAAATAAACAAAAATCAATTTTTTGAGTCTGTGTGGCTCAGAGGAATAAAAAAGTTTGCTTAGTTCCTCCCCCTTCTATATGAAGATAAGCCAACAGTGGGTTTATCAGGAATGGTTACCTTTTTCTCTCATTAGATCTTTAATAGCTTGCCATTTCATATCATATGGGATGTTGCTAATGAAAACTCTGTTTCGATTTGGACCCTTCTTTTCTCCAGTGCCTGAATTCTTATCTTTTGAATAAGGATGAAATCTATTGGCCTTCTTATTTCCTGAAGATTTTTCTTTTAATTCAGATTTATCTTCTTTGACTGATTCATCATTTTCCCTATGAATTAAAAACAAAACAAGAAGAAAATCTGTCATGTTTCTAATAATGGAAGCCTACATTACATAAATATTGCATATTTATCACTTCACTTCTCAAAACTCTCCACCAAGTTAGACCTGGAGAGTCAGCTTGCTTGCTTTGAAATTACCCAATGCCATTTCAGAGCAAGAATTTGGGTATATTACCAAACTTCTCATAAAGTTTGCTTAAAAACATAACTAAAATACATAGTTATATTATGGTATCTATACATGCATACACGCCCATATGACTCTCATAATTTTTTCTATTCCCAACTTTGATCAGGATAATTAATTAGTAAGGTATTCTAATATGTTCATACTCAACACTTTCTATGTATTAACCTATAAACTAAGATAGGGTATTTCATAGAATCATATAATTTTTACTAGTAGTTATCACCTACACGATGGGATGGAACGGAGGTAGGAAGCAGTACTTAAAAGACAAAACGAATCAAAATTTTATAAATCAACTTTTTAATGAGACCCTAACTGGAAAAACATTTAATTTGTAAGACTGTAATCACAATGCGACGATCTGATGCTACCCACCAACCATCCATAACATAAAAGTATATACTTAAAGTAAATCCTATAGATAAAAATTTGGGTATATATCTTAAAAATGCAACTTACTTATCAAAAGGAATCTTCTTTCACAGAAGAAATAACAATAGGTTTTAAATCACTAATTATTCTAGTGAATCTAAAACTATTTAATTAATACTTCAATTTAAAGCAATTTTCCACAATCACATACTAATAAAAATCTCTGGAAATGACATTCAGAAATCCAAAATTTTTAAAGCTTCCTGGGTTTTTCCAACAACCAACCAGGTTTCATAATCCAGGCACTCACTTATCTTCTAAGCCAACCAACTGTGGGACTCTATACACTGTAGCGCTCCACACACACGTCTTATTGTAGTCATCTGTTCCATGTGATATTGATATTTTTAGACACTACCTTTCTGAGCAGGTAACAACACAACCACAAATATAGGATGTAAAAAACTCTGTAGGGGCGCCTGGGTGGCGCAGTCGGTTAAGCGTCCGACTTCAGCCAGGTCACGATCTCGCAGTCCGTGAGTTCGAGCCCCACGTCAGGCTCTGGGCTGATGGCTCAGAGCCTGGAGCCTGTTTCCGATTCTGTGTCTCCCTCTCTCTCTGTCCCTCCCCCGTTCATGCTCTGTCTCTCTCTGTCCCAAAAATAAATAAACGTTGAAAAAAAAAAAAAAAAAAAAAACTCTGTAAGAACGAAAACTACCTGCATTGGTATGAGCAGCACCTAGCATGGTGACTGCACACAACATGTTGCTCAATAAATACTAATTTTTGAATGAACAGTCAATTAAGAACCCATGCTCATCTGGGCACAGATGGTGTTGCCGTCTGCCAGAAAAACTGCTAAAATCAAGGAATAGACATTAGAGCCAAACTTGCTTTGCCACCTTTTCAGACCTTGACAGGGACACCTTTACAATCAAACATCTTTCCCTCATCAGAAATGGCACAGCCTAGAGTAAGTCTTCACAACTGTCCCAGCTCCAGCAAGTACCTACCTGTCTGAACAGTGTGCGACTTTTGAAAATGGCAGCAAGCGGCCAAAAGGTACAGAGGCCTTTACTGTGGTTCTAAGTACAGTAGATACAAGAACAAACTCTTCCTTTTAAGCCCCCAGAGAATGTATGTACATAGTAGACTGTATTCTATGAATGTTTGTAAAATAACTGTCTCTGTTTAGGTAAGCAGACATCTATATAGTCTCTAGCTAAGTATGCCTTCTCCTACCTATTTTCTTCCTGAATGAAACCAGCTGTGAAAAATGCACAGAGTTCTGAATTACAATGTTCTTCTATTCTTATATGAATAGAAGATGCTTATATGTAAGCATTTGCTTAAAACAATCTGATAATTCCACTGAAAAGCAATGATATTAATGTAGGATACCCTCTCCAAAATATTTATTCCAAGTATGACCAGAGAGAGCAATTTCTTCAAGTTTTCCTCACTTAGTGGCATATTAAAGATATTACTACACTGCTCATCTATAGTGTATAAATTATCTATGGAAGGCAGACCAGTTTAATGGCTAGAGGTATGGTCTGATTATTGAGAAACAAACAATTTAATATTCAATTCTTAAACTCTTTTTATGTCATAAATACACTATGGAATGGACAGTTAAGATACAGGTGAAAGCTCTTAGGGAAATGATGCTACATAATATCAAATATTGGCACTATATCCAGAATTCCCTGTAATAATGCTCAAACTATTCACTTAAACCACCCCCTTTAATGTACTTGAAATAAAGACTGTGACTATCTTAAGTCACAAAAATGTTATCTACTCTTAAGATGGAATTATGCCCACTGAAGTTATAAATTTCTGAAAAATCAATATTCAACATCAAATAAGAAAACATAATTTTAAAACGTGGTTTTAAAAACATGCTATAGTATGAAATCTGAAATTAAGCCCAGTTCCATTCTTACTCTTAATATAATAAAAAATACTACTCTACTTCAAACACTTCACCTTGCTTCGATGCTTAATATTTTACACAACACTTTATACCCTAATGTAACTTTCAATTTCCATATACTCCAAGATGTTAATCACACAGAAAATAATGAAGAGTTATAACAATACTGCTATTTTTCCTCCTGTTCACTTAAGAAAAGGATAGCTAGTATACCATTTTGGCATAAAGGAAAAGACTAAACCTAGGGAAACATCTTTAATTTCTTGTCAAAAGATGTGAATATGCCCATGAAATTCTCTGTGTATAAGTTTCACAATCATAAAAGTTCACTTCTGCATTTCTTAAACAAGTATTTACTGGGCCTTTATAAACATAAGGCCTTGGGGATACAAAGATGAATAAGACATAGTGGTCTCTATACTCAGTGACTATGGATTAACCTCAGCAAAAGTCATTTCAACCTTGATAAGTGGCACTCTGTTCTCTTCTAAGCAATACATATTTTAAGGCAATATTTGGTAATTTTTATAACCTCTGTGAATTCTTACCCTTAAAAATGTATGGTAGTCAAGGGTTATGTGTTAGATTGTTAACTACTCCAGTTGGTTCACAGGGTCAAAAAAAGGTTGTTGGCTTGATACAGGTAAATGTTCCTAGTTTTTCAGTATGAATGACCGACCCATGCTGGACCATTATATGGTTCTTATGGAACTGACAGTACAAGAAACCCTTGAGAGTAGATTTGCTTCTCTATTCAACTTGGGAAAACAGGAAGGTCTGAGAGATATTAACTATAAACAATATTAAAAGAATCTTCATTTGTATATTCTACTAGCATTTCTTAATTTCTTTACTTAATATTTTCCTTTTCCTCACTTTGAAGTGAAAGAGATTCTTTTCCTACCTCTGTCCTCTTGTCTAGCTAACCCACAATGAGACTTTAAGAGGGATTAGAGACTTTTAGATCTGGGAGGTTTACATGCCAGCTTTATCTGTATGGACACTATTATACTAATCACACCCAAGTATAGTAGGGCTTCTCTCTGTAATTCAAGACTGTGGTTTTTGTTTAGGAGAAAAGGGTGGCAAGCCCACATTTAGAGATAAACAAAAAGCACATATTTTATCATTCCAATGCCTTCTATTAGAATTTATGAGGCCAAATCCCTGAGAGCCCATAGTTTGGCATGCATGGTAGAAAGTGCTCCCTTTCCAGATGCTCAGTTACTGAGGTGCACAATTCTGCACCTAGGAACAAATTCCACCAAGGTCGAATCTCCTACACCTGCACCTCTATTCTGCCTGGAAGATGCAACCTATCCTATTCAAACCCAAGTGAGAGGAAGAGTGTCATAACTGAGCTGGGAGAGCTATCTTATCTGCGACCAATTCCTACATAAACTAGTCCAGGTCTTACCGTACTGCTTCAAACATTCTTATACAAAAGAAAAGAAAAATTCTCTTTTCTATTTTAGTTTGACCATATGTTCACTGCTTTCTACTCTGAGGCATAACTGAGAGAAGGAAAAAGATGTTTTCAGTAAATTATTAACATACTTTCAACTTCAAGTTTAAAGAGCTGGGCACATGCAAAAGAATGCCTGATTCGTATCCTCCTATATAACAAGAACAATGGGGAGCATAACAGTTCCTTATAACTAAAAATTATTATGGATTTGAGTCAACTACATTCTTTCTACACACTGATGACAGGGGCAATCTTAAAAGCGTCAGGCTTTCTTCAATTAAAAAAAATCTTATTTTACCATTTTACCAAAATTAAGAACAAGCCATCACACATGGAGTTCTTAAAAAAAAACCTGCAAGGCTTACAAACATTTGAGAGGGATGTGGGGGACTAAGGAACCATGCACATTTCCCTTTCTGAATAACCTCTTACCAATTCAAGGGTAACACAATGGATTTAGGCTCACAGCACATTATTAAACTTCCTCTGTGGCGTGTATATATATATTCAGAAATTAATACATGTTTAGAAAGCAACAACAAACACTGAACTTATAAAGCTCAGAATGAGGCCGGGAGATCGGGGACTATTCCTTTTAAATACGTTCTCGGTAGTTAAGAGGAAATGTCCGATGATGTCATCCCTAGTTACTCCCTAGTGATGAACACTAACTACTGTACTGGGCTTTAAAAGGGGGACCATTTTCCTCCAGACAGTGGCGGCCGCCGTGCTTTGCTCAAAGGTTCTCCAGCTGGAAGTCTGGGAAGAAGGAGTGACCCGCAGTCTCCGGCTGGAAACAGGGGAGGGGCGTCGGCCCCCCGGCTCGCACCCCGGCTCCCCCGGCCGGGGCGGGAGGGAAGGGCCTGGGAGCGGCCCTACTTGCACCTGCTCCTCCCGCCGCCTACGGCCCGGGAGCAGTTATCCCCCACCGAGGCCCAGGCCGGCTTCGGCCCCCCTCCGAGGCCAACTCCCCGCCCCCCACCTCGTCCCGATCCCCGGAGGAAAAGACAATACATTTTAACGCCATTGGAGCTGCTGCTGTGCTGCGGCGGCTGCTTCTCTGGCTCCGGCGGGTGCGGTTCTCGCCGCGGCTCGCCCGGCTGCTCCACTGGCTGCTGATGCGGACTGTCGTCGCCAGCGGCCCCGAGCACCTCGGGCTTGTCGGCGTCCGCCATCCCGCTGCCGCTGCCTCCGCCTCCGCCACGGCCGCCTGCGCTGAGGGGCTCCGAGCGCTACAATGGCGGCGGCCGGGAAAGCGGTAACGGATCCCGATTTGAAAAGGCCCCGAGCGCTCAGTTGCCCGGATCTCGCGAGAACCGGTCGAGGCTGGGAGACTGGGAGAGGGTGTGAGCCGCGTGTGGGGGGTGGGAGTGGAGGGGTAGGGGGGGGAGGGATGGGGTGGCGGGTCCGGGCCGCCATTGCCGCAGTCAGCCCTGCTTCAGACCAGGGAGGGCCTAACTTGTCCAGAAGCCCCTAGTGGGGCTGTGTTCTGACCACCAGCCCGCCTATCGGTTGGCACCCAATGGGGTCTTCGCTTACAAAAGTCGGATCTGAGTGCTGGAAATCCCTAGAGCTCTGAAACCCAGGCTATTCAGTTCATTCCTTGTAGGGGCAGTTTAAATGAGAGAAGCACACACCACTTTGCATCTTTAAAGACGTCTGCAAATCTTCAGACTCGCCTTAGAAATCCTTTGAATAATGCAAATAAATCACTTGCCACTTAAATGCCTAGGCACCCCGTGGACATTCAATAAATAGTTATTGATGACAGGTTGCAATTCACCAAAATGAATACCTTTGAATTTCTTTGAATTCTGGTCGTTTTTAAGAAAGAGGATTTCCTGTGGAATTCAGCTATCGGCATATAAAAAGAAGACAAGTTTTTTAATTCTCTGCATAGCAACCCCTGAGGAGAATCTATAGTTTTTTGTTTTGTTTTTTTTTCAGAAGAAAGCTTCTACTAGATTGGCTGATCATGGACATTTTGGTTTGGAGTTGTGTTTATGTTGGTGAAAATTATATTTGAAGTAGTTATAGGCTCTCAAATTTAATTACTGTATGGAGTTTTAAAATATAGTCCTAGATTTTTCCCCCTAAATATAAAAAAGTAACCCATTAAACTTAATTCCTAACTCTTGAATACTGTAATAGTATTTCACATTGAAATAACCTTTTTCAGCTGAAAGACCTTCCCAAATGTTTCTTTTCATAAAGAAGCAAGCCTGTATGGTTTACATGCTTTGCAGAATATCACATACACATTAGTGATAAAGTGGTAGCTAGAAACTAATACTCAAGTAATACATAATTTCCTCATCCCCCCTCCCCCCCCCCGTTCTTTGACATTTTAATTATGTAAGTTTCTGCCCTCAACCAAAAAATACCTTGGAACATCTGATCCTATACCAGAAGAGTTGAGCTACTTCATCAAACGTACACACATAAAATCAGAACAGTTTTACTCATGAGGAGCACACTTGGTAAAATACTGCTGTTTAGGGTGCTACTGACATCGTTTAACAAACACAACACACGCTGTTGTAGTTACTGCATGAATTATTTCTCCTTGGTCAATCCCAAAACTTAGCATTTGGAATAGCAGAAAGGCACTGGATTTTGACACAGAAAACCTGGGTTAGGACCTCAGTTCTGCCACTTTCTGCCTATAACTCCTTGGGCAAGTCACTTAACTTCTCAATCTTTCTGTAATAAATAAGGACGATAATACCTACTTTACAGGATTAAGGTGAGAATTAAAAGAAAGCACTTTATGTAGGGCAAAGTACTATATGAATATAAAGTAGTATTATAATTCCCTATCTCTCCAGGCTGAGCAGGGTTTTAGTCAAAGAGAAGTCAGGTGATTTTCCCATAGAACTGAATTATAAGCACTTTCAAAACATCCATTATCCTCTGTTATTCTTTTGCTATAGTTGAATTTAATGATGAAAATTTAATCCTGCTGCCCCTAATACAGTATTTTCTTGCAAAATCTTTCAATAGATTCAATTTAATATTTTTTAAGAGACCTTCATGCTTAACACAGAGTAGTAGGCACATGAGGAATATGAAAATGAGTATGGTACTGTTGGGAGACAACATTCATAAAAAGCACTATTTGAGTGCTATAATTGAGATAAATGTGAAGCATAATTAAAAATTTATTTATAAAACAAAAGACTGGACTGCCTGCTGTAGTGTGCTAATTAAAATATTTCATTAAAATATTTTTATTGATTACTGAGCTTTTTGGCACCTCTTAAAATGTTGTGCCATGCCTAAGAAAAATGCTTCCCTCACTATAACTTAGTCCTGGTCCTAATAAATGGAACAAGGGCAAAGGTTATTCCTATAGGAGGATTGCTGAGCATTTCATAGAAGAGCTGGGTCTTAAAAGATGGAGAGAATTGGGGCAGCTTCTAAAGAGAAAATTATTGATACTACTCCATTGGACTGCTCTATAGATGTTTTCTTCCTCTCTTGCTATAAATATTATACTTACCTTAGCTAAATTGGTGAAAAAAAAGTGATTAACATTCTATTGCTACAATATATTTCTGTATTTTCCTTCCTTCCACTGTTTTTTTTTGAAGTTTATGTACACATGTGTTTATGTACACATGCTATTTAGTTTTTATCTTCTCAAAATTCCCACTGCAAATGCTATCATTTATAATTGCACAAAATGAATTACTGGTACAACTTCCTATAACTACTTAGTTTTCTTTCTTACAAACTGGAGTGTGTATGTGTGAGAGAGACAGAGAGAGAGATAGAGAGAGAGAGAGAGAGAGAGAAAGAGAGAGAGAGAGAGAGAGAGGAGATTTAAAGAGACCATTATACATACCTGGAAATTTAACCCTAGAATTCTAAAATATTTTCAACCAATACTTTAATGTCATATAGGAATTGTGTTCACCTGCTAGTAACAGAGATTAAAAATAATAGTGTCTTAAACAAAATAAAAGTTTCTACTTTATTAAGTAAAAATAGTGCAAAAGTAGGCACCCTAGAGCAGGTATAGTCATCATGGGCTCAGGTTTCTTCTAAATCTTTCACCAACCTAGTGTGTGGCTTCTATTCTTAATGTCTTTCTATGGCCCAAGATAGCTACTGGAGATCTAGGCACCTGTCCTCAGTAGAAGCCAGAAGCAGTCCAGTAAAGAGGTATCCAGAATCTCAAACAACATTTTGACTTATAGGTCAAAATTTAGTAATATGACACACTCAGCTATAGGGGAGGCTGGCAAATAATTTCTCAGTTTGGCTCACTGCCCAGAGTTCTGCTACCAAAGAAGAGAATGGAGTGGCAACTTGGATATGATCATCCTTTTAATTTGTCTTTAAGAATTGAAGGCAAAGACCAACAACAATATGAAGTCAACCAGAAAGTACAGTATGATTGTTAAGTCAGTTTACTTGGCTTCATAAAATTAAATGGCTGGATTTAGAGCCACTAATTTTCCAAACTTTAAAGAACTGAAACTCCAAAAGGAATTTATGACTTTAAAAAATACTATGGGTTATATCTGAGATCCATATATAGTTCCCTTTTCCATCATGTAAGTTAATTCTATGATAAAAAAAAAAGTGGATGTCAGTTATTGTCATTAGAAAAAGTATGGGAAAAAAGTATAGATTTATTCTGACAATGACCTACTATTCTCTCTCTCTCTCTCTCTCTCTCTCTCTCTCTCTCTCTCTCCCTCCCTCCCTCCTCTCTGTCACTCCCTCCTTCTATTGCTTTGCTTAATTTAGGAGTCTAATTTTTCACATTTAGCATTCTAAAAATACATCCTGAGGAAAGGTCTCTACCCACCAAATGAATCTTAGAATTAAGGCAATTATGTGAATAATCCAGGCAGAAATCCCACTTTCGCCTCAATTATTCAAATAACTCAGATAATACAATGGGTTTTGCTTGAATTCCTTAGATAACTGTTTCATTTTTCAACTTTTACAAAGCCGGGGTCATCACCCAATAACAGATTTAATTTTAATTTTTATTTATTTATTTTTATTTTTTTTAACGTTTATTTTTGAGACAGAGAGAGACAGAGCATGGACGGGGTGGGGGTGGGGGGGGCAGAGAGAGAGGGAGACACAGAATCCGAAGCAGGCTCCAGGCTCTGAGCCATCAGCCCAGAGCCGACGCGGGGCTCGAACTCACGGACTGCGAGATCGTGACCTGAGTTGAAGTCGGACGCTTAACCGACTGAGCCACCCAGGCGCCCCTAATTTTAATTTTTATAAACAATATTTGGAGATTTTTTTCTTCGAAGACTAAAGACTCCTATAATTCCTAGACATTTACTTGTCTCAATTTTTATTCACTAATTTCTTAACTTAAATAACCCTGCCTTTTCCTCAATCTCACCCCAGTAACTCCATTAAAAGGTGGATCAGAAGAGCCAATCTAATGTCTCTACCCTGCTTCCCTTCCTATAGGCATAGTTGCTCCTCCTCTTAAATAACTCCATGAAATGGGCTTCCTTTGTCCAAAGAAATGGGTATTCTGTGGTAATATTTTTAATCATTTTAGACTTAGTCCTAATCTAAAGAGTGTTAATGAAAATGATTATTTTATAGCACATATTGTTTTTCATTTAAATAACTACCTTTTGTAGGACTGCTATTCTCAATTTTCAATTACAATGTTTGGAAGACAAAATAGATTTCTTAGAATGATGAAAAATAAAATTCAATCCACACACTGTCCTGCATATTTGAAGATAATCCTATAAATGAGATAATAACTAACACAATCCATATTCCTCTTCTTGTTTAATAATAGAATCTAAGGTGACTTTGAAGATTGCTGAAAGTTACTATTTCCTAGCCTCACTTGCAGCTCTGGCTGGCCAGGTGACTGTGTTCTGGCCTGTACAATATAAGCAGAAATGTGAGGACAAAATAGGAGTTTCCTTAGAAAGAACTAACTTAACTGGAAGAATGGCTCTTTTGTCCTCCCTTGCATTCTTCTTCTGCTGGCTTGAAATGAAGAAATGATGTCTGTAGCAACAGCAACCATGTTTGACCATGAAGTGACCTTGTGATTGGAAACTAAGTGCTGAGGATGGTGGAACAGAAAAATGGACTAATAGACTGATCAGCTCATTATTAGAAAGCCACAGTAACAACCCTCACATTATTACTGCAAGTTTCTTTCCAAAAGGAGGAAATAAATTTCTATCCTGATTAAATTGCTGCTAGTCAGTCTTTCTATTATATACAACTGATCATTATTTTTACTGAAATGACCGAGTTGCTTTAATAGTTTTTTCTATGCTATGGTAACACAACACTACTTTTAAAGTGTTTTTGGTTTTGTTTTTTGTTGTTGTTGTTGTTGTTGTTGTTGTTCTGAAAACATCATTTACATTGGCTTTTGTTTACTCCTTTGCCTAATGGTTTAGAACACTGCAAGTTTCCTCAATGATATTCATTCTCCCTTTTTGTTCCTTGCTGACAGAACCACAATGTTGTGTAACACGAGTAGCAGTGTGCCCAGCTAACATACTGGGAGCGGCCATAGGACACAGCTCTATCTAAGAAGTTGTAAAGAGAAATACACTAGGGATTCTAGAGTGTCTTCCTTTTTTTTTTATTTTTTAAAAAATATTTATTTTTGAGACAGAGACAGAGCGTGAACAGGGGAGGGGCAGAGAGAGAGGGAGACACAGCATATGAAACAGGTTCCAGGCTGTGAACTGACAGCACAGAGCCCAATGCAGGAATCGAACCCACAAACTGTGAGATCGTGACCTGAGCTGAAGTCGGACGCTTAACTGACTGAGCCACCTAGGCGTTCCTAGAGTGTCTTTCTTAATAAGTTCTTTGCCTTCTTTCTGTCCTGTGAAGCTAGAGGGTGGAGTATCCCTTTGGAAACCATGATGGAACAGGAATAAGGACAAAAGCCACAGCTAAGGATGTCAGATCAGAAAACTAGGAACTGAATCACAGATGACCTTACTGAGCCATTGTAAAACCCCCAGACTGCCTACACCTACATTTCTTATTTGGGGAGAAAAATAACTTCCTTTGACTTAGGTGATGCCATTGGATTTGTGTTACCCCAGTTTCATGACACCAAACAAAATCCACATATCCTACCCTTTGCAACCTTTTAAAACAAGGGACACACCATTCCTGATGGCTGCTTATTGAGTCTAGTTCATTGGAAGCAATGGTTTTTCAGTAGTGTACAAATGTGTTACATTTTTTCATAGTATATTGCAGAATGGTAGGCTGGAGTGACTTCACATCATGGTATTTCCCCTCGCAAACTGTTTAAACATGTTAAAAACATTAGCCAATATTCAGCCAAGCACTGTAGGTATTTCATGTAGGATTACATGCCCAAAGATTTAGAGCTTTACACAATAATTAGGGCTGGGGGAACAAAGGTCTAGGAGCTATTGCTAGGACTCAAAAAATCCTCCTAAATTTTACACCAGTGCCTCTCATTGGTAGAATTTGGTTAGAATACTGCTGGCAACAGATTCTGAGAAATATCACATACAGGAGGAATATAGAAGGGTGAGGATGGTGCTGAGTATCAACAGATAATATTTGGCACAATGTCTAAGCGTTTTGGCAAAAAGTAAACTTACTATATGCATTTGCCCATTTATCCATTCACTCATTGTATCTGTTACATTTAGGAATGTCTATATCTCTAAATAAGGTTAAATATGTAAAAATACTTACTTATATTGATGTTATCCTTTTGACTTCATCAACAAATCTCAGTTGTGAGTTCTTTGAGCTATCCTTCAGATTATTAAAGAAATTGCATGGTAATACAACTGTCAAGGTAAATGTTCTGACAGTGCCGAAGTCATTGAGGAAATATAGATTTATATAGGTGTTCATTTACCTCAACCTAGATTTCTACATCTAGACTCCTAATATTTCTGGAAACCTGTGTCAAAAATGCATTTGAAAAATCAAAAGCTGGGACCTTATTAGTCCCAGCTGTTTATTGGTTTAAGACTCATCTAAGAGCAGTAAAATAAGAACTAATATGTATGCAGAGGTTTTATGTAAAAGTTACTAAAGCGAATCAGTCCTCAAAATATCAGGTTTATATTTTTTCCTTGAAATCTTCCTACTTTCAAGTATTCTTTTATCCAAGAGTCACTAACTTCAATTTTACTGACTTTTAGGTAGTATTGAAATATAAAGCCCCTATGTGAACCTTTCTATCTTCTGTAGTTGCCTAAAGTGACTTTGTATCTTACCAAACACTCATTCAGTTTAGTTTTGCTTGGAATATGAGAAGTGTAAGTTTTATTTGGCTAGCTTAGTTTTAGAAATCTGATATCTAGTGTTCAAGTGTTACTTCTTCAACAATGCACACATTTTTGGCAGGGGGGTGGGAGGGAGAGGAACAAAACAACTCTTGTTCTACAAAATTATCCCCTGAAAATAACTGGTCACTTTAAAAAGTGAAAAGACAGGAGCGCCTGGGTGGCTCGTCGATTGAGCATCCGACTTTGGCTCAGGTCATGATCTCACAGTCTGTGGGGTTCTGTGCTGACAGCTCAGAGCCTGGAGCCTGCTTCCGATTCTGTGTCTCCCTCTCTCTCTGGCCCTCCCCTGCTCATGTTCTGTCTCTCTCTGTCGCAAAAATAAATAAAAACATTAAAAAAAATTTAAAAAAAAAGTGAAAAGACAGAGGCGCCTGGGTGACAGAGTCAGTCGGTTACGTTTCCAGCTTTGGCTCAGGTCATGATCTCACCGTTCATGAGTTTGGCCCCGCACCGGGCTCTGTGCTGACAGCTCAGAGCATGGAGCCTGCTTCAGATTCTGTGTCTGTCTCTCTCTCTGCCCCTACCCTGCTCGTGCTCTGTTTCTTTCTCTCAAAATAAATAAACATTAAAAAAAAAGTGAAAAGACAGACTGGGACAAAATCTATGCAAAACATATATCTTATAAAGGACATCTGTCCAAAATATACAAAAATCAATGATAAGAAAACAAACCACCCCATTAAAAAGTGAAAAAAGTTCTGAATAGACACCTCACCAAAGAAAATACAAAGATGGAAAATAAGCATAAGATGTTCAGTATCTTATGTCATTAGAGAATTCAAATTAAAACATTGAGATACCATGACATAGCTATTAAAATGGCTAAAATCCAAAACATTGACAAGTACCAAATGCTGATGAAGAACGTGAAGCAACAAGAACTCTCATTCACTGCCAGTGGGAATGCAACACGGTTTAGTCACTTTGAAGGACAGTAAGAAAGCTAAAAATCGTCTTATCATTCAACCCAACAATAGCACTCTTAGTTATTAACCAAAATAAGTTGAAAATTTATGTTCACACAAAAATCTGCACATGAACATTTATAGCATCTTTATTCATAGTTTCCAAAAGTTGAAAGAAACAAAGACGTTCTTCAATAAGTTAATGGCTAGGGGCACCTGGGTGGCTCAGTCAGTTAAGCATCTCAGGTCATGATCTCACTGTCCATGAGTTCCAGCCCCACGTTAGGCTCTGTGCTGACAACTCAGAGCCTGGAGGCTGCTTCAGATTCTGTGTCTCCCTCTCTCTGCCCCTCCCCCACTCACGCCCTGTCTCTTTCTCTCTCAAAAATAAGTTAACGTTAAAAGTTACTGGCTAAACTTCGGTCTATCCATGCAATGGAATGTTATTAAGCAATAAAAATAAATGAGCTATCAAGCTATGAAAAGTCATGGGGGAAGCTTAAATGCATATTGCTAAGTGCAAAAAGCTAGTCTGAAAAAGAAACGAGTGTATATGACTCCATACATACAATTCTGGAAAAGACAAAACTATAGAAACAGGAAAAGATCAATGGTTTCCAAGGGTTCATGATGCAGGTGGGTGGAAGGGGGGAAATATCTGGCACCAGATATTTAGAGAAGTAAAACTATTCTGTTACAATACTGTAATGATGGATACATGACAATAACCATTTGTCAAATCCCACAGAACTGAACAACACAGAGATGAACTCTAATGTAAATTATGAACTTTAGTTAATAATAATGTATCAAGAGGGTGAAGGGAAGATGGCGGCGTAGGAGGACGCTGGGCTCACCGCTCGTCCTGCTGATCACTTAGATTCCACCTACACCTGCCTAAATAACCCAGAAAACCGCCAGAGGATTAGCAGAACGGAGTCACCAGACCCAAGCGCAGACGAGAGGCCCACGGAAGAGGGTAGGAAGGGCGGCAAGGCGGTGCGCGCTCCACGGACTGGCGGGAGGGAGCCGGGGCGGAGGGGCGGCTCGCCAGCCAAGCAGAGCCCCCGAGTCCAGCTTGCAAAAGCGGAGGGGCCTGACGGACTGCGTTCCGACAGCAAGCGCGACTTAGCGTCTGGGAGGTCATAAGTTAACAGCTCTGCTCGGAAAGCGGGAAGGCTGGAGGACAAAGGGAGGGAGAGCTGCGGAGCCCCCGGACGACAGAGCTCAGTTTGGTGGGGAACAAAGGCGCTCGCCAGCGCCATCTCCCCCGCCCATCCCCCAGCCAAAATCCCAAAGGGAACCGGTTCCGGCCAGGGAAATTGCTCGCTCCGCGCAAACACCCAACTCTGCTTCTGCGGAGCCAAACCTCCGGCAGCAGATCTGACTCCCTCCGGCTGCCACAGGGCCCCTCCTGAAGTGGATCACCTAAGGAGAAGCGAGCTAAGCCTGCCCCCCCTGCCGCCGTGCACCTTGCCTACCCACCCCAGCAAATACGCCAGATCCCCAGCATCACAAGCCTGGCAGTGTGCAAGTAGCCCAGACGGGCCACGCCACCCCACAGTGAATCCCGCCCCTAGGAGAGGGGAAGAGAAGGCACACACCAGTCTGACTGTGGCCCCAGCGGTGGGCTGGGGGCAGACATCAGGACTGGCTGCGGCCCCGCCCACCAACTCCAGTTATACACCACAGCACAGGGGAAGTGCCCTGCAGGTCCTCACCACACCAGGGACTATCCAAAATGACCAAGCGGAAGAATTCCCCTCAGAAGAATCTCCAGGAAATAACAACAGCTAATGAGCTGATCAAAAAGGATTTAAATAATATAACAGAAAGTGAATTTAGAATAATAGTCATAAAATTAATCGCTGGGCTGGAAAACAGTATACAGGACAGCAGAGAATCTCTTGCTACAGAGATCAAGGGACTAAGGAACAGTCACGAGGAGCTGAAAAACGCTTTAAAGGAAATGCAAAACAAAATGGAAACCACCACGGCTCGGATGGAAGAGGCAGAGGAGAGAATAGGTGAACTAGAAGATAAAGTTATGGAAAAAGAGGAAGCTGAGAAAAAGAGAGATAAAAAAATCCAGGAGTATGAGGGGAAAATTAGAGAACTAAGTGATACACTAAAAAGAAATAATATACGCATAATTGGTATCCCAGAGGAGGAAGAGAGAGGGAAAGGTGCTGAAGGGGTACTTGAAGAAATAATAGCTGAGAACTTCCCTGAACTGGGGAAGGAAAAAGGCATTGAAATCCAAGAGGCACAGAGAACTCCCTTCAGACGTAACTTGAATCGATCTTCTGCACGAAATATATAGTGAAACTGGCAAAATACAAGGATAAAGAGAAAATTCTGAAAGCAGTAAGGGGTAAACGTGCCCTCACATATAAAGGGAGACCTATAACACTCGTGACTGATCTCTCTTTTGAAACTTGGCAGGCCAGAAAGACTTGGCATGAGATTTTCAGTATGCTAGACAGAAAAAATATGCAGCCGAGAATCCTTTATCCAGCAAGTCTGTCATTTAGAATAGAAGGAGAGATAAAGGTCTTCCCAAACAAACAAAAACTGAAGGAATTTGTCACCACTAAACCAGCCCTACAAGAGATCCTAAGGGGGACCCTGTGAGACAAAGTACCAGAGACATCACTACAAGCATAAAACATACAGACATCACAATGACTCTAAACCCGTACCTTTCTATAATAACACTGAATGTAAATGGATTAAATGCGCCAACCAAAAGACATAGGGTATCAGAATGGATAAAAAAACAAGACCCATCTATTTGCTGTCTACAAGAGACTCATTTTAGACCTGAGGACACCTTTAGATTCAGAGTGAGGGGATGGAGAACTATTTATCATGCTACTGGAAGCCAAAAGAAAGCTGGAGTAGCCATACTTATATCTGACAAACTAGACTTTAAATTAAAGGCTGTAACAAGAGATGAAGAACGGCATTATATAATAGTTACAGGGTCTATCCATCAGGAAGAGCTAACAATTATAAATGTCTATGCCCCGAATACCGGAGCCCCCAAGTATATAAAACAATTACTCATAAACAGAAGCAACCTTATTGATAAGAATGTGGTAATAGCAGGGGACTTTAACACCCCACTTACAGAAATGGATAGATCATCTAGACACACGGTCAATAAAGAAACAAGGGCCCTGAATGAGACATTGGATCAGATGGACTTGACAGATCTATTTAGAACTCTGCATCCCAAAGCAACAGAATATACTTTCTTCTCGACTGCACATGGAACATTCTCCAAGATAGATCATATACTGGGTCACAAAACAGCCCTTCATAAGTTTACAAGAATTGAAATTATACCATGCATACTTTCAGACCACAATGCTATGAAGCTTGAAATCAACCACAGGAAAAAGTCTGGAAAACCTCCAAAAGCATGGAGGTTAAAGAACACCCTACTAACAAATGAGTGGGTCAACCAGGCAATTAGAGAAGAAATCAAAAAATATATGGAAACAAACGAAAATGAAAATACAACAATCCAAACGCTTTGGGACGCAGCGAAGGCAGTCCTGAGAGGAAAATACATTGCAATCCAGGCCTATCTCAAGAAACAAGAAAAATCCCAAATACAAAATCTAACAGTACACCTAAAGGAAATAGAAGGAGAACAGCAAAGGCAGCCTAAACCCAGCAGAAGAAGAGAAATCATAAAGATCAGAGCAGAAATAAACAATATAGAATCTAAAAAAACTGTAGAGCAGATCAACGAAACCAAGACTTGGTTTTTTGAAAAAATAAACAAAATTGACAAACCGCTAGCCAGGCTTCTCAAAAAGAAAAGGGAGATAACCCAAATAGATAAAATCATGAATGAAAATGGAATTATTATACCCAATCCCTCAGAGATACAAACAATTATCAGGGAATACTATGAAAAATTATATGCCAACAAATTGGACAACCTGGAAGAAATGGACAAATTCCTGAACACCCACACTCTTCCAAAACTCAATCAGGAGGAAATAGAAAGCTTGAACAGACCCATAACCAGCGAAGAAATTGAATCGGTTATCAAAAATCTCCCAACAAATAAGAGTCCAGGACCAGATGGCTTCCCAGGGGAGTTCTACCAGACGTTTAAAGCAGAGATAATACCTATCCTTCTCAAGCTATTCCAAGAAATAGAAAGGGAAGGAAAACTTCCAGACTCATTCTATGAAGCCTGTATTACTTTGATTCCTAAACCAGACAGAGACCCAGTAAAAAAAGAGAACTACAGGCCAATATCCCTGATGAATATGGATGCAAAAATTCTCAATAAGATACTAGCAAATCGAATTCAACAGCATATAAAAAGAATTATTCACCATGATCAAGTGGGATTCATTCCTGGGATGCAGGGCTGGTTCAACATTCGCAAATCAATCAACGTGATACATTACATTAACAAAAAAAAAGAGAAGAACCATATGATCCTGTCAATCGATGCAGAAAAGGCCTTTGACAAAATCCAGCACCCTTTCTTAATAAAAACCCTTGAGAAAGTCGGGATAGAAGGAACATACTTAAAGATCATAAAAGCCATTTATGAAAAGCCCACAGCTAACATCATCCTCAACGGGGAAAAACTGAGAGCTTTTTCCCTGAGATCAGGAACACGACAGGGATGTCCACTCTCACCGCTGTTGTTTAACATAGTGCTGGAAGTTCTAGCATCAGCAATCAGACAACAAAAGGAAATCAAAGGCATCAAAATTGGCAAAGATGAAGTCAAGCTTTCGCTTATTGCAGATGACATGATATTATACATGGAAAATCCGATAGACTCCACCAAAAGTCTGCTAGAACTGATACATGAATTCAGCAAAGTTGCAGGATACAAAATCAATGTACAGAAATCAGTTGCATTCTTATACACTAACAACGAAGCAACAGAAAGACAAATAAAGAAACTGATCCCATTCACAATTGCACCAAGAAGCATAAAATACCTAGGAATAAATCTAACCAAAGATGTAAAGGATCTGTATGCTGAAAACTATAGAAAACTTATGAAGGTAATTGAAGAAGATTTAAAGAAATGGAAAGACATTCCCTGCTCATGGATTGGAAGAATAAATATTGTCAAAATGTCAATACTACCCAAAGCTATCTACACATTCAATGCAATCCCAATCAAAATTGCACCAGCATTCTTCTCGTAACTAGAACAAGCAATCCTAAAATTCATATGGAACCACAAAAGGCCCCGAATAGCCAAAGTAATTTTGAAGAAGAAGACCAAAGCAGGAGGCATCACAATCCCAGACTTCAGCCTCTACTACAAAGCTGTCATCATCAAGACAGCATGGTATTGGCACAAAAACAGACACACAGACCAATGGAATAGAATAGAAACCCCAGAACTAGACCCACAAACGTATGGCCAACTCATCTTTGACAAAGCAGGAAAGAACATCCAATGGAAAAAAGACAGCCTCTTTAACAAATGGTGCTGGGAGAACTGGACAGCAACATGCAGAAGGTTGAAACTAGACCACTTTCTCACACCATTTACAAAAATAAACTCAAAATGGATAAAGGACCTAAATGTGAGACAGGAAACCATCAAAACCTTAGAGGAGAAAGCAGGAAAAGACCTCTCTGACCTCAGCCGTAGCAATCTCTTACTCGACACATCCCCAAAGGCAAGGGAATTAAAAGCAAAAGTGAATTACTGGGACCTTATGAAGATAAAAAGCTTCTGCACAGCAAAGGAAACAACCAACAAAACTAAAAGGCAACCAACGGAATGGGAAAAGATATTTGCAAATGACATATCGGACAAAGGGCTAGTATCTAAAATCTATAAAGAGCTCACCAAACTCCACACCCAAAAAACAAATAACCCAGTGAAGAAATGGGCAGAAAACATGAATAGACACTTCTCTAAAGAAGACATCCAGATGGCCAACAGGCACATGAAAAGATGTTCAGCGTCGCTCCTTATCAGGGAAATACAAATCAAAACCACACTCAGGTATCACCTCACGCCAGTCAGAGTGGCCAAAATGAACAAATCAGGAGACTCTAGATGCTGGAGAGGATGTGGAGAAACGGGAACCCTCTTGCACTGTTGGTGGGAATGCAAATTGGTGCAGCCGCTCTGGAAAGCAGTGTGGAGGTTCCTCAGAAAATTAAAAATAGACCTACCCTATGACCCAGCAATAGCACTGCTAGGAATTTATCCAAGGGATACAGGAGTACTGATGCATAGGGGCACTTGTACCCCAATGTTCATAGCAGCCCTCTCAACAATAGCCAAATTATGGAAAGAGCCTAAATGTCCATCAACTGATGAATGGATAAAGAAATTGTGGTTTATATACACAATGGAATACTACGTGGCAATGAGAAAAAATGAAATATGGCCTTTTGTAGCAACGTGGATGGAACAGGAGAGTGTGATGCTAAGTGAAATAAGCCATACAGAGAAAGACAGATACCATATGGTTTCACTCTTATGTGGATCCTGAGAAACTTAACAGGAACCCATGGGGGAGGGGAAGGAAAAAAAAAAAAAAAAGAGGTTAGAGTGGGAGAGAGCCAAAGCATAAGAGACTGTTAAAAACTGAGAACAAACTGAGGGTTGATGGGGGGTGGGAGGGAGGGGAGGGTGGGTGATGGGTATTGAGGAGGGCACCTTTTGGGATGAGCACTGGTTGTTGTATGGAAACCAATTTGTCAATAAATTTCATATATATATAAAAAAATAAAAAAATAAAAAAAATAATAATGTATCAATATTGGTTCACCAATTATAACAAATGCACCACACTAATGCAATATGTTAATAATAGATAAACAGTGGGGCAAGGGGAAGGAGGTATATGGTATTTTTCTGGTCAGTTTTTCTGTAATCCTAAAACTGCTTTACAAAATAAATCCCGCTCAAAGAAAAAGATAACTGATAATATTCAGGAGAAAAAAAAAATCATTCAAGCCTGGGGGTGGAAAAATGGGAAACAGTGTAAAACCCATGCAACTTCACAACCAGAGCACCACAAAAACATTTACAAAACTAATGAAAACACTAGCACAGTTAAAAATACAAGTTAAAAATATACATTGTGTACAGGTTTACCTCAAGAAGCCAGAAAATTCTCAAATATACAACCTAACCTTACAATAAAGGAGTTAGAAAATAAACAGCAGGGAAAGCCTAAAGCCAGCAGAAGGGAAATAATAAAGATTAGAACAGAAATAAACAATATAGAAACAAAAAACAGTAGAACATACCAATGAAACTAAGAACTGGTTCTTTGAGAGAACTAATAAAAATGATAAACTGGGACACCTGATTGGCTCATTCAGTTAAGCATCCACTTCTGCTCAGGTCATGATCTCACAGTTCTTGGACTCAGGTCCTGCATCGGGCTCTGTGCTGACAGCTTAGAGCCTGGAGGCTGCTTCAGATCCTGTGTCTCGCTCTCTCTCTGCCCCTTCCCTACTCTGCTCTATCACTCTCCTCCTCTCTCTCTCTCTCAAAAATAAATAAACTTTAAAATAATAAAAAAAAATAAACATGATAACCCCCCAGCCAAACTTATTGAAAAGAAAAGAAAAGAGACCCAAATAAATAAAATCACAAATGAAAGAGGAGAAATCACAGCCAACGCTGCAGAAATACAAATAATTATAAGAGAATATTATGAAAAATTATTTGCCAGTAAACTGGGAAATCTGGAAGAAATTGACAAATTCCTACAAACATATAAATACATGCAAAATTGAAATAGGAGGAAATAGAAAATTTGAACAGGCCCATAACCAGCAAAAAAATTGAGTCAGTAAGCAAAAATTTCCCAACAAACAAAAGTCCAGGGCCAGATGGCTTCCCAGGGGAATTCTACCAGAAAATTAAAGAAGAGTTAATACCTATTCCTCTCAAACTGTTCCAAAACACAGAAATGGAAGGAAAACTTCCAACCTCCTTCAATGAGGCCAGCATAACCTTGGTTCCAAAATAAGAAAAAGACCTCACTAAAAAGGAGAATTACAGGTCAGTCTCCCTGGAGAACATGGATACAAAAATTCTCTACATGATACTAGCAAATTGAATCCAACAGCATATAAAAAGAATCATTCACCACAATCAAGTGGGATTTATTCCTGGGCTGCAGGGGTGGTTCAATATTTGAAAATCAATCAACATTAATTAATTAATTAATTAATTCATGACATTAATAAAGGAAAGGATAAGAGCCATATGATCCTCTCAGTAGTTGCAGAAAAAGTATTTGGCAAAATACAGCATCCATTCTTGATAAAAACCCTCAACCAAGTAGGGATAGATGGAACATACCTCGACATCCTAAAGTCCATATATGAAGACCCACAGCTAATATCATCCTCAATGGGGAAAAACTGAGACCTTTTCCTCTATAGCCAGGAACAAGACAGTGACGTCCACTCTTACCATTACTATTTAACACAGTACAGGAAGACTTAGCCTCAGCTATCAGACAACAAAAGAAATAAAAGGCATCCAAATTGGTAAGGAAGAAGTCAAACTTTCACCATTTGCAGATGACATGATACTCTATGTAGAAAGCTCAAAAGACTCCACCAAAACATTGCTACAACTAATCATGAATTTAGCAAAGAACTAATCATGAATTTAGCAAAGTCACAGGATATAAAGTCAAAGTACAGAAATCTGTTGCATTTCTATACACCAATAATGAAAGAAGCAGAAAAATAAATCAAGGAATCTATACCATTTACAGTTGCACCAAAAAAACATAAGATAACTGGGAATAAACCTAACCAAAGGGGTAAAATGTCTGCACTCTGAAAACATAGAACACTTACGAAAGAAGTTGAAGAGGACACAAAGAAATGGAAAAAAACATTCCATACTCATGGATTGGAAGAACAGACATTGTTAAAATGTCTATACTGACCCAAACAATCTACACATTCAATGCAATCCCTATCAAAAAACCACCAGCATTTTTCACAGAGCTACAACAAATAATCCTAAAATTTGTATGGCACCATAAAAGACCCCAAATAGCCAAAACAATTTTGAAAAAGAAAAGTTGAAGCCATCATGATTCCAGACTTCAAGCTATATTATAAAGCTGTAGTTATCAAGACAGTTTGGTACTGACACAAAAACAGACACATAAATCAATGGAACAAAATAGAAAGCCCAGAAATGGACCCACAACTATATGGTCAACTAATCTTCAGCAAAGCGGGAAAGAAAATCCAACAGAAAAAAGACAGTCTCTTCAACAAATGGTGTAGAAATATATAAGGCAAGTTGAATTATGAAAACAGGGACAAGTGCACAAAGACCAGGAAGAACTGTTAATATGCAATTTCAAGACAGAGCATGTGGCTAAATTGAGCCAAGAGGATGAAGAGGTGAATGGGCATGTGTTTAGGACTGCTTTCCTCCACAGTTTACTGCATTCAGCTGTTAGTGTGGACTTTGAGTTAAATTGCTTTCACTTGGTAGTCAAACCCAAATGTATCAAGGAAAACTGTGTATAAACTGATTGATTTCCATATTCTATTGACATACTTACTTGCCAATTATGTATTAATTGGTTCATATTAGAGAAATATAAAATGCAGCAAAATAAACTGCCTTTGATTCTTTGTTTCTTTAACCCAGTAAAATAACTTAAACCAATTAAATATATTATACCATAGTTATGGCTCCCATATTTGTGGAGATTGTGCCCAAGGTATCCTATCATACTCATTAGCTTCAAGAGTAAATATAGTAGAGGGCTTGAAGTACACTTTAAATGAAACAATTTAAGGCTTATGGGCTGTAAATTAAAGCCAATTAAATGAAACTTCATTTAAATAGATCACTCTGAACTGAAACATTTAGTGCATTTTTTCTTTGCAGAAAATTTTACCAGCAAAACATAACATCTCATTTTCAATGGTACTCATCAAACAGACCAACATCAGATCATTATCTACACTGAAGTGTCATCGTGCTCAATTCTCTCATGAGTCCACTCACTTTAGATAATTTCTTCACTGTTGACAAAAATCCCATAGTCATTTTCTAATCAAATCTAATCGTCCTATTACTTACTGTACTCTCTAATCCTATTTCAGCATATTCAGCATTGGTACTCTCCAGAGATCAGATGGTAAAATGACCTAGAGGAAGAACTCTAAGAAACTAGAAAACTAATAGAATGGTTAAAAAAAACACAGCACTTTAAGCCAGTCAATACCTAGTTGCAAAAGTTAGAACAAGACGATGAACCATTCATTTATAGCTGAAATTTTTAACTTGTCCTTTGGATTACATCAGGATTATAGAAATGGACTTCCAAGGGCCTGTGAATGCTCTGGGTTTTGAGCAGAATTATCTGCTTATATGTATTTTTAGGTAGAGGGCATATATTTCTTATTGTAATTTCAATCAATCTTAACCCTCTAAAAAAATTAAAACCACTCATACAGAACAAAAGCATAGGTAGCTAAAAATGACACTCAGGATAGTTAGGAATGAATTTCTTTTTAAAAACATTTTTAAGGTTTATTTATTTATTTTTGAGAGACAGAGTGCGAGTGGGGGAAGGGTAGAGAGAAAGGTAGACACAGAATCCGAAGCAGGCTCCAGGCTCTGAGCTGTCAGTACAGACCCCGATGCAGGGCTCAAACTCACAGAGTGCGAGATCATGACCTGAGCCAAAGTCAGAGGCTTAAACTACTGGGCCACCCAGGCACCCAAGTAGGAATGTATTTCTTAAAGATAAACAGATGACTTTTTGATAAAACAAATTATCTAATACCATCTTAAGTGAAATAGCATTTGGGTTAATATTTTAATGTCTATAACAAAAATAATTTGTATTTGTCTTTAATACATTTTTTAGAGTTCTGCATTTGAAAGTTGTAGTGTCGAATATTTGAGTAAATAGCAATATTTTGAATAAAAAGACCCAGCTACATTAAGACATTTTAGTTTAGAAAAAATAATCAAACCAGTCAGGTATGACATTGATTTCCATGAAAAGCTGAGGGTGACATGTTGGCCTAATAAGTTTGAGAGATGATCCCACCATAGATAATTTGAGAGCAAGAAGACAACTAGAGCCAGGGTAGCAAGAATTCACAGCAAGCAAAATTTCCTCTGAGAAGAATCCTGAGCTGGCTTGTTAAAGAAATTCTTGCTTTTACCTCCTTTGTGACACCCTCATTCAAAAGTATATTCATCAGAGTGGAGCTGTCATGTTCCTTAAATTTCTATAGTTACCATGTTTCTGAACAAGTTAGATAATCAACACTTCCACTCTCTGACATAAAAAAAAGTCCTAGTCATATAAAGGACACTATGTGCAATATAAAAGAAGAAACAGAGAAACAAAGTATTTTGAAATAAAGCTGATATGTAGTTCCATAAATTGAAAATTTCTTCTGCTAGCTTAACCTTTATTATTGAGTCATAATAAATTATATTCTATCTTCATAGCTAACTACATGATTGTTTTTTCTATAGTTTAGCATCTTATTAGAAACAAGTTTAGGAATGCCTGTGTGGCTCAGTTGGTTAGGTGTCTGACTTCGGCTCCAGTCATGACCTTATGGTTCGTGGGTTTAGGCCAAGCGTTGGGTTCTGTGCCTACAGCTCCGAGCCTGGAGCCTGCTTCAGATTCTGTGTCTCCCTCTCTCTCTCTGCCACTCCCCCACTCACACTCTGTCTCTCTCTCTCTCAAAAAAAGCATTAAAAAATTATTTTAAAAAACAACAAATTTAGGGGCGCCTGGGTGGCGCAGTCGGTTAAGTGTCCGACTTCAGCCAGGTCATGATCTCGCGGTCCGTGAGTTCGAGCCCCGCGTCAGGCTCTGGGCTGACAGCTCAGAGCCTGGAGCATGTTTCCCATTCTGTGTCTCCCTCTCTCTCTGCCCCTCCCCCGTTCATGCTCTGTCTCTCTCTGTCCCAAAAATAAATAAACGTTGAAAAAAAAAATTTTAAAAAACAACAAATTTATAGAATAGCCATATATACCCAAAAGGTAGTTAGCATTTTGAGCCAAAAAGTAGAAAAATAAAGGTATTTATTTGCTTATTTTTAATTTCTTTCTTTCATTTCTGATTTTGTGAGGACATTTATATGTGGACACACATTACAACAGGCAATTAAAAAAAAATAACATACCAATACCTGAGAAAACAAAATTGCAGTAGTCAAGGCAATAGAGAAAGAACACAAATATAAAAGCCTTAATATTTTACACAGGTACTAATTTTTAGTTGTTAATTTGACTTTGACATCCCTTGTAACTAAAAGAAAAGGCAAATGGAATCACTTACACGATGTACATTGTGTATAAGAGGAGAACATAACACTTACCTTGGGATGGTTTAAGTGAAGAGGAGAAGTATGAAAGTTCAAGTCATGAGATTGGCATTAATAGAAATGTTTTTAGGGAGAACTTATATATAGAATAGCAAGTGATATGTTGGGCAAGTCCAAGTCTTTATTAGCAACCCTATAGTACACTTAGAACAGGGCATATAAACTGAAGACTGTTTTATACAGAATATTTGCATATAAGCTGAAAATAATTTCAAAGCATAGTAAAGGCAATTCTGCTTGGGGGAGGTCTAAAAAATGCCACCCACATATTTATCTTTCTAATAATTTGGATTTCTCTGAAAATAAATCCTAGACTATCCAGAAGTATGGATTAACCATGTGCACATTAGAAAAGTATTCATGTGTTTCATATCTTTCAACAATTTTTTAAAATAAAAATTGAGCAGCAGGCCAATGCTGCAAGGACCTGAAATGCAGATGTTCTGGGTTTTATCCATTTTGCTATTCTTCATCACTTCTTTGGCAGTAGAGAATAAAATATATATCATTAATCTCTGTGCTTCTATAAAACTTGGTAGAACTTGCCATGTTGTCTTGCAATGTATCTCATCAAGGTCAGAGACCAAAGATCATCAGTCTTTGTATCCTAGCATCTAGCAAAGAAAGTGGAACATAATGGATTTTTAATTCATTATGCTTTCCTGAATGAGTCATTTGCAGAGTTTCCAGAACATCACCACCATTCATATAGCTTGAAAAAGATCAAGATCATGCGCTAACACATACCTAGAAACCTAATATATAGTAAAAACTTTGCTTTGGCGTCAATTCAAAAGCATTAACTAAAAGCACTGTATCAACTGATGTATAAATGGATTTTTTAAAAAACAAGAAAACCATCCAGAGGAATCTTCAAAATCTAAGTATACATGTGTCATGTCAGGGACACAACAGATCAGCATTTACTCAAATGATCAATGAAACAATGGCTCTATCCCACTTTTTAAACTGGGTAAGAATTAGATATGTAACATTCAGATTTGTAAAATCAGTATCATGAGCATAAAATCATGACAACAAATCCTTGGACTGAGGCCTATACATAAGCAGTAAAATCATATAATTTAGTTTCTTTCCATGAGCTTGGATTACAAAAAGAATGGGTGATTGCAGGTTATACTGTAAAAATATAGAGTGAAATAAACAGTGGTATGTGTCCGGACAATGCCAAATCAAGATCAAATGATTAAATTTATAAAGTTTGTTATAGTTGTTAATATTGTACAAACAAAATGGTTAGCCTCTGAACTTATGTGAATAGAATATTCTTACAGCAGTCTAGAAACATACATAGAACAATAGAAGGAAGAAAACGACCTCCTTTCCCATACTCTATGAGTGACTGCATTGCCATAATACAATCTTTCTAGAACCTTGCTACTTGAAGCGTGGTTCCTGAACTCGCAACCTCTGGCATTACCTGGGATCTTGTTAGAAATGCAGAATCTGAGACCCAAACTCACACTTGCTGAGTGAAAACCTGCATTTTAGCAAGATCCTGAGATGATTCATACTGATACTAAATTTCAAGAAGCACTGCTCTGGCATAGTACCAAAATAAGACGTGGACCTTAGCAAGTTTTTTAAAAAAGCCAGTTAAAACCTTGGTTAGGAACATGTTACTGGAATAACTTTTGCAGTCTATTGGTGGGCAGTTAGTTCACCTATATTATGGGGTGTTTAATGGTTTTAAATAAAAAAGAATAAAAATTTTTGAGTATAGTCTTATATGAACTACAAGTTATACATTGAGAATTTTTTATAAGACCATGAAATTTCCTGAATACATAAATATTCTGAATGACCATTACCTTGTCTTCACTTTATTATTGAATTCTAACACACCTTTACATGATGTGTTTTCAGCATTTTTCTACACAAACAGTGACCCAATTCTGCACCTACATTTTCCCCAATAGCTGACAATTTAATAATTTCTAAGGTCAATAATCAAGTTTTTAGAGAATCTACAGGCGTTTGTAACTTGAAGGTTCTGGATATAGTATCCAAACATGAATAGAATTGGAGCCTTATAACTGAGTAGGACAACACCCCTAAGTTAGGATGAGGGGAAAGGTTTTCTTGTTGTTGTTTTTCTTTTGTTTTTGTTTGGCTTTGCTTTCATTGAGGTTTAAGTTTAGATTCTATGTATTTAACACTTTAGAAAATGTGCCTTGCAACTACATTTGGGCTTTAATGGAGCATTCCTCTCTTGGTGTGTTCTATCTACTAGGTAGGTCTTACAACGCAATTTTTCAGCACTACGGACAGCGCCTAGACTCCTGCCTTAAAATGCGGGGGTGGGGCGGCGAGCTAGGTTGGGAGCTTGGGGAGAAGGATCCGGTTGGGTTTGCGTAGAAAAGAAAAGGTGAAGAGTAGGAGAAAACAACTCCAAATGACGCATGCAGTCCCCACTTAAACCAATACACTTTCATTCTCGTCTTTCTCTAATCGGATGAGAAGAAAGAAGAATTTAGCGTCTATTCCTTCACTGAGACTGCGGTCAACGAGCACAACAAAATGCCCGCGGTACAGATGCTGCTGCAGAAGAGAGGAAAACAAGGATTTTAACAATAAATTAATTAAATTGGCGATGAACTCCGATTGCTAACCTGCAGTGTGATATGAGTGAAAATGAGCACCTATTTTTTTTTTCTTTTTAGCAAAACTGAGAATAGATAGAGCCTGTTGCTGCTGCGGTGGCCGATTCCCTTCCCCCTTCTCATTTCCCAACTCTTCTCGGTCTCACAAACACACACGG
Organism: Lynx rufus; assembly: GCF_022079265.1. Lineage (NCBI taxonomy): Eukaryota > Metazoa > Chordata > Mammalia > Carnivora > Felidae > Lynx > Lynx rufus. The sequence goes on along the minus strand of NW_025814827.1, from coordinate 27,076,603 downwards.
TCAGATGCCTTCACATATACGCGCGCGCGCGCCAATGTTTACACTCTGCCACAACGAATAAATCAGGCACATTTTTCCTGCAAATACACGCGCGCGCACACGTACTTCACGAGCGCCCACGTCCTCTATCTCTCACCGACAGATACAGATATTTACACACGTAGGCCAGGAGAGCGCTAACCACGGTACTGTGACTCCACGCAGGTTCCCAGGGCACGCCTTTTACATTGTTACCGAACCGATCAGCGAACACAGACAAACCTGCCAACACTTAAGTCTACTGGCTGGATTTCATCTCCATGGCAACAAGCATGGAAGGTGAGACATCGCTGCCTGCGAAGTAACTTTCTCCCCCTACCCTCCGCATTAACTGACAGGGTTCCAGTGCAGGTTCAGATGAGAAGCATGTCCTCATTCTCTTGTATTTATGAAGCTAAGGAGTGGGAAAGGAGGCTGGGGAGGGCGGGGGTGGGGGGTTGGTGAGGTGGGGGCAGGGGCGGGGGGTAGGGGGGCTCACGAATGGATCCTGCAGGTCTGGTCAGTTCAAATTCTAAAGGAGGATAGAGCCCTGATATTTCTGCTGGTGCTGGTGCTGCTGCCAAAAAGAAAAAATAAATTAAAAAAAATGTGTGTGTGCAGTTAGCTTGCTGATGCTATGCTTCTTTAGTTTAACATGTCCAAAGAGAACTGGAGACAAACAAGGCAGAATGATAATGACAGTCTACATTTCTCTAGTGAGACATTTTGAAAATTTTCAGACCAGGTTTCCAGTGTTTTGAAAAGATCGAATGTCAGAGTCCTTGGGGAGCTATGTGAAGATTCTCCTAAGAGGGAAGTTCTCTTAAGGTTGAAATCTGAAAGGTTGGTGGGGGAGGGAGGGTGCAATTCTGGCAGATCCTGAGGTTTTGGATTTCTGGGAAGGCCTGAAATGTTTGCACTTGATCATGATGAAGACATCTGGGTTTGTAATTTAAGGTTTTCCTTTAATTCCAACACATTCCATTCCTAATGATTAACTAGCTCTGTGCAGAAGCAGACTGAACAATGTTTCTTTTTCCCTGTTTACTTTGAATAGGATTTAATAACCTTGATGTAGAGTGGGGGATGTGTCTATGTGCGTATGGGAGGATTCATTATTTTTTAAGCCTGATATTTCTTATAGTTCTCATTCCATGAAATCATGAATATCCATATTATGAGCATTAAAGATTACTATATCTGATAACTAACATCAAAATACTTTTCACCAAGAACACCATATTCCAATATAATAGTTGTTATTTCAGATAAACTGTTTAGACTATCATTAATAGATAAATAAACCAAAGGAAAAAACCTGTTGATTAAAATGCTAGAGGTTCTTTTTTTAATGGGCATATACTCTTCAATATTGGTTTCTGCAGTTGCACATTGTTGCGTGCATACTATATGTTTCTAAAAAGTGAAATTATATCTTTCTAATCAGTAAGCTTATTCATAGAAGAATAAAGTAACACAACATTTACATGTATGAAGGGCTAATATATATATTAGGTATAAAAATACTATTTGCTTGACTACTCACAATGGTATCATTTGTATGACTGATCAAAGATAGACTTTGTTTACTGGTTACTAACTACAAAGCCATTGAATGAGATTTTGGCCTTTTGGTCTACCGGTATACTGTTGGCCCAATCCTATGACTCATCAGGACTTAGAAATCCCAGCTCCTGATAATTGCCATGAAGAAAATGATGTACCTTCAACTCAATTGCTCATTTCTAAAGGACCTAAATGTTGATCTTTTAACCCATATTTTATGGTGTAGGATGTTTAAAATGACTCTTATCACATAATTCTACATCTACTCTTTTTTTGAAAATTCATTTCTTTTTTCTCAACAGGGCTTATTTATCATGGTTTTGTAACCTCATGGTCTGAATGTCTCTCATTTTTCTATTTCCCAGTAAACAAGATATTAAGATGATGTTTTCCCTCTGAGGTAGGCATTAAAATGTCTGTTTTACAGAGCATACTGATTTGTTTTGCATTTCCATCTCTTCCATGGACTAGAGAAAGTAAAATGTATCTTTTATCCACATTGTTGAGTAATTTTGGATATCGTATTAATTATGAAGAAATCAGTGTTGTAACTGGAGACTTCTATTTATTTTTAACAATATTTTGTTACTAACAATACTTTTTAATCTAATTATGCTCTATATCAATAGAAAGGTACAAAGTTCATTGCACTTAGCAGTATATTCTCAAAAATTTTCTACCTGCTGTTGAAAGTATAAGTTATTCATTTCACAGAGCAAGTAAAATGGAAAGTTTGGGCAAATGTTTGAAAAATTTAGGCCTACAAATACTGGTATTTCAGTTGCTACACATATGGCTTAAATTACTAAGAGCATCTATTTGCTGAACACATTGTTAGGCAATTGCTTAACTTTTTACTAATTTGCTTGTCTGTCCACAGCCTACAGCAATGGCCAGGCTTTTTTTTCAAGCTTTAAATATTATCCTTTTAGTTGTTTTTCTTGACTTGTATTTGGTTTTCATCTTTAGCATAAGGCAGAATTTTCAAATGAATATAAAAGTCCAAGTTCTTCCTTTCAAGATCTTAATAAAACCTCTGTTCTTTGTCACCCAATTTTTGGTTAAAAATGGAAATTTCCTAGTTCTTTGAACCCCAAGTATATTTACTTGGCTCTACTTTTAACAGCTGAATATATAATCCTGTCCTTATTATTGGAAATAAGTAGTCTAATGATCTAAACTTATGCACTTAAATTTTTGTTGAAGTAGAGGAAGTGAAACTTCCTTTTTGTCAAGTTTCTTTTAGCATTGGGCTTCATTTATTCATTACCCATCACTCCAAAACCCTCTTCAATTATTGTCCCCCCTGGACATTCAACTGAAGCTTTAAAAGCGGTGAAAAAAGTCTGAATGCCAAACCCAGGGTCCTGTTTTTCATCACTTGTTTCCATCACCACTGAAGAATTCAACACTGTTTACCAGCACCTTCAGAAACTCTAGCTTCCTTTGTTCCAAGTGAACTTCCTACTGCAGATTCACTTAGAACTCTGATCATTCCTTACACAACTCTACTAGCAGATCCTGTTTTCTTCTTGTAAGAGAGGGATTCTTTGAGGCTCATTGCTAGGCTTCTTTCATTTTCAATCCTTTTTGGTAACTGCAAATAGAACCTTAATGGGATGACATCAAAATTGCTTTCTGGATCCATCCAGAACAAGTAGATCTGGCTTCCTCCAGGATAACTCTTCAAATATTAGAATACACCTGTCATCTTCCTTGGTCTCCCCTTTCCTGAAAAACTCAGCAATTCTTTCCTTCTCTTAAGTTTTAATCTGTAAATGCTTCTATGTATTAAATTGTGTCCTGGAGGCATTCTTCCCCACAAACTCTATTTGGCAATAATATCCTTAAGATGTTTTCCCCACCAGTGATTTTATGCGGGACAAAATGAGCTGGATTAATTTATTTAAAACCGTTTATTGAGGCGTGCCTGGGTGGCTCAGTCAGTTAAGCGTTGGACTTTTGATTTCGGCTCAGGTCATGATCTCATGGGTTCTTGAGATAGAGCACTTGTGTGGATCTGCGCTGACAGTGCAGAGCCTGCTTGGGATTCTCTCTCTCTCTCTCTCTCTCTCTCTCTCTCTCCCTCTCTCTCTGCCCCTCCCCCACGAGTGTGCACATGCTGTCTCTCTCTGTCTCAAAATAAATAAATAAACTTAAAAAAGAAAAAAAAAACCTGCCTGTTGATTGATGTCTATTATGTGCCAGATGTAAACACCACAAATTCACTAAGACCAGAACTAAACCCTTTGTTTACTAAATTTACACTTTGCTTGTATTTTCTTTATTTTGGTTGATGAAAACATTGCCTTTACACTTGTTCAGGCTTAAAAGAGTGGAGTCATCTTTGATACCTCTCTCCATGGCCCACTACCTTCCATTATTTGCCAAAACTATCCCTGATATCTTTATAAACATCTTTTGAACCCATTTCCTCTCCCACTCATCTACCCTGTAGTCCAAGCCCTCATTACTTCTCACCTGGAACATTTATTTCCTATGATGTCCCCCCTGAAATCTGTTTATTTTGTCTCATCACCAAGCCAGTCAGCCCTTAGGCAAATAAATTGCGAACTCTTCCGGAGCGCCTGGGTGGCTCAGTTGGTTGGGTGGCTGACTTTGGCTCAGGTCAGATCTCGTGGTCCGTGAGTTCGAGCCCCGTGTCAGGCTCTGGGCTGATGGCTCAGAGCCTGGAGCCTGCTCTCTGTGTCTCCCTCTCTCTCTGCCCCTCCTCTGTTCATGCTCTCTCTCTGTCTCAAAAATAAATAAAACGTTAAAAAAAAATTGCAAACTCTTAGCCTGACAGGAGATTTCACATTTTGGCTCAACCTACCTTTTCAATGTTTTGTTTCCCATACTCCTCTTTGCTTGTATCAAATTGCTCTGAACAAACTCCTCCTCTGGATAAATTCAGCACTTTTCTGCCTTCATATTCATTGTCATGCTGTTTCCTTCCTTGCATATCTAAATCTTCTGTTTTTTTTTCAAGACTCATCTCAAATACAATCTTTTACAAGAAAAACTTTCCTGATCCTTAAATGGGTGAAATATCTATTTCCTCTAAATTTGTTGATTTTTGAATCTCTTTTTTCATCAATATGTTGAAGATAATACTACTAACCCTGTATGATTATTATGGGGATTAAATAGAATAACATATGTAAAGCAGTGTTTGGTATACAGTGTATGTTAAATACAAGTTTGCTCCTCCTTTCCTTTTATTGTCTTTGTAGAAGCCTATACCGTTTTTTTCCTGTTTGTGCATGTATCCTCTCCCTTACAGGCTAGAATCACTTTGAGTACCAATCATGTGAATCTTTCCAGGAATGTTCTTATTAATCAACCTGATAAAAACAAACAGAAACACTGAACTCTGAATGAGCTGCTGAATTTTGATACTTATCTTTGAGGCCAATTTTTTTTTGAAATCAAATAAAAGTTTTTTTTATTCATTTCATTTTGACATTTAAATGTTAAATGTTTTTAATGTGTTTTCTGGATATTCAACAATTAGATTCTTAGGACCCAGAACTTTATTCTTAAAAAATTATATTTTTCAATAAATTTACTTTGATTCAATTAAAATATTTATTGGATATCTATGATATGCTGGGAACTGTAACCAGTACTTGAGAAGTAGGAGTTTTTCCTTTAAAAAGTAAAGTAGCTCAATTCACAGATTGTTTGAGACTCTCAGAACAAAGCATTATCTCGTATGTTAGATGATTGTGATAAAAAGTATAATTTTATATCTCTAACTAGGAAGATACTGTGTTTTAATTTAATATTGACAAATGAATTGAGTGTTTTATTGCTACAACTAGTAAATGCCTTTTTTTGTTTGTTTGTTTGGTCAGTCGATAGGTTTTATTTATTTATTTATTTATTTATTTATTTTTTAGTCGATAGGTTTTAATAAGAATAACAGAGTCTAGTGGATTAATCATTAAGAGCCAACTGACTTAACTCTTCTAATGATCAGCTATGACCCTGTGTCTCTTTCTACATTATGATTTTTAAAAACATGTAAAGTTAACTAATATCATAATTATACATAGTTTAGGCTGTTTCTTCATAATGGCAAAATGAACTCGGTAAAAAAAGTGCAGATTATGAAAACTGCCCAGATGTTTTCACTTCTGTACCACCGATTGTTACGTTTGGTCCTCAGAAACCAGACTCTGAGAGTTTAGTGTGAGGATTTTTGTTAAGTAGTGCCCTTGGGCTCAACACCTGTGGAAGAGTGAGAAAGTAGGCAGGAATCGGCACAAGTAGAGCTGTGACGTGGAACCAGTGACAGTCTTGGTTTACTCCATGAACAACTCTAGAGCTAGAATGGTTTTTTAGAGTTGCACTCCCTTGTGTCAAGATGATCAGGTCTTTTGCTCTCACATTAATCAGACATTTAAAACGGTCTGCCTTATCAGTTGGGGTTCCTGGGTGGCTCAGTCGGTTAAGCCTCCAAGTTCAGCTCAGGTCATGAGCTCACAGTTCGTGGGTTCGAGCCCTGCATCAGGCTCTATGCTGACAGAGCTTGGAGCCTGCTTCTGATTCTGTACCTCCCTCTCTCTCTCTGCCCCTCCCCCATTCATGTTCTATCTCTTTCTCTCTTTCTTTTTCTCTCTCTCAAAAATAAAAATATTTTTAAAAAATATTTAAAAAATGGTCTGCCTTAGGAATTGAAGTGACCTTGGATGAGGCAGCTCTCCTCAAAAGGGGCTACAGCCAAAGACCATCTGGTGGCAACACTCCCAGCTGCTGGGCATAAATCCTTCATGGAAGGGAGCCTGTCGTACACACCACAGTGTCCATCAGTAAACCAGGTTTATTGCTTCCTCTTATACACATGCTCTCTGAAATTATCAAATGATATAGCCTAGCAAGGTCATGGCTCTAGTGAAGAAAGAATTCAGACTAGTTACTTGGCTGAATCAGTGTGTTACATGACAAATATTTGGTTCAGCATCTCCATGTATAAACATACTGCTTTTCAGTTTCTCCACTTGTTAAACAAATGAACCAGAGGATGTATGGATCTCAGCAAAAGACCTTTAACTGACAAAGCAATAAAAGTAGAAATTTCATCAGAAAAAAGTTCTAGTTAAGTCCCAAGGTCATTAGATATTCAGTCCAGTCTCATGTCTTCTACAAGATAAAGAGTACTTACAAGAGGTCGATCAGAGAAATCACTCTGAGCCACTTAAGTGATACTAAATTAAGAAAAGAACCAAAGTATAGTCTATACCAATATGTATTAGGGCAGAAAAAAATGATTTGATGGAAAGAAGTTTAACAGAGAAGTTGAAAACAGTATTTTCCTTTTATTAAAAAAGTCAAAAAACAGCATACCCCAGAATGTATTAAATATTCCTGACACTTAAGATTTGAAGACAAAGATAAAGCTGTTTTGTAATCCAAACCATAATAAAAAGAATATCATTAAATATTGACTGGTTTATTCATTGGTGAATGACTTTGAAAGCTACAAGTTTTGTTCTTTTTAATTACCTTTCTTTATTCCTTACTTCCCATCCCTGTTCTGTCTCAGTGGTTTTCTGAAAATTGAATACAAAAAAAATCTGAAGGGTCGGTCATTTTAATAAATAATTCTTAAAAATTATTAGAAAAAGCAACAATAAAAGTGCAAACACTAGCAATCTATTATTCTCAGTTTTTAGATGATAAGCTATTTAATGACAGTCCTCTCAAGAAGGGTGGCTGTGTGTTAGTAAACTTTGATCTAATGAACTCATCTTAATTTTAATTAATTAATTAACTTAATTAACACATCAAGTGGGAAAATCTGTTTTGCTTCAATCCAACATACACTTTCTTTTCTAATTTTTTTTTTAACGTTTATTTATTTTTGAGACAGAGAGAGACAGAGCATGAACAGGGAGGGGCAGAGAGAGAGGGAGACACAGAATCTGAAACAGGCTCCAGGCTCTGAGCTGTCAGCACAGAGCCCGACGTGGGGCTTGAACTCACGGACTGTGAGATCATGACCTGAGCCAAACTCGGATGCTTAACCGACCAAGCCACCTAGGCGCCCCTAACATACACTTTCTGAACAATTTTGCTGTAGTTTTAAAATCTCAGTAGAGTACAAGCTTAGGAGTAAGATTCTGGTTGGGAAGAGAACTGGGGAGCTCATTGTGAAGCTGAATGTTTATGGAAAACATGCTGTTTAACTTGGATTTTATGTCCATTTAGGGTGTTCTGAAAGCTAATGGGGATGGCGGGGCAATGGCTAATGATCCACAGCTACTGTTGCCTGCTACTTGCAGGATGCTCTGTTGGGTACGGCTCTTATTAAAATAATTTTAAAAACACAATTTACCTCTTTAAGAAATTAACATCTAGCATACAGAGTGGTAGTGGGGAAGAAAACACAAGTGCATACATCTAAAAGCCAAGAGAATGAAAAGAGAGACTTTATACCTATTTAAAAGGATCAGAATGTGTATCAAACAAAGTGGCACTGGAGACAGACCTTAGAACATGGACCTTAGAGAGCTTGACCAGCTCACACACTATGATTATTTATGGTGTTATCTACACATGCAAAAATGAAGTAAAAATTAGATGACAATTCAGTTCAAAGAAGTAGTGACTTAACCATCTCACAATGAATCCAAACTTCTAGGGTTCATTATTTGAATATTCACTTTCATATCTGATTTTATATTTAGTGCATGTAGGTACAGTTTCATTTGCCCACCGAGGCAATTCAGTAATTACTACAATAGAAATAGCATCTCCAATGCTAATTTGATGCTGATCGATATCTGATGATGTTTTCACACATCTTTTGTGAGTTAAGTCAAGAGGGTTTGAAAACTGCCAGATTTTATAAAACAATTACCTGCTCAATACCGTATATGAATAACACTAAACTGAGTTCTATTTTGTATTTAGGCCAACAGGTGACTCCAGCAGGAATTCTGAAGAGCCATAATGATGTGACAGTGAATAATGAGTAGTACCTACTGTGGCAACTCCTCAGCTAAGATGAGCGTCAATGAAGTATCAGCTTTTTCGTTGACTCTGGAACAAAAAACTGGCTTTGCTTTTGTTGGGATTTTGTGTATCTTCTTAGGACTTCTTATTATTAGATGCTTCAAAATCCTGTTAGACCCGTACAGTAGCATGCCTTCCTCTACATGGGAAGATGAAGTTGAAGAATTTGATAAAGGGACATTTGAATATGCACTTGCGTGAGAGTTCCACCTTTATGGTTTTTTAGAGTTATGCCACTGGGACCCATGGAAGATACAACTGTAATCTCCTCGAGCATGCTGGAAGAGGCTCACTTCATCCACTAAATTCAATAAACATGTATGGTTGGCCAAGTCATCTAATCTCTATGGACTTCAGTGAGGAAGCTAACCAGAGGATTTTTAATGTCCCTTTCAATTCTAGTGCCCTATGAACTCTGTGAACGTATCGGGAAACCCAGAGATCTGAGATGAATGAGGATTTAGGATGTTATGAAAATTTTTTCAGTTTAGGAGTCTCAATTCTGTGGTTTGAATTCTAATGTTGACTTAGCCAAGAAGCTTTATGACCTATAAAGCTGTCTAAGAGGAACCTTTCCATATCTACAAAAACAAGGATAAAGAAACCTATCCTGCATATCTTGCAGGAATGTTGAGAGGACCAAGTGATGTAAGATGAATGTGAAAGCAATATGAAAACCATAAAACATTGTTGAAACATACCTTGCAATCATTTATTATCCTCATTGGTAATACTAATAAGGATTCTCAAACCTAAAGAAGCAATGGCTTAGTGTAAATTATTCCTTAATCAACCTTCATTCTCTTCATTTGATAAATGAAAAGATAGGATATTATTATAAAATTCTTAACAGCTACAAAATTTTGACTCTTTATGGTTATCAAATTGAGAAATATAGTAGGAGATAAATAAATACAAAACTATTTGTGTCACTTGAGAACACAGAACTGCCAAACACACAGAAAAAAGAATGACTAATATTTACTAAGAGTTTGCACCAAGTTGGGTGCTTTCCATTTACTATGTGATTTGATCCCCTTATGAATCCTTTGAGTTCAACACTACTATTTCCATTTTATTGTCTCAGTGTCACAGATGAGGAACTGAAGCTGAGAGAGATTACATAACTTCCCAGGGTCATCAAGCTAGAGAGTGGTTGTGTTAGGAATTGAATATGGGCAGTCTAATGTCAGAGTCATTATTTGTAAACATCATGCTGTGCTCCCAGACACTATCCTCAAGATTTCTATATATCTTAGAACTATGGTTACTGCTTAGATCACTCCAAAACCAGTTGTGTCAGATATGATTCCCTGATACTTTCCGTCTCCTAATAGATTTAGAACACTTCTGTGTTGGCTGTTGATCTTCTGGACCAAGCCCACACCTCAAGGAGGCTCTTTGAGCCCCAGTAGGTATAGGAGTGTCGGTCTGGGACACCTTGTAGTCAGTTATTAGTTTGGTCCAAGAACACCTTATTGAGCCAAGTCAGCTGGACACACTGAAAGTTGTATATACCAGGACACTAAGCACCTCCTTAGTGAACCAGGTTTTTAAAGTACTTGCTAAGATATGTAGCTAAGATGCAACTTTTGTCTCCCAGGGAAGACATCCAACAAGACCCTGCATTTTGGTGACTAGAACATAACAAAGTCAGATTTTTATTTCAAAAAGAAGACCCTAAAACCTAAAACACAAGAAAATTTATGAAGTATGAGCATTATTTCTGAAATTTCAACACTCACAAGCTTTTCATATCTCATCAATTCCACCATAGTATTATTTTCAATCCCACTAAACAGAAATTCTTTTAACCAAAAGTGTCTTTATCCATAGCATTTATTCATGATCTATTGTTCACCTTAGACTTTTGGGGGGGGGTGGGGAAAGAGTGGTCAGTGTCTGCATTTTCAGAGCCAGAAACAATATAAAAAAATATGAAGGATGGCCATACTATGGATACATCATGGAAACTTCATGAAATGCTAAGTCTTCTAGGAGAGTCCAATGTCATAGTCATATCATTCTCTAGCTTCCCCTTTCCTAGAGCCCCATGAGGGAAGACAAGAGAAAAAATAGAGGAGCATACCTCCAGACAGTTTCCTCCTATTACCTTACTCCTATGTCTGAAAGGCCTAAATTGAGTTTACCTTTCAAAGTTGGCTTATGGATGTTGTAATTTCATCCATATCCTCAAACCATCTCCCATCTGCTCCAGAACATCTGAATCCCCTTAATAGAGAACAAAGACTTTCATTTCATGGTTAAGATAAAAGGCTTAGAACAAAAATGTCTGGTTGATGTAAGACCGAGACTAAAACTAATTCACACAACACTGCAGTCAGACAGACAGACAGCAAGGGAAAAGCAAAATTGACCACTATCAGATGCATGCAGTCTTTGGCAGAGGAAAAGGTTAAGGAATAAATAGGTGGGCTCCTGAAAGAGGGATGGAGCTGAGGGAATGGTTGAAGGAAAAGGGGACTAGAGGTGGCAGAGATAACTGCAAGCGAATTCAAAGCTTCCCACCAGGACCAGGGAATAGGACTTATTTTGAGTACCAGCCCCATCTTAGCTGTTCTGAATAATATCAACACCCAGATGAATCTGAAATGAATCTGAATCTGAAAGGCGTAATTCCCATGCCTTCTGTGTGGGGAGTCAGAACCTTTTGTCGAACAGATAAATGCCTTGTACTTAAGAGCAGAATGAGTTAGTGGTACATAGTTGTAATTCTGTCTCTATTTTTGAAACAGCCTCTGGCATTAGCCTGGCTGGTTAGCATGACATTTACCTAAGAGCGTCTACGGAGTTTTACTTAGGTATCTCCAGACCCTTTTCTACAATCCAGCATCTGTTCACCAACTTAACTTTCCTCCTACTTTAATAGGCATAGTACATATCCCAATCTCTAACAATTCACTTTGGAACTTGGATATGACTAAGTAAAAGTCAGCAGTCAATTGTAAATATTTCCAACATAGTAAAAGCAAGTGCTAAGTACAAACCAGTGCTGATCTAAGTCCTATACACAAATTAACTCATTTGATCTTCACAGTAACTTTACAACAAGGTAGATAACATTATTATCCACAACAGCATTTTACAGATGAGAAAGTTAAGGCTCGGAAAGACTGAGTAATTCGCCAAAGCTCACGCAGCTAGGAAGTGGCACAGCTGGGATGCAAATTGAGTATACTGACTTCAGAGTCTTGCTCCTAACCACTGTGTTTTGCCACAACGGTGCTGCTCAGGCAGGTGGAAATCACTTGGGTAGTTTCTTATAAAACACAAGGTGGATTCATTCAATCAATCTGATTGAAAACCAGTGACAGGACCTGTGTGGAGGAATTGTTTGTGCTGTCTTAATAATCACCGCCTCACAGATTTGAGCAAAACCTGTCTCTCAACAACACTAAAAAAACGGGTTTGATATAAATGTTTTGCCAGGTAGAGACAAAAAGGTCATTTAGCAATGCCACTGGGAACCTTACCCACGGTTTCATTCCTGCTTCAGTTTTTCCACTAGGTAGAAATATTTTCAATAAATCACCAATTCTACATTCAATCCGCTCACTTCCCATGCAGAGAAGAATTCAGCTAATATCTACTATAAAAAAGAAAATAATCTCAAATACCATTTTCTAGTTACCAAGTATAGAAATTATCTCTGGAGGCCTAGATTTTGCTGTACATGTTAAATAATAGGAGGCCACCAGGAATCGTGAAGACAATGGGATTGAATTTATTTAGCCCCAAACAGCTGAAGCACTGATTATATTTTGGTGGATTATTACTGTTGAGCAATCCAACTTCCCTTATGAATTAAAGAAACTTAATGTGACTTTCTGTCTAAATGAATTAATGATTTACTACTGGTTACTAGTTGATGAAGTACTTAAGGTTCCTCAGGGCTAATGACTGGGCAGGGCCCACGGTATTATTCCAGGCCAATCACTGCTCAGTCACCTCTTTCAAGGAAGGTTCTAACCAATAAGAAGCCCAAGGTTTTGGAGTGAAAGTTAGGTGCCCCATATATGCCTGGGTGGTGTTGAAACAGATAAAGCTTCCTGAGAAGAAGGCTTCTTCTGATGGTAAGTTAAACATTTCTGGATGGGGTAAAAATCACATTTAATATTATGTCATAAAGTAGATTCTGAGGAATGGAGTAAAGGTGAGGATGTCAAGGACTATGAAGAGACATGGGATGGTCTGTAAAAACTAAAGAGATAACAGCCTCACTTATAGTTTCGCCCCAAAAAATGTTCTTTGCAAGTTGAAGTTAAGATCTTTTTTTTAATTCAAAGAAATGGCCTAGTAACTTCAGGAGACAGGCATGGTTTTGTTTGCATTTGTCTGCTTTTCTAAAAAGCCAAAATTTAAGTTATCAATAAAGAACTATTCATTTCACTAAAGAATGTTCTAAGATGGCTCATATCATGGATGGTAAAAGAAGTGATTATGTAGTCTGCCTCTCAGTCAAATTAAAAGCTTCTCAATGAATTTGAGACTATTTCATTAAAGAGAATTAACAGGGCATGATTATCTTACCTAAATATAGCGTACACCTTTATTAAGGACTGAGATTTATTTCGTTACACTGAATACCCATATATTTTTAAAGATTCCATGATAGTATTTGCAAAACATAAATGTATGAGCAGATGAGAGGCTAGTAAAAGATCCATGAATTTACAAAGCTATCATCTTCACAGGATTTATTTTTAAAAATTAACAAGCATGTATTTTTTAGAAGTTAAAAAATATTTTTAAATTTTATAATCAGCATGGAATATAATCATCATTATTAGATAGTATGAATTCATGTCTATAAAAAATACTTGGCAGTTTCAACATTTAGTACTGTCAATGAACTGTGTTTCAGACTGAGAATATTCTCATCTTCTCTTACTGTACTCACTGGTAGAGTTATATCTTTTCTAAAATCATATTAAATCCAATTGCACTGAGTCCAAACAAATGCTACAAACATAGATAATATTTTAATGACTCCATTGAAAATTCTGTTCGCTGAAGCAGGTCCCTAGTTATTTATTATGGGATTTAATTGCTCAGGTGACTAGAGTTCCCGGACAGGTAATTTTTAATGGAATGAATTTAAGATATTATATGCTTTGTAACAGAAAACTCTGCCCTCATACCCCTATGCCTACTTAAATGTATTGATATTACTTGAAACAAGTTTAATTTTCTTTTTCAATGGCAGCTTTGAAGAACATTCAAAGGATGTATAGGAGAGAAACAATACATCAAGAATCTATTTGTTGAGTCCTTCTAGAACAAAGGCCAGGAGCTCCCTAATGTAAACACATTAAAGTTTATTTTGAGGAGGAAATACATAGATTTTTTTTTAAAAAAAAAACATAAAGTAGACAGCTTAGTCCAAAAAAAAAAAATCCATTTTGGAAGATGTCACTGAACAACTCTTCCAATCTATTTCTGGATTCAACGCCCAGTAATAGCAATCGCTTTCAAGTTAATGTCATAAATGAGAGCCACGAGAGCAGCGCGGCTGTGGATAATAACACCGATCCTCCACATTATGAGGAAACCTCTTTCGGAGATGAAACCCAGAACAGATTCAGAATCAGCTTTAGGCCTGGAAATCAGGAGTGCTATGACAATTTCCTCCAAAATGGAGAAACCGCTAAAACAGATGCCAGTTTTCATGCTTATGATTCTCACACAAACACATACTACCTACAAACCTTTGGCCACAACACCGTGGATGCTGTTCCCAAGATTGAGTACTATCGCAATACTGGTAGCATCAGCGGGCCCAAGGTCAACCGACCCAGCCTGCTTGAGATTCACGAGCAACTTGCAAAGGTAAGCTTCAGGGCACAGGCAAGTATCCTCCCTCCCTTTATTCCTTCAGGTGATCTCCTGCTCTTTAATCATGCTATGAATGTCAGAGTGTCTTGTGGAGAAGTCTATTCCAAACCACCCTCCTTCCTTACACAGCTGTCCCTCGTTCCCAATAACTAGACAATACACGGAGTGTTTCACAAATATTTACTGATTACCGAGAACTCAAGAATTAGCTCTGAAAGTGAGGCAGTGCATTATATTTTCTTTAAACTTATAGTGTACTCAGTGCACACTTGGTTAAACATTCCAAACCAGATACTAAGCTAATTTCACCTTAGTATGAATGCCTCTGCAACAGTTGTAAGAGGGGAAAAAAAACGAAAAATCATCACTGGAGCTTACTGTAGTTAATACTGTGGTGTCAGCCTTTAGAGCACATGGGTATTTTATATTCTTTAAAGAGAAACCCAAGATTTATAAGATTCAGCATTTTATCCCTTCCTCTTCAAAACTTTGCCTGAGGCTCCTGAATGCTCTTAAGCATATAAAAGTAACTGAATTAAATTTAAGTACAGAAATGGCTAAGCTTTTCATTATTTAATGAAAATCAATAATGGGTTCCCAAATCTGCTAGAAGCAGGAGGTAGCATTTTTTCTAATCATGTAGCAAATCATTGATAAACTTCATAGATTTCTTCTTCTATAACTTGCTCTAAAATATATTGATGCACTTTGTCTTCCTGCTCTTCTGGAACACATTTTGGAATGAATATCATTCTTTATGGATGTAATTACTTGCTAAAAAGAATAAATAGCTGTCACATATCCAAATGTAGTTTACTTTTGCCCAGGTTTTGAGGTAAAAGAAAAAATTGATTGGAACAATTCCTTTCATATCCATTCATTCAACATTGATTTTATCAAATGGTTTACCCACACTAGGGAGTCTAGGAATATTGCTCTCACGGAAAATGCTAATAAGGGTGAAGTTTTCCCTTTAGTTTCTGTTCATTCTTCTTTCCACAAGGAAACCCATCTCTAAAATGTATTCTCCTTGGCTGCTCGGGGTCCCTGACTCTGCATCCTACCACCAGAGGCTGAGTGACTTCCTGAGCGGAGCCCATGCTCTGAATGCTGTACCCTTATCCTTTCTCCTCACCAGGCTTTACTTGTCCCATGTACTATATTTGCAACAGTCTGCTGAATGGCTGGTTTCTTTACAGATAGAAGATTTAGACTTTATCTAGGATATTTGGTGCTTTGATCAAAAGAAGTTAGCAATGTGACAATGTCAGAAAAAAATGGCGGCCCCCATTAAAATTTTGAGAAGGGGGTTGATTTGAAGCTCCAGAGATCAGACCCAGGTATCACTTTGCTTTGTGTGGGAAAGTGGAAAGAAAAGAGAAGGGGTAGAAGGAAAAGAGGGAAAAGTTGGTTGCGAGAAGAGGGCACAAGGAGTTTTCAAAAAGCTCAGAAAAAGAAACTTAGGGCATTATAAAGGGATTTCAATTTATTCTGAAGAAGTAAAATGAGCCAAAGTTCTCTTTAAAAAGATCTGAAATTCTCTCCCAACATACTCCACCTCATTCCACATGATAAGTCTTAAAGCTCATCTTTTGTAAAATTAGCATCATCAAAATTTAAATATTCTCATATTTGTCCCCCAGTTTGCAAGAAAACAAAATAAAAGTCTATTTCCATTAATAAGGAAATGGAGTAAACTCACATTGTTCTTTGGACTAATGTTCTAGAGAGAGAAACATAGCTTATTTACAATTCCTAAAGCCACAGCTTATGTAAATCTTTACATAAGGGGAGAAAAACTCTCCGGGAATGGTTGGTTGTTCAAAAGCCAATCTGAACAACTGTAGTCGAAATGCAATAGCTGCATTTGACAGTTTTCATAGCTGTTTGGGATATCATATTCTTTTTGAAAATGACACAAAGACTTAACTTTGACGTAAAGCTCTTTTTTCTCAGATACAAAGAAATAGCAAATTAAATAGTTTAAAAATTAGGTTCAGGCTCAATGCCCTGAATAATCATTCTGAATGAGTATAGTAATAAGTTACTCTTTTTATGAATTTGACCCTCAGTTATCAAGACACTTCATCATTAAATCCCACAGAAGTATCCACATAGCCAAATTGGGAGCAGAATTCTAATGCAACCATGAATCTATATACTAGTGTCTCTAAACTTGTAGGGCCCAGTCCACCTCTCCATATGATCTACCTCTGTGCTATCCTTTGATACCAGACATGAACAATCTGAGACTTCGTCAATTCATCCCTTTCTTCTTTGCTAGTGAATTTGATTCTTTTTCCTCCTGCTTACCCTCCCTTCCATGAAAGATGAAGACCTATAGTGTAATGAGCTATGCTGTTACCTCCTTGTGGCCCTTGACATTTTTATGGTAGTTCCCCAAATCACAACTAGACATGATCAATAGAACAAATATTACATAATAATACTCAGACACATCACCAATTTTGTATGCAAAAAATTATAAATGATAATGTTTACTCAAACAATTTAAAAGTGGAAAGCAATTGACATAGTACAAGTTTGGTGATATATTTTTTTGTACCCGAGTATAATGCTTTAAAAAGCCATAAAAGAATTGTATATTTACATTAAGTGACAACATATTTAGACAGAAACCAGTTGGATTTTTTGTAGAATCCTGGCTATAACTTCCAAGTCAGAAAAAAAATTATATGTCAAGGTTGTACTAACAGTTGAAATAAAAAAATAGGTTTGAAAGACATTATTTTAAGTCTCTACCTTCACTGAAACTCTAGGAATGATACATATTGACAAAATTTGTAATCCCAATGATTTGAGATCATAGTTGAGAAAATCCTTTTATTTTCTCTGTAGTAAAGAACTAAATGCCTATACAGATGGCTATGAATTATAGATTTCCAAAAACCCTAGTTAAAAGCAGGAAAAATGGCTCCATCCTTTACTTTCTCTGCAATATTATATAAGCTACATAACTTCAACTGATACTGTAGGATGTTTGTGAATACTAGTTTACATGCATATAAAGTCTAGCATGTTGCCTTCTACAATGGGTAGAAACTGAACAAATCATTGTTGATAATGATGATGGCAATTTTTGTATTCACTGATTTTTACTCAAAAAGTAAAATATACACTAATAAAATATTTAAGAAGTACTGAAAAGTATATACTGAAATGTCTCTTATCTAATATAGATCTTCAGTTTTTCTCTCCAAGACAATCATTACTGTCAGTTTCTTATAAATCCTCCCAGAAATTTTCTATGCCTATACAAATATACATATATATCTATAAGTATCTCTATCTCATCTATCTAATTTTCCATCTGTATTTTTTTCAAACACATATTGAAACATTTTACACATTGTCGTGCATTCTGTTTTCACTAAACAATGCACATTGGAGTTCTTTCCATATAAAAAATATAATGATTATTAGATATCTGGTAAAGATTAATCCAGTATTTTTACTTTATAAAAATAATTGTACTTTTACTGTCCAGCATAATCCTGTGGCCACCTTTTTTTTTTTTGATTACTAAACTACTTTATTAAGTGATCATGGTTTTATCTTTCATTTCTACTTTTTTTTAATTTAAATTCAAGTTAGTTAACATATAGTGTTGTTAGTTAACATATAGTATTGGCTTCAGGAGTAGAATTTGGTGATTCACCACTTACATGCAATACCCAGTGCTCATCCCCACAAGTGCCTTCCTTAATACCCATCATCCATTTAGCCAATCCCCCCACCCACCTCCACTCCAGCAACCCTCAATTTGTTCTCCATATTTAAAGTCTCTTATGGTTTGCCTCCCTCTCTGTTTTTATCTTATTTTCTTTTTCTTTCCCTTCCCCATGTTCATATATTTCTTAAATTCCACATGAGTGAAATTATATGACATTTGTCTTTCTCTGACTGACTTATTTCACTTAGCATAATACACTCTTGTTCCATCCACATTGTTGCAAATCTGTGGCCACCTTTATATGCACAATTCCTAACTACAGGGCTAACCAAAATGGAACTCCTTTTCAGTCTTACTGACCACCATTGTTGTTAGCATTTCAGAAAAATATAATTATATAAGAATCAGGAAAATATATAGCCTTTCTATCAAAGTCAGTGCTCTGATGTCATTGAAATAAACTGTCTATACAAAGAATAAAATACCACAAAAATTAAGATAGCAATATTATTTTTAAGGAAACCAACCATTTAGAGAATGTTTCAAAACAAAAACAATGGAACGACTTCACACTTGGGTCATTAGGTAGTTAGCGACAAAAAGTAATCTGTGAATAAAAAGCATTAGGAAAAGTAATTTGTGAATAGAAAGGATTACATACACTCATGCAAAAGCAAACTTTTTTTTTTATCTTTACGATAACTTTATTTTTTTTTATTTTTATTTTTTTTTATTTTATATATGAAATTTATTGTCAAATTGGTTTCCATACAACACCCAGTGCTCATCCCAAAAAGTGCCCTCTTCAATACCCATCACCCACCCTCCCCTCCCTCCCACCCCCCATCAACCCTCAGTTTGTTCTCAGTTTTTAACAGTCTCTTATGCTTTGGCTCTCTCCCACTCTAACCTCTTTTTTTTTTGTTCCTTCCCCTCCCCCATGGGTTCCTGTTAAGTTTCTCAGGATCCACATAAGAGTGAAACCATATGGTATCTGTCTTTCTCTGTATGGCTTATTTCACTTAGCATCACACTCTCCAGTTCCATCCACGTTGCTACAAAAGGCCATATTTCATTTTTTCTCATTGCCACGTAGTATTCCATTGTGTATATAAACCACAATTTCTTTATCCATTCATCAGTTGATGGACATTTAGGCTCTTTCCATAATTTGGCTACTGTTGAGAGTGCTGAAAAGCAAACTTTTTATGGAGAATTTTTTTTAATGTTTATTTATTTTTGAGAGAGAGAGAGAGACAGGGTGTGAGCAGGGGAGGGGCAGAGAGAGAGAGAGGGAGATACAGAGAATTCAAAGCAGCTCCAGGTTCCGAGCTGTCAGCACAGACACGGGGGCTCAAACCCACAAACTGTGAGATCATGACCTGAGCCAAAGTCGGACGCCCAACTGACTGAGCCACCCAGGGGCCCCGAGAAATTTTTGTTACCAGACAAGGTGCTCACACTTGGCAAATTCTCATTCAATTTTTATAACACACCTTCAAGGTAGGTACTATTATTATTGCTATTTTATAGATTCTAAAGTTTTTATAAAATCCTATGGATCTTTTATAAGACAAAACAAAAACCTAAGTCAAAAAACTTCCAAGGTCAAGAAACAAAAGTCATGTGTCTAATAAATTGAACCCATGTCTGCATGACTCCAGAGTCCATGCTCTTTTTATTTATTTATTTATTTTTTGATGTTAGTTATTTTTGAGAGAGAGAGAGAGCACAGGCAGGAGAGGGGCAGAGAGGACAGAAGATCTGAAGCAGGCTCCACACTGACAGCAGAGACCTGACATTGGGCTCAAACTCACAAACCTCAAGATCATGACCTGAGCTGAGATTGGGTGCTTAACCCACTGAGTCACCGAGGTGCCCCCAGAGTCCATGCTCTTTATTGCTACTTTCCATCCTCAGCCTACTCTCCCATTTCACTTTGCCTCAGTTCATTTTGACAGCTACAGAAGAAAGTGGAACTCAGGCACAAAGAAGAAATTGCATCTCAGCCCTGATGGGCAGAACAGGAGATTCAATTCCTTTCTTGTTTTGGGGACTGTGCCAAAAGATCATGTTGCTTTCTCCTACAGAATTTTTTTTTCTCTCTCTTTCTCCTACAGAATTAATTGTAGGTCTCAATCATTTTCGTTGTCATCATCAAAAGCATTTATTAGCCTTTTATATACAAGATGCTGTATAAAGTGAGTTAAAGAGATTTGATCTCTACTCTCCAGGATTTATTTTACATGTCAAATGACTTTGTTATGGGTAGAAATAAAGGACATATAATCAGGTTAACAAACATTAAAGTACATAAACCAATGTATAAATGTTTATCTTCTTTAAATAAACAAAGGTTTACAAATGCATTCTCTGGGAAATAGTATTTTCTAAAATGTTTTAAAGTTCAAATTTGGAACTTTAGCATTCAACTTGGGGCTATCCCAAATTAGAAATATCACCAAGCCCAATTAAGTAGACATAAAAATTGAGGCAATAAGTGCCTTGAAGGAGGATTAGTGGTCACCCCTAAAATATTTGCTGGAGTGAAAATCTGTAACTAAAGACTCATTTTAATACTTATCAGAAGTTTTAGTTTTTAGCTCAGTGATAGGTGGTGGATAGACTAACAGTTCCCGTGTATATGTGGAAAATATTAAGAATCTTTTGACTTTCTTGTTTTTTTTTTTAAATTTTTTCTTGAGAGAGAGAACAAGAGTGTGATGGGGGAGAGGGGAAGAGGGAGAGAGAGAATCCTAAGCAGGCTCATGCTCAGCACGGAGCTCAACACCGGGCTTTATACCATGACCCTGGGATCATGAGTTGGACACTCAACTGACTGAGCCACCCCAGGCACCCCTTGATTTTACTTTCTTACACTGCTTATTACACACATAGCTACCTTTAGGCCTAAGTTATCAAAAATATAAGTTAATTTTTGTGTGAGCTGTATGTATTCAGGTACAGTAAAAATACTATAATAAATTGTGACCATTAGTAGTGATTTATAGGCATGGTTTATAGCAACTTTTAAAACAAGAAACCTCTCACTTTCATAATTTAAAATATTCCCATTTATCACAAAGGGCTTGTAATGTACAAACATAATAACATTGATTAGTAAAATATAGGAATGTGATTAGAATTGTGTTTTTTGGGGTGCTTAGGTGGCTCAGTCAGTTAAGCGTCTGACTTCGGCTCAGGTCATGATCTTGCTGTTTGTGAGTTTGAGCCCCAAGTCGGGCTCTGTGCTGACAGCTCAGAGCCTGGAGCCTGCTTCACATTCTGTGTCTCCCTCTCCCTCTCTGGCATCCACATTCATACACTGTCTCTCTCTCAAAAATATACATTAAAAAAAAACTTTTTAAAAAATCATGTTTTTCATGCTGAAATGAACCCTAAAAATTCTCTGATCCTTGCTGGGATTGGTTTTAAAATAATCCAGTGGCAGGAGTGTGAGAGGTTTAAGTGGAATAGTACTGGCCATATGTTCATAACTGTTGAAGTTCAATGGTAGGCACATGAGATCTATTTATTCTCCCTACTATGGCATATATTTAAATATTTCAATAATAAAAGAAAGTTTAAAACAACTGGGAGGGGATCATATAGTCCTAAATATTTATGGAGTTGTTTCTCTAGGATGGGCTAAAATTTCTACCATCCTGAGATTGAAAGCCTAAAAACATGTATAGTGGCAAATATTATCTAGTTATAATTTATTTAACAATTTTTAAAATTTTTACTTATTTTTGAGAGAGAGAATGAGAGAGAAAGCATGCTCACAAGCCAGAAAGGGGCAGAGAGAGAGAGGGAGACAGAGGATCTAAGGACAGCTGTATGCTGACAGCAGCGAGCTGGATGAAGGGCTTGAACTCACAAACCATGAGATCATGACCTGAGACGAAGTTGGACACTTAACTAACTGAGCCACCCAGGTGCCCCTCTAGTTAGAATTGAAAGAATAAATACACTTATTTTTTTCTTCTTTGATGATAACTAGAAATGCATTTGTAATTTTTCTGGGGTCTGAAAAAATCACGCATTTCATATTAAATAAAATAATCTTTTATCATCTAGCAAAACCCATTAGGAATTTACCCCTTAAACTGCATGTGATTGAAGCTTTACTAGTTTATCAATACTGGAGAGGAGAAGTTTCTTTCTTTCTTTCTTTCTTTCTTTCTTTCTTTCTTTCTTTCTTTCTTTCTTTCTTCCTAATGAACTTTATTTTACCTTCCCTGAATACTTAATGCACAGGTAAAACTTTTGGTAAATTAATAATCATTCCCTAAAGCTATGCAGTTTAAAATGCATTTATGAAAGGTGGTGGGTCATCATTTATGGTGATGGAGTATGAACAAACAAATTAATTCAAAGTATGAGGGAAAAAACTGGTTTCAGGGAACAATCATAAAACTTCTATTCTTTGAGACTTTGGTCCCAAGAAAATGCACCAGCCAGGAGTCTGTCAGCCACTGGTTATAGCTCACAGCTATTAAGTGCCCATAACCCTCAACTAAAAGTCTTTTCAGTACTTTGATGATAAGATGACTTTGTAATTGCTGTATAGGCTCACAAAGGAGGCATTTATTAAGAGTGAAACCAAGTTTTGCTTTGCCATGTTAGAAGAGGAAGATGACAAACATAGAAAAATGATTTTGCCTTCGAGTAAATTACTTCAAAGTAAGATTTTCAGAAAATTCATTGGATTTATCCTCCTTGGCACTATCCAGGAAAGGTTAAGTGACTTGCTGGGGGACACACCCTGAATTAATTGCATAGCTGAAACTAGATTCCAAGCCTCCAAGTTTATATGGTGCAGTGAGTTTTAAGCTCCTGTAAGCGAGTAAGCAATGGAAATAGATTCTGTACTTATAAATGTATTATCAGGGCTTTACAGTCAGGGCAAGAAATATACATTTAAAGGTTTTTTTTTTCCTTTCTATGACATAAATACATTGAAAACGTGGAAACTCTAGCAGGTTGAACACATTCACCTAAGAAATAGTTGAACGCCCTACATTGACTCTATTTTTGAATAGCTTTAGAAAATTATTTCCCTACTAACTTTCATATATGATGATTTCCCTGACAAGCCCTCATAGAATATTCCTTTTGCTTCATAGTGTATGTCCTAGTGATAAATTGAAGAACCATTAAACTGTGCCCAGAAGGGCATCCATCAGATAGAAATGTCCATATAAGGGGAAATTTTAAATATCTTATTCATCCTTTCACCAATTTTTTAAGATGTTTTTTACAGTCATTGGTATTCTCATTAATCCAGATGTAAGGGTCACAGTTACCACTGGAGTTCAGCTGGGAGCAAAGCAATTTCCTGGACCAAACCCTCAAATACAGGATTGATCAGAAAACATAGGTTTTATTCCCAAGACTGCCTTTAAAAAGCAAGTGACTAAGGCTCTGTCTCATGGGATCCCCAATTAACCGAGGAAAAGGAAATTGCCTTCTCCCTGAATGAGTAGCTGCTGATGGTCTGGCTGTGAGATCTTCATTAACTAGAATATTGTCAATTTTAAAAGTTTTTCTCAAATCAAATCAAATAAATGAATTTCTTAACCAAATAATCTCTTCAACATTCCTGGGCATTTTATCACATTCCTCAATTCTCTGCTTTCATTGATTTTCTAGTTACGGAAAGTTAAAGTTACATTTGAACCACGCAGCTGCCTTATGAGTGTAGAATCCGTTCAGAGAAAAAATAGGATTTTTAACTGCCTGGAGAAAAACCTCAAATGTTCCATCCATCTGTAATTGACTGCAATGTATAGACATGTGTGCTCCAATATAATAGCCCCAGCCACACGTGGCTATTGAGCACTTGAAACGTGCTAGTACAAATTGAGATGTGGTATCACTGTAAATTGCACACCAGATTTCAAAGACATAGTGTTAAAAAAAAAAAGAATTAAAATGTCTCATCACTGTTTTTATATTGATTATATGTTGAAATGATAATATTTGATATAGATCCATTACGTAAAACATATTAAAGCAGTCCATGATCCAGGTTCCTCCTACAAGGTGGGTTGCCACCATAGCTAATGAATATTACATTGCAAAGATTAGAAATATGATATTGTACAAAAGTTAGGTATATTTTTAAAATTTAAGGGTTCAAATCTGAACCCAAGTTATTTCACTAATTTCCTTTTATTTTTAAAATGAGCTACTGGAAATTTTTGAATTACATCCATGACTTGCATTTCTAGCTGGTATAGATAACCAGTTTCTGCCCTGCTAGTTCAGCCTCAATTTCTGTAGATTTTGTTTATCCATATTTTACTTTAATTTGAATATATGATGTCAGATTTCAATTATCTGTGCAAGTAGAGACAGAGGATGCTTAAGATTAAGATATTCCTTGGGTAATTCAAAACTAAATTTTAACTATTAATTTCAGCTTCCTTTGTGATTCAGTTTTACCCCTCCCCTGCAATGCTGTTGGAAAATAGTAAGATGATCTGACTTGAGATTCATTCTCTTCTTCTCCCTTCTTTAATGTGGGTTACACAGAGAAAACAATGACAAATGAAATCCTCAATAGGGATGGAAGAGAAAGGAAATAGGAGGCAGGAATGGTTAAGAAATGAGGTCATCTTCTCTGAAGTGGTAGAGATCAGGTGGCCTCCAAGCCTGCTTTATGGATTCAGTAATGTTTATTGATGACCTGCTGTATAGTAGGGTCTTTGTTGGCATCTAGAAGTAACCCACATCCTGTAGTTAATATACAATGACTTACCACATTGTATTGCATCAGTTACCCAAATGTCCACTAGTATCATGAAAAAAAATCTTGTGGGAGAACAAACTCGGAAGAAATTCTTATTGACATAGAGAAGTAGAAGAACATGGAAGAACAAGAAGACAAGAAGTCAAAGTCTCTTGGAGTAAACAGCCCAAATTAGAGTCAGATTATAGTGGGTATGCTAATGATACACCAAAGCCCAAAGAAGCAATAACTCTTAAACATGGCAAGGACAAAAACTTTGATTGCCCTCAAATAAAGTCCTTATAGTAAACACTGAGTATTTATTTCATGCCAGTCTCATTTTAGAGGGGGAAAAAAATGTCCTTGTCTGAGACATCTCAGTTAGTAATAGGGGGACACATCATCTCAGCCGTAAACTAATTTAGGCCACTTAAATAGAACAAAGTTGTTTTTTTTTTTTTTAATGTTTATTTATTTTTGAGACAGAGAGAGACACAGCATGAGCAGGGAAGGGGCAGAGAGAGAGGGAGACACAGAGTGGGAAGCAGGCTCCAGGCTGTGAGCTGTCAGCACACAGCCCGACGCGGGGCTTGAACTCACGAACTGTGAGATCATGACCTGAGCCGAAGTCGGACGCTTAACCGACTGAGCCACCCAGGCGTCCCCAAAGTTGTTCTTTAATAATGGTAGTTAAATGCTGAATCTAAGAGACTCCCCCAATGGTTTCCTTACTGGAAAATATTGCTTTTCGGGAACTCAGTGGGGTATATAGTCTAACCATTAGAATCAAGTAGGTGTCAGATAGGCTAAATTAAGTGGGTGAATCTGAAATCATTCAAGGTCATATCTAAAAGAGAAGTTAGAGTTGTTTTTCACTTGAGAGAAACAGAGCTATTTCTTTCCCCAGTAGAATTCAGAGACTATCCTTACTGACGAGGAAGCTATTTTTCAAAATTGGATCACACACAAAAAAACACTAAATAAGCTTTTGACATTTTTTATACTACTTACTTCTTATTTGTACTCAGCTTACCTTTCTAGTAGTCAGTCATAAGATTTCTTACCCTTTGTACAACGCTACCAGCACATCCAGCAATTGTCAGGCAAAGGCATATGGAATCTGAAAGAAACTTCCTCTACAGGAATAGCATCCTTGTAGCCAAACAGTGCCTTTAAATATTTTTAGAACTTTAACCCTTTTCTTCCTGTTTTTAAAGAAAATGCGTATAGGGGCGCCTGAGTGACGCAGTCAGATGAGTGTCTGACTCTTGATTTCATCTCAGGTCATGATCCCAGGGTTGTTGGGATGGATCCCTGTGTTGGGCTCCTGGCTGAGTGTGGAGCCTGCTTCAGATCTCTCTCTCTCTCTCTCTCTCTCTCTCTGTCCTTCTCCCCTGTTCATTAACTCTCTCTCGCTCTCTCTCTATAAGTTAAAACAAAAAAACCAAATACATAAATTTACAAAAGAAAATGCTTTTATGTGTTCTTTCATTCAGTCTTCTGAAAGATAATGTGACATGTTTAGAGAAGTTTTATTATCATTATTTTAGGTGAATAAGATGAAGCCCAGGGAGGTTAATAGAAAGAAGTCCAGTTAGCCTGCATCAATGACATTAACCTCCTACCATACCTCAAAGACCCTCTTTCACTTCTGATAGACTTTCAGGCTGCCTTTGTTTCTTTTTCTTTTGTTTGTTCTTTTTGTATTCTAAACTTACCTAAATCTAACCATTTTCCCCTAAGGTAATATTCTCACCCGTAGGACTGCCCAAGATCCTTTGCAGCTTTGCTGCGCCTGAAATCTCTCACAAAATGAATCCATCAGCTCCCAGGGCAAGAAAATACTTACCTTATGTGCATGCTAGAATTTGATGTGTCCAAAATTTCATGTCAATTATTTTGATTTGACTTTGGAAGTTTTCTGGAGACTTCTGTTGACCAAATATTGTGTGTTTTTTTGCTACCTGTATAAATACAGAACGTAGCAGTGGCACCAGGTTCAGCTGACAGGGTTGCTAACGGAGATGGAATGCCTGGAGATGAAGAAGTTGAAAACAAGGAAGAGGAGGATAAAGCTGGCGTTGTGAAGTTTGGATGGGTGAAAGGTGTGCTGGTGAGAAAGCTCCTATGTTTCCAAATGAAATCTGTTTGTTCCGTGTCCTAGTGGACTAAATGTTAGCAAATCCTGGACAACAGAGTTACAGACATGGCTGGGTTTTGCCCCACTATCACTTCTCATATCCCTTTCAATGCTCCTTTGGCCCACAGGTAAGATGCATGCTGAATATCTGGGGTGTCATGCTCTTCATTCGCCTGTCTTGGATTGTTGGAGAAGCTGGAATCGGTAAGCATGTTTCCCCATGCCCCGTATACCATTTTCAGTGTCAATTATAAGCTCAATAAGCAACTTGTTTTCACCATTAATGCTGAATGTGAGATGGAGGTCACAGAAATAATCTGCACTCGAGCTCTTTTACTTTGCCTCTTTGACCATGTTTGTCAGAGAGGAAAGTGTAGCGTTAACTTCTGGGAGACTGGAATTTTCCAGTTTACCAACCAGATAAATGCTCAATTTAATATTTCTATTTGTTCTTAAAGTTTTAGGTGTACAGATCTGTAGGGACACATATATTTTAAATAGTACTATTCATAGTTTGGGACATACTGACATTTGTGCATCCCCCTTATGCTTATTGGCAAAATTTCACTCAACAAGAACAGCTTGTGGGAAAAGTGGGAACAATGTGACCTGACTAATAGAAATGCTGAATTGTTGAACATTTGCCAAAGAAAATAATTGTGTTACTTTCAGGTACCAGTGGTAAGAAAACAAAGATTAATAAAATATGCCAGACAGAGGCTTAAACGTGATAGATGAAATGATTGAGATAACATGTGTAACCACTACTAATTTTTCTTTTTTTTTTAATTTTTAAAATGTTTTTATATATTTTTGAGAGAGAGAGAGAGGGAGAGGGAGATAGAGGCAGAGAGAGAGGGAGACACAGAATCTGAAGCAGGCTCCAGGCTCTGGGCTGTCAGCACAGAGCCCAACGTGGGGCTCAAACTCATGAACTCAAGATCATGACCTGAGCTGAAGTCGGACGCTTAACCGACTGAGCCACCCAGGTGCCCCTACTACTAATTTTTCTAATGGAAAATGCATGATGTTGAGATTATTTTGAGTGATTCTTTGACATTTTTGAAGATTATATTTTACTTAAAACATGATTTCCTGTGGCAAATCTTTTTTTTAATCAAGAGTATATAGATATAATTTATATGAAAAATTTCCTTGAATTTTATCAAAGTTCCTGATTTAATGTGATAAAAATTAGTGACGTTCTACTTTATGTATGGAAAATGTATTACAAGTCCACTTTTGGAGAAGACCTATAAATCATTAGTGTCAAGAACATAGAGATTGAGATGTGCTTTTAGATACTACTCTAGAACGTATCCCAATTCACATTCAAAGTTACTCAGTCATTATTTATCACCTTTGCTCCTCAAGGCAGACTGGAAGACTAACTCGCAAAAAGAAAGGGCTGAGCTGTAAATTGAAACACTGGAACCAGTTCCCATAGTTTTTCCATGTTTCATGTTTGGCAAGTGCTGGGTTCCTGACAAAGGGCTGCTTGCCAGCTTTATGATGCATATCAGATGAATGCTTATAGCCGCAGGGTCCAAAATAAGTAGATGCTGTTCCATGGAAAATCTGCATCTTAATATTGCCAAGTGTTTGCCCCAGGGTTTCATGCAAAATTAGTTTTTTAAGGGCAGTTTAGTAACTTATTGAGATCATCAAGCAGCATTACTTTGTTTGGAGGTGTGAGTGTAGCCAAGGGCAAGAGTAATTCTTTCTAACGCAACTTATTTAACATCCATGTGTTAAGCGATAACCTGAACCTTAATCAGATCTTACATTACTCTTTACAGTCAATCCAGTTTCATGCTTACTGCAAAAGTGTAAAACATGAAGAACCCTATCTTCTGCTAAACTGTGTATTATACTTTCAGACATCGGTGTTGTTTTAATAAGGACCTTTCCTTTAAGTAGTCATATCCTACTTTAAATGGGTGTCTAGTGGGTTTTCCTTTGAATGAAGGTTTGTTTGTTGTTGTTGTTTTAGTTCTCAGAAAGTAGACTTTAGTGAGTCATAGAAACTTATTACCACCCTTACTCAGTTTTACTGGCCTTTGCTGTGAACTTAAAGCTAAATGAGTTGATTAAGTCACCTTCTGGGTCCCATTTAGATTCCCTTTATTGGGTAAGAAAAGAAGCAAATACAAGTAGTTTCTCCTCGATTTGGGATCGTTTAGGGAAGATCCTTTCAAGAGGAGACCCTAGGAACAAAGTCAGAAAGAAGCTGGAGCCAAGAGTAACAGTAGCTACAGCCCTTGGGTAACCATTCTAGAGCCAAGAGTTTTGGCTGTCTTTTCCCCAAAAGCAAATGGTAGAATAAGCCCAAAATGCCATAAAATTGTTCTCTGTCTAGGGGACTTAGGCTGGGGCAAGATGGTTTCTAATAAATTTAAACATTAGGCATGGAAGAAGGGAGTGAAAGAGGTATGACCTAAAGCAAGTCATTCCATGAGTTTCATTTTCTCATCTGAAAATTAAGGACCTGGATTCACTGTTTCCCAATCAATTCTTTGAAGATAAAGCTAAATAACTGTGCTGTCTAGACAGACACAACTTGAGATAGGCTAGGGTAGTGTGATAGTCTTCAGACTGTGGGGTGCATAGGAATTACCTGGGAAGTTAGGTTCCAAAACCACAGAATCCTGGGATTCACTTTGAAAGATTCCAACGTAGTATGTCTGGGCATTTTTTTTTATATGACATTTATTGCCAAATTGGTTTCCATATAACACCCAGTGCTCATCCCAACAGCTGGGCATTTTTAATAAACACTTCAGGTATTTCCTGAAATAGGTGGTTTAAGGACCACACTTTGAGAAAACTATGAACTGAACGTTCTCTAACCTGCCTTTTACCCTGGGATTTTTTTGTTTGTGAGAGAAAAGCAAATATGTTGCTGTTTAAGTGTATAAAACTTTGTTCTAGGATTTCAAATGGTTTACAGAAATATATACAGTGCAAAAGAATAAATAAGAATTGTTGGGAAAATAGAAGCAAAGGGAAAATAAGGGTATGAAAATAATAGTCAAAGTAGGTTTCATGTCCTGAAATACAAACTATTTAGTTCTGTACAGTTGCTGGGGTGAGCTAAACATTTGATATCAAATGTCTTCAAAACAAAAGCAAAAGCAAAATCGTGTGCAGAAGATAAGAAGAAATTACTTGTAGAGGTGCAAAGAACAGGCCACATGGTGATGTAGAGGTAATATGTACCAAAGGATCCCTGCAATAGATTCAAAGAATTTAGTGCAACTATTTCTTGCAACTCCAAGCTTTAAGAGTCTGTAGGGGCCAAAGCCATATGGTCCAAGTTTGTATCTCATGCCTATAGTTAGCCTCCTCCTACTGTACTTCAAACTGTAAAATAGCCTAGAGACTTCTTTTAGAGCCAGGATACAGCTGGGACCATCAAGAGAGGCAACCTCCAATACCTTGTTTCCATTTATGTCTGTCCTTCATTTCCTTCCACTTCCCCTTTTCCCAGGGCATGGCCAGAGAGATCACAGCCTTTCTCAGATGACTACTGTTCTGATTATCCCTGGAACAAGACAGCTTGCCAACAACAATTATGAAGCATCCATTTTATGTAGGGGAGCATATGTAGGCAAGAGCATTCTCACTAGAACCAGGGTGATTTCAGTGCCTGTGACCCTAAACTTCTTTATTAACAGTGACAAGAGGCAACCTAACAAGAGAATAACAATCAGAAATTTATTAACATGTGCATCATGTGTCCACATGAGAAGACTCAGCAATGAGTAACTCAACAGAGTGGTTAGAACTTGGGCTTGCATAGCATCTTTTTAAAAATACTTTTTAAATGTTTATTTATTTTTGAGAGAGAGACGGAGACAGAGACAGTGTGAGTGGGGGCTGAGGGAGTGGTGGTGCAGAGAGTGAGGGAAACACAGAATCCAAAGCAGGTTCCAGGCTCTGAGCAGTCCACACAGAGCCCAACATGGGGTTCCAACTCACAAACCATGAGATCATGACCTGAGCTGAAGTCGGACGCTTAACCGACCGAACCACCCTGGGGCCCCTGGCTTACATAATATCTTAACAAAGAACAATGTATTCTTAGAGAAGTGACAAGACAAAGGAAAAGGACTGAGTTTCTAGGATGGCAGATTGTGGGAAGGCAGATACATGAGGGAACTAATGGAAATTAAGTCAAGGCTGTTATGTAGGTTCTTCTGGCACTACTCCAGCCAGTAAGGGTCTGGAATTACCTCTGATGATTAACTTCTGTCGTTCCTGGTATAGAGGAAAGTAGAGACACCTTTACAAATTTATGCCTTGTTTTCAGACAAATATGGGAAGGTAGCTGCTTCTTTTCTGTCGCCATTAGCTAAAAATATACTTTATGCAAAAGTGGTACATTTGGAGATAGCATATTCTGCTACCCTTCAGTATCCTCTCGACTGTGTGCTTCCTGAAGCTGAAAGCAGCCTTGCCTTTCTCTGAATTCTGGTTTATCACTTTCTCCCTCTTATAATCATTGACCTTCTGCACCATAAGATCCTTGAGGGCAGCTTTTTTCATTTCATTTTATTTGTTCCTTGCATTTCTCATTCTACTTGACCCATAGTTGGATACATAGTGGGCTTTCAGTAAGCAACAGCTATTATAACTATCGTGGACACAATCAAAAAGCAGTGCCACTGATCGTGTACTGTGTTCTATGTGCTCTGCTAGCCACTTTTACCATGTATTCTTTCTAATCTCATTGCCATTTTTGGCTCAGAAAATAAGTAACTTGCCAGAGGTCACAAAGCCAATAGGTGAACATAGTTCAGTTTGATTCTTTCCACTTTACTTATCTGCCAGATAAACAATTTGTTACATTGGATGTAATTTTCCACTCCTACACAACCAAATGTACATAAAAAGAGAGTTATCTGGAAGGGTGAACATTTCCTGTCTAGTTATAAAGGCAGCTTGGAATCATATTGACCAATTATTGTTTACAGGTGTCTAGAACTGCACAAAAAATGGGGTTCCCACTACATTTTGACCAGCCACTGTTGTTCATTTGTGGGCAATTCTCACTGCACATTTTAGCTCTTCGGTTTCTAGGCTCTGTGCTACTACAGGCAGAAAACTTCAAAGCTGAGCACTTACTCTGGTGATTTCCAGGCCAATTTGTTAATTCAGATGTGGTTCTTTGTTGATTACCCTCCATTTGCTGGCTTTTATGTGAACGATCTGATGGATTGTTGCACTGTTTAATTGCCTTTATTTTTCCTCTCCCAACTGAGGTCTTGGTGTGATTATCATCGGCTTAGCCGTGACAGTGACTGGTATCACTGGTTTATCCACCTCTGCTATTGCCACAAATGGATATGTCAGAGGAGGTAATTAAACTTGTGACCCGCACGATCATTTGTAAGGTAAAGGCAACAAAGACTCAGATAGTTCACCACTGACCTTTCTGGAGTGTTTTCAAAGGTAATCCAAGTTGGCTTCTTTTTTTTTCTCCTTCAGGCAAGAGAGATGCGAGAAAAATGAGGAAGGATTTAACCTTTGTCAAACCCCCAACTTTCTCATTCAGGTTCCTCTCAAGCAAGAGAGAAGGTCAGATGTCATGTTTTCTCTTTTCACAGCCAGGGTAGTTTCTCTCCCAGGACACCAGCAGAAGTCAACTTTTCCTTTCCAGGGCCGCATTTCAGATTGTGTTTACTTTTGGAAACCATCCTCCATCGTAATGAGCAGGCCGCCGACTTGATCTTTATGCCAGGCCAACCAGGTTCTCCTGAGCACAAAGGAACTCCACCGGGGCCCAGGCATGGACAGGAAAACTTAAATTCAAGGCAGTATATAGTTTGCAACAACAGGGAATCCAAGTCAGAAAAGTAAAATGTAATATCTTCTATCTCTCATTGCTAACAGGTCTTGGAGTTCTCATAATTCTTCTTTCCACCATGGTAACTTCTATTACTGGGTTGTCAACTTCTGCAATAGCAACTAACGGGTTTGTTCGTGGAGGTAACATTTCTAAGATATCTAATGCCCTCATCACTTGCTACGGGTAGGCAAAATTTTTATATACTCCTTTTTGACTGGAACAAGCAAGTAGCCCAATGCTCTTGATGCCTGGTGGACTATACAAGTGACCTGGATGCAGAAGGAAACATAAGGTACTATGAGTGCAGTCCTGGTCTACGCTGGTCAGCGGTGGGATCGTCTCTAATGGATCTCTCTGGCGCCTTGCAGCTCATGGTTTCCAGATGCTCAGAATTCTGTAGGTGAATGTTTTATTTTCCAGGCGAGGCTGCATACCTCTTGCCGGTGTCTCTTGGGAAAGGATTCCTGGATGTGGCTTTAATTTAAAGTTTAGTACATTTCAGGTGCTTCCTAGATCTTCATGGAATGGGATCTTTTAGAACATTTCAGGTTTTTCGTGGGGAGACTGATCCTTCTTTGACAATTCAGACTGCTGCCTCTGGACGTGCTGGAGCCAAACACATTTCTTGGGGGATTTTGCAGGTCTTGGAGTCATCATCATTGGCCTGAGTGTGGTAGTGACGACACTCACAGGTATTTCTATGTCTGCCATTTGCACAAATGGAGTAGTAAGAGGAGGTAAGCCAATTCATTTGCTTATGACGACAAGCTTTGGTTACAGAGTAATGTCCAGAGTCGGTTTAATGCTGGAAGTAAAATCTGCATCTAAATAATTAGTCCCCAAAGCCTTAAAACAAAGTGAGCTAACCCAAATTTGAACATCAAGGCAAAATTCTCTCAACTAAAATTAAGAGACCGCTAGATGTTTTCTTTGACCTATTTCCTGTGATTAAACATGTTTACAGAGAGTGACCAGGTGTCTAGAAAGAAGGCATAGATAATTACAGCAAAATACATGGTTGCTTTGTACCTTGGATGAGCCCTGCTGGCTCTCTGCCAGGCCCACTCAGCACCCCGGCTGACACTTCCCGCTTAGTTAGCCCTCAGATTTCACCCCAATGCTATACTTCTAGGGGCTAACAGGCCTGAAAAAATCCTTAAGAAGAAAATAGAAACCAACAAACATAATAAAGAGTTACTTTTAAATCATCCAGGAATATGCAAGCTAAGGCAGAAAATGAAGAGGGTGAGGTTTATCATTGCTGTTCTAATTCCTGCCTTCCCCCTCCCATTCTGTTTGACTCCTGGGGCCTCAGCTTGGGTAGCTTATCCAGGTGCCCCTTCCCAGGGCCTTCTAAGAGCCTCCTCCTCTGACAAATACACCTGCTCTCAGAGCTTCCCCTGCTAGTCTCTCACTTTGACCAAGCCTAAGTGACTGGCTAGCTAATTTATCTAATGTAATCTGGACAAAGGAAATAATGGCAGTTTGCTCCGCCCAGATAATTGGTTACATTTTTGAAGAGAGCTTTGACCCTTTAACCCAAAGGAGTTACTACAGTGGAGGAAATTCCTTTTCCGTAAAAGATAGTTGTGTTTTGTTTTGAGATATGTTTGTTTGGTGTCATTCCCTTACCAATTCTGTCCACTCTAAGACTAGCTCACTGTAGAAAGCCATTAATTTACTATGGTCCGTGATAACACCTAGCTATCTAGGCCTCTCAATACCTCGTCTTTTTTACCTGCTCTCAGTACACTATAGAAGCTAACCAGTCCAGCTCAGGCTTCCCTGTGCACATGGGTACATGGCCATATATAGAACCACCTTATTCAAGGTCCAGAGGAGAAACAGTTGTTCCAAACCCTCTCTATCTTCCCATTGGCCACCCATACACATGTGGGTATTTGGCAATAATCATGCCTTCTTGAGCTAAAAGCGTAGAGAACCAATTCTAATTTATAGAGTAGATAATACATAGCACTCTACAAATACTTTTTTTATGCAGCAAATATATACCAGAAAATTATACCAGAAAGGAAGTTAGAATAGCAATGATATACATCTCCTACATCATTTTCTGCCTAGGGCTGCCTGTTCCTGGACATTCCAAATACAAAGTTTTTTTCATTGGTTACATCATTGATTTGAACTCACCAATGAATTAAAAAAATTTTTTTAATTACATTTATTTATCTTTGAGAGACAGAGAGAGATAGAGCATGAGCAGGGGAGGGGCAGAGAGAGAGAGGGAGACACAGAATCCGAAGCAGGCTCCAGGCTCTGAGCTGTCAGCACAGAGCCCAATGCAGGGCTTGAACTCACAAACCGTGAGATCATGACCTGAGCCGAAGTTGGATGCTTAACCAACTGAGCCACCTAGGCACCCCAAACCAATGAATTTTTTTTAAAGGCAAAGCATTTTGTTATGGTAAAGTTTGCTGTATTGTTTGTAAACTTTGTATACAATTAGGTTTCGATAAATCAGAATTTACTAAGTAAGCATAGTTCTACTAAATTCTATTACAGTTCTCAGAGTACAAGAAAAGGCTAAGTTATTCATTAAAGTGATACAAGATTCCTAAAATTATTAGGAAGTTACGATATTTTCATTAGAATAAAAATTATTCAAAATTATTTGGTCATATAAACTAAATCCCTTAGCAGTTCCTCAAAGTAAAACATGTTCATTTTTTTGTTTTAGGTGGGGCCTACTATCTTATTTCCAGAAGCTTAGGGCCCGAGTTCGGTGGGTCTATAGGCTTGATCTTTGCTTTTGCCAATGCAGTGGCTGTTGCTATGTATGTGGTGGGATTTGCTGAAACAGTGGTAGATCTTCTTAAGGTAATTAAAAGTTTTTCTTTTTTTCAGCCAAGTAAGATAATTCAGTTCAATTTGCCTTTTCAGGGCACTAGGGGTTATCGCCATGGCAAGATGAGAGGAAATACATTTATTCTGTAGAATGTGGAAGTTGGATATAGTGGAAGGAGCTCTGGGCTTGGCATCAGAACTGGCTTGGAATCCCGACTCTCAGATTTATCAGCTGAGAGGATTCTGGGCCAGTCCCTCTATTGTTCTGAACCCTTTTTCTCAAATCTGTCATATGAGCTAATAATACTGTTCTATGTATTTAATAGGAATGCAGTACAGAACAAATGAAATACTGTGTAAAATATGAAACAAAAGATAAATGATGAACATTATTTTCAGTAGCAATATTACTATTATGGTTATAGATTTCCAAAAGGGAAAGAAAGTTCAAACATGCGAATAACTCACTGCAGGAAATTAAGCATTTCCTAGTTTAGGTGCTCCATCTAGACAGTATGTATGTGACCATGTTAATTAGCTGGTATGTGAACTAACTTCTAGTCCTCCTTTTTTGGAAGTAATAGCATTCACTGAATCCAATTCATAGCAGGACCTTTATTTGAAAATTAAATGAATAAATGAGTGAATTATATAGTTCATAAGGTACATGATCTTCAAGACATGCATTATCTGGTTTCTGTAGTTTAATTGAATGACACTTATTTTCCAATATTCACGTTGGAAACCACTCATTTTTATTTCTCTAAGATTCCCCTTGACACACAAAAATAACTAGTCATTCTTCTGAAAGAAAACATTGTATTTATAAGGGCACATACTTACCTTAGTGCTACAATAGCTTTAAAATCTGTGAGTAGAATGACCATCTAGAACTTCCAAACTTGGCTAACAATGGCCTATTATTATAGGACAAAATAATGTTCATCTCAGATTTAGGAGCACTTCATTTTTCTATTATCCTATAGGGCCCCAGACATGAGTGCACAGTGTCTCTTCTATAGTAAGACATACAGGCCAAA
The DNA here is from genome assembly GCF_022079265.1 of Lynx rufus. Lineage (NCBI taxonomy): Eukaryota > Metazoa > Chordata > Mammalia > Carnivora > Felidae > Lynx > Lynx rufus. Next base: position 27,039,877 of record NW_025814827.1, on the reverse strand, counting down.
AAAGCTCCATCTCTAACCATTTTAATGATTTCTGTTGTTGTTCCAGGAGAGCAATTCAATGATGGTGGATCCAACCAATGACATCCGGATAATAGGCTCCATCACAGTGGTGATTCTTTTAGGAATTTCAGTAGCTGGAATGGAATGGGAAGCAAAGGTGATTTTCTCAAAATGGTGCTATCACCCACTGCTGCTCAGGTCTTGGCCAAATTGCAGGAATAGAACAAACCCTGTATTCTAAAAGAATTGCTATTATTACTTGCTATGGCAAAAGTTGTGGGTTAGCAATGGGAAGAGCACCAAGCCCTCAGAGCACGAGGTCCAGGCAGTCACGACTCCACTCATGTGTCACCTGATTGGGCTGGGCTTTGTTCTTTATGCTGTCACCATGTGACATACACACCAACATTGCTGCCATTTTCACACACAGACCCCTTATGATCATAGCAGTGGTACATGCTGGAAACTGGGTCTCCTAGTCACACCCCTGTATCCCATTTCAAGCTGGCTATGGTGCTGAAGCCCAAAGGAAATGGCAAATGCGATGGGAGAAGGTAATAGAGGCAGGAGCTATCATTCTCCTATGAGACACAGTAGTACAGGAGCAAATTTGGGGGCATCATAAGGCCCTGGAACTAGAGAATATCTGGATTTAACTAATAGTAATACAGTTAGTAAATTTCTGCATGTCAGGAGCATGTATTTTTCCTGATTTATAACTCTACAGTGACTGGTATAATTGCAACTGGTCTTAAGTGCCTGGAGATGCAGTGCTTAGACCTCAAGAGGTCACCAGAGATACAAAGGGGGCCAAAGTCACCCACCTACATAAGGCAATGGGAAACATTCCGATATGGCATTTATTTGTGGATTATACATTCACACATCAAAGAAAAATTAATTAAGTGTTTATTATATTTTGGACTTATTATATGCTGGGCATTTTGCTAGGCTAGGATATTCTGTTGTGACCAAAACAGGCACAATCCTGGCCCTAGTTGAGCATATGGTCTGTGGGAATAGGAGTAATGATCAAGTAGATAAACGAGTAAATATAAAAAGGTAAGTTGTGAAAGTGCTGTAAAGGAACTGAACAGGGCACTGAGATACAAAATAAGAGGAATCTACTTACAATGACTTTATTCCCTCAGGGACGCAATGTGGTTTCATGGCAGTAGAGGGTAGATTTAAAGCGCTAGCTCTGTTGAATTTGGTTTACCTGAATTTGAATTTGGTTTACATCTGTGTGACTTTTAGAAAGTTGCCTAAATTCTCTGTGCCTCAGTTTCTTTATCTTTAAAATAATGATAATAAGGTTGCCTACTTCATACAGTTATTGGTGGTATTATCTATCTGAAAGAATACCGGTAAAATTAAATCTGTCTCTGTTGTTGTAAGCCCTCAGTGAATGATAGCTGTTATTATTTAGATTCAGTGGTCAAGAAAGTCCTCTCTGAGGAGTTAACTAAGACTTCAAGGATGAGAAGAAGGAAATAGTTATGCAAAGAGTTCCCTGCAGAGGGAGGAGCATATGGGAATGCCAAGCCAAAAGACTCTTGAAATGTCAGCAGGAGGAGAGGGGGGGATAAAGAAAGACAATTTGATTGGTCAACCTTGCAAACTGCTTGTGCTGAGCACACACTGGTGGCCCAACATCAGATGCATGAGGCATCACAGGAGCTCTATGAATCATGTTCTCATACTCCTGTTGCATTTAGCACTGGGAAAGGGAAGAAAGAATCCATAGGCAGTCTGTCTAGAAAAGAAATAAGCTCTATCAGTGAAAACTTTGGACTCCATTTATGTTCCTGAGGACACTGCAGCAAGTTACCACCTAGTACTTGGAATATTTTTGAAATGTCACCTTCAAGTGCACAAGCAGATGTGCCCACTGAAAATATTAACAGCTACACTCAGGTCAGACATAGTGTACCCTACAAGGATACACTATTGCCTATTGGATAGTAGTTTTAATCAGAATAACCAGGTAGAATCTTTCTTCAGTGGACATTACTTTTACAATTAGGTGAAGAGTTGTTAAATGAATCTAAGTTGGCCTCCTTTTTCTTTGTCATTCCAGGCTCAAGTGATACTTCTGGTCATTCTTCTCATTGCTATTGCAAACTTCTTTATTGGAACCGTCATTCCATCCAACAATGAGAAGAAGTCCAGAGGTTTCTTTAATTACCAAGGTACGTGTGACAAATTAGTTGCTTTGCAATCAGTGGTTCTCCCCTGTCCACCTCCATCACCATCCCTGTGTCCCCCACTTCAGCCATTAGAATCCCAGTGCAATCCAGGGAAGAGCCTGTGCAATCCCAGTGCAATCCCAGCCAGTGCAATCCAAGGAAGAGCCTGGGGTTGGTTTCAGGAAATCCACAGTGAGTCTCAACTCTGCTGCTTCGCAGCTAGACCAGTCACCTAACATGTTTGGGTCTCAAATTTTCCTGACCAAGAGTGGGTGATAACAATAACTTCCTGAAGAGATTTTTGAGAAGTAAATAAGGTAGTGGATGCAAAATTTCCTTGAAAACCTTCAAGTGTAGGACAAATTGTTGTTGCTATCAAACAGTAGAAGTAGAGTTGTATAAGCAAGGAAAGAGACCATAGGTCAGGCAATTTGCTCAACCATTGAGAGTACTAAAGTCCAACATAGTCCTTTTCCTGCTAGACTTAAAAAATATATATTTTATTGTGTTTAAAATTTTTTTAATGTTTATTTTTGAGAGAGAGAGAGAGAGAGAGCACAAGTGGAGCAGGGGCAGAGAGCAGCGGAGAGAGAATCCAAAGCAGGCTCTGGGCACTGAGATGTCAGCACAGAGCCCAATTCAGGGCTTGTCCTCAGAGACTGTGAGATCATGGCCTGAGCCAATGTCAGACGCCCGACGGACTGAGCCACCCAGGTGCCTCATAAGATTTTATTTTCAAGTAGTCTCTATGCCCAACATGGGGCTTGTACTCACAACCCTGAGATCAAGAGTCGCTTGTTCCATGGACGGAGCCACCTAGGTGCCCCCTTCTAAACTTCTTTGTACCTTGCTTATCTCTAGGATTATCTAGTGTTATCTAGTTAAGCATCACTGTCAGGTTTTCAAGCATAGAAGATTGTAGGAGCTGGTGTATCATCCTGAGGGAATCATACTGAGCATGAAATTCTACTCCACCTATGTACACCTTCCTAGCTGTCCGTTCTAGCTTACTCAAGAATCCACTGCTGAGATTTAAAAAAATATTTCTCTTCATTATTTATTATTAGTATTTGTTTCCTTTAGGTATCCCATCACCCCTTTCTACCTGTTTCTTTTTCTTTGTAAAGTTTGTCTTCTTTGCTTTGTACGTTAATGTCCTTTTTCCTTTCTATCCCTTTCCCTCCTTCTAGCTCCTGCTATATATTTTCTGAGTCCTTCTAGCTCCTGCTGCATTGTTTCTGATGACTCAAATTCTCTTTCCTTGTTTTTGCATCAGGCCAAATTCTTTTGTTTGCATTTTTCTCCCTTCCTTTTTCTGTTTTTCTTCTGCATTGTTTGCTTCTAATTTAAATAATTTGCTGAGACCTCATGGAATAGTACTGTTTTATGACCAAGGCTCTTCACTATATTAAACTTCTGTATATGAGAATTTGCTATAAGAATTTAAGATCTAATATCTGGGAGCAGGGAATGGGGAGGGTAAACATAAGTAGAAAAATCATAAGATAGTTTCACCCACAGGGCTTTCCTACAATTAAAAAAAAAGCATAGAAAATCTGTGTGTTGATTAGAGTATTTATGCATGGAAGAAAGTAGCTGTGTGTGTATAGGGCAGTACACGTGTGTGGTATATTTGCAAATATGCCAGTATAGCCATGAGAAACATTCTCCATTTCCCCCTTTTTCAATCTAGAATGATTCAAAAAGTCAGGAGGCCTGGGTCTCTGTTGGCACAAAAGTTTTTCAGAGCTGTTCTAGAAATCTACAACCTTGACTCTCGGCAACATGAGTATGAGGTTTGTCAGGAGTACACCAATCTCTTCAAGTTCCTTCCATTTAAAATATAGGGAAACATTTACACAAGACATTGATAGAAACTAAAGGAAACCAATCTCATACTCTGTAAAGAAAGTCTAAATGATAATTTTCTCTTTACTTGTGTTACAGCATCAATATTTGCTGAAAACTTTGGGCCAAGCTTCACAAAAGGTGAAGGCTTCTTCTCTGTCTTTGCCATTTTCTTCCCCGCAGCTACTGGGATTCTTGCTGGTGCCAATATCTCAGGAGATTTGGAGGTATGTTGTTTCCTCTGCTTTTGTGGTCCTGGGAAGTGGTGGTGACATAGGTGAACAGCATGAGCTATAGAGGTCAACAGTGACCATAGTTATCTACAAATTTTAAAACTAAAATTTCTGTATGGGTCCCAGTTACTTAAAACTTCTCTCTTTTAATGCCAACATTTAATGCCAGACCATCCTATTCAGATATTCCTTCCAAAACTCTTATTCAGTGACATTAGAAGGATAGAGTATATTGATTGTATATAACATTTCCAAGAAAATGAATATAGCTCAGTGAAAAAAAATCAGAACCCGCCTTTCTCTTTTAAACACATAATGAACAAGAACACATAACATTTGGGGGGAAAAACCCACCCCCACCCCCACCAAATCACTTTATTAATGAATATTTATTTATTGAATTCAGATATATATATATATATATCTGAATATATATACACATATGAATATACATATACATATAGATATGAATATACACATGAATATATATACATATATTCATTCAATCAGTATTTATTTAGCACTCCATTCATAGTATTTTATGTCAAGTACCATAAAGAGCATTATGTTAGATTATTGGTTTGCATGTTTTATAAAATACTGATAGCAGTGACCTGAACAAGAAAGAAGTTTATTTTTCTACTGGATAAAAATCTTAGCTCATAGGTCATGCAGTAGAATAACAAAAATCTTCTCCAAAAGGTAGCTCAGAATCCCAGATGACCTCTCTTGTTTTAACATTCCTTTGGGGTTGGTTTGCCTTCACCAGCAATGTCCAAGATGACTGGTCACTTTCAAGATCATGTTCCAGCCCATAAGAAGAGGATTAAGGAAATAGAGGGCAAGAAATCCTGGCCCTTGCATGTATTACTTCTGCGGACATTCCATTGGCCAGAATTTAGTCTCTATGACCTTACCTAGTTGCAAAGAAGGCTAGGAAATGTAGTCTCTAGCTGGGCAGCCGTGTACTTTGAATTTTAGGGAGTTCTAGTATTAAAAGGAGGAAGATAAGAATGGATGTTAGGGGATAGTAAACAGTCTCTACCATTAACAAAAAAGAAGACACAGGTTTTAACTCATACATTTATAATCAACTTTGGAAGACAAGAAATATTTGCAAGAGCTGTCAAGAGATATGTACAAATGAAAACCACATGTACTGTCTAAATAAATTGTGAAATAAACATAGTAAACAAATAATTGTTAAGTCTGGGATGATTTCCTTAAGGGTGTAACTTTTCAGGGTGAACTTAGAGCAAAAGCTAAATAGTGACTGTTGGTGAGAAAATGTACAGGTATTCCAGGTAGAGAAGAAGAAGGACAGTCGTCCCTCACAGTTTAACTGGAGAAGCCCTGATGAGGCTGGATGACTTTATAGTGCAAAAGGAAATAGCTGTTGGTGGGACCTAAGCAAGAGGTGCTTAACTCTGTCAGAGTGGGGACCTTACCTTTGGTTATATTCATTGCTGCATCCTCAGAGCTAGTAAGGTTTCAATACATATTTGTTGAGTGAATGAATAAGAGCATTTAGATTTGTCACATTAGGGACCACAGTGTCATGGTCAATTCTTGAGCTGAGATATGGCATAAAATAAATTAGGCAGAGGCTCAGAAAATTAAGTAACTTGTTCAAAATGATTCAAATAGTAAGTATGTCTGCTTAATGAAATTTAGCTGTGGGTGTTGAGCTTCCAGTTTCTCAGATTTAGAAAAGTATCAGAGGTCACTAACGTAAAATTCTGCAGACTATAAGCACATATGTTTTTTTAAGTTCATTTATTTTGAGAGAAAGAGAGAACACAAGCAGGGGAAGGACAGAGAGAGAGGGAGAGAGAGAATCCCCCACTTTTGGTGCAGAGCCCAAGTCAGGCATTGAACTTGCGAACTGGGAAATCATAACCTGAGCCAAAATCAAGAGTTGGATGTTTAACCATTGTGCCACCCAGGCACCCCTGTAAGCACACATTTTTTATTTATTTTTTAAAAATTTACATCCAAGGTAGTTAGCATATAGTGCAACAATGATTTCAGGAGTAGATTCCTTAATGCCCCTTACCCATTTAGCCCATGCCCTCTCCCAAAACCCCTCCAGTAACCCTTTGTTTGTTCTCTATATTTCAGAGTCTCTTATGTTTTGTCCCCGCCCTGTTTTTATATTATTTTTGCTTCCTTTACCCTATGTTCATCTGTTTTTGCATCTTAAAGTCCTCATACGAGTGAAGTCATATGATATTTGTCTTTCTCTGACTAATTTCACTTAGCATAATACCCTCTAGTGCCATCCACGTAGTTGCAAATGGCAAGATTTCATTCTTTTTGATTGCTGAGTAATACTCTATTGTATTGTATTGTATTGTGGTATATATATATACCACATCTTCTTTATCCATTCATCCATTGATGGACATTTGGGCTCTTTCCACACTTTGGCTATTGTTGACAGTGCTGCTATAAACATTGGATTGCATATGCCCCTTCGAAACAGCATACCTGTATCCCTTGGATAAATACCTATTTGCTGGGTCATAGGGTAGTTCTATTTTTAATTTTTTTTCAATATATGAAATTTATTGTCAAATTGGTTTCCATACAACACCCAGTGCTCATCCCAAAAGGTGCCCTCCTCAATACCCATCACCCACTCTCCCTGCCCTCCCACCCCCCATCAACCCTCAGTTTGTTCTCAGATTTTAAGAGTCTCTTATGCTTTGGCTCTCTCCCACTCTAACCTATTTTTTTTTCCTTCCCCTCCCCCATGAGTTTCTGTTAAGTTTCTCAGGATCCACATAAGAGTGAAAACATATGGTATCTATCTTTCTCTGTATGGCTTATTTCACTTAGCATCACACTCTCCAGTTCCAACCACGTTGCTACGAAGGGCCATATTTCATTCTTTCTCATTGCCACGTAGTACTCCATTGTGTATATAAACCACAATTTCTTTATCCATTCATAGGTTGATGGACATTTAGGCTCTTTCCATAATTTGGCTATTGTTGAAAGTGCTGCTATAAACTTTGGGGTACAAGTGCCCCTGTGCATCAGTACTCCTATATCCCTTAGGTAAATTCCTAGCAGTGCTACTGCTGGGTCATAGGGTAAGTCTATTTTTTATTTTTTGAGGAACCTCCATACTGTTTGCCAGAGTGGCTGTACCAGTTTGCATTTCCACCAGCAGTGCAAAAGAGGTCCTCTTTCTGCCAACATCTGTTGTTGCCTGAGTTGTTAATGTTAGCCATTCTGACAGTTGTGAGGTGGTATCTCGTTGTGGTTTTGATTTGTATTTCCCTGATGATGAGTGATGTTTAGCATTTTTTCATATGTCGTTTGGCCATCTGATGCCTTTGGAGAAGTGTCTGTTCATGTCTTTTGCCCATTTCTTCACTGGATTATTTGTTTTTTGGGTGTTGAGTTTAATAAATTCTCTACAGATTTTGGATACTAATCTATCTTTATCTGGTTCATCATTTGCAAATATCTCCTCCCATTCCGCCTGTTGCCTTTTAGTTTTGCTGATTGTATCCTTCATTGCACAGAAGCTTTTTATTTTGATGAGGTCAAAATAGTGAACTATCAATAGTTCATTTTTGCTTTTGTTTCCCTTGCTTCTGGAGAAGCGTTGAGTATGAAGTTGCCGCGACCAGGTCAAAGAGGTTTTTGCCTGCTTTCTCCTCGAGGATTTTGATGGTTTCCTGTCTTATAGTTTAGGTCTTTCATCCATTCTGAGTTTATTTTTGTGTGTGGTGTAAGAAAGTGGTCCAGGTTCATTTTTCTGCATGTCGCTGTCCAGTTTTCCCAGCATCACTTGCTGAAGAGACTGTCTTTATTCCATTGGATATTCTTTCCTGCTTTGTCAAAGATTAGTTGGCCATATGTTTGGGTCTATTTCTGGGTTCTCTATTCTGTTCCATTGACCTGAGTGTCTGTTCTTGTGCCAGTACATACTGTCTTGATGATTACAGCTTTGTAGGATAGCTTAAAGTCTGGGATTGTGATGCTTCCAGCTTTGGTTTTCTTTTTCAAGATTGCTGTGGCAATCTTGGGGTCTTTTCTGGTTCCATACAAATTTTAGGATTGTTTGTTCTAACTCTATGAAGAATGCTGGTGTTATTTTGATAGGGATTACATTGAATATGTGGATTGCTTTAGGTAGTATTGACATATTAACAATATTTGTTATTCCTATCCAGGAGCATGGAATCTTTTTCCATTTTTTTGTGTCTTCTTCAATTTCTTTCATAATCTTTCTATAGTTTGCAGTGTATAAGTTTTTCACCCCTTTGGTTAGATTTATTCCTAGGTATTTTATGGTTTTTGGTGCAATTGTAAATGGGATCGACTCCTCGATTTTTCTTTCTGTTGCTTCATTGTTGGTGTATAGGAATTTTAACTGATTTCTGTGCATTGACTCTACATCCTTCAAATTGCTGAATTCATGGATCAGTTCTCACAATTCTATGGTGGCATCTTTAAGGTTTTCCATATAGAGTATTATGTCGTCTGTGAAGAGTGAAAGTTTGTCCTCCTCCTGGCCAATTTGGATGCCTTTTATTTCTTTGCATTGTCTGATTGCTGAGACTAAAACTTCCAATCCTATGTTGAATAGCAGTGGTGAGAGTGGACATCCCTGTCTTGTTGCTGACCTTAGGGGGAAGGCTCTCAGTTTTTCCCCATTGAGAATGATATTAGCGGTGGTTCTTTCATATATGGCTTTAAAGATCTGGAGGTGTGATCCTTCTATCCCTACTTTCTTGAGGGTTTTTATCAATAAAGGATGCTGTATTTTGTCAAATGCTATCTCTGCATCTGTTGAGAGGATCATGTGGTTCTTGTCCTTTCTTTTATTGATGTGATGAATCACATCATTTGTCTTGTGGATATTGAACCAGCCCTGCATCCCAGGTATGAATCCCACTTGGTTGTGGTGAGTAATTTTTCTAATGTGTTGTTGGATCTGGTTAACTGATATCTTGCTGAGGATTTTTGCATCCACGTTCATCAGGGAAATTTGTCTGTAGTTCACCTTTTTAATGGGGTCTTTGTCTGGTTTTGGAATCAAGGTAATACTGGTTTCATAGAAAGAGTTTGGAAGTTTTCCTTCCATCTGGCCCTGGACTCTTGTTTTTTGGCAGATTTTTTATTACTAATTTGATTTCCTTACTGGTTATGGGTCTGTTCAAATTTTCTATTTGTTTCTGTTTCAGTTTTGGTAGTGTATATGTTTCTAGGAATTTGTCCATTTCTTCCAGATTGCCCATTTTATTGGCATATAATAGCTCATAATATTTTCTTATTGTTTTTATTTCTGCTGTGTTGGCTGTGATCTCTTCTCTTTCATTCTTGATTTTATTTATTTAGGTCCTTGCCTTTTTCTTTTTGATCAAACTGGCTAGTGGTTTATCAATTTTGTTAATTCTTTCAAAGAACCAGTTTCTGGTTTTATTGATCTGTTCTGCTGGTTTTTTTTATTTCAATAGCATTAATTTATGCTCTAATCTTTATTATTTCCTGTCTTCTGCTGGTTTTGGGTTTTATTTGCTGTTTTTTTTCCAGCTTTTTAAGGCATAATGTTAGGTTGTGTATCTGAGATCTTTCTTCCTTCTTTGGGAAGGTCTGGATTGCTATATACTTTCCTGTTATAGCTGCATCCCAGAGGTTTTGGGCTGGAGTGTTATAATTTTCATTGGCTTCCATGTACTTTAATTTCCTCTTTAACTTCTTGGTTAGCCCATTAATTCTTTAGTAGGATGTTCTTCAGTCTCCTAGTACTTGTGACCTTTTCAAATTTTTTCTTGTGGTTGATTTTGAGTTTCACAGCGTTGTGGTCTGAAAATATGCACAGTATGATCTTGAACTTTTTGTACTTGTTGAGGGTTGATTTGTGTCCCATTATGTGATCTATTCTGGAGAATGTTCCATGTGCCCTGGAGAAGAATGTGTATTTTGCTGCTTTAAGATGAAATGTTCTGAATGTATCTGTTAAGTCCATCTGGTCCAGTGTGTCATTCGAAGCCATTGTTTCCTTGTTGATTTTCTGTTTAGATGATCTTTCCACTGCTGTAAGTGGGGTGTTGAAGTCCCCTACTATGATGGTATTATTATCAATGAGTTTCTTTATGTTTGTGATTAACTGATTCATATATATGGATGCTTTCAAATTTGGAGCATAAATGTTTACAGTTGTTAGGTCTTCTTGGTGGATAGATCCCTTAATGATGATATAATGCCCTTCTTCATCTCATGATGCAGTCTTTATTTTAAAGTCTAGATTGTCTGATACAAGTTTGGCTACTCTGGCTTTCTTTTGACAACCATTAGCATGATAGATGGTTCTCCATCCCCTTACTTTCAATCTGAAGGTGACTTTAGGTCTAAAGTGGGTCTCTTGTAAAGAGCATATAGGTGGATTTGTTTTCTTATCCATTCTGTTACCCTATGTCTTTTGATTGGAGCATTTAGTCATTGACGTTTCAGTAAGTACTGAAGGATACGAATTTATTGCCATCATGTTGCTTGTAGAATTGGAGTTTCTGGTGGTGTTCTCTGGTACTTTCTAGTTTTTGTTGCTCTTGGTCTTTTTGTTTTGCTTTCTTTTTGTTGTTTTTTTTTTCCATCTTTTCTCCCCTCAGAGTGTCCCCCTTAAAATTTCTTGCAGGGCTGACTTAGTGGTCACGAACTTCTTTAATTTTTGTTTGGGAAACTTTTTGTCTCTCTTTCTATTTTGAATGATAGCCTTGCTAGATAAAGAATTCTTGGCTGTGTATTCTTCTGATTCAGCACATTGACTATATCCTGCCACTCCGTTCTGGCCTGCCAAGTTTCTGTGGATAGGTCTGCTGCACACCTGATCTGTCTTCTGTTGCAGGTTAAGGACTTTTTTTTCCCTTGCTGCTTTCGTGATTCTTTCCTTGCCTGAGTGTTTTGTGAATTTGACTATGATATGCCTTGTTGATGGTTGGTTTTTGTTGAATCTAATGGGAGTCCTCTGTGCTTCCTGGACTTTGATGTCTGTGTCTTTCCCCACGTTAGGAAAGTATTCTTTCATGATTTGCTCACATAACCCTTCTACCCCTTTTTCTCTCTCTTTGTCTTTGGGACCCCTATGATTCCAATGTTCCTTTTTTAATGAGTCACTGATTTCTCTAATTGTTAAATCATGCTCTTTTGCCTTAGGCTCCCTCTTTTTTTCTGCTTCAGTATTGTCCATAAGTTTGTCCTGTATATCGTTGATTTGCTGCTCTGCCTTATCCATCCTTGCCGTTGTATCATCCATTAGAGATTACAGCTCAGGTATAGCATTTTTTATTTCATCCTGACTACATTTTGCTTCTTTTATCTCCACAGAAGGGGATTCTAATCTATTTTCAAACCCAGCTAGTATTCTTATTATCATGATTCTAAATTCTGGAACAGACATATTGCTTGTATCTGTGTGGATTAAGTCCTTGGCTGTCATTTCTTCATGCTGTTTATTTTGGGCTGAATTCCTTCATTTCATCATTTTGAAGGAAGAAAAGGAATTAATAAGGTAAAAAAAATTAAAATAAAAAATTAAAAACAGCACACACTCACAAAATAAAATAAATGATGCTAAATCCTAGGTTTGTTTTGGTCTGGTTGATGAAAGGAGCTTGCTAGATTAGAAAAAAAGGGAACAAAAAAAAAGGAAAACGTTTGAAAATTTGAAAAAAGGTATACAATGAAATAGAATAAAATGAAATGATGGAAGTAAAATAAAATTTGAAAAATTTACAAAAATTAAATAATATAGTAGAAAAAATTAAACAAAAATATTTTTAATAAAAATTGAAAGTAAAAATAATTTTTTTCTCTTTCTATATTCAAGAAAAAGAAAAGAAATAGATGGATCAGCAAACATACTAAAATATGATTGAAATTACATCATTTTCCCCTAGAAGTCAAACTATGAAGGACTTTATAGTTGTAAACTAAGCAGGTGGAGAGACTTATGTTCCTATAGTGACGTTGGCCCAGTTGGGCAGGCTTAGTGTAATGGGTCCATTCTCCACTAGACGGCACTGCTTAGCTTACTGGGGTGGATTGTTTTGGTGCTTGTAGGAGTGTATGTACATGCGTGGGAGGGGTGAAAATGGCGTCACCCAGCTACCCAGTCTCTAGTACTGGAACTCTGTTCTCCCCACCTGTCCTTTGTCTCTGGCTTCCATCCACTCCCTGCTTTTACACTGTCCGTAACCAAACCATTAGGTTGCCAGGAGGCACCTCCCTCCCAGGTTTTATCTCAGATGTGGCTGTGTTTCCCAACCCCTCACTTCTGAGAGACTGTGGCTTTGACCCGCTCAGATCCTCTGGGGGAGGGTCTCACCAAGCAATGACTGGTGCTGGCCACACCCAGGAACATTCCAGGGATAGCACTGCTGCCGATGCCCAGAAACTGCAGCTGGGTGCCAGCCCAACTTAGAAAAAGCTCATGCAATCATCTAGCAGCAACGTTTCAAGGATTATGGTAAGTCACAACACACATCTGGCACCAATCTTCACCTTTAATTTCCTTGTTCCAGTACCAGCCAATGTGGTTCTTCTCTCAGGTCTTTGCCTCTACCAAATGTCCTCCAAGCAGGGGGTGTGTCCCAAGGACCCCTGGAGCTCACTCTGCTCCTGGGTTTTCCCCCTTCCCACCAGAGCACCGCCAGGTATTGAACTATGGAGTTTCAGACTCTGTGCTCACACTGTTTATAGAGTCTTAATGGAATTTAAACCCTGTCCTTTCTCCTTTCTCCCTTCTCCCTTTTTTGATTGGTCCCTTTGGCTGTTTCCACTTTTCCACTTTCTCTCTGGTTGCTTTTGCGGGGGGGGGGGTGATTTCCTGAACTCTCCCCGTCCTGGTCTCTGTCCTCTCTCTGCAAGCAAAAACAGTTCCCTGCCCTCAGTGTGTTTTCTCTCCCCCGCAGTTCACTTCTCTGTGCCGGGTACCTGCTGAGTTCTGTGGTTCAGGTTGTACAGATTGTTGTGTTAATCGTCAAATCAGTTTTCTAGGTGTGCAGGACGGTTTAGTGTTGATCTGGCTGTATTTTGTGGATGGGAGACGCAAAAAAAAAAAACTTACATGCTGTTCTGCCATCTTGGCCCCTCCCCTCATTGTGGTTTTGATTTACATTTCCCTGATGCTGAGTGATGTTGAGCATCTTTTCATATGTCTGAAGGCCATCTGTATGTCTTCTGTTGAGAAATGTCTATTCAGATCAACTACCCATTTTAAATCAGATTGTTTTTTTTATATTGACAGTTATTTCCTGTCCCTGAAACAGTAAGGGAAGGGTTTCAGAGGAGGGGGACATTCAATCCAAATTTCAAGGGACAGATAGGGGCTCATCTACAGAACAAAGAAGAGAGGGACATTTGGAGTAGATGGAATGGAATAGAGAAAGGCACAGAGAAAGATGCTGCTGATGAAAATTAGTTTTTTTTTGGTTTTTTTTGTTTTTTTAATTTTTTTTTTCAACGTTTATTTATTTTTGGGACAGAGAGAGACAGAGCATGAACGGGGGAGGGGCAGAGAGAGAGGGAGACACAATCTGAAACAGGCTCCAGGCTCTGAGCCATCAGCCCAGAGCCTGATGCGGGGCTCGAACTCACGGACCGTGAGATCGTGACCTGGCTGAAGTCGGACGCTTAACCGACTGCGCCACCCAGGCGCCCCGAAAATTAGTTTTTATGTGGGGTACAGTATGCAAGTAAAATAGTTTTAGCAACACTTTAATAAACATATTTATAAAGGATCTGCTGTGTGTCCTGACACCTTGGGAGTAAGCAAAGAACTAGAATATATCTGCAGAGGATGTCCTGTCATGATTTTCAGGGCATTTGTGGTCATAGTATTGTAAAAAGTTGCTTTCTTTCTGCATAAAAATATTTGGTGATTTTGCAATTAAGCTTAACTTTCAACACATACATGACTATATACTATTAAATAGAACTCAGAGATTCTTTAGACTACAGAAAAGGGAGTTTGTGTATTATCCCAAAACTAGCTAGAGACACTAATGAACATAGGTCAGGGAGTAACGTGTTTTAGAGAGAGCCTTCTAGCAGCTTGTAAGGATGGAATAAAGGGTAGGGGGTGATAGGTAGGGAGACTGGAGTCAGGAAGACCAGTTAAAAGATATTACAGCTCTGGACAAGAGATGGCATGAGTCTAAATTAAGACCATGGCAGGGGGAATGGATCAAAGAGGTTAGCTTTTGTTAGGGTTAGGAGAGGAAATGGAAAGAGTGTTTTCTACTATGATCTTCAGGCAGAAAACATTATACATCAAATCAAGTGCACACATATAAATTTTCTCCAAACAGTTCTTTATTAATAATGGTATCTTCTGATATTGTCACATCAGTTCTATTCTATGGTATTCTTTGAATACTGGGTGCAACCTACTGATTGATTCCATGCTGTAATTGATGAGGAAAAAGAAGCTCAGATTTGGCCATTGAGGTTGCAATAGCAAAAGGACATCAGAGTGGACACGTCTAGTGGGTTACTAGATTCATGAGTCTGGAGCTCTGGAAAGGATCTTGGACAGGACTGGGAGCCATGGTGTGGATGAGTTCATCCAGGTCTGTGCAAAGAGAAGAGAGAGAAGAACCAAGACAGTGCCCAGGGACCCTCAAAATATTAATGGTAGAAAAGGAGTCCATGAAGAAAAAGGGAAAGAGCTATCTAAGAGGTAAGAGAACTCAATAGAGAATGGGGTCATGAAGATCTAGAAAGGAGAACACTTTGAGAAATAATAATTAACATGACCAAAAGCCAGAGTGGCCTGTATTTCTCTGAGTGAAATCAGAAATATCACAACATAATAGATTTATTTCAGATTAGTAAGCATGTATTATTTACACACTATAGGGATATGCAAGATGTTACCTCTGTTCACAGCCTCAGAATCCTTCACAGGATGGCACTTCAGGCTGCCAGTGACAGTCAACAAGTGTTGACCTAAGGGAATGCTACAAAGTTCCCACCCTGAACTTTCCATTTGTTAACTCACTAATGCATAATCTGTAAATATGTTCCTAGGAGAAGATTTGGGGGGTACCCAAATCTAATCAAGACAGTTAAGATGTGGTTTCAGAGATGCAAGATTAGGATGTGGTTGACACTCCAAAAGCAGCAGTCTAATGGATTGCTGTGTATTCTATCTTAAGAAAAAATATATATAATATTTAATTTAAAAAAGGTTAAAGAAGGTTCGATTTTTAGGTAACTGCTGGGGAGATGGAAACTAACATTTAAAGTAAAAACTAAGAATTTATCAAAGTCCCGGTCCCTGTCTAGGAGAAAGGGAGCCAGAGCAGACAATGTGAATATATGATTATTAAGATACTGACATCCTTGTTTATACTGGGTCCAGTCTGACTCTCATGTATATTCTAAGTAAGTAATTTCACAGTTTGTAGCAGATCGTTCTACATAAGAACAAAGTTTTCATGTTTTAGGTACACAACTGCCTTTTATTGCCACACCTTTTATCCTTACATATATTTCTTTATTCCCACTTAAATTAATATTGCCTTTATTCACTTAATCTTTGCATTCCACTCAGATCATAAGAAATAGTTAATCTATAAAATAAAACTTGAAATATAGCATGAATTGGGAGATTGAGAGGGACCCATTTCAACCACAATTGTATTTTTCTTTTGATGTGTTGCTCAACTGGATCTATTAGCTGAAATCACTTTTGGAGATAATAGTTCGGAAGGAGAAGGCTGGGTATACATGTAGCAGAACCAACTCTATGGGCAGATACTCCTTTTTTTATTTTTTATTTTTAAATTTTATTTAAATGTAAGTTAGTTAACATATAGTGTAATAATGGTTTTAGGAGTAGAATTTAGTGATTCATCACTTACATATAACAACCTGTGCTCATCCCAGCAAATACCAACAAGTGATGGTAACACCCATCACCCATTTAGTACATCCCCCCCCACCCATCTTCCCTACAGCAACCCTCAGTTTTTTCTGTATATTCAAGTCTCTTATGGTTTGTCTCCCTCTCTGTTTTTATCTTATTTTTCCTTCCCTTTCCCTATGTTTATCTCTTTTGTTTCTTAAATTATACATATGAGTGAAATCATTATATTTATCATTCTCTGACTGACTTATTTTGCTTAGCATAATACATTCTGGTTCCATCCGCATTGTTGCAAATGGCAAGATTTCATTCTTTTTGATTGCTGAGTAATACTCCATTGTATATATATATGTACCACATCTTCTTTATCCATTTGTCAATTGATGGACATTTGGGCTCTTTCCATAATTTGGCTATTGTTGATAGTGCTATTATAAACATTGGGGTGCATGTGCCCCTTTGAATCAGCATTTTTGTATCTTTGGATAAATACCTCATGGTGCAATTTCTGGGTCATAGGGTAGCCCATTTAAAATTTTTTAGGAACCTCTATACTGTTTTCCAGAGTGGCTGCACCAGTTTGCATTCCCAACAATAATGCAAAAGTGTTCCCCTTTCTCTTATCCTCGCCAACATCTGTTGTTTCCTGAATTGTTAATTTTAGTCACTCTGACTGGTGCAAGGTGGTATCTCAATATTGTTTTGATTGGTATTTCCCTGATGATGAGTGATGCTGAGCATCTTTTCATGTGTCTGTTAGCCATCTGGATGTCTTCTTTGGAAAAGTGTCTATTCATGTCTTCTGTTCATTTCTTCACTGGAATATTTGTTTTTTGGTGTTGAGTTTGATAAATTCGTTATAGATTTTTGATACTAGCCATTAATCAGATATGTCAATTCCAAATATCTTCTCCCATTCTGTTGGTTGCCTTTTAGTTTTGTCGATTGTTTCCTTTACTGTGCAAAAGCTTTTTATCTTGATGAAATCCCAACAGTTTATTTTTGCTTTTGTTTCCCTTGCCTCCAGAGTCATTTCTAATAAGAAGTTGCTGTGGCTGAGGTCAAAGAGGTTGCTGTTTGTTTTCTCCTCTAGGATTTTGATGGTTTCCTGTCTCGCATTTGGGTCTTTCATCTATTTTGAGTTTACTTTTGTGTATGGTGTAAGAAAGTGGTCCAGGCTCATTCTTCTACATGTTGTTGTCCAGTTTTCCCAACATCATTGGCTGAAAAGACCTGTTTTTCCATTGGATATTCTTTCTTGCTTTGTCAAAGATTAGTTGGCCATACATTTATGGGTCCAATCTGGGTTCTCTATTCTGTTCCATTGATCTATGTGCACCATACTGCCTTGGTGATTACAGCTTTGGAATACAGATTGAAGTCCAGAATTGTGGTACCTCCAGTTTTGGTTTTCTTTTGCAACATGATTTTAACTATCCGGGGTCTTTCCTGGTTCCATACAAATTTTAGAATTGTTTGTTCTACTTCTGTGAAAAATGATGGTGTTATTTTGGTAGGGATTGCAATGAATGTGTAGATTGCTTTGGACAGTAACAACATTTCAACAATGTTCTTCTGATCCATGAACATGGAATGTTTTTTCATTTCTTTGTGTTTTCTTCAGTTTCTTTTATAAGCTTTCTTTAGTTTTCAGTGTATAGATCTTGTACCTGTTTGGTTAGGTTTATTCCTAGGTATTTTATGGTTTAGGTACAATTGTAAATGGGATAAATTCCTTGATTTCTCTTTCTGCTGCTTCATTATTGGTGTATAGAAATGCAGCTGATTTCTATATGTTGATTTTATATCCTTTGATATAAATTTTCTGAATTCATGTATCAGTTCTAGCAGTTCTTTGGTGGAGTCTTTTGGGTTTTCCAAACAGAATATCATGTCATCTGCAAAGAGCAAATCCTTCCAATTTTGATATCTTCTGTTTCTTTTTGTTGTCTGATTGTTGAGGCTAGGACTTCCAACACTATGTTGTACAACAGTGGTGAGTATAGACATGCTTATTGTGTTCCTGACCTTAGAGGGAAAGCTCTCAGTTTTTCTCCATTAAGGATGATATTAGCTGTAGATCTTTCATATATGATCTTGAGGTATGTTCCTTCTATCCCTACTTTTTGAGGGTTTTTATCAGGAAAGGATGCTGTATTTTGTCAAATGCTTTTTTGCATCTATTGAGAGGATCATGTGGTTCTCATCCTTTCTTTTATTAATGTGATATATTGATTTGTGGATGTTGAACCACCCCTGAAGCTCAAGAATAAACCCCACTTGATCATGGTGATTACTGCTTTTAATGTATTGTTGGATTCCATTTGCTAGTATCTTTTTGAGAATTTTTGCATACATGTTCATCAAGGAGATTGGTCTGTAGTTCTCCTTTTTATTGGAGTCTTTATCTGGTTTTGGAATCGAGGCAATGCTGGTCTCATAGATGACTTTGAAAGTTTTCCCTCCATTTCTATTTTGTGAAATAGCTTCAAGAGAATAGGTGTTAACTCTTCTTTAAGTGTTTGTTAGAATGCGCCTGGAAAGCCATGCAGCCTGGGACCCTTGTTTATTCAGAGATTTTTGATTATTGATTCAATTTCTTTACTGGTTATGGGTCTGTTCAAATTTTTTACTTCTTCCTGTTTCAGTTTTGGTAGGATATGTCTAGGAATTTGTCCATTTCTTCCAGATTGCCCAGTTTGTTGGCATATAATTGCTCATAATGTTCTCTTATTTTTGTTTGTATTTCTACAGTGTTGGTTGTGATCTCTCTTTGTTAAAATTTTATTTATTTATTTATTTATTTATTTATTTATTTATTTATTTAATGTTTATTTATTTTTGAGACAGAGAGAGACAGAGCATGAATGGGGGAGGGTCAGAGAGAGGGAGACACAGAATCCGAAACAGGCTCCAGGCTCTGAGCTGTCAGCACAGAGCCTGACGCGGGGCTCAAACTCACGGACCGTGAGATCATGACCTGAGCCGAAGTTGGCCGCTTAACCGACTGAGCCACCCAGGCGCCCCTATTTATTTATTTTGAGAGAGAGAAAGAGAGAGAGGAGGGGAAAAGAGAAGGAGAGACATCCCAAACAGGCTCTACATCATCAGTGCAGAGCCTGACATAAGGCTCAGACTCACAAACTGTGAGATTATGACCCGAGCAGAGATCAAGAGTTGGATGCTTAAACAACTACACCACCCAGGCACCCCTCTGCTCTTTCATTCATGATTTTATTTACTTGGGTTCTTTCCTTTTTCTTTTTGATAAATCTAGCTAAGGGTTTATCAATTTTGTTAATTGTTTCAAAGAACCAGCTCCTGGTTTTGTTGATCTGTTCTACTATTTTTCTTTTAATTTTGATATCATTGATTTCTGCTCTAATGTTTATTATTTCCCTCTTCTGCTGGTTGTGGGCTGTCTTTGATGTTCTTTTTCTAGCTTTTAAGGTGTAAGGTTATGTTGTGTATTTGAGACCTTTCTTCCTTCTTTAGGAAGCCCTGGATTGCTATATACTTCCTTTTTATGACTGCCTTTGCTGCATCCCAGAGGTTTTAGATGGTCATGTTTTCCTTTTCATTGGCTTCCATGTACTTTTTAATTTCCTCTTAAATTGTTGTTTAACCCATTCATTCTTTAGTAGGATATTCTTTAATCTCCAAGTGTTTGTGGTCTTTACAATTTTTTTCTTGTTATTGATTTCAAGTTTCATAGCATTGTGGTCTGAAAATATGCATAGTATGATATCACTATTTTTGTACTTGTTGAGGGCTGATTTGTGACCCAGTATGTGATCTATTTTGGAGAATGTTCCATGTGAACTCAAGAAGAATGTGTATTCTACTGTTTAGGATTAAATGTTCTGAATATATCTGTTAAGTCCGTCTGCTCCAGTGTGTCATTCAAAGCCATTGTTCCCTTGTTGATTTTCTGCTTAGATGATCTTTCCATTACTATTAGTGGGGTGTTGAAGTCCCCTACTATGATGGTATTGTTACCAATGAGTTTCTTTATGTTTGTTATTAATTGATTTATATATTTGGGTGCTTTAAGTTTTGTGCGTAAATATTTATAATTGTTAGATCTTCTTGGTGGATAGACCCCTTAATGATGATATAATGCCCTTTTTCATCTCTTATTCCAGTCTTTGTTTTAAAATCTAGTTTGTCTGATATAACTATGGCTATTCTGGTTTTCCTTTGAGCTCCATTAGTATGATAGATGGTTCTCCATCCTCTTACTTTCAATCTGTAGATGTCTTTAGGTCTAAAATGAGTCTCTTGTCTATATGTAGGCAGCATATAGATGGGTCTTATTTTTTTTTTTATCCATTCTGATACCCTACGTCTTTTTATTGGATCACTTAGTCCATTTACATTTAGAGTGATTATTGAAAGTTAATGAATTTATTGCCATTGTGTTGCCTGTACATTTGATGTTTCTGGTGATGTTCTCTGGTCCTTTCTATTCTTTGCTGCTTTTGGTCTTTTTTGTTTTGTCTTGTCTTTTCTCCACTCAAAGAGTCCCTCTTAAAATTTCTTGCGGGGCTGATTTGGTGGTTATGAACTCCTTTATTTTTTCTTTGGGAAAAGAGAAAGGAAAAAAAGTTAAAAATTAAAAATAAAACAAACAAATAAACAAACCAGCAAACAAAATGAAACTCAAATGAAGTTACATCCAGTTTCCCCTAGAACTGAAACTTTGCAGCACACTATAGTACGTAAATTAATAAACAGGTGGAAGGGATTTGTGTTGGTCTTCTGGGGGATATGCCTGGAGGGTTCAGGTGGGCAGGGCTTGGTGTAGTAGCTCTGTTATGCACTTAGTGGTGCTGCTTAGCTTACTGAGGTTGATACATGTGTGCACGCTAGAAGTGAAAATGGCTTCACTCAGCTCCTTAGTCTCTGGTGCAGGAACACCATGCCCTCAACCAGCCCACAATCAAGCATCCTCCTTTGTCTCAAGCTTCTGTCTCATCCTGCCTCTACCCTGTTTGCATCCAAGCTGCCTGCCTGCCAAGTAGCACTTCCCTCCAGAGTTTTATCTCAAATGGGGCTGTGTTTCTAAACCCCACACTTCAGAAACTCCCATGGTTTTCTGGAGGACTCTCTGGGGGAGGATCTCACTGAGCAATGGCCGGGTGCTGGCTTGCCCCAGAGAATGTTCCTGCTATCGTGCAGTGGCAGACACCCAGAGTTTATGGCAAATCACAACATACAACTGGCACCAGGTTTTGCTGTCCTCTGGCATCTTTGTTCTAATATCATTAAACGTGGCCACTCCCTGGGGTCTGTTGGGACCTATGCCTGTGGGGAGGCCATATGGCTTCTACCAAATGCTATCCAATCAGGGAAACTGCTTCTTCCCATGTGACCCTTCAGACCATGCTGCCTGCTCCTGGGGATTCACCCTACTTTTTCACCAAAGCAATGCCAGGCACTGAGCTTGAAACTTCAGACTCTGAGCTCCACTGTTTATAGAATCTTGGTGGTATTGAAACCCTCTCCTTTCTCTCCTTTAGTGGTTTTGAGGAACAGATTTCTTGTTCAATCCCCTGCGAGTATTTTCCCTCTCTCTCTCTCTCTCCAGTTACTTTCGGGGGAGTGCTTTTCTTGTGTGATCCCCATGCACTTCACTCTCTGCCTTTCTCTTTCTCTGTCATTTCTCCATGAAAATGGATCCTTACCCTCTGTGGCTCTATAGCTTTTCTCTCCCCCCCCAATTCACTTCTCCACACCGTGTACCTGCCAAATTCACTGGCAACAATTATGCAGGGTTGTTGCATTAATTCTCAGATCAATTTCCTGGGTGTTCAAAATGGTTTGATGCTGATCTAGCTGCATTTCAGGGACGAGACAAGCTCAGGGTCCCTTACTACTCCACCATCTTAACTCCCCTGGGCAGACATTCCTAAAAGAATGGGGAGGAATTAATGATCACATAGTGGCTCCATAGGACTGGCATACTCCCATTAGGGGAAAATTTGTTTGTATATTTTATTTCCATCTGTGAGGTTGGGTTTACATTTACCATGACTTGGCCTCTCTAATGAGTTGTGTTTTTTTTTTAATGTTTATTTATTTTTTGAGAGAGACACAGAGAGAGAGAGAGAGAGAGAGAGAGAGAGAGAGAGGGCATGAGTGGGGGAGGGGCAGAGAGAGGGAGACAAGAATCTGAAGCAGGCTCCAGGCTCCAAGCTGTCAGCATAGAACCCGACCAGGGGCTCGAACCTACAGACTGTGAGATCATGACCTGAGCAGAAGTCAACACTTAACCTACTAAGGCACCCAGGCGCCCCCCCCCTTTTTTTCTTTTCCCTCTCTGATGGATTTGATCAGCAGATTTAAGTTAAAAACAAAAACAAAAAAATCTCAAACTTTGGCTGCATTTACTGCTTATTTGTATTGATAAATCTCAGGTCCTTTGGTGGGGGAACTAATATCTACTGAGATTGTGCCTCCTTCAATTCGATATTTATTGACTCCTACTATATGCCAGGCATTGTCCTGTATAAGCAATGAATACATTAAAATCTCTATTTAATAATCCCTGTTAAGTTGAATTCAATTATTTAGAAGTTATGCTGTG
Source organism: Lynx rufus (assembly GCF_022079265.1). Classification (NCBI taxonomy): domain Eukaryota; kingdom Metazoa; phylum Chordata; class Mammalia; order Carnivora; family Felidae; genus Lynx; species Lynx rufus. The sequence continues at coordinate 27,017,128 of NW_025814827.1, read as the reverse complement.
TGGAAATTGATTATGATATGACTTAGCCCCCAAAATGGGATATAAAATGGTATATTATATATGATGTCAGCTCAGCTCAGTGAATTTATATACATTCATAAGCAAGAGAAAAGCCCATTTTCTGGTATAAGCTTAAATTTGCCTCTTTCTTTATGCCTGCTTATGAAAATCAAATATCTCCCATTGCAGTCATTCCTGAACTAGATTCCAAAAGGGAAATTTGAGGGTTTGGAGAATTTAGTACATCGTCCTTTTTGCTTAAAAGTTATTTTTTTTAAGCAAGCCTATGCTTGGTACAAAACTAATACACACACACACACACACACACACACACACGGATATTCTCGATGTGTATCAATGTGTGGGGTGTGTTTGGGGTCTTTCCCCTAATACTTTAAGGTCGGATACATCTGCATGAAATTCCCAGGGGATAAAAGGGAGGGAGATGCATTAGTGAGTGATCTAACTAGTTTACTTTTCTATAAAAACTCTGTCCTGGACAGTTAGCGATCTCTTTCATTCAGCACAAAGATCTAGAGGTTTCTTTATTCACTCTGAACACGTGAACACCTCCAGAAAAAAACTCAAGCTCACCATTTTGCCATTTGCTTGATCTTTTCTTTACAATGTGCCTCAGGAAGGGTAGATGAAAAATTTGAAATATAGTAATAACCCCAAGTCATTTGTTTCTTATTACGTTGTCTCTTCATCCCACCACATTATTTTTTCAAAGGATCCCCAAGATGCCATCCCCAGAGGAACCATGCTGGCCATTTTCATCACCACTGTTGCCTACATAGGAGTTGCTATTTGTGTAGGTAAGTTGTATGTCTTTGGTGTAAGAATTCCAGAATTACAAGGAGTCTAGTCCTTTCATGTCCAGTGGGCTTTCAATGGATCATAAGTAGAAAGTTTTTTTTAAAGACAACATTTTTGGGGCGCCTGGGTGGCGCAGTCGGTTAAGCGTCCGACTTCAGCCAGGTCACGATCTCGCGGTCCATGAGTTCGAGCCCCGCGTCGGGCTCTGGGCTGATGGCTCAGAGCCTGGAGCCTGTTTCCGATTCTGTGTCTCCCTCTCTCTCTGCCCCTCCCCCGTTCATACTCTGTCTCTCTCTGTCCCAAAAATAAATAAACGTTGAAAAAAAAAAAAATAAAGACAACATTTTTATTCCCCTCTGGATGCTCTAGGGGTTTGAATGCCATTAAGCCATAATATAGGTGTCTCGGGGTCAGGGCTAGGATAGAGTTAATAAGATTGTCATTCTGCCTGAACACAAAGACAATCCAATTTAGCTACTCTAGGTGATAATCCCCCCTGCCAAAGATGTTTTGCACCCATCCAGCACCCACCTCCCTTGTCTTGGGAGGGAGGTGAGAAACAGCCAGAGAGAAGAAGCCAAAAGCAAAACAAGACAAAAACAAAAAGGCTTAGGAAAATATGAAAGATCTAGAATTGATGACTGTATCTCCTCCTTGCACTAACTGTCCCTAATATGGAAATGTCACTGTCACTAGTTGGCAGGAAATCAGAACAAGACCCAGCTGCCAGCAGTGTGGGTGGCCAGCCCCCACATTGCTCAGTGAACAGAAAATATGTGAATACACCTGCTGTTCCTAAGCTGACTTTCATTCCACCTGGTGCCTGCAGCCACACCTCCTCCTGGTTGGGGGTCACTTCATGCTTATACCATAGTAGGAGAGGAAGCAATGTGGAACATTCAGAGAAGAAAACTCTTTTCTGTGCACTGCACAGAATATAGTTCCCCACTGCAGAAGCCCGGATGACCATTTTGCTGAAGGGCACATCCCAGTAGTCCTCTACTTAAAGGAAATTGGGGAACTGCATTTATCTTACTTTGGTTTGTGGAGAAAAAAGCAAAACAGTTAACTTAGATTCTTGCTCCTCTCACTGTCTCTTATTTGAGGAAAATGGATAATGTTAGCTATATTGCTGTGGCATTTTCAAGTTTAGTTACATGTAAAGAGATTTTATTCCAATACTTTAGAAAATTGACACATTTTTAAATGACATTGAAATCACCTTAAGTTAAATTTCCCAAATGGTTTTCTATCTCACATGAAGTAAAAATGAAGGAATGAGTAAAGTTATAGACCTGATTTCAGAGAATCTTTCAGTTTTTGCCTGGGGCGGAAAATCTGTTTCTGTGCTTTTCCCTGGAGAGGAGGATAGTCATGAGGTCTATAGCCTGTCATTAGTTATGGTTCATGGCTTGGCTTCACTGAAATTTGGGGAGTTGTATAATGCAGAAGCCAAAATATATGATTCAGAAAAGTCAGCTCAACATAAAAGAACAAAGCATAAAGGTAAAATCTAGAATGGATAGTTTTGCTTGGTAACCAACATCCATGATTTCAACTGTTTAAGCAGTCTCTCCCTGTACAAGGGAGAGAATGGGCCCTTGTACGAATTGCATCACCAGAGAAAGATTACCACCTGACAGGGTACCTGTCACTGAGACCTCTCTTGAAGTTAATAGCAAGGGATGATGACTCCTACTGGCTGGAGTTGGAATTGCAAAATGAACAGTTTCATTGGTTGGGATTTAGTTTGCAAAACATGTATCCTTCAGGTGGTTCAGAAAAGTTTCTACATATATCCCATGTATAGTCATATATTTCAATAATTCTATCAAATACATAGTGGCAGAGATTATAGTTATAAAATTCCCAAGGAAAGTCAGTGATTAAAATATCTATCAAGAATCTTTAAAAAGTTCATAACTCCATTTCTAGGAATCTACCCTAGAGAAATATGTTGAAATATGGAAGGAAATTTTGTGTACAAAGGTGTTCATCATAGAATGTTTATAGTAGAAAATAACAGAAATACCAAAATGTATAAAAATAATGGAATACACTGATATTTGATAGAATATTATTTGACCATTAATAGTACCAAGGAAATCTTAATATTTTATCCCCCATTTCTTTATTATTTAAACCATTAAAATTCTATATAAAGTAGAATTATAGCTATGTTTAAATAATTATGAAAGGACTATCATTAGTTGAAAACAAGGGCTCAGTTCTCTTAATTACCGAATTCAATAATGCTACCCCTTGGTTCTCTTACCGTTGAGAAAATAAATCCTTCTACCTGCAAAACACCTGATCAGTAGTACCAAACCAGATATATGAATCGAACACATATTATGTGCAAAGCATTGCCATGTGCATTTCAGAAAGTAATAGGGTTCCAACCCCCAAGTGTCTTAAAGAGGTAGGTGAAAGCTTGGACTTAAAGCACCCAAGGCAGTGGAAGTGGCAGCTTGTTAGAGACAGGGGGCGCTCTCAAGCCTCTGAGAATGGGAACCTCCAGGTACCTGATCCCAGAATGACAAGAGAGGATGGCAGTGGACCTGCTCAGACTCAAAGTAAACTATGATTTCAGAAGAAAACCTTATAGGGGGCAGAACACTTATAAAGAAATGACAAGCCATGGTTGTTTCCCCAGGAGCCTGTGTGGTCCGAGATGCCACTGGAAGCATGAATGACACAATCATTTCTGGGATGAACTGCAATGGTTCAGCAGCCTGTGGGTTGGGCTACGACTTCTCAAGATGTCGGCATGAACCATGTCAATATGGGCTGATGAACAATTTCCAGGTTTGAATGACCAAAAAAAAAAAAAGTTGATTGCTATTTTCATTTGTAGAATGTCATGTGGAGTATAATGAAACTTCTGACTTTGCAAATGATTGATTGTGGATCCATTTGAATTCAGCAAGGAACAATTCATGAGTGAGGGAAGGGAACCCTATAGGCATTATGTAGTGGCAAATCCTGTGGTTACGTTTACTGTGGTGGGAAGAGAATGGGCCCTTGTATGAATTGCATCACCAGAGAAAGAATACCACCTGACATTATGCATCTTCCAGTCAATTATGAAAGATTCCATGGCGGGGAGAAGGAGAGACTTAGATAGTTAACACTTGGAATGCACGTTGTGCATGGACTTCAGTTTAGGAAAGGGCCCCAATGTGGTCCTGGAGTGCCTGGAAAACAAGGCCAAGAAGGAAATTGTGAGTGGCAAAAGGGGAGGTAAATGAGGGGGGAGGAAGAAGGGAAGTTGGGAAAGCTGCAGAACTTGAAACATCAATTTGTCTGAATGATTGGTGAGCAGAGGGAGAGGCAAATTTGTCTTGAAGGCTTCATTCGTACATTTTAACAACCAACAAAGAGAAATTAACTCAGTTGAAGTCATTATTCCAAAATATGCCTTAAATTGATAGAATCTCATCATGTCTAAGATCTAAAATTATATTTAATGATCACAGAGAAAGCAAATGTTTCAAAAGCTTCTATGTGCAGGAAGAACAAGAAAGTCTAAAGCTTTTCGGAAGACCAGTAAACAACTGAGCCCTCCCCAAAACTTATTTAAATACCAGTTCCTACTGGATAGGATTTCCCATTGTCCAGGAAACATATGCCCAAAAAGACAGGGGTAATGTTGTCAAAGTCCTTGAAATCATTTCCTTATTTATTCTTTCCAGTATCTTCTGGATATATTGTGGTGAGCATTTCTTATTGTTATAAACAATGACAACAAAATGGCCATGTCCATTTTGAAAAAAACAAATATTGAGGAACTCGAGAATGAAGCAGGGGCAGGGGGCAATCTGGTTAGAAGCAATTACTTTGTAAAGGAGATTCCAAATCATAGAAAGTAGAAAGGGAAGCATTTGCATAAAATTTTGACTTTCTTTTTTAATTGTGTGATGGATGAGTCTCCTTACTGGAATGTCTTTTCTCAAGGTCATGAGCATGGTGTCAGGGTTTGGCCCCCTCATCACTGCTGGCATCTTTTCTGCAACGCTGTCCTCAGCCCTGGCCTCTCTCGTCAGCGCACCCAAAGTGTTCCAGGTGATACAAGCACAAGAGCATGTTCCTCTCCCTACGTCTGTTTCCACTAAACTTGGATCAAGCTGAAATACTCATTCTCACGAGCAATCATCTTCCATCATTTTCTGAAACAGTTTAACGTTTGCATCTGGCTCAAATGCTGTCTGCCACATAGTCAAGATCGATTCAAATAATATAAAGAATGATAAACTGCCGTGTTAACTTGTGCCTATATCATGTACCACTTCATCTTTCCCCAAATCTTCTTGTTTGAATCACCTAGGGAAAATGACTGTGCATAGATATAAATGACGAATATCTCCTCTTCTTTTCCATTAGGCACTGTGCAAGGACAACATCTACAAAGCCCTGCAGTTCTTTGCAAAGGGATATGGGAAAAACAATGAACCCCTGAGAGGATACATTCTCACTTTTGTTATAGCCATGGCCTTCATTCTTATTGGTTCGTAGTTTTCTCTTGCTTCCTGAAAGCCAAGGAATTCTTCTGATTACTGTTAGGGTTTTCTTTTTAGCTTGACGAATTGCCTGTTTTATGTTTAATATCCCAATTCAGATAATTGGAGTCTGTCTAATCCAAGGAATCCTTGCGTGTAGAGAGCATTCGAGGACTTGAGGTAGACTTTGAATCTTCTTTGAATCTGAATGTTGGAAATCCATCCAACCAAACGCAAGAGAATCCTTCCTCCAAGCTCCCTGATACTGTGTAATTCCAGAGTCTTCCCCAGGTGCCACTTGTCTCCACCTCTCCTGGTTTGGCAGCTAGCTGGAGAATTGAAGTGTCATTTTCAAAATATGGTCCATTGACCACTTATATCAGAATCCGAATCACCTGGGGTTTGTTAATGTGCCAGTTTTTGAGACCCAACCCCAGAATTAGAATCAGTGTCTCTGGGGATAAGGAATCTGCATGTTTACAAGTTCCTCAGGAGATTTGTAGACGACTAAGGTTTGAGAACCACTTACCCAGACTGTAATCTCGGCTTTTTCTCCAAAGTGATATAGGAACAGCTGCACAATCTTGGAGAGGCACATTCATCAACTTTAGCCTGCACCTTACTCGTTCCTCCCTAAGGTGCTACCATTGCTGGTGAGCCTATCAGAGGAAAAGAAGCCAAAAGCAAGGCCATGATAACTGTGCCTAGAAGGGCAGAGCCTTCCTCAGTACAGTGGCACTAAACAATAAAGGCCCCTCATCATCACATGAACTCAGGAAGTGACTGTAGTTCCTGAATCCTCATAAGATTTCTACAAGGTTGAAGAGGTAGAAAATATGACTGTCTGTGTTTTTTAGATTTTTAAAAGATTAAATAAAAAGTGATTATTTACAGAAAAGCTTCCATTCTATAACTTAAGCATAACACCTCAAATCATTGCCCTATAATGCATTTATGTGATCGAATAGCCCAAGTGTTAGAAAATTGTATAAATTAAATAATATCCTTAAAAATCACTGAGAACAGTGTAGACTAGCTTCATGGCACAAACTTCATGGCAGCCATTTTTGCCTATTCCTTGCTGGCATCTATGGTCTAGAATCACACCCAGATGCTACCTGTATTTGCATCACTGTGGTTGACAGATTAATGATAATGTCTCTGAATTATTTCCTATATCATACAGTAAACAATTCAGCTAGGATTAAATCATACTGGATATTTAGGTACTGGGGTAAAAATTTTCTGGCACACCTTGAGAGGTAGAACTCTCTAGAAATGTTTAAAAGTGGGGGGGGGCAGCAAATGACTAGCAAGAGTTGAGAGTCAAGAAGAGTAAGTTGGGTATAGAGATTTCCAATTGGGTATTGCTGGTGCCCTGGTATTTAATCTGTCACACTACAGAGCTTAGTGACACAGGAGAAAAATAATTTCTCCTTGTATCCACAGCAGACAAAGAATAGAAGATATGGTACCTCTGGACTACCTACAGGGGAGTTTATCATCTGCCCAGTCCCCAAACCCTCTACCCACGCCCACTTGAATTACAGGTCTTGCCTATTGTCTATTTTCTCATTGGTAGGTTTTCTTGTATCTTACTTTGTGGAAACCCCGGCTGAAAAAATATTTTTAAATGAATGCAACCCCAGAGAAAAATCACTAACTTCTTAAACTTTGACAAATGCTAGCTATGTTTTCAATTTCCAAATAAAGTCAAGCTTCCAGGCTGTGACAGCTGTTCAGCCCCTGGTCTCATCACTCATATGTACATGCTCACTTCTGCTTCATTCACAGCGGAACTGAACACCATCGCCCCCATCATCTCCAACTTTTTCCTGGCCTCATATGCACTTATTAATTTCTCCTGCTTCCATGCCTCTTATGCCAAATCTCCGGGTAAGTTGACTTTTCGTAACTAAAATAAGCCTAAGAAGGCAGTTAGTTTGTCTCAATAAGATGAAATAAGTCAGTGAAAAGTGCTCAATCTGTGTTTATGTATTTCCTTATATCCTAGTGGGCAGCGTAATCCACTTTATTTTGGTGAGTTGGGGGGTGACTTCTGAAATAGAAAAAGAATCATTTGAGCAATGGCCTTTTTGACCAACCGTAAAGTCAATTTTCTCCTGCGGCAATAAATTATTCATTGCAAGAGAAACCACATTTATTTCAGCAGTAGAAAAACACCACTATTTATTTCCAGGGTGAAAGTGACCACAGAAGTGGAATAAATGTATATATTTGAAACTTCCTTACTATCAATTTGTTTCCTGCCCATGGTGCAGAAGAGAAGGATGAGTAGTTCCCATAATTACCTGCTGAGTACAGTCGATGCAGATTCGTATTGAAACCAGTGGCATCCCTGCCCTCCTCAGACTGTGGTTGAAAGTGGTGCAAAATTTCACACCAAAGAACCTTCCCTGTCTAGTCACCTCTCACCTCTTCCTTGCTTTCATTCGCTATTAGAATTCCTTCTACCTTTCCACCAGAATAGATACTCGTCACAATTGACCTTCAGAAAGTTCTTCACCATGAGAGCCTTTATCAGGGATGTAAACACATTTCCACTCTATTAGGGCCTGCTGTGATCACAAGCTTCCTTTGCAAAACCTGCTGTCAATAAGACAAAATATGGACAGAAGGGGAGCCTTCGTCCACTCAAGGCCACTGGGCTTCAGAGGACAACTGAGGAACTTTTGTTTCTGTTGTGTTGTCTTCTTTTAAACAGAGAACAGAAAGTTCTAGTCAGTGAATACAACAAGTATAGAAATGTGTGCCTCCATGCCATGTTATGTTCATCTTTGAAAAGCAAGGTGAAATCATAGAGATGGGAAGGGGAAAAAGTGGAAAAGGAAGGAGTGAAAGAGGAAGAAAGAAAAAGAGAGAGGGGAAAAAAAATACAGAGACACATGGATACACAAACCCACAAAATGACACACACTGCCTCTGCCACACACAAACACACACACACGCACGCACGCGCGCGCGCTCACATACAGCCAGACTTGGAAAAATAAAGGCATTTCCAGGGATGTTCTCAATGTGCTATTTCCATCTGGTGGCCATTTCAGAAATTGCTTCTGAAGACTTTGAAGGCTCTGTTGTGTTTTGGCAACTCCAAATTTAATATGTATTTCACCCATAGACCAAATGCCCTTCAAATCAGAACTTCCCTAGCTGACCATACTGTCTTCCAGCTTCTTCACTGCAAGGAACATGGGAAACTCCCATGCATATATGAACCATGAGAAATATTTTCACTGTAAAATGTAAAACATTAATGCATCAGGTTTAAAAAGCTATTACAGAAAAACTTCTCCCTTTTTCTCATAGATTATTATTTCTGAAAGGGCAATCACTATCCTCTTAACATAAAGAAGGTAAAGACAGAGCTATCAGGAAGTTACTGGCTTGACTTTTGATGAAGCTCTACCTTCTCCATAGGAACAATAAGCCCGTTGTCTTAACCTCTTCTTTCTTGGGCCACCAAGGAGTGTCTCTCCCTCCTCCCCACTAGACCCTACTCTTTTCATCTCTCCTGCCTCCTTTTAACTCCTGATGGCATAGATATCAGAGGCTTAAGATTTCATAGTTTGGGAAGACAATTGGGGCATGCTGGAAATACAAAGAGGCCATGAGTAACACATTTTTAATATTTATAGCATTCTTATTTACTATACCTTCATAGGCCAGGAACCCAAGGTCACAGAAAACTAATAACAGAATTAGGAACTTGACCTAAAAGTTCTGATTTTCATGCTAGGAAAAACTGTTGCCTGCAGCTGAAAAATTTTTTAAGTTTATTTTTGAGAGAAAGACAGAGAACTCAAGTGGGGGGAGGGGCAGAGAGAGAGGGAGACAGAATCTGAAACAGGCTCTGTGCTGTCAGGGCAGAGCCTGACGTGGGGCTCGAACCCATGAACCGTGAGATCAACACCTGAGCCAAAGGCGGATGTTCAACCTGCACCCCCAAGCTGCATTCTAATCATATGCAGTGGTATAAAGTAATAGTGTGAAAGTTTTTCTTATGCACTGAGATTTTTTTATTTCAGGATGGAGACCTGCATATGGAATTTACAACATGTGGGTATCTCTTTTTGGAGCTGTTTTGTGCTGTGCAGTCATGTTTGTTATCAACTGGTGGGCAGCTGTCATCACCTATGTCATTGAGTTCTTCCTCTATATATACGTGACTTATAAGAAACCAGGTAAGATAAGGACTGTACAGGAGGGGGTTTCAAAAGCACTCCCTAACTAACCATTCATTCAACAAATGTTTATTGAGTACCTCCTATGTGCTTAGGTGTGCTATGTGAACAGTGGATATTAAAAATATAACATAATAGTTAACCATATATACCATATATACCAAGCGCTCCTTGAATCCTCACAATGATGCTGTATATCAGGTATCATTAGACCCATTTCACAGATGAAGAAACTGAAGTTCAAAGAGTTGACCGTTTGTCAAGGTGACAGGATGAGCTAGAGCTGACATTTTAAGTAGAGTGTATGATACCAAACCCCATTATATCACCTTATAAGAATCCTGCTAAATAAGATATAGTCCCTATCCTCAAGGAGTTCACTGACCCTCATGCAAGCAAGTAACCATAATACTATACAGGAAGTACCATGCGATGACATGAGCGAACTACTGAGAAAAGGAGAGGGAGCGATTAGTTCTGATTAGGGTTGTCCAGGAAGACTCTTCTGGTTCGTGGCCTGCATTCCCAGGACTAACACTCAGTAGGCACTTAATAAATATTTGTTAAATGAACAAATCAGGCAGAGTCAGGGAAGATTATTCTGGGCAGAAGGAAAAGCATGAGTGAAGTTAGGAGGCATGCAGGGACATGGCTCAAGGCCTGTAACACAGATAGAGTTCTTGGGTGCTAAGGAGAAGGGGCAGAGGAGTAGCTTGGGCCAGATAAATACGAAACATAATGTCATGCTAGGGATTCTGTGAGCAACAAGAAGCTGCCATAGATCATTCAATTAGAGCTGAACTTTGGGTGTTAACTTTTGAATCAATGAGAAGGATAGGCTGAAGCTGGGAGAAGCTAGAGAGCAGAGTGTGGTACAGAGAGGCCTAGTCTCGGGAGCCAGATGGCCCCCAGCCACCTTCCTATGTCCCCTACCTGTACTGCACAAGGAAAGTAGAGAGGCAGTAATTAGCTTAGAGGGATTTGTTTGCTGTTTTCTTTACTACTTTACTCATCAGGCATAATTTACATATGGTAAGATACATCCCCTTTAGATGTACAGTCTGTAGGTTTTGACAGATTTACACAGTCTTGTAACCACCACCACAATCAAGACAGAGGACATTTCCATCATCAGCCAAAGTTCCTTCACACTTGTGTATTCCATCTCTTCCCCCCCTGACTCAGCCCCTAGTAACCACTGTTCTGATTTTGGTTGCTATAGCTTTGCCTTTTCAGAGTATTACATAGAATGATGCATTTTGTAGCCTTGTGTATGCTTCCTTTCACTTGACAGGATGTTTTTAGATTCATCCATGTTATTGCATGTGTAAGTGGATTGTTCATGTAGGTTGAGTAGTAGTTCGTTGTATGAATATATCTGAAAAATTTAAGAACTGCATCCACCAGCTGATGGACATTTGGGTTGTTTCAAGCTTGGGATGATTATATGTAAAGCTATTATAAACATGCACACACAGGACTTTATGTGGACCTCTGTTTTCATTTCTCTAGGAGTGCGATATCTAAGAGTGGGTTTTCTGACCACGTAGTGTGTGTATATACATTTTTTTTATTTTTTTTTTAATTTTTTTTTAACGTTTATTTATTTTTGAGACAGAGAGAGACAGAGCATGAACGGGGGAGGGGCAGAGAGAGAGGGAGACACAGAATCGGAAACAGGCTCCAGGCTCTGAGCCATCAGCCCAGAGCCTGACGTGGGGCTCGAACTCACGGACCGCGAGATCGTGACCTGAGCTGAAGTCGGACGCTTAACCGACTGCGCCACCCAGGCGCCCCTATACATTTTTTTTTCAACTTTTTTTTTTTTTTTTTTTGGGACAGAGAGAGACAGAGCATGAACGGGGGGAGGGGCAGAGAGAGAGGGAGACACAGAATCAGAAACAGGCTCCAGGCTCCGAGCCATCAGCCCAGAGCCTGATGCGGGGCTCGAACTCACGGACCGCGAGATCGTGACCTGGCTGAAGTCGGACGCTTAACCGACTGTGCCACCCGGGCGCCCCTATACATTTTTTTTAAATAAGAAACTGCCAAACTGTTTTGCACAGAAACCGTATCATCTTCTATTCCTACCAGCAAGGGATGAAAGTCCTCATGCTCCACATCCTTGTCAGCACTTAGCATTGTCAGTTGATTAAAAAAATAAATAAAACTTTCTAATAGATGTGGAGTCCTATCATTATGACTTGCTTGCATTTTCCTAATGACTAATGATATTGAATATCTTATTTGCCATCCATCTATCTTCTTCAGTCAAATGCCTGTTTAAATCTTCTGCCTATTTATTTTCTTGTGCCTATTTGTTTTCTTATTATTCAGTTCTGAGAGTTCTTTATATACTCTAGATGTAAATCCTTTAGTGGTACGTGTTTTGCAAATATTTTCTGCAAGGCTATGACTTGCCTTTTCATTTTCCTTACAGTTTGTTTTGAAGAACAGACATTCTTAATTTGTTTTTTTAAAAACATTTATTTATTTTAGAGAGAGAACACAAGCTGGGGAGGGGCAGAGGGAGAGAGTGGAAGACAGAACCTGAAGCACGTTCTGTGCTGTCAGCACAAAGCCTGATTCCAGACTAGTCTATTCCCTGCTTTTAACCAAGTCACCTTACTTTTTTGTTGTTGTTTTCATTTTTTTTAATGTTTATTTTTTAGAGAGAGAGAGAGAATGATAAGTAGCAGGAGAGGAGCAGAGAGAGAGGCACACACAGAATCCAAAGCAGACTCCAAGTTCTGAGCTGTCAGCCCAGACCCCCATACAGGGCTTGAACTCATGAACTGTGAGATCATGACAGTTGGATGCTTAATCGACTAAGCCACCCAGGCTCCCCTCTTAATTTCTAGAAAGTCTAATTTATCATTTTTTTTTTATGATTTGGCTTTTTGCTTCTAATCTAAGATATCTTTCCCTAATCTAAGGTCACAAGCTTCTTCTAAAAGTTTTAATGTTTCAGATCTTAAATCTATGCCCATTATCCAGTTGGAGTTAATTTTTACACATGGTATGAGGAATGGTTCAAGGTTCCCTTTTTACTTATAAATATCCATTTGACTAGTAGGAGTTTTATAAGAACAAAATAACCTAAGGTATGCTAAATACCTGGTGCAATCAATACTAACTCAATATTAGTCTTTTTTTTTTCCTCCAGATAATTATTCCCCACCATCTCCCTGCCTCTTCCAAGCAAGACTAGGGAGATGACTCTATCTACTATCTGGAGTAAGTCTGTACATTCCCATCAGGACTGCCTCTTATAAAGTTTAGAGGCCCCATCTAATATTTAATTTATTTAAAAAAAATGGTAGGAGATGGTAGCACTTCCCTCCCTTATTACAAAGATCAGGCCCTAAAACATCAAACTAAAATGCTTGCCAAACTCTCTTTATAGATACCCAAGAGGAAGAATCCCTGAGCTATTCAGTTTTACTATTCAAAATATAAAGATTGCTACACACTATCTGTGTTTACAGAAATGCCTCTTTTCTTTTCAATTCAAGAATTTATGAAGACCTTTTGAATTTACTTAGGGACTAACCTTTTCCAAGTCTATCCACTTGCAACGTGGTTGTCACATAGCCTCTCTCACCAAGCAAAATTTCTGGAGCCGAATCTTTAAAGTCTGACCCTTAGCTGGAAAGAGAGATCTCACTTCTAAGAATTCATAAAGTGTTCATAAAAGGACACAATGCTATCTCTAGGAAATGCCACATTGTGTTTTCTCTAATTTGGGCACTCCTCACTGATGAGATAGCCAAGGAAAATCATAGAAGGCAACAGCTTACACAGAGGGCAGGTCAATGCTTTTAATGCCAAATTCTTCCATTGTCCACAGATGTGAACTGGGGCTCCTCCACACAGGCTCTTTCTTATGTGAGCGCATTAGACAATGCCCTGGAATTAACGACCGTGGAAGACCATGTGAAAAATTTCAGGTAAAGTTAACCTCTCAGACATCTTGGCATTGCTCTACATTAGAAGTGGTTTTCCTTTATGGGAGACAAATGCACTAGAGTAGTGATACACTTTATGGGTATATTCTCAGAATAGGCAGTCCTACAAAACTGCCTCATTTTCATGACAACACCTCTATGAATGAGTGTTTCTTCTCTTCCACCCTGAGCTATGCCCACTCTCAACTATAAACCATCATAATGCCAAGTGTCACCTTCCATGCACAGAAATAGAGAGGTGATCCAAGAGTGTGATTTTAGAGAGATGTTCCCAAATCCCCCAAAACCTTAATCATTGGTGCTGTCTTCGTTCAGCTTAAGGCTTTGTGGCTTACTGAATTCTCTTAGGAAAAGTAACATTTTAAACTCTTCATTAGTTATATCTTATTTTGAATGGAACCTGAAAAAAAATGAGCTTTGCAAGGAAGATGAAGGAAAGCAGCATGAAAAGGCCAGCTGGAGAGTAAGAGGTCACATTGGGGATTTAGGATAGGGTAGTATCTGGAGGGAAGAAAACAGGGGTAAACCCAAGACCACCTTTTTTGTACTTCACATTTTGCCATGACTAATGAACTAAGAATACAAAGATGGCAAGATGAACAGGTAGGATGATTCAAGAATTCTGATGAGAAACCCAAGAACTATTTAGGGAATAAGTTGTCCCATTTGCCAAACCCTCTGTTCCTGCCATTTCCATCAGGGTTGTTCTGGTTCATAGGCTTCTTGAAACGGCCAGTTTCACATCTTCTTTTCTCCATTTCCAGGCCCCAGTGCATTGTCTTAACAGGGGGACCAATGACAAGACCTGCTCTCTTGGACATTACTCATGCCTTTACCAAGAACAGTGGCCTTTGCATCTGCTGCGAAGTCTTTGTGGTAAGAGCCACTTCATCCCAGGAAGGTGCTTTCCCTCCCTGCTCACCTTGTGTTGTTTTAGGCGAGCCAAGTGCGTACAGGCAGTGATAAGAAAATGGCAAGGCAGTTTGGACAGGAGCCCTTTTCCTTGATTCATATAGCAAGGACTAGCAAAGGCCGTGATCCTGAATTTAAATAAGTAGATAAAAAATGTTTCAGATTTCATGGGAGACCAACTAAAAGTGATAAATATTTCCAAATGATGGCCTTTGAGACAAGAAAAAGAGAACTGGCTCAGAAATAGAATGAAGGCATTTGGGGTGGTAACTGTCCACAGAAATATAAAAGCACAGAATGAGCCAGAGAGTACTATTATATAGATTAACTGATGAGGATAAAACCAGACATAATGTCCTGAAATGACAGCACATAGAATTTAGATTAAATATTTGGATAAAATTGATGACACTACAGATATCTAGGGAATTAAACCAAGTTTCTCATGCCTTAGATAAACATTTGGAGCTGAATGGATTCCTTTTTTTAGGAAGTGTGTAGGAGACTAATGATAACTTATTGATGGTTTTCCCAGGAGGTATTAAAAGTAGATGCTAAGAACTTAACCATGATTCTTGACCAATTACCAATCTCTAAAGTGAGGAGAAAGCATGAAAATTCTAATAAAATAGTAAGTCTAAGTCCTCCAAATCAGCCTATCTCTACTTGTGTTCCCATAACAATCTCACACCTTCTACCCCCATCTCTACCTCAAACTCTGTCTCTGTCTCTGTCTCTCTCTCTCATACACATACACACAACTCAAAATTCTTAGCTCCTTCAATGTATTTTTATAGTAACTATCAATTCTTTGAAGCTTTTTCCTAGTTTTTCTTATTTGAGGTATATAACAGCCTAGTGAGGTGGGAAGGAAAAAAGAATGCCTTTTTTCGTTTTATTGGTTGGAAAAGTGAGATGCAAGAAAATTGAATTATTGCATAGGGTCACATGATAAGAAAGCGGCAGAACCAGGATGTCAGTCCAGGCCACCGGATTGTGCTCTGCGTTACCCCATGAGGAGAAAGCCTTAGCAGACTTGTGTCCTTGGGAGTGCTGATAGAATCAGGTACCACTACCCAAACTTCCAGTACTTGTCAGGAATAGGGCTGTCAGTAAGCCGTGTAACTCTGGGGCCAGTCAGCTGTGCCATGATGCAGGGACAAAATTTACCGCACATCATCATGACCAGCACTTAGGCATCTTTTTATACTTGGCAGTACTCTAATACTTGCTGTATGAAGCAAGTTGGTCACATTCTCCTTCCTTTAAGTGCTCATATGCTAGTAACGGAGACAATAGAACTCAATGCAATTATTCGGGGGGGGGGGGGGTGGCACCCTACCAACTACATAAGATTGACAGGTTAAGTAATGACCAACTGTGACTCCAGAGGATTTTTAAAAATCTTATCAAGCACCCTTCTCTCATATTATCAACTTTTGTGCCCTGGATTACTGAATTTCATTTTGGTCAATATAATACAAGAGCTGGTTTTGATGGAATAAGCAGTTTGGGGTGTTTTTCTTCTCCAGCAGTTTAGAGAAAACTTAGTTTAGCAGGCAATAAAAAATCTTTAGGACAGAAGAAATGAACTGAGAGTATGAACAGTCCTATATTGGCAAGGGAGAAAAGGTCTTCTAATAGAGACAAGAGATATTGCTTTTAATTAACCCTTTGCTGCTTTCACTCTAATAAAAGAGCGTGATTGTGGAGTATCACGTGAAGTAAGCATCCTTGTCTGTGCCTCCAATAGCCCTGTTGTCTGACAGGTATATTGGACCACATTATATATCATTGTGCTGGTCTCTCTGAGTAAGGCCCATGAGTCATGCTCCCAGGTCCTGAGGTTCTCTCAGGGACAGGAAATAGTTACTGCATCAGTTAATGACTTTCCAGTTAGTTACTCTCTGTGAGCTCCTGGGGCTGCAGATGCTGTCAGCATTTTTCAACTCTAGACTTAGTCGTCAATCATCTTTGCAAAGAAACAGATGGAAAGTGACATGGGGGGAGGTCAGCATACCACTAGAAAACTTTTTCCAAAAGCACAGTTATTGGTGGTTAGGCCAACCTATGGGAAAGGTCAAATAAGAAAAGATAATGTTGAGAGGTGACAATGTAGTTTTTAACTCTGGGAAGCTGGTGCTCATGGGCTTTTGAAACACATGGTCAAGTTCTGAATCACTCTTTGCCACCTGTTAGCTGTGAGTCCCTTAGGTACATAATTTAGTCTTACAGTGCCTCGATGCTCTTTCTTTTTTTAGAAAATGGGAAGAATAATAACAACATTAGCACCTATGTTACAAAGCTATTGTGAGAATTCTATCAGATGATCTTTCCAGTGCCAGCTCAGCATCTATCAAACAGTAAATGCTCACTTAATTGTAGTTGTTACTGTTGGTATTGTTATTTTCATCATCATTATTTTTGGTATACCATAGTTGCCATTTCATTCCAAAAATCTATCCCTTTCAACAAAACTGGAAGCATCCTTTCTTAAGGAAACCAGATCCAGACACTGGATTTTTGGACTTTTTTAGGTACCCAACATGATCATGATAGAACAGTAAGATACGTATTCCTGCCAACTAATCATAGGATAGCTGGCTTTGTGCTCCAACCCTCTGCTGGCCTCCAGTTATTTAAGAGCTAACTTGAAATGTGGTGACACTACAAGGAAGGAGCAAGACTCAGAGCTCAGTGGTATTTTGATGCTGGTGGGTCGATGGAAAGTGTGTGGCCCAGCTGCCATTTTCTACAACAGAGACATTTCAAATTTTTTAATGTTTATTTATTTTTGAGAGAGAGAGACAGAGTGTGAGTTGGGGGTGGTGCAGAGAGAGAGGGAGACACATAATCCGAAGCAGCTCCAGGCTCTGAGCTGTCAGCACAGAGCCAGACGCCGGGCTTGAACTCATGAACTGTGAGATCATGACCTGAGCCGAAGTTGGACGCTTAACCAAAACTGAGCCACCCACGTGCCCCTACAACAGAGACATTTTTAAAGGACTAGACATCATAGCCCTCAAAGCTGCTGAATTGAATTGAAAGAGTTATTCTTTTGGCTGAACCCCAAGCCCCCACCGTATCCTTCCAAATATTCAACTAACTCTTACACTCATCCACCAGAGCCTCTTTTTCCTTCTTGCTTCTTTGCTACAAGCCTTAAGATTTCAGAGGTACCTTCATCAAGACAAATATGGACATCTCTTTTAAGGAATCCAGCTTGGTAACTTAAAATGCTGGCTATTCTTCTCCTTTGAATTACCACACGATAAATCATTGATATACTTATATCCCAGGAGGCTTTATATTGAACAAAAGTAGGGGCACCTGGATGGCTCAGTTGGTTAAGCGTTTGGACTTCGGTTCGGGTCACGATCTCACGGTTCATGGGTTCGAGCCCCCCGCATTGGGCTCTGTGCTGACAGCTCAGAGCCTGGAGCCTGCTTTGGATTCTGTGTCTCCCTCTCTCTCTGTCCCTCCCCCGCTCATGTTCTGTCTCTGTCTCTTTCTCTCTCAAAAATATAAAACATTGAAAAGAAAATCGGAACAAAAGTAATTTTCTTCTTCTGTGCTTCATTCTTATCACCATAGAAAGATCAGAGGGAGTAGGACTCCACCTTCTAGTATCTTCTCATATTGTCAAGCGTAGTCTAATTCAGGGGTTCAGCCACAAGCAAGTATTAAGTCAGGGGTTGCAATCTCCACCAATTCTACCCTCTTTTCCCAACATAAAAACACATTGCCTTTCTTTGTCAATTAGTCTCCTCACTTACCTCATTCATAGGAGTTAGAGCGATAATAAAATCAATCATTACAATAACTTAGTTTGGGTTTATGTACCCTTAGTTCTCTGGGTATACCTTGCTCATTTGGTGCCATCTCACATTTACCTTCCCCGTGCGAGAAGGCATCGTGCATGCCGCAACAGTCACTCACTCACATACTTCTCAGCTTTAGTTTAAAGGCAGGGTAATTTTTATGAAAACAAATCAAAGACAAATATACTTTAAAGATGGAAACTTGATCCAATTGATCTGGGATTTAGAATGCAAATCAGATAAAGCCTTTATTGCCCCCCAAATGCAATACTTAGCTCTTTTCTAAATTTTGTTTGTCTTAAAATTGCAAAAGACTTTCAAGTGTACGGTGGCATCTTTTATTAAGTACATTGTGCTGTTCTGGTGGCTGAAAAATAAAGTTTTTTTAGATTGTTTCTATTTTTTATTTTGAAACATTAAGAAAAATATTATGTCGAAGCATATGAAATTTACATTTTTGTCGGTCCAAACTGTTGAATACAGGCAATTTCATATGATTAGACTATATAAAATAAAATGACACCCATATCCTACTTCTTTTAATTAATGACTGTTAACATTTTTGTCATAAATGTTCCTACTCACTTTTAAAATGAAATAAACCACAGCTCAAGCTGAAGTCCTTGTTAAAACCACTTAGCACATGGCTCTCCCCCTCTCCAAAGGCAATGTTACCTGAGGTTTGTTGGCATTCTTCTACTCATTTCACATAAGTGTGCCAAGATGTAGATCTATTTTGATTAATGTTTGCCTACTCTTTCACATTCCTTAAACCTTGATTGTCCTGCTCTCCTCTCATGGTAAAGGACATGACAGATAGCTTTTGACCAGTTTCCTTACATAGATCCCCTTTTAACAGAATTTCACCCTTACTGTTTTCCTTTCTCTCTTTTTTTTTCTTAAAATTTAGAAAACATCTTAATAAAACCTAAAGCTCTATTTGAATTCAAAGACACTCTTCAGAAAACTCAGGGAACACAACCAACTCCTAACTCTGGCAAAGCAGAGGGCAGTTCAATCACAGATGAACCAGAGGAAACTGAAGTTTTCATTTTTTCTTCTATCTTCAACCTCTTCGTCTCAATGTTCACAACCACCAAGTTGATGCATTTTTATAGATGCTTCTATTATTCTTTAGTCATCGAGGCTCTGTCATGATGTTCATAAGAGAGTGAAATGGCACAATGCAGGAAAAATGAAATGACCTGAGAATGGGCACTAGGCACATGGTGAGATGAAATACGGACCAAATCGGAAAGGAAAAATTCTCTTTCCCACACTTCCAACCAAAGCGGCAATGAAAGCAAAGACAGAGCAGTAAGACTCTCAGTGTCTTGAAAAATGAAAGTTGGAAAGAACATTGCTTTTGGCCCAAATTTCTCTATTTGACCTAATGATGTTGGAACTCATTCGCAAATTCTTTTCGTAATATTCATTTATTTGAGGTAGCATCCCATCAACTACTTCTCCAGACTAAATAATTAGAATTTCTTTACCCTTTTCTCAATCAATGTCAAAGTTATAATACGTACAAGACTTTTAGGGCTTCTTTGTTCAAATCCTGAATTAATTTATGCATTCATATTTTGGATCCTAACTGAGCTAATCTCTATAATATTTTAATTGAGTGGCAAAATCCATTTTTGTGACTATGACATATTTGAATGTTGAGAGTAATTATGTTCCAGTATGTGTTCCCTCTTTGTTAGCTTATTTTTCCTTACTACATTTGTATTGCAGCCTTGCCTCACATTAGTAAGTGTGCTACAATGATACTATAATCGCTTTTAGCAAAGAGAGATTCTGTCTGAAATATTTTTATGACTTCTCAATATGGCAAATTTAGGCATTAAAGTACATCTTTCTGTCACAATTAATGCTTAATCTGGATTTTTGTAACAATAATAGACATACATTAGACTGCATTTATTTAAATCAATGCCACTTTCCCCAGGGGTGCACAGTCATTGTGGTACAACTCAATATACTGATGGCCCAATACCTTTTCTAGCTGTTGGTTGTTCTTCTGTCACATGGATACTGTTACCATTGAGCCTCCCTGAAAAAATATCTCTTCTTTCTTTGCAGCTGATGGAGTCTAGAGTGCCCAAAGAGAACTAATGGTTCAAAATGCATGGACATTCTAGAACCCTAAGCACAATTTTATCCATAATGGCATATCTTTCTTTAGGTTAGGTCTTCTGGCTTAATAACTGTCCTCCCTGTATCTTTACTTACCCATCATCTTTGAAGGTTCTTGTTTTGTAACTTTAATGTAAGCCACCCAAACTGTTTTTTTTTTTTTTTTAAATTTTTTTTTTTCAACGTTTATTTATTTTTGCGACAGAGAGAGACAGAGCATGAATGGGGGAGGGGCAGAGAGAGAGGGAGACACAGAATCCGAAACAGGCTCCAAGCTCTGAGCCATCAGCCCAGAGCCCAACGCGGGGCTCGAACTCACGGACCGCGAGACCGTGACCTGGCTGAAGTCGGACGCTTAACCGACTGCGCCACCCAGGCGCCCCCACCCAAACTGTTTTAAAAAGTTTTTGACAAGTCTTCTGAAAAGCTGGCAAGTTCTAGAAAAAATACTAAAATTAGTACATAACGAATCTGATCCATTTCAAATAGAATATTAAAATGGAAGTGACCAAAGATTGTCTAGTATTGCATAATAGAAACATAATATGTAACTTAAAATTTTCTAGCAGCCATCAAAAAAGTAAAAGGAGACAAGAAAAGTTAAGTTTAATACATTTTATTTAATGTAATGCATCCTAAATATTATTATTTCAATATGCACAATATAAAAAATAATAATGAGATATTTTGCATTCTTTTTTTCCATCCTAAGGCTCCAAAATCTAGTGTGTATTTTACATTTTCAGCACATCTCAGTGTGGAGCAGACACATTGCAAATGCTCAACAGCGAATGGATAAGGGCTATCATACTGGACAGTGATGAACCAGACAATTGCCTTATTTTTAAAATGTAGAACCCACACCAAGAAAAGGCACATGACACACCAGGGTATCAGCCAGCCAGTGCCTCTGGCTCCCAATTCAAAACTCTGTCATAGAACAAACACAGTGGTAGAAATAGGTCTGGGGCTCCAACAAGATTGTGAAAACTCATTTAAGATTATAAAAATCATCCAACTTTGAATGAGCACCTACTATATTCCAGACATCAGACTGGGCACTTTATCATTACTGCTCAAAACAACCCTGCAGGCTAGAGGTTTTATCCCTGTTTTCAGAAAATTATAGCAACGCTCAGAAATAATTAACTTCTTCCAAACGGCCAATTTTAGATTTGAAACCACTTCTGCAGACCACAAATCCTGGTATCTTTTTCATATATCCCAAGCCCTTTCTCTCTAGTGAAAGACCCTCTAAGACTGTGACTCCAAGCATGGCCTGGGGGTTTGTTAGAAATGCAGAATCTTAAGCCTCATTCCAGACCTACACATGGCATTTCGTCAAGATCCTAGGTAGCTTGTAAGAGATCTAAGACAATTCAACAACATACCTAATCTGTTCATGAGTTGGAAGAATTTCCTAGGAAAATAGATTCATATCCTATCAGGCACATTATAGATCATCAGAAACACTTTTAGGGGTGATTTGAAACTTGCAAAGAAAAGACTTGGCTTGGACCTGTAAGGAAGGAGAAAAAGAATCAAATTTTTAGTTGAAATGAATTTCCAGAGCTCAAGTCTTAAAATTATAAAATGTTTCATCTACCACCACGATACCTACCTTCTTCTCTATTAAGCTCCCGTATTCTTCCTATGCCACAGGTATATGAACTTCTGTTCCCATGAAATTCATTGAGTGAGAGGGAAATCTTAATTTATTTGGATGGGGGTAGGTCAACATTACACAAGGAAAGTGGCAACCCACCATGTTCTGACTGCCAAGATCTCTGCCCATTTCTTCCAATTGGGGTCTAGCTGAGATTTCCTTAGTGTTCTTAAACATACCTCTTGCTACTGAGTCAAAGGTTGATTGTGTATTTATCCTGAATTTCTTCATTCGCATTTTCAGTATTTTTCTCCTGTGCCGTGATGCCCTCAGCTCTTTCTTTCATTGGCATGAGGCAGTTAATTAAACAGGTGTTAATGCATCTGGACATTCTGGGTGGAAAGTGAATGATGGGAGCAGCAGAGGCCTGCTCCAAAAGGTTGAGTCTACGTGAACCCTGTTTAGTGAGGTGTTTTTCCCTCTTTCCCACTTCTTAACTCGATGGGGCATTGCTGGCTATTTTTGTCCTTTAGAAAACAACAGCAGCGCAATGGATAATAGCAGGGCTTCTAACCAATATTTCATCATGTCGTACAGGGACCGCGCAAGCTGTGTGTTAAAGAGATGAACAGCGGCATGGCAAAAAAGCAGGCCTGGCTTATCAAGAACAAAATCAAGGCTTTTTATGCTGCAGTGGCAGCAGACTGTTTCAGAGATGGTGTCCGAAGTCTCCTTCAGGTAAGGCTGACACTGAGGGAATGAGTACGGAGGCAAAAGACAATTAGCACTCGCTATTAATGAGGCTCCCAAAGTGAATGGCTCCCGTTAGGCAGCCCAGCATCAGAGATCAATGCAGATGGTTAAGGAACTCATTTCGAATTCCTGAGGAGAGGCAAAACTAAAACAAAAGCAGAGAGGTTCTATTACAATGAACTATGGATGATATGCTGGAAATGGGAAATGAGGTTGCCTTTGGCCACCAGCATACATTCTGTCCCCACACTTATTGAAATGCAAATTTGTTCTGATGGTTGACGACATTCAGGATCCTATTAAAACTTCAAACTATTTTTGCATCTCATACTGCATATAGCAATACTCAAGTCAGGCATTCTGCTCCTTTTTTCTTCTGTGAATGGCGCGAGGGCAAGCTGCTAGATTCGACTAAATAAATGCATGGTGATCTGGGCGTAAAAATCTCCCTATCCTCCTAAATTATTTCCAGAATGTTGAGTAAAATGTAATAATCTCTGTGGCTCAACACGGAAGCCCTTGGTTCTCTTATCTTTTTCTCCCTTATTCTTTCCTTTTTTTCTCCCCTTCCATAATTAGTACACAGAGTCTTTCCCCAGTTCTGATCATAATAGAATGGTGAACCATTCTTCAAACAATCCAAGAGACTCCAAGAAACTGTAGGGCTTGGCTTTCTAATCATTCTGGCTTTAATATGGTTGGAAAGCCCTGATTCTATATGTACTGAATGATGTATTTGCTTTCAGAGTTACCGTTTACAGGAATGACAAAATTCAGGATGACGTCCAGGTGACACTGATGCTTATGCTGTCAGGAGAGAAAAAATAAACTGTACTACTTTGGAGATTAAGAGTATTTGGTATATTCCCGTCTCTTATATTCCTGAAGAACTCTTGCAAAGTAGCTGCACACAGAAGCCATTTCTGAATGACCTATTACCCCCAATGAGCATCCTTTCACCTGTTACTAATTTGCCAAACCATGGAAATAGGTGTCATTTTAAGAAGCTGATTGTCTTTAGTGAGTTACTTTTCAGGAGCCCTGTGGTGAAATATGTTGGGAAGGTTACACATTTAAGGTAAAATTATCTTGGAAGATTGGTGAAATAATAAAATTTTCAATAAGGAATGGGTGGTCTGACATGAAATAAGCAGGGAGAGAAAAGACACAGGACTGGAAAGCAAGTCTTATATTAATCCAGAAGAAAGCATAAAACATTCGACAATGCAGAAAGCTTTTTCACTTGAATTTCCTTAAAGAAAAGTGGGGTACAAAGGGAAAGACAGGATGGTATTAAAGGGAAGCACTGACCATTATGACCATCCATTTTGGATGAAGACTTCTTTGCTTCTAAGAATTTATGGTACAAATGACCACATCCCCAAACTGTAGTCACAGAAAAGACAAGCTCCATCCTGCCGTGTATCTGCTGAGCACCAAACGATGGCTGTAAGGAGTTATCGTGCCACCTGGACATTTCTAGGAGAAACACAACAGATGTGGAGGCAAAGTTTATTTCAGGAACCCTCCATCAATGCCTGCTTCCTCCTGCTCGCCACTGTCCCCTTTAATGTGTTCTGTTCTGGTCATTGGTTTCACTCCTCCTGTGACCCAGAGTGTTCTTCCTTCACTCCCACTGCTCTCTTTTCCATGCTTGTCAACCTCTAACTGACCTGCAAGATCTGGAATGAATGGCACCTTTCCCCTGAAGCCATCCATGAAGACACAGCTAGAATTCAGGTTTTCTTCCCTTATGCTTCCATATGAGTTCCTACTGAATGTGCACTTGAATTATAATTATTTGTGTGTATCTTGCCTTCTTCACCTTATTCCAAGCTCCTTAAGGCCAAAGAATATGCTTCACTGATCTTCTACAGCACCTGACATAACACTTTGTAATTAATAGGTATTCAATACTATTGCCAAATTAAGTTTAATTAACTGGAAGCCATATCCTGTCATCTAAAGGGGGGGGGAGTGAAACCTGATATGGAAGATGGCTATTAATGATACTATCAGGTAAGAAGCTTAGGTCCTAGAGACATAGCGCCATTACCCTTCGATAAATAATACAAGTACGAGTTTCAGTGATCCTTGTATCTTAGAATTTTCCAAACATGGATTTTATTGCTAATGACATTATGGGTAAAACAGGTGGAAATGAGCTTTGAACCACTAAGTTACAACACGCATGCCAACGGTTAAGCCGACCCTCACTTGATTTTAAATTATTGAACCATTTTAATGAGTGTGTCAGAAGAAATGCAAATGACTGCTAATTTAGAAAAGCTACATTTCTGTCATCTATAATCCATTTATGGCTGAGATGATTTAGAACTAATCTTTCTATTTTATGCTTGGGTACGGGCATGAAGGACATGCTCTAAAATGTAATCTAATCTTCAGAATCTTCAGAACATTACTTCAGTGCTCTTTTGGACATTATTTTTCATTTGCAGTGGTAGTTTCCTGGTCTGGAAAGGATTGCCCATGTGTTTATCTCCTCTGTTTAGGCCTCGGGCTTAGGAAGAATGAAACCCAACACTCTGGTGATCGGATATAAAAAAAACTGGAGGAAAGCTCCCTTGACAGAGATTGAGAACTATGTGGGAATCATACAGTAAGTGATGGCTTTCAGGACGTGTTCTTGTTTACAAACCACTAACCAGGGCAGTACATAACAGGTGCTGTTGTACCAGATTAAATTGCCTGAGAAGAAGACATTCCCCTGGTACTCTGAATTCTTTACCAAAGTGCAAGAAACACTGCCAATAATAGAACTTGAGGGGATCATAGTGTCAGAGGAAGCAGGGTGGAGGAAACTTGGTGTCAAAGAAAAAGGTAATTATTAAGATTTGCAGTCTTAAAACCTATTCATAAGATTAAAAGCAAAGGACAGCTAGGTAAGGAAGGAAGTGTTCTTTCAAAACACCTGGAATCTTGGATTGGCTGGTGTGCCCAATTCAGTCATCGTCTCCTTTGAGCCCTGGATAAGGAGTTTACTACCCCTGAGCCTCAGATGCCTCTTTGCTGATATAAGGCTTTCATATATCAGTGTCTCTGGGTTGGTTTAAGGACAAAAAGTGAGTTTTAAATGGGACATGACATCTAGTATCTATATATTGGAAAAGTCTTGGGACAAGGGTCATAATGATAGTCTTTAAGAGACTAGCAGGCACCAGGCTAATGTCCTTCACACAAATTATCCCATTTAATTCCCACAAGAAGACTTTGAAGTAAGTGCTAATACTGTTCCCATTTTATAAGGAGAAATGCAGACATTAAAAATTAAGTAACATGCAGAAAATGACAGTTGTGACATAGCTGGAATTCCAACGCAGGACTATCCAAATTCAAAGTTTAAGCTCATGACCAAAATGCTATGCTGCCTCCAATAGTACATGTATAGCGAAAGTATTACCTGGCTTGGTTCTTTCTTTTGCATAAGTGAAAATGAAGTCTACACATATGGAAAGGCTCAGAGTACCCTTAGTGACCATTCTAGAAAACTGAGCCTTTCTTCCCATCTTGAAAATATTTAGCCATGTTTGTCTCAAGGGGGGCAATGTTAGCTGTGCTAACAGCTATCTTTTGTCAAAAGCTCTGAAAATGGAATATTTCCCATCTGGAGTCTGGCTTTGCTCTGATTCCATACAACAGGGTAGGGAATGTGCCCTGAGAAGTCTGGCTGAACTTTAAAAGTCTGTAATACACAGGAAAGAAACCCTCACCTCTTCAAAACAAGCACATGTATTCACAGTGCTTCTTATATACCAGGCTATGTCCTGGCCCCTGCTAGAATGAGCATTGTATTTATCATTGTTTGGGAGAGATTTAAGGAACATTATAAAAGCATTCTAGTTTTAGTGTATTGAAAAGAAGTATAAAAAAATAATTTTCATCGTCTGAAATTTGTATGTGTTTACTGACCAAACACATTCACTTAACAATCCTTCTAACATGGGGAACTTGTGTACTAAATGCGTTCTCCTGAATTGTGTTTCCCGAAGGTATAAAGTCTGGATGCCAAATGCTGCCACTTGGCCCCTGGTGATACCCTAAGTTCAGTATGTTAAGGCTAAAGCAGGTGATGAGGGTAGAATTTTACCATGTTCACCAACCAGCATTTTGATATATTCAGAAACAGTCAGTTGCTGACCATTCTTGGAAATAGATTAGAGCTGCTCTCTGTTATCCAGATACTAAAATAAAATTTCATCTTTACCACTGGGAAAAAAAGGGGGACAGAGAGGAAAGAAATTTCATCTTCATCTTTGGGGGAAAAAAGTATTGAAGCAAATAAGACATATGTAAACCATCAGTCATTTAGTATCCATTAATTGATACAAAATTATCTGGGGTCATCTTCCAATGTGCCCACCTTTGAAACATTCTAGAAATCTAAAGGGACCAAAATAATCAAACCCAATAATATTAGGCCAAGGAGACTTCTGGATTTTATACCAAATTGGTCTTATTGGTAGTAAAGTTCAGTGTTACGGTGGCTCAAATTTATACTAGTATAAAACTTAGCTGGCTTAGTAAGGCTAAATGACCTTACTACCACAGCAGTGAGGTCAATATAGAAGGGAAGACCATCATACCTCCATACTGTATTATATTTCCCTTTCTAACTATTTTGATTGGTTTTGTGAGTAAGAGTAAAGCATAGTATTACTGTTAACATGGGGGCATTATTACAATAATATAGAATTTTATAATTTTTCTTTAGATAAAAGATTTTAAATGTTTATAATATTCTTAGGTATGGCTTAATTTTAATTTGAATCTGTATTAGTTTTCATTGGCTGCCATAAAAAATTGCCTCAAGCTTAGTGGCTTAAAACAGCACAAATTTAATAGCCTACAGATGTGTGAGTTAAAAGTCTGACACTAATTCACTGGGCTAAAATCGAGGTGTAGGCTAGGCTATATTCCCTTCTGGAAGCTTTAGGAGAGATTCCCCAGCCTTGCCCTTTCTAGGTTCTAGAGCAGTCCACTGCTCATGGCCTTCTTCCTCCATCTTCAAAGCTCTTGATGGGTCATACCACATTGCCCTCACCTCCTCTTCTGCTTCCCAAATGCACTTTAAGGACCCTGGTGATTACACTGGACCCTCCTAGATAATCTAGGTTAATCTCATCTCAAGGTCTCTAAGCTAATCCCATCCATAAAGTCCCTTTTGCGGCATAAAGTAACATATTCACAGGTTCCAGGGATTAGAATGTGGATGTCTTTGGGAAGTCTAAAATTATTCTTCCTAGCACAGAACCCAAATATTTTTTGGGGAACACATTGTCTCCTTTTTACAATCAAGGACAATTAGAAACAAGACTTATCAGGAATTTATTTTGTGGCGACTTTTGCTAGGTCTATGTTGCTAAGTGAAGATCACTTATAGATTGAATTTTGAATGGATATTCATATTACACTGAATTTATTCATATCATTATTTGAAAATTCAGGTTCACTTTGGCTATCAGAAACCTGTTTGACTATATAAGATAATCACAAACTGCATGATTTCTGGTAGAGGGTGACCTTCTATGGAAAGGGTCCTAGGCTTCCGATCCATTTGAGACTGAACAAAGGAACCCCCAAGGAGAAAATTTTTAATGAACTCAAAGTACTAATTGGTTTGCCCCATATTTAGGAGCAGAGAAAAAAAAATATTCTACAAGAACAGAGATAAAAGAAAGAGAGCCTTTCTTTTCCTTCTAGAAAATCTAATTCTATTGGATTGAGTGTAGAGAAGGCACAACAGCCAACGGCATTGGGTTGTCATGAAAAAGCATTGTTTCAAACAGTCTGCCCAAAGTCAATGGTGAAAGTTCCTTAAAGGAACTGGAGATATTTTTAACTGGGAACTTGATGTCAGAAATGTTGTAGGATTCTTTCTCCATAAGTAGGGATTTGGCTGATAATTTCAAAGGGTCTTTGCAGCCTAGAAACTCTCTGTTCTAAATATTTCAGTGATTGTTTTGCTTACATTAGAAATGAAACAATTATTTTAAAAGCATGTAACAAGCTCTTAATCAAAATTCTAGGTGACAGTATTATTTGAATAAATTGGTTCCAGAGTAAATGAATCAGTTACCTTTATCCAGAATACATTTTTAAAAGGCATAAAGGGAGAAAAACAAACTAACAAAAGGCATCAGCTCTTGGCTGTATTCTCAAGTGAATTTTCATAGTTTAGTTATGTTAAAATCTTAGAATTGAGAATCTTAGACTCTCTTACTATTAGTACAAAACCTCAAGATTAAAGGGGTCATTTAAATAACCACTTTGCTTTCACTTTCAGTGATGCATTTGATTTTGAGATTGGTGTGGTCATAGTCAGAATCAGCCAAGGGTTTGACATCTCTCAGGTTCTTCAAGTGCAAGGTATGTACTTTCTTTATTCGAGCCACAGATATTTATTGAGCACCTACTCCATGCCTGGTATTTTTCTAGGTGCTGGGGATAGAGCAGTGCACAATACAGACAAAACCCCCTAATGATAGAGCTTATGTTCTTGTGCTGACCTGAGGTGTATACACTTCCCCAGTGTTTTCTCCATTGCTAACACAAACCGCCTTTGTCCTGCAAAATAAAATATGGAATAATCCAGGGCAGTCATAAATTATTATTCTTATCACAAAACTACAAAGCCAGCATCACTGAAAATAAACACCTTTGGTAAAATAAACTGCTGAATTAATTTCTGCAAGATGTTTGAGAAAATAGAGATTAATTCTTTCCTCAAAAAACCATGTATTTTGTTTTTAAGAGTCTATGATCTGGTTTTCAGCCAACATGGAAATGAGCCTGAATGTATCATGCTGTGAATCACTAATCTAAGTCCGAGGCCGAAACACTAATTCAGATTAGTAACTCTGCTTTTTTCCCTTTAGAGGATTACTTGTTTGTTTGTTTTTTAAATTTTTTTAAAGTTTATTTATTTTTGAGAGAGACACAGTGTGAGTAAGGGAGTAGTAGAGAGAGAGGGAGACACAGAATCCAAAGTAGGCTCCAGGCCCTGAACTGTCAGCACAGAGCCCGATGTGGGGCTCGAACTCAAGAACCACGAGATCATGACCTGAGGTGAAGTCGGATGCTCAAATGCCTGAACCACTCAGGTGCCCCAGTATACTTGTTTAATCTTAAGAGGTTAAACATACCCTCTTATGTTTAAACTTAGTTTTTTGTTATAACTTATGTTTAAACTTATGAATGAGATAAAGGACACATCTAAATAGTCATTGAAATATTAGGAAAGGGCACTAATTCATGACTTATCTCTTCAGATGAACTTGAAAATAGAGTCCCCTGATGACCAACACTAAAACAAAGAGATACTTTTTGGGTGTCTCTTGTGTACCAGACATGGTGTAAATGATGGTGCTGGGTAGACCAAAACTAATTAGTGTGCTAGTAAGTATATTTGTAGAGTATAATGGAGAAGAGAGAGGGACATCTTACTCCAAGAGGTCTTTCTGGAGGAAGTTACTTTAGATTTGATATCTAGTGGATGAGTAGAGTTAACTAGGCAATGTTGGGCGAAAGAGAAATGAGTTGGGGAAACAGCATTCCTGACAAAGACCAGAGCATCAAGCAAAGGTGTGAATACACAGGATTATGGAAGGATGGGGTATATGGGCTACCCAGAGCAGATTCAGGTTACTGAAGTAGGAAGTATGAAGCAGATAATAGTGAAATTTGAGGCTGCTGATATAAGATCCTGATTTTAAAAGCCTCATTTGCCATATTAAAAAGTGTAGAAATATCTGAAGACAGTGCAGAACCATTGAAGAGATTTAAGTGATGGAATAATGTGGTCAAATTGGGGTTTACATCTCATACTCTTTCAGTTACAGGGGCTAGAATGGAAACAGAGAGACAAATCAAAAAGATTTTTGTAAAAATCAAAGGCAGAGAACGAAACAGCCTGAACTAGAGCTAGGGATGGAGAGGAAAGGACAGGAGTACTTTGAAGACACACAGAGCAGCATTTGGGGGTTGGTTGGATATGAAAAAGGGAGGAGTGAAAAAGGACCCCTTGGCTGACTGCATCAATGGTGATACTGCCTGTGGAAATGGGAAACACAAGAGGAAGAGTAGGTTTAATGAAGCCAATCTCCTGGTTTAGTTTTAAACAATCTCCTGTGGGAAATTCTACCGGAAATGTCCAATTGGCAGTTAGATAGTCCTGGTCTTAAAGGAGAAGTGTGAGCTGGAGATGCACATTTAGGAGATGTTATGGGCCAAGCTATGTTCCCCCAGAGTTCTGTAGCGAATTAATTTCTCAGAATGTGACTGGGTTTGGAGATAGGGTCTTTCAGGAAGTAAGTCAGATAAAATAGGATCACAAGGGTGGGACTTAATGCAATATGGCTGGTGTCCTTATGAAATGAGATTAGCACACAGACAAGCACAGAGGAAAGGAAGAAGACAGCCATCTACAATCCAGGAAGTGAGGCCTCAGAATGAAACCACCCCGCCAACACTTTTTTCTTGGACTTCTAGTCTACAGAACTATGAGAAAGTAAATGTCTATTATTTAAGCACCCAGTCTGTGGTATGTGTTATGGCAACCCAAGTGGATTGGTACAGGAGACTTCATAGTTAAGGTAAAACTTGAAACAATGACACTGGAAAATAAAATCTAAAGAGTGCATGTAGTTGAGAGCCCCAAAGTACAGGGAAAAAGCCCCCAAAGGATGAGCAGGAAAGGAGCCCTCAGAAAGATAAAGGAACCAGGAATCTGTGGTGTCACAGAAGCTACGGGAATAGAGTGCTCAAAATAAGAATCATCAACATTGTCAAATACAGCAGGAAATATCAGTGAGATTGTTCCTGAAATGCAATTGACACAGCACAGATAATCTGAGTGAAAATCTTATCTGTAGAGTGGTGTTGGCAGGATCTGGGTTGGAGTGGGTTGAGGTGAGAATCAGAGACTATGGATGTGGCCCACCACTTTGAGAAGTTTGGATGCAAATGAGAGGAAAGAGATTGAGATTTACCAGAGGAAGACCTGTTGACCTTAGAATGCAAGAGAGGGTCATGTTTTCACACTGAGGAAATGGGCCCAAGATAATGGGAGAGATTGAAGATGGAAATGAAAACAAAGGATGACCCATGGAGTAAGATTCTGGAGGAATAGGATGAATCATGGGATAGGCATGGATGGAAGAGTTGGTCTGAAACAGAAAAAAAAAGCTTCATCTTCTAAAATTAGAGCAAAAGAGTTGAGGAATGATGATTAGGTATGTAGATTTATAAGTGTAGAGTGATAAATTGAGAACGATTGTGCACAATAGTGTCAATTCTCTTTGTAGGTATAGCAAGCTCTCTAGTTGCCTGTTTTTCTCTTGGGGCATTTGGTCTCCAGGTAGAGGAGGATCGGGATTTTGTTGACTGATTCATCAGGAAGGAAAAGCCTGAAAGGGATTTGAGAGTGCCAGTGCCTGATGGTCCAGATTCTATTTGGCCATGTATGATTGTCTCCCTCATAACAGAAGGCAATGTAAGAGGATTAGGTGAACTTCCTGATGCAGCCAATCCAGTGTATTGTAAGGGAGAAGAAGAAATTGAAGATCAAGCGTTTATATAGGATAGAGAACCACTGTGTGATATGTATACTCTATGATTATGTATGAAGAGCTTTAAAAGATAAAGCTGAGAATCTATCCTGTGCAAAAATGTAGCAAAGAGATCTTCGGGCTTCCTGTCTTATGCCCCTATTCTCTTTTATGGATCTTTTACATCTGCAGAAAGATATACTAATTCTCATTCAGTGCTCATAATTAATTTATATTTTTTTCTGGTAGAACTTAATACATTAGCAGCAACAGGAGCCACCATTTTTTTTTTTAAGTAGGCTCCATGCCCAGTGTGGGGCTTGAACTCAAAACCCCGAGGTCAAGAGTCACAAGCTCTACTGAGCCAGCCAGTCACCCCTAACCATTTTTAGCACTTATTCTGTGCCACGTGTTATGCTTCATGTTCACATATATCATAACATTTGTCATCCCAACTACCCTATGAAGAGTATACTATCTTTGCCCCAGCGAACAGGTAATAAGTTGAGGTTTACCCAAGATTCACAAGGCTAGCAATTGGTAGAGGTAAGATTCAAACCTGTGTCTGTTTGAAACTGCCAGTCTACATTTTAAGAAGGAGATCTAGAGAGGAAAATGACTAAGATTACACATTTTCTTTGTATGTTATGTTGATCTCCTCAGGCTGAAAGATGAGATGGTAGCTGGAAAATATCACTCCTACCCTTTCCTTGCTCCATCCACCAAAATGCACCATCAATTTAGTCCTGTAAGGCAATACAGCAAGCAAATTTTGTAGTATTTCTGAAAGAATCCTGGCAGTGAACTGCATCCCCTTTTAATTTCCCAAGGGATGTATCCAATTTATATCAACTTTGATGTTTGAAATATTTCTGTTTCTTACTCAAGAAAGGAAAAATACAGTTGGATGCTAATAAAATAATTATAAGTACCAATTATCTAGGGTAAACAAAAAAGTGTTATACATGAAGAACATGCAGAAAAACAACAGCATAATGATAGAAATTAACTTTATGCCACATTTCCATGCATTGTTTTGAAGTTTATGTAATTTATGACACCACCCTCATATTAGATTTTGAATTGGAAGAAATAAGCTTGTGTTTCATTATATTATACTGTAATATAGGGCTTAATAAGAGCCTGATAAATCTTAAGTATTGCATTATACTATGTTAATGATTATCATCATAGCTTTTCCAACACAGGCACCACAGTGTCATCACAGATTATAATTTAAAGGAAATATTAGCAATTCAGAGTGCCCATATACTGTAGTTAATAAAGCAGTGAATAGAAATCAGCTTTATAGGTAATTTACCAGCTAATGACAATTATTTCTATACTGTGTCACAGGATTATGTGAGGAGAATAACTTTTTCATATAAATAAGATCGATGCTCATAACATTCTAACTTGTACACTGCAGCAACTCATCCAATACTGATGGCTGACAGTTTCTCTTAATAAATTAATTTATTGCCTGACAACACAAAAAAATGCAATATTTCATATTGTTAGCTTCCCAGGGGTATTTAGCAAGTTTGCCATCTACAACAAAGAGTCCAAATTGCACTGGTAGGAATAAAATGATGAAACGTGATCCGCAATATATTGCGGTCAAGTGCTCCATGTAAGTACTACACGATTTATGACCATCTCCGAGCATGGGGATTCTGCTGTGTCTGATGGAGTAGCTTAGCAAAATAAAGACAGATGGCAGGGTAGTAAATAATTACTTGATTGGAAGACGACCACTGCAGGATTGCTTCCTGCCTTCAATTCAACGAGACTTCATCTGGGGTAAGTCACGTTGATTCATGTGAGCATTTACAGCTTTGAATTGATTGACCAAGGAAAGAATCATAATTTAATAATTAATAAAGAGAAAGGATGCTGTGAAATGGGAGGCGATGCGATTCCTCAGTGGGTTTCCCTGTTCCCTTTTCTGCTGTCAGATAATTGACTGTTCTCCATCCTTGAGATTCAAAGTGAATTGTAATGTGTAGACTCTCTCTATATATATATAAAAAAAGACTGGGGATAGAACATTTGAGGCAATCTTGACAACTAAATTGAATTTCAAACTATAGTCACTCCCGTTGGTTATCATACAATCAATTTATAAAGGACTTGAAAACAGGTAACTACTGTTCAAGTGTTTTTGGCATTTGCATGAAGACATGGAACAAGGTCACTCTTTGTTCTCTCCATGAGAACTGTTTGGGACTATATCTGAGGAATTGGTTACAAATCCACTCAAGTGAGAGAACAGAAAGGTCTAAGCTTTTTCTTCCATCATTAGAACCTCAGAAACTCTCTTAATCTTGGAATGAGAGAAAGGCAGGCTCTTATTCTCTCTCTCTCTCTCTCTCTCTCTCTCTCTCTCTCAGTCTCTCTCTCTCTCTCTCTCTCTCTCTCTCTCTCTTGCATTGTGGTTTTGTAAATTGTGATAGACTATAGAATTATCTATTATGGAAGATTCAAATTCCCATCTGATGCCCAGGTGGTGGGTCTTTCCAGGGAAAGGACTCATTCTCTTGACTCTCCTTTTTCTGATCAGTCCTGCCTGTCCTACCCTCTGTGACATTCCAGCCTGGTTTGGGCCAACAGCCCCTATTATGTCCTCTTTCTATAACTCTGTATATGGCATTAACCCCACTCCTTTTCAACATTGTCTTTTGTATCCCCCCTCCACATAATTTTACACATGCTCATCTGTGACCACAGTTCACTTGTTTTCCCTCCATTATAGAGATACTTTCAACTGTATTGAACTGTGTTGAATAGCATTGACTTGTTCTTTTATCCCAACAAACTATTCTTGAGTGTTTACTGTGATGGTAGGCACGAGGAGGGAGGTTTGGGCACAGCTGAGACTGTGAGAGGCAGTATGTGAAGACTTTGAAATCAGTCAGACGTGGGTTTAAATCCCAGCTTGACACTTTCTGGCTGTGTAACCTTAGTCAAATGACTCATCTTCTCTGTGTCCCACTTTTCACATTTTCCGATGGAAATAATTATAGCCCCTAGCTCACAGATGTATTGTTTTGGATTAAAGGATATTATACCTGCAGAGTACTTGGCATTGTACCTGGCATAAAATAAACTCTCAATAAATGGAGGTGATGAAGTATGAAATAAGCTACCCTCCAGGAATTTGCAGTCTAGAGGGCATAAAAAAACATGTTTCTTAAAACTAGTCTAGGTCACGCAGTTATGTCTACTGGAATAAAGTTTGAAGCAGAGTATCATGGACATATAGAGCATTATAAAAATTTCTTTAATTGAGAGATTTAGGGATGGCTTCTTCAAAAAAATGCAGACTGTGGATTTCTTCAACAGGCAGCTATTGGCAGTCAGGGCCTATTGCTGAGGAAGGATGGGAACAAGGGAGCTAGAATTGGAAGCAGGAGGCTTGCATCACCAGTGTGCAACCTTGAACTGTCTGAGTTCAAGTTTCCTTCCCAGTAAAATGGGGAGAATGCCACTAGTTCTGCCTGCTTCCCCGTACTCGTGTTGGGATCAAATAAGAGACTATGAGGAAAGGGCTTTGTGAATCCTGAACATCACAGATGCAGTCGTGAGGGAATGAGCAATTTTTATTTTTGTGCTCATGGAAATCCGTTTATATCTCTCCATTCATACTCCCTTGGCTCACCCCCCCTTTGTGGCCAATGGCACACTTCCACAAGTCAGCTGGCGAGTACTCTTGTTGAAAGAAATGTTTTCACAAAGTCCACTCTTGACTCGCATGTGAACAGAAGCAAGCTGTACACCAGATAGATGATTCAGAACAGATAATCAAACCGTCACTTCTGCTTAGCACTGAAATTAGAAAAGGATGGATTGCACAGGAGGAGCCCTTAGATCACCTACAAAGGGAATAATTAAGAATTAACTCTAATAAGAATTTGCAAAGTCACTGTGCAAGTGAGCAGACCACCGTGTGGATCTGAAAATCCGAGGGCCAAGCAAGCAGATTTTAGCCCTTAGAACAGACTCTCTCCGTCGGCCTCTGTCTGTTGTCTTTGAGGGGACCGCGGAATCTGACGCATTCAAGCAAAGTCTGGTTTTGTCTCTGGGGCCTGGGATTTTGCAGTTTGCTCTGTCCAGGATGGGCTGTGTACATACCTTTGAGCAAATAGTTGGAGTAGCTCCCAGTTCATTCAGCCAGCTGACTCTGTTACAAAGGAGGATTTATCTTTTTTCCTCCTTTGTCCAAACTAGAGGACAAAGAATGTGGCAACTTGTGTCTAATCACAGGGTGTGCTGGAGTCTGCCAAAAAAGTACAGCAAAAGAAACCCTTCCCCAGCATGGCCCTGGCAGTTGCCCC
Organism: Lynx rufus; assembly: GCF_022079265.1. Lineage (NCBI taxonomy): Eukaryota > Metazoa > Chordata > Mammalia > Carnivora > Felidae > Lynx > Lynx rufus. The sequence goes on along the minus strand of NW_025814827.1, from coordinate 26,980,500 downwards.
CGAAGACGCACACAAATACGCGCCTTCCGGACGACTGCAAAGGGTAGATGATCCCTCAACTGGCCCCTACAGCACCCCCAAACAGTAGATGAAAGCAAGGGGCATGATACTTTGGGGCTGCTCTGGGACAGCCTATACCTGTGTCTTTAGGATCCTCCCTTTATATGGTACATTTGAGGGACCATAGCATAGGGCAGTTAACCTGACATTACACCACGTGCTTGAGAGTGTCCAGGTTCATCTGACGATGAAGAGTTGGAGGTTAAAGGGACAAGTCTGAAATAATAGTAATGAGCAAACAGCAAGAGGTCGTCATAAAGGGAAATATGCAGGATCTGGAGTCAAGCAGACCTCTTTGGATTTGAACCCTGTTATTTTCGGGGTGACATCAGACAAATCACTTAACCTTTCTGAGCCTCAGTCTCTTCATCTTCAAAATGAGGGTAACAATAGCAACTATCTCAGAAGCATTTGGGAAGGAATAATATGCAGCACAATCCCTGGCACCCAAAGAGTGCGCAATAAATGGTAAGTGCTAAAATAACTCCCAGGCTTCTCAAAATACTCAATTTGCTTTGCATGACTAAGCCCATTTCCAGAAGTTGCATAAATACACTGCCTATAGAACACACTCGTTGCTTTGGTCTTTAAGGAGCAACAAAGTACCATGCAGAAACTGTTGTTTGTTCTTTTCGCAAAGCTGGGAGAGTGGGAAAGGGGAAGGGTTACAATTTTCCATTTCACAGATAGGAAATCAGAGGCATAGGAAAAGTCAATGACTTGCTTAATGTCACATAAAGCCAGCAGCATAGCTGTAATGGGTCATGACCTCCAGTGCAATGCAGCTTGTGTTCACCTTTCAAAAGTCAGGGGTAAGCAACTCCTGTCTGAGCTTTAATACCATCAGTCTAATTTCTCAGATTTTCTATAGCTGCTGATCTTGAGAACCTTTGAGGCTTTGGGGAAATCACATGGGTGATTTGACCTTAAATCTCATGCCACTGGCAAAAGATTAATTGCTAAGACCTGGAAAGAGGCCAGACAATTCTGTGTAGCTGAATAACAGCACCGTCTAGGGATGTGACTGTCCTGACAGATTTAGTTAGTACATAATTGATAAATCTAGAGTTTGTATAGCTTCGCTTCCCAGATAGATAAGGCAACTGGCTCCAAGGGTTGGCATTTACAGAAGCCCTACCAGTGTTTTGTAACACTGAATCTAGGTTTTCCACTCTGTTCCTCGGAACACTGCTCATTTTCTAAGGCTCTGTTCTCAGCAAGCAAGAAGATGAGGGGATCTGACAAGAGGCCACCTTGCCCACTGTAAGCAAGAATGCCCATCATTCTTTAAGCACTGTCCCATGACTGCTTTTAAAGTCTTATTTACCCTGACCCAATGTAGGTTGAGGTCAGAGAGGGATGCAGGGCATTACATAGGAGCTAGGAATTTTTCGTCACAATCAGAATCCAAAAAAGATAAAAGGCAGTCAGATGCAACATCAAAGCTTGGAAAGTGGGTCTAAGCCCTGGACAGGAGGCTGCACAGCTTGACTCTTGTTCCAGACTCGAGTGTTGTGAGACCCTTCTTAGCAATTTGAACTCGGACAGGCACACAGAAACCTCAGCTTTTCTTTCTTTCCCTTTGGTCACTCATTCCAGAAAGTATTTTGCCTATCAGAAAGAATTGTTAGTGGATATTTTTCACTGTAATTTCTATTCGGAGCTTATTTAAGCCTTTATAAAGTTTGGTTACCTTTCCTTACTTCTTGCTGTCTAGTTTTACGTTGCAGTTCAGGAGGCATTGTTGGGTGCCTGATATATACCAGTATACTTTGGTAATTTTGTCACCTCTACTTGTAAAATATCTGACACAGTAGTTTAGGTCAGTAAATCAGTGGCATACAGTGTACAAGATCTTATGTACAATGGATCTGGCATTTTGGTTTTTGCCAGAAGTGAATAAAGATGTCATTAAATAGCCTCCCTTGCCTTCACAAATAAAAAGCCCAGTGATTTCATGTATTATAACAACACATAGAGATATTTTTCCAAGCTAGTTATTACTTTCTGAATATACTTTACTGATATGCATTACCTTTTAATAATCATATGGAAAAATCACATGATGTTAATTTTATTGCATATCCACCACGTTTATATTAAAATAGTCTATGAGATGGCTCCTAGAAACTTTGTCACTGAGTTAAGTAAGTGAGTTTTGTCCTCTTTCACTAGATGAATTAGAGAAATTGGAACAGGAGCGGCTGGCTTTGGAAGCCACTATCAAAGATAACGAATGTGAAGAAGGGAGTGGAGGCATCCGAGGCTTGTTTAAAAAAGCCAGCCAATTGAACATTACTAAGCCAACGCCTAAGAAAGGTAAGTGCTTTCCAAATTTGCAAGAAAGATTATGAAATGAGCCACTGCTTGAGTATCTATAGGGGTCAGAAGTCAGCATCTAAGATGTTGAGGGCATTGAGTGTAGCTCAGGACTGAAAGACATTTCTTTCAAGACGATAGCACAGATAAAATGTAGACATTGTTGTCATTTATCAATAACATTAAGCCCTTTGTACCATCTAAGTGTAAAAACTTAATTTTAAAATAATAATATTTGGTCTGGGAGTCCTGAAGTGCTTAAGCAGATTGGAGTGCCATAAAATAGACATTTCTTAGTTAAAATGGAAAGGGGATAGAAATTTAAGAACGAATACCCAAATGGGTTTATCTGTACACATGCACACACACACACACACACACACACACACACACACACACAGACACAGACACACACACACACCTTGCAGACATTTAAGGAGACTTAAATTAACTAGTACAGGTAAATGAGGGATCCAGCTAGAACCCTAGTTTCAAAAAGCAGCTATCTTTATCACAAACCTGAATTCTGGACTGGGAACTTTCTTAATACCAATTACCTGTAGATTTCAGCGGAGAGGTACACTCAACCTCTGAATGTCCAATATACACCCCAGTAACGAAAGACCACAGAATTAGAGCTTTTTGTAAAATTTATAAATAGGTGATTCAAATATATAACTTTTTTGTAAATAAGAAATTCCTTTCTTTCCAGAAAAACCATGGGTTTAAGTTTAATGAGGTCCACAGCGACCTCTGCTGGTAGAAAATTATAATGTTAACGTACACAAATAATCCTATACTTAACTGAAGTCACTTGGTATGAGGCCCAGAAAAGATTATTTCTCTGGGAGGTTTTTACATCAAATAGCAAGATCCATATTGCACCTTAGCAGGCTGATAGGCTAGTTTGACCTCTTTCAAAGAGGTTCTTCAATGAGGCCTTCTAATACCCTGGAAAAAGTTTGGACCTGTTTGCTTGTTTTCCTACTATAGTCCAAGGATGAAATTTTACCTGTAATACAATATTTTTATATATTTACAACATATTTACAACATATTTATAACATAAAATATAAACATTGCCCCCTTCAAATACTGGAAGTACCCTCGGGTTTCTGGAATATTCCATGGGCTATGGGAAAGCTTATAATATATTATGTACCTTAACATGACATTGTCTAGGAAAATGATGTGTTTGAATCTAAAGCTGGAGGTACATCAGGACTTTCAGAATGTAAATATTAGAATAAGACCATCTAGATTCTAACTATCTTCTTTCCTTTTCAATTATTTGGTTTATTCATGAGACATGTTAACTATTCATTGAATCTGCTCTACCATTCAGTCTTTCAATGTTAGTTACCGTCTCGAAAAGCAATGGAAAAAGTCAGAAGTCATAGCCCAATACTATTCTTTAGCTGATGGCAGAGGAGGGAAGCATCAATGTTCTTATTAATGAGAAGGGACTTATTATTTATTTTGGAAGTCTGCTTCTGCATCACAAATCTTTTGGCAAAGAGGTACTCTTCTGAAAGTCAACATGTCTCATTGCTCAGAAAAGCAAAATGATGTTATGTTTTATTTCCAACACCCAAAATTTCAAACGCAGCTCTAAAGTAGGCCCCTTCACTGCTCTGGGCCTTCGCTGGTTGACAACTCTTTTGAGTTCTAGATCAGGACAAACCCTACCTCCAGACACTAATGCGTGAGTCCCCTGGATGCTGTGATTTGCATGTAAGTGGGAGCAGAGTTTGGTCCATTTTGTAAAGATATTTACTTTCTCCCTCAGAAGTCCTAGGGAGATAGAAGCAATGTAAGATAATTGCTTCAGGACTGACAGGCCCAAAACATGGATGCCGCAAAAGACAGAACAAAGCATCTTCAGAACCTCTCAGATCAGAGAGGAAGCTCGGAAGCAGCTGTCAGCCCTACTCTAAGCACTTGGCTGACATCATCTCTTTGAAATAGAGCAATAAAGTCACAACTTTAAAAGACATGGAAATGAGAAATAATATATACAGTGTAGCAACAAAAACCTCTACTGGCAAATAGGAGTGAGGGTCCTGCTCAAACTGGCCTCATTCCCTAGCAGACTTTCAATGTATCCTTGATAGGGTGGAAAAAGCATCAAAAAAATGTTTAAGTACTTTATGTGCACCCTTATCTATAACTCTAGTAAAGGAATTTTGTCTTTCCGTATTGGCTTTTTCATCTCATTCATAGAGCTCCATCTCATTCATTGGCTTTTCCTTGGCTTCAGGAGTCTCCTTGAAAACAGAGAGCAAGCCAGGCTGACATTAGGTCCAAAGGGTCATAGAGTCAAGATGCATTTGGTCCCTAGCCACTTTCATAATGCAGACATTCATGGAATTTATACCAGTTGTACTCATTGAATGCTCTAATGAAGAAATAGTTCTGATTCTATTGCTTATCTCTAGAAAACCAATCACCACATGTTCTAGTTTCAAGTAAATTTGAAATATGATTGAGTTATATCTGAAATTTTGTAAAATGGGGGTTTTTGGCTATTGTATCAGATAACTTAGCATCGTTACCTGTCTAAATAATAAATTCCACCCTGGAGATTACTAAGAACTTGAAAATAATCTACTGTTTTATAATGAAAACTGTAATCATAAAACCAATATCATATTTTGTTGGACTATTGAAGGTAACCTAAATTACTGTGGGACTTGACCTTTATCTCCCCTTCTCATAGCTCACTGTTTACCTATAGCTATAAAAACACTTAAAATTCATGACCCTTCCTCTATTTTCCTGAATAGATTTATTGGCAAGTTATTTTGTTTCTTTCTTCAAAAGACCAATAGGTATACCACTTTTCTTTCATTACAGACAGCAGCATGAGCACAATCCAGTCAATGCACGTGGGGGAGTTCAACCAGAAACTAGTGGAAGCCAGCACCCAATTTAAAAAGAAACAGGGAAAAGGCACAATTGATGTGTGGTGGTTGTTTGATGACGGAGGTAAAAACAATTCCAGAATATACACTAGGGAGCAAAATTACTGTGTTGATAAATTTAACAAACTGCATGGGAAGGTATATGAAAATGATATCAGTTTAAGAATAATATTTCTGTGTTTCCCAGAGATTTTAAATTATTTAGGAGCAACAAATGGGGGAATGAATAAAGATATAAGGCTATTCATTCTCTTTCAGTGAGATATGCTTATACTTTCTGTCATAATTTACTCTTTCTTCAGGGTTAACACTCCTTATCCCCTATATCTTGACTCTCAGAAAAAAATGGAAAGACTGTAAATTAAGGATCTATGTTGGAGGGAAGATCAACCGCATTGAAGAAGAAAAAATTGCGTGAGTAATGCATCACTCATTTGTTAGAACACTTGGGATGTTTTTTGTTTCAATCCTTTAATTTTAAGAACTTTAAGTGTTTTTGAGGCACAACAGATTTAAAGATAAAGCCACCGTGATAAGCCTCGTGTCTACTTGGTTTTCTGGTCAATAAATTGCATACATTTTGTAATCACTGTCTTCATGTCCCTTGATCCCCTGCCACAAATGCTTTTAAAAGGAATTTGACACAGAAGTCTCATCTCAATTCTTTATTGAGAGCATCATTATCTTGTATAATGTTTGTTTTGGTTTGACTAGTAAATGTATCCAAGAAACGAAAAGCCCGAAGGGATTTGTGTTCAATAGCTTCCTTGGGGTGGGGGTGGGGGGTCGAACCTTTTGATTTGTGGTGGTCACTGTAGCACAGTACACTTAAAATAGAACTAAAGGACTGAACCCAATCCTTGTCCCAGCTCTGCCACCAACGAGCTGCAAGACTTTGTCACAGTCACCGTACATATCTGGGTCCCCAGTTTCTCATCTGTAGTTTGAAAGAGTTTAAATGAACAACTGTTGAAAACTCCTTTAATTAAAAAAAAATAAATAAGTGCCCACCGTGGAAATTCGCAGCTTTGTCATTAATTTAGTCACAGAGGTCTGACATGTGGCTGTGGAGGCAGCAAGGATATTGAGAATGTGGTGCATCCAAAGGTCTCTGGTGGAAATCTGAAGAGCGACCTCGAGTGGCCCTTGCTCCCTTATGGTAGGACTACATCCTGAGGCCTTCCAGAAATCACAAAATAATGACAGGCTTTTATTCAGTAATTTTTCATGTTTTCTCCTCTGTCCTGGAAGGATATTATATAGATACAGAGATAGAGATAGAGATAGAGATAGAGATAGAGATAGAGATAGAGATAGAGATAGATAGAGAAATAGAGATACAGACATAGACATAGAGATAGATATATAGATTTAATTCCTCTTAAAGAGAGTCATATTTAAATGGAAAGTAACATGATAGCTATAATAATTTCTATATAATAATTTCTATTTCTTAAAGCCTCTAGTAACTTATTGGGACAAGTGATGAAATTTAAAATTGGTCGGTAGATCAGACGATAGTATGGCATCAGTGCTAAATGCCCTGCTTTCAAAAATTATATTCGGTTTGTATAAGAGAATGTTCTTATTCTTAGGAAATACCCACCCAAGTGTTTAGAGGGAAAGGGACCTGATGGCTGCAGCTTACTTTAAGTGGCAGATGGGCAGGTGGACAGATGGATAGAAGGCAAGAAAGAAAGAAGGAAAAGAAGGTTGTAGATAGAGGTAGCTATATATAAGGAAGAAAAAGTGTTCAGTGAAATAGAGCAAGATATAAACAGCTGGTGGATCTGGGATTTTTTTTGTGCTGTCCTTGCAATTTTTCTGTAACTTTGAAATTATATAAAAAATTCCAGTTGCCAGGGAAAGAACCTCCAATATATATGACATAATTATTAGTTTTTCAGTACATTGTCAGTAACTCTATAAAAATTATCAGCAAGGTAATAGCCAGTAATGTTAAAACTTGTCCTCTTTTTTTCCCCCAAAATGATAAGGAAGCATGTACCACTCTATATTTTCTTACCTAGACCATGAATGCAGGGTTGGATTTTCTGTTTCCAGGGTTTGTACCTACATGAATTTCTCTGTCTTTGGTGGAATCGCTTGGTCCACATTTAATACACTGCGATGAAAATCAAACCCTGACCACAGCCTTTGTGTGAAAGTGAACCTGAAATAAGACATGACTGCTTGTGGTATCTTAAACACAAACCTCTTTGACTGAAAATAGCGAAACATGCAGTGATGGGGTATTTCTCTTTTATGTTTTCAGAATGGCTTCCCTTCTGAGCAAATTTAGGATAAAATTTGCAGATATCCATATCATTGGAGACATCAACATTAAGCCAAACAAAGAGAGGTATGAAACATTTAACAAGATCCATTGTTTACCCCTGGTACTCTCTCATTTTCTTTTGTGTTGATTATTAAGGGGTAGAAATGTTATCTATTCACTGCAGTGACTGCCTAATAAGATATAATAAAAAAGGACTTCAAATAATCATGCCGAGCTATCAAATAAATTCTAACAGAAGGAAAAGGTTTTATGGTAAAGTTGAGCTTGAGAGGGAGAGCCGTTGAAACACAGGTTAGTTAGCATTTTAGAACTGCCCTTCCTGTTCTTGCTTTCCGTGGTGGCCAAAATAGCAGGAAGTAGGGGCTCAGACTCTTTTGGACTGAGCAGTCGGGGGCAAGCTTTCATCATTTAAAATTCCTAGTGGGGCATCCTGCAGGGGGAGCTCTGATAGAAAAGATAGAAACAGCTTGAGTCTTCTTGGCACAATGACAGAACCCACCCTCCATGGCCATTTTCACTTTTAGGCACTAGGGACCCAACACGTCAAGCTATGAAATTTGGCGAGGCGGGGGGTCCTCTAAAACTGAAGCCTGGCAAAGAAATGTATTGGCTTCAAAATTTTAAAATGACAAAATTGAAGTAATTGTTTAAATGTCTTCAGATCATGACATCTTTTTAACCCTTGTTCATTGTTAAATGTGTCAAGTCCATATATGTGAAAACAATTTGTAGGTTAGATTCTCACAGGAATTCCCAGAGGTATAAGAAAATTGCCTGGAAATTAAAGTTGAGACTGAATAAAATACCTAGTGATAATTTAGCAATTATAAAACATTTTCAATTGTTTACAGTCCAGAATCATATTTACTATTACATCTGGATACAATTTAAATTTTTTTTAAGTTTATTTATTTTGAGAGAGAGAGATTGAAAGCACACGTCCATGCACGTGGGGAAGGGCAGAGAAAGAGAGGGGAGAGAGAATCCCAGGCAGGCTCAGTTCAGTGCAGTGATGTGGGGCTCAAAACCGCAAACTGCAAGAACATGACATGAGCCAAAATCAAGAGTCAGATGCTCAACTGACAGAGCCACCCAGGCGCCCCAACATCTGGATGCAATTTAGCACATTTGATTCGGTGTGGAGTGGTCCTTCAAGGTTGAGACTACAAAGGGAAACAAGGATCTCAGTATAGCTTAGGTTCTCGGTGGCCTGTTGGACCTCTTCTCATTTCTGTTGGCCATCAGTCATTTCTCCCTTCACCTGCAGTTCTTGATGGGTTGCAGTTCCACACTCCAGTCTTATTGCCCTTCCCTTCTTTTGATCCTAGATGAGTTTAATAACTAATGGAGAAACATCTAGATTTAAGATGCATTCTTATTGACTAAACAACAACATTGAACTTTGTGTTATTTGAGGGTATTCATGATTCCTCTAAGGCTATGGATCAACTAAAGTGGCTTTACAAAATATCTTTTTTAAAAAAAAATTATTTATTTTGAGAGAGAGAGAGAGAGAGAGAGAAAGAGAAGTGGGGAGGGGCAGAGAGAGAAGGAGAGAGAATCCCAAGCAGGCTCTAGACTGCCAGCACAGAGCCCAACGTGGGGCTTGAACACACGATACTCTAGATCATGACCTGAAGCTGAAACCAAGAGTCTGACTCTTAACTGACTGAGCCACCCAGGCGCCCCCAAAATGTTTTAATTGTGATAAGAAAGCTATAATCAACAGATTACATTTTGGTTATTACCATGGAATAGGTCTTCATATCATATATACCACCAATGCCTTGTATTCCTCTATTTCTGCAGCTTTAAATACTTAAGAAAAATTAAGAACAAAGTTTATAATTCTCCTTGGTCAATGTAATTAACTTTCTGATATGAATTGGGTTGTCATGTAGTAATCTCTGGTAACCTCCCACACTTCATTTGAAGAATTTTAATTCCTAAGTCATCACCTCTTGGCATTTGCAGAGATGTGATCAAACAGGCTCATCTTGTGTCTCTAATTGGTGGAAATGCATTCTATTTGATAACACAGCAGGTACAATGATTTCCTAGCATGTGCTACTTTGCAACAGGCCAGAGCCTGCCAGAGCTCTGCAAGCATAGAGCCATTTACTGTTGTCTGGAGGGTAGTCACGGTGTACCCTACTGCCTTTGGATTTTCCAGAGGCCCTGGCTCAATGCTGGGCACAAATTAGTCATCTACTTCTTGCAGCCAAATTCCTCTTGCTGTTGTTTGTCTTAGCAGTAGCTAAGGACTGTCTGTGCTTACTGATTAATTTGTTCCTGTATCCTTTGCCTCTATACCCATCAATCTGGTTTTCTCTACTCAAGTCCTTGTTTCTTTCCCTTCCATGCTCCTCTCTGCCCAGCTGCTGTGGTCACCCCCTGCATACCTGTCTTATCTGTCCTATCATGAAGAATGTCAATGTACCTCTTCCACTAATGTCTTTCCATTCTTTGAGTGCCCATCATAGTCTAGACACAATTTATTTTACTAACCCTGAATTTTGTGCCATGTTTTTTTTTCTCTTTTTAGGCAGCAGACGTTATGGAGAGTAGCAAGAAACAAAGGACCAGGCATTTTTGCTTTTGTCCTGGTATCTTAAATTTGATTTTAGACTCCATTTTATTTATTTTTTTTTTCAACGTTTATTTATTTTTGGGACAGAGAGAGACAGAGCATGAACGGGGGAGGGGCAGAGAGAGAGGGAGACACAGAATCGGAAACAGGCTCCAGGCTCTGAGCCATCAGCCCAGAGCCCGACGCGGGGCTCGAACTCACGGACCGCGAGATCGTGACCTGGCTGAAGTCGGACGCTTAACCGACTGCGCCACCCAGGCGCCCCTAGACTCCATTTTAATTCGGTGTTTCTAATATCCTCACCATCCTACAATGAAGAGATCTATTTCCCTTTCTCAGGAAAAAAAATGAATTAGATTTCACAATTTTGGAGATCTTTTTCTCTGATATTTCAATGTCTTGAGGAAGATGCAAAAAACAAAATCCATTTTATATTGGAGTAAAAGAATCTTTGCAGCTAATGTCACCTGGTGTGAAGACAAGACACCACCAAGAAGAGGGGTGCTGGAAGTGCCATTCTCCTCTCTTCAGTCTTCCACCATAACTGATGCCATATTGCTTTGTAAAACAGTCACGTATCTGGTGTTGGCAAATCTATTCAAATATGTAAAGGTAACCCTATTTTAAAACAGAGAATGATCATTCAGTAAATCTCACAGATGGCCACTGGTAGCACATCTGGTACTTTGTGATAATTTTTTATTAAGTTTTTAATTTTAATTCCAGTGTAGTTAATAGTGTAATATTAGTTTCAGGGATACAAAGTAGTAATTCAACAATTCTATACATTACTCAGTGCTCATCATGATAAGTGTACTCTTAGTCTCCTTCACCGATTTCACCCATCTTCCACCCACCTCCTCTCTGATCATCATCAGGTTGTTCTTTATAGTTAAGAGTAAATTTCTTGGTTTGTCTCTCTCTCTCTCTTTTTCCTTTTTTTGCTTGTTTTGTTTCTTAAATTCCACATAGGAGTGGAATCATATAGTATTCATCTTTCTCCGACTGGCTTATTTCACTTAGCATTATGCTCTCTAGCTCTATCCATGTTGCTGCAAATGGCAAGATTTCATTCTTTACTATGGCTGAATAATATTCCATTGTGTCTATATACACCTCTTCTGTATCCATTTATCAGTCGATGGACACTGGGCTGCTTCCATAATTTGGCTATTGTAAATAATGCTGCAATCAACATAGGGATGCATATGTCCTTTCAAATTAGTGTTTTTGAATTCTTTGGGTAAAATACCCAGTGGTATGATTGCTAGATAACAGTGTAGTTCTATTTTTAACTTTTTGAGGAACCTCCAAAAAAAGTCACTGTTTTCCAGAGTGACTGCACCAGTTTTCATTCCCACCAACATTTCACGGGGTTCCTTTTTCTCCACGTTCTCACCACAGTTACTTTTTTTTGTGTTTTCTATTTTAGCCATTCTTATAGGTATGAAGTAATATCTCATTGTAATTTTGGTTTGCATTTCCCTGATGATGAGTGATACTGAGAATCTTTTCATGTGTCTGTTGGACATCTGTATGTCTTCTTTGGAGATGTGTCTGTTCATGTCTTCCACCCATCAGGATTATTTACTTTTTTGGGTGTGGAGTTGTGTAAGTTCTTTATATATTTTGGATACTAACAGTTTATCAGATATATCATTTACAAATATCTTCTCCCACTCATTAGGTTGCCATTTAGTTTTATTGATTGTTTCCTTCACTTTGCAGAAGGTTTTTATTTTGATGTAGTTCCAATAGTTTATTTTTGATTTTATTTCCCTTGCTCAGAGACATACATAGAAAAATATTGCTATGGCCACTGTCATACTGCCTTGCTCTCTTCTAAGGTTTTTATGGTTTCAGGTCTCACACATACATCTCTAATCCATTTTGAGTTTATTTTTGTGTATGATGTAAGAAAATGGTCTAGTTTCATTCTTTTGTATGCTGCTGTCCAGTTTTCCAAATACCATTTGTTGAAGAGAGAGTCTTTTTTCCATTGAATGCCCTTGCCTCCTTTGTTGAAGATTAATTGACCATATAATCATGGGTTTGTTCCTTGTTTTTTATCTTCTTCCATTGATCTATGTGTCTGTCTTTATGCTAGTACCATACTGTTTTGATTACTATAGTTTTATAGTATAACTTGAAGTCTAGAATTGTGATATCTCCAGATATCTTTTTTCTTTTTTTGTTTTTCTTTTTTCTTTTGTTTTCCTTTTTTCAAGATTGTTTTGGCTATGTGGAGTCTTTCATGGTTCCATACAAATTTTAGGATTATTTGTTCCAGTTCTGTGAAAATGCTGTTGGTATTTTGATAGAGATTGCATTAAATCTGGAGGTTGCTCTGAGCAGTATAGACATTTTAAGAATATTTGTTCTTCTAATCTATGAGCATGCATTATCTTCCCATTTGTTTGTGTCATCTTCAATTTCTTTCATTAATGTTTTATAGTTTTCAGAGCACAAGTCTTTCACCTCCTGGTTAAACTTATTCCTAGATATTTTATTATTTTTGGTGTAATTGTAAATGGGATATCTGTCTTAATTTCTTAATTTCTCTTTCTGTTGTTTTATTATTAGTGTATAGAAATGCAATGGATTTCAATACATTGATTTTGTATCCTGTGATCTTACTGAATTCATTTATCAGTTCTAGTAATTTTTTAGTAGAATATTTAGGGTTTTTGATATATAGTAGCATGTCATCTGCGAATAGTGAAAGTTTACTTCTTCCTTACCAATTTGGATACCTTTTATTCCTTTTCCTTGTCTGATTGCTGTGGCTAAGACTTCTAGTACCATGTTCAATAAAAGTGGTGAGAGTGGACCTCCTTGTCTTGTTCCTGATCTTAGAGGGAAAACTTTCAGTTTTTCACAATTGTTGATGATTAGCTGTGGGTTTTTCACTTATGGCCTTTATTATGTTGAGGCATGTTCCCTCTAAACCTACTTTGTTGAGGCGTTTGTGATAATTTTTAAAAGGCATCTCCTCTGAGTGGCTCAATTAGAGGAAGAAGACTCTTCCTCTGGGCTGATGCGGCCCTGGTTCCAGGGCCCAACGCTTAGAGCACCAGCTCAACTTCAGCTTTTCTTGACTAGGCAGCCCCTATCTACTGTTAATAATCATTTCTCCATCACTGGGCTTTTTTTTTGGTCACCAGGTGACACACAATGTCGAAAATAGTTTGTCAATGATCCCAAGTTGGAGGCTAATGTTAAATGCCTTAAGTTACCTCTAATAAATCTTTCAGCTACCCATAAAACATCAGTAAGTCTTGATGGAGATATTTGATCATAGAAACATTATAAATATGACTGGGCAAGGGTGAAAGGGAGTATAAAAGCAAAGTTAATGAGAAAATAATTGAGCCTGGAAAAACTGAAAATCTCTTGTGGTTAAATTAATTTTTTATTGAATATGCTGAATTAAAAGCCATAGGCCAAAAAGACAACAATCTTTATACAGAAATTAAAGAGAAAGTAGAAGCAATTAACTGGATAATTTAGTTTGAAGCTACTAAAGTGGTCACAAAACAACTGGTATATTAATTTGAGAAAAGAAATCTTACATGAACTTAGGGAAAATTTTTTTTGCAATTAAAAAATTTTTAAACTTTGTTATTGTGAAGAACAGGATGGGGAAGGCAGGGCAGGTATAAGTTAATTTTTAAAATTGAATTCATTGCCATTTACATTCAATAGCATGTAAATCTTGGCCTATTCTAGAGTGAATTAAAAAGAAAAGTCAGATTTAATGAGAATCAGAATAGAAATCTTGAGCCACCTTTGCATCACCTAGCTAGGAGGGTGGAAAATGGCCAGTTCAGGGATGAACCTTAGGATGAAGTCAAAGACGAACGTAGACAAGGAACCGTTAAGAGTTCAGACAAAGTAAATGGGCAAATACAGTCCCATTATAACCTATTGTGTCACTTAGCATGTTTCAATACCAGGAAAAGAAAACTTACAATGACTTGAATAATGAAAATTATTTGCAAACATAACTGAAAAATCCAACTATGTTTTGGCTTTCAGGCAAAGTTTGATCTAGAAGGTTAATTTTGTAATCAAGGACTAATGCTCTTCCATAATCTCTACCCCACCTTCCATTATGAAATCATCAATCAAATTGATTTAGCTCATAAAAACAGGATGACAGCCAATAGCAATCTACATACTTGCTCATTTATGTTCAGTGGGAGAGAAGGTTTGTCTCTTCTTCAGTCATCGAACTCAGGTCATGGGCTCCATTCAGGTTGTACCAGCTTGAGCCACTGAGCCACTTACTGTGGTCAATGGGATGTTAGGTGCCTCTTGGTCAACCTTGCCTGGGCTATGTGTCTACCCAGGCCAAATGCTCTGGTAGAAGGAATAGAATTGTCCTGATTAGCTGATGCTGAGGATGGAGTCACTCCCATCCAAAGGGGCATAGTATGAATACCAGGGAGACAGCAAGCAACCTCTACTCTACTTCCATTTCTTAGGAAACTATTTTTGAACTGGTCTTCCTAGTAAGTACCAGGGTTGAGATGCAAAGAAAACGTAGTCTGATCAAAATAATTATGTGGAGAGCTTAAACAGAGAGTCAGTACTAACCTCAGTCCTGTGGCTATTCAGTAAAATGAATGCCTTTGTTTTACAGGGCACTGTATACTTCTCAGAGCACTGTTACCCAGATCACATCTAACCATCACACCAATCCTCATTGCCAGCTTTGAGCAACCATCATGACCTCCTATTATAGGCAAGGTTATCCAGGTCCAGGAGGACAATGGAAGAGCAGGACTAAGAACTCAGGCTCTTCTCTCCTAGGCCAGGGTCTTTCCACTGCACAGATTACTGCCAAAGGTCTCTGAAGGCATGGCACTGTTGGAAGGAATAACAAAGAGAAGTATTGTGTAGCTGAAAGAATAATAAGGCATATCAGTGTTCTCTGGTGTTGTCTATCATTCTAAATGAGTCAAAATGTCAGAACTCTACTACATTAAGTAGCTCTTCTATCCCTAACAAAGGCACACTGGCATGTTCTCCTTTGTAATCTCTGCACTTTGATCTGCAAATCCTAAATCAGGGCAACTGATGAGATCATTGAACTCATCTCCTCATATTTTAATTCCTTAACCTAGTAGCACTTAAAAAATTGTTTTTGATATTTGTTTATTTTTGAGAGAGAAAGAGAGACAGAGCATGAGCAGGGGATGGACAGAGACAGAGGGAGACACAAAATCCAAAGCAGGCTCCAGACTCTGAGCTGTCAGCACAGAGCCCGATGCAGGGCTTGAACCCACGAGCTGTGAGATTATGACCTGAGCTGAAGTCAGATGCCTAACCAACTGAGCCACCCAGGCACCCCTTAACCTAACAGCACTTTGATTTTAGTTCCCCCTCAATTCAAAGGTATGAAATTATAAGTAAGCTACATTCTATGAAATCAAAAGATCTTGTTTATATTTGAGATCATCTTAAAGTAGCACACTAAAGACAACTACTCTCATAAATTATAAGCTTTGTTTTGTACTACTGTTTTAAAAAAATCCTATGAGATTCTTGTGAAAGACAAGAATGAGATTTTCTAGCAAGTTTTAAAATGGTCTACAGCTGTGAGATAGCACTGCTACTTTTCTACTCAATGACATCTTCTTAATTGCTCTAAAATGGCCTTGGATTTTTAGACATTAAAATATTATTGATTTTTGTTTTCTTTTCTCTGACATGCACCTGAAAAACAGTCATTTAAAAATCTCAGGCAGGGGCGCCTGGGTGGCGCAGTCGGTTAAGTGTCCGACTTCAGCCAGGTCACGATCTCGCGGTCCGTGAGTTCGAGCCCCGCGTCAGGCTCTGGGCTGATGGCTCAGAGCCTGGAGCCTGTTTCCGATGCTGTGTCTCCCTCTCTCTCTGCCCCTCCCCCGTTCATGCTCTGTCTCTCTCTGTCCCAAAAATAAATAAACGTTGAAAAAAAAAAATTTTTAAAATCTCAGGCAGTAACAGCAGACATCAGAAGGACAAAAGCTCCATTATTTGCAGCATACATCTAAATTGCTCTATAACCATTAAATTTATTATTCTTCTAGCTGTCCACAGCCCCCTGCCAGCAGGGGGTGGGGCGCTTGGACTAAAGGGGAGGGCAGGACTTGCCAGCTCCCACCCCAAGGAACCTAGCTCATCTCCCACATTAATCCATAAATGTCTCCCATACAGTCTGTACAATAAGCAGATGGAAACTCAGTTCAGCAGATGGAAACTTATTTATGGGCTAACATGTCTACATTACAACTGTGTCTTTGACTATACCGTGTAGAAAGTGTATTTGCAGAATAATTGCTATCTGTGTGTTGGTGCGTTTATATTGAGGATCTAATACCCAGTAGGCTAACAAGGCCTCAAACATGTTGAGGCCTTGCCTTGGGTAGGGAGGCAGTACTATATCCATGACTTTACTCACAGTAAGTCCCCTGCAAAGATAATTCTTAAAAGATTTGCATGACATTCAGCTCTGATTCTGCAGCCAGCAGAGCCAGTCATACCTGGAGTATCTGTGAAATAATGAGTTAGTTTCCCACTGTGAGCCCTCCTTTATAATTCCAATTTCAGCTGGAAAGTCTTTGAAGAGATGATTGAACCATATCGTCTCCATGAAAGCTGCAAAGATTTAACAACTGCTGAGAAATTAAAGAGAGAAACCCCGTGGAAAATTACAGATGCAGAACTGGAAGCAGTCAAGGAAAAGGTAAGGACTTGTCTTCCTTAATTTTTACTTTACTGTCTAACTAGCTGCAAAAGAAAACAACAGTTGATTTAATGATCAAGAAGTAACATTATCTGTTATAGAATTTCATTATTCAAGATCCAGAGTTTCTGCATTTTTCAAGTGCTTTTCAATCATATTATGGGATATGAGGATTTAGAAACTAGTTTCCAGTTTTAATATGAAATGAATTCTTTTTTTTTTTTAATTTTTTTTTCAACGTTTATTTATTTTGGGGACAGAGAGAGACAGAGCATGAACGGGGGAGGGGCAGAGAGAGAGGGAGACACAGAATCGGAAACAGGCTCCAGGCTCTGAACCATCAGCCCAGAGCCTGACGCGGGGCTCAAACTCCCGGACCGCGAGATCGTGACCTGGCTGAAGTCGGACGCTTAACCGACTGCGCCACCCAGGCGCCCCGAAATGAATTCTTTTTAAAAAAGATTTTAAAAAACCAGATTATTGATATATATTATGAAGTCTTCTTTCAAATTTAATTTTATAGAACAGGAGACATACCCATCAGTCTAAAATAATTTAAGTCAATATGTGTGCAAAGTAGATCAAGGTAGTTGACTCACAATATAACACAAGTAACAAAGAAATTTTAACCTGATGAGGCTATGAAAACTAACAAAATACGCAATTGGAACAAGAATTGTGAAAGTTGGATTGGGCACATGTTGTAGGATGGATATAAAGTGGGGAGATTTTCTGGAGAACCCAGAAGACGGAAGTTACCCCATGTGGCCTGAGCTGAATGAAGTTGTGATCATGAGGATAATGAAAAGGGCTGGGACAACAGAATTAAGTAGCAGAACTGACATTTGAATTGGATTAGATATTCAAGGAAAAGGGCCACAGAAACCTCTAAACTACAGAATTTAAATAAACTACATTAGGAGCTGAATTTGAAACAAATTTGAATGAGAGATACTAAAGCCTTTCAAATTTAGTAGAAAAAATACTGAGCTAAAAGTTTTTCCCTGAATGTTTATTTACTTACTTTTGAGAAACAGAGAAAGACAGAGCATGAATGGGGGAGGGTCAGACAGAGAGGGAGACACAGAATCTGAAGCAGGCTTCAGGCTCTGAGCTGTCAGCACAGAGCCCCACGTGGGGCTCAAACTCACAAATTGCAAGATCATGACCTGAGCTGAAGGTGGATGCTTAACCAAGTGAGCCACCCAGGAGCCCCCTGAGCTGAAATTTATAAACTGTGTATAATAAACTGCCCAGATCTGACAAAGATTTTTCATATAATTGAGCAAATCATACATCTAAGCCTTGGTTTCTGAACCAATGAAATATAATAATAAATATTACTTTCATCAAAGCAAAATCATCAATGTAGTTATTTTTCCAAGTGAGTCTTGGTTGACTTTTTAGTTGGAACGAGTCCCCTGTGCTGATAAAATATTCAAAGAGCCTAAACAGTGTAGGTGAGGATATAATTTATGTTCTTAGGTATCAAGATTCAGTTAGTTTTCTTCTACCTCAAACCTGTTCCCAGATCTGGCCATTCTCATCTTCTCTTTACTATTACCCATGTCTTCTGCTTGCTTGCTTTTTCCCTTAGAATTTACTAAGCCACTATTGCACAATGACAACCTTGTCTTACTCTTTTTATTTCCAAAAATTCTCATGAGTTTTTAAAACGCCGTTAGTTTCCAAATATGGATGAAATAATTGTAATTTTTTAAAGTGAGGCTTTTCTACTTCTCCACTATTTGAGGGAAGAAGATAGATTATCATTCATAATTCTGGTAGAACTGCCCTCAACAAAACCTGAATGTTGTCCACAGAGTTACCGCCAAGTTCGCCTGAATGAACTCTTACAGGAACACTCAAGAGCTGCTAATCTCATTGTCCTGTAAGTATCACTGCAGATATTTAAAAATGTTACAGGGAAATCTTAGGTAAATGGGTTAATCAACTTAAAAAGTCTAAACTATTCAGGTGGAAAGTTTAAAAAAATTTGGAACATGTGGGATTTTAGACCATGAAGGAAAATAAATGCCACCCTGAGACCCTGCCAACTGGAGCCCCTGGGCTTTAGAAGGCCCCACTTGGACTTTCCATCTGGTGTGCCCTACCCATGGGGCCAGGGCATGTGCCCACGTAGAACCCTGGCTTCCTCTTCAGACCATGCTCCAGGAACCCGACCCTGGAACTCCCTGCCTAGCAGGCCTTAAGTCAGCCTCTGAGGCTCATGGGCTCCTTCTCTGGGAGTGGTCCTGAGATATTGAGTCTATAGCATGTTCAGGAGGCTCCTTGCTCTGTTAGAAGAGGTCAGGGTGGGAGAAAAAGGCAGGGGACTTTCCCATTTCCACTCTTACCCTCCATCCCACAAATGTTAGAAGTGTACCTGTTGTAAATATGAATGTGGACTCAAGCAGTGATAGCTAAACATGAAAACCAACTGTGTTACGTTTATACCTCATGGTCTGATTCCTGTGTGTGAAGATTAATATGTCTTCAAGGTCTACACTGGAGAACTATCCACCTAAGACCTAGAACAGTCTCCCAATTTGGGTGAGACGGTTCAAATAGCTGTTTTCTGAGATTTCTGCCAAATATAAGAGACTTAAACTACTGGGAATATCATTTCCATCCAAAAAGGAGAGGTATTGCCTGATCAAATTTTCTATTTAAAGAGGAGTGAAAATTTATAGTTATGCTTTGTTGCTACTCTACAGTGCCTAAGCCTATTTTTCTGGTTTATAGATATTTGTATTATCCAAGAAATATATCAGTTTAATATCTATAGTCAGAATAACATCTATGCTTTCATTTTGTGGGGGAGGGTTATAAAAGTTTCAGGCCACTGGTTATTAAATAGCTCAGATGACTAGTGATGTTACTGCCTGTAGTAATTGTCACTTTTAAAATTTTTCTTCCATTGCTGTCAGGAGCCTTCCAGTGGCGAGAAAAGGATCTATATCAGATTGGTTGTACATGGCTTGGTTGGAAATCCTCACGAAGAACCTCCCTCCTGTTTTACTAGTTAGAGGAAACCACAAAAATGTGCTGACATTTTACTCTTAATACATGAAGGATAAGAACACCTCTTAACTTAATGTGTAGATAATTAAGAAACATGTGTGGTACTTTATGTTATAAATCTGATAGATGGATATGCAAACCTCTGGAGACAATCGTACAGGACTCCACATAAATTATGTCATTTTTTTTTATTAGTTACTGGGGGCTATTTTTTTTCCTCTCTCAGCTTAAGAGGGTGTCCAACTCAATGCTACCCCTAGAAAAACAATTTCTTGTTGCTGTTGATAAATAAAATCAAGGAAACCATGCTGGCTTATGCTCATGAAAACCACCAACTTGATTGTAAGCTTCTCTAGGCAAACTTAATCTTTTGTTTGCTTCTCAGCTCCAGTAGAGGCCTCAGCCCCATAGCAGGTTTTCATTAAATGCTTATTGACAGGCTGGTATAGTAACCATGGGTGGTTATCAAAGGAAAAGACCGGCTGGGCAGGAACTGTGATTATGCTTGGCCTTCTGAGAGGCTTATACCTACAAAGAAGATTTGAAAATCAATAACTGAAAACTTTGAGAAGTACTTGAGTCTACAGAATGTTTAAAGCAGTTACCTAAATAAGGTTATTTAATGTAACATAGCTTATATACTTAGAGTGATCTGAGCGATCATTGATAACATAGGGCTTCAATTTGCTGCTGACTGAAGAGTATGTTAGCTGGATTAGAAGGCAACAATATTCCAATTAAATAAACTAGATTCCATTTTAATAGATAAACTTCAATTGTTTCACCTGCTAAATATTTTGAAATCTCCATCATAGTACATTGCATATTTTTTCTAATTAAGTGGTTAACACAGATGAAATCTTCATAGATGTCTAACTGAAAACCAAATACCACAAATTTTCAAACCATTATAAACAAATATATCCTGAATCATATACTTAGTTACTCTATATAGTGATTGTGTGGATTGAAAAGAATAATTAAAATGTAAAGTGGAGAAACTTACAAAATTACAAAATTGTATGTTGTGTATAACATGCAAGTATTGATTTTTTTCATTTTTGTTAGTATTCTTATTATACTTAATCACATTGAAAACCCTATAATTTTTTTTTCTGATGGATGACTTAATTTTTTTTCCTAACATGTTTCGACTGTTTATTCTAACTGCTAAAATACAAGGAAAACAATGAACCTGAAATAAAAGCACTGAAATTTGTTTGCTTTGGCCTAGCTCATGTTTTTACTTTTCAGTCACTAAGATCACGGTACAATACCATATCAAATGTGAGCATTAAACATTCAATCAGTTGTGGGGCTCCTGGGTAGCTCAGTCAGTTAGCGTCTGACTCTTGATCTTGGCACACAGGTCATGATATCATGGGTGTGTGAATTTAAGCCCACTTCAGACTTTGCACTGACAGCACAGAACCTGCTTGGGATTCTGTCTCTCCCTCTCTGTCCCTCCCCAGCTCACGCTGTCTCTCTCTCTCTTTCTCAAAATAAACTTAAAAAAAATTTTCAATCAGTTGCCTTGTCTGAAGCTTGTTTGAAACTGGGAATCAAGATTAGGAATTCCAAGCCCAGACTCAGCTCAGGAGAATGACTAGGGAGGAAAAGGGAAAAACAGTCAGCAACATTTAAGCAGCAGGCTAGCCGCACTCCAAATCCAGGACCGTTTGCCTAACTTAGCCCCATATTAAGCCATCTCTCTTGAGCCCTACAGAACTGAAATCCAAAGACTATATGAGATGTGGTCCCTGTGACCAGGGGAAGGAACATTCAGCTTCTTCTGGACCTGACAATTCTCAGAAACACTCTGGGAAAAGTGAGAAGTAATAGGACTTCTGTAACAGGAAAGTCTGGCTCCTATATCCTTGAGAGGCTGTTGCACACTGGGATCCCTGGGAAACAGACTCTGAAAGAGCATTTAGCATGCAGTGTGTTTATTAAGGAGTATTCTTGGGATCAACAACTGTGGAAGGAAAGGTGAGCTGTGATGCAGGCCCGAGGACAGCCTCAGCCAATGTCACAGGGAGCTCTGGAGACAGAAAGTTCCTTCTGAGTAGTCCCAAGCAGGGCTGAGAGGGCCGGGCCTTTATATTTATGCATTGATTCATCACTGGATGTGTGCTGCCCACGAAGGGGTGTGACCTTGGGTGAGGTAGTTCTCTGCAGCCAAGGGATCCCTGAGGGGCCTGGGAGCTGAAGTCTGACTGCTAACTGCATTCCTGGTGGCTGGGGCAATAAGTCCTTCATTAACCAGGGTCTGGTGGGACATCACCGTTCCCATTGCGGGGGTCCTATAAAATAGTGGTCTTAAAACAAACAAAACTTGGACTGGCCTAAGTTCAAATTTTCATCTCACCATTTATAGTAGTTTGACCTTAAACTAGTTATTTAATTTTCTGAGGGCTCCCGGCAAGATAGTGACTGAAGCGACATCCCTGGATTCCAGGTTAACAAAAGAAGGGTACATGGACTGGGAGAAAAGGGTCAGGTGGCAGAAGGGACTGTGGCTTTGAGGTCCAGAGTAGGTTAGGTTAGGGCAGCAGAAAATGGAATGGATGGAGGCAGTGGTCAGACACCAACAGATTTTTGTAGCCCTTAATGCCCTGTACTTGTCCCATGCTTCACCCAACTCAATTAAGCCAACCATTCATCTTCCTGTCTACACTCAACTTTCTGAGTAGGAAGGAGACAGGTGCACAATCACCTGCATTGGTGTCTCTCAGTCCTCTCATTTTGTCTATGTGTCTCCACAGTATCCCCACTTCTTCCTCATCATGGCTTCTCAAAATCTTCATCACTTTTTCAGTGGATGACCCTGCCACCATCCCTACAACATAACTATGTGCAATAGACATAAACCTTTCGTACCTAAATAGGACCATTCTGGGAGCATTGTCTTACAAGTTCTTCTCTTAATACTCAATTCTAGAAATCTTTATTTGGAAGCTTCAAAAAAAAAATAGATTGTAGATTCTTGGAGACTACTCTAGGCCTGCTAAATTAGAATCTGGGAGAGGGACTGATGATCTGTAATATTTTGGAACCTGCTCCAGGCAGTTTCTCCTATTCCTGTGACGTGACTGCCACCATAGGCTGATGTCTCCCAAATTTGTATTTCTCACCCACATCTCCCTGAAGTCTCAGATCCAAACATTCAATCACTAATTTTCGTAGTGTTTCTCTTTGTAAGTCCTACAGATACCTTAAATGCAGGAAGACCAGACTTCTGTTCAAAAAAGAAAAACAAAAAAACAAAAAACACCCCAAGCACAGCTGGAGCAAAGACTTTCTTTCTCTACTGAGTATCCTATCTCCCCTGAAATGACCAAAGAAATGAAAATAGGAAAGATCTGCATCACAGTAGGAAACTAAGGAAGTATATCATCAACATGGTAACTTTTTAAAAAGCAATTGAGCTAGGGGGTGCCTGGTTGGCTCAGTCGGTGGAGGGTCCAACTCTTGATTTCAGCTCAGGTCATGATCTCATGGTTCGTGGGGTCAAGCCCCATAACAAGCTCTGCAGTGACAGCTCCCAGCCTTCTTGGGATTCTCTCCCTCTTTCTCTGCCCTTCCTCTTCACACACTCTCTCTCTCTCTCTCAAAATAAGTAAAAACTTTAAAAAAACCAATCAAGCTATAGTTTATTGGGACAAGATTCAGCAAAGGTCAGCTTGCAACCAATACTCCAGAGGGAAAAAAATCACAGGAGACTCTGAAAGACTTCCACTAACCTGTCCACAATTTGCATCTGGAGATGAGAAAGTGGAGGTAGGCCAGAGTACAGCCCTGAGTGGGATCCATTTTGCTGGATACAAAGAGTATTCAGAAAAGACCACCCAGTGAGGCCACCCCAGCACTGGAAGCAGACATAGGTGCAGTGGAGCATCTCACAAATGCCCTGGAAAGGTACCAGAAAGTTAAGTGCTTTCCACAGAGGCTGAGCCCAGGAGAAAATCAGCTTTTAGTGCATGTCTCCTAATATAAGGAAGAAAGTTCACAGGGATGGGCGATTCTGGCCCTGGGTCTCACTGTTCTCAGGCTGCTGGGTTACTACACTGGCCCTGCAAGATGATATCAAGCAGACCCCTAGTTAAGATTAAATAGGAAGATTGTCACACTGACCAAGAGGTGTGGTGGAGGTCCCGTGTCAACAAGTCCTGTCATATCTGCTTGTCATCATTGTGGTTTAAAAGAATGAGCGCCCAGAGCACCTGGGTGGCTCAGTCTCTAAAGGATGACTTCAGCTCAGGTCATCATCTTGGAATTTGTGGGTTCCAGCTCTGCATGGAGCTGTCTGCTATCATGGCGGAGCCTGCTTCAGATCCTCTGTCCCCCTCTCTCTCTGCCCTTCCCTTGCTCATGCTTTCTTTCAAAAATACATGAACTTAAAAAAAGAAAAAGATTCAGTGCCCCATGGGGCCCTGGCTGACTGGATATTGCCCCCCAGGTCACTAGATATTTCTAATCCTTCCCTCTGCAGAGATTAGGGACACACCAACCTGAGAGTGAGATCTGTCTGAACTCCACAAGGGGAGAAGAGAAATTTCTCTTGGGGTGTGAGTCACTTTAGTGCTACTGCATCCCAGCTGTTGACATCTCACAACACAACACCCCCATCAATTAGTTGCAGTAATGGCCAAGAAGTCAGACCTT
Organism: Lynx rufus; assembly: GCF_022079265.1. Classification (NCBI taxonomy): domain Eukaryota; kingdom Metazoa; phylum Chordata; class Mammalia; order Carnivora; family Felidae; genus Lynx; species Lynx rufus. The sequence continues at coordinate 26,955,889 of NW_025814827.1, read as the reverse complement.
GCTCCAGCCCCAGCAGGTGGCCCACATACTCTTGCGGAGCCACCAGCTCTCCCGCACCATCAGCCCTGTTCCACTGGTGGAACCCCCTCTCCTCAGCAAGGCATGCCCAGTCTTATGCACCTCTTTGAGGATTTCTGATGTTGAAACAATGATGTCAGCCTTCCTTTTTTGTGCAGAGAAAGTGTTTTCAAAAACACTTGTTTTCAAAAAATTGAGGAAGAAAAGTAGGGAAGTAAAATCAAAAACTCAGTTTCTGGAGTCACAGAGAAGAGTTGAGTCTCAGTTTCCTTACTGAGTAGTGGAGGGATCACTACCTTGCCTCCTGAAGAATCCATTTTCTCATACATAACTTGAGGATTAATAATCTACCCTTGAGGAGCTAAATCCGTTAAGCATCTGACTTTAACTCGGGTCATGATCGTGCATTTCAAGAGATTGAGCCCCACTTTGGGCTCTGAGCTGACAGGGCAGAGCCTGCTTCATATCCTCTGTCCCCTTTGCTCTCTGCCCTCACCCCTCGCTCTCTCTCCCTCAAAAATAAATGTTAAAAAAAAAACCCACAAAACTACCCTTGAGGGTTGTTGCAAAGAAATGAAATCATGTGTATTAATAGCGGAGTGCTTGATGGTAACTTAACTGTTAGACATTATGATTTTCAGAAAAGACAAAAACAGTACAGCTGGCAAACTCAAGTACTGTTTGTGGCTATTATTACTAAAACAAAAAAAGAAACATTGAAGGATAAAAAAGAAATGCATACAAATTTATAAATTTATGAACAAGCAAGAGACTATTGGTACAACTTTGGAATTTTAAAGAAGGCTCTTTAAAATTCTATCCTGGGGGCATCTGGGTGGCTCAGTCAGTTGAGCGTCCGGCTTGGGCTCAGGTCATGATCTCGCGGTTCATGAGTTTGAGCCCCGCATCGGGCTCTGTGCTGACAGCTCAGGGCCTGGAGCCTGTTTCAGATTCTGTGTCTCCCTCTCTCTCTGTCTCTCCCCGACTCACACTTTCTCTCTCTCTCTCTCTCTCTCTCTCTCTCTCAAAAATAAAGATTAAAAAAATTTTTTTAAATAAATAAAAAATAAATTTCTAGCCTGGTAAATTTTTAAATTCCAGTGAAATACATCAGTTTCCAGTAAAATTTATATTTTTTACTAAAATTAACAGAAGACATAAAATACCTGACAAAACCTAATACTTCAGAATAAAACACAAAGATTGTCAAATAATTAGCTGCAGAAAGGTATCAACCCAAAGAATTTTTTTTCCAGGTGACACCTTTTAAACTTTCAAAGGAGAGATAATTACAATTCTATTTAAGCTACTGCTGAATGGAGCAAGATAAAACTCTTTCCCTTCTTCAGTTATTCTGGGAAACTACCATAACAATATCAAAAGACAACAGACCATGAAAACTGGAAAGAACAAATAACTTCCTTGTATGAATAAACACAGAAAAATCCCAAATAAAATATTAACAACTCAATTTTATCAATATATTGAGGTAATAATTTGTCATAATCAGGGATACAGATTTATCTTTTTAGAAAATAGGTTAAACTACTTAATCACACCTAGTGAGCATTAGGTACCTATATTTATTGATAATTTGAATATTTATTTGTTATTGCATAGAATGCCTCTAGAGGAATGCTCAGGTAACCAGTAGGGGTTGACTCTAAAGAGGAAAACAAGATGAATGAAGGACAGGTATGTGAGAGAGAAATCTAATTTTTACCATGTCAATAATGACTACTCAAAAAGTATTTTTTAAATAATGTAAAAATGAAACCCATAATGTATGGAATTGTTGAATCACCATCCTGCACACCTGAAACTAATATAATACTATATGTTAATTATACTGGAATTAAAAATTTTCTAAATGGCATCCATAAATAACTAAACTACTTGCCTTCCAGGTTGTATTTAATTATTAAATTAATTAAATACAACGTCAAGTTGAAGTGACATATATCGTGAGGGCCATATGTAATAAGCTTTAAAAAGTTTTATGAAACACTCGGGCACCTCAGTGCCTCAGTTGGTTAAGCATCCAACTGTCTTCATTTTGGCTTAGGTCATGATCTCATGGGTTGATGAGATCAAGTCCCGGGTCGAGCTCTGTGCTGACAGCACGGAGGCTGCTAGGGATTCTCTCTCTCAAAATAAATAAATAAATAAACATTTTAAAAAAGTTTTATAAAGTTATGAAAAATGTAAGATATTGTACCATCATTATATTGTGCTGCACTTATCTATAAAATAAGTAAGCAAAAAAAAATCACTGTAAAAACACTTTGACTCCACCTCATATCCACTAAGTTTAGTGTAGTTTAGCTTTTTTTATTTTTAACATGAGATCTTTTTTTTAAACTTATGATTCTCTCCTGGGTACGATGACTGATAGAGAAATGTTGGCTTGAACTTCCCACAACAGCCCTGCACGTTTTATTTGCTGCTTCTCAGGAATGGACAAGCATAATCTTAATAAATTCTTGGGTTTTATTTCCGGGCCTGCATAAACCTCAGAATTGATATTATCCATACGTAGTAGGATGAGGTAATTATCATAATGTGATTAAGTTTGTGTGAACCCATGCATGGCAAGTGCAGTATGCTCTTTTACCTTTTTTTTTTTTTTTTTAATTTCTTTTTCAACGTTTATTTATTTTTGACAGAGAGAGACAGAGCATGAACGGGGGAGGGGCAGAGAGAGAGGGAGACACAGAATCGGAAACAGGCTCCAGGCTCTGAGCCATCAGCCCAGAGCCTGACGCGGGGCTCGAACTCACGGACCGCGAGATCGTGACCTGGCTGAAGTCGGACGCTTAACCGACTGCGCCACCCAGGCGCCCCTCTTTTACCTTTTAAACACAAAATCCAAATAGGATGCTGTATTAATTTTCTATTCCTCCATAATAAATTATTGTAAAGTTATCAGCTTAAAACAATATCCATTTATTATCTCACAGTTTCCATGGGTCGAGAGTACAGACATCACTTAACTGAGTTTTCTGCTCAGGGTTTCACAATACTGCAGTCAAGGCATTGGCTGGGGCTGTGGTCTCATCTGAGGTTCAGGGTGCTTCCAGTTCACGTGGTTGCTAACTAAATTAATTTCCTTGCAACTATAGAAATCATGGCAGCTAGCTTTTTCAAGGCCAGTAGGGGAGAAAACCTCTTCACTCTAGACCCTTTCTTAAAGGCTTCACCTGATTAAGCCAGACCCACCAGGGTCGATCTCCCTTTTGATTACATTAAAGCTAGCTAATTAGAAACTTTAATTACATATCCAAAATCCCTTTACTTTTGCCAAACATAGAAGGTAACCTAGTCATTGGAGTGCCATCCTATCATACTCATAGGTCTTGCCCAAGCTGAAGAGAAGCAAATTACACAGGGTGACCATGAAGGGGCCATCTTAGAATTCTATCACAAATGGTATCTCACACTTCTGAAGATCATATATCAGCCACTAAGAGCCAAGTTAGGACTTAGATAATAAGTTACAAACATCCTGAGAAGTATCCAAACAAAAGCCCACTATATACGCATAATTAATTATGCCCATTTTCCAGGAAATCTAGAGCCACAAAAATAAATTAAAACTGAAAAAGACCTCAGAGATCCTCTAGTACTAAATCAAGGTTCTCAGACAGTATATGCATATAAAGTTCTGATTACATGGTTTTTCAGTCAGTGTTTTCCAACACGTTAAGTGGGCAGAAACTAACAATGACAAGGGTAATGCAGAAGAAAACAAGAAACACTTTGAAAAAGAAATACACACCTCAAAAACATGGCAGTCTGAGGTCATTAAGTGTAGCAAACAGACTCTACATCAGAGCCAGAGGACATCATCATTGTGAGAGGACAGCCTTCTGGCAGAAATGTTCAGTTCTCTTCCAGGTACTCTGGTTAAGAAAGCAAGAATTGTGCAGTTCATCCTCAGAACAATTCTCCTTCACATAGGTGACGTCAAAGGACAGCTAAGCTTCAGTTATCTGGAAAATTGACTTACATGGAATGACTCTGCAGCAAAGCAGAGTGTATTTTCAGGTTGGACAGTTCAAGATGAGGGATATGGAAGGGGAACTCAGAGTGTGAGAGCAGGCTCCAGGTTATGAATGTTGCGGCTTCAGAGAAGGCGAGAGCAATGGCATTGGAAGCAAAGAGCCTTTGCTTGCTTTCTTAGCCTGGACGACCTCTCAGCAGAGGGCTGTTTGGGCCCAAAGCTAAACACTTGACTTACTGGGGAAAGACATGCCAACCTGTGCACTCAGCTGCAGAGCCTTGGGGGCCAAAGCATGGGCCTCCGTTCCAATGCACCTATGTCCCCAAAGCCGGTGGCTGTCCTGAGCTTCTGAATGCAGTTTGTCTGCTCTTCTGGATGCCCAAGAGATCAGCAAAAGGAGTTATTTCACATATGGACTTTCTACTTCCAAAGCAATTATGTACTTAAATTTTCTAATTTTCCTTGTACTTCTCCCAACAAAGGAGAGGTAGAAATATTCTCAGGGAAGGTAGGAAGTTCAGAGAAGAAAGCAAGAACAGGTCTTGAGTCGTGTTAAACTATGCAGCCACTAATGCAATCAGCACATTGGAGAGGTATGAACACCAGTTGTACGATTTCCTAATGCTCGCAGGTACATTCACAAAACGAATTCCCTTTTGAAAAAGTATTACTTGTGAACTTTGGACTTAATGTGTCCAAAACTGAGCTCTTGGCCTCCCTTCCCAAAGCTGCTCGTTTAGCATTCTTCCAGATCTCAGTAAATGGCAACCCCATCCTTGCCATGAATCTTGGGGTCATCTTTGACTTCTCTCTCTCACCTCACATCTGACCCAGTTTCAGAATATATCCAGAATCTAGCCACTTCTCACCATCTCCACTGCTACCTCCCTGATCTGTGCAACCATCATCATTTCTCCCCTGATCACTGAGTAGCCTCCTGAAGGGTCTTCCCGCATCAGGCCTCGATCCTTTTTGTCTCATTCAGCATAGCAGCCCAAGTGATCCTATTAAATGAAATACAGTATGTTACTCCCCTTATCAAAATCTTCCAATAGCTTCCCATTTCACTTAGTGGAAAAGCCACCATCCTTACAGAAGCTTACAAGGCCCTGCAACTGCACCCCTCCCCCGCTTCTGTGATCTCATCTCCGACAACTGTAAGACCCAAGTTACTCTGTTCAGACCACAATGGCCATCTTTTTTTTTTTAATGTTTATTTATTTATTCTGAGAGAGAGAGAAAGCAGAAGCAAGGGAGGGGCATATAGAGAAGAGAGAATCACAAGCAAGCTCCATGCTGTCAGTGTAGAGCCCAATGACGCATGAAGCATGAGATCACGGCCTGAGCCCAAATCAAGAGTTGGACACTTAACTGACTGAGCCACCCAGGCACCCCAACACACCAGCCATCTGACAGGTGAGTTTACACCTTAGGATCTGAGTGCTTGCTGTGCCCTCTGCCTAGAATGCCCTTCTCTAGGATGTCACTTCCTTTAAGTTTGGTTAAAGTCCCCCTGCCCCTCAACTCCACACCTGGCAGATAGTATATTCTCATGGAGGCCTTTCCTGGCCACTCTCTATAAATCACAAACCTACATTCCACATCTCACCCTCCTGCTTTGCTCTTCTCTTGAACACTCAGAACTGTTTATTTCAATCACTTCTATTTATTCGGACTTATTTTTGTCTGTTCTGTTTCCTGCTATGTCCCCAACGTCTAGACCAGTGCCTGGCACATGAAATATATTCAACAAATATTTGTTGAAAGGATGAATGAATGCAGGTCACTGAGGGGAATAGGAAGTATAAATCCCAAGTTCCTTTGGGGTCTGGTTTCTGACTAACTGTGGAGCCTCACCCCACCCAGCTCAGACTCCATCCCACACCAGCTGTGACTCACATTTAGCACACACCTCTGTGTCTCTGAACATGTGGGTCCTCCTGTCTGGGATTTCTGACTCTTTTTTGCTTATCCCACTGTTATTTTCATTCTTATTTCTTTTACTACCAATGAGGTCATTACTAGACAGTTTCTCCTGAGTCTATTGGCCATCTGGTATTTCTTCTTTTGTCAATTCAACAAAAATGTCCTGAAGATATGAAGACACATTGTCCTAAGCTCTTCAAATATAAGACAGCCGTGTTCCCCATGCTCAAGAAGTTTATGGTTTTGATAGACAAACAAATACACAAAATAATTATGGATTATGAAAAATACCATGAAGAAATAAAGAGGAAACTGTAACAGAGAATAATGGAAACTTAGGGTGTACTTAGAGTGGTCAGTGAGGGGATCAACGAAAAATTATTTAAGGAAGAGAAGTTGCTGACAATGTTTAATGTTACCTGAACTCTATGCTCCTGGAAAACAATGATGGTTAAGAAATATCCCCAAACATCCCTCCCCCTCAAATCGCCCACCCTTTTGTGTTCTAGAAAATGGCAAACTGCAATGAACCACCATTCCCCACAGGCTTAGATAAGACTTGCTGTCCACTCTTTCTCATAATTCTCTCAAGACTTATGGATGTGACTGCTGTATTTACCTGTGACAAGAGCAAACCTAAACCGTTCCCCTTTTGCCTACATCAGTTGACAAAGTCAGCCATAGACTCTGTTCCTTGTCTCATGAATAATTAGCTGACGTTAGAATTGTTTGTCCCCCTAAAACTAGCTAGACACAGGAATAAATATTTCCTCTTCCACTATTTCTACTCCCTATAAAGATCTAAGGCAAAACTACTGTTCTAGGATATAGTGTAGTAGGCTAATGATGCCCCATAAAAGAGATCTAGGTCTTAATTGCTAAAATCTATAAAAGTTACCTTTTATGAAAAAGGGGTGTTTGCAGATGTGATTAAGGAGCCTGAGATGGGACAATTATCCCAGATTATCTGGGCCAACCTTGTATATAATCACAAATATTCCTGTAAGAGGGCAACAGAAGACGTGACCATAGACAGAAAGTGGCCGTGTGATGGAAGCAGAGAGGAGCAGAGTCAGAGAGAAGATGCTACACCACCTGTTGTGAAGACAGAAGAAGGGAACATGAGCCAAGGAATTCAGCCCTAGATGTGGGAAAAAGCAAGGAGACAGATTCTCCCCTAGACTCTCCAGAGTACAGCCCTTTTTAGCCAATAAGACTCATTTTGGACTTCTGACCTCCAAAACTATAAGAGTAATAACTTTCTATCATTTTAAGCCACTAATTTTGTGGTAATTTGTTACAGCAACCATAAGAAACTAATATGCACTCTAATCTTTAGATCTGTGGTGTTTCCTATTGCAATCAACTGAATAAAATCCATCTCCTTACTCAATTTTTGTCTTGGATTGTGTGAACTACATGAAAAGCAGGGAACAGAACAATCTAGGCAGAGTGAATAATAGGGACAAAGGTCCTCAGGCAAAAGAGAAATCAGTATGCTCTAGAACCAAGGAGATGAGTATGACTGGCCTTGCGCCATGGGAAGGAATTTGGATTTTATATTTGTGATGGGAAAACTTCACAAGATTTTGAGGCACAAAAGGTAGAAGTAGAGACATCTCTCAGTAGTCCTGGTAAGAGATATTGGTGGCCCCAGAATGTGAAGAGAATTTAGATATAGGACTGGATAAAACAGAGTCTGTCTCTGTAAGGGTTGTAATGGGAAACAGAGCATTCAAATCAGGATAATTTAAGGAGAGTTTACTAAAGGTGCTATTTATAAAGGTGAGGACCAAGATGTGGGAAATCAAAACTACAGAGAAGAAAGTAGTACCCTGAAGTAGAAGGCGTGAAGGGAAAGGGGAGCATGTAGCTTCTAGAGCCTAGAAGAAAGGGCAACCTTGGCAAGAGCAGTGGTCTTCAGTGGAGGGACACAGACATCAAGAGAGGACCCAGAACTTACCCTCCCCTACCCCACTGACCTCCTGCTGGAGCTCTGTATTGTCAAACCGCAAGGCAAGCCAGAGGACAAGAGAGCTCATTGGTGAGGTCCAAACAGGTCAGACTCCTGGGACAGAGAGCAGAGAGGGATGGAAAGGGGGTCTGGGGGTTGGGGGAAAATAAGGAAGATATGTAGTGAAAACATTCAGATTAGTTCCCATTTATTAAAAGAAAATGTGGAGACTCGAATTTTCTGCATTATTTCCTTAATAGTCCGTTTCACTTAGCCCAGGCCAATAGATGCCCAAACAATGCTCTTTTACCTTCCTGACTTTTCTTTGAACATTTGCAACTGCACTTTTGTCCTAAAGGCAATCAGGAATGACAGTGATTAAAACGCGTATAAGGACTGATAATGCTTTCTTCAAAGTTCAGCAACAAACCTCTCTTGATACAGGTGTAAAATTTGATGAAATGTTGCTACATGAAAACTGGATAATATCCACTACCGACTGAAGAGAATTGAGTTTGTGCAGCCTAGTAAGTAAAGGTTGTTTCAGAGCAGCAGAATATTGAATCACAATCAACTGAAACCTTAGCAAGCCTAATTCATACATCTCTCTGCATGGATACCCATATTTTACCATTGTTTCTCTTTTTTTGTTATTATTCTGGAAGATAATTCAATTTGCATTGCACATTTCCTCACAGAAATTTTGAATCTTATGAATATAAAAATCATGGACTTGGCCCAATTTTATTTTAATCAGTTTTTCTGTTTCCTAATTCAGGATTAACTTCCCAGGATATATGCAGAGATTTAGTAGCAAGAGCGACAGTGTGCACATTAAAATATGGAGAATTTCAGCAGCAATTTGAGTTATGGTAATTACTGGGTTTGTTTACACAGACATAGATGAAAAGCATAACCTTTTTGTTCCTGTCTTTTTTTTTTTTTAATTTGGAAAAACTGTGTGCTACCAACAGAAAAATCATACAACGGTTGTTTAATGTCGTGGAGGAAATCAGGTGCAACCAACGAGACCTGAGAAATAGAGAGATCAAAACTGTCTGAGGTAGTGTTTTAACTAGGCATCCTTTCCCCTGGAGCCACCCTCAATGATATAATAAGGCTCTCATGCTCACGTTCTGCTCAGAATGATTGTCATACATTCACTTGCCCCAAACCAACCAACCAGTGGGTTTCCACTCACACTGAAACTGTCCAGTGTGGCCCTAACATCATCTTCTTTTTCCACATTCATTCTCCATACCTGCTCCCTGGACCCATTTGTTTCATCCAGGAAACGGACCTGACCAAGATGGGGCCCATGTTGGGGAAGAGGAGCAGAAGGAAGTAGATGGTCCCCAACAGATGGAGCCAAGAGGAAAGGCACCCGTGCTCTCAGGGAAGGTGAGAAGATAAGCCCATCCCTGGGAACACTTAGAAACAGACCTGGCCTGCTTTTGTGAGTCTTTTTGATCCCAGATCTAGAAGCTTCCCCAAGAGACCCATGCTTTTGTGACTACCAGTTTGTGCTGTTAAAGGCAGCAGGCAGACAGACCTTCACATGTCTTAGAATGGTTAAAAAGGTGTAAAATTGGGGCACCTGGGTGGCTCCATTGGTTGAGCGTCTGACTCTTGATTTTGGTTTAGGTCATGATCCCAGGGTGGTGGGATCAAGCCCCACTTGTGGAGCCTGCTTAAGATTCTCTCTCTCCCTCTGTATCAACCCCAGCAGATTCTCTAGAAATAAATTCCCTAAAGCAATGGTCCTTAACCAGAGGTGGCCAACAAGAATCACCCTGGAGATTCTGAGTAGTCAGTTTGCAGTAGGGTTTGGACATGGGCATTTGACCGAGCTTTCTAGGTGATTTTCATGTGTATCCTGGCTCTCAAGCTACCTGTTTTTATTTTCTTTACTTCCTAAAAACTCAGTGATGCTTTTAAAAGGAAATAAAATGTCCTTCTATGGGCTGTAAATACAGAAATTTCACCTCCTGGTACTCCTACACACTGGCATAATTCAGAGTGAGCTTTTCATGATGATCATGTTAACAGATTGGGTATTCAGTGTATTCGTGAAAACTGCAGTTCTGAGTTTGTATGTTAACTATTCCGATCCCCTTGAACTTTTGTAGTACCATGTGGCAGTCATTTGTGAATTAGTCCGAAGTAGTTTCTAATAATAAATGCTTATTTTGTTAACGATTTGCTTCCTCCTTACCTGCTTTATTTAACTGCCACTCAACATAATGTCGAGCTCCTGAGCTACTTCTATTCTTACGATCCATGTGCTGCTCTTATGAAATTGAAAGGCTACAAATATTTGATTTTTGTGTTCTTCTTAAGAGCCTGGCAGGAACATTCTTGTGAATTCGCAAGTTATATGCTAGTCTAGTGTTTTCAAATTGGGCTATAGATACTCCTAAGGAAACACAAGGTATTCTAGGGGGTATTGTGCTATTCTGGAGGCTGATGGTATTCTGGACCAAAGGACAAACTTTCAGATAGTCAACAAACATATGTACTTTTTACTGAAATTTATTTACCTGTATATGAGTTCTTCTTTCCTATCTCCCTTATTTCAATTGCCCTTCCCCAAAAGATAGATATACATCACACCTATCCTCAGCATTACTCTGGTGTTTTGCCCATGGTGTAAAAAACTCTGGGCTTGAAACAAAGAACTTCTATCTTTTGGTACCAGAACCCAAAGTGTGGCTTCTGTCTTTTCTTGGCTTACACATATTTCTGGTAAAGGTGAACCGTGGCATGATAAATGAAGTATTTTTGCCCATGGTGGAATGTTCTGAATTTAGATAAGCAGAGCTATGCGGTTATGGGGAATTATGATAATTTTCTTTTAATATTCCCACCTCTTCCATTCCTGAATGATTGTCAAAGAACGCTAAGGAAGTGTTCAAGAGTTTTGTCAGTTCAAACTGACAAAAACTGAAAAAGTCCACAGAAAGTTTGGGCAAAAGGACAGTGATCCCAGATGGAGATCAGAGATGCAGAAGGAAAAGCAAAGAAAGTGATAAAAGTCTGGGTAAACATTTTTAAAAATAATTCTAAAATGTAGTGATACTAATAATGTTTATTGAGATTCAAAGAAAAGATACACCTAAAATACTAGATAATAATTTTATATATGTTGAAAGAATGGGTAATGAAATTAAAGCATCCAAAGATCCTTGTGTTATCCAGAAGAAAGACAATAACTTTGTTTCAGATTTTAGACACCGATGAATTAAGCATGCATGTTTTATCTAAAATAATAAATCAGAGAGCGAAATCTCTAAATAACTAAAGGGAAACGTGAAATAGTAAAATAATTCAATTAATTAAAGTAAAATGAATAATAATACAATTTGAAAAAGAAACAGAACATCTGAAAAGAACCCAAATTAAGATAGATTCAAGTCCATCATGGAGCTTACATGTTAGAGGAGAAAACATACAACATACACGTGAAATGAATAAATATGTTATATCACATAGTAGTACATGCTGTGAAGAAAAAACAAGTAGGGTAAAGCACTACATGTTACCCTAGGAGGAAACTAATTTTAGATAAGGGAAGATCTGACAGAAAGAGAAAAAGGAAGCAGGACTCCAAGGCTTTTTATCTTGAACAGGAAGAGAGGTTGAGAAGAGGCAGCCAGTGATGTTAGAAAAACCCAGAGTATGGCCTGGTGTCTCAACCAGAAGGGCGTGAACAACTGTGAAGCTAAGAATGCCTGGTTAATTTACTACACACATCTTTCCCAGACCTGGGGAACATAGTCAGTAGCAGGCTTAGCATCAAGAAGAGTTTACCACAGTCCCAGTAGGCACATGTAAACCTACAGAGCACGGTGGCTAAGTGCAGGGACTCTAAAGTCAGATGACCTCGAGTTGAATCTTGGTTCTATCTCTTTCTACTTGTGAGCTGTGTGATCATAGGCAAATCCTTTGTGATTTGTTTTCCTCCCCTGTAATATGGGTATAATAACACTTGTTTCCTCTGGTTGTCCTGATTAAATGAGTTAGTATTCATAAAAGACTTAAAATATACTTGGCATAAAGTAACCATCACATTAAGTCCTTGTTAAAAACAGAAAAATCTTACAATGGTCAAGATAGGAAGGACAACATGGCTTGTAAAGTACCGACTTACATTCTCAACAGGTTCAAGTTGGCACTGGACGTATGTAATTGAATTAATCAGCATGACTGATAAGATAATTATATTGTGATTAAAAAAACAGCAGGGAATACACTATGGTTGGAACATGTCTAGTTCTTTGCTGTAGTGTATGGAATTAAAGATGTATTTTCGTATCAAGTTCTATTTCAATTGTCCTAAGGAATGTCCTATGATATGCTTATTGGTTTGGAGCCCTAACCTTTTGCAGTTGGATTATACACCTTTCTCTTTCTAATCTAAAATGTCCTCAGATGCAAAGTGAAAATAATAAACATTTTATCCACATTAACAGAAGAAATAGAATCCTTTCCTGGGACTAGGGATTACAAAGAGCCAAACAAGTCACTTTTGTATAAAACGCTGAAGTAGATGCTTTGAAGGTTTCATACAAATTAATAACTCTTATTAAAGTGAAAGATAAAATGCATATCACAAGGCAATTACACAATGGCTGTATACGGCTAATCAATGATAAGGTAATATTGTGAGAGGTAAGACAAGGCAGAGCTCACTGCTGGTTGTAAGTTTCATAAGTGAAGTGAGACTTTTATTTGAGTCTGGGTAAAGGGAGTCATTACAGTTATTACATTTTAGGATATGCAAGGACTGAATCTCTAATGTGAACTTCCTTAGGAAATTACTAGAGAAAGGGCTTCAGCAAAATAAAGGAGTAAGCTAAAAGGAAGATACTAGATTCCTAAAACCAAGGCTCCAATATAAGAAAAGGTCAAAGGGAAGTGTCAGGATGACAGCTATTCAGCAGGACTAGAGAGTCACATGCACATTTTGGAGCAAGAGAATGGAGGGGTAAGGGAGGGGGAAATTGAAACGGATAGGTGATTTGATGTGTTTCAGTGTTTCATTTGATATGATAGATGTAAGGTAGTAGACCCCCTGGAGCATTTGGAAAAAAGCAACAGATGAATCAAAAACACCACCACCAAAGACAAATGGAAGAACAACATGTTTATTAACTTGAGGGGGACAGGTGTAAAAAAAAATAATATCACATTACTCATCTCAATAGTGAATGATATTTACACAGTCATGATAAATAGTACTGACTTATCCAAATATTGCTACAGAACTATTTGCAGAATGGGGTGGAAAGAGGAGTAAAAGACTTAATCCTCAACTACCCTAATTTTAAAGATAATTTTTATGCCACTAAAAAAAATAGCAACATGCGATTTAGAAACAGGGGGTTACATTCCAGAAGAAAGAGCCAAAAAAGTTGGAAGCATTGCCCCTGAGGAGTGAACTTTGGGGGAGTGTTTTGGTGGAGGGGTAGGCCAGTTTTTCATTGCAGGCCTTGAAAAAACATTACATGGAAAAACAAAACAAAACACATTGACTAAAAATTAAAGGGGTAAACAGGAAAATCAAAAGATTTTGAGAAGTGATCCTATACAGGGGCCTGACAGAACAAGCAAGAAGATCTCTTTCATTCATACAACAAATATTTATCAAGCACTGTTCTGATCCAGGCACTAAGCTAGGCCCCAGGAATACATTAGTGAATGAAAACATATGTGGTCCCTGTCCTCTGGAGCTTATGTCTACTAGAACATATAGACAACAAGTAAAAATACATACATACATACATACATACATACATAAGACATGAATGAAATACAGATTGTAGTAATAAGTGATGTGACTAGAAAAAATTATTGTGATAGAAAATGGTGGTGAGGGACTTCCCTTAACAGAAATAGCCCTTCTGAGATGAGCTGAGACTGGAAACACATGAAACATAAACTAAGGACGGGTGTGTATAGACTCCCAGGCAGTAAGTCTGGTGGGTCTAGAAACGGTTAGAAAGCCACTGTGGCCAGAAGCACCAGAGGTGAGCAGGATGATGGCTCTAGATGAGGTTAGAGAAGTAGCAGGACCCATATCATGTTGCTATAGATATCAGTTTGGTGAGTCTTTAAGTGGTAGATTTTTAAAGGCAAGAGAAGAGAGTGTGGAGTATAATCCATAACTTCATCCGGAGGAATTCCAACATTTAAATGGAACCAGTAAGAGACTGCAGAGGTGGGGCCAATAAGGAAAGGCACAGCAGGGAAGTCTGGAAACTTCCTCAACAATACCCTAACGTTTCTGTCATTTTTCTAAAACTGGCCTATTGTTTGCGTTTATCTTGACAAGGTGCGTTTCATTTTAGTTTTCAGATTTTTGCATCAGTTCTGGAAATAACTAGAGATATTTATATCCTAGAAAAGTCAATTTACAATTATCTAGAAAGCTATTTCCTCATCCCCATTGTAAATTATTCCAGGGTAGCCCAGGATCTTCGTTCGAATCCTGGGGTCCCCCCTCTGTGTTTCTATGGGGTCATATGAAACAGTGCTAGGATTTCAACTGAGTTATCCTTGGGATCATCCTGAGATGCTTGCCCCCGCCCCCTTGAAGGGTAAACAACACGCCATGCACTGTGGGTACTGTAAGGAATGGAACACGCTGCCTGGCCTATGGCCTGGGACGTAGGACTGAGCTCAGCGACCGTCATCTGCACGGTGGTGCGGTTCCGTTGCTTTGGGGACCCCTGAGATTAGAACCTGCGGAGCCATGGCCGCGGGGGGCGCCGCCCCAGGTAACTCAACAGCGCGCAGGGCCCAGGCCCCGAGCCTCGCGGATAGCCTTGGAAAACAGAGACCACAAAAAAGATGAGAGTCCAAGGAGGCAGGCGGAGACCTCGTTCCCGGGGGCCCAGAGCCTGCGCCAGCCCGAGGGCGGTCCATGCGCCGCCTCCTTGCGCTCTTCGTCAGACGGCGGCGGCGGTTACTGCTTCCGAGGTCATTTTACCCGGACGTATCTTTAGGGTGCAGACCCGGAGAGCGCCTGCGGGAGCGGGCCAGCCAACCAGCGCCCAAACTTCGGGGCAAATGACTCCCGTCTGCCCTCGCCCGGCTCTCGGCTACCATTTCTTTCCGTGTTTGCTCCGCTCAGTGTTTAAAGACGCGCGCAGCGCAGCGCCGAGAGCAGAGGCCGCGGGGCCGCCCCGGCCGCTGTCCAGCACTCGCAGCCTGAGTCGGGGCTGCCGCGGCGCCAGTAATGTCGGGGCCCAGACTGACAGGACACCCCTTGCAGGGAGTGGGGAGGCTGGGAGCCCGGCCTCCCCTCCCCAGGGCCGCCCAGGTTGGGGGAGGAGGAGGAGGAGGAGCAGGAGGAGGAGGGAGATGAGACCAGCGGGCGGGCCCCGAGCAAGCCGCGGTGGTCTGAGCGGTGTGGGAGCCTGAGCAGCCCCTAGGGAAATGCTTCTTTCCTGTTGTGTGTGCGGGAAGCCACCGAGGCCGTCCCCGCGCAGGTTGGACCCGTGCGCTGAGTTGGAAAAGCTTGAAAAGGCGCAGTAGTTTCCCAAATCCGCTTTCCAAGAAGGGTTTAAATCTCGCCTCCCCTCTCAGCCAGAACTGTGGGCTCGTCCGGGGGTCGGTGGGCGGGGCGAGGAGTTGTTGGCGGGAGATTTACATTTTTGGCGGCTGGACTCATTCTGAGTCCACTTGTTCCCTTTTTTCTCTCGTTCTGCTCTGCCATGCCCTGCTCTGAAGCGACACCCACCATCTCCCCCAGCAAGCGGGCTCGGCCTGCGGAGGACGCCATGAGGCTCCGCTTTGTCCGGCTCTCGGAGCATGCCACCGCCCCGAGCAAGGGGTCCGCGCGGGCCGCGGGCTACGACCTGTACAGGTGAGTGGGGATTTCCCGCCGCCTTCTGCGCGTGGCATCCCTACCCCACGCAGAGAAGGTGCAGGCCTGGAGTTGCAGAGTTCTCAGGTTAGCTTATATTCTTGCCATCTGCTGCTACAGCTTGAAACTTTCACTTAACAGATTACAAAAACAAACTCCTTTTGCATTTATGTAGGATTTCAGTCTTTTTTTTTTTTTTTTTTACTGTTGAAAATGTTAGTTTTCCTCTTTAGCATAAATTCAATAAGGATTTGGGATAAGCATGCAGAATGGTAACTACATGTAAATGTCCACCAAGGCATTATTTGTTTTGCAACATTTATTTTACCCTTTCCTGGTGGAAGGTAGAAATGAATAAGGCCCACCTTGGCCTTCAAGGAGTGGCCTGAGGGTGATGCAGTGGGCAACAGGAAGAGAAGCTAAGGTGGAAGTCTAGGTGCTGAGTATGAAAATACATGAGGAGGATTCATGAACGATGCTTCTGCCTTAAAGGATTTGTAAAATTTTTCTGTATGTCCATATTTAAGTTCTGCCCAAGGACTGGGAATGTCAAAAGGGTACAAATCAGAAAAGCAGTGGGAATGTCAGTAATACTACCTACCACCCTTTGCTTTGTTCAGCACCTTTTCCCTCTACTAAAGCCTTTACGTGTGGGCACTTTTTTTTTTTTTTTAATTTTTTTTTTTTTTCAACGTTTATTTATTTTTTGGGACAGAGAGAGACAGAGCATGAACGGGGGAGGGGCAGAGAGAGAGGGAGACACAGAATGGGAAACAGGCTCCAGGCTCTGAGCCATCAGCCCAGAGCCCGACGCGGGGCTCGAACTCACGGACTGCGAGATCGTGACCTGGCTGAAGTCGGACGCTTAACCGACTGCGCCACCCAGGCGCCCCACGTGTGGGCACTTTTATTGAATCCTCGGGACACTCCTGAAGTAGATAAGTGTTACTTTTTTACAGATGAGGGAGTTTGTGAAGACCTGAACTGATTGCTCAAGGGCTTGAATGTAATAAAATTTTTGACCCTTAATTCAGTGCTTTTTTCCCTTGACTACTGTGCCCAGTTCTTAGAACCATTAAGGTAGGTGAAAAGTGATACTGGGGGTTATGGGTGTTTAATACAGGACTAAATCCTTAGGATTTACTTTAAAGCATGCCGGGTAATTCTAATGTGAGAACTACTGGTCTCAGTCATAAGCACAGGAGGAGGGGAGAAAGGAGTGTGTGACAATAGAAAAAGGAAGGTGAGGTATAGTCTGTTAGAGCTGAAAGGGATGTGGTCAGTCCCTTAGTTTTCGTGGCTAAACGTGGAGTGATGTAGTTTGACTGCATCATGTCTGGGCACTGTTGTGAGTCAAATGAGAGATGTTGATTTAAGATACTTTAACATCCTCCTAATGAATAGAGATGACTGTATACAGAGATAGACATGGAAATAACTTCCCTCTTTAATAAATTAGGGCTTAACTATGGAAAGAGGAAATTCCAATGAAAGAAGTGAAAATGTTAATACTGCTTTACTAGTTTTCACTAAGGTCTCCAAAGTAACTTAACAGTTCTGCTCATTGTAAAATCTCTTAAATTTCTACCAAGAAGGGGGCTACAGTAAGAGCAATAGTAGCAGCATTTGATGGGTGGATCTTAGAATATTGGGTTCTCAGCAGTGTCCTTCTCCAGGGCCTATTGACAGTGATCAGCTCTGTCCCCAACCTGTGAGGTTCAAGGCTTCAGCTTGGTAAGCTTGGTTAACTACCAAGGCTAGCAGAACAGATGCAACACAGCTTTTTTTTTTTTTAAAGTTTATTTATTTATTTATTTTTAAATGTTTTTTTTTTTATTTTATTTTTGAGACAGAGAGAGACAGAGCATGAACCGGGGAGGAGCAGAGAGAGAGAGGGAGACACAGAATCCGAAGCAGGCTCCAGGCTCTGAGCTGTCAGCATAGAGCCCGACGCGGGGCTCGAACTCACGGACCATGAGATCGTGACCTGAGCCGAAGTCGGACGCTTAACCGACTGAGCCACCCAGGCGCCCCTATTTATTTAGTTTTGAGAGAGAGAGAGAGAGCGAGTGCTCAAGCATGATTGGGGGGGGGGGCAGGAAGGTGCAGAGAGAGAGAGAGGGAGAGAGAGAACCCCAAGCAGGCCCTAAGCTGTCAGCTCAGAGCCTGATGTGGAGCTCGAACTCAGGAACTGTGAGATCATGACCCAAGCTGAAATCAAGAGTTCAATGCTTAACTGACTGAGCCACGTGAACACCCCTATCTTCCTCTTTTTATATCGCATTAGTGAAGCATACAACTTTTAAAAGTGTGCCTTTCCACCCCCTCCTGCTAATACGTATTTCAGTTTCCCAGCAAAATTTTGTTCAGGGGACAACAAAATTACATGTTGATACCTCTTAAACCAAAATATTTGCCAGAATGACTATATCTAAAGGTAGCACAATTTTCATGATGGACTAAAAGAGAATATCTACCACTATCTTCTTCATAAGCTTTTTTTTATATGAACTGGAAACTTCGAGTACTGAACTCTTAGACTGGTTACTGAAATGTAAGATTGCATGAATTTTGTGATTGTTTTATGAAATATATTTAAAGCAATTCTATATACTTAGTCACAAGGAAGAGCGTATAGAAACACTTTTATGAATAAATACTGGTTACTTTCTTTCATTATTTTCCTAGTGCCTATGATTATACAGTACCACCTATGGAAAAAGTCCTTGTGAAAACGGACATTCAGATAGCTCTTCCTTCTGGGTGCTATGGAAGAGTAGGTAAGTGATTTAAGACATGGGTAACTATTTGTCAAGTTCTTCCTTTATGATCCGTTCCTTTATCTTAGTTCCATTTAGGGTATAAGTGAGGGAATGGATATTGTTTGGCATGTGTCCTAAAATAAAGAAGTGCCAACTATAATGGCAAGTGCAGCCATTTGGAAACTTTAGATTTCATGTAATTATCTGCTTTTTGCCTCCCTCTTTTTCTGATTCCTTGAGCTTTTAGGAGGCTCACATTGGCCCAGGAGTGTGTTCTCTCAGCTCCTCACTGAGAAACTGAAAATACAGGTGATTTTTAACTGGAGCTCCCCCACCAAGGATCAGATTGTATATGAGGTCACATGTGAAGACGGTAATGAGAATGGCTAATATTTGTTACGTAAGGAAAGAGGCAGGCTGGGGTTAATGGCACATGGCATTATAAGGCTAAGTAAAACTTCTGGCTTCTGCTCACTCCAGAGTCTGTCAGACCATTTATTTAGCCTTTTCCCCCTTTGGGTGTCCTCCCATGGGGTGTGTTACTGTCAAGAGATACCCTTCAGGGCACTAGAGGGTATGCCTTATAGCAGGAGGAGCTATGACAAAATGGAAAGCAAATCACCCGTCACTGGAGAGTTCAAAACTTTCTTCAAGAGTAACTTAACTTCAGAGTAAACCTAAAGGCACAAATGGAACTGTGGTGGGGAAGGGGCTGGACTACCACCATCTTGTTAGCCATGAGTGTGAGAACTGCTAATACTTCCGCCTTTAAACGAATCACGAGATGGGTTCTTTTTTCATCTCCTTTTGGCAGTATTTGACTGCATTTTGAGAATATTTGTGGTGGGGAGAGGGGAGATCAGGGAGATGGAATGAAATAAAAGGAAAAGCAGGAAGAGGCAGCATTTATTGACAAAGTGCCTGATTGAAGTATTCTGGAACAGAAAACTAGAAGCTAGAATAATTAACGATAGGCCTGTTGCTCAAGTCAGCAAGTATGAGGTATAATGTTAGCTTTTTATGTTTTCATTTTAAGAATAAAAAGCATAGTGGGAATGAGTTTTTAAGGTTTGTTTTTTTGACAGTTTGCTTGACTGATACCAAGCCTTTTCTCTTCCTCTGGTTCATTTGTTTATACAGATGGGTCGTTTGGCATTTGCATCATGAGTGGGATTCCCAAGTTCTAGGCTAGGCTTTGCCACTGGTTGGTTAAGTTGATCCTGTTTAACCCCACCCCCTCCTTTGCCCTCTTCCCATCTCTACTGCTATATGCCCAGACCTCCCATCTGAAAACAAGTCTCCTTCCTCAGTCTTGTGTCCCTGCCAGCCACAGTCCTCCCTTTGTGGCCAGACTTCTTAAAAGAGTTGCCTCGGCTTGCTCACCTCTCAGTCTACCCCAGCAGCCCAAGGCTTCACTGCCACACCTTCTCCACATCCTCCATGGCCCCAAGTCCTGTGGGAGTGGTTTAAGCAGCTTTTGAATTAAACTGTGTCAGGTTTCTCTACACTCTTTCCTCCTTTAACACAGTATAATAAATATATTCTTTAATCCAGGACCATCTGCTAAAGTTAAGATGTAGATGTTCTAGGGGAGGAGAGTGACGTGCCTTAAAGTAGCCAACTTCTCCTTTTCTTTGTTTTTCTTTTTCTTTTTAGCTCCCCGTTCTGGCTTGGCTGCGAAACACTTCATAGATGTAGGAGGTAATGTGTTTACGTTTTCCTTCTGTAAATATGTGTATGTATTCACTTTGCCTTTGCTTAAGAGGTAGTAATCAAAAGACAGGTCTTATTTTTATCTTCAACAATAGGAAATGATTTTTGTTGTGTTTTGCCTTTTTAGAAATTTCCATCTCTCAAATTATGAGGTAGTTTCAAGTATTATTTGATTATATCTAATTTTAAATGATCAGTATGTGAAATACATGTTATTTTACTAATAGGCTAACTAGACATTATCTGATGGATAGGATTTTTGCCTTGGCTTAGTGATAATCTGCATTTAGTCCAAAAATGACTCCATTCTTGGAAGAAAGTTAGTTTTACAAAGGTAGGAAAAGCTTTTATGTCATTTTAAAGCAATTATGTTTTGCTTAAATAATTAAAAAATTACTTAAGCAGTAATTACTAAATTCTTTAAGCAAGGGGCGCCTGGGTGGCTCAGTCGGTTAAGCATCTGACTTGGGACATGACCTTGCAGTTCAAGAGTTCAAGCCCCACATAGGGCTCTCTGCTGTCAGCACAGAGCCCACTTTGTATTCTCTGTCTTTCCCTCTCTGCCCCTCCTCTGCTTGTACACACACTCTCTCTCTGTCTCTCAAAAATAAATAAATACTTAAAAAATTAAAAAAAAAGAAAGAAATACTTTAAGCCAAAGTTATAGAAAATGCAGGTCAATCTTGTAAGAATTTTTTTAACCTGCATGAGAGAACCATCCATGTTTGGCAAAATATAAAAAGAAAATCTTTCTCTGAGTGAGAAAAGAAAACGCTATGCTTCCCTTTCTATGTTTCTTGTCAAACAAGTCCTCAGTGGCTCTGATTTCCCTTATAATCAAGCCTTACTCAGGTCTCCCAAAGCCAACAACTTCATCATGGAGCCACTTTCATGAAGAGCCCCCAGTCTGTGCTGTCCTCTTGCTGTAGGTTCCCTAACCACCCCTCACTGTAGGGAAATTCTGACCTTTGTTCTGACTTTAATTCCCATCATTATGAGCCGAGTGCTTCACCTAACTAGACGTCTTCTCCCTCCAAGAAGAAGGGAGATGGCACTTCTTTGCCAAGAAGTGGGTATGCCTCATTCTCTAAACACCTCCATTTTTACAAAGCTACTTTTTAACAGATGAAGAACTGTCTCAGAGATGAGTCCAAGTTGACATGTTGAACACTGGAATCTTCATCCATGGTTCCAATCCTTTAATCCGTCTGTTCTTTTCTTTTCTTTTTTTTTTTTTGAGAGAGGGAGAAAGTACACGGGGAGCTGGGGCAAGGGAGAAGCAGAAAAAAATCTTAAGCAGGCTCCACGCCACCCTCCACTTCCATGGCCCTGAGGTCACCACCTGAGACTTGAGCCAGAATCAGGAGTGGGACACTCCACTGGGTGACTGAACCACCCAGGCGCCCCTGCAGTCCCTCTGTTCTTTACACTGCAATTCAATGCTGGGTTTCACCTCACCCCATCCCTGCACCAACCAAGCACTGTGCTGAATAAAGTCACTGTTAACCTGCACTGCAGGCCTTAAGTAGGGAATGAGTACTGTCCCTGGGCCGTCTATCTGTCTGCCCTTGGTGTCACTAGGTGGTGCTGTGAGGCAAGACAGAATCCTCAAAGTAGTCCTTTCTTAGCGACTGAAAAGGAGCCAAGTTTGGCACAGACAGCAAGAATGGACAGCCCACTCGGGTTGAGAATTGCTTGGACTCGGTTATGCTTGCTTTCCAAAAATACTTTTATAACATCAAGTATGGTAATTGAGGACTATAACTTTAGGATATAAAAGATTGGATATATTTTTAAAGAAATTTCAAAGAGTTGTGAAAGGAACATGGGCTTTGGAGTAACAACTTGATTTGGGTCCCAGCTTTGTCATTAACTGGCTAGTTATTACTTTTCTGAGCCTCAGTTTCCTCTTCCGTAAAATGGAAATTAGTGTGCCTGCCTCAGAAGGATGGGAGGATTAAAGGAGAATACATGTAAAGCATCTAACACTGCTTGGCACGTATTAGACCCCAGAAGCTATATTTCTTGTCCCTTAGAGAATTCACGTTTTTTTTTTTTTTTTTTAAATGGGGCAGCTTTTTTTTTTTTTCTTTCTGACTTTGTTACTCATTTTTGCTGTTTAAAACGACCTCCTGAAAAAAAATTCATGTAAAAGAAATGGAAAGTTAGTTTGCCTGGTGGTTGGTGTGGTATTATTCCTAAAATCACATTGTGGTGTGTTCTTGGATGCAGAGTGTCTTAAAAATGTCTCTTAGGCACAGGTTTATCATCGTTGGCCACCATTTTTGTTTCAAAAGAGAGATGTTGTTAGAAATCCCAGGCTGTAAATAAGGGTCAAAGGGAAAAGTTGAGTATGCAGGATTCTGTTCAGAATCCACATCTGGTAGGTGTGGGTAGTTTTCACTAAAGGTTTCCAACAAATGACATGCCAAAGTCTTGACACAGTAAAACTTTTGCCTGAAGTCAGTTAATTACCCTGCCAGTTCCAATGTATGATTTTTCCAGTGATAACTTCAAAATACTTTTTGCTTTCTCATGAAGAGAAATATCCCTGATGCTTATGTTCCTTATGTAGAAAAAAGAATGTCTTGGGTTTTTCTTGAAGGTCAAATTGTCTTTGAGTAATACATAAACTTGGAACTATTGGATTTTTCGTACTATTAGCATTCATGCTAAAAAACAAAAAAGTATTAATTGAGGGCACTTTTTTTTCCTGCCATACATTTTAATTGACTTCAAACGACTTCATTTCTTTTAGTGAGTTAAAGGGCTTTTCACATTTTTGTGTGCCAAGCATAAAACCTTGGTAGATATCTGGCTTTGCAGAATTCAAGACATTCAACCATATGAGTCTGATTCGGATTACTTTATAGATATATGGCAAAGGCCTTTACAAAAAGGGAGTGTTTTTGTATGGTAGAAGATACCAGAAAGTAAAAACAAATGCTTGCAGGCCACAGGAAAAAGAATTTAAATGCCCAAACAAATAAGGAAAAAAATCGTAAACAAAATATAGAAGAGGACATACATATGTGCAACAAATATGCAGAGAAAAAAATTCTAGCCTCACTAGTCATCAGGGAAATGCACAGTAAAGCCAGGAGATACTGTTTTTCACTCATCACATTGGCCAGAATTTTTTTTTTTTTTTAAGATTGTTGCCATCTGGTACTACCAAGGACTTTGGAAATGGGCATTCTTAAATATTGCTGATAGAAGTTTGAATTGCTACACCTTTTTCACAAAGTTATCCAGAAATATCCACTAAAATTTAAAGTGTACACACCCTTTGATCAGGAAAGTGCTTTTCGGAAAGTTTTTGATGAGATTGAAAATCACGAATACACAAGGACATCTGTAAAGGACTGCTTTGTCTATTATAGCAAAAATGCAAAAGCAACCTGAGTGATAGCATGTAAGAGAATAGTTACACAGGGATAATGGTACTGTATTTCCATATCTCGGATTTAAAAAGAATGACTAAGGGGTGCTGAGTCTGGGTGGCTCAGCTGGGTGGCTGAGTCTGTTGAATGTCCGATTTTGGCTCAGGTCATGATCTCATGGTTCGTGGGTTCGGGCCCCACGTCGGGCTCTATGCTGACAGCTCAGAGTCTGGAACCTGCTTCGGATTCTGTGTCTCCCTCTCTCTCTGCCCCACCCCTGCTCACACTCTGTCTCTCTCTCTCAAAAATAAATAAAGATTAAAAAATTTTTTTCAAGAACAACTAAGATTCCTATTTATATATTAATTGCAAAGGATGTCTGATATTTTAAGTGGAAAAAAAGAAAGTAATACGTAGAATCTCTTACTGTAACATTGGCTCCCTGAAGGAGGGTAGAGGAACATTATTAGCTTTTACTTTCTATATACGTGTACTATTTGGGTAATGTAGAATTTTTCTTATAAAGTAGAAACCAAGAGTTCAGAAATTGGTCCCCATTGTCTTCCTTGAACCCTTTCTAGATAAGTGAGTACTAGACTGCTCAGATCTCCAACTTGGAGATTACATGGCCTTCTGGAGTCATCTGTTCCAGCATGGAACAACATGGTCTCTGCAGGGGTTTCTACACTGAATCTGATCCATGTTGTTCTCTACAGCCAGAACTTTCCGCATATTAATAATATAGAAAACAGCTGGTCCCATCTTTCTGTCAATTCTTTCAGTACATATTAAGGACTAATTTAATGGTCAGGTGGCAGTGGGGAAAGAAGACAGGCTTCAGTATTCTTTGAATTAGTCTTTGAATTTGTTTCTGTACAACTAGAAAAGAATAGACTGTTTCCTTCAGTCTAGACATGATATGAACCACTTCTGCTGCCTTTCTGCTACTTTCATACTCACTCTTCCCACTGTTAAAAATTTACTTTAATTCAAACTCTTAAAAGTGTTGTGTCAGGAACTTTTAAGAATGCTTAAATTCACTTTCATTCATAAAACACAGGGATTCATTTAAACTTCAACGGTAATCCACTGGAAAAATCTGAGTAGTTTTCCCCGTTCTGGAACTTTTTTAAAAATTTGCTCCCCCTCCCCCCCCACCACTCTTTGAGAAAATTGAAAGGGAATGCTTAACCTTGTTCTTAAAATTTTTTTTTCAGTTTACTTTCAAATAATTATGAGTCTGGCCAACCAATATTAATACCCATTGAGGTACATTCCTGGTTTTTTTTCCTTTGAGGATTTTGTTTGTTTGTTTGTTTAGGAGGAGGGTGTTACTAGTAATTAGGATTTAATTAGGATCACATGAGTCCTATCATTTTCCAAACAGAGGGGAAAGAATGAACATATATAAAAGGAAATTGGCAGGGGGTGGGGTGGGAGGGTGGGTAGAGGTAAGAGGAAGAGAAGTGACTTCTAAAAGGTAGGGGATTTTATTTTGGGGTAAAGAAAACAGTCCCCAAAATTGATTGTGGTGATGGTTGCACAATTCTGAATACACTGAAAACCGTTGAGTTGTGAATTCTGTCTTAATATTAAAAGAGGAAATGGGAAGTCCTGGTGCACCTGTATGATCTGTGCTTGTGTTTATGGAAATGTTTTAAATTCTTGACCCAAACTGAAATGCTAACAAGCTTGAGAAATGTACCTCTCTGGGCCAAGGCAGGGCCCTGATGCAAGTTTCTCTCTTGCAAAGATTTGCTGTCCTTGTGTTTATAATCTCAAACAGGTACTGATGACACATGGTTTCACATAAAAGTGTACTTGTTATTAAGCTTATGTGCTAATGTCTTCTGTGAGATCATGCTCTAAGAAAGGATGGTAGCTCACATTAAAAGGAAAGGAAGAATATGAACTGAAAGGTTCACCTCCATTTTTATTGCAAAAATGACTGTTCTGATATTTGGTAGACTGCCACTTAACAGTGTGTCAGCCTTGACTTCTTCCACAGCAGATCTTCAGGCTTCTTGACATTTTTTATTTATGACTCAATCACATTTCAATCTGGATATTAGTGGGAAGCTGCTACCAGGAAAAGCCTTTGCAACCCAATCATTATTTTCTCCTAGTCTTTTTGGCAGGCGTGCAGCAGGAAAACAGTGGTTTTGGAGTGAGCAATTCAGGATGACCTATCTGAGATGCTAAGTCCCTATTCCCAGTTTAGAATAGTAAACGGTCACCACTTGTAAGGGTGACAGGTTGGAAAATCAGGGCCATTTTATGAATTCTATGTATTTGCATTTTAGTAATATCATTTTTTAGTTTTGAGACTTTTTTTTTTTTAATTTTTTTTTTCAACGTTTATTTATTTTTGGGACAGAGACAGAGCATGAACGGGGGAGGGGCAGAGAGAGAGGGAGACACAGAATCGGAAACAGGTTCCAGGCTCTGAGCCATCAGCCCAGAGCCCGACGCGGGGCTCGAACTCACGGACCGCGAGATCGTGACCTGGCTGAAGTCGGACGCTTAACCGACTGCGCCACCCAGGCGCCCCTAGTTTTGAGACTACATAGTTCCAGAGCAAGAGTCACTTACCCATTTGCAAGGCTAAAGACCTCACAGCTACAGAAAAGTGATTTTGAGGTCATCGTACGCCCTCAGTGTTTTGGTAGCATAAAAACCATGCTAATGCTGTTTTTCTTTTCCTTAGCTGGCGTCATAGATGAAGATTATAGAGGAAATGTGGGTGTTGTACTATTTAATTTTGGCAAAGAAAAGTTTGAAGGTACGTTAACTACATACAATCACATGAATGTGAGTTTTCAGAGTTAGGAGTGTCTAAATAACACATGCTTACTCCTCTAAGGCAAGATAGAGAGAATGTGTCAATAAAATATCAGTAATAAACTCTTTCTTCTTTTGAAGTCAAAAAGGGTGATCGAATTGCACAGCTCATTTGTGAACGGATTTTTTATCCAGAAATAGAGGAAGTTCAGGTAAGTGTCATAAAAGCCGAGTTGGGAATAACTGATGTACCGTCTTCAGTGAAGGGAAAACTACAATTTCAAGCATTTCATATGCTATTTGAAACTAAATAATAGCACATACAATAGTCCTATTTTTAGCAAAATTAAAATCGTAGAATTTCTTGAAATGTTTTTCGTGGCTGTTATGTAGCATTACTTTGGATAATACATCATTTAAATATACTCTAAAATTCTATTTCTCTAGCTATTTTGAAAATTGCCCAATATTTTATTTATGGAGCTTTTTTAAAATTTAATTTTCTTTCTGTAATATCCTTTTTGAAAGTATGATACAGCTGGAATAAAAAATTTTTACAGATTAGGAGCTAGAGAGAACTGAAATAGGGTCTGAAATTAACCACCTGAACACCACCTTTATGTCTTTTCAGGTTTTGGATGACACTGAAAGGGGTTCAGGAGGTTTTGGTTCTACTGGGAAGAATTAAAACTTATGCCAAGAATAGAAAATGAGAAAACATACTTTTCTTAAAAATAAAGAGTCTTTGCTTAAGGTGTTTTGGTGTTTTATACTTTTGTAAACTTATTAGTGTTAGCTACTAAAACTGGTTGTCTTAGGATTAATTAAGGAAAAGATACCTCAGTTGGGGTCACAAAGGAACTTACTTGCTTGTGTTTTTATACATTTGAATGTTGTATAAATCTGTGTGGTGACCTAATACAAAGTGTTTCTTTTTTTTAATGGAATGTATATAAATTACAGATCCAAAACTCCCTGTATTATTTAATTTACTAAATGCTGCTTCTCAGCTTATTAAATTGCTTTGTAAATCATAAGTAGTACCTTTCATTCCATAAATTTGACTTCTTTCACAGATACAAATTATCGCACAAAGTGAACTAAAAAGATAATAAGAAGTTGAAGTTACTCCTTGTCCATCCCTTCTCTCCATTGCTCTCAAAAGTGATTTTGATCTTAAGATTCTTTGTGACATTGGGAAGAAGAGAATCCTCAGGTTATTTTTTAGTTTTATTTTTAATCATCCTTTCATCCTTTTGGTAGGCCCCGGTTGGCTGGATAGAACTATGTTTGTGAAAGGAGATGCAACCTGGGGATTTCCAGTTGGTTCATCTTCCTGATTTCGTTCCATCAAATAAATTGTACAAGTTGTGTACCTTTCTCTCACTGTAATAGGGTATAGCCAAGAAAATAGGCAATTTAATAGGGAAAAAGTAGAGTAATGGTGTGTGTTTAGGCCATTGGGTTTGCCCATCCCAAGTACTTTTGAGTTAATACGAGTAAGCAGTATTTCATCACAGGTAGGGGGCTGATTATGTGGATTTGCTTGATTTAACATCATTTGCAACCTTGTAGGCATGCACTGTATTGCCCAGGCCCCTTTGCACAAGGGCTGTCGGGGTCACTTCAGCTTTGCTGGTCAGATGCACTAGTGGGAAGCTCATGAGACATCATTTTGTGAGTGTGGGTCATGCAGATGGAGTGCTTCTGGAGCTGGCAGCTCTCAGCGACCCGTTCTTGGAAGCACAGGCTAGAGTGTGTGTCTTCCGTCCTTCCAGTGATTCTTTAGACCATTTCGTAACCTGTAATGTAGTATTTTCCATCTGTGGGTCACAATTCACTAGTGAGTCATGAAATCAACTCCTCTAATGCATTTTTAAAAATTAAATAGAGAAACAGCAGAGGACAACACATGTCAACTGGGTAAATATTGTGAACATTGTTTGAATTACATATTCATATGTTCATGTGTATACTGGCTCATGATATAAATTATTTCTGCAGTCAATAAAATTTAAATAAATCCCCTTGTGCTAAACTAGTGGATTCTGTCCTCTGAACACTGACCAATACGTAGTAACAGTTGAGTAAGAACAAATGGTATGATGTGACTGCCAAGAGATTCGGTCTTAGTTACACTGTTAATGTTAGTTCCCACTTACTGAAAATTCACTGTATTAAGCACTTTTAGAAACTGCTTGTTTGTTTGTTTGTTTTTTTTTCTCATGGCATACCTGTGGGAGAGTAGATAAAACACTTAAAAAAATGTTTTTTAAAGTTTACTTATTTTTGAGAGAGAGTGTGTTTGTGAGCAGGAGGGGCAGAGAGAGAGGCAGACACAGAATCCAAAGCAGGCCCCAGGCTCTGAGCTGTCACCACAGAGCCCAATATGGGGCTCACACCCACAAACCGTGAGATCATGATCTGAGCCAAAGTCAGATGCTTAACCAACTGAGCTACCCAGGCACACCGATAAAACATTCTTTATAGATGACAGATATAGGCACAGAGGTGTTTAGTAGCTTGCTTAACATTTCAGCTGAAAGACCACTCTTAAAACTCAGGTCCTATGGCTTTGAAGCCCATGTTCTGTGCAACCTTCAGTCTTGCAAGTGGTAGACAGAATACAGAATGGAAGAGATGGTGAATGAAAGTCCTCTAGTGTATTCATTCCTGGTGTCTTTCCATCTGGGCACCAGACTTATGGAAAGTTGTTTACATCTGAATCTACTCTGAAAGTTAGAGACTTGAAACCATGTTCATGAGGGATAAATGGAAGATCTCTGGGGTGGGGTGTTGTTTGTAGAAAAAGTGTGTGTTGGGGTGGGAGAATGTGGGAGGAGGGGTGGCTATAGAAGGTCTCTAGTGGTATGACAGATCTTAGATGTTAAAGACTCAGAAAGGGAACTAATTAGGTTTGTCATATGTGACCTGATCGACTGGAACTAGGTAGGATCAGTGCATTTAATCTATAGCAGATGGGAGCTGTGAGATAAGAGAAAATACATATTGGTCTCTGCCCCCGATTCCTGGCACGTAGTTCCTAAACTGTTGTCATTTCCTAAGTGATAAGAGCACTAGGTGCATCTCTTGCTCTAATACTGGTCGTTGATTCCGGTTGCTCACACAGAGCTCCTGAAACCCTTGTAATCTACTGGGTGATGACTGTCTTGTTCAAATGAAGTGACTCTGGGTGGCTTCCTGGATTGCTCCTGGGTGGAGGCTGGTCACTAAAAAGACCAAGTCATGGTGAGAAGTTTAGAACTTTTAGTCCTGACCCCTATTCTCTTGAGAGGGGAGGAGGGCTAAAAATGGAGTTGATGATGGATCATGCCTAAATAATGAAGCCCCCATAAAATCCCAAAAATAGGAGATTGGGAGAGTTTCTGGGTTGGTGCACACTGGAGGTGCTGGGAGAGTGGCACACCTGGAGAGGGCGTAGAAGCTCTGTGACCCCACATACGTTGCCCTACTCAGCTCTTCCATCTGGATCTTTTATCATATCATTTAATAAACTGGTGAACTAAGGTGTGTCCCTCAATTCTGTGAGATGTCTAGGAAATTGAACTGAAGGGGGGGGGGTCCCTGGAACCTCCAATCTATAGCCATTTGGTGAGCAGCAGAGGTGACAACCTTAGCTTGTAACTGGCGATCTGAAGTGTGTATTGGGGGCGGGGGGGCAGTCTTGTGGAACTGAGCCCTTAACCTGTGAGATCTGACCCTCTCTGGGTAGCTAGTGTCAGAGCTGAGTTAAGTTGTAGGACACCCTGTTGGTATTACAAAGAATTGCTTGGTGTAGGGAGAAGCCTCTGCACAACTAGTGACCAGAAGTGAAGTGTTTTAGTTGAGTAGTAAAGAAGACAAACGGAAGAAACGAGGGCAGACCTGGTTTTTTCCTACATAGGAAGGAAACAAGCTGAGTTTTTTCTTTACAGTGGCATAAGGGCAGACTCATGGAACTTCCCTAAGACAGCAACTTTAATGAAAAAGCAAAGAATATGCCATGTGAAAGAGCCATATCCTACCAGTCAGTTGGGTTGGGCTCACTGGAGACAAATATTCTATGTTATATATGCAGAGTTCGCGTATTTTATACCATTTTTACTTTGTTTTATGTGAAATATAACATTTAGAAAAGTGTATAAAACAAAAGTGTACAGTATAATGAATAACTACAAAATAGAACACCCAAATGGTGGTCTGAAAAAAAGCACTGTGCTGGTTCTTGAGCTCATTATCAGTTTGGTTTTATCCCAACCACGTGGATTTAGTTGGTAGGAAAAGGAAAACAAAAGGGTCCATTTATAAGGCCAGTTCTTCCCCTCCCAGCAGAAAGGAAACCGAAGGTTTTTACTGGTGGCCAAAGAGAAGCATCATTTTCACATGTAGGACTGCACCTTGTGATTTTTAGATTAACTACAAGTTGACTAATAATTACCATACTATCAGTTTAGTAACTTCTCAGGCAGAGACCAGGTAGTTTTCTTTTTCCTTGACGGGTCTTTCTCACTCACTAATGATGCCCACTATCCACTCCTGTCCTTGGTACTTTATACATCAGAAGAGAAATAATCAGAGAGACTCCTGCAAACATCTGATGCTCCATTAGTTAAATTACCATGGTGGCCAGTTACAATGGAAGCCACAAGCTAGTACTTAAGCAAATGGCTTCGGTGGATAGGGAGGCCGAGGCCCAAGATTTGGGTTTCAGAGCACCTTCCCTACACAGTATTTCCTGCTACAGGACCCTCTTCATCCCACCCAGAAGGAGATACCAAATGATTATTAACTCACGTTCATTTTCCATCTTATCAATGGAGGAATGCTGGAAGGCTAGAGGGCTAACATGTAGGCACCTGGAGTTTTGTAAAGTGTATATATCAGAGTTTGAGGTTAGTGGACCTCAGATATGTTGGCTTAGTTACATGAGTAGTGAGTCCAAGTTGTTATTTAGAGCATTCTCAGTAGAGCTTCCAGAAGCATCTTGCTTTAACCATTCACTTTAACCAAGTCACTCTTGGCTCTATTTCTCATTTCTCTACTTTTCCCACATCTTCAACTCCAATAGTGATCCCTGTTAGGAGAGTACTAATAGTTTATACTTCACTCTGCTCCCCAACTTCTTGTCTCTACCGCATGATAACCTCTACCGCATGCCCTTAAGGTAGCAGTAATAGACTGTCGATCATGTGAACCGCAGATTACAGAGAATGATAGAAGCCATGGGCCAATGTTCAATGATAATATTAGTAGTAATATTTATAGATTCAGAGCATCCTTAAATATAGAAAGAGCTTACATGCAAAACCCATGCTAAGAGGCATGTAATCATTCTTTTTTTTTTTAAGTTTATTTCGAGAGAGCAAGCAGGAGTGGAAGGTGGAGACAGAGACAGAGGGAGAGAGGGAGAATCCCAAGAAGGCTCCACACTGTCAGTGCAGAACCTGATGCAGGGCTCAATCCCAAGAACCAAGAGATCATGACCTGAGCCAAAGCCGGTTGCTTAACCCACTGA
Organism: Lynx rufus; assembly: GCF_022079265.1. Taxonomy (NCBI): domain Eukaryota; kingdom Metazoa; phylum Chordata; class Mammalia; order Carnivora; family Felidae; genus Lynx; species Lynx rufus. Next base: position 26,923,964 of record NW_025814827.1, on the reverse strand, counting down.
GCCACCCAGGCACCCTGGCATGTAATCATGCTAATAAAGACAATAGTGGAATCTTTGATCGGGCATTTAAAGCCACCTTACCTCTGCTCATTAGTGTAAAATATACTATTTTATGTAACTGACCCAATCCTTTTAGCTGAGAAATACCCTCTAGTATCATTATTCTAAGAAGAGAGAAGAGGTGGGGGGAAATCATTTCTCAAAAGTGAAAATAAAATCACTTTTGCTGAAGACACCTCTCTATTTGGAGATGGATTATAGACACTGTTTTGACAGTGCTTTTTCTTTTCCTTACTGAAAAGAGAATGAGAAAAAGGAAACATAAATGAAACTGTAATTCTCACTGAAGGAGAAGGAAAAAGAGAGAGAGAAAGAAATTAAAAATGGTCTCCCTTTATGAGCAACTAAACATGGTTAAGTTGGGAGAATTTTAAAAGATACAAGAGGTCTCCTAAGGAAAACTTGTAATAACTTTTTATGAAAGTAAGATATTAGAGAAAATTAAAGATTAACAAGTTACTAAATTATGTCTTGGTTCACTCCTAGTTTTCAACAATGGATTTTACAGATGAGTTAAAAACCTCTGGTAGAAAAGTACCAAAATAATGATTATCCCTGGCTGTTGGGATTGCTAGTAATTGTTCCCTTTTTGCATTATTTGTACTTTAACATTTTTAAACATGGAAACTATAGTATTTCCTTAAATCTTAAAATTTTATGATAAAAATATCTTTGTTTAATTTTGGTTATATTTACTATTTTAGTGAATATTTTTAATGTTGAAAGTGTGTGGGAATATTATGACTATAAATTACAAATTTTGAAGAAAAAATATACAAGTTAGTATAATAGAAAAGCACTAGCTTTGGGAATTTTAAACTCGAGTTTAAGTTCTGCTGTTTTACTAACCAAATTATCTTGAGCAAATAAAGTGACCTATAGCTGGTCAATTTTTTTTAGCATAAAGTAAGGAGAGTCATTAGATAATCCACAGGGTCCCTTTGGGCTCTCCTATTGTATTTATTTTTTATTTATTTATTTATTTTATTTTATTTTATTTATTTATTTTTTTCTCCTATTGTTATTTAGTGAATTTTGAGACCAGACTGTATGGCTGTGTCAAACTACTGCCACCTGGTGGCAGTTATCTAAAGTGAAGGGGCTGTATTTAAGGTACAAAATCACCATCATTCACTCATTAATTCATGTGTATACAGTATTTGCCTACCATCCATGTGCTGGGCAAGTGTGAGCATCATGGTTCATTCAATTTAGTGTTTTTCTAGATGACACTTTCTAGACATGAGCTGTCACATACTAGCTGTGTGACCTTGAGGACATTATTTAACCACTTTTGAGTCTCTGTCTTCAAAATCTGAAACATAAAGATAATAATATCCACCTTACATTATTAGAAAATCTAAAAATGATGGATGTAAAGTATCTCACAGTCCATAGCAAAGAATATTTGGCCAATAAATGGTAGTGATTATCCTCAGGAAGTTAACATCTAGTAAAGGAAGTAAGATGAATACAGAAATCAGTGCAATATGTGATATGCTTTGAACATATAAAGAGGCACAAGGCACATTCGGTAAAATGGCAAAACCTAAATGCAAACAGAGTGGAGTACAAAGGACTTGTAGGAATTGCTGATGGCTGTTCTGGAATGGGAGGTTGCTAGTCTGCTCTGGGGGGTCCTAAATGCCAGGGAAGCAATGGCCAGCCGTGGAAGAGTTGGGTCAAAGAGTAACAACCCCAGAGCTGAACCTCAGGAAGATTGATATTAATTTAATGTCTGTGACAATGAGGTTAAGAGGCCACTGCAAGAATAGCCAGGCAATAAACACAGAGGACAACAAAGGATGGAGAAAAACGGCACTAAGAAACTATAAAAACAAAGTTGAGAATGAAACTTGCTGAGACTAGAGACATTGTTAGATCACAAATGAGCTACTGAGACTGAGGGAGGCTATCATGTGCTTGGGGTCATGAAACCAACCAAACTGGCAGTTGTAGGAGTAGACTCCAGGGTTCCTGACTTGAGATCTAATACCCCTTCTCCACCTAGGAAAGAGTTAAGCCAACTTTCCCCTCAGGTATGGACACTAAACCAATATATATATATATATATATATATATATATATATACACACACAAGTGTGTGGGAAAGTAATAAACTTTTTGTTAACGTGCCAGGGGCTAGAGGGGAAGTATTGTGACAAAATAGTCTTCTGCAAGTCCGTTCACTCTGAGTATTAGAAAGGGCATTATACTTAGAGGGAAATAAAATCCCAAGTGTGTTCCAGTTTGAAACCCCCATGGGATTCATAATGGCTTAACTTTTATTTATTTATTTATTAATGTTTTATTTTATTTTTGAGAGACAGAGAGAGACAGCATGAGTGGGGGAAGAGCAGAGAGAGAGGGAGACACAGAATCCGAACCAGGCTCCAGGCTCCGAGCTGTCAGCACAGAGCCCAACCCGAGGCTTGAACCCACAAACTGTGAGATCACGACCTGAGCTGAAGTCAGATGCCTAACCGACTGAGCCACCCAAGGCAATATAATGGCTTAAATTTTAGTTGACATGGATTTTTTTTTTTCTGCCATCTTAGAGAGGCAGGCAATAGTAGCATACAAATAGTAGCATAGCTCAGCACCCACGACAGGAAGCTCCCATAAAATTTACTTTGACTAGAACAAAGGCAAATAATGATATAATCCCCTGCAGCTATGTTTGGCATGGAAAAGTTATATTGTTGGGAATGATAGGAAAAATCATATTAGAAGAAGACTAATGCTGTCTGAAGGTCCTGTAGAGGGGAGAGTGTGGGATAATTCCATGATATGTGGAATAACATGGTTCAGAAAAAAAAAAAAGAGGGTGCCCGTTGAACTGAGACTGTGTTTGATTATCATAGAAGAGATGAAACACTTTTTCATACTCAGAAAAATCAATATACAGCAAAAGAAGAGACGCTGTTTGATGATAAGGCAATAAAAACTTCAAAGGGTAACTTAAAAATGTTTCCTAATTCATTTCAGCCTAAACTTATCCCCATGCCCGTCTCACGCTGTCCGCCAGCAATTTCACTGGAATATGTTAGCCAGTCTCCCTGGAATCATTGTCGGGTCTCCTTGGAATGGAAACTGACAAACTCCAGGGGTGAGTGCAAGAAAAAATGGTGCTGGCAGCAAGAGAGGAAGTGTTTTTTCAATTTAGTGCCAGAAGTAAGTGCTGACATTGTCTCACATGTGTTTGGGGACAATGGCACATGCCAATGCTAACACGTTCACTTTTCCGAGTCCCTTGCTCAAAGGCATTTGGCAAGTGGCTGCAGAAGCCACAGCTACTTCTCCCTCCCCATCCTCAAATTTCTGAACCCCTTTCCTCTCTTTTGGGCACAACAGTTTCCACTTTGTATCATTAGCGTCATCACCCGGAGTGAATTCTCTTATTCTTCCTGCACATGCATTGTGAAGTGCAAACTCTTTCCTTACATAACTTCACGTCCTCTCTTTATAAGCACACCTTTTGGGGGTTTGAACATTAATCTCAGGTGACTTCAGAGCTGCACTAAGCAAAGCCTGCATTTTCTAGGCTAAAGTAGGCAAAATTAAGCGAAAGGACCCAGTTGATGCTGATTAAGGTAAGAGAGAAGCTGGTTAACCACGTGGGCTCCATGCCAATGTGCCTCCCTCCCCTCCCACCAAGTTCATTGTATTGGGGAGAGGGAGGTATGTTTAGACCTCTCAGGCTTCCAGTGCATCCCTGATGAGACTCTGGCATAGCTGCCTAGCCCTTGGCTACTGCAGTATGGCTGAGTAATAGAAATATAGTGTTTATTTCTTTTTTTTTCCATTTTTTAATGTTTATTTATTTTTGAGAGAGAGAGAGAGAGACAGCATGAGCGGGGGAGGTGGAGTGAGACGTGACTTAGACACAAAATCCAAACCAGTTTCCAGGCTCTGAGCTCTCCACACAGAACCTGACTTGGGGTTCAAACCCATGAGCCATGAGATCATGATCTGAGCTGAAGTCAGACCCTTAATGACTGAACCCCTGACAGTGTTTATTTCTTTTTTTTTTTTTTTAAATTTTTTTTTTCAACGTTTTATTTTTATTTTTGGGACAGAGAGAGACAGAGCATGAACAGGGGAGGGGCAGAGAGAGAGGGAGACACAGAATCGGAAACAGGCTCCAGGCTCTGAGCCATCAGCCCAGAGCCCGACGCGGGGCTCGAACTCACGGACCGCGAGATCGTGACCTGGCTGAAGTCGGACGCTTAACCGACTGCGCCACCCAGGCGCCCCTGACAGTGTTTATTTCTAAAGATAGTTTTATTTCTACGTGACACAAGGTATACACTGAACATCTTTTGGTTAGAAGCCAAATATAATTACCCATTTGCCACATTTTCCTTGTGCTTTCTTTCCAAAACTTATTTGTAGGCACCGAGTATCATCTTTTAAACTGCTTTGTCCTGACATAATTATCTGTGTCAGCTTTTGTTAGAATCAGTTGTGAGAACTCCAATTAGAATATAAATCGTAGAAGGAAGAGAACTAACCTTTCGAAACGCTGTATCCTCCAGGCACAATGCCAGTTGTGTCACTGTTACCTGAGCTGGGTATTTTGTAAAACCTGAGCAGAATTCCTCTTGGGGTGAAAACTGGTTTCTTAAGTTTTCAGGAGTCAGCATCATTCTGATGGGCTCCCTAAGTGTTAGAGTGGGTCCCAGAGCTCAAGGCTTGCTTGGGCAGCTTGAGAAGTGAGAGGCATTGAAGCTCATGCGGAAGGCTAACTGGAGAAGGGACCAGAGCTGGTAAGAAACTTCTTGCATCAGAGATTGCCTAGGAACTTCCTCCTTTAAATATATATTATGCAAATTTCAATCATACGCAAAAGTAAAATGCATGAACCCCAGGTACTCCTCACCCCCCTTCAACAATGATCAATTCATAGCTGGTTTTGTTTCTTCTATAACCCCCATCCCCAACCCCAATGAATTATTTCGAAACAAACCCCAGACATTGTATCACTGCACCGATTACTTTAATCTGTTTGTTGAGCCATCTGTAGGGCCACGGCTTCCCTCCTCTTACCCAAACTTCATTAAAGTTGACTGCACACACCACTTTAGTGTTGGTGGGTGCTTTGGGGGAGCACAAAACACGGAAAAGTTTGCATCTGGGCCACAGTAGGTAAAGAACGAGACAGCAATATGAGGTTTGATGCAGAGATGAGGTTAAGAATGAGCAGGACTATCGGGGCGCCTGGGTGGCGCAGTCGGTTAAGCGTCCGACTTCAGCCAGGTCACGATCTTGCGGTCCGTGAGTTCGAGCCCCGTGTCGGGCTCTGGGCTGATGGCTCAGAGCCTGGAGCATGTTTCCGATTCTGTGTCTCCCTCTCTCTCTGCCCCTTCTCCATTCATGCTCTGTCTCTCTCTGTCCCAAAAATAAATAAACGTTGAAAAAAAATTAAAAAAAAAAAAAAAGAATGAGCAGGACTCTCAAGAATTCTTGAAACGATCGGAGGACTGGAGGGGATGGAGGGGACGCTAGATTTTCTACAGGAAGTCAGGGGAGGACTTCATGCAGGACTCTGTGGGTGAGTGTGTTTTATTATTAAAATGAAGAGTGACTCTAAAAGACTGGAAATCTTCGGGACAGCCAGACAGCTGGCTTTTGGGTTACAGTTGCATATTCCAAGTTTCCTTTCCTTGAAAGGAAAGAAAATACTAAATTTAAACACCATCTTTTAATTCCTCAATCATTTCCCTTTCTGTCTCTTTAACAAATGCAGTCTTTAGACAACCAATGCGAAGCATTTATTCTCCACGACCCTTTCAGACACCTGACATCACTAGGGAGGAGTTGTTAGGCAATCCCAATCCCAGTTTTCAACTGCTCCCTGTGTAGCTCTGGCTAAGTCACTGTTCTTTAATAATTTGTGATGAACAAGAAAAAATTACCCATCTAAGGACAGTGCACCTAGATACCTGCACAATTCTCCTGCAGTATTCTTAAAGGAAAAAAAAATGGGTGGGTGGGGAGGTGCCTGGGTGGCTCAGTCAGTTAAGCATGGGCTCAGGTCATGATCTCAAGGCTCATGGGTTCAAGCCCCGCGTCCAGCTCTGTGCTTACAGCTCAGAGCCTGGAGGCTGCTTTTGGATTGTGTGTCTCTCTCTGCCCCGCCCCGTCCCCCCCCCCCCCCCCCCGGCCTTCTCACACTCTGTTTTTCTCTCAAAAGTAAATAAACATTAAAAAAAATTTTTTTAAAGAGAAATGGGGATCATAGTTGAACTAAATATAGATTTGTTAAATTAATAAGGTTCTTTAAGATTATAGATAAACAGAAGAATTGGGGACTTGAAATGTCATCTTAAGAACCATCTGCAAAGTGGATAATTGCCCAAATACTTGTCCAATGTTGGATATACCATGACTTTTTTTGCATACTTATGGTGTGAGTTACAGACGAGTTATGTCCATGATGTTTTATCTTGAGAATTGTTATTCACATACTAATGAAAAGAATTATTTTTTCTTTGAGAAAACCATGAGAAAAAAGAGAAGATGGCAACTTTCCTATTTAATAACTTGTCTTTCTGTCTTAGGAAAAGACAGAGGCTTTACCTGAAAAACAAAAACTGTAACAATGTTAAGACAACATATTGTTGAATATATTGCTATTCAGAGGCCTTAGGAAATAATATGCAGACATCCACTAGATGTCACTTGATGTTTGCTTTTTTTGTGAAAGTAGTATTTCTTTCTTTTCTTTTTTTTTTTTTAAAGGTTTATCTGCAATTATGAATTGACAACTCCCAGTGGGTCCAAACTGGCAGAAAACAAGATGCAGCAATATTTGAGTGAAAGCAGGCAAAAGTCATTAAATGAGAACAATGATTATAACTTTAAATAAGATTTGGGTGGTTGTGGGGTTTGCATAATCCCTCCTGGCATTTGCAAGGATGAAGCAAAGCCAGCAGCTTTGCCCTCCTGCTGTGTTTAAACAAAAAATGGAAAATTGTAATGAACAGCTAGATTTTTCCTATCTTCCATTTTCTTTTTTCTTCCTCCTCCCTCTTCATTTTTAGGAGAACGCAACTTTTAAAATGACTCCCTTTAATGAAGTTCTTTTGCAGCATTTTAAGACTGATTTTTTTTTCTTGTTCAAATTTCAACCCACCGATTAAAACTGTTTTAATCTACATTATCTGAGGGAAAGGTATGTGACCAAAGTAAACAGGGAAGATGTCTAGAAATTTTGCGAGGGTTCTCTGGGGTTATTCCGCTTCCTGTACTTGCTAAAAACCTAATAATCAGTTCCACTAGAGACCATGTATCCTGGGGTTTTGTTTTGTGTAACAACTATTTGTTTATTTTTTTAAACTGTCATTGTATTTTGGCTTCACGATGGTTAAATAAGTCTCAGTATTAAGTAAACTTCTCTTACCCTGCCTATTTCCTGTCTTGTCAAACCTTTCCTTGTAAGAATAACAGTGTTCTTTTATTTGGTAGTGTGCGGCATGATGTTTTTGGCATGCTCAACCTTTTTGACTTGCAAAAACTTGTGACCTCAAGCGTGAGAGAAGTGAATGCTTGCTTTAGTACCTCATAGGGTCCCAATCTTAAAAAGGGTCCTGTTGCATACATGCTAGAGTTGCAAAAGAATGATCAGCATATTTATTCCCCAAACACCACAAATAATTAATAGGAATAGATTTTTTTTACTAAGTTACTGAAATTATGAAACTAGTGAATACTTGAACATTTTGTTGCTGCTAGCCCTACATAATTCCTCAAATTGACCTAGCTATACAAAGATGTAGTGCTTTTATTTACTGTGTTCTGTCTAAATAACTCATATTAAAAAAAAAACAAAACAAAAAGCAACAAAACAGTTTCAAACCAGCACACATTATGTGCCAGAAGTGGTTTTGCTATTCCAAGTAAATGAAGAGCAGAAACGTCATTATGGCCTAATCTTTACAAATCCAGATCTAAATGCTTGTCAGGAGGATTCTATAAGAACCACTGAAATCAAGTACCAGCCAAGGAGCACTTTTTTTTTTTTAAGGGTGACTATTTGATAGCATTTTTTTTCTGTCTTTTGGTTTATTTTCTGTTTTTCAATATTTTTAATTATGACAATTAAAACTGTGATGATGGGGCGCCTGGGTGGCGCAGTCGGTTAAGCGTCCGACTTCAGCCAGGTCACGATCTTGCGGTCCGGGAGTTCGAGCCCCGCGTCAGGCTCTGGGCTGACGGCTCAGAGCCTGGAGCCTGTTTCTGATTCTGTGTCTCCCTCTCTCTCTACCCCTCCCCCGTTCATGCTCTGTCTCTCTCTGTCCCAAAAATAAATAAACGTTGAAAAAAAAAATTAAAAAAAAAAACTGTGATGAACACCTCTTGCTTTTAAAAATTGGCAACTGCTAAATATTTATCTTGAAACATTGAGGTTGGAACATGAAGAAAGTGGGTTGGGTTGATTTGAAGAGGTCATAGAATGAATTTTTATAATCATGTAGGAATAATTCTGGTAATTTTCTGCACATCTCGACTAACAACAATTTTCCAAATATCTGAAGTAGGTGGGATTTGATTAAAATATTATTATCAAGAGGTGCCTGGACGGCTCAGCTGGTTAAGTGTTGGACTCTTGGTTTCAGCTCAGGTTATGGGCTCACGGATTGTGAGTTTGAGTCCCACATCGGGGTCTGCGCTGGCAGCACGGATCCTGCTTGGGATTCTCTCTCTCTTCCTTGCTCTCTGCCCCTCCCCCACTTGTGCTGTCTCTCTCAAAATAAATAAACTTAAAAAAATATTATTATCAAGCAGTTTTTTATCTTTAGTTTAGAAATACCATTCTCATAAAGAGCCCATGATAGGCAGTAACAGATGAGTAATTGAGGATTGAAGACACACTCATCATCCTGATCTGGGTAACTTTTTCTGTAAAGGTCTGAAACACAGAGCTATAAACTCAGTTCAAGAGAATCTAGAGAGATTTAAATAATATCATCAAAATGTATTGCATTTATCCCACACACGTATGCTTTCTTCCACTGTAGACCAAAACACTATTTTATTGTCTTCCTTTTATAGTTATAAAAATGAAATTCAGATCTGCCTCAACTAATGATGCTGTTACTTCCTGATACACCTGTCATAAGGTGAAAAGGCATTCAATTCACCTCAACTACCAAACATCAGCGCTTAGCCTAGCCTACCTTAGACATACTCGGAGCACTTACATTAGCTTACAGTTGGGCAAAAGCATGAACTCAGAGCCTATTCTATAATGAAGTGTTGAATATCTCGTATAGGTTATTGAATGCTGTATTAAAAGTGAAAAACAGAATGGTTGCAAGTATAGCAGTTGTTCACCCTCCTGATGCTGTGGCTGCCTGGGAGCTGTGGCTCACTGACCCTGCTCAGCATCACAGGGGAGTATCAGGCTACATATCGCTACCTTGGAAAAAGATTGGAATTCAAAATTCAAAGTTCACTGAATTTGTATTGTCTCACACCATTGAAAAGTTGAAAAATTCTATGTCAAACCATCATAAGTCAGAGCCATCTATACAATCAATTTATTACCTTTTCCACTTTAAAAAAAAAATTTAACGTTTATTTATTTTTGAGACAGAGAGAGACAGAGCATGAACAGGGGAGGGGCAGAGAGAGAGGGAGACACAGAATCTGAAATGGGCTCCAGGCTCTGAGCTGTCAGCACAGAACCCGACGCGGGGCTCGAACTCACAGATTGTGAGATCATGACCTGAGCCGAAGTCGGACACTTAACCGACTGACCCACCCAGGCGCCCCTACCTTTTCCACTTTTTAATAGAAAGCTATAATATGGCATAATAACAGGAAAAGTATTTAAAAGTTAAAAACTGGCATGTTTTAAAGAAACACCTTTCCAGTGAAAAAGATGGAAGCCCAGAATAAAACCCATAAAGTATTGGCAGTCTTAGCTCTATTGTAGAGTAGCTGTGGGTATGGACTTCGAATTCAGACTGCCTGGATTCAAACCATAGCTCCACCCCCTACCACCTGTATATTTGGGCTAGTTAATTATCCTCTCCAAGCTGCAATCTCCTCTTATGGTAAAATGGGAGAAATTATACTGCTCATGTTACTGTTTTTGAAGAGTAAATAAACTTGCTTTGCAAAATGCTTAGCACAGGGCCTGGTCCCTGATCAGTGTTTAATGGGATGTACTATCATAATTATTATGAAGCTAGACGAGAATGTCGTTTCAAACTTTGGCCATTTTTATATCATCCGTCACATTTGTCTGACGAGAAATTTTGCAGAGAATTGAGGGATTGGGGTCAGATTTGCTGTCACGGGAGCACCGGAAATACATCTTAAATTTAGTTTGTGATTAGTTTTACCACCTTAATACACAAGAATTCATGAACTTGCTGTTACAAATTCTTCATATTTATAATAGCTACAAAGATACTTAAAACTTGCTTTAGGGCAGTTATTAATCTAGAGAATATTTTGCAAAACAATTGTTAAGTACCCATTTAAGAGAGAATACAATGAGATATTAGGCAACATGAAATATATTCATTTGACACTTATTCTCTCCTTTTTAAATTAGTCTATGAGGCACCTGGGTGACTTAGTCAGTTGAGCATCTGACTTCAGCTCCGGTCATGATCTCGCAGTTCATGGGTTCCAGCCCTGCGCTGGGCTCTGTGCTGACAGCTCAGAGCCTGGAGACTGCTTCAGATTCTGTGTCTCCTCTCTCTGCCCCTCCCTGGCTCATACTCTGTCTCTCTCAAAAATCAATCAATCTAACTAAATAAAAATTCACCTAAAATACACCTAGTGTTCTGTAAAGTACTGACCAGTGATGAATGCAATCCATGCTCACAGAGTAGTCTTGTTCACTCCCACCATATTTGAGGTTGTTTAGCAATTTAAAAAACAAAAAAAACCTTTATTTATTTGTGAGAGAGAAAGAGAGAGAATCCCAAGCAGGTTCTACCTTGTCAGCACAGAGCTAGACTTGGGGCTTGAACCCACAAACCGTGAGATCATGACCCGAGCCAAAATCATGAGTGAAATACCTAACTGACTGAGCCACCCAGGCACCCGAGATTGTTTGGCATTCATAATGCCAATGAGCTAAAAGGTCATATGATTAATATAAATAATCTGATTAATAGTAGAGCAAATTGAGGACTATGGTTCTATTGTGGCAGCAGTCCAGCCTAAATAAGAATGCTGATCAAATACTCAGCTACAGTATTTACAACAAACATTGACCAAAGGAATGCAAACAGAATGAAAAGGACAAAATTCAGACATCTTAAAATGATCACTCAATCTCTCTCGAACACATATGCACACCAGAATACTGTTTTTTTCACATTTGTTGATATTATGGAATCCTTATGTGTTTTTTCTTCCACTGAGTGGCATTTTCCATCACCCATTGACTTGAGTTTGCAAGGCCAGCATTACAGACGCAATTTATTCCCTCCTGGGACTAGGGCTGCAATTTTAATGGACCTCCAATAGGTGCAATGGTGAAACAGGATGTCAGTATCCATACATGCAGGCCTGTCTCTGTTGTAATAAAAGGAGTCAAAGGTAGTGTAATTTTGCACTCAATTACACATCTTTACATTTTAAGTGCCTTTTACTTACAGCTAAGTGTAACACTTCTCAGACTTACTTCTATGTCAAAAATTGAGAAAGATCTTAAATTATGAACTTTGGTAGCTTTTTCAATCTTCAACAGTTATTCATATTCTCCTCACTGCTTCATGCTTAACTCCTCAAACATACCTAAAACAAATAGTCTGTTTTAATCTTCATGAACACCATGTAAGATAGACATTATTATCTTTTTTTGAATATAAATAACTCCATCTAGGAATCTTGGGAGAATCCAATCCTACATATTTTGATGTTTTGCACAAATCCTTTCAGATGTACCACAACTACTCTTCAATTTTAGCTTACTATACTATGATTTTCCTCCAGGCTGATGTTGATTTAAGCACTATATATATATATATATGTATGTGTGTATATATATATACACACATACATATATATATATATATGTTTATTTATTTGGAGAGACAGCACAAGCAGGTAAGGGGCAGAGAGAAGGAGAGATAGACTCTGCAGGCTCTGTGCCATCAGCACAGAGCCAGATGTGGGGCTTGAACTCACAAACCGTGAGATCATGACCTGAGCCGAGATCAAGAGTCAGATACTTAACTGACTGTACCACCTAGGCACCCCCCACCTTTTTAATGTTTATTTATTTACTGTGAGAGAGAGAGAGAGAGAGAGAGAGAGACAGAGGAAGAGAGAATCCCAAGCAGGCTTCAAGCAGTCAACACAGAGCCTGATAGAGGGCTCATACCCACAAACTGTGAGATCATGACCTGACCAGAAACCAAGAGTTGGACCCTCAACCGACTGAGCCACCTGGGCACCCCTGATTTAGGCACTTTCTTAGGGTTCAACTATTGTTCTGAGATCACTAGATCTAGTCAAAAAATCTAAAGCCTTTATATCACCATAGAATTGCCTTTTCCTAGTCTTTATTCTAGTAGGAGAAATATGCTTTCCCTGCGGACGACTTATCATGGAAAAGTCCCCATTTGCTTTTGCATATATCCTGCTCTTGTTGGCTTTCTCTCAAGTTTCAACAAAAATTTTAAAAATAAGAATTTGGAGGTGACAATATATGGGCTGCACGATAATCTTAAGATAGTTCCTGTACAACTGCCAACACATTCTGAGCTTTCTTCCTTTTTAAGTATCTTTGGAGACATTTATGGTTGGTCTCCATCCATTTCCCCTCCTCCACTTAGCATCAGTGTGGGTCCAGGGAGGTTGAGCTAACCTGGTGCTTGTTTGCATCTCATCTCCTGGCCAATGTTTGGTTCAATGGTAAGCATGGGACCTAAGCCTGCCCAGTGCAAGCAGATTCGAGACTTTTGGTGGGAATTATCAAACAGGCTCACTCTTTCCCAGCAGGCGTGAAAGAGGAAGCATTAGTGCTGGCAGAATGTCTCCTAAAACCAAGAGTCTCTTAAAACCAATGTCTCTTAAAGCCCAAAACAACAGAAGAGAACTGCATTCTTGTTGCATCCTGATGCAGCCTTCTCTGGTATCTCTACCTCTGAGCATTTTAGATGGTTGAATATATTTCCTTTTTATGGTTTAAGCCATTTTGAGTTGAATTTTTTTGGCTACTTGCTACTCTTAGCCATCTTACCGTACACAACACTACCTGTTTTTCCCCACATTGGTGGCTCTAATAACCCTGCAGAAGTGGCAGGAAATGCCCCTGCTAGGCACAGGTTGCCTTGTTTTAATGGGACCATGCTCCCTTTAACAGAACCTGATTTTTTTTTTTTTAAAGCACATTTGAGGGGCGCCTGGGTGGCGCAGTCGGTTGAGCGTCCGACTTCAGCCAGGTCACGATCTCGCCGTCTGTGAGTTCGAGCCCCGCGTCAGGCTCTGGGCTGATGGCTCAGAGCCTGGAGCCTGTTTCCGATTCTGTGTCTCCCTCTCTCTCTGCCCCTCCCCCGTTCATGCTCTGTCTCTCTCTGTCCCAAAAATAAATAAACTTTGAAAAAAAAAATAAAAATAAAAAGCACATTTGAATTGCACAGCCAGGATTTAAAATAGTGACCCAAAGTGCTTACATCTAAAAATTCTAAACCATTGTCCAGTATTATCATGCTATTAACTGTGAAAGAGCTGATAAGCTGATAGAACGTATTTTTCTCATGACTCCTATTTTCTTTGAAGCAAACACCTGGGGCCGACAGAGTTTGACGTCCCAGCTTTTTGGATCCCTGAAAGGATTACAGCATGATTTTACAACCTCTCACAAACCGCTCCTCTACCAATGAAAATTACTAGGTACTATAAATCTGTCTTTAAAAAATTAATTGGAATCAAAATGTGCTTTGAAATAAGTTATTTAATTTTATGTTAGATCTCGGAGTTTTCTGAAATGTCTTCTAATTGCTTCAGCATGGTGGTGAAATATTTCATGCATGTAGCTTGAGAAGTCAATGATACAACAAGGTGTACAATGTAAAATAGCAGTCCTCTGCCTACGCTTCTCCATCTTAAGTCGAATGAAACACTTGCAAGGGCTTATTTTCTTCACTTTCATGTTTCTAAATAATATGCATGTGGCTATTTCCTTTTTTTTTTTCAAATGTAGGCATTCGACTGGTTTTCTTCTGCAGCTGAAGAGAATTCAGCTTTCTTAGCATACTCATTTTTTGCACACCCCTCCTAGCTTGCTTTCCTTTTTCCTAGCCTCCCAATGCAATTCTAAAGCAATATTTTGCTAAATGATAGCTCAGCCACACAGTGTACTATGGTAGCATGTTTATTTAACTTCATTAAGAATAGCGTCTTTTTTTGTTGTTGCTTATTTTTTTTGTATGTTTATCATTAATTTATCACCAATTCTTTGATAGAACAGTAACACTCCCTTAAATGGAATCAAACACTAAGATAATCTATCCATTTCTTTTTCTTTTTTCTTTTTTCTAGATGCTTCTATCTTTTATCCCTCTGGCTCTGGCTGGCTCCAGTCATGGCTGACTGCTCTCCAGCCTGCTGTACAGCTGCCATCCTGGGACTGACCATCTTCTTAGCAATTCCCTTCATCTCTGTACTCTGGGGATTTCCTATGTCTGGATCCCATGATTTTCTACTTTTGGTTTATGTCCTCATTTTGATGAATCACAGTCTCCAGTAGTTTCTTAATTTTTTTTTTTCAGTTAGGGTACAACAAACATATAGTAGAGTATACTCAACTTGTGTCCTGCCTGCTTAATTTTTGAATATTTATTCATATAACCACCATAAAGATACTGCATATCTCCAGTACTCTACAGACGTCGCTCATGCCTCTTCCCAGTCAATGTCCTCCACCATCACACCACCTCCAGTGAGGTAACCACTATTGCAACTTCTATCACCATCAATTAGTTCTGTCTGTTGTTGAACTTTATGTAAATAAACAAAAAGTATGTACTCTTATATTTGGCTCAATTTTACTCCTTATTATGCTTGGGAGAGTCATTTATGTTGTTGCATATACCAGTAATTTGTTCTTTTGTTTGTGTTTTGCTGTGGTATGTGGTATGAATTTAAAGTATCTGGATGTTATAAATACAGCTGCTATAAATAGTCCAGTTCCATCTTTTTGTTGGACACATGCACTCATTTCTTTTAGGTATATGACCCATGAGTGGAATTGCTGGGCTATCAGATAGTCATTAACTTCTTGAGAAATGGGGCAGTTGGAAATATTTATGATAGGTTTTGTGTTAGGTTAGCCTAGACTACACTACAGTAACAATAAGCCTCACATCTTTATGGTTTAATATATCAAGTCTCTTCTGGCTCAGACAAGTCTGCTGGAGGTCAGGCAACCCTCCAGGGCAGTTGTCTTTCATGTGGTGATTCAGTGATCCAAAATGCTTCAGTCTTATGGCTCCACTATTTCAACGGGAGGCCTCTTCAGAAAACATGGAGCTCATAGGTCCCTCTTCAAGGCTTTGGCCAGGAAATGACACATTACTTCTGCATATACCTACTTGATTAGAACACATGACCCCACCTAACTTGGAGAGGTCCGGGAAGTACAGTGTTCCAGGTACCAGGAAGGAAAGGAGAAACAAATACTGGTGAACATAAGTAATGTCTACCACACTTCCCATGTCTATCAATACTTCTGTTCTAAGTCATACTGAAATGAAAGTTTGGCCAGGTATTTAAATCCTAGGAAGAAAGAACTTATTTTCCTTGGAAGTTTGAAGTCATTTCTCTTTTCTTTTAGCTTCTAGTGTTACTATTAAGAAATCCAGCACCATTGTGAACGGTTTTTCTCTTTAGACATATTTAGGATTTTCTCTATATCCCTAGTATATGGACATTTCATAATGATATGCTTGGTGTGGGTATTTTACTTTGTTATATTTCATCACTATGTTTTTGTACTACTTTCTGCAAGGCTTTCTCAACTTTACCTGCCAAGTCTTTTATTGATTTAAAATATTTCTACTTTTATATTTGTAATGTTTAGAGATTTTTCTTGTTCACTTATTGTCTCCTTTTTATTGTACCTTGTTTTATGGATGCAATAACTGTTAATTAGTAAGAGTTTTTTGAAGGATTCTTCTCTTGGATTGCCTCTTTTTTTCCTCCATGTTTTATTTTTCCCCATTTTTTTGTAGTTGCTTTGGGTTTTTAAATCTATCTTTCATACTAGAGAATGTCCTCATACATCTGGACATCTTTGGCTGCCTGTTTACATTGAGATGTCAAGGAATAAAACATTTATTGGAAGCCCTTTGTAGGACATACTGATTGGTGGGCTTTCTTGTAGAGGGATGAGGTCGGACCCAGACATTTTGTTTGGTGGCCACCATGTCAGTTTTCTTTTGGGGCTGGTCAGTTTCTCTAAGAGGATCTTGCCAGTCTCGTCCATGGGGAGCATAAACTTGAATGTCAACATTCATGGAGCTAAGGGAAGGATACTTAAGAAGCTAAGTCCATGAAACTTGGGGAAGTGTTACGCTTCAGAATGATGGACTTCACTTCATCCTATTTCTGTCTAGCTCCCAGCTATCACTGAGTCCAGAATCATGTTGGTTCAGCATCTCTAGAGAGCAAATATCTCGCTTTTTACTAGGGCAGGAGAGAGATACTCACCTAGCTGTGAGGCATAGGGAAGGATCTGTAACTTACGCAGATTTTGAGAAGTTTTTGTTTTTGGTCCCTCTCCATTCCCTTCATCTTCATAAATATCAGGGACCATCAATCACTGACCTCTTCAAAATTTTTTTGAAGCAACACATCTTGCTTCTTCTTGGCTTCCTCTTAGATTTTATTAGGTGTTTAGGTGTTACTAGGTTTCTCTCTGCTCAGTCAGCTACTCCTCTTCTTTTGGCTTTCCATCTTTCAAAATGCAGTTGGAGAGTCTTGTCTGATTTCTCCTCGACAGCTTTTTTTTTTTTTTTTTTTTTTGTCTTTGGAGATTACGTCTTTCTTAATTCCCTCACTGCCATTTTCAGTAGGTTGTAGAGGGAGTTTTATAAATGCTTCCTTTTAATTTTCCATGTTTATTTATTTATTTATTTAATTTTTAAAAATGTTTTTATTTATTTCTGAGACAGAGAGACACAGAGCATGGGGGGAGGGGGGCAGAGACAGAGGGAGACACAGAATCAGAAGCAGGCTCCAGGCTCTGCGCTGTCAGCACAGAGTCCGACACGGGGCTCGAACTTGCAAACCATGAGATCATGACCTGAGCCGAAGTCGGTTGCTCAACCGACTGAGCCACCCAGGCGTCCCATTCCACGTTTATTTTGAATCATAATTATTTTATTTTAAAAGGCTAAAACATAACCATGTCACTCCCCTTTCTAAAATTTTTCTTAGAACTGTAACACCTCCAACTTTAATTCTAACCTTCTGTTAGCACACAAAATTTTTCATGATTTGACTCTTGGTAACTTTTCCAATTAAGATTGGAACAACAATCAAGCATAGGAGGTTAGATGCTATTTTTCAAACATGTCTTCTCTTTCTTGTTTTCAAAGCCATGCATAGACAATTTCTATTACTTGGAATCTACTTTTCTTTCTCCTATGAAAGATCTACTTATTCTTTGCCTCCCCTCATGAAGCATTCTTTGACTGCTCCTGACCAAAGTAATTTTCTTTCTATGTTCACAAAACACTTACTTTACTTATATAGAATAATTTCTATTTTCCCAACTTTACAATGGAGAATTTAGATGTAGTATTTCCCAGTCCCACAATGGAAGGCTGCTGTACATAACATTAGCCCTCAGGGGCTAAGATTGTGTCTTCTTCTTTGAGTTTTCTAGCACTTGACAGTATTTTCCACATCTCAGGCATCTATATCTCAATATATATATATATGGCCAATGAGTGAATAAGGAAGAGATAATACAAGACCCCTTGGGTGTTATAAAACAAGGGTACCGAAGCACAAAACCTTCACCTGGGAGTCAGGATTTCCAAGTCCTAATTTTTGCCTGCCTTGAGCTTGCAGTATATAATCTAGCATAACTTGCTCTGGTCTTTCGGCTTTCAAATGTGCTCCCTTATAGAGCAGGATATCTTCCAGAATGTCATCACTTTCTGGAGAAGGGTTAAGAAACTGCTTTGAGCTTCAAAGCTGTTGGGCCACCTATAACAAAGTCACGGGCAACTCTGTTTCAAACTTTGTAGCTGTCTTGTTTTCCTAATTGTGCTGGGTATAAAGTCTTCCTTCCAAATGCAAGGAAAGCAAGGACTCCCCCCACTGGTGAATGTCCTACATCCGGGCACTATAGGCTACCTACTATCGTAGCCACAGTGAGGCTGTGCTGTTCTCACTGGCAGTTTCCTCCTCTGGCAAGTATCACCCAGGGTTTTTACAAGATGTGCCCTCGTTGCCTGATCTTGTTTGCTCAATACTGACCTCAGATGAGGCTACACACGAGTCCCACCCCACAGCTGTCTCTCGTGGTAATCATGTCTCAGGCCAGGATTTGTTTTGTATAAGATCCAGCTGCATGGAAAGTCCCAACAATTGCACAGGCTCAACAGAATAGGATCCTCAACATTTTGTTGTTGAGACTTTCAGGTGAGAAAACTTGTTAAAGATTGGCCGCCTCTCCGGCACTTAGCCTTGACACCTATGAGCTTTTTCTTAGAGGCCTGCCTGACTGGAGACTCTTCAGACAAACGTGTTCTTCCTTCAGAACATCAGCTCTGCAGCCAGCCAGACAAGGGATTTTGTTCTTTTTTGCTTTCGAGCTCTTGGCAACTTACCTATTTTGCATTCATGTTTGCACTCCCGTAAAAATAGGGCTGCTTGTGAGAATCCAACAAGATAACATGTGTAAAGCAAGGAGCACACAGTAGGTATCCCTTTTTGGCACTTCTTCTTGTGGAAAGAATGTCTGAGTTGTCTCTCATTTTTTTCTTCTGTTCACTCTTTCTTAAAAATTTTTTTCAGCCTTTTCCTGTTCTGCTCACTGGTTGCCCTCTTTCGTTCTTCTTTTTTTTCTTCAGTATGAACACTTTGTAGTTGAAACTGTAACTTCAAAGTTTAAATTTAACATTTATTCCATAGTGATCAGATCTTTTACATCTAATTTATGATTATTCCTTTTTCACTTATATTTTCTTTCTTCTTTTTTTTGATAGTTTGTATTTCTCTTGATTTGGTGGCTTTAGAGGTAATTCCAGGTGGAGTTTGAGAGACGTTTTCTTCAGGCATTCCTGCTCATGGTTGGAAGGACAGAGAGCCAGAAAAGCCTGCCCCCTCCGGGAGGTGCTGGTCTGGAAGGGGAGTTGCTGGGAGTGGTGGTAGGGAGTTGTGAGGGTTAGGAAGCAAAGAGTCACAGAAATTCCAAAACACGAAATGAGGCACCACAAGAACTCATGGAACTTGGAATGTTGCCAGGAACCCAAGCCACACTTTTTAGGGGGGTATTCTCCTCTCCTCTTTCCCCTCCCTTCCCCTTTCTCCACATCTGTTCTGTTATCTTCTCATTTAGTGCATGTCTCAAGATGGCCATCCCAGCCCCCCACCTCCCTGAACTTCTCACAGCTAAGTCAATATCTCAGTTGCCCATGCCCCAAAATTTTAGGAAGGGGATCTAATTGGACCATTCTTCTTTTCTCACTAGACTCTAGGTCACTGGCCTGCCTTCTTCTTCTTCAGAGCCCACTCTGGTCCCACTGCACATTGTGAGGGAGTGTGGCTCCACTGGGTACTTTTGTGGCTTCCTGGGTCTGCTCCTTCCAGCTGAAGTCTCTTAGCAAACAGTGGGGCTATAGTATTGCACTGGATTTGATAAAAATATAAATATTGAGATGCTGATTTGAAATGAAAAATTAAAAAAAATACAACCTATAGGTCAGAAAAACATAATAGTCTATGATCTGAAGTATTCTCGGAAATTTCCTCTAGTGAGAATTTGCATACCTGAGTCATCACTCTCCTTCCTTTGGAAATATTCTTTTATGGGAAAGCTCTTGGCCTATAATTCTGAAGCAACATCATCCCAGACTTTAAAAATCTCCCCTCTGGAAACTCCTAAGATATGGCATCACAGGTTGTTCCCTAGCCCTTTCAAGAGGGAGTGGCCAACGGGCATGTGGTGGAATTAAGCCAGCATACCTGCCCCTAGAGTTTGATGGGAAATAGGCCTTCAGGTGTGTCACCTGCACACATCCCACACATTGGCACAGTCATGCTTGACAAGGGAGCTCCGAGGGCATTGGGCCAAGAGGGGTCTTGCTCGCTATGCTGGGGACCTGGTACTTACTCATTCATGTGACCAAGCCAAATCGTTGACACAGGCATTAGATATATTGTCCAAAATTCTCTTTTCTCAGATTGTGTATCTCATGTGTCACATCAGGCCTAAAATTATCCTACATATGCCCAGGAGAGATAGGTAAAACCTCACGTGCTTTTCTGAGTCCTTGCCCTCCCTTCCTAGTTCGGCCAATGACCCTCTCCTTCTTCATCTGTCCACTCTCCTTTCTCCTTGCCCCAGGCTCCCACTTCCACCTGGTCTATGGTAAATCCATGTTCTCCAACTTACCCGGTGTGGCTTTAGAAGTAACCTGCAAGGATATCTGATGGGTGGAGCCAAGTCCCCATAAATCATCTGAATCCTCAAGCTGAGAACATGGGAGCACAGCTTGCAAAGTCCAGACTGACAAGGTTGCTGCCACTGGATGGGACCCCCAATTTCTCAGTTTTCTTCTGTAAGTGCCTAATGACAAGTCCTTCAGTTTGAAGGATAGAGTTGGTGCTCTAATCTGCTGCTTTTCCGTTTGTTCCTCTTTTCTGGAAGCCAGCTTCTATCAAGGGTGGATAAATAGGCATGGGCAGCGTGAAAATTGGTACTTCAACCCTCAGTACCTTTCCCCACCCATTTTCATTTATTAAATCTGTAACATTACATTTAGGCCTCCCTATCAGGTTCAATGGGTTCTTTAGGAAACAAGAATTTAAAGTACCTCTAGCATTAGTGATGAATAACTATTTTACTACATTTTGTTTAAAAAAAGTTACTCAAAAGCATAGTATTTAAGCAAGTTAGGTGACAAATGTCAGAGAAGAGGATTATTTATTGTTTTTAGCAACTTTTCTCCTTTTTGGCAAGAATCCTTTGGAAGAAACGGGTCAGTTTCATGCTGCTGTTGAGAAACATCCCAAAGACTGTGTTGGTGTTTTAGTCTGTTTTCTACATAAGGAGTGTTTCGTGAAAGACACGCCCAAACAGCACAAGACCAGAGCTTGGGAACCTCAATCTGTTCCAGAAACCAGAGTTCCCACATAACTACATAATGTGCTGCTATCAGGTTACAGGCTCACCACAATTGCCTAATGTAACATTGAGTTCGGGGCGCTGCCGCGGGGAGGTGTAATTACCAGGGGGATGGCTCAGGCCGAGTGGTTGCAGTGCTCAGGAATTAATGTGCACAACTTATGGGCAGACCAGTGCTCCACCTCAATCTTCAAACCCTTGGATATCCAGGATTCAACTTCCCAAGGTCCTACCCTCCTCTCTAAGGTAATATTGCATATTAGCTGCTGTTTCTGTGATACAAAGGTCAAGGAAAGGATAGTATTCAATTACATTACTGGTCTTGCTACATGATCATGTTTTCATGCTTCCGAAATGTCTTTATTTCAGAATCCCCAAAGTGATTTCTGACAAGATCTCTGATTTTTCTTTTGTGGTGAAAAAAAAAAAAAAGGTTGATTTTCTATAACAGGTTCAGGATAGTGATGATGATGGCTTATGATTAAATTTAGTCATCTTCATATCCAGTTTGAACCTGTGTCCATTCTTGTTCCTAACTCTTTACCTAGTCCCCAGATCCCGACCTGAAATGAGCCAGGCTCACCAGTAGAATCTCTAGAGTTCAGGAAGCCTCACAGTAAGACAGGGTTGAATGCTGATTTCACACATTTATGAGAGCAACAGGTAGAAACAGAAGACAAGACTCAATGCTCTTTAATGTGGCTGGTGTTGTTTTCAGTTGAACTTGGTGCATTGAGGCTCCTGGAAGTGATGCCCAATCTGGGCCATCAGAAACTACTAGAATTTGGTGTACATGTGAGAAAAACCTGGAATTTCAATCCTTGACGTCTACTTCTCAGTTTCTTTCTGCACCCCACGCATTCCCTGATGTGGTCCTGCTCGGTTCTGAGTTCCCACCCTCTCAACTTTGGTGGGCCACCTCCTTTGACCCTGGATGATCACGTCTCTGTGGTGTCTACATCCTATGTCTTAAGCCTGATCATTACCCCAGCTCCTAGCTCCCTCTGTGTCAGTACAGGTCACGGTTTACCTCTTTTAATGGCAAATTCCTTGGCTGAAAATTATCCAGATGTCCTGGAGAACTCAATGGGCAAGAGGTTAAATAGTCCTGTATAATGATTTTCAAAAACTTTTCCTAAGTAGCAGAATGTTCTTTCTTCAAATTAAATCTTATGCAGATGCCCAATATCTAAAGCAGATGAACGTGGCACTGTGGAGATGTGTCCACCATGCTGTCGTGTTAGCCCTCAGGAAGCTTCACAAAAGACTCCTAGAAACATGGACTGGAAACCACTAGCATACAGGATTCTTAAAGGGAGGAGGGAGCCAAAATGTTTGCGGCTCATTTCAACAGCTGTTTCACTCAGTAATTATAACGTTATTCCCATGACCTGCCTCTGAACCCAAGCTTCCTGGATCCTGTTCAGAGCAAGGGATGGGGGTGACCTATTGTAAAGCTGGCTGCACGTCCCCTCACTCAATTTCTTCTCCAAGTTTTTCCCCCAACTTCCTGCTCTTGTCAATTCTGTGGGCCTCTAGTCAAAGGATCTAGATTCCATTTCCAGTTCTGCTGCTCTCAGCTGTGTGTCAGGATCATTTGAACTCCCAGGACTTGATTTCTGCCTGCTTGATAGAGATAATAATGCCTACTTTTCCTATTGTAAGGATGAAAATCAAAGCTAATTGTATGAAAGACTTTGGTGAATTATGCTTCTTATATGCTTTTTAAGTTATTACTAATACATACACATATAGTACTGGAGAGAAGAGATGTCTCACCAAAGAAGCTTGGTTAGACTTTAATTATCATTCTTAAAACCTTAATAGTTCTGGAGGTACACATATAGGATACAAATTTAGGGAGAAATGACCTTTTTCTTTTCAGCATCCTCTAGTGCTAGAGATGCAGAATTGACCTATAAACTACAGTCACAGATCTTAACATATGCCAGAAGGAAATTCAAGAAAAATGGACATCTGGGGCACCTGGGTGGCTCAGTCGGTTAAATGTCCAATTCTTTGTTTGGGCTCAGGTCATGGTTTCATGGTTTGTGGGTTCAAGCCCTGTATCTGGCTCCATGCTGACAGCGTAGAGCCTGCTAGGGATTCTCTCTCTCCTCTCTCTTTGCCCCTCCCTCCCCAAAATAAATAAAGAAAACACTAAAAAAAAGAAAAAAAGAAAGATGGACATCTTCTCTGGTACAGTGCTGCAGAGCAGAGAATGGTCACCAAACTCAGGTGTCTGACAACACTGGGAAAACAGAATTTCTAGACAACCAGGGTGGCATGTTTGACCAATCACGTACGTGAGGCTGCAGACAGAGTGAGGCAAGTTTCAACATCTCGTCTGGGTCATCAGTGTGAAAGTTGACACAGAGCCCTTGATGGCATCAATGAATTTAAGCAGGAATTCTTAGGATCCTGGAGAGAAGGGTGGTGAGGATTGGCAGTGGCAGAAAGGGACACTCGTTAGGACACTAATCCGAGGCAGGTATCAATCCCACTGTCCCATGTAGCTGTGAGGCAGCCTCAGAATCTCTTTCCCCACAGCATTATAGGACACTGCTTTCCAGAAGCGGGAAGAAACTTAGGAGCTCTTTTCGACCTAGTTCTACCCCTGCTCCCCAACCCTTGCCCCACCATCATTCTGTGACTAAGGAAACTGAAACTGAGGGACAAAAAGGGGTTTCCTGTCCCCCGAGCTGCATTGCCTTTGAAGACTCATCTTGGCTGGAAACCCATCCACACATCTACTTTTTGGAGTGTTCCTCTATAGCATCTCACCTTCCTTTTAAATCTTCCTTCAGAAGCAGAGATGCTAAGATCTAGGTACATTCACTCTGCCCATGCTGAAGTCATTGCGTGCAGTCAAATGACCATCAGGCAAGGTGCAGGGAGGCCCCAGTTCCTCAGAAGGCAATGTCAAGGAAAGGAAACCACAGGCCTTTGTAGGGGAAGGAAAACAGAGTGACTTAACAGAATTGTCAGTGACGTGATGGACTCGGGGTGGTGGGACGGGGCACTGAACAGTGACCATTATGACACACATTGGATAAAGTCGACAACAGCTGGCTCTACCCTTAATATTTTTGATAACTTCTTAATTTGCTAAACTTCTTGGTGATTGGAAGCAGTTGCATGGTCCAGGGCTGTACAGCAAGTTTCCAAGAGTCACTGCTGCGAGGTCCCCGCTGTGAGGCTCTCTGGACTCTGTCCATTTCTCCTCCCTCAGCCTCTGCTCAGATGGATTCTTAGGTCCCTTCACTGGCCGGCCCCCTACCTGTCCACACTCCTGTGATTGCCTCCCCTTCCTCTGGCTCTGGGTGCAGCCTTGATCTGCCCATTGGGCACCTCCTTCCTCACCAGCAGAGCTTTTCTCTTTGAACCGCCCCCTCTCTGCTCTCACTCCCCCTCTCTGCCCTAATCTGTCTCCTTCCATTTGTTCCCTTCCCAAGTTCTGCCCTTCCTTATTCACCCCAGTTGTCATCTTTTATATTTCTTCCCCTAGCCAGTTTGCCCTTTTTAAATATCACAACCCTAAGACTTAAATTCAGAAGAAAGCGTCTCTCAGACAAATCCCCAGAGCAAATCTTCTCAAGGGGTTTGGAGCTTCTCATTGTGATCTACATTCAAACTACTCATTCTCTCTTGTCCACTGATAGAATCCCTTCAATATCATGTGGCTGTAAGTCCAATCTATTGTTTTCTTTTTCTTTTACTGGAGGGGGCAGTGGATGATGAGCACGTGAATCTGCAAAGTGTTTTACTGGGTGATGTCTATCCACCTCACAAGCTCTACAATTCTGGAAGTGGCATTTTACCTCGTTTGAATTCAAATCTCTCCACATTCTTTCTAAGAATATACTGACTCCTTTATGCATGGAAAACTTGGTTTGGAGTAGGGAGAGGGTAGTTTCCCCAACAAAAATATTGGGCAAGTTACTATGTATGTATTAAGTGAAGAGAGGTAAAGGGATAGAGAAAAAAAAGAGTGGAAAAAGTAGAATCTCTTTCTCTCTCTCTTTTCTCCCCTCCCGCCCCCCACTGGGCTCTCCCTGTCTCTTCTATCAATTTGCAAAATTACTCATTGGAAGCTGAACTATGGAGGTTGGGCCACCTTAATTGGGTTTCCAAAGATTGAGTTGAATTGTGTCTCTTGGTGGCATATAGCTTGTTACCAGGGAGGGCCCTTTAAAGATTGTAAAATGACAGTTTGTTTTCTCTGCCTTATCAACCTGACCTCATAGATCCATAAGTCTCCCCAGGCTGCAGGTTCAAAGCTGAGCTAATGGTCATGATTCATATTTCAAGGGTCCATGTGTGTGAAGAGGGACCTTCCGCCTCCCCCAGGTATTTCTGGGCATCTCTAGGGATACTTCACATGTTCTTACACCTAGTTCTTTTTTTTTTATGTTTATTTATTTATTTATTTTTGAGAGAGAGAGAGAGAGAGAGAGAGAGCGTGCATGCGTGCGTGCGTGCAAGTGGGAGAGGGGCAGAGAGAGAGGGAGACACAGAAGGCTCCAGGCTCTGAGTTATCAGCATAGAGCCTGACACAGGGCTTGAACTCACGACTGGTGAGATCATGACCTGAGCCGAAGTTGGACGCTTAACTAACTGAGCCACCCAGGAGCCCCTACTTATACCTAGTTCTGATGGTTGTCCATTCCAAGCCCCCATAGATATTTGCCACTGAATGCATTATTTTGTCAAGGTCCCTGCCCCTGTGAGACTCTCTCTGTAGGTGCCAGTTCCCTTCCCAGGTGCCATTTCCTGGTGCTTCCAAGGCGAGACCCCTGGAGGTGCTAATATGGCAGTAGGTTCCATTGGATCTTGGCTGCACTGTGGCATTTTGTGCTCCCGGGTCTGGTTGGGTAGAAGGCCCTGGTATCTGGCATGTTTGTCATCCGGCTCTGAAGTCTCTCTGTCCATGGCCTCTCCGTGGACATGGAGAAGGAAGTGAGTGCCTTAGGACCTCAATTCCCTTTCCTGCCCCCACCCCTGCCACAGGCAGTCTTATACACATGCGCTCTGAAAATCAGCACATGGCCTCGATGGTGCTCGTGGTCTCAGGAGTGTATATTGTGCTGTGCACATTAAATATGTCCAGCTTTTTATATATCAGTAATATTTCAATAAAATGATATAAAAAGTAGTAGCCCAATCAACCCTCTGCTTTTCTTTTTTAATATTGATATAATTCTCTCTGAACTGTGATATAAATGTGTTACTTAAAGTGACAAAGGTAACCAATAGAAGAAACAAAAGTAGTAATAACTATTAAATATCTGGAGGATGAGGAAGAGGGAAAGAAAATACTCTTTCTTCATATTTCCTCTCTCCTTCCCCTCAGTTCCTCCCTCTCCCCTCTCACATTCCTAGTGCCACTGCTCTTCTTCTGGCCCCCACTTGGTGTCTGTTCTCTGGCTCTTCCTCTTCCTTCCTGTCCCAGTCACAATGCTCAATTCCTGAGTGCTTGAAACTCCTCTTTGTGTTGGGAAGTTCCTTTGTGTTACCAGTCAGTGGAGCAGTTTCATGGATGGTCCACTGTCGGCCCTAGTTGAAAATGAGTTTTTGGATGAGGCAGTTATCTGTGATCTTTGAGCAATCTGACTCTACGGAGGGTCGAGGCAGAAGTCAGAATCACAAAGAGGTTGTTTTTGAAGTTGCCCTTTTTCATTTTTGATGAAATTTTGAGGAAGCATGTTTATGAAAGTGTACTCCTAACTCTACTTATGAAA
This sequence comes from Lynx rufus, assembly GCF_022079265.1. NCBI lineage: Eukaryota > Metazoa > Chordata > Mammalia > Carnivora > Felidae > Lynx > Lynx rufus. The sequence goes on along the minus strand of NW_025814827.1, from coordinate 26,896,826 downwards.
ATTATTTTGAGGCTGACGATTTTGAATCTTGAATCCAGACCAATGACCCAGTAAGTGTGAGGTCAAAATAAAGATCTTTCCAGACAAGGGCATCCTTGCTTGAAGTTATTTAAGGATGCATGTTAGAAAAAAATAAGAAAGAAAACCAAGAAAGAGTAAACATGAGGTTCAGGAAATAGAGGCTCCAACCCAAGAATGCAGTGAAAGGGAAGTCTGAGATGTCAGTCATGAAACCAGATGATACACTTCTTGAAGAGGCAGCCAAGCTTAATCGACAGTATGACTGAGGGATGAAAAAATTGTAGGAAATCGTAAAAGCACATTAGATTTGTCCATAAGAAAAAAGGCAACAGCCATTTGAAATTTCAGGAAAAACAAAAATCTTGACAAGATAGACTTGTCCGAACATGATGAAAACAATAAAGAGGTGTGAGTTTAAGCAACTGATAATGTATAAGAAAAGAGAATCCTTTTGGCTTTGATGCTAAAAATATTTCCCCCTACACAGCCCCAGTGATCTGTTGGGAAGAAAATACAATCCTAGTACTCTACTTGGTTCAGCAGTGAGCCATATTTACTCACTCAACAATAGAAATTCCGCAAATTCACTTTTACCTTTTAAATTAATCAAGAGACGAAACACACACACATGCCCGGCACCAGAGCATATGTAAATGTTAACAGCTTTGGTAATGCAAAGCCCGTGTCTATAGTTGTAGTTTATTCCATAAAAAAAAAAAAAAAAAAAAGGAATTGAGATGTGGACCAAGGTTGATGGAGGATGAAATAGTGATGTAAACGTATTACTTACAGTCACGAAGGTAACCAGGGGAAGAATTGAAAGTAGTAATATAAAAGAATAGGAGGATAAGGGGGAAGGAAGGTGAAGGATAATATAAAAAAGCTAAATTGTTATTTTAAGAGTAATTGGTACCATTTAAAGCTGATAGATGGAGAAACAGATATCTATGCTCATGATCCAGTATTATGCATGGCGATGTGATTGCCTCCAGGGCATTGTGTGGACGTAGATTGGGGAGGGTGTCAAGAGAGAACCACTTTAAAACTCATCTCTCTCTCTCTTTTTTTTTTTTTAAACTATGCTCATTCTTATTTTAATTAAACCTGAAATAAAAATTAAATTGTGTCCCTATTCGGGACAGAAAGTACTCAGCCACCACCAGGAATTAATTTTTTCATTTACATTTACCACATGCTACATGTTCATTTTTCTTTTTCTTACCCCTATTTCCCTCAGAATAAAATGACTGAGGTGGTAATTTCTGGCACTAGAATGTCATTTCTTAGAAAACAGACAGGACTGTTTCCAAGCTGGGATTTTATGACCAACTAGAAGAGCAGTTTTATTTATTTTTGTACTTATGTATATTTTTTAAATTGAAGTGTACTTGGCATACAATAGTGTATTCGTTTCAGGTGATTCAACATTTATAGACATTATGAAGTGATCATCACAATAAATCTAGCTACCATCTGTCACCATACAAAGTTGTTACTTAATATTAGCTATATTACCTATTCTGTACTTTATAACCCTGTCTTATTCATTTTATACCTGGAAGTTTATACTTTTTAATCCCCTTCCTCACTTCCCCCATCCCTCAACCTCCCCTCCCACCTGGCACCTACCAGATGGTTCTCCATATCTATTTCCGTTTTGGTTCTCTGTTTCCGTTTTGTTTTGTTTGCTCATTTGTTTCTTTTTTTTAGATACCACATAAAAGTGAAATCACACCGTATTTGTCTTTCTCTGTCCAAATGACTTCACTTAGCATAACACCCTCTAGGTCCATCCATGCTGTTGCAAATAGCAAGATTTCAATCTGTTTTACAGCAGAGTAATAGTCCATTGTGTGTATATGTGTGTGTGTGTGTGTGTGTGTGTGTGTGTGTGTGTACATCTTCTTTATCCACTTATCAATTGATGGACACTTGGGCTGTTTCTGTGTCTTGGCCTCATATATAAAGCTGCAAAGAGCATGGAGGTACATTTATCTTTTCGAATTAGTGTTTTCATTTTCTTAGGCTAAACACCCAGAAGTAGAATTGCTGGATCAAATGATAGCTCTATTTTTAGTTTCTTGAGGAACCTCCATAATGTTTTCCATAGTGGCTGTGACGTTTTGCATTCCCATCAACATGCACGAGGGTTACCTTTTCTCCGTATCCTCTCCAACACTTGTTATTTCTTATTTTTTTTTTATTCTAGCCATTCTGACAGGTGTCAGGTGATATCTCATTGTGGAGTGTTTTTTAATTTTTTTTTATTTTTTAAATTTACATCCAAGTTATTTAGCATATAGTAAACAATGATTTCTGGAGTAGATTCCTTAATGCCCCTTACCCATTTAGCCCTTCCTCCCTCCCACAACCCCTCCAGTAACCCTCTGTTTGTTCTCCATATTTAAGACTCTCTTAATGTTTTGTCCCCCTCCCTGTTTTTATATTATTTTTGCTTCCCTTCTCTTATGTCCATCTGTTTTGTATCTTAAAGTCCTCATACAAGTGAAGTCATATTTGTCTTACTCTGACTGACAAATTTCGCTTAACATAATACCCTCTAGTTCCATCCACGTAGTTGAAAATGGCAAGATTTCATTCTTTTTGATTGCCAAGTAATACTCCATTGTGTATGTTATGTATGTGTATGTATATATATATATATGTGTGTGTATATACCACGTCTTCTTTATCCATTCCTCCATCAATGGACATTTGGGCTTGTTCCATACTTTGACTGTTGTCGATAGTGCTGCTATAAATATTGGGGTGCATATGTCCCTTTGAAACAGCATACCTGTATCCCTGGGACAAATACCTAGTAGTGCAATTGTTGGGTTGTAAGGAAGTTTTATTTTGAATTTTTTGAGGAACCTCCATACTGTTTTCCAGAGTGGCTGCACCAGTTTGCATTCCCACCAGCAGTGCAGAAGAGATCCTCTGTCTCTGCATCTTCACCAACATCTGTTGTTGCCTGTTTCCACTTTTACACTTTCTCTCCAGTTGCTTTGTGGGGCGGGGGGTGCTTTTCCTGTATTCTACCGCCCTGTCTCTGTCCTCTCTCCACATGCAAAAGTGGCTCCCTGCCCTCCACGGCTTCTTTCTCCTCCAGTCACCTCTCCACACTGTGTACCTGCTGAATTCTGTGGTTCAGGTTGTGCAGATTGTTGTGTTAATCCTCAGATCGGTTTTCTAGGTGTGCAGGATGGTTTAGTGTTGGTCTGGCTGTCTGTTGTTGCCTGTGTTGTTAACGTTAGCCATTCTGACAGGTGTGAGGTGGTATCTCATTGTGGTTTTGATTTGTATTTCCCTGATGATGAATGATGTTGAGCATTTTTTCATGTGTTGGTTGGCCATGTGGATGTCTTCTTTGGAGAAGTGTCTATATTCATGTCTTTTGTCCATTTCTTCACTGGATTATTTGTTTTTTCTGGGTGTTGAGTTTGATAAGTTCTTTATAGATTTTGGATACTAATCTATCTTTATCTGATATGTCGTTTGCAAATATTGTCTCCCATTCCATTGGTTGCCTTTTAGTTTTTCTGATTGTTTCCTGCTCCGCGCAGAAGCTTTGTATTTTAATGAGGTTCCAATAGTTCATTTTTGCTTTTGTTTCCCCTGCTTCCAGAGACATGTTGAGTATGAAGTTGCCGCGACCAAGTCAAAGAGGTTTTTGCCTGCTTTCTCCTCGAGGATTTTGATGGCTTCCTGTCTTACATTGAGGTCTCTCATCCATTTTGAGTTTATTTTTGTGTATGGTGAAGAAAGTGGTCCAGGTTAATTTTTCTGCATGCCACTCTCCAGTTTTCCCAGCACCACTTGCTGAAGAGACTGTCTTTATTCCATTGGATATTCTTTCCTGCTTTGTCAAAGATTAGTTGGCCATATGTTTGTGGGTCCATTTCTGGGTTCTCTGTTTTGTTCCATTGATCTGAGTGTCTGTTCTTGTGCCAGTACATACTGTCTTGATGATTACAGCTTTGTAGGATAGCTTAAAGTCTGGGATTGTGATGCTTCCAGCTTTGGTTTTCTTTTTCAAGATTGCTGTGGCTATTTGGGGTCTTTTCTGGTTCCATACAAATTTTAGGATTCTTTGTTCTAGCTCTGTGAAGAATGCTGGTGTTATTGTGATAGGGATTGCATTGAATATGTAGATTGCTTTGGGTAGTATCAACATTTTAACAATATTTGTTATTCCTACCCCAGAGCATGGAGTATTTTTCCATTTTGTGTGTGTGTGTGTCTTCTTCAAGTTCTTTCATAAGCTTTCTATAGTTTTCAGCATATAGATTTTTTACTTCTTTGGTTAGATTTATTCCTAGGTATTTTATGGGTTTTGGTGCAATTGTAAATGGGATCTATTCCTTGATTTCCCTTTCTGTTGCTTCATTATTGGTGTATAGGAATGCAACCGATTTCTGTACATTGATTTTATATCCTGCAACTTTGCTGAACTCATGGATCAGTTCTAGCAGTTTTTTGGTGGAATATTTTGGATTTTCCATATAGAGTATCATGTCATCTGTGAAGAGTGAAAGTTTGAAAGTTTCCTCCTCCTGGCTGATTTGGATGCATTATATTTCTTTGTGTTGTCTGACTGCTGAGGCTAAGACTTCCAGTACTATGTTGGATAACAGCGGTGAGAGAGGACATCCCTGTGTTGTTGCTGACCTTAGGGGGAAAGCTCTCAGTTTTTCCCCGTTGAGGATGTTATTACTGTTGGGTCCTTCATATATGGCTTTTAAGATCTTGAGGTATGATCCTTCTACACCTACTTTCTGGAGGGTTTTTATCAAGAAAGGATGCTGTATTTCGTTAAATGCTTTCTCTGAATCTGTTGAGAGGATCATGTGGTTCTAGTCCTTTCTTTTATTGATGTGATGAATCATATTGATTGTTTTGTGGATATTGAACCAGCCCTGCATCCCAGGTATAAATCCTACTTGGTCGTGGTGAATAATTTCTTTAGTGTATTGTTGGATCCAGTTGCCTAATATCCTGCTGAGGATTTTTGCATCTATGTTCATCAGGGAAATTGGTCTGTAGTTCTCCTTTTTAGTGGGGTGTTTGGTTTTGGAATCAAGGTAATACTGGCTTCATAGAAAGAGCTTGGAAGTTTTTCTTCCATTTCTATTTTTTGGAACAGCTTCAAGAGAATAAGTGTTAACTCTTCCTTAAATGTTTGGTAGAATTCCCCTGGCAACCATCTGGCCTGGACTCTCGTTTTTTTGGGAGATTTTGATTACTAATTTGATTTCTTTACTGGTTATGGGTCTGTTCAAATTTTCTATTTCTTCCTGTTTCAGTTTCGGTAGTTTATATGTTTCTAGGAATTTGTCCATTTTTTTCAGACTGCCCATTTTATTGGCGTATAATTGCTCATAATATTCTCTTATTATTGCTTGTATGTCTGCTGTGTTGGTTGTGATCTCCCCTCTTTCATTCTTGATTTTATTTATTTGAGTCTTTTCCTTTTTCTTTTTCATCAAACTGGCTAGTGATGTATCAATTTTGTTAATTCCTTCAAAGAACCGGCTTCTGGTTTCATTGATCTGTTCTACTGTTTTTTGGTTTCGATAGCATTAATTTCTGCTCTAATCTTTATTTCCTGTATTCTACTGGTTGTAGGTTTTATTTTCTGTCCTTTTTCCAGCCCTTTAATGTATAAGGTTAGGTTGTGTATCTAAGACCTTTCTTCCTTCTTTAGGAAGGCCTGGATTGCTATATACACCCCTGTTTTGGCCACCTTTGCTATGTCCCAGAGGTTTGGGTCTGTGGTGTTATCATTTTCCTTGGTCTCCATGAACTTTTTAATTTCCTCTTTAACTTCTTGGTTAGCCCATTCATTATTTCATAGGAGTTCTTTAGTCTCCAAGTATTTGTTCTCTTTCCAAATTTTTTCTTGTGGTTGATTTTGAGTTTCATAGTGTTGTGGTCTGAAAATATGCATGGCATGATCTTGATCTTTTTGTACTTGTTGAGGGCTGATTTGTGTCCTAGTGTGTGATCTATTCTGGAGAATGTCCCATGTGCCCTGGAGAAGAATGTGTATTCCACTGCTTTAGGATAAAATGTTCTGAATATATCTGTTAAGTCCATCTGGTCCAGGTGTAATTCAAAGCCATTGTTTCCTTGTTGATTTTCTGTTTAGACGATCTTTCCATTGCTGTAAGTGGGGTGTTGAAGCCCCCTACCATGATGGTATTATTAGCAGTGAATTTCTTTATGTTTGTTATTAATTGATTTATATATTTGGGTCCTTCAAATTTGGAGCATAAATATTTATAATTGTCAGGTCTTCTTGGTGGTTATATATGATATATCACCTTAATTATGATATAATGCCTTTCTTCATTTTTTGTTAGTCTTTATTTTAAAGTCTAGATTGTCTGATATAAGTTTGGCTATTCTGGCTTTCTTTTGGCAACCATTAGCATGATAGATGGTTCTCCATCCCCTTACATTCAGTCTGAAGATGTCTTTAGGTCAAACGTGGGTCTCTTATAAACAGCATATAGATGGATCTTGTTTTCTTATCCATTCTGTTACCCTATATCTTTTGATTGGAGCATTTAGTCTATTGACGTTTAGAGTGAGTACTGAAAGATATGAATTTATTGCCATCATGTTGCTTGTAGAATTGGAGTTTCTGGTGGTGTTCTCTGGTACTTTCTAGTCTTTGTTGCTTTTGGTCTTTTTTTCTTTTGTTTTTGTTTCCATCTTTTCTCCCCTCAGAGAGTCCCCCTTAAAATTTCTTGTAGGGCTGGTTTAGTGGTCACGAACTCCTTTAATTTTTGTTTGTCTGGGAAACTTTTTATCTCTCCTTCTATTTTGAATGACAGCTTTTCTGGATAATGAATTCTTGCCTGCATATTTTTCTGATTCAGCACATTGAATATATCCTACCACTCCTTTCTGGCCTGCCAAGTTTTTGTGGATAGGCCTGCTGCAAACCTGATCTTTCTTCCCTTGTAGGTTAAGGGCTTTTTTCCCTTGTTGCTTTCATGATTGTTTCCTTGCCTGAGTGTTTTGTGAATTTGACTGATATGCCTTGATGATGGTTGGTTTTTGTTGAATCTAGTGGGAGTACTTTGTGCTTCCTGGATTTTTATGTCTGTGTCTTTCCCCAGGTTAGGAAAGTTTTCCACTATGATTTGCTCACACAACCCTTCTACCCTTCTTTCTCTCTCTCTCTCCTTTCTGGGACCGCTATGATTCTGATGTTGTTCCTTTTTAATGAGTCACTGATTTCTCTAATTCTTAAATTGTTCTTTTTTGCCTTAGTCTGCCTCTTTTTTTCTGCTCCATTATTGTCCATAAGTTTGTCCTCTATATCATTGATTCACTGCTCTGTCTTATCCATCCTTGCCACCGTGGCATTTATTCAAGATTGCAGCTCAGTTATAGCATTTTTTATTTCATCCTGACTAGCTTTTACTTCCTTTATCTCCTCAGAAAGGGATTCTAGTCTATTTTCAATCCCAACTAATATTCTTTTTATCATGATTCTAAATTCTGGTTCAGACATCTTGCTTGTATCTGTGTGGATTAAGTCCCTGGATGTCATTTCTTCCTGCTCTTTCTTTTGGGGTGAATTCCTTTATTTGATTATTTTGAAGGAGAAAAGGAATTAATAAGGTAAAAAAAATTAAAATGAAAAACAACACACACACACAATATCAAATAAATGATGCTAAATCCTACGTGTGTTTTGTTCTGGTTGTTGAAAGGAGCCTGATAGATTAGAGAAAAAAGGGAGAAAAAAAAAGGAAAACGTTTGAAAATTTGAAAAAATGAATACAATGAAATAGAATAAAATGAATTGATGGAAGTAAAATAGAATTTGAAAAAAATTACAAAATAGTAAAGAATATAGTGAAAAACATTAAAGAAAAATATTTTTAATAAAAATTGAAAGTAAAAATAAAACTTTTCTCTTTCTGTGTTCAAGAAAAAGAAAAGAAATGAAAGAAAAAAATAAAAAGATGGATCAATGAACAGACTGAAATAAGATTGAAATTACCTCGTTTTCCCCTAGAAGTCAAACTATGAAGCACTTTACAGGCGGTAAACTAAGCAGGTGGAGACACTTGTGATCCTGAAGAGTGAGGTTGGCTCAGTTGGGTGGGCTTAGTGTAATGGCTCTGTTCTCCACTAGATGGCGCTGCTTGGTTTACTGGGGTAGATTGTTTTGGCGCTTGTAGGTGTGTATGCGCATGCTCGGGAAGCTATGGCGTCACCCAGCTACCCAGTCTCTGTTCTCCCCGTTCATCAATCATGCACCTGTCCGTTGTCTCCAGCTTCCCTCCATTCCCTGCCTTTACGCTGTCCGTGACCAAGCCGTCAGGTTGCCAGGCAGCACCTCCCTCCTGAGTTTTATCTCCAATGCGACTGTGTTTCCCAACCCCTCACTTCTGAGGGACTGCGGTTTGACCCGCTCAGACCTTCTCTCAGAGGGTCTCACCGAGCAATGGCTGGTGCTGGCTGCACCCAGGAACGTTCGGGAAACCTCGCTGCTGCTGATGCCCAGAGACTGTGGCTGGGTGCCAGCCCCACCCAGAAGAAGTTCAAGCAGTCGTGTAGCAGCAACGTTTCAGGGATTATGGTAAGTCACAACACACATTTGGCACCAATCTTCACCCTTAAGGCTCTTGTTCCAGCACCAGCTAATGTGGTTGTTCTCTGGGGTCTGCTGGGGCCTTTGCCTCTACCAGATGTCCTCCAAGCAGGGGGTGTGAGCCAAGGACGCCCCCAGAGCTCACTCTGCTCCTGGGGATTCACCCTTCCCACCAGAGCACCACCAGGTATCGAACTATGGAGTTTGAGACTCTGTGCTCCCCCTGTTCATAGAGTCTTAATGGAATTTAAACCCTCTCCTTTCTCCTTTTTCCCTTTTTTGTTCAGTCCCTGTGGCTGTTTCTACTTTTCTGCTTTCTCTCCGGCTGCTTTTAGTGGCGGGGAGGGGGGGGAGGAGGTGCTTTTCCCGAACTCTCCCCCCATCTCCGTCCCCTATCTGCAAGCAAAAACAACTCCCGGCCCTCCGTGGCTTCTATCTCCCCCAGTTCACCTCTCCGTGCAGGGTACCTGCTGAGTTTTGTGGTTCAGGTTGTGTAGATTGTTGTGTTAATCCTCAAATCAGTTTTCTAGATGTGCGGGATGATTTAGTGTTGTTCTGGCTGTATTCCATGGATGGGAGATGCAAAAAAAACTTCCAAGCTGTTCTGCCATCTTGACCCCTCCCCTCATTGTGGTTTTGATTTGCATTTCCCTGACGCTGAGTGACCATCTTTTCACATGTCTGATGGCTATCTGTATGTCTCTGTGGAGAAATGTCTATTCAGGTTCTCTACCCATTTGAAATAGGATTTTTTTTTTTTTTTGGATATTGAATTGGGTGGGTTCCTTATATATTGCGGATATTAATGTCTTATGGGTTTTATCATTTGCAAATATCTTCTCCCATTAAGTAGGTTGTCTTTTTGTTTTGCTGATGGTTTCCTTCACTGTGCAAAAGTTTTTTAGTTTGATGGAGTACCCGTTGTTTATTTTTGATTTTGTTAGCCTTGGAAAATAAGTTTATTCACTGACTTCAGTGCAGCTAAAATTGGACAAGTTACCAGGAAGCATCGTCCCAAATGCCCACATGCCTGCATTTTCTCTTTGTGGGTGATGACACTGAGAACATTCTGTTCTCACAGATGGCCTCCTTTTGAAACGTGAAAAGAAAACTGTAAACAGCAGTTTGCAACCTGTTTACTCACGTTCTCCTATGCCATAGTACCCTTGCAGCTGTGTCTGCCTAGAGAAGAATGCAGGAAACAGTGGTAATGGCTTCCCTCTTCTCACTCTGAAGGACCAATTTGGAAGGGCATAAGGTGAGACTCTCACACTAGCCAGGAAGTGCTGGCCTCAGTTCGGGTGCCCAGTAACTATCAAGGAGCATCAGAGAGCCTGGAGACCCCCTTTGGCTACTGAAGTTCATATGTGACCACACTGCATAACATTTACGCACTGGGTATATCCACAACCCAAGTACTGACGGCCACCTAGGCCCACTTAACTGAAGAAGTAAGGTGGACTGTGGGCATTGGCACAGCCTTAGGAAGTTAGAGGACAGACAGGCACTTTCCAAAACTCTGAAACAAAGATTTAGTCACTAGTACCCTAGTAGCTCTAAAGTGTTAACATTGCAGGATTCCACAAATCCATAACTTCCTCTAAGGGAATTGGTTCTGCACTTAGTTCAGTACTTCACAAACCACAGAATGAAACATATGGGATTGAGTAAACCAATCTTCTATCCTTTGGTGCCATCACAAACTTCTGGGTCACCTCCTGTTGATGGATACTTGTTGGGTGAAGAACTTAGAATACCTTGGACTGCATTTTATATCAAATGCCTTCAGACCACCTTGAGAGTTAAACCCATTCTTAGAGGAAGGAGAAATGAGAAATAAGCTAATTAAGAGTCTGATGGAAAAAAAAATTCTAAGAAAAACTATAGAGACACAGACACAAATAGGAATCCAGTTTTTAAAAATTCAGTAGAATTGGAGCCCAAAAGTAGTGTATGACTGTGGGACCTCCCAGGGGCAGGGGAAACTGGGCAGGTTGAATCCCAGTGTGATTGAACTCCTGCCGATCCAGGGGCCACTCAGAGGAAAAGCAGCTGGGGTGAGAGGCTGACCAGAGAGCGGGACATGCCACAGTAGCAAGAGGAGGTCAGGTCTGTTTCAACTCCTTCACAGCCAAATGGTGGTCTGGCCATGGCACTGGAGTACTTGTCCTTGAGAATTTAATTTGCAAGTGTAATTCATGTTTCCCTAGAGAATGCCACTCTAGGGTACCACAAGACACTGTGCCATGTACAGTGTTCAGACTCCCAACAAAGTCTCCCCAGCATTTCTGGGAAACCTCAGAGAATGTCTAGAAGGCTCCTACTGAGTAACAAGATTTTTATCACTGACTAGATGCCAGGGCTTCTCTTCCAACTGTGTCCCACCACCACGGGGCTTATAAGCTCCCACTACACCACCACAATCTCTGTGCCTCATGTTATCAGAATTGCTGTTGATCTTATTCTTTGCCACCACCGGTGTTGAAGCTGGCCTTGTGTCTTCATCCCTTTGGTTGCTATAATGGAATACCATAGACAGAGTGGTTTACAAACAACAAACGCTTGTTTCTTCAAGGCTCTGGAGGCTGGGAAGTCCAAGATCAAGGCACTGGCAGATTCACAGTTTGGTGAAGACTTGCTTCCTGCTTCCTGGGTGGCCATCTTCTCGCTGTGTTCTCATATGGCCGATGGGGCAAGGAAGCTCTCTGAGGTCTCCCTTATAATGGCACTAATCTCATTCATGAGGAGAGGCCTCACCCAAAGGCCCCACCTCCACATATCATCATATTGGGGATTAGGTTTCAACATATGGATTGGAGGAGGATACAAACATTTAGTCTATAGTGCCTTTAATGTCACCACTCCCCATCACTGTTCCAAGGCTGCACTGTGCTCAAATCCACAGTGTCCTATAGTGGCCCCCTTACAGCACTTCCTGATGTTCTCAGCATATTACAGACAATGTTTAGAGTTCCCTTGTATCTAGGTTGACTGAAGCATTTTTGCTGGACAGAGCTTGTGTGCCTGACCCTGTTCTCTTTTAGGATGGTTCTTTCCTGGAATATTTATCATGCCAGGTTACCAGACATGCTCAGAAATGCCTAAATTCAGCAGGGAACCTGACTTAGGTTCCAATGAAAACCACCTTGCTGATTGTGGTTTTTTTTGAATCTGGTATCTACCCAGAACTGTACCTGGTTTTGTGGCAGAAAATAAGTGGAGTGCATTGCTTTTGTCTTGAGAAACTTAAAAACATGTTAGGAAAACAAGATATGCTCCTAAAATAACTGGTTAAGTAGCAAAATCAAGTGAAATACAAGTGATTATTGAAATGTGCAATACAGAAATTAGAAGATTGTGAATCATCTTGTGTCACGTACTGAAGTGCTGAGAAAGCTTGTAGAGGAAAGATTTGAGTTTGATCCTAACTGATCTTGGCTGTCAGTGACAGGAACCCAATTCAAATTCCCTTAGAGAAGGAACCGTACATCCAGAGTTCATCTGTCTTCAGGCATAGCTAGATGCAGTCATCAGAATTTAGTCTTCACTGTTGCTTTGTGTTTAGACAAAGGTAGACTAGTGAAGGGTTTTCTTAACATGCCCAAGGCAGCATGTTAGTACATTTTCTTTGCGGATAGGCTATTGAATAATAATAACTATGATTTATTGAATCTTTACTAGGTGTCAGGCACATTTATTTTATAGATGAGGAAACCAAGCATACTTTAGGGAGATAATGCAATCCTTCTGACAGACCATGCAAGTGGCAAGGCTGATAATGAAACCTGATACTGTAGTTGTCTAACTTCTGAATTCATGTTTTACACAATTGTGCTCTTTTCAACAAATTCACTGTTGTGTCCTACCCATCTTCATAGCCTCACTAAAGTCTGTTAATGGAAGGAATGACCATTTTAGAGTGGGATATCCACTGACTGAGTCCCTTGTTGGCCCTGCCCTCCTCTGAGACTCTTCCCAACTAATAGCTCAGTGAGAAACTGGGACATGTTAAGTGACCATGAAGAGCTGTATTGCCATTGTATCCCCTCTTCTTCCATCTGGCACCTAAGTAGCAGATCCTGGTGTAACAACAACACAGTGACAGCCCCAGTGGAATGCAGAACGGGCTCTGTGAATGGACTGAGACTAGTGGCATGTTGCATTAATGGTGACCCCATTTCTTGTTTCTCTGAATGTCAGGGTCCAGGTATAAAAGAGAACAGAATGATGTGGTGAGCCCGGAATGGATGAAATATGGTCTTAGATTGGAAGAGTAAAAGTATGGTCTTGAATTTTAGATTAAGCTCTCTAAAATGCGTCTCATAGTGCCTCACACTAAGCAGGTTCACATAATTGTAAGCCGGTATTATCATTACTGCTACTACTACCAGTACTGTTACTACTGCTGCTGCTGCTGCAATTGCTACCCCTCCCCCTTCTCTTCTTCCTCCTCCTCCTCTATCTATTATACTGGTTGTACTTTTTATAAAACAGCATAATGATGTTTATAATGAAATACTTCTTAATGATAACATCAGTCAGGATTCTTTTGATGGCAAGTAACAAAAGAGCTACTCAACTCAACATGGCTTAAGTGTAAAGAGATTTATTATTTCCTATAAGAAGTCCAGTCATGAGGCAGTTCCTAAACCAGTTAATTCAGCACCCAGCTATGGAGTAGAGTGCCTAGTTCTTTCCATCTTTGACCTGCCAGGTTAACTGTGCTAGTTTTTATTCTCATGCTTATCCTCCAGTGGTGAGAGATGGTGGAGGCATCTCTATCATATTCCCACACATCCTTATTGAAGGCTGGGAAAGAGAACCCTACTTCACTGCGCCTCTTTTTAAGAGTGAGAAAAAATTTCCCAGAAATTTCTCTGCAGACTTTACCTTCATCTCAGTAGCAAGAATTGTGTCACATGGCCATTCCCAAAGCAATGACTGGCCAAGAGAAATATAATCCCCATAAGTGGTGTGAGGGGAAGTGGCCTGTACTTTCTAAAGTCTATGCACTCTTGAACAATGTCAGGGTTTGATTAGCATGAAAAGAATTGGAAGATGGCCATTCGGTGCACAACCAGCAGGATCAGCCACAATGATGTTGCTGGAGCTGTCTTTCAATGTAAGCAATCTGCTTGCAGCCTGAATTTTCCACAATTCTATGTTTTCCACTCCTTGAGAATAGTAAGAATCAAAATGGAATGATTTTGGAGCTGAATAAAGTGTATCAATCATATATATTTTTCCTGTAGTTATGTCTTGTTTTTATTATGAGAACTGAGATTTCATCAAGCTAAAAACAAGATCTCCAGTGGTTACTGGATCCCAGTGACTTTTTTTTTAAACCTCTATACTGAGTTAAGAAAGCCCAGAACAGACTTCATTAGGCTTGAACATTATTGTGAGAATAGAGGGTGGAGAACTAAGAAAAGCATGTCATCAGAAATGTCCTATTTCCAGTCTTTATATTCATAATACTTTCCAATGTAAAGGAGGTAGTAGGAAGAGTGAATACCTTTATTTGATGGAATCAAAATCTTAAAGATTGTAATAGAACTGGACATTGGACTTAAGAGAATTAAAACTAATTTTCATGAGAAAAAGCAAATAGAAGTTCCTTAATCAGACCTCAAAAGCAATTATTAAAATATGAAAAGGTAGTGTAGGGGTATGTGTGAGGTAGGAAATCTGATTCTACTTATGAAAAATAACTTCTACATTGAGTCAGAAAAGTTAGTTTATATTGCAGTAACAAATAACCCCCAAATCATGTGCATAATGCAACAAAAGTTTATTTTTTAGTCAAAGTGTGCTGCATGTCCAGGCAATATGCCAGGGCATCTGTCCTCCGTGTGTTGGCTGAGCATTCCAGCTTGATTCAATCCATGACACTTCCTAATCAACACATGAGTTGACAATTGCTATGATGGGAAAAAGCGGGCTGGAAAGTTGAGAATGAGTACTTAAATGTCTCAACTTTGAATGGACATATGGGACCTCTGCTTTTTTTTTTCATTGACCAGAGATGGTCACATAGTCAGCTAACTTCAAGGGTTGGAGACATGTATTCCTCTCAAGTGCCTGGGGAATAGAGCAGAATTGGCCAGTGATGACCAGAAGCATCATTAATTTGTCTATCACACAAATTTTAGTGGGAAGTTCATTATGAGTCCAAAATACCATTAGGCTGTTAGAATCTATGTAAATGTGAGGCTACATTGATAGTAGTAAAATTTCAGAGTAATAGAGCTAATAATGAGGTTACTTCCCTACTCGGGACAGAATGTTCATTGAGTGTTGTGCTCATTCAAGGGACTATAAGAGGTCCTCTGGGGGTGTGAGAGGGGAGGAGCTAAATGCAGAATGGTCAACAGCTCTTTATGTTTACACTGGAGAAGTCTTCTGAGGACAGTTAGCCATCTATCCTCAAATATATTAATATTTGATTTGCTTTACTGGGCTGTGAGTGGTAATTTACAGGGAGGAATATTTCTGTTCAATTTGAGTCTTTTTCAGTCAAAACTACATGGATTGCCCCATGGGGAGGAGAGCTCCTTCTCAAGGGTGGAGTCTGAGCATAGGATGAACCTCCTCTTTGGAACAAAGTTTGAAGGAAAAGGAACATCCAAGCATCATATGGCTCGTTGGACTAGATAGCCCTTAAAGATGCTGCCAGCCCCACATTTGATAATCAGATGGTTCTTAAATCGCCTATCACTCCCATCTGGGTGATCACCCCAGGACTTCCCAAACCCACTGGCACTTGCTTGGGCTTCCTTCCAGAGTCCTGGACCATATATTGCTGGTGCCTGGCTACACAAATAAGAAACTGATGACTTCTATGCCAAAGGTAAAGAAGATGGGGTGTGGTTCTTAGCCCTGGGTTGCTGTATTTTATCCAGAATTGTATTCATAAGGCAGCTCCAAGTCATTCCAGAGCTAGTTATGGAAACATATGAGAAGCCACATACCCTATTGTCTTTCTGCAATGAAGCTGGGCTGAACTAATGCAAACCGAATTTGATTTAAACCAAAAATAAAATCAAGAAATTCTTGTTAGAGAATTTGTATGTCATTTTATCCTTGAGTGAATTTTTACAGCTGAGTTGGAAACTCTATCAAATAGATATTAGAACTTTTTTGACAACCTTTGACGTACATGTTAGCCAGGGTGTGCATGTGGACTATCCAGAACTGCCCTGCTGAGCCACCAGGGGTTAACTACATTCTTCACTCAGTAATCATTTCCTGACATCTTCCTGATGACACACACTCACACACACACACTTTTTTCTTCTTGTTTCAATTCATGAGTTGCACTTTCTTGGTTACTATGGCTGCAAATTGTTGATACTGGATTCATAGTCAGGTTTTTATTCCTTTTTGTCATTTTTTCCCATGAACTAATCAGCCACAGTGGAGTTAAAAGTACGAGTAAATGTGAACCTTCCACAAAGCATTTTTATATTCTATTGCCATTCCCTTCATACCCTTTGTCAGTTAGAGTTGTTAACATAAGAAAATAAAAATGTTCAGCCTCCTCCCCTTTCCCATCTCCTCTTCCTTCTCATTTCCTGAGCTTCAGAGGAGAAGAACCATCAACCATTTCCCATCAGGACTCTCTGTAGAGTAACATATGTCCTCAATTACTGGGATGAGAAACTGAAGGCACCTTTTGGGTTGGTGATGGATGACTGGTTGGCCTTTGCTCTTTGTTGGATCTGCACCACGGATGCCACAGTTTCAATGAGTTATTTGTCTTGCGTAGGCAACTATGTTTGGTAGTAATAATATTGGCTAACCTTTATTGAGTGCTTGCTGTGTGTCAGGCACAGTTCTGCGAATTGTATATGCTTCACCCACTTAATCCTTGCAACAAGCCTGTGAAATAGGTACTATTAGTATCTCTGTATGAAGAGAGGCACAGAAAGCTTGAGTAACTTTGCCAAAGTCACACAGCCAGGAAGTGGTCAAGCTGGGATTTGAACCAAGACAGTTTAGTTGTAGGATTCAAGCTCATTAAGCACTGTGCTAGACACCAGTACCACAAAGTATCACAGCCTTGTTGAGTTTTGATTTTGGGGTCCTTTTAGGTCTCAATTTTTCATTTATAAAATATTTCTCCACTGAAATTGAAATGAAGCTGACTCAGCCTTGACCCTGAAGTAATAGACACACATAGTGAAATACTTGATCATGTGATGTGGAGGGGGGAATGTATAAACACTGTTTAGTCATGTGCATTCAGTGATCTACTGCAAGTGCCTCCTGACTTATAAACCATTCATACAAAATCACCCTCTCTTTTCCAATTCTTGCACCATTGACAGAAAAGTGATTTCTTTTTAAAAAGGAACTTTTGAGTGAATATTTAGGTATAGAGGTGAGTATGGAAAATGTCACTAGTACAACCCATTTTGCTGATTTCAATAGATACCTGGGCCTTACATTTTTATTTGTTCCAATTATTTGACAACCTTCTCTACCTGCCCATGTTAGCAGGATTCCATTGTGTTCTTGTCCACTGTGGTGATGAGACGTCCCCTCCCAGGTCCTGCCCTGGCTCTGGATACACCTCACCCTTGGAGTTCAAGGTTTAGGCTGTCTTTGGCTATATGTTAAGGATCAGCTATTGCTTCCCAAACATAGCCACCACACCAAGGTGGCTGGTCTAGATGAGCCAGTAGGATTGTAACCCCAGCTATACTTCTGGAATTAGTTTTCCCCACAAAATACTAGCTCTGTTTACTGATCCAGACTCCCTGCCCAAGGGGTTCTGCTTTGGGGCACATGATGTCTCAGTGAACCTCTGTTAGGACCATCTCAATCCATAGGAGAGGCTTTAATCCTGCTGAACCCTACATGCATCTCAATAGTTTTTAGACAGTTCTGTGTAACACACCCTTTTCCCTGGAGAGCAGCCAAGTCTGCTTAATTGAGACCATTCAGGTGTTACAAGGAAACATCAAGGATAGCCCATCCCAGGGTGACTTTCTGCATCTACATAGGCATAAAAGCTGTTGGCAGTATATTTGCTAAAAGCATATTCAAGTTATGCTTCATTGGACATCTTGCTAGAGAAATATGACAACTTCCCAGGGTATCAGAAACTTAGGCAGACTCCCAGGTGGGTCCAGCCTTTCTACCCCAATAAGATCTACCTGGTTAGAGGCAGTTCCCCAGAGAGAGGGCATGGCTATTTCCAGAAAGAGAGAGAGTTGCTGGACAGACAGATGAAAGGTGACCAATACATATAAAAGTATGTCTGGCCTGTTTAACTCTGGGTTTGTGAGAGGAGGAAGAAGATATCTTTTCAACTCTAGGTGGTCCTGTTTTCACTGAAGGAAACAAGATATTGCCCATCATTGGGTATTGAGGAGGGCACCTTTTGGGATGAGCACTGGGTGTTGTATGGAAACCAATTTGACAATAAACTTCATATATTGAAAAAAAAAAGATATTGCCCATCATTTATGTCACTACTGTAGAAAATTAATTTTGAGTCGAATAAAAATTTGCGACAACTCTGTGGACTCAGAGTTAGGAGGAAGATAAAGGAATTACTAAACAAAGATTGGTGCCATTGCCTCAGTGTCTCAAACCCTTAAATACTCAAGCTCTATGCCCAATTCCACTGGGACTACAATGCATCAATTCCATTAATTAAGAACATACAGGTAATTTACACATTGGGCAGTGTCATCTCAGAAATAAGAGGGCACCAAAGAGAGCACCAGGAAATGCCAGAATCATTTGGATGACCCATATGCATCTCAGTAGTTCTAAGACAGTTCTGTGTAACACACCCCTTTTCCTGGAGAGCAGGGAAGGAGAGAAATTACCATCTCATCTCTTCTTTTATTTCCTCTTTGCCTTCCCCAACTTCCTTCTTTGAATGAATAAGTTGCTAAGGAATAGGAATGCTTGGCAAAAGCATTTTCCTTTGGAGCAAGGGAAGATTAATATTTTGGGGGTGGGGAGGTTGGGGATGTGTAAGCATGAAGCCAAGGGTTTGATTTTCCTAGAAATATGGTGCCTGGCTGGCTCAGTTGGTAGAGTGTGTGACTGTTGATCTCAGGGCTGTAAGTTTGAGACACAGGTTGGGTGTAGAGATTACTTAAAAACAAATCTCAAGAAAGAAAATTTCTAATTAACAGCTGGCAGCTACACAAAACATCTTGCACCCTATGGGAAAGCCAGGACTGAAAGGTTGGGTGGGATGAGGAGGCCTGATGCAATCACATTCCATTGGACACATATCCTTTCCTGTGGGTAAATACTGTCCTGGGATATCATGCTCTGTTCCTAATAAATTTCAACAGGCACAGACATAGACATATCACCTAGGAAAGGTCTTCACATGATAATTGTTCCTGCAAGCCAGGAAATAGAGCTGATTTCCCATTAAAAGTAGGTCTATCTGTTCAGTAGGGTTCCCAGGTCGCTGTCATGGAGAAGTTATTTGCTGATTCATCTTGAAATTGGAGAATTTTCAACTTTCCATTGTATACATTTCTGTCTCTTTCCAGAGAAGTCTTTAAAAAAATAATTTTATGTAATATATGTAAACTATGTTTCACTGTTTTATATTTTAACAAGAAATCTTACTTATTCCTAATTCCAATAAAGGGGAAGTTCACAGTTCTTTTAATGCTTCTCAGTTCAGAATGTAAAAAGGCATGAACCATGGATAATTAGTGGCCTAGTGTTTTGAGACTACTGAAAAATGCATCTTTTATTTAAGCCTTGAGAATTTTGGTAATACTTTTTTTTTTTTTTTTTTTTTTTTTTTTTTTTGCCCTTAAGAATGTAGGTTCTAGGTGCACGTGAGTGGCTCAGTTGTTTAAGTGTCCAACTTCGGCTCTGCTCATGATCTCGTGGTTTGTGAGTTTGAGCTCCATGTTGGGCTCTGTACTGAAAGCTCGGAGCCTGGATCCTCTATTTTCGGATTCTGTGTCTCCCTCTTTCTCTGTTCCTCCCCCACGCCCTCTCTGTCTCTCTCTCTCTCTCTCAAAAATAAATAAACATTTAAAAAAATGAAAAAAAAGAAGTTTAGGTTCTACTTTTTTGTTACTCCCTTGAACCTCATTTACCTGTGCAACCAGAGAAATGAGTTTCAAAAAAATTACCTTTTTTAAGAAACATTTTTTTCAGTAAGAAAGAAAATGGCTTCCAAGAACTCTTCAGTCACCTAAATCCTTTCTGTTCAGATATGTGGTTCTACTCCTCCTGCCTTGCATCCTAGCTCTGGCCGTGTGACTGAATTCCAGGATTTGGGGAGTGAAAAGGACCTTAGAGACTATTCCAAATCACAACTGGTGTAGGGATCCCATCCTCACCCCCATCCCTCCCAATTTGGTCATGAGGCCTCTGCTTATATGGATATCCACTGGTGTCTCTATTTTGTGAGGCCACTTTCTGTAGGGGATGGACTCATTTTCAAAGATGGGTGAGACAGACAGACTAAATACAAAGTCATCTTTTTCACACCAGGCAGGCCTTGTGTTGGTTCTGAGGACAGAGTCAGCCAAGTAGATGTGGTCTCTGTCCTCATCAAGCACCTAGTAGGGTAGATAGACATTAGACAAGTAAGTGTATGGATAACTAATTACACTACTTACAATGATGACAAATGACATCAAGGACAAGTGAAAATGGCAGCAAGGACTGTTCATAGGGATATAGAACCTATACTGAGGGTCAGTTGGAACTTTTAACTGAGATTTTTAATTTTTTTCCTATCACCCATATGAAGAAGCCTGGGAATGAAAGTATGGGTTAGAATTTCTTTTTTTTTTTTTTAAGTTTATGTATTTGTTTTTGAGAGAGAGAGAGATAGAGAGGGAGAGAGAGAGCGCACACAGAGGAGGGGCAGAGAGAGGGAGAGAGAATCCCAAGCAGGTTCCACACTGTCAGTATAGAACCTGAGCGGACCTCAAACTCACGAACCTTGAGATCATGACCTGAGTGAAATCAAGAGTCAGACACTTAACCAAATGACCCAGCCAGGCACACAAGAAGTGTCATAAATGAGAGAGTATTGATAAAACCTTGATGTTTTCAATAAGGAAATAGTTAAGTATTTGGCAATATATGTATTTGGTGATATATATATTATAAAATATGTATTTGGTTATACATATATTATACATAATAGCGCCTAGTACATGGTATATTCCCAATGTTAGCCATATTTATAGTTATTATCTGATATTTAAAAAAAATCCATCCACACACTGTCATGAAAGAGATATCATTGAGGCACCTGTAGTAGCAAAGTGTTCACTCACTCCTTAAAAAAGTCCAAAACAAGCAGATATGATAAGAATAAAACATTGCCATCTATAATATTTGCTTTACATCACCATGATGAATCCTCTCCTCCATGTCCCCTCAAACCCAAATCCTTTAAAGTCTATTTGGAAGGGGGCAGGGCAGAAATGTGTAGAAATTGGGGGTGGGTCTTTGTGTTTGATATCTGGGTCAATATGGTGCACAACAGACACAACATACTGGAAAGTAGAAGCTTGAGTGGTAGAGGAGACAGCCATAATATAAGCCCTCAGGAATTCAGAGAAAAATCTAGGTGGGGGTGGGGAATAGGGATAGGATTCAAGCCTCTTATACCCAGGTCTAAGGGGCAGAAACACCCCACCTGAGTTACTTAAGAGGTAGAGCCCAGAATGCATTGCTGGCTCACCTTCACCATGGTTGGCTGTTAACGTGCTGTGAATCTTCCACTTCGCTTCTCCTCCCTGCTGTGTTCTTTCTTGGCAACATTCCTTATGGATAAGCCATATGGGCAGCTTTGGATTCTGTTATTTGCTTTGGCTTGGTGGTTTACCACTTACTTCCTGTTAACATTCCTCTACCCTTACCCCAGAATATGGGTCTCTTTCAGAGCCACCTGCTCCTTCTCTTCTGTGTACCCATAGACTCCCGCTTTCTGATTTCTCCATCAGCTACTTGGCACTTGCCTGGGACTCAAATCTAACTTCTGTTCAAATATTTTCCATCTGAACTTCTTGTTTGGAGCAGATAGTGTTTCGCCGTGGTAGGCCTTTATTGGGATAGAAGAGGGTGATCAGGGATGGTGCTGGAAAAGTCAAGTTCATATTTCCAAATGACTTTGAAGTGAGACCTGATAAAGCCCTTCTTCCCATGGGCTTCTGCCCAAAAAGCCTTAGGCTCAGTGCAGAGGTGATTATGGCCAGGGATGCTGGTGCTGAGTTTGAGGCCAAAAACCAGCCTAGGAATGGACAGAGGCTCAGAGCTGGCACACATGCCTTTAGATTCTCTCATATTTTGTCTCCTGGGTCTTCTTAACCCAGGCTGTTGGCCTAGTAAGAGTGCCAGGCCAGGCCACAGTCCAACGCCAACACGTGTGCTAAATGACCACACCCCACATGTGGCACAACATGTCCTGGCCACTCACAAACTACCCGAGTGTTTGTCTCCTCCAATGGGGTTCAGATAAGGGCTTTCAGCTTGGCTGCCTCCGCATGATTTTCCCCGGGTTCATGAGCTCCACAAAGAAACACACTTACCTATTTAAGGAACCTCTTTCCTTGACTTAGACTTAGACAGATGTACCAACCAAGAACATTTTAGGGAGGTAGAACAGTTCTGTTAATCAGGGTTTGTGTTCAAATCCTAGCTCTGCCAGTTTTTAGCTGTGTGACCATGAGCAATTCCCTTAACATTAGTCTGCCTTTCCTCATTTGTAAAATGGAGCTAATAATGCAAAAGGGTGTGAAAAATTAAAAAGATAATCTGCAAATAATAAGATGGATGATTCCCTGAAAAACATGCCAGTCATATTGAGACAGGAAATAGGATTGATGTTACATTACATAGGGAGGGGTGATCCCTTCTTCACCATTTCAGGAACGAAATCCATAGCTCAGTAGAAAATACAGTGGGTAGCTGAGTCAGGAAAAATAACTTTGTGTGTGAACCCTGAGCACTGTGTAGGAAGAGCAGAGCTGTGCCCTGGCTCTTGGTGTTTGATGTCTGAGGGTCCTGAGTTGAGGTGACATTGACAAAGGACAGTGGAACACGGCAGGTGCATGTTCTGACATCCACAGTGCCTTTGGACTTGCTCCCATTTCTGGAAATGCTTGCCTGAAGGGGTCGGACTCCTGGAATGGGCAGGGGTCAGCTCAGGTGCCAGGTCATCAATTTCACTGAGCAGCTGTCTCTAGTGGGGGCTTTGTGGAATCTCAACAGTGACTGCTGGCAGTGGCAAACACAGCCAGAAGGAATGAGGTTCCTTGGCAGACTAGGCAAGGTTTTGGGTTTAACACTTTAAGGCAGTACTGGTCTGCAATGACCCTTTGGAGGGAAGACTTCCTGGGGTCTTGGAACTTTTACACAGACATAACATGGATGCAAAGGCATTTAATGCTCACATTTTAGAGAATGTGACCTCATTTTCTGTTCCAAGCTGGTGAGTCGGTTACATTTGTAAAGTGGTTAGCACACTGCCGGGCACATTTTAAGGGCTCCATAAACAATGCTCATTATTATTAAGCACACGTGCCACAGCAGCCAGAGGGCAGCGGAGCACTCCTTGGCAGCTGGAGGTCCCTAAGGGGAGGGCGGAGGCTTAGGAGCTGGGGGAAGAGAGTGGAATCATTTAGCAGCTGACACACACCCGGTCACTCCAAGGAATCTCCTATCCGGGCACAGAAGTCTGACCCAATTTGCTCGGCCCTTCTCCGGAGATTTTCTGGTTCCAGCCACAGATCTGAGCCCGGGGCATCCTTCCTCTTAGCTGGCTGTGTTTGGGAGACAGAGGTGGTGGCCGGAGCTCACCCAGGTTTGGGAGCCTTGAGCACTAGCTCATCTCCTCCAACACTCTCTGGGGGTTGGAAGGCTGTGAGAAAGGGAGGGAAGAGGGTGTGGGGCACCTCATGTGGTCAGGAAGGCCTCCCTTCCCTTGGAACACACAGCAGCCAGATCCTGGGCTCATCAGGTTGTTTATCATCCTCAGTCTCAGAGAGAACATACCCACATGACAGCACTTTGCAAGTTGGAAAGTACTTTCCAAACGTACAAGACTTCAGCCTGGGATTCAACCCTTGGAGCACAGGATCCTCTGTCAATTCTCTCAAAAGGGGATTCACATCACTTAAGTCACACTGGGGTGGAGATGCCACATTAGCCAGTGTGATTTGCTAGTCTTGGGCTCCACATTCTTTTTTTTTTTTTTTAATGTTTATTTATTTTTGAGAGAGAGAGAGAGCAAGCAGGGGAGGGGCAGAGAGCGAGGGAGACAATCCCATGCAGGATCTATGCCATCAGCACAGAGCTCGATGTGGGTCTCGAACCCATGAATGGTGAGATCATGACCCGAGCCAAAACCAAGAGTCAGACGTTTAACCAACGGAACCACCCAGGCGCCCCTGGGCTCCACATTCTTGCCAGGAATCTTTCTGTATCTGTACAGGAGCCAGAAGAATGGAGAGTGACTTGAACCAGG
This sequence comes from Lynx rufus, assembly GCF_022079265.1. Lineage (NCBI taxonomy): Eukaryota > Metazoa > Chordata > Mammalia > Carnivora > Felidae > Lynx > Lynx rufus. The sequence continues at coordinate 26,872,704 of NW_025814827.1, read as the reverse complement.
TCATCCCAAGCATTAATTCTCATAGAATCTGAGAGCTGGGAGTACAGAGGGTGGGCTCAGAAGAGGGAGATAGGGGAACAAGGGAACTCAGGAGGTCACCCAGGACAGCTTTTAGGCACCACCATGTCTTCTTATAAAGGTGAGAACTGAAACATAGACAGACTTACCTTCTTGCTCAGATCCACCACCCAAACTTCTGCCTCTTCCTGCCACACTAGATCCCCTCCTACTGTTCTAGTGGCCTTTGACAAGCTTAAGAGTTTTACTTCTTCTATGTTACTATTCTTTTCCATCCTCTGGAACAAAATCACATTCTATGGCTGCTAATTTTACTTACACATGACGAACTCAGTTGTTTGTTTTCATTTCTTCCATCTTCCCATGGGTCCTTGATTCCACAGCCACTAAGGCACCCACTGCCTGAGGTGTCAGCCCTTCTAGAGACTTGGAGGTCACACTTGTCCTGGTCACACTTGCTTCAACTTTGTTTTCTGTTAACAAGGTCTTATACAAGCCTCTTTACTCTTAGTCTTCTATAACCTCTTCTATAATCATGTCTCCTTGGTATTCACACACAGAGGACCAGGTAAAGGTGAGAAAATGAGACAAGGAGACAAGTGACTTTCCCTAGGTCACTCAACAGAGCAGCCGAGCAGGAAAGAGAATATTTCACCTTATGTGTGGTCTTGACTCCACTCCCTCCCTCCCATTTCTCAAACCACCACCTTGCTGAGGTCTCCTGCCTGGACTTGTGCAGGATTTCATGCTTTCAGTGAATGATTGAGGCACAAACAGCTCCTGCCTTCATGCCTAAATGCCAGATGAGATAAATGGGCACTGGTCACGTGATCAGGGATGAGCAATAAAAAAAAATGAAAGAGTCTTCTGGATTTGTTCTACTGTGTCAGGTTCCCAACTTCTCAGGCAATTCTATACACTCCTGGATGAACATTCCTAATATTCCCAAAGCAACCCACTGTATTGCACTCTAGGCAGGCATTCTAACCCCTCCATGACCATGATCTCATGACTTTACTCCCGTTCTGCGCTGTGCCTTCTAGCTAGTACTGCTGCCCACTCCATTCTTGCCCAACTCAGGGCCCCCACTTGGGATATATTCTTGATGTAAAGGCCCATTGTGACCACCACATCTCCAAGAAGCTTTCTCCAACATCTCTGATGGAAATGATCTTTCACCACTTCCACTATTTTACTCCTTTACCAAATTTTAGGACTTCCTTTGTGGGAAAGATGAATGTCACAAGATTCAAGGAATTTATAACTCCTTTTAGGCAATGAAAAGCCCAATAGGAGACAAGGGAAATGGAAGACCTAAGATTATCTACCCTTCAGCACATTTTTTGAAAGCCCACCCTTGTTCATAGAACATTCACAATTTATCTTTTCTGAGCAATTGCTAAGTTCTGGGCACTGAAGAGCAAAATGCAGCATGCATAACGTGGTTTCTGGCCTCTGTGACTTTACATTTTGAGAAGTCCCTGGGAAGGTTATAGTCTGTATTGTCTGAAAAGCACTTACTAAGCTCTGGGAACTCAGCCTGTGATGCATGTCCCTGTATGTGATGCACTGATAAATACGTCTTATAACATGACTGTGAGCATATCATTATCTTCTCAACTTTGCATGTTCACTCTGGTTCTTCTCAGCCAGAAATGTCTTCCTCATACCCACTTTTCAGCATCTTACTCAGGTTCCCTTCTTTCTGCTCCAGGCTTATGATTTCCCACTTCTTTGAACTTCTTTCAGGAATTGTAACTTAGCACCACATAATTTAGCTCTTCCTTGTATGGTTCAGAAGCATGATGTTTAGTGCCTTTGGAGTTTGTAGCAGCAATTCCTAGCTAGCTGCCAAAAATACCTGCTCTCCTCCCATTAGATCATGTTGTCTCTGGGACACAAGTATCCAGCAAGTCCATTTTTCGCTCCCTTTGCATCTTACTAGGGCTATGAAACCAATTATGGTCAATGAGGTAAAAGTGATTTATATTGCTTTCGGGTGGAGACTGTTACAATATCTCAGTGTCATCATCACTCACTCTTCCCCTTCATTGATACTTTTGGATGCCAGATATTGGAAATAGCAGAGCTTCAGGATGAAAGGGGCCTGGATTCCTGAGTCACCACCTGGAAATTAACCTCCCAGGAAAGCCCAGACAACCAAGAACATTTGCTGATTTGGGGCAAGAAAGCAGCTTTTATTGGGTTAAACTACTGAGGGTTTTTTTGGACCAAAACAGAGTTATATAAATTCAGGACCAAATTCCATTTCTGCTACTTGTTAGCTGTGTGATGTTGGGAAGATCACTTATGCTTCCCAGGCCTCGGATCTCCATCAATCAAAAGGAATCAGTAGTACTTAACTTTGCAGGATGGTTGTGAGGCATAATTGAGATATTTCTGAAATGCTCAGGACATTGTAGAAACCAAACATTTTCTGTATTTCTGTGCATGTGTGTGTGTGTGTATGTATGTGTATAAACTCTCCCATGCAGTGGCTTCATTTGTGTTAGTTTTGTCAGTAGATTGTAAATCCCTCGAGTTCAATGTTGTATACCCTGTCTATATTCACCATAAAGCCTAGCACAGTGCAAAGCACATAGCAAATCTCAATAAATATTTTATAAGAGGCAAAACCATCTTGGGTTAAAACATAAGCAAAACTAATTTCTTGTGCTACATCCTTGATGATCTCCTCCATAGGCCGCCCATTACCCTCCCCATCACACATCTCTTTCATTCTCTTCTGTGTATGACCCTCCCCCACAGGTCCAGTTTCCTCGGCTTCCCATGGATCCACCCTTTAAAGTGTATTTTTGTGTATACTTGTTGCTTAGTATGTGAGTAAATGGGTGTATCTGTTTGGATGAAAGTGCTTTTGTGGTTTGTGACCAATGGAGTGGAGGCCAGACAAGGAAGGGAGGGTGCCAATTATTAAGCTCTTTGGAAACAGATAGCGAAGAAACCACGCTGGAGGTGACCTTGTTTCATATTTTTATAAACGAGCAATAGACATGAGTTGCATGATGAAATCTCTAAGTTGGAAGATGTTGCTAAGCACTTCTGCCTGGCATAAAATATCAAGTTGATGAGGGTCAACCATCTCATCATATTGGTATGTTGAGACTTTGGGAATTGTGTCAATCCGTTTTTAAAAGGAGGACAAGAGCAATGAAGGAATGATGGATTATCTGAAGTCAATTTGAGCCAACACAGTTTAGCATATCTTAAAAAAATAAATCAGACTCTATCCTCACTTTTAAAAAGGCAGTTGAAGCTCTTTTTTTTTTTTTAATTTTTTTTTTCAACGTTTATTTATTTTTTGGGACAGAGAGAGACAGAGCATGAACGGGGGAGGGGCAGAGAGAGAGGGAGACACAGAATCGGAAACATGCTCCAGGCTCTGAGCCATCAGCCCAGAGCCCGACGCGGGGCTTGAACTCACGGACCGCGAGATCGTGACCTGGCTGAAGTCGGACGCTTAACCGACTGCGCCACCCAGGCGCCCCAATTGAAGCTCTTTTTAAATGACAGTGTTTGACATGCTTTTCACATATGAATATTTTCCTAACTTCTTCTGACAGAGGCTCCCCAAGAAAAGTAAAGTAAGTTACACCAGTGTATTTTGACAATAGCTGATAGAGAATAATGTCCAGTCAGTAGGAGGCGAACTTTTTTCATGTGTCTCATTCAAGAAAAAATTTAAAATGTAAGGTCTTCATTTTAAAAAGGGGCACATAAACACACCTGTGTGCATACACACACACACCATTAGGAAATGTAACATCTAAAACTATAGCAAAACAATTTAAAAATTATTTCCCTGATATAGGAATTTCATTTAGGGAGAGCTAAAATTTTTAGACACAAATTCCACATTAAAATATCTTCTTGAAAGACATTCTGAGATGAGAATTGGTACTGTTGAGTGGAGGCAGGCTGGGAGGCATAGCTATGGACTTGAATGTGAAGCGTGGATCAGTCACACACCAGGAACGGTAAACCGTGAGGCAGTGCACCAGGATGTCACTACAGCAAGCATGGTCTGCAGGCTGCACCAAAGGGCTGGGACTAGACCAGCTGAGTGAGGCACTCTTCTTGCATGCACCAAGAGCACTCATTAACCGAGATAAATAATGTTGAAACAGTTCAAATTGCGAACAATAAACTGTGAGCCATTCACCTGCTTTTGTAAGTGAGGTTGTATTGGAGAAGTATGGGTGTTACGTGAGCATTTGTTATCAATCCAGAATCTCAGGCCCCATCCCAGACCTCCAAACTCATAATGTGCATTTTAACAAGATCTGCCATTGATGAATGTGTCCATTCTAGTCTGAGAAGCACTGCTGCTCTAGGAAAATTTAGGGGTGGTCAGACTGACACCTGACTGCTCCAGGCAGACTAATTTGGTGTCTTCAGGTAGACATTGTTTAAATATTATTTAACATTTAGTTAGCAGAGATTGGAAAAAGTTGATTGCTTTTCTTTATTTTTTAATTTAATTTTTTAATTTTTTAAAATTTACATCCAAATTACTTAGCATATAGTGCAACAATGATTTCAGGAGTAGATTCCTTAGTGCCCCTTACCCATTTAGCCCATCCCCCCTCCCACAACCCCTCTGGCAACCCTCAGTTCGTTCTCCATATTTATGACAGAACATTTTATATCATTTTTGTTTCCCTTCCCTTATGTTCATCCCTTATATGAGTGAAGTCATATGATTTTGGTCTTTGTATGACTGACTAATTTCACTTAGCATAATACCCTCCAGTTCCATCCATGTAGTTGCAAATGGCAAGATTTCATTCTTTTTGATTGCCTAGTAATACTCCATTGTATATATATACCACATCTTCTTTATCCATCCATCCATCAATGGACATTTGGGCTCTTTCCATAATTTGGCTATTGTTGATAGTGCTGCTATAAACATGGGGGTGCACGTGTCCCTTTGAAACAGCACACCTGTATCCCATGGACAAATGCCTAGTAGTGCAATTGCTGGGTCGTAGGGTAGTTCTATTTTTAGTTTTTTGAGGAATCTCCATACCATTTTCCAGAGTGGCTTCATCAGCTTGCATTCCCACCAACAATGCAAAAGAGATCCTCTTTCTCCACATCCTCGCCAACATCTGTTGTTGCCTGAGTTGTTAATGTTAGCCATTCTGACAGGTGTGAGGTGTTATCTCATTGTGGTTTTGATTTGTATTTCCCTGATGAGGAGTGATGTTGAGCATTTTTTCATGTGTCAGTTGGCCATCTGGATATCTTCCTTGAAGAAGTGTCTATTCATGTCTTTTGCCCATTTCTTCACTGGATTATTTGTGTTTTAGGTGTTGAGTTTGACAAGTCCTTTATAGATTTTGGATATTAACCTTTTATCTGATATGTCATTTGTGAATATCTTCTCCCATTCTGTCAGTTGCCTTTTAGTTTTGCTGATTGTTTCCCTCACTGTGCAGAAGCTGTGCAATAGTTCATTTTTGCTTTTGTTTCCCTTGCCTCTGGAGATGTGTTGAGTAAGAAGTTGCTGTGGACAAGATCAAAGAGGTTTTTGCCTTCTTTCTCTTTGAGGATTTTTTTTTTCAACATATGAAATTTATTGTCAAATTGGTTTCCATACAACACCCAGTGCTCATCCCAAAAGGTGCCCTCCTCCATACCCATCACCCACCCCCCCCCCACCCCCCATCAACCCTCAGTTTGTTCTCAGTTTTTAAGAGTCTCTTATGCTTTGGCTCTCTCCCACTCTAACCTCTTTTCTCTTCGAGGATTTTGATGGCTTCCTGTCTTACACTGAGGTCTTTTCATCCATTTTGAGTTTATTTTTGTGTATGGTGTGAGAAAGTGGTCCAGGTTCATTCTTCTGCATGTCACTGTCCAGTTTTCCCAGCACCACTTGCTGAAGAGACTGTCTTTATTCCATTGGATATTCTTTCCTGCTTTGTCAAAGATTAGTTGGCCATATGTTTGGGTCTATTTCTGGGTTCTCTATTCTGTTCCATTGATCTGAGTGTCTGTTCTTGTGCCAGTACATACTGTCTTGATGATTACAGCTTTGTAGGATAGCTTGAAGTCTAGGAATGTGATGCTTCCAGCTTTGGTTTGCTTTTTCAAGATTGCTGTGGCTATTTGGGGTCTTTTCTGGTTCCATACAAATTTTAGGATTGTTTGTTATAGCTCTGTGAAGAATGCTGGTGTTATTGTGATAGGGATTGCATTGAATATGTAGATTGCTTTGGGTAGTATCAACATTTTAACAATATTTGTTATTCCTACCCCGGAGCATGGAATATTTTTCTATTTTGTGTGTGTGTGTCTTCTTCAAGTTCTTTCATAAGCTTTCTATAGTTTTCAGCATATAGATTTTTTACTTCTTTGGTTAGATTTATTCCTAGGTATTTTATGGGTTTTGGTGCAATTGTAAATGGGATCTATTCCTTGATTTCCCTTTCTGTTGCTTCATTATTGGTGTATAGGAATGCAACCGATTTCTGTACATTGATTTTATATCCTGCAACTTTGCTGAACTCATGGATCAGTTCTAGCAGTTTTTTGGTGGAATATTTTGGATTTTCCATATAGAGTATCATGTCATCTGTGAAGAGTGAAAGTTTGACCTCCTCCTGGCTGATTTGGATGCATTATATTTCTTTGTGTTGTCTGACTGCTGAGGCTAAGACTTCCAGTACTATGTTGGATAACAGCGGTGAGAGAGGACATCCCTGTGTTGTTGCTGACCTTAGGGGGAAAGCTCTCAGTTTTTCCCCATTGAGGATGTTATTACTGCTGGGTCTTTCATATATGGTTTTTAAGATCTTGAGGTATGATCCTTCTACACCTACTTTCTGGAGGGTTTTTATCAAGAAAGGATGCTGTATTTCGTTAAATGCTTTCTCTGAATCTGTTGAGAGGATCATGTGGTTCTAGTCCTTTCTTTTATTGATGTGATGAATCATATTGATTGTTTTGTGGATATTGAACCAGCCCTGCATCCCAGGAATAAATCCTACTTGGTCGTGGTGAATAATTTCTTTAGTGTATTGTTGGATCCAGTTGGCTAATATCCTGCTGAGGATTTTTGCATCTATGTTCATCAGGGAAATTGGTCTGTAGTTCTCCTTTTTAGTGGGGTGTTTGGTTTTGGAATCAAGGTAATACTGGCTTCATAGAAAGAGTTTTGAAGTTTTTCTTCCATTTCTATTTTTTGGAACAGCTTCAAGAGAATAAGTGTTAACTCTTCCTTAAATGTTTGGTAGAATTCCCCTGGAAAGCCATCTGGCTCTGGACTCTTGTTTTTTTGGGAGATTTTGATTACTAATTCGATTTCCTTACTGGTTATGGGTCTGTTCAAATTTTCTATTTCTTCCTGTTTCAGTTTCGGTAGTTTATATGTTTCTAGGAATTTGTCCATTTTTTCCAGATTGCCCATTTTATTGGCGTATAATTGCTCATAATATTCTCTTATTATTGCTTGTATGTCTGCTGTGTTGGTTGTGATCTTTCCTCTTTCATTCTTGATTTTATTTATTTGAGTCTTTTTCTTTTTGATCAAACTGGCTAGTGGTTTATCAATATTGTTAATTCCTTCAAAGAACCAGCTTCTGGTTTCATTGATCTATTCTGTGTTTTTGGTTTCGATAACATTAATTTCTGCTCTAATCTTTACTTTTTACCTTCTTCTGCTGGTTTTAGGTTTTATTTGCTGTTCTTTTTCCAGCTCCTTAAGGTGTAAGGTTAGGTTGTGTATCTGAGATCTTTCTTCCTTCTTTATGAAGGCCTGGATTGCTATATACTTTCCTCTTATGACCGCCTTTGCTGCATCCCAGAGATTTGGGTTGTGGTGTTATCATTTTCATTGAGTTCCATATACTTTTTAATTTCCTCTTTAACTTCTCGGTTAGCCCATTCATTCTTTAGTAGGACGTTCTTCAGTCTCCAGGTATATGTTAACTTTCTAAGTTTTTTCTTGTGGTGATTTCAAGATTCATAGAGTTGTGGTCTGAAAATATGCATGGTATGATCTCAATCTTTTTGTGTTTGTTGAAGGCTGATTTGTGTCCCAGTATGTGGTCTATTCTGGAGAACGTCCCATGTGCACTGGAGAAGAATGTATATTCTGCTGCTTTAGGATGAAATTTTCTGAATATATCTGTTAGGTCCATCTGGTCCAGTGTGTCATTCAAAGCCATTGGTTCCTTGTTGATTTTTTGATTAGATGATCTGTCCATTGTTGTGAGTGGGGTTTTGAAGTCTCCTACTATGATGGTATTACTATCAATGAGTTTCTTTATGCTTGTGATTAATTGATTTATGTATTTAGTTGCTTCCACATTTGGCACATAAATGTTTACAATTGTTAGGTCTTCCTGGTGGATAGACCCCTTGATTATGATATAATGCCCTTCTGCATCTCTTGATACAGTGTTTATTTTAAAGTCTAGATTGTATGATATAAGTATGGCTACTCTGGCTTTCTTTTATTGACCATTAGCATGATAAATGGTTCTCCATCCCCTTATTTTCAATATAAAGGTATCTTTAGGTCTAATGTGGGCCTCTTGTAAACAGCATATAGATGAATCTTGTTTACTTATCCATTCTGTTACCCTATGTATTTTGATTGGAGCGTTGAGTCCATTGACATTTAGAGTGAGTACTGAAAGATACGAATTTATTGCCATTATGATGCTTATAGCGTTGGAGTTTCTGGTGGTGTTCTCTGGTCCTTTCTAATCTTTGTTGCTTTTGATATATATTCATCTTTTCTCCCCTCAGAGAGTCCCCCTTAAAATTTCTTGCAGGGCTGGTTTACTGGTCACAAACTCCTTTAATTTTTGTTTGTCTGGGAAACTTTTTATCTCTCCTTCTATTTTGAAGGACAGCCTTGCTGGATAAAGAATTCCTGGCTGCATATTTTTCTGATTCAGCACATTGACTATATCCTGCCACTCCTTTCTGGCCTGCCAAGTTTCTGTGGATAGGTCTGCTGCAAACCTGATCTGTCTTCCCTTGTAGGTTAGGGGCTTTTCCTTGTTGCTTTCATGATTTTCTCCTTGCCTGAATATTTTGTGAATTTGATTATGATATGCCTTGTTGATGGTCGGTTTTTGTTGAATCTAATGGGAGTCCTCTGTGCTTCCTGGATTTTGATGTCTCTATCTTTCCCCAGGTTAGAAAGTTTTCCACTATGATTTGCTAACATAACCCTTCTACCCCTATTTCTCTCTTTTCCTCCTCTGGGAACCCTATGATTCTGGTATTGTTCCTTTTTAATGAGTCACTGATTTCTCTACTTCTTAAATCATGATCTTTTGCCTTAATCTCCCTCTTTTTTTCTGCTTTGTTGGTCTCTGTAAGTTTGTTCTCTATATCGCTGATTTTCTGTTCTGCCTTGTCCATCCTTGCCATCACTGATCCATCCGTGATTGCAGCTCAGTTATAGCATTTTTAATTTCATTCTGACCATTTTTTTACTTCTTTTATCTCTTCAGAAAAGGATTCTAATCTATTTTCGACTCCAGCTAGTAGTCTTATTATTGTGATTCTAACTTCTGGTTCAGATATCTTGCTTGTATCTGTGTTGGTTAAAATCCCTGGCTGTCATTTCTTCGTGCTCTTTCTTTTTGGATGAATTCCTTCGTTTTGTCATTTTGAAGGGAGAAAAGGAATTAATGAGGTAGAAAAATTAAAATTAAAAAAAATAATAAAATTAAAAAATTAAAAACACACATACACAAAAATTTAATAAGTGATGCTAGATCCTAGATGTGTTTTGGTCTGGGTGTTTAAAGTGGTTTGGCAGATTAGAGAAAAAAGGGGGGGGGAGAAAAGAAAAAGAAAAATAAATCATTTGAGAATTTGAAAAAAAATGAATACACTGAAGTAGACTAAAATGAGATGATGGGAGTAAAATAGAATTTGAAAAAATATACACAAAATTAAAGAATATAGTAGAAAAAAATTAAAAATATTTTTAATAAAAATTAAAAATAAAAATGAATTTTTTGTTTTTCTGTATTCAAGAAAGAGAAAAGAAACGAAAAGAGACAAAAAGAAAAAAAGGAAATCATTTGAAAATTTGAAAAAGTGAATACACTGTAATAGACTAAAATAAAATGATGGAAATAAAATAGAATTTGAAATAATTTACATAAAACAAAGAATATAGTAAAAAAATTAATGTAAAATATTTTTAATAGAAATGGAAAGTAAAAATGAAGTTTTTCTCTTTCTGCATTCAAGAAAAAAAAGAAATGAAAAAGAGAGAAAAAGAAAAAGAAACAAAAAGAAATTGCTTGAAAATTTGAAAAGGTAAATACACTGAAGTAGACTAAACTAAAATGATGGAAGTAAAATGGGATTTGAAAAAATATACACAAAAGTAAAAAATATAGTAATAAAAATTAAAGAATAATATTTTAATAAAAATTTTAAATGAAAATGAATTTTTTCTTTCTGTATTCAAGAAAAAGAAAATAAGTGTAAAAGAGAAAAAAAAAGAAACAAAATTGAATAGATGGATCTGCTAACAGTTTGAAGTAGGACTGAAATTACTTCGTTTTCCCCTAGAAGTCAGACTATGTAGCACTTTATAGTCCATAAACTAAGCAGGCAGTGAGATTTGTGTTCTGGAAGAGAGAAGTTGGCCCAATTGGGTGGGGCTCAGTGTAATGGCTCCGTTCTCCACTAGATGGCGCTGCTAGCCTACTGGGGTGGATTGTTACAGAGCTCCTAGGTGCATCTACGCATGCGTGGTGAAAATGGCGCCACCCAGCTACCCAGTCTGTTCTCCCGGATCAGCAATCGCGCACCTGTCCTCTGTCTTCAGCTCTTGTTGGTTCCCAGCTTTTTCACTCTCTGTGACCAGGCCCCAGGCAGTACCTGTCTCCCGAGTTTTGTCTTAGATGTGGCTGTTTTCCCCTGTCCCTTACTTCTGAAGGACTGCAGCTTTGACCCGTTCCGGCCCTCTGCGGGAGGGTCTCACTGAGCAATAGCCAAATGTCGGCTGCACCCAGGAACACTTGCTGGACCCTGCTGCTGCTGGTGCTCCAAGACTGTGGCCATCTGCCAGCCTGCCCCAGAAAAAGTTTGCGGGATAGTGTAGCAGCAGCTTTTCAGGGATTATGGAAAATCACAACACACATCTGGCACCAGGCTTCACCCATAATGACCTTGTCCCAACACCAGCGAATGTGGCTGTTTTCTGGGATCTGCTGGGACCCAGTGGCTTCAACAGTCTCTACCAAATGTCCTCCCAGCAGTGGAACAGCTTTTCCCCTGTGGCCCGATAACCTCCCGGACCCCACTCTGCTCCTGGAGATTCGCCCTTCCCACCAGAGCACTGCCAGGTATTGAGCTGAGGAGCTGCAGACTGCGCTCCCTTTGTTTACAGTCTTAATGGAATTTAAACCCTCTCCTTTCTCCCTTTTTAACTCAGTTCTTAGGGCTGTTTTCAATTTTCCACTTTCTCTCCAGCTGCTTTTGGGGAGGGGTGCTTTTCCCATATTCTGCCCCCACCCCAGTCTCCATCCTCTCTGTGCTCACATAAGCACCTTCCTTCCTGCTCCTTCTTGCTCTCCCAGTCCACCTCTCCATGCCACGTACCTGCTAAATTCTGTGGTTCAGGTTGTGCAGATTGTTGTGTTAATCCTCCAATAAGTTTTCTAGGTGTGCAGGATGGTTTAGTGTTGGTCTGGCTGTATTTCATGGATGCAAGACACACAAAAAACTTCCATGCTGTTCCACCATCTTGGCTTCTCCCTGATTGCTTTTCTTAGTTAAAATGGATTTCTTTCTTCATATTCAACATAGGGAATTTATTACATGCATTGAATGTATCATAATATTTAAACTTATTTGAAATGATTCCTTATTTCACATTTTTCTCATTATCTGAGAAATTGGATCTTCCCTTGCACATGAAGTGCATGGCAATAAAATTCAGCATTCTTATTTGAAATATATTTTGAAGTTACTTTTTCTGACTCTTGTATTGGCAACAGCATTCTACTTTTCTGTAATTCTCATTTTGTCTTTGGTTTTTCTTTTGTGGTTTTCTGAACCAAAAGTTTGTGGGAAGCATAGTAAAGGTTTACATTTAAAGTTTATTTATTTATTTTAATTTATTTTTGAGAGAGAGAGAGAGTGCAAGTGAACACATGAGTAGGGGAGGGTCAGAGAGAGAGAGGGAGATGCAGAATCTGAATCAGGCTCTAGGCTCTGAGCTGTCAGTACAGAGCCTGATGTGGGGCTCAAACCCACGAACTGTGAAATCATGACTTGAGCTGAAGTCGGATGCTCAACCTACTGAGCCACCCAGGTGACCCAGTAAAGGTTTAAATTTAGGTGACAGAATGCATCACCCATTCCTGGCAAATAGCCCCATGCCTTCATTTCAGCATTTCAAGGTTGAGTGACGTGAGCCTGGAGGCAGTACGTGGTTTCGTTGGTGACCTGACCCTGTACCCCACCATATAACGTGCACACTCTTAGCAAAAGCTGATCACTTCTTGAAAAGTCAGTTTCTATTTTCACTCCATAGAACTGTCTCCTTCAAAAGAACTAATTAACATTTTCCTGTTATATAATGTGAAGAGCAGTATGAGGACACTTGAGTTCACTGGGCCATATTTCTGATTTAAATATTTTTAGATTTCCTCAACATTTTGTTTTGAAGAGACTTCACATTGGAGATGTGGACTCTCTGGGAAATACCCAGTATGGAGGCAAGAGCTGCAATCTTGTCTCAAGGCTAGTGTGAGTGACAATCAAATAGCTGGTTAATGAGTCTAAGCAACTACCTTGCGACATACACACTGCATTGCTGCTTGATTGGTCCCTACTTATGCTGCACCCCAAACTCCATTGAAAAGATACAGTTTGCAGAGTCGGAAAATGCCATGGTTAATGTTCTTATGTGATAATACAACGTCCTATAGACTAGCAGTGTCAGTAGTAGATGGGATGCATATCAGACTTACCTGGTAGATTTCCCCAAGTTCAAAATTTTCCTAAGTCTGAATTTTACAATGGCCTCGAACATTTAGAACAGTGGTTCTCTACCTCAGTTGCCAGTTGGAATCACCTGGAGAGCTTCTAAAACTGATACTATCTGACCCCAACTCCAGAGATTCTGAATTGATGGATCTGGAGTGTAGCCTGGACAGTGAGATTTTTTTTTAAAAAGCTCCCTGAGTCATTCTAATAATGTTGCAACTGAGGTTGACAGCCATTGATGTGTGTGTGTGTGTGTGTGTGTGTGTGTATACATAAAGAATTACCATAATAGGGACACCTGGGTGGCTCAGTTGGTTAAGTGTCCAACTTTAGCTCAGGTCATGATCTCATGGTTCATGAGTTCTAGCCCCACACCAGGCTCTATGCTGATAACTCAGAGCCTGGAGCCTGCTTCAGATTCTGTGTCTCCCTCTGTCTCTGCCCCTCCCCTGCTCATGCTCTGTGTCTCTCTCTCTCAAAAATAAACATTAAAAAAAGTAATTAAAAATTATCATAATATAAATTCATATATCTATTAATTACCCTAATAATGTAATATATAATTATACATAACATAAATATTATAATTATACACATATGCATATATATTTATGTATGCATATTTATACTAGTCAGGGTAATTAGTGGTTGCTGCTATAACAAATAATCCCAAAATATCAGTGGCTTTAGTGAAGTCAAGTTTATTTCTTGGGAGTATGGGTATGTACTTTCTTGCATATGTATTTTTTTGCTAGACTTGGAGATGGCATATATCACTTCTCCCAACATCCCAATGGTTAGACTCCATCACACAGCACAAAACTTAACTACAGAGGAAATTAGGAGACAGTCTTTTTGTGGGCCCAGGAGGAACAAATGGTTGGTGAGCATCTGGTCAGTTTCTGCTACATAGAAATACTGTGAAAATGTGTGTAACTTCCTTACCTGACACAGTGTCTATAATGCCCTTTATCTATCTATCTATCTATCTATCTTTCTATCTATCTGTCTGTCTGTCTGTCTCTATCCATCTATCTCTCTATAATTATTTATTTAATGGGCTTAGAGTTTTTGTCAACATTTAAAATTAAGTTTATAAATGATATTGTCTTATATTTGTAGAATCAGTCAGACCATAACTGACCTTTCAGTTACATTTTCCATAAGAATTGTCTAGAAGGGAATGAGTGGAGAGACCTCGGGCTATCTAAATCTGCTTTAAGCCAAACAACTCTGCCTGCTTTTCAGTGTTAGGTTTCAGGGTAAGTTTCATTTAAACTTGGGAATCTAACTCTAACCATAAACCCCCTACTGAAGATCACCACTTTTCAGCATTACGTTGGGGGAGATATGCTAGAATGGTGCTTCTAATTTTTGTGATTCATAAAGATCCAGAACTGGGGCCTTGCAGATGTCAAAGGTGAATTTACTAGTGAACTTTTTACCTTGCCTCCTGCCTCCTAGGACTGTGGGGGGTGAGGACCCCTCCACCTGCAACTTCCTTCAGGCACCTGCAAAGTCTAACCATGTCCTCACCATAGATACAATGGGGAGAGAGCTGCCCTGTTGTCCCTTATTTCAAAGTTTCAGTAGACTAGGAACCCTGCGCCCTTCATCCTTTGTCTATAGTGCTTCATGCAAGAGGCAAGTGTTCAAAAAATATTTGTTGAGAAAAGCAGAGAAAAAGAAGGAGTGGAAGAGGAGGAGAGAGAGGAAATGGGTTGCTCTTGTGCATGGGTTTTTCCTATTTTCACCTGTATTTTTACTTCCTCCAATCTCAGTCATTGATCCATTCAACACATATTTAGTGTCTACTGTGTACCAGGCATCGATCTGGGAAACGGAGCTATGAGGAGAAAACAGAATCTTTGCCGTCAGAGGTCTCCCATGACATGGGGGAGGCAGCAATGGGTTACAGGGTCATGATGAGTATTCATGAGGGTGGAGGGAGGTGAGGCAGAGGGGAAGAAGGAGGGCTGTGCCAGGTGTTGCTCACCTTTCTTGTCCTCATTTGGTTGCTGGAAAAGCAGAGGGGAGCCTGGATCTTGAATCACAAATATAATTTGTAGTTTTGCAGTTTTGCAGATTGCTATTGTGATTTCATATATTGTATTTGATTTATTCTTCATCTGGCAAGTGAGTCGTGCTATGTTGTCAGAAGGTCTGGGGATTGTAGTCTCAGTTCCACCTCTGTAAGGTGAGAGGCTTTTGGTAAGATACTTGAACTTGTGCACAAGGATAATTACCCAGCATTGAGGCAAGGTTCAGAAGGGCATTGCTCACAAGTGCTTTTTTTTAATTATTATTTTTTTAATGTTTATTTATTTTTGAGAGAGAGCAAACATGAGCTGGGGAAGGACACAGAGACAGGGAAACAGAGGATCCAAAGTGGGCTATGCCCTGAATAGCACTGAGCCCCATTCGGGGCTTAAACTCTCAGACTGAACTGTGAGATCATGACCTGTGCCGAAGTCAGATGCTCAACCAACTGAGCCACCCAGGTGCCCTCACAAGTACTTAAACTAGGGGTGTTAGATATATAGATATAGATAAGGATATGGATATGGATATGGATATAGATATAGATGATGAAAATGGGCCTTAGAGACATCAAGGAGTTGCCCTGGCTAAATGATGTAGAAAGGGAACTAAGATTTGAACACAGCTTTCTGACCTCAGATTTCCTGTAGTGTCAAAACTCTGGACCAGGCACTCCTTAGGACCTTGGGTCTGAACTGAGCTCTCAGTGAACTTTCTTCATAAACCAAAGAAAAGTCAGAACTCTGAACCAAGAATCGTAGATCCTGGGTGAAAAACGAGACTGAGAGTGCCCCTGTCTTCCCTGTGGCTTCCCAGTGGGAGTGAGGCGGGTGTGGGTGTGGACTGGACAGGCAGGATGGGGAGCTGGTTCTGGGGCAGACAGAGTCGGGGGCACAGTGCTTACCATGAATGATCCACAAGAGAGTCTGCTATAGTCAATCTACAAACGTGTAGCAAGCAGGCCTCATCCTGCCTGAAACACAGAATCACTGTAGTTGAATCACGAGACTGGCCTAGAAAGGTGTGGAGAAGACACTGAAGGTGGATAATTTTGGTGCGACCAAAGACAAGGAAGGCCAAACAGCACATCATGCTGATTTCATGTTGTGACAAAAATATCCAGCCTTCTATGCTTTGGAATTCTGATATATCAAGTTCCCATTAATCTTTCCTGAGAGCTCTGGCCTTCTACCTAGCAGAGCCCCAGGGGACACCCAAAGCAGACGTCACCATGCAGAGAGAAACACAGAACCACGACCTCTGTCAATGGCTGGTGGGATCGATGGGATATGTGATTATCCCAGGATGTTTCCTTCTTCTTTTTTTTAAAGTTTATTTATCCATTTTGAGGAGGGGGGAGGGGCAGAGAGAGAATCCCAAGTAGGCTCCACACTGTCAGTGCAGAGCCCCAGGCAGGGATAGAACTCATGAACCGTGACATTGTGACCTGAGCTGAAATCAAGAGTCAGAGGCTTAACCAACTGCATCCCCCCAGGTCTCCCCTCACCACCAGGATGTTTTCAGTGTTTCCACTTCCAGAAGAAAAAGTGAATCACTTAGGCTTCATTTAATTTCCCCCTAGAGAGAATTTTGTGTTAAAAAGGAAACAGACTCTTCTGATTTCTGCAATTCCCAGCACAGCTGCAAGGAACACCTCAGGTGGGCTATGGAAGGTTCCCAGCAACTGTTTAATGGAGCTGTGGCTTTCTCCTAAGCCCTTCGACCTGTATGCTGCTTCACTTCCACCCGAGCTAAAGGTTCTAGAAATAGCGAGCATGATGCCTTCTAAATGACACTACAACCAACCCTCAAGGGGAAAAAGGGAGCATAGAGAGGGTAATGATGCTTTTATTTATGAAATGGGAAGAGTCACGGGGATTAAAAGTAACAATGGATATTCCTTTATGTGGAAGAAAATAAGAGTGGACAGAGAGCAGAGAGTGGAGTTAGCAGGAAATCAGACCCACTTACCTGCTATGACTTCATTCATTTAAAAATTATGCACCTTCCACCATCAAATAGTAAAAAATGAGGCTAACATCAGTTTGTAGAGGTCATAATTCAGGCTTGGCTCAAGGATGCAAAACAGCCCATGTCCTAAAAAGAGGTTTATGATTGTGTGTGCCAGAAAAACCATTTTGGATTCATTAGCAGTTAGCTGAAATAACAGATTTTGTGACATTGCCAGGTCCTGTCAGATGTATGTCGAATGTCAAATATACAAGACCCTCATGTTTATACAGACATTTGTGAGAATGTCAGAACCTTTCATTGAGACTCAGTCCTATAAGTGAGCCCAGTCATAGATACACATGGAAATTTGCAAAATCAAATTCACAGCCTTTTTGTTTCTCTCTAACCCTAAACTTACAGTACTGAGAATCAATTCCTAACAATACATAATGTTAGAAGTCAGGCTCACATTGGGGTTTCAAAAGTTGGTTTGCTGCTGTTTTTTTTTTTTTTTTTTTTTTTAAACAATGTGTTACTTAAAATCGGCAAGGGGGAAATAGCTTTGCCTTCAGCTCTGTATGTGAAAACTAATTCTTCTCACATCAGTAATCTTCTAGCATTTAAAAACAAGGCCCTTGGGGTGCCTGGGTGGCTCAGTTGGGTAAGCATCTGACTTTGGTTCATGTCATGATCTCGTGGTTCATGAGTTTGAGCCCTGCATTGGGCACCGTGCTGACAGTGCGGAGCCTGCTTGGGATTTTCTCTTCCCCTCCCTGACTCATGCTTTCTCTCTCTCTCAAAAAAAACCAAGGTCCTCAGACCATGCAATAATGACATTTCCAATATATCTCTAAGAACTACAGTTAAAATAAGAATAAAGTACATTCCGTGGACAAAACTGTGATCTAAACATCTCTAACAGTTTACACATATATAACATTTAAGTATACTAATATAGTATCAACCTAATTGTCCTTTATTTTGGCTCATCTAATTTACAAACATGATCTCTGAAGTTTAACAGTATTTGTAATGGCAATGTCCAAAGCAATTTTGGCTGAGTAAAGTGCTATTTGTTGAACAAAAATGTAGTTGTTTGTGCAAGTTTAAACATTTCACAAGGCCAGCTGAGTTCATTTCAACCCTACTTACAAAATAGTTATTGGCAAATGAAATGGGCTGGGGGGTAGAGACAAGACGTTTTCAAGCTTCTGAGAGATTTACAAAACCAAGTTTGTCAACCACTGAAAGTAAAATTGAAAGGTCACAGACAATTAAAAGGTACAGGTTTCAATCTCAGGATTAAAAAGGTTCCAACAAGAGGAATATTTACAATGGAACAATGAGGAAAATGTTTTGTTACAGACAGAAACATGGAAAATATGCTGTTGAAAATTGTTGGCTCTGAAATAAATACAATCCAGACTGAGACTATTAAAAATATCAAAGTGATCTACCATGTGCCAACTCTATATTCTTCTGTTGTTTGTTATAAAGAAAATCCATTATTGAATATAATGCAGTTCTGGTTAAATTATCAGAGACATTTTCTGTATGCAAACTGTAGCTTACTGCATGCTGTATATTCTTCTCTCACAATTTTAGTACACTTCCATCATAGACCCACAGGCATAGAATTAGAAGGAAATTTGGAGTAATATTTTAACTTCCTAACCAAGGTACAAATTGCTTCCAAAATAGTCATTTGATTCATTTCTATTTAGCACCTATTACAAGCAAGATTTGTTTGGATGGCAAAATAAGAGATACAAAAAATATTCCAAGATGTTCATGGCCTGTTAGGTAGAAGAAAGTATCCTTGTCCCCTGGCCACCATTATGCCTCTGAAGAGTGACAGCTCACTACATTGCAAGGAAATCCATCCCTCAGTGGGCAGCTCAATAATTAGGAAGGTGCATGTTACACCTAACTTCATGGTAACTAACCTTAATTTTGTCTTCTGAAATAAGATGGAACATACCTAATCCATCTTCTTTAGTGTAGCATTTTGAAGATTTTGAGAGGAATTTCCTATGTCTCGTAAGGGTTCTGTCTCCTTCATGTAGCAATTTTACTTCACCTTTAAATTTACCACCCTTTACTGTCCTTGGGGATTTTAAGAATTATTTTATATCAATTCAGTGAGCTTAACTGTTAAATATCCAATATCGCACTTAAAATAAAACCGCATCTTCAAATTATGACAGTCAAAAAACAAGAGCGATATAGCATTCAATTGGAATCAATTTGGGATTATCCTTTTGTAATTAGACTAGCGATGACTAACAACAGATGTTTGGGGGGGAAAGGATGAAGCATCTAAGGCTTGCCAACACTATTTGAGGGGAGAGGGCATGATAAATCTTTTATAATGAAACACATGTGCTCTAAGACAATGACTGAACTTGATATCCTAAAATACTTAAATCTAGTGGTTTAAAAGTCACAAGATTAATTAGGTCATGTTTTAGAAATGATGCTACAGTCTAAATTTCTCATTGGCGAGAAAGAACTCTGCTGTCTTTAATGAATAAAAACAAGGGACTAACTCAAATATGTTAATTTTTCTGCTAGTGGTTATACATTTGGCACCTTTTGAAGCTGTCACTACCACACCCAGGATAATTTAAATTCAGGAAACTTTATTTAGCCTCTGAAAAGCCCCCTCAAATCCCGCGTCCATGCAAGAACACAAAGCCAAGGGTACACTAAAAAAAGAGAGACTGTTTTATTGTGACATTTATGACATGGACCCCTTGTTGACAGGAATGACCGAGGGTAATCTTGGCATATTGCACAGGTGTGATGAAGGATGCACTGGTGATCCTCTGGCTGCTGAGGCTGCTGCTTGGTCCTCCCAGACCTCCATGCACGCATGGGCCAGTCACAGAAATTTCCTTACCACTTGGTGTATACAATTAACAAGTCTTTGGTCTTAATAAGCACCATTACAAACCCTCACATTAAGGGCATTATTATTCTAGTTTATAAATGTTTCAATGATAAAAAATAGCACGATTACAGTATACACACACTTAATTTACATGTAATGTATTATGCTCATAACTGAGATAAGCTACTGAACTAACTTTGGTTGATTGAAATTAATGAAGTATTTGAACTGAATATTTGTAATTTGGTTTCTAAGTTGTGTAAATATTACAGTGCATTTATAGATCTAGTTTGAGAATTTACTAGCACCAAATAGATATTATAATTGGCCAACCTAGTACTTGTATTTGGAGAAGCAAAGTTTAAAAATTTGGAAAAATACAGAGCAGTCCATCGATTGAAAGCACATTCCTGTACATCGGCTAGAAGGATGACACGTCAGCAGGAATGGCAGACCCCCAATAAAATACGTGTCCCAGTTTTCAAGAGTCAACACATATGACAAGGTAGCTCAGCTACACACATGAGAAGCCTGAGAAAGTGGTTGTTTTGAACTAGGGTAGTCACCTGTACCTCACTTTTTGTAATATAAGAATAGTGCTTATTTATAGAAATTTATTTGGTGAAAGATTGTACCTATGATATGAAGATTCTGATTGGGGGAAAAATTCAGTTCTACCTATCTATCGTTGGTTGTTTTTCTTTTTTTAATTATTTGGTCTCTGTATGGTGAATTAATGAAGCAAAATCTGAATTTTCATCTTCAGATTATCACCCAGTTCACCACTGAGGTAGTCTTTGTCATATTTATCTTCTAGCTGATTAAGTTCTTTCTTTTTATAAAGTGGAGTACTACTGATTTGTAATGAATAGGTTCCAGCCACTGGCTTCTTCTTGGTGAAGTGGAGGTAGCTGATCCCTTCCTTTTGGTTGATTTTGAAGAAGCCATTTTCGTTTCCAGATTCGATCAAGTATTTGTTGTGATTCGTCAGAGTCGTCAGGGCCGGAAGGAGTTCCAGGATTCGGACCTTGTTGCTGATGTGGGAAATATTGAAAGCAAACATGGCCGTCTTCTCAACATCCCAACTTGCGAGACTCACGTTGGTTTCTATCTCAGGCTGGTCCTGGAAAGACACGTGGCAGTGTGTTAAATTAATTGAAAATATGCCACTTATTTCTCATATTAAGGAAAAAGTGACTCGAATCTCCCACTAATACAGCCTTTTCATGTTGTATATACCATGTCGAAAATGCATATTTTCATAAAACACTTTGTTTAAATCACAAATGTGTTAAACTGGCACATATTTATAATAATAAAAAACATTAAACTGTCAAGAGGAAAGTCAAGTTGAAATGACTTGGTGGTCTTCTAATGCAGGTGTCCCAAAGTGTACTCCCTGGACCAGCAGCATCACCGGGGAATCTGAGAAACGCAAATTCTCGGTGCCACCTGAGACCTACTGAATCAGAAACCCTGGGGGTGTCTCCCTGAACTCCATGTTAACAAGGCTTCCAGATGATTCAGACGCACACTCGAGGTTGGAAACCACTGTTTCAATAGACTATTTTCTTTCTGTAGACTTATCTCCTTTCCCAAACCACAGCGGATGAGTTGGAGCACCAATGCTAAGAAAGAACCAGCCTATTTCCATTTTGTTCACTGACGCAAAATCATCTCCTCTGAAGGACACGCCTAGGAACCTACTTCCTGACTCTGATGATCTGCTAATATTCAATGCTTTTCACCTGGCTTCTTGCTTGCCTCTCTGGGACCACATGTGTTGGATTCTCCGGGCCTGGAGCCAGAGGTCTGGGTGAATATCTGTGCATTTCTGAGTTGACTGAAAGGCTGCAGCAGCCGTAGGCGAAGAAAACCAGGCTGCTTGAGCTCCATGTTGTTTTTGTCTAGAATCCAAGTTCCCTCACACTCCACATGGCTCTTTTCAGTAGAGGAGCCTCTAGCTTTCCGAACTTGGCGTCCCCGTGGAGAGAGCACTATGTCACTTCACGATTCTGCCCACTTGCTGTCCTGGATCTCAGACCTTGCTTTTCAGCAGACTTTGGGTGGGTGTTTGACTTTCTTTTTGGCGAGACAGAGGAAATGAGCAAGTATGTGAAAACCTTTGAATGGCCACTCCCTAAAAGCAGCAAGAAACTCCAGAGAGTCCCACAGACTCTTGTAAAATGCAGCCTAGAGCTCAGGGAATGTCTGGATTTTCTCCCCAGGGAGCTTTTTCACACTTTGGAACATCCTTGGAGGAAACCACAGGCATCTGGAAGGCCCTTCTGCAACAGGAGACATGAGGAGAAACTACCTTCTGACCTACCTCAATGTTGGAGGCATCTGTTCCGTTTGCACTTCTCCGCTTCCTGCCCCGTTTGGGGTAGCCATTGATCTTACACTCATAACAAGCCTCCGGGGAGAGAGAATTGTCATCCATTTCACCGCTGGCAGGTGGCTCTGGGCCTCCTCGGCCCATGCCAATTCCAGAAACACAGTGCCTGTGGAAGAAGGGAAGCACAGCCCTTTTTCATTAGAACTGGGAGATGAGGGAGGTGGTGCAAGAGTTCTGGTGAAGTGTGGACCCCACCTGGTGACACTGAGACATTGATTATTCGTCCATTAGGTGACTGGCTGGTTCTGAGAGCCACACTGAAGTCCTCTGTGTTTAGGCTCTGAGTCCCAGTTCCTGGAGTGGATTCCTTTCTACTATCTCTCAAGGTCCTGTTTTGCATGTTTATTTGCCCCTACATTTCTGCCTCCCTCCCCCACTGTACCAGGTGTTTTGCTGTCCTTATGCTGCTGGGGAGGGGACATGGAGTAGAAAGAGGAAGAGTGGGGGATGAGGGAGATCATGTGACTTGGGAGGGTAAAGAAAAATGTCTTCTATTTATGAAACAGAAAGTGAGAAAGGTATGAGATGTCTGTGTTCAGTTCCTTGTCCTCTTCCTGTTTCAATGACCCCATCACCACCACCTCCACCACTACCACAACTCACCAGCCCTCATCACTTCAGCTTCTGAGCACTTTCTATTGTTTGACCACTCATTTTGGCTGAAGCTACTGAAGGTATAAAGAAAGTTCTAGGTAGAACTGAAGTTGACTTAGAAATAAACTGTAAAGATGTGCAATGTATAAAATGCATGTATTAGAGCTTGCCCAACTATGGGAAATTGTTTCAAGTCATTCAAAACCACTAGGGCCATTGGCTCTGACTCATGTGAGGCTGGATAAACAAACCCATGCCCAAGAGAGAACTAGTTCAGCTGTTTTTCTTTGCCTTTCAGTTATCAAAGCCAAGTTACGAAGGGAGGCTTGCATGTTTCACAAGTACCTTGTTTTGTTATTCTGCTTACTATTTCATAGGCCTCTTGGAATGTATTTACCAGGCTCCTTTTTCAAAATGTGTTGAAATATCTGAATGATCCTAGGAGTCTTTATTTTGGGGCAGGGTCCACTCTAGTGATTCATAGAGAAGCGCAAACTATTAGAAGTGGGTAGATTTCCACTAATGGGTCACAATGAAGACCAAATATTTATCACTTTTTCTGTATTAATTGGCCTATTTTTATAACCCATTTTTCTTGATGCTCTTGAGATTCAAAATATAATGCCGATAAGCAGACTACTTTTTGTGTTTTGCAGCAATGTATGGGTTCATACTAGTTTTTGCAATCCTGCCAGAGCCCAGTACTTTTCCTTTTTTCTTCCTTTATCTTGCTGCATGAAATGTGCAGAAACAAAATGGATGAAATGATGACTGCTCATCGTGTGTGTGTGTGTGTGTGTGTGTGTGTCTATTCACATAATGATTAAGTTATTGGAAGAAAAATCCCAAATTTGCAGGCTTTGGTTCTTTTCTCAGAACTCCTTTCCAGTATTTTCATATCCCTGGAACACCACTTACAAGAAGTGTGACTACAAAGTCCCACTGGCCAGAAGCCAGTTTGGAGTGTCACAATTTTTGCTGGGAAAATGGTTCTGGCATTCAACTTATAAAGAATGAGACTACTGAGAGCCAGACACAAACATCTGGGAATTTGTGTCCTATTGCTGGCATTCTGTGTGCTTCCCATGAAACATTCTTTCACCTTCAAGTCTACACAGACCCAAAATGAATCGCTTGATGTTTGTGTGTCAAGAAATCAAAGGCCAGTACATTACACTAATTTGATATATACATATATGTGTATTATGGAATATGTGATTTTGTGGGATGTGTATGTGTGGCTGTACATGTGTGTATGTATATTTCATGTCTATGTGTTCCTAATGAAAATGTTAAAATTTGAGTTCCTTAACAGCATAGACAACACTACATGGACATCCAACTCTAGATTAATTCAGCAGGAAAAAAGGCCTACACAGTGAAAACTTACCACTAAACTTTTAAATTACTGGCTAAAAAAAAAATATGTCTTTTCTTCCCCAACAGTCACACATACAATGTGGTAAAGTATTCTACCAGGAGGATACAATAATTATTTTAGCTCTCGTATTTTATGCTCTTTTGGTAATTCTTTATGTAAACTTAAGTCTGAGATGTAAAATGTATTTTAAAGCCAGGTATCTTTGTGATTTCTCCTAACGGTAGCTAGAGGAGAAGGCATTTTAAGTCAAGAGAGAATCCTGCTTGCCTCAGGAGAAGGGGAGATCAGCAATATTCAGTGTGAGTCCAGTTCTGTCATGGGTCAGCCCCTGCATTTCTAGAGAAATGAATCACTTCCCAACAAGATGCGAAGATCAAGAGAATGAGATAGAGACACCATATATCAAGGTATTTACAATTGGTTTCAGAGTCTATGAATTTCTAGAAATTTTGATGTCTCCTTTCAAATAATATAGCCTAAAACCTTTGCAGAGCTAACCAGAATTAACTCCAGGATTATGAAAAGTATGGTTCTTCTCGACTAGGATGGGTCACTGTGAGTTAAATATACTTAATGATATTAGGAACAAGAGAGCCTCCGGCCACGGCCCGGAAAAGCAGTGCTTACCCTTGGCCTATCCGGAAGTAACCAGGTGGGCAGCCACACAGGTAGCCACCCTCAGTGTTGGAGCAGCCGTAACTGCAGGGGGCCTGCGAAGAGCCACATTCATTGATGTCTTGGCACCCTCCACTGAACTGTTCGTACTGGAAGCCGGCGGGGCACATGCACTTGTAGCTGCCCAGAGTGTTGTGACAGGAGGCTCCTCCACAAATGTGTGCACTGAGGCACTCGTTCTCATCTGCAGGGAAAACCAGAAGACACTGTGTGTGTGACACCGGCCAGACGTCTCTACTGGGGACCGCTGGCCAGCTGGCTCTCAGCCAGCACTCAGGAAGGTAGGGCGGGCTGAGGTGGTTGGGGTGGGGAGAGGGGGATGCGGACGTGGACGTGGCCTCTCGCCATGCAGTAGGCAAATGTGGTCGCTGAGGTCACATGTGCCACGTGGAGCGCATTAGGGGATGGCATTCCGAGGGCCGACAGATTCCAGTTCTCAGCTGAAGCCAACACTAGTGCGTTCCGCACCACACGAGCCTCCTGTGAAGAATGCGGGGCTGGTTCAAGGTTCAGGGTGGGAGGGAAGGAGTCCTGCAGTTCTCCATGAACGGGACCACAGTCTCCGGAGCAGAGACCAGCCATCCTCCTGGAGGCTGCTTTTCCAGTCCTCCGTTTTCAGGATGTGCAGGGCTGGCAAGGGCTGACATCCTGCAGGAAGTGTCTGCCCTGCTTGTACTTCCTTTTCAAAAATCTGCAAAAGCCCCCAGGTGCTTGTCCTGGGGATGAATAGTGCCTTCTGGTATGTCTGCTCCCATCTCTGAACGGGCCCCCCCTTATCCAAACCAGCCTCCTGCCCAGAGTGTCTGGGCCGTGTCTAAAGCAAAGTATGGCTGGAAGAGATTCAGTGCAGACTTCACGAGCAATAATTGGAAAAAACCCACAATAGAGACAGATGCTGCAGGACTGGCTACCCACGGGGACCTGCCAAGTCTGATGGTAAAAAGCAGGAAAAAGAAATCTGACTTGAAAAATCAACTTGAGGGGAAAAACCTTGAGTATCTCTCTATTTCTAATTTATACTTTTTTTAAATCTCAAATAGATTTTTGTAGGCCTGCCTTCATAAGGGCAGGTTGCAAGCTTGCTGGTAAGACATTTCTTAATTGCTGTGGCCCATTTTCAGGCATATGTTCATTTGAACGCAGGGAGATTGGCCTGCACCTCACCCAGCAAATACTTCCAATGAAAGGGAGGAGGGGGGGAAACGTGAAACGTGAAACGTAGCTAACATTTATTAGATGCCTATTGCATGACAGAATACGAGGTGCCTCACGTTCATTTACTTAACCTTCCTGAAAATTATGGGCAGAAGGTATTATAATCCCTGTTTTACTGATAAAGAAAGTGAGGCTCACAAAGCCCATCTGAGGTCTCCTGACAGCAGCAGCAGGACCGAGATGTACACCCAGGTCTGTCTGACCACAGCAGTCACGTGCTTTCCTTTAGACCACAATATCTCTCAAGAGACTAATCACCATTTAAACTGGTACTTCCTTTGCCCTTTAATTGGTTTTACCTTATTTGCTAAAGTAGATTCCTTTATACAGAACAAAATTGTTTCTAAGAAAAATCTGTTTTTAAGTTAGAGAAACAGGTGCATAAAAATGGTGGGCGCAGGGTGATTGCATATGTATAATATTTATATTATTCCTTATATATCCCTTCCTTCCTCCTCTCCCTTCTCTCCTTCTTTCCTGTGTGGAAGGAATAGATATACAATAAGAAAGCCATTTGTTGAGCTGCCTGCTATGGCTTAGTGCCTAGCTACAGGTCTGTTTGGGAACCTTTATGTCCAAGGACTCTCAAGTATACACTTAAGATCATTTAGGCTCCAAGGTTCCTACAACAGAAATAAATATGCCATTGTCTTTGTTCTTTTCCCCTTAGTTTAAATCAGAGATGAAGTGTGTGACAGATACCAGTGGAGACTATGGGCACCAAGGAGTGAATGAGGAAATTAGGGGGTTTACATTGGTGGAAAGAATATCCCTGGGCTGGATGTCTTCTCCTTGTCCCTCATGTCTATCTCCAGACCCTGGAGGCTGAGCTGCATGGAGCATCAACAGGCTCCTCTCCTTTGTCCCGTACTTTTGGTCGGGCTCAGCCATCCATTTCCTGCTGGGACTCTGATAAAATCTCTAAGGCCCATGTCTGTATATGTATGACAAGACCCATCAAAATAAAACTTAGATTTATTCTGTATTGTTCCAAAGGACAGAAATAGGACCAATGGTTAGAAGTAGAGGGAGGAATAGTTCATTTTTTATGAAAACAAAAACATTTCTAAGAATTAAAGTTTTCTATACCTAAATTGGGCTATCTTGGGAGAAAGTGAATGCCCTTCAAGATGGTATTTGAGTCAAACTAGGACAACCAAGGGAGTTTAGGGAAGGATTTGTGTTTTGGGAATGAGGCCAGACTAGATAATCTGTAAGGGTCTTTCTAGCCTTGAGGATCTATCTGTGTTAGTATAAATATCTATCCCAGCCAAGAACTCTCCTCCTCCTCTTTCACATTCTTTTCTATTTTACTATACCTTTTTTTTATTCCTTGAAAGTCTAATAAAGTTTAAATTAAACTTGCTTATCTGCATTAGAGAACTGGGATGGAGCAGAGCAGGAATGAAGATAAGAAATTGGCAAATGTTCAGTGTTTATTGCTTGAAAATAGTCTGTTTGTGTACTCACCCTTTTCATCAATATACAAACACGATTTGTTTAACATGCTTTGCACTCTTCTGACCATTTCCATCCTGTGCACCCTGGACCAAAAGGCTCCAGGAGCAATTTTTCTGTACTCCAAAATCTTTGTTATACTATCAGTTAATACTTAAAATTGGTGCGAGTTTTATTCTTTTTTAGAAAAAGAGACATTTTAATTTTATCGAAACAGCATTAGATTCTCCAAACACCCTCCTTGAAAGCAGACTGAAACCTACCCACTCTGTCCTGTAAAATCAGATTTTTGAGCATTAGGCTTGTATAGTGTTTGTTAGCTGTGGTGTTAAGGGAGAACCAGTAAGAGAATTCAAAAATGTAGGAGGGGCTTTCTTTTACAAATTTTCTCTGGGTCAACATGGCTCAACTCCAACTCCACCTGGAAGTTTGATATTTTCTAGAAAACAATGAGATGAGTGGACCCTTGCAGTGGCCCCTGACCCTAAACCCATCCATCTTCTAAGAGTGAAATTCTGGCTGCCTATGAGTGAGGATCCAGAGAGGGCTGGTTCAAAAGATCTCTGCTTTAGGGGCGCCTGGGTGGCGCAGTCGGTTAAGCGTCCGACTTCAGCCAGGTCACGATCTCGCGGTCCGTGAGTTCGAGCCCCGCGTTGGGCTCTGGGCTGATGGCTCAGAGCCTGGAGCCTGTTTCCGATTCTGTGTCTCCCTCTCTCTCTGCCCCTCCCCCGTTCATGCTCTGTCTCTCTCTGTCCCGAAAATAAATAAACGTTGAAAAAAAAAAATTTCAAAAGATCTCTGCTTTGTACAGCTCTGGGGAAGCCATTCTGGCCCAAGGCAATGCTCATTCTCAAGAATTATGAGCCCAGTTTGGGCTAGTATCTTTTGGACATCAAAAAATCCCAAACCTCTTACTGCTTCTTAATCTGTTTATTCTAGAACTCCCAGCCAGAGATGATCTTCATGGGGCCAAAGGAGAGCCTCCAGGCAACGAAGACATGACCTGTCCATCTCCACTATTCCTGGACTAAAGGTAGGAAGAGGAGAGGAAGGCTGTCAGTAAGTTGTGTAGTCTAAACTCTTCCAGCACTGGTGTCCTTTTACCCAACCCTACTCACTTCTGCAAAACCGTCCCTTGAAAAGAATCAAACCAAATGAGAGAGATCCAGTTCTGATAAGTTAAAACACACTAAATTTATCTTCATTTGGAATAAAGCAAAGCATTGAGATGTGGAGCAGCCACCCACGAAACAGTAATCCTTGCCTCTTTGCTAAGGAAGGCTCTCTTCCCAAGAGGGTGGCAGCTAGAACAGCTCACCTGAGCACCAAGCTTGCAGTGGTGCTGTGTAGAGGCTTGATGAATGAAAAACAAAACAAAACAAAAAAAACAAGTGAACATGACACTTGAAAGGCAGCCCTAAGTCAGGAAGTTAGGGGCCTGGGGCTCCAGCTGCAAGCATGTCACAAAGGAACCAGGTTAAGGACAGACTTCTTTTCTTCCTTGGGCTTTGAGGTCTTTATAGTAAAATCAAGAGTTTGGGATAAATGGATCCAGGGTCCCTCTAAACTCACAGTGTTTGGATTCTCTGGTGTGCATTAAGATTATTTTCCCATGACATTATGAAATCAAAAATTACATAATTTCAATTTAATAAGTTCATGAGTCTCCCTTAATTTTCAAAAGAATTTAGTGATGATGAAAAAATTTGCTGTGTCTGCTGCTCACACTCTGCCCCAAAAGATGTGTAGAGCTGAATGGAACCACTTCTGTGTCTTCAGGCCGAGAGTCACTGAAAATAGCCTCTGGCTGGCTGATATTTTTCAGGCTGAGGTAGAATTCTGTTGGCCCTCATGTGTACCTGCAGTGTGGGCCAGTGACTCCATGCAGCAGAAGAGCAGGGGGACGCTGAGAGTGAAGGGATTCTAGGGGCATTTCATTTCCGATGCTCTCCAAGTACCTTTATCATTATCTTTTTTCTTTGTTTGCTATTTTGCAAAGGCTACAACTTTCCTCTGGTTCCAACCAGGTGAGGGCAATTTTAAGTGAATATTGTTGATTTAATGACACGTTTAAAGTTTTCAGAAAGAAAGCAGTATTTTGACTCACAGGAGCCAGTAGTGATTCACCATAGTAACAAGGAAAAACTACTTACCGACACACTGGTTCCACTGGTAGTGCTGGAGATAGCCCTGGGGGCAGCTGCATCTGTAGCCCCCAATGATGTTCTGGCAGCCGTGCTGACAGCGATGGTTTCCTTCGCACTCATCCACATCTGAGAAGGACAGGAGAGCCGCTTCAGTCAGTTCAGCATCTGACTCTTGATTTCGGCTCAGGTCACGATCTCCTGGTTCATACGACTGAGTCCTGCATTGGGCTCTGCACTGACAGTACGGAGCCTGCTTGGGATTCTCTCTCTCTCCCTCTATCTCTCTGTCCCTCCCATAGTTGTGCTCTTGCTCACTCTCCCCCTCTCTCTCAAAATAAATAAACTTAAAAAAAAAAAAAAGAAAGTAGAGCCAGCTTTAAGCCACATCAACATTTGTTTCAGAGTTGGTCTCTGAAGCAACATTTATATGCGTGGTAAAGGGAAAGGCAATTTTAATAAGAAATCTGACCCCTAAAAAAGTATTCTTCCACCAAAACTTCAAGAATATGTGCTCTGGAGCTTTTGATAAGTCCAAGGAAAAAGACATTTAGATATCCCTGGTAAAGTCGACAAGTAAAAATGATGAAGAAACTAATGTAAGGCACAAGAGTACTCTATGGGATAGCTGTGTAAATTATTTGTATTTTTTTATTCATGCTAGAGTTAGAAACCAAAAGATGTCAGTACAAAAATAAAATCCTACAAAAAATTTCAAAATTTTAATTATATTATTATCAGAAGAGTCATTCTTCATATATTTAATCCACATTAGGGGAATTCTTTTATGACTCTGGATCCAATGACTAGAATATTAATGAATCAAATTCAGGAACCTAGCTATTTTTCTTGACTAGTTCATGCCCTATTAGATTACATTAATAACTGAGCAGATAAAGTCTTCACATATTGAGGAAAGGCACAGGTTTAGACATGATCAAGCATGAGACAAAAGATGGATCTCTAAGATATGATACCTGTGCCAACCAGGAAAAATATTCCCCATCTTCAGTTGGGTGATAGTCCTGTGCTCTGTTCTGCTATCCCACAGAGGGTGATAATGAAGATTTTGACAGTCACACAGATTATCTCCACCAGGAATTACCAGCTGCATCAAGCTGAGGCCCCTACCCACCTTCACAGCTGGCGCCACTCTGATCAAGAGAGAATCCTCGCTGGCATTCACAGGTGAAGCTCCCAGGAGTATTCTGGCAAATACCCTTAGACCCACACAAGTTGATGTCAGAAGTGCATTCATTGTTATCTATAAGAAGCAGTTGGGGAAAAGTGGGAATTAAAATGGACTGAACTCACTTTCTGTTGTTTAAAAGGAAGAGAGAGGGATGATTCACTTTCTGTTGTACTCACTTTTTTTTTTTTTTTTGAGTTTTTGTCTTCTTATCCCAACAGAGGAACTAGAAAACAATTCCTTAAAGGAACAGCTACGTTTCCTATAGGGATTTTCCTCTCCACTTACCAATGCAGGCGGTATGGTGTTGGGTAAATCCAGGAGGACATTTACATGTGAAGCTGCCGATGGTGTTAACACACAGGAACTGGCAGTTGTGCTGCTTAGTTGCACACTCATCAAGATCTATTAAAAAATATGTAAGATGAGTATTGGAGTCAAACTGAGAGCACAGGTACCTAGCAACTGCCCTAGGAAGGAGTTCTGAGTTCTGACTTGTATGTCTCCAATGACTGTGGCCAGAATAGAGATGCAGTAAATGGCTGGGAGGAATCAAGCAAATAAAGGTTTGAAAGATAAAATGTGGTCTCCATTTAGACCAAAAAATGTAGCTCTTTGGGGGATCCAAGGAAATCCCAATTCCCTTCTGTGACAGGAATGTAGGAATTTATCAACAAAGGAATTTCAAATAAATTGTGACATTTTAAATAAATTACACAATGAAGTAAAAGATTAGGGATTCTCAAAATTTTCCAGAGTGCTGAAAAGTTCTATTCAAGTTGAATTACAAAAAGAAATGTTGAGGCTGGAAATTAATTTGTTTGCTTAGGTCTTTTCTGTTTGCTGTTTTGAATCTGCTCAAATGAGGTGTTCAACCAAAGCAAATCAAACCAAACTGACTTTTTTTTTTTTTTTAAGAGATTCTCCTTTGGTAAAACAAAATTGATCAATCAAGAAGGAAGCAAAGGTAAGAAAAACTCACTCTGATAAGCCAACAGCACATTTAAAAACTGCCTACAGTATTTATGCAACATTATTTTCCATATTTCAATAAAATCCTCCGCTTTGACCAGGCTTCTTTCCTCATTGCCGGAATTTCTAGGCTCATGCTCAACTCCACTGCTGTTTAAAGACATCAAGAGATACAAACTATGTTCCAGCTTTTAGCTGAATATTAATATAAAAAAAATCATGGTGTATTCAGGAACCAATCTACCTTCCTACCTTGTTTGGTCACTGCACACAGAGCTGTGCTTGCAGCTGAAGATAAGTGCCAGTTCCTGTGTAGAGTAACATCTGGAGGGGACCTAAACCAAAAGAACCCCCGAGCCCCCATATTTCTCCCAGTGCTGACTTCTCTCAAAATGGAGCCAGTCCCATGCTCTTTACATAGCTGTGGGGCTTGCTGTTTCTGCTTTTCTGGTTTCTACATTATCAGCAGCTCTGCGCCTCCTGACAGAAGGGTGGCCTCCCCTTTCTATGACTCAACGAGCCTTGCTAGAGCACTGTCACACATTTGCTGAAGCTTACCTGCACACAGGTGAGGGAGACAGCTCAGTGATTTCTGACACTATTTTCTAACTACAACATATTAAGAACAGCAACACTTGCTGTTCTCACCTCCAAGCACATCTTGGCTCCCCTTCTCTCCTCTTATCTGGATCTTACCCAGCTCTCATGGGGGGAAGTGCTGGTCTCACATCTCCCCTGGGCTATTCTTTGAGGCTCTTTTCTGTCAGTTTCAATAGTACATGTATCTGCACCACACGGTTTGATCTTTAGTCCTTTGTGCCAAGTATGTGGAAGAATCCAGACCTCATGAGAGCAATAGGAGAAAGGGACTTATGTTGTAAAAGGATCTGTAAAAATCATGTCCCTGCTCTTCCCACTCCTAAAACCACAAAGAAACTGTTACTTGTGCTTTTTATACATTGTGAAAAAACACAGTTACTACAGTACATTTAATTTCCAGTTTTTCTCTTTTTAGACATTTTTAAGGATTTTCTGCTTCCACAGGCTAGAAAAATGCTGTAAATTTGTTCTGCTTGGTACAGATAGTATCCACGCTGAGAGGTGTTTTCTCTTTAATTTGGTTCTCTATTTCCATGAATAAGTTTATTGCTCTGAGCTCTAGCCTTACCTTGCCCAGAGCTCATTGTGATCCACAGATTGAGAAGTTCTATGCTTGAGAAGAACAAAGCTGTAAACAACTCTTACATTAAGACAGTCAGAATTTTTAACTATGTCTCTCAACTTCCTCTCCCCAAATTACAGGATTATATAGGATTTGTGCTGCATAGGGAAACCTCATGCATTGTTCATTATGTCATCCTATTTTATAAGCCTCTTAATTCTCTCTAAGCAGACACAAGAAAGGGGTTGAGGGTCCTAATTCTCTTTGCTCTCCACTTCCATTCCATCCCACCATTTAACTTCCCTTGTTTGCTTTTTGCTCCATCAAGGTTTCGTGGCAGTACTTTCTAGCTCTTATTCTACCATCTGGTCTACCTTTCCTGTTCCAAATCCCTCACTTTTAAAATTACCCTTAAGTCTGATTCACTTGTGCTGTTATTCACTCAATATGTGAAGTTCGTATTGTTGAGGAAGATGTTTCTTGGAGTAAATTTACACCAACAAAATTTTCCAAAGGGTAACTTCTGGTTGAGGAGGGATTTCCACATAAAGTTCTGCTGTTTCTTAATTCTTTATGATATTTATGGCTTATATAAGCTCTTGGAGGGCAGGAATGGCCCTATTTGGCAGAACAAAAACCTAGACAAAGTGTTTACTTAGGTAGGCACAATGTCTACTAGGCACCGATTAATCTGAGGATGGACAATGCTGGAGGCTTGGGCTCTAGTTGTTGGATAGATTGGCTATCTAAATATGATAAACAGAAAGCAGAAAGGAAATAATCAAGTAGGAATCTGCCCCACCTGGGCCTTACAGAGCTGGCTCTGCTGTCTCCGACACCCTCATGGGCCACTCCTATGGATGCCCAAGGGGCAGGCAGTGAGGATGGCTGTTGCCAGCGGTCCCCAGCAATCTCCCTGGCCTCAACCTCCAGCCAGCCAGCATAGGAGTGGGTGGCAGGGAGGTCCCAGGGCGGAACTAACTCCAGGGAAGCACCTCTTGCCAGTGGGGGGATTTTTCAGCTTGCCTATGGATTCCTCAAATGCACAAGGAATACAACCATGTGCCCAGAAGGCAGGTGAGTGGGTGCAGGCAAATTCTACTTTACCTTTGCAGCTCCTTCCATCCTCCTGCAGAATGTAGCCTTTCGGGCAAGAACACTGGAAACTCCCTTCTGTATTTTTGCAGATAAAATTGCAGGGTTTGGGGGCCTGGTTACACTCATTCAGATCTATGATCAAAAAGAGACAGTGTGACCATCCACCCTAAAATAATGGTCAGTACCCACAGGGTCTAACAGAGAATTTTAGCTTTGAGAAAAGAAAAGGTAAACTCTGTGCTGTCTTTGATCATTGTCTTATGTTTTCCTATAAAATTACATAGGCTTTTTAGTGTTTCAGTTTGAGGATTTATATTTTTTTCCCATAATATATAATTTCCACTCAGAATAATTATCTGAACATCAAAAATACAGCACTTACCTATGCAGGAAGTTCCAGTTATATCTGTAGTGTAGCCATTTTTACATATGCAATGATATGATCCTCTGTCATTGATGCATTCCCCATTTCGGCAAACATCATGAATAACCTTGCATTCATCAATATCTGTTAATTTAACAGTCAGAGGTTAAAATAGAAAGACATTATAAAATGGACATTAATATGTAGAGGTGATGTCACTGTAAATATTAATAAAGTGTTACTGTATTATAGACCTAAGAAATTAAGCCAAAGAAATGACAGCATGAATTTCATACGTAATGGTAACTATAACAAAAGGCAAATGAATAACTGCATTGGATGAGAGTATAATAACTAATCAGGCTAGGGGAACACTTTAAAAAGAATTGGGGGGTGCCTGGGTGGCTTGGTTGGTTAAGCTTCTGACTTTGGCTTAGGTCATGATCTTGCAGCTCATGGGTTCGAGCCCCGCATCAGGCTCTATGCTGTTAGCTGGAGCCTGGAGCCTGCTTCAGATTCTGTGTCTCCCTCTGTGTCTGCCCCTCCCCACTCCTGCACATGTGCGTGATCTCTCTCTTTCTCTCTCAAAAATAAACATTAAAAATATTTTTTAAAAAGAATTGGTTTTCTAAATTTACAGTTTTCCCCTCTGGGTCTATAGAACAACCATCTCATCCAGACATATTTAGCTCCTTGCTCTATCTCATGCCGTCAAGCAAGCTTGATCCACAAATGGATCATAGCAGTAGATTCTTTTGACCAAAAAAAAAAAAAAAATCCATTTTTTTCTAATATTGCTTGTCCAGAGTAAGGAGGAAGGTTCTTTTCTTTTTGTTGTATTTACAGTTAATCCCCCAAAATATCACATTGCATAATATTGGGGAAATGGGACCAAACATACCTTGGTAAGGGAAGCACTAAGGCTCTGGGGTGGGTCACTGGGCTGGGTTTTGCAGCCTGATAAGGAACAGAGATCTTAATCCCAGCTCCACCACAGGGAGAAAGACTTGGTCAACATGTACTGTGGAGCGTGAAACCTGCTGTCCTTCCACATCGTGACCCACCTGTCTCCTTAGTGATTGGTGGGGTGCCAAGACTAAATGAGTTCTTAGCCTTTAATTGCCAAACAACTATTTTATTGCAACAGATGTTATTTTTCCGAATTCTTTCAAGTTTACTCTGAAATGCAATGTGCCTACCCTGACTGGTTTCAAGAAGTGAATCTTCTCCACCGTCTCATTTTCACATCCTCAGAAGAATCATAAATTGCTTTTGGTTACCCTGCCTAATCTATCCGGCTGTGTGCCTCCACACATCCAGTTCTATTATTTCACCTTTGGCCACATCTTTCAACCATCAACACAAATCCTGCTTACTCTCCTTCTTCTCCGCTCACTTCCAATCCCTTCCCAAGGAGCTCTAAGAGTCTCTCCATTCTATTTCATGAGAATAGCTTGCGCTATTCCAGAGGCAACTGTGTTTTAATTGCCAGTATATCAGCATTGTTTATACTTCTTTCATGCAGTATATTTTGGCCAATTTTACGAGTGCAAATACATATGGGTGGACTAGTCTAGGAATTTAGTGATCGTTTATTCCAAGGTTTATCTAAAAAATTACATTCTGAGTAACCAGTAACTGACTTACAACAAACCTCTGTTTAAAAGTTGAGGACTCCTTGTATTGCAGGGGCAGGGACCCAAGCACATACAACTTAATCAGATGGATCAAGGACACTTTAGCAGCCTGGCCTTGACTGTCTAAAAGATTACAATAGATAATTGTACAAAGATACAATAAAGGGTTTTTGTTGATGTATAAACCATGCAACTCAGCCTAAGCCCATACTGTAGATTCCATATTCTCAACTGTTTTTCAGAAAACAAACAAACAGATTCCCTGCAAGTATTTTTGGACCATAAGTGAAGTACCTGCTCCATTGGTCATAAATCCTCGGCCATGGGGGCAGAGTTTTTTGAAGGCCACAGTACCCTGGAAAGGGCAGATCTCACAGTGGGGGCCCCAGCCTCTCCCGCCATCACAGCAGCACTCAGACTTGGTGACAGGGTTCCTGTTGCTCGAGCCGATCTGACACATGTTCTGGAGCACTTCTGTGAAGCAGTACCCTTCCCGGTTGTCTGGAAGGGACGTTACATTGCACAGAGGGTTTTTATGGAGCTTTATGAGCATAACAATGTATTAAGAATTTGGTCAAACATAAAACCCAAAAAGGATATAACACTTTACCCCGGGTGAGAAGAAGCAATAAAGGAAAGCTGGAAACAGCAGTAAGAGAGAAAGGATGACATCTGAGGGAAACAAGACAAGAAATTCAGTAAGTGGGCAGGAAGGCATTAGCGTGCACAAGGTTATATCTCTATCTGCTCTCAGAAATATGGAGGGATAGTCATGCTGCAGAGACAGGGGCAGAAAAACACATGGAATCGGACCCTGAGCACCAAGGGCTTAAAAAGGCAGCGGAGAAAGAAATTCCAAACAAGTGATTCATTGATACAATTAGTGAAGGAAGAATTTAGCTTCAGGGTGGTGCTAAGCCCCATGGACAATCACAGTCATTAAGTCATTTCCAAAATATGAACCTGCCTCAAATGTGAACAATTTCTATTATTTCAAATAAGCGATGTGGGTGACAAGCATCCCAGCATGAAGTTCGGGGTTACGAAATCATCCTGTTTGTGCTCACCAAGACACTCGTCCTGAGTAGGGCTGGCCGTGAACCCATCATTGCACTCGCAAGTGTAGCTCCCCCGGGTGTTGAGGCAGCGCCCGTTCTCACAGATCCCCGGCTTGGTCTGGCACTCGTTCTCATCTGTGTGGTGTGATCGAAAGATCAGAAACAAGAGCAGTCACCTACTTTGTACAGGGGTAGATTGATTCTTTCTTTCTTTCTTTCTTTTCTTTTTTTCTTTTGAAATTTGTGAATAGATATCCTTCTCACACGGCTCTCAATTCAAAAGGTACAAAAGAGTATTGAGCAAAAGTGCCCCTTCCTCCCTTATTCCTCAGCCACCAAACACCCCTCCTGGGAGGTGACCAGTGCTACAGCTGGTTTCTCACGTAACCTTCTAGGAATGGAGTTTGCACATGTGAGCAAATACACAATGTGTGTGTCTACTTCCATCCTTTAAAAACCATACTTGATGGCATTTTGATGTGCTTAAAGGTAGGTAACAGCATTTTATGTAAACACACATATTTCACTTAATAAAATTTAAAACTGTCCATATCTGTCCCTAAAAAGGATGATTTCAAGTGAAGGGAAAAAAATAAATACTTAAGATCAACATACTGAAGAAATATAATACTTCCTCAGAATAATGTCTATAATGGGTCAGTTTTGACCTCAGACTTGTCTACACATAATCTTCCAATTCAATATAGGTTATGTTTATTATAATACTTCAACAATATTGAGGAATAATCATAAACCAGGCTCCCAGGTTAAAAAAAAAAAAGGCATTAAAACAAGCCAGAGATTCTTAGAATTATCTGCTGATTTTTTTAGAAAAATCATAAAGTGATTTGCTTAAGTGCATCTCATGGAGAATAGTTCTGAGCCCCCAAGGCAGGCATCTCATTATGAGAGGCAGAAAGTTCAAAGGTGACATTTAGGGTAGTGTTGACACAGGCTAAAAATCCCAATGCCCACGTCACCCCCCGACCAATTAAATCAGAATGTCTGGGGTGGGAGCTGAGTTCTCTAAGTGATTCCAATGTGCAAATGAGGTGAACCACTGAACCTGGAAGATCTAGTGCATGATCATAGCCCAAATACTTTTTCTGTGCTTTTAAAGTCTGCTCTTCTGGGGCGCCTGGGTGGCTCAGTCGGTTGAGCATACGACTTCAGCTCAGGTCATGATCTCGCAGTCTGTGGGTTCGAGCCCCGCATCAGGCTCTGTGCTGACAGCTCAGAGCCTGGAGCCTGCTTCTGATTCTGTGTCTCCCTCTCTCTCCACCCCTCCCTGACTCATGCTCTCTCTCTGTCTCAGAAATAAACATTAAAAAAAATCTTTAAAGTCTGCTCTTCAATTATTGTTTAATTCTGTACCTTACAGGGTAAGGGGACAATGAGGTTCTTGAGCTTCTTGACTGACAACATAAAATTTATTGTTCTGGTGTCACTGATTATTAAAATTAAAAAGGACACATGGGAATTTTCTCATAATTTTCTCCTATATTGATGGTCTAAAGCAGAAGTCGGAAACTTTTTCTCTAAGTTATAGTAATACTTAGCATTACTAGATCATACATAGTAATCTTGTAGGTTTTGCAGGCCATATGGTCTCTGTTGCATTCACTCTATTCTGCTTTGCCTTTGTGGCATGAAAGCAGCCATGGATAATATACAAATGTATGGTTACAGCTATGTTGCAATATGACTTTATTTACAAAAATAGGAGGTAGGCTGGCAGGCTGGATTTGACCCTCTAGCTGTAGTTTGCCAATCCCTGATCTGAAGCTGTGGTTTTCAATGCAGGATCCATATTACAATCACCTAGGAAACTTCCAGAAATACCAGTGTCTGGACCTCACTCTAGACAAGAACAGATTCTCTGGTGGAAGATCCCACTGGTTTAGTGATATTCCTGGTTCAGAGGGACCTGGCATCTGTAATTCAACATCAGGGTGCTAATAGCGAAGTGGGATCAATAGAAAGACATTCTAATGTCGTAAAGACAAATGACCCTAAAACAACAAAAAAAGTATAAAAAGTAAAGGAGGGGCACCTGGGTGGCTTAGTAATTTGAGCATCTGACATCTCAGGTCATGATCCCAGGGTCATGGGATTGAGTCCAGCGTCAGGCTCTGAGCTGAGTGTGGAGCCTGCTTAAGATCTCTCTTTCTCCCTTGGCCTCTCCCCTGCTCTTGCACTCTCTCTCTCTCTCTCTCAAAAATTAAATAAAATAAAATAAAAAGCAAAGAATTAGAGGAAACACCTGGTGCCAAATCATGGCAGCAAAATGAGCTGAGAAAGTTGGCAAAGGCCAGCTCAGAGGGTGAGAATGGCAGTGCTCATGGAATCCCTTGATAATCGAGAGCCAAGGGGATCTCCAAGGAAAATCATGACACAAGGTAAGAGAGGCAAGATGGGTCTGGCCATGAAGAACACATTGCCCACAGGGACTCAGACCCCAAGTCCCTTCTGTCCTCTGTCATTTCTGACTCCTGCAAAGCTCCTTTGGCAGTGACTCCCTTACCTATGCAGCCCTCTCCGTCAGGCCTCCTCTGGTACCCAGGCCCGCAGATGCAGATGTATGTGCCGATGAGGTTCTTGCACTCCATTTGCTTCTCAGCACAGTCATGTTTTCCCTCCTCACATTCATCCTCATCTGGAAAGAACGTACAACCGCAAATTATAAAATAAGCTTCATTAACTTCTTGCCTTTTAAGCATGAGATGGTCTCAAGCAATCAGGTTTCATTTACGCTACTTCAGTGTTAACCTACTTCCTTTTGTACTGTGGGTGCTGGCCCCCTAAGATTGGAAAGGAGTCTTCTAACCACCCTTGAACTTGATGAAGAAATTATTCCCTAATGGATAACTTCTTCAAAGGCAGGAAGCATGTCTAATTCTTTTTGATGAATTCAACTCAAAAAGGTCTTCTCTAAATCTTTCACGATAGAATGACAGCTATAACAACATCATTATAATTACAATATGTTTTAAGAAGCCAAAGCTTCCATTGTATGATAACTATACTGAAAGCATAATATATATTTTTATATAATATTAATTAGTGTGATGTAATATTAGAAGAGTCATTGTATAATTAAAGCTTTGGTTTTTACACTTTGAGGAAAAGACAAGCATTCACAAAAATCATATTCTCTACTGGTTCTTCCCTCCTTCATTTCCTTTTTCCTGGTGTGGAGGGGTCTTCCTCATTCCTTATTGTCCTCTTGCATTTCCCTCTCTTTATCTTCCTCCTTTATGTGGTCTGAGCTGAGAAATTTGGACTTATCCTGAATGTGATGTAGAGCTTTTTGTTAGGAAATCTCTTCATCTTCAAGAAAAAATCCTATTTAACCCATCTGAAGGGAACAAGGATCTTCTCACTTAAGACTTTGAAGGAGCAAATCAGTGCTCTTCAGGGAGCCCCATGATTTACCCAACTTCGTATTGCAGAGCCTACTCCAGTGCCCTAGTAATTACATGGGTTCAGTGAGCATTATTCACGGAAATCTTTAGCTACAGTAGATTCCATATGCTATCCCCATTCTTGGAATATGCCATCCCTTAGTGATGGGGACTTTTAAAAATTATTTAATTAATATTATCATACTCCTTCGTGTTCTCAGTTCTCACTTATCACACCATAATACAATTATTTATATCTCTGTCTCAACCTCTTCATGCTGAGCTTCTTGATTGTGAGTAAATGTCTTTTTTTCTTTATATCTTTGCATCCTACAGAGTGTCTACCATGTCATAGGCATGCAGTGCATAGTGAACTCAAAAAGATCTGCAGGGTGGCCCTTGATTCAGCTTGATGATGCTTGAAGCTACAGTTTGGGAGGAAAGGAGGTGATGACGACCCCCATATTGTCCATGGACTACAGGAGGGTTTCCTGATTCGAAGTCTTCCTCTACCAATAGAAGCTTTGGAGAGACATTTTCCTTATAGATAAGAGTTAGACCCCCTCAGCTTAGATGACCTTTAATGTGGATGTCTTACCTTTGCACATCCTTCTGTCTTCTCTAAGAACATATCCAGCAGGACATTTGCATTCATATGATCCATAAGTGTTTACACACCGGAAAGCACAGAGGAGAGGATTCTGGGCACACTCATTTATATCTGCAGCAGAAGGTAGCATCAAAATAATGGGTCAGTGGCATCAACCAAAAAAACAAAATCTATTTTTATCAAAAGGTGAAATGTTGCATTGTCATCAACGTGGATGCACCAAGCAATCTTTGGTTTTCAGAGAATCATAAAATGAGTTGGTTATTTTATAATTGGTATAGGCAGAGTGATCATGTATCCTAGTGCTCCTAGCACAGTCCCAGTTCAGGCTTATTGTCCTGGTATAATTACCAGTGTTATTTAGATTAAGAATTATACACAGAGGGAGCTTTTCTGAAATGCTGGTTTTGAAGCCTTAAGTTGACCATTTGCCATTCCCTAAAGTCACATAGGATGGGGATCAGCTTACTCCATTCAGTCAAAACAGCTGTCAAGTCAACTGCAGTCAGAACAAAAGCAGACCCATCCAATATCATTAACCACCTCCCCTTCCCCATATAAAAGAGGCTCCTGTAAAATAACAGTGATTCTTGTGCCCAAGCAAATGGTGTTCTGAATAATTTTACACATATGGAGATGCTAAGTTTACACTGATGGCTGTGACAGCCTTAAATAGGCTTTACTATTAATAGATAAAAGTGGTTTTTACAGATTTCATTGTTTGGAACCATCAGAATGTGTTTTGCAAAAGCAGGTCAAAACAGACCATCTTGATTATCATGTTTCTTTCTAAGTCTAATGATACTGAGAACATCAGTGAGACCCCAGATCATATTTAGTCATAGCCTTTAAAGATTCACCAACAACTATGACAGTGGTATTGACAGGTCATATCTCTGATGAAGAGCTCACTTTCATACCATTTTTACTGTCTACCTTCACCTTCATTCACTTCTGTGACCAGTGGTTCTTGACTTGAGAGTGTATCAGAAATTACCTGGAAGGCTGCGAGGCTTCACTCTTCAAGTTTCTGATTCAAGAGGTCTGGGAGGAGGCCTGAAAAACTGTATTTCTGACAAGTTCCCAGGTGATGCTGATGTGGCTGATCCAGGGATCACCCTTTGAGACCCACTGTGCTAGACATTCCCTCTCATTCCCTTCTCTCCATGCATCTATCCTACTAGACACTGGAAGATGCTTACAGGGTATCGGCAACCTCTTTTGCTGTGATTGCCCCCAGATGGCCACAGGATGTTGGTGGCTATGTCAGTATGCAGATATGAGTAGAAAGGAAAAAAGAAAAAAGAAAGGGAGCATGGGAGATAAAGGAAAAAAAGGAAGGGGAAAATGGAAAATAGAAGGTAGCAAACAAGACAGGAGTCATATCCAAATACTAGCAGTGGGGAGACACCAACAGGAGCTCTGCATGATAGGCAGCATAACTGGTGCCACGAACCACCTCCACCTTTTTCAGGAGAAGTGACGGTTTGGCCCATCAGGCCAGATGTTCTTTATTCTGCACACCCTGGGTGGGATTTAATATCAAGGACCATAATCAGCCAGCTATTGTCTCCATGATCAGAAGATGTAACCAACTATTCTGCAAAGAGGTTTACCTTCGCAAGTCATCATTGGACCAGGCTCAAATCCCTCCTCACAGGTGCATTCAAAACCACCAATCACATTCTTGCAGGTGCCATTTCCACAGGGATTGCCCACAGAACATTCATCAGTATCTGCAAGTGACCAAGAGTGTATTCAAAATATGACAAATGAAGAAAAAAATAGGCTTGGACTCAAATGATACGTTTCACCCTATCAGAGTACTTTGATCTGTAGCATCTTGTTTTATTCTCATTCTGTCTTTGCAAGAAAGGAGTGCACATGTCTTATCTCCTCAGATTTATAGCTGTGAAATTTCACCTGCTAAGTAACAGTGGCACTAACAGTGACAGTATCTGGGCTTCCAGCCCTCATAGTGCTTTTCTCTGTGAGCTTCTCCAGCTTCCTGTATTATGAAGAGGTAAACCTACTGGGAATAGATGCTCAAAGGGTTAAAACAAGGCTTCTCTCACAAGTCAAAAGTTTTCACTTAAATAAACCTAGAAATATATCTCCAGTTTGGCCTTACATTACATCATTCTCTAAGAAGCCTTAAACATGATGGAGTTTTGCCAGATATAAAATAGAAGACTACGCTTACACAAAGCAAGAGACCAGAGGTTAAGCAAAATTAATACACTGGATAAAATCAAGATTCACACAGATTTTTTGTTGATTCTGTTGAAACCAGATGGTTTACGTTAGGCAGAAGAAAAGCTACAAAGAAATATGTTTAGGGTATGATCTCTGTAAACAACTGTGGAGAGAGAACAAGTCTTACCAAGGAGCTCTAAAAAATATATATGCTTCCCAACCCATCCACCTACAATACTGGCTGTTCTTCTGACACATCTTGTGAGGAGAATGTCTTCCTCTGGGAAAGGGAACTTGTTGAGAAATAACATTGTTATTTTAGCTATCTAGGACACGGAATAGTAATGGACTGCCATCAGGGTTACATTTCATGTTGGGTTCTGAGTCAAAAAGAAAAGGCAAGAAGGTGTGGTAGAGAGACCTGGGTGAGCAGGCTCATCTGTCACGCACAGAGAAGCACTAACTCAAGATTCCAAAGAGAAAACATTGACAACTTTGCTTTTGTTCTGCTATGAAATTGCATTTCACTGTCCAGAATATTACATCTCTTTCAAGTGAATAAAAATCACAGTATCATAGATTTTTAGAGCTGCAGGGTAAATGGAAATAAGTTAGTCTATCTGCATAACATTACATTCTAAGGCCTAGGAAGAGTAAGGAACTTGTTTACGCTTCGGAGGCCACAGCTTTGGGGGAAGTCCTCATGCCCTGATTCTTGTATGGAAAGAACGCTTTCTAATGTACACAAACATTCAGCATTTATGCTGTTATTAATTCAGATTAAATTGAACTGCTTTGGATTTTTTTAGAGACCTAGACATCATACTTGGATTCAATTTTGAGTTGGTATGGATTAAGAGCTCAAAGGTCAGACATAGGAGCCATTCTCTGAAATTTTAATAAGAGAGTAAAAACAAGAGGAGTTTATGCTGTGTACATAGCCTTTCACGTTACTAAATGTAATAAAATCTGGATAAATTTTGTATTTTACATATTGAGAGAATACAATTATGATCATCAACAATCTTTTTTAAATTAAAAGAATACGTTATAATGTTTTCCTTTCCAACTATCTCTTCAGATGTGTCCAGTGTCTTCCCCATTAGACTATAAGGAAGGACCATGTTGGCTTGGGTCACTGCTGTAGCCAT
The DNA here is from genome assembly GCF_022079265.1 of Lynx rufus. NCBI lineage: Eukaryota > Metazoa > Chordata > Mammalia > Carnivora > Felidae > Lynx > Lynx rufus. The sequence continues at coordinate 26,828,092 of NW_025814827.1, read as the reverse complement.
AGAGCCTAGCACAGTGCTGGACACATGGGGTACTCAGCTAGTATTGCTAGATGAATGCTGCATGAATGAATGGACAAAACCTATTTCTGTCCCAATCTTGGTACTTATTCTTCCTAGCAGGAATGCTAACTGGCGTAATTTCTAATTTGTAAAATCCTTATGGAAGAAACCGATTTATTACTCACCTACACATTCATTCCCTTCCAGGATGTAACCAAAGGGACACTCGCAGCGATAGGAGCCATCCGTATTGATGCACTGCCCATGTTTACAGACATCTGGTTCTTTGCACTCATCCATATCTTAAGTAAAGGATTAAAAAAAAGTGAATAACAAGGTACCTTTTTCTTTTCTTTTTTTTCTTTTAATGTTTGTTTATTTTATTTTTGAGAGAGAGTGAGCCAGAGAATCCCAAGCAGGCTCCGTGCTATCAGCACAGAGCCCGATGCAAGGCTAACTCACAAACCATGAGATCATGACCTGAGCTAAAATCAAGAGTTGGAGGCCTAACTGACTGAGCCACCCAGGCACCCCCAAGGTACCTTTTTCTGAACACAAAGGTAAATTATAATCATTTCACTGTCTAACCAATGAAATATCTAATATTGCAATATCATGTTACCATATAATACAATAATACAATTGGTATCTAAATCAAAAGACAAAAATTAGAGCTTTATTTCCCAAGATAAATGTGGAGAAAAAAGAACAGCTGGAGAAAGGGCAGGGAAGAGGCTGGTTAAGAATATTAAAAAGTGCTGAGAATCCAGTGCAGGCCACTTACCAACTGCTGAATCATCAGGCCCCACAATGATGCCGCTTCCATAGGGACAGATCTGGCGGAAGGCCTCTGTGGTAGAGATGAACGCTCGTTAGTAGACAAATTGCAACTAGCTACAGGCTGTTCCCGAAGCAGTGAGTGATGGCCAGATTGCCACAGGCTGCATGTATCAGGAAACAACCGAACGAGAAAAGCCCAGATATCAGAGCAAGTGAACAAGGCTCCCAGTGCCTACCACTTGCCCTGATTCATAGCACATTTCAGAAGGAAACAACTACCCAGCTCTTGAGTTAAAATCATCTTAATGAATATTTTGGGTAGACTTACAGTTAAATTAAATTGTCTTATTTTCCTGAAGGGCTACACCCGGTATTTCTCATTTCACAGCCAGGCTGCCGTATGAATAGCAAAAAAAAGAGAAGTGCAGATGGTAGACATACCATCAGGTTCAGTGGGGCACAGCTCACAGGGATCACCCCAACCTTCTCCCTTCAAGGCACAGCAGCATTCCTGTTTGGAGTGATTTCTGGATTTGGGTGATGAACATTTTCCTCCTTCAAACTTCGCATAACAGTAGCTCATTCGCAAATCTGCAGCATAAATCCAGGAGACCCTTTAGATGCTTTCCTACTACATCGTTACTGTATAATAGTGAATGAGAAACAATCCATCTTGTTAAATTGTTCTTTTCATTACAATAGTAATACTCCATAACATAAGTGACTATAACAGTAATTGAGCTCAGATCTTTAAAGTCATAGGTAACCTTCGTAGTGAGATCTGATGAGTACATCCATGCGACTTTCACTTTGTTATTTCTCATTTTAGCCAATTTTCCAAAATAACTTGATGTGAATAACAAACTCCAACACTATCACATTTCAAAGCTGACATCATCAGTGACTTCCGGGTGGGGACATTAAGAAGTGGAATAATTCACAAGACCCCTCCCTCCATTGACAGATGTGCTTACATGTGTTTTGGGTAATATTTAGTGAGCATACTAAATTAAGGTAGGCCTCCCAGTTCTGGTACTTACTATGCTCTCACACCAGGTTGTTTATTCTGGGTCCCCTCAGCCAAAATAAAACCAAATAAACCAAAATAAAACCCCTGATTCCAAGCACAGAACAAATAAAGATGTGGCAATTTTGTGGACTGGCAATAATACGACAATAATGATCATTCACTGAAGCAGCTATTGATGTAGTTGCTATTTACAAAACGCCATGTGGGGCTTTATGCGGATTTTATACACACACACACACACACACACACACACACGATACAGAAGGTTGTTTAGCTCAACAGAGAGGGATGGTGAAGAGGAGGGTAGGGAGATGGGTAGATAGGAGGGAGAATAATTTTTCTTTCAAAGAATACATTTCTTTAATATCGGTTATTTTTTGGTGACTCCAACATGGAAGATGGGATCTAGTTGCTACAAACTTCTCCAGCATTGCTTGACATAATTTTGGAAACTGACTTTTCCATTTCTTATAGAGCAAATTGGGTGGCTCTAAAAAGTGAGCTCATCCAGAAGCCTGGAGTTTGTCCCCTCAAATTTGACATCCAAAGCTTTATAGACTCCCCTCTAGTTACATGGAGGCTAAAATCTGCAGGTTTTAAGGAAATGCTTTCACATCCATTTTGTGGAATTGCCACTTCTTTATGTGTGATCAGGTATGCTCTCTCCTGTCACTGTTTTTCAACCCCAGGCAGCATATTATTAACAGCCACCTATGCATTTCTGTTAAGACAATTTCTCAGCTTTTATTTCGTGACAAAGGAGACAGTGTAAGAATAATTGAGTTGCCAAAGATCGTATCAGAAAAATTTTCATGAATTAAAGTAAAAATATCAATCAATCAAACATATATACCAGGCTTTGGTAAGTCTAATTCAGTTGGCCTCCCCAGTGAACTTCTTCAACCAACTCTTCCAGATACATTTTCTCGCTAATTTTTACTCCACCTCCAGATTGGTTACAGCTAGACCTAAGAGGTATCTTTCAGTGAATCTTCTGAAGATCAAGAGCACTAAAAGCCAGTCTTTGCCCTGAGACATGCCTGCCCTCCAAATATTCGCTTTGCTGAGAAGTTTCAAGATTTAACGAATATAGTTTCTCTAATGACACCTTTTGATTCGCTTTATTCTTCAAGTTCATTGTCACATACAATGTTTCGTGTTTATTATTTATACCTACAACTGTCTTAAGGTATCGTTTAGTGACTATTCACAAAAATGTCTCAATGAATATATTAAAACTTAATTGTCTCTGTTGTCTTCCACCTTAAAATGCTTCTGTTAAACCTAGATATTTCCTTTCATTTATCATTAAATAAATTAATTAAATAAATTAAATAAATCCATAAATCAGCCCTGTCTCGCCAGCATCACTTTACCATCCCACCTCCAGAAAAAGAGAAAAACCTCGCCATTACGCAGGCTCAAACACACGAAGTTGAAGCTCAAACTGTAAAGTGAACTTTGTTAAGTGGGAGTGGTCCCTTTATATCTGTGGCCTTCAAGTGCCAAGATCTGTTGACCTGAGTCTTATCACAATTGTTCCTTCAAAAACATTATCTGTTGCTCTGTGGAATTTTCTCATTTCATGGGCAATAGAAGCCTGACTCCTAATTTGTCATCTTATAAGTAAAACCCAGCTCTTAACTCCCTGGCTTCAGCAAAATTTGTGTCCTGTGGGAGATTTACATCTGCTTTTGGTGATTCTCTAGATTTGGTTTATTAATCAAAGGTGCCTTGCATTGGGAAAGAGAGCTATGCTTGCCCACACACTTTAACTAGGACTCACTAGGATGCCTGTTTACCAGTCCATCTGCAAAGAGCCCTTAATGACCTTTGAAATTTCATCAGAACTACAAAAGTCACTTTCCCTGCTTGCATTCCTCAGGTCTGGCTCTGCCTCTTGGAGCTGAGCATGTGGCAAGGCTGCTCACAGCTGGGCTGATTCTTCCTGCAGCGTTAGCCTCCTCTGTGACAGGCCAGTGCAAATTGAATTAATAGCCTATGAGTTTCCTCTGGCCTGCCACATCGGCAGATTCACACCTGGTTTCTCACTGCTTTCTTTCCAAACTTGGGCCAAGCCAAAGGCACACAAAAACAAGGGAGTAGGACTTAGAATTTATCTGGCTGGTCTGTACCATAACAGAATATCTGCTAGAATCAACTATCACCCCACCCACAAGCCTGAAATCCATGTGGGCTTCTGACAGCCACCTATGAGATCAAATCAGAGAAGTCTCAATTCCCCCTTCACACTTCTAAATATTGGCTAACAAAAGGGCTAGTTGAAAGGTGAAAAGTTCATCAAGAGTCCATGAAAGACTCAGAAACTAACAAAACTTTGTTACGTATTTAGTACGATTGGTTGGCCGGGTATTATTATGGTTGTTTAAAATGAGGAAATTGAGCGTCCCAAAGATCCAATGACTTGTTTAGGCTACAGAGGGCGAAGCTGAGACCAAAACCCAATTTTTGGAATCTGAAATGATATCCCTTACCTCTTGTTTAGTAATATGGAAGCAAAACATAAAAAATAACCAAGAAGAAAAACCTGAATAAAAGAACAAACAACAACAAAACTCTGAGGTGGAGGGGAGAAATAAGTGTGCATGGGGCTTTTTGTTCTAAATTCATTAAACTAGTATGTATAAATGGATAGACACACACCATTGCATTTTTTACTACGAGCTAAACAGTTTTCTGAGATATAATATAATATCCTGTGTTATGCTTAAGTTCAGGCTTCCTTTTTTTAAGTTCACAAATATTACTCCTGAAAACAGATGATGTCCCAGCAAGAATCCCGGTCAGTTCAAGTTTGTTTTCTTAGAAAACTTGTGATATGAGGGATGGGCACTATATCCTGAAAGCACGTGGATTAATCTGCATTTTTTGGACTGAAAGTTTAGAGTCTGGGCCACATTTATGCAAAGTCACCTCTTCTGAGGCAGAGACCATGTAGCTGAACTTCCCCCAGGCTTTGCAGTATTCAGTGGCTCATGGCTGATCCCCCACTGAGTGACCTATCAGCATCCGTGTTCTTAGAGGGAGAGACAGGTTCAAGTGCCAGGGCAGTTGTTGTACAAGCAACCATAACTTGATGGATGAGTTTTCAACTTTAAAAGTAAAAATGAACTTTCTGACATATGGTAATCATTAGACCTCTGAGTGAATGAAAGCTCTCCATCTTCTCTTTCACAAAGAATCAAAGCTTTGCCATGTTTAAGAAAGTGAAACCACAACAAATAAACACAGAGTAATGAAAGTCTAAAGCCTTCAAAGGCAGTTACCTTGGCACCTTCTTCCAGTGGAGGACAAGGAGAATCCATCTGGACACAGACATTTGAAGCTGCCTTCAGTGTTACTGCATGTGCCCAAGGCACAAATTTCTGGCTCTTCAACACACTCATCAATATCTAAAAGAATTAACATGTGTCAAAGCCAAAACACAATGGAGACATCATCAGATACCAAATGCAAAGTGTGGAAGTACAAAGTACAACTCTTCCAATAAGGATTTTTCCTGTATCATCATGCTGAGTGGACCTCTAGGCTGTGATATCTTTTTAAAAATTAATCTTGAAAGTTCTTATTGTAAAAATGGAATCTGCAAGTGCCTTCTAAGGGATACATTAAGAAATATTCCTTACCCAGACTGAGTTTCCTGGCCAATTAGAAAAGGTAATTTCCTACCACCCTAAGCTAGAAAAGAAGCAAGAAACTCCAGAGTCACCACAACACAATTTTAATTGTGACAATGAGTCAGTGAGAGATCTAGACCTTTGAACTAAACACTTATTCCCTCCATCCATTCACAGTGCTTTTCCCAATACTCCATGCTATTAGGAAAACTATGAATTTAACAAGAATACTAACACTCATGACAATAATTATGTAAAGTATAAACTAAAGATACCGCAGAAGATGAGGTCCCTTTCATTTGCAGATTAATTTTTCTCAAAACACAAATGTCTTTCTTGTATAGGCTATAGTTTTTCTTTTGTCATATAGATAACAGGAAGTTGATGCACTTATAATTGTGACATACTTCCTTTAGCATATTAACATACCTTAGCACTAGGAAGGGTTGATTAAAGGTGGCCTACAGTGATGTTTGAATAGCTTGGGTAACTATATGCTCTGGTTTTCCTAGGAAAGGCCTAGTTATGCCTGTTGTCCTGGCCTTGTTATTAACAGACCCCTCCTTAAAACTGTCTTGGTTTGGTCAATGAATTACATGATCATCCCATGTTTGGGAAAAGTGTGGCCACTCTTTCCAACAGACTTACCCATCTTTTCCCCTGACTTTCAGCTGGAATTTGTAGTAAAATAGAGGTAAGTCTTGATTCTGAGCCATGCTATTTTTATTGATACTTTTTTTCCCAACAAAACATGTATCTTTTATATCATGGGGCTCTTTATTTTTGCATTTGTGCAAAGAGTTCTACACCTACATCAGAATGTATTCCTATTATACAAGTTCCTTCCCATGAGGTCCCACTAAGGGGAAGTTGGGAAATTAATTCCATTATCTTGACTTAATATTGTAAATACCACACAATAGGTATTCTCAAAATGTGCAGCTCAAAGTCATGATCTTCCTGTTCAGTGAAAAACCAGTCTCTTCATCACTCTATGTTATTACGTTGCCTTTATAATTAATTACATCACATTGCTTGTGGTATATCAACGAATCTGAGCTGCTGCTGACTGAATGACTCCATTCCCATGTTCCCACTACTCTCACATCCAACCGTTTCTTAAAAGAAAAGCCAACTTCTGTAAAAATGCTCGAGTATTTCTTTTGGTTGTTGTTTTTGTCATTGCCAATAGGATTCTTTCTCTTATAGTAGAAATTAACCTGTAGGTGATGACTTCATAAGGATAGGGACAAAGATGGTAGAATGGGTACATTACTAAGTATTTGGGAAGTCATTTTTCTTTCTATACATTTCCATTCTGTTCATCTTAGGGGAGTTTTGCATTGATCATGGAGTAGTTGATCTTTATTTAGTGAAAGTAAAATAACACATAATAATTTGCATTTAGGCATAATTTGTTTCCATTTAGAATATTATCACTTGACTATGATGTAAACTGGGTATATGATAAAATTTCTCCATGATATTAAAAGTGGAGAAATGGAGAAAATTCTTACTCATTATGGATGAGATACAGACCTATTTAAACTTGGGAGCATGAACTAGGTGACTTCTTAAAAATCCTTTTAGCCCAGTTATTTATGAAGTTCTAGCAATTAATGCCCTTCATTTAATTCAATGACATATGAATTGAAGAATGCAGTACTATAAAATTTGCTGAGAATTTATTTGTAGTAACACATTTCCACTGCTGTATAGGTCAAACAACGTAGATAAATTATATAGCCATAATCATCCAACCTTGAATGTGGTCACTTAAAGATTTTAGCTGAAATCATGAAGCTATTTTTAGTTGCAACCTACTGATACTTAAAAACATGAAAACCAGGGTGTTTTACAAGATGCCTAAAAGCACCCTGGAAAAGAGTCAGGGTCATATGAGCACTCATAGGCACAGGGCAAAACAGTGTCATCAGATATCAGCATGAGAATTAGATGTTCCTGCCTCATCAGCTGAGTGTGAGAACATAAGCCACACCCTTTGCTCTTGGATTTTTTTCTGATAAAGTGCAAAATGAAGACACCAGCACACCATCACAAAAATGGACTTTGAGAATGCCAGTGCAGTAACCAATACTGTTCACTTCCAAACATGGATAGCCCTCTCCCTCCTACCTTCACACTTGTCATTCTGTAGACTGTACCCAGGTGGACAAATGCACCTGTAGGACCCATCCAAGTTTTGACAGGTGCCTGGTGCACATTTTCCAGGTTCTAGAAGACATTCGTTGATATCTGCAAAGAAAAGGGAGAAAGAAAGAAGAGGTTCCCACTGGCATGATTTCCATCAAGCAATTAAAATTCCAAGAAACTGGAATCAAATCAAAGAAATACATAAAACTAATATGGAGAAAAATTAATGAGTCAATAAAAAGAAGCTTTATCAGCTTTCAGAAGTGTGCAGAACAACTATATTTTATGTGACTTATCACAAATTAAATATTTCCAGAAAAATGTAGCTTGTGAAAAGTTAATGGGTATGAAGATTTTTGAGAGCACTCAAAAGATTATAGAAGAGATTTCTACAAAGCTGTTTTAAAGAAAATAAATATAAGAAAGCAAATGACAAGTGTTTATGGAACAATTTAGCTTTCTGTGAAATTTAACAATTTAACTATTTTCTGTAATTACAATAACTTAATTTTAAAACATAATAGGGAAGTGTGTTATAGATATCACACACACACACACACACACACACACACACACACAGAGTCAACACACACACACACACAGAGTCAACAGGTAGGATTGGTGTAATTCCACTCTGATTTTTTTTTTCTCTCCAGCCTTCTGAAGGAAGGATGTTGACAGAGACTGCAGGATTCTTTGGTCTCAGAGAACATACTTTGGAATCTCTTTCTGAAATTCTGAGGCAGCACTCACCCACACAGGTCCTTCCATCTGGAGCCACCTCATAGCCTTCATTGCACTGACACTGGAAGGACCCCACTGTATTGATGCACTGGCCATTTCTGCAAAGGTTCCCATTTCCAGTTGCACATTCATCAACATCTGCCAAAAAAATACCCTTTGATATATTCCAAAGAAAATGTCATAATTCCAGCAATGATCAAAACCTTTAAAGGGAAAAATACTTATTTGAAATTTCAGAGGCTTTTGCTGGCTCAGCCAAACATGAAAAATTCCAATAAATATCTAGTTTGTAACAATACACCTGGCTTTACTCACCTATTAAAACCTAACAAGACTACGCTGTTCTATTAATTACAGATTGATAATTTATATTAGAACTTTATATGAGTTTCACCTTGATCTTCCTCTAGGTTTCATTTTTAAAAGCTAAAACTGAATTACTAACACACAATACAACTGATGGTATTATTAATTTTTCTCATAATTAGAAGTATATAAAATTAGCCTCTAGCAACAATACAAAATTTGGATCATTATTCTCACTTATTAATAACATAGCATGTTTTATAAGGAGGATTTTATAGATTTAATAATTGACTTTTTAAAAGTTTTATTTATTTTTGTAATTTCTACATCCCACATGAGGCTGGAACTCGCAACCCCACCATCAAGATTCCCAGGCTCTTCTGACTGAGCCAGCCAGGCGTGCCCCCCCAATAACTAACTTATTTTAAGAGAGTCTATAGCGCAACATTGAGACAAATGGGTCCACGTTATTCCTGAATTATGTAATTTCTATACAAAGTATCACTTTTATGTGTTTTAAGATGTAATCAATTCATTTAAAAATGTATTTAATTCACAGCACAGTGTATATAAAATTATAGCTGCTGATGAGCACTTACATAAAAGTCATGGCAGTCATTACTCTAGTTGACATTTAATTAGCACCTTATTTTGACAAATCCTTTAACCAATTGTTGCTACATAAGAGGGCATATATTTCAGAAAACAAAATCGCTTCCTGGAGAGGCTGCTAATTACGAAGAGCATATATTAAACGCACTTCCTACGTGAGGCACTGATTTGCATACGCACCTATACAGTCGTTGTTGTGGGAGAGGATGAAACCATGGTTGCAGCGACAGTTGAAGGAACCGATCGTGTTGCGGCAAGTTCCATTCCCACAGGCGTCTCGCTCACACTCATTTATGTCTAGTAGGAACAAAGGCCGTAGAGAAACGTGGTCGTTAACAGAAGAGGTGAGTGGTTGCCTGGGATTAAAGGGCATGGTGAGGTTCACAAAGCATCAGGTGTAGGCTAAGAACTTCTTGATGTTGGTATTGGTTCCAGCAGTGGCCGCTCCCCATGAGCAACCAGCAAGAGCCGAGGACCTAAACCTTGGGAATAAACCGTCTCCTGGGCTGGCATGTGAAAGGAGGCAAGCTAAGGACATGAGAACTGGACAAGAACTATTTTACTCTATTTACTTCTAGAATTCTCCACCCTTGCCACTTTTCTCAAATATTTTCACTTGGAAATGGAAAATTCTGAGCGCATCTGGGTCTTGATTTGCTGCCACCTTTGGCAAACTTCAGCCTTTAAGATTCTCACTCTAGTTTACCAAAAAGCAGTGAGTCACCTGACATTACCCTGAAATCAGCAACAAAATAAATGAGCTTTCTAACTCACCTGATATTTTAGACACCTTTTCCTTCTTCCCAGTCCACTCCTAAAGACCTATGATCACTCCCACTACTGGTGCCTAAACTCACTCTTCTAAAGTATCCCAATGTGATACCTCTTCTGATACATTCTTGTGTTATTATTTGTCTTTTTATTGGTCTGTGACTTTTCTCTTTGACTATTCTGTAAAGCTGTTTGGGCATCTTTTATGTCTGAGCATTGTGCCACAACAGCTAACGTCTTTCTTATAGAGCAGGTGTACATTATATTAAGGAGGAAATAAAGAATCAAAACAAAAGAGAGTTGATATTGCTGGTATTGCAGGAGTGAGGCAGAAGGAGGGGGGCGAGGGCAAAGGGGAGGAGGCTCTGGGACTGGAAGACAACACCTCAGGTTAGCCAAAGGCAGTGTTTAGAGTTACAATTTCCTTTCCTTTCAAATTTTGGACATGAAGATAAGTTATCGGTGATCCTAAACCAGAAAGCTATTGCTGACCCCAAAGTGATCCAATATGTGTGTGTCTGTGGTTGAAGACTGCATCCACGTGAGTCACCCTGCCAGCAATCAAGGGCTGCTGCTTTGATTCATTTTTAGCCAAACTAGCGACATTTTTCTGTAGGGCAGGTTCTTCGGTAGAGGGTTCCAGATAAATCAGATGCAGGTGTCACTGCTATGCAGGGATTAGCTTTCCAGGGACGAGCAGGGCTGATTACACTCCTTTAGTATAAAACTTGTCATCTGCTCTGAAGAAGACAAGACTTTGTAAGAAGGTTCCCTAATGGATGAACCCAATTATAGTGAAAGGTAAGCTCTTTAAACATTACTCTATTGATTCTTCTTTTTTCAGTTGTGAAACTGATTCATGTTCATGAATCATCCTTAATGGATATTGCTTTAAAGTATAAAAAGGAAGGAAAAGAGAGAAAGTGATTGATTAATACTTGGAATTTATTCTAAATCAGCATCCTGACTCAGCACTGAAACCAAGCGGGAAGAGATTTATTTAAAGTCTTGAGCTCTTTTCCCCTAGAAAAATGTGGGGTCTTTTTTTTGCCTTTATAGGATCTACAAATTTGCCTCTGAGGATACGGTAGAAACCATGGACCCTTCTCAAAAAATGCTCATATTCAAACACTCAAAAGCTGCACTCTATTCCAATAAGGCAAACCCATAGACTTAATAAAATAATAGGCTATTAACATTAATAAAAAGTATTTTTTGTCTTAATATCTTTCTGTTTTTCCTTTAGTCAAAAGTTTTTCTGACCTGGCAGCCAAATGAATATCAAGGAAGAGGTTTACTGTGTTCAGATTGCCAAAGATTAAATACCAAAGGATGTTAATGCTACACACCAACTTGTGTTTTCATTTTATAAATGGCAAAATTAATACTGAAGGTTTAGTATCAATTTTTATATATATTCAGATGCAAATGAATTTTTTGATAGGATAGAAGTTAAAAATAAAATGATAATCACGTACTCACCCAAACACATGGTTTGATCAGCATTTGTTTTAAAACCGGTGTGGCAAAGGCAATAAAAACTTCCAACTGTGTCAATACACTGTCCATGGCTGCATATGTTGGGGATTTCTTGGCATTCATTGCGATCTGTAGATAAAAAGCATCGTAAGTATCTTAGGTAGAGTTAGGGGACAAAACTGCATTAAGTAACTTACTTCTAGATATCACGCTCAGGATTAATCCTAGCTCTAAACCAAGCCAGTAAAACAGATACTGGCATTATATATATATATATATATATATATATATATATATATATATATATATATATATTTTTTTTTTTTTTTTTACCTCAAAATCAGTTAAAACTAATGCTCTTTTACTGGGCACATTCAGAGTATGTTAACAATACATGAGGCGATGAAAAAAAATGTTCTGAAAGATGAGAAAAATTAGAAGTAGAATAGGGAAGAAGAAACCAAGCCGGGAGATAATCTGTTTGATAATTTGCCCATGCAGTATCACAGACCGTGGAATGAATTAAGTATTTTGTCTAGTCAAGATTTGGTGTCTCAAGTCATGGACCCTTCATAGCTTCCCTTGGAAATATATATCAAAGTCAAACAAATCCCATTGCTAAGATAGGTTTTCTTGATGGACAACCCACACTGTCCTTTGTTTAGCTTTCAGTTCATTGTTTTGTCTTACTCCTATAACTTTTTTTTCCATCTTAACCAAGTCTTCATGTCTACACATGGCTCCTTTTAGCACTTGACAATCTTAATGATGTTTCTTTTTATTCATATTCATTCAAGGGAATGCCCTGTCATCTTGCTTCTGCCAGTGTTTAAGCCCTGAATTATATTTCTCATCAACTGAATCTTTGTTGCCCTCCTGAAATCTGATGATCTGGGGCGGGGAGGGGGCGAAGGGGGCAGAATTTATTATATGAATCTACAAATGACGTGATTACATGCCTACTTAGGTCTCTAATTTTTAAAGCTCTCAAAATTCTATGTTTAGGGCACAGGTCATCTGAAGAGCCCTGTATCATCCTGGTTGTCCTACTGTCATAAAAGAGAGCAAACAGCCAGAATGCCAACTATAGTATAGATTCTGTAGAGCACAGTGACACCCTGCTTCCAGTTAAATAATGCAAACTTGCTGTTGGCCTGTCTTGCCTACTGAGAAGACAGCAACCGGAAATGGACACTTTTTGCCACACAGAGCAGTTGTGCTCATACCAGAAGAGAAGATATCCCATCTATTTCCTGTGCTCAGGCTGCCATTGTTACGACTACCTCCTTCCAATTATAGAACATTACAGCTGATGAATCACCATACAATTTAAAAGTCTTAAGTGAGCTTGAATATATCATCTTAATGGAGAAACTGGGATACCCGTAGCTTAGGAACTATTGCTCGCCTACCTAGAAATGCTTGTTAACCTAGTAAGTTATGATTATTCCCATTGGAGAAAACAGACTTAAAAAGGAGCAAACTGTTAAAAGACATTTTAAAAGATTTTAAAAGATATAAATGAAGATGATTCCTGAGTGAAGTCTTCAACCCTAGAGGCTGAATAATTGCAAAACTCAAGTACGTTCCCTTCTGAAGATTCCAACGAGTGAGGAAAAGTGAGCTTGGCTACAAATGACACTCATTCATAGCACTTATCATTGGTTAGCGCTGGATGAGTTTTATTTGTGCTAATGTTCTACAAGAAAATATGGCAGGGCTTAAGCCCTAGCAGGCCATGGTTGGACGCCCTGTCTTGATGTATAAATAGCTTGTCCCACTTCTTGCCTGAGCGTGAAATGGTGTGAAACGACACGTTCTGTATTATCAGCAGTTCTTTATTTTGATTGGAATTATTTTGCCCAGTTTCAAAGACATATAAATTAAGAGCAAAATGCAGGGAAATGCTATAAATGCCAAGTTACACTAGGGTATTGTGACTCATATCAGAGACGTCCCATTTTTCCTGTCCTATTTTTTTAATACATGGGTAACAACCGCTTTGTTGACAAAATGCTAAACACTTGCACATGTTCCTTTAAACCCAACAAAACAAGCCTTGATTCTCAAAGTGAGTTTTTGTTCTGCTATTACACCCTCTTCCCACCAAGGTCTAATGAAACAATGCAAAATACCCTACAGAGAGCGGTGCACTTCCTACCACTTAATCGCTGGTAGGCAAGGAAATCCAAGGAAAATTTGACCATGTTCCCTTGTGTTGTTTCATTCACAAATGCATAAAATATCCAGGAAACTCCTTGGGAAATGAACCACAGCAAAACAACACATTCTTCCTGACCTCCATGCTAAATATACAATGATTTACAATTACTCAAAAACTCACATGAAAATGATTCTGAGGTATAATTTTGCTTCTGTGCTGGAACACTGGTGTTTTAATTTTGGTGCCACTGGCTAGAAGATGCCGTCAGATACTTAAAACTTGACCATCCATATGTGCTAACATGCTCATCCTTCTTACTTTTACCACATCCTTGACAAAAGTAAGCCATGAAATAACCTAACCTCTAGGGGACAGTTTCTCATTTTACTGTAGGTGACTTATGGCTAATAAAAGGCTGTTAATGTTTGCTGCCCTCAGTTCTGTAAGATGTTTAGGAGGGTAAGTGGTGCTGTTGGTTCTTTTTGTTCATGCAGGTTAATCTAACTCAGCTCAGGAGAGGTTTGCTATAGAATTGGGGTGTGTGGCTAGAATGGTGGCAACCTCCCACCCTAAGGGGGATCATGTGAAAGGAAAAAAACAAATATCTGTCTCTGAGTACTGGTTAGGGGACTGTGTGCATGTGTGTGTGTGTGTGTGTGTGTGTGTATTTGAGGGAGGGGGTGTTTGGAGCAGGGCAGCAGATGAGCCAATCTGAAATCTATGTATGCACATGATATATGTCTCATTTTGGAAACATCACATCTCTAAGGGTTTAGAAATTTCAACAGTTTTCCTTTTTTGCTGGCCTCGTGACTGCAACTCAGCAGTGTAAACCATAACTCAGGTGTTCTTCAAGTTAACCTTCTCAAAAAAATCCAGATGTCTGAAGCCTGCTGGAGATGGCGTGCTGGCGGGCCCACCCAGCCAGTGGAGAGCCACTTACCGTTGCACTGCCCTGTGGAGGTGAAGCGGTAGCCTGGCTTGCAGTCACAGCGGTAGCTGCCCGCGGTGTTGATGCACTCGGCATTGCGCTGGCACACAGGGCCGTTCTGACACTCGTCAATATCTCCAAGCAGAAGAGAATTTAATTAGAAGGAGGACAGAATGTGGGGCAAGTCAACAAAGGCTCTCACTTAAAATAGATTTCTATTTTCTTATTTTGATCAGTTCCATGGAACAGATAGTGGAAGACTTTTAAGACTTCTTTTCTAATTTTTCCACGTTTTTGATATTTTTTGTAAATGCAAGTACTTGGTTTATGACCACATGTGGATTCTAATGATGCTTGTGTATAAAAGAAAAGTTATACACTCAGCTGCTAGGACCAGCGCTTGGCAGAGTATAAACTGAATATCCTAGAAAATGTTGCATTTGCTCAAAGCCCCAGGGTTTTACGATTCATCGGGTTGCTTCGCCTTCGTATACATAGGGATCACTTGGGATCTTGTTGAAAAGCAGATTCTGATTCAGCATGTCTGGAGAATGGCTGGAGATTCTGCATTTCCAATAAGCCCGCAAGTGATACTGGTGCTCCTGATTCACAGGCAGTGCCTTGCACTTCAGGGCTGTAGGGGCTCCGGCTTAAATTACTGCCACATGGCAGTCAAATCAAGGAAACTTAATATGAGAGGCTGCACATAAAACTACTGACAACAACCCAACTCTCACTATCAAAGAAAAGAATAAATGGATACTCTGTGCTTCAGAGCTTTGACTATACTCAGGGGGGTTGTTTGCCTTTTTTTTTTTTTTTAATCAGGTAGCTAATATAGTTCAAATTCATGACATTATGAAAGTTCTCCATAGTCCAGGATATGCCTTGGGGCAAAATACATGTTCCCTGCCCCTGCTCCTATGAAACAATCTAACTCAGGTTAAGTCCAATAAAGGGAATAGCCTGGAACACAGATGGGAGCTGGCTCTTAGCACCAGTATTAGGGTTTTACAAAAAAGTGGACTCAGCCCAAGAAGTCCTTGGTGTATGCTTGTGTGGCGGGAAAACCTCAGCACTTACTGTCAGTCAGTGGGAGTTTCTGCCTAATGTGGGGTGGGGTGGCGTGTGCCTCTCTGGGTAACAGATACAGGGCAGAAGTATGCCTGCCTTGGGTTCCAATGGAACCAAGACCAGCACCACTCTCCCAGCAGGTCTGCCCTTGTCCTTAAGAGGGTACAGAAAGCTAGAAGGTAGCCAATCATTGGAAAAGTCAAATGGCATCACAGACAGGCATTTCTGTGAGGCATCAGATGCCGAGCATCGGATTATATGCATATTTGGGGAGAACAGATGCATGAGTATTCCCTAAATACTTCTGGAATCCATTCCAATTTCAGGGTTATGGAGGCATGTATTAAATCAACCTTCATTTTCTGATTCTGAGAGCTAAGAGTGTGCTGGGAAGCAGCTGACCCCGGAATAAACATTCACCCTGAGAATGGATATTCTGTGAGATGGACACCAAAAGTTGGAGTGCTTTGTAATCTCAATATCCACTGAGTACTACCCTGACAGCAAAGTGTTTTTACATTGGTACAGCTGTAGGCTTTCAATCTCATATGGACAGTAAGGTCTGGGTTAACTTGGCCATCATGGGTGACCATGCCTAAGGGTTTGGGATCTCTGAATAGAAGAGAACAAGAGAGGCCCCAAGAAGGTGGCAGGCATCCTAGCCATTTATGAAAGGGGGAAGACTGGCTATGAGGAAGGCAGGCTACTTTACCATCATCAGCTCCTCTGCTGTGGGCTCCTTTCTTTTCTCCTGCATCATGCTTCCTCTCCGGAACACCTTATCCTTGATGGCCTTCCAAAGCACAGGGGCTAGTGCCAAGGTCTGAGATGACTATTTCCTAAGGAAGGTTCTGAACGGCTATCACCCCATTTACCCCTCTCCGGGAGGCAGTAACATGTGCCCACCTGGCCATAGTAGCTAAAAGCCTGGTGAAGAGAATTTAACAAGCATGTGCTTAGGGCCATAACTTTACTCATGGTCTGTAAGTTGTCCCTAGTCTATGGGAAAAAAAAGGTTTTTTAACATTAAAATACTGACATATGTGCTCTCATACATGCTCTAAGGGGTAATAATCCTTTCTGACAAGAACAAAAATTCTGCAAGAGGCCCCAAGGTTAAGTATTAAATAGACAATTATTCCAGCTACCCTAGGGCACATGGTATATTTAATAACCAGCAATGTCCCTTTTACTAAAATGTGAAAGTACACTATCTTCCCCAGATGTAGGGGAATATGAAGTGTTGTGAGGAATGCACGGCATCACAGTACATGCACATGGCAAGGGGAGGTAATGTGAAAATGAAAAAAGTACCACTTGCACACATGCCAACATTCTTCATATAAAATCAAATTTGCTGTTCTTGCCATTTGGAATTCTCTCATGCATTTGGAATATTTGCATTAACCTTGTTTTCACTTGGGAGTAGCACAGGCTCCGTTTCGAAGGGAACACTAATTTTGAGATTCAAGTAAAGATGACCGCCCACCACTCCTGCTCACTTTTAAGCAATGAGAAACAAAAGCAATCTATGCGACACACCCAGGAACTCAAGGGTTCTTATATCAGCTGGGAAATCTAATATATTGTGTATAGGATGGGGCTGGGGAGTGCACGTCCTGCTTTTTCCACGGGGACTTAGGGAAGTTTTTCCATGAAAAAATGATGTTCCACATGGTGCCCTACACTATTGCTAGAGCTTGATGGATTGCTGAAATTCCAATGTTGTGAAATTGGCCAAGTGTGTGTGCGTAAGTAGCTTGTCAGTTGGCTCATTCCTGGACATGATATAGTGACATCACTTACCTTCACAAACCAACAACTTGTCATTATAGAAAAAGCCCACTGGACATTCACATCTGAAGCTGCCAACCATGTTGATACACACTCCGTTTTCACAGACCCCTGGGATCTCCCGGCATTCATCAATATCTGAAAACAGAGCAGCCACACATGAGTGACAGCACGGCACTGAGAGTCGGCAGCTTCTAACTCCATGTTCTACATAAGGTCCACAATGAAAAAAGAGAAAGTGCATGGGTGTGTGGGTGTGTGGGTGTGTTGGTGGGTATGTGTGTGTTGGGGTGGTGACAGTGGAAAGGGGGGACATCAGTTGATATCAAATTGAAATAACTAAACTGCTTTCAGACACTCATGTGTCTATCTGGATTTAGTATCTTTTTGGTTTTGTTCTGAAACAAACCAGGTAGGCGCCATCTTGGTATCCCCTGGGCACTATGCACTGGGTGAACAGAATAAAGTGACAGCTGAGAATAAACGGCCACTCTACCCAAAGTGTGTGGTGGTGTTTGGCCAGAATGGGAAAGGAGAGCTGGTGAAGAACAGAGGAGCTTATGGTCACAGCCAGCTCTGATCTTTCAGATTCCCCTTCAACATCCCCTTCCTCTTTCACATGGTTTTGAAAAGGAGGTACATTAGGTCTGGGGCTGTGAGCCAGGCCCATGCTGACTGTGGGGGCCAGCACCGAGAAGGGCTATAGCCACAGACTGTGGTTTCCTAAGGCCAGGGGCTGGGGCTGGCTATAACTCCACTGTGTTACCAGCCCCTACCATGCTGTCTGATCAATGGTAAGCACCAATTAAAATTTGGTAAATTAAGAACCAGTATCTGGAAGTTGGGACCGGTGAGCATTAAAACAGGATCCAAGCAGGAGTGACAGCAGAGCCACAACGCAGGCTGTGAGAGCAGGGCTGGCCAGCTGGTGAGGTGGCCTTGTGGGCAGGTCTCACCTCCTCACCAGCCTGGTGGTCCAATCTCTTTCTGACCTGCTCTCAACTCCCAACCATTCAGTGTCTTCTAGGATAATAACAGTAAGAGTGTTAGTAGTGTCTCACTTGCTATGTACCTGGCATATTTCTCAACATTCAACCTGGATTTACTCACTGAATCATTACAGCCACTCTACGAGATGGTCTCCAGGTACTGTGACAACTGTCACTATGCAGATGATGGAACTGAGGCCAAACCAGCAGAAGGAACTTGCCAAAGACCACAAAGCTAATAAGAGGCAGAGTCAGGATTTGACACGAGGAATCCGCTAACAGGCTATCCTACCTCCCTCGGGCTTTTGCACGTCACAGTCAACAATCTTCACAAAACCACAATCAAATTACTTGTTATCCTGGAGGGCCCTTCCGCCACTGCTTGGTGGAATTTCACAAAGTGCTTCAGAAGCTGGGAAGGGATGTAAAGCTTTGGTCTTTCCAACCCACTAGGTTTGTGTTACCTCGCCGTTGAGACACTTCCGTTTACATACGATAGTCAGGAGCCTCTGCAAGGACTCTGTTTGCCTAAGTCGTAAGAAGGGCCACAGTTGTGGAGCTTACAAGAGACACCGCGATTTCAGAATAATCATACTCTAAAGCCAACCTGCTTTGAAGAAGTTTGACAGACCACAGGTTTATTTTAGATCCTTTTCTAAAGGGTTTGATTTTGTTCAAAGGAAAAATAATCTCTTTAATGGAAAAAAACAACTTAGAGTATATTGCTATTTTGAACGCAGGTGATTATGTTTTTGGATTTTTCACATATTTGCCATTCACGTTCTTAAAAGGCTATGCAAAGTAACATCACAACTGTGAATGATCAGCAAACAAAAAGATAATTCAGACGACATTCTTTTATTATTTAAAATTTGAGACATTATGTTCACGTTCATTTATTTTAAATATACGTGATGTATTATCAAGTTTAACAATAATAGACTGGGTCAAATTTCTAGCCATTGTTAGGCATAAAATAGCAAAAGGATATATTAAAAATTGTATTTTCTTTTCCTGTCTGGATTTCATTTGAACTTCAACTTGGAGAAGTTTATATTTTAAGACAAGATTAATAAACTTGCTATAGTTTTAACCCCATACGAATGGGTTCTATATGCCAACAATCTTAAGACCTTTCAGAAGGAGAGTATAAAGCTCAAATAAAACAAAGTTTCTCAGTCATCTAAATATTTTGTCATGGTGGAATTTGGTAACATTAAGTATATTGCTAACTATCACATTTCCAGCTTTCAAGAGCTCGAGGCAAAGCAAGCTGTGAGTCAGGACTGGATTTGGGTCCCAGCTCTGTTATTAATTAGCTAGGTGACCTCGGCCGAGTCCCTTCCCCTCTCTGGGCCCCTGTCCCCTCAACTGTAAAGCAGTGTGTTTGAACTGGATGATGTCTGAGATGTCTCCAGCTCAACTAGTAGACGACGTTGGTGCTGTTTCCAGTCTTTTGCCTGCTGCCAACCTCGGAGGGCAGGCCTTGCTGGGGGACATGCCTGGTCTGTCCGTGGAGAGTCATTATTATTAAAGACCACTTATCTTTGGATCGGAGATTCTAGGGAGATGAAAAGATCTGTTTTGGGAAGGGGAAAAACAAAGCAGCGAGGGCCAGGTGTTTCATGCCAATGTCATTTAGCAGTTTTTCTTTCCAAACCATGAAGTTTCTTTGGACGTTGACTAGACTGTTGAGCCATATGGATTTGGCACTAAGAGAACCAGGCTGATTGCTGGACCAGACCCTTGTTTTCTTAAACAAGGTCATTGGAAAGGCTGATGTGGATTTCAGTTTACTTATGAGGAAGAAGGTGGAACAAAGCGAGTGGTGATGTTTGCTACTAGACACAACTGCTCGGACTTAAGACGGGCATCTGAGGATGCATATAAATCACACTGGGGAAAAACTCTGAGAATGCAATAGCTTTCCATCTATTTTTATGTTATTTTCTTTTAAACCACAAAGGCATTGCCTCCATTGGCCGAATGCTGTGCAAGACTTCGGAATCTTGCACAAGCATCTCGAGCACTGCAGTGGTCTCTGCTCCAGTTACCAGATGGGGCCTCCGAGAGGAGTGGCCTCTTTTTTTTTTTTTTATTTTATTGCACATCTGAAATTCCCAAAGCGGATAACCTGAGGAGAATCCATGTGAGATAAAACGGATCCCCTAAAGTGCTTTATGTGTACAACCCACACATAAAGATTGGTATGAAAAGTCATATTAAACTCATGTCATAGTCAGAAGGAAAGATTGGGAATTATAGTCAAAGCAAACGTCAACTGGCCCTACTCCCAGAATCTCTCCCTTTGTTGATGCCTAGGGTTGGTTTAACTAAGCTTGATTGTAATTTTGTGAAAAGCTTTCCAGTCCCCTTAATCATGAGCAACGAATGCTGCCGCCAATTAGGTGGAGCGACACGGGGTGTTTGCGGTTTGTTTCAAAGTAAGAATCAGTGTTTCAATAAAACTAAATGGCATTGTTTCACTAGTTTTTCCTTCTAAGAAAAAAAAAAAAAACCTGAGAAAAATAAGGGTGTGTATTCCTGTTTTCAAACACAAAGGCAAACACAGAAAATTCCAACAATGGCATCATAACTCACCAACAGGTAAGCCGGTGTAAATGTCAATGACGAAGCCTGGCCTTTGACTTCCACAGAGTGTAGCAAATTCATCTGCAGTAATTCATTAAACAAAGATGGGGTGAGAGGAGTAAGAATAGGGGTCAGCAAAGAGCAATGACTGGGCCGAAAGAAATTACTTTGGAAACATCTTGCAAAATATTTTTCTGTATTTTGAGGAATTTAAAATAAAAAATAAAACTGAGAATCCCCACAGATGTTGTAACCTTGTCCTTAAGGCAAACGCTGAATGAAAAGCGACCTCATGTTGACGTAATACTGAGGAAGAACCAGAGGTCTCCACATCACAGCCCACACATTTGTATGAGCTTGCCTGTAGGAATTTGGGTTTCTAGAAGGATGTTGTTCAGCTCTGAACCCAGGGACTGGCAAGAGGGCCTCTTTCCACTCACATGAAGGGATCTGGGATTTTAGGAATGCTTACAAAAATCATTTCCTCAGTAGATTGGGGGGAGACTGTAGCAAATCTAGCCAAGTTCTTGACATCAGGTCTATTAATGACTAATTCAGTTCAAACAACCAACTTATGTCATTACTTCAGTTTTTGGAGCTGGATTTCGTTTGGTGCAGCTCTTTCCTTCTTTCTCTCTCCCTCCTCCGACCTTCTATCTTTCTCTTGCTCGTCTGAATTCATCAAAGTTGATAACAGAGGATGAACTAAATGTCATCTGCAGTCCTTCTAACTCAGAGGTTCTGTAATTCCAGATCATGACTGTAACTGATATAGCATGGTATCAATTTAAGCTCAAGGTGGTCATTGCCTTATTGGTCAAACCCACTAAAAAGTATAAAACGTCTCTGAAAGTAGTTTGGTCAAAATGTAGCATGTTCTTCTTCTACTGCTTTATTTCCTTCATATCTGACTGTCTACTTTTAACAAATATAATGCCAGCTGACACTGGTCATCCAGACATATTTCAGGAACTTCTAAAATGTGTGCAGATTACATACCTAAATGAAAAGCCATGACTAGATTTGGCCAAGATTCAACATGAATAAGAAATCTTGCTTTTTAGATAAAAAATATGCACGTTCTTAACTCAGATACTTTTGAAAGTAATGAAAGTCTTTAGTAAGGGTTTCCAAAACAGTCTCTAGGGGAACACACAATGATCCATCAAGATAAAAAAGAAACTACTAAGATTTTCATTTCTCTTCACAAAATATAATTAAAAAAATTAATTTTGTATATATTTCCTAATAGAACAGTTCATGAAAATAACAAATGCAATAATAAATGCATTTTTCAATCTAGTTGAAAAATATATGTAGAGATATATACACATATACTTTTACATGGAAACGCACACATCGAATAGGTGTAACCCCCCTACTTTTTAACTGATAGGTATGTATGATCAAAAGATTTGAAGACCATTGGTGAAGATCAGGGGTTAGCAATTTCTTTCTTAACGGACTAAAGAGTAAATATTTTAGGTTTTGTAGGCTGTGCAGTCTCTATTAAAACTACTCAACTATCCTATGAAAGCAGCCACAGGAAATATGTAATCAAATTTGTGTGGCTGTGGGGGCGCCTGGGTGGCTCAGTCGGTTTAGCGGCCGACTTTGGCTCAGGTCACGATCTCGCGTTCCGTGAGTTCGAGCCCCACATCAGGCTCTGTGCTGACAGCTTGGAGCCTGGAGCCTGTTTCGGATTCTGTGTCTCCCTCTCTCTGATCCTCCCCTGTTCATGCTCTGTCTCTCTCTGTCTCAAAAATAAATAAACGTTAAAAAAAATTAAAAAAAAATTTGTGTGGCTGTGTTCTAATATGATTTTATTTATAGACACGAAAATTTGAAGTTCATATACTTTTTGGGACATAACATATTATTCTTTTGATATTCCCCAACCTTTTAAAATATGTAAAAACCATTCTCAGCTTTGGGCCACACAAAAATTAGCGTGGGCTAGATTTGGCCCAGGGGCTGTACCTGGCCAACCCCTGGTCGAGAGACGTCTTGCAGACTGTGGATAACTCATAGGTAATTCTAAGTGATGATTAATACATTATTTCTAGAGTAAACAATGGAGGAACTGGTATATTTTACTAAAAAAAAGAATATTCTGTTTCACATGTAATCAGATAGAACCAGACAAGAGATTTAGTATCTTACAGATCACTGTGGGGAACAGAGTAGATACCACAGAATACTATCAATAACTGCATCACAGTTTATTTAACCCTAAATAAGAACATTAGTAAATGATGTCATTATTTACCGTATAAGAACCACGCACCATTTCACTTCATTTACTCCAAGGACATGGGTTAGACTTTTTTGTTTTTAAACAAATAACATTACATAGATTTTTCTCTAGGAGGGTATAAGAAAAAATTTCTCTCCAATCTCAGTACCATGAAGAGTTGCACTTTCCTTTAGTGTTTAGTTTGCTTTATAGTCATTGAGACTCTTAGACTTGATTATCTCCCCCTTTTTATATGAGCTGCTAGAAAGTTTGGAGCCAAACTTATTGCTCATCTTTGGCAAGTGTGTAGAAATTCCCAGCTTGGATTTTTGCGTATTAGCCTCGCTCCTTGCTCCAAGTTTCTTACCCTTGTTTGCCATTTGCCTTAGGCCTTCTTTATTTTACATTCAAATCTTTGTGGGCTGCCTTAAATTCTTTTTGGAACAAGACCAGTTATAAATAAGTAAGAATAATAGGAATATGGTTCACCTATTTGTCATATCGCTTCGCCTAACGTTTCTAGTCTTTCAGTTACGTGGTGAACTCCATGACGATAACAGTGTTTCTGTTTCTCCCCTCTATGCTGAGTCTGTAAGTCTGGCGAGTGAACTAGTGTACAAATTAGACAGTGTGTTCTGTGACTCAATTTTCAGCTGGAAGGACCAGAATCAATTGTGAACTTACACAGTTGCCTCTGTGAGCTAATTTTTTGCTTAGGAAGATAAACGACGGACTTTTTTCTTGCCTGGCTGAGACTCATTTCTCTCAACAATCCATGGGTAACTTATCAACCTATGTTTTTGGTAATGGTGCAACTCACCTGTGCTCGGGATGGGACACTGTTCACAGGGCTTATTCCAGGCCCGGCCAATGTTGTAGGAACAACAGCACATCTTCTTGGTCATATTGAACAAAAGTTCTCCGTCGCAGGTCTGGTTGTCAGCGTAATAGTTTCTGTAGCACAAACTTCTTCTCATATCTAGAGGGAAGGGGATGGTGATACCATGGGGAAAGCACACCGGATGTCTAAGGGGATACTCAAGGAGTATCTTTTGGATTTTATTGTAACTTGACTTGGATGAGAGCAGGAACAGCCTGCTCTTACCCAATTTTCTATCCACATCTGCCGCTATAAGAAAGGGGACTTTGAGAAATGTATTCCCTGGGATTTGGGGCCACAGAACTAAGTCATTATGGAGCCGCAGTGTTAATAAACTTTACACGACTCTCCACCCAGACTCTTAGTAACAATTCTCCACTGCTATTTGGCAGTAATTTTCTCATTTCCGACTCATGATGTTTTAATACTGTAAGTCAGTGCTGTAAATATAATTGTATAAAGATACACCCAAAGTCACACAAAAGAAGTACTATTAAACCATTGTTTGGGATTTTCCAACATTACATTTTAAAGAAAACTCCCAACCACCCACACAAGGTGGGGAAAAAAGGCCAAGTTTATGGTTTACAAGGGAGGAGGCTCTCACAAAGACAGTGGAAGGGTGGCAGGCAGCACTCGGTCTGATGAGTAACATAACACTAAGGACCAAGTGCTGGGCTTACAAGCTCTTTTTCTCTTCACAGATGAAGATCGGACATGCAAGATTAAGAAAAACTTGAACTTACCCATGCAATTATTCCCCCCATTCACTTGCATGTAGTCTGGAGGGCAAATACAGGTGTAGTTGCCGACGGTGTTGTAACACGTCCCCGGACCACAGATTCCGGGAGTCTCACATTCATTCACATCTGTAATCCAGACAGAAAGTGGTATACGAATATGAAACCTTCACTCTTTGGAATGGCCTGATACTCAGTGTCAACATAAATGTCGACAATGGAGGAGAAAATCCACAGGGCACTTTGAAATCTGGATAACAAAAATAGATGTTTAATTCATCGGTGCCCTTTGCCTATGCTAATGTGTATGTTTTCAGGAAAGGAAGTGCCAGAAAAAAAGGTTTTGCCTTCTGATAGGAGTTCCTAATAGATGAGTCCATAACATCCTGAAAGGCATGCAGAGATGGAGATGTGGAGAAATCCTTCAGAAAGACCGCTAATACGTCATATGTTCACAAAATCTGTGGAAGAATATAATAGACCCTGAAGCCATTCAACAACCACTTTCATGAATTTGCATTGGTAAGGTAGAATGGAAGTAGGTATTTAACACCTCTATCCCCATTTCAAACACAGAGGTTGACTCTAATCTTTGTTGATTCCAGGGGTCTTAGAGCTGTGTTATATACACTGTGATAACTCAATTAATACACAGTGAGGTCATCCTTTATCGAAGTCACCTCATAAGCCTTTTGGAGAGCCAGAGGCATATTTCTCCTCCAGGATACAGGGAAGTATCTTCCTAACTAGTCATGTGACTCCCTCATATAGATGAAAACCATCTTTCCCACCACAGTCTATGGCCCAAGTGCTTTGAAAGCCAGAAGCGGTCAATATTCTCCATCTTTCCAATAACACAGGATGAACAGGAATTATCACTTACATCATAAGACCAAAGAGGCTGCCTTTTTAAGAGAAGCTCATTTTGGTTCATTAGTACAGATAAGTGGTAAAGAACAGGAAGAAGAAGAACTCAGTGCTTCCCAGAATACAGAAGTCCTTGAAATGAGACCTGAGCTACTCTAATATAAATGGCTTTTCTAAAGAGCCCAGAAAACTGCAGGCATAAGTGAGACAATGGCCTAAGATAATAAAACTCCACTTTTCTCAGAAGAAGAGGAATATTTGGGGCGTATCAGAAATGATATCCCATCAGTAACATTCGTGCAAGCTGCCACAAGTATGGCACATTTACCTGGCTAGGTTCATGTTTAGACCATTGCGCTGTATAGCTAAATTCTTAGTTTTACTGGTGACTGTATACTGGCTTTTGAGGTCAGTTCTCAATAGCTGAAAGAACTTATCCTCCTAAAGGACCATTTACCGTCACACACTCGGGTATCTTCGTTCAGGTAGTAACCGGTTGGACAGCGGCACTGGAAACTGCCGAAGGTGTTGATACATTTCCCGCCTTGGCACAGTCCTGGGAGCTCCTGGCACTCATCAATGTCTGTCAAAATGAAAACAACAGCATTTCTTCAGCACTGTAAATAAACCCAAGGAAGTCCAAAATGTGCATACTTTAAGATCAAGGATACAGAATTACCTTCCAGGATGACAGTGATAGGGTTGGGCCGAAAACCTTCTCCTCCAGGACAAAGAATTTTGTACTCAGCTATTGAAACAAAAAATCAAATGGAGTTCTTTTGAATCTAAAATTTCTAGAAATCGTATCCTCAAGAGAAATACTGACATAGCCAACTGAAAATATTCATTTTCAGGAATCCTTAGCAGTTACCCCACCCATCTTAAACAAGTTAACAACTGTGTGTATGCATGTTATTTTCAAATGGCTTTTACTAAGGGTGCCAGAAAGATGGAAGGCCACTGTCCTCAGTCTTTGGACCCACCACCTACCCTCCTGGCCTCCTGTTCCTGTGAACATGTTTTATTCACGTTCATCACTAGTAGTGATGAAGTAGCAGTTATTGTCATCACTACTTCTTTGTAAAGATTTTCTTCCCCCTTTTTTTTTTCTAACAAACTCCTCCATTTTTACATTTTGTTCAGCCTGACTTCCTGGGAATTACTGCCTCCCTTAATAATGTTAATCAGCCTGTCTCCAAAACTCTTTCCAAACAGAACTTCAGGGAAAGCTGTTCTTTCCTGGTTCCCATCCCACTTTTGTCTTTAATGCCTAGAGATCTTTCTTGCCCCTCTATTTTACTGAGTGCAATACTGATTCCCTTGGTTTCCCAAACCAACTTTCTACATTGTCCTTCGATTTTATCCATTAATTCTGTCATTCAAGTATTTCGCTCAAGAACATTTATTTCAGTGCCATGCGCCAGCAGTGTGATACTTACAGGCACATGTGAGTAAGAATGAACCTAACTGGGGCGTCTGGGTGGATCAGTCAGTTAAGCATCTGACTCTTGATTTCAGCTCAGGTCGCAATCTCATGGTTGTGAGACAGAGCCCCACATCAGGCTCAGTGCAGAGTATGGAGCCTGCTTGGGATTCTCTCTCTCTTTGCCCCTCCCACGCACACGCGTGTGTGCGCGTGCGTGTGCTCTTTCTCTCAATAAATAAATAAACTTAAAAAAAAATGAAACTAATCTGCTGTGTCATCCTGGTGAGCTTTGATAAAAATTAGCTCTTTCATAATCATCCTAATCTTTCCAAATCTGATAATCCCTCTCCTGGCTTTCTGAAATGCTATGTGTATATGCCTAAATGTACACATGTATATATTTCAGTTCCAGGTCTGATCCAGTTTGGGGTAGTGTGGACCTATTGCTTTACTAATAATTTTTTTTTAAGTTTGTTTGTTTGTTTATGAGTACAAGAAAGAGAATTCCAAGCAGGCTCCATGCTCCGTGTGGAGCCTGACACAGGGTTGGATCTCAGTAAACCTGTGAGACCATGACCTGAGCCAAAGCCAAGAGTTTGCCACTTAACCAGCTGTGTCACCCAGGAACTCTGCTTTGCTAATCATTATTAATCAATAGAGCTGACTCCCCTACTTAAACACCTTGGTTTGCTTCTTTCAACGTCAATGAAATTAACTACCTCCCTCTTTCATTTTTTTTTTCCTCCTCTTCCTCTAATCATACACTCTTTTTAAGTCTCCTTTTTCAGGTCACACCCTGCCTTCAAGGCCCAGGGAAAAAACGCACAAGGTCATCACCACCTCTGCCATTTCAGAACTGACTTCCCTTTCTGAAGAGAAGAAAGAAGGTGCCTGCTAAGCCTTCATCCCTGTGCTGAGTGCTTGACATGAATGACTTCTTTTAATTCTATGAGGCATTATATGAATGAGGAAGTTCAAGTCTTGGTAAGTAATTTGCCCAAAGTTACATCAGTGCCAAGTGATATAGAGTCCTAACTGGAGCGAGGAGTGCTCTTTCTCCTGCTCATGGCACTGTTTCTGTTCTTTCTTCCCTTATTGAGACCTACACTCAATTGCAGCTTTTATGTTTGGGTCACACTTTGCTAGCTGTACACTTCTGGAGGGCAGAATCTAGTCTAATTCATCTTTGCACACTCAGAGTACACACTCTAGGTACCCAACAAATAATTTTAGAGAAAGTGAATAAATGAGCCTTCCGCAGGGAAAGAATCAGTACCTATCCCAATATACACTGTTAGCAGCAGCATCAACCTTTGCCTAAGAAGCCACATCTGACTGAATCCTCATATAGGACCCACTTAGAAAAATGTGAAGCCTTTTCTATTTTTAGGAGACTTATTTATGTCCTTAAAATCACATTCTAAAGCTTTCTTTCAAGTAATACCATAAGAATAGAAATAACCTTCCCTTTCGTATTTACATAACTAATCACTTTTCTTTTACCAGGGACCAAGTGTCTAACCTATCCTAGAGCTTTTGATAACTAGCCCACACATCTATTGATGTGTTCCTGGAAGGTAAGCAATATTATATAAGTAACCTAGCCTGTAAAAATCTTCTTTAAAATAGCGCTATGTACTTTTCACTCACATAGAAATGAAATGTCACCTGCCTGCCCCACCTGCCCTTTTAGTACAAGCCAACTGGGGACTCTTCTGACACCCAAATTGGGAATGGGGTCCCTCAATAGGGCTGAGAGGTTTGATCTCCTTTCCCTGACTAAAGACTAGAGACTGGAGGCAGCTCCCTCTTTCTGTAGCGTCTGTCCTGTGGATCTAGAAAGGAGAACCGGCCTGAGCAGGAATAATAATAATAAACAGGAGGATGTACACTTACATGTGTTCACAGGAGGGCACAGCTCACAAGGAGTACCCCAGGCTTTACCCAAAGAACAGCAGCAGGAAGCCTTGGAGACACCAACTCCAATTTCATTGCTACAGGCTGTATCTCCATTGTCTCCTCGAGGTCGAACATCCAGATAGCAATTTCCAGAGCGGGTATCTATTTACCATGTATAAACAAAAGAGTGTCAAGAATATTCTCTCTATGGGAGGGCTGGATATTGAAATCCATTTCAGAAACTGTTTAAACACTGCAATTTACTTTTACCACGAAACTAAGAAGTGCCCAAACACATATACTGGGAATTTACCTACAGAATAAAAAATAACTGAAAGTATAAATCAGATTTAGGCAATGTTTACATTTTTAGGTATTACTTTTTTAAAAATTGAGAATGGAATGTTCAATGCTGCTTTCAACGTAAAAGTATACTCTCTAAAAAGTTTTAAGATCTTACCAACACAGCCAACTCGAGTTGGATTCAGCTCAAAGTCGGGTGGACAGTCACAGGTATAGCTGCCTGGAGTGTTGACACAGTTCCCACTGATACACGTGGTTGGATCCAGACATTCATTAACATCTAAAACCACACAGCAAGGGGCACGATTATCAGCCAATGTGGGGCAGACGTCACCATACAACAGTAGCAGTGGATCTGGGGCTCCCAACAAGAATTTTAAGAGTTACTAGTTATATTACGCCTAGAAATACGGTCTTCCACTTCTGAAATAAAAACCCCTCAGGAAGGAAATATGTCATAGTCTTTGGTCTTTTTCCCCTGGAACACATTTAGCATTCAAATTTGTCATCAGGAGAAAATATAACTTTGGAACTAGGAAAAATATTCCAGTCAAGGTAACTGAAAGGAAAACACTACTGTGACCTCGGTCAACCAAAAATTCAGACACAGGTTTTAAGAAAATATATTTAATATGTGCGGCTTGTTATTTCATCAAATTAGAGCAAGATGTCCCAGGGAACCCTTAGGAGCAGGCAACTTCTGCTGCTTCCCCAACCGGGCACGCTCGCCTCGGTGCAGCTGAGTGAGTACAAGGCAGACACACGCACAAGGCTTAGTGTGCTTCCTCAAGCCTGCTAAGAGTCACTCTCCCATCATTGATGCTGTGTGGAATATTTCCCTTTCAGTTTCTGTTCCAAAAATATGTACAGACTTCCGGATTTAAGATGTGGGTTTTGGCAAATTCCACCTCATGTAATCCTTTTGTCTGTTTTGAACACTGATGAAATACTTAAGAACAGACAAGCTGACTCAGAGAGAAGAGAACGGGAAATGAGGATACCTTTCTCCTTGGGTTTCCCTCCCAGCCTGCTGTGGACCTGGTAACCTTCCTGTAGGTTCCACTGCAGAAAATTCATTTGCTCAGATTGCATGTGAACTTGGAGGGACAGGGAAGACTAACAGAAATGAGGTCAGACAGAACGATGCTGATGGTAAGCTGGGGCACTGAGGAAGGCATATGGGCCATGGAGAGGCAACTTCCTGAGGCATGCTAGAGGCCTGGCTTGGTGTCATGAGTTTCCATCAAAACAAAACAAAACAAACACAACAAAAAACCAAAACAAAAAAGACAGAAGAATGTCTTTGAGAGGAATACCCTGGTCTAGATTTATTTCAGGGAGGTGGTCATGGTGGTGGTGGTGGTGGTCATAAACTGGAGAGCTACTGAATCACAGCTTGTTTAGGTAACTGGAAAAAAAAATTTTCCCCTGAAATCCTGGGTCTATCCAGAATGGAACATGTTTCCTCAATATCCTTGAATAGACCAGTGGCCCAGGAAAGAGAATGCAGATGTCTTGCAAAGTCTTAACTCAGTGCCAAAGGGAACCAAGTGACGGTCCACAGAGGGCCTATAGCTTTTCTATTTTTTTTTTTCCTATGTTCCCTGAGAGTCCCCTGCTCTATAAGAAAATGATCTACACACTAGAAATTGGTGGCTGTGCTCTCTGTATCACATTCTCTGGTGACCACGGACAGGCCACGATGGGAAGGAGTGGGTGTTACAATGGAGAAGTGCCAGGAGAAGACTCATGATCCCAGTGCACGGCCTTCAAAAGGAACCTTTCTGAAAATGTGCCTAAGGAGAAAAGGAATGGCTGGGAGACCTTTCAGCCAGAGCACCCCTAGAACATTCTTCTATAGCCATGAACTTGACTGTGAGGCTATAAACTCTGTTCCTTCAATCGTCTGCCACTCTTTCCTCTGCATCCTTACATGTACCCCGTTCCAGGAAATTAATTATGTGACTCTGTGAATATTCTTGTGAGGTCCCAGTGATACCCCAAGAGCCAGGTCCTCAGGACACCTGGGAGCAGATTTCGATGGGAATGGACGTCTTACCTGTGCAGTTCCCACCACTTCTGTCCAGTTCATAGCCTATCTCGCACTCACAGCGGAACAAGCCGGGAAGGTTGTGGCAAGTTCCAAAAACACAGATGTTCGGAAGGGAGCACTCGTCGATATCTTGGGGAGGGATACAAAGGGGGAGAAATTATTATTATTATTATTATTATTATTATTTTGCTAAAGGAACTGACCAGTGTCATTAGGCACCTCATGTTATCAAGAAAATGAAGACTGCTGGGGTGTCTGGGTGGCTAAGCATCTAACTCTTGGTCTCAGCTCGGGTCATGATCTCAAGGTTTGTGAGTTCAATCCCCGCATTGGGCTCTGCACTGATGGTGTAGAGCCTGCCTTGGATTCTGTCTCTCCCCCTCTCTGACCCCTCACCTGCTTGTGCTCTCTTTCTTTCTCTCAAAATAAATAAATAAAAAAAAATAAAATGAAGACCACCTAACATCAATCCACATGCTTCTCCTAAAGCCTGTTAGATGATTTGCCAAGTGTAGTGAAGCCTCTTACGTGAGAGCTCACTTTTTTCAGCCTCCATTACATGCCAAGCAGTAGGCTAAGCATTTCATGTATATAATTTCTGGTCTTTCACATAGATCCATGTCATTTTTGTGAAGTAAAAGTCAAAAAGGCTACCTTAGGCCAAATTCTTTTGTTGTTCTTATCTATACAGTCATTGTTTTTTATCATGGGTTATAAAATTTTACAGACCACAAAGGCTTTGTGGTAACTTTTGTAATCAGTTTTATAATCTTCTGTATCCCTAGTGCTATGTTGTGTGCTTGCTATTGTTGATGGAGATCCAAAACTGCAGACACTTCTTCCAGGCCTTGGTCCCCGCCTCACATTAATGTTCTGTGTGTGTAATTGACACACAGGCACATTATCAGCCTTGAGACTGGCTTTAAATAGCTATAACCACTCTGCAGGCAATGATTTATATTAAGAACAAACAAACAAACACAACCTTCCCTTATAGCATGAAAAGAAGCAAAACTTTGTGCCTATTTAGGTTACCAGAAGTGGCACAGTACCTGTTTTCCTTGGATGTTCAGAGTAACAAAAGTAAACAACGTATTAGGCACATGGTCAAGAGCATAATCTGGTTTCTTGATTCAGAAGAATTTTATATCAAACTCTGCATATTTAATATAAACTGTATAAAGAACACCTAATGGTTCCATAACAAAGAAAAGTATTTACATAGAACTGTATGAGGGAATTAGTATACACGCCATAACTAAAGACTGATTTTGAGTTAATGTCCAATTACCAAGCAACAATTATTAGTTATGACATTAATCAGGGTCTTGTTTAAACTTCTACTGTCAATGGTTATCATTTGTTTATTTCTACTGAAATCTTTTTAGTTCATGGTAGACACTAATTCTTGTCAGTGACGGATAATGCACTTAGATTTGACAAGTGTGGGGAAAGAGAAGAACCTTGTGTTTCCTAGTGGGTGCCAGCCTTAGCCAACAGGCTCCCAGGATTCTTCTTGTTTGACCAACACTTCTCAGAAAGACAGAGACTTGCACTGGGAGACAGCATGACATATAACATTATCCCTTACTGAACGGATTTGCAAAGGATTGTTCCATATTCACATGTATTAGATATTTAGAGACCATGTGAGACAAACCCAGTACATTATTCTACATATGGAGAAGATTATCTGCTCTATTATTTTAAAGCTTTTATTTCTAGAAACCAAACCATAGCAGAGATTAAAAACATATTTAAAGAGAATCCTTCAACAGGACATTATCAGGGCACTTTGAGCTCTTTCCCCCAGCAATGCGGATAAACAAGTCGCACTGAGTTAACCACACCTTGTTAGTGTCTCTCTCCTATGGCCAATGGGTGTGCTCGTGTAGACCATCTGGCCATGGTTGGCTGTGCAGCTTGTGGTCAGAAAGTTGAGATTTTCTCTGTACAAAGAGAAATCATCCAGCTAGAGACCTAATACCTCCACAGACTGAATTGACCAGCTTAGATGTGAAGCCAAAACACACCTCAGTTAAAAAAAAAAAAAATCAGGAATGTTTAAATAACCTCATCTTGTCAGGCTTTACAAGGGCCCCAGCAGCTTCCCCATCAGTTACCTTCACAGGCTTTCCCATCAGCACTGGGCACAAAGCCCATGTCACATTCACAGCGGTATCCTCCTGGGGCATTTAGGCACTGGCCATTGCCACACAGATTCAGATTCTCAGAGCACTCATCAAGATCTACAGCCAGAAAGAAACACAAGTTACTCGTCCTTAGTCAGCAGGTTCCTACTTCCTCACATCTGACATTTTTTTATCATTTTCAACTTCCTGAGTATTGCAGTGTTTCATCAAATTTCTATGTGATAACATTTAAACTCATTCTTTTTTCTCCTTTGAATGTTAGTATTGAATAGTCCATGAATATGGGGTTCAGATTCAGAATCCTGAATGCTAAATTGTCCCTAGTGATGTAAAATGAATAATAAGTCAAATGAATCATTCAAATTAAGGCTTTTTCAAGCAGGGTCACCCACATGAGGACACATCCATGACAGGAAATAACATGCCATGATTTGTGCCTATTTCTTAGGTTTCAGACTCAGCTCAGATGGGTAGCAAAGCACCTGGAACAGCAACTACAAAGGAAGCCAAACGTTCCTGTCTGCTTAATTTTGACTCAGTTTTGCTAATAACCACAGGCATTAAATATCAAGCACATGGACCATGTATGTCTGATATGTGAAACTTTGAATATTTTCTAAGAAGTAATGGAAGGTTTATGATGACAAAATTTCACTGAATTAGACATAAACAATTTCAAATATGCTAAAAATTTTCAATGACTTGGAAAAATTCCAGGTAAATCACTGACTGGGCCTTAGTTTCTTTTATGTTTAAGTGATGTCCTGTGAGCAGAATGTTCGGGATATATTAATGCTTTCAAGTCATATGAAATGGATCTCAGTATCTTATTGAGATCTAGAACATCTGCTTCCCTTCATACATAGCTTCGTACAGCAAGCTCACTCAGGTTTGGTATAGGAACGAAGCCCACAGTGAGAAATAGGCACAAAAATATAAAGGCTAAGGATTACAAAAAGAAGCATAATTTTTTTTTAAAAAAGTAATGACATCATTGCATACAATGATACCCATCAACTATATAACTGTATATATGTATGTATTTTTAGTAGCTTCTGAAGTCTCCCTAATGGACCTGGCTCCAAATTTCCATTCCACAGGCATGTAGTTTCACATAACTAATCTTTTCTATTAGAAGTTGTCTATAACTGACCCAAACTTCAGGAGAAAACCTGATGGTCTGAAAGCTGTGAAACACCTGGCTTCTCTGATTTCCATTTCCGCAGTTTTTCCCCACACAAGCCTACCTGTACAAGTGAAGCCATCGCCCGTGTATCCTTCTTTACAAAGGCAGCGGTAAGAGCCCATGGTATTCTTGCAGTCTGCATGTTGGCTGCACATGTGGGTTCCATTGGAGCATTCATCCAGATCTTATGGAAAAAAGTCACATCGTTACGAACAGAAAGCGTGACCTTTAAAGTCAATAGTATACAAATTTTTTACAGAATAAATATTTTCATGTTTATAGTCCAGGCAGCTCATGAGAAGCAACTGCTGCTGTTTTCCAACCCACCAGTGCACTTAATGCCATCTCCGATCCACCCGGGGCTGCAGCTACATTTGAAGCTTCCTGCCGTGTTGGTACATACAGCATGTCTGTCGCAGTTGTGTGCTCCAATTTCACATTCATTGATGTCTGGAAAAATAACCAATGGTTTAAAAAAAAAGTAGCACAAATGCCTTCTTGGTCTTTTAAATAACTCAGCAATGGCAACTAGCAACTTCAACAAGTGAGTCACTTTCACACAGTTGACTCACTTTCACACTTTCCACAGTATTATATAGATTGGTTTAGCATCATTGGTTTAACATAGATTGGTTTCACACTTTCCACAGCATTATATAGATTGGTTTAGCACTTTCAACTTCAACAGTTGACTCACTTTCACACTTTCCACAGTATTATATAGATTGGCTTAGCATCCACATATATAACTGCATATATTGGACAGCTTTAAATTCCAATTTATAAAGAAAGAACAATATGATGCTACTTGCTATTATTAATTCTAAGTATCTTCCATTATTTTAATGTGTCCAGTCATCGCAAAACAAAATGAACCTCTTTCAAGTTGAAGACTTTAAAAAGTGGTTTGCCTAACATTCTATGGTATCAACACTCATGGTCACATGTTTCTATTCCCGATATTTTTATTAAATCAACTATAAAGTAATGGTGCACATTGTTTTCATATCTTGTACAAAGGAATACAATGTTGTTGGCATACTAGAAAAATTTTCACTCAAATACTATGTATTAAATATATTTTATTCTCAAATGGAATTACTGTATTATTTAATTATGCTTTATTTCTATAAAAGTTTTACTTTAGGTATTGCTAATTCAAGCATTAGCAGAGAATTTTCCTTAAGGCAGTGAGTGAACCATCTTTCCTCTCGCTTCTTAGAGTTCTAGCAGGTTGGAGACCCAAGCCTTCTTGTATATTTCATGTAAAATTCAAATCAATCCAATGCAGATTTTTCTGTAAAAGGAGTACCAGATTAAGGTCATATTACTGTTAAAAATAGACAACAGGATTAAAATGGAGTCACTTGTGCTAAGCCCCATATCAGCAAACCGTGGCTTAATAACTAACTTAATTGCAGCCTCTCCCAGGAATGAAACCTTTAACCAGTCAACCTGGAGTTACCTGGTTAGCACTAATGAGGTAATCTACCTGATAGAACTCTTTCTGTCCGCATAGAAAGGTGACCTTGCCTGAAACCATCTGCTCCTTCCTTGTTTCTATCTCCCTTTACACCCAAAAAAAGTCTTCCATTTTGTACAGCTCCTTGGGGCTCCTTTGTATTTGCTAGATGGGATGCTGCTGAATGAGTAAATTGTGGAATAAAGCCAATAAGACCTTAAATTTTATTCAGTTGCATTTCTTTTTTTAACATGACTAAAAGACTCCAAATTCTTGAAAGTTCTCCATTCTCCAAAATTCCATTTCCAAATTTAGCCAAGACGGATTCTATAATATAAAAGTGCTATAAAATGTAAAGTGAAATGTTATTTTTCTGTGATATTGTGATTTGTAAGAAATAAACCTTGGTCTTTATCCCTGTTTCTGGCACAGAGTTCCTAAAACTCTTGGAATTACCTAGTGATGAGAGCACAAAGGTGTATTTTGTTACATTTATGAGGTAAATTTTGGACTTCACCTAAGCATGGAGTTTGTTGCCAGGAGAATCAACCATGTGATTAGAGGGTTAGAACTTCCAGTTTCACCCCTGACCCCCATGGGAGAGAGGCTGGGGTTGAATCAATGACCAATGACCAACGATTTGATCGATCATGCCTATGTAACAAAGCCTCCAATAAAACCCAAAAAGATGGGTTCAGATGCCTATGTAATGAAGCCTCCAATAAAACCCCAAAAGCTTCTGGATTGGTGAATATGTGGAGATTCAAGGAGAATGGTTTGCTCAGAGAGGGCCTCGAAGTTCCACACCTCTGCCCCCTACCTAGCTCTATGCATCCCTTCTCTCTGGCTGTTCCTGAGTTATATTCTTTTATAATATACTGGTGATCTAGCAAGTAAGCGGAGTTCTGTGATGGGATAGAGGGGTGTTGGGAGCCTTTAATTTGTAGGACTAATAGCCAGTAGTTCAAAAGCATAGGTAACAACCTGGACATGTGATTGGCATGTGAAATGAGGACAGTCTTGTGTAACTGAGCCCTTAAACTGTGGCATCTTTCACTATTTCCAGGTAGATATTGTCAGAACTGAGTTGAATTTTAAGACACCCTATTGGTGATCAAAATTGAAATTGGTACCAGTATCCTTACTCCCCAAACTAAATCCATTATGAAGGACAGGTACTTAACCTTATAACAACTTTTTCGTTAACTAAGAATAAGAATTCCTAAGTAGGGATACTACGACTCTATATGGAAACCAACATCTAACTTAGGTCAAGAGGGATAGTTTTGGCATGTGAAATGTTACAAGAATTTTCAGTGATCATTTGAAAAGGGGCATGAAAAAGAAACTGGGCAAGCAACTTGTGTTTACCCTTTGTTTACTTAAGAAGCCCAATTAAATGATTTGAAAGTGTTTGGAAACATGCTGTTTGCCAAATGTTCCCTCTGAAGCCCTGAAATGATCCTGAGATCTTTGGCTTCTTCATAACTTCTAGAGCAAACACAAAATAAAATAGTGACATTTTTCCTACAAAAATATTTTGTGATATCACTAATGATCATAAAATGAAAACATGCCTGGAAGAAAGTTCTGACAATTAGAATGTATTGTATGGGTGAATTTTAATGTAACCTTGGCAGCCACATGAACCTATCGAGTTATTAAAGCGGGTCAAGGCAGGCACATACCAGGGAGCTTTAGACTTGTGACTGGAAGCTTTAACCAACTGAATAATTGAGCAGGGCACATTCCAAGGAAATGAGGAGGAAGGCCAGCCCAGGGATAACAGTAGTAAGTTTGCACGAGAATTCAAGAAAGTAAGCCTGACCTAAGGGCTCCCAAATGGGACCATTAACACTTCTTTCTTCCTCAGGTAAAAATCACTTCCCTCAGCATTAATGACCTTTTGCAGAGTCCTGTCTTCATTTCCCTTCTTTGTCATAATCTCTTTTGAGTTAGGTAGAAACAATGAGTTTCAATTGCCTAAGTATGGAAGCTTCTAAATGTTATAAAATTAAGGAATTTTCCAAGTAGAAAGAACTCAGAATTTGACTTTCCGAATTCTCAGTTTCTCAGAGGAGGTACAGTTGGTCCCCAAGAACATGGGGACTTTCAAGGGCCCCAAGGTCAGTAAATGGTATAGCCAGAACCACGTAGAACTTATTTTCCCTGTCTCCTGCTTGGCACTCTTTTGCCTGGACCACAGCAGTATAATCGAGCTGATTTATTTGGTTACATAAGGACTTTATTCTAAGTCCCACTTCATGGAGTTTTCAAAATCTTGGTGAGTATTAACAGACTTTCAGAAATTTTCACAAATATTTTCTACTTAGTATAATTTTCAGAGATGATCATAGCTTGTAAATCTAGTAATTCTCTAATCTTTTTCTAATTACCAAATTCCAACTTTCTAATTACCAAAGGTTTTCATATGGATTTTTTGCTTTCTCTATTTAATCTTGCAATTCAGAAAGTTACCATTTCTTTTAAAAGGAGTCTCCGACCCTTTTAAAATCATTAATAATATGCTAATATAAATTTCTTTTTCCTTTAAATGTTTATTTATTTTTGAGAGATAGAGAATGCAAGCAGGGGAGGGGTAGAGACAGAAGGAGATACAGAATCCCGAGCAGGCTCCGTGCTGTTAGTGCAGAGCCTGACATGGGGCTCACAATCCCACGAAACCATGAGATCATGACCTGAGCTGAAATCAAGAGTCAGATGCTTAACCAACTGAGCCACCCATATGCTACTGTAAATTTCTAATTTGAGAAAATGCATGCAGTTTTACTGCAATGTTTTCAAGGTGAAAAGAAATTCTATTTGTAAGAAGCCATGTATCATAGGCTTTAGATACTAGGAGAAATGATAACTCAGGAGCCAATATTCAATTCTTCATTGTGTGAATATTTGTTTAAGTCATTGTTTAAGTCATTTGTTTAAGTCTCAACGACTTACTCTTAACAAGTAACAAGTGAATTAAAAAGAGTTGGTCAGGGGCGCTGGTTCAGTCAGTTAAGCATCTGACTCTTGACTTTGGCTCAGGTTATGATCTCACGGTTTGTGAGTTCAAGCCCTGGGTCGGGCTCTGTGCTGACAGCAAGGAGCCTACTTGGGATTCTCTCTCTCTCTCTCTCTCTCTCTCTCTTTCTCTCTCTCCCTCTCTCTACACTCACCTTCCCCCTCCCCCACTCACACATGCATGCTCTTGCGCTCTCTCTCAAAGTAAATAAATAAACAAAAAGAAAAGAAAAAGTTGGTCATAAAGTGTAAAGGCATCCTTGAGTAAAATGTCTTTGCATGTGTATGTATGTGCACATGTACTATTGCCAGCTATTATTTATTAATTATTCCCATGGCAGACTTGTGCCTAAGACTATACCTCATTATAAAAGCAAACAGAAGAAGAAACTGACCCATAAGGAAAACAAACAAACAAAATGCTGTATTCAAACATCTACTCTTCAATAATGGTAAGGAAACATAGCACATGCTTGCCAAGAACGTCTCTTTCTGTACAAATGTTCTCTTTCCCCCACAAGTTTGCTCCAGACAGAAAATTCCTTTTTTAAGATTAAGAATAAGCACAAGCCAAGAAAAGCAAGGAAATGCAAATTTAGGGCTGACACTGCAATGTCCTTAACCCCACCAAAGTTCCCTCACAAAGACTCAAAGGTTCTACTTGCATGGCTGTCTTGATAGGCAATGGTGTGGTCTAAGCAGACCCCATGCACAGGTTCTGGGTGTGTTCCACTGACATTCGAGTAAGGGCTTTGTGCTCTCCTCTACTCTGGCCTCCTCTGACAGTCTTACAAGGAGACACTGTATCACCCACACACACACCTGCCCTCTTGCCTTCTGGCCATCACTCACAGTGGAGCTGGCACACTGTGAGATCTCCTTGGCTGGGCATTGGGGAAGAGGACATTGGAATAAATGGAGAGGCCAAACATGAAGGCTACTTGGATTTCTCTATTTGGATCCAAATTTGAGCCAAGACTATTTAACTGAACACCCACAGAGTTTTCACAGGCTGACAGCCAGTAGAGGACAATTAGCAGTGATAAGAAGAGCTGGGAGGAAATGGGCACAAATTCTCACCGAGTCCTGATGGTTCTGAAGAATATGATTCTCTGTCATGGACTAAGACCCATGAGTAACATTTCTCATGTGAAAAGAAGCAGAGTGTTTGAGAAATGGAATTACCCAGATATGCTGCTATTTTAACTGAAAACAATTCTTCTGATCTTAATGGTATGCTTGTTCACTGACTGAGTGAACGCAGGATGGGAGGTAGGTTCTCAGAAGTTCATTTTTGAAAGCAGGGACCCACTAGGGCTGGCACTTAGCAGCAACTTAGCTCTTCTTCCAATTTATTGTCTAATTACAATTATATGGAATGAACAGAAGAAGCCTGGCATGTGGGCCACAAACACTATAATCCAGCCCCCTTAAGCTACGGACAGAAGAGCATGTTCTAGATTTTAAGCAAATGTACATTCTCCCTCCATTAAATAGAACATTCCCCTCAGTGATACCCATGATTTGAACAAAGCTTAAGGAGAAAAAAGAAACCCTTAACATCTGTGTGGGCTGGGAATGTAAGTCAGTGGGTGGATTCTGAACACTGCTAAAGTGATTGGGAGAAAAAACATGTTTATTTGTTAAAATGGAAACAATCAGTAACGACAAGGGAGCTGAAATATTTAGACAAAGCTGTAATGGAACCCAGAGGATGTTTTTTTTTTTCAGTTCTCATGAAACAAAGTTCTTCCCTATGAAATAGCATACATATTTTTACAATTCCTTTACAGGGTACTCATTTATATATATATATATATATATATATATATATATATATATATATATATACACACATATGTGTGTGTGTGTGTGTATACACACACATACATATACATATACATACACTTATTAGCATACACATTGTATGTATGTATACATATTATATATGCACAAAAATACATTTACACATATTATCAAAAACCTTGTCCCAGGTTTGTTCTTCACTGTTAGTTGTGCTGTGTCTTGCTTATCCCGTTAGGCAAGATACATATCTCTATTTACATTAGTTGCCTGGGACATTATAAACACTTGTCTTTAACATGACTGTCACCAAGGTAACCTGATGGTATTCTAAGTTGGGAGTGACACTAATTTTAAACTAAAAGCAGGCTAATAGAGCCCTAGTTACATGGGATTAAAAATACATTTTGGCTCAGTTTTTTTAAGACTTGTGTTTAAGTACAGCAAACTTGCTGCCAATTCCGGTTTGTGCAAGTCATTTCCAATCAAATGATACCATTGGTTGAATAACGGTAATTACAGAGGACCTCTTTTTCTTCCCTTCCCGATGCACCCTCTCTTTCTGTACCTCACTAAAAGGGTGCTGATGCAAGAGGAACGCTTGTGTAACTACAGAGCACCTTGAGCTGTTCAGGCCCACACACCAGCGGAAGAGCTAGCCAGTAAAATCCAGAGTCGTACTACTTTACATGAGGCTATCATGTGCCATGAGGCAATGCTACGGAAGTGGCTGTGAAACTCGTCTTCTCTCTACGGTGCTGGCTGGGTTTTATGAAATTGAGAAGTCCTTTGGGGCTACAATTTAAAAGTAGGGTGATGCTGGCCCTTAGAAAAGAATGGAGTATTTCTTGAACTTCAAATCTAGGTTTCTGGTCATGTCATTTTACTACAAGTCTGCTGTTGTTTTTTTTTTTTTAATTTTTTTTAATGTTTTATTTATTTTTGAGACAGAGAGAGACAGAGCATGAGCAGGGGAGGGGCAGAGAGACAGGGAGACACAGAATCCGAAGCCAGCTCCGGGCTCTGCGATATCAGCACAGAGCCTGACGCGGGGCTTGAACTCACAGACCGTGAGATCATGACCTGAGCCGAAGTCGGACGCCCAACCAACTGAGCCACCCAGGTGCCCCAAGACTGCTGTTCTTAATGTCAAACTGGTGTCACTGGTGTCCTCTCATCTAACACGGAGTACGTGGCTCTCATTACAACAGTGTAGACTCAGTTATGAAAAACAAGACTTTTAATATACAGAGTAAGATTTCCCTTCTCTAAACTGGTCTCAAGCATGTATCAGTAAATAGTAGTACAGAACTTTGTTGAACTACTGTTATTAAAGACATGTTATGTCTTTAATTAAAATGGCTTCTAGACACTGTGTCTGTACGTCTCATTTTACAATGACAACAATAGTCACTATTTATTCAGCAGCTACTGTATGCCAAGCACTGTGCCAAGGGCATTATATACATTATATCTCATTTACCTGAATTGATATTAACAGTGCATGAAAATTTTAG
This sequence comes from Lynx rufus, assembly GCF_022079265.1. Taxonomy (NCBI): domain Eukaryota; kingdom Metazoa; phylum Chordata; class Mammalia; order Carnivora; family Felidae; genus Lynx; species Lynx rufus. Next base: position 26,785,488 of record NW_025814827.1, on the reverse strand, counting down.
CTTTCATCACGGTGACAGGCCTGAAATAATCAGCCTCTGTACATGCATATCTTAGCTGGAATTTGGAGCATGAAATTCTACAGATCCTTTTCTTACAGGGAATGCAGACTGTCCCATTAGATTAACTTTCTCCTAGCCTCTCAGTTCTTTGGGCTGAATTTCAGGGAGTTCAACTGAACCAACAATGGTATTGCCTCTATTAGGTAAAATGCAATACGGAACTGTCTTACCTTCCTTCCCCTCATTAGTGCCAGACCACCACTCCTTATCTCAAGTCCTATATTTATCCTGAAAGCTAATAATAAAGCATGAACCACAGACACACTGAGCTAAGCATCATCTGTACCCCAGAGACCAGTCGTTGAGATTTTAAACACTGTGCCATTTATTAGAATGGACCCATAGTCATGCTTCGTATGAAGAGTAATATAGTGAGCATGAAGGCATTCTAGCTTCATGCTTCTTTTTATAATTTGGCTAGAACCTGTCATTTTTGAACCAATAGTAATATTATTGGCATTATCTTGTATATCTATAAATTTGAAACTTAGCATTATTGGACAGTTTGGAATGTTAATAAATATCTTTGCAAACTTTCTTAAGAAAATGTTGATATAATTAAGAAAAGGACATTTACCACATTGCCAATGTACAAATATTTTAATGTTCGTTTCAAGTCACAGGGGCTTGCCAAACTGGCTTTTGGAATCAAAGTCTGTTATTTGTAAAGAAATTATGCCATTACCTAATTCAAGCTCACCATGATCTCCATTATGTTTTAAATTATGTTATATCCCATAATCTGTTATATTACCATAAGTAACTATAGTAAAACATTATTATATTATTCCACATACTTACCATCATGTCCTCTAATTTGAAAACACCAACTAAACACTTAAAAACAATATCATCTACACAGAGTGACTTCTTTTACTTGATGTTTAATAAAATAATCTCCTACAAATGTTCTGAAAAGGTTTTCTTATGAGCTATTGGTATTAGGCAAACAAAAATTACAAACGGCTTAATTATCACGTCTTAAGATTTGCTAAGTCCGAGGAAATATTTGGGGTAAAGCAACTTAGCACATCAAAAGCACACTAATTAAATGAAGTGGAAGACTGATGGGAATTGATGAAATATATGAATTATAGGATGTTTCTTTAAAAAATAATTTCAGTTATAAAACCTTAAATGAAATGTTGACAAGGGTGGCTTGCTTTAATAAAGGGATAGGAATGTTTAGTAATTAGCATGTTAACTATAAAATATAAAAATGTGATTTTTAACCTCATAAAATTTGGTATTTATAGTGTTATAGTGGTAATTCATTCAATATGCCTTTTTCCACAGGTAAAGGAAAAAACTTCAGTGTAGATCTGATCTAAAGTATAACAAGTTTCAAAGAAGGGAGGGTAAGCTAATGAAAAATGTTATACAAAATGCTTTATAATGCAATTAAAATGTTAGTGGTTTTAGAACTTGTGTTACTTGATAATTATGGCAGTAGTCTCTTAACCATCAAATATTTTCTTGTTCAAATTGAAAAAAACATACCTGTACAACCAGTTTTTCCTTTTTTGCCTGAATATCCCATATCACAGTGGCAGATGAATGAACCTTTCGTGTTTTCACAGGTTCCACTTAGGCAGATATTTGGATTTAGGTCACATTCATTGACATCTGTAAAATACAGATGTTATTAACACATATAACTGTTTGATATCATTGAAAACTTTTCTCCCTGACAGAAGACAAAAAAAGGGACCATATTTACAGAGCTCAATTCACACCTGCCACACTCAGTTCATACCGCAGGCCACCCCAGCAGACTGGCTCTTTATCTGGGCTACAAGCAGGAGGTCACGTAATCAAATAAACAGACTGACCCTAGGCTGTGTATAGAGCCTGTTTATGTGACAGTCTAGAAAACTTTTTAAAATGACATATTCTGTTGCAAGATAAAAATTTTAATTCAGCCTGAGACTGCCAACATGTTAGATTCCGTATTTTAAAAGTAAGTATAGATGCACTATTAGTCTTAGTTCAGGTCATGACAAACTTCACTCCTTGCCCAAATTAAAAAGTTTCTGTTTTTTATGACATTCACTTTACTGGGTTTTTTTAAGTTTATTTATTTGACAGAGACAGAGACAGTGCAAGTGGGTGAGGAGCAGAGAGAGAGAATCCCAAGCAGGCTCTGCACTGCCAGCACAGAGTCTGATGCGGGACTTGAACCCACAAAACCACAAATGAGATCATGGCCTGAGCCAAAACGACTGAGCCACCCAGTCACCCCTATGATATTCACTTTAATTTGTAGGGCTTCATAAATATTCAGTAAGGGTTTTCTGAAGATACAAATGTGAGATAATTTAAAATTTTAATTCTAGACTCTCACTTCTGGCCAAGATGGAGTAATAGAGGTGGAATTTGCTTTCCCATGGGAAACACCAGCAAAAAAACAACAGAGGCAACAAAGACAGTGATGCCTGAGAGAAAGAAAAGCTAGGTGAGCTCCATAAATGCCCTAGATTACAGTGTATGGACAGTTTTAAATCCATGGCATAGGGAAGGGGATGACCGTTGGAGCCAAGTAGTGTCCCAGAGTTGAGGGGATACTGCTGGACATCCTGGAAGGTCAAGGTAGTCAGAGTTCACAAGGAAGAGTAAAAGAAAGAAGGGAGAGAGAGAGCTCTGGGAATCTGCAAAGGGTCCCTGTCATATATTCAGATGAGTAGTGATCAGTGCATTCAGGTAAAGAAACCACTCGAAGCTAGGGGAAGTATCACTCACAACAATTAGAGGGAACAATCATCAGGGCTCACAGAAGGCCTGTAATTGTGCCTGTTCCTACCAGTCAGATTGAAAAATCTCATAATTTAGAAGGGTCTTCCTTCAATAATGGGGCAAAATAAGCCTTACAGCAACTGCTGCTTCAAAGCATAACATCAAAACTTTGAAAAGACCCATCTGTTTCCAAATAACTTAACTGGGTTGCAGAACAAAGCCCAAGAATATTTCTAGGGATACAAAAATATCTAGCGCCTAGTAAGTCAAAATTTATAGTGTCTGGCATTCAATCAAAAATTACCAAGCATTCAATGAAGCAGGAAAATATGACCCATAATGAAGAAGAAAGTCAATTTACTGAAATGACCCAGAACCGACACAGATGATGGAATTGGTAGACAAGGACACTGAAGCAGTTATTCTAATTCTACTTCATATGCTCAAAAAGCTAGAGGAATGACTGGACGTAGAGAAGATGTGAAAAATGCCCCAAATCAAATTTTTGGAGATGAAAACTACAATGTCTGAGCTTAAAAAATACTGAATGAGATTATATATTACAGAAGAAAACTGTAACAAATTTGAAGACATAGCAATAGAATACATCAATACAATCAATTGTAGAGTTTGTCACATTCTTGTCAGAAATAAATTTTGCTTGCCTTTAGTAAAAATATTTTAAAGGCCTAGACTCTAGTCACAACAGAAGAAGGGTTAAGGAGACAGAAATAATGCACAGACACAAAATAAGTGTATGTGTGGAGTTGACCAATGGTTAACTCAGTCCACATAACATATCTGACAAGAACATTATGTCACAGTCACAAGAAAGTTGCTCTTTGGACTGCTGGCTTTGAAATATTACTAATATGCTCCTAAATATCCTTACTTTCCCCATAGGATCCATTTATCAACTACCCAAACTAGTGCTAATGTCATTTAACAGGGCTTGTGAATACCCAGACAAAATGGAAAATTCTGTCTTCTTTTCTCACCTACACAAGTCTTCATGTCTTCAGATGCCATGAATCCATCATAACACAAGCACCTGTACTCCCCGGGTATGTTTGTACACTGACCACCATCACAGATATTGGGGTTATCTTCACACTCATCAATGTCTGCAGAGAATAAAGCCAGCAATAGTGTGTTGTTAATATTAGTTCTGTTATAAGAGGGTGAGAAAGTCCAATAAACTCAGCCTATTTGCGTAAGAGAATTAGTTCTCAAATCCAAATGTCCCATCAATTTATCCTGGGTGAAAAAGCAGAAAACCATTTTCAAGATTTACAATACACTATTCAGGATCAAGATCCACACCCTCTTAGAAATCCGTCATTTAATTAGTAATTTTATTCCTGATATGAATTTATCACTCAACAATGATTACGAATTTTATTTTTCTCATTGTCAAATGTAAATGCCTAAGATCTATCATCTGGTTTACTGCTATTTTAAAGGTGAAGTTTGCTTAAAATAAGCTTATCTACTTCGATGCATTTTTAGTAAAAATATTTATTTTCAACATTTAACTATTATGGTCAAATTTATATTTTAGCTTTTCAAGGAGATTTTTCTAGATTAGATAAAATAATTTTGATTCCTAAACCCAAGGCCTCTTCTTAACGGAAACCAAAGTGAAAACCTGTCTTACCTACCTCCCTTCTCATCTCCAGCTGACGACATGGCTCTTCCAGCCCGGGATGATACAACAGGAAGTGAAAATTAGAGCAACAGTTCTCAAGTGTTAGCACTTGGAGAACTTGTGAAAACAGATTATTGGGATCTATCCCCAGAAGTTTCTGGTTCTGTAAATCTGGGTAAGGCCCAAGATTTTGCATTTCTAACACATTCTTGAGTGATGCTGATGCTGCCGGTCCAGAGAATCTGGGCCCTGAGTAGCAATGAATAAACCAAAAGATCAGATTCTTCAAGATTCTGATCAATAAGATAACTATATTTTATACTCCATATGCCAGGAACTGTGCTAAGCACTCTATACACTCCCCCACACAAGCAATCTGAACCCTATCTTTTAGATGAGGAATCTGACGCAAAGGATCTTTATTAAGGACACGCAGCTAAAATATGTGACAAAAAATTTTTTCAACTCAGGACTGTCTGACTCCAAAGTATGGGCCCTGAACCACTCTAGGTATGGACCTGTTATTGAGAGATTTCATAGGAAGCTAAGACCTACTCACCAGTGCATGACCTCTGGTCGGGCATTAGTGCGAATCCTGGCTGACAGCTACATTCATAGCTGCCTTCCGAGTTTGTGCAGAAAGTCTCACAATTACCATTCATTATGCTGCATTCGTCGATGTCTAAGAAAAATAAAAACAACATCACCTTTCTCTGCGTTTGAGATCATGGCATGGGTTTAAAGTTTCCAAAGAAAAACAAAACAAGACAAAAACATCCTAGGGCAACTGGAAGTCATTGGGTCATTCAATTCCTTCAACACATATAAAGGACAAACCTACCATGTGCTAGAGATAAGAATCTAATAGTGAATGAGACACATCCTATCCCTACCTTCATCATGCTTATGTTGCAGCCGGGAGTTAAATGAACAATCAGTTACACAGTACATGGTGTGCCACATGCAATGTAGGATAATGGGCACGTGGATGAAATTCTCTGGGTCACATATTCAATTATAAACTTGACACTCAGTTAGATCGGCTGAGGTTCCAATCCTTTTCAAGAACCTGAGTTGGAATTCTCAGTTGTCCTGGGCCATGTTTCAGAAAAATTTGGGCTGATTTATGGCTTTGGGTGGAAACCATGTGAGACTTGGCAGTTCCACATGATGTACACCCCAAACCAGGCAAAAACTGGCAGCTTTTAAAAAGTTTCACTTTGACTTTGGGCACAATAAACCCAGAGGGCTTTCTATGCCACTCTTCCCACTAAACCCACAGAGGGCTGTCCACAAAGCAAAATGCTTGTCCCACAAAACCCCGTCTTTAAGAAGTGCCAGACCTGGCCTCCATCTCAACGTAAGATATGAACAGAACACAGTCTTCTTTCCAATAATTATTCTTTGAAATGTCTTAACTGATCTAAACCACCTAAGGGCAGACACCGTACCCTATGTTTTTTGTCTTTGTCACAGAACCCAGGCTTTGTTTATGGCAGGTGGTTAGTAATCACTTGCTGATTTGCCTGGGTACGCACGTGCATAAACAAAGCATGTGCTACCGTTCAAAGCAGCATGGCTCAAATTATACTTGTTAGAGCTAAAACATCCAACATCCTTCATTTAAATGGTTCTTTAAAACAGAAAAGGGAGGTGACATCCAAAGATCGTGAGCCACCATGAAAAGAATTTTTACTTGCAGGAAAATAAGGAAGACAAAGTAAAAGCAACTAGTGATGAAAACAAAACTCAGAGAACATTGTTCGGGTGTTTTAGGAAGAGACTAAATAAAATATAAAATGAAAGAGAGAACTTACCGACACAGAACAGCCTGTCAGGAGTTGGATTATAGCCAGGGTTGCAGGCACACTGATACTTCCCTATGAGGTTCACACAACGGCCATTGGGGCAGAGGTTCGCACTCAGTTCACACTCGTTGATGTCTGTTTAGAAAATAAAAATAGTTGGGGCGCCTGGGTGGCGCAGTCGGTTAAGCGTCCGACTTCAGCCAGGTCACGATCTCGCGGTCCGTGAGTTCGAGCCCCGCGTCAGGCTCTGGGCTGATGGCTCGGAGCCTGGAGCCTGTTTCCGATTCTGTGTCTCCCTCTCTCTCTGCCCCTCCCCCATTCATGCTCTGTCTCTCTCTGTCCCAAAAATAAATAAAAAACGTTGAAAAAAAAATTTTTAAAAAGAAAATAAAAATAGTTAACATCCAGACAGAAGCTTCTGACTGTGGCAGAAGCATGGGTTGAACAGCCGACGACAAATAAGTGGTCTGAAAGTCTTCTTCCTTACCTATACATGCTGAGATGTTGGGGGACAGCTGATGACCAGGAGGACATTCGCAGCGGAAGCTTCCCTCTGTGTTTAGGCAAACACCTCCTCGGCACAGGAGAGGATCTCTCTGACACTCATCGATATCTGCAAAATGGCGATGGCCCATGTTGACGATGGTGGTGGTGTCCTAGTCCAGGACCCCAGGCCAGTGCCCTCCTCAGTGCACCCAGTTGGTTAGAGTCTTGGCTGCCCATGGCTCACAGACTCCCTTCTTGGAGAACCACTGTCCCTCTCACCCAGAAATGTCTGAGAGGCGAGAATTATACCCCACCCCCGTGTTGGGGGCTTCCCAGTGGCTGGCACGGGACTGTACAATGTGACCTCCTTGCCTAACAGTGGGACAACTCTTTGGTGCCATTCATATTCCAGAGGCCCCTGTAGGATCAGGTTAGGGCTAAGAGACCTCTTTCCCTGCCCTAATTTGCTTCCCTTACTTCCTTACAGCTTCTTTCTGAGAGTACTACCTCACAAAAATCCCCATCTCAGGCCTCTCTCTAGGGAACCCGATCTAATACAGCCAGCGTAATCAATCTCTTTTTCTAGATGTTGGACAGAAGCCCCATAATGTGACCTCCAACACAGCTAATGTTTGAATTGTTCTCTCTTCTCTTCCAGGTGTTAAACTCACTTCTTAGACCCATAACTGGTATCCTAGGCCACCTGCCAGCCCACAGCATGAATTCCCTCATGCTTTCTGCATGTCAGTCTCCCTCTGCCCCAGACTGATTCTGGACTCACTGGTCAGGAAACCAGTCCACTGGGGGAGCTGGGGAATCCTGGGAGGGAGGCTCTGAGTTTTCAAAGCTTCAGGGAATCCCTCTCTTCCTGTGCGGATCAGATGGTCACACACTTACCCATGCAGTTCTTCATCATCATGAATCCACTTTCATAGCCCTCATCACACTTGCATTCAAAGTCCCCTGGGGTGTTCACACACTGGCCTCGGCCACAGAGGTCAGGGGATATTCGGCATTCGTCGATGTCTGAATGAAGGCAGTAAGTGGCAACACATGAGTATCAGGACAGCTTTCATTCTTGTGGCAATATGTTAAAGGTGAAGAGTTCTAAAGGGTATCCCAGGAAGGGGAGCCCGTCACTGACCTGTGCAGTTCCTTTCTTCAGAGTCAAGAGCAAAGCCACTGTCACACCTGCACTTAAAGCTGCCAATGGTGTTTCTGCACTTGCCGTGGGTGCAGAGGCTGGGAATCATCTTGCACTCGTTGATATCTTCAAGAAAAATAAAATGTGCAGAAAGTTCCTGAGCATCCTATAAGTTTTCCATGCCCCTATTTTACTTTTTAATGTTTATTTATTTTTGAGAAAGAGAGACAGAGAGACAGAGAGAGAGAGAGGGAAAGCACAAGCAGGGGAGAGGCAGAGAGAGAGGGAAACAGGATCTGAAGCAGGCTCCAGGCTCTGAGCTGTCGGCACAGAGCCCCACGTGGGGCTCAAACCCATGAACTTCAAGATGGTGACCTGAAGCAAAGTCGGATGATTAACCGACTGAGCCACCCAGGCGCCCCTCAATGCCCTTATTTAAAACCCAGGAGAGTCCTGATTTAAAGTCTTGGCAATATGCATTTTACTGTATTGTATTGTATTGTATTGTATTGTATTGTATTGTATTTTTAATGTTTATTTATTTTTGGGAGAGAGAGAGAGAGAGTGCCAGTGAGCACAAGCAGGGGAGGGGCAGAGAGTGGGGGCGGGTATTGGGGGTGGGGAGGGAACAGAGGATCTAAAGCAGGCTCTGCACTGACAGCACAGAGCCCAATGTGGGGCTTGAACTCGTGAACCGTGAGATCATGACCTGAGCCAAAGTCGGACGCTCAACAGGCTGAACCACACAGGTGCCCCTTGGCAATATGCAATTTAAAGAATGTGTGATGATCCATGAGAACTATGATTTTGTAAATGCTTCTAGTCTTTTAAACTTCTACATTTTAGAAAGCAATATTAGGGAAGTAGAAGGGGTGTTTATTTGGACTTTTAGAGCCCAGCACACTGCCTGATACATACCAAACACTTAAGTATTTGCTGAATGAATGACTAAATATTCTAAACCACTAGCATCCATACTTAAAAGCACATAGAAGATGACTGGCATATATTGCTTCACAGCAACCAACTGAGAGTATAGTGGAATGAGATATTCATCTATTCTTTTTGATGCTTCTTTGGATACACCTAAAATATAAGAATGGCAAAAAAGATGCCATTTATAATTTAAACTATTTGTAAATATTGTATACTATTAAAAATATTTTCTGAAATATGTATAAAATTTAAAAATATTTTCTCAATTAATATTAAGGTGTTATTAATATAATTAAAAGAGTTTCTTGTACACTAGGGGACTGCATAGGTACCCTGTGATCTCCTTTCAGGAGTTTTTTTTTTTTTTTAAATGCTTATTTATTTTTGAGAGAGAGACAGAGACAGAGACAGAGAGAGAGAGAGACAGAGTGCAAGTCGGGGAGGGGCAGAGAAAGCGGGAGGCGCAGAATCTGAAGCAGGCTCCAGGCTCTGAGCTGTCAGCACAGAGCCTGATGCAGGGCTCAAGCTCACAAATGGTGAGATCATAACCTGAGACGAAGTCGGATGCCTAACAAACTGAGCCACCCAGGTGCCCCTCCTTTCAGGAGTCTTTCTAAAGCAAGACCTAAAGTTCAAAGAATACAAGTTCATTTCTACAAAATGTCATGAAAGACAAATTAAATCTCCAGAATAAGTCCTTCTGTGGCAATGGATTGCCACAGTCTTTGGAAGCAAATTATTCAAATTCCTTTGAATTTACTTAGGAGACATTTAAGAGGCCATCTAGAAACTGTCTCTATAGACAGAATTTTAATCCCCATGGTTGCTTGGACTGAACACTCGGTACAAAAAAAGTTTACACTTTTTATATAAGAATAATTAAGCAATATTCATATACTCATTTCCCAGTTTTATAAGTTGATTTAGTCATGAAGTGTAATAACTAGGCCCAGACACACTGGGAAACCAAGATAAAAATCTATAGCAGGAATATAAACTGAGACTCTCTGAAAAACTGGAATTCTGAGAAACCAGTCATGATTTTTTCCGTGTGCTAAAGTAAACAAGTTATGCATCATTGTGCGTAAAAAGTTAAATCAATTTTGGAATTAGATTAAATCTGTAATTTCTCGTTTTTTTTGACATGAATTTTAGGTTATAGTATAATAAATCGAAATAGTGTTTGAGATATCATAAGACACTGGAATGTGTTTGGCACAGGAATGACTTTCACTGTATTTTGGACCAAGAGGACCTGCCATGGGCTTCTCATGCCACTCACCCTCAATATCTATACTCAGGTGAACTGAAGTGACCCAGATGAAATCAGGAGATAAAAGGGCAAATCATATAGCATTAGCAGATGGAATTAAAATTCCCCAAGAAGATTGCCTTTTTGTTTCTATTTGGTTTAGGATAGTACTATAATCTACGTTAACACTTAATAAATAGCTAATGGGAGAGGCAAGTGACCTCGGGCAGTCCTGGAGGTGGGGAAGGAGAAGCTGTCGCAGAGTGACCATCTGCTGTCTGTTAACCCAGCGGGTGAACAATGTACGCTCAGATCATCGAGGGATGGCCACATGGGTGATGTTCACTGTAGTTCTCCTGGTAGCATAACCTCCAGTCCGTCTAAAAAGAGGAGCAATCAAGCACTGAAACAATTGTACCTTTGAAGAAAGGTTTTCCATTTGTAATTTCTTTGGTGGCGAATCCAGGCCCCCTGGGACAGAGCTCCTCGTACTCAGGCGTGTTCCTCACAGGACACTCCTCGCATTCCTCGGTACCCCAGGCCGCCCCGACCGAGCAGCAGCAGGCGTCCATGCGGTGGCGGCCGGCAATGGGCAGAGTGCACTCCTCGTCCTCGTACCTCAGGAAGCAGGTTTCCACGCGGATATCTGCCAGATGGAACACAGGAAGGCTTACGAGAGCTACTCTGTTTTCACTGGCCCCAGCTGCCAACGAGTTGTGTCAGGCAAAGTACAATAAACACCATAATCTGTGATGTACTTACTGGCCAGAATGATTTTTTTTTTTTTTTCCCAAAAGGAGCTCAGGCTTTCTGATGGGTATTCCCACCTAATAAAGACTCCCTTTTCTTTGGTAGCTCATATTTATTTGGACCTCCTATTTCTGGAAACATTCCTTTCAAGTTTAGGCACCTTCTGATAATTCTACATGAGGAACGGTATTCTGGGAAATCCCACAATGCTCTTTTGGGAGATGTCTGCTCCCTGTACAGACATGCTTACTACCAATGCATGCGCTCCATAATGCCTTGACGTCTGCTCTCTGGCTACAAGGAAGCTGCACTCTTTATCACTGGAGAACACCTAAGCCAGCTCCAGCATACCTCATTTTTGGAGAGGTGCAATGTTAAATTCCAAAACGAAGACTGCCTTACTTGGGATTAAAGAGGAAAAATACAAAGAAAAGCCATCCATTCCTCTTCTCAAGTATTTCTTTCACCTTTACATGGTCTTAAGTGTACATTCTTTGGGGCACATGTGGGTACCTCTAGCCCCAACCCCAAATTCACGGAATTGTAAGGGAGAGTAGGAGAAGTGACATGGTGGATGTCAGAAGACCTGGAGCTTGGTCTTGCAACTAAGAAGCTGCTTGTCTTAGACAAATTATGAACCCTGTCCCTGACTTTCCATATCTGTAAAATGATGTTGCACCCATCCTTGGGGGGGTACTGTGAGGCTCAGATGAGATTGTGTGTCTGGAAACTGTAAAGTGTAATTAAAACCTAAGGCATTATCTTCCCTCTCTTTCTCCTTCACAATGTGGTCTTTAACCATTCACCTAAGTGCTTGAACTTCCTTTAATGTCAGAAAGCTTCTGAAGTCTTTGGGGCAACTCTACATTCAGGTTGCCTCTAATCAGATGGGTAGCTCCTATCTTTTAAAATGATTTCTACATTAAACACTGAAGCATCTTTTGACTGAAGAACCTAGAAGAAGGTTTTCATTAAATGCTCATTCCTCCTAAACAAAAGCTGACTCCAGAGGAGAGTAATTGACATCCATGGTTGCAACAAGACTCAAGCCTTGGGATTCCATCTTTTCCCTCCCATATTGCTTATGCTATAAACCATACAGTTCTATATTTAAAGGTTAGTTAGTTCTAATTCATAAACAATCTGAATCCCTTACCCTCATATCACTCTTTTAACCACCTATAGTGGTTAAGGATGATCTCAGAGGAATATGGTTTCAGATACACAATGTATCTGAGCATCATTTTCAGAGTCATGGACTCAAAAACGAGTGACCCAAGAGACATATTCCTGGCAGTCAGAAGCCACAGAAGTAGCATCAGAATAACTCTGCCAGATGCCACACACGATTGTGGAATCTCAAACGTGCTGTCATTAAAAGTCCATAGGGCAGCTTTCTAAGAACTCAGGGTCCCATCTTCCATATCATTGCTACTTGGACTTGAGCAGTTGGCATGGAGAATCCCACCATGATTAAAAGTGACAGTACCCCTGGGCTCCTTCACTATTCAGGACTGTGGCACTCTTCACTCATACCCATAAGAGTTTCCTGCAAGGACCTGTCCATCTTGCCAATGGCAGGACATGCCTAGCAGCCATGGGCTACAGTTTTCAATCAAGCAAAAATGCTCTTGCCTACGTTCACCTTGTATCCTATAGTCCATGGCATATGGGGGCAGATTTAAGAGCTTTGGAATAATAACCACGATGGTAATATTTAAGGAATAGTTACATCAATATAGAACTAAAGTTTCTCTTCACTAACATGTTCTCTACTCTTTGTATAAAGGATAAAAAAGAGCTTGAGTGAGGAAGCCTATTTGTCAAGGAAACCACCATAAATCCTAGTGTAAATGTTGAATTGGACGTGTGTGTATCTGTACTTGAAACCAAATATTCAACTTTGTCTTGTTAACTGACTCTTTAATAATCTTTAGGAGATGGTCATTAGAAAAGTAATGAGCTCAGGATTTACCTAGGCAGATCCTCCCTGTGGCATCCAAAGTCATCCCACTGGGACACTGACATTTAAATGATCCCTTAGAGTTAACACATAAGCCATTTTTGCATACTCCTGGGAATACTTCACACTCATTTATATCTATGAAGAAAAAAAGCATGAAGTTAAAATATCTATACAACATCATTCTGTTTTATTTCATACAAGGGGTCATAATTATTCTCACAACAGAAAAGGCCATTTTGAACCAAACAAATTCACAAAATTAGTTTGCCTCCAAATAGTTGATGTAGAATTTCTGGGATCTTTGAATAGCAACCATGCTGAGTCCACCTATTACCAAAGTTATAAGAGTTTCTCCATTGGTCCTAGCGAGTAATTTTTTTTAAGTTTTATTTATTTATATTGAGAGAGACAGAGACAGTGTGAATAGGGGAGGGTCAGAGAGAGGGAGGGAGAGAGAATCCCAAGCAGGCTCCACACTGTCAGCGCAGAGCCTGACGTGGGGCTCGAACTCAGGAACTCACGAACTGTGAGATCATGGCCTGAGTCAAAACCAAGAGTCGGATGCTCAACCAACTGAGCCACTGGGCAACCCAGTAATTTTTGAGTTACAGAGGCTGGGAGTTGGTGTGAGTTCTTGGTGACAGCTCTCGGTACTATAGACATCTCAGGTAAGACTCCCAGGAGTCACATAATTAGCTTTATGAGATCAGATGTCTGGAAATAAGTAGAGACAGAAACCTGGTCTTTCAAATGAACAAAGAAGAGATTGCGTGAAGGTGAGCATTGAGAAAAATCCCACTGAGAAATATGTGGGGTCAGTCAAAAGTGTCTTTTTAAGTGTCATCTGCTGAGATGTCCCCAGAAGGCACATAGTTCTAACTCAGCAATGGTCTCAGACTGTTCTGTCCCAGCTTGAGTTAGGGAGAGTCAAAAGATGCTCATGTTCGTTCATTCATCATTCACCCAGTCTCTCTCAAATGTACCAGTCCCTCCCAGTGCTTAATGGAACTCAGTATGTTCTCTGCACTTAACTTGGAAAAATATTCACCATCAAGTTAATTCAAAGAAATATACTTGCCAATGCCAAAAAGGGGGAACATTAGTCAAGAAACACACACACACACACACACACACACACTGCGTCTCTATTTAGAAGAAATAACTTTCCAAGTGAGTGATGTTGAAAAATCTATTTGAAATCTTTCCTAGTGAGACATGTAAGTGGGGAGGGGAAATTTACCTTTTTGGGTTTTTTGTTCTGGCCACTTGTACATCAAAATGTGCTGCTGAGGTCAGATAAGTTATTAACCGTGGGTCTGGACCAGAGAAAGGCCAAAGGATTCAGTCATCATTTGGAAAGCAAGACCTTGGGTGGGGGTTGTAGTGTTCCTCTTTATGTGAGCAAGGAAAAAACTTCATTTCATTCCACATATGGGACTAATTGCTGTTTTTAAAATTTTTCAGCTGCTGTGTCATGTCAGGTTGTGTTAGTCACCCTGACCTGCATCTATCTGGGACTCCATGAGAAAGAATCACAGCAGACTGGAGAGGATCCACATAAACTTTCAAAAAGGAGGCAACAGAGTATGTCCTTCTATATCATTCATGACCGTGAAACAAACAAACAAACAAACAAACAAACAAAACCCAGGACAAACCAAGAAAAAATGCAAATTTTATAGTCTCATTGAAAACTTCCACTTTTGTCTTCCAGATAGTGTTTTGAAAGTGCAGTCACTCTAAAAGTCACTCTTTTAGGTCAGCCTAAAACACTTTCAGTCACCCTGCCCTGTGGCCATAGTGATCCAACACTGGCAACAGCATATATATGCTTGTGAAATTAACATCTGTTATGTTCTGCAATTCTCATTAATTTTTCTCTCTGATGCATATTTCTTACTGCAAAGTTTCATGACAACTTTATCCAGTCCAAGTTAACATAAGCATTCTTCTTGCACACAGAAATTTATGGTTTATAAATAATCATAAATACCTTCACACTGTGTTCCTTTAATTCTTGAATAGCCTTTACCACATATAGGATCTGTAAAAAACAAACAAATAAATAAAAACCAAAAAACAAATTTGAGATAACAATATCCAGACTTTGTATAGTGTAAGAAACATGAAGGAGTACCTGGACGTGAATTAGATTTCGTTGCTATGAATAAGTCTAAGATAACAAGGTGTTTCTGAGACTGTATAGATGAAGAAGGAGAATGAAATGTCTCTTTGAATTAAGCTCAGTTCCTCTGATTCTGAAGACCCAAAGTTCCCCTAAAGATCATGCTAAGGTGATCACTAAGAAGGAAATTGGCTAGATTTCTCTCTTGCTAACAACTCTAAAATAGGAGTCACAGTATATGATAATTGTAACATGAATATGGAAGACCAAGTCTAAAATTTGAAGATCTCCTGCCCTGCAGCATTCACACATATAAATTCACACATTTATATACCCAGACACCAAATCAATAAAATCATCAGCAAGGCTCTCAAACCTCAGCTTTTCAACAGATTTAGAAGTTAGGTCATGAATAGTGGTTCCTTTATGTCGGTCTATTTTTGGAAGATAATCTATGCCTGCAAAAAGCCCTAAGTATGAGGTTCTAAGAGAGCCCATAGAAATTGCTGATCTAGGAAGGCAACATCAGGAAACCACATTACAGTGTGTGATAGACAATAATAACCAAATCACATGAAATTACTGTCCTTGACACTTCTCTTAGTTTCCTATTCAGCACTATGTTTCATTGAGGTCAGTGGAATTAAATCTAAAATTCCCAGGTGAACCTAAATGAAAAAAGTACTGGGTTTCCTCTTTCTAAGCGAAGACACCAGTGGGACGGGCCCCGTAGCCACAGTGCCTGTCTCTCTTACCGAGTTGGCATAGGGTACACGGGCTCCCCCAGGCAGCACCGAGGGAAGAACAGCACTGGGACTTTAAAGTGGCTCCATTGATGTTGATCTCACACCGCCCATCAATGACAGTCTGCCAGCAAGTGCCCTTGATAGTTTCTGCAAGGAGGTTGGAGAAGATTTTATTAGATACTTAATAAAATCTTTATCAAACATTCAAATATGTGCATTGGAATTACAGCAAGAAGGGCATCATGAAACAAGGGATAATGATAATTTAAACTTTTGTTTATCCATACTTAAACTCTTATGCAATAAGGTCTTTTGCATCAAAAGTAGACACTAAATACAGTACTGATACAGCAGAATAAATACCTATGCAGATGGTTTTTGTTGGATCCAAAGTACTTTCAGAAGAACATTCACAAATAAAAGAGCCCGGGCTGTTCTTGCAGACGCCATTAATGCAAGGACTTGATTCACATTCATCAATGTCTAAAACAAAAAGAGGTCTACATTACTGCTAAAAACTAGTCTTGGGCATGAAGGAATATTTAAACTGTGGCCTCAATTGCTACCACATATTCTTTATTAGATAGTAAAGCTGGCCTAGATAGATTTTTTTTCTAGACTAGATGGAAAATCAAGAATAATAATTGAGGGGCGCCTGGGTGGCTCAGTTGGTTAGGCAACCGACTTCGGTTCAGGTCATGATCTCATAGTTTGTGGGTTCGAACCGCGCATCAGGCTCTGTGCTGACAGCTCAGAGACTGGAGCCTGCTTCGGATTCTGTGTCTCCCCCTCTCTCTACCCCTCCCCTACTCACGCTCTGTGTCTCTCTGTCTCTCAATAATAAATAAACATTAAAGAAATTTAGAAAAAAGAATACTAATTGAGCATATCTCTATAGCACAGAATCTGGAACATGGCTGAATGTTTTTATTCAGGAAATCTGGAGCAAATTTTAAGTGTGATCTCTGAATTACTAGCTATGTAATATTTTCTTCATGTCTTAAATGATGGCAAATAAAATGCCAACTGCAGGTAAGTACCATAGTAGCTTACAAAGTATATGCAAGTGTCATTTGGGACCACAGAATCTCAATTACAATGATATAATTGTCTAAAATAGAGGTGACTCTGGGGCACCTGGGTGGCTTAGCTGGTTGAGCATCCAATTCTTGATTTTACCTCAGGTCATAATCCCAGGATTGTGGGATTGAGCCCCATGTTGGGCTCAGCATGGAACCTGCTTGGGATTCTCTCTCTCCTTCTGCCTTCTGCCCTTCTTGCTTGCTTGCTTGCTTGCTTGCTTGAATGAATGAATGAATGAATGAATGAATGAATAAATAAATATGACTCTAACTGATTTTCATGGTTTTCCAGTGGCATACCAAAAGACAATAAAGTACCTAATATAAGAATAAAAACATAGTTTACCTTCACAGGTTTTTAGGTCAGGTTTGTAGATAAATCCCTTGGGGCAGGTACAGACAAAACTTCCAGGAGTGTTTCTACACTGTCCATTGTCACAAAGCAGACTGTTCAACACACATTCATTAATATCTGCAAAACCAATGAACATGAACTTTTAGAGGGAGCTCATTCTTTGCATGCAATTTCTCTGCTTTTTATAGGTTAAATTTTTAAGGTCATATGAAATGATTAATTTAAGCAAGGAGGGAAAACTCCTCTACCACAGGTTTTTGCCTAACTTACCTAATTTGAGGAAAATAGGGGTTTCATCTGATTATTTATAGTAGGGATCTACACAGTCTAAAGTCACCAGATACTGTTCAATTTACTTTCTTTACAGGAAGAAACTTGGATTTGCTGGAAATCATTAATCTTTATACAACTGTTTTATTGTGCCAGAATTAAAAGGACTAATCCTATTGATTTAAGGGACTAAATAAACATTTAGAAAGTATGGTCCAACTTTGATATGTGTTAGTTCTAGGATGGTTGTTTCTTCTTTGGAACAACTGAAATGGTCTCCGATTGTGTTTATAGAGTGTGAAGCAATCTATAGAGTTTATAATTCTTATGAGGAATTTAGACTTGAGATTCAGAGAGCTCAGAAAAATTCCTTACTTTCAGGTGAATAATAGGTCTGTCTCATGTAAAATCTAACTTTTGATATGTGTTACTCAGGTAATTTAGGAAGTGTGGAACTTCAACAGTTTGTTATATATAGTTTATAGTTATATATAGTTTAGTTGGCCTAAACTACATCACACAGACATAGAATAGGCTATATGTTCACAAGGAATTTTTTTTTTTACACATCAACAAATTCTGCTTATATAATCATTTGACAATCTAGTAGCCCTAACATAAAAGATACACCAATTCAGTACTAGAAATCATCATAGGTTCACAGTGGTAAATACAAGTAAATTAGCAATATATTTATAAAGTACTTAAATTATAAAAAACATTAAGTGTAAAGTTATATTATTGTATGAGCAAACAACATGGTGAGAAGTCTATCAAAATGATATAGGGAATGCTAACACTTCCCCAAAGAGTTAGTATTGCAATTCTTAAACTTTGATGATGCCAGAAGAATCTGGAACCTTATATCGAGGAATTTATGATTAAGATAAAAACCAGCCAGTCCCTGGAGGGGACGGCTGTGGTGGATTTTTGATTCCTAACTTCATATCTCTAAACATAATCTGAAATATGAACATACTTCTGACCTGATGATAATCAGTTCAACTTTGGAGTATACATTTAACTTGTTGACGAAGAATCCCTACGGCCTCCCAAACTCTCCCTTTTGCTTCCAATGGGGCGATTTTTTGGATGAAGCTAAAACATCTCTGTGTCTTTCTGGGCCTGCTCAAATAAATAATGATTTCTGTCTTTTGATGAAGAGAGGCTTTTACAGAAAAATTAAATTGTAAATCTAGTTTGAAAACACCATGTGTACTCAAATGACAACTGTACCCCAGAAAAAAAGCCCTAAAATTAAGGGTGTGAGAGAGGAAGAATTCACTTCTCAAAAGTCATTGTAGACCACAAAGAGGGAAGGGCTAATTTGGGGACAGCAATAAAAGTTAGGGAAAGAAAAAGAAACCCGTAGTTGAAAGAAGAGGGTTTTGTGATAACTATACAGCTCCCCTGAAGACCTCCTATCCTCATTTTTTTATGTACTAGTTTAGCCTGAGACTAAGATGAAAGGTGATTTAAAGGGGGCAGAGAAGAAGCTTTTATTTACTGTTACTTCTTTTTATGAGTGTGCAAGCCATGAGTGAAGAAGGACAGCAAGTGAAAAATACTCAAGTAAGATTTCTGCTTCTTCGAAAATAATTGCTACCTCCACTTTGCCCATTATGACATTACAGGCAGGCCTAACAACAAAGACATCTATTAGATGCGATATTCTGCTTCAACCTGCACACTGTACATCGCATGACAGAAACTACTCTTGCCATGTTGCATCCTTTAAGAAGTTAGAAAACAAAAGTAAACATTATTTATGCTGAATAGAAGTACAGGGAAGAAGAAGAGAAGGCTAGAGTGTGTGGGGAACAGGTGACCTGCAGAGAGCCAGAGGGGGCAAAATGGTTGAGGGCTTGTTTTAGGACATTTAGAGTTAGCTTTCCTCTCTGTTCTATCTCTAGAATCCCTCTCTTTTCTTTGTACACAGAGCCCTAGTCTCACAGATAGAGCCATGATCTCACAGTATCAAAACAAACTGGGGTAAAGAGATTCCTGAAAGGAGACAGAAATACACAGTTAGGTTGGAGGAGCTTTGAAAAGAATGTGTACAATGGCAAGAGGTCAGGGGACAACTTATGGATATTTCAAAGGTGGTCATTTTTAATAGTTCAACATAGTATAATAAGCTGTTAAAAAACTACTTAATTGACATGGCCATTTTTCTCAGTCCAGGGGAATGCAGTTCTATATAATGTAATTTATTCCTCTTAAAGTTCAGGCACTGTTTGTCTAATCAAAGGCAACAAGTTTCTTGGTAGGGGTCCAAGTATTTCAGCAAGCTTCTCAACACCAAGAGGATGTGCAGTGGTAAAGTAAGGAACCATGGCAAGTAAAATTGCTTGTTACCCAGGGACAAATAGGAGGAGGAACTTTCTTTTCTTGGGTCAACTAATGGCTGTCTGGGAGATAGCTGAGTTCAGTACCTGGCAAGTAGTTAATACTTGATTGATCATGTGTTGAAAGAATGAAAAGAAAGTCATTTTTGTTTATTTCAATCTGTAGCATCTCAAAATTATTGCATGTTCCACTAACTGACCACCATAGAGCAGTACTTTTCAAACTCTACCACTAAAATGCCACCAGGGCAGAAGACAGTAAGTTCTAACACTGAAGACCCAAATGGCTTTTAGAGAGTAAAAATATAACTGAGGCCCTCCTTTTATCCTTATTAAAGCCTATTACTTTTCATCCTACTCCACGTAAGTATTTTTTTTATGTAAAATGTGTTTTGCTTTCAGATAAAAAGGATGCACCATCTTACATTTTGGTTTTAGTACACTCTGGCATATTCCCATGAGAATGAATATTCTGGTGTTAGAAGCTCAACTTCAGGAAACCTGCAGTATTATGTCACTACACTACAGAATGGACAGTACATTTTAGAAAATACTAGTCTAGGCAACTGAAGAAAGTTGCAAAAATAATGGTGCCAATGTTGACCATTTTCTTCCCAACCAAAGGTGTTCTTTTTGTTTGTTTGTTTTGTTTTCTTAGTTACTGGCTGGTACCTTCATTAAAATTTGTTAAAGCATCAAAAGTGGTGTTTGCTAAACATAACAGAGAACAGTTATTACTGAAAATAAGCTGGGTTTTCTTTGATTGAATCTAATAAGTGGTTGGGAGAAGAGTCGTTTCTCTTGGTAAAAATAGGGATGCCTTTGTAGACACAAGAGAACGGCTCACAATCTGTATTTTCTACATCTAAGGAGCTTCTCTTTTGGAGTGAACATGACACATGACTACTTATAAATTATCAGGATTCAGCTATGTAAATTTCAGTTAATCGAGACATGTATGTATCATGCTGACACCCAAAGTGAAGATCACCCATTTGCTCAGTCCTAAAGCTACTCAAAAGCAGTTCCCTGCAAGCAACAAAAAAAGGAATGCATGATGCATGAAATGTCTTAGAAAACAGATGAATCTTCTTACCAACACAGTTTTTCCCGGTTGAATCCACTTCATATCCTGAATTGCATATGCATTTGTAGGTCCCACGGAGATTTTCACAAATTCCATTTGGGCAGATATCTGGATCTAATGCACATTCATTTATATCTGCACCACCAAAAAGAGTTCAATATCAATAACATTCTAAAGCAAAGGTCAAAGAACTGTCAAAAAAATAACATTACAATAAATGTAAAAACCTTAGGACCTGGTGAAAATCAAGTTTCACTTTGATGAGAAAGCTTGATCACTTCTTGTCACTACAAGATATTCTGAATCAAATCTTCCTTCCACCAGTCCTTGTGAGGAACTTGGCATTTGAGCTGGAACTACAAGATTACCAATCCTTAATCAGGCTAAGGGAGAGCCCCTGGGCTTCTGCTGGTTCAAACATCAAGATGGAAAAGTGGATCTGCCACACAGCCCAAGTCCCTACAACTGGTCTCCCTGCTGCCAGCCCATCCCTCTTCAATGTACCTTCTACGATGCCACCAGACTTAGCTTAAAAATGAGATGACTGTGCCATTCTCATGGTTCAAGCTTTTGTAGGTTCAAAAATATCTTCAAGATTAAATTAAAACATGAGCTCTGTTTATTTACTTCTTGCATGAACATACAATGCCCTTTTGCTCTGTGTCAGGAATGTCTGGAGCCAGGACTATTCATTGGTGCAAAGCCCATTCAAATGCCACCTGTTCTGGAAAAGCCTCTGCTGCCCTGTTCAGATAAGGCTGGGTCCTCCATCTTCTGTGTGCTCACAGACTAAGAAGAGCTCTATAATCAAGGGTGATGCAGAATGACAGTGAATAGCTAGTCTCAAATCTTGGTCCTAACTCTTCTATAAACTAGGGTTGACATTTTTTCTTTCTCCAGGTTTCTATCACAACTTTTTTATTCCCAACTATTTATTATAAATTTCTTTACTACTCTCTTTCCCCAAATATCTCCTCCCCACCTTCATCCACACATAATGATGAAATTAACCAAGAGGATAAACTGACAATCAATTCGGTCTACTTTTTTTCAGAACTTTCCTGAATCGAATCATTTAGTTTTATATCAATAAAATAATCCCTTCATCTTTCTTGTCACCTGTTTTTGCACTTTGTGCCAACTCTCCCTTTTAACTTCAATTCTTTTATGGTATCTATATTTCTCTCGTTCTAACTCCCACACTTAAATGAAATATTTCATACTCTTCCAATTCAGTTAATTGCTATCGCTGCTTGCTACAAAATGTAAGATGGCTCCCTACTGACATCTTATAATGACTGAACACCTGACAGTTCAAAATGTGAATGGCCAATGATTCAACTGAGCCCATAACCCTGAACTGTACTTGATAATCCAAGAGCTAGAGGAGGACCAGACTGCCTCTTCTCATGAATGAGCGACCACAGTCATTGTATCTCAACTGCAGTCCTCATCAACCACCCTAAGAGAGCACCCAGTCTTCAGTACTGAGCCCAACACCCAAACCCAACAATCCCAGGACCCACTGTGCCATTATTACTCTGCCACTGGGGGCTTCCAGGAGTCCCAGGTACAGTGATGGCCAGAGAGGGGGCCAGACCTCCCCAGTCTGGTGTAAAGGGACCAACTAGAAACCCACAGGAAAGCCCAGTGCTGCTTCTGCACATGCTTACGGTAGCAAATTTCAAACAAGTCCTTACCACTGCCTGCTGATGTCATTCCTGGCCCACTGCTGCACAGTGCCTGATATTCCGCTGCAATAAATTAACAGATAGTAAATGATTCCCTTGTTTGCAGAACAGGTCAATCTGCACTTGGCTTTGCACACATCATTTCCTGCTAAGTGAGTAGAACTGAAATAAAGTGGTAACGGAAAAGGAGGCATCTCCCAAGAGAGTCACTGGTACACCATGCTCCCATTTTAAAGGCTCCGCATCACTATGGAAAACAACTTTTAAGGATATAGGCAAGTTACAGCAAGGCCTTGTGCAAAGCGCTTTCGGAAAAGGTGTTTTTCCTATAATTTGATTTTGTCCACCAGGGAACACTTCACACTTATAGTGAAATGTGCCTGTTAAAGTGTGGTTTCTTAACTGTTAATAAAACTTTCTCCCACCATCTTGGGAATAATTTTGTTTCTTAGTACAAACTTTTTTTTTTTAATACAATCAAGTTCTTAACATTTTCTCATTTCTCTCTTCAAATTCTCTAGTCTGCACTCACAAGAAAAACAAAGCCTCTACACTTGTATTTAAGTGTATTTTTAAAGTAAATATTCATCAGGATACTATATGATAAATCTATAGGCAAAGTATTACATAATGTTAAAACTGAGATCTCACTAAGAAATTGAAGAATACAGAATATGTACCCAAATTTGTGATGGAATCAGATTTCTACTTAAAACTGATGCAATGTTTTACATATAATTCCAATAATATTCAGAGGAGCATGAGAGTGAACGATGAAAATGGAGAACTAACTGGAATCATACTTTATCCAAGGAAAACAAACTGAAGTGTCCCCTTAGCTGCCCACAGTTTCTGGCAACACAGAGTCGCCAGGCCAAATGCAAATCATTTGTGGGCTGAAGTGGCACAAGGACTGGATATTAGGGAGGGGCCTTTTTACACAGGCCTACAGCACCTCGCTGCTGATGCAAATAGCTCTTATACTTCTGCATGCTAGAAAATTCTATTCCTGATGACAGTGGATGCAAATGAATTACACAGATTTTAAAAATGAAGGTTGGATCCTTCAGAGCCTCTGCCTTCCTACAAATGTAAACTTGAGAAAAGTGGTGAAATCCCTAAATTTTTAAATCATGCTAAATGGGACCAACAAAGGAACAACTGGGAAAGTGGCTGCCGGTGTGTGTTTGCAAGCCTGGGACTGAAAACAAAAAGAAATGCATTGTCATTATCTTCTCATGTCAGCAATTAATTAAAACACTTTTGAAATAACTGTAAGTAACAAAGTAGGAAAAACAATATCATGTCAGTTTTACAAAAAGCAGTTTTACAGTTAGTGCTAAATTAGCTGATGCTTGGCCTAAATAGAAGCAAATTCTTTTCATTGTTCTTTTCCATTTGGGGAGAATCTGGTACTTGCACTGTCCTCTGCGGTCAGTGAATTCAGGTCTACATCGGTTTGAATGCTGATGACAATGCTTGCTGTTGGGGGTCTTGGAAGCAAGCCCTTTCCCTCTTAGTTTCCTCTTCTATAAGTTTCCTCTTCTACAAATTGGAGATAAGGATACCGAAGCCACATGGCAGTTCTATGCATTTACTAGGAGAACATGTAAGGTGTTGAACACAGCTCCTGGCACGGCTCATGCATTTCATAAATGATAGGTGTTGCAGAGCTAACTCAGTGTTGTGCTATGGAGGCACTGGTATGGGGACATATGAGAAAATTCCCAAACTTCCACTTCTCTGGGTTTAACTGACTGATCCCTGTGAGGAGTAAATATTCAGCAGTCAGTGAGAAATATCTTAATATAGAGCCTTACTTGGCTTTCTTCCAGAGCACAAAGATGGACGTTAGATGTGATGAGGTTGGAGTTTCTCATTAAATTGACTAAAGAAGGAATCTTCTGAATATTTTCAGTACCTTTTAAAATCTCCCCTCTCTCTTGAAATGAGGGATACTGTCCACTTAGGTCCTTCATGATTTGACATTTTCATCTACCAAAGACGTGGAGAAACCAAACTGAACGAAACCACTTCCACATGTGGACCTCTTCTGTGCAAGTGTGTTGAAACAGAAAACAGAAGCTAGTGGTGCTGGGCTTCAAGTTTAACTCATCTTAAGCTTTACTTCTTAAAGAAATCTGGTCTCTTTTAGTCATCTTTTATAAGATTACTTCATTTTCCTAGGTATCATAAGAATTCTTTGGAAATGTACTTAGTTCAGAGGAAAATGTAAAAACAAAGGACTGTATGCACCAAGGGTCCTAGATTCTAAGTTTGGTTCTTCCACATATTGAAGATAGGAACAAATCACCTATACCCCTGTAAACCAGTTTTCGTGATACTCGTCTATCTTATAAATTCCAAGTATGTAAGAAAAGTACTTTGAAAAGTTAAAGTAACATACAGCAAGCAGGGTAGTATTAATGATATACAACTATAAAGTTACAGGGATGTTTGTTAGATAGAATTATATTTTATGCTATATAATTGAAGTATTATTATTGTAGGCATGAATTGAACTAATTGCTAATCACATATAAAATGGTACTCTGTGATGTAATCGGCCAGAATAAAGCTTTATTTCTTAACTGGCCTTACCCATTTCTTTTAAAGTTTTCCAGTTAACATTCTTTAACTTCTCATATTTTAATTTCTTCTAACTCCCTAATTTCAAATATCACTTTCAAAATGGCAGATGTTTAAATATTGTGAGTTAATCTTTAATTGACTATATATAGGTCAGAAATGAACTAACTGGATCTTAGATGTAAACCAACCAATCAAAGCTATTTGTTTTCAGTATTAGATCTACCTTTATTTTAGGACATTAAAAGTAAATGTCAAGCTACCTTAAAATTATGTCCAAATGTTGACAGTTTATTGCTTTAGTTTCAATAAACTATTTTTGCCTTATAAATAAAAATAATTTACAACCGGAAAGGATCTTCTGGATTACCTAAAATAATTCATTTTGTAGATGAAGAAACTAAGAATCCATTTCGATATTATTCTACTTTACAATTCTGCATACTATTGCAAGCTATCTTAAATCCTTTTGAAAGTAGGTGAGAAAAATTCCTAAATAAATAAAAATCTACAAAGAACTAAACCCTCCAGTTAAGCAATTTGTCTGCCTGTGGATGGGGAGAATTCTGAGTCACCAACCAGTTTTCTTTTCATTATGCCGTGTCACTTCAAATTGAGAAAAATACTTTTTCCCTAGGGTTGAATAAAATCATTTAGGAAAGGCACACCTAAATCAACATGAGGGATTTGAACAAAATTCACACATGGCCTTTTGGAAAAAAGTTGGAAATATTCAGGTAATCTGAAAATTATTTACTTTTACACTCTGTAAAATTCTGCTTTTATAATAGTTCCTGCAAAATGCAAACATTATGAAACTACTTTAGAAAACAAGGCAAGTTGCATGAATTCCAAAGAGCATGAGTATTATTAAGGTGGAGGGGTTGGGATGGGGGTTCCAAACGTGCTGCCTGTTCCCAATGACCATTAGGATTGGGTGAATAATGTGTGATCAGACCCTGAGTAGCCCTGTCAAGACCCCAGGAAGGTATGTGATGTATCTGGAGAGCATAACATAATCTCTCTCCGTGACTGCCATAAATGCAAAGACTGCAGATGGTGGCAGAAGGCTGGCAGGATGGGGGCATCTCCATGATACCACATACCTGAATTCTGCGCAGGACACGGTTGGCAAGGTTCCCCAAATGCATACTCGGTGCTGGCACAGCAGCATTCAGATTTAGTAACGGCACCAAACAAGGGTTTGACACACTGGCCTCTCTTGTATCCACCGTAGCATGTGCTCCGCATGTGTGTGTCTAAACAGGAAGAGGCATCTGTCATCACACTATCGCTTCCAATAACCCCCCAGGTCAAAGTTGAAGCTGGCTTTATTTAGCCATCGTCCCTGTTCTAACGCACAGAAAATGCCTCTGGTCTTAGGTCTCAACAGAAAGAGACAAACCCACACAAACTGCATTCAGCTTCCAAGCACTGGAAACCAGTTGTCAGACTCTTTCAGTTTTCTAGGGACTATCATGGTGTACCCAACTGTGAGACTCTTAAGTGCTGAGATTATATCTCATTCATTTCTGTCTTCCCTAGACCTGCACAGAGAAGGAGCTTAATACAGGTTAAGTTAATGATGGGTGACCAGTGACTCCCCTTATGATAAATAAGATCTTTATTAGAAGTGTGGTCTACCTCAAAATAAACATGCAATTATTGAATGTTTGAATTAAATGTACTTTCAAAACGGAGGAACTTTAATCTATAGAAGGTTCATTATACAAATCTCTGGACATTGGCTTACTAAGTAGTGTCATCTTTACCAACAGGGAGGGAGGTTCCAGCTATGCCCAATTCTCTCCCAATTCAAAGGGTTTACTGACTGCCATTCTTAAAAATAATTTGGGTAAAATTCATATCTATTTCTCAATAAATTTCAAACTTTTTATAAAGCTGCACAAAAATATTACATAAATTTCCTGATTATCCATATCCTCCTTTGTATTCTATACTTCCCTTAGGACATTTAATTCTCTACCTGAAAATGTTCACTACGAGATAATGAGCATATATAGGCCAATTTCAAAGACTGCTGTCAACAATGGAAGGTTGGAGAAAATTGGGGACGTCTACATGATTAGAAAAGAAAAGGGGGAAGGAGAGGTGGGGACTCCCCTGGTTTTCATTTATGTCAGTTCATCTTTCTATCTCCTAAATTAATATCCAGCTTATGCAAGAAGAAAACTGATATTGTTGGCGTGTTCCCCCACAAGTATTAATTATGTCATATCTGTTACAGTAGAGTGCATTTGTCATTGGTGGGATTTATTGGTCCACGGAGGGTGGATCTCTACCATCCATCTAGTCATGGCGTTATCTTACCAACACACACACGTCCATCCAGACCCACGGCCAGTCCAGGAAAGCATTCACATCTGTAGGAGCCATCAGTATTGACGCAGCGTCCATTCATGCAGATGCCAGGTGTTTCACACTCATTAATATCTGTGGTGGGGAAAAGCACTTATTAAAAATGGAGTGACATTTACATGAAACCACAACATGTCTACAATTCTTTTACAACACTTGAAAATGGGAAAGATAGAAAATTACATGCAGCACCAACAATAAAAGCTCAGTGAGATGCATTTCATTGCCCTTTGAAAGAACAGTAACAAAAATTGACACCGACTATGTGAGCTTTTTTTTTTTAACCACAGGAAAAGCCATTTCAACAATACTCTACTGAGATTTTTTTAAATCCAAAATAAGAATCACAAAGGCAAAAACAGAATTGAAGAAAGGTGGAAAGTGAAGCTAAAAGACAAAGGTCCTGGTGGAACGTTTCACATGGCAGTTCTTCTAGGACTGTCAGAAATCTGGCTTGATAATGGACTGCAACTTTGACCTGGGCAGGAAGCTTCTCTGTTTAGCATCCAACACTCAGACTGGTGTCCATTCCAGTAACACTCACATCTTAGCACTCTGAAATGACTAGCATGGCATTAAGAGATACAGAACTAAAACCCTGATGGAACACTATAGAAAAGAAACAGAAAAGGAATATAGAAGATTTTGGTGGCCATTTCTGGCCAACAATAGCACTAATCCATTGGAGCTCAGCAGAGAAAAATCTTTCTAAGTATTACAAATATTTTATAGTATCATATGTATATATTTAGGGAGGTATGGTAAAATACTTTATTGGGCACATACTAATAATAGCAAAGATTTTTCCCCTTTAATATGGGGAAGAAGTGGTACCAAAATTGTGTTTTGGAAAACATGTAACACGTAGAAGTAAGTCATTTTAGAACAACTCCTTTTATAATATACAGCTAGTGTATGTAACTATTTCCTTTTTTCTGACCTTAAAAAGGCAAATTGAGACTGAAACACCTCTACATTTTACTTAGCTTGTGTTATTTGGCACAAGATATATTCAGATGGTCCAAGATTCCGTGTACAGATTGTGTTTTAAAACAGCAGTTATATTTAAATACATGAAATCGAATTGGTTCAGTTATTCAGGTCACCTTTTTGTTCAAGCTGAGATCTACAGTAAAAAGGTGACAGCTATAGCCTGCAAAGTGACACAAAGGCTTTTTAATGAGGACAACAGATGTTACATGGACCGAGAGGGTCTGTGGCCCAAACTTTCAGAGAGTGATTGGGGAGGACATGCTGTTCATCAGATTAGTTAACTGTAGAGATTAAATTAGCATTGTTTATTCTAGATTTGGATAGTCACATCTTTGTGGCCTCAGAACTAAATACTCAGCTCTAAGAGAAAATCTTATCCAATGATGTCAAGAGAAAAGCTACAGAAAAGAAGAAATTCACCATACAAGAAATTTCTTTCTTTTTTCTTTATTCTAGTTTCTATTTCTAGTTTGAATATTCCAAATACTTTACTGGTTGCAAACATTTGCAAAACCTAGTTTCATCTATGAAGTCATAGTGTCTTCTGAAATAATTACATCAGCATTATCTATTGGCCATACCTCATACTGAGAAGTTGTGGCCGGGGTCACTGGCAGCCTATAGGCACTGAAAATACATTTTAGTGTGCTCTGTGGATTAGCAAAAGGAGTATGTGTTCTTGTAAAAGGTCTTCACACAAAGGGGCTTTCACATTTCCTTCTGTTATTTTGTTTGGAAGCCTAATTCCAAATATTCCAGCAACCATTCCCTTCCCCTTTCTTTTTCACTTGTACAGCACTTAATCTGCACAATTTGGCACTTTGTTGTATTCTGTTTTACATTGTAGAATATTTCTACGTGTTGGTCTTGTCTTCCAAACTATATGTTCCTCACAGCACAAGGCTCAAAAGTACAGAAACCTATTTCCCATTTCAAATTTTAAAAATTCAAATGTTTTCTCTTGCTATGAAGACAGATTTGCACAATATTAAGAACCACTGAGGTGAAGGTCATGGAGAATGTAGGTAAACAACCAAGGGATAGAAGCTCTTTTAAGCCTAGGGAAAATGCACATCTTGCCAACGACTTAATACAAGGCTTTCTTCCATAACACCTTTACCAAAGCTGTCTGTCTACCAGAGGAATCTGGAGAAGAGGCATCATAGGACTTTATCTGCTTTCTCAATCTTGAATAGTTCGACACTCAGCACTTCTCCACCTGAAACTATGAGCTGAAGGCTTTTTTTTTTTTTTTAATTTTTTTTTTCAACGTTTATTTATTTTTTTGGGGACAGAGAGAGACAGAGCATGAACGGGGTAGGGGCAGAGAGAGAGAGGGAGACACAGAATCGGAAACAGGCTCCAGGCTCCGAGCCATCAGCCCAGAGCCCGACGCGGGGCTCGAACTCACGGACCGCGAGATCGTGACCTGGCTGAAGTCGGACGCTTAACCGACTGCGCCACCCAGGCGCCCCGAGCTGAAGGCTTTGAGTGCAGCATGTTCACAGATTTTCTGGATGTTTGGATACGAGGTTCCTTGAGAAGTATGGTTTCAATGTGGATCTTGGACCCAAGTGCAATGATAACTCATCCCTGACCATGTAAGGCAAGAGACACTAAGCACAAATTTATTTTGATGACTCTTCTTAGAACCTGAATTTTCAATAGTACAAATAAAAATCTTCATTTTTGTGGGGCACCGGAGTGGCTCAGTTCGTTGAGCATCCGACTTCGGCTCAAGTCATGATCTCGCAGTTTGTGAGTTTGAGCCCCACGTTGGACTCTGTGCTGACAGCTCAGAGCCTAGAGTCTGCTTCAGATTCTGTGTCTCCCTCTCTCTCTGCCCTTCCCCCACTCATGCTCTGTCTCTGTCTCTCAAAAATGAATAAACGTTAAAAAAATTTTTTTAAAAATCTTCATTTTTGTTTCCATACCTAGAGCAATGAGATTATTTCAAGAGCTAAAGAGCTAAACAATGGCTCTTTGTTTTAGTTTATTTCTTCTGCTTAATTCTATTTCCCTTTATGCGTATGTGACTTGATAACACCTAAATAAGTCGTCCATCAAACTTTCTGTTTCTTAAGATAATCTGAAAGAAACTATGGAGAAGAGATCAATGCAATAAGAGTATACATTATTGTGTTCAGGTGAAGTTGTGTAAGAGGTGGCAAATGACAGCCATCGAAAAACTTAATTACCATTTATTTCCCAACTCCAAGTTAGAAGAATAACTCAGCTTATTTACAAGGTTGCTCATATTTGTTGGTGGACCTACTGTTAATTCAGCTTCTCATTCATTTGCAGTGTAGCCTTTCAGGTTCCTTTGGAAGATCTCAAATACCCTTTCTGAAATAAGAACAGCCATCTTAAGCATAAACTATAGCTCTCTGGATGGCTGGACTTAAGAAGGATGTCCACTTAGGTTTCTCAAGCCAGAATTAGGAATACTTTAAATGGGAAGAATCAAGAAGGAAAAGTGGTACCTCTAAGCAATATAGAAAGGAAAAAAAGCAGGAGAAGGATATGATTTACAGCACAAACCTTTGCAATAACGCCCATCTGATGCCAGCTGAAACCCAGGTTTGCAAATACATTTAAAACTGCCATCTTCATTGATACACATTCCATTAAGGCACATGTTCCTTATGCTGCATTCATCCATATCTGAAAAAATACAGAGGATGCATTTTCTTATGACCAGAAGAGTAAGCTTACAGAAGCCAACCTGAATCAATAGAATTCTTTTCCTTCACATTTCTTTTGTTTTTTATTATTGTAGTCTAAGGCTAATTTTCTTTATGGCATACAAGAAGGGCCATGTAAAATACGTATTCTTAAATTCTCAATTTTTGACGTATTCATGCAAATTATAGGGCTAAATTTATTTTCTGACATACTATATACATACTGAATGTATACACATATACATGTACATAGATTTGAAATTCATATATAATAACATATAAAACTTCATGTATGTATGTGTGTGTGTGTATATATATATATATATGAATTTGACTCAATGGAAGCTACCAAGACTTTCTTTTAAAATATCAGTTTACAAACTAAAAAGTGTATTAACAATCTTATGGCTATATTTACTTCAGAGATACTAATTCTAATATATTGAAAAATAAAAACAAAAAGCAAAACTAAGAATGATGGAACTTGAAATATATTTTGTTCATCTCCTGATTTCTTATACAGCAGAAACCAGAAGACAGCTTAAAGTCTGAAGCAGTTTTAAATAGAGGTAAGAAAAAAATGTATTTTTAAAATACAAGACTCGACTATGGAGTATAGCTATGTTAGTTAACCTTTAGGATTTGTTGATCATAAGGTTATTTCTTTAAATTAATCAAAATGTTATTTTATTTAATACTACAGCTGTCTTGGGGGAGGTACTTGCTCTTCTAGACATGGTGTGTTTTCACTTACAGGCTTCAGTCAGGCCAATGTAATTTATGATTTTTTTTCCTCTTTTTTAAACAGGATTCTATCCCAACCGAGAATTCTGGCATTAAGTCTTTGAGTTGAATCACTGAGATAATATTCTGCCAAAAATGTTTCTAAGAACAATTTTGAAATTCTTTTAATGTATGAATAGATTCTTGGGATCTTTCCCAAAGATGTTGGGAAAGACGATAAGAAGCATTCTTCATTTTTTGCTAAAGGTCTAAGTAGTGGAAACTCATCAATAATGTTCATATTTTCAATTCAAAAAAAAGTGGCAGGGGAAAAAGACAAAATGTTTGAAACAGCCCAATTCAAATGAGGTGATTAATTCAAGAGGCAATATAGCTGGTTTTCAGTAGTCAATGTTTCATACAAATTTTACATTTTCAGGTTCTTAATAGTATTTTATTACTAGACAGACACTTCAAACACAGAGACTATAAATGACAAAAAATATATGGCCTATATGAACTATACTTCAATTAGAAAAAAGAAATATATGAGGTTATGTGTGTCCTATTAAAAAAACCCATATACAAATTCTGATTGTATAAAATTAGGAAGTAACAATTTATGCTATAGAAGTTTTATTATCACTAGGGATCGATCTCTCAAGGACAAGCTCTCCTTATATATTTGATATGTTATTTGACTCACAGAAATGTAATTAAAAGTACGAATATTGTTGAAAATTATGCTTGTCTCCCCCATAACGATCTGTGAAATATATTTGCTGCTTTGACCTTTCACTCAATGTTTGGCTTGGTCTTGTTAGAGACTTCTGATTGGAACTGCAATGGAAAATGGGGATTCATATTATTACACCGCTCTTACTGTCATACTGGTATTACCTTCACAGTTCTTCCCATCGCGTGTAACATGAAAGCCCGCATTACACACACAATGGAAACTGCCATCTGTGTTGATGCAACGTCCGTTATTACAGATACGGCCATTCTGCAAACATTCATCGATGTCTAAGATTAAAGTTAAAACAGAAGAAACAGCTTCACTTGGCGGACTCAAAATTATTTTATTTCTCCCTCCCTCCATTCCAAACCCATCTCCAAACTTGATATCCAATATTAAAATGATTAATTAGGGGCGCCTGGGTGGCGCAGTCGGTTAAGCGTCCGACTTCAGCCAGGTCACGATCTTGCGGTCCGTGAGTTCGAGCCCCGCGTCGGGCTCTGGGCTGATGGCTCAGAGCCTGGAGCCTGTTTCTGATTCTGTGTCTCCCTCTCTCTCTGCCCCTCCCCCGTTCATGCTCTGTCTCTCTCTGTCCCGAAAATAAATAAACGTTGAAAAAAAAATTAAAAAAAAAATAAAATGATTAATTAGAGTTTGCAAGACGTGACAGAAAGACTGCCAACATAATAGCATTTGATCTAACTCTAAATTCTAATTAGACCCCTTAAATCTCAGTCGTATATACAAAATTTGTCTTCACCATTTTCCTAGCTAGTTCAATGAGCCAGTATATATCATCATTTATATTAAACTTTGGCTGGCATCTTTCAACACATGCTCAAAAAGGCAGATCTCATAGCTACATCAGAACAATAAAACAAAAGTCCTATTAAAAAAAAAAGTCATTCCATCTGAAAACCAGCAATCACATGACTGAAATGTTTACCTTTCTTATGGCAGTCCTGGTCCAAGTATAGTTTTCTTGTTTATATATTCTTAGTTTCTTTTATAACCTTATAAGCATTTATAGCAAATAAAATATGAGGGCACCTCTCCTTCTTTGTGTTGTGTTTCATATTACACCAAAGTAAACAATGGAGCTTGATATGCAAGTGTTAAAAAGGACAATAACTCGAATAACCTATATCTGATCACTCACTTAAAGATTAATGATTAATTCAAATTGGACAACACGGTGCGCTGGATTATCTGTTCCCCTCAGTTTCTAGGCTAGATACCTGGAGGAACACCAAGGAGGATGAATACACACTGCCTTGTCTCCAGAGCATATAATCTTTGCCAGGCTTATTCCCCAGAAGACAGATACCAGGGAACTGTGTAATAGAGGACTGGGGCCGAACTATCTGTGCAGAGTTGAGGTCACATGTGCCTACGCATAAGCACCCTAAGCATCCTCTGGACGACAAGAATGTGCATTCATGGCATATTGCTTACTCTGTCTACCCTGCGTCTGCACGCTGTCTTGTGGTTGACCCTCAGACGCACTTTCTTTCTGGGCAGATCCAGCCGTGGTTTCCACACGAGTCATTGGACTAGCTGAGGCAGTCTGGGCTTTTCTTCTGTCTGATCTTTGTGCCAACAACCTACGCTCTTTTTCTCTCTCATTTATTTCTTAATCCTTGCAAAAATCTGACTTGCTCCGCGCTCCAAAAAATAGTAAAAGCCACATACTCTTGAGCAGAATTTTTTAGGGTTCTATAATCTTTTGAAGCCCAAGGATAAAATAAACAGCATACAGAGTTCGGCATTTTCTCTCCTCACTATTATCAGAACACCACTGGGCTCCCCACTGCCTCACAAGATCAACTGAAAGCTTGCCATTAAAAGTTCTCTACCATAGTTCCGTCTCTTCCACCCCCTTCTCTTCAGTCTGTCATGTACTTCTCCTCAGCTAAGTACACAGTCTTTCTGTTTTGTGGCAACTTACATCTACCCCAAAATGTGAGTATGTCATCAACTTCTTATGTTTGAGATAAGCTTAGCACTAGGCTCTTGAGGAAGACAGTGTTTGAGGCTTTTAGGTAATCCTCAGTCTCTAGTAAATTAAGTCTCAGAGTGATAACACCACTCATCTACTCCAGCTGGCCCTTGCCCCAGCTGAGTGCTCTCAATAATCTTTTCTCTTTGCTTATTTCATAGTGCAGTCTTCTAGATATTGGTTTCAGTTTATACTCTATATTGCAAAATGCCTAATACACTGTACACGCTAATTATTTAGCATATTAAATATTCTGTTAAATATTCAAACTATCCTTATCTATATTCATTAAGTAGGCCACTAATAGAAATACTAGCAGGTGGACATGCTGTGCTCTGTGCTCTGGTTTCTTCTGCTCTAAACTGCCATTTACAGGTAGTGTATTAAAATATACCAATGGCAAGAAATCTCTAAGCCTGAATCACAATCAAAGATCCTGAAACCAGTCACCGATAAAAATAAAAACTGTATGACTTTAACTCAGGTGAAGAGATTTTACTTAAAAAACAAAAAAGACAAATAAAACTAACTCTTACTAATGGCTGGCAATTTTTTTTAACTGATACAAACCTTCTGACCTTTCCTTGTATTTAATTTTAACACAGAATTCTCTTCCTTTTATCTGGCTTTAGTGACCAGTGAAATACGTCATTCAGTGCCAAATTTATAGAGACATAGATATTTGAGTTTCCTGAGGGTTGAAAGAACATCTACTTGTTTCTGTTGCAGAAACAGTATATCAGTCATCCAATAAAAGGCATATAGGATGACATAATAAATTAACAAACCTGAAGGGAAAATTTTGTGAACAAACACTTACAGCAGTGCTTCCCAAACTTTAAAGTGCTTATGGATCACTGGGGGATCTTGTTAAAAATACTGATTCTGATTTAGTAGGTCTGAGGTCAGACCTGAGATTCTGTATTTCCAATCAGCTTCCAGGCAAAGCTGCTGCTGACCACATGAATAAGAAGCAAGAAGTCACAGACTCCTTCCTTATACTTTAGATCGTTCCATTAAGAAATCAGTCACATACAATTTCACCTGAAACTTTCCTCAGTTTCTGTGTCAGCAAAGGACAACCCCATTCCCTAGCTCTCAGATTAAAAATTAAGAGGCAATAGTGATGAGGCAAAAAAGTAGTGAAAATAAGATATGCCCACAGGAACAGATGCATCTTTTACAATGATTTGGATCTCCGCCAGATTTTATGACGCTATCCTTCTGAGTGACAATATCTGGAGTTGAGTGCAAAAGGCAACAAGCCTATTAGCCTCTCCTGGCCAGGGTTATTCAAACTCTGTTAAATTCCTTCGAAGCAAACCTTTTATTTAGCATATATGTCCCCTTAACTTAGCATGTTCCAAGCTAGGACCATACCTCGGCACTCTGTCCGGGTGAGTGTGCTCTGATAGCCAGGCCGGCACTGACAGGTATATGAGCCCTGGTTATTAATACACTCTCCACCAGCACAAGGGTTTTTCTCACATTCATCAACATCTGCAAAATACAGTATATTTCAGTAAGAAATTAGAGAGCAATAACTCACAACTTTAAGACCATTTTATTGGTTTCCTTTACATGTTAAAACACTTTCCTTTTCAGAAATAAATAGCATAATGAAAAGGATCTTTTTTCTTTCTACTACAATGTATCATGTCACAAGCCACTTGAAAACCGGTTGAGCAGTTAAAGTGTATTATTTTCCTGTGTCATTTTTCAGAGGAAAATGCCAAACACGTAGCAACTCAACACTCCAAGCTAATAAACATTTTCTCTTCCTTGAGTTTGGCCTAAGGGAATTAAACAGACTAACGTTTCAGAAATGGCTTCTAGGCAGAATTCCGATTATCTCCTGAAGCTCTATTTTTCAGTCAAAAGGGGGTCTCACCTTATCTAAGCATCTCTTGTTGAATTCCACTGAGAACATTAGAACAAGACATGAAACACACCATTTAAAGAGCTATTCTCACTGACCAGAGTCCACCTCCCAACCCAGAGAGGCTCCCACTAGTTTTACAGTTGTTTAGAACTATCAGTATATTTAACAGTGAACTGGTTTATATCCCCCTATTTGTAAAGATGAGGAAACTAAGGTTTTTGGAAGATAACCCACCCACTCACCCAGAGTCACAAGTTTTTTGCCACAGGTGTGTCCCCTCCCCCCCCACCACGGGGGGCTACGTGTCCCCTCTTCCACCCAGTTCTGGATGACTTCTATGGACTGAATGACTCTCTCCTAGTGTGTTGCTAGAAGGGGCATTAATGTCACCAGGAAACTACACAATGTGAGAAACTAAGAACTCCTTATTTCTGCCTGATTCATAATGATAGAATTAGACTTTATAACAGAACTAAGAAAGGGACTTATTTTTAAAAATTAGATGGCAATTGGGTGTTCTTTTCCAATCTCACAAATGAATTATTCTTTTGTTACATTTCCTCCTTTTGCTGGCTTAAATGACTTGTCAACAACTCAAAGTTTCTTTTCAGTTTTAACGACTTTTCAGTTTTAGAGACAATTGGTGAGCTATATCCATTTAAGTTAGTAAAATGTGCAAAATTTTATAATTTGGGGACAGTTTTAATGCTTTATTTTAATGGTCAGACTTTTGATGAGATGGCTTAATATGAAGCTACCAGCAATGACTTCAACATATTTTATGACGAAGGTTAAAAGTCCCTATAGTTGGCGGAATAGTACCCCTCCCCAAATATGTTCATGTCCTAATCTCCAGACCTCTGAATATGCTACATGGCAAAGGGGAATCAAGGTTGCTAATCAGCAGATCTCGAGATGGGGGAGCCTCCTGGGTTGTACAGATGGTCCCTGTGTAATCACAAAGGTTCTTAAAAGCAGAAGAGGGAATTAGAAGAGAATTCAAGATGTGAAGATGCTAGATCACTGGCTTTATAGAGGAGGGGACCATCATCTAAGGAACACAGATGGCCTCTAGAAGCTGGAAAAGGCAAAGAAATGGATTCTTTCCAAAAGGAACACAGCCTTGCCGACATCTTGATTTTAGCCCAGTTATTTTAGTCCTCTGTTGGACTCCTAACATACAGAACTACATTTTAAGCCACTGACTTGGAGCTGATTTGTTACAGCTGCCACAGGAAACCCATATAGTCATGGGACAGAATTGTGATAGCCTCTCGGAGCAGACCTAACCATATGTATCACATACCAATGCACTCCCCGCGGAGGTCCAGCTGGAATCCTTTGTTGCACTCACACCGGTAGCTCCCAGGAGTTGGAATGCAGCGTCCATTTTGACAGAGATAGCGAAACAACTGGCAGTAATCAGTGACATTGACTGGCAGCACCCCTAAAGGAATAACATGAAACCCTATTGAAATCATTTATAACTAGGACATCTTTAATCAGCACCTAACCCACTAACAATGAGCAAGATGCTAAAACATAAAGGAAGGAAACACTCCTTGGGCAAAGATCATCTGGGGCAAATAAACCATATTTCCATGTCCGCTTACAGAGATCACCTGTAGCCAGGTCCTGCAGCCTCACAGTAGCCTACTTCTCTCTACCTCTACCTCTTTTCTGCCTCGCTCTCAAGCCTCCAGTTTGGGTAAATGACAAAGGCAAACAGTTCTTGGAAATTACTTGCAAAGCTGCTTTGCATTATATAAAACTCATTGTATATACCTCCTCTATGACTTCACCCTGTGAATCAGATGTAAATCTCTCCCATAACTAGCTAACTAACTGTCCTACAGTTGACTCAAAACATCAATAACAAAAGGACATTAATCAGGATGATGAAAGCTATTTTTCTCTATGAAATAGGCATATTAAGAGACTTACATACAACACTCTATAAACCAAACAGTAAATCTAAGAATTGACATGCTAATTTAATGACCAAATCAGCATTAAAAACAACAAAAAAGTTAACTTGGTTAATGTAAGAAAAATAACCAGATGACTTTTGACTCCTTACTTGGTGGTTCCCGAGATGGGTATGGATATTCCACTGGTGGTCGAGGGACTGGTACTGGAGGTCCAGGAGGATAGCCAGGAGGAACAGGGTGAACTGGAGGAATGGGGCCAAGGGGTGGGGAAGGATATCCTGGTCTCTCAGGAATTACCAAAGGGATGGAGCACAGCTTGTTGAAATCCTCTGGAAAAGCATGACACAACAGAACACAAAAGCTGAGCTGCAGTGTACCTCATAGGCCCGCGGAAGACACCTTTATGTTTCAAAGCAGCTTTAAATAAAATCAATCGCAAAACCACATAGATCAATTGGAGAAAAGGGAAAAAGCCAACTGGCTTCATTCCCATCTTAATAGCTATAGTCACTATTAGGAACAGTAATTCAAAACTAAAAACAAACCCCCCAGGGTATGTACAACATGCCTCTCCCAAAATTTAAGGAGTCTTTACCTATGTCACGGTTCACTTAAAGGAAGAATCAAATGCCACCTTCTCCATTCCATCCCATTTATGGACCCCAGAGAGCTCTAAAAAGCATGCTAAAAAGCCTGGATTTTACTTTATGTGAAATGGCAAGGCACTGGAACTCTTCAGACTAATGTGGGATGTAATCAACTGAACATTTTCAGAAGATTGATCTTGCTGACACATGGAGAATGTGCTAAAGGGAGGCAAGGCTGTTACAGAAGACTAAGGGCAAGAAAACAATGGCTGGACATGGGAGGCAGTGATGGGACTGGACAGAAGTGAACAGATTTGAAGCATATTTTAGAAATAAGTGAGTAGTACTTCATGAAGGAGTAAATGTTAGAGCGGAGGGAACAGGAAATCAAGAATGACGTAGTCTTCTGGTTTAGCAAACGGGTAGATGTTGGTGACATTGACCTAAATGGGGAAAACTGCAATGGAAACAGGTTTGGTGGATAGAGGCCAAGTTCCATTTGAACATACGAATTTTGAGATGTCAGACATCCAAGTAGATTTGTCACACAGCAGCTGTGTAAGAGAGTTTGAAGCCTAGAGAAGAAGTAGGGGCTAGATAGAAGTTTTGCAATTATCGGTAGATAGGTAGTATTTAAAGCCCCAGGGATGGATGTGGAAACTGAAGAGAAGTGTGTGCAGAGAGCCCTGAGGAATATCTATTTGTAAAAGACAACAAAGTGTTGAAGCAGCAGCACCCCACAGGGCAGAAGGGATACTGGGCGGGGGGAGGGGGGGCGGGGTATGTGTGTGTCCAGTGTTAATGCTGCATAACGATTCCCTGAACTAGTATACCTGAGTTAATCAACTATTTTCCTCTGACTTCAATATACACTGTATTCCTCTTTCTCACAATGCCAGGTCTTTATCAGAATAAATCCTCGTTAGATTTGTGACCCTTTTTTTTTTTTTCTGAGCTTCCCAAAAGGTGTTTTAAATTTTTTTTTTCAACGTTTATTTATTTTTTGGGGGACAGAGAGAGACAGAGCATGAACGGGGGAGGGGCAGAGAGAGAGGGAGACACAGAATCGGAAACAGGCTCCAGGCTCTGAGCCATCAGCCCAGAGCCTGACGCGGGGCTCGAACTCCCGGACCGCGAGATCGTGACCTGGCTGAAGTCGGACGCTTAACCGACTGCGCCACCCAGGCGCCCCCCCAAAAGGTGTTTTAAAACAGTAGTCAGGTTTCCAGGGATGTATTTACTTAACTACTAGTACATTTTCATGTTTCCTACAAATAGCCATATCTTGTTATAGTTAGCCTTTATATGTAAATTAACCATGTGATTTTTTAATTTCTTTGTTCTCTCTCTTTTGCCAGAATGTTAACAATTTTATTATCACTGCCACACAAGGATACTCCCATTGATTATACTAGTTTTATCCAGTAGCAGAAATTAGGTTAATATCAGTCTTTTCCTTATGGACTAAATCTGACTTATTCTAAGGCACTGTAATAGGTCTTATGGAATTACATTCCTGTTTCAACCTCATGGGAAAAATCTGCCAATTTACAAGTGGCTAATGTACTCTGTTGTTATTTATTGGTCCTTTACTAAAATATCTTCAATCCCATATGAGATTTCCAACTCAGGTTAAGTTTACGTTTTTAGAGAATTCTATTACTGCATTTAATTATTGTTTATCTGCAATTTTAACCCACAGATTCTGTAGCACTTGACTGCATCTGGAAAGGATTTGTATACTGCTTATGCTTCCCTGAACCAGGAGGCTACAATCCCTCCTAACAAACCACAGTGATCCCTCTCATAGATCTATGGATGCGCCACATATCATTTCCTAGCTACCAGCTTCCCCCCACATTTCTACTACTAAGACTGTGCCCAGTCTTTGAAGTCAAAAATAATAACTAACTCATAACTAATTCCCACTCTGAATCTAGCCCTGCAAATTCACAGAAGAGAAATTCATTAACTACGTGCTGGATTTAACTGGATAGTAATTACATTAAGGGACTCATTTTTCTTCCAAGCTTCAATTCAGCCTTTTTCTTTAGTCTTTTAGGGTTTGTATAAAAGAAGTTGAATAGCTTATCAGGATCTCTGCTAATTAGGTGAGTATATGACTTTAAGCATGCCATGAAATTCATCTTAACCTGAGTAGGAAAATTCATCTTAACCTCCCAGTGGGTCCAACTTCCTAACTTTCCCATGAGCCCCTTTGACATTCAGGATCAGCGAACTGCAGCTCGTTTTGTTCAACGGATACCCATCTTTCCTATCTCCATGTAACCTGGAGATGTTACTGATTTTTTTTTAACAAGGTGAAAAGCTGACCAGTCTAAAATAATCCTACATGTGTGTATATATATATATATATATATATATATATATATATATATATATATATACATCATCACTCTCCTTAAGTTAAGAGCCTAGAGCTCTATAGCATTGCTACCAGAATGTTGGAGCAAACAAAACACCCACTTGCAAATCAGCTTTTCTCTGTCAGTCTGCTTTTCCCTGGGCCTATCTTAGATTTGGGGTATTTCAGTGGTACATATGAGAGAGCAGTTCCCTGCAAAGCCACACAGGGGAACAGAACCTTCTGCTCATGTATCCCAAAGTAGGTTTTTAAGCACCTCTACCTGCCCTTCCCTCTCTCCTCTTTTCAAGGCCTCAGCACAGAAAGGAATCTTCACCAGTACTGCTGATTCCTAAATTAACATATATATTTAAAAAGTGATTTTCCTGGTACCCAAGACATGTGTCTTAGTAGGACAACATGTATTCTTCTAAACAGTAACTTACTAAATGTTCCCCCTAGTGCACTAAGGACAATGGGCTATATTTTTAGTCCAAAGACAGTATGAAAATCAGACAAAATATACGACTTGTTATACACTAAAATGTATTGAAAGATTCTTATTGCTTCTTTAATCCACACATATAATTCTCAGCAATAAAGAGAAGTTTTAGAGTATGTCTGTGAGCAGGTGTAGAATCCATGATAATGGGAAATTTACATTCTGTGTGTAACATTCTACAGTAATCCGTTAACTCTGTGTTTATCCTTCCCCACCTTGATTTGCTCTGCTAAAACGCTCTGATTCAAACACAACATTCAGGAATCAGATTGGGAAGGAGCTATAACCCCGGTTCTTACTTAAATCTGGTGGGAAAGAGGTCACTTAATAAATTGTTCACTCTACGTGGAAGCCTCCTATGAGGAAGATTTTGCTAAAAATTGTGGAAGTGTTATGAAAGCAGCAAGAATATGGGACTATGATAATGAATGAGACCTCCTAATGAGATTTATCAGCTAGTAAAAAGGCAATACATGAACACAAATTGGCACAAAGCAGAGTAGATGGGATTTGTGCCATAGCAACAGTAAAAACTTGGAACACAGAGACAGAAGGCAGCATTTCCAGCTGTGGTTATCTTGGGACATTGAAGAATTAGGTCATATTGGGAATCATGTTAGGATCCTTAACAAACAAGACGGCATTTAACAGGCAAAGTAGTAGAGATAGGAAGTAGGGAGTAAGAACCTCAACTGAGGAGAAGTTTTAGGAAAAAAAGAATATTTGAGTTTAGAAATCTTCAGACTGGCTTCAGGGAAAGCTTGATTGTATAACTTAACTAGAAAGTAAAGCTACCATAAAGAATAAGAATTAAAAGATGAACTGGGGTCAGATTTGAGGACACGAGATGCTCTCTGCCAAGTAGTAAAATTTTATTTTTAAGAAATGGAGTGATTTGGACCACTAGATACTGCCTGAATTCATCCTGGGAAAAAATTTCTGGACATCTTTTCCTACATTTTCCCCAGCCATAATTTTTTTAACCAAACTTCAGATGAGTTATGCTTTGGGAAATGTATACAGCAGCTGTGGATTTCATAGAGACAAGTTAGGAGGCCACTGCAATAGTCCAGACGAGAGAAAATGAGCTTTATGTGGAAATGGAAGGAATATGACAGATGAAAGAGGTATTACAAAGAGAAAAAAAAGTCAACAAGAATTGGCAACAAGCAAGAGGAAAGTGTCAAACGTTAGGGAAGGAGGAAACGTGTATCCAGAGTAACTCACCGAAAGACT
Organism: Lynx rufus; assembly: GCF_022079265.1. NCBI lineage: Eukaryota > Metazoa > Chordata > Mammalia > Carnivora > Felidae > Lynx > Lynx rufus. Next base: position 26,742,392 of record NW_025814827.1, on the reverse strand, counting down.
CTGAAAGAAGTGAGTTTTATTCAAGTGAGCTTTAAGGACTATTTGAGAGCCAAAAGAAATACAGAATAAGAGAGGACAAGTACTTCTGAAAAGGTTGCTACTTAGCGGTAACAGGCAAGCTAAGGAAGAAGCAGTACCAGAAAACATTATTATTTGTATGGATCTCGATTTTTCCCCCCAAGTCATTGTCTGGGGAAATTTCCCTGAGAATTGTCTCTTTTATTTTCTGGAATCTTTTTCACTTACCTGGATTTCCACTAGATCTGCATCATGCACATTGTCACTGGGCTTGTGGGGGTAGAACTGGGGATACTCTGCAGATAACTGGAAGGGCTCTTACCTGTTGCTCTGATGGGACACATCTCAGGGGCGACAGTGACCCCTGGAGACCAGCATCGGCCAACATCACAGCAGCACTGCATTTTGGTTATGGACTGCGGCAGTTGGTTAGAACAGCGCCCGTTTGCCAGAGCCGTGTAGCAGTATCCAGGGCGTACATCTGCGAGAACAAAGAAGCACAGCCACGCACACATCACTGGGATGGAACTCGGAACACCCCTCTCCTCCTCCAACACCTCTACGCTTCACACTTGGGCTCTGGCAGGCAGGATGCGCTGACACTCCTGCCTCCTGGGAGGGAAGCGGTGAGCCCTGCTTGGGAACAATACTCAGTCAGAACTCTCTTCGTCTCACACCTTTCGCCCCTGCGAGCTGGTGCACTTGGCCAATGTCCCACATTCCATCCCCAAGGTGGGAACGAATGATTACAACCATATGTGCCATAGGAAAAGAGAGACTAAGAAAATCACTGGCAGTGACAGTTAATTAGTTATAAAGACATGTCTCTATACTGAAGGGAGACTGTGTTGTCCTTGGTTTCAAACTACTTAATTCGAGCCACTTTAGGCAAATATTGATATAAATCTATTTTAAAACAACATGAAGTCTGCACTATAGTCTACATTTCTAAAAGATCTTTCTTATTTTTCAGACTGAAACCGTGAGTCAGACTTGCGAGATTTTTTTTTAAAGGAGTGAGCCACTTTGCCGTCAGATCCAATGCTTGTTAATAAAGATTTCCTTTTGTCCTGGGGCCTTAACAGGTTTTATAAGGCACTGGTTATTTACAAGTTCAAAATGTACATGATTCCAAGTTCTTAGTCCCATAAGATGTAATGGTTCTTGAAAGATTTTTTTTTTTTTTTTTGGCAGAAAGGTATCTTCTCAAAGCAGCACGGGAAGACATATTTCTCTATACCACTTTTATTGGGTTACATCATGTCTGACTGTCATGACAACATTGACACACTGAAGTACAAGTCTAGGCTACCAAAAAGGAGCCTGTGACATAGTAGAAAGCTGAGTGCTTCACGGTGAGGAAGCACCGTGAAATAGACGCAGCCAGCTAAGTATAGAACATCTTGATCCACCTAACACCTTGAGGATGAACCTCCCTTTAACAAAAGTGAATCACTGCACAGTGATATCCATACACAATAAAGTTGTAAAAAGTACATACTATTTTAAATATGCTTGGTATCTAAAGAAATTAAATGGTAAACACTTTTATAAAATGAATAATTTTTTATAGTTAAAACTTCACCACTATGTTTCCTGTAGGTCTAAATATTAACCTTCAGGTTTGATCAGAGAAGGTCATACCTATAAATGTCTTCATCTACATCATTCTTAAGAATACAAAGCCATCAAACCTTGAAGGTTACAAGAAATCAATTAAAAATAAAATAAAAAAGAAGGCTAACTTAGACACATATAAATTATTAACATCATAGGAAGAAGGCTACAAAAAAAACCTAGACAAACCATCAAATAAAATTAGGGATCAGCTTGAAAGAATACAAGATTATTTCTGAAAAATACTGAATACTTAGCAGGGAGGCACCAGGGTGGCTCAGTGGGTTAGGCATCAGTCTTTGGCTCAGGTCACGATCTTGCCGTTCTTGAGTTTGAGCCCTGTGTTGGGTTCTGTGCTGACAGCTCAGAGTCTGGGCTGCTTCAGATTCTGTGTCTCCCCCTCTCTCTGCCTCTCTGCCCCTCCCAGACTCACACTCTGTCTCTCTCCCTCTTTCTCTCTCTCTCTCAAAAATAAACATTAAAAAAAAAAAAAAACACTAGCAGGTATTGTGGCCCTAGTTCCTACACCTGCAGTCAGACTAATAGTCTCAACAGAGAGGCAGAGCGAGTTTCATTGCAGCCTGATCCAGGGTAAATGGCCGGAGAGAGGAGGGCAGACAAGATAAGCTCTGTGAAGCTACAGGTGGCACCTTCCCTATGAAGAAGGAGCAATAAAACTTCCTAGTTTCTACTTTTCATTGCTTTAAAGCCACTGATAATTTATATACTCAGGGATTAGTAAATTTTTGGGGCATGGAAACCAAACGCTGTTAAGAATAGGAAGAAATGTTCAAAACTGGCTTATATCCCAGTTTCAAATGAATTTGGTGGTCAAAACCCAGTATAAATACTTGACCACAATTTGTATATATAATTTTCAGTGTGGGCTATCTTTCGGGGCAAAACTGGGACCTACAGTTGCCAATCGCAAAGTCTTAATGGGCTAATGTCTATTAGTTTGCACATTAACTATGATACTATTTTACTGCCCTGCTGGCTGACTTAGATGTTATATCAGTAGGTTAGAGACTTGATCAAAATGGTGACTGTTGCAGCTAAAAAAAATTACCAGCCATATCTGGGTTGTTGGCAATCTCTGATTTACAAACAGCACCTGCACATACAATAAGCATTTGGCTGATTTCTTGTTCTGCAAGGAGGGCTTTGGTTAAAAATACACATATTTACAATATTTATAATTTGGAATAAAACCTATAGGCTGACAAGTAAAGGAAGGGAAAATATGTGAAAATCAGGAGGCATTTGGAGGAACTGTCCCCTGGGCACACCAGCCTGAAGTTTCCCATGTCATCAGGAAGCAGGAAAGAAACCATTGTATAATGTGGGATCATTCTACCTCGAGGCTAAGGAGTGGCTTTGGGATGATCTGAAGACCTATGGAAGCTGAGGGGGAAGAATGTTAGGATTTGGAGGAGACAAATGGAGGGCAGGAGGAGGCATAGATGCCTTCTTCTATTTTGAATTTGCTCTGGCCAAGACATCTTGCAAAAAGGGGTAGGAAGCTTTCTTCCTTTTTCTCCTTCTGAATCACTTGGCCTTTTCTTTCAGAATGCAGAAGTCACATTCTATCAAAACAAATATATTATGGATTAAATAGGTGTTTGCGGGTCATCCTAGACTATCAATAGGCCTCTCATAACCAATCACTAACATCGTTGTGTCCAACCAGGAGCTAGGAGCTGTGAGGCCCAAACTAGGATTCCTGGGAATTGATGAGACAGAACACACTAAGATGAAAAGACCGCCCTACACAAATTATTATAAAGCACCAAAGCAAGATCACAGAACAAAAAAATAAAATAATACTGCAAAAGCTTACAGGACAAAGGGAGTGCTGAGACAGGGAGGTTTGAGAGCCTGAGAATGTGGGGGCCAAAGGTAACAGGTGGAATCTCATGCTTAGAAGAGAAGTATAAGGAAGATGTGATATACCACTAGCCACGTGTGGGGTTTTCTATTGGTTAGATTTACTAATTCCAAATAGGCAACCTAAAAGCAAACCTTGGATTTGTTTATAAGTTGGAGACTGTATGTATTTTCTTTTCACTAGGGATATTTGGCGGGGGGGGGGGGGGAGGGGGGCGGCGGTTGAGGGTGTCTCTGTGGTTTACCATGGCAGGAAATACCAGCATTAGGGAAGGCCGAAAGGTCACTTGGAGCATTTTATGTAACAAGTTCCTAACTATGGCAACAAACAAAGTACCAAAGAAGAAGAAAGCTTGCTTGCCTATTTACTGTGTCTGGTGTTCACTCCGGAGGGAGCAATGACTGGGTTAGGGACCGTGGGCTGGGGCCCAAGTTGGGATCTCAGCAACTTCACTTCTTAGCTGCTTAAGCAATCGAACCAAATTACTTATGTGGACTCTGTAAACCTCAGCTTCTTCTCATGTTCAGTATGGTTGTGAACATTAAGTCAGATAATTTCCATAATAGCTCACACCTAGGAGGTCACCCATGAATCTTAGTCTCCTCCCCATACCCCACTTTCTTTGTAAATAGTATGGGTATATTTGGTAAAAGTATTTTAAAAATGTAAACCATCTGATATGTAAAATGTGTTTTAATCATTTTAGTATAATTTGGGGCTCTCTTTGAAGGTTAAAAAACACATCTACCTATTTTCTGGCCCAGAAAGAACTTCTGATCTACCTCTCTGCTAAGCATATCCCTCAGATGTCAAGTGCTAGTTGGGCCAGTTTGGGGAGAAGAAGGAGCTCTGTGGATTGCAGCCGCTGTCCCTTCCCTGCAGTTCCAGTATACGTGGAGAGATCCTGGAAAATCAGGCAATGTGGGCACCACCGTTGTTTCTAAGGAAAAGCCCAGATATGCTTCCCTCACTGGTTGTACTTACTCAAATGTCAACTAAAGAGACCGCCCTCAGCTTTTATTACATGATTAAGTAAAAAGGAATTCAGAATTTCAAGTGCAACTCTGTTTGGGTCTGAAATTCATGGCTTGTGGTGAGGATGCGAAGCTGAGTGTCTCAGAAAATATGGGCCAGAGACAAACATCAAAAGATAGAATTCGTTTTTCTCCAAGACCATTGCCATAGGCTTTCTAGCTGTGCCCTAATAATAAGGAAGTACTCATTTTGATATTCAACAAATACTTACTGAGTGCCTACAACATGCAAGGAATTGTGCCAAGAACCACCAGGGATATGTGAGGATAGCAGTTATGTAGGCTTTAAGGAGAGCTTACAACTTAACTAGGGAGATAAAAACATACAGACATAAAATGTCCCTAGAAGACCATTTATGAAAAGTATTTCCTCAGGTAAGGGAGAAACCGCTTTCAGGTAAGCTGATCTGGGACATCTTCAAAGACAGAGAGCCTGAGCAGAAGAAGGAAAGGGGGCTTGAGCTAAGTGGTACAACATGTATGATTAAAGGCATGAAGGAATCAAAACAAATGACCTGTTTGAGGGTGAGAAGCAGGGACTGTGCTGATAAGTCAGCAAGGCTGAGAGAGGTCAGAGAGTGTCTTTAAGTATTAGGCTACACACCTGGAACTTGAACTTTTCTCTAGCAGACTAGACTTTGAGGTAAGTCTTAATAATCATTAAGTCTGACAGTTATCAAACCTATTTTTAATAACAAAATCCCTTATTTTAATTGATATTTTATGCAGAAGCCTAACACCCCACTAGATAAAAGCAGAGTGTGTGCACGTGGGGGGCACTGACTGGGGGGGAGGGGTCCTGTCCCCTTAGTCTCCCCCTTCTCACTGTTCCCCTCTCCCACCCTAGCAGCTCTGGAGACCTTTTCCATACCTGAAGGATCCAAGGGGCACAGACTGAAAACCACTAATTTCCAAATCCTAATGGAAAACTACCAGAGGTTTGTGAGCAAAAGAATTATTTAATCAAAGCACTATTTTAGGAAGATAAATCTGACAAGATAGATTGTAGAGAAGCCAGGAAGCAGGGAGACCAATTAAGAGATTATTGCAAAATTTCAGACCTAAATTAACACAGGTCCCAGGAAACGACTGAAGGTTTGACACTTAACATAACTGCAAAGTTAATTTATAGACCGAGGACATCTCTATGGGCTCCTGGATCATCCCTCTTTCTGGGAGGCAAACATCCTAATACAAGAGGACAAGATGTCTCTTTTCTTTAAGACGGTGCTCCACTGTTTAATGAAATATAAATGTACATTTTACATAAAGTGAGAAATTATTAGTTCCCTTTAACAAACGTGTTTAATAAGATGTTCATTAGGGAACTGGTTTGTAGAAATCACTGTTTATGCTGTTTATAATTAAACCTACCTATGCATCTGGTACCATCGGGAGAGGTGTAAAAACCAGGAGGACATTTGCAAAAGTAACTGCTGACCGTGTTTGTACATTCGCCCCCATCACAGATCCCAGGAATGGTGCTGCATTCATCAATATCTGAAACGTAAAGAAGGGGTTACTATTCACAGAACGCAGTATACAACTGTTCATCACCAAGGGAGGTTCAGATGTAACACCAGTCAAACCATGTCCCCAGAAACAGCAATCTTTACAGAATAAAAGCAGCACATGAAATAGTCAATTCATTGACTATTGACCCAGAAGTGGGTGCTTCTTCTTTCAACACAGTCTTACCCAAGACATTAGTGCAAAATAAAAGAAACTTGCCCTGTAAAATCTAAAAGTATGTACTGTTTTACCAACTAACTATAGCATGCTAAGATTCCAAATGTCACTTAGTTTAAAATTTTGTTTTCCCTCTTCTCTCCATGTTTTGCACTGAGTTAATCTCCCTTTATATTTATTACTCTGTATTCTGCATCAGTTCCTGCATTTCTTTACAATTGGATTTTCCACAAAGCAGATACTGAAATCCTACAGAGACCATGTGGTCTGAGCGCTGACCAAGACTCAGAGACATCTTGGCGTTTTCAGGGGCACCCAAACTGCCATGATGATGGTTTTCTGCGGGTTTGGTAAGTGAATGTGGGGGGGCACTGGGATGCTTCACCCAGATCTCTCTCAAGGAAGGACTTGTCCCAGTACTGGGGGTGCTATCAGCAGACAGCCTTCAGTTTTCAGCTCCTTCCAGGACTGCCTGAGCTGTGGAGAACCATCTCAGCCCGGACTCCATGCTTCCCATGAGCCCAAACCCAGTGACTGATCGTGGAGAACAGGAAGATGGTGGTCTGGTCATGTGCACCAGAGGGGAAAGCTCTGAAAACCACTGAATACCCTGTGGGGTCAGCAGAGGCCATAGTTAGAGTTAGCTCTCGGGGCCCGAGGCCAATGGTCTCTTCCAAGGAAGCAGTAAAAGTTCCTTAGGACAAATACAGCCATTTCCTTCAAGGGGAGCTTTTCAAGAACCAGATTCAGACACTGACAGTTGTCAACAGATGTGGCACCAGTGAGGGGAAAAAAAGGAATTGAGAACTTCCTGTTAGGCTAAAAGTAAACTCAGAGCGCATGACCTTGACTCCAAGAGGAGTGGGCTTTCTGCACTCACCTAGGGAGAGGTGCGGTTTGACCCAAGTGCCCTGGAAGTATTGCAATGGCCAGACTACACTGTGGGCACTCAGAAAGCCCTAAATTAAAAAAAAAAAAAAAAAAAAAGAGTATTTCTTCTCTAGTTTAAGTACTGCTCTTCACTTGTAAAACCAAATAGAGTTCTAAGTGGACCAGATTCAAGTGTCTTCTGACTCAAGTTCACCCTGTTAGTCAAAAAGGCAGCAGAGACACTGTTTACATGCAGTTTAACCTTTTTAAAACCAAAATCCCCATTCTTCTATGCTAGGCTAGAGGCTAAACCAAACAATATTTCCCTGCTTATATTAGAGTCAATGCTAACATAAACAGCATTGTCATTGTGAAGTTGTATAATGGTAAAGATGTGTATTTCTATTCCGGCAGAAATTTTACTGGAGTCAGTGAAAGTCAGGCTGAGAAACCACCAAAGATGGAGCCTAAGGTTCTAGAACTAGCATAATATCAGAAAGCACATTTTAAGACAGTTCTTTACCATCAATCCTCCTGCATTTACCAGCCACACTCCTACTTAAAAAACAAACAAACAAACAAACAAACAAGCTCAGCCTGGAGGATTCAGTAACCCTATTTAAGAATAGAAGAGGAGGGGCGCCTGGGTGGCGCAGTCGGTTAAGCGTCCCACTTCAGCCAGGTCACGATCTCGCGGTCCGTGAGTTCGAGCCCCGCGTCAGGCTCTGGGCTGATGGCTCAGAGCCTGGAGCCTGTTTCCGATTCTGTGTCTCCCTCTCTCTCTGCCCCTCCCCCGTTCATGCTCTGTTTCTCTCTGTCCCAAAAATGAATAAACGTTGAAAAAAAAAAATTAAAAAAAAAATAAAAATAAAAATAAAAAAAGAATAGAAGAGGATGTATCCCTGTAACACAGAGGTATCAAGAAGAAAACATACCTTCCTCAAAATGTCCCTAAAGATAAATGTCTGAGTCATTAAACTCCTATTGAAGATCACGTGAACAACAAGTGTCTATTAAAAGAAATATTTTTCTACCTGTTAGTATAAATGACCGTGACCATCCTTTTTAAGGCCACTTAACCTACACCAATAGCCGAAGGGGTTATTTAAGTGACAAAACACATCAGAAAAAGTTATTCAAAAAACAGAATGAACTGGCAGGACGGAGCAGACATCTTTCACATGCTGGCTAGGTTAGCTTTGGCCCCTTTACTGAAGATAATAGCAACGACAACAATAATAATAATGAGAGTTGACAGGTATTGAGTGTGAGGCATTGATTAAATGCTTTATGTGTATCAACTCATCTATTCCTCACAGTATAGATATGGGCATAAGACCTGATCTCTATAATTCTGGGATAGAGATAGCTATCCTAGGGATAGCTGTTGCATTTTCCTGAGGCCTTCAGAAAACCAGCATGAGTAACACTCAAAATAAGAACAAAGAGGTTCATTTATAAAGTGATGTTAAACCCAAGTCTCCCATTGCCAGGGGCTGGGGAAGAGGGAGAGGGGCAGGGATCCCACTTAGGTGCATGGCCCCAGAGGTCAGTAAGTCAGGAAATACATCATAGTATACACCTCCCTAATTTTCACCCAGATAAAGATAAAACTGGACTAGGCCAAATTATTCCATTTGAAGGAGCCTAAATGGTTTTGAATTCCCTTTAGTGTCCTCTCCTCGGTGACATACCCATTTTTCTTCATGTGTCTAAGGCCCTTCTACTTTCCTGAGTCTCCTTGCTTCTCAGTCCTGTTGCTTCATGGCAACAGGGGCAGGAGTTCTGATTTTGTGACCAGGCTGTGGTGAAGTCCCCTCAATAGTAAAAGGCCGGAATAAAGTATCTGAATCGAAATCACTTATACTTCGAAACTCATACTAATCTATTATTTTTTCCAGGCTCTTAGCATGCTGTATTTACCTCCTTTTAATAGAATTCAGGGATCCCACATAAGAGAGTTGGAGATCAGTGGATTTCTTAGCACTTTTGGGAGCCAGTCTGTATTAAATATCAGCCATAAAAGTAAATCAGTTTGTGGGGGCCTGGTGGGAAGTGAGGCTTGACTGGGAAGAGATGCTTCTGTGCTCTGGACACTTCTCCCTGGCTCCTTAGGGCAGAAGGGAGAGGCAAAGCTGCTGGGAAGTAGCCATGCTTATGGTCTCACTGGCCTCTTGCTGCGTGTCCAAGAAGGGACACAGTGGTAGGCCCTTTCTGTCCAGATTTGCTGCCTGGACACAGGAAAATCCAGTGTAAAAAATCTGGCTAAAAAGTAAATAAGCTGATTCTTCAAGTCATGTTGAAAATAATATCAGCCCTACTATTTTATAGTCATACCATATATGCCCACATACAGCACCCGCTATCTGATCACAACTGGGAAATAATGAGAAATGTGACAACTGAGTCTGGATTACAGAAATGGAAGGGACCCTGTTCAACCTCCTCATCTGAAAGCTGCAGTAACTCAGAGCTGGTAACTGATTTGTCCAAGATCACACAGGTGGGGGGACATTACTAGGTGTAGGGCCAGGTCTACCTTATTCCTAGGGCTCTTATGCCTGCACCACAGAAATTGTATTCAGCAACATGTAGGGAGCTGGTGACCCTGAACAGTGGGAGTCAAGGGTTTACAATGAGCTGCAGAGCATGGGGCCCCAACTGTAAGTCAAGTAGCCCCAGGAGTAGTAAGTCAGTGGGTCAAGAAGCCCCAGGAATTGTCCTTGGTGCCTGAGAGGATAAGAGCCCCTCATAGCAAGTAGCCATCAGATGAATATGTCACTATTTCAGAAAGGGGAAGTCTTAAGGTTTTTGGCCATGTATTAGGGAGGACACAGATGTAGGGGCTACATTTTTAAAAAGTCCTTTGCATCATGCAGCGCTGGTATAATTGCTAAAGGCTGGGCTGGCGGTAATCTAAGTCTCAAAATATTAGTGGTTAATTAGGAATCCAAGGGACTTCTTCCAGAAATAAAACTTAATCCTTTAATTACACTTTTTATTTCTTAATTTCCTCCCACAGTAACCTATGCAAATATGGACTCGGTTTCCAAAAAGAAAAGGCTCATGTGTTCTTTCAATGTGCACCCTCGAGAGTCATTGGAAAAATCAACAATGAAGGTGGGCGTGAACTCTGTTTCCCTTCCCCCCCCCCCAAATCACAGCTATAAATCTCAATATTCCTTCTTAAATTTATGAAAATTTAATAATTGTTACTTGATCACTTCTGCTTGATCATTTACGTTTCAAAGGAATCTAAGTTGCATGTAATGATATAAAATTTGGTATAGTTTCAGGGCAAAAGGGATATTTTAAGAAGGGAGAATTCTGCAAAAGGCAGATCTCACTGAAAAAAAAAAAAAAAAACTGCTCTCCCCATCCCTGAGGGAGTAAAGGTTAGCAGCTTGTAAATTTGCTAAAGCCAATTTTTTATTGAATTGGTTTTTTAAATAAATTACTGTGGGCTTCCAGGTACCCAGTTCCTTCCTTTCCAAGTCAAGAGGAAGATGCATTTTAAAAGCCACTCCAAGTAATGGGAAAAGTGCCAGAACGATTTTCACAAGGGCACAGAATCCCACTGTGGCCTGACCATCTTCCCAGGGCACACAGATGTTCTCTTCATCCCTTCACTGTGTGGGCCAGTTTTTCTGGAATTCCTTCTATTGACCATCCTATCAATCATCCTATGCCCAGAGTTGTGCCATTCCCATAGACAGGCATAAAGCTGGAGAAAAGCAAGGGAGTTGAAGGAGGAGACCCAGTTCACCAAGCATTCTCAGAGGACTTTCTGATTACTCTCCTACCCGAGTAAGACAGGGCAATAATGCCCGAACCAGCTTCCAGGCCAGAGTACACATAATACAAACAGGACATTCTCTTCCAGTATCAATTTTGCATAAAAAAAATAAAAGAGAGGGGAAAAAAAAACCCATCATCTGAATTTAATGTAACCGTAGATGCTAAGGAAAAAAAAAAGGTCTAGCCAAAAGTATGCTGTTTTTATCTTGCTACTGATTTCAATATGCAGCCGGAAAAAAAAATATTTGTGAAAAAGGATTAAGTAATTTTCAGACTGAATTTTTTTGTCCATTGGATACAGCACCATAATAGGTTTCTTAGCATTAACAAAAGGATTTTGAATGATTTTTCTTTCAGTCTGAGTATTAAATCTGTGCATCTTCTGTCTCATTCACGACCACACAAGGTGATCAATCCTGACAGTTGTTAACTGACAGGTGAGTGAAAGGCAAGGGACACAGGAAAACAATTCTACTCCAAGATGGAAGCTATCTAATTCCAAAAATCAAACCTTGTCCAGAAGACTGGACAAGTCATATGGATCATAGTGCCCTAAATCTTGAAGCTGACTGTATCTAAGCTGAATATATCAAGCCGAGAAAACCTGAAAATATAAGACACAACCCATTGCTGAGGTGGATTTTGCATGCTATTATAAACCTGACAGCTTATTAGTGGCATAAAGATATATGTATATAATACCTGAAAATATATACTATAATATTTAAAAATTTTCAAAATATTAGGAAAGATAAATATTAATATTGGAGGTTATGGCTTACATCCGGGAAAGAAGGCAATATAATATGACATCACAAGTACCACAGTGTGAATCAAAAGAAGTAAATGCTAGTGCCATCTAAATGACTTCAAACAGGGCACTTACCATACCCAGTTCTTTAATTTATAACATGAAAGGGTACAGGTACTTAAGTTCTTTGCCTCATTCAGTAGCAACATCCTCTGCTTCTAACTTAAATCTACAACAGAACTTCTAAAATACGTTGGCCTGGAAGAGTCAACTTTATCGTTCTTTGAAACTTACTGTGTTTTTACAAAGTCCTAATTCCTTAGGAAGAATGTATTTTTCACAGCTCCCTCAACTGTTCATAGCATGTTCAAGAACGTATTATTATAAATTCTATGTGATTGATAACTTAAAAACAACTCTAGAGGCACCTGGGTGGCTCACTCGGTTGGGCGTCTGACTACGGCTCAGGTCATGATCTCACGGTTCATGAGTTCGAGCCCCACATCTGTGCTGACAGCTCGGAGCCTGGAGCCTGCTTCTGATTCTGTGTGTCCTGCTCTCTCTGCTCCCTCCCCCACTAACGCTCTGTGTCTCTGTGTCTCTCAAAAATGAATGAACGCTAAAAAAAAAAAAAAAAAAAAAAAAAAAACTCTAACCCATAAAGATAATTCCATCAGTGCCAGATTTCAGATTACTCAGTTTCAGGGCAAGTAGATATTAAACTTCTCATGTGTCATTTATGAATTGCTCTTCAAATCTGAAGCTGTCTTTCCCACATATGATATACTGTGGCTATCCACAAAGAAGATTAATGAACTAAGCCCATGACTTAGAATGAATTATTCCTCATTGCTGGGGTTTAGGAGTATAGACACAACAGCAGCTGCTTTCAACAAAAGTGCATGCATCTAAATGCAACTTTATATCACACAAGGTACAGCTAAAAATGAAGGAAGAAGTTTTGTCTGCTGAGTTTGATAAGAGATGTACTTTGCTATATTACTGTCAGCCATTATACATGCAAGGTGCATGCACTCATCAAGGGAAAGAGAGTTGGATGCCGCCTACTTATTTCCTAGATGTTTCCCTCTCATGGAAAAAGCATTTCTTATGGCCTTGGATGCCAGGCCTCTTTTTGGCAAGCAGCAGTAGCGGTACATATGAACATAGTCCCTCTATGCACATTTTAGGAGCTCAATCTAGAAACTAAATGCAAATGTATAAATTTACCTCCAGTTATTTTTCTGTTTGATTACCATTAAAAAAAGCTTCCATTTGATAGGCACAAAAGAAAATACTAACCTTGTACTCGGAGCATAAATAGAAGAGTTAATCTCTCCAAAAACTAACAAACATATATTTTAACTAAAAAAAAAAAAAAAAAAAAATCAGAAGATATGTCCTTCTGAATGATACGTAATGATTAAATTTAAATTCATGTCTCTAGAACTATGCAAAAACATGTGTCTTGAACATTTTAACCCAAATATTGGTTCAAAAATATTTCATGTTTTAATATTTAATTTGATTCAGATGGATCTCTTATTTTGGGTCTATAAAAGTGGAAAAAGCTGCAGGGTTTTTCTGGTTCACTAGCACAAAGGCATATTATTCCTGGTAAGAATATTATATTTACACATTCACAGGAATGACAAAGACAGAAGGATTTTGGAACAATTTACAATAAAGCTTGTCGTTGATTTGCGTTTTGCCTGCCCCTCCACCCCTTCACTGCAAAGCATAGTATTTCTTACCTTCACATTTTTGTGATGCTTCATTAAATTTGTGTCCAGCAGGGCATTTGCACTCAAAAGACCCAACAGTATTAATGCAATTTCCTCCTTGACAGAGCCCAGGGATGGCCTGGCATTCATCCACATCTGTCAGATTTTAGGAAACAGAGAGAGAGAAAGGGAGAGAGGGAGACATTCATATAAAAGTTACTGCAGAAGAAAATGTGACAGTTTTTATGTCTATATTACTCTATTTATGTCAACGAGTTATTTGTCCATTGCAATATTTGGAATACAATGAGAGAAACTATTTCTCACAATTGCTTTATGTAAAATAAATTTTTGAGTAACATAAGTTGGTTAGTAACGGTTGGTAAGAGGTCACAAATGTTTTTTCCCACCTTCCATCTTCTCTTGTGTAGAAGGCAATATTTATACTGATTTTTGTGGGTTTTATTATGAAGGCTGCAAGTTACAGGATGCAATGATAAAAAGGCTGACAATAATAACTAGAGTTATTCAAGAAATTCTTAGAATCAAAAAGCAACACATTTCTATAATAAAACTGTCTCTAAGACTTATATTGAATGATTCAGTTAAAGCAGAATTTACATAAGATCACAGAGACTGTATGAGACAGTGAATGCTTTTATGCAGATGAAATGGAAAATGTTCACCTTCCATTCTGTAGAATTGTCTTGTGCAGTAAAAATTAAACAACCCAGGAAATTAGACTAAGAAGTGAGAGAGACCCGAGATGAATACGCAGTCTTACTTTGCTGGCAGAGAAGCCACCAGAGGGAAACTTTTTAAAGTAAGTCAGTGTGTCCTCCCAGCTCAAAACTCAAGCACCTATCTGAAAAGATTCTACCTGCCCCCTCTACTCTCTGCTCTCATCTTCTGACCTCCTCTCCCTCTCTGTCACTCTCCTTCTAAACTGGCTTCCTTGCCATTCTTTAAATATACCAAGGATGCACTTGCCTCAGGGTTTTTAATAGTGGCTCCTTTGCCTGGATCATTCTTCCTCCATAAAGGTTCACACCATCCCATCTATCCGGTAGGTCTCTGTTCACTATAGCAGTACATCCTTCACTGGCCAAACAGCAACAGCCAGCCCCCTGTCACTCACCACCCTTCCTACTTTGCTTACTTTTTTCCTTAGGATGAATCACCAGCTGACCGAATAAATGCTTGTTTGCTTTGTTTTGTTTTATAAACCCATTGTCTTTAATTCAAGTTCCAGACAGCAGGTTCTTCCTCTGTTTTGTTCACTGCTATATCCCTAGCACCCAATAACTATGGTCCCACATGTAGCCCCACATATGAACTTTCTAGGAACAAAAGTAATCATTCCAGGCTCATTGTGTTGAGTTGGAAAGACTGTAAAAAATATATGTACATTCTCTCCATCTCTTCATTACATATGTATGTATATATGTGTATAAATACACACAAAAGTCTAGTTTAATAAAGGACCCCCAGAGTGGCAGTCTAACTTTTCTTTCTCTCACTTTGCATATTCTTTTAGAAATCTGGAAGCCTAGGGTACTCTCTTGTTTTACCCTTCATTGTATGAAACAAGAGAGTGATCACCAGTTTTAAAGTTTCTACTACCCCATGTTCTTCAGAAAAGTTGGCATGAGGGAAAGGGTACTAAAGGAGCAACAATTTATTTTGCTATCAAACTGTCACTGTTTTAAATGGAATGTCCTGGCCCACAAATGAATCACTATATGGGCAGTATAATTAGATTATGTTTTATAGCTGATCTCAATTTTATCTGAGACCAGAAGTTTCCATTCTCTTGATATGCTGAATATGTTATTGAAATGTTATTTGAAATTGATTGTACATATAAGCAAAACTTGATAGTCCTGTTGGTCATAATTTTTGGCCAAGAGGAAATACACAGGAGGGCACTTCTCTGCTGGCCATGCCTTCCACGACTGAAGACAGAATAAGCTCCTTTATGAGCCCATTTGCCCACAGCCCCTCACATCTGGCCCAAAGTCTAAAAACACTGGAAAGGATAACAGAGCCCCAAGCCTATAGCAGACTTGCTCCAAAAAATCCCACACCCAAACATGAAGAGTTTCATTCTCAAAGTGTCAATATAACTGCCATTTTCATTTCATGGGTTTCACAAAATTTCTGATAAAAATCTTTCTTTTTCCTGACTCTTGAATAGCAGAGTCAGGAAGGAGCAGAAAGAAAATGGTGGACAGGTCTAGATTGTAGGAAATGCACAGCAAAGTCACAGAGTAGCCACTCTTCTCTCTCCCTCGTCATTCTCTGTCCCCCAACTGTCTCAGTGCCTCAACCTCTGACAATGACTCATGGATGGATAGTTGGGCACACCAAATCTGGCTTTCTGGTCTATGTCAATGAGTTCACGGGTATTAGCTGGCTTCCAAACACCAAAACCAAGAATTTCTTCAAAATTCACTTCTAAGGATAAGAAAAATAACTAAGGTTCCCAAGAAAGGGGGAACTAAACTAACTCTTTACTTTATAAAATCACACAATAGACCCCTTTGTAATTCCTTTGTTCCAAAGTGACTTCTTGCTGCTCCTGACATTCAGAAGGACAAGTTGAAGGGCACATAAAGGAGCTGTATGTTGTACCCAGAAGTCAGGAGCCAAGACCAACAGTGTTTATCACAAGTGGAATTTGTGGAAGCAGAATTTAATGGAGACCCACAGAACTGTGTGATTCATCTCAAATTCTGTTTTACTGCACATCAGCCTTAGAATTAACACACAGAACCAAACCAAACTGGTATCTATTTGCCTCAGAAAACCATACCCTGAATTTTCTGAAAATATTGCAACTTGTTAAAAAAAAAAAAAAACACTGAAGATGTCTAAAGGAAGCAGATACAGCCTGGGAGTTTTCAATCCCATCAGTTTAGTGCTGAACTGCCTCCGTTCACTTCCTCCTGTTTCCTGCCAGACATCCAGACAATAAAAGAATTTGTACAGCTGGAAGAATAGGAGTAAAAGCCAAAAACAGAGTAAGGGCTTCTATGGGAGACAGGAGAAGAAGCAAGCAGGCGACATCTGGGGATATTTAAAACTGTGAAACAAATCTTAATTTATTTCTGACTTGTAAAAAAAAAAAAAGCATAATGTAGCATGTAAAATGGAGAGAGGAACAATTTTCTTGAGGTCAACTAAGGACAACCCAGGAGACAGAGGAACTCCAACAATATCAAATGGAGGGAAAAAAATAAGAAAAACAAAGTACCTTGTTCACAAATTTTGCTTTGTGTTTATACATAGCATTGCTCTAACGCACAGCATTACTGCAACCAGTATCACACCACCCCACAGAAACACCTCTGGGTTCGGAGGGGGAGCTGCTGGCAAGGAAAACTCCAAGGAGACCAGCTGCTCTCTCTTGATCCACGTTCCTAATGCCTAAGTTGGATATCATGCCGTCAGCGAAATCGTGAAGTTATGTCTCTGACACCGCTTTTCCATTCTCTCCAACTTCACTGGAGAATGGCTCTCACAGAGCAAATAAGATGAATCCATTAAGAGCTCCATCAGCCAGGGGTTTACCTTGACAGGCTCCCGTACGGATATTTGGAATGAAGCCTCGACGACAGGGGTGGGGCTGGGCGGGGCACATCTCACAGGGGTGGCCCCAGGCTCGGCCGACAGTGGCACAGCAGAGTGTTTTTGTGCAGACAATCCCGCTGAGCTGTCCCTGGCACATCTGGTTGCTGACCACGGTAAAACATGGGCCCGTCCTGTAATCTGAAAATAAAGAAGGAGAATTCCATGAAGGTCCAGGAAAGCAGGAACCATCACGCAGAGAAACAGCTGTGCCCCATCTTGCTGGACTCCAAACTGGGAAACAGTCTTCAGGGATAGAACCACAAATCACTGACTCTGTGCGAAGCCTTGGGCAGATCATTCTGCTCACCTCCATCTTCCTCACCTACAACATAGGGATAAAAACACCAGTTCCTATCCACTGTGAAGACCCTGTTGTAAGAATCAAATGAGCAAATGGAAAACACTTTACAGTTGTGATGTCCTATAAAAATATAGCATATTATTACACATTCATTCACTCAAGAAAATGTACCAGTGCCCACTATGAATCAGTCCCTGTGCTTGATGTAGATGTTTTGGTGATTAAAATAGACCACATCTCTGCCCTCACGGAGCTTAGAGTCTTTTATTATTTAGGCTGGAAAAAGAAAAAATTTCAAAACTTGCAATGAGGCAAGTCATGGCATTTTCTTCCTGGGAGTTCTTTGAACAAAAGAAATGGTTACCCGGTTCTTTTGGATTGGGTCCATCTTTTTTCAAATACAAAAAAAAAAAAATGTGCAAACAAACAAACAAACAAGTAGGCATTTTTTAAAATTTACCCATGCAAGGACATTAGGCATTTAGTATAAAGAGGAAGGACACTGCTCTGAAATCACTGTAACCCTTAGGCAAAAGTCCATCTTAAAGTAAACAGAGATAAGCTAAGGCCATAGGGAGAACTTCCAATTACTCTCACCAGATGCAAAATCTGCCTTCATTTTTGTTTTGTTTTGTTTTGTTGTTTTGTTTGCTAAAAGGAGAAAGTCAATCTGGATTCAGCAGCCAACAAACAAGAAAGATTAACATGTAGTGAGCAAAGAGGACAAAAGGCAGGCTGTTCCCAGCCTAGCCATGATAGAAATCGAGACCATAATATCCCTTTCTGTTCCACAATGACCTTGGCAGATAAGGGAGGCTGGGTTGTGGCGAGACCATAGGCTTCTATCTACCACCCAACATCGCATGTTTCCCCATGTCATTTTCAGAAATGCACAGTTTCCCATGAGTCCAGGGATGGAGTAAATAAATAATAAATAACTGAATAACCCCAGTTATTAGTTATTAGTTATTAGTAAGTTAGTTTCACCACTGAATTCTACAGTTTTATGAAAATCACTGTGTGCGCTAATGAAACTGCTGGGTTGGGTTTTCACTTTTCTTTGCTTCTTTCTTCTAAGTAGCTCATGAGACATAGATATGCAGTTTACAAACGGCAACTCTTCCTTTACAGTACCAGCAAGAGTGAACAGGGTGGACCATGACCACATTTGGACAATAACTGAATCTTACCTGCAGGCATGCCGCTGTTCTCCATATTCTCTCTCTCCTGCTTTCTTTGCTGCAGTAATGACTCCAGCTCCTCCCTATTACTAAATGTTCTTCCTCACTCTCCCTTCTCTCTTGCTAAAATGAGCCACCTGTGGTCAATGGCACCTCCCTAATGTCCACGTGGAAAGAGGAGCCTTCTAAGGAGTTCCTAAAACAAAACGTCACCCAGTCTAGTTCAGCAAGAGGACTAGGCCCAAATTATGGTATTACTTGAGAGATGGACAGGATGGCCAAAACATCGAGTCCCCATCTTCACATCTCCCTCTTTCCATGCAAGTGCTTGCAAAAATGTGCTATGTGTATCACTGATGGAATGCAAGATGACTTTAGATTGTCATGTTTTAATAGTCATGTATTGTTTTTAAATTTTTTAATGTTTATTTATTTTTGAGAAGGAGAGAGATAGAGCATGAGCAGAGGAGGGGCAGAGAGAGGGGGAAACACAGAATCAGAGAGTGGGAGACACAAAATCTGAAGCAGGCTCCAGGTTCTGAGGTGTCAGAACACAGCCCAACGTGGGGTTCATACTCATGAACCGTGAGATTATGACCTGAGCCAAAGTCAGACACTTAACCAACTGAGCCACCCAGGCACCCCGTTATGTATTAATTCTAATTTGTATTATTAAAGAGTATACACATAACAGACTCTGATTTCACAAATATGTTTGCTATGATGAGGATTAATAAAAAAAAAGTTTAACTCAACTTAAAGGAAAATATTAATGAACACTATTACCAGATATGCAAATAGGACAAAAAATTGTGTAGATTGCACATAAACACCACCAGTGTTACCATTCCAAAAGACTAACCTTATACCTTTGTTCCCCTCAAATCTCTAATGCTCTAGCCCCATCTATCTTTCCAGTCCTATCTCCTGACACTTCCTCAGTTTATTGTCTTTTAATTTTTTTATGCATTTTTTTTACTCCCCTGGTTATTTTTTAGTTTTAGATAGTCAAGTTCTAGGTATATTTTAATATTTCTCATAATATGCCAGATCTGTTCAAAATCCACTATCTTCTTCCATAGATGTTGAATTGAAACAAGAATACAAAACTTAAATGCTTGAGCTATTGAATAAAATCTCTGCCCTCATTTCAGTCTGTCTATAAAGAAAAAATGACAGCACCATGATGGTACCATAACAGTTTGGAGCAAAAGTGCTCTTAAATGCAGTAAACTCATGGGCAAACTCAAAGGCTGTAGTCGTTCATTGTTTCATTCAATTCTTCCAAATGTTACCTATAGGCATTTAATAAATACTTCTCTAATATATGGCATTTCTTTTCTATTTTAACACTTTATTATATATTTTTGTGATTCTAAATAAATAATATTTCAGACAATTAGGAAAAGGTAGAAACATAAATAAGAAAATAAAAATCTCATGTAATTGTACCTAAAGAAACCCTTGCTACATATATGGTATTCATATTAGGTTATTACCTAAGTTCACATGTGTTTTATTCTTGATCACAAAATAGCACTGTACTAAATACACGATTTTTAATCCTGGTTTTTTCACTTAACATCGCCAAAAGCACTTTCCCATGTAAATACTATTCCAAAATATTATTTTAATTGCTAATAATTTTCCATCAAGTTATAACATAATTTATTCAATAATTTTCTTTTTGCGTGACATTTAAATTGCTTCCGATTTTTCACTATTACATACAACAGCGTTCATTACAGATGAACTGCTTTAGGATGAGAAATGTTTAGTCTCAGGCAATAGCCATCATTATTTTTATGGCTACATATACATATATTGCTTCTGAGACCAGCAAGATCACAGCAACATAATCTCTTATTTAAAAAATAGATAAAACCGTCTATGTTAGGTAACAAGGAAAGGATTTTAAGTTTGTTTCTTTTTCTCCTCTTAATTTACTGAGGTAAGTGCAAATGTTTGAATCAAACAGATTCATGCTGGCATGTCATTTTCAATCTTTTAAAAAACATAATGGAACAGAAATTTGAATTTACAATCCTCTCTTCGACATTGCTTGGATTTGGTTTTGCTTTTCACTTTGCCAAGACACCTCATGGAAAGACCTTATATAGAGGATTGCAAAGAATCAGGGTAGATGCAAACACATGTTTTGAGAGGGACACCAGCAAAATTGAAGCATACTACAAAATACAAAGAAAATCTGATTCAGTCCTGTCTGACACTGGCTCATGACTTCAGACATGAATTCCTCATTGGAAAACCTTCATAAAAAGAAAATAATCCTTAATACTTTTCTAGAGTCAAGTTCTTACCCTCATCTCAATATGAAACACATGGAATGGAATAGGCACTTGTTAATTCTGACAATTTTCATTAGGCATCTCTAGAGCCCGTAGGGGACCCATCTGTATTAAATATACTAGATATTTGGCCAAAAGTTTGAGTATGTATAACAGAATCTATAGACTTAACACCTTTCTACACTAAATACTTATCACTATGGACAAAGAACCAGATCATTGGACAGTGCATATTAGTAAGTGGACATAAATGTATTTGTAGGTCCACATTTTCAATAAAAATTGCTGAGTGCAGAAGGAGACGCATAATCTGGATGAAATAGAATTGGATCTAAAAATCTCTTGGAAGGTAAATGCTCTATTAACGTGGTTTTCAAATGTCATTCTGATTTGGCAGTGTATGCTTTTTGTCCTGTGCTTCACTTAGATTGCCAAAGTTATGCTGTTTTTCTGTCCAATACTTCAACCACAGAAAAAAAAAAAATCCGCCCACACTCCCAATTCCTTACTAATAATCCAATTATTTACAATTATTCCCATAGCACTTACGTGATACTAGGCTAAATTTACATACTCTTTTTTTCAGATAGTCCCAGCACTAGACAGGGAATGTGCTTAATTCAATGCTTGAGTAATGTCTGACTCATTCCCTCAATGTAAATCATTATTCCTAATGCAACTAAAATATACTATTAAAAATACTCTCTGTTTGCAAATTGATTTACAATCACTTCCTTAGAAGACCTCTATAAACCAGGGCAACAGACCAAGACTTTACCAAATTAAAATGCAGTTTTAATTGTTTTTAATGGGCTTACTCTAGTGTGGCTAGTTCCTGGGAAATTCTGCATGTACATGTTCCCATTCTGAGTGGTGAGGCTTCAGGACTGTTTTCAATCCCCATAGATTTATCAAGACTTAGGATCTAACCAATGTGTATCTGCAGCCTCGGATCCTAGGCCCCTGCCCAGCTCTGCAGCTCAGAATGCTGTGACCTGCGGTGGTACTTCACTTTCATTTGTAATAAGACTTCACCCTGAAGCAAATGCATCATTCAGAGAGAAAGAATATTGTGGTGCACTGAATTCTTGTCACTCCTGCCCAGTCACTAAACCACAAACTGCAGGGAAGGCACAAGGATATAATTTTGGGCAGTAGGCTCCAATTATTTTAAATCCTTCTTTCCATAAAAATTACAAAAAAAAGAATGAGATATCAATTTATCCATGACAGGGTCATAGCATGCTTCTACCTTCCAGGTAGGTTGGCCTGAGACACATCAGACTCCTAATGTGTGGAATTTGAATACAACCTCTTCAAGAAGGAGTTCAGGGAAATTTCAGTCCAAAGAAAATTAAAGCAAAGAAGTTCCATGATGATAATTAGTTTCATAACTGCTGCCATTTCTTCTTACTCCAATTATTCTTAACTTTGGGACATAAGCAGATCACCTGGGAAGTTCCACAAAATACTAATGTCTGGACCTCTGTCCTCCCGCAGCCCCTCGCCCCCCACCCCCATGGAATCCAATGCAGTAGATGCAGCTTGGGCCAGGGTGTCCTTCTGTGTTTTGCAAAAGCTCCCCAAAGCGACTTTGTCTTCTTGGGCTCTAAATTGTCTTTCTGTCTGCCTGTCTGTCTGTCTCTATCTCTTTCTCTTACCATTATTGAGAAGTGCTTGTGTACCATTATTAATTGGAGGTATCTTCAAGTTAGCTGACTGCCTACCTGAAGGTCTACCCTTAGAAATGTGAGAAAGCCCATGAACTGGAATCACCACTACTCAACATAACCCAGTTCCATAGTATTCCTTTCAATAGTGTTGACGGATTATGAGGCACTTTACTATGTTCTTTATTAATTTTACTAACCACAAGCTCACTAAACCAAACAGCAAATCAAAATTTCAGAAGGCTAATCACCCACTACTCTGCTGCCCTAACAGTCAATTGAATTCACATTTCTAGGCTCTCCCCTCCCAGTGTTAGAAAGCACATTTATACACATAACATCACTCCACTACCATGAACTCCCATTTCCAACTTCCCAGCCCAGTGCTATACGTGAGTGAAATGCCAGGAGGATTCTCCATCCAGGTTCCAAATACAGTAATCAAACTTAGCATCAGTAACAGCAAAAGTTAACTTTTAATTTCCTCCAGAATTACACTATCACAGATCACCTTGAAATACTTCCATGACTCCTGACTTGACTAAATATAAACTACTAAACATCATTTATGAAGTTTGTGCCAAAAACAGTCAAAGTTTAATCAAATGAATCCTCCAGATCTAACTTGTAGCTGAGAGGACACATAGGGGTAGAAGAACAAGTCAAATGAAACCACAAGGAAACAGTCAGAAAATCCAGAATGTGTGATTTTCAAAGGCAACTATTCTGAACTTTTCCAAAAACAAATGACCCATCTGAGTAAAAAAAAAGTATGGTAGAGAGATTATTTAGATTAAAAAGACGTAATAACCCAACATTACTTGGATTCTGTTTCAAAAAGAGACAACTGGGGAAATATTATGTGGGCTGAATATTACATAATATTGGGGAATTGTTGTTCTCATAGGTTTGGTCATGGTACTATGGTTATCTATGAGAATGTCCTTCTTATTCAAAGGTGAAGTGTTGTGATGTATGCAACTTAATTTTCAAATGATGCAGCAAAACTGTGTGTATATATATATATATATATACACTATATAATTAATTATATTACATATATAATATATACATAATATTTAATATATAATATACATATATAATATACACATATATTTATATATACACATATACAAATAAGCACATAGAGAGTATTATATGTATATAAGTGAGAGAATGTTAATATTTAATCTAAATTTAATATTTAATGTATAATACTTTATATTACTATTTCAACATTAATGTGTTTTGAAATTTTTAATAATAAAAATTCTGAAGGGGTGAGAATTCCTTCTTGGGCTACTTTCTAGTGAAAGTAGTACATTATTGTCTCTTCCATTTCATTCAAGCTATGCTTTTTTTTTTAATTATACAGTAAATTTCAAATATACTTTCCAATCCATACATTTTTATAAAATACTACATGCAAGATAGGAGTATGAATATGGTCTCTACAGCATTACTTAAAGAATATGAGCTTTTGGCAAAATTTACTAAACTATGTTATGCAAAATGTTTATCTTTTAGTAACTATCTGTACACCTTCTCTAAAACTAATTTCTAAAAATTTTTTTTCTAGAAATAGGGTATAGGAATAAGCACAAAACTGTTTCTGTTAACATTCTGCTAACTTTTAACTTCTTTAATTCATAAAAGTATTACCAATATAAATTTTAATGTAAATAGCATTCAAAACTGCAGAAACAAGGTGATATATACCATTTAATTCTAACATGCAGACTAAGCAGCTCACCAAATCCAGCCCATAGTTCCGTGGAACCCAATTACATGCAGCAGCAATTCAATATTGTTAACACATTTTATTCTGTCCTATGATGGACTGCAATCTTGTTCGGGGAAGAGAATGCCTCCTATATGAATCATCATTTACCTGACATTCTTTGTCATACACATATATACATTACACCTGTACATCGTACAAGTCATTATTCATTTTCACTTTGCCCCAAAGTTATCTCCAAACTACCTTTACTAGAAAAAAAAATGGGTGGTGGGGTGGAGAGAAGTCAAATTCTGGGTTGGGTGACATATTTACAATCAAGATAATAAAATCATAGAGTGTCTTCATTTTCCATGGTCTGCAAACTGCACTTTAAAGAAGCAGCTGGCTCTGATTCATGGAGTTTTCAAATGGCTTGCATGAGTGCCATGTGAAACCAAACTGCAGCTTCCCCACAGAGCATCAGCTATGGAACAGCAAGACAAAAACAATAGTATTATATAACAATTTGATTTATCTGTTCTTTTATATTTTCTTCAAAGCCACCAAGTATAAAACATCCCCTGCAATCCAAATGCAAGATTAACAACACAAGATTAAAGGGCTCTGTGATCAGTGATATTAAATATAAAACTTTCCAGGGTCAACATATTCTTAGATCAACTCATGTATCTTAAAAGTGCCTTGCGATACTGCTTAATTTCCAAATACAAATTCTATATGAAGGGAATTAAATTTCTGAAGGATGCTAATAGAATTATTATTGTAAATGAGACTTACACATAGAGAGTGTAAAGGCCTATGTTTGTAAAGGGGCAAGAAAAATAAACTGATTGGTATTACTCTACTGCAAGTTCTACTACTATGAGATACCTAGCCAAATTCATAGAGACAGACAGAACGGTAGTTGCCAGGGCCTGGGGGAGGGGAGGAGAGGGGAGTTATTGTTTATTGGGTACAGAATTTCTGTTCAAGAAGGTGAAAAAGTTCTGGAGATGGATAGTGGTGATGGTTGCATACAGTGTGAATGCACTTAATGCCACTGAGATACACCTCTAAAAATGGCTAAAATGAAGAAATTTTGTGTCATGTATATTTTACCACAATAAAAAAATACCACTGCATAAAATAAAATCAGACATTCTGACTTCAATGATCAAGTTCAATGAGTAAACTTCACAGTTATAAAATGTAATCAAGGATTTTTTCATTCAACAAATATTTACGGAGCTGCTGTGCTGTATCAGAGAGCAGCATGAGATAAGTCCCTGACTACATAGAATTTACAGTCTGGCAGGAAAAGTAGTCAGCAGATACGTGAATACATTTAAAATCATTTTAGATTTGAGTCTGTGGTTTAGTCTACAAATGAAATAAGCGCACTGCCATAATAGAGAATAATTGGGGGACAGCTACCGTGGGAATCGTTATCAGGGAAGACTTCTTGGAGAAGGTGATATTTATACTGAGAACGAAAGGAGGAAAGCAAGTCAGCTGTGCAAAGGGAGAGTAAGTGCTTCAGAGGTTTAAGACACAGCAAGAACAGTGGGTCTGAGTTGGGAGAGGGCCTGGTTTCTCTAGTAATGAGAGAAGACCACTGAGACCAGGGCTCAGAGAGCAAGGGGAATGGGACACGCCATGAGCCTGGAACATTGGGCAGGGACTGGATTACACAGCACATTCCAGGCCACAGTAAGGAGTTTGGATTTGGCTTTAAGCTCAACAGGAAGCCACTGGAAACACATGTTATTTTTTTAAGTGTGCTGCGTAGAGGGTTCAAGAGTGAAAATGGAGAGGTTCCTGAAGGATCCAGGGAAAGATGGTGGTGGCTAGACAAAGGTGGTAGTGCAGAAGTGGGGAGCAGCCAGCAGCGGGCAGATGTCTCTGGGAGGCGAGAACCAACAGCACTTAAAAATGGTTTGCAACTGAGGGTTGATGGGGGGTGGGAGGGAGGGGCGGGTGGGTGATGGGTAGTGAGGAGGGCACCTTTTGGGATGAGCACTGGGTGTTGTATGGAAACCAATTTGTCAATAAACTTCATAAAAAAAAAAAAAAAAAAGAAATTTTATCATCAGAAAAAAAAAAAAATAAAAAAAAAAAAAATGGTTTGCATGTGAAGGGTGAGGGAAACTGAAAAGACAAGGAGGACTTGTGGGTTTCCGGCTCAGGTAGTTGGATACATGGCCAGCCAGTCACAGACATGGGCAATCTGAAGGAAGACTAGGCTCTAACTACCAATAATCAGCATGAAAGTTCTTCTAATTTCACAAGTACTGAGTATCAGGTGATTTGAACTGATGAGGCTGGTCCTGCATAAAACAATATTATCTGTACATCTTGATGCCATAAAACCTATGTATAATGAAATGACATCTTGGTCTGTGCATTTTAGCTTTTTTCACTAAATTTCTTGTTGTTCCCTTTCTCTTTGCGAGCAAGCATGTAGTTGGATCACATTCACATATTTATATTTAATCTATATGGTTGAAATTCTTACTTCAACATGTTTGGCCAGTTCTCACAGAAACCCGAGTATTAAGTACACATGGCTCAGACCAACAATATGTGACGGAATCCTGGCGTGTGGGTGGGATTTCCTCCAGAGGAACTTCACTGTTGCTTCTATGAAATGACAGGGCAAGGGAATCCAAGACCACTAGCATCCTCACTGCCAGCCCTAAGTTCATTCTACAGGAAATTGATACATACCACACTCTGCTGATATTATCAGTTCTCAGAGATCTGGTGAAAAATGTAAAGCAAAGGACAAGCATTCAGCTATTTAACCACAACTGAGAAATGCCTCATATAAATATGGGCTTTCTGTAATATCAAGACAGATAGATGACAGTGCAATAGTTTAGATACATTGGTTAAGAAGCGTTATTTCTAGAATTGCCTTTTACTAAATAGTCATTAGCTTATGGGTATGTGTTGCTCATCCCCTCCACCCCTGTCTCTCTTTTTCCATCTCTTTCTCTCTGTCTCTGTCTGTCTCTCTCTCACTCTCTCTCTCTCTCTCTCTCTCACACACACACACACACACACACACACACACACACGCATCACTGAACCATGCTAATATATTATCAAGTAGTTTTCAAGGTGACCCTCCTTTTCTCAGAATTTTTCTTTGGAAGAAAACCTCTGATGAATGAAAAATTCCTGAGACTGTTTCCAGCTCGGGTCTGGCACTGAACTCAACTGAAGAAAGACAAGTTGGAAGAAAGTACAAGCATTCCTCAGAACACGTGAGTGAACTGTGCAGAAGACAGGCATGGAAGCTGGGGGGAATGGGAGAGGCCATGGTTCCAAAACTCAGTCATGTAGGTGTCATTAATCAACAGAAGATTCGTGACAAAAACCTGTGCCTGCTCAGATATCAAAATATGGCAGAAGACTGATTTTCTGAGAAACCAAAGACTAAAAGCATTATAACCTCAGAACTGCATTTTTGCTGTTATTTCATGGTCATCTATTTTTAAGATCTACTATAAGGACTGAGAACATGTTACTAACTAGACAATTATGGCAGCTTCTGGCCTCTTGGCAGCTTAACTGGTAACATAAGGGTTTTGATGTTCTGGGACACTTGTACGTTTTATAGGGGACAACTGTTTTAAAGCACAGAATAGCAATTACACAATATACATCAGTTTCTTTCGAAGTAATAGTTATGTCCCAGACATCCCAGGTAAATGATCTAAAGAGGTAAGTATTAATACTATGCCATACAGGCAAATAGGTCAATCTAGTTTTAGCTAAGTTGTACCTCATGCAGCCAGGGGGAGGAGGGCTCAGAAATTTCCATTCTATAGAACTGGAAAAAGAATCTCAAGTTGCTCCTGAAACTATGAGGTCTATAACTATTAAATCGCATACTGTCTGAACGCTGAAGGGGCACTGTGTTACTCTGTTCTCTCTTACCACTTACTAAAGATTTACATCAGCTTGGCCAGACATTGGGTTTCATCTGAGGCAGCTGGTTAGATATGTGTGGAAAGTGCATATGGTTAGAAAATAATAAGAGACAGCATTAAAAGTGGTTTAACATGCCCCAAGAGGCAAGCCAAACACCACAATTTTCTCCAACTGTGGAAGAAAAAACAACTTGAGCCAGATTTTGGCTCTCTGTATATATGAACAGGTCTATATTGTATTCCCTTGGATATTTACAAAGCATGTTAACAATAATTAAAATTGAATTTCCAAACCTTTAAGGGTAAAAGTTAGGAATATAATATCAATGATCTTGGAGAGTGTCATAATTCAATCTACATCATTTTCACCATCCTGGGATTTAACTACTGATATTCAAAAATCTCAGTTCCTGCATGGAACAAGTGTTCTTAAGTCTTATGCTCATGCAAACATCATTTACTTAAATGTATGTTCTTGTTTTTGGCAGTAGTTTTATGGCTAAAAGGTAGTGCTGCAGGATTACAGCATTCAAATTTCTCTAGTCCATAATTCTTAACTTAACGATCACAGTTACCTGGGACCCGGGAGGTCCAAAAGTGCCCAAAAGTTGCACATAAACCATACGTACCAGCCTGACAAAGCTGGACACAGTAAAGGGGCCCTAGTCTCTAAGTGCCTGATCCAAGTGGGGCAATCACATGTTCTCTTCAAGAAATTTCGAACACGGATTGGGAAGTACTGGTTTTCATCTTTGCAGGTGGCAGGAACCTCAGGTGATGTTACCTCCAGAGTTCTAGGCCAGCAAGTACCTGAAGAAGCACATAGCAGGTTATCTGCATGGAGGAAGGACAATGTCTGCGGACAGGAGCAAGAACAAGACCACATGGCTTCAGGGAGAGGCTGAGAGAGCCTGGGTCCAACCCCTGATAAAGCCCTGGTGCACTGTTGTCCTCGAGTTCCTGGGACATCCCGGGAACAAACCTCCCTTTCTGCGTTAGCTAGTTTCGTTACTTGCAACCAACTGGATTTGACCCATACACAGTGTGCATTTTTACCTTTTTGGAGGAAGAGTGTCCACAGTTTTCATCAGATCCTTAAAAATATTTGTGCCTCAAAAAATTCATCAACCTCTGTACCATTTAATAAGTAACTAATAGGAGTGTGGCACTATTTAGGTGACTTGTCCAGATTAACTTTTTCATTCTCAAAGAAAAGTGAACTTTTCATTCTCAAAGAAAAGTGAAAATATAAAACCCTTCCCAGTTAGTTAGTAACACAACCACCACTTTAGCAATTACCCTCTTACTTCAATTGTAACTCAAGAGGGGCCCACATAGGAACAAATAAACTTACAGAAAAGTTATCACAGCCAGATAGAAGTCAGTAGCTAATTCTTAGTAACACACAAAGTTCCAGCTGATTTTCCTCAAATGGCAGCAGGTATTTATTGATGCTCTTACCTCGTCTATTTAAGCAGAATACACCGTAAGCATAGAAATGAAAGGCAGTAGGCCGGAAAAGTCAAGAGGCCTGGTTTTCAGTCTCAGCTTAGCAAATAATTTGCTGTGCAGCCTGAGACAGACACTCCACCTGTCTGATGGACTTTAAGTGGCCAAGCCACGAACCATTCGGATGCCCTGGTGGTCTCTCAGCTGGTGTGAACCAGGACAGAGCAGCCAGGTTAGGGAGAGAAGGTCATTTTCATCACTTCAAAAAAGCAGTGTGAGTGGAAACATGTGTCTGATAGAATCTCGTTTTCCCACCAGAAACTTGGCCCTCCCACTGTTCTTACTTTAGTAAAGGGCATCACTGTAGCCCAGACCACCCAGTCCACAAACTTGGGAGGGGGTGTTAGAGAAGCCCTCACACACCCACTCATTCATCCCTGTAAACCCTCTAAAATTTATCACCTGAGAGCTTCTTAATTTTCTCCTCCTCCATAACCCAACTGTCTCGGCTTTACTGTAGATCCCCTTTTCCTCTAACCGCACAGCAGTGAACTTAATGGGAGTTAGAACCTAAGGCACTCCGTGCAATGGTCCCTACCAGCTTCATCTCTCACCACTCCCCTAGGAGAGGTCCCTGTCGAGTGACACTGCATGGACTATAGTTCCTCAACTCATGTTCCCTCTGCTTGGAATGCCCTTCCTCTGAAAGTCTTCCCTGAGCACTCTCTTCTTCCTTCCTCTGTGGCACTAATTAACCTCCACTGTAATCACTGATTTATATGATTGTTCTTCACCAGACTGTGAGCCTTAAGGATAAATAATTTATCTCTTTAAGACTGTATCCCCGGGGCCTAGAATAATCTGTGGGTCCATAATAAGTACTCAAGTATTTATGAATGAATGAATATGAAAAATTACACATCTCCTAAGTTAGTCTAAACCCATAATCTTACACACTATTCATTCCCTTTGTCCAAGCCATAATTAACTACTTGTGATTCCCTGAATCTATCTCATTTGACTTGAATCCTAAAACTATGATGATCAGTGTGGCAGCGAGCCATTACCCTTTCAGTCAGTTTCTTCTGCCTCCTGGGGTTGCATTCTCAGTCAGGTAGTATAAGTAGTAAATGAAAGCATGTATATAAAATACCTACCAGAATTCCTAGTTCTTCCACTTTCCCCTTCCTCCCACAAATAGCACGGTTCCAGATTACTGAGGTATTCCGAGATTCTTAAAAACAGATGATGCCACTGATCCATAGACCACAGGATATGTACTTTCAGCAGGGCTAATAGATTTGTTCTGAATCAGCTCTACTCTCTTGATTGGCCCCCTCTTGTGAATAATAGTTGGTATTTGCAGAATAGGGCGAAAGAAAAGGCTGACATGAAGATCAAGTCAAGCCTGGATTCTTGCTCTGAGCAAGCTGAAAGGCACAGGTGGACAGCTGACCCACCCCCCTCCAGAGTCGCTTTCTCCTTAGCCCCCTTCCAGTTAGTAGTAGACATGTGCCCAGGTCTGTCAGTAAGGTGCAGGTGGAGGCCCACAAGATGGCGAATCA
The DNA here is from genome assembly GCF_022079265.1 of Lynx rufus. Lineage (NCBI taxonomy): Eukaryota > Metazoa > Chordata > Mammalia > Carnivora > Felidae > Lynx > Lynx rufus. The sequence continues at coordinate 26,711,234 of NW_025814827.1, read as the reverse complement.
AGTAGTTTTTCACTCTCTGATAAAATGAGACACAGTCATCTGGATTACCACGTTGTCCTTTATCCTTTTGTCCTTCTAGAAAGATATGTGATGCCTGGAAAGTCCATGATCCTACCTGTAATCATGAGAACAAAAGCCCATGCACTAAGGATGGTCAAGTAGAAAAAAGGAAGAGCCAGTGGTCCTTGATGACATTTTTGATACCTCCAAATTCATTTGTAGCATAAGAAAAATTAACCCTTACTTGCTTAAGCCACTGTGGTAGGGTCTTCTATCACTTCATCCAAACTGACTACTAACCAAGACACCAAGTACATGGATTTTGTCATTTGACATATATGTGAGTGAATGATCTGAGTAATACATTGCATTTCTAAAATTTTTACGTAGTATGTATTTTAAAAATTGAGAGCAAAAAGTCTGAGCAAAGCAGATCAAGTATGTAAATAAATTTCACCCAAATTCAAAGGAGAATTCCAGATATTTTTCCTTCATGAACTTATATTCTAAAAATCAACTTAATTTTTCTTCCTGGCAACTAGATAAGGTATCTAAATGTTGGGCCATGACCAGCCTCTGCTAACCTGCCTTAACACTCTGCTCTTAATGCATACACATTTTTAAATCAACTAACATAGAAATAGTCATATGCATCAACACCATCCCAGGAGCTACTGCCAGATCTCATTTGTGAAATACATTCCATTTTTTCAAAATAAGGTCACCAATACCTTTGTTTCCCTATTCTATTCTAACCAGTTGAGCTATTGTTTAATGTGATAGGTTCCATATACTGCCTTTAACTGAAAATAAAGAACAGTATCCCCTTCCTCCCAGGTTCCCAATTGTTATATGTATTTGATTTGTTACCATAACAATCATAAAAAATATAAACAAATACAGTGGACATCTGGAACTGATGGAATCCTGGAGCTATGGCCAAACAGTGGCAATTTCAAAGTATGTGTCAATAAGAATGTACTGAAAAGAAAGCAAAGACCAATGTAAATGCTGAGGAGGCCTGTGGGCAAGAAGGGGCTGGAAGGGCACTGAAAGGTAATCACTGCGTTTGCATCAATGTGAGGAATTATTCAATCTTTAAATAGGGTAGCAGTTCTGATACCCTATGCAGGCACAGACGGTCTATACAACCAGTAAAAACAAAGTCTTAGTCTTCTAATCTGTTCTGGATCAAAGAAGGGGACGGAAAAGTGTGGTAAACGAAATTTTATCACACCTCTCTTTCCATTCCCTGCCCCTAATTCTTGTGAGTGTGAGAGGAGTTGGGTTTTTGTTTGTTTGTTTTAAATCCCAGATGTTGTTGTTAATTTGAAAAGATTCATCCAGACCTTGGAAAGTCTTCTGATGACAAGTCTGATTTGAAAGAAGTACTTAGCCCTTCAATACAGGAAATTCCATAATTATGAGCTGCTTGTGCTTCAAACGTTTATGTATAAGATGAGCTTTGGACTCTCTCATTTTAGAACTGGAAAGAAACTTATTGAAGAAGGAAAGAAAGCACACATTTATAGAACATTGTTGCTGGCTGGCTACTTTCACACGCTGCCTCATCTAATTCTCACAGTTCTGAGGAAGGCTTTTCCCTCCATTTTACAGAAGAGGAAACTGAGGCTCAAAGTAAAGTTAAAAAACTTGCCCAAGGCCTTATACAGGCTAAGTAGCAGAATGAAAATTCTGATTTTGGTGTTTCTGATTCTAAAATCTGTACTTTCCTCTTACTACTTTGCCTTCCTCAAATAGATCATACAATTTATACAAGGGTAAACTAAAACTCAGAGAAGTGACGTAATCTTCTCAATGTCACAAAGCAAATTAACAGCAGACAGAATTAGAGCTCAGACTTCTCAAATCTTGGGTCAGGCCCTTGCACTCACACCCCCTCTTAGGTACCATTTTTGTTGTCTTCCTGTACATCAGGATTAAGTCACAACCCTGAAGATTCAAGCACTATTTGTATCAGCATGAGTGATCTTACTTCTACTCCTAAATCTGGAGCTATATGTAAACTCTCAGGGCAGTGTTGGAGTGTTTGCATGAAATATGATTTTGTTTTCATAAATACATCCATCCTAAATCATGAAAAAACAGAAGCAATTTCGGTGTCAGTTGAAAAATATATGTGTTAAAAGAGGCAGTTACCTCCAGGAGCCAGGATGGGAAAGTCTAAATAGGTATTGACATTGTTCTAGTGCTTATGGTAAGTAAGCAGTGTGTATTCTTTTATTACCTTTGTAACTATCTGCAAACGGGGATGGAAGTCTATACCTATGTGGCCATGGGCAAATTATTTACCCTCTGATCTTAAGCTTTCTTAATTATACATAGGGATAATAACAGTCAGGATGTTTGTAAGAATGATATGAGCTAAAGTATGTAAAATATTTAATCTTGGATTAAATAATGATACTGTGAATAGAAGAGATCTTTTCACATAGCATGCATCATTTGGTTGGTTTCTTCTCCCTCTGAAAGAATTGACTCTCATTTGTGCACTATTCAAACATAGGACATATTTAATGTGCTATGTTAATTTCAGTGTATATGGGATTTATGTTACTTTTTATGTAAATTTCACATGGTTTCTCCACTGTCTTGTTTCCTTCCTTCCTACTTTCCCATGTTCTCCCCTTGATCTAAGACTAAAGGCTTCCAGCACTGAAAATCTGTGCCCAGTTAAAGGCTGTCATGCTAATCCCAGCTGCTCATTACTAAGGACCGTGCACAATCCCCATTAGCCCAGCCTGAGCTTCTAGAGCTCTGATCCACCTCCACAGACTCACCCCACCCCACATCTACACACAGGGCAGAGATCTGGGAAAACTATTTGGCATCGTCTATATTATCCAAGAACATGTCTGGTTATCTCATCCCAGAATGCCTTTCCCCCTTCAAAAGCCTCATCTTTCAAGCCCAAACTTAAACACTTCATATTGGAGGGAGCCTGCCCAACTTCATCAGTCAAAATGAACGTCATCATCTCCTGTGCTGCATTACCTTTACATTGCCTATTTGGCACTTGCACCATCTGGCCTGTGGTACACGTCATAGCCTACTGAACAGTAAATTCCCCAGGAGGGACAGTCTCTTGTTTGCCTCTGACCTCTCATTCTCTAGCCCCAAATGCCAGGGACACAAGATACTCAATATATATGTTGGTTGAACTGAACTTCTAACCGGGTACAAATTTTTTTCTTGCTTCCCTTTGGGTCATGCACAACTACCAACAATTATACACATTCCTTAGATGAGCTCATGTGAAGTTAATTAATTCTCCAACTCAGCAGGATATCAGAACTGAATGTACCCAACTAATCTACATGCTAAGATAATAAACAGGGTTTTGCCTTCTACATTTCTAGTGGTGGTCTCTGAAAGAAACTTTCTACTAACTGTATAACTCAAATATTTCCCAAATAGGAGATTCTAAGCTAAAAGGCTTTTCCAAGGCAGTCATACACTAAACATCTCAACTACCTTATCTCTCAAAGACAGTTTTGCTCTATATCATTTCAGGAGAAAATGCAGCATCTATGAATTTAATTTTTTAACTTCATAGAACATATTCATGCAAAGTTCAACAGCTTCATGGGGTAAGGTTTTAGGTGAGTACAACGAACTTCAAAGGTTAGTGGATCTCTTTTTATATCAGTGGAATCTTGGTGCAGTTTTGGAAGAGTCTTTATAATTCACCTTCAATTTCTATCCATTCACAGGATGAAACCACCATGAAATAGTGGTTGGAAAGAAGGATTTAACATCAAGCTGCAGCCATGGCAGATTCAAAATCCAGCCAATGCCAGCCAAATATGAGCTCAAAAGTGCTCATAAGAAGAGGCTAAGGTTTACAAAACAATCCTCTTTGATGAGTTAAGTACAAGGGAAACAGAAACATATGGGTTAAATTCCCCTTGAAATACCCTTGGATTTAAAATTAAGTGGAAAAGTGCTTGGCAAAGCATAAATTCTAAGCATCTGAAATGCAGTTAGACATAATTTTCTTTGAGACTTTAACAAGAGGGGTTCCCTGAGATCCCTTGCACAAAATGCCAGGTACTTCTTATGTCAATGGCAGGTAATGGTAGTGAGCTCAGGCACTGTGCCGTCATGGAACCTCAGAGAGCCTCAATTCCTGCATGTGTCAAGTGCAGATAACAATAGCCCCTTACATGGTTGTTAAGGTTTAGGTAAACTGTTACACATAAAATAGCTGGAAGTGTCCCAAGCTCATAGTTTTCATCTTAGGAAGGAAGGGTTTGAGGTCCCAAGCCCAAGACTAAGAGGCGGGTTGAGTGCATACTACTGAACTACAATAGAGAGGACCAGTATTTTGGGCAAAGTGTCAGTGTGGAAGGTAGAAAGATTCATTGGCACGTGGAACCAAAATCTCCATTCATTCAAAAATTTGTTAACATTACGTGCCTCCCTGATTTTTTAGGATCAGAAAGGTCCTAACTTTTCTTTCCAGATGAAAAGAAAACCAAAAAAAACTGAGCTAGGCCAGGGAAATGATTTGCTCAAGGTCACACAACTACTGCAAAGCAGAGCCAGCACTAGAACTCAGGTTTCCTTCCTTCTAGCCCGGTACTATTCTCCCTACATCATGTTACTACTCTGGATGTGGGCCTGATAAACTCTGGTGCCAAGTAGCAATTGGTTTCCCCTCCAGGGGAGCAATGGAAAGGGCAGCAGAGTCCTTTTTCACCTTGGAACATGCCAGAGATGGCGTCAAGAAAGCCAGGTTTAAACCAGGTCAGCCAGAAGGGTTTGTCTAACGCACAGCTGAGCAAGCTCCATTCAAGCCAGGATTCCGTCAGTACAACGGGTGTGTCAGCGACAAAGTTGAGTGAACGAAGTTCAAGCCAAGTATTCATTGAGAAGGCTAGGCAAGATGGGTCTACGTTGGGAAAGGGAAGAGAAAAGAATCAGGTGAAGGTTTAAGGAAAGGTATCAGACAGCTGGGTTTTCCTCTATAGCATCTTCCTTCCACCGGGGCTGCTCTGAGCATATTTAGCTATCTTGTGGAGGGTCCTTATAACATTGACCATCATTTGATATGTTTGCATTTGCAAGGTTCTCATTTGAAAAGAAAACCTAACACTTACCTTGAACACTGTGCCTAAAATATAACTAAGCCACCAGCTGGACATGAATTTGTCAGTTTTAAGGCTTTGAGATCTGAATGACTAGGCTTCCCTTTTAGTGGCTGTATTACAGGTTAGAGTAGCTTTTTCACTTCATTCAAATATGTCTTCTTTTTTTTTTTCTAAAGTTTATTTTTGAGAGAGAGAGAAAGAGCGAGAGAGCAGGAAAGGAGCAGAGAGAGAGAGAGAGAGAGAGGGGGGTACAGAGGATCTGAAGTGGGCCCCACACTGACAGCAGAGAGCCCGATGCAGGATTTGAACTCACAAACCGTGAGATCATGACCTGAGACAAAGGCAGATGCTTAACCAGCTGAGTCACCCAGGTGTCCCAAAATATTTTTTCTTATAAAAGAAAAATTTAAACAGGCTGAACACAAATAATGATTAGCACCTCAAGCTCTCTTGGTCAGGCTAAGCTAGCATCCAACCCCATTTCTCACCTCCCTATTGGAATTCTCTTGGCTCTATCCAAACTGCTGAAGCTTTGATCCTACAACACATTTCATATATTTCTATGCATCTTCAACTACTTCCCATTCTAGAATATCTCCTCCCAGTTTATCTAAATAATGTTGTCCAGGATAAAAAGAATTATAAATACTTGAGTGTCATTTTGAACATCATTTCAACATTATTACCGTGAGGTTTAATTTTTTAATATCTTAATAATTCCAGAAGGGGGAGGGTTTTAACTATTATATCTACTCCAAGCCAGGATATAAAACCCTTTCTAGGCAGGTATTCTCTAATGTGTGGTAAAGAGAAACATAAATTATCTAAGTCATTTTATAGCGCAGTCAAGCAAAACATAAAGTTATTTTACTAAAATAAAGGCTATTTTGGCACACAGACAACTAGCTTTGGAAATTATATACTTAATTCTATACCATAGAAGTAGCTAAGGAAATTTTACAAAAAGGCAAAAAACAAACAAACAAACAAAATATCTGGCTACGGTATACACTAATGCAAAATCAGAGATATATGAATGGTAGAGGGATCAGATTCAGAGAGAAGATTAAATAGGCATGGACATAAAGTCCATTTTCAAAGAAGCAAAGCCTGTGAGCTGGGTCTGTTTTCTGATAGCTAATTTTTATAAAGCCAGGACGATCTTGAACGTAATATGGGAGTAGCTACAGGTGCTATATGGCTTTGACTTTCTGGTGAAAGCTTACACCACCAGCTATGCAGTACTGCATATACACATCCACTTGTCTGACTTTCCATAAAGAAAGTCGTTTCAGAGCTCGTTGAATTCACACTGGAAATAAGCGCTGATTATCTAAGTTCGGACTAGGAAACAGGTGAATAAAAAGGCCCGCCCCCACTCAACAAATACCCAAAGGGTTTTGGTAAATGCAAAGAGCAGAAACCAAGGGTCTGCTCAGAAATAAACTTTATTTAAAGTTATTGGAAATACTGACTGCAGAGCACTAGAAAAGGGAATAAGGATTCTGTACTGCAAGCCATTTTCTCTATCTTAGGTATGTGCTCCTTTGACAATTTATTGGCTGGAACAGCCTGGTTCCTTTCATAACAAATTGTAGCCACAAATAAATTATGTCTAAGGAATTTTGAGACCCCTTCAACAGGGAGCTTGATGCAATCCTCAAGGCCCCAGGCACTTTCAGCATCGGCAGAGAGCTCTCCAGGAAGTCTGGTGGGTGGAGGCTGGGTTCCCCCAGACTGAAATCCAAGAACTCTCTCATTAGAGGAGTCTGACTGAGTGAAAGGCCTGCCGAGGACACAGACCAAGGACAGGCAGGCAGACCTCTGTGAGCAGCCAGGGTCCAGAGCAAAGCACAATTTTTACAATCTTCAAAAACTGTCTGCCAACCCAGGCAAGCTATGAACCTTGCCTGCGTCTGTGTGAACTAAGGAAACAATGTAAACTCTCCTTGCTTCCCAGAATGACTGGATAAATGCTAAGACTTTGAATTGCCAAGAGATTTCCACAGCATTCAAGTACAGAATGGATTCACTCTGGCAAAGGAGAGGAGATTGAAAGAGATGATGGCATATAGGAAGGTAAGAATGACTGAGGAAAGTGTTCACATCTAATAGCAGAAAAATAATTTAGAAAATACACTCAAGAGAAAGACTGAAAGTAACATATCCACAAAACCCTTCTTTTATAGAGACAAATCCTATCAAATGGTTTACTACGCTCATCATTTGCTCTCAGTCATCTATTATTTGTAAGGGTAAGTTTGTTATCCCTACTTCATATATGTAGGAGGCAAAATGAGGTAAAAGATGCTGCACACAAGAAATGAGCTTGTACAAAAAGGGTTTAGAGTGCAGAATTCATGGACTCTTCTCTACTAATGGACACATGAAACGTGACTTAAAATTGCTATTGCATGAAACCACGCTTGCCCTTGGTGTTGGCAGGGGTCAGTCAAGTTTCCTCTACCATATGTCCTTATCTGAAACCATCCTACATTCATTTGCAAACATTAAGATTAAACAGTCATAAGGTGAAGCTCACATACCTAAAACCAATAAAGGATCCTGGTTAGTGACCTGACTATGCCATCTACAAGATGGCTGCTCAAATCACTTGACCTCTAAGTCTTGGTTTCCTTATCTCTGGTAGCTGGATAATAATATTGTGGTAAGGATTAAATGAGGTAACATGTAGCAAATGTTTACCCCATTAGGTGATCAAAGAGCAGTTGTTGTTGTTATTATTATTATTATTATTATTATTAATGGAGGAAATGAGAGACTTGGATGTTATTCCCTGGGAACTGGACTTTCCCATGCTCTTGGTAGTTAGATTCACAGTGTATGTATGTGATATGAGAAATTCAAGTATATTTATAATTTATGATTAGTATGTACTAGATTTGTAAGTATTCCTTGGTCTTCTTCATATGAGCATGTCCTGATACTCTAATTACAAATGGGAGCTCCTAAAATTGAGAACCCATGGCTTCAGTGTTTTTTTTTATTTCTCTGAAGGACTTCAATAAAGTTGACTGAGTCCCGAATAGCTAATATACTCAAGGACTATAATGCTAGAAGAGGCCTTAGAAATTGTCCAATCCATGCCACTTCATGTTACAGTGAAAAGATTCCGGTAATGAAAGTTAAACACCCCACCCCTATGTGACCCTTCCTAAACCAACTAACCTCTCTGGGCCATAATTTCCTCACCTAAACAACAGAGATGGCACCATACCACCCACCCCACAGCGTTGTTGAAGGCTAAATAAAAGAATGCATTCAGAAACAGCTGGTAAATTGAAAAGCAATGACTTTCATCACTATCATTACAGACTAGAAAACTAAGTCTAAGAGGGGTCAGTGATTTTCCCAAGGTCATCCGAATTCCCAGTGATGAATGGTCTGTGGGGGAGAGGTTTTGAGATCATGGGTATGCGTGAACAATCTCAGTGACTTATATTTTCATGCCAATTAGTGATTTCCTTAAAATTAGCTGAATCTGCAGTCCTCCCCTTCCTGGCATTGACCTTTACAATGTTCATTACCTCCTGCTACAGGGAGATCTAGATTCCTGAGCATGTGTTCATGTAGACTGGGTAGAATCAGAGCAATCACCTGCTACGGTCCCACAGGAAATGTCAATGCTCTAAAGATTTATGTAATTTAAAAATTCAGAATAGGCAATACATTCACAGAATTCAAAACTCAAGAAGCACAGAAAGTATTCTCATCTCCTTCCCTTTCACTCACCCTCTGCCCAATCCCTCCCACTAAATAGGTAATCCCTTTATTGGTGCCCTCAACATTCATTCAAAAAGTGTTTTTTTATGAAAACACAAGCAGATATGAATACATTAAATGACAACTCAAACTTCATTAGATTCAATTAAAAATTTTAAAGCATCACATTTATCTTTTTAGACTTCACTGAGAATTTCCAATTGAGCCACTGAATCAATAACCTTCCAATGAAAATATTCTTACTGTTGCGCTAATGGAAAAATAATCTCTCTCTACGTTAGGGGCTTCACCTCACAAACTAGAATAATGTCCTTAGGTTATCAGAACTAATATTTGTTTACTTTCAATTTTTAACGTTTATTCATTTTTGAGAGGCAGAGGGGGACAGAGCGTGAGCCGGGGAAGCGCAGAGAGAGACAGGGAGACACAGAATCCGAAGCAGGCTCCAGGCTCTGAGCTGTCAGCACAGAGCCTGACGCAGGGCTCGAACCCATGAACTGTGAGATCATGACCTGAACTGAAGTCAAATGGTTAACTAACTGAACCACCCTAACACCCCAGAACTAATATTTAAATGGTTGATATAGTCAACCTACTGAGCAGGGGAAAATATGAAGGCAGGTCATCCTGGGCAAGCAGGTTGCTTGGTTTAAGCCCAAATTTTAGTGCATATAAGAATAGCTAATGAACTTATTAAAATGCAAATTCCTGGACTAAGGCCCCAACAATATTGATTCCTTTGGGGAACAGGAATCACATTTTTACTAAGCAACCCTTGCAATTCTGATGTGAGTGATCAGCAGACCACACCTGAGAAACACTACACTGGAAATTAGGAGAATGGATACACATCTAGACTCCGATCTATTAGCTCCCCTGGTTAGTAACTTCAGTTCACTGGACCTTCATAGCATTCCCTACAAAAGGTAGAGACTGAGCCAGATGGTCATAGGGTTTCTCTCTAGTGGTCCACGCTGCGGTACTGTGACATCTTAGGCAACTTTGATGGACAGTTAGACACAAAGAGACCATGGATTAGTGGGATACATCTATTTCAGAGAAACTTTATGTACAGTAGTCCCCCTTATCTGTGGTTTCACTTTCCATAGTTTCTCTTGCCTAAGGTCAGCGTGGTCCAGAAGCAGATTATCCTCAGCCAAAAGTAACCTAACACTACATCATAAAGCCCACATCTCTCATCTCACTTGATCCCATCATGTAAGCATTTTATCATCCCACATAATCAAAAGAAAATAGTGAGGACAGCAAGGCATTTTGAAAAAGAGAAAGACCACATTCATGTAACTTATTACAGTATATCGTTATAATTTCTCTATTTTATTCTTAATTATTATTGTTATTCTCTTATTGTTCCTAAGTTATAAATTAAACTTTATTGTAGGTATGTCTATATAGGAAAAAACAGTATATATAGGGTTTGGTACTCTCTGTGGTTTCTGGCATCTGCTGGGGGTCTCAGAACACATTCTCCACAGATACCACATTTCATCAAATGGGGGCTAGGTTGTATATTACAAATGGGGAATTGGGTCAATGTGAGAAGACTCTAAATGGAACAGACCTTCATGCTTGGGCATGAATGTTTTGTTTTTTGCCATCAGCAAAGGGAAATGTGCATGCCTTTAAACAAATCCAAGCCTTGGGTTCATTAGAAACAGAAACATATTTTTAAAACCAAAGCATTTTCATTTTCAAGGATAAAGTTCTGCTATTTTTAGAGATGGCACTTAGTGATGGCCCCACTGGTGGCTCACCACTCAAACACTGACATGCCAGCTTGCAAAAAGATAGAAAAGCTCAGCCCATGGTTTGGGGCAAGTATCTTCCCTGCAAGTGGGGGCCCCTAGTCTAAATCAGGCAAAGAGCAGCCCATACAAGCCCTGTACTCATAATCTGGCTACAGCATTTAAATTAGAAGGGGAAATTATATTTATTGCTTTCATAAAGATTTTGAAGACTATAAAATTCTTTTTTTAATGTTTTATTTATTTTCGAGAGAGAAAGAGAGATAGAATAGGAGCAGGGGAGGGGCGGAGAGAGGGAGAGACACAGAATCTGAAACAGGCTCCAGGCTCTGAGCTGTCAGCACAGAGCCCGACGCGGGGCTCGAACTCACAAACCACGAGATCATGGCCTCAGCCAAAGTCGGATGCTTAACTAACTGAGCCACCCAGGCGCCCCATGAAGACTCTAAAATTCTTAATGAAATATTTTAAATCTATTATCTCATTAGTTTATGCTTTCTTTAATGAAGAAGTTTACTGCATTAGAGATGTATTTTTTAAATCTATTCATAAATTCCTTTAGAGCAAGGTTTACCCAGTTAACTACCACTACAGTCGTTGGGATACACGAGGTCCTCAATAAATGCTTGAGGAATAAAAGAATGAACAAGTGAACCAAAAGTTCCTGGACAGACCAAGTTTTGTCATCAATCCTTGCTGAGAACCTACTTACTATATGCCAGGCACTTTTTCAGGTTCTAAACATACAGCAGAAAATAAGCAGCCAGTTCCTGCCTTCCTGAAGCTACCTTTCTAGGGGAAGAGCTAAAATTCCAGTTAAGTATTTTTTTTAATACAGTAATGTGATAAAGAGGGACTGGGGAAACAACATTAGACAGAATGGTGGGAGAAAATAAAAGGGTTGAAATAAATAAATTAATTCATGAGTTTCCTATGAAGAAGTTTCCTTCGTATAAGTCATCGGTCCTGAACAGAGTGTTTGGGGGACAGGGTGAGCCACATCTATTAAACCTGTTTTTGAACAAACCAGGTTTGCAAGGCCACAGACCACCACTGAACCACTGCAAAGCTGCCTAAGCTCCAAATGTATATTCATTTCCCAAAAATGAACACAGAACAAAGCATCTGCAGAACTTCCAAGCAATTAGGCCTTAAATTGTAGTAAGTTATCTGTACTTAGCCAGTTTTCTTCTCTCATTTTGCAAGTGCACACTCTACAGGTATCTAGTACATTTTCCTCATGGTTATAGCTCCCTTACATGGTACTCTCCATATTGTATCTGTCTTTAGAACTCAGTGTGTGTGCACACCCTACAAATTGTATCTCCACTGTTCTCTAGGAAATACTGCAAGAGAGGTACAAAGTTGGAAACACACAGGGACTCCTGAATCAAGTACAATCTTAAAATGCATAATTTTTGTGATAAATTCAATACTGATATATATTTTTAAATGCTCTGGAAAGGAGACTTGGAGATGAAGTTTGATATCTTTAGTGAGCCAGTTATGTAAAAAACAGTGCTCAAAATCTAGAAGGTATCACGCGTGCTCTACACTTCACCCGTTCTCTTTCCGAGCATCTGGATCCTTTTACATACTATATTGTTACAGTGGGTGGTCTGGAAATTTTAGGGGAAGACTGTAATGCTTGGTATGGGAGGCAGGCATACAGAAAGCTCAAGAGTGACGCTGTGGCTGCTTAACTATAGAACAATAACCCTGTGATTAGCTGAACTTCGCTCACCCATAATCCTCTTCATCATGCAGATACTAACACCACCCTGACTATTAAATGGTCCCCAGAGGCTTTTTATTGTATAAGATTATTTGTTGGGCAGCACCCCTCGCAACCAGATCAATAAAGCAAACTTACTGGAATCATCTGCAGGGACAGAGAAACATTTCTGTGATACAAAGCCAATGAGATTTTATGTGTGTTTTGTTGTGAGGTCAGAGAAAAGATATTTTTGGAGGGAACTGAGTTGAAGTTTCTGGACTCAGTGTCTTCGTCTGAACTGTTTTAGATGTCCAGCACCTATTTTTTTTTCTAGTTCTATCTTTGTCTTCTCAAATGCTTATTTTCTACTAATGACAAAAAGTTAGTTTAGTTAAGTAAAAGGCCAAAGCCCCAGGTGGTCCTCACATGTCTACAAAAGAACTCTATACTTGCATAACTACAAAATAAACTCCAGTTTCTCACTATCCCCCTTGATACAAATGGAGATGCCCTCTCAGGAAAATCACCACCACAGCTTGGCTTAAACTAATGTAATAACCTAAAATGCTAGTTATGATATTTAAAGGGATGCCATGTGGAACAGCAGCTTCAGAGACTGATTTCATTGGGGTGTAGGGTCTCACTCTTTCCCCAACACGTCCAAACACAGGCTGGGCTGCCTCCAGAGATAATGAGTTCCCCAGCACTGTGCATGTTCAAAGCACAATAATCATAACCAAAGCCTCCTATGCACCAGCTACTAGACCAATCACCTGACATACACAATCTCAGTTAACCCTCTTTAAAGCCCCAGGGGAGAGGTATGGAATTATTAGCACTTTACAGGTGGTAATAATTTATTGGTGGTGCCATTTATTGGTCCCCCCCACCCCAACCATACTTTGGAGAGATGATGACATTATGCCTGAAGTCCTCCAGCATAACAGCTGGTCTCACTGGCCTTATCGCCCCAGAATCACCAAGTGCCTGGCATCTAGTAGGTATACACTGTATGTTAAACACATACCCAACAAGTTCTCTTGCTAAAGAAATAAATCTGGAAATCCCTACGTTTTGTTCAATTTTATATTTGTGGTCTCTTAATGAAGAAAAATGGCTTTCATGAGATATTCAAAAACTTGGACTGCAGAAAATGAAATTCAACTATAATCTCACCCCCCAGGGAGAAGTACTGTAAAATGTTTTGATCTGTGTCCTTCCTAACATTAATGGATGTGTCTTAGCACATAACACAATCAGGGGTTGGTTAATTAAAAATAAAAAGGTCTGCTGAGCTGACCCCATTATTACTAAATGAATAAAAGGAAATCCACCAAATAAAATACCTTGCAGCCAAGCCAAAAATAACAGAAATACAGTAAGTGTATTTTTCAAGTGATGTTCAACGTGATGAAAAAAGAAAAGGAAAATTCTAACTTTGCTCTCATCTCCTCAGCAAACAAAACTCCTATATATTTTGGAGACTTCAAATCTCACCAAGGGAAACAATTGCTCAACGGGATATAAAACTAAAATAAAATCCTTTTACAATGGGGGCGCCTGGGTGGCGCAGTCGGTTGAGCGTCCGACTTCAGCCAGGTCACGATCTCGCGGTCCGGGAGTTCGAGCCCCGCGTCGGGCTCTGGGCTGATGGCTCGGAGCCTGGAGCCTGTTTCCGATTCTGTGTCTCCCTGTCTCTCTGCCCCTCCCCCGTTCATGCTCTGTCTCTCTCTGTCTTAAAAATAAATAAACGTTGGAAAAAAAAAATCCATTTACAATGTGAAGCCCCTGCAAAGTTACATGTAACAAAATTGACAATATTTCTCTTCAAAATTCTAAATAACTACTTTAAGAAAATCTGGGGGCAGGAGGGTGTTCTTAAATTGCAGAGTGGCATTTATGCATAACGTGCATTTGAGACTGAGGAATTAAAACTGTAATAAAGCAGCTTAGTATCTTAAATCTTTTGGAAGAACTGAAAGAGGGATGTGAACTCTCGTACACCCCATAAACCGTATTTTTTTTACCCAAAGAATATGTTATTCATGTGCTCTGTACATTAGGTCAATTATTAGTCACTTTCTTTGGAGGCTGACCAAGTGTCTCCACCCTTCATTGCAGAGTTTGCTGTAATCATCTGTAGTAAGAATAGCAGAATCACACCAATATGTGCTGAAGACGTAGGATACAGGCCCTGGAGGTTTTGACAACACATTTCTACCACTGATTTACCACCCTTTTCATTTGCTTTTAAGCAACAGGGGAAAATGTTTCAAGTATCTCAGTAAATAGAATGAAATATAAAGGAAAATGAGATCATTTCAACTTGGCTGAAATTGAAGCCTTTCAGCTATTTTGTGTCAACTTGAATTTCATAATATAAACACGTATTTTACTTGTCTCTCCACAGTTTAGGCAAGTCAATTATTTTTTTAATTGGATTTCCAACTATATGGTTAAACAAGACCCCCACCCACTTTTTGAAGGCTTCAACATGGAAAAATCTTTGAATGTTGTTACTAATCTTTCTGTATCATCCAAAATTTAGGAAAGCATGTTTATCATCAGTTTTTAACATCATGTTAAGAACTGTGGTAATAACATAAGATTTAGGGTTTCTATTGTATTAGATTTATATAAAAAGAAAATGCAAATGCAGCCATAATTCTCCCTTGACATGCATGCTTAAAATCACAGACTGTGAGATCTGTAAGGTACTTCCAAGATCTTCTAGTTCAACCCGCTCAATTTATAGAGGAGCGCTGGGAGGTTAGAGGCCAAGAAAAACAACTGATAATCTAGAGTACTATGACCGCTGAACAACAATCCAACTGTCTTTGAAAAACCAAAATGTGTCCCAAAGCAATCTATGATAGGGTTATAAAGAAAAAAATCACATCTATCGTACTATCTGCGTTATACTTCATAGCTTTAGGATTCAAAGTGTGGTCCGGGGACCAACAGTATCAGCATTACCTAGGAGCTCAGGGAAATGCAGAGCCTCAAGCCCTGTCCCAGACCTATTGAATCAGCATCTGCATTTGTACAGAATCCTCAGGTGATGTCTATGCATGTGAAAGTTTGAGAAGGAGAAGCCTGCACAAGTACTACTCAAAGGTGGCTGACAGACTTGGGAGAACTGTTTGTATCCAGTCTGTGATGAAGTAAGTACAGAAACTAAGAGTAATACTAAGCCTCTGAAAGTTACTGAGAGAATAAATCTTAAATTCTCATCATAAGTGCAAAACACTGTAACTATACGTGGTGAGGGATGTTTACTAGGCTTTTCGTGGTGATCCTTCTGCAATATACACAGATATCAAGTCATTATGTTATACACCTGCAACCAATATAATGTTATATGTCCATTATATTGCAATTTTGAAAAAGTAATAAGCCTGTAGAAACTGTTATATCAATTTGACACACTTGTTTCATATAAGCTAAATATATTTTATAAATAAAACTTGTATATATATATTTTTGTATAATTTTTCTAGTGATATATTTTATTACATATTATAAAAGTATTTGTTCATAACAGATTTAAAATAATATTTAAATGGAATTCTACCATAAAGAAACACTGCTACAGCATCCTCTCCTCCTCCCGACTGTAACTAGTTTAAAAAATAAACATCCCTTGGCTCACTTCTCAACTTATTCTATGAGCCAGTATTACCCTGATAACCAAAGCCAAAAAAAGACATCACAAGGAAAGAACACTACAGACCGATATCCCTTATGAACAGAGACACAAAATCCCTCAACACAATACTAACAACCTGAATCCAACTATATATAAAAAAAGATTATCCACTATGACCAAGTAGGATTTACCCAGGAATGCAAGTTTGACTTAAAACATCTGAAAGTCAGGGGCGCCTGGATGGCTCAGCATGTTAAGCATCCAAGTTCAGCTCTGGTCATGATCTCACAGTTCGTGGGTTCATGCCCCACATCAGGCTCTATGCTGACAGCTCGGAGCCTAGAGCCTCCTTCAGATTCTGTGTCTTCCTCTTTCTCTCTACCCCTCTCCTGCTCTCTCTCTCTCTCTCTCTCTCCCCTCTCTCCCTCTCAAATAAATAAACATTAAAAAAATTAAAAATAACATCTGAAAATCAATTAATATAAATACCATAACAATAAAGTGAAGGATAAAAACCGTGATCATCTCCATAAGTGCAGGAAAAGCAAATGACAAAGTCCTATGTCCATTCATGATGACACTCTTAATGAAATATAAATATAATATAAATGAGTGAACTCCTTCAACCTATAGCTATCATCATAAATAACAGTGAAATTATAAATATTCTTCGTAAGATCAGAAACAAGGCAAGGATGTCTGCTTTTGTCCTTCTCTTGAACACTGTGTTGGAGGTTCTAGCCAGTAATGCAAAGAAAAGAAAGTAAAAGCATACAGTTTTAAAAGGAAGAAGTAAAATTACCTCTATTTATCAACAACATAATCTTGTATGTAGGAAATCCTAAGGGATCTACAAAAAAATTACTATAACAAACAAGTTCAACAAGGTCACAGAATACAAAATCAGCTATAAAGAGCAATCATATTTCCATATACCAACAATTAACAATCTAAAAATACTTTAAAAAAACAATTCCATTCAAAATTGTATCAAAAACAATAAAATTTATAGTAATAAATTTAAGAACATAAGTGCAAAATTTTCACACTGAAAAATACAAAAGATTTCTAAAAGATATTGAAGAGTGGGAAGACATTCCATGTTCATGGAACGGAAAACTTATCATTAAAATGGCATTTCTCCACAAATTGATCTGTAGGTTCAATGCAAACACTATCAAAATCCCAGGGGGACTTTTTGCAGGAATTGACAAGGTGCAGCTAAAATTTATATGGAAATACAAAGGACCCAGAATAGACAAAATAATTTGGAAGAAGAATAAACTTGGAGGACTAAAAAACTTACTACAAAGCTACAGTAATGAATGGATTATACAGACACATATGAATGGAACATATTATAAAGCTACAATAATCAATAGACTATGGTACTAGAGTAAAGATAGAGATATAGACAAATTGAACAGAATATCAAGTCCAGAAACAAACCCTTCCCATTAGAGTCAATTGATTTTCAACAAAAGTGCTAAGGAAATTCAACAAGGATGGTTTTTCAACAAATGATACTAAGAAAATTAGATATCCTCATGACTCCCCCACAAAATTGACCCTTACTTAACACCATTCACAAAAATTAATTAAAATGGATCAAAACTTTATTATAACACAATGCAGCTGCTAGAAGAAAATATAAAAGAAACCCTTTAAATTCTTGGGTTAATCAAGGAGATTTTAGCTACAATTCCAAAAGCATAATTCATTAAAGAAAAAGATGGATTAATTGACATCAAAATAAAAAAAACTGTCATACTTCAAGACACACTGTCAAGAAAGTAAAGACAAGTCACAGAGAAAATATTTACCATCTCTGATGAAGAGATTTCATCAAAAAACATAATGAACTCAATAACTCAATAACAAGAAGAAAATAACCCAACTTTAAAATTGGCAAAATATGTGAATAGGTATTTCATCAAAGAAGATACATGAATAAGCACATGAAAAGGTGCTTAATATCATTAGTCATGAGGAAATTATCAGTTGAAACTGTAATGAGGCACCACCATTTCACACCCACTAGAATGGCTATAATGCAAAAAACAATAAAAAGTGGTGGTAAGGATATGGAGAAACTAGAACCCTCATACATTGCTGAGGACAGTGTAGAATGGTACAACCAACTTGGAAAACAATTTGGCAAGGAACTTTTAAGTTCCTTAAAAAGTTAAACATAAACTTAGCATACAATCTACCAATTCCATACCTAGGTATCTACCCAAGAGGAATGAATACATACAGTGACACAAAGACTTGTACATGAATATTCACAGCAGAGTTATTATCATAGCCCAAACTGGAAACAATCCAAATGTCCATCAACTGGTAGCTACATGAACAAAATGTAGTATATTCATACAATGGAACATTTTCCGGCAATAAAGGAACAAACTACTAATACATACTACACATACTACAATATTATGCAAAATAAAAGCCAGATAAAACAGACTATATATGTCTTACATACATAAGATTCCATTTTTATGTAGGGTCCAGAAAAGGTCATTCTATACAGACATAAAATAGATTAGTGGTTACTGGGGTGGGTTTGGGGTACAGGAAAGGGACTGTCTGCAAATAAGCACAAAAGATCTTATTGGGGGTGATGGAAATATCCTAAATGTCCTAAAACGCAAATTGTGGCAATGGCTGCATAGCTCTAAACTTACTAAAAAGTACTGAATCATACACTTAAAAATGGGTGAATGGTATATAAAATATATCTCCATAAAGCTGCTTTAAAAACCCAACTGGCTCATCAATTCTTACATTTACCTAAAAGACGCACATATGAACTGATACATCCATATACTAAACCTTACAAATCTGCCGTTAGGTGTTCTAGTTCTATCTGAGCCATACAGGCTTGCTACTCTTTTTGTGTATGTGTGCTTTGGTTTACCTACTAGATGAGTAAGCTTTGTATCTTTAACCACCTGGGGCAGAGAACCCATTTTTAAATATTTTTCCTGTATTTCTGAAAATACATTTTTTCTAAACTGACCCTAGAATTTGGCTTTTTGTTTTGTGCTTTTGCTACTACAAATGGTGGAAAAACTTTGAGAGAAACAAAGGTGGAACATGAGATGCTCATATAACCTAAAAAAAATTTCAAATTTCTTTTTAATGTTTATTTCTGAGAGAGAGAGAGAGAGAGACAGAGAGAGAGAGAGAGACAGAGAGAGACAAAGCACCAGCAGGGGAGGGGCAGAGAGAGGGAGACAGGATCTGAAGCAGGCTCCAGGCTCTGAGCTGTCAACACAGAGCCCAACGCAGGGCTCAAACTCACAGACTTTGAGATCATGACCTGAGCTGAAGTTGGATACTCAACCGACTGAGCCACCCCGGTACCCCTGCTCATATAACTTTAGAACCCTAGGGTGAGAAGGTTTTTGAGTTTATCCTCATAAACTGCTTGACTCTGCTATATACAATTTCTTAAATGTTTTCCCATCTCTGTTGAACACTGAGTGATAAGGAGCTCACCACATTTACCCTGGGAGGTTGCAAAAGCTGTCTTACTCACAAAGGCTAGTTTATTTTAAAGTCCACTTTTGATCAGTTATTGAATCACTTACTCCATACTCATTCCTTTTAAAAACACACACACAATGTTGTTGCTATAAACAGAATATTTGTTTATTCTGAAGCAGTGGAACTAGAAAAGAAAGCCTTTCAGCTAGTAAGAAGGAAGAGTGTGCCAGCCGGCCCAGGCGACCTGCATTTGCTGGCCAGTCTGCAGGAGATGGGCAAGCAGATCCTGAAGGAAAGGTGATTGGAAAGGATCCTGCCGACGGATGAATGACCCTGTGTTTTAGACCTTCCAGGACCTAAGGAAAATGGGTTTGTTGAGTAATGCTGAAAGGCAGAGTCACAAGCCCAAAAGAAAGGCCAAAAAAACCTAGCATGAACTAGCTGGAGGACAATCAGAAAATAAGAGCAACGTATCCATCAGAGACAACTGCCAGATCCCCATGGAGCCACAGAGGGGCAGCACAGGTTGGGGAAGTCCAAGGTTGGCCAACATTTTAGTAACACCCATCAATCTGATTTAAAGAACACTCCTAATAAGAATCGATTGGACACAAAAAGATGTCAGATGAATCCTGGAATTTATTTATTTACCACTGCATTTATCACTGGTTTAAGCCAGGCATGGCAGAACAATGGTACTTCAGTAGCATCTGTTTTAAGCCTACAGCAAGTCCAAATTGAACTAAAGTATCAAATATATGTAAAAATAAAACCATAAAAACACTGAAAGAATATAAATCAAAATATTTATCAAATATTTTAAAGTGGAGGGGCTCTTTAACCCCCATAGATGAAACCATAAGGAAAAGATTTACATGTAACATATCTGTATGCTAGTAAACAATACAAATATCTAAAAAAAAAAGATTTTTTAAATTTTTTAATGTTTATTTTTGAGACACACACACACAGAGTGTGAGTGGGGGAGAGACAGAGAGAGAGACACAGAATCTGAAGCAGGCTCCAGGCTCTGAGCTGTCAGCACAGAGGCTGACGTGGGGCTCATACTCATGAACCATGAGATCATGACCTAAGCCGAGGTCAGATGCTCAACCGACTGAGCCTCCCAGGTGCCCCTGAAAAAATATTTAAAGTAAATAAGATAAAAATTTAAAAACTGAATTCTATAAAGAGCTGATGGGTATTGATAGGGATGAACAAAAATATAGTTTCTTCTTGATTATGTTAGAAAGAAATAGTGTTAAGAATATGAAGCCAAGACCTAGATACTCAGAAGCACGTGTGACCATACTAGCAATATGTTTCGAGAACTTTAATATTCTCATAGCCATACTCTAATAATTCTGCTTTATTCTAAATACAGAAAAATCTTTACGCACAAAATATTACACACAGTGATACAACAGAAGAAATAAAAATTAAAGGTAGAGCCCATATGTCCAACAAAATGGGAACACAGGGTTATATATTTTTAAATGTTTATGTATAGATTAACATACAATATGAACTGCATTTATGTCCTGATTGTGAAGTAAATGACAATCTACAGGTGAATAAAATTAGAAGGAAATAACATCAAGCAAATATCAACTGTGATTATATTAGTATGGTATGTAGTTTTTGCCCCTACTTCCCTTCACTTTCCAAATTTTCTTAAATAAGCATATTAAATGCTAATAGTAATTCCCAGAGGCTTATGAGTATATTTTTCCAACAGCTTTGCATTTTTCTGACTTAAAAAAAATACTTTTCACATTGTCTATTATGAACATGTATAAAAAATACTTTTCACATTGTCTATTATGAACACTTATTACTTTGATACCAGGATATTTTTTAAGTAAAGAGTTAAAATTTTAAAGGTCTCCAAGAAAAATTCTGAACATTGTAAATGAAAGATTCTCACTGCTACAGCTACCAAGTTAATGAAAAGGTAATATGATTTCTGTAAAAAGAAATTATGTATTATGTATAATTAGTATCTATATTTGCGGTGTGGGGGCAAGAAGACTGTAAGGGGAAAGGTCAACCAGCCTTCCAATAAAGTGACAAATCAAATTTAAAATTTGTAAGACTTTCACAAAAATCTCCAGGCCAGTAATTTTTAGAAAACTCTAAAAATAAATATAGCAACAAATGAATTTGTTTGTTAGAATTAAGGAGGATACTTGTAGGTATGAGCACTGGGGGTTATGTAAGTAATGAATCACTTTCTACTACTGAAACCAATACTACACTATTTGTTAGCAAACGTGAATTTAAATAAATAAATTTAAAAGAAGAAAACAAACAAAACAAAACAAAACAAAGAATCTCCAAACCACCAGAAGCTCCATCACTATTGCTCATTACGTGCTAACAGAATCCAATGAATTATTAATTAAACACTGTGGCATAGTATGTAATAAAAACAAAAAGCACAATGTCTATTACTATATGACAGAGCTCTCAGTGGGTAGCACTGGGATTGTCTTAATTAACATTCCCTAAAAAATCTGGAAGAGAAAGTGTACAGCAAAATCTACACATTCACAAATGGCCATGAGCTCTTCTGTATAGTGAAGTGTAGAGATGAAAAAAACACATGACAAATTCATAATGACAGAAGCCACTGGAGAGAGGAATGGCAAAGGAACTAGGAAGAAAAAAAAAAAAAAGAGGAGCCATCAGCCCTATCAGAAATGTTATGGTTTGTTTGTTTCCCATAGAGGCAAAATACATAAGATGCTACCATTTGTTAATCCCAAGTGGAAAGTTTACACATGGCTGTTATATTATTCTCTATACTTTTCTACATTTCAAAAATTTTTAAACAATAGACAAAGGGCACTGAAAGTAGACAAAACCTGACTTGGAAAACCCTAAGTTTTTCACCTGACAATCTACAGGTGAATAAAATTAGAAGGAAATAACATCAAGCAAATATCAACTGTGATTATATTAGTATGGTATGTAGTTTTTGCCCCTACTTCCCTTCACTTTCCAAATTTTCTTAAATAAGCATATTAAATGCTAATAGTAATTCCCAGAGGCTTATGAGTATATTTTTCACCCGTAAGTGTGAAACGACAGGACAAAGGGAGGAAGTGGGCATGGTTCCACAGACAGACGGCAGGTACCTGCTGGCAGAAGCAGTGGGGAAAGAGCTGGGGAAGTAGGGAAGGACCAGATCATAAGAGGTCTTGTGTGCCAAGGTAAGGAGTTTGAATACGACCCGAAAACAAGAAGTTAACAAAGCATTTCAACTAAGAATGGAATCTCCTTTGGGACCTATGTTTTGGGACTGTCTCCAATGATTTTTGAAAGTTTGTAGTTTTGCATTTATATTTACATTTATATCTATATAGTCTGAGTTATGGCCCAGAATACACCAAACAATTCAAATTATATGTTGGAACTACACATCTGAGGCTCATGTGAGGAAGTACATTTATCTCATATGGCACAGTGAATGACAATCACATTTCTGTACTAAACATCACTATTACTTATTATGTGGTAACGAAATCCAATGAATTATTAATTAAACACTGTGGGATAGTATGTAATAAAAATAAAAATCACAACATCTATTACTATAACACAGAAAGCTGTTACAAGGCTCAGTGGATGGACAGTTAACTATGAAATAAGCTTCAGCAAATGTAAAATCATAGTTCTAAGGAACCTAATCTCTATTACACTCCTAAGATATGGCTCTCAATTACAACTTGAGGCCCAACAAGGAGATCTCGAATTCTCATCAGTCCCTTGAAGTCTGTCATACTTCCTTTAGCCAGATGCCTGGCAAACAACTAAAGAAATCCTGTGAACCGACTGATCCAGATCTCTTGGGAAAGGCTTGGCCGGCAAGGCATCAAGGACAGCACCACTCAAGGACTCTTCCCTGAAGAGGGCCAGCTGAGCAGACAGGCCAGAATCCATAGCTTTCTAGAAGCTGGCAATGGTCACTCCTCCCTACAGATGGCCCAGCAGTGTGTTAGGCCTCTTCAGCCTGCTAATCCTGTCTGCCTTGTCTCAAATTCAGGGCTCTGTCTTCATAGTGTGTAAGATGGGCTATAGAACTAAGTGAACCTCTGGGGCACCTGGATGGCTCAGTTGATTAAGCCTCCAACTTCGGCTCAGGTCATGATCTCATGGTTTGTGAGTTCGAGCCCCGTCATCCAGCTCTGTGCTGACAGTTCAGAGCCTGGAATCCGCTTCCAATTCTGTGTCTCCTTCCCTCTCTGCCCCTCCCCTGCTCACACTCTTTCTGTCTCTCTCTCTCAAAAATAAACATTAAAAAACATTTTTTTTTAATTTAAAACACCTAGGTGAACTTCAAGCCCTGGCCCTGGCCCAATCACTCCAGTTAGTCATTCAAAACAAATTACTGAGTCCTTTCTATGGTCAGAAACACAGTATTAGACTCTTAGACACAAGGGTAAATAAGATAGAGTCTCTGTCTTGAGTGTACCACCCAGAGGAGAGACAAGCACATAAAGTGAAGTACATATGAAATGTTTTGGAAATATTGAAGAAGTCATTCTTCTGCAGTAGGGCTAGGGGAAAGTTTCATATCTGGTGGATCAGTAAAGAATTTGTCAGAGAGAAAGGACAGAATGAGTCAAGACACAGAGCTGTGAATGCAAGTGTACAACATGAATCTTTAGTTGTGACAGCATGAGATAAAGCCAGAAGGTCTACCAGTTCCAGATTGTAAAAGGCCTGGCTGCTCTTGCAAAGGAGTCTGGACTTTTTCCTAAAGACGTGAAAGCTGCTAATAATCAGATGTATGTTTTAAAATTATCTCTTATTCACCCATTCAGCAAATATGCACACAGCATCTACTTTGTGCAGGCTCACTCTACAGATACATCTATAGCCTAAACATCTCCCATTCTTCTTATTATAAAATAAGAAAACTATAAATGTAATGAGCTAGAAAATACTCCAAGAAATGCTTACATGATTAAGAACATGGGAAAGGTCAAGAGTGTGCAATGGTTTCCACGTAACATCAGATCAGAACAATTAGGAGCCTCCCATTTGGAAACTCAAGTAAGACACAAAATAGCATCTAATTTTATAAAAATCACTGTTGCTTTGTCCATTTAATTTTAAGTATCATTTTAAATGAACAAATACGGATGACAAACCTATCATATATAAAGATACTAAGCCTAAAACTAAAATTTAGAGGTTGGCTAAAATTTAGAGGTTACATTAGATCAAATTAACACAGAACTCCCACTTTACTCAACAGGTAGGCATTCCTAGAGCTAACGATAACAACAGGTTCCAGAAGAGAATGCTTGCAGATTAGAAATTAGAAATAACATGTATAAATAACATGGAAGGCAAGAGTATTCTCTCAGAATAACTCCTGCCCACAATCACAGATAACGAAATTAGCCTGAAAGGGCCACTGTCCTAACACGGACTTTACAGCCTTGCAAACAGTTATTACGCTAAAACAAAGCCTTCAGACTCCAAATAATGTGCCGGCAGAGAAATAGTGACCCTGCTTTAGAGCTCTGCTTAATTCTTAGCCTAGGAGAGCAAGTTGGGAAAGGATAAATAGACAGCTGGGAGGCAGAAAAGGTTAAGATGATCAGAGTGAATGATCTCACCTATTTGTCTGAAGTATTATGAAGCCTCAGTATATCTGACTCACTGAAAACACCAAAACATCTTGTAAAGGTAATAATTTTTAAATTACTACCCATTTTGCTTACCTCCACACTCCATTTGCTCCAGTATCATCTCTCCATTCACAATGAGCTACCTCCAGTCTTCCCGTTTTATTCTTCTAGGCCAAGCCTTCCCCCCCCCCCCCCCCGTCAACTCATACAAATCATTCTAGGTCTATAAATCCTTAATTTTTCACTCCTCCCAAAAATCTTCCTTGACCTCTCAGTTGACAGGCGTTTTTCTCCCCATACGTCCATCACACTTTGTGCATACATCTATCATAACACTATTACCCTGTCCTGGACTCCCTCGTTTACTCATTTACACCATCGTTTGCATGACTGGATTTGTTCCAACAGACTGTAAGTTCCAGGAGTGCAGAAATCTTGTTTCCTCAGTCTTTGTGCACTAGCACATGTAACAAGTACTTGCTAGAAGGAAGGAAGGAGGAAGGAATGAAGGAAAGACAGACTAAAATACATTTTTGGCTTAAAGTAATACCATTCGTTATCTCATCCATTCAATATATTTCTATTGAAAGCCTACTACGTGTCAGACACCACTCTGGTAGCTGAGGAAAACAAAGTAGCTGGGGGAGTCATGCAGAAAAGTACTCCCCATCCTCATGAAACTCAATAGCATAGTGGAAGGGCTAGATCACAAATAGCTATATAACGTGTTAGGTAGAAGAGGGAGCATGGAGAACTATTAAGCAAAGGTGGACAAGGGGTCCTAGAAGAGGGGTTCACTATGAAAAACACATCACCATGCTTCTCATACAATGCCTCACCCTCAACTTTTATTATTTTTATTTTCCTTCTCATAAGGAATGCATGCTTTCCTTCTTCAGCCTCCCTTCCAATGTCAATTCTTTTAAAGCTCATAATTTTCAAGTCGTTTTTTTTTTTTTAACCTCAGCCTTTTTTTCTGATGCCCAACATCAATTGGGCTATAAATCTGTCATATACTACTACTAGTTTAGGCCTCTCCAAGTTATAACCCATGTGGTCCAGCCAAGATACAGAGATTCCCAAAAATGCTTTCATCATATCCCAGCTGGAATCTCTTAATTCATTATTTTCAGGTCTAGCCAGTACCTCCTATGAGCACTTGCAGTACAGGAATAACTAGGTCACAATCATGTTCTCAAGATTCTGAATCCCTAATTACAATTCTCCCATGATAAAGGAATCTGTGTACAAATTTATGTGAACCAAGGTTTTTCCATTCTCAAGCCAACTAGTATTTTCTCCTGTGTAACTTGAGTCGGAAACTCAGTTCTTCAGATAAAAAAGTCTTTTAGGTTTATGAACCACTGATTAATTCCAAGGGAACATTCAAACATCTACCACCACTCTTTCCTGGCCCACTTAAATTATACTTTATTTTTTCCCCCATTTTATCCATTGTAATACACTCTGGCATTTTCACAATTAGAATGCAACCAGGAAACAGATGAACTAGCCTCTTAAATAAACAATGCCTGTTCTTTCTTGAATTAAGTGGTCCAAAGAATGCTCACTGTCACTCCTTCCCTGGAGATTCTATAGCCAACAGTTTTGATTATTCAACAGTGTCATTTTTACTTTAACATTCCATGTGTTGGTGACTCTCCATAATGCATGAATTAATGAGTGAAAGTTAGGAAGTGAGCTGGCTAATACAGCATGACCATCCTATTTGCAACTCCTTCCCATAAGGGCTGAGATGGCATACGTCATTAATTCTAGTATATTTATGACATATATTTTGTTGTAAAAGAAATCTTCATTTGGCACCAAAATGACTGATTTAGGCAGCTTCACAATTCAACTTTAAAAAATTAAGCTGTTATTTTGTAGTTGTTACTAAAATATTATTGCTTTTTATACCAACAAACAATCTTAGACCACAGTGTTTATAAGAAGAATTTGAAGATTAGAATACATATTTTTGGCCAGGGATGGAGCAGAAAATCAAGAGGGATTTTACTGATTCAAGTATTTGAGAAAAAAATATTTTAAAAAACCAAACCTTTTAAGGTTGGCAAATGGTTCAAATTCATGTTAAGATCATTTGTTAAAAGAGAAAAATAAGGAAGAAAATTCAAATCTCCAAGGTAAGAAGCATAGAGTACCTGCCTCCACGTGTGTGTTCAAAAAGTATGTTCACAGAAATAAACATTATGGACAAAACAATGCTTTTGCTGGTAATAATGTTATTTTTTCAGGCTGTGTGGAAACACTGTGAATTGGACCAACTAAAAGTGTCTGTGGTTTGATGTATCCTTTGTTAATGTTCCATTCCTAGACCTGTATTCTCCAAAGTGCATCCTGTGATTTATTATTGAGTGAAAAAATGTCAGTTTCAAAAATGAATCTCCAACTTGTTAAGGTTTGTAGACACCTACAGTGACTATGTACCAGAGTGGTGAACACAACTCGAAGGGAGGGCAGGCAAGACAAATGCAATGTGAGGACCAGAGATTTCACCCAGAGCACTGGAAAACCTTTTTGGGTGTCATGATAAGTGCCTGAATGTAACAATCATAGCAGAGAATGGGAAGTTATTCTTTACCTGCTTGTAATAGATAAGTTCCTAGCAAAAATAAAT
Organism: Lynx rufus; assembly: GCF_022079265.1. Taxonomy (NCBI): domain Eukaryota; kingdom Metazoa; phylum Chordata; class Mammalia; order Carnivora; family Felidae; genus Lynx; species Lynx rufus. The sequence goes on along the minus strand of NW_025814827.1, from coordinate 26,683,463 downwards.
TCTTAGAAATACCATCTTCATTGAATGTATGGCTAATTCCATGTCTGAAGCAAACAAGTTATATGATTACTGCTAGCTTTGTTGCTTAATTTTAAGAACAATGATCTTTCGTTATATACAGATGGCTAACAGACGCATGAAAAGATGCTCAACATCACATATCAGGAAAATACAAATCAAAACTACGATGAATTACCACCTCACTCCTGTCAAAATGACTAAAATCAACAACACAGGGAACAACAGATATTGGCAAGGATGTGGAGAAAGGGGAACCATCTTGCACTATTGGTGAAAATGCAAACTGGTGCAGCCACTCTGGAGAACAGTATGGAGGTTCCTCAAAAAGTTAAAAATAAAACTACTCTACAATCCAGTAGTTGCACTACTAGGTATTTACCCAAAGGATACAAAAATACTGACTCAAAGGGACACATGCACCTCAATGTTTATTCCAGCATTATTTACAATAGCCAAATTATGGAAACAGTCCAAGTGTCCATTGGCTGATGAATGGATAAAGAAGTGGTATATATATACAATGGAGTATTACTCAGCCATAAAAAAGAATGAAATCTTTCCATTTGCAATGATGTGGATGGAGCTACAAAGTATTATGCTAAGTGAAATAAGTCAGTCAGAGAAAGACAAATACTACATGGTTTCACTCATGTGGAATTTAAGAAACAAAACAAAAAGAGAGGCTAACCAAGAAACCGATTCTTAACCATAGAGAATAAACTATGGGTTACTGGAGGGGATGTGTGTGGGGGCATGGTCTAAATGAGTGATGGGCATTAAGGAGGGTACTTGCTGTGATGAGCACTGGGTGTTGCATGTATGTGATGAATTACTAAATTATACACCTGAAACTAATATTACACTGTATGTTAATGAACTGGAATATAAATAAAAATTTGGAGAAAGGAAAATTAAAAATCAAACAATGGCCTTTCTTTTTTTCTTTTTATATTGCAGTTTCAACTACATACAGTTGAACATGTATTTCTACCACCCTCTCAAAAAAGCAGAGAAGAAAGAGAATCAGTGTTGTTTTGTTTTGTTTTTCATTTTTTCTTTTCTATGGAGTCTCAACTTGCCTAGAGCTAGCTTTCTGAAACCTGTGGATGTTTGGAACAGCTCAAGATGCTAAGAACAATGAGGAGACTACTTCAGCAATCTTCTGGCTTAAATGTGGAGTTTTTTAACTCTATGTCTTTTCTCAGTCCACATGGATCCAGAGAACCATGTAAGAAAAGAGCACTTCCTGGGGCGCCTGGGTGGCGCAGTCGGTTAAGCGTCCGACTTCAGCCAGGTCACGATCTCGCGGTCCGTGAGTTCGAGCCCCGCGTCGGGCTCTGGGCTGACGGCTCAGAGCCTGGAGCCTGTTTCCGATTCTGTGTCTCCCTGTCTCTCTGCCCCTCCCCCGTTCATGCTCTGTCTCTCTCTGTCCCAAAAATAAATAAACGTTGAAAAAAAAAAAAAGAGCACTTCCTGTCCTATCCCTTCGCAAACTGTTAGGGAAAGAAAAATTAAATTATAAATCAGGCCCTTTCAGGCTCCATGTCCTAGGAAATGCTCCTGACCAATGAACACCTCTTCCATACTTAATCAAACCCATGCACATTTAGATCCAGTTCATCCAAATTGCCCTAAGGGTGGCCAGGTGCATGTATCTCTTAACAACCATTAGGACTAAGAATTATCATTTGTATTTACTTCTTGAAGTTTAAAAAGGAGTTCATTAAATAACTTATTTATTCTAAAGTCAGTTCTATATTAAGAGGAATGTTATTCTAAGATGGGCTGAATTAAAAGATAACAGGAGAAAAGAGCCCAAATAATAAGAATCTAAGGATAAATTTGTGATGGATAAAGGAATAAGTTCTTCCTTGTTTCTCAAGGCAGTAATTGCTTTGCCTGTAATTTCTTTAAAATATATTGGATGAGAATACTTGTTTTGATAGCATAATCTCATGTTAACATTTTATATTTATGTAGTGAAGGAGAAGTTCCTGAAACATGTTTAATATTTTATAGAGTTTGAAGAAGAAAGAGGAATCAGTGGATAGCTACAAAATATTAGTTTTGAAATTGAAGAGATAGATTATGACATTTCTTTTTTGCAGTTACTGAAGTTAGAAAACAAAGCCTGAGGTATCCACCATTCTTGTTATTTCTCAGTCGAACATCTTATTTTAATTTTCGTTTCCTTCCTTTCCATTTTTTCCTGTTGCTTTTGGCCAACAGACCCTCATACCTACCCACATTGTGACATTATCAAAGAAGAACATACAGCCACTATGAATGCACCATGGCTAAAAGAAAACACAGAGTCTTTGGACCATTAGTTCTTGAAACTCTAACAAACATGACATTTATACTTCTTGGGTCAACTGAAATGCATCTGTTAAAAGTCTGTAGCTTCCTAGCACATGTTTCATTTAAACATGAAATACAACCCTTGCTCTTTGGAGATCAAACTATCAATCGATAAATCAATCTTTAGCTCTTTTAGCTTCTCCAAGGAAATTCCACATTATATCCCCCCCTAACATTAGCTTTTCAAGTTTTCTGAGAGGCTTCACATGGTATTCTATACTGCTCAAGTGCACTCTGTTAACTGGCTTTTCAATGAGACTTGGCAAGATAATGCTCAGCCTATGGCTGACAGATAACCTTACAGTCAAGACATTGGATTGGGTCTTTTTGAGCAACTATGGCAAGGCATGGGAAAAAAGAAACAAAATCTACTTAGACCATTCCAGTGATGTTAGACTATGCCAAAAGCCACACACCCAAATTTGAATTTCTTCTGAAAGCCAGATCGCCTTGTGACCGAATGTTTCTCAAGGGAAGAAAACTGATAGCGTATTAATCCATGTCACTTTAGACTATCCAAAGCAATCCATTTTAATTCTTTTCATTCTTGTCCCATTTTCAGCCACAGATTAGCTAAAGTTACTATTCTTTCCTATAAACTTAAATTAAAGCTAATTTTAATTTCAAAATCAAATATAGTGAGTCAGAGAGGTAGGAAGCTACCCCCTGGAAATAGTGAAAATAACTTCATGTACTGGTACAGTGGGGCAGACGAGAATCAAACACCAACCCTGAGTCAACCTGAGCTGTCACTGAGTTAACTTAGCTCAGACAGTATTACGACAACACACTTGCAAATCATTCAGTCCACTTTGAACTCAGTCCTGTTGTTAAAAAGCCCATTCTTCTGTTCAACAAATATTTACTGAGCATCTACTATGTGTCCGTCATTATTCTAGGCATGAAACAGGCAAAAACCTCTGTTCTTGTGAAGCTCATGCTATAGAGGAGACTATTCTCCTACTCTAAATCCCCAGTTATTTTTATAAGAACAAAGCTATAAATCCCCTGACGTGTGCATTAAGAAAACAAAGTGATCATAAAAGAAAACCAATTCTCAGCCCTTCCCTGAACACATACTCCATTACACCTGGTCTAATTTCACACTTTACATAGATTAAGCAGAGCAGAGCAATTCACTCATACATCCAGATTCTCTACATCTGTGTGTTCTCAGGCTCCACTGGGACCATGTTCTCTTCCTATTCTATTCATAGCTCAATTGCAGCTAAGCTCCCACATCCATCACTATATTTGTCTTTGGCCTAGGCAAAAACGATTTCATCATACAACATCCACTTACAATTAAAGACAAGCTCTCCCCAACAAATTCACTCCCAAAGATTTGCCTAGTCACATAAAATTTAGTATTTCAACACTTGATCTAAAGACTGAGAGACAGAGAGAATGGAAATAGTCAAGTGTCAGCAGGCCAACTGAGAATCAAAGAGGTAAATGGGATCAAAAGAAAAGAAAAATAGAGCTAAAATAAAGATAATTAATAATAGATAAATTAAATAATCCTACAGATGATTGTAGTTCCAAATCCAGGCAAATATTTGTGGGAAAATATGGATGCACTATAGTCTGGGCCAAGGTAGAACACAGAGATCTCTTTCTTAGATACCTGCCTTAGGTGAGACACGGACAGTCCTTCTATTTCCTTGATTATAAAACATGAGTATTCTCACAAGACTGTACCAAGGACCAAGTGAGACTGTGCATATAAGAACTGCATATGTGAAAGGGATCACATAAGTTTGGCTTTTCCAAAGTATTAACACTTCAGAGAATTCATTTAGCTATATATGACACTGTTCATGGTTTTAAAAGGTCAAGTGGAAAACTATCCATTAAACATAGATCACTCATTCCTTTTTTGTTAGAAGAAATGAAGTATGCCTGGGGTGCATGGGTAGCTCAGTCAGTTAAGTTTCTGACTCCTGCTTTTAGCTCAGGGCATGATCTTGCAGTCATGAGATGGAGTCCTGCATTGGGCTATGTGCTGAGTGTGGAGTCTGCTTGGGATTCTCTCTCTCCTTCTCTCTCTGCCCCTCCCTGACTCATGCTCTCTCTCTCTCTCTCTCTCTCAAAACAAATAAACTTAAAAAAAAAAGTGTGCCTAAAAACTCTTCATTTATTCATTCATTCAGTCAGCAAATACTTACTGAGCTACTAGGTGCCCAACACTAGAGATAAAACAGTAAACAAGACAGACACAGTCCCTTCTCTCATGGGGCAGCAAAGTACTAAAAAACTAGTGAAAAACACCAATGTGTCATTTTTATGTAAAGGCATACACCATGCATTATGATTTCATGTATTGTACACAGTGGGCCTCCAACAGTAATTGCTGTTTAATTTGCAATATATATTTTAGACAAAGCAAGAGTTTGGCATGTGGCAAAAACACATGTGGTATCATAAAAACGATATGACCAAACAGTATGTTGCTAGGTAGTTGTTGTTATTGTTCACATAAACCATTACAAATATGTCTAATGACTGAGGTGGTGGCCATGGCTTGTCCAAACTTTAAGTGATTTATTGATACCAGAATTGCTATTATGACATCCAAAGGCGTTCCCCAGGGAGAAGTCTACTCAAAAGCATGAATTATCTCAACATGCCTGATGCCTCAACAAACCATTTTCATGGCGTACTTGTTTGATATATTTTAAAAGCATCTTAAGTTCCAGTTTAATCACTTTCCTAGGGGAAAACCAGGGGTCAGAGTCCTAAACAGAAGCACAAGGTGAGAGGAGAAACAATACAAGTAACATAAAACTCAAGATACCCTGGTTTTAAAGAGCATTGGAAACCTACAAAAAAGAACTCTCCCATCTTCACTGAGTCAGTATTGGGGGGCTCTTTATGGCAGATTCTCAGAGACAACCTAAGCCATCAGGCTTCTAACATGCCATAGAAAAATCTATAGTGTTCTTATTCCCCAGTGTGGATGACACAGCACAGCAGCCCGTGTCTTCGCTTGACTACTGTTCCCATGTCATCTTCCTGCATTCTTCTTCACTGTCTGAACTCTGTCCAGTAAAGCCTTCTTTTATTTCCACAAATACACAGGTGCTTTTCATCTTAGGACCTTGACACATGTTCTTCCTCCCACCTAGAAAGCTTTTGCTCACTCTTCACATGGCTGATAACTTCTCATCCTTCAGAGAGTCACCTCTGTCAGCTCACATGCATCATTGTTCTCTGCCCTCCTACCCTCTATTTTTATTCATGACCTTTCTCCACATTGTTACTTTGGTGTTTCTGCATTTAAACTTTTACAATCTCTGCTTTCCCCATGAGTAGGTAACTCTAGAAGGCAGAGGTAAGTATGTTTCATGTACTATTACACACCTCCAGTGATTAGCACAGTGCCTGGGAAATAACTGATGTACAATAGGTAAACTCACGTCTCTTCCTGAACACTTTCTTTCCAGCTTAATATCATACTTTTCTATGGACACATTTAACAATCTAAACTCTAATAAGTGAGGTTTGAAATGTGTGATTTAAAAATACCCCAACATTGGCCAAGGCAACATTTTTCTAGAGATGTCTTCTCAGACAAGGAAAACAAAGCAAAAATAAAGTACTGAGACCACATCAAAACAAAAGGCTTCTGCACAATGAAAGAAACCACCAACAAAACAAAAAGGCAACCTACTGGATAGGAGGAGATACTTGCAAATGACATATCCAATAAAGCGTTGGTTCCAAAATATATAAAGAACTTATACAACTCAATATCCACCCCCCCAAAAAAAAAACAATATAAAAACTGGACAGATGACCAGGGCACCTGGGTGGCTCTGTCAGTTAAGCACCTGACTCTTGACTCAGGTCGTGATCTCACAGTTGTGAGACTGAGTCCCATGTCGAGCTCCACACAGAGCATGGAGCCCACTTGGAATTCTCTCTCCCTTCTCTCTCTCTGCTCCTCCCCTGCTTGTTCTTGCTCTCTCTCTCTTTCAAAATAAAAAAAATAAATAAACATTAAAAAAAACTGGAAAGATGACCTGAATAGATATTTTTCCAAAGAAGACATCCAGATGGCCAACAGACACATGAAAAGATGCTCAGTGTCATTCATCATCAGGGAAGTGCAAATCGAAACCACAATGAGATATCACCTCACACCTGTCAGAATGGCTAACATCAAACCACAAGAAACAACAGGTGTTGGTGAAGATGTGGAGAAAAAGAACCATCCTGCAGGTGGGAATGCAAATTGGTACAGCCACAGGGGGAAACAGTGTACAGGCTCCTCAAAAATTTTAAAACAGAAATACCATATGATCCAGGGGCACCTGGGTGGCTCAGTCGGTTAAGCAACTGAATCTTGATTTCGGCTTGGGTCATGATCTCAGTTTGTGAGTTCCATCCTTTATCAGGCTCTGCACTGACAGTAGGGAGACTGCTTAGGATTCTCTCTCCCTCTCTCTCTCTCTTTCTCTCTCTCTCTCTCTCTCTCTCTCTCTCACTCTCTGTCCCTCCCTTGCTTGCTCTCTCTCACAAAAAATAAATCAACTAAAAAAAAATTTAAAAAAAAAAAAAGAAATACCATAGGATCCAAAAATTCCACTACTGGATATTTACATAAAGAAAATGAAAACACGAATTCAAAAAGTTATATGCACCCCTATGTTATTGAACCATTATTTACAATAGCCAAGATATGGATCCATCAGTAGATGAGTGGATAAAGAAGATGGGGTATGTACATACAATGGAATATTACTCAGTCATAAAAAGGGATTAGATCTTCACATTTGAGACAACATGGATGGACCTAGAGGGCTTTATGCTAAGTGAAATAAGTCAGACAGAGAAAGACAAATGCCATATGGTTCCACTTTGGAACAAAACAAATGAATAAACAAACAAAAAGCAGAATCAGACCTATAAATATAAAGAACAGGATTTTTTTTCAGAGTCTGAGCTCTTAACCAGTTTTCTAGGAATGGTCAAGCAATTGAAAAAACACAGAGTCTCCTAATTAGGCATCTTAAATTAAAATGATGATATTATTGTCATGTGATATTGACAAGTTGGAATGAGGATTTCCCAGAATAAAATTTAGTTTTGAAAATAATTTGCCTGTCACTTCCTCTCATTCATAAAAAATAAAGAATAACAATTGAAGAGGCATGAGAACATGCGACCCCTATGCACACTTCACCTTGGCTCAGTAAAGGGCTGTAATGACTTCTCAGAGTCATTGCCTTTTGTTTGGGTTTGTGATAGCTTGTTCTGCTTGGCAGTGTGGAAAAACACTGTAGAAAGAAACGAAGTCTAAATAAGGTCTGAAAAGAAATACCTCTATCCAACTCCAAATTATGCTATTTTTTTAAATCAAAGAATTTTCTATGATGTTTAAGTGTTCTTTTCCTCAAAGATGGCAATTCAAACTTCTATTATACACTGTTATACAAAGCCAATTTTATATCATTAAAATGTATGTATGCCTCTGCCTTTTTTTTCCTATGGTACAAGAAGAAAGTTCCAAAATATTCCCCACTTTGCAAATGAAGCGTACCTATCATTATGCAAAGAACAAATCAAAATTTATTTCTGGAGGGCCATGGCTTTGCCTTTTTGTCTTTTAAAGTTCATGGGTTTTCATTTAAAGAATAAATCACTAGAATCCCTAACAGAACATAAGACTTTTCCATTGAGACTTTAGGAAAGAAATGATCTCTAAGAGCTAATGCATATTTATAAAACCATTTTCAGGTTGGATAAAAATTTCCCCCAAACCTCTAAGTCTCTTCTTTCACCTGGTTGAGTGTCCTGCAACAGTAAAGGTCAACAATGTCTCCTCTGAGGAGGAGGGTGAGGGCTCTCCAGGGACAGAGATAGAAATGGGTCTGTTTTATGATTTGCACCATTAGAAAATTCTTTATTTCCTGAGGAAATAAATATCCCGATCTATTGTTTACTTATAAAGCTCTTCTGAAGCAGTTCAGAGAAAAGGGATTGCTGCTGAGGGAATATGGTAGGAAAGTTGGAGAACATTTCCTTTCATGTGTGCCACAGAATTTACTTCCCACACATTTCAACCATCAATATCTGTACTCATATTTCCACATGAAATACAGATGCATTTGTAGGTGCTATTGTTCAGATTACCTTGTTTAAAAATTCTATATTAGACAAACATTTAATATTTAAATGTTATCTCTCATCAACTTCAAGATCCCACAGCTAAATTAAGTAAGTCAACAGAGAATTAATAAACACCCACTCTCCTCACAGCACTGCGTCTGGTACTCAATGAGACCTAGCTTTTGTTCTTTGGTCTATGGGAAGCATCATAGCCTGGCTGGAAGACTATATACAAATCACCAAAACTAGAACTAGATTAGCAAATTTGTTAATTCCCAGATCATGGGATCTGATAGGCCAAATTTAATTTTTAAAAAAATACTAGTTAAAAAATATGTGTGTGTCTACATGTTCACATTCATATTCATACCTGTGTGTGTATGTGTGTGTGTGTGTCTGTGTGTGTATATTCTTATTTTTAAATCAATGTCACTTATGCTTCATTTAGAGAAGAAAACATTTTTAAGAAAACTTAAAATATTATAACTTATTTATAAGGCTTCCTAAAAGCCATGAAATAGGATTCTAGATATTTTTATTGCTAACATAAGTATTTCAAAACAAGAATCAGTAAATGTAAATGGAAAAAAGTTTTTGACAAGATGAACATGTTCATTCCTTACTTCTTAATAAACATCATTAACAACCATCATTATACACACACACACACACACACACAAATATACACATAATACACATACACACACACACACATCCCCTTAGACATGGACTGGGTCACCTATTTAAAAATGTAATGAAGTACAAGAAAAATAAGAATTCATCAGAGGAATAAAATACTAAAATGGCTAATGTAGCTTAAAATGAATGACAAAGACCAAACATTTAATACATGCATTGACCATCAAATAGAAACATAGAGGAGGCCTGGGCAGCCAGGAGGAGTGATGGGAGTGAAGGTGCAAGGAAATTGATGGAGCTGGGAGGTGGAGCTCCCTATGGCCAAGAAAGGACTGGAGGAATAAGCTTTAAGGTTGACCTTGAGAGAAAATAATTTAACCAATCTAGAAAAAGAAACTCTAGTTCCAAGAATATCTGAGAGTCCCAGTGCTGGTAAGTAGAACCCTCAAGTGCTGATGAAAACCAGATGGCATGCATGCCAATCATATCAAATATTTCAGAACTCTTATTTACCACTACTTAATGGGATAGTCCACCTTGCCTAGGTGATACTTTAGAATATTTGAAAGCCAAACCCCAGGGAATGGGTGTTTCAATTTATGGCCAAATGAATCCTCATAGGAACACAAAAGGTGAGTTACTACATGATAGCCATCATCTGTCTCCAAGAACCTCTAGACATGTAGTAGACAAATATTCACCTTCAGATAAGGATCATATATGGATTTAAAATGTCTATGTAGAACATGAAGGGATTGTCACAGAGATGTCAAGTGACTTTCAAAATAACTGTTAAAAAAAATTAGACTCCAGATCTTCAGGATGAAGATGTTAAAGGTGTTAATGGAGAAAAGCAGGGAAGGATGGGGATTCTAAAATTCATGGATTCAGCAGTGCTGAGTAAAAAACAATTACCTTCTTGAAGGACTCCCAAGAGCTAATTTGCTAATACACCCACTGCCTCTCCAAAAAGAGGACATAGTATAGAGTTTCCAAAATGCTATTGACCATGGAAACCTCATTTCATGGAATCCCCAAGGGACTAATGTTCTACAAAAAGTACTTTGGCACATCATCTTGACCACGAAGTCCCATATATTTTTCCAATATATATTCATAAACCAAAACCAGCACAGACTCTCTAGAGGTCGTAACTACTAGGAACGTAAACACCAAGTGTTCTCAAGGACTCTCAATTGAGCACATAAAATTGGTAAGGGTCTCCAGGCTGCTATCCACAGGATTAAGCTAAAACAGCTTCAGAAATAGACTAGTCCACCCACTAATTTATATATGCAAAGAATTTTTTGAAATCCCAATACTCTGCCTCAGACAGAAATGGTACAGAAGCTATAGTTCAGTAGAACAGAAGGGCACCACAGAGAGATCTGAAATAGACCTTCACTTCTTTGGAGTTAGGCAAGTTGACATCATGCTGGCTCCTCTTTTCTCATAGGAGGCCTCCAACACTGAGAAAGCGAGCACAGCAAGGACTTCCTAAGGGCAACTTTGTCCTCCATTTTCCCCTGGCAATTCCAGCCTCTGCATCTTTGTACTGTCTCTTCCCTTTGTCTGTGGTACTTTCCCACGTCTACTCTGCCTAGCTAAATCTTCACTCTGTATAGTTATTTTAGTATTTCACATATGCATTTCTAACTTTTCAAAAAATGATTTTCAGTCCCTGATGACAAAAACCATAAATTTCCTTCTGATTCCATCATAGTGCCTAGCTCAGGGCTGAGCCTTTATGAAACCTTTGCTATAGTTGTTATATCTAATTGACATGACTACAAAAGATTTTGCTGATCACTTATATTTAAACAAAATTCAACTTAGAAATTCCTGAGAAATTAGACTCTATCCTAAACCTCAAATTTTGTTTGTTGGTTTTTTTACATTGGTTTATTTTTAAATACCAATACAGGCTCTGGTTTTCTAACATGCTGCTTTCTTAAAAGTCGAAGAAGAAGCACCTGGGTAGCACAGTTGGTTAAGCATCTGATTCTTGATCTTGGCTCAGGTCATGATCTTACAGTTTGTGAGTTCAAGCCCTGCATCTGGCTCTGCACTGATGCGCAGAGCCTGCTTGGGATTCTGTCTCTCCTTTCTGCCCCTTCCCTGCTTTTGTGTTCTCTCTCTCGCTCTCAAAATAAATAAACTTAAAAAAATTTTTTTAAGTTGAAGAAGCAGCAGCAGGAAGAAAGAAAACTGGAGACCTAACAGAGACCTTAGGTGAGGTGTTGATATATAATACTAGAAGCAAAGCTCTAAAGCTGTGCTGTCTAATATGGCAGCCAGTAGCCACATGTGACTCTTAGCTGGCCCAAACTGAGATAGGGCATAATATGCATTAGAATTCAAAGTCTTAGTATGGAAAAAAGGATGCAAAATATCTCAATTTTTAATACTGAGTATATATTAAAATAAAACTTTGGACTATACTGGGTTAAATACAATATATTATTAAAATTATTTTTACCTGTTTCTTTTGACTTTTTCACGTGGCTACTAGATAAGTTAAAATTATAGGTTACATTATATTTCTGTTGGTCAGTGGTACAATAGAGTTTTGAGTACCCAAGGCTGAAAAGTGACCCAAAGTTATCCAAAGTGTGGCTACTAACTTATAAAAACTAGTTTAATCTTTTTAAAAAGTTTGTAAGAGCTTAGAAAAAGAAAATAAATTTGAAAACAAATTGTCTTTGAAGATGAAACCATCATACCAAATTAAAAAAATTTTTTTTTAACATTTATTCATTTTTGAGAGACAGAGAGAGACAGAGCATGAGTGGGGAAGGGGCAGAGAGAGGGTGACACGGAATCCGAAGCAGGCTCCAGGCTCTGAGCTGTCAGCACAGAGCCCGACGGGGGGCTTGAACTCACAAACTGCAAGATCATGACCTGAGCCTAAGTCGGTCGCTCAACCGACTGAGCCACCCAGGCGCCCCCATGATACCAAATTTTATAACAAATTTAATAGCTGCATCAAATCATTTGTTTTGATAATAGTAGAGGATGTTAAAATGGACATTTCAGTTGAAGCACCAAAACAAGATGCTATGTTCTAAATCAAGTGTGACAGTATGATGCAGAATTTGCAAAGGAGGTAGTGACAATCTGGTCATAGGGCTCTTAAACCCTCATGCCTAATAGGAACATATAAACGTCTGAGGTAGTAAGAGATGGGAAGGGGGTCCTTGAGAGACAGCTGAACTTTCACTGGCTCTCTAGGAAACTGGTGGAGGACCACATTATGATAAATCATAAGAGGGGCTTCAAAGAGATTACTCAGACTACATGAGATGTATCCACTGCAGTTTGAAGGACACTATAGACTGGGAACTGTCTAATGCCTGGAAACTGGCTGGCCAGATGCTTGGACGTGGTTCAATGGAGAGGCAGCTACTGTGTTGAAGTTGGTTTGCACTCTGAAGATGTACTGTGGCAAAAATGCACAAGTGTTTTCACCAGGTAGTTATGGACTACTGCAAGAGAAAGCTGGTGTGGAGTGGGCTTAGGTCCTTTCTCAGAGGGCTGCCTGCAGCAGCAAAGAGGCCCCAGATGGCTGGAGGTACCACTGGACATCCAGGGCTTGAGGAAGGAAACGTGAGCAACCAATAAGAATAGAGACATCTTTGTTCACATAAGGGACCGGAGAAATTCTGAAAGGGACCAGAACATTTCAACCACCGGCAGGGGGAAAATTAGCCCACAGAGCAGGCTGGGAAGGATAGTAAGAGACAAAAATTAAACTGCTTTGTGATGGCATCTCACCAGTCCTGCTAGTTCACATGGGCCTGCCGAGTGTCCAGAGGCATGATAGCATATGTTCCTTATGTGCATACAGTCACTCAACCACAAAAACCGAATGTCTATGTCAACAGATGTATTTCCTGGAAATGTTCTAGGAAAATCAAGTTTATCCAATGATCCACCAACTGCCAAATATTGCAATACCGCTTTAGATGCATAGTAATATTTACGGCATTCTGCCTCTGCTATCTACACACTGGTATTTGCTTTCCATTTAGACTAAAAACCAAAAGCAAGGCTCCCAAGTGCCTCAATATATTTCAGTGAAAGCAGTCTATTGCATGTTACTTTTTAGACAAAAGAAAATTGTAGTTCACAGGGTTCTGCCTTCCAAGAAACTTTGAGAAATGGAGTTAGCTTATGGCATTTATTATGGGGACTTTAGTAATAGCCACCCAAAATGTAAAATGAGTATCAGAAGTGCAGTGTTACCCATACCTTCAGAGAGACAGAACAGGGGCTTCAAAGAAAAACAGGATCTAGATTTCATCAGTACTTTCCTGAAAATCTCCAGGAGAAAAAGCCTAAGAAAATCACCTCTTAATTCTGTGAAGCATTCTAGACAGTCGTTTGAGAGTAGGTCATGCTTCTATTTTCTTTTTATAAGGTGTGTGTATCCACCATACACTACCTGGTTATTACATATTTGGGTCATTATATGTTAGTCCTTTCCATTCATTACTCACACCACAGACACTGTTTCCCCGGATTTACGAAATAAAGGCTCAACTGCTTTCAGGATACTTGTTTTTCTTTTTCTTTTTTATTTTTTGAAAATTGTTCCATGAAATCATTTAAAAAGAGCTCTGTGAAAAACCATCATTTTTGTATCATCAGAGAATCTGATGATATGAGAGTTTTTTAAATACCAACTGCACAGAGAATAAAGCAGAATTACAATCAACAAACCTGTCCTCTGTTCTATTCTTCCATTACTGTGCAAAAACAAACAAAACAACAACAAAAAACCCCAAACAAACAAACAAAAACTAAGCGTCTTTTCCAGCTCCATTAACACTGGAATTCCCTAAAGATGCAAGTTAGATGAACAAAGATTAGTTTACCTTCCATTGTCATGCTTCTCTGATGGACTGTGAATTATTGCCAAATTTTCATTGTTATTCTACTCCTCATTTCCCCCCCATTGTTCTTTCTTCTTAAAGCTATCAGTTCAATAATGCTTTCCCCTATAATTTATCTATTAATAGCCAGCAAAATATCCAGCAGACTTTCTTGAGTTGCCAAAAATCCATATATTGTCTTTACAGTTTAGACTTGGGTAGGAATTTTAACACTGAACAAACGATTCGGGATGGAGAGAAATCCATATCCATGCCTACACTCAGATAGCACATGATGAAGATCTCCAGATTGAGTAATGATAGAAAATGTCTTGTTATTTGCATTTAGGCTTCCAAAGTTTAACATTAAGGTGTATGTATCTTACACTGGCTCACATAAAGTTTAACATTAAAACATTAATCCAATTCCATGTGCCTTAAGAGTCATCCAAGACAATTCTTTCCACTGCTTTTTAACCTAAGTCAATTTTTAACCCCAATCAACTAAAGGGTTTGACTACCCACTATAGTCACTAGAATTGACCCTATTTTAGGCTGTTTCTAAAAATTCAAATGCCTCCAAGAAAGGGGGGCAAAATGTTCACACACTCATTTGAATGTATTTCTGACTCTTTAAAGATAATTCCAAGGGCACCTGGGCGGCTCGGTTGGTTAAGCATCTAACTTTGGCTCAGGTCATGATCTCCCAGTCGATTGGTTCAAGCGCAGCATTGGGCACTATGTTGACATCTCAGAGCCTGGAGCCTGCTTCAGATTCTGTGTCTCCCCTTCTCTCTGCACGCCCCTACTTGTACTTTCTCTCTCTCTCTCTCTCTCTCTCAAAAAGAAACAAACATTTAAAAAAATTAAAGATAATTCAAAAGAGAGTTTCCAAATATGGTTTGAAGAATTGTAATATCATAGGAAAACTATATACCTTCCATGGTAACTACACTAAACAATACTCATTTCGTATGTCTACATTTCAGAATGTTGGTTCAGTTCTTTGCAGTCAATTTACATACACTACAAACAGACAAGAATCACCTTCTAAGAGTGGGTTGTTATGTTTAAAATATCAAAATCAAGCAAACAGAAATATCCTAAGTCCCTACAGTAGAAACATGCAAGCAATACTCAACACTCCTTTCCTTTGGCTCTTAAAATTATTTAAAAGCAACTTAGCTCAACTCTACCAGGGAGGGAAACTACTTACCTAGCCAAATTTCTTAAAGTGCTTTTTTTTTTTTTAATCTATTACTTCTACACTAAAACTCCTAGTTCTGGATTTCTTCTTACAATTCCTCAGTAAACTCTCTATGGTTACTATTTACCTCTTCCAGTGAAACCCAAATATAGCCCAGTGGTTGTGTGCAAAGGCTACCTAGTGTCATTTTTTGATTGCACCGCTTATAAGCTGTCTGATCTTGAACAAACTCTTTGACCTCTCTCTGCCTCTGTTCACTCGTCTGTAAAGTGGGTCATTATAGGACTCTCCTAATAAGGTTGTTGCAAATCGCCCACTTACAGTGTTCAGCACACTGCCTGGCACATTCTACATCACTACACATCACCCATTGCTACATCAGAGGGCCTCTTTGTGACTCTCATTCTTTCTTGACCCTTTGAAGAGTCTAACAATTGTCAAGCTATTTCTTGAACTTGATTTTAGTTTCTTTGGCTCAGGGTTCTCCTGGTTCTCTTCCTTCTCCTCAGTACCTCAGGTTTTCTCAGTACCTATCTTTTGTTCTCTTCTTCCCTAAGCCTATTCATCATTACCACGTCCCCATCTACAAATTCAGCTCTGTCCCTATCATTCTTCTCTCATTATCATTACCTAGAGAAGTCTTATCCACTCACATGATTCACTGTGTTTAATATAAAAGCATTTAACAAGATTTTAAGTAGTCAGCATTCTAGTGCAAGATGGCAAGAGAAAATGTGATTCCACATAGTCTTGTTGGCAGTAACTGTGGCAACACACAACTAGCTTGTTTTGTCACTGCCAAAATAGGTACCAATCTCATTTCAATCATCTATGAAATGCTAACATACTGTACCACTGAGGGTAGGCAAGAAGATAAAGTTGACTAAGTTGCTCAATGCCCAAGTTTACTAAGACAGAAGGCAAAAATGAAGGGGAGTGGGGGCCGGAGGTTATCCAGAAAACCATAAGTGTAAATTTATAGGGAAAAAAAGTAAAAGAAAGAACAATAAAAGAAACTTTTGGTACAAAAGAAAACACCAAGAGATGCAATCTTTGATGTAGAATGTAGTAGGAGGTGGCAAACTTAAGTGCCCCCAGGAGCTAAAAAGCAAACTGAAGGAATGAAGTGAGCATGATGCATTACAATAGGAAGTGGTAAAGACTGTGGCAAACTGGAAAATGTAACCACAGGTATTCACATTCAGTTTTTAAGAAGTAAACATTGCAGGCCAAACAAGTCACAGGTCTTTACTTTCCCTTCTCTTAGTACAGAGACAGGCAACAAGATCATTGCCACTTGTGTGATGAAACTAACTAGCTAAGAAATTTAAAAAAAGAAGCACTATTTTACTGGCTAAAAGCTACAAGTGAGACAAATTTGCTTCATATTATGATGGCATTTGTTAAACGAATGTTATGATTTGCAATTCAAGCATGGATCCACTGCTTGTAATGGAGACACCATCACAAATCCAAACACTACATTCATGGATTATTAAGATTCACTTTTTGGCTCAAAGTGGTCCAGATCCTGCCAGTGTCCAGATCCTACCCCAAAGGGTATTCTATACTTGTATTGGCTCTCTGAGGTAGTTACAGATGTATAGAAGTTCCAATATCTGCCAGGGACAAAGCTACTTATTCTGAGAAGTACTTGCAACTGACATTTGACATGGTCCTTTCCGTGTGCAGTATATCATGAGAGGGAATTGTTTATTTGGCTTATTGTCACCTGGTTTTAATCAAAATATACCTTCTTTTCTGCATCCTTGCCAACTGAAAAATGACAGTCTTGTGTCCCTGAAAGATCATACTTCTGAAAGGTGGGGCCAAATTCAGTTAGCCCTCAACACTGTAAACTCTGGTTAAAATGATACCAGTGCAAAATATCCAGGACCATCCACAAGTAGGTAAACATCAATTATACTTCTAGGAGACATTTGTTCATATCTGATATGTTCATATCTCCAGATTTCCTGGTGCTTTAAAATAAGTCTAGTTCAACATTTAATGGCCATGTACTATGCATTAGGCATTGAGCTTGGTATGCGAATTAAAAAGTTGATGAAACCATAGCTGCTGCTGAAGAGTTTATACCCTACTTGGGGAGAGAGACATGGAAACCCACTGTTTCCATATAATGTGTGCTATCAAAACAGGCGTGGAGAGTGTGCTAAGGGAGAGTACAGAAGGACCACTTGGCTTAGCCTCCTGGAAGGGAGAAAGGAGGTTAGTAAAGACTTCCTGGAAGTTATTTTTAAAAATAAAAATCCATATCCCAATTAAAGCATAATGCAACTAGCCAAGGTAATTGAACAACTTAATAAATCAGCCTAGGTAATAAACAACTTAATCAGTAT
Source organism: Lynx rufus (assembly GCF_022079265.1). NCBI lineage: Eukaryota > Metazoa > Chordata > Mammalia > Carnivora > Felidae > Lynx > Lynx rufus. Next base: position 26,665,887 of record NW_025814827.1, on the reverse strand, counting down.
ACTAACCCAGCATCAGAAGTCACACTGAACACTTCCCCATGCTTCAGGATGGATTTATCCTGACTCAGTCCTACATTTTTGTTAATCATTGTTGAAATCACGACCATACATTTGAGGATAAAAGGATATATTGCCCCTAGTTCTTTAAAGAGGTAAGCAGATGTCTTCCATAAGAGCAGAAACAGGGAAGACTCTACAAATTGAAATATAATTCCGGAATCAAAAAGATTCCCCTCTCCCACGTGCTCAGGGAAATTACACTCATGTTTCCCTTCTCCCATTGAAGGTCAGGACTGTATTCATGGGTACAAAAGGCAAAGGGTAACAATTAAAGAGAGTCTGTTTCCTCTGTAACCTACACTACTGCACATGCCTTCAAATCTGCCATTTAAGGATTAGTTTTATGTAGATAATCACCACTGTGAAGACTCGATGGGACCAAAATATATTTACATCTTAGTACAAATTTCAGGATAGCCTTATTGCGAAAGGAACAGTTAAAGAAACTCCAGACTTGGAGAAATCCCTGAGTAATATGGCAGTTTTGGTTAGAATAGTAACTCAACACATTCACTTCATTTCTTAATGTTGGTAAAATGTGAAGTCTTTGCAGTTTTCCAAAGAAGACATCCAGATGGCCAACAGACACATGAAAAGATGCTCCACATCACTCATTGTCAGGGAAATACAAATCAAAGCCACATTGAGATACCATCTCACACCTGCCAGAATGGCTAATACAACAAACAGCAGGTGTTGAGGAGGATGCAAAGAAAGGGCAACCCTCTTGCACTGTTGGTGGGAATGCAAACTGGTGCAGCCACTCTGGAGAACAGTATAGAGGTTCCTCAAAAAATTGAAAATAGAACTATCGTGTGACCCAGCAATAGCACTATTGTGAATTTATCCAGAGGATAGAGGAGTGCTGATTCATAGGGGCACATGTACCCCAATGTTTATAGCAGCGCTTTCAATAATAGCCCAATTATGGAAAGAGCCTAAATGTTCATCAACTGATGAATGGATAAAGAAGATGTGTTTTATATATACAATGGAATACTACTTGGCAATGACAAAGAATGAAATCCTGCCATTTGCAGCAACATGGATAGAACTGGAGAGTATTATGTTCAGTGAAATAAGTCAGTCAGAGAAAGATAGATATCATGTTTTCACTCATATATGGAACTCGAGAAACTTAACAGAAGACCATGGGAGAAGGGAAGGGAGAAAAAAAAAGTTACAGAGAGGGAGGGAGGCAAACCATAAGAGACCGTTAAATACAGAGAATAAACTGAGGGTTGATGGGGTGGGGGGGGTGCAGGGGAGAAGGGAAAATGGGTGATGGGCATTGAGAAGGGCACTTGTTGGGATGAGCACTGGGTGTTGTATGTAAGCTATGAATCACGAGAACCTACCCCTAAAACCAAGAGCACACTGTATACACTGTGTTAGCCAACTTGAAAATAAATTATATTTTTAAAAAATAATAAAAATAAAATAAAATAATTTTAAAAGGGTAAAGTCTTTTTAAGAAATAACTGTGGAATGGTTAAATATCATGCCCCCTTTATTTTAGACAGTTTTATCATCAATGCCTGCACTCTGGGTATCAATATTTTTTGCAGCAAATTATTAATCACGCTCTTAGAGGTAAAATGTCCTTTAACTTCCTCCTATTTGTGATTTTTCTAAAACAAATTAAATGTAGTACTATCATCTGAGGAATTATTTTCACACACCACTTTCTATGCTACACACTAACAATTTTAACCTCAACAATTTAAACTCCACATCATCTTCCATAAGGCCATGGAATGATACTACCTAATTGAAAGGGGTATCTTTGTTATTCTGAATACTGAATATCTCCAAGTCAATAAAAATACTTCAAGTTGTGAAGAGAAACAGTTTTAAAAGGGGCCTCCAAATTATGCCAAATGCAATGTAAAGGCCCAGAGTTCACAGTGCATTACTCATCAATACCATGTCGTGGTACTGAACTAAGATACAATATAATTTATCCAGTAATAATAGTAATTGACCTAGAGTTACTTGCTAAAATAGGTATTGTTGCTTTATCAGCAAATAACTGAATTTAGGTGAACTTGCAAAAATAGAAACAGAAAATAATTTCTCACATACCAATCTCTGCTCTTTGTTCTTATACATTATATATTCAACATCTGCTACTGAATCTTTACTTTCCAACACAGAATAAAAAAAATCTTTATACAACTTTGGATAAAAGTGATGATTGTTGTTTAAAAAGTTCATTAGTATTTTAAATGAGTATTTTCATGAATATTTTTTGCAACGTTGTATGAAATAAACCTCCCAAACCTTCACCACAAAACTAGGAACGATGAGAAAATGGCTATGAATGTAGAGGCAAGACAATCAAAGCCAAAGTTCAGGGGGCTGGGGGAAAAAAATCAAGAATATTACACATCTAAATATATCTCAATATTAAATTTGCATTTATAGGTAGGCAAATCAAGCAGGACACTTCTTTTAATTAGGAGCAGCAGTAAGCATAACACTTAAACAGAAAACCCACATTCAGATTAAAGCATATCATTACGTGTGTGAACGTAGGCACGTCCTTGACCTCCCTGCGCCTTGGTGTTTCCCTGTGAAAAGTGAGGAGTGTTATACACACATCAGTGAGCTGTACTGAGTATGGACATACCATGATATGTGAAAGCCCAGTTCCTCAGCAATAGATGTTTCTAGTCAATTTTGGATGCTATGCTATGTGCCACTACAGTCCCCAGTAGGTTCTCACAGATCTTTAAGAGTATTTTTCCTCATTCTAAATTTTTTCCTTTCCATACAGATGTTTTATGTGGAGTTGCTTCTTTAATTTACTAGGATAACAACGAGCTCAATGCTAATTCTTATGGAAAATTCTCCCCTTTTTACCTTGACGCCAACTGGTACTTATGTGTATGCTCACTAGTGAGTCCTGCAGGCCACTGACAAGATTATTGAATGACATGCATAGAATTAGAGCCACTGCCTTGTCATCATAGGGACCTTCCCAGTGACAGTTCAGAAACCCCCTTAGAGCTCAGCAAAATTCATGAAGCAGCTGTATAAAGCCAATGTGTGCTTGAAGTCAATAACAGTGTTAGCTACCAGAACAGATTTACACAAATTTGTTGAAAAAAAAAAAATACCTCTTTCACACTGGGGTCCAGTAAAGCCGTAAGTGCAGGCACATCGATTTGGGGCCACACACCTGCCTCCATTGAGACAGCCACTTTCACAGACAGCTGTAAGATAAGGAGAGAGAAGCTGAGAGCGTTACCTGAAAGTAGGTGCTAGTCAAGTAATAACATCCCCTGAAAGGACAATAATAAAAACAAAAAAAGACAAAAAACAAAAACTAAATAATCATCCCGGGATTCATTTTAAACAGTTACTCTACGGTTCCAACTCTGTATGTGTTTTTCAGTTATCTCAGGCTAAACTGCCAGGAATAGGTGGGTTTGTACCTGTGTTAATGCTGACGGTTTTGTTCTGGGACGTATCTGAGCAATGCTTTCGGTTCTGCCTCTAAAATGGTGGTTTACAAGAGATGTTTCTGGATGAGAACTGCATTGTAGCAAGCTGACTCTTTTGCTTATGATTTTGTGCTTAATTTCCAAAGGGTACCCATGAGGGAAAACATTGGCCTCTGTCACCATTACAGAAATGCAGCATGTTAAATCACACAATTAACTGCGCTCAACAAAACGTTAATTCTGACCATATTTATGCACCATAATGAAGACCCAACTGACTGTTATAACGGAATCCATTGATGAGATAAGTCCAGTGACGCTGGAGGGAGGGACATTTTACTTTCCAGAAAAGGCATTAAAGTAAGAACTGAAAGCTCGTGCCCTGAACAACGTTTCTCTGTACAGTATCTTGCAACTCTTTCACGCATGGCCTCTTTCTAGGCATCTTTATCCGCAGGTGGTAGGCTCTTCTGAGCCAAATTGGCCAGTACCACCCACTCTTCAAAGCCCAGCTCAAATCTCATTCCTCCATGAGGCTTCCCTAAATACCTCCTTTCGAATTAATTCCTCCTTCATATATTTCCTGCACAATATGTCTATATCCTTGTGGAAGTCATCGAGTTGAGCCACTCAGATCTCCAAGAAATCCTACTGTACGTTGCTTAACTAGCTGACCGCTTCCAGCTGCCCCACCTTCAGATCTGCTTCATGTTCACATAAGGGACACATATATCCTGGCTGCTATCACCCAATGACCAAACTCAGTGGGGTACCAAAGACAGGGCATTTCTGCCCATCATGGAACTCTCCTGATGGGCAATCTTTGATTTGGACTCCCATCAGCCTGGCCCAGTTTTCCTGGAGCTGCATTATAGTCTGAGGCACTTTCTACACAATCCCACTCCCCTTGTACAGGGGTCATACCTGCATCATGGTCTGAAGGCCTTCTCCTCCTACTCTAGCTTTCTCCCCCTCTTTATTCTTTACAGCCCTTTTCCACAATAACTCCCTTGTCTATCCAATTCTGTCCTGGCATCCACTTGAGATCAGAGGACATGAACTGACACAACCCCTTATGGCCAAAATTATGGCAAGAGTTCATTTCCCATCATAAAATTAGATTTGGCTCTTAATTTACAATCAGGGCAGAAAGAAAAGATTTTAAGCAGAAAAGAAATTTGGGGATGGCCTCAGCCAACCATCTCACTTTACAGATTAGGTAAGTGAGGTCTAGGAAAGGTTTTCTAATTCTGCACGTGTTCCCTGAGAGCCTGTTGTGTGCTAGACTTTGGTGCTCATGAGGCAGTTTAGTCCAAAGGCAGCAGGAAGACTCAGCAGGTCTTCGTGATTCCCTTTCCAAAACTGTCTTCGACGGCACCCCCATCCCGCCATCTCTCTAGCCACAGCCTTGGTACTAATCTTCCCGCTTCCGGTTTCTTCCCCCGGCAGTTAATCTCTACGCTGTGGCCACAGTGGCCTTTCTCACTGTAAACCATTTACGTGATATATATGAGGCCAGCATTTCATAGCATTAAATGCATGGGCCATGAAGTCAGACTGCTTGGGTGCAAGTCCCAACTCTGCCACTTCCTCTTCATATAACTTTAAACAAGTTACTGGTGTCCCTGTGCCCCAGTTTCCTCATCTTTTAGAGGTAACAGAGGCCTCTAACTCAGGAGGTCACTGCTTTATCCAATGAGTTAATACATGCGAAGAGTTTGAAAAATTGCCTAGCACATAGTAAACACAGAGCAAATAATCCAACAGACGAATGTTCTTGGTTTTTGCTATCTCACTCTTCTCCCCTGGTTCTATTTTAGATGAAGATATGGTATGCGTAAAAGCACTCAAACCCTGGCTCATGACTTCCATTTTATCTCCCTTCCCATCACCTCCATCAGCACTTAAGCTCTAGCAAGACCAAAACACGTGCTGTGTCTGACATCTCACACTATGTCACATTCTCAGGCTTTGGCCCATGCTGTGCCAGCTGCATAGAAGGCCCATCTCCTGTTATCTGACAAGAGAACTCCACCCCATCCCTCGAGACTCATCACAAGGGTTTCCCCACACTGGGGAAGCCATCCTGTGTTTCCTCTCTCCATGCTACTGCTGTGGACTACACGAAACTCAATCATTATTCTTACCACACTGTGGTGCATAGATAGTCACAATGTTGCTTTATTTATAATAACATTATTCATCATAGCAAGTATGTATACAATGGCAAAACTGGAAACAATATGAATAAATGCTCATCATTAAATATTCATTAAATAAATACTAAATGTCTATAAATGGGGTATTTTGCAACCATTAAAACATTTAAAAATGTTTAATAACAAGGAACATACTTCTAATAAAATACTAAGTAAAAAAGTAGTCTGAAAATTATGCATACAATAGATCTCATGTACCAAATATGCATTATAAGACTAAAAGGTAATATCTGGAATGATGAGATTACGGAGAATTTTATTATTTTGTATTTTTGAGCTTTCCCAAATTCTCTGCAGGGTACATATATTCATCTCAGTGTAATAAAAAATAAGCTTTCTTAAAAGGAATTTTTATCTTCCACAAAGTACAAGGACTGATTGACTGTAGACACACACAACAGTGTTCATGAATGAACTAACAAGCTGAACATCATGTGCTAAGTATTATAGTAGCAGAATCTACACTGGGAAACTAGAGATGCAGATACCATTAATCAAGAGAAAGGACATGTTCTGGGGAGAAAGATGAGGTTGAGTTTTGAAATACTTTTAAGATGCTTCTTGAAAATCGAGGTGGAAATGTTCAGTGATCAAACAGAAGATATACATCTGGAACAAACAAGAATTCTGCACCCTGGGTGCTGATTATACATTAAAGGGATGAGGTAAGTGGGATGCTGAAGGTAAATGAGAAGAAATGGAGTCAAACCAGCATTCCCAAAATTCCAATCAGAATTTTGGTGCAAAGTGCATTAGGTAAGTGATCTGATCATATCTAAGACTCACTGGACATCTATAAAAGTGCCACATCCCAGGTAATCCAAATCCATTAGCACTTATCCCTGTATTCTTTTTATCTACATATCTGTCTACACATTTGTCTACACAGTTTAGCATCTAGAATACTTATAAGGTTTACTTACGTTGTCCGCAGTGAGTCCCTATGTATCCTTTCTGGCACAGACAGTGATCATCGCTACAGCTACCTCCATTCATACAGCGAATATTACAGTGTTGGACTTGAAAAGGAAAAGAAAAAAGAATGATTTACTTTTTGCAGTTTAAGTACATATATTGCAACACTTCACAGGAATTGAATTGTAGTCATTTGGAGAGAAAATAAAATGGTTTATCAAGATTCACATATTTGTGCAGAAATAACCTAATTGACAACATTAAGCGTGCTATTTTGTGTGTGTATAAAATCAGTTACAATGCAATTGTTTCTTTGATATTTACTTTAATAATGCTAAATGACTCCCCTAATTTAGCAGGACTTCCCACTCAGTGTCATTTCTGTAATTTCTATCAACAAGAAAATAGTGCCTTGAGTAACTGTAGGAGACAAGATTACAGTGATTACAAAGGCAATAATTTTCCTGTTCAAAGATTTAGAGTCCCACTGTAGGTGGCCAGGAAAATTGTCTGAATGACAAATTCCAAGGAATCTTGTTAAAAGAAATTTTGAAGAAAAAAAATACATACAACAGCATTTAATAACAAGGCTTCCTGATAATGGAGGCTGGCCTTGGCTCAGAAGGAACTGCTTGTTTAAACTGTAACTTTAAACTAAATAAGACCCACAATGGCTGAAATCCACTCTTCCTCACATTATCACCTACAGAAGTATGACTTCAGGGTTCAGGGCAGAAGGACCATGGGTAGCAGCCTTGGATGTGAGAAGAAACACTACAAGAAACTGAAGCTAAAGACATGTGTGAGGGAAAATGACAGTGTGGCGAGTGCTCTCCTCTCACTAGTGTTTAGGCTGACTCCAGTTAGTCCTCTGCAAACAGTATCTACTCTACTTGGAGAAGACTAAAGGCTTGATTGAATGTGTCATTAATCCTTGTTGACAAATCCCTATACAAGGAGGCCAGGATTGGGGACTGGAACTTCGGCTTACTCCACCTTGCCCTCCAAGCTGTGGGAGAAAATTCCCACAGAAAAAGGCTCCATAATTTTACGTAGGGAGAAGAGAACCCATCCTTCCATCAAAGAGCAGAAACCAGATGCTCAGCCTTGCTCTTATGCTCAGTTTTCCTGGAGCATAGGAGCCAAATCTGCTATGAGTAGAGAGAAGACGCCTCCCAGCAGCCAGCTTCCTTGGTAGCCCTGGTTAGGATTCTCATTGCTGTATCCAAGAGTGGCTATGGACTTCAGGGGAAAGGGCCATTTTCATAAGTAGCTGCACAAATCTCAGCATGACAATGGGGAAAAAGATGTCAGAACTGAATACTTACCGTGCCCTCACAGGGGACCAAAGAGTTAATGAAGTCAAGTTGAAAGTGATACACCTTCTCAAGAACATGTCACACACTTAACTGAAGCACCATCAAAGGTTCCCTACGTCTAGTGTGCTAAGAACTTCCTCAGTCTCTCAGCATTCAAGGTCCTCTTCAGCATAGCCATGGGCCTTCTAGGGCTTCTCTGAATACTCTTAGCATGTCCTATGACTCAGACCCTGATCCACTTATCATTCATTCATTCACTCAAATATTTCTCAGTGCATTCTATATGCCATACAAAATGTCAAATGCATTGTTCTAGTCTCTTGGTGGAATATCCTCCTTAACCTGTCTCGTTGTCTCTTTGCCCCAATCCTTAATCCCCAACATACAACTCACACAGCTCTTACCAAATACTGAAACCCTACCTATGTCTAAGACCCACTGCAAATGTATCTTCTTTTCTTTGATCTTTTCTGATTTTCTGTTCTCTCCTCCTTCTCCCACTTGATATGAGTCCTTTTTCTCTGACTCCAGAGTACTTTATGCTTCTCTTCTGAAATGTATATTATATAACCTAATCTATTTAAAAATTGTTTTTTCCTATCCCCAACCCATTTGTCTAAAAGCTTCTTTAGAGTGGGAAACACCATGATTATTAATTATACCATTTATATGCCTAGAGTAGTATCTTGCTTACTCGTAGGTGTGATATAAAACTTTACCAAGGTAATTTTCATTTACTTAACTCATACCACCTGATAATGACATTAAAAGCTATTCCTAAAAACTAAGACTGAGAAGTTGTCCATTATGTCCCAAGCTATTGTACAGCCCTAAGGTAGGTTACTATTAAAAATACTTTATCTTCATTTCCCCATGTATAAAAGCAGAAATAACTCCTGTGTTGGGGCATTGTTATAGAAGTGAAGCAACCCAGGAAACTGATTAAAACAGTTATTTTAGGCTTCTATGATTCTATTAAAATGTCTCAGGCAAAATGCTTTTGAATTAAAGAACTATCTACAAATATACAGAAGGAAAGATTTGGTGAAAATTTGGATAACATTCTAAGTAGGTCAGGAAAAGGTGTATAGTTGCTTTAAAAATTGAAGTTAAACTTAGTTTCATCCTATCTTAGAAAAACAGTGAGGATTGGGAAAAGCACAGGAAATGATGTCATTTGTCAAGCAGCATAGGAACTCAACCCACAAACTGATTTCAATTAAAGTGGTTCATGCCAAGAGCTAATTTCCATTCCCACATGAGCAACAAAGCCATTTAGCTACTTTGAGATAAAAAGCTAAAGTAGTTCAAATAGTGACTTTACATTATTCAAATTGAAAAATAGAATGAATTCTTTCAGGAAAAACGATAAGTTTACAGTTAAATGCAATGTAATAAAAATCTCCCTGACAGGCTTTTATGTTTTTTCTACTGTCTTTCAGGTCAACCTTTTCCAACATAAAATATTATGTCTCCTTTAAAAAATAAAACCCCTTGGCCAGACTTGTGAAATAGTAAGGCATAGTTAGTCCAGTGGTCCCAATAAACCAAGGAACTATGAATCTTTGGGCAGGGGGAACAAGCTTATGAAAAGATAATTGGATCTTCACCATCTGCTTTGCCACAAACATGTTTACCAAAGGAATTTCAGATTCTTTGTGAGTCTTAGATCTTCAGGGGAAAAGCACATTTCTTTAAAAGTGAGAGCAATCATTCAGGATTTCTGTGGGGAAATAAAGGAACTAGATACTCAGCTTCCTTACAGCAGGAACAATTTAGGGAGTATATATACATGAATTAATTTTATTTTTTATTGCCACTGATGCATATTCTAAGTTTATACTGGTTTGAACAAGCATCCCATATGTCTGGCAATTATGAGACCAAGTTTTATATCTCTAGAAAAAGCCAGGGTTCCACATAAATCCACAAGGATGTTTTCAAATATTACATGCTTTAAATACCTCAAGTCAGAATATATTCCTACACTCAATCTGTGTGAAGATTCTACCAGAAACTGAAAATACTACGGAGTTCAAGTGTCAGTGTCCAAGCTGCCATATGCAGTTAACCCTGAGAGCCGTAAGACGCAATGAGGACTTCCCATTGAAAATGAGCAGACAAGGGGCACCTGGGTAGCTCAGGTGATTAAGGGTCTGACTCTTGATTTTGGGTCAGGTCACAGTCTCATGGTTCCTGAAACTGAGCCTCACATCGGGCTCTGTGCTGACAGTGTGGAACCGGCTTGGGATTCTCTCTCTCCTCTCTCTCTCGCCACTTGTGCTCACTCTCAGGTGTGTGCTCTCTCTAAAAATAAGTAAATAGACTCTTTTAAAAAAGAGAAAATGAGCAGACTGCCTCAAAGAGTTTCAGTTAAGGCTCAACATCCTAGAGCTAACAGAAAATGTTGACATTTACCTGCAGCTATATAGTATCCTAAATAAATTTTATGTTTTTTCCAGATTCAATCATTTTGGTCATTCAATAAATACTTGCTGAATGCCTTCTACCTGCCAGGCATCAAGAAGAATTGAAGAAACTCCTTTTAGGTGATAGCCCAGTACAAATCAGTTCATGAAATAACCAACCAGAAGAGAACAATTTGAGCATGCTATGGGAATGACAGATGCAGGACTGAGGTGACCATTTTCTTTGGGAAGCATTAGTTGGGAATGAAGCTACAGGCCTGCCATTGTCTTGGCAGGTACAGAGGCAGAAAGAACACAGAGAGAAATCTGCAAATAAGCATCTATATGGCAGGTATGTGACTTTAATTTAGGTACTAGGAAAAGCACAGGCAGACAAATTAGAGAGCAAGACTAACTCCTGGACTTTCCACCTGAGACAGGTCCACAGGGGCAGCCAGAATCAAGGCAGGACAAAAATAATTTTCATTCAGAGAGATATCAGTATTGACATTTTTCCTTAAGTGCATAAATGTCCTGTGGTACCTAAAGACATACCACTCAGAAGAACAACTTCACTAAGGTATCTAAAACAAGAGTGAAAACAAAACAAAACAAAACAAAACAAAACAAAGCAAAGCAACCCTAGCAGAGCTGGGAAAAGTTCAGAGAAAGACAGGTTAAATAATAGTAGTGATAAAGACTACTAGAAAGACAGACTAGAAAGCAAAGGACTCAACTATTTCTAAAGTCTGAGCAGGTTTCACACACTCCTCTCCTCCCTGTTCGTATAAATTCCTCACTTCCCTGCAAAACCTTTCCAAGGGTCACTTCTAGATTAGCTATAGCACTACCTTCCTATCCTGAGTGTCCTCACACTTTTCAGCACGTGGTTGGCTCATATCTGCTCAAACTTGCTAACACACTGCTCTAGAATTGTTTCCCTGGCTTTCTTCCACCCTTAGAGCTTGGATTTCTGTTGGGAACACAAGCACCCCTAAATTGAAGTAAATTGAAAATGATAAAAAAAATTTCAAGGTATAAGGGGTTCCACATAAGAAAGATATCAATACTCTCCAAACTGACTTCTAGGCTTACTATAATTTTTATCAAAATCCTAGAAAGATTATTTTTGTAGGTATAGACAAGATTAACCTAAAATTTATATGGAAAGGCAAAGGAATTAGAATAGCTAAAATGATTTTGAGAAAGAAAAATAAAGTGAAAGGAATTAGTCTACTCCATTTTCAAGACTTTTCACATAGCTGCAGTAATCAAGACTGTATGGTATTGGAGAAGGGATAGATATATGGATAAATAGAATAAAACAAAGACCCAGATATAGTCCTACACAAATACGATTTTTGACAAAGGTGCCAAAGCAATTAAATGGGTGAAGGATAGTCTTTTCAAAAACAGATGGCACTGGAGCAACTGGACATCTATAGGTATTGAAGGAACCTAGACTTCAACTTCACTCCCCATTAGAAAAGTATCTCGGGGAGCTTGGGTGGCTCGGTCAGTTAGGCGCCCGACTCTTGATCTCAGCTCAGGTCTTGATTTCACGGTTGGGAGTTCAAGCCCTGCGCTGGGCTCCATACTGGACTAGAAAAGGGCAACATGAGGCATCCTTGCACTAATAGATCTCTTCCATGTCTTGACTGTATCAATGACAGTATCCTGGCCGTGATATCATACTATAGTTTCACAGGATGTTAACATTGGAAAGACTGGATGAAGGGTACCCAGGATATCTCCATATTATTTCTTATAACTGAATATGAATCTATACCTCAAAAAAGAAGTTTTTAAAATCCTTTTTAAAAGCATAAACAATAAAACAGGATGAGTATAAAAGTGATCTCCAAATTCTTAAATATAAAATTCAGGTAACCACTTTTATAATAATATATGTTATTGAAGAAGATAATAATCTATTTTATATAATTCATATTTTTAAGTTTTTTTATTTTTTTAAATAATCTCTACACCCCATGTAGGTCTCAAACTCACAAACCTGAGATCAAGAGACACATGTGCTACAAACTGAGTCAGCCAGGTGTCCCTATATTATGTATACATTTAAAGAAGAGCTTGAGGGGCGCCTGGGTGGCTCAGTCAGTTAAGCGTCTGACCCTTGATTTTGGCTCAGGTCATGATCTCATGAGATCGAACCCCACGTGGGGCTCCCACACTGAACATGGAGCCTGCTTAGGATTTCTGTCTTTTTCTCTCTCTCTCTCTCTCTCTGCCCCTCTTCCCCTTGTGCTCTCGCACAAATATTTAAAATATTTAATAAATAATATTTAATAACAAATATTTAATAAATAATTAAAAAGAAAAAGAAGAGCTTGAATAAATTCATGCATCAGTCCACCATGACCTAATTATGAGAATTAGGATAGCTCAGTGTCCATCGTCAGCCTCAGAAACTGATGGAGTCAAGAACAGTACCAATAGAACTGGAATTAAAGTCCAGAAAACCCATTTTTTCTGACTCTGGCTGGCCAATCTTCTCTTTTTCCCTGGTGCCCTATGGCCAGTGGCAAAAGTTCCAATAGATTAAGGGAAGCCCTGTCTTCCTAGTGCCCAAAGGAATTTCTGGCTGGCAGTTTGGGCCTTCTGGAAATGCAGTCTCTCCTTCAGGCCACTAAGAGATCATTTCCTATTCTCAGAGTCCCAGCACACTCAAGTAGAAAACAACCTGAAAGAACAACACTCCTTTCATTTTCAAATGAGAAAATTAAAGCCTCAGTGCCCCACAACTTTCCCAGCCTCCTTGACCCATATCACATAACAAGTGTAAAATTTCTCACAGGAAATATTGGTGAAATAAATGGTCTAAGTTTGCCCCTTTGGGAATACAAACATTTCTCTCTGTCGAGTTATCCTTCTACTAGTAGGAAAGTTAGTAAAGTGATTTCTCCACATTTATTGTCAAACACACTGCGGCCAAGAAGTTCTATAGGATAGCACAGATATTCCCTAGAATATCACTTCAAAAGATCAGAAATGAATTCTGAGTATCTCAGCTACCCTTCATTTAAAACATTCTCCCACGTTTAATTTTGCAAGATATTTAGACAATATTAGCATAGGTAGAGTCCAAGCCAATGATTTAAAGCTCCAAATATCTTGATGAAACCAGACTGTCCTCCTCATACCACTCTGATCCGCAATCTACTCAGGGATTTTGTGCAATGTGCAGGTACCATAGGTGGACCTAAACTTCTTCAAAGAGTACTACCCACAAGTCTTGGACTCCAGTCTCTCACCTAAATCTGGCCCACAGGACCTATCACTATACTTCTCCTATCTTGAGGCTAGCTTGAAATCTACTATGACCAACTTGTCAACATCCTATCTCTGTATCTCATGATTTTTATTTGACAGAGAAATTATTAGCAGCTTACACGATCATGCTGAAGACCTTTCCAACTGGATACCTAGTTTTGTCATCCAGCTATATTTTCTCTCTGCCAGAGAGGTACACTGTTGGTGGTTGTTCCACGGCCCATCTGAGCAACTGGGTCTGTTCCCAACTTGATATCTAGACTCCTTCCTCATCCCTTAGGCAATTCTCTGTGGCAGCCTGATAGAGATCAGGATGTCCAACATGTTCCTGTAAATGCCACCAGTTGACTTGTCTACCTCTCTGTATTTCCTTCAGCTCAGGCGCCCTTGATTTGTAGAATGAATTTGCTATTGCTTGGAAGATGCACATTCAAAACTAACCTGAGATCAAATAAGAATATGCTGTTCTCAATGCAATAAGCAAATAACTCCCAGCCCATGGGTAGTTTCTATCCCAATCTGCAACTGGCTATCTTTAGTAGTAGGCTGTCTTTGTTTATGCTCCACCAGAAGCAAATTCTAAAACAATAATTTAAATGCACGTAATCTGTTTTATAAGTAACGTCAGGAAACACTGGTAGGGAAGTAGGGAAGTGAGACAATGAACAGAAGGAAGCTAATAAATACATGATGGAGCCTATTACCACTGCGGGCAGGTGGGGCTTAATCCACCAGGGAACTCTAAGAGACAGTGGAGAACGCACTTCATAGTTCTGCAAATTTAGAGGCAAGGAATCTGGGGCACTTATCCAACACTCTCCGTCTGTCACTGGCTAACAATTGCTTCTAAGGCCACTAACCCTCTGGCACTTCCAGCATGCCCTGCATGTGGACCTGGTATGCTCCCTGCCAGAAAATTTTACAGAGCTATAAGGTAGAGTTACCTGTGCTCATCCATAAATGCAAAGATATGTGAGTGGGCACCAAGAATGTCTATTAGGACTACCTGCCCTACCCTGTTAATTGGCTCATGAGAGCCAGGGCTAAATATTAGGAGTCTTAATAGGTAATGAACCTTGACCACACTAAAGTCTCTACTTGCAATAAACAAAAGAGAATGCTCTTATTCCACAATACTTTTTCCTGAAAACCTTGTCAAAAACAGAACACACTGTAAGGGGAATGAATTTTCTAAGAAAAAATAGGCAATGGGAAAGAAACCCAAGTTTTTTGCTTTGATGATGGTCAAGGTGTTGAGGGGCTGTTTATAAAGGCATAAACTTAAACCTTTTTAATAACCAATAATGACTCACCTCCTTCCCAATCCCTACATTTCCTCTAGTTAATTCATTGCTGAGGACCCCACATTTAAAGAATAAAAAACCAAAAAGGAGCACAGGGGTGGCTCAGTCGGTTAAGCGTCTGACTCTTGACTTCTGCTCAGGTCATTCATGATCTCACGGTTCGTGAGTTTGAGTGAGTGCTCTCTCATAAAATAAATAAATAAACTTAAAAAAATAAACCAAAAAAAAAAACCCCAAAAGTCTAATGAAAACAATAGAACTAGCAAGGAAAGGCTCTGAAAAATGAACTGTGGGTATTATTTGGCATCACAGAATGAAGTGATAAAATTCTGAAAGAGAAAATACATTTGTGCTTAAGGAAAAATCACCCCCAAAACTTCCATAATGACTTCTTACATCTTCTTTTTGCAAAAGTAGGGGTCTTCAGTTTTTACAAAAGTGTTTAATCAGAGTCATATTTCAGTACCACTAGGAAAAATGCCTAGTTTTCTTGAGCCAAAAATGTTCATTGAACAACCAATCCACTGAGCATCTTTTATGGTGTTTACACTGGAGACACAAAGATAAATAAGGTGATACCTACACAGGAGAACATAATCTTTACAGTATTCATAGTAACTAAGTCCCATAGGTAATTTCCTTATAAAGAGTGAAGAAGGAAATGGGAGGCCAGACTAAGGAAAGCCATTCCAAGTATTTTGGGCAGAACAGAGAAGGCAGATGTTCTAGTGAAAAAAATGTATTGCAGGCAAGAGAAAAGCCAAAAGCAAATTTAGGAGAAAATAGGGCATAACCACACAAAATAATATTATATATAATAACATGTTATACTCACTGGATCTGGAGCCACAGGAAGGAGATATCTGACCAGATGGGCAAGTGCACATATTTGGCCTAGAACAAAATCCATCCCCACAGGAATGCCGGCAAATGGCTGTCAATAAAACCAGAGGTCTGTAAGTACATGGCTTGAGAGCATGGCGCTTTATAGGAACCCAACCCTCAAATGAGGAAACCTGGGCTCTCAGGTGCCTCGTTAATTTTGCCTTCATGATTCATGACCTTAGGCCACAGGTTTATTCACTTACAAAACAAACCTGTTGAACTAAACAAGCTCTGGATGTAAAATGCTGCAACTCCCTTATTTATACCAGTGGTTCTCAACCTCTCTCTTATTCCACACAGCACCCAATCTATCAAAAGCCCCCAGTATCTTATTTAGGGAAAACAGAACAAACAAAAGTCTTGCATTTAAACATATTTATATGCCTACAAGCATTTTGTTTTTATATTAGCTTTACAATTTAATGATAGAAGAGTTGCAGAGGTAGTCTTGGGAGCCTATTTCATTATAAATGCTTATTGCTTAATAATTTCTATAAAAATACTATGCCCTGCTAAGACTAATTCTCTACACTGGATCCTGCCCATGGAGTAGCTTTGATTTTACACTGAAGATGTACATCAACAATCTGAGAGAAGAAGTTGGGAATCCACTACAATAGCACTGATTCTGCAGTCAAGAAGCTGTTCATCTTTTAGAAAAATATTTACACTTTCATGATACTGAGGGACTAATACGCTGGCACCAGATGCTCTGCTGATGGCCAGAAGGAAAGTCTAAATGGCAAATGATTTATATTTATTAGCAGACTAAGATTTGGCCACTACTTTTTATGCTCATAGACATTATCTCTTCCTCAAATTCCTGTATAACCTTGCAAGAGGCAAATGAGATGTGCAAGGCTAAAAATAATATACTTGATAGAAAATGCATTCAAACACCAAAAAAGCTTAGGATGGAGACTGAAAACTATTAAGAAATAAGCTGTCAAAGGATCCTATAAACATTTATTTGAATACTTGTGTATTCAAATAAATGCTATTGAAGACAGCATTTCTTATAGATTCTACAGAACACAAGGAAGGGGTGCCTGGGTGGCTCAGTCAGTTAAACATCCAACTCTTGATTTTAGCTCAGGTCATGATCTCACAGTTTGTGAGATCAAGCCCCGAGTCCAGCTCCATGCTGAATGTGGAGCCTTCTTGGGAATCTCTCTCTCTCTCTCTCTCTCTCTCTCTCTCTCTCTCTCTCCCTCTCTCTCTGCCTCTCCCCCACTGGTACATGCTCCTGCATGCACACACGCGCTCACAAAATAAATAAATAAATAAATAAATAAATAAATAAATAAATAAAAATTTAAAAAAAGAACACAAGGGAAACACACTGTCAAGTTCATTTAGAAAATGTCAAATACCATTATATATCTCTCTTAGTGATTCAGTTTTGATCCTTAAATAAAGCACAATATGCCAAATGAATAAGATGCTTCTGGTCAAAATCAAGAACTGGGATAGAGGTGAACTTTTCAGGTCACCAAGAGAATACTGGTTGAAATATTGTTCTTCTGCACAGACCACTCTAGGCCAACATAGAAAGTGGATCTAGTGATTCCTTAATGTCCTTTCAACTCTAACTTTTCCCACTGTCTGATGGAATTTTCTGAAAACTGAAAATTCCTCCATAGGTATGATGACAGGAAAAGCTCATAAAGGATGGATGCCATAACCAATTTGACTTACATCTCCTTTAAATAGCATCTTTTCTGACATGTGGTTTGTCACTCAACATTTCTGGTGTGTGATGAGAATCTGGACATTTGCCGTGGCAGCAGAATCAATGGGGGAATCTCTGGCACCATGTGAGTTCTTCCCTAGTCTTTCTACTCATCTTCATCTGATGTTCTAGCCACTTCCTTTCCTCTCTGAAAGTTAGGTCTATCTTTGGCCTCGACCACCCAAATTCAATGTACAAGGTTTGAGTAGGCTTGTGGGTGGCCAACAAAGTTAGAAATTATAATAAGGAAAGCAGCAATGTATCCTTTTTTCAAAATCCCATCCAAGTGATTACAAAGTCTATGAAGCCAGGCAACATGTACCCTTGATCAAATTATCCCTGTGGCTCTATTCCCTGTATGTCAGAAATATTCCAAAGGAAGTCACTGAATTAAAGTACAACAGCAGTTTGACCAACTTAGTGTATTTCCCAATCTGGATTCAGAGGAAGTAGGAAAATCTTAGAGCTGGAAGACTCTGCTATAAACATATTAATGGTATGCAGTTACAAAGGAACAAGTACTAAGAATCACCATGCAACCAAAACAACAAAAGAAGAACATGAAGAATGACAGACTATCTATTTACTTACGGACAATACACTGATTTCCACCAGGTAAGGTTTTCCATCCAGGGCAGCAGTAAGCATTATAACGTGATCCACAGACATTAGGTCTAAAACAAACAAACAAACAAACAAACAAACAAACAAACAAAAATCCAATTAGAAGAACTCCACACTTTTTAAAAAACAATATGTGACCACATACAAAGGGGAAAAAAATGTCTCTGAGTTACAAGAACAGGACGAATTTTTGTAGACAAAAAAAAAAAAAAAAGTAAACTCATGGGACCCAACACTGGCTTAGTAGTTCGGGACTCTAACATAATGATACCAATAAGGATATCCCTCAGTATCACCTATGCATACATCAGAAAAATAAAAACAAGAGATGCAAAATGTAGTGCATTCTATCACAACGCACAGATATAAAAATGTATGGAGTTATATGAGTCTAATTTAAATAATAAAATTCCTACCAATCTAGTTAAGAAAGGTCATCACGAAATCTGCATATAAAGTTTTAAATTTCTACTCATTGAAGCTGTGTATATTTTTTCTGTGTCCCAGCTCACTCCTAAAAAGTGGCCATATTCTTCCTTTCACCAGAATTACAGGAACGCAAATGCTGACATTAGTCGGAAAAAATAAAAGCAAAAAAATGTAAATATTTCTTTAGCCAAAGTTTGGAAACACAGTTGATTACCAGAAGTTACAGGAAAACAAAGTCAACGTAACTTTGGGTTTCTTGTTTACAGACATTTCTGCTCCATCAGGTTTCTTGGAGCAAAGCTTCCATTCAGAATCCAGATGATACATATTTAACAACTTAAGGGAGCAACTGTTGTAAGGATCTACTTAACTCTACACTAGAAACTAAGAGGACTGAACACACAGAGACAGGAAAGAAACCATTCATTTCACTATGCCATATCTAAGGGCCTAAACATTAATGCTACTTCCTAAAGTTCAGGGGCTGATGAATAAGGTCAAACGTTTTGTAATCAATTTCACAAACAGTAGCTATTCCAAGGCTTGCTAGTATAAATCCTGTAGCCCCATAAGAGTAAACCTTTAAAAACAACTGTGTAACTAAAATGTACTTCTGGGGGCGCCTGGGTGGCTCAGTCGGTTTAGGGGTCTGACTGTTGGATTTCAGCTCAGGTCATGATGTCATGGTTTGTGGGTTCAACTCCCATGTCAGGCTCTGTGCTGACAACGTGGAGCCTGCTTAGGATACTATCTCTCTCCCTCTCCCTCTGCCCCCTTCCCTGCATGCACTCTCTCTCTCCCTCTCTCTCAAAGCAAATAAATAAACTTGAAAGAAAGAAAGAAAGAAAGAAAGAAAGAAAGAAAGAAAGAAAGAAAGAAGAAAGAAAGAACAAACTTCTGGTTGGGGTGTATTCACAAACTCTCCATCTATATGCAGACCATGTGTAACAGCACAGACCCCCCCTTCATCTTCTCTGAACTCATTGCTTCAAGCACAAGCAGAATTGGGAACAAAGGTGAAGACTTTGCTCTATCCTGTGCCTCTCTCACAGCCCCAGGGGACCCGGAACACTGCAGGGCAAAATGCACACTTCAGACTGACTGATGCTGAGGCCAAAAAGAGAGATAGGAAGAAAGATGAAGGAACCCGGGAAAGGGCCCTATTCCTCCAAAACTAGACATAAAATGATGGAAAAAGGCTTACTATGCACCCAATGCTGAAACCTCTCTGAGCTTTAGTTGAAGTCTCTGCACATTGGCGTAATGAAATGTCTGCCTTGGCCACATCATGTGTGTGTGTGTGTGTGTGTGTGTGTGTGCGCGCGCGCGCGTGTGTGTGTGTGTCAGATGAAATAATGGACATGAACGCAATACAGCATTATTAACATGATAGAATCATTTTCTGACCTAAATTAACTACTCAACAAGAGGCACTATAAGAGATTAAGGAAGAGAGAGTTTATTACAAATTCTAAGCCACTGGCTCTCAATCCTGTATCCCTTCTGTGACAAAGTAGTGCCCAAAACTTCAATTCAGAGTACCCAGAACTTCCTGGGGCAACTCAGAATCTTGGAAAGGGGAGTAAGATGAGAAGTTAGGATAGGGGGTTAGGGTGAGGGTTAGAGTAACCAAACCTTCCAAACTCCACAAATTTCTCTAGACTAGAAATGATAATTCAAGCCAGAGTCAACCACCTCAAACCTTCCCCACTAACAGCTCATTACAACAACTCCACTGGGTCCAGTCCAACGCCAAACCAAATCCTGGAATAGCTTCAGAGGACCCCTGAGCCTTTATAGGTGTCCTGTGGTTGGAGTAACTATGTTTTCAAACAAAAATCAAGACATATTGTCTGACAAGAATGAGTGTATTTATGGAGTAATAACACATATAACATGGTGAAAAGGCTAAGAAAAAAGAGTCCAGAATCAGTAATTTCAGTCCTACAAAGCAAGATATTAAAAAGATTTTCCAAGGTGTTTGAAAATCATACTAATCTAAACATTCCTCATTGTTTTTTCAATGTTTACAATCAACCTGCAGACAAAACATGGGAGATGTTACAATTTACAATGATTTCAAAACAAAATGTAAATGTTTTAAACGGGCACCTGTAAAGGTAATGGTATAGCTATCAAGTTAGGAAGAAAGGTATGGAGAGAAATAAAGTAGTTGCTCCAAGAGACAGAGGTTTAAGTATATTATATAATGTTTTAAAATAACCAATAACTGGGGCGCCTGGGTGGCTCAGTCGGTTAAGCTGCCGACTTCGGCTCAGGTCATGATCTCATGGTCCGTGGGTTCGAGCCCCGCGTCGGGCTCTGTGCTGGCAGCTCAGAGCCTGGAACCTGTTTCAGATTCTGTGTCTCCTCTCTCTGACCCTCCCCCGTTCATGCTCTGTCTCTCTCTGTCTCAAAAATAAATAAATGTTAAAAAAAATTTTTTAAATAAAATAAAATAACCAATAGCTGAAAGTCATACCATGATTTTTTAAAAAGTAGGAAGGAAACGAGAGAGAAAAGGTATAGATATCTAAGTGAGCTACGTCCCCATCTTTCATTGCATGGAACCAATGGATACTGTTTAAATCTAGAAATAGAGGTACAAGCACAGTACATGGTGTCATAAAGAGAAACATGAGAAGAACTAAAACCAAACATGGTTAAAATTGGTTGCCCCAAGAGATGAGGATCTGGGGAAATGAAGATAATTCTTTTGCATCCACACCTAATGCCCATTCATAACTGCTCATTTTTTTTAATTTTTTTTAACGTTTATTTATTTTTGAGACAGAGAGAGACAGAGCATGAACAGGGGAGGGGCAGAGAGAGAGGGAGACACAGAATCATAAGCAGGCTCCAGGCTCCGAGCCATCAGCCCAGAGCCCGACGCGGGGCTCGAACTCATGGACCGCGAGATCGTGACCTGAGCTGAAGTCGGATGCTTAACCTACTGAGCCACCCAGGCGCCCCCATAACTGCTCATTTTTTTAAAAACATTTATTTATTTATTTTTGAGAGAGAGAGTGAGAGTGCTTGAGCAGGGGAGGGAGGGAGGGAGGGAGAGAAAGAGAGAGAGAGAGAGTGAGAGAGAGAGAATCCCAAGCAGGCTCTGCACTCTCAGTGCAGAACCCCATAGGGGGCTCAAACTCAAGAACCTGCGAGATCATGACTGAGTCGGACGCTTAGCCAAATGAGCCACCCAGCACCCCAATAACTGTTCATTTTTTTTAAACATGTGCTGCTACACTTTGATCATCCTCTTTTATTTAAAGCAATTACCTTAAAAGTATAAACATCTTCTCTCCTAAATGGGGTACTTTCTGTTTCATTGCATGAACTGTTTCATTCATTCACAGTTCCGTTACATTAGTGATCACGTTTTCATTTCACTGTGTTACTTAAAATTCTACTTATTGTCTAACTGTGGTTTTGTTCACATGCTCTGACATTTTTTTTATTTTAATAATTTTTTAATTTTGATAATTTTATCTCTTATAGTATTGCATTATTCAATTTAAGTTGTTGCAACCAATATCCTCAATCAATGACTGTTTGAATCTTTAACACATTAACACATTAAATATTGCTAGGTTAAATGGCTTAGTGCAAAGTATTAGAAAGATGTAAGAATTCTCTGCTAATTTTGGTCTTGAGAACTCCAAACTAACAGCACTCTTTCGAACAAGCTGGGTGGTATTTATTCTACTCACACACAGGAAAAACAGCTCTAATTCTAGAAATAAATGAATGTCTTATTTAAGTTGGAAAGCACTAAGATATGTAAAGTCTAAAGTAGACACATTGGATTACTTCCATATCAAAGATTTTATTCTAAAGTTTCACACAGAAAGCATTAACAAAGAAGATAAATCTCTAATGGAGTTACTTTTTTGTGTAAATGAAAGTTTAGCATTCAAACTTTTCTTTTCCTTTTCATTTCCCCAACCACACCCACCAACCTGCTGCCCAAAAAAAGTCAAGAGTTAAAGCTTAGTGCAAGTGGCAGTACCATTCGGCAAATTCAAAGTAAAATTCAGAGAGAAAAGAAATGTATGCTATGTGCTAAAAACATACTGCTTTATTTCATCCGCAAGGCAACCCTTTGAGGTAAGTTATTGCCTTTAACATTAAAGACACTATGACTTAGGAAGGTTAAACAAACCAGCCAGGGTCCCACAGCTTGGAAGTAAAGAATGGGGATTTGAACTCAGGAAGCCTGCTGCCAGTTCACTCTCTTAACTGCTATGTTACGGCAGAGATGCCTTTGGGGGCAAGATGGCATTTCACCTAATAGCTTTCATGAGGGAATGAGTGACAAACCCCACCAAATGTCCATCAACAAACTACCAATTTAAGCATAAATTGTTTTTACCTGTATTCTAAAAGTTCAGGGGGAAAAGGAAAAATATATTACAGTCCACTTTCCACTGTCTATTACATTGTTTTAATTGTTAGGTCTTTATCTGTTACTTCTCTTACCAGTTGCTTTGAATACAATGCTTACAACAACCCACCTCCAATCTCTCCAGGGGTGGGTGAGCCTCAGCAGGCCGAATACTCAGATCTAGTTAAGACAAGGCACTTGGAGATTATGTGGGCTAGCAAAAGCCCCTCTCAATGGAGCAAACAGCTGGGCTTTACCATGTCTGACCACATCACTGCAGGAACTGGCCTGTGTACAAGATGTCTGCAGTGTGTCCACATTCCTTAGCCAGAATCCACTTCTGTAAATCTGGCCTCTCTTACAGGCAAGATAGCCTTTCTGCTTCCTATCCCAAGTTCAAACTCCCTTTCAGACAAGACTGGGGGAAAAAAAAAGTTCAATGGGCTTTTATTTCATATACATGTGACGTATTTAAATCCTTGGGCAAGAAGGTTAATGAGGCTGACACTACTCCATGCATGAGTGACCTACTTTTTTGAATTGTGGGAGAAAAATATGATGATTTACTCCTCTCAAGCATAAGTGTGCAGGGGACCCAAAGGCATGCCCCCCCCAACTGTCCATGTAACATGGCTCAAGGTAATATCCTAATATCCCACTGTCCCAGTTTTTAAAAACAATAATTTTCACTGTCAAAAATGTGATAGATCATGAAAAAAAACCTCTAATATACAAATTAGCTACACATATTGTGACCCACACATCATGACTTTATTAGTTTTTTGACAGATTTTTTTATCAAGAAGAAAATTTAAAAGAAAAACCATGAGCACTATCTAATGAGGGGATCCACTGCTACTCCAACAAACTTTGCAAGCTCTCCTCGATTATTTGGGTGCCTTTATCCTGGCCCTTTTTGCTAAAGGCAGAGGTCACATCTACTAGCAGTGATTTGAATATCACATGTGACTATTCCAGCCCCTCTGCCAGTCACAACATCTCACGTAATGAAACTTGGAATCCTGGTAATGAAAACGGCTTCCATGGCCTCGTCAAGCTTTCAGGGGGCTCTTCAGATCCAGGGACTCATTTCTGGATTGTCTGGGTCAACACTGGCTGGGACTCAGACAATTCTGGTTTTCTTCTTTGAAGGCATAAGCCTGCCAACCTCTCCAACCTACATCGTGTAGTGTTATCCTTCTGGTTTGTTTGTAAATCTCAAACTGTTCTATGGTGAAAAGTTTGCTAAAACGTAAAATAATAAGACTGTAACCATGCAATTATAAATAAACTGTTCCAGTTTTTCATAGTGACTAAGACATAGTATTTGCTCTGGGAAGAAGACAAGCAAGCATGCAAAGAGTGTCACCACAACAGGTAAGACACAAACATCAAGGTGAGACTGGGGAGTCCAGAAAGGAGTAAAGAGGGTACTTGGCCCCATCACACAGGGTAGACTCAGAAGAAAGCTGTCTGAGCTATAACTTGATGTCTCCCACTTGTAAAGAGGAATCACTAGTTTTATTTCAGCCCACTGCTGAAATTCCTCTTCAATTCTCTAACTCCATTAGCAAATAACTCTCTGGTTTACATGTTGGTGTTTCACTGTCAGACTGATTATCACCTTTTTTCCTGGCTTCCTCCTTCCTCTCTATTTCATTAGGACAATATAGCTAAATATCTTTTTGTGTTCATGATGCTTAGTTCTGTTCTCTTACATTCCAGACACAGACTTCACCCTCCCTAAGATGTGGAACATTTCACTATCAGCTTCAGATCTCTGCCAGGTAGGCTAACCTGCCCACTCTCAGCCCCACCCTCTTGTCCCACTCCTTCCCTTTATCGTCTCAGCCCTCACTGGTGCACACGCCTCTCCTCCATGATATACATGCTAAATCCAGACCCTTCTTCCATCTTTATAGTTGCTCTTTCATGTTTCCTTCTTTTAAAAATTTTCTTTAACGTTTACTCATTTTTGAGAGACAGAAACAGAGTGCGAGTAGGGGAGGGGCAGAGAGAGGGAGACAGAATCTGAAGCAGGCTCCAGGCTCTGAGCTGACAGCACAGAGCCTGAAGTGGGGCTCCAACTCACAAACTGTGAGATCATGACCTGAGCCAAAGTTGGACACTTAACCAACTGAGCCACTCAGACGCCCCTCCCCCATGTTTCCTTTCTTTTTTTAATTTTTTTAAATGTTTTTATTTATTTTTGAGACAGAGACAGAGCATGAGCGGGGAAGGGGCAGAGAGAGAGGGAGACAAAGAATCTGAAGCAGGCTCCAGGCTCTGAGCTGTCAGCACAGAGCCTGACGTGGGGCTCGAACTCACAGACTGTGAGATCACAACCTGAGCTGAAGTCTGACCAACTGAGCCACCCAGGCGCCCCTGCCCATGTTTCCTTTTTAATGTATAGTTTCACTTCCCCCATAGTGGTAATCCTCCTCCCCAATTAATCCCAACCACCCTTCAACCTACCAACACAATACCAGACATACCTCTCAAAAACCTACATATGCTATATTATAATTACATTTTATTTCTGGCTCTTTGAACACTACATTTATTTTCTCAATAATGTATTAATTCCAAACATTTGATAGCAATCAACAAATTTAAAAAGTATGCTAACTTGACTACTTGGCTAATTTCTTTAACAGGTAAAACAAAGAGCAACATGTATGACACACAACGTATTGAGCCATATGTGTGTATTTGTAGTATATATATATTTTTTAATTTTTCTTTAACGTTTATTTATTTTTGAGACAGAGAGAGACAGAGCATGAACGGGGGAGGGGCAGAGAGAGAGGGAGACGCAGAATTAGAAGCAGGCTCCAGGCTCTGAGCCATCAGCCCAGAGCCCGACGCGGGGCTCGAACTCTCGGACCTCGAGATCGCGACCTGAGCTGAAGTCAGATGCTTAACCGACTGAGCCACTCAGGCGCCCCTGTAATATATATTTTAAATAATTATATGTTTAGATTCTCTCCCCTGAAACTTGTCCCTACCCACTCTGTTCCAAAACTAATAGGTCTTCAAGCAGAGAAACAATGTCTGTAATGCCTAGAATATCCTGGAGTCTATTTAGAAGCACACAAGATAACATTGACGGAATACCTTAGTATGTATAAAGTACAATTAACAAAGATTAATACTATGTCTTTGGTGTCATAAATAGGCCAGCTGCAAATGCCACTAACATGGAAACTGTCCAATAGTGAAAACTATTTCTTATAAATTAATCTATTTAAAAGAAAAATATTTCGGGATGCCTGGGTAGCTCAGTTGGTTAAGTGTTCGACTTCAGCTCAGGTGATGGTCTGGAGCTTCCTGAGTTCGAGCCCCGCGTCGGGCTCTGTGCTGATAGCTCGGAACCTGGAACCTGCTTCAAATTCTGTGTCTCCCTCTCTCTCTGCCCCTCCCCAACTCGCTCTCTCTCTCTCTCTCTCGCAAGAATAAACATTAAAAAAAATTTTTTTAAAGAAAAATATCTCATACATATTTTGAACAGCTAAGGTTAGCTAAACAGTAATGTATAATGGTTTCATACCTTGGTTATTTTGCTGATATGCTAATCATTAATTTACTGCGATCAGTGAAGTCATCAATGTTTTTAATTCAGGGACCAAAGTATTTCCTTCAAAAAAATAAGTGTAGAGAAAATACTCATATATGAACATCTGATTCTATTTATTTCTTTAGCAGAAGAGAAACAAAAATCCCAAAGCAATGAAACAAAGGTTTTCAGCTCACAAATTGGTGCACATTTCACTGTGGCAGGTTGTTGCAACTGATCAAGACCAAAGATAGAGCCAGCCATTTGTGGCCAATTCCTAAAGACAACCGTCACAAAATTCATGGTGCAGCCTTGGAAAGAGTGTGTCTGGAGGTGCTGCTTGGGGGATCACTTTCCCTACCACCCGCTGGGGTAACTCACAGCACAGGCAGCAGAGAGGTTGTCACATCAACAGTTTCATTTGCTCTGCACCCTAAACTATGTTTTTGCGGGGATTTTGTGTTGATGAAAAGCAATAGTCCAAGAACTTAAAAGTACAAGAATTTAGGTTATCATATCAGGGACTCTCTCTCTCTCTCTCTCTCTCTCTCTCTCTCTCATACACAGCCTAAGAAAGCTGAAGAAACAAAAAGCTTCAAAGAACAGTTCCCAAAATCCAGAGGTCATTTTAGACTGACAGTCAATTTAAATCCTGTTGGAATCTTTTAGAGGTGACTAGAACGTGCACGTGCGCGCGCATGCGCACACTTTTCTTTGAAGGAAAAAAAAAAAAAGAAGAATTTAAAGCCACAGGGTACACCATAACAGGAAACTAGACATTGAACCATGAAGACCAGAAGCACGGCTATGTACAGTAGTTGCTAATCCTACTTTCTGCTTCTGGTCCTCTGGATTAAACAACACTGAGAACACAGAAGTCTGCACAAACTACTGAACCATCCAAGTGGGCCCCAAGCTTCTAAAGGCCATGACCGGACTAACTTCCTGTCATGGTCTGCACTGAAATTCTGCACTACAGCTCTCTAAGGGAGGGGGAGTCTATGTCTGGCCAGCTGGCATCACTGAATCCCTGGCTGGTTATATAAAAGGTGTTCCCATCTACACATAGGGAAAGGTGTATCTGTTTATTAAGTTGGAACTTTACTATTTGATTCCATAAATAATGAGGATGGATTGCCTCAAAATAGAAAAATGTGCATGTTTCAAATTTACATCTTGCCGGCACCTGAGAGGGTCTGACCAACGACACCATGAACATACATGGTGCTTCTAGAAATCTGCTTCCCAGAACTCTGCAACCCCTTGACCTTACCTATGAGTTCAAGGATTATTGTGACTTTTCTTTTTTTGACTGTTACTCCATTTAGTCAAGCTAAAGCCATGTTGTACTTTTCCAAAGGGTAGATGAAATTATAGAAATGACTGAAACACAAGTAAACTAAGAGAGTGGACCAGAACTCTGCAGTGAAAGGCAGAGCCGGGTGGTGTCTGGGGAGTTCACTGATCCTTTCAGTTCCCTTCTCTCCTCTTTACCACCAACAGAAGAAACCATGATTCCTACCACTTCCCAGAAATTCTCAGACCAAGAGCTCTGTCCAAGGAGATAATAATATCTTCCGAATGCGCTGGCAGCCCCATGAAAGATGGGAAAACCAGCCAGTGAGGTCAGGCTTAGGAGAAAGAATGGGGTCCTTCAGGACCTGGTAGTGCACAGTGATTTGATACTCTGGTTCCGAGGACCAACTGGACAAACAGGTAGAGCTCCAAAATGTCATTTCTCTATTGGTATTTAAAACTCAGAACGGCTTTTCCAATAGAAACAATGTTAATAGGTGGTGGTTTGGTCCCTGGGCTAGTCAAATAGCAGTCTCTATCAGCTAAATAGGCTATTGTAGGCTGGTCTGGGAACCTGACCACAATTTAAAATGTTGTTTCTATGGGAAAACACATTCCACGGCAGGCAACCAGAAGGAAACTTGGCTACTCAAACCCGTGGTCCCTGCAGCTACAGTAAGCTGCCCAGTGAGCTGTGAGAACTGAACACCTTCATCTCAGGCCACTCCATAGTCTTGAGGCGGCAGCTGGAATCGGAACTTGCCCAGCCCCAGGCCCGGTGCCATCCCCCACGCCTGCACGAGACTGTCAGGGCCAACAGAAGATAGCCATAGGTCAATAAAGCAGGGTCTTAAAAACCGAGGAGTAGATACCAGAAACTAGTGTAATATTGTGTGTCAACTATACTCAAACAAACAAAAAAACTGGGAGTAATTGGCTATTCTAATCCTTACTGTACCTGATTTCTTTAGAGACCAGAAGGTTCCACCGCACCAGCAACTATAATATGAGAACAGTATCCTGGACTGGTTCACACACCAAAAGTTTAGTGAGCCGCTTCCAGAAAGACTGGCTTCCGGATGAAGCAAGGGAGGTCAGTTTTGAAGTCTATCTGGGTACCTCAATCTCATCCTCAAGTTACTCAAGCATTTCAGATCTCTTGGAATCCAATAATTGCCCTCTCTTCTGCAATGGGAGTTCTCTCAAGATAGAAAATTCAGATTTATCTTTACAACCCAGCACCTAGGACAACACCTGAGTCTTAAATGGTAAACAAAGGGTTAGGGTTTCAAATGTGCCTCTGACTAAGACAAAAAATGAGAGAGAATTCTGTCAGAGTAGTGAACACTTAATGTATTGAAAAGGCAAATGTTTATAAGAAATTAAATAACAAATTAAAATAATGAAAAAGATAATTACTACTAAGAAATCAATTTCATTTCATCTACTCTTTTTAATTTTAAAACCTTACAATGAAAAACTGAATACATAAGATACCCATAAATGGAATTCATGGGTATGAAAGTAAAATTCTTCCGTATTTCAGGTGCACCACTTAGAAACACTTTACAGCTACCAAAGTTTCAGAGGCCTTGTGCCTCAAACTTTATTTACTAGGAGTCAAGAACCAATGGGTCTTCTAAAACATTTATCTACCAAACCCTTTCATCAGAACAGAAACAATGTTTTTGCCAAGGAACAAAAAAATAGAAAATAAATCATTGGTAGAATTTAAGTTTCTGAACAGTCAGAAGTTAGCTAAAACCATGTAGTTATAAAGATTATTTCATTGAAATTAACAATTCACAGTATTAGGCATAAAAAATTTGATGACTTTTTTTAACTTTGTAACTGAGGCAAAGTTATAAACATTTAATTCTAAACATTTAGATATCTGGAAAAATTTTAAGAAGAATAGTCTAATTTAAATTTGAGGAAATTTGACTAACTCGGGAATTTATCTAGTCCATGTGAAGACACACGGTAGAATAAAAGTAATAATTAGCAATTTTCAGAGACCTTTATAATTTACAAAGTGATCATGTGACTCTTCTCCTGAGTCCTATCAAGAAAATATATTGCTGTGTTCATTTTCAGATGAGGAAACTGAAATTCAGAGAAGTGAAGTAATTGTACAATGGCCACACAATGGAAACATGTCATAAATCACTAATTAAAAACAAAAAGAATTTATTAATAAAACATTCCAACATTAGTACTAGAGATTTTTAGATTAGAGATTAGAATGATGTTTCCATAAATACCCTAACAAGAATGTGTGCCTTTATATAAACGAAATTATGCATAATTTTTTGTATTTTTGTTTTCTTAGGTCTGCAAAAACAAACATTTTAAGACAGATCTCATAAAATATATTGGACAAGGAAAGCAATGGTAAAAGGAACACAGTTGAGAAACACTCACTCCTATAGGCTGGTACTTCTGTGTAGTGAGTATCATATCCCATACCCTCTAGTGAAGATATGAGTCAGCTCTTAATATGTTCAGTATTTGGGGGAGTGGGTGGGTCGGAGGCAATGTAGAGATTCTAAATGTGGATAATTCAAAACCTACTCATAGCTGCCATTGGAATGTGTTTTATGCATGTAATTGAATATGGGTGTGACTTGTCTTTTGAAAAGTAAATTCAAGCAAAACCAGCAGATCATGCAGGCAACTGTCTGACCTGGCTTAGGAAGACAATGAGCTACACAAAGGCCAGAGTGACCCAGATGATGTTGTAAAAAACTCTCCAGTTTCAGGTCTCTAGAACTTAATCCAGAGGCTGTCGACACGCTGCCCATTACATGGAGAACGTGGCAACTCACCTTTCAACCGCCAACACATCTCTTCCCTGAAATCCAAACCAGAAGATTTCCCTCTCAGCTTGAGTGATAACATCACTGTCCTCTCAACACTTTTGGAGCTCTGGGGAAGGTGTGATAGGGTTCGTGTTGCAAGCTATAATTAAGCTTTATTCTCTCTAGTTTTGTATATATTTGAAATTCTCCACCTTAAAAAGTAAAAAAACAACTTTGAAGCAGCATGTGATCTAGTTCATTCTGATAGCCTTCCTCTCCTACATGCCACCAGGGCAATACACGTTCTTCCTTTTTCATTCACTTGAAGACCTCCTTTTTTTTTTTTTAAGTTTTACTTTTTTAAGTAATCTCTACACCCAACATGGGGCTCAAACTCACGACCCCAAGATCGAGAGTCGTGTGCTCTACTAACTGAGACAGCCAGGTGCCCCTTAAAGACCCACTGTTATCTGTTATCCAACTCAACATTCTTGAGTGGGATGGGGATCCCCATTTAGAAATAACAACAGTCCAGGGTGCCTGGGTGGCTCAGGTCAATTGTCCAACTCTTGGAATCGGCTCAGGTTGTGATCTCACAGTTTCATGAGTTCAAGCCCTGCACCAGGCTCTGCACTACCAGCGTAGAGCCTGCTTGGGATTCTCTCTCTCCCTTTCTCTCTGCTGTTTCCCCATTCATGCTGTCTTTGTCTCTCTTAAAATAAATAAATAAATAAACGTAAAAAATAAAACATTAGAAATAATAACAGTACAACCCCAGCCTCTTTACCATCTTACACAAGTGGCAAGAACTAACCAAAGTTTTTCTCTAAATCTCAAGTATGCAGCTACCAAATAAGGTTAATGTTCATTAGACGAGGAATCTAAGGACAAAGGATTTAACCACACTCTTGCAAACAACTAAGCATGTTAGCCCAGGGGATGGGTTTCCTTAGGCATTACAACTACTTTTTGACATGATCCATTTTCATAAGAATCCCTTGTCTTTCCTTATGACCAACATAAACCCATCAGTTAACAAAAGATGAGTTTGAAGGAAAAGGGATTGATTTGTATCAGGTCCATCCATAAACGGACTGAATTTTGGCGCTCTGTTCACAAGTGGAAGAATTCTTATAGTCATGTGAAATATGAAAGAGAAGGAGGAAATCATTTAGCAAGGAACCCTGGTATGTTTTCTGACTCCTCAATATGTGAGAATGTGTGTTTAACAACCTATTTCCAAGAAAGGGCCCAAATGCAAACGAGCAGAGGGAATCCGTCCAAGGGCAAATTAATTAGACACTGTTGTCTAGAATTCTGTCAGATGTTCAAAAATTTCTATACAAAGTCAGAACTGCTGACAAAAAAGAAAAAAGAAAGAAAGAAAGAAAGAAAGAAAGAAAGAAAGAAAGAAAAGAAAAGAAAAGAAAAGTGGCTCGCATATTCTTGTAAGATTCCTGAAAGGAATTTTCAAAAGGTTAAAAAGAAAAGTTTATTTTGTTATTTGGGGTTTATTTTTTTCCTGGGAAGTTAGTAAAGCAGAGAAGATACCGGGTTGGTTGTTTGTTTTTATATTTTTGTTTTCTTATAAACTTTGATTGTATTGGTGACGGGGCGATTTACCCCAAAGAGATGAGAGATATTAGGTAATTTGAGCATTTTTAATGACAAACAGAAAAACAACTGTTATCTGTTTAAACTATTCCTTATTGAAAGCGCTCTTATTTCTACAGCCTGTGAATGAAAACGAAGCAACCACAACTTCCTAGGCTTTATTGCCAATCAGTTAACCAGAGGTTGGTATGTTAGGGTGCAGGGTATAGGAACTCTACCAAAGCATTGCCTAAATTAAAATAATGTATGTTTTTATTACATGTTCCCAGATGCTTAGTAGTTTAATATCTCTTAGGTCGACTCTCATTAGAATCAAAGTGTAAATCATTAAAAGAAAATGAAAAACCAGATTTTCAGTTTCTCAAGAGAAATTGCACTCAGAAGAAAAACAACAACAAATAAGAATCCTTTGTACTGAATGAGCATTATGTTGCTGCAGGGCCTGAAGCCAAGGGAAGGGAACGCTCACTTGGACAGCAAAGGCCATGGCTCCTCTCAGAGGTGGCCAATCTGAGTCAGCCTGGCCCCAAATCACGTAAGATGGTCTGCCCACAAAGCACCCAGAGGGAACAGTAATGACAGAGTGAGTTGAGGGAGTTCTGGGTGTATGGAAAGGGAGCTTTCTCAGTTTGGGTGCAGATACTGTGTTTACCACCTAGTACCCCTTTACTTCTTTGAACCCATTCCACATGACTCAGGCCTGGCCCCCGAGTGCCCCATTTCTTTGGCCACAGTGATGGGCACGTGACAGGAGCGGTCCCAAAAGAAATGACCAGCAGGAAGGAGACAAGGCCTGTTCACCAGAGCTACCAATAAAAAAATACAAACTTCTCTGGAGGAGTTGAGGGGGTCGTATGAATAAGAGATCACACTCAGTTAAGTTTATTTCCCAATAACGGTAACACAATTTGGGGGTAAGGGAAATTTAAAAATCAAAACCTTATCAGCATACTGTCTTTAGGTATAACCAGACCTCCAGAGGCAAAGTGAATTTCCATTAAAATGATATTTTCAAAATGTTTGAAGTTCAAGTTTGCCCCCTTTCCTTCTGAAGTAATCGGTTCCAAAATGAGAAAGTTGAGACTGTGGTCTCCAGATACCAATGGTTGTTTAACTTTTGGCTTTGGCCATAAAAATCCAGCCTCTTTGTATGACTCCAACCCCTCCATAACAGCATTATAATCATCCTCATCACCATAGCGAAACACATAAAACACTATACTAGGAACTTGAAGGGTATTATCTCCCTGAATGTTAGAACAACCCAGAAAGGTGAGCATTATAATCTCATTTTACAAGTGAAGAAATTGAGAGTCAAATAGATCAAGCCATTTGTCTGGGGTTCCTTCCTAGTAGGTGGTGGAGCCAGGATTTGCCTCCAGGCATGTCTATGTCCACACTTCCACGCCTCCCTAAAAACATGGCCAATGGTTATTAGCGTTCATTGAAAATGACTCCGCGCTCCTTTAAAATATAGTCTCACAAGCAATCCCACTGTACCCAGCTACCCACAACCAGGCTCAAATAGGAAACAGTGTGAGGTAATTATAACGTATACCCCAGCCACTAGCTCCGGGTTTTCATGACTGAGCTGCCAAATCACTCCTAGCCAACTCTTCAGGAAATGTTCAGACACTTTCTCAGATTCCAGCTAAAACATCAACGATGTGGCCCTAGGGAGTATAGAGCTCACAGGGTGGTAATGGGATATAAAATTTGCAAACTTGAGGTCAGTGGCCTAAACTCTGGGGTGTGAAGCAGCAGCAGTCCATGATAGATTAAAAACTATTTGTCGACTTGAACGTTGCATATCAAGTCCCTCCTTGTAAAGCACTTGCCCACATCACCTTAGACATTAACCCCATCAGTAAGAGGAGAGAAAGATACTCCAGATGTAGTTCTGCCTAGAACCATTGGAAAGACTATAATATCAACAGACTTGAGATGGGGTGTTCATTCTGAGAGTTAAACATTAGGTCTCGTTCAAATGCAGTTAACGCTCAAAAATAGTTGTCACTTGGCTTAGGCAGATGTTCTAAAATTATTGGGATAGATGATACGGAAGAAAGAACAAGAATTTAAGATTTGTGTTTCTTCATTGGCATGTTTCTTAATATAATCTAAAGTATAAATGAGTAGTTTAGACAACTGAGTCAGGCAAGTTAGAAGATAAGAGTCAGAGCTTACAGACCTAAAGTTGCTATGACCTGTCCCAGGACATTTGACATTCTAATTGCCAGTTTCAAGTGTGAGTGGGGTGCTGGTGGTAGGAGGTGGTGCTGCTCTTCAGATTCCCAGAGAAGGCTCCCCCTTCTTATTCTCTCACCCCCTACCTGGCTGCTCTCACTGGCCACTACCCCAATGGAAAGCCCCATCCTACTCAACCACGCCTAGTATGGAGGCTTCTGTTGACTGCAAGGTAGCACTGAAGAGCTAAATTTCTAGTGCCCACCTTCCCACCAGGATTGACCACTGAGAGGCTGATGGCACTGCCTAAGGCCAAATAAACAAGAACAAGGCAAATGTCCTTGCCTCCATAGTGCAGGAAGTGTGCTTATTTGAAGCACAGGTGAGGACTTCAAGACACCAATCACCCTTTCTAAGATATGAAGACAAAGAGGAGGTATAATCTTGTACCCAACAGTATACTTCTACTTAAATTGCCTCTTGCCACTGTGTGGCTCAGCTTCCACACCTATGAAGTAGGGAAGAAAATAAGTACCTTGAGCACTTTTTAATGAACTTTCTCTGGGCTTTGGTTTCAGCATCTGTGAGTTTCTAGACTTGGTCCCACTATGACACTAAGTTATAGTATTTTTGTAAAGAGAGATGGTCTGACTATAAAGGAAGATCTGAGTCATAATTAACTATGCCAAAAAAAAAAAAACCTTTCAAATAAGAAGAGTCTTTAAAAGTTACCCATCAAAGGCACCAACCTATTAGACTCTGATTATACAATCTTATAAATTAGTACCAATGGGTAGGAGAAATGGTGAACAATAAACCATTATCCATAGGAAAAGGGGGATGCACCAAACTTTACATGGCAGCATACACAGAAGTTCATCATACATGATGGATTAACCTGCTTTTCCACTGAATCCCTCTAAATGTTTTTGAAGGGATCTTTTCTGACATCCAAGTGTCTTTCTTTTTATGGTCTAGCTCCTCCAGAAGCCCTCAGTCCCCTGAGGAGGCTAGTTAAGGCCACAGGTCACCTGGAATGAGGGGGCTGTCATTCATACCTGTAAGAATGCAGCACCTGCTCTGTCCAGCCCAGATCCCTGGCTGATAGCACTCTCCACCCTAGAATTTTCTCCCAATTGTCACCTCCCGCCTCCTTTAATCTTTCTCCTTCCCTCTCCTAACAAAATCGTTATCTCTGCTTTTTCTTTTCAAACATCCCAAGACTGCCAAGTAAAAATTTTAAATTTTACTTAGAATTTATTTTTCTTAATGTTTTAACCCTTATTTAATATCTCTATCATCTCTATTTTATTTATAGCTCAGCTTCTGAAGTTACCTGCAAAGAGAAGAAAAGGAAGATGAGATGAGATGGTGATGATGATGATGATGATGATGATGGAGGAGGATGAAGAAAAGAAGGAGAAACTGTTGATGATAAAGAAGAAAAAAGAGGAAGGAGGCAAAGGAGAAGAAACAGAAAAACAAAAGAAAACAAACCCTGTCTCTGGAATACATTCCCTTGATTAATAGAGATATTCCTATACTTCAGTTCAAAACCACGAACTTAACAGCAGACATAATGTGTCCATAGGGCCCACATAAATCCTGTCTCCCAACACTAACATCATAAAATGGTTGTACTATATTTGGACTAGATGTGTTTGGATACTTATATTTGAATGTAAGTATGACTGATGGTCTAGGAATTCACAACCCTTCAACAAAACACTGAACCAAATCACTTGTCTCAGGGAGCAGCTCTCCTAACTCGGAGCCTGCTTGCCGTCTGGAATACATCTTCGGCTGGGAATGGTGGAGATAGGGAATTTTCCTCTCTCCCTTCCGCTCGGAAGGGCTGAATAAATAGACTCAGCGATAATTTCAACAACAACAACAACAACAAAAAAAAAACACTTGAGAAAGTGGTAAAGTCTCAAGAAATAAAAACTAGGATTCAATATAATAGAGCAGCAGATCTACAATCCAAATTTGACAGTACTCCTCATGTTAATTTTATTTTATTAACGGTGTGACTACTCTATTTACGACAGAAATAACAGAGTTCAGTTCGCTATAATACCAACTATTGGCAATCGCATATCTATTTTTATTGGTCAGTTATAATCTCTGATTCCCCCCAAAATGTTTCTGAGGCAAATTACACCAACAGATCTAAGAAAAGGAAGCTACTAACAGAAGCTGAAAGCAAACTCTCATACAGAAGGAAGGCAAAATACACAAAATACCTAAGTTAATAAATTAAAGTGATCACGCATTAAATTTGTCCCTGTCTTAAAAGCTAAAGGAAAAGGGGGGGAAACTTTAGGAGGCTGTTAATTCTCATATTTGAAAAAACAAAATTTGCCAGTTAAAGAGGAACTGTAATCTTATTCCTGGGTTGCATGAGTTCTTTAAATGCAGAAGTGTGGGCAAGCTAAGAACAATGTCCTTAACATTAATCTAAAAGATCATGAAGATACATTGTTCATGTAGCATTTTTCATTCGAAGTTACAGCAGCAAAATACAATGCAGTATCTCCAATGAAGAAGTAAGTCAATGGGACTTGATCAAGTTAGAGTTAAAACATCCGATCACCTTCTCAAAAACCTAATCCCTACTGTGGTAGCTAGTCTCCAAAGATGTCTCCCCACATTCCTCCCCCCTCTGCAGACACAGGCTGGTGCACACATCAAGAGGTAGGGCTTATTAGTCCATGCCCTTGAGTCTGGATGAGGCCTGTGACTTGCATGGATTTCCAGGTCATGCCAGTCCAGGCGAAGTTTGAAGAAAGTCTGGTAGCTTCCATTTTTGTGCTCTTGGAATCCTGAGGTACACTGTGAAAAGTGTGGCTGTGCTGCTGGAGAGTCTATGTGGAGAGGTCACGTGGAGAAGGAGACAATCTGAGACCATACGGAAGAGAACCGAGGAACCTAGCCAACACAGATAACACATCTGAGCCCCTCCAGCTAGCCCTCAGTCATTGAAGTCAGCTCCGTAGTCAACTCATGGGGCTAAAGCATGTGACCAGAGGTCAAAAGGTTATTGTTCAACATCCAGGCCCAATAGACACTTAACCCTGAGCAAGGCCTGCACTTCACCTGGCGCTCAGTTTCTCCATTTGAAAAAACACACTCAGTGGCTCCATCCCCAGGGACAGGCCCAGGCAGGAGGCCTCAGAGGAGAGCTTTAAAACTTGGAAAGCACCCAGCAGAGCCTGACAAGTGGCTCTTTGCTTCCTTTATTCCCCTCCTCTGTCCTTAGATTAACCACACCAAAGTAAACAGTACTGCAGGCTCCAGTCTACAGAACCAGAAATACACGTGAAGAAGTCATCTCGCTCACTCCAGCCCCATCAGACACTGTGGGAAGCAGAAACAAGATTCCCCACTGTGCCCTGTCCAAATTCCTGGCCTGCAGAATCATAAGAAATAATAAAATTGTTGTTGTTTTAAGCCACTAAGTTTGGGGTAACTTGTTACATAGCAATAAGAAAATCAAAACACTCACAAATGAAACTAGCTTGTTTCCTTATAGTAGAGGAACTAGGGATGGTTTGTTTCTCTTTAGTTTTTTATTAACGGTGCTATATCGTTTTTATGTATAGTAAGTTTTAAGGCGCATGGAGGTGGGGGCACCCTAGGTGTGTCCTCCCCTTTGCCTCTCCTCCTGACCAACCAAGTGGCCAAGTACTGCTCATGCTACTTCTAGAACGTCACATGAGCCTTCTCTTCCCCCACCTCCACTGCTCAGGCCATCAATCACTCTCACCCTGACCCCTCTATTAGCCTCCCAGTCCCCCTGACTCTGGCCTCCCTACCTCTAAGCCACACACCTTTCACACATCCACCAGAGCAGCAAAGATCTCATCACGCTCCCATCTTAGAATCCCATACTAGTTCACCATCCTCACCTTTCACAGCAATCAGATAGTAACGTTTTGTGCCCTTTAGTCCCTCTCCCACTCCTGACGGTGTCACCATCTACGGACAAGCACAGGTAGTTGCATACTGCACAAATCCAGGGGGCACTACGTTCCTGGGCTACACTAAGAAGTGTTCCCCTCGAAGGTGTGCAATGCAATCCCTGCCCAACTATACTCGATGTCCCTCAGTCCCTTCACACGTTCCCTTCATAGCTTTTTCACTCAACTTTTTTCCTTATTTCTCTCCTCTATTTCCTCCAAGCTCTAATGTATGTAATTTACCTTACCAGTCAATCAAACCTGGTCAGTCAAAAATTGTCTATTGAACACTAACCACATACCCAGCTCCTCAGTATCCCTAGTGATAAATAAAACAAACAAGAACTCTGCCTTCCAGAAGTTCTCAGTCCTAGTAGACAGTCACTTATTTATCACATAGACGAGAGGTTGGCAAATTTTTTCTGTAAAGGACCAAGTCGCAAATAATTTAGTTTTGCCAGCCACACATTGTCGTAACTACTCCACTCTGCAGCTGCATCAGGAAAACAGACGTCGATGATATATAAACAAATGGGCACGGCTTTGTTTCAATAAAATCTCATTTACACAAACAGGGCTTGGGTCACTGTTTGCCAACCCCTACCGACTTTCACCGTGAAGTCTTTTCTGATGAATCCTATTCCCACAGTGATGCTTCCCTTGGCATATGACTGCATTTGCCTTCATTAGATGTTGAGTCTCTCCCACAGCAATGATAGGGAAGATTCTGGGGAAAGGAAAGCATCAAGAGTATGGGAGAAAGAAATAAACTTACCAGGTATAAGATTTATTATAATTGAGAAGCAGTAAAATACACTGGTTAAGAGCACTGACTGTGAGGCCAGATTTCCCAACTCTGTCTCTTACTAGTTTATGTCACCAGAGGAATTACTGAAACTCTGTATCCCTCAGTCTCCTCATCTATTAAATGGGCAAGCAGGTATAATCTTTCTCATAAAGAAGTTATACATTAAATGAATTAATGTGTGTAAAGTGCAAACCTCAGTGATATACCAGAGCTTGCTAATATTTACCATTATTACTGCAATCTCATGTAAAAATTACATTATATTAATGGCTTTGAGCTTAAAGGCAACCATGGTAAAAAACGAAACATAAAAAATTAAATAATTTATCATGTTGGTTAAAAACTTAACACACATTACAGTTTCCACTGAAAAGAGAAACATCTCTTCCAACTCTATTCTGACAAATTTTTCACATAGGACATGAGAACAAAAGATTCTGAATGACATCATGAGGAACATGTCCCATTCAGAACCATGGGCAATGCAGGACAGTACCTGTGATGGTTACCTACCACCCTTAGTAAAAGTTCAAGGTATAATATAATATAATATAATATAATATAATATAATATAACATATTAATATAAATTAATATAATACTAAAATATATGTGCGTCCAAAGACCTCACCAACTCTGACATTCTATAATTCCTTCTGTGTTTTATTAGTGTCTTTGTAGAAATGTTAGGGAAAGTTTCTTGTTTGACAAATTTTAGTGTATTATTAACTATACTTGGGATGTGTGAACTAGCACGAAGAATATTAGGAATTTTAAGTGGAATTTTACCAAAGTCTTAGTCCTACATTTTTGATCAGTGGAATGAAAAACCAAAACCATAACTAAAATTAATGGAGAAAGAAAACTTAATATTAAGAATTTGTCCTTAAAATTTAACCTTTGTGTGCCTCGGCTCTCACAGCCATAAAAGCTAATAAAAGGACCCATCCAACAGAAATGCTGTGAGCATCAAATGAGTTATCAGATGGAAAACACTGAGAGCAGCGCCTGGGACATAAATGTCATCTAGAAGTCACCTACTAGTGCTATAATTGCTGTTGTTATTTCTGGGGTTTTTTAAGGTGTTTTTTATTTATTTATTTTGTGGGGGGCAGTGGCAGAAGGAGGGAGAGACAGAATCCCAAGCAGGCTCCGCACTGTCAGCACAGAGCCTGATGCGAGGCTCGATCTCACAGATCATACGATCATGACCTGAGCCCAAATCAAGAGTTGGATGGTTAACCAACTGAGCTACCCAGGCGTCCTGCTGTTATTTGTTTTTACTTAATCCTACACCCCATGCCCTCTGCTACCTTCCCACTGACTCCTGGTCCTTCCCATAATGGATTTGAATTTTCCTACCAAATATGAAGCTCCTGCAGGCTACAGGCTGGATGTCTCTGCATTCCACAGAGCTAAATTCAGGCTGGCCTTCAATCAAGGCTTCCTGAATTAATGAACTCTTTGAAATCCCATCTAATGATCAGTTAGTGTTAAAATCTTATGATAGGAGTCCTGCCTTTGATGATTTTATAATCTGATGGGAAAATGAAGCTTAACAACGGCTGCCATATAACTCCGGCCTGATTTCAGCCTTCTTAAAAAAAAAATTTCATGG
The DNA here is from genome assembly GCF_022079265.1 of Lynx rufus. Lineage (NCBI taxonomy): Eukaryota > Metazoa > Chordata > Mammalia > Carnivora > Felidae > Lynx > Lynx rufus. The sequence goes on along the minus strand of NW_025814827.1, from coordinate 26,625,024 downwards.
AAAAAAATTCTAAGTTGCATCAGTAGGGCCCATTTGTGGGATTGGTTTCTAGATGCAAAGAAATTGTTAATATAGTTTCCTTCTATTTCCAAAAAATATTTGAAATCTTATATTCATATCAAAAACAAAGGTTAAACTTCACAAATTGGTTGTTTGGTTTACTGAAGGGAAAAGCAAACAAAGTCTGGGTAAATACCCTAATAATCTGTTCAGTATTTTGCTTGATAAGCGTCATTGGCCTAATAATATAATCTTTTTAATCATCAGCCACACAAGACAACAAAGGAATATTTCAATGATCTTTAGAATTCCTAATAAGCTTGGAGGGATGTCTGCACTTCCTTTTCCATCAGCCTGGACCTCATCTCACGGTAGGCTGATATATGTTTTAGTTAACACGCAATACCAACAACTTACGCGTTTTTGTAAACAACCTCTATGTCTTAAATGCTACAAAATGAGTCATAACATAAATCAGTATTTTGTGTCCATCTTCTAATTTAAAATGTGGAGTTGCTAAAAACTTCTATTTAAAAATATCTTTTTTTAAAGGTATTGCAATATTTTAGCTTAACCTTTTCAATAAATACAAAGACAAACCATACCACTGCAGGAGTCTTTTCCCCATATTATTAGCCTCCCTGACTTCAGATGAAGTCTTAAAGTCGTCTTTGTAAAGTAAATGGACTTTATAAAGTCTACAGAACTTTGTGTCCCCTGTTAAAGTTCTTTATTTGCATAACAGACTTCAGTGTAATTAATCCCTTGGAGTTTGCCAGCACATAATCTACCCTGTGTACCAACTGTCCCGTGTGGATTTTTCTGGTAACAAGACCTCTGGAAAAAATAAACAAACAAAGACAAAAAAAGTACGCAATAGGGGACAAATTATGTGAAATACACCCAGTGTCATATACTTATAAACCAGGCAACAAGGATAGAAATTCTCAATCTGTCTTATCAGATTTGGGAAAAATGGGTTTCACTCTAAAGACTTTTTTCCCCTTTGACAGGAAACTGCAATATTTCCTTATTTGAGAGCTAAAGCAAAAGGCAATATTAATAATATTTATTATATATAACACATAACATAATAATATATATTATAATACAATATATTACAATATAAATCTATAAATATGATAATATATTATATATAATATATATGCATTATATATAACATATAAATATTTATTTATTAGGATAAATGGTTCCTAACTACTGCTATTCAAGTAGAGCTGTGTGTTTTTTTAAATCAAATAGTCTCCCACACATTTGGCCTAATCACAGAAGTTAAGAATTCAGCTGAGAAACATTCTTGTGAACTGAAATTCGAACAATAAATCTAGGATTTTATTGTTTCTCATAAAGTCGCTTCACACATGTTAAGCAGTGCCCCAGTCAAAGGAAAACTACTATACATGTATTATTTGAAAACATTTTTGAAGCTTCCAAAATTCTCCTTTCAAAATAGAGAAAAATGCGATTTTTGCAGAGTGAATGGGGACCACACTCATTCCATAAAAAAAGGATTTCCTGTAAAAACAGAAATTGGCAATTTCGTCTAAGAAAACACAGCGAAAGCTGGGAAGAAACTTGAGGATGCTTAAATTTCCACTGTGGAACAACTTCTGTTGCCCAGTGGGAAGGGGAAAACACACACACACACACACACACACACACACACACACACACACACAAACACCTGCAACAGGATGGAAGAGAAGAAGACAAGCTAGAACTACAGTCTTTAAGGGGAAAAGTTTGGCACATCCCCAGTCTGTGAGGCGGGGTGCGAACAGGAAAGGGATACATATCCCAAGAAGATGACCAAGGCAAATTCCGTAGTCACCTGTCACATCCAAGAAAGACAAGGAGGTACTGGTGGAAGAGACGAGATGAGTGCACAGTGGACACTGGTGAGTTTAAAGCACATTTTAACCAGAGGAAATATTAGTGAGGTGCTGAAAGTTGCTGCCACCAACTGGGCATCAGGCAGACTTGGGGTTACAAATCACTTTCACTTCAGAAATTGTGCATTTCCATCAAAATGGTCAACAGGTTTTACTGCAGTCAAAGAGGTTAGTTTTGAAGCTGGCAATATTTTAACTAGCAAAAAATAGAAATTTTAAGCAATAACTGGAAAAACGTTACCCACAAATGCTTTTCCTGATGATTTATACAGCAGGGCATGGTTAAAAGACTTATTCATGGGAGACTAAGAGCCATAAGCAGAGAAAATACCTTTTAAATGCTATTCAAATTTAAAAGCAGAATTGGTACTTATTTAAAATCTACGGGAAAACCTTTTCTCCAGAAGTTCTACTTTTATTAACTTATACCACATATAAATTTACACATGTACACATATAGGCATGTAGGAGAATTTGGGAATAGCAAAAAAAAAGAATAATATAATCCAGAGAGCCATCATTAGGGAACTGTTCCAGCCATGTATGGTATTCTTTGCACCAAGAGAAGGCACAAGTTAGATCCATATGAATTAACAGATGGAGGCACTAAAGATATATAGAAGTGAGCAAGGTTCAGAACAGTATGTACAGTATATTGCATGTATTAAATAGGATACACAGTATACATATACGTATATGTATGTACGTGTATACAAATATATATCTCAATAGCACATATATGCCTATAATAGTTTTACAAAAATGGTGTCTGCGAGGTAAGAGGGAAAGACTTTTAATTGTATATCCTTTTAAATTATTACTTTTTTACCTCCCCATATATCTATATATCTATATCTATCTATATATCTGTATATACCTATAAAACCTTATAGATAACATGAGAAGCCTAAAAATAAAAACCTTTATATTAGTATATGATATATTACACAGCAAATGTTAACTATAATTATTTTTCAAATCTTTATGTAAAGTCTTATAGATAACATGAGAAGGAGGCACACTCATAATCACTCTTCTATTAATAACAGGTTTTTAGGAAGGCTCTATGAATAGCTTGCAATAGAGTAACATCTATGTTAGTAACCAAATACTATGAAGAAGAACACAGAGAGGTGTTGCCCTGTAATCGTAAAAAAAAAAAAAAAAAAAAAAAAAAAAAATGAAAACCCAAGAGAAATAAGTGGTGGTATGAGTAAATCTATGGACATTCTGTTAAGCAACAAAGTAAAGCTCAGTTTCTGTTTTCACATTGAGTTTGTGCCTCCCAAGGAAACAGGCTGGTTGGTGTTAGCACAGAGATGAGACAAATGTCTGGCTGGGCCTGATGTCTCCCTGCAGACTTTCATCCACAAATTTAAACCCCACTTCCTTTCTTCCTATAGGAGCAATGCCATCGAGCTGAGCTATTATGATAATATATATAGCAGAGATTTTTTTTTTTAAGGAAAAATACTAGACTAAATCAGGTCCTTTTGAGAACGTATGAAAATCAGAGTTTTAATCCATGTGTTGAACTTGCCATGGGCCTTGCACAGCAATGAATGTCTGCTGTCTAATCAGAATCAGGCTTAACATGATAAGCAAATTTCCTTTCCAGCACTGTTGGAATCCTGGATTTATTTTCCACAAAGGCCAAGATGGAACTAAATTAATCATAACTATTTCCTGGGGCCAGAAAATCGTGCATATTTTACCGCAGCCGAAGTGCTTGGCCCTGGCAATCACCTTGTCCCTGGTCTAGACCAAGACTCAAAAGCTGGTCCATTCAGTTTACTGCACTTTTTTCTTCCTGCACCTAGGCCATACAAACACAAATTTTATTACATATATCTCATTAAAATATCCCATAACAAAAAGGAATAAAGGAAACGTTCAGCCGCATATCAGATTGGACACCATCACCTGATGACTCGGGATCATATAATCAAGCTACAGAGTTACTCAAAAAGAAGCAACAATGAGAATCAAAAGAACCTCTGTATGTGCATACTGTCTGGGGTCATTTCACAGACTCCTCCAAGGAGATAAAATTTACAGTTTATCCTACTACTTCTATGGGGGCTTGAATTTAAACAATCTCACAAGGACAGGTTTTTCGTTCAATCTGAACAATTTTAAGGGAAATATATTCCCACCCTTCTTCAGTTCAGGGAACTGACAGTCCTTACACCATCAACCTGCCTAGTGTAAATACTTCCTGCTGAAACATTTCCTGTAATAGGGACTTTAGGAAGCCCGGGAAATGCTCAATTCCATGTACATCACACATACATCACCGGTTAAAAACACCCGTTTAAGGCCGTCCACATAAGCATGACTGCCCCCAATGAAATGAAGAGCCCGTGAGAACCCAAAAGAACCCAAGTTCTCAAAAAAGTTGCCCTGCTCCGCTTCCAGTGCAGACATCACAAAGGCAGTATCAACCAGAAAATTCAGTCCGTAATTTTCATAAGCATAACTCGGTGGAGAGCCAACCATTGACTGTGTCTTCTCTGCCTGTCATTAGACTCCCTTCCCCTCCTTGCCCCCTCACCAAAAGAGCATCTGCAAAGGTGCCCACGAGGCAAGCACTTTGCCCTGAACACAACCGGAATTGGCCTGAAGGGAAAGGAATGGGCTTCTCCTCGCCTCTCAGTGGCAGCTCCTCCCCTTCTTCCTCAAAAAACCCTTCTCGCCTCCAAAAATCGGCCTCGACAATGGCCCAAGATTCCTTTTCACCATGACATCTCCTCTGGGGCAGCAATCTTTAAAGCGTTGCAGCAAAGCGGTTTAGCCTCGAACTGGGCGAGGGCCGGACACCCCCTGCACTTCTAAGGTAGCCCCAGGAGATCTTCTCAAGGATCTTTCCGGTGTCAAGAATCGGCCCTGTCCGTTCCCTCTGGATCGTGATACTCGGGAGAAGAGGGAGGGGAGACCCACGCCAAAGGAGCTGGCCCGTTCCATTACCCTTTAAGCGCGTCGTGTCCTCCGCCGCCTCTTCTCTTGGCCCGGCTGGCTCTGGTTTCCTTCACGTTCCCAGCCTCCAAATTGGCGTCGGCCCCATGGCTCGTGTAGGACGCTAAGAGCACGGTAAATCCCAGGACGATCTCCAGCAGCCCTCCTCGCCGCATGATGCCGCGCGGCCGCCGGCTCCCGCAGCCTCTCGCCGCGCCCGGGGCTTGATCCGCGGCCGCCGCTGCGCCCTAAAGCGCGCCGCGCCGCCGGGGTCCCGCTCTCCCGCCGCCCGTCCCCCGGGCCGGGCTCCTCCCGCCTTCTCCAGGCGCTGCTCCCACTTCAGGCGGCCCCTGCCAGCTGCAACAGACAAATCGCCGAGGCGGGGGAGACGTTCAGGGCATCGGGATGCTGAAGCCTTGGGGTCCCCATTCCCGAGCCCAGCCCGCGCGCCGCCTGAGCGTGGCGCAGTTACTTTGGGTAAGTGAAGACCGTTTGGTCCACAGCTGGCCGACAAGCCCAGGCCCCCGCCGGCCGCGGCTCCAGCCAGCCTCTCGGCCTCCCGGACGCCGCCTGAAAAGCGCGCCTCAAAGCACCCATGTCCCGAGCGGTTCGAAACCCCGGAGCCGGCTCGCTGGGTTTATTTTTTTTTAATGGCACGAAAGGCGCGCGATGCGCGCTTGAACGCCCCAACTTCCCTGACTGCCCTCTCCGCCAAGCCGCGGGGCTGGAAACCCGCCGCGCCGTCCCCGGCCGGCTCCGGGCGCTGCCACCGCCCCCCGAGCATCTGACGCGGAGCCCGGCACCGGGAGCCCCGGGCCAGGAAGCTGTCAGGCAGGGGAGGGCCGGCGCCAGCTGTGGACGTTCCGGGACAGCCCCTCACCCAGTCCCTGTCCCTGCCCTCGGCGCGGCGCAAACGCAAAAGCCTCCGTGGCTGCAGCTCCAGACCCCGGTGGCCGCCCGACCCCTGTCGGGACCCTGGCTGCACCCACTGGAGAAGCGGCGGCTCCGGCTCCCGAGGCGGCGGCGGCTGTTCCTCGGTCCTGCCCGCGGCAGCCGCTGCCCCGCTCCGCCCGCAGCTGTCCCAGCTGTGGCCGCCTGTCCGCCTGTGGCACCCACAGTCTCTGCCGCGGCTCCCGCGGCCCCCTCCTTTCCCCACCTCTTCAAGTATCGTCTGCGCAGCGGTTTCTCGCGAGAGAAATACTTTTTTAAAAAAAAGAAAGAAAAAGAAAATGACACCCCCTCCTACATCCCCCTCATCGCCACCCCACCCCTCGGCCCCATCCATCCTCCCTTTCCACTCCCCTTTGCCAGCCACCGCCTCGGCGCGGGGGCCTCCCTCGCTCGCTCGCAGGATTAGCGCAGCTGGGAGGAGACAGAGGTGATCAGGTTCTGCCCGGCCTGGGATTTTTCGTTTTGGGGTGAGGAGCTGGGGGGATGGCAAGAAGTGGAGTAGCGGTTTAGCCCTCTCTGCCGCTGGGAGGTCTAGACCCGAGATTAGCCTCTCCCGTGATCTGGGAAGCCCGGCCGGCGCGGAAAGCTGTGCCACCTGCACCAAGAACGCGCGTTGGAGACGGCGGCACCGGAGGCCCCGGCGACCCCGGCGCGAGAGGAGACGCGTCCTGGCTGCCCGCGCCTCCCCGGCGCCGCCTCACTGCTCCTCTCTGGCCGGGCGCGCAGCGGAGACCCGAGTCCGGGAGGCTGGGGCAGGGCGCGTCGCGGGGCCGCGGCACAGGGAGCTGCAGGGGCTGGTGTGCGGTCGTGGAAGGGTTCGCCGCCGCTGGCACATGCCCCCTGGGCGTCGAGAGCCCACTCGAGGCAGCTCTTCTGAGGCTCACTTCAAGGCACGCAGGATGAATCCAAGATGCTCCAAGTGTCTGAGTGCGAGTCCTCTGATTCCGAGGCCTGTGAATGTTGCAAGCTGAGATTTGGGATGGGGGTGGTAAAGGAATGGTCCTCCTGCCCAGCCCACAGCTAAGATTGGGCTTCTCCTAGACAATCCTAGCTCACCTCCCCAGACACACACACACACACACACACACACACACACACACACACACACGGCTGCCTTTCCAGGACGAGCAAGGCACAGTGACTTTGGAGAATACAGTATTTATTTACAGCATCCTTATATAGATAAGGCCCAGTGTTCCTTGTACATTATAAAGGCTTCGGAAGGCAGGAAATCGCACCGTGGGCCCTGGCGGCTGGAACTGGAGACCCCAGAAAATCCCCGTGTAGCAGCCACAGCTGTCAAGCCAGAAAAAAAAGAACTCAGCACAAACAGGAACCTTGTTGAAGGGGGCTTTCCTTATTCGCAACTGTTTGTGCCTAGATAATAGGGTACAAGGACCTGGGCAAGTTATTTAACTACTTTCCGATTGTAAGATGGAAATAATAATGTTGACCACGCAGAATTATAATGGCGATGGCAAGTGTACTTAAAGATGAAAACAGTGAAACTGTCAAAAATATGAGTCCATTTGAAGTCATAGTCCTAGAAGTATGTGGTCTACTTTAAAGTCTCACCTGTAAAACTTCTCTTAGATTAATGAATTGGAGGCTTGGTCACACATCCTTGATTGAGTAGAGGAGATCATTCATCCAAGATGTATTTACTGAGCACCAGCTATGTACCAATTGGTGCATGATTGAACCTGGCTTCTTGGTGAGCAAGGCAGAAATGTTTGTTTTGTTTTCTTTCGTTTTCCCTCACAAAGCAGAGTCTACAGGGAAACTTAGCTTGAAAAAATAATGACCCAATTGTTAAATGCAATGAGGAAGAAATACTGGATGCTTGCTTGGAGGATATATAACAGAGGTACTTCACCTAGGTTGAGACTGAACAGGGAAAGCTTTCCTGAGGAAATGAGGTTAAGTCGAAACACATAACTCGACTTACGGTAGTAGCTCTCAACCCTGGCTACACAGTAGAATGACCTGAGACCTTAAAATAAATCTGACACCATGACCCAGCCCCAGGAGGTTCTGCCTAAATAGCCGAGAATGGAGACTTAACGTGGGCATTTTTTAAAAGCTCCCTAGGTAGGGAAAGGTAGGGGAGTTTTTCAGACTGGAAAAAGCATCTGTGCAGAGGAACCATGGCTCAGAGAAGCAGGGCTGTTGGAGATCCAGGAAGGGCCCACAATGCTCTGAACTGTTTTGCACCCTCTGGAGAATCTGGAAACTCTGTCTGCTTTCCCTGCACTCCAGCAACATGTGAGACACTGTAATCTCTCTTACAATCTTGTGCTTAGTGACATGTTGTACAGCAGCAACTGAACACAGGCTTTTCTAAGGCTTTTGCCCACAAAACAAAGAGCAAACCCTGGTGCCCTGCAGGCTCCTTTCCAACATTTCTGAACATTTCTATTATGTACTCCTAACTCAACCCCAAAATGCCTTCCAGAGTTTCACCTCTGAGGGAGAGATTTACATTAAAGCTTGCTTCTTGCCTTTGCCCTTCTTTAAAAAAATTTTTTAATGTTTATTGATTGAGAGAGAGAGAGAGATGTTTATTTTTGAAAGAGAGAGAAAGAAGAGTAGAGGAGGGGCAGAGAGAGAGAGGGAGACACAGAATCCGAAGCAGAGCTGTCAGCACTGAGCCCGACATGGGGCTTGAACCCACAAACTGAGATCATGACCTGAGCCGAACTCGGACAATCAACCTACTGAGCCATCCAAGCGCCCTTGCCTTTGCCCTTTTTGTCCTCCTATATTGTTTTTTTTTTTTTGGACTCCTCCTTCAGTAGAGCAAGAACTTTCTACTTCCTTTTTATATTGGTTAGGAGCTCTGTGCCCCACAAACTCCCCTTTTTGGGACTAGGTCTCATGGCTTAACCATAGGGATTAAGAGAAAAAAAAAATCCTGATCATTGAAAGAGAAATGCACTTTTAAATAGGTAAGAAATAGTCCCATTATCTAGGCAATCAGCATATATTAGAGCAGCATGTTACCAGTAATAAAATTCAGTATGAAATACAGAAAATCATATCTTTGCAATAAGATTTTTCTCAATGCCTGCTGATTCAGGAGCCACCTCTCATTAAACTTATCACAGTTTCTAACACTGGTTGTAAAATAAGTCAACAAGCTAGAATTCCCTTCTTCCTCCTCCTCATTTCAAAGAATTCTACCCATCGTAAGTGAACCTGCTCAAATTCCTCAAATTCATGAGGAATTTTTGCTCATGATTCTCTTGTTCAAACTACATTGCACCCAACTTAATCATTCATTTCATAATGTATTAATTATAATACATAATTATAGTATGTATGCGTATGTCAAGCACTATGTTAGGCATTGACAACTAGAATATTTATATATTGTTTTGGTGAACTATAATTTTTTTCTGCAATTGTCATAATTATTGTATTCTCTGTCCTGAAAACTTAGAAAAGATAACTACTTTGTTGGCTTTGTTTGATCAGTTAGAATCTTCTGGCATTTTTGCTTCCAGACCACTCCCCTTACTTTATATCTACTGAATAAATATCTGTGTCAGCAGTCTCTGTCTATAAGAAAACTAACTCTGGACAATTTAAACAAAAAGAAATTGCTTAAAGTATTATCAGATTATGATATGGCTCATTGAACCTGACTCTGGAATAAAATGGGAACCAATGCAGATCTGGGTAGATGAAGCAGAAACAAATGGAGAAACCTATTCAAAGTAATACCGTTTGGGTGAATAAATTCCAACCATTTTGATCCTTCTGCCATCCCTCCTAGGGTTCAAATTCAAGGCTAGGTCCCAATTGGCCTAGCTAGTTTAAGGAACCTGCCCACAACCCTGGCCAGGGGATGATGAACATCTTGATGTACTGTCCTAACAAGATGCATGCCATGACCAAAACACTATTACCAAAAACTGGGGGCACTGATACTTGTCACACACACACGTGCGCACACACACACACACACACACACACACACAATGTCCAGATGTCCCCTGCACAATCTCAAGAGCTTTCAAGGATGTTCTGAGTAAACTGAGATAAACTATTTCTAAGAGAATAAGAATACTCTAAAATCAAATTCTAGGTCTTTTAATGAAAACTAAATCATTACTTCATGAAATGAGTTAACTAAAGACTCTCATGTGGTCCTAATTCCTTCCATTGATGGTGGCACATAGATCTTTAATAATACAACCAGTTATATCATCAAAAACTATCTTTGGGCACTGGGGTGGCTCAGTCAGTTAAGCATCTGACTTCTGCTCAGGTCATGATTTCATGGTTCATGAGTTCGAGCCTCACGTCGGGCTCTGTGCTGACAGCTCAGAGCCTGGAGCCTGCTTCGGATTCTGTGTGTGTCTCTCTCTGTCCCTTCCCCACTCATATTCTGACTCTCTCTCTTAAAAATAAACAAACATTTTTAAAATTAAAAAAAAAAACTAGCTCTGGAGTGTTGAGTGTTATACTGAGTGTTGTAGAATTTTGAAGTTACAAAAATATAATGCATATATGATAGCTAGCAGAAATAATACCTACTTATATCAGAAAACAATACCTAATCTCATAATCTCATTTAATCCTGATCAAATTTTATGGTAGATTGCAAAATATTTCCTATCATCTTTCATCAAGAAGTAAATACTATTTCCCAACCCTTTGAACCTGAGCTGGTCTGTGGCTTCCCTTAACCAATAGAAATATGGTTGGAGTGACATTGTATGACTTCCAAGGCTAAACCTTAAGAGACCTTGCAGCTCCCTCTTTTGCCTTGAGATGTTGGTGCAAACGTTGGCCTGAGATGGCCACACCTTAAAGGAGTAGGGAATGAAAAACTATGTCTTGGCTAACTAAGTTAACACCCTCACCAAGCTGCCAGCTAAATGCAGCTACAAATGTGAGCCCAGTAGATCAAAAGAAGAATTTCCCAGTGAACTCACAGAATAAATGTATCATTGTAGTTTTAAGCCTCTTAATTTTTAGGGTGGTCTATTATACAGGAATAGGTAACTAATACAAACTTATAAGGGAAAATACTTCTGTCTCCATTGTTAATAGATGAATAAGCTCATATTCAGAAACGTTAAGAAACTGGCTTACAGGGGCGCCTGGGTGGCGCAGTCGGTTGAGTGTCCGACTTCAGCCAGGTCACGATCTCGCGGTCCGTGAGTTCCAGCCCCGCGTCAGGCTCTGGGCTGATGGCTCAGAGCCTGGAGCCTGTTTCCGATTCTGTGTCTCCCTCTCTCTCTGCCCCTCCCCCGTTCATGCTCTGTCTCTCTCTGTCCCAAAAATAAATAAACGTTGAAAAAAAAAAATTAAAAAAAAAAAAAAGAAAAAGAAACTGGCTTACATTCCAAAAACTAGTCTTAGAGGCAGGGCTAGATTCAGAACCATGCCTCTGACAATAAGTCAAGGGTACTTTTCAAGTCATCACTGCTGTCTCATCCACCTCCCACAGAAACCTCAGTCAAGATCTGGGGTTGATGTAAATGGGAGCCACTCCCAGTATCCATAACACATGGTATTACCCATACTAATACCAAGTCTTCTGGGAAGCTGACATTTCATTCCCTGCGCTTCACTGCAGTCTGAATCTACACGGCATCCTGTTTGAGAGCACCGTTTACTCCATGCTGCAGTCACTAAGATCTCCCTAGGAAATGGAAAGATCATAACAGCTGCCCTGCCTCTTCCCTCAACTTCCCTGCCTCTCTGCTTTGGTTTCTAGCTCCTCCTCACATCCCGTCCCACGGAACAATTCCTTGTACATAGCGGGTGCTCATTGCATATTTGTGAAATGAACAGATACATACATTAACTTCCTTTCAAGATGGCGATACGATGGCCACTTAAACACCTCACCCTATTCTTCCTTATCGCTCTGTGTATGGAGGAAAGCCTTAAGGCTCTCCAGCTATTGATGGAGCCCTGCCATGTCCCATTGACTGTGCTTTAGTTGTTCCATCTTGCAAGGTAATATGGATGAATGGGTCTTGGCTTTGAAAAAGAAATGAAGGTAGGGTTAAGTTGCCTGCTTGTTGGCAGACTACCTCTATGTATGTCCCATTTCTTTTTATTATTATTATTGTGTAGCTCATTTATTCATCTAACCAATTTCAGTTGAAAGTCAGGCACAATGTGCCAGCCACTATCAGAAGCTGGCTATTCAACTGTGAAGAAGATGCCATATCTGCCTGTAGGAATCACAAGGTCTAGGGCATTGGAGACCCTTATGGTGACAACTACCATTTACTAAGCCTGGAGTATGCAAGCACTGTGTTCAGTGGGAAGTTAGTAATGTAATTCCCATTTTACAGTTTTAGAGAATGTGAGGTTTAAGGAAGAGCAGTTTAAAATGACAATGATATTCCTCTTAAGGAACATTTGTACACGTTTGTGTCTATATTTATACTCAGGATCCTAAAATGTACTGCTTCAACATAAAATTCTGGCTTTGTGAAGGGGGCGGAGAGTGAAAAAGAAAAAAAAAAAGCTTAAAATTTGTGCATGCTAGAGAAGGAATACAATTTTTTTCATTTTAATTATTTTCAGAGGTTTTATTTATTGTAGCAATATTTTAGCGACTTAAAGAAAAGTGTATTCTTTGGAAGTATCTTCCTATGATCCCACCTACTAACACAATTTTTTTTTTTTTTTTTTTTGCTTCCCTCTCTAGTCTGTGTCCATATGGTGCATTTCACAGAGTCTAACCAAGGTGTATATGTAGTTTTTTGTTTTTTGTTCTGCCAAACAGGGAGGAGAATTTGTTCAACACTGTGGTGTTTAATCTTCACATTTTGCAGACAGGGTTCCTGGGTGAGGCTTGCCGAGTTGTACTTCTGGCAGAAAGCATGTGCAACTGTTAAATTATGTTAGTGAAATAACTTTCATTACCTCAATCCCCCAAAGCAAACAGTTCCTCCCCACCCAAAACAAAAGCTCTGGTTCCCAGACTTCATTTCATTTGTGTTTGCCATGAGTTCTGTGACCCACCCTGGTATTCCCTGTCATTTTTTTCTACCAGACATAACAGATACCAGCCCAACACAGAGGGGAAGAGAGAAAAGGCCTGGACAGCAAGAAAGGACATAACATTGTATCCATCACAAATTAAAAATGCCTTATCTCAGCTACATCCAACAGGATTAACCAAACACCAGCTCTGGGCTCCACACTACGGTAGACCCTGCAAAGGCCACGATAAAGCGTCAGCACTGTGTCCTCCGGGAAAAGTTACACCCTCCCTCAGAAGGGAGACATCAAGTATAGTAGAAGTCAGCAAACTTTCCATTAAGTGATAGACCCTAAACATTTTAGGCTCTGTGGGACAGAGAGGCAAAAGAAAGTAAATTTCCACAAAATTTACTGACAAAAGTTAATATTTATAGACACTGAATTTAAATTTCATGTAATATTCACGTGAAACAAAATACTACTCTTCTTTTGAGTTTTTCAACAATCTAAAGATGCAATAGCCATTCTTAGCCTACAGGCTGCATAAAAACAGGCAGTGGGATCAGATTAGCCCCATGGGCCGTAGTTTGCCAACCCCTGAGGAATAAGACAAAAGCAAGCACAGAAAATGGGATTAGCCTGCAAAATGAACGACACCAAGACAGAAGTCCAGAGAGGTGAGAGGTGCGGTGGGGTGGGGTGGGCTTGTCCAGTCAGGAAGACTTAATGGAAGGGATGGGATTTGAGCAGAGCCTTTAAGGGAGGGTAGGATTTGGCTGCATAAAACAGACTGGGAGAACATTCCAGCAGAACCGATGAGCATGAGGCAAAGGCACAGAGGGAGGAAAGATCATGGGCCAAAGGAGCCCTATGAGGTGTTTCCCCATCCTTCACTGTGACACACCTCTAGCTCTCCAAGGCTTCTGTGACACACCCTGGGACGGGTGCTTATGAAGGGGAGGGGTCCCGTGGGCCTGTGGGAGGAGGCCTTTAAATGACCATGATTAATCATATTATATGAATATTTACAGTATTCATCACCCAAACTTGTTGGAAACACTGAGATCCATCAGATCTGTAGTTTAAAATTGATAGAGGACAAACACACGAGGCTTTGTTTCTCTTCATCAGGAGAGTTCCAGGTTTCAATTAGTCACCTATCTTAAGGAAGTTCAATGGACAACAAGCTTTCCTCAGGATCTTAATAATATTCTAATCATACCAGGAAATGCCACATGGCCTAACCCAAGTTTCCATGGCCAATCTCAAAGTTTTAATCAAGTTAGGAATGGCAAGTAGCTTTCCTTGGTGACATTTACCTTTTTCTACATGTTTTTGTTTCTACTTGCAACTTGAATTTTCTCTAAGAAGTTAGTAATTCATGGATACTAGTAAATGGTAGATACCTTGAAAAAAATGTTCTTCCTGGATGACTTTATCTATTCCCATGATTTCACCTCCTGCTCATAAAATGCTACTAATTCCCAGATCTGTATCTCCAGCCCAGATACCTCCCTAGAGGTTCAAATTTAGCAGTCCAAGTTCCTGCTGGGTGTCTCCACCTCATCCTCCCACAGGCTGGGCAGCAGCCTCCAAGATCACCCCCAAAGATCTCCACCTCTTGGTACTCACGCCCTGGGGTAATCTCCTTCCCTTGAGTATGGGCTAGACCTAGTGACTCACTTCTAGCAGCTACAGGGTGGCAGAGTTGATGAGATGTCACTTCTGATATTAAGTTACAGAAAGACTCTGGATTCCATCTTTCTTGCCCTTTCTTGCTCTTCTGCTTGCTCATGTTGCTGGAAGCCAGCTGTTATGTTCTGAGCTGCCCTATGGAGAGACCCTGTGGCAAGGAACTGAGAGACGCTGACAGCAAGGGAAGACCTAAAGCCCTCAGGACAACAGCTCCGGATGAAGCCACTTCTACTAACAACCAGGAAGACCTTGGAAGTCTTCAACAGAGACTACAACCCCAGCCAACAACTTGATTGCAGCTGTGAGAGACATGGATCCAAGACACACAGCTAGGCAGTACTCACAGTGAGCCACAGAAACTGAGATAATAAATGTGTGGTGTTTGCAGCCACTAAGTTTTGAGGTAATTTATTCCACAAAAATAGATAACTGATGCATCAGCAAACTTCCTAAACCTGTTCCTACCCCTAAATTTTCTGCTTCCGTTGCCAAGATCACCATGCATCCACTCACCTAGGTTGACAATAGGTTTGTCAGACACCCTTCATTTGTGTTTCTTATATCTACAAAAGCTCAAATGCTTTCATATTTTTCAATCACAATAGGTATGACTTAGTAAGCCGAAAATTTGCCTTCTGTTCCATTTGGAAATCAAGCTATTTGTGCAACATAACATGCTGCAGCAGGAACTTGCTGTATTTCTATGTGATTTTCTGCTAGCAACAATATTAATGACATCATACTAGATAACTTTCCACAGATAACCAACCCCTGGGAAGTGTCTAGAGTGATAGAATGGGAGAAGGGAGAGTCTGGGAAAGTCTAGAAAACAATGCCTGTAGCTTGAAAGTCAACCACAGAAATAGGGAAAGAACAAGCATGGATTAAAAGACAGACGTGGGTCCTGGTCTGGTCTATGCTACCAATCTGCTGTGTCCTTGGCAAGTCACTTGCCTTCCAGGAGCCTCAATTTCCTCTTCAAGAAAATGAGGGGGTTATATTTCAATGAAGAGCAGAACTATGGATGGGTTGCTTCAAGTTGAACTAAGAAGCTTGTCAAACTTCAGATTCCTGTCCCTGATACTCACACCATGCTGATTCAGTAGGTCTGAGATGTGGCCTAGGTATCTGTATTTCTAAAGCGACCAGCTCACTGAAGTATATCCAGGTATAGAAATCCTGAATTTGATCCTCTCAAAGGAAATTTACAATACTAATGTTATAATTACAAGGCAGTTTATACTGTATGCAAATTCTACTTTGTATGTACTTTCTAAAACATACAAAAAATTAAAAATTTATAGGATTATTTTGTATGCATGCATATATATGTAAAGGGATTCTGTGCACAATTTCCAAGGTATGTGGGGTGGGGCTTCCCTTACAAAACCAAGGAGCAGTTCTTGGACCCCAGCTAGGTATCCTACAATGCAACCCAGTTCTGACATTATCTACCAGAGATAGCATCAGATTCTACAGGTTAAGGACTCAGTCTCACGAGACTGCCCTCCACTTGAGATGCCAATCACATACTCATGTTGTTATCTGTGCTTGTGACTAACCGGCTACAGACTGTAAGTTCCAACAACCCCCTTCTTGGGTTGTAGGTTAAGGACTCACTCATACAAGACTGCCCCCTCCCCTTCAGATGCCAATCCTAAGTCCAGGTTGTCACCTGTACTTCTGACTGAATGGCTATAAATCAGATGTTCCCATGACCCTCCTTGGGTTTAATTCATCTGCTAAAGTAGCTTACAACTCAGAGAAACATTTTACGTACCAGATCACAGGTTTATTATAAAGCAGGTAACTTGGGAACAGCCAGATGGAAGAGATGCCTGGGATAGGAGGAAGAGCTTCCATGCCATTTCTGAGTGCACCACTCTCCCTAAATGTCAACAAGTTCACCGATCGGGAAGCTCTCCAAATCCTCTCATTTTTGTGTTTTTATGGAAGCTTCATTACATAGGCATGATTGACTAATTCACTGGACATTGGTGCTTGATTCAACTTCCAGCCCATCTCTTCTCCCCAAGAATCAGGGGTTGGGACTGAAAGTTCTACCCCTCTGTTCATGGTTGGTTCTGCTGGCAACCAGCCCCCCATCCTTAGGTGATTTCCCAAAGTCACTTCATTAACATAAACCCAATGGTGGTGGAAAGGGACTTGTTATGAATAACAAGACACCTATTTCACCTTTTTGGCTCTGAAGCTTTTCAGGAACTGAGGAAAAGAGGCCCAATATATATAACAAAAGGTGCTCCCATTGCTCTTATCACTCAGGAAATTCCAAGAGTTTTGGGAGTTGTGAGCCAGGAACTGTGGACAAAACTCAAATATATATGAGAAATATATTTTGGTCACCTGAATGACAAAATATATATTTCCTATATATCATGATATTACGTATTTTTCCCATTTTATCTTCTTCCAAAACCCTAATGGATCTTCTTACATAGTCACTAGGACACATCCACCTCATTGGAATACCCACCAAAGACTATGACAGGTCTGTTGGAATTGGGTGAAGAGAGGCACAAAAGTCCAGAAATACCAAAGACAGGTTAGCACGTGGATTTCTTACATTCACAATACTGCTTGGTATTGCATGGGATAATGAGAAGTAAAAGATATTGTCCCAAAAGAATTTACAGACTAGATAAGAATGTGTGTGGAGGGGCACGTAAGAGTTAGCCCTTCTTCTCTGAACCTGAAAGCCAAACTCCACAGTGTCACACTGTATCTGTTCAGGCTGCCATAACAAAATACCATAGACTGGGTGGCTTGGGTAACAGGCATTTCTTTCTCACAGTTCTGGAGGCTGGGAAGTCCAAGATCAAAGTGCTAGCCTAATTAGCCACTGTAGAAAACAGTACAGAGGTTCCTCAAAAAAATTTAAAATAAAATTACCATATAATCCAATAATTCCACTACTGGGTATTTACCCAAAGAAAACAAAAACATTAATTCAAAAAGACACATGCACCTCTATGTTTATTGCAGCATTATTTTAAATAACCAAATGATGGAAGCAGCCCAGTATCTATTTTCATTGATAGATGAATGGATAAAGATGGGGGGGGGTGTTTGTGTGTGTGCATATATATTTATGTATTATATATATGCACACACACAATAGAATATTACTCAGCTATAAAAACAAAGAATGAAATCTTGGCTTTTGCAACAACATAGATGTACCTAGAGGGTGTAATGCTGAATGAAATAAGTCAGTCAGAGAAAGACAAATACCATATGGTTTCATTTATATGTGGAATTTAAGAAACAAAAACAAAGAAAAAAAGAAGAAAAAAAACAACAAAAAAAACCCACCCAGACTCGTAAATGTAAAGAACAAACCAGAGGGGAGGTAGGTCGGAAGATGGGTGAAACAGGTGGAGGGGATGAGAGTATACTTACCGTGATGAGCACCGGGTGATGTAGGGAAGTGCTAACTCTAGATTGTACACCTGAAACTAATATAACACCATATGTTAATTATACTTGAATTTAACAACAAGTAAATAAATTTTTTACCTGAAACTAATATAACACCATATGTTAATTATACTTGAATTTAACAACAAGTAAATAAATTTTTTAAAGTACTAGGATTCTTCCTCCTGGAATTCTTCAGCCTATCTCCCTGTCCACAAGCCCTTTGTTGGGTAGAGTTATTTCTCCTTTCTCTCAGCTTCTCCCATGTGTTCCACAAAAGGAAAGGACCAGCCTGGGATCCTCCTTCAGCTAAAAGGTGACACGGCGTCATAGTTATGTCTAATATAATATTTTTAACTCGGAACACTAAGAAAATGGAACTAACAATATACAGCAGTATGTACTTATGTACTAAGTAGGTAGAGAATTGGAGTTCTAGATATTCAGAGGAGGAATTGAGAGATCTATGCCAGAGAGGCCATGGAGAAAAGAAGAGATAAACCAAGGGTAGAAAACTTGGGACAGTATTTTACAGATAAATAGTAGAGCTCTTCTCTCCTATGGGAAAAGGAACTCTTGTACAGGGAGGACCAAAGACAGGGAAGTATACAACCTGTTTAGAAAATGGACAAAACCAGGTGGCCTATAAAGGGGGAAAAGAGTGAAAGACTAGATTAGGAAGTGAGACCAGAAGATTGAGGACTTCAGGAAATATACCTCATTAAAGAATATAGAGCATAAGGGGAACCTGGATGGCTTAGTCAGTCAAGCTTCTGACTCTTGATTTCATTTGGCCCAGGTCACGATCTCAATGTCCTGAGATCAAGCTCCACATCTGGCTCCATGTTGGGCAGGGAGCCTGCTTAAGAATTCTCTCTCTCACTGTTAAAAACTGAGAACAAACTGAGGGTTGATGGGGGGTGGGAGGGAGGGGCGGGTGGGTGATGGGTATTGAGGAGGGCACCTTTTGGGATGAGCACTGGGTGTTGTATGGAAACCAATTTGTCAATAAACTTCATATAAAAAAAAAAATTCCAGTAGAATTTCCTGAGAAATTTGACAAATCAAAAAAAAAAAAAAAGAATTCTCTCTCTCTCTCCCTCTCTCTCTCTCTCTCTCTCTCCCTCCGTCTGCCCCTCCCCCTATTCACTCACTCTCACACTGTCTCACACCAACACACACACACACACACACACACACACAAAGGGAGAGAGACAGAGAGAGAGGGAACATAGAACAGGGGAATGACATGATTTAGAAAATGAATTTTTTGTCACCATGCTGAAGGGACTGAGGAACAGAAATCTTTTAAGAAAAGAGGTCAGGAGGGGCGCCTGGGTGGCGCAGTCGGTTAAGCGTCCGACTTCAGCCAGGTCACGATCTCGCGGTCCGTGAGTTCGAGCCCCGCGTCAGGCTCTGGGCTGGTGGCTCGGAGCCTGGAGCCTGTTTCCGATTCTGTGTCTCCCTCTCTCTGCCCCTCCCCCGTTCATGCTCTGTCTCTCTCTGTCCCAAAAATAAATAAATGTTGAAAAAAAAATTAAAAAAAAAAAAGAAAAGAAAAGAGGTCAGGAAGCTAATGCAGCCTGTGGGCCTCAGTATTGAGGATGAGTTCCAGGGATGTGGCAGCACACATGAAACAGAATAGAAAAATTACTGTGTGATTTCATGGTAGAACCATCATGGCCGGGTAAATGATTGGATATGAAAAAACAACAGACAGGTGAAGATGAAGACAACAGTGAGACTTGAAACTGGTTGGATGGGGATGAACAGAAATGAGGACTGGAAGAGGAGAGAATCTGGGAATGTGAAAGGGAGAAGATGGTGAGTTTGATGTTTATTACTGGTTGTATGTGGCTGTGTTAAAGGCAGCTCAGCTGGGCTGGAGTAGCCAGTAGGCAAAGGAGATGTAGATGGTTGTTTTGGAGACTGGAGGTTAACACTGGTGAGTATCTATAAGAAATTATACTTACCAGCTAATTAAAATTGCATTTTCCTATAGTTTATAGTTTAGAGTTTTGATTCCTAATAAACATACAAATCAACCTGGAAGGGATAACCCTACTGTTAACCAGCATTTGTCCTTTGAGTTTCAGATACATTTTGGGAAACAGATTCTGATGACAAGAAGGGTAGGAATTTTGAGTAACTAAAGAGAGACAGACTCTGCTCCTGGCAAATACCAGGCAAAAAAAGACCTACAAATCTCCATTTGGGGTCAGAATTTGGGGAATGATTAAGAAACTACATTCATGTATCCCATTCACTTCTGGATGATTTGTGAATGATAAATACTATAACTGCATGTGGATACTCAAATGACATTAATTAAAAAAAGCTTTGCAAAATGTTTTTTATTCTTTTAAGAGAGGACAATTCTTTGTTTAAAACCTGTCTCCAATATTTATAGTAGCATTATCAACAACAGCCAAATCATGGAAAGAAGCCATATGTCCATCAACTGATGAATGGATAAAGAAGATGTGGTATCGGGGTGCCTGGGTGGCTCAGTTGGTTAAGCATCCAACTTCAGCTCAGGTCATGATCTCATCATGAGTTCAAGCCCTGCATTGGGCTCTATGCTGACAGCTCAGAGCCTGGAGCCTGCTTCGGATTCTGTGTCTTCCCTATCTCTCTGCCCCTAACCCACTCGCATTCTGTCTCTGTCTCTCTCAAAAATAAATAAACATTAAAATGTGTTCTCTCTGGGTGCCTGGCTAGCTCTGTCAGCAAAGCATGCAACTACACTTGATATCAGGATTGATCATAAGTTTGAGCCCTACATTGGGTATAGAGATTACGTAAAACAATTTAAAAGTTAAACTTAAAAAGCAATGTGTTTTCTCTTCCAAAGTAGATAATGCTATTCTATGCCAAGATCTCTTCTTCTGAGCTGATACACCTATCTTCCAGTTGCTGGGAATGTTAATTGCTAACAGTGCACAACCATATCCCTAACTGAACATCACCTTGGCCACAGGGAAGTATGGAGCCCAAGGTGACACCTCTTTCCCAGGGTGTAGACCAATATTTTCAACATTCCTAAAAGCCTGTTATGGATAATATAAATCCAGCACTCCTCATGATAAAACAAAAGAAGACACAAATTACCACTATCAGGAATGAAAGAGGGAATGCTATTAAAAATCCTACAGACATTAAAAGGTAATCATGAATAAATTTGTGCCAATGAATTTGGCAACTTACATGAAATGGAAAATTTTCTTGAAAAGCATCAATTCCCAAACTTACATGCAAATAATAGAAAAGCTGAAGAGACTTTATAGCAATTCAAGAAATTATACTCATAATTTTAAATATTCCCACAAGGAAAACACCAAGCACAAATAGCTTCACTGGTATATTTTATCAAACATTTATGAAAGAAATAACAATAATCCCACAAAAACTCATTCAGAAAAAAGAAGAGGAGCAAACACCTCCCAATTCATTTTATGAGTTCATCATTGTCCTGACACCAGAACCAAACAAAGACATTACAAAGAAAAGAGAGGACAGGTCAATATCCTTTAGAATTATGGGGCAATAACTTTCAACAATAGCCAAATTATGGAAAGAGCCTAAATGTCCATCAACTGATGAATAGATAAAGAAGATGTGGTTTATATATACAATGGAATACTATTTGGCAATGAGAAAGAATGAAATCTGTCCATTTGCAGCAACGTGGATGGAAGTGGAGAGTGTTATACTAAGTGAAATAAGTCATACAGAGAAAGACATATACCATATGTTTTCACTCTTGTGTGGATCCTGAGAAACTTAACAGAAGACCATGGGGAGGGGAAGGGGGAAAAAAAATTAGAGAGGGAAAGAGCCAAACCATAAGAGACTCTTAAAAACTGAGAATAAACTGAGGGTTGAGGGGGGGTGGGAGGGACGGGAAAGTGGGTGGTGGGCAGTGAGGAGGGCACCTATTGCAATGAGCACTGGGTGTTATATAGAAACCAATTTGACAATAAATTTCATATTTAAAAAAAAGAATTATGGGGCAATAATCTTCAACAAAACTTTAGCAAATTGAACCAAGAAATACATAGAAGGGAAAATGTATTATGAACTAGTGGATTTTATCCCAAGAATGTAAAGTTGGTTTGACATTCAAAAATCGATATAGGGGCGCCTGAGTGGCTCAGTCAGTTAAGCGTCCAACTTCGGCTCAGGTCATGATCTCGCTATTCATGAGTTCTAGCCCCACGTCGGGCTCTGTGTTGACAGCTTAGAGCCTGGAGCCTGCTTAGGATTCTGTGTCTCCCTCTCTCTCTGTCTGCTCCTCCCCCACTCATGCTCTATCTCTGTCTCTCAAAAATAAGCATTAAAATTTTTTTAAAATCAATATAACTCTCCATATTAATAGATTAAAACACACATATGCTTGTCTCAAGAGATACAGAGAAGGCAGTTGACAAAATAAACACCAATTTAAAACAAAAGCTTTCAGCAAACTAGGAATATAACAAATGTCCTGATAAAGGGATCTATGAAAAAAATACACTTAACATCACCTTTAATGGTGAAAGACCAGATGCTGTCTCCTTTAGATAAGGAACAAAGGGGAGGGGAGCTGATCTCACCACTTGTATTCAACTGCTGGGAATTGGAACCAATGTTATTAGGTAAGAAAAATAAATAAAGGACATACACTGGAGAGGAAAAATTTAAACTGCCACAGACAAAATGATCATGTATGTAAAATACACAAATAATCTACAAAAAACGTGACTACAACTGTAAACTAAATTCAGCAACGACATAGGACACAGGGTCATTATACAAAGAATCCATTATATTCTATCTGCAAGCAAAATGTATTGTTAAATGGATCAAAAACTTTTTTTAAACAATACCTTTAGTTTGGCTGGACAACCTCCTACTGGACCCTTCTACCGTAATAGTAAACTCTGGGGGGAAAAACATAAAAACAAATAATAATAACAAAATTATCTAAAAGACTGGGAATGTGAACAAAAGTAGGTTCTGGAGGGGAGATGACACCTAAAGGAAGGAAATGGCACAGGGTGTGTATCCTATTTCCTACAACTTTAAGTCTGAAGACAGCCTACAACCAGCATTGCGCAGGGTGACTAAACCTTTACCAAAAAGTCACAATCTGTTTAGACTAAAGAAACAGAGTATAAAGTTTTGGGCAATTCAGTTGCTAACCATGAGAGTGGAATCCCAAACAGGAGAACACCAGAGAGGTGGAGCTACAAATTGTGTGTCTATACTTATCCAAAATATCTGCCTAACCCTTAAATTTGCATAGGTGGACAGACTGCAACTAACCCAGTTAAGGATATAAGAACTGAACTACAATTTGAACTACTGCCCAAGAGACAGAGTTCGTAGCTTGAGCCCAGCAAAGTTAATTGCCTATTAAACCAAACAAAACCACAACTCTCTCTGGAGAAACATAACAAAATTGAAAGTCATCACAACTTAAAATTCACAATGTCCAGGATACAATCCAGAATATTCAACATGCAAAGAAACAGAGAAAGACAAGAAATTTTCAGGTGAAAAGGCAATCAATAGAGACAAACCCTGAGATGTTCCAGATGTTGGAATGAGTAGACAAGAATTTTTAAAGCAAGTATTATAATTCTGATCAATGAAGTAAAGGAAAATATGACCATAATGAAAAGACAGAGAAATAGAAACCAAAAAAAAAGAATGAAAAAAATTCTAAAATTGATGTCTGAAATTAAAAATATACTTGATGAGTTTAATAGAATGGAGAAGATAGAGAAAAGAATCAAGAAACTTGAACACTAATCAATAGAAATTTATCCAATATAAGGATCACAGGAAAAAAGACTGGAAAAAAATTAACAGAGCCTCAAGGACTTACTTTATCGAGGTCTAAGATGCATATATCTGAAGTTATACAAGGAGAGGAGAGAGAGAGAAGAAACAAGAAAAATTTTTGAATAATAGTGACCAAAAATTTTTCTGGTTTGGAGAAAGTTATATTTACAGATTGAAGGTGTTCAGCAAACCCTAAGAAGGATAAATATGAAGAAAACTATGCTGATACTGCTTCAAAGCAAAGATGAAGAGACAATCTTGAAAGGAGATACAGAAATGACACATCATATACCAGGGAACAATGGCACAAGTAAATATTGACTTCTTATCAGAAACAATGAAGGCAAGAAAAATCTGGAATAATATCTTTAGAGTGTTGAAACAAACAAACAAAAATTGTCAGCCCCAAATTCTATATCCAGCAAAAGTATCTTCCAAGGCCAAATAAAGACATTTTTATTAAATAAATCATTTAAAATACTATAAAAATATGAAATGCAGAGGAATAAATTTAATATGTATAAGTTCTTACACTAAAATTATAAACCATTGATAAAATAAATAAAAGACCTAAATAAGTGGGAGGATATCATTTTATTTACTGAAAGACTCCACATTGGTAAGAAGTCAACACTTCTTTACTTCTTGAGGGTTGGGGTGGGGGGGGATGGGTATGGAGGCTCGACTGACCACTGGACTCTGCAGACACTACCCTGGGATAGAAATGACAGCACCATGTGCTTCTGCAAGAAATGGAAGATCAGCTTCCCACTCAGAACCTGCTGACACACAGTGGGGGGACAAAGACACACAGTCTGTTTTTGTGGGATAGGAGAGGGGGCTGTGGTTTTTCCATTGCTGTTTAGATGGAGTGGGGCCGGCCTTAACTAAAATGTTTTGTTGTTAGGCTATCCTTTTCCCAATCTTTGACAAGGGAGAACAGAGTTATTTGTTATTTATTTGCCAGGGGGAGAATGTCTGTACCTGCTGGCAGTCTGGGTTGGAGATTTCTGCAACTCACGGTTCATGATATAGGAGAGGCTATAGGGAAATCCAGAAACTCATCACCTTATTCTTCCTTAAATCCTGAGGTCTCTAGGCAGCTCATCCTCTTTTTTTCACCTTTCAGACACTTTCTCAGCTCATAGTTGTGTTACATGCACAAAATTTTGGTTTTAAGAAGGAGCTGGGAGGAATGGAGCTATACATTTGGATGAACAAGAAGTTCCCCCCAAATATTTTGAAACATCTCAAAGTTAGAGCACTTACACTATAATTAAGTTATCAAGACAGTGTGGTACTGGTGACAGGATAGCCCATGGATCAATGAAATAAATAAGAGAGTCCAGAAGTAGACCCACATGTATATGAGCTGTTGATTTTTGATACAAGTGCCAAGGTAAGTCAATACAGAAAGGACAGTCTTCTAAATAAATGATACTGTAAAACCGATAACCCTATGGACAAAAGTAAGCCTTGACCTTTATCTAACCCTATATAAAAACCTTAAAAGGAACATGTGTAAAAAATTAAAATTTAAGGGGTTCCTGGGTGGCTCAAGCAGCTCAAGCTCCACACTGGAATCCACATTGGGCAGAAAGTCTCCTTAAAAACAAATAATTAAAATTAAAAAGTTTTAGGGGCGCTTGGGTGGCTCAGTCAGTTGAGCGGCCAACTTCAGCTGAGGTCATGATCTCACGGTTTGTGAGTTCGAGCCCTGCGTCAGGCTCTGTGCTGACAGCTCAGAGCCTGGAGCTGCTTTGGATTCTGTGTCTCCCCCTCTCTCTAGCCCTCCCCCATTTGCGCTCTGTCTCTGTATTTCAAAAATGAAGAAATGTTAAAAAAAAATTTTAAAAATTAAAAAGTTTTAGATAAAAATATAGGGAAATATTTTTGTGATCTTTGGGAAGGCAAAGATTTTTTAGACAGGGAAAAGAAAAATACTCATCAAAAGAAGAAACATGATAAGTTGAACTTCATCTAAACTAAAAACACCAAAGACATTGTTAAAAAAATGCAAAGGCAGGAATGCCTGGGTGGCTCAGTAGGTTAAAGCGTCCAACTTTGACTCAGGTTATGATCTCATGGTTTGAGCTCCACAATAGGCTCAATGTGGACAGCTCAAAGCCTGGAGCCTGCTTCAGATTCTGTGTCTCCCTCTCTCTCTGCCCCTCCCCTGCTCTTGCTCTCTCTCTCTCTCAAAAATAATAAATAAACATTTAAAAATTATAAAAAAAAGAAATGCAAAGGCAAAGGGAGAACTGGTTGTAATAGATATCTGACATTGTACTTATATCAAAATATAGTGAACTTCTATAACTCAATAAGAAAATAACCCATAAAAATGAACACAATATTAAAATTTCACAAAAGAAGATTATGTAAATAGCACATGAAAAGATGTTCAACATCATTAGTTACCAAGGAAATGCAAATTACAATGATACTCCACTATGCACTGGAGGACCTAATTGGTTTCATAGATAAGGAGCACTGCGACACAAGGCTGATCCTGCAGCTATATGATACATTGAAACAGTTTTGGGATCTGTTTAACTTCCAAGACAACAAGGTCCTAAAGCTCCAAAGACTATAGCAGAAATCTCTAGGGGCAAACTCAGTTCCAGACGGCACA
This sequence comes from Lynx rufus, assembly GCF_022079265.1. NCBI lineage: Eukaryota > Metazoa > Chordata > Mammalia > Carnivora > Felidae > Lynx > Lynx rufus. Next base: position 26,598,651 of record NW_025814827.1, on the reverse strand, counting down.
TACTCCATTCCTTAATCTCTGTATAGCTTCTAGTGATGAGATGTCTGCAGTCCAGCAGCTAAAAACAGACAAGGAATTATCTGTCCTTTTTGGCCCTCCCTACTCCATGGATACCAGAGCATAATGTTCTTTCCTCATCACCTCAGCTCTGTAGGCTGCTTCTCAGAAACAAAGAAATAAATGAACATGAAAAAGAAACTATTTTTAAAATATAGGTTGCGCTCCTTATCCGAAAGTAGAGCATTCCTATGAAAATTTCTTCAAAGCTGAACTAGTGGAAAGCAGAGAAACAATTACCATTAACTTACATAGAAAAATTTTGAGCATTCCCAGACCCAAAAAATAACTTCTTGGGCTTTTCTGATATTTCAGGACACATCTTGCTAACAGATGCACAAAATAAATTGAGATAAAGTACAGATGCCCACATACACATTTCAGAGCTATGGCATGTTGACGCTGAGATGCTGAGTGTAGTTCCCGAGGAAGGAGCTGGGCGGTGCCTATGTCCCTGCTGGGGGTGTGTGCTGCCTCTATAATGGCTCACAGCAAAGCAAACGCTGAACACCATTTTTACTTTTTGCCTTTTTTCATAAAAGCGAAAATCCTAAGATTTCTTTCAGTTAGTGAAAAAAAGGTACTAATGTAGGTCTTCTATAAAAGTGAAATGGGGTAATGCAAATTTTCGAGAAGTGAAAGAAGTGTGGGGCACCTGGGTGGCTCAGTCAGTTAGGCAGCTGACTTCAGCTCAGGTCATGATCTCACGGTTCATGGGTTCGAGCCCCGCGTCGGGCCCTGTGCTGACAGCTCAGAGCCTGGAGCCTGCTTCAGATTCTGTCTCCCTCTCCCTCTGCCCCTCCCCTGCTGGTGCTCTGTGTCTCTCTGTCTCTCAAAAATAAATTTAAAAAATTAAAAAAATTAAAAAAAAAAAAGAAGTGTGAGCTTCAAAAGAATGAGAAGACAAAACAGGAAGAAAATATTTGCAAATGACCTGTCTGATAAAAGATTGTTATCCAAAATACACAAAGGACTCTGGAAGTTCCACAGTAAGAAAACATACAACTAGATTAAAAAATGGACATGAGGGGCACCTGGGTGGCTCAGTAGGTTGAGCGTCCGACTTCAGTTCAGGTCATGATCTCAGGGTCCATGAGTTCCAGGCTGACAGCTCAGAGCCTGGAGCCTGCTTCGGATTCTGTGTCTCCCTCTCTCTCTGCTCCTCCCATACTCATGCTCTGTCTCTATGTCAAAAATAAACAAACATAAAAAAATTAAAAAAAAAATGGACGAGTCCTAAACAGACATCTCACTAAAGAAGACATACAGATGGCAAATAAGCATATGAAAAGGTGCTGAACATCATATGTCATTAGGGAATTGCAAGTGAAAACAACAAGATACCACTACCCACCTATCATAATGGCCAAACCTCTGACAACACCAAATGCTAATAAGGATGTGGAGCAACCAGAACCCTTGTTCACTGCTGGTGGGGATGTGAAACGGTACAGCTACTTTGAAAGACATTTTTTCAGTTTTCTACAAAATTAAACATACTCTTACCTTATAGCCCAGCAGTCGTGCGCCACTTGGAAACTTACTCCACACAAAGACCTGCACATGGATGTTTACAGTGGCTTTATTCATAATGGTCAAAACTTGGAAGCAACCAAATGTCCCTCGGTAGGGGAATGGATAAACTGTGGTACGAGACAATGGAATATTATTTATCACTAAAAAGAAATAAGCTATCAAGCCATCGAAAGACATGGAGGAATCTTAAATGTTATTACCAAGTGAAAGGAAGTTGATCTGAAAAGGCTATATTCTGTATGGTTCCAACTATGGCATTCTGGAAAAGGCAAAACTATGGAGACAGTAAAAAGATCACTGTTTTCCAGGATTTAGAGAGGAAGGAGAGATGACTATGTGGAGCATAGAGGAGTTTTAAGGCAGTGAAACTATTCTTTGTGATGGTATAATGATGGATACATGTCATTATTCATTCGTCCAATTCCACAGAATGTACATCACCAAGAGTGAACCCTCATGTAAACCATGGACTTTGGAGGATTATGACATGTCAGTGGAGGTTCATCAGTTATAACAAATATCCCACTTTGGTACAGGATATTGGTAGGAGGGGAGGAAGTGAGGAACGGCGGGGGTTAGGAGGGTGTTTGGAAACTCTCTGGACTTCCCATTCAGTTTTGCTGTAAACCTAAAACTGCTGTCAAAAATAAAGTCTTTTTTTTCTTAATATGTAATCCTGATGTACTCTGCCTGACGCATCCAGCTAGTCACTGCAAGTGACCAACAACAGAAGTAAGTAGAACTCACATGGTGACCTATAAGAGCCAAGAACAGACATCTTCCCACACTTCTTTCCCACTTGTCACCTCAGTTCTTTCAACCCTCCATTCTAACTTTTCGGGTCCTCCAAATTCCACAAGGCTCATTTATTTGTAATTCTTAGAAAGAAGTAATATCTTAAACATTAATAAATACCTTTCTTGTGTGAGGGTATAGATTCAGCTCCTTTGCTAAGGCCAGGTTTTGATAAGGGATCCTTGGTTGAAACATTACAGATAAGCAGAGAGGGGAAAAAAGAGGGAAGAAGAAAAGACCACGAAATAGAAGAGTGTAGGTGCTGAAGATAAATTTTGAGAATTTCACTAAAAGTAAGACCCAATTTCAATTAAAAAACAGGGATGCCTGGGTGGCTCAGTCAGGTAAGCATCTGACTCTTGACTTTGGCTCAGGTCATGATCACATGGTCATAAGAATGAGCCCCATGTGGGGCTTCATGCTGAGCATGGAGTCTGCTTAGGATTCTCTCTCTCCCTCTCTCTCTGACCCTCCCCTGCTCACATGCACACTCTCCCCCTCTCTCAAATATTTTTTAATTTCAAAAAATTTTCATAATTATCTGATTTCAAAACACTGTAATTGTTAAAATGAAGAATTTCTGCAAATAAGAGAATGTTATAAAGTTCTCTGCCATTCCCCCAGATTTCTGATCTTGGATAAATTATTTAATTTCTCTATGAACCAGTTTTTCCCAGCTGTGAAATAAAGACACTGCTTGCTTACTGCCAAGGCTGTTCCTGGAATAAATCATAGTAGAGTGGTCCCACCCTAAATATTCTGATGTAGATGGAACCTAATAGAAACAAGTATCGAGTGTAGCTTTAAAGAAGATAAAATCAGAGAAAGGCAATGCACAGCCTCAGGGGAGCACATGAGAGCATGGTATTGTCTGGCTGGAACTTCTCATGGGAAACATGTAGGCTGATTATAATACAGTTGGGCTTGTTGTTAAAACAAGGTAATACTCTCCCCGCTTCACTCTTTCTACATCGTCCTCAAGTCATTACCGTGCCGCTGGTTCGGCACTGATTTATCCCTCTCTTGAGTTCCCCAGGGTTCCAGGCTATTACCATAATCTTCTATATCCCAAAAACAGATTTATCAAACAAAGGGCAATATAAAACTTAATTAAAATATCCAAAGGTTTTTCATAAAAGTTATCTTTATTAATTCGAGAAGTCACTATCATTTGGAGTTGGTAATGAGAATAACTTAGTTGAAAACTGAATCAGAAATGTGAAAATCAACATGAGAACCTACTTCAGAATGCAAAGGGAAAATGTTTTTAAAAAGAGAGAGAGACATGAGAGAGACATGAGAAAACCTGGTACAGAAATAACAGCCCAAAACACCACTGAGGAAAAATGTCCTGAGCTGAAAAAGAGAGGAGGGAGCAAATCAGAAGGATTTACCTTGCCTTATTCTAGGCCACATAAATAAATAAAAGGAGATCACATGTCACAGAGAGAATGAGAAAATGGACGAATAATTACCAGAGAACATAAAGAAAATATATCTTAGCCAAGTTTCCCCAGAAAGCCGTGTGAGACAAAATCCTGTTTGTGAGCACTTTACTGGAAGTGTGATCCCAGGGAAAAGTGAAAAAGAGGGGTGATGTAGGGTATATGATGTGTTTGTTATCTACTGCTGTGTTACAAATGCTCCATTACACCCCAAAAGTTCACCGTTTAAAGCAACACATATATTATCACACAGTTTCTATGGATCAGAATTCAGGAGCAGCTTACCCCGGGGCCTCTCATTCAGGGGCCCTTGTAAGGTTGCTACAAGGCATCTGCTGGAGCAGTGGTGGTAAAAGGTTCAAGAAAGGTACCTCAGGGGTTGACTGGGGGACCCTCTGTCCCCCACTTCACTCAGGAGGGTGTTTGCAATCTTCACATCCTCACTGGCTACTGGTTAGTGACAACTGTTCTTTGCCATATGAGCCTCTTCACCAGGCTCACAACGTGGCGGGTTGCTTTCTCCAGAACCAGGGTTCTGAGAGGGAGAGAGAAAGAGCAAAAGAGAGCAAACAAGATGGGGGTTAGAGTCTTTTTATAACCTAATCTCAGAAGTGACATTCTATACCCATTGTTATATTGTTTTTAGAATAGTCACTAGGTTCAGCCTACAATCCAAGAGAAAGTATTACCCAAGGGTGTGAATACTATCAGGCAGGACACCAGGGGCCATTTAGAGGCTGCCTACCACAAGACCAGTTGGGGCCCAGCACAGGGAAAGAGGGAGAGTCAGAACATGGTGTGTTACCAAGTGGACACAGAGCACTCTGAGTATCTAGGAAAAGAAAGAAAGGAGCATTTAACTACTAAGCTTTCCCACACAAAGCAAAAACTCTTTCATTTCTCCAAGCACAGGCTTAGGGTGGGCTTCCCTGAGAAGAAGGTATGTGCAGGAGGTGAGAGACGCATGAAGCAGCCATGGGACTGCCTTGAGGGAGAAGCACTGCAGGTGCATGAAGCTGGAGGGAGTCTTCATGGAGTTGGTTGCCACCGAAATGAGCCAGAGACATCAGTAAGAGCTGTCTGACATAGTCTGAGCTCTAAATGTTGAAGTGCTAGAAACTGAGTCTTCTAACTTAAGGAGTCAGCACAAATTTCCACAGACCATTATAGATGACCACAGCCCAGTCCCCCTAGACTTTCCATGACAACAGTGGCTTTAATAACTACAGGACAGACAAGATATAAACGGACATATTGTATTTAGTAAGTAGGTAAGCATCACCATCATTTACTTAATCAGACTCTTCTTGACTTTAACCTGATAGCTCATCTTTATCATGTCTTCAAAAGCAATAAGCTTCTTCCTTTTCAATTTTCACCTGGAAATTTATATTACATCAAGAAATTTCATAGACTCACAGAATTTAATAGCTAGAAGAAACCTCAGTGGGTCATTTAATTTAACCTCCTCTCTCTAGGCAGAACTATCCCTCAACCATCTAAATTCATATATGTATATAAATGATTTATATACTTATAAATTTATATATATAATTTATATATGTGTGTATATCTACATCACGTATACACGTATATATATGTATATATGTGTATATATATAAATGTATATATATATATGATTTTTAGAAGATGTCCAGATATACCAGTTTTAGATTTCATTTAATGGCTGATTTTGGCAACATCTCTATTTGTTTCCATAATCTAGATCTCTATGTAGTTATATATATACATATATACATATATATACCCACATATATGCACACACACATATATATATTTTTAGAAGACCTATAGATATACTAACTTTAGATATCACTTAGTGATTGATTTCAACTATGTATCTGTTTTCATAATGTATATATATGTAATTATAATTACATCTATATATTCCCAAATATATCTATATCTGTGCCTACAACTCTCCCTCCCACCCCTACTTCCTCTGTCAAGAGACTACTTGTTGGTGTTGCACCTAGAATGATCTCTTTGAAACAGGTTGAACACTCTCTGAGATCCTTTTTAAAAAAGAATATGCTCAACAGGAAAATTCAAAGAATTATACAAGATGAATTTATTATGAGTTGTTCTAAGAATGTCTTAAAATAGTTATTGGAAGTATTAGATCTTTACCTTAAGATAACTGGGCAAGACTAGAAGCAGGGAAACCAATTAGGAGATTATTGGAGTGGTCCAGGTGAGAAAGTGGTGGCCTGAACTAGAATGATGCCAACAGAGATGGAGGGGAGTGGGCACAAGGTATATTTTGGAGATGAAACCAGTGGGACGTGCTGCTGGTTGGCTGTGCGGGGCCAGGGGAAAAGTTAAGGATGAGTTCCAGGGCAAAATGGCCAGATGCCTGGTATCTGCTCCAAGATAACCCCAGGAGGGGGAGAGGAGTGTGGGTAGTGGTGGAGAAGCAAGACTGCCCCTAAACTGAACATTGTGCAAGCTGAGTGATGGGTGCATGGGTTTCACATAAAAATTCTGGCCCTTTTCCTTATGCTTTAAACTATCCACAATAAAAATGTCTTAACATGCCAAAACACGTTTACCTAGTGATTTCAATGCCAGAAATCAACCCTAAGGAGACCCTCAGAACTAAAAATAGATCTTTATATCTGAATGGTCACAGCATCTTCGTTTCAATATTTATAATATTGAAATACAGTAAAACCTCGGTTTGCGGGCACAATTCATTCTGGAAACATACTTGTAATCCAAAGCACTTGTATATCAAAGTGAATCTCCCCATAAGAAATAATGGAAACTCAGATGATTCATTCCACAACCCAAGAATATTCATATAAAAATGGTTACAATACTGTAATACAAAATAACAAAGAAAATACAAAATATGAAGAAAAATAAACAAATTAACCTGCACTTACCTTTGGAAACCTTCATGGCTGGTGTGAGGGAGACAAGAGAGAGGAGGGTTATTGTGTAGGATGGCCTTCACTATCACTAACGGAATCACTGCTATCTACTGGCTCAATGCAATGTTTGTCTGCACAGGGGCCACTGGGTATACTCATACAGATGTTGACTATAGTACAGTATTAATAAACTCTTGTCATATACTGAATTAAATGTAACTGGCAACAAGGCAGCAGAGGAAAGGGCCTATATGTGCAGGCAGCCTGACCTAGAAAGAAGCAAAGCATTCCTAAGCTTACTCTGGTATGGAAGACAAAGGACTGTCCATAGGTGTTTTGGAGTGACAAAAAATACACTAGTTCCAGTTGTGAGCGCCTTCCAATGTTCTTAAAAATCACTGATTTTTGCCAAACACAGTGGCCTGAGACTGAGCATCTGAGCATAGGAGATGGTCACCCACAATCCCACAGTGAGAGAATGAGAGAGAAGAATCATTGGTTTAGTTGTGCTTTTGTGACTTTTGCTATCACCTACTACTCATATTGCAAGACACCACTCATTTATCAAGTTAAAATTTATTAGAAATGTTTGCTCATCTTGTAGAATGCTCACAACACAAGTTACTCGCAATTCAAGGCTTTATTGTATTAAAAATATTGTATTGTATTGTACAAAATTAAAAATATTGTATTGTTGCCTAACAAAAAAGCAATAGTTAAACATATTGTGATAGTCATATGAATATATTATATGGCATTTCTATTGAAAATCACACCCTTAATAATTTGGGAAAACATTGACTATGTAATAAAAAATTAAATATATAAGCATGTATAAATATAAATGTGTAATTATATATTCCAAAAGAAAATACATATCAAAATATTATCATTGTAATAAGAGAATTTTGAGTGATTTTTTATTTGCTCATACTATATACTTATATACTATATATAGCTTACTACTAATATGCATTAGAAAGAAGAGGTAGGGGAGCCTGGGTGGCTCAGTCTATTGAGTGTCTGGCTTTGGCTCAGGTCATGATATCACGGTTCGTGAGCTGGAGCCCTGTGTTGGGCTCTGTGCTGACAGCTCAGAGCCTGGAGCCTGCTTCAGGTTCTGTGTCTCCCTCTCTCTCTGCCCCTCCCCCGCTAGTGATCTCTCTCTCGATCTCAATCTCTCTCTCTCTCTCTCTCTCTCTCAAAAATAAACATATAAAAAAAAAAAAAGAAAGAAGAAGTAAACATTATTTTAAAGGGTAGGAAAAGAATGATTTGTTGGAATTTATCTCTCCCAGGCATGACAGTTTAAAACCACAATTGAATTGCTTTCACTCTGGAACATTTATTGACTACTTATTATTTGCAAAGCACTGTTCCATGGTTATTCTATGTCATTTAGCAGGAAAAACAATTCACATTTCAGATTAGTTAAAAAGAGAGTAGATAAAGTTGGGGAGAGAAAAACAAAGGAATTTGGTATTTAGGCAGTTGAGAGTAACTTTCTAGAAAGATAATGTGTTCAGTTTGGGAACACTCAAGTCCAATAGAGTTAATAGCAATTCCCCACCCATTTCCTTTATTGCTGTTGCTTCAATATGGTCGCAAAACCACAGGAAAAAAAATACTTCATATGTCCCACTTCAATGAATTCTAACTTCATGATGAAAACTAGGAGAAAAGTAAGCATTGTTCAATGACAGCTGCTACAAAAATGTAGCAAACCCTGGGAGGCAGAGATATACCCTTTTCTGGGAAAAAAAAATGGGAAAATGAGTAAACATTACAAGAATTTGTCATAAAAGTGCTGAAATTACAATCCAAGTTGGCAAGATTTCTTAGCGTTTTCCTGTCTTTTGTGGTCTTCTGGGAAGGCTCCCGGCTTCCTCCACCCTGAGATTGGGGATCCGACCAGCCCGCCTGACCAGGATGAATATGGAAACAGCCACAGCTGCTCCAGGCAAGATGGTTGGGGAGCCCTGATACACAGTCACCGATCCCTTGATGGCAATAGGTATCCGAGTGAACTTCAGAACCTCAGACTGCTTGAACCCACAAGTTTTAACCCATAACCTGAGGGTTCTATTTCAATTAGCACAAGGTCTTGCTTTTTAAAATATTAATGGCTGAAGGCCCCTAAGGCGTAAGGATTACTTCTTACTCCTTTTTTTAAGGTTTATTTATTTAGTTTGAGAAAGAGACCGAGACAGAGAATGAGCAGGGGAAGTACACAGAGAGAGGGAGAGGAGGAGAATCCCAAGCAGGCTCCACACTGTCAGCATGGAGCCCAATGCGGGGCTCGAACTCATGAACCATGAGATCATAACCTGAACCAAAATCAAGAGTTGGAGGCTTAATCGACTAAACCATCCAGACGCCCCAGGGTTACTTCTTACTTTTACTTCTTTTTGTTTGAATGTCACAAGTTTCCTTGAGAGGACAAATTCCTATTTCTTTCAAGATAAGGGGTGCATAACTGTTCTTGACACGGGGTCTCCCCAAATTGCCCAGCCCATGCTCTCCCTATGTTACTCCAGATCCTGATACATATGGGAAAAGTAGAGGATTCATAAAGCACATGTCAGAAGAAGAGGGGAATGGATGTGGGGTGGGGGAATGTGTTTATAAAGCTTGTGCCCTTGATGAATAATGTACACGCACAAAGTCATGGGCTGGAGCTCCTATTCTCTTTTGTCTGAGCTCTGTGGATACAATAACCTGCACTGAAAAGGCAACAGAGTCCAGGCCATATCATCAACTTGCCTTCTGTGCCCACCATGTTCTGGGTATTATCTTCCTCTGAGGTAGTGCAGATCCCAAATGGCTAGAAACCTCAATATGTCCATGAAGCTTGTGAAGAAAATCTTCTTTATGTTCTTCTACAGATTTTCCTATCATCTATGGATTCTTCTGAATAAAAAGGAGTATAACTTTTGCTCTGCCATGAAGCAAGACAAAATCTTTTGACTCTTGAAAAACCAAAGAGGATTAAAATGGTAAATGAGTCACAGGCAATAATTCACAGTTCATGAACCTATTTGATATGAGGAGTTCCTGTGTGTATCATTTTTTAAATGGCTTTAAAGTGACATTAAAAAACAAGAAGTGCACTTGAAAGAAATCCAGACTAAATGTACAGATAACCAAAGAATAGAAAAATAAGATATTATGATTTACTACAATAAGGTATCCAAACATTTAGACTGACTCCTGATTTCTGATGTTTGTATGTTCTGGGACAAGAACAGGAAAGAGTCTGTAAAATAAGTTAATTAGACTTGGATGACTTTGACATCTAGTGGGACATTCATGATGTATTTTATGTATCTTGCATGTGACACATGATGGTTACGGCATATGAGGTAATGTTATACAATACATGGTGTGCATGAATTAAAAGAGAAATATGCAGCACATAATCATTTGGTACACAAATCCTTGACAGTCAATTTATATTGTGAAAAGAACAGATTTGTAGCTCATTGAGTTCGAGGTTAAATATATTGCCAGAGGATAAACAACCATATTCCTGTTTCTTCTAGGCAAATTATTTTTCATGTTGAAAGGCACAAACTGACTTTTCTACGTAAATGATTAGCTCTTTGGCAGAAAAAAGACACCTATCTTGAAGGTTAATTAATCTAATATGTTTTAAAACTATTTTTCTCCTCTGACATCAGGTGAGTAGGCGATTAAAAAAAAAAAAGTGAGGGATTTAATTTAATACAAAAGATGTGGCCAAGAACACCAGAATAAACTCTGTGCCCGAAAATATATAATGGATAGGTGTGCATAGATAAGGATTCTCAAAGATGGGATAAGCATGGCTAGTTGTTTTTTTCTTAATAAGAATCAACTGTTATTTGACACAAAGAGTTGTAAGGGGACAGTGAAGTGCAATAGCATCCTATTTCATGGGGAAATGTGGATAGAGTCTACCTAAATACAATCAACCAAAAAGCTTAGGCTTGGAAGCTTAGGCACAAAATTCTATAGTATAGTGTAGTGTGGTATAACATAGTACAATAGAGTATATATGTTATAGTATAGTCTATAGTTCCTCACCAACGAGCTCTGATTTCTTGGAGAGATGAGATTAATATGAAACACAATGGACAAACCAAGAATGACTAATGTAAATGATTGCTAAACACTATGGGTAAACTATAGACCTGTGGAAGCCCACAGGAAGGAGGTGCTTAGTTGGCCAATGAAGGGTCCATGGAGGAAATGACACTTGAGATATTCCAAATAATAGGTGTGTGATCTATTTAGGCTAAGGGAAGAAAGAAGAGAAGCCTGCCTTGGCTGAGAATAAAAGTGTGTTCGAACATAAATAAGCTTTGTGCATTTGAGGAACATTAAGAGACCCACCTAAGAGCATGTAGAGGAAAATGGAAAAGGCTGTTGGATCAGTAGAGGGGAGTCAGACCATGAAGAGCCTCAGAAACCTGGCAAAGGATTTAGATGTCATAGGAGTAGAAAGTGGTAAGATGAAAGCACTGTTTAAGGAACATTTGTCTGGTGTGCATGTGCAGGAGAGATTGGGCCAGGGGTTGATGTACCCACCCAAAAATGAGCTGGGGAGAAGGCAGTGACAACAGAGAGACAGGAACAGACACAGGGAACAAGATAAAAGAAGTCAGTAGAGAAGCTGAGTATCAGAGGTATCAGAAGTGAGTGAAGACAAGGTTTTTAAACCGAGAAAATGAGGTCAGGGGAGCGGGGATGGGGTGGGGACTGGTGTTGATGACAGAGACACCAAAACCAGGATGGATAGCTAGCTGTACTGAGACAGTTCATTTTTAAACATCTTGAGTTTTCACATGGAAATCCAAGAAATGTTTTTAAATTTTTTAAAGTATTTTAGAGAGGCGGAAGTGAGTGCCACACCTCGAGCCTGACAGGCTTCTGAAGCCAGCAGGATGAATGTATGGGTGGCACACAGCGAAGTAAACCCCAACACTCAAGTGATGAATAGCCAGCGCATCTGGCTGGCCTACATCATCTTGGCAGGACTGTTGCATGTGGTTCTACTCAGCATCTTCTTCTTCAGCATCCTGTTGTCTGGACCCTGACCAACGTCATCCATAACCTGGCTATGTATGTTTTCTTACATACAATGAAAGAGACATCCTTTGAGACCCCTGACCAAGGAAAGGCTCAGCTACTGACACACTGGGAACAGATGGACTACGGGATCCAATTTATCTCTTCCCGCAAATTCCTCAGCATCTCTCCTATTGTACTCTACCTCCTGGCCAGCTTCTATGCCAAGTATGATGTTGTTCACTTCCTCATCAACACAGCCTCACTGCTTGGAGTACTGTTGCCTAAGTTATCCCAATCCCATGAGGTTTGTCTCTTTGGCATCAAAAATACTGAAGGATGGGGCTGGGGATAACAAAGGGCTGTAACATCTTTTCCTTCTCCTTATAGTCTTCTTTATCTTGAAAGCCCGAGAACTATACAATCTTTCCCAAACTCCCAGGAAGAGAACAGATAGGAAAATGGAGCTCCTTGGGCCCAGCCCTGCTAACAGCAGATTTCTTTGAATCAGGAAAGGTGGGAAAGATAAGGGCCAAATCACTCTCTTCCACAGCAGGAAGCCATGTTTGGGCAGCTTGTTTGGTGATTTTTTCTAGATCTTCCACTCCCACCATCTTCCATCTCTGTTTTGCCATGTATTTTCCTTATAATAAAGATAATTTTTTTCAAAAAAAAATTATTTTAGAGAGAGAGGAAGAGAGCAGGGGAGAGATACAAAGAGAGAGAGAGAATCCCAAATAGGCTCTATACTCATTGTAGAGCCTGACACAGGGCTCAATCCCATGACCCTGGGATCATGACTTGAGCTGAAAACAAGAGTTGGACGCTCAATTGACTGAGCCACCCAGGCACCCCAAGAAGTGTGTTTAAGCTAGATATAAGCCAGGCATTTTAAAAGCCTATTTTTATCATTCAGAAGTCTATCGTGAGAGTTCAGGCTACAATAATTAAGCCTTGAGGCTCTCTAAGAGCTATAGGATTAGAAGAAAGAAAAGAGCTGTAGAATCTGAGAAATTGGGTTTTTGCTCCCCACAATCATTGTGGGTGTAAGGAGAAAAGTGAATAAAGAAAACATGTCTTAGACCCTTAGCATCCCTTAAAATGCCATTGAAGAAAATATCAGTTAACTAAGAAGGTCTCAAGCACTATATATCTGGTACATAGTAGGGAAATATTCAATAAATATTTGTTGAATAAATGAGCAAATGGGAGAATGAAGAGATCAGAATGATGAGGTATAATGGAGTTGACGTTTTGTCACTTCGGCCACACAGGTCCTTTGACAGAACAAACCATGCAGCAGTGTGCATTCTACTGCAGAATGACAGGAGGTAAGACCCTCCCTGGATCTGAGGCCGGTGTTCTGTTGACGGGGGATAGATAGCAGGGCTAGAGAAAGAGCTTCACTCTGTGGGGCAGGGGATAGGCTCCCTGGGATATTTAAAGTCCTTGCCTTTTCTAACTCCCCAATTATAGATAACAGGCTGTGTGAAGAAAGCCCAGTACAGCCAGGGTGATCTCATACTTAGTAAAATTCCCTGAAGCATGCATAGTCATTGTTTCATTCGAGGCCAATATCTGTAGCCAACATTGCTCCTCCCAGCACTAAGCTTCAGACCGGATCCACTGGGACACCGCCATCCCAGAAAACACTGTGTTCCAGCCTCACATACTTTCTGCATGTGTGATGCAGGGGTCTCCCTGAAAGGGTGGAGTTTTAGCTATAAGGGGTCTTTTATTCCTAAGCCCAAAGGGGTTCACCTCTTGATCTTGCCGGGTGGTTTTCTACGAGTTAAATTTATAATAAGCTGAGGCGGCCTTTAGTCAGATTTTGGCCTCTCTGGGTTGAGATGACTAAACTTTTGTAATTTCTCATTCCTCTCTGATTCGATGGGTGGTATTTCTGCCAGAAAGGGACAAAGTTGGTCCAAAAGATTCTCCTTTCCCATCAGAAATTCTGTCTGCTATCTAAAAGTGTGAAGGGAGAAGGCTTGATATCAGATGTGTTCAAGGTTGAAGAGATCCAAGAAATCCTCTAGTCCAGGATCCCAGGGGCTGAGCAGATGACAGAGAATGGTGAATGGGAGTGACAGGGTCTGTGTCAAACCAGAGACTTGACGACCCACGCCACGGACTCACGTGGAAGGACTTTACGGCTCCATGCCAGCCGGACAAAGCACATCTGTGCACTGAATAGGCCCCTGAGCCATGTCAGTCCCTTCACATTACAGATGAAGTACTGGAGGCCCAGTAGGGTGAGAACATTTTGTGACAGAAAGAACAGTGTACTGGAAATCATGAGACCTGAGGTTCTAGACCTGTCCATATACACCAAATGACCTTGAATTAAGGTTGAATTGAATTGCATTAAGGTCTTGGAATCTCATTTCCTTGTCTGTAAAATGAAAAATTTCCCTAAGATCTTTTTGTGCTCTAAAACTCTAGGATTCCCCAAGGTCACCTGACCAATTAGTGACAAATCTTTAACCAGAGCTCAGGTCTCCTGGTGGAGTGTTCTTTTGAATAAAGCAAACTGCCTGCCAAAACAAGACAGGAGGAAGAAACAGCAAAAACGCCTGGAAACCAGTGTTTGCTTCTGATGACATTTGCTCACTGCTTGGGCATATTGTAAAAACCAAGGAGTGGCGGGGGTGGGGAGACCTGGAACACCTTGGTGTCACACGTGGGGCTTTCTCATTCCTACTTAAGCATGTGCTCAGTGCCTACATGTCCCAGGGAAGTCTTCTGAAGATGGGGTCTCAGAAGAGAGAAGTATGTCTGCTCCTTCCCATTGAGTACAGGTCATCTAACACCAAAAGGATGGATCCAACTAGAAAGAAACGTGGATCTCCTTGTTTTGTTTCAGTTGATGTTTCTGTTTTTTAGATAATTTTTCCTCCTTTGTAAGGTGAAAAAGTAAAGAGCTATTCATCAAGAGCCCCTACTACAGCCCAAGGTAAGGTTCTCACTTCCACTGTCTGACCTTACCCATTTTATTTTATTTTTCCACATGTGTAGTGATCCTTATGAGTAGAAATTACCTTGTTTATCAATCTACTTTTTATTCTCTGTATCACCACTTTAAATGTGAGTTTGATGAGAGCAGGGACTCTGTCTGTCTTGTTCACTATTGTATTTCCAATGCAACAAACACTACCTGGTCCATAGTGAGATCGAATAAATATCTGATGGATAAATAAATGATTGCTCAAGGCTCTAGAACTAATTAGTGGAGAAGTCAGGTTTTGTACCAAGGTCATCCAACTTTCAGTACTTTTCCCTAAACTACTGGGCCTCTGAGAAGTAACTTTGTCAGTGAATTGTCTGAAGAAGAGGGTACTAGCTCTAGGCATCAGGATAGCATGAGGTAGAAGAAAGAGCCCGTTGACCCAGACTCTATCCAAACTCAGCCACTCACTGGCCTGCGATCTCGACCAAATTAAACAATGTTAATTTTGGACAAGATTAGAGGTCATCTGGTCTAAAGACTTTGGACATGTTTATAGCATTAGAAACATTTATCCAAACACAACCTTACACAGAACCTGAACCTATAAATCAGATAAAACAGTGCTTCTCTGGTAAAAGCAGAGGAGCGTCCAGAGCCTGACCTTTAGGCTTATATTTCACCCTAGTCAGGTCACTTCTGAAGCAACTCTGTAAAACACAGTTTGAAAACAACTAAGTTAGTCCAGTTGCTCACTCAGTTCAAGAAATCCCTAGAATCAGAGCACTCACTCCATCAGGGCAGCCCATTCAGCCACTGTGGCACTTAGGAGGAAGTCCAGACTTATTCTTGACCCAAAATATCCATTTTACAAAGAAAAAAATCACCCCTCACCCCCAGCTGTCAAAAGACAATGATACGAAGAAGATATGGCCCCTATCTTAAGACAGACCTGGATTTGAAAACCAGCTCTAAGGAGGGCACCTGTTGGGATGAGCACTGGGTGTTGTATGGAAACCAATTTGACAATAAATTTCATATATTAAAAAAAAAAAACAAACAGGGGCGCCTGGGTGGCGCAGTCGGTTAAGCGTCCCACTTCAGCCAGGTCACGATCTCGCGGTCCGTGAGTTCGAGCCCCGCGTCGGGCTCTGGGCTGATGGCTCAGAGCCTGGAGCCTGTTTCCGATTCTGTGTCTCCCTCTCTCTCTGCCCCTCCCCTGTTCATGCTCTGTCTCTCTCTGTCCCAAAAATAAATAAACGTTGAAAAAAAAATTAAAAAAAAAAATAAAAAAAAACAAACAAAAAAAAATAAGAAAGAAAGAAAACCAGCTCTAAGCTCTTACCTTCTCTCTCTTAAATACCTCTTTTGTAGGTTAGGGATATGACAGTACTTCCCATGGGAAAGATTGTGGTAAAGATTAAGGACAGGGGCGCCTGGGTGGCTCAGTCGGTTGGACGTCCGACTTTGGCTCGGGTCATGGTCTCTCAGTTTGTGAGTTCGAGCCCCGTGTCGGGCTTTGTGCTGACAGCTCGGAACCTGGAGCCTGCTTTGGATTCTGTGTCTCCCTCTCTCTCTGCCCTTCCCCCGCTCATGCTCTGTCTCTGTCTCAAAAATAAATAAACATTAAAAAATTAAAAAAAAAAGATTAAGGACAGTAATGTGAAGGGCTTAGTGCAATGCCTGATACAAGGAAAGTGCTCAATAAATTGTAGCTATTACTTTTAGGATCATCATCTTTGTCATTACTTATTACCACCTTACCCCCTTACCACCACCACCACCTCTACTACCACTATTACTTCTCCTCCAGGAACCTATTCGAGGAAGCAGCTCAGGGTGCAGTAAAATACAATTCACTATGGTAAGTTCCATTATGGAGATCTGCACTACATACTTTTTCAACAATTAGCCAATAGCATCAGGATAATAGTTCAGCAAACATGTGATGCCTGTTTATTTATGTCTTGAACTCATTTTTCCTGGCCAGACCACTTGGAACCATTCATGTCCTATAAGATCTCACCACACATAGCAGCATCAGTTACATCTGAAAATTTGATAGAAATGCAAAACTTCAGCCTCCACTCTAGACTTACCGTAGCAGAATCTACGTTTGAGCAGAAGCTCCAGCTGCTTCACATGTGCGTTAGAATTTGAGAAGTACCACAGGTTCAATTGCTTCATCTGTGAGGTGGGGAGACAATTATTTTCTCTGCCTGCCTCATTAAGGTTCATGAGAGCACTGAATGGGATGCATAAAAGCACCTTAGAACAAATCAACCTTGAGTTCCTCGGTGCCTGCCAGATTCCTTTACACATAGGACCTGTCAAACACGGATCGATTTACGGAAGGACTATCCCAGCAGGCCATCCGATTTGATCTCTGAATCAGTTACTGAATATCTACACCTTCATACTATCTTTGTCTTATAAACTACATGTGTTCTCTGTGAAACTCAGGAAATTCCATTAAAATGCTTTCTGCCTCAGAGTATATTCATGTTCTTGAGCCTGCCTGGTCCCTGTGTGGTCATCTTTCAAAATTCAATTTGACCTACAGTTATTACTCCCACTCTATTTTATGGAACACTTTCAGCCAGCAACATGATTTAATGGGCTTAAACACATCATTATTGCCATTATTTCATAGCTCACATGCCTAAAATAATACATGACACATTTTTAAATGCATCTGAAGACTTATTTTTAAATTTTATTACTTAGGAATTAATAAAAGTCACTCATTAAATCTTACCACCCAGGATATCTAAGTCCTGGTTCTAGCTGGCAGTTGGGTGGTCAAAACACATTTAAGGGAGATATACCCTGAAATACTACCACAAGGAGGTTGGAACCAGACATCACAGGGGAAAAGGAAAATTTAGATATCACTATAGCCAATGCCCTCTTAGGTGGCCCAGCATAAAAACAAATGATCCAATAGAGCAAAGCCCCCAACTGATTTCACAGAGGTGACCAATGCAGGCACTCAATATAAAAGCCTTTTCAAACTCTCTAGAGAGCCAGTTATGAGTCAGATATTATTAGGGAAATATGAGGAACTGGGAAGCATTAGGAGGCAGCCTAGGAAGGCAAAATGGCAAGGATCCAAGGCAAGGATTCACAAAGTCAGAAGTAAGAGGTCATGCCTGCAAACACTTAGACTGGTACTCACCATCCCATTCAGCTTTCTCTTCATTCTAAAATGCCACAGAATTATAAGCAGTAAAATAATGACAGAAAACCATAGTGTATGTCCCATGTTAGGGACACCAACATAACCATCTTCTTCATTGTGGATCCTCTTTTCTATTACAGTATTCCTCTATTGCTTCTCTGCCTTTGTAGTGTGCCTCATTCCTCACGCAGTTTCCCAGCTAGCCCTGTCCTGGGGGCCTTTGAACACCCTATTTAAGACACCCTATTTAAGTGGGGACATCACGAGAAATTTGTCTCTGCAGAGAGACAGCAAATATTCTGGCTCTACTGTGACCAGAAGTTGTGCCTAGCTCTTTGTGGTCTAGGGTTCAGAAGATAGGAATGAAGACTTGGTTGGACAGGGGATCCTGCTGGCCTACTGTCTTTTCTCCTTGAACTGTTCCATATGTTATTTTATGGTACTAGAGCTGGATAGGGTATAGAGTTCATTTAGTTCAAACTCTCATTCACATCTAGCTTTATTCTCTAGGGACCACAAATGTATCAAGTCTACCCTCTTAAGTCTGAACTCTACCTGCCTGGAACTTCACAGAAAGCTCAGAGTTCTCTTCATAGTCAATTGGCATAGTCATTATGCCAATTCTGAACAGTTGAAACCATCCTACTTTTTATATCACAGTTGCCTTTGCCTCTGGGTTTGCTGCTACCTCTATTTTTATCAGAGTCCTTTACATTATTTTTAATATTTTGGTGCCTCAAGAAACCAGTGGATGCAATGGGAGTGTAACATACATTTTCCAGTTAGATGGAGTGTGTGACAATGCTTGTGATGCAAATTATAAATCCAGCCCTGCAGAAATTACAATAAAGATTCTTGCCAACAACAGTTCCTCCCTTTTCCTCTGATTCTTAAATGACCATGATGCTTCCACATGTATCTTCACCCCCACCCCGCCCCATGGCATGGCTTGCTCCCTCCTCCTGGGAACTGTGAGTGATAAATAATCTTTTCTACAGCAATTACTTCCTGATATATTGGTCTTATTATACCCCCAATTTTCCATTAATACACTATATTTTAAAGCTTTGGTCAAAGTTGAGCCCAAGTTTGATTGCCAATCGATGAACTTGTCCAAAGAAAGGAGGTCGTCCTGCCTAAAGCTCCCCTGGCAGGGTGCTGAGAAGGGTGTGCATGTGGAGAACATCCATATGGCTCACGAGGCCACCTGCTGCTGGGCTAGTGGCTCACTCCCAGTGTTGCACCCAGGCTCCAGCATCAGAGCTGCTGCAACATATGTTCCTTTCTAGGCCTTGGCTTACTCTTGCTCCTAAATGAAATTTCATAACTATTCAGAGTATAAGGACCTGAGCCAGGTTGGCGTGGAAACCTCCAGGGCCAGGAACCATTCCTAAAAGAGGCGTATGGGAGGGATGAAGGAGGCTGGGAGAAAGCACTGGGACTATGAGCCTTGGTGTGGAAAAACCGTCGAGGCCACCCCGTTCCCACCCTCCACCCCAGCACACACACACACTTTTCTCTTTCTTGTAAGACACCTGTACTAGGGTTTGAATTTGGATGGCAAAAGCCCATTTGGCTTTCTCAGACTTTTCTAGTCAAGTATTATACATTCATAGAGTCAGGGTCAGGAAGCCTAGATTATGTCCCTAACTTTTTTGAAAACCAGGGATGTAGTATGTCTTCTCAGACAAATCATCTTTCCTTTTAGGTTACTAATTCTTCATCCACATAGAACATGATATATCACCTGAGTCAGAGCTGACAAAAGGAAGTTAGGCACCACCATCGTTTAGAGGTTTTCTGTGTACAAACCAACCTCCCAATCAGCTTGAGATGTTTGGGGAGATTCTTACATGGAACTCACGGCATGTCTCTTTTTTATTTTTAACTTTTTATTTTGAAATCATTTTAAGTGTTAAAAAAATTGTAAGAGTAGTACAAAGAACACCTATATACATTATATTTACTAATTGTTAATATTTTGGCCAATTTGCTTTATCATTCTCTTTCTCTTTCTTTCTCTCTTGCTCACATACCCGCCAGCTGATATAGAAGGCTGTTATCAAAACAGAGTCAGCAGCCAACCCAGAGATAATGAAAACTTTATGAAAGTGTAGGACAGCTGTCATTGCCAAGATCTGCATATCTCCCTTGTCCTTCATCTCCCAGCTAAGTTAGAATGGCTCTTAAACCAGCAAACATGCCTCCAGGTGGGTTAGCCCCTTGGAAGCAAGGTCCTAATGAGGAAAGATGGGGTTGTCCTTCTCTAACTTAAAATATTTAATTTAGAATTTTTGAGGTTTGGCCAGACTGTGGGCTATGTGGAATATGAGCTTTCAAGGAATAGGGAACAGGTTGCAGACCTTGCTGATTAGGACAAATATTTATATGTGTTGAGGAAAATTCAGTTTCTGCATTGTATTTTAAAGTTAATGCATTTTAGCCACTTTTTTGTTATATGTAAGATACATTTTTCAAGAAAAAAAATCCCTTCAGATCTGTTTATAATTTTGAGGGTCTGTACAATCTTTTTATAGTGGTTAGTTCATAAAATAAACCACTCAAAGAATAGTTAGGGGATTAATTTTCACTAGGTTGGTGGGGGAAATCACCTCTTAAGAAATGGCTAACATTTTAAGCGAACAGTTTTCCACTTATACATTTTAACAGCTGTAGTTTCCTAGAGCAAGCATCCATAGTCACAACTTAATAGTCTTTAAATTAATAAAACAATACTATTTTTGCAAACATTTAAATGGAAACTCAATGTTATGACAAGATACAGATTTAAGATGAATTTCAAAGTAACTGGTATATAAATATTTGTTCATTTTCTCCATCTAAACAAACTTTAATGACTAGCCTAGTGCTTTGATTCTTTAAATTAAGATTATTTTTATTTGTTTTTTAAGTTTATTTATTTATTTTGAGGGAGAGACAGAGAGAACAAGCAGGGGAAGAGCAGAGAGAGGGGGAGAGAGAGAATCCCAAGCAGGCTCGGTGCTGTCAGTATGGAGCCTGATGCAGGGCTGGAGCTCAGGAATCATGAGGTCATGGCCTGAGCAGAAACCAAGAGTTGGACACTCAACTGACTGAGCCACCCAGGCGCCCCTAAATTAAGACTATTTTTTAGAACAGGTTTAGGTTCATGGCAAAATCAACAGGTTGATACAGAGATTTCCCACATAGTGGCCTTCCCCACTATCAACATCCCCCCCATCCCCAAGTGGTATGTTTTTTACAATTAATGAACCTACATTGGACACTATCATCAGAAGTCTATAGTTTTCATTGCAGTTCACTCATGGTGTTGTACATCTTTTGAACAAACATGCAAGGGCATAGAGCCATCATTATGGTATCATACAGAGTATTTTCACTGGCCTAAAAATCCTCTGTGCTCCTCCTATTTACCTCTCCTTCCCCTCTGGCCCCCAGAAACCACTGATCTTTTAACTGTCTCCATAGTTTTCCCTCTTCCAGAATGTTGTTTCGATTTAAAAAAAAAAAAACATATTTCTTCTTGGTCTCTAAAGTTTCTTATTTGAAATAACTTGTGTATCTATAGTTTTCATTTTAATCAAAGCCAAACCAATATATTTGGAATGTTAAAAAATGCTTCTGCTTCTATGTGCAAAATTTATTCTGGGCATATTAATGAAGCAGACATCATTCTCGTTTTAGAAATGAAAAAAGAAACTAAGATTAGGGAAGCCTAACTTGTCCCAAATCACACTGCTTGTGAGCGACAGTTTAGGATCGGGATCCAGATTTTTTACTCCAAAGCTCATTATTTTTTGTTACATGCCCTTTAGCTTCCTTCTCAGGAATGCAACCGCTAGATAAACAGTCCATGTCTCCTGAGGCAACGTAATTCATTCCACGTGAACCTGCAGAAGTACATCGCAGCAACTTGGGCGAGCATTGGCCATCTTGTTTGGGAAATATACTCCAGGAGAAATGCTTTCTTCCCTATTTACCATGTGTGAGCTATCTCTGTGCTTCCTCCATTCTTCTCAGCAAGAAGTCTGCACCAACAACCACAGATGTGTCTCTTCCTCCCCAGGCTGGCATAATGGCATAACTGCCAACACCTGGGAAGACTCCTTAGTATTTTGGAGCAAGAAGGGAATGCTACTGTTTCATTTCTGGATGTCCTCTCTATAGATCCAGTGTCTCTGATCTTTTGTATAGCTTCAAGGATGTCATCTCTTTTCTTCTTGTCTTTCTTTAATCAACTCCCTAACATGTTTCAAAGTCCTTTATCAAGAACCCCCCACCCCCACCCCTGGCTTCCTATATAAGTACTCTGTCCTAAGAATCTCTTCATCTCTTCTAATAAGCCAGAGTATTGGTTGCATCATAAACATCACCTTATCATAAAGCCTACACATGATTGGCTCATGCACAAAAACAAATCAACGTGAAAAAGGTTGCTAAGGTATGGTTCATGTGTGTGTCCAAACTTCTCATGGTTTCTCTTGAAAATGTCTACTCAAGATAATAAAATTGTCTGTTAACTGCTAAGTTCACCATGCAGGGATTTCGAGAAGTGTTCTAAAGAACACTGTTCAAATATTTAACAATAAACCCTTTCTAGCAATGTGATTTAGTGTACTAAAAACCTTTTAAAGTAGGGGCACCTACAACAGACACATGAAAAGATGCTCAACATCACTCCTCATCAGGGAAATACAAATCAAAACCACACTGAGAAACCACCTCATGCAGTCAGAGTTGCTAAAATAAACAAATCAGGAAACTATAGATGCTGGCAAGGATGTGAAGAAACAGGACCCCTCTTGCACTGTTGGTGGGAATGCAAACTGGTGCAGCCACTCTGGAAAACAGTGTGGAGGTTCCTCAAAAATTTAAAAATAGAACTACCCTATGACCCAGCCATAGCACTACTAGGAATTTACCCAAGGGATACGCATAGGGGCAAAGGTACCCCAATATTTATAGCAGCACTTTCAACAAAATTACATAGCCAAATTACAGAAGGAGCCTAAATGTCCATCAACTTGTTGATGATGAATTGGAGTTGAATTGGTTGTTGGTGATGAATGGAGAAAGAAGATGTGGTTTATATATACAATGGAATACTACTTGGCAATGAGAAAGAATGAAATCTGGCCATCTGCAGCAACATGGATGGAACTAGAGGGTATTATGCTAAGTGAAATAAGTCAGACAGAGAAAGATAGATACCATATGCTTTCACTCATATGTGGATCCTGAGAAACTTAACAGAAGATCATGGGGGAGGGAAAGGGGGAAAAAAATTACAGAGAGGGAGAGAGGCAAACCATAAGAGACTCTTAAATACTGAGAACAAACTGAGGGTTGATGGGAGGTGGGGGAGAGGGGAAGAGGGGAAAGTGGGTGATGGGCATTGAGGAAGGCACCTGTTGGGATGAGCTCTAGGTGTTGTATGGAAACCAATTTGACAATAAATTATATTTAGTAAAAAATTTAAATATATTTATAAAGTTTTAATATAATATAAATAATATTTATAAATCAAATGAATAAATAAATATGTGAGCAAAAATAAATAAATAAAGTAGGGGCACCTAGGTGGCTCAGTCGGTTAAGCATACAACTTTGGCTCAGGTCATGATCTCACGGTTTGTGAGTTCCTGCTCCAAGTCAGGCTCTGTGCTGAGGGCTTGGAGCCTGGACCCTGCTTAAGATTCTGTGTCTCCTCCTCTCTCTACCCCTTGCCTGCTCATACTCTGTCTTTCTCTCTCAAAAATAAATAAACATTTAAAAAAATTAAAAATTAAAATCTTTTAAAGTAACTTTAACACAATTTCTCAAAAATATTTCAGCAAGAAACTTCTGTTAAAAGCTATTAACATCCATGGGACATCAATTCAGGATATGTTAGTCTAATTGTATGAAAGCATCTGAATACACTAAAATATGGAAAATATTTTAAATGTCCTCTTGGGAACTTGAAGCTGCAGTAATTTATAACGATAATTTACAATGATAAACATCTGATGAAACTCTGAGGCAAATAAACTGACCATTATTTGTGAAGTATTGAAAGTCAAGGCAGATCCTAATTTTTGCCTAACAGATACTCTTGGAATCCCTAGGAGAAACTGAATGATGAAAACTGGATCACTTGTCACTCAGGAATGTTGTAACCCTAGGCAACTGTCTTTCAGTGCTAGAAAGCATATTTACTGTGATCAAGGTAAGTGCTAATTCTATGTAGGGGCTGCAGAAAGGACCCAATTTGGTGGCAAACATGAGAGTGAATCACTTGCGTGTTTTTTAATGTGACAAAATGAGCATGTTAATTTTACAGTAAAAATAAAGATTAAAATAGAATTTGAACAGAGGAAGATGAGGTAGAAAGGCATGATGGGAAGGATATGCTTGATAGGAAAAAGCATAGCAACATTTCTAAAGTCCATAGACTGGTGAGGGCTCTTTTCTTACTCTATAGAATCCCAAACTTTAACAATTATGTCAATTGACTATATCAAATGACTACTTATTAGATCAATATCAAGTCTTTAAGTTTTATGGTATTTGCCTTATTTACAAAACTAATATTTGATAAATCTACCTGGAAATGAGACTATTCCAGTGGGCGAAATTGGAGCCAGAACTTTCTTGTAATTCTCATCATTTGATGGTGTCATGGAATTCCGGAATATAAATTATATGATTATTTCTCCCAAGGGTTTATTGTCATCGGTACCTGCATTTGCTTATCCACAAATTGTGTGAGAGATCTTTCCTGAGTGCTCCATGGGGCAGAGAAATGAGAAGAATAATCAGCCCAGGCTCCCTCTGGCAGAAAAAACTCTTCCCTAAAACTGGTCCTGGGTTTTCCTCTGGCCTAACATTCCATGGGTTCCATTCAAGTTATTTTCACGAAGGAGGCAGCAAAGGAGAAAGAGGCCCAGGAATAGGCGAAGGAAGCCAAACTGAGGACTCTGTCATTCCGTGTCCCACAAATGCAGTGGGTGCCCTCACACCTGACCTGTTGGGGCTGTGAGCCGAGCAGTCGTGAAAACATCCTCCAACAGGTCATGGCATGCACAAGTCCGAGACATTCTACTTTAGCCAAAGATACACGATGCAAATGTATTTACCATTTGTAGCTGTTTTCTATTCATTGTATTTGTTCTTTGTTCCTTTTTCCCCCTTTTTTTCTGCCTTCTCTGGTATCAATCGAAGATTTTATAATTCCATCTTATCTCTTTTCTTATCAGTTATACCTCCTTTAAAAACAATTTTTATGTTTGAGGTAGAGTTTGCAGTGCACATTTATAATTAATCTAAATTCACCTTTAAATAACACTATTCCCCGTCACATGTAGCACAGGTACCTTTTCACCCACTGCCCACTGCCTCCCATCTGTCCCTTATGACACCACTGTCCTGCATTTCATTTGTCATGTGATATAATCACCCAGTACACTGTTATTGTCATTAATTAAAACCAACAGCTATATTTTGGATTGATTAAGAATAAGAAAAATAAATAATTTTAATATGCCCTTATTTATCTCAGTGGCTGACACTATCAATCTCCTTCTCCCTAAAGAATTTCCTTTAATATTTCTTGCAGGACAGGCCCATTGGCAAAGAATTCCCTCACTTTTGTTTTCCTGAGAAAGCTTGATATCTCTTTCATTTTTGAAGGGTAATTTCACTGGATATAGAATCTAGGTTGGTTTTTCTGTCATCAGTTTAAGTACTTCACTCTTGCATGGTTTCTGACGAGAAGTCTGTTATAATTCTTATCTTTGTCCCTCTATAGGAAGCAGTTCTTTTTCTCTGGCTTCTTTCAAAATCTTCTGTCTGCAGTGCGAATATAATATGCAGAAGTATAGTCATTTGTTACTTATTCTGCCTGTTGTTCTCTGGGCTACTGATTCTGTGGTTTGGTGTAGTTTTTGGGAAATTCTTGGCCATTAGTAATTCAAATACTCCTTCTGCTTTTTTTCCGATATTCCAGTTGCATGTATGTTATACCTTTCAAAATTGTCCCATGGGTTTTGGATATTCTATTCTTGTTGGTTTGGGGGATTTTTTTTTCATTCTTTTTTCTCTCTGCATTTCAGTTTGAGAAATTTCTATTGACATCTCCTTTCACTGACTCTCCTTAACTGTGTCTAGTGTACTGAAAAGCCCCTGAAAGGCATTCTTCTTTTCTGATACAGTACTTTTCACTTCCAACATTTCTTTTTGATTCTTTCTTAGAGTTTTCTTCTCTCTGCTTACATTATCCATCTGTTCTTGCCTGGTTTCTACTTTTACCGTTGGAGTCATTGACATATTAATCATGGTTATTTAAAATACCCTATCTGATCACTTCAAATCTGTGTCATATCTGAGTCTAGTTCTGGAGCCCACTTTGTCTCTTCGGATAGTGATTTTTCTTACCTTTTCCCATGCGTTGTAATTTTTCGATGGCAGTATACTATATTGGTTAATAGGAATTGAGGTAAATAAGCCTTTAGTGTGAGGTTTTTATATTTATCTGGCTAAGAGCTGAGCTGTGTTTAATGTTACTGTAGCCAAAGGTGCCAATGACTTCAAATTCCTCTACTGCCTTGTTTATATCTCCCCAGTTGCCCTTGGGTTTCCCTGAGAACTCCCACTGGGAGTCTGAATCTTGCAGTTCTTTCCGCTATAATCCAGCTGGAGGTATTAGAGCCCCATCTGTGTGGCGGCCAAGTGATTAACTCTGTCTTTTAGTGGGCCTGCATCTCTGGGCTACAACCTTCACCAGTGTTTGCTTCCTATCTCCCCCCATCCCACTTAGGTGAGACAGGAAGGGAGGAGGGAGCTATAGTCAGAGAAATACCCTTCCTCTAGGTGGGCTAAGAGTGGTATTGTTTCCCCCACAGAGAACAGGCTTTTGTGATGGAGAATGCTTAGTCATATTTCACAATAGTTGCTTTTCCCTTTTCCCTGCCAGAGCTATGCAGGGATATTTCTTTGGTCTTCACCATGAGAATGTGGTAAGGTTCTTGGAGGTAAACCCATGAAATGCAGACACCCCACACACACACTTCCAAGACGATAGCCCCAAGGAGGTTTTCACTCTCAAGTTAATACAAAATCAGCTTCCAGCTAATTCATCAAAATAACCACTTAAGTGTTCATACTATGATTCCGGGAGTTCTTTTCCAAGCGAGCAGATCTCGGCTAGGATTCTAGATTTGCTGGTCTCTCCAGATTTCAGGGCGGTGATTTGTTTTGCAACCTCAATTCTCTGATGGGTCCAAGAAATAAGGCTGATTTTCAGTTTGTTCAGCTTTTTCTTGTTGTAAAGGCAGGAGTGACAACTTCCAAGCTCTTTACATGTCAGAGCTAAAACTGGAAATAGAAGCTGCATTTTAATAAATACTTTAGAGATCCAGCAGATTCCAACTGAAGACATACAGCCTTTTTAAGCACCTTTCCTTACTTTGAGGCCAGTTAATAAGTCCTTGAGAAATTGATTATAAATAACCATCTTGGTTGTTCAGTAAAGCAAAACCTCTGGGAAGCATCACTAAGCAGCCTTGATTCAATGCCTCTGAAACGACTTCCATAAATATCCTGCAATTCAAACTTTCCATTCATTCCGAATTGTGTTTTCCACAGTTTGTTTTCATTTAGTGATGACATAGTGTACATTCAACCGAAAAGGTGTATGTGTATGATTATAGCTCTGCTAAAATTAATCCATCTGGGTAAGTATTGAAAGGGAATTCAGAGAAATGAAATGGGTGTTGATTTAGTAATCCTTTTTATAGTTTAAAAAAAAATGAAGCACGTACAGCTGGTGTTAGAGATCTCACACATACACACACATACACATACACACACACACACACACACACACACACACACACAGAAACACACAGGTAGCCATACACACACACAGAGTCAAAGTTAGATTGCCAAATCAAATAAAGTATTAATCTGACATCATCTTTATAAAAAAATTTAGTGTCTTATTGTAGATGGCTTTCCAGTAAATGTTCTATAAATTTAATTTTATTCTTTGTCCAATGAGCCATTGATATGAAGAAAATTCTGACATATGCATATCTATTTCAATTTTGCTTATAATACAGAAAAAATATCAAGCCAAGCCACAAAGATAGTAAAGTTTGTATATCATATTTAAATCTAGAAGTATGCATTGGTAAGAGAAAGTTCAGTTTGGAAAAATCCAGTATTAGAATAAGAATAGAATAAGGGACTCAGAAGAACTACTTGGTCACTTCAGATTGTGCAAGAAAATAGAATTTTAACACTGATAAACAAAAATAGATGTTTAAATGAAGAAGACCCCATTGTGGAAGCATAATCTTTCAGTGAATGTGACACACATTTCACATTTCCTGGGGTGTAGAGAAAATAGTTGAATGTTGAAAACATGCACTTGGCTCTATGCCCCAGAAGATTAAGCAACAGAAAAATCAGAAACACACCAGGCCATTAACAAAAAACACTGAATCCTTATGACAACCCAATGAGAATGTTAAGAAATTGTTAGATTTTCTTTAATGAAAAATAAAACTATGGTTGGTTTTGATTAAACATGCTTTTTAAATGCTTGTTTCCAGAAAAGACAATGGGACAGATATCACTTCCAATTTGGAAGTGATCTGGAAACCTGCAGTCACTGCTGGCAAGGGATGCCAGTTGTAGTCACATTTGAGAAATCAATTGGGAGACAATGATCAGCTAAATGTCTGATGATAGGGGAAATGATTTTTTTAAAGAAGAAAAACAGCTTTTTATGACTACAAAAGGAGCAAGAGAATTTCTTTCTTTAGATGTGCCTTCAGAATTTACTTGAAATTGTTACTGCTTTATTATTTTTTTCAGGCTACATGTGAAGTGACAAATGGAAATAGATACAGTGAAAAGAGTGAAAAAAAATTTATGGACATTAAAAATCCCTCAGATGAAACAGAAGTTGGATAACTATTCTAAGAATTTCAAGTTCAGCTACCTATCAGCCTAGGAGCCCTAATCAAACTAAGAATAACTTGGGATGAATTGTTCTGCTCACGTTTAAGGGAAGAACCAAGTTATAAAGAGGAAATATTTGTTAAAAGGTATAGGTTACTACAAAAGGTAGAATTTTTAATATAGCAATTATTGTTTGTCTTATCTTCTTTCAAGAGCAGTGCATGCTCAATTAAAACACCTTGAAAACCAGAGAAAAGCTCTTCCACAAAGAGGAAAAAAGATCATCTACAATGTCACCAACCAAAGTTAACTATTGCTATATTTCTGTGCAGTCGTTCTTCATTCAAACACACCTATGCTATTTACCAAAACATATCATAATATATCTACCACTTTTCTTAGCAATGTGTGATGAATATATTTCCATGCCAAAAAATATTTTTCCATGTCATATTTCAATGTCTGTGTAGTATTCCACCATGTAAATATTCCATAATTAATCAATAAGTGCTCCCATAGACTCCCCCCCCAATTTTGCTATTATATTTAACTTTGTGATGAACAATGTGAAAATACATCTTAGCATACATCTCTAATTAACTTCTAGATGTGGAATTCCTAGGCCCAAAGTAAGTCTTCATATTTTCTTAATTATTTTAAGAAAAATTCTTTCTGAGGGGTGACTGGTGGCTTAGTTGGTTGAATGTTGACTCTTGATTTTGGCTCAGGCCATGATCTCACATTTTTGAGTTTAAGCCCCACGTCAGGCTCTGCATTGACAGTGCAAAGCCTGCTTGGGATTCTGTCTCTCTTCCTTTGTCTCTGCCCCTCCCCCACTCATGCTTCCTCTGTCTCTCAAAATAGGTAAATAAACTTTTTAAAAAATCTAAAGAAAACACAAATACTTTTCTTTTGGAAAAATGATTCAATAATACAATAATATTAAGTTCATGTTCTTTTAACATTTTAACAATATTTCATAAAATAACAGTTTTTTTGTTTATTTTTGAAAGAGATAGAGAGGGAGGAGTAGAGAGAGAAGGAGAGGGAGAATCTCAAGCAGACTCCGCACTGTCAGTGCAGAGACCGATGTGGGGCTCTATGTCACGAACCATGAGATCATGACCTGAGCAAAAATCAAGAGTCAGACACTTAACCACTGAGCCACCACCCAGGTGACCCTAAAAAAACAGTTTTTAATAACCAATAGTAGGTTATCTGCAACCAAGGAATGCCTATTTCCCTCTGTACATTACAGAGCCATTTTTCAAGAACCACCAAGTTGCAATGTACACAAGTATGTGTCATTGCCAATACCTGACTCTCTTTATAAACTCAGTGTCCAGCATTCCACCCTGTGACCATCACATACCCATATATCCAGCTATCTCTCTTTAGCACCTCAACACTGTTAGTTCTTTGACCCCCACCAGGACATCCAACCTTGTCACCTTTTCACTGTCCATAAATCTTGCTGACTCTTGTTTCCTCTTTTACCCAGCTTAGACACCTTGAATAATCATTATAACTATTCCCCCTTCATTCACCCAACTCCCTTCCCCTTCTGTTCCTCTGTAAGTTTTCTGCCTAGAAAAAATTTCTTGTGCTTGCCTGGCTAACCCACAACCCTAGCAAATCCAACTCTCCATATACTCCCCCAGGCCTGCACCCAAGCAGCTGAGGATGGCTGGAGAAAATCCCACTACATATTGACTTGTTTCCATTTGAATTCATAGCCACAAAACTCGAATGAGCCCCCATAATGCCTGGAATTCCTACATTTTCCTGTTCAATTCAGTTTCACCCTTTCTCCTCTTTACTCAAACTTCTAACACTCTGCTCTCCTCCTAACTCTTAATTGCTAACCTTGGTTATTATTTTACTCAGAAAATAAAAGCAATCAGATGGGTAAATCTACGTGCACCCCTCCACTATCCTGCATCTATGTCCCTATGCATTGCCTTGCATCCCATTTCAAAGGTGGATAATCACACTGTTATTCGAGGCTAATTTTCTTCTCTACTGGATTATTTACATGAACAAACATACTGTCATTTCTTCCATATTTAAAAACCAAATAGGGGCACTTGGGTAGCTCAGTCAGTTAAGCACCTGACTCTTGATTTTGGCTTAAGTCATGATCTCATAGTCATGAGATCAAGCCTAACTTTGGGCTCTGCACTGGGCATACAGTCTGCTTAAGATTCTCTCTCTCCTCTCTCTCTCTCTCTCTCTCTCTCTCTCTCTGCCCCTCCCCACTCATGCACTTGCAAGCACACGCACGCACTCTGTCTCAATAAAATAAAAAATTTCTTTATCAATATCCTTCTCCAGGCCACTTCTCTGAAAATCTCCCAGAAAGAGTTAGTTCTACCTGCTATCTCCACACCCCCTTTTCTCATTCATGTAATTGCCATCACTCCCCTAAATAGCTCTTGCCAAATTGTCAACAATTGCAATGTTGTTGAATCCAATGGTTAATCCTCAATCATCTGACCCATGCTACTCATTCTCTCAACAGCATTTGATGTGGTTGATGCTACACTCCTTCATGAAACACTTCCTTCACTTGGCTTTGGCCAGGATGCCACACTTTTTGGTCTTCCTTTTCCATCACTGTTCACTTCTTCTCCATTGTTTTGGGTGGCTCTTCCTCCTCTTCCCAACCTCTAAACACTGTGGTGTCCCAGAGTTCAACCCTAGGACCTCTTCTTCCCTCTAACTACATTCCCTCTTCAGATATCTCATTCAGTCCCATCTGTATGCTGACAACTCCCTTGAAGTATCTCCAGCCCTCTCCATTCACCTGAACGCTATATGCTAGAAGTTTATCTTCAAACTATATCAAGGTTTCCACCTCTTTTCTCCAGCCTCACCATTGCTGTGTGAATCCAATTCATACCTCAGGTACTGCCAGAGCCTCCTCTTTTTGTCTGACTTCCAGCCTCCATTGTTGCCTCCCTTTATCAAAGACTTCATCCAGCTGCTGGAGCGATCCTTCTGAAGAGTAATTGAGTCATATTATTCCACTGATCAATGCTCTATAATGTTTCTTATTAAGTAAAGCTAAAGTCCTTAGCAGAGCCCAATAGACTCTATATTATCTTATTCTTATCTCTACAATTTCCCCCTCATGCACACCATTGCTGTCACACCCAAGTCATACTTGCTATTTCTCAAACAGGTCAAGTGCACTTCTACCCCAGGGCCTTTGTACTTGCTGACCCTCTGCATAGAAAGTGCTACCCCACATATCCATAGGACTCTCTCCCTCATTTTTTACATGTCCTTGCTCAAATGTCATCTTATCATAAAAACCTACCCTGAGAATCCTAGAAAAAATATATTGCATACACATTTGTCACTCTCTACCTTCCGCGTGCTCTTACTGGTACTTATTACAACTTTTGTTATTATATATCTCAAATTTTAATTGTCTATCTCCTCCAGTGAGATAATGTCTATCAGTATCCCCAATGTAGAACTCTGCCTGACACATAGTAAGTACCTAACAATTTTTTTTAAATGGACAAGCAGAATAACTAGAAGTGCTTATGCATTCCAACTATAAATGCAAGCTTAGAGAGTAAAGGCAAATATTTCCAAGTGATTGCAATCTGAAGAGGAAGTTTTTCTTGGCCATCCACAGAAGGTTTTTGCAATTATAGTATATGAATGTGGAATCTTATGCCATGGGCCATCAACCACAGGAAAAATTAAAATAAATCTCAGGCCACAAAGAAGCAGAAAGCAATAATTAAGGGCTCAAAAAAGGATTAGACAATTAGTCACCACTTGCTTTGCCAGAGTGGTTGAGAACATAGGCTCAGCGGGGAGACAGATCTGGGTTTGAGTCCTCACTGCCATGCACTTGCTCTCCCATCTTGAGCAAGTTAGTTGCTCTCGCTGAGTCTGAGTTTTCTGATCTATAAAATATGCCTAAAACCTCCCAGAGTTGTAGAAGTTGCATGACATAATGTTCTGAGCACATTCCCAGGCACACAATACACATTTTATACATACTGGTTGTATTCATTTATTATTTTTAATACATTATTATACTACTACTCAACTCATCATCCATACATTTCATTAAGTAACACAGCAGTTGCACATACACGTCCTCCAGCAGAATTCTCTAAGGGGTAAGGGACTGTTTATTGGCTTTACTCACAAGATTCTTCACTCTATGGTTAGGTAGGTACACCCAGCACAGAGATCTACATATAATACCATTAAGGGGTTCATTAATTCAAGATTTGCTGAGGAGTACATAAAGACTTGTTGAGAATAAACGAACCGACACTTGGATGAGATCTCTATTCAATAAACTATTTATATCCTTTAGGAATATGTTTCCTGTATGTCTCCTATTCTCCTGCACTAAGGAGCTGGTGACAAGACTTTGCAGTGAGGCTAGAGGAGAAATCTCTATGTTGATCTGGCCAGAGTTTCTCCTCTGTGGGTTCCCTGATGCTCTTGTTCTAAATTACTGTTTGATTTGGGGTAGAATATCTTTTGCTTTGCATCAATTCTCCTGTTCATCTTATTTTTAGCTATGCACTTCTTCAAATTTTCTCTGAGTCTTGAGTCTTCTATTAAACCTAGGAGTAGCTAAGTGATACAAGAGTCCATAAGAATCCCTTTCTCTTTATTCATTCAACAGATGTGTAAAAAAGCTACCATGTGACCAACCTCATGCCAAGGTAACAAAAAGCAAGGGAAACACAGTATCTGACCCCTCCTCTGGGAGCTGAAGTCTAATGAGGAGTACAGATATTGAATGTGCATGTGTGTGTGTGTGTATGTGTGGGTAATAAGAACTGTAATAAGTGAATTACATTACAGAGTTCTCTGCAATATACAGGATAGTTACCACACCCAGACTCAAAATGCCAGGGAAATGAGGGAGTTATATTTAGGAATTATTTTTCAAGCTTTTTGACCATGACCCACACTAAGAAATAAAATTTACAGTGCAAGCAACACACACACACACACACACACACACACACACACGTACACAAAACCAAAACAGACATTTCATGAAACAACACATTTTCCTATTCTACTCTATTTCACTTAATTCTATACTTTTCCCCCTTTCTGGTAAATACATACTCAATTGATTTTATGATCCTTTCATTAGTGATAATCAACAGTTTGAAAACACTGATTTAAAGTGAAAACTAAAAATAAGCATCAATTAGCAAGCTCTGGGTAGAATAGGGATTCAGAGAAGACACATGTTCCAGGCAAGAAAACGTAATACACAAGGTCTCTGAAATGAATGCCTACCAATTCATTTCCTCTAACCTCTAGTGTTGTGAATATGATCAATTGGCAACCAGCTTCCATTTCCAACCCCTTCTAGGGTGACTTCCTGTACTGCAAAGACTCGGAAATAAAAAAATAAATTTCCCTGACTCCCTTGCAGCTAGGTTCTACATTTGAAATAGGCTCTGCAAGTTAGTTGCAATATCATGATTAGGACATTGGAATTGAATCACACCTACCTTGCTATAGGTTTCAGATGGTTGCAGCTGGATGCAAGGTCTTGAACACACGGTGTCTTCATGATAGTAGCCAGATACAGTGTTCTACTGTCTAGTCACTATCTTTGGCTGCTGAGAGGTGGTTGTGCCTGTGGTGACAGAAGCTTCCCTTAGATCGTGACTATGGCAGTATATTTTTAAACTTAATGGTGGCCTCTGATTCCTACACCCTTTCAATGATTTTGAGAATGCCTAGTTCCCTGTATTAAATCCCTTTTTCTTTTAAAAAATTTTTTTAACATTTATTTATTTTTGAGAGACAGAGAGGGGTAGAACATGAGCACGGGAGGGGGAGAGAGAGAGATACAGAATCCGAAGCAGGCTCCAGGCTCTGAGTTGTCACCACAGAGCCTGACACAGGGCTCGAACTCACGAACTGCGAGACTATGACCTGAGCTGAAGTCGGAAGCTCAACTGACTGAGCCACCCAGGTGACCCTAAATTTCTTTTTTCTTAAAGTATTTAAGCTGTGTCTTGGGTCAGGTTTCCCAGAAGCAGGCCCAAGAGATAAGGATTTACGTGCGAGTGACTTAAGGAAGTTCTTCCAGGAGAAACCATTAAGGTGGCAGGGGGAGTGGGACTGGGAAAGGGAGAAAGCTAAGAAAGGGTCTTAGGCCAGGTCCCATGGAAGTGTTCAGGGGGTAAGTCACACCACAGAGGTTGACCCAAGCAGAGGTAAATCATCTGGCTTTCAAATCCTCATATCGTCTGTCACTGGCTATAAGCCAGTCTGTAGGGGGTACCGAGGATGTCCTGTGCTTCTAGACAAAGGAACATGAGGGTAGTCTTCTGGAGTGGTATGAGTAGTTAAAAACAAAGGCCTATAGAAAGTGGGGGAACCACTTATACTCACTGTTACGTAGTTTGTAATTATTTGTGCAAAAATGCTGTTAAAGTTGAACCTGCAAGTAAACTAGGTTTGTTTGCAGAGTTGCTGTCATATATGTAATCATTATGAAGCAAAGGCCTAGATCCAGCCCTTTGGACTTCAGATTTGCTACCTCAGATAAAGGAATTCGTTAAAATTTGTTGGCTTTTGTTGTTGTTGTTCATTTTCACAGATATGTAGCAAGAAAACAATAAAAAAACAAAAAAACCCTAACATCTGCAGTTGTTAAGGGATCTTGGCATCCTAACACATGGTTGAATGAAGGATGCAGGCTTATTAACCACAAACTCCAATTTACCAAGCCTGTATACCACCAGGCCCCCTGGTGGTTTCCTCCGTGAATGTACAAAAAAGCTTTTCTTCCTCCTCAAAAGAAATCTGAATAATTTAATTTCTGTTTATCTATTTCAGAGTCTAGTCAGGATTTACTGTTACACAATACTTATTTCTCCCAAAGTACTTTTCCTTCTTTAAGTCATCAGACAAACCATAACTAATTCCCATGCTTACTAACAAACCATAATTAGTTCCCGTCTCTTCTCCTAATCTTTAATTTAAAAACCTAACAAAACTAGATAAAATATGTATTTTTTTTAATGTCAGAGACAGAAATAAGGAAGCAACTGTATTTTTAATCGTGAAACCTGAAATTCCTTTTGATTTTTGGATCAAATTCATATCCAGGCTGTTGCTGAAAAAGATGTGAATAGCAGCCAAAATATCAACTGAGACCATGGCATAAATCAAGAACACAACTTGAATATAATGTAGCAGTTTGAATTCAGGCATAGATGTCTTGTTTATTGTTGGTAATACCATTAGAAATGGTTGGTAGGTTACTTGTACCTACACATCCTGGATCATTAGTGCCTGGCTGTTCTCATTATAAACCACGACTTCTCAGTTAGCCACCCAGTTGGGGAACCCCACAGTTTTCTCCCCAGGTGACAGAACCCACAGGAAGGTACATTCCATGACTGTAATACCTATTGGTACCTAGTGGCAAAATTGCTGTCTTTCCCCAAGTGATAAAAAGAATATTCCTTATATGTGCATGGACTAGGAATGAATGGAAGTGGGAGTGGGGGATGGGACAACATTCAGGGTGTCTTCATTTACACAATCTTAAGTCTTTGGTCTCTGCATAAAAGCCTACTCAGAAAACAAAACAAAACAAAACAAAACAACAAAACAAAAAGCCTGCTCTCACTTTCTTCTTTAACGAAATGAAAACAGTTAAGACTATACTATCAACCAAGACTAAAGCTACCCAGGATTTCTTTTCTCTTTCTGCTTATATGGCAATTCCCCAACATTTCTTATGATCATTTCCCATTATCTCTTTCTGGTTTTGTAATTTTCCTATATAATATTAACTATCTGAAGTATTGTTGAACACTCAACCTATAAAGTCTCACATTTTATAAATCCATAAGCAAAATCAAGGGATTTATTTTAGTTAAAAATTAAGGTGTTTATTTTCAGAAAGTAATATTATCTCAGGTCATACACACACACACACACACACACACACACACACACACACACACAAATCAAAGTTCTCAGAATTATAAAGATCATATCCCCTGATCATAGTGCCATAAAATTGGAAGTTTATAACTAAAGAATATGTAGAAAAAGTCAAAGACACTTAAAAGATAAAATATTCATTTTCTATGTAATTTTGTGGTAAAACAAGAAATAAAAGTGGCAATAATTAACAATTTAGATATAATAAGATCTGACAAGGACAAAATTACATCTGAAAACATATTCTGCCAATGCTAAACTGAGAGGAAAATTCATAGTCTTAATAGCATAAAATAAAGAATAACAAAAATGAAGGAAGCATTTAATCCCAAAATCCAGAAAAAATAGGGGTGCCTGGGTGGCTCAGTCGGTTAAGTGTCTGACTTTGGCTCAGGTCATGATCTCATGTGGCATGGGTTTGAGCCCCACATCGGGCTCTGTGTTGACAGCTCAGAGCCTGGAGTCTGCTTCAGATTCTCTGTCTCCCCTCTCTGCCCCTCTTCTGCTCACGCTCTCTCTCTCTCTCTTTCAAAAATAAATAAACATTAAAAAAAATTTTTTTAAAAAGATGACTGGCTACAGGCTTGTCTAGGATGATCTTGGATGGGACACTGCAGTTTCCTCTGTATGTTCTCTCATAAGCAGGCTAGCTTAGGCTTATTCACATAGAAGGTACTAAAAATCACCAGCAGAGTTACACATGTCCACATAAGGCCCAGGCTTAGAAATGACACAGTGTCATTTCTATTAGATTCTATTGGCCAAAGCAAGTCAGAAGGGCAGCCCAGACTCAAGATGCAGAAAAAATGAATCCACATCTTGATGGGAAGAGCTGCAAAACCACACTGAGAATAACATGGATATGAGAGGGTCATTAACTGGGCCAATTGATGCCATCAACCTACCACAAAAACTAAAGAGAAAATCTGGATATACCATTAAAGACAATGAAAAGGTTGTCAATGAACTACTTCCAAAATATGCATCAGACCCAATGTGTCCTACCTGCAGTTCTTTCAAATACTTGAGGAACAGAGAGTTTCTATGCTACGATTATGGCCTGTGGTGCAGAGAAAGTAGGAAAGACTTTAATTCATTTTATTAAATTGGCATAAGGTTGATTACCAGTCATGTCAAAGAAAACTAGAAATCCATATCATTTGTGATGACAGACTCAAAAATTATTAAATAAAATATTAGCAAATAAAATACAGAACACCAAAGTATGAAACTCCATGGTCATGGAATGGTTTATTTTAGATAGTTTAATATGTATTAATATCTATAGTTTTATATCTAGTAATATGATTTATTGCATTGATCAAAGGAAAAATGCATTTCAATCATCTGAATTAAATACTAAAATGTATTTGATAAGATTTATTATTCAATTACTAGTAAAATACAAATCAAAGGATTTATGTAAAGTAGGCTTCTTAAAAATTATTTCAAGCCAACACCCAATAGCATGCTTAAACACATAAAGCACTAGTTGGATAAGATTATAGTTATTGTGTTACCAAAAAAGGGGGGAGATGAGATGTTTATGGTTCATTACTAAATACTTTTAGGAAATGGTAAGTATATATTAAACAAATTTAACCAAGTCTATTTACTACAGATATTTCAGAGCCTTTAATATACTAATGTGTTTGCAAAACACATTTTACTACTGAACTCTTTTTTTTTTTTTTAAGTACATCAGAAGGGTCTTTGAGAAACACTGAAACAAGAACATTCTCTTTTCAAGCAGATAGAAGGCAAGAATGGATCCTGTCACCATTATGATATAAAATCACTCTAGAAGTACTAACCAGCACAGAGAAGCTAACAAAACAGTATATATATGTTATCATCAGCAGTAATAATAACAGTTTTGCCATTTCCTTTTCCAAATATATATATACATATATACATATATATTTATAATATGTTATTATATATATTAATGTATAATAATGTTATATATATAATAACAATTTTGCCATTTCCCGTTCCAAATACACACACACACACACACACATATATATATTTGGAACGGGAAATGGCATATATACATGTATATACATATATATATACATATATATATTTGGAAAAGGAAATGGCAAAATTGTTATTATTTACTGCTGATGATTGCCTTTCTGGAAGACCAAGGAAAACAACTGGAAGACTGCTAAAACTAATAGGAAATTATCCTTTTACTAATTAATACACAAAAATCAACAAGTCCCTTATATTCCAATATTAGTTCACTGGAAATTAAAGCATGGAACAAAAAATAAAGTACCTAGAAATTAAGAAATATGCACGACCTATATAAAGAAAACAAAAGCAAAAACAGCTTTGAAAAACATAAAAATTAAAAGGACAGATATAGTATGTCTCAATTCTGTAATAATGTCAATCTTAGCTAAATTAATCATAAATGCCAGAGAATTCCAATGTCATTTTAAAAACTTAACCAAATGATTAAAAATTTCATCTGGAAAAAATATGAATAGTAATCATGCCCCAAAGGTAGAAGCCAGAAAAGAACAAAAAGCAAGAGCCACCATAAATATTAAAAAGGTACACAACAAAAGAGGAAAATATTTGCAATACATATGCACGTAGATAAGCACCTAAGATAAAAAAAAGAAAAGTGCAAGTAAAATAATTCAAACCTCCATCTCAGGTAATTGTAAGAGATTCAGTCTCCTGTTTGATATTTCTTGAACCTTTTAGAAAAGTCCCATTCTTCTTTTGTGTGGTTTCTTGCCAGCTCCATGCCAAATTCTCACATGGCCCTTCCAATTTCAGAACCATCTGATATCCACCTGTTTACAGAAAATTTCACCTTCTATATACAGTATCTCCTCCCTCAGCCCTACTCCACCCGAGATAATAATCTGTAGGCATCAGTGATTTCCAGAAGAAATTTTCCCACACAGACGGATTTAGGAAAACAGTGCAAAAAGGGTATCACTGCTGTAAATCTCATCTCCCTCAGAGTTACACCCCAATGTAAGCTGAATATATGATTTTCCCTCCTTTTTCTTCCTGAGGCCCTCTGGTGTCAACTCACACACAAACACATAGAAATTACTATGCACATGTTACCATCAGTAGGTGAGGAGGCATTATCATGGAGCAGGTTCATGTCTTGTGGCTTCCTCTATTGGACCAGCTGCGTAAAATATTGACCCTTTTCAGCAGTAGCCGGAATTCTAAAGCATTTACAGATGAAGTACTATAATGTCAGGAATTTGCTTTAAAATGCTCTAGGAAATAAAGGTATGTGTCAGGGAGGAAAAAATAAAAGAACCCATCACTATAGATTTAGGCACTAACCATATTTAACATTTCAAACATTCCCAAAGTCAAACTAGTATATTTCAGTATAGGTGCATCAACCAACTTTATATTAACAAACCAATGCCTCATTTAGTAGACAGGATGATTACCAATTTCTCTTGAGGAAAGGAGATCATCTGGGGCTTCCACTAAAACATATCTTAGAAGCTGTAGTAAGGTTTGGCCCTGTCACTTTATTCAGATATCAACTCAGGAATTTTCACATAGTGGGAGATCTTTATAGATGTACACCCAGCTAGTGATCTGAAACTCTGATCTTATCCACCTCAAGCTCAATTCCAAGGAGTAAACAAACCCTCTCCGTCTACTCTACAAGGCCTGATCAACACAGCCTGTTTTCTACCAGCCAAGACACTGATAAGAGTGTTTAAATATGAG
This sequence comes from Lynx rufus, assembly GCF_022079265.1. Lineage (NCBI taxonomy): Eukaryota > Metazoa > Chordata > Mammalia > Carnivora > Felidae > Lynx > Lynx rufus. The sequence goes on along the minus strand of NW_025814827.1, from coordinate 26,558,091 downwards.
GACTTATCCCTGTTTTCTCCACCTAGTATATTTTCCAGTGTTGCTAACCAACAAGTCGTGAACCCACCTAATGGGGCTTTTGAAATCATTAAGGCCAAGTCATTACTATTATGAGAATTCCATGAGTTTCATTTTCTAAGTCACTGGCTATTAAGTGGAAAATATGCTAAGACCCAAAGTCCCCAAATTACTATCTTTATTTCCCCTTCACTCTAATTTTAACCAGAGGTCATTCTCATTAAAAAGCCTCTGGGGTCTTTAGTAAATGTAAATTTTATACTCCCTGAGAGATCCTTGGCCCTTTCCTGTGGCTGCACTCATGCCAGTCATCCAGCTGCTATCAATTAACATTCCATCAATTTCTCTGTCGGTCTGGGTTAGGCTTCACTGAGTCACAGGTACAGTCTACTTGGCAACATTTTGATCTCACAATGTGTTCACCATAGTAGAGTTAGAGCCTTTAATGAAGTTTCATTCAAAAGCAAAAACATTTATTGAGTGCTTACTATGTGAAAGGCACTATAAATTTGATTTCATTCCAATGACTTAGAACCTCATTGTTCTAATTAGTGATGGCTAAGCTAATTTTCTGAAAGGAGATTAAAATATTATTTGTAGGCCAAGAATAATTTTTTTGCCTTTGTTAAAAAATTACATGAATGACAGAAAGAGAAAGGAAAGGAGGGGCAAGAAAGATAGCAAAGAAAGAAAAGAAACATAATAACAGACAAAAAGGGTATAAGAAAATATCAAGGACAAGTGAAAAGCAAAATAGAATGACAAAAAAATAGAATAATGAAAAAGCAATTTTAGAAACTAAGAAAAGGCAACAAAGAAGAAAGGGAGGGAGAAAAAAGTCAAAAAAGCCATCAAGAGTGAAAGGAAACTAGGTGTTTCTATTTCCTTCAATATGCACAACTATATAGCCCTAAATTTTCTTAGTACAATGTACTTTAAAATATTGAATCAAAGATTATTTATTTTTAAATATTTATTTATTTTTGAGAGAGCGAGCACAAGTAGGGAAGGGGCAGAGAGACAGGGGACAGAAGATCCTAAGCGAGCTCTGCAATGTCAGCAGTGAGCCAGATGGGAAGCTTGAACTCAGGAGCTTTGAGATCATGACCTGAGCTGAAGTTGGCCACTCAACCGACTGAGCCACCCAGTTGCCCCTATTTATTATTTTTAACCCACAATTCATTAAATGAATATTTGACATGGCAACAAAGTTAGAAAGATCCTTAAAGGCCCCAAATCACAAGAAACGATGAATTGAAAGGGTAAGCCAGCACTGAAACCAAAGTTTACATGCAAAACATCTGTCAGAGGCTCCTGGATGGCTCAGTTGGTTGGGCGTCTGACTTTGTTTCAGACCGGTATCTCACAGTTTGTGAGTTGGAGCCCACATCAGCTCATTGCTGTCAGCACAGAGCCCACTTCAGATCCTCTGTCCTCCTCTCTCTCTGCCTCTCTCCCACTTGCTTTCTCTCTCATGCTCTCTCAAAAATAAATAAACGTTTGGAAAAACATCTGCCAATCTGTGGTAGCCTACGGGAAAAGGAGCATAGAAGAGAAAGCACTCGGCCCATGCAAGGTGAGTCCGATCAGACTCTCCCACATAAAGTGAGCCTACTGGAAGGTAACACTCTTAGTGGGCAAAATAGAAAACGAAAATACAAAAGCCCCACAGAGGGAAATCGTAAAGGAGCATGACTATTTCATTCTTGCTTCAGGTAATAGAAAATAAAAATTGTCTCCTGAAATCTCTAAGCAAAAAGCATGGTTTGTGGTTGAATTCCTATTAGATGCCAAAAAAAAATATTTTATTTAAACTCTTCTCAGGTTTTAAAGCCCCACCAACATATGGCAGAGGCAAACACAATTCTTTGCAGAATAGAAAACTCTAATTAAGCCCAGGCTTTGGTGAATCCCTAAAGGATAAAGTTCCAAGGCACTTGAACTCCCATTAAAATATATCAGCAAACTCATAATGAAACAAAATACCATGAGGCCGAAGCAGAACAACAGACTTCAGAATTATACCTTTAAAGAACAGATATGTTAGAAAAATCAAAAACTAATATAAAAAACACTTTGTTTAATATGCTGAAAGAAAAACAAAGGCTATCAAAAATATTGCAAGGAACTGGTTTATCAAAAACACCTAGAAATAATTTTTTTTGAAAAACATACAAAATATTTAGAAACTTAAATTAGAAATTCAATGATAGGTCAAACAGCAGATTAAACACACCTGAAAAGAGATTTTGTGAAGTGAATACTAGGGCTGAGGGAATTAATTAGAATGCAACTCAAGGGATACAGAAATAGAAAATATGAAAAAGAAATCAAGATTCATAGATCATGGTTTGAGAAGTTTGAACAACACCTAATCAGAGCTCCAGAAGGAGATAATAGGAGAGGCAATATTTTGTAGAGATTTTATCCAAGACTTTTCCAGAATCTATTAAACTCATGAATTGTTATATTCAGGAACCTCCAATGAATCTCAAGCAGAATAAATACAAACAAATCACCTAGATGCACTGTAGTGACACTGTAGAACATTACATTTTAAAAGTGGTTTTAAAATTACTCCTCCCAAAAAAAGAGCAGCTAGAATGGAAAAAGAAGAGATTACTTTCAAAAGAACATCAATTAGACCAAAAGATGATTTCTCAACAATAACAGTAAGACATTGGAATATTGCCTCAAAACACTGAATGAAATTAATCAATTTCTAAATTCAGAGAATTTCTCTTTTAATATTGAAATAAAAAATAAAAGGAAGAAATTTTCAAAGAAACTGAATAACTTCCAACATATCTTCACTAAAGGCAATCAGAAGTGAGTAAATTGGAAAGAAAACAATCTGAAAAGGAAGTTTTGAAATACAAAAAGAAATACTAGTGAGAAAAATAATAAGAATATGGATAAATTTCAAAAATAACTCCATAAACAATAATAACATAACTTGTGAGATTACCATTTAAGTGACTTATAATTCTGTACACCAAAAGCATAAAACTGAAAGGTCGTAAGTAGGGGCACCTGGGTGGCTCAGTCAGTTGAGCGTCCAAATTCGGCTCAGGTCATGAGTTTGAGCCCCACATCAGGCTCTGTGCTGTCTGCACAGAATCTGCTTCAGATCCTCTGTCTCCCTCTCTATCTGCCCCTCCCCCACTCACACTCTCTCAAAAATAAAAATAAACATTAAAAAAAAAAGAAAGGTTGAAAGTAGAAGGATGAAAGAGATATACCAGACAAATACTAATGAAAAAAATCCGAAATAGCTATATTAATTTCAAATGGAAGGGGAAAACATTATTAAAGATAATAAAGGCCACTAGGTAGTTTTAAAAAGCTTTAATATACCAGGAAGGAATAAGAATTCTAAATGTCTATAAAAATAAGACAGCTTCAAAATATACTTAAAAAATTGAGATGATTACAAGGAGAAATTGATGAATTCACTGTTCTAGTGAGAGATTTCACATACCTCTTAAATTGACAGATTGAGTGAACAAGAAATTGTTAAGAACACAGAAAATTTAAGCACACATTTGTCAAGTTTAATCAAATGACCACATATGGAATGTGGACCTCTTTGTGTAAAATACACAAAGACAAAAAATAGGTAAACACTGAGTGTGAATCATGCTGATAGGAAAAAATAGTAAAGAGATAATTAACACCTCTTCCTGGGGTCTAATCTTTGCTCTAAATACTAACTAGTAGCCATTCTAAATAAGAATGAAACTCTGCCAGACAATCTCAAAATGGAGGGACTTCATTTATTCCAACCCTATGCCTGATATAAGTCTCCACACCATTCCCCTAAAGCCTTAATCTAGCTTCTGTTTAACTTCTCCATTATGGGAAACTGTGCTAGTCCCTGAGAAGTCCTATTGTGTACAGCCCCACCCAGCCTTTCACAAACTCTCATGCCTGCAAAGGAGTCATTTTTTCACAGAAATAATTCAACCATACCTCTAACTAGTCATTATCTTAGAGTCTGTGTCATAGGATGGGTCTGGTGCTAATGTAAAAAATTCTACCTAGAATCCAGACATTAGATCTAGGAGACAGAGATTACTAAAAGCAGTTACATAACCATGAAAGGCAATTATGTGGAGTTTCAGGATACTGTAATTAGACTTCATAAGCCCCACTTAGAGCTCCTTGCAACCCTGAAGTACCCCAGCTTAGAGTAGAAGAATATATATACATCTCCCATTAAGAGTTTCAAAAACTGGGGTGCCTAGGTGGCTCAGTCGGTTAAGCATCTGACTTCAGCTGAGGTCATGATCTCACAGTTTGAGAGTATGAGCCCCGTGGCAGGCCTGCTTCAGATTCCGTGTCTCTCTCTCTCTGTCCCTCCGCCACTTGTGCTCTGTCTCTGTATCTCTCTTTCAAAAATAAACATTAAAAGATTAAAAAAAAAAGTTTTAAAAACATACATAAAAATGCACATAATGAAAAACAGCACAATTCGGCCCCATCTTTTCCTATTCCCAATTTCTGTCCTCCAGGGACAACTTTCAATTACTTTAGCTGTGTCTGACACTATTTAACTCCAAATTTCTAAATAATGTGTTCATACTAATTTTTCTTAATATTTTAAATTTTATGTTTCATCTATTTATTTCCAACTATAGAAAGTAAAGATTTTTTTAAAATTTTTTTATAACATTTATTTATTTTTGAGAGAGAGAGAGAGACAGAGCATGAGCGGGGGAGGGGCAGAGAGAGAGAGGGAGACACAGAATTGGAAACAGGCTCCAGGCTCCGAGCTGTCAGCACAGAGCCCGAGGCAGGGCTCAAACCCACGGACCGCAAGATCATGACCTGAACTGAAGTCGGACGCTAACCGACTAAGCCATGTAGGCGCCCCAAAAGTAAAGATTTAGCTCCTATATGGGGGCACCTGGGTGGCTCAGTTACCCATCTGACTTTTGGTTTTGGCTCAGGTCATGATCTCATGGTTTGTGGGTTTGGGCCCTGTGTCGGGCTCCATGCTGACAACACTGAGCTTGCTTGGGATTCTCTCTCTCCCTCTCTCTCTGCCCATCCCCTACTCTTGCTCTCTTTCAAAATAAATAAACTTAAAAATAAGTAAAAAGATTTAGCTCCTATATAACCTGCCTTTATGTATGTATGTGTGTGTATATATACACATATATATGTGTGTGTGTATGCACACACATTTTCTTTTCTGATAATCTCAATATAGCTTTTCATTCTTAAATCGGTATACAGTGTTTACATTATTATAACAAAATTAATATTTAGGGATGAGTATCTAGTATACAATGATAACATTTCTTTCCACATGCTACATTTTGTCTTCTCTAGAGGAAATAATGCTTTTTAAAATTTTTTCTCGGGGCGCCTGGGTGGCTCAGTCGGTTGAGCATCTGACTCCGGCTCAGGTCATGATCTCGCGGTTTGGGAGCTCGAGCCCAGTGTCGGGCTCGGAGCCTGGAGCCTGCTTCGGATTCTGTGTCTCCCTCTCTCTCTGCCCCTCCCCCACTCATGCTCTGTCTCTCTGTCAAAAATAAACATTAAAAAATTTTTTAAATCTTTTTTTCTCAATTTTTTATATACTTCTCACTACTTCATCCACAATTCAACAGGACTAAAAATATTCTCTCAAGTTCAAACTCATCAGGTATTCTACAAGTTTAATTTTTCTTGAATAATTCCCTCTCTTGGGTATTTCCATCCATTCCCATTATTTTAGATTGGGTGCACTCTGGGCTCGCTGTACCATTGGCACTTGCCTTCATAATCATCCTGGGCATTTCCTTCCTTCTCTACTATATTGAATTGGAGACTCCTTCTCTGGATCCTTTTTCTTCCACTTTCTTCACCTACCATCTTATTTTGGTGAAGCACATTCCATAATAGTTTCCTTCAGAAAAGTAAATTTTAAAAGATATTGCATTATTCATTATATTAACAGGCTAAATACTGAAGTATGAATTGAAAATCTTTTTCATCAGAATTTTATTTTTTGAAAATATTTATTTTGAGAGAGAGAGAGAGAGAGAGAGAGAGAGACAGAGATGGAACATGAGCAGGGGAAGGGGCAGAGAGAGAGAATCCCAAGCAGGCCCCATGCTGTCAGTGCAGAGCCTGATGCAGGGCTCAGTCCCACCAACTGTAAGATCATGACCTGAGCTGAAATCAAGAGTTGGACTCTTAACCAACTGAGCCACCCAGGGGCCTCTTTCATTGGAATTTTAAAAGCACTGTTCCACTGTCTTCTAATTTTATTCATTGCAAATGAGAGGTCGGATGCCCTTCTGGTTCTTGATTCTTATTCTGTGATCTCTTTTTATGTGAACATTTTTGTGAAACATTTTATGTGAACATGTATGTGAAAATTCAAAAACAATTTACATGTCAAATAAGAAACTAGTTTTAATATCTTCATGCAGTTGAGCCATTCAAAATCATATTTTAGAAAAATCTTTAATGTCGTAAGATCACATTGATAAAAGATATATGAATGTTTTAAAATACTGAAAGATAATTCATCAAAATATCAAAAGTGACATTTGATGTATGATGAAATTTGGGGCATTTCCTTTTTTTGTAACTTCTTGTTCTGGACTAAATGTTCGTGTACCCCCAAAAATTCATAAGTTGAATCTCCAATCCCTAGTGTGATGATATTTGGAGTTGGGGTCTTTGGGAGGTAATTAGGTTTGGATGAGATCATGAGGCTAGGTTCCCATAATGGGATTAGAATCCTTGTAAGAAAAGAGACTAAAGCTCATATTCTCCACATCCTGTGAGAACACAGGGAAAATGCAGCTGTCTGCAAACCAGGAACCAAATCTGCCAGCACCTTAATCTTGAACTTCCCAACCTCCAGAACTGTGAGAAATAAATTGTTATTTAAGCCACCCAGTCTATGGTATTTTGTTATAGCAATCCAAGCTACGACACTTCTATGTCAAGAATATTTCTAGAACCTGTATTTTTACAGTTGGATTTGGAAAAGTGTTCCTATGCCATGAGTAAAATCCTCTTTAAACCAGCAATAAATATCATCATTATACTGAAAAAAATCAATAAGAGCATACTTAATGTAAATCTTTTAAGTGTAGTTTTAATCATATATTTCCAACATTTTTATAAACACTTTTAATGTATTGCAAAGTTAAAAGAATTTTTCAGTGAACTATGTACCTATCAGTTAGATTATACCAATAATATTTTACTATATTTGCTTTATCACGTATCTATTCCTTCCTCCAGTTATACATTAATCTTTTTATGTACCTCACAATAAATAGCAGACATCAGTACACTTTTTAAATTTTTCAGCATAAATATTATTAACTAGAGCTTAATACTATTTTAGTACTTTCCTTTTGAGGTAAAATTCATAAACAGTAAAATGTACAAATCTAAAATATATATTCATGGAGTTTTGAAAAATGCATACATCTAAATTTCCTTAGTTTTCTTTTGTCTGAAAATGTCTCTATTTGCCTTCATTTCTTAAAGAATATCTTTGTTGCTATAAATTTGGAGCTCACAGATTATAATTTTTTTCTTGCAGTTCTTTAAAGATGTCAGTTTTCTTCTGTCATTGTTTCTGAAACTTGAGTGCTCAAAAAATCATTGTTCCCCTATATGTAATGTACTGTTTTTCTCTGGCTGCTCTGACTGTGCTCTGACTTGGGGTTTGTTGAAATTTTCTGAAGTGTAAATTTATAATTTATACCAAATTGGCAGTATTTGGGCCATTATTTTTAAAAATAATTCTTTGTGTCCCCTTTGCTTCTTCCTCTTTCTTATGGGCCTCCAATAATACATATGTTAAACCTTTTGGCATTGAAACCACAAATCCCTGAAATTCTGTTTAAGTGTTCTTGCTCACTGTACTTCAGATTCGATCATTTCATTGATCCTTCCTCAAGTGCAGTGGTTCTTTCTTCTCTCATCTCCTGCTGTTAAGCCCATCAGGTTAATTTTGTAGTTCAGGTAATTTAATTTTCAGTTCAATAATTTGTTTGATTCTTTTCATGGTTTATTTCTTTGGTGAAATATCCTATCTTTTCATTCATTATAAGCATATTTTTACATCACTATTTTTCATTCATTATAAGCATATTTTTACATCTTTTACATCACTATTCATAATCATAATGAGCTGCTTTAAAATTCTTGTCCAGGAACTGAGAACAAACTGAGGGTTGATGGGGGGTGGGAGGGAGGGGCGGGTGGGTGATGGGTATTGAGGAGGGCACCTTTTGGGATGAGCACTGGGTGTTGTATGGAAACCAATTTGTCAATAAACTTCATATAAAAAAAATAAATAAATAAAATAAAATAAAATAAAATTCTTGTCCAGGGGTGCCTGGGTGGCTCAGTCAGTTAAGCACCTGACTTCAGCTTAGGTTGACAAGTTGGAGGTTCACAAGTTTGAGCCCTGCGTGGAGCTCTCTGCTGTCAGCATGGAGCCTGCTTTGGATCCTCTGTATTCCTCTCTCTCTGCCCCTACCCCACTTGTGCGTGCTGTCACACTTTCAAAAACAAAAAAATTTTTTTTTAAAACATTAAAAAATTTTTAAATAAAACTGTCTAATTCCAACAGCTGGATCATATTGGATTTTATCTTTGTTTATTGTCATCTTTCTCCAAAATAGATCATAAATTTTTTGTTTCTATTATGTTGAATAATTTTGGATTGTACCCTGGTTGTAAACATTATCTGAGGAGACTGTATTCTGTTACATTTCTCTGAAGAGTATTACTTTTTGTTTGATGTTGTTGTTTTGTTTTCGCAGGTAAGTAACTTAGCTGGACTTAAGCTGTAAACTCTTAGGTGCTAGCCCAAATCTCAATTCAGTTATTTTGTCCTTAATTAAGCTACTTAAAATCTGGCCCACATATGCAGTTTAGGAATCAGCAAAGATTTTAACAGATTTTTACGCAGAATTTTTGGTTCCCTACTCTGGCTTTCTCATTGCCAGGATTCTGCCCTTCCCTTGCTTTCCAGTGGCTTTCATTGCTTCAAATTCTGTTTTAATTCTTCAGGCCAGAAACACTATGGGTTTTCTACAGCTATTTCTATAGCCATTGCTCCATAGAGTCAAATGTGGTCTGCCTTGAGGCTAAAAGCTATAAATAACAAAAACTCACACTCTGCCATTTTCTCCTTCCAAATGCCAACTTCTCTCCATAATCTGTTTAATTTTATTCAGCCTCCATTACCTCCAGGTTGTTTTTTTATTTGTTTTATTTTGCCCAGAGTTTATAGTGGTTGTCTGTGAGAGGACCAGTGTAGCAAGTGCTTAATCAGACACTCCTGAAATGAACACCCATTATGGGAAACTGTTATTTTCTTTTTAATACTTTCCTATATTGTCCGCATTGAACAAGAGTTACTTTAATAATTGGGAAAGGATTTTTAAATTATGTTAGCACATTATCACAAATCAAAACTTTTCATACAAAACAAAATGTGACTTTAAATTTATATGGAGAACAAGGGGAAGCAGAAATGCTTTGGAGAATGATAGTGAATGTTTTAGGAGAATGAAGTGGGAACACACAGCAAGAATGCAGACTACGAAACAGTCAAGTCTCTAAGCCAAAAGACACCCTTGAGCAGGTTACTGCACCTATCAGCAGCACCAAGAGGAAGCCAAACCAGAGCTTGCATGTTCACTATTTTCATCAGCAGGCATCCTTATTAACCCTTAGCCTTCCTTTCCCAGTGCAAGTCCTGCCCCTCCTAGAGTACTCATTGTCAATAAAACACTTATTGAATTTGATTTCCAGTTTCCTCTAAGGCATAAGTCTTTCCTCATTTGACTAACATCTGGACAAGTATAGGCTTTCTATTTCCATGGGAACCAAAGGTTACACATTCAATATTGCCATTAGTGATGAAATGATTAGAAACCAGTTGTGTGATCTTGGATGAGTCATTTTCCCTTTCTGGATCTTAGTTTCTTCACCTGCAAAATGAGGAAACTGACAGAACTTTTTTTAATATTTGAAATTCTACAAAACTGCACAGAAATTCTACAGAACCTGAACATGCTTTAAACGCATTTTTAAATTCTTCTTTCCTCTAAAACCTGCTATACTATATCAAACGCGGGGTATCATGTGCTATTAAAAAAAATCCACTAGAGGGGAGTAAAACATTAGACGTGGGCTTACCACAACTCAACTTGGGTATCATGCATAAATTATATTTGCAACTGTTGCCTAATACATATTGTTTCCAATCAATCTCCCTTAATGGCTTTAAAATACAAAGATGTGAGGGAATCACCATTTCCACGTGGTAATCTTCTGCTCTGTGGAATAAAGTCCAAGCCGTGGCTAGGGAGTCCTTGTGCTCTTTAAGGCCACAGCTAATGGAACAAAAGAAGTTCCTTATAACAAGTATGCCCATTACATTTCTAATTTTCTTTTTATTTACAACTGAGTTACAGTGACCAAAAGGATTCCCTAATCCTTAATTAAGAAGAGATGTTTCATTCTGACAACTAATTCTTACTGAAAGGCCAAAGGAACCCCAGTGTTCTCATCCTTTGGGTAGTTCAAGATTTAAAGAGACCTCAGAATCTTGTCTGTTTTTCAAGTTCTTTACACCCTGAAGGCTGAGGGAAAGATTCCGTAGGTGAGGGTACAGATGATTAGAGACCCCTGGCCTGCTGGTTTAATACTTTTACTTAGAAGAAGACCACTGTTACTTTGAAGAAATACAATTTTAATGTAATTAGCTCATGTTCTTCTCTTTCAGAGTAGAGTTTTAAAAGGAGATCTGGGCCTCTGGTTCTTATTCTCAGGAAGCCGGTTTCAGGGGAAGGGAAGAAAAGACAGAGGGAAAAGAAAGGTGATGCCCTGGTGGGGCTTCAGTGGAGAATCAGCTCAGAGGGCAGGTATTAGGAGAAACCAGTCATCCACTTGTTCTTTGAGTTCTGTATCTTGAGGTTTCATATTTTTTTTAATTTCCCAGTGGTTGCAGAATGATAAAGTAGGAAGATCATTAATTGTGGAGTCAGGTGGACCAATCCTAGACTGATGAATTGACTTCCTTATGACATGGAGCTATTTATGTACTTTCCAAAGTCACAATATATGTTGTAGGACTCTGGTTAGGAGACAGAAATCCAACTCAAATTAGGTTAAGTATATACATCATCAAGTCTCCTTTCCTTACTTCCTATCTCAGAGTCCCTATATTTAATCCTAATAGCATACTGTTTCCTTCATTTGGCTAATGAAGGACCTTAAAACTGACATCATCCCAGAAAGACAGTATCTCTGTCTTTCAACTACTATATATAAAATCCTAGAGAGACTCTAATTGCTCTAACTTGAGTGCTGGCCAGGGGGAAAAGAGTAATGACTAGGATTACCAGTTAGAACACAGGAAGCCCGGCTAAATTTGAATTTCCAATGAACAACAAACAAATATTTAGTGTGAGTCTCAAGCAAACTTTGGGACATACTTACACTAAAAAAGTACTGTTTATTTGAAATTCAAATTTAAATTCTAATTGTCTCATACCTGGTCCTTCACCATGTATGATTTAAGAAGCACGAGGAGAGAAGCTGCCTTGAGGTGAGCATTCCCTTTAGTTAAGAGATACAAGCAGCCCCAGGGTGAACTAAGGAGTGGAGCCAGGGTTTAATTCACTTGGACTTCATTCCCTTTCCCCTGTGTCCTGCAAATGCCACCCATTGGCCAAACCCAACTGGAAGCCAGAAAGAGTTTGGAAGGAAGCACTGTTGATACAGTTCAAACCTGCCCAAACCTGTCTGAGCCCCAAAGTAGAACAGGTGGAGAAGGATGAAAGGGGGGTCTGGGGGAGCAAACCAAAGATTTCCAGTACAAGGAGACCTGAAGTTATTTCTGTAACGTCTCTGCTTTGGCTTGTATCCCAATTCCGGCATGGAAAAGAAAATACATATTTTTAACAGAAGTTATCTTCCCCTTCAATAAGTGATCCTTGAGCTATGTCAAAGAGTTGAGGAGCTCTTGAGGCAGAGTAAAGGCATAGTGGAATGTTCTACTTCCAGTCGTGTCATTCCTTAAAGACACTACAAAAGCAGCAGTGAAGCAATAATTAGCTGTGAGTTCTTCCAAGATGAGTCTGGCCTGGCAAGAACTGGGGCATTTGCTCAGCAACTACCCAGTATATTAACTATTTGTGATGACTTTGTAGTGTTTCAACTTGTTTGGGTTAAACTGTATTAGCCAGAATTCCCTCTCTAGTATGTTTTTGGATAAGGTGGGCTCTAAGACATATTTTCGTGTAAGAATTGGAGAATGAAAATAGCCAAATTTTGTTGCATTCACATGTCTCCTTCCAGTCATTCTATCAAACACTAATCTAGGTGCTGCTATGACTTTTGCAAATTTAAGTGAAGTCTCTAATCAGAAAAGTAAACTAGGGAGGTTATTCTGGTAATAGGTTGGAAAGCCTTACAAGAAACAGAGACCCTGCCTGTGGACAATAGCTTTAGCCTGTGCCCATGGAGTTCCAGCCCCACCTGTGTTCTTTCCTTCTTGACTGCCTACTGTATAGATTCTGGACTTGCTTATCCTGCTTCCACAATTGCATAAGAAGATTCCTTGTGACAAATCCCTTAATATCTGCCTACCAATCTACCTACCCATGCTTCCTACTGATTCTGTCTGATTGAGCCCTGACTGATAACACTATTTCTTACAGCTGAGCAGGTAAAGAAGGCAATGGAAGGTGGTCTTGATTCCAGCCCCGGGGCTACTTTCTCCACACCATCACCAGCTCAGTGTCATCCTCTCCAGACCCAGCCTGCTGTGACCCTTACTGTCCTTTTCATGACCCTCAATACCACAGGTAGCTCCTCCATTCCAACTAAAGAAGGAAGAACTCAAAGGCAAGGAAGAGCAGTATTCAGGAAACTGAGAGAGTGATTTACAGAAGAAGGGAGAGAAAGAAGAGGGGTAGGGAGGCAGGATGGGTGATCTGGGGAAGGCACAGAGGGAAAGATCTGGAGGAAGAGACAGAAGGAGACACTAAGGAGGAGAAGATATCAAGAGACACCCATGTTTAGCTTTGTCCTTCTTTGCCAGGTTGTCTGCATCTTCTTCGGGTAAGGAAGACTGTCCCCACTAGAAGGTCACCTCACACTTCAGTTATAAATTATCTGTGAAGGACCACCCCATACTTGTAAGTGACAACCCATTTTTTTATCCAGTTTTCACTGTTTTTGACTAGTAAAAAAGCATGACAATTTGTTCATACACTTGCTTTAAATTTTTTGATATAAAAGTAAGGCATAGAACAACAGGTATATATGCTACCACTTACGTGAAATAAGGGCTATATATACTTATACACCTGTGTGCACAGATCAGAATAACAGATTCTGCTTTAAGGTTAGAGAACTAGGATCTGGGGATCAGAGCTGGGAAGGCTTTTCACAGTACATCTTCTTGTACTGTTTAACTTACTATTTGTATACATTAAAAATTCGAGAACAATATAAACCCTCTTAGGAATTTTCACCAGATATATTGATCATTCTATCTGCCACACCTGCAACATGTCTTTGAGTATAAGTAAAATACATAGAGTAGGCAGCCACTGCTATCCTTATCTCTTTCCTAAGCTTCTCCAAAGCTTAACCTATTAGTCCAGTGATGTGATACTCTCCATGGAGGTATTTCCACTTATGATTCTTTTTCTCCTCAGCAAACACATCATTTATGCCAATGAATTTAATGGCTGTGGTGATTATGCTCAATATTGGCACAACCATCCATCTCACGTGCTTATGGGAAAAGGAGAAACTCCAATAACATATAGAGCCAAGTTTTCTGGACGAGATTAAGTGAGCACTGCAGACCAAAGGGAGTGCATACCCATTTAAATGGAAAGCAGCCATCTCTGTTTAGAATGTGCCTCTTTTTTTTTTCAATATATGAAGTTTATTGTCAAATTGGTTCCCATACAACACCCAGTGCTCATCCCAAAAGGTGCCCTCCTCAATACCCATCACCCACTCTCCCCTTCCTCCCACTCCCCATCAACCCTCAGTTTGTTCTCAGTTTTTAAAAGTCTCTTATGCTTTGGCTCTCTTCCACTCTAAGAGAGTGGGTTTCTGTTAAGTTTCTCAGGATCCACCTAAGAGTGAAACCATATGGTATCTGTCTTTCTCTGTATGGCTTATTTCACTTAGCATAACACTCTCTAGTTACATCCATGTTGCTACAAAGGGCCATATTTCATTCTTTCTCATTGCCACGTAGTACTCCATTGTGTATATAAACCACTATTTCTTTATCCATTCATCAGTTGATGGACATTTAGGCTCTTTCCATAATTTGGCTATTGTTGAGAGTGCTGCTATAAACATTGGGGTACAAGTGCCCCTATGCATCAGTACTCCTGTATCCCTTGGGTAAATTCCTAGCAGTGCTATTGCTGGGTCATGGGGTAGGTCTATTTTTAATTTTTTGAGGAACCTCCACACTGTTTTCCAGAGTGGCTGCACCAATTTGCATTCCCACCAACAGTGCAAGAGGGTTCCCGTTTCTCCACATCCTCTCCAGCATCTATAGTCTCCTGATTTGTTCATTTTGGCCACTCTGACTGGCATGAGGTGATATCTGAGTGTGGTTTTGATTTGTGTTTCCCTGATGAGGAGTGACATTGAGCATCTTTTCATGTGCCTGTTGGCCATCTGGAATAGGATGTGCATCTTAAGCAAGCTGCAACCAGTGCAGAGGAGGCAGTATGTGACGGACGTTGTGGAGGGGCTCTCTGTTTTCCTCCAAAGAAACTCGCATTATGGGTTTAAGCTTCAACAATTAGCTATGGTTTCTAGAATCACGGCAGCAAAAGGGAATGAGAGTACATCAAATTATTTTGCATTTTAAAAACCCACAGAGAAGCTTTGTGTGATTACAAAGTAACAGATCCGAATGAGAGTGAGATTTGCCAGCTGGAACTTTTGAGGAAAGGGCTCTTGGTGGTAAAGCAACTACGTGTCTTGACAAAACAACTAGTATGTGTTGCAGGCTCAGTGGAATTTGTTTAATAAGTTGCACATTTGTCATTGTAGATCAGTTCTTTGGGTGCCAGGAGACATAACTTCTTCATTATATAATAAAATATTTGTCCTTGCTGGAAAATGAGCACTGAAGAATGTCAATCACTCTGCCATTTCTAGAAGCCTTTCTCTGGCCAGCTGAGTGTTCTGAATTGAGCCTCCAGTAGAGGGGACATCTTGAGAGCTAGGTCTGGCATTGAGTTTTGGCCTGTCACCTATCTTTGTACCTTTTCTGGGAGACTGTGACCCAACCTTTCTAAAAAGGCTAATGGAAGGAGGGAGGAGAGCAGCTATTTGCTCGAGGTCTTGGGCAGCTGTGGGAAGTCAGACGATTCCAAATTTTTCAACTTGCAAGTTTCTATCTGGCCATAGATTTTGTCAGAAAAGGCAACCTGTTAATTATTCTGAGGGACTTACAGACAAACCTCTTTTTTTTCTTTTTTTTAAGTCTTATGGTACCTGATGAGGGACAGAAGCAGAAAAATGTTCACCTTTGGCTCCAAAGGCTGACCTATAGCTTGCATAGTTTCAATAAGTGTCAAATATGTGCTGGTTGCTATATTCTTAAAGGGTCTCGTGACTGCCTGTACATCTCACCAATAGTTAATATTGAACTAAGTGATAAGCACCAGAAAAATCTTGCGAAAGTAGTTTTATGAGTAGAGATTAGAAGAAGACATTTATGTTCTGATACTCCCTGCATGTTCCCTCCCCTTGAGCACTAAACATATAACCACCAGCTTCACACAGCAAAAATGCAGCCTTTTCTGCCTGTGGGTCCAGTCCCTGCGCTACTTAAATAAACGTACTGAGTTTATACATCTCAAGAATTTTTCCTTGACCATCGTACTCCATTACCCGCCCCCCCCCCCGCCCCCCAACACTGCCCATACCCATATGTGTTTGGCTCTAAAATCTTTGAAGACTGCCTCCAAGAACAACAAAATTTTTCATTTCTTCTAAGGAAGCCTCTTAGGTTAACCTTACATATTCTGATTTGGGGCATGTTCAGCATTTCTTCTGTTATTCATTTTTGTTTTGGAGTGGGCAAAAACATGGAAATAATTTGATTTGCTCCAAGGAAAAGGGCTTTGAAAATAAACTTCATACAATATTTATTCAGGAAGTGACTTGAAGAAGATAAATTGCTTTTATTAGGTAGGACATCTACAAAGTGGCTCTCATCACTGATCTAGACATTACATATTTGTCACTGTACATCAGTTCTTTCCAACGTAGGAGATACCATTTAGGGAGGAACATTTTCCAAAAGCCCTCCAGCCCTTCTCTTATCATATTGCCCAGAACTGAGTCATATGCCCATCCTAAACCAATCACTGGCAATAGGAATTGGGGCCAATGTACTTAGCTCATGCTAAACATGAGTTAGCTCTTCAGTAGGGACAGCGTCTTGAGGGAAAGGAACAGACACATTCTGCCAAGAAAAAAGAAGTGGGTGATAATGTTGTGTACACAGTCAACATATCCCTATTTTTTGGATGTGGAATCTAGGCTCACTGGCAAGTGATGTAATAGATTCAAACCATCTTTGATCCTAATCACTTCCTCATTATTCTAACCTGAGAAAAGCATGGTTTGCACTAACTGGATTGGGGCTATGCAGCACAGACCTAATCTGGTTTTAAAAAGGCATTTCTTTAGGACAGTGCAATAACTCCTAACCACTTTTAGTACACAGGCCTCTTATCAATGATACAGCAGCATCTACATATATTTTCAGGGAAAGAAGCAGCATCAGTGTTAGAGATATATATGGTTTAGCTTTATGGACAATGCTTGGTGAACATCTGGGTTCATAGCCACCTTAAAATAATCCCACCGCCACTCTGGATACTTGCTCAGCTGTGCGAGAGTCCTTCCGTAAGTCCCTTCACTTCTTTCTCATCTGTAAAATGAAGACAAAAACATCTACTTTGAAAGGCTGTTGGAAGGATGAGGACAAAAGTATATGTACAGAGTACTATGATAATTGGCCCATTATAGACATCCCAAAACCATATGCTATTACTTGTGTTTATACATAGCCTAAACCTTAAGAAAACTGACAGGTGAGAATCTGGAAAAACTTTTAACCAATTACAACAGAGATCGGAACTCATGGGAAGATCAGAAAGCATCATTATGTGAATAGTTGAGCATCCAAGAACCAAAATAACTGTTTAATGAATAAAGTCTTGCTAGAGACTTTGCAGGGTAGATTGTGAAATTGCACCATATTGTACAAAAATATCCAGAAAAACTGGCAGTCAATGAAACCATTAATACCTATAGAGCCATTGTGATCATGCATGAACTGGGTTCACCCTCTGTTCTTATAAAATGAACTGTTCCTGGAGTTCATAGGATTGGGGAAATACAGGAAGCAGAATTTGGTCTAGTACATTATGTACACAACATGATTAATGAAACTGTGAAATCAACTTTGTTGTGAGGAGACAAAACCTTTCAAACAAGGACTATGCCTGAATCAAAACAAAAATAATTTTAAAAACCACATTTTTGTCGGTTCTATTCAATGTATTCATCAGACATTTTAAATACAAAATTTAATTTGATCTCAAAGTTTCTGTATTATTGCCGAACTTTATAGGAGAAGCCATTCCGTTTATATTATTTTTAAAAATCAAATTTCTCTTTAATGACATTTGCCATTTTGATTTCTAATTAATTTGCTGTCCTGGTCCTCGAGGAAAAATGTTGTTATAATAATATCAAGAAGTTTTAGAATGGCATATTTGCTGCTAGGAAATTCCTAAATGTCTTTTTTCTTTTTAGATGAACCATTACTGGTTGAATTTTAAAATCACAAAAAATGGTCCTATTGTATTATAGGTTCTTCAGTTGTGTTGGTGAATTCCTGGTTGCAAAATAACTTCCACATAATGTCCTATTCCATAAACCTCCATTAAAGAATAAAAGCTATTTTTTTTTTCCCTACATCCTACGAAGAAGGCGAGTTAAACTGATTTCACATGTGGAGAAGCCTGCTGAACTCATTTTCCTTCTTGGGAGCATAGGGAAGGAGGAGAAGGAGAGGGAAAAGGAAAGAAATCTCCTTTACAATAAATTCCAGCTCACCCATAAGCCAAGCGAAATAAAGACAGTAGAGGGATTAGGACTGTTTGGACTCTCGAGTAAAAAAAGTAAAAAGACCTAGATGAAATCAGTTCCTTAGGTGGGGCAAATGGAAGATGTTAACAATAGAGGAATCTGAGTGAGGGGTATATGGTGACTGACTATACTATATGTGCAACTTTTTTTTTTTTTTTGTAAATCTGTAACTATTTTAAGTGAAATTTATTAAACAAACAAAAAAAAAGTCCTGCGTGTGACCCTTCTGGCTCTTCCACATGTCAACTGTGTTAAACTTGAGCAAAATATTTAACCCCTCTAAGCCTCAAATTTCATTCATCCAAAAAATGACCATATGGAGCCTACTTCAAAAGACTGTACTGAGGATTAAATGAGCTAATGAAGTGCTGGACACAACACTCAGCATGAAGTTAGTGTCTGCAAAGTAATTATCATCATTAATGTGTGCCCATCAAAGGGCTGGGCATTGCAGTATTCAATGGAAGGCACAACCACTAAAAAGCACCGTGTCCTCGTTTCTTCCTGACTTCTCAATACGTGTAGATGTAACAATAATCTTCACAATCACCTAGGTTCTAAAACCCCTTTTGGTTCTTCTCTTTCCCTTGATCTTGCATTCAATCAGGCAGCAGGTCCTGTTAAACCTACTGCCGTACTCTTCTCAATCTTGTCACCTCTTCATTCCAACCACTGGCTCCTGTCTATCTGTACCAAGATATCATCTTCCTGGCTTTCCTGCCTATTTCCTCTGTTCCTCCAAGCCCTCCTGCAGCATGGTCTCACTAATCTCTCTACATCATGCTACCTAACCTTCAGTAACTCTCCATTTTCAATGAACCGAATTTCTCATTCTTTGCTTTGGCATTCAGGGCCACCCATGATCTAGCCTCAATCTACCTTTCCAGCTGTTTTTCCCACTACTCCCCTTCATACACCCTTAGATCTAATTTACCCAAAATCATCAACTAGTCGTGAGACATGCCTGAATCTTAATAGCAGACACTGAGACCCAGAGACACTAAGAAAATAGCCAAAGGTCACAGAATTTATAGCAAAGCAGATTTTCAGTCACTGATGGCATTGTAAATTAATACGTGGGGAGTATTCAACGTCTGCCAACATACAGCAGCGATGGAAAAAAATCAAAAGACAAGATATTAAAAACCAATGTATCTCTGAGGACTTGAAAAGTAAGGTTTCACCTGTTCTGGATCCAAAAGTAGTACAGGTGGCCAGGAGTTCTCCAGAGTATCAAGGATTACAAGTGTCCTACCTAAAGTGGAGAAAGGTAAAGCTAACTATTTAAACTAGTAACCCAGGGAGAGCTCCCTTAGCCCAGGGTGACTGAAAACAACAATCACTGCCTGAGGCTACCACTTATATACAAACTATGTACCTAGAGAGCCTGGAGGATACAGACATAGCCTTGTGGCCAAGTTGCCTACTGGCTCAGTAACTGCATTGAGGATACCCCTAATGGACCAGAAACCACCTATGTGACACCTGCTCCCGAACTGGGGAAACACGGGGCCAGGCAGAGGCAACCACAAAAATCTAGACGGGGCGGATAGAGAGAACTCAGAAGGAAGAAAAAAAACGTCATCTTCAGTGTTATACCACAAGCTAGAATTACATACACATGGGGAAATGAATTCCATGAAAGGTAATAAAAGTTAACAATTTGGATAGAACCTCACTCCCAAGTGACAATCAATAACTACCCTAGAAGTAACCTTAAGTATTTTTAAGTCCTAAAAATAGAAATAGAATCTATTTTTTAAAAATTACTAAACAAGGGGTGCCTGGGTGGTGCAGTTGGTTAAGCCTCCGGCTCTTGGTTTCAGCCCAGGCCATGGTTCCCAGCGTCATGGGATTGAGTGCCGCGTCAGGCTCTGTGCTGAGCATAGAGCCTGCTTGGGATTCTCAATCTCTCTCCCTTGTCCTCGCCCCTCCCCTGCTCACACATGTACTCTCTCTAAAAAGATTTCTAAACAAAATAAGCAGAAATTACACAAAAAGTATAGGTACATACACCAGAAACGCTGGGCGTGAAATTAAAAACTCCATAAATGGAATACACAAAGAGTTAGCAAACTGGAAGACCACCCTGAGGAATTCCATGAGAGACACAGATAAAAATATACAAAAGAACAACTAAGAGACACAGAGAATGAGGTTATGTTTAATGAGAGTTCCTGAAGCAGAGAATATATGAAATGGTGAAGCTATATTCAATTTCTTCAATTCTTCACCCAAATGTTACCATGTCAGTGTGATCTACCCCCACTATTCCATTTAAACTCATGACCACCGCTCTATCACTCCTCCTTTCCCTTACCTGACCTGAGTCTTCTCCATAGCATTTACCAGCCTCTAACATACTCCATAAATAATGTATATTAACTGTCTCTCCCGACTACAATATGAGAGCTATGAGGATAAAACTCATCTGTTTTGGTAAGTGCTATATTCCCTTAAAACATTAAAGAAGCAATTGTTACACATCGTAAAAATGTAGTGAATGAAAGTTAATGGCTGAATATTTTTCATAATGGAAGAAAATCAGCGAGCCCTTGGTTTGAAGGTGAACAACAAAAACCTAAAAAAAATGTTATCACACATTATTATGACAATTGGAGCGGTTTGAATTTAAATAGTGTTTATGTTTATCAATATACAATTTCTTAAATATGACAACTGTATTTATGTAGCAAAATGTCTTTGTTCTTAGGAGATGCATTCTTGAGTATTCGATGATGAATTGTCATGGTGCCTGCAACTAACTTTCATAGTTAAGAGAAAAAACATAAATTACACATATGCACGTGTGTATATTTACAAATAAATATAGAGCAAATGTAGAAACTTAACGATTGGTAAATATAAATGAAGAATATACAGGTGCTTATTTTCTATGGATTATAAAGTTTTTCAAGATAACAAATTTTCAAGATAACATTAAGGAAAAATTAGTACATAGAAAAGAACTTAGCAGAATAGATAAAAATAAGAGAACTTCTGGGAGAGTAAGATACCAACAGTTCCTCTCCTCCCCACAAAGCAACTATAACACTAGAAAAAAAGATAGTCAAAAACTACCTTTTCAGGGCTCTGGAAATAAACAAAAGGGAAATAACAACTTGAAAAGGAGACTCTGAGGCATTCTTACCTGGGGCTATTTCCATTTTCCTCCCCAGCTTGATAAGGTAGGTAATGCTAACAGGACAGGGATGGCAGTGAAAACTAACAGTTCCTCTTCCAGGGTGGGCTCACCTGATCTGGAGTGGAAGGCAAGAAGTGCATACCCAGTGGTATTGTTACTAAAAACAGGAAAATTAGAGGGACCAAAAAAAAAAAAAAAAAAAAAAGGTGTATAGTTCAGCTTGCCTGAGATTATGGTCCCATGTGAGACTTGAATCCAGCAGACTAACGAAAAAATTAGCAAGAAGACTGCAAATGAGGGGCTAAATATGCTCTCTGCACATCTGTGCCTGAGCAGGAGGCTGCATGCATATATAAGGAAGATTTAAAGGGCCCAAGCTCTCCACATATCCCTGGGCTGACAGAGAGGGTGAACACATGTCACAAGACCTGGAAAGGCTCAGGGGGGAGTAAAAGTGGGGGAAGACCAAAAAAAACTTGCCTGAACTTGGAATGCATACCTCATACACCTACAGATACATCAGGAGAGGACAGATCTACTGACGTAAGGCTTTTGACTACAATCTCTGACTAACCATTGGATGACCACTCAACTATAGATATGTAGGGGCATCCTCTAAAAGAACCAGGCTCAAAAACTAAAACTACAAACTAAAATAACTGAGCAGAGAAATCAGCAGACACATGGCAGGAGAGAGATTTTTCAGATTAAGTCCAGGCAAATTACAAAGCAAACAAATTAACAATAACAACAAAAGCAGCAACAACCGTCAGGGGAACTAATGTCAAATCTGGAGTTGCTATAATATGTTACATAATATCTCCAGTTTTCAACAAATGTGTGAAGCATATAAAAAAAAAAATAAGGTGTGACCCATATTCAAGAAAAAAACCATCAAGAGAAACTATGTTTGTGTTCAGATGTTGAATTTAATGAGTAAAGACTATAACTCACAGAAGAACATACACTGCATGATTCTACACAGATGAGATATCTCAAACAGTCAAACTCATAGAAACAGAGAGAATGGTCATTGACAGGAGGAAGAAATGGGGAGTTGCTGTTCAAGGGGTATACAATTTTAGTTATGCAAGATGATTAAGTACTAGACATCTGCTGTAGAACCTTGTGCCTATAGTTAACAATACTGTATTGTGCACTTAAAAAACTGTTCATAGATCTCATGTTAAATGTCCATACCACAATAAGAAAAAAGGACTACAAACTATAATAGTTATTACAAATTTGTTTAAAAACTTAAAGGGAACAATGATTAAAGACTTAAAAGGAAATATGACAGGGGCACCTGGGAAGCTCAGTCGGTTAAGCGTCCGACTTTGGCTCAGGTCATGATCTCGCGGTTTTGTAAGTTCGAGCCCCGTGTGGGGCTCTGTGCTGACAACTCGGAGCCTGGAGCCTGCTGCGGATTCTGTGTCTCCCTCTCTCTCTGCCCCTTCCCCACTTGTGCTCTGACTCTCTATCAAAAATAAATAAAATGTTAAAAAAAATTTTTAAAGGAAATAAATATGACAGTGAATCAACAGAGAATCTAAAAAAAAAAACAGCTCTTATTAAAAAGAATCTATGAGAATTCTAGAGTCAAAAACAGTAACTGAAAATTCCTAGACAGGAATTTTTTATCCAATTTAAAACACAAGATAATAACAATTGAAGAAATCTGTACAGAGCCTCCAAGACCTGTGGCACAGCACCAAGGGTATCAATACACCTAAGAACCCCAGAAAGGGGCAGAGAAAATAATAAAAAGAATAATGATTAAAAAAAAAACCCTAATTTGATAAAAATATTAATATACAAATCCCTGAATCTCAACAGACCTCAAGTAGTTTCAACAGAACAAATGCACACCTAGACATACAGTGCTCAAACCATTGACAGCCAAAGAGAAAATTTTAAAAGCAGCAGGAGAAAAACAACTCATCACAAACAGGAAGTGGCCTTAAGGCAGGGAAAAGAACTATTCAAAGTGTGGGGTGGACGTGAGGAGTGCTGGTGGCAACCAAAAATTCTAAATCCATCAAACTCTATCCTTCAAAAATTAATTTGAAGTATTTTCCAAAATAAAGACTGGCTGAGAGAATTTGTTGTTGGCATACGTATGTGAAACACTAAAAAAAAGTCCTTTAGATGAAAGGAGATGACGACAGACTTGGTAACCTGAATCCGTGGGAAAAAATGAACAGCAACAGAAACAATAATTATTATTAAACATACATACTTTTTTATGTGTGTGTGTGTGTATATATATATATAGCCTCTTTTCTTCTCTTGAATTCTTTAAAAGACATTATATAAAGCAATAATTATAATTATATTGTGTGTGGATATAAATATATGTATATGTGTGTGTGTATATATATATATATATATATATGAAATAAAATATGAATGTAATATATATGACAATTAATAGCACAAAAGAAGGGCAAGGAAATACAACTATGCTGGAACAAAGTACCAGAAGTTAGTCAATATTAATCTGAAGTAGTCTGTAATAAGTTAAGATGCCTATTGTAATACCTACAACAACCATTAGAAAATGACTTAAAAAGTAGTAAAACTTAAGAGTAATTAAAGTGGTGCGTGCCCTAATAAACATGTTTAATACAAAATAGGGAGTACAGGAGTAATCCAATAATAAAAAAGACATAAGATATAGAGAAAAGCAAATAGCAAAATGGTACATGTAAAGCCAACCATAATTTTATTAAATTTTATGGACTGAAATAACTCCAATCCAAAAGCAAAGCTTATCTGACTATATGTGTGTGGGGGGGGGGGGGGAGGGGGGAAGCAAGATCTAACAACATGCAGACTACCAAAGAGCCACTTCAAATTGAAAGACACAAATAGGTTAAAAGGAAAAGGACAGAAAAATATACGCCACATAAGCAATTATAAGAGAACGGAAAAGGCTGTATTAATACCAGAAAAAATGGAATTTAAGACAAGAAATATCATTAGAGACAAAGAGAGACATTTTATAATAATAAAAGGTCAATACACCAAAAAGACAAACCAAATATAAAGGTATATATGGTTAAAAACAGCCCCAAAATACATGAAGTAAAAACTGACAGAATTGAAAAGAAAAAAAAGACAATTTAACAATTATAGTTAGAAATTACAAATGTTCTACTCTCAGTAACTAACAGAACAAGCAAGCAGAAAATCAGCAAGGCTATAGCAGACTTGAGTAACACTGTCACCAACTTGACTTGACATTTTTTAACACTCCACCAAATGAGAGAATATGTATTCTTTTCAGATGAATGTGAAAGAAAGGTTCTCTAGCAAAGACCATATGCTAGCCCATAAAAGAAGTCTCAAAAAATTTGAAAGGACTCAAATCATTCAGAGTTTATTCTCCAACAAATAAATTAAAAATAAACAAATAAATTCAGAAAATACCCAATGCTTGGAAACAAAGTGGCACATTCCTAAATAACCCATAGTTTCAAAAAAGAAGAAATTAGAAAATATTTTGACTAAATGAAAACAAAAACACAACATATCAAAATTTATGAGGTACAGCTTAAGCAGTGCTTAGAGGGAAATTCAGAAGTTGAAATATCTATATTAGAAAAGTAAGGTTTCATATCAATAATCTAAGTTTCCACTTTAACATTAGACAAAGAATGAATTAAATCTACAGCAAGCAGTAGGAAGGAAACAAAGATCAGAGGGGAAAGAAATCAATGGAATAGGAAACAGAAAAACAATAAGAAAATCAAAGAAACCAAAAGTTTTTTGGGAAAAATAATCAACAAAATTGGTAAACCTATAGCTAAGCAAAAAAAAAAAAAAAAAAAAAAAAAGTGACATAGAACACCAAAACAGGGATGAAAGACGCGACATCAACAACAACCCAAATTAAAAGGATTATAGAAGAACCAATTTTACACAATTTTTTTTTTCAGAAAACCGGGGGAAAAATAACTTTCCCACTCATTCACTGAGACCACTATTACCCTTTGACCAAAGCAAGACAAAAATATCACAAGAAAACTAGAGACAAATATCCCATGTGGGATTTCACATGAAAATCCTTAAGTCACTATTAGCAAATAAAATCCAGAAACATATAAAACAGATTAAGCACCACGAAGAAGTAGGACATCTATGAGTCTCCAACGCCCTCTATATTCTGACATCACCCTTCAGATTAATGTAAATTAACAGTCGTAGCTTGGCTGTGTAGTCCCTTCATTTGCATACTAATCAATACAAACCTTCATTGGTAGTTGTGTGTAGAGAGTATAAGATAAATCCTATTGAAATTATGGACGTCAAAAAGTTTAAGGATACCATGAAAAAAGCAGAAACCAAGCATTTTTTCCAATTCCAACCTTGATGTTGAGAATGGAGATGTGTGACAATGATTTAAAACCAAGATGAGGGGTGCCTGGGTGGCTCAGTCAGTTAAGCGTCCGACTTCGGCTCAGGTCATGATCTCGCGGTCCGTGAGTTCAAGCCTGGCGCTGGGCTCTGTGCTGACAGCTCAGAGCCTGGAGGCTGTTTCAGATTCTGTGTCTCTCTCTCTCTGACCCTCCCCTGTTCATGCTCTCTCTCTGTCTCAAAAATAAATAAATGTTAAAAAAATTTTTTTAAAACCAAGATGAAAAGGTAGGTAAGCAGTGAGCTAGGTATTCAGTTCAATTATATCCAGAGTTTAAAACTATCAATCACCAAACAAATCTACATGAAACATGGTTTAGGGGTTTTCTCAGAATGAGAAAGGAGACACCCCAACTGTTGGAAAAACGGCACTGGGTCTCCAGGAACACAAGTGAGACTTTGAATAGATGGTGTGTTCCTTCCTCCAGCTCATGTTAACACAAGCTCTGAAACCCGGGACTAATTTGGAGGCTTATCTATATCTGGTCAGCAATTCAGGTGACAGTGCTTTCCAACCCTGTGGAAGGTTCACTTCTAGGCTCTTGCTTTTAGAGATGGTTATAAGCAGGAAGATGATAAACCTTGCCATCCATCCATCCAACCACTACCCAACTTAGTCTGGTTAAAAAAAAAATGCACGCAATCAACCCACAAACACAGTCCAGAATACAGTTCAGGGTAAGAGATATGAAGGAAAGCTATAATAAATGTTTTCAAGACGTACTTGCATTCACTGAAAACTTGCATATCCATCTCTAGGAATCTGAAAAAAAAATTCATATAGAAACAAAAGTATTTAGGTGGTCATTCATTTCTGCATAGTTTAGTATTACAAGCTTAATTATAACCATTTACACATTCAATGCAATCCCTATCGAAATAACACCAGAATTCTTCACAGAACTAGAACAAACAACCCTAAAATTTGTGTGGAACCAGAAAAAAAATCCAAATAGCCAAAGTAATGTTGAAAAAGAAAACCAAAGCTGGAGCCATCACAATTCAGGACTTTAAGCTGTATTGCAAAGCTTTAATCAAGACAGTATGGTCCTGGCACAAAAACAGAAACATAGATCAATAGAACAGAAAAAAGAAACCAGGAATGGACACACAAATGTATAGCTAACTAATCTTTGACAAAGCAGCAAAGAATATCCAATGGAAAAAAAGACAGTCTCTTCAGCAAATGGTGCTGGGAAAACTGGACAGCGACATGCAGAAGAATGAAACTGGACCACTTTTTTACACCATACACAAAAATAAATTCAAAATGGATAAAGACCTAAATGTGAGACAGGAAACCTTCAAAATCCTAGAGGAGAAAACAGGCAGCAACCTCTTTGACCTCAGCTGCTGCAACTTCCTACTAGACGTGTCTCTGGAGGCAAGGGAAATAAAAACAAAAATGAACTATTGGGACCTCATTAAGATAAAAAGCTTCCACACAGTGAAGGAAACAATCAACAAAACTAAAAGGCAACTGACAGAAAGGGAGAAGTTATTTGCAAATTACACACTGGATAAAGGGTTAGTATCCAAAACCTATAAATAACTTATCAAAATCAACACCCAAAAAACAAATAATCCTGTGAAGAAATAGGCAAAAGACATGAATAGACACTTTTCCAAAGAAGACATCCAGATGGCTAACAGACACATGAAAAGATGCTCAACGTCACTCATCATCAGAAAAATACAAATCAAAACCACGAGATACCACCTTACACCTCAGAATGGCTAAAATTAACAACTCAGGCAAAAATAGATGCTGGTGAGGATGCAGAGAAAGGGGAACCCTTTTGCAGTGTTGGGAATGCAAACTGGTGCAGCCACTCTGGAAACAGTAGGGAGGTTCTTCAAAAAATTAATAATAGAATTACCCTATGACCCAGCAATTGCACTACTAGGTATTTTTCCAAAGGATACAAAAACGCTGATTCAAAGGCACACATGCACCCCAATGATTACAGCAGCACTATCAACAAGAGACAAATTATGGAAACAGCCCAAATGTCCATCGACTGACAAATGGATAAAGAAGATGTAGTGTGTACATACATATACACACACATACAATGGGATACTATTCAACGATCAATAAGAATGAAATCTTGCCATTTGCAACATGGATGGAACAAGAGTGTATTATACTAAGCGAAATAAGTCAGTCAGAGCAAAGAAAAATATATGATTTCACTCATATGTAGAATTTAAGAAACACGACAGATAAACACAGGGAAAAGGAAGGAAAAATAAGATAAAAACAGAGAGGGAGGCAAACCATAAGAGAGTCTTAAATACAGAGAACAAACTGAGGGTTGTTGGGGGGGGGGGCGGATGGGGGGATGGGCTAAATGGGTGATGGTCATTGAGAAGGGCGCTTGTTGGGATGAGCACTGGGTGTTGTATGTAAATGATGAATCACTGTGTTCTACTCCTGAAACCAATACCACACTGAACATTAACTAACTTGAATTTAAATAAATTTAAAAAATATTACAACTTTCTGCCCACAGCATTAATAAGTTAGCCAATTCTGTACTATAAATGAACATAAAAATCTAAAACTTTGAAATTTTTTGCTAGAAGACGATGTTTATTTTGATTTTTAAAATGTAATGTTTCAGATGAAAGAAAGGCTGTAAAACCATAAAAGACAAAGACAGTCTCTGGCTGTCACAGGAGATTTGAAGTAATGCAAATGTCAGCTAAAAAAAAATTCAGATTAATATTTTAAATAATGAAACCAGGACACAATTATATTTTGTGGCAATTCTTGAAATACTTCTTTTCCACTAACTGCAAGCAAGGATCAAAATTTGGAGTAGCTATTTCCACTCAAAAGCATGTTGAGTAGATCTACAGCTCCATTAAATGTGGCTCATTACAAACATTAAATTTGGTTGGCCATACATACATATCATCCAGATTCATATCTTATTCTGGGTGAATTTCAAACATGCCAATATAACGTTTCTATAATTACAAAAGAATCCGTGACAATTCTATAGACCATATGCAAGTTTATTTAAATAACGTAACATTGCACAGAAAGCTAATTTGTAAGTATAAAAATAGATGGTTTGGCAACCACATATAAAGCACCACACAGAAGCAGATTACACATACATCATCAGGCCTTTGGAAGATTGAGGCACCATTAATATCTCAAGTAATTTTATAAGAATACTTTACTCATATGATAGATGTTATTAAAACATCTCAAAATAGATAGAGCCCACAATTTTTCCAGTACGAAGTCTTCCCTTCCAGTTTTCTTGTCAATATATCAATGATTCTTCTTAAATACTGTACAACAGTTAGTCCAAATTGACAAAGGGGCTATCAAAACCACTATCTTGTTGGCTAGACAGAGGAGCAATCAATTTTCTCAAAGGCTGCCGACACACTGATGAAGGTGCTGTACTGCTCAGTTTTTGGAAATCTGACTTTACTAGATCAGCCTTATGATGAGGGGTGTGTCTCAGAGTCATATTGATCTCTGGCTGGGAACACAGGGTTTCTTCTGACAGGTCTGAAGTGTGACCACTCTGACGTTTCACTGGTTGACAAATCATACCATTTTTCTCTGTATCTGAAAGACAACCGGCTGCTGACGAGTGTTGGAAATTAACAGATTCAGCTGGTATATCCAGAGTTTCTTGTGGTCTACCATGTAAAAATGACACTTCGTGACCGTCGCAGGGCAAAGTGGCACTGTTGGAACGCCAGCCCACGGAGTCATCAAAGTCCCCTCCATCCTTTACTGGAGTTTCCCAAACACCCAAACGTTGACTTTTCTCAGATGCAGCATTTTCACTTTCCATTAGTGGATTGCACTTGTATACTTTTAAACCGAATCTTTCATTAGGACCTCGAAAAGTTGTATGTGTGGATCCAGATTCGGAAAGACTAGGGGTGTACCTAGGTGATGATTTGCTTCCGAAGGATCCAAGAAAGGGGTATGCAGCTGAATGCTGAAGTGATTCAGAGCCAGTATCACTGCGGTCTTTCTTCTTGTGCAAAACAAAGCCTTTTTCACCTTCATATGGAACAAACTCAGGAGAAACATCATTTGGCAAAATGTCTAGATGTTTGTAAGTGTTTTCCCCAAACTGAGAGTCTGATTGTGACTCTTTGGAACCCATGTGCTTTACATCGCCATGCTCTGCATCCGCTAACCGCCGTCGTAGGTTACAAGCAGCCCTTCTCTTAGGAACTTGGTCACATGTACTCCTGGGAATACTTTGTATACTGTTTGATTTGCTTTCAGTATGATGCCCTGTATTCTGATTCACATCATTTCCTTTTGATTTTTCAACTCCCGTCATCATCTCCGAAGTCAGAGGTACTACTACTACATACGAGGGAACAAAATTAGGCAAAAACAAAATTAGGATAAAGTTAACATTGAAAGGGGAGGAAAAAATTATGTTTTCATGTATTTCCAAAGAATGTATGTATTTTCATCAAAGAAAATACATCAATGCTGGATATTTAAAAAAATTGTTTTACAAATCCGCATTGAATAAAGTTAGGTAGTTGTTATTGAAATCTGACATTATTGTTATGCATCTGATCTATTATTTCCTGCAACAGATATTCTAGCATTTCAGGAGCCAACTGCAAGTTTCCAATTCTGTTCTGATGAAGACATTTTGCTAGAAGAAACCCCAACACTCAACAACTACATAAGCATACCACACCCCTGCCCCCCCCACGTCCCCCACCCCCCCTTCCCCCCAGCACACACACACTAGCTAAGACACTAAATCTGACCAGAGGCAAAGCAGCCACATAGCATAAAATCAGAGGCATATCTCAGAAAAGTGTATCTTGGTCCCTACAGCATGGAAAGGGTTTGCTTCCACTGGGGACATTCACACAATTGCCCCAAATCATTAATACCCAAGGTTGACATCACCATTCTCGAATTTACACAAACAATCTTTGTGTTTTGAAGAATGACTACCAATATCAGACTTGTGAATTTTTGAACAATCTCTGCTTCAAGCTTTCCAGAAGTTCAAAAACCCCATTTCCCCACAGATAGGTTCAAAATCTCCCAGTGTGACTGGAAATTTATCAATTTTTTCACCCATTTCCATCAGCTTTTGCTTTATATATTCTAAAGCTATTTTATCATGAGCAGAAAGAACCCATTTGTAGGTTCTTGGGAGTCTTCTTTACCATTATCAACTGTCACTTTAATCCCTCTCAATGTGAACTATAATGTGCTTAATACTGTATTTAACTCTATAATTTATCTACTATCAACATATCACTGCTTGGCAAATTAGTCTCCATTCCTTCATTTTGAATTTTTGATGTTGTTCTCATAGAGAGAACATATGTCTGGATTTTTAAAAAATGAAAATTATGGTCTTTTAATAAGTGAGTTTAAACTACTCGCCTTTAGGGTGATTACTGATGTTTTACACTACAGTAAGTTTCTATTTACCAAAGCTTTCTAGTTGTATTTTGCCTCTTTCGTGATTTTGTTAGACTGAAACCTTTTATTCTGAGTTTTTCTCCTACTACCTTGAAAGATATATATTCTATTTCTCTATTGGTTAGCCTTAAATTTTAATACACATACTTAAACTTGTATTTTTCTAGCAATGGCTGGCGTTAACAGTAACTATATCTTTTCCTTAAAAATAGTAAACTTCTTAGCATATTATACAATATGCTCTTACATCCTTTTGAGAATACTATCTCACATTCTCTCAGACGCTTTAGTTTGTTCTGTTAATTCTGTCTCCAAAGGCATAAGTTCTGTTGGTTTTTTTGCCTTGTCTTCTTTTGAGTTAGGTGTCTTATCATGGTGCTGGCTTTCTATGGATATTTGGTGATTCTTTGTTGAATGCTTATCTTTAAAAAAAATTTTTTTTAACGTTTATTTATTTTTGAGAGAGAGAGAGCGAGCAAGCATGCACAGGGGAGGGGCAGAAAGAGAGAGACACACACAGAATCTGAAGCAGGCTCCAGGCTCTGAGCTCCGAGCTGTCAGCACAGAGCCCAATGCAGGGCTTGAACCCGCAAACTGTTAGATCATGACCTGAGCCAAAGTCGGGTGCTCAACCAACTGAGCCACCCAGGCTCCCCTGAATACTTGCTTATCTTTTAGATGTTCTGAGTATGGCATCTGCTTGTTTAAAATAGTTGAGAGTGTAGTAGAAGGAAGAAGCTGCAGGGTAGAAAAACCTAATAGCTTGGTACTTGGGGCATGTGGACTGTAAGTTCCTCCTTAGTATAACTAGCCATCTAGAGCCTTGCCCTATTCTGAGACTCTGTTCCTGCTGCCCTTACTCTAGCCCAATACTGGGGCTGGAAAAGGGAGAGGAGAAGGATGATAAAGAGGGTGACCTCACCTGGTTACTGTTACTCTAGAACACCAACTCATTACCTCACTGGGATCCCCGAGGCATACTACTTCTCCTGCAACATACTGCCTTCGTATGTGACACAGTTTTGCTATTGGTCCTGCCTGTAGCTCTCCTCTTCTGGCAGTTTTGAATTGAGGTTTCCATCTTCAGGCTTATACGGATTTCTTTCTTTCAGGGATTTCTCAGAGCTTCTGGTCCATCGATTATTTAACTTTTTATTTTTTAATTATTTATGTATTTTTAAAAATGGAAGTACAGTTGCCATGCGATGTTATGTTAGTCTCAGGCATATGGCATAGTGATTCAACACTTCTATGAACATGCACTGCTCACTGCGGTAAGTGTGATTACAATCTATCACCATACAAAGTTATTATAATAGTCTCGACTATATTCCTTATCCTGTACTTTATATCCCTGTGACTTGCTTATTTTATAACTGGAAGCTTGTACCTCTTAATCTCCTACACCAGTTTCACCCATCCCCCACCTCTTCCCCTCCGGCAAACATCAGTTTGTTCTCTGTATTTGTGAGACTGTTACTGTTTGTGTATGTGTTTGTTTTGCTTTTTAGAATCCACATATAAGTGAAATCATGTATTACTTGTCTTCCTGTCTGACTTATTTCACTTACAATACTCTTTAGATCCATTCATGTTGTCACAAATGGGAAGATTTCATTTTTTTATGGCTAACATTTCTATGTATGTTTGTGTGTGCATATCAAGTCTTCTCTGTCCATTCATCTAGATGGACACTTAAGTTGCTTCCATATCTTGGCTATTATAAATAATACTGCAATAAACATAGGGGTGCATATATCTTTTCAAATTGGTGTTTCTGTATTTTGGGGGGTAAAAACCCAGTTGTGCAATTACTAGATTGTAAGGTAGTTCTATTTTTAATTTTTTGAAGAACCTCTATACTGTTTTCCACAGTGGCTGCACCAATTTGCATTACCACCAACAGTGCAAGAGGGTTCCTTTTTCTCTACATCCTCACCAACGCTTGTTGTTCCTTGTGTTTTTGGTTTCAGTCGTTCTGACAGGTATAAGGTGATATCTCATTGTAGTTTTTTTTAAAAATGTTTATTTATTTAGTTTAAGATGGTGGGGGGGAGCTTGAGTTGGGGAGGGGCAGAGAGAGACGGAGAGAGAATCCCAAGCAGGCTCCATGCTGCCAGAGGACAGCCCAACATGGGGCTCAATGTCATGAACCATGAGATCATGACTGGAGCCAAAACCGACTGAGCCACCCAAGCAACCCATCATTGTAGTCTTGATTTGTGTTTCCCTGATGATGAGTGATGTCGAGCATCTTTTCATGTATCCCTTGGCCATCTGTACATCTTCTTTGGAGAAATGTCTGTTCATGTCTTCTGCCTATTTTTTAATTGGATTATTTGCAGTGTGGGTGTTGAGTTGTACAAGTTCTTTATATTTATTTTGGATATCCCCTTACCAGATGTATCATTTACAAATATCCTCTACCATTCAGGAGGTTGCCTTTTTGTTTTGTTAATTGTTTCCTTTGCTGTGCAGAAACTTATTTGTTTCAATGTAGTCCCAATAACTTATTTTTGTTTTTGTTTTACTTGGCTGAGAAGACATCCAGAAAAAAAGTTGCTAGGGTCAATCTCCATGAGGTTATTGTTTATGTTTTCCTTTGGGAGTTTTATGGTTTGAGGTCTTACTTTTATTTAGGTCTTTAATACGTTTTATTTCTGTATTAAGAAAATGTTTAAGAAAGTGATACGGTTTCATTCTTTTGCATGTAGCTATGCAGTTTTCCCATCATTAAGGAGACTGTCTTGGGGCATCTGGTTGGCTCAGTCAGTTAAGCATCTAACTCTGGATTTCAGCTCAGGTCATGATCTCACAGTTCGTGAGATCAAGCCTCATGTAGGATACTGTGCCGACAGTGTGGAGCTTGCTTGGGATTCTCTCTCCCTCTCTCTTTGCCCTTTTCCCACCCTCTCTCTCTCTTTGAAAATAAACATTTACAGAAAAAAGAGAGACAGTCTTTTCCTCATTGCATATTCTTGCCTCCTCTGTCATAGATCAACTGACCATATAACCATGACTTTATTTCTGTACTCTCTATCCTCTTCCATTGGTCTATGTATCTGTTTCTGTGCCTGTACACACTGTTTGATTACTAAAACTTTGTGGTATAGCTTGAAGTCTGGAATTGTGATACATCCAGCTTTGCTCTTCTTTCTCAAGATTGCTCAACCCTGCTATTCAGGGTCTTTAGTAGTTCCATACAAATTTGAGGATTATTTGTCCTAATTCTGGGAAAAATACTTTGACACCTTGTTTGGGATTGCACTGAATCGCTAGACTGCTTTGAGTAGTATGGGCATTTTAAC
Source organism: Lynx rufus (assembly GCF_022079265.1). Taxonomy (NCBI): domain Eukaryota; kingdom Metazoa; phylum Chordata; class Mammalia; order Carnivora; family Felidae; genus Lynx; species Lynx rufus. The sequence continues at coordinate 26,523,551 of NW_025814827.1, read as the reverse complement.
AATATTAATTTTTCCAATCCATGAGCATGATATGTCCTCCCATTCCTTTATGTTATTTCCAATTTCTTTCATCCATGTCTTAAAGTCTCCAGAGTATAGGTCTTTTACCTCCTTCATTAAATTTATTCCTAGGTATTTCATTCTATTTGATGCAATTATATTTGTATCATTATATTTTCATTCTATTTGATGCAATTTATTCCTAGGTATTTCATTCTATTTGATGCAATGGGATTATTTTCTTAATTTCTCTTTCTGATAATTTATTAGTCTATACAGACACAACAGATTTCTGTAATTTTATATCCTGCAACATTACTGAATTCATTTATTAATTCTGGTTGTTTTTTGGTGGTGTCTTTAGGGTCTTCTATGTATTGTATCATGTCATCTACAAAAAGGGACAGTTTTGCTTCTTCCCTACCAATTTGGATGCTTTTTGTTTCTTTTTCTTGTCTGACTGCTGTGGCTAGGACTTCCAGTACTATGTTGAATAAAGTGGTGAGAGTAAACATCTTTGTCGTTACTGATATTAGGGAAAAAGCTTTCACTTTTTCCCCACTGAGTATGATGTCAACTGTGGGTGTGTCATGTTGGTCTATATTATGTTGAGGTGTAATCCGTCTTAACCCACTTTGTTGAGAATTTTTATCATAAACAGATGCTGAATTTTGTCAAATATTTTTTCTGCATCTATTGAGATGATCGTATGGTTTGTCATCTTCATTTTTTAAATGTGGTGTATCATGTAGATTGATTTGTGGATAATGAACCATCCTTGCATGCCCAGAGTAAATCCCACTTGATCATGGTGAATGACCTTTTTCATGTGCTGTTGAAATTAGTTTGCTAATACTTTGTCAAGGATTTTTACATCTATATTCATCAGAGATACTGGCCCGTAGTTTTCTATTTTTCATAGTATCTTTTTCTGGGTTGGTATCAAGGTAATGCTGGCCTTATAGAAATGAATTTGGAAGTTTTCCTTCCTCTTGTATTTTTCGGAATAGTTTGAGGACAGGCATTAATCCTTCTTTAAATGTTCGGTAGCATTCACTTGTGAATCGATCTAGTTGTGGACTTGTGTTTGTTGGAAGTTTTATACTTACTCATTCAATTTTGTTACTAGTAATTGGTCTATTCAGATTTTCTATTTCTTCCTAATTCAGTCTTATAAGATTGTATGTTTCTAGAAATTTATTCCTTTGTTCTAAGTTGTCCAATTTGTTGGCATATAATTTTTCATAGTAGTCTTTTATATTCCTCCGTATTTCTGTGGTGTCAGTTGCTACTTCTCTTTCATTTCTAGTTTTGAGTCCTATCTTTTTTCTTGATGAGTCTGGCTAAAGGTTTATCAATTTTATGTTTTTAACAGACCAGCTCTTGGTTTTGTTGATCTCTCCTACTTTTTTTTTTAGTCTCTCATTTATTTCTGTTCTGATGTTTATCATTTTCTCCCTTCTACTAACTTTTTAAAAATAGTTTCTAGCATTTCTAGGAATGGACGTAACAATAGAAAGCTGATGGATATGTTCAGTCTGTCTACTTGAGCTGGAAATTCTATACTCTTTTTTGAAAGTTTCCAGTTTAAGTAAAACACAGCTACAACTTTATAAATTAACTCACTCCTTACATTCCTTACTCTTTTTCATACTAAAAATATTAAACATCTAAGAGGCAAGGGAGAAAAAAACCCTTCAAGTGACTCATTTTGACATACCTGACTGTGTAGTTTTGCTCTGGGATTTATTAGAAATAGGCGTTTCCAGCAATTTTGCCATTGTAGCAAGTTTGCTAGCAGCATTCATAATCTTTTTCTCAGCCCTGTGGGGAATTCCAGAATATTAAATTAATAATAGTTTAAAGGAAAAAATGAGTTTCCTTAGCCCCAGGATTTCTGTTTTCCTATTAGTTCTGCCAATATTTAGGGTAGTACAGACATAAGCCTCTCTTAACCCCTAATGGCTGATCGTGTAGAAATAGTTAATTTTGTGGTTAAAGAAAATGTTTAGAAAATGACAACATGATGTCTTGGTAGGCTCAGGACACGCTATTTGTTTAGACTGAACTTACCCTTCCTGTTTTCCATTATCCTGCAAAATCTGTTGGAGGCAAGTCAAGTAATACTTGCGCATCTTTCGGGCAGTTTCTTGACGTTCTCGCAATACCTCTGCTTTTACCATTTCCGCAGCTCTTTCTTTACTCTCTTGAATGTAACGAAGCATATCACCTAGAGGGGAGGTGGGGTGGGGAGTTGGTGTGAGACAGGAATCCCCACAAAAATGCAAGTTTACTATCAGTTTTTCACAAATAGGGGAGGCAAACTTCAGATCAGTTTTCTGGGAGATGAAGTGACTAGAGGATAAACATTATACTTTTCCACAATCATTAAAATGGAATGTTTCAGATCACTATTTTGGGAGACTCAGAGGAGAAATAATCTACAAGTCCTTTTAGAATGAAGATAGACACATATGGTAAGGAAATAGCATATTCCCTAGGAAAACTTTGTCACATTCTAAAACACTAAGGCAAGAAAATAAATATTAGATACAGAAACTTACACATTTCGATGATGTATAACGTGTCTGATTAAGAGAGGAAAAATAAATACACAAAAAGGGTGAAGAAGAAAGGAAGGAAGAACCAGACACAGAAGGACAGAAGGAGGCAATATGAACCAGAGAGACTCAGATTCCTATCACTTATGCTCTGAAAAATCCATTTTTCAATATTATTCAATTCTTTAGGCAGCAGTTAAAAGTATCTAAGTAAATATAATACTACAATCCATGAGAGATATGTATAAAATGCCAGGGAGAAGGATGAGACTTATATCGCCTTCTGGAATTTACATTTAAAAATAATCCACTGCTTGCAAGTTTTCTTTTTAATATTGGATTGAGACTACCATTACTTAAGGTTAACATTTTTTTTTTTTTTTATTAAATCTAGGGCTACATCCTACCTCTAGAATATATCACCATTCCTATTAAAGATTCAATTCATAGAGGAATTTCCCTCAATATCAGTAAGCTCTTCCTGAAGATTAGACGCTCTATGCGAAAAATACTAACTGGAAGGCTCTTTCTCATTATTTGAAGTGGGACAAATTAAAATGAATACATGTCAACACAAAACCTCCAACCAATGTCTAAAATATTAAACAAATACATATACATACAAGTTAGCACACGAGTATGAAAAAAACGCTTAAAATTTCACTTCCCAACTGATACAATTGTTAATAAAAAGTAGCTTTGTTTGTATTTGTAGTAATATGGCCTCTGTTGGCACTGGCAACAACTGAGAAGCAAATTCTCTTTATTGACACTACGTGGGCTTTTCCAAACATCCAAACATGATGCTGATGATCTACCAATTACATCTGGAACTTAAGACCTTTCCCATTCATTTTGTTAAAAATAAATGCAATTTGGGGGCATCTGGGTGGCTCAGTCAGTTGAGCGTCTGACTTTGGCTCAGGTCATGATCTCACAGTTTGTGGGTTTGAGCCCCGCATCGGGCTCTGTGCTGACAGCTCAGAGCCTGGAGCCTACTTTGGAGTCTGTGTCTCCGGCTCTCTCTGCCCCTCTCCCACTCGTGCTCTGTCTCTCAAAAATGAATAAACATTAAAAAAACATTTAAAAAAAATAAACGCAATTTTAAGAGGTAAACATACAGTTCTCCTGTATCAACACTTGTTACTGTTCTGGGACATACATGGAATCTATGCAATATTGTTTGTAATTAAAAATCAGAAGATATTCTACTGAAAAAACATAAATGAGAGAAATGCTCTGCCAGGTATGCTGCATCACCTCTTACTGCAAAGGACTTGATGAACAAACTTATATGTATGATTTAATCCACTATAAAAATAATGACAAACAACAGAACAATGCCTAACTAGTATGGTCTTTACAAAGACAAATATAATATGATCTCACTCATATGTGGAATTTGAGAAACACAACAGATGAACATAGGGGAAGGGAAGAATAAATAAAAACAGAGAGGGAGGCCAAACATTGAGACTCTTAAATACAGAGAACAAACTGAGGGTTGCTGGAGGGGGGAGTAGACGGGGTGGGGGTGGGTTAAATGGGTGATGGGCATTAAGGAGGGCACTTTTTGGGATGAGCACTGGGTGTCAGTTTTAAGAGATGAATCATTGGGTTCTACTCCTGAAGCCAAGACTACACTATATGTTAACTAGCTTGAATATAAATTAAAATAATAATAACACTGGCATTGAACAATATAAAATTAAAAAAAAAGTTTACAGTAGAAAGTAATACTTGCTAATTTAAAACTCACATGACATTTTGTTTTAGTTATTTAAGTTTTAAGATTATGAAAGTTTTAGTTTGACATTAGTGCCCAAAAAAGGAACAGGATAATTAATAATAATTAATGATGTAAAATAACTCTACCCTCATGTCACTTCCAAAAGATATTGGGCAAAATTACCCATTGCTGCATAATTTAGAAAAGGAGTCACTAATCTCTTCTAAAAGCAGGTAAGATCTCAGAACAAAATAATTTGGAAAATTCCCCCAAATTACTAGTACTAGTGAGTTAAAAAATGGTTCAGACAACCTTAAAATCCTGCGACTCCCCTTAGGAACTTACGCTTAATTTTTTTTACAGCTTTAATGTACTGTCCGCGAAGTTCCTCCAAGGCCTTCCCACTGCACAGCAGGCAAGCATTTTCAATGGCCCCTTCTGACAATGACCTAAAAATGAACCAAATATTGCAAACATAGATTTTAAGTAAAAATATCTATATATTCCAATAACATCCAATTGAGATGTGCTAAAAAAATCATATATGAGGTCTTTATTATATAGTTATTTAAAATAGAAGAAAAACGGAAACAAATGTTATGGTTACTTAAATAAATCATGATAAATCCACATGATGAAAATATATGCAGCAACTGAAAAGCATATTATGGGAGGATATTTTATGACATATGGAAATGTTTATCTTAGGACATTCGGTTAAATAAAGGTTACAAAACAGCTTCCATAATAATCTCTATTTTTAAAACATGCACACATGTGTACAAAGGGGTTTAAATGATATAAAACAAGAGGCTGACAGAGGGTATCTGCTGAGAATAGGGTTTTGGAAGATTTTCTTTTTTTATACTTCTTGCTATATAACAATGACAAGTTTTATATTCTTGGTATGATATTATTAATGTAATTCATATAAAAAATTAAACATACTTAGAAATAAACAATTTCTTTAAAATAGTATGAGTCTGGGGCACCTGGGTGGCTTAGTCAGTTAAGCGTCCGACTTCAGCTCAGGTCATCATCTCACGGTTCGTGGGTTCGGGTCCCACATCAGGCTCTGTGCTGACAGCTCAGAGCCTGGAGCCTGCTTCGGATTCTGTGCCTCCCTCTCTCTCTGCCTCTTGCCCGCTCATTCTCTCTCTCTTAAAAGTAAATATTTTTTAAAAAGTAATAATAAAATAAATAAAATGAAATAAAAATGGGACTGTATTATATTGTTCTATAACCTGTTTTTTAAATTTAACAATATATTTTGGATATCTTTTTAAATAAATCATTCTTGGGGCATCTGGGTGGCTCAATCGGTTGAGCGTTCTCCGACTTCAGCTCAGGTCATGATCTCGCGGTTTGTGAGTTCGAGCCCCGCGTTGGGCTCTGTGCTGACAGCTCAGAGCCTGGAGCCTGCTTCGGATTCTGTGTCTCCCTGCCTCTCTGCCCCTTCCCTGCTCATGCTGTCTCCCAAAAACAAATAAATGTTAAAAAAAAAAAAAAAAGTTTTTTTTTTAATGGTAAAAGTCTACCTTGGTGGTGTTCTGCAAAGTGCTCTCAGTTCTTCCAATTTACTCTTCATGTCATTGTTTTCTTCTATTAGTTCTTCAACAACTTTATTATTCTCTTCTAAAAAGGAAAGTTAATAGTGGTCAATTAATCTTTTTTTCTTCAGTCTTCCTTTCCCTTAAGTTCACAGAGCAAATGTTTGTAGAGAAGATTGTGGGAATTCCAGCTGCTCCCCACATCACTCATTCCCTGATGAATCCTAATGTCACCACTCCCTGTTCTGGCTCCTCAGTGCTTGAAATATGGATTCCACCCTCATCTTGCCTGGGTCACACACTGCCCTGGAATAGGTTTCCAACCATTTCAGATGCATCTGTTTTGTTTCCCAGCTACACTGAAGCCCCCTAGAAACATACTGGGTCTTGTAATTTCACAATCCTTATGCTCCTATACATGAGCATTGAACAAGCACTTCTAAACAAAATAAAAAGGAAGTTGAGCTTAAGTAGGTGCCACTTTCACAATTAATGTAAGATTTTCAATTCTTTAAACTTTTAAAAAGAGGATGAGAGGAAACCGATGGAGTCCACATGGAACGGAGAACAAAACATGAATTTCTGAGTGAGAGAGACATGGGTTTAAATCCTACCTCTGCTCCTTACCAGTTAAATGAGCTTAGGCAAATTACTTAAATTTTCTGAACCTGAGTTTTTTTCATATGGAAAATGGAGATAGTATTACCTACTTTGAAGATAATAGAAATAAAATAAGTGCATCTTATATAAAGCCTGGCAATACCAATGTCTAATAGATATGAACACGGCACACCATGTTTCCTGCCATGCTCCTCTCTCAACACACCCTGTCAATTGAGTAATAAAGTGCTCTATTTCTCCTAGCGATTGACATAACTTGTATGTTTTTAAATCACTTCCTCTTACTCCACCACTTTTCAATAAATGCTACCAACACCATGGAAAGTGGAATTTAAGAAACTGAAAAGAAGCAACCATAGTAGCAAAAACATTATCAACTAATAGATTTACATTAAGACAAACACTGAAATCAAACTATCAAGTGACTTAAATTTTGACCCCCAACCCCTTCTATCAGTCCATTGTTTTGAGCTAAGTACCAACTTCTTGGATTATTTCTAAGTCTATAAATTATAGAAGATAGCCTCAAAAAGCACTATGTGGAGTAACTAGGATCACAACATACGGTGCTAAACATTATTTATGAATAACAATCTTATCCAGCTGCCTTTGTCATTTTACTAGGTAAAACAAATATTCTTAACTTTCATCAAATTTCACAAGAGCTCCTTAACTCTCCTGGCTTCTACCAAAGACCTAAGCCATCACCATAGGAATTACAGTTGTTAAAATTTTTATCTCAAAATTCTTAAAATCCATTCTTGCCTTAAAGGTAATTATTATCTATCTCTAACAGACTTGGTAAGCAGTAGGCGGAAGCGAAGCGGATGGCTTCTCTTAGTCAACAGTATTCACAGAGCGTGCTATGTTGCCAGGTACTGTGCTAAGTGCTGGGTCAGGACTTGATCCTTGTCACCATCAAGGCTACCCTCCAAAGGACAATACAGACAAAAATTAATTACAAGGATGATGTGATAAATGTTAGAAAAATCATAGATGCTGTGGGTAATGTCTAACAGAAAAAAGCTAACTAGTTAAGTCTGGGGTGGTGAGGAAAGCCTCCCTGAGGAAACAGTGTACTGGGGAGAGAGGACTAGGAGTTAGCCCGGCAATGTGATCAGGATGGAAAGACAGATGTTTTGGTAAAGGGAGATGAAAACAGATGAGAGAGAAAAGAGATAATGAGAGAATAAGGAGGCTGGGGCAAGATGAGACTAAGGGGCTGGCAGATGCTGAATCATAAAAGGCTTCTTAAACAATGTTAAATAAAATGTTTGTACTTCCTACTGAGGACCAGATGAGCCATGGAAGGACTTCAAACAAAAGAGCAGCATGATCCAATCTATTTTTTTTAAAAGGTCACTCTTGGAGCCCCTGGGTGGCTCAGTAGGTTAAGTGTCCAACTTCAGCTCAGGTCATGGCCTCACAGTTCGTGGGTTCAAGCCCCGCATCGGGCTCTGTGCTGACAGCTTGGAGCCTGGAGCCTGCTTCGGATTCTGTGTTCTCCTCTCTCTCTCTGCCCCTCCTCTGCTCATGCTCTGTCTCTTGCTCTCTCAAAAATAAATAAACTTTAAAAAAAAAAAAAAAAGGGATACTATTGCTGTCTGATGGGGAATGGATTAGAGGAAGCAGAGCCAGAAAGTGACTGCCATCCAGGTGAACAATAGAGTTGAAATGCAGAAATAAAGTGAACCTATCCACCTGGTCTTTTCTGGATGACACAATTATTTGGGACCCTTGCATTCAATCCTTCATTCATGTAAACATTTATTATTGTCTGACATGTAATGGCCATCCTGACTACAATGATGAAGATACAACATATTCCTTATCCTCAGGGAACATACAGGTTGGAAAAGGGTATCAGGCAAGTAACCAAAAAAATTAAATACTGAATGGAAATAGACGAGGAGCTAAGTGCTATGGGGCCACACAGAAGTGGCCCACCTCACCCAGACTAGAAAAAATCAAGAAGGGCTCTGCAGATAAGGCATCCTCCCAGTTGAATCCTAGAGGATGAGGAAGAGTTAGGCCAAAATGAGAGTGAAAGGGTAAAGTGAAGGAAAGAGTGACAACATTGTATGTGGGGTCCAGCAGTAAAATTCCTGACCAGCAGGGCAATCTGAATATTTCGCATGTACAGAGTATAGAGCACAGGAATATAAGTGACTAGCACAAGGTGAGAAGGAGCAACCTCAGAAGCCCAGTAGCTTCCCTTCTTCAGAAGGGCAAGAGAAGATGGCAGACAATTGTCCTTTCGGACAATTTCCCTGACAACACTGTGAAGGATGCCCACATGTCTCTGTGCACGACTTTCCCCTCTGTCTAGAATGACGTCCTCTTTGGCAAACGTCTTCATCTTTCAAGGCTTAATCAGCCTTCCTTAACTCTAATAGGAGGAAGAGTTAATTAACATCCTTTCTCCCAAGTTTACATAAACATACCACCAGGAGCACTCAGTGCTGCAATTACTTATTAATCTGCTTTTAGTTCTCTTCACTTGATGATAAGCTTCTTGAAGGAAGGAAAGAGTCTTATACATCTATATCAGAACTGGAGTTCTGTCTGATGCATTCACTGCTGTGTCCCTAGTACCTAGAACGATGCCTGACGCATATTGGGCATTCAGTATCTATTCAGCCCAAAAAGGAAGAAAGGAATGTGACCTTTTAATCAGAGCTCCAATTTTCCTCTTTGTAGTTCAGTAATAACAATTTGGTTAGTAAAAATAAGGTCCAAATTAGTTTACCTTAATCCTCAGAGAATCGGTGCCTACGTTAACTAAAACGTCACATTTGAATATTTCAAGGATCAGTGAGATTTATGCCAGTAGTAGTGCTACTTTGAATGCTAACCTCCAATTTTTTCCACTACAGCTTTGTGCTTCCTTTCTAAATGCTGAAGATGCCTACAGCATTTCTCCAGTTTTCTTTTCAGATCTTGACATTCCTGCTTTGCCTTTTCAAGTTCTTGGAAGCAGTGTCCACAGCATGAATCCTTAATTTCAAGGATCTTTTTCTTATCTGTAAAAATTAAATGATAGCAAACTTTTATATCAATTTGGACTAAGAACTAAAAAAGAAAGGAAGGAAGGAAGGAAGGAAGGAAGGAAGGAAGGAAGGAAGGAAGGAAGGGAGGGAGGAAGGAAACCAGGTGACGGGACTGAAGGTGACAGTGTAACTGAAAAGAACATGATGCTTAAGAGAGAGAGACCTGGGTTTAAATCTTCTTTATTTACTGGCAGTGTACCTCTGAGTATATTATATAACCTGAGACTTAGTTTTTTATTATGTAAAATTAAATCATACCATCTGTTTTAAAAATTGCTATGAAACATAATGCTCAACTCTTAGTATTGAATACCATTTCCCATGACAAGGAACCAAGGATCTTCAAGGATCCAGTAACTCCAGTACTCGGACAAGGTATATAAACAAGACGAATGCCAGAAAGAAATTCCTGAAAAACACAGGCATGTCACAAGAACATAGAAGCCAGTTTGAAAGGGCTCCACTAGCTGAATATGGGACAATTTGAATTTTTTTTTAATGTTTATTTATTTTTGACAGAGAGAGAGAGACAGAGTGTGAGTGGGGGAGGGGCAGAGAGAGAGGGAGACGCAGAATCCGAAGCAGGCTCCAGGCTCTGAGCTGTCAGCACAGAGCCCGACGCGGGGCTCGAATTCACAGACCGCGAGATCATGACCTGAGCCGAAGTCTGACGCTCAATCGACTGAGCCACCCAGGTGCCCCTGAATATGGGACAATTTGAACACTAAGTATACTAATGAATTATAAAATACTTTCAAAAAAATAGGAATTCATGAGTCATACCAATAATTCCATAATGGAATGGATGGATAGATGGTTAAGTAGGTTAAGCTGGTAAGTAAGGAGGTAGGTAGATGGATTGATGGGCAGACTGGTAAGTGAACAAAAAGACAAATAAATAACTATATAAACTAGCAGGAGGATGCACAATTATTACATGCCAAGTTCCAACTTGGTTAAAGTAGAGGGAAGTCTAGAGCTAGAAAACTCATAATTTTGCAACCACCACAGTAAAGACTGGATCAGACAAGCATCATCAATGATTGCTAAACATAAGGGAAAGTTTTAATGAAAAGGAACTTTTCATGGTCTTACACGTGTCTCCACACAGATTGCTTATTAGTTATTGGGGTGGGGGAACCCAGTAACTATACAGTGAAGAAACTATACACTTTGACCAGGTGCTCAAAAGAACTTCACCAATAAAAGACAAATGGACACTGGGCACCTCCACATGTGATAACACATCACCTATGCAGTGCATCAGCCAAGGAAACACAACCTGAACCTAATTATGAAGAGACATCAGAAAAACTCAAAATGAGGAACGTTCCAAAAAACCGAGGGGTGGGGTGGAGCACTGGGGAAAGGGAGAGTAAGTCTTTCAAAAACGTCAATGTCAGAGAAGCCAAAAAGAGGCTGTGGAAATATTCTAGACTAAAGGACACTAAAAAGACATGACATGGAGGGATAATACCTGACCCTGGACAGATTTTTGTACTGTAGAGAGAAAAATAATGAAAGCCACTACTGGGTCAGTCAACAAAATTAGTGGGTCAGTTGACAAAATTAGACAAAATCCGAACAGGTTGACACAATATTTTCATTGAATGTTAAATTTACTACATGTTTTGAAAATACACAATTATTTAGGGGTAAAAGGGCACAATATATAGAACATCTTCAAATGGTTCAGGAAAAAAAATGAAATGTTCACATACACACATACACACACGCACACACACAGAAGAGCACAAAATAGTGTCAAACATTATCAACATATGTATCTAGGTAAAGGGTATGTGAGTGCTATTTGCAACTATTTTTACTTTGTGACTTTTCTGTAAATTTAAAATTGTCTCCAAATGAAAAAAAGATGTAAAACTGTCAGGAGGACAGGGCACCCAGGGGGCTCAGGTGGTTAAGTGTCCGACTCTTGATTTTGGCTCAGGTCATGATCTCATGGTTCATGAGCGCGAGCCCTGCATCAGGTTGCACACTGACAGTGCAGAGCCTGCTTACGATCCTCTCTCTCCCCCTCTCTCTGCCCCTCCTGCACTCACATGTGCGCGCATACTCTCTCTTGCTCTCTCCAAGTAAGTAAGTTTTTAAAAAAATAAGAATAAAACTGCCAGGATGTATACGTTTATAAAAATTGTGTGGCACAGTACCTGGCACAGGTCAGCATGTAGTAAATAACAGCTATTGCTATTAGTAATACAAAGAATTCTTAAAATTAAATAACACACAAAAATGATACAAAAAAATAGATTACTATTACCGTAATTGATATAATTAAGTAGGAACACAAACACAAACTGACACAGGGTCAAATGTTGATGTAAAATCATTGGTCCAACAAAATTATTCTTAGCTCTTTTCTGACTTAGTTTCATTTAAATGGTGCCATTTATGTCCATGAGCATCAAAGAATTCATAAAGCATCACATTGGTGCCATACAAGGCATTTATATTTTTAATTTAAGACACTGTTGTAAAACTGGAAACCAGACAAACGACCATTGACAACAGAATAAATTGTAGTATGTTCACAGAATGGAATACTACACAGCAATATAAATAGAGCTACATGCATTAACACAGACAAATCTCAGAAGCTTGATATTAAGTGGGAAAAAAAGCAAGTTACAAAGACTACAATAAATAGTAAACCATTTTTATAATGTTAAAAGACAAAACAACAACTTTTTCAGGATACTTACCTTTGGTCACAACATAAAGAAAAGCAAGAGAATAGTTTTTAAAAATCAAAATATTTGTTACCTTGGATTGAAAGGAAGTTACAGGGATGGGATTGTGGTCAAACAGAGAGGGGTCTTCAATGGTACTGGTGACATTCTAGCTCTTAAGCCAAATGGGTGGGTTCCTGGTTGCTAGGCTTCATAACTTGCATGCACATCACATATTTTCTTTGCATGTATAAAGTATTTCATAATATTGAACTTACTTAAAAAAAATGGTAAGATATTAGGAGGCTATGACCAAACAGTTAACAATGGTGGTAGTCCTCTCTAATGAATTTGTTAATGTGTTTGTTTTTAGGGAACAAAGACTAAAGAAAGAAAAATCTTTTGTAGTCTGATTGTCTTAAGTAAAAATTAATTTCTTTCACACTGATAGGACTTCCCAAAGCCAAATAATATCTAAAACTTGTTTCTACCCATTTCATAAAATGTTTAAGAATTCTCTGGTTTTTCTAAATATAACAACAGACACACAATCACACTGAAAAGAAACAAAATACAAATTACAAATTAAGGATGTATTCCCATACACCTAATTAACAATAAGATGTTCTCAACCACCTAGAACCTAGAAAGGAAAAAGGGTCTATGGACGATGAGGAAAATAACAGTCAACTGACTTCTTAGGAAAGGCAGAAATCCTCTACGATTCTGGTAACATTACCTACTAAATTAAAAACTGTGGAAACTAAGTTCATTGACCCAGTACATATGAATTGTTCTGGTAATTCTTAGTTCTTTTCCAGGTTGCAATGGAGACAGCAGGTAAGAAACAGAAAGAGTGGGTGTGTGTAGGTGGAGGGAAGGAGCAGGCTACAAGATCTCATTATCTTAAAAAGGAATGGAGCGAATAAAGGGTATGTCAGTTCCTGGCTCAAAATTCTCAGTGATGAGGCAATGCAAGCTCAATCAGTATTCCTTAGTGAACTCTGAATAGGTCGGGGGGTACAGTACAATAATTCATTCTCATAATAAAGTCTAAGTCATCATGGAAACGTTAAACTCTTAATTTACCAAACATTCAAGGAACACAAACTATGTGCCATTCACTCTGCCATGTATTGGAGAGGAAGAGATAAAACACTACTCCTACACTCAAGAAATTCACAAATAAATCAGAAAACACCTCTTCAGAAAGATTTCCATTAAAAAATGGGTTGAAATAAGCTTCAATAATTTGAACGAAAAGGTCTGTTATTTGGCAATTCTTTAATGTGAAACCCGTGATTTCTCAATAAAGCCAGAGAATAAAAACATGACTATTCTATTAAAATTCTCATTATTCTCCTTATAATAAGAACTACTTAGGAACGGAGGGAAGACCATGAAAAGATAGAATTAAAAGGGTCTAAAGTGGCCTTGTTTCCCAAATGCAAAATTAAATCTAGGGAGAAGACACAGATTAGGTAGGAGTAATATCACCCACTTGTTCACTCAAAAAAGCTATACACATCTTTGATTTCCTTTTATTCTTAAAGTAACCCTCTGGAACTGTGATTACGAATGTTACAGAGACCAGTAGGAATAAAATCCCATTACCAGCTTCTGCTTCTGTTTCTTGCAAGGCCAAGGACTGAGCGCAGTGTCCAAAAGTAGGTGCAGGAAGGATTGCCAGGACTCCGGGGTCTCCTCTGCCAGTGACCTCTGTGACGGGATCCTTAGAGGTCCTGGCCAAATTTTTCTGAAAGAGATGATCTTCCTAGTTAATGCCATGTAAAAATCTTCAAGCAATTCTCTATTTAGAATGCTAATATTAAAAATATAAAAAGGTAACACTGCCTGAAAAAAACTCTTACCTAAACTATCACCAGTACTTTTCTTAGGGTGTTACATGAATATTGTCATTACTATGAACTAGTCTGCTGTGGCCATAATTTTCAAATTAGACCATTATCTGACAGAGGACTGGTGGGCCGACTAGGAGACAGATAGGAGATATAGTTTTTGTACGCATATATGTGAGTTTAAGATATTTTAATAGTTTATGTGATCAAATCACAGGACATACTAAATCCTAAAGGAACAGAGCAGATGATCTTGAGTAAGCTACCTTGTCTAATTACCTAAAATACACCATACATGCTTGACCCTTCAAGCCTTGATTCTGATCCTAAGAAACTTATTTAACTGTTAGGAAACCTACCTACGATATATGACAGAAGCAGAGGTGACTAGTTACAGAAAAAATGTGAACACCAAGAGGCAATGACGCTGAGGCCAGAAGGAGTAATAAAAGTTGAACCCTAAGGTAGACAGTGTTTCCAGTTTCTGCTCATAACTGGAGAAAAGCCAAGATGACAGAAAACGCAGGAACACCAACCTTCTGGTCTTAATTCTAACTTGAGTTTGATGGTAAGAAAAGACAGAACACACATCCTTAAACTTGTATGAAAATTCTGTTCCAATTGGTATTTCTCTTTTCTCTTTTCCATTATGACCTGTTATATTAATGTATCCCGATAAGGCATTCATTTTCTTGGAAATACATTTTTATTTCATTGTATCCTCTCCATTTTAAGAAACTTTTGATCATCTTAGTTATTTTAATGAGGATTTGTTTTATATTTATTGATCATTTTTTCCCATTTTAATTTGTATAAGCAGTTCTAAAAATGACAAATTTTACCAATTACAATTCACAGTTCTTCATATTTATGGCACCCATATTGCAAACTTATCACCATTGCCTAAAATCATCGCTCTACCTCAAGGTCCTGAGCTGAGTTAGCTCTCAAACAGCAGAAGATCAAGAATTCTTCGGTGACTAATGCCAGAGTAGGCATTTCAAAGCCTACTATTCCCCTTCCCCAGGAATAGAATCTGAACCCACCCAACAAAGGCTGCAAAAGTCTAAGTTCTTAGCCAAATTATGTGACTCTGTCCCTACATGTGAACTACATTAAGTCATATAGATGACCTTGACACTGCTTGCACAATCATAAGCCCTCTACAGAGACCCCAGGATTGATTATATACTATATATACTATATATACTATATATAATAGTAGAAGAAAGCTGTCATATTTTCCTGATTTTTACAGCAGAGATGATCTTTTCAGGAAAGCAAACTTGAAAGCATATAACATGATTTCCCCACCACTGTTCATGCTTAAAACCTGCTGTAGGTAGTTCTGATCTTAATTATTTTTTCCAAAAATTTTCAGTAAAGTAGTATAAGCATTATTCATGGGAAGTGATCTTGCCCAGTTATTTTTACATTGAAAGCAACTCTTAACTAGTAACATCTTTGTGAAATCATGAATAACAGTATCTACTTGGGGGACTGGGGTGGAGTAGACTAATCATTTGGGTAAGCTATGGCTGTAAAATTCTGTACTATCTCAAATCTAGGATGTGGAAAGGCCTAGCTTCTTTTTCAGACAAGCAACTATAGTATATGAGGTACACAGGTAACAGACTAGTTATCCTCAAGTGTGGGGATTGGAACTCAGATTTTTTTTTTCCCCAGCTTATAACACATTCCAATAAGTATTAATACCAAATGTTCAATCCTGGCCTTGAAAATCTTTAATCATGATATCTTAATGAAACTCAACTCTTACGTCTCTTCATTCAGACAAACCTTATAATATTGGGAATGTTTTCTACCTCTAATTCCAAATGTTGAAATCGGCTAAACACAATACCTACGATATTATTCTGGATTTTTCATCCATACCTCATTTCTTTAATCATAAGCTAGGAAGACTTTGGTTTTATCAGATCTTCCACAGAAACTAAAAGCTGGTGTCAGAGACTACTTAGACAACTAAAAGAATACAATTCACTCATGCCACGCACACATAGATAGTACACCAAGTAAACTGGCTTCAGAGTATCGTGTCAGTGAGCCATACCTCTAACTGCTTATTTCTACATCTTTTTTTGTACTTGGTTGGCATCTTTTGCCTTTGTGACATAAATTCCTTGAGGGTAAGAAATATGCTTCCAAACTCTTTAGAAGCCCTTAAGAAACTCTAGTTTAATACGATGCATATTTCTTGAAGTGGTCATGCCCAAAAAACAAAAATAGGAATGAGAGTTATTCAGTTTCTCAAAGCTCAGGCCCTTACAAAGAACAGCATATATTTTTTAGGAAAAAGATGTCTAGAGTCTAAAAGCTCTGCCTCATATTTGTGGCACTATGAAGAAGCAAAGTTTTTTTGGCAAAAAGAAATGAAATCCTTTGGATTTCCTACAAAAAGTTGTTAAGCCACTGGTAAAAACACAAGTTTTATGTCTACTAGACTGTAAAATGAAGAAAGGAAAAAATAACCATAGGCAACTGCTACAATCATCTCTGATGCTTATTAAGAGCTCTTTCCACTTATCAGGAACATACCTTTTCCCATTCTGAGCCGGTATTTTCTGTAGCTAGGGAGAGGATATCTTGAAATGCTTTCTGTATGCAGGCCTTTAGTTTTTCAAAATATTGCACAGACACCCATTTTGAAGAACAAGTCGACACGAGTTCCAAAAGTTGCTGGTTCTCTGAAGCACCGACATGCTCCTTCTGGGTGTCCTTTAAGAGAAATTCGAGTACAGTTAGGATGTCTTCCTCATACTGATAGATTTCCAGTTGGATTCGCCTGGCTTCCTGCGTAGCCCATTCTCTACGACTCTGGTCTAGACATGCTTGCAATTCCATCTCCTTCTGAAGAAGGAGTTCAGTTTTTTGTTTCACAAAGTCTTCTTTAGCTGCCGCAAGCACCTCATCAATTTTATTTCGATGATCATCTAAAAATTGCCGGTAATCTTCCTCATTTTGTTCTTGAATTCTGTGGATTTCTTCTTGCTTTTTTTTGTTCCATTCACTCCGGGCTTTCGCCAACTCAGCCCTGACAACCACAGGGACTTCCTCGTTCTTTAACTCAAGCTCTCTCTGAAGAGAATGAATCTTCTCTTCCAGTTCCCTCCTAGGTATTCCATTTTTGTTCACGTTTTCAAGCTCACTTTTCCATTTCTCTTTAGCTTCAGAAATAGCAAATGATATCTAAAAGGCAGAACAATGTACATTTAAAATTCTTTATGATCTCCCCATAACTATTTGGGATAAGACATTGTTCCTAAAATACTATACTCAAAGATCCTCTCCATTTTAGATCACCTAGTATTTTAGGTCATATGGTATTTTAAAAACATCAGTTTCTTGGGGGTGCCCGGGTGGTTCAGTTAAGTGTCCAACTCTTGGTTTGGGCTCAGGTCATGAGCTCATGGTTTCTGAGTTTGAGCTCCCACATAGGGCTCTACGCTGGCAGTGAGGAGTCTGCCTGGGATTCTCTCTGTCTCTCTCTCCCTCTCTCTCTCAAAATAATTAAGGAAACTTACAAAATAAATAAGTAAAAGACATCCATTTCTTGATGGAGAACTAGAAATTTAAACTGACTCCAAAAAATTGTAATTAGACAATTATCCAAAACTAATTTTAGGGGAAAAATTCATATTAGTTTTACAAAGACAGAGCCTCAAATTTTACCTAAGCCCAGGACAAATGAAGTATCTTTTACATGAAGCGATGATATAATAGCTGGAAGCGAAAGCAGCCTCATAAAGAAATCTTACTATTACTTAGAAATATAACACATACCTGCATAACGTGCTGACAAACATAATTGTATTTTAATGGCATCACAGTGGTTACAGCAGTTCATTAAATGACAATACTAGACAGAAAAAGGCATTTTTTCACTAATCTAATTGTCTTTTATAACAGAATAACAAGACTCGCAGATCACACACAGTAATAGTACATAACCAAAATGTCACAGGGAATCAAAACACCTAGGCTTAACTCTAATCCTACCTTTGACTGCAGCCCAGCAAGGTGCTTAACAGAACAGGCTCTGGGGACAAACTGCTAGAGTCAACTTACCAGCTGTGGGACCACAGGCCCATTCCTCAATTCCTTCGAGACTCTATTTCCTCATCTATAAAATGAGGATAATTATAAAGCTTCCCTGATAGCACTGCATTAGGGTTAAATGACAAAAGAAAATTCATTTAAGGGACTTGGTCCAGAGCCTGGCAGATAAGGACTCAATAAATATTATATGGTTATTACTTTTGGCTAGATGGCCTTAGAAAAGTCACTTAATCTCTTTCACACTTAATGTCTCTATCTACATAATGAGCAGACTGGATAATGACCTTGAATCCCTTTTATAAATTCAAACAAGTCACAAGGATGTAAGTGTTGAAAGAAGTGGGCATCTCCAAAAGCTTGGCCTGGACAGCGGTGGCTGCTGAAAGTCACTACTGTATACATACATGCTCTGGATGTTGAGATAGGGTATCTGTCTCCTAAATTTCCAGCTATTATATCATCTTAGCAAACACCTTCAACTGTAAAAATTCTAAAACATGTTATACACCTTTATTCAATAAGTGTTCCTGAATAGTTGCACATAAATCCAAATTTTGAACTCTATTTCAAATTTACTAAGGGAGGGGCGCCTGGGTGGCTCAGTCGGTTAAGCGGCCGACTTCAGCTCAGGTCACGATCTCGCGGTCCGTGAGTTCGAGCCCCGCGTCGGGCTCTGGGCTGACGGCTCAGAGCCTGGAGCCTGCTTCCGATTCTGTGTCTCCCTCTCTCTCTGCCCCTCCCCCGTTCATGCTCTGTCTCTCTCTGTCTCAAAAATAAATAAAACGTTAAAAATTTAAAAAAAAAAAAAAAAACAAATTTACTAAGGGAACCCACTAAGATGAGCTTTACAAAGGAATGCACAGCAAAATTCTTTCGCTACCAGCAGAATAATTCAGTAGTGATGTGAAACATGCTTAAAGAGTACCTTCAGGGAAAATAGTCTTGTCACAATGGATGCCTGGAGATCATTACCAGGTGACTTGGTGGAGGTGGCAGATCCCATGGAATCGGGAGGACCTGCCCAACCTCACCAAAGGTGTGCATCCTCTCACATGAAGTTGTGGGAGGAGAATTTAACAGCATTAATCAACTCAGTGGCTCCTGATAGTTGCTGCCCAGTAGAATCACCTGAGAAGCTTTTAAAAATCCTAATACCCAGGCCATATCCTGCACCAATTAAAACATAAAGTCTGGGGGCTAGGAGTCAAGCAACAGTAATTTTTTTTTAAGTTTATTTATTTGTGAGAGAGAGAGAGAGAGACAGAGAGAGAGAGATAGCATGAGTGGGGGAGGGGCAGAGAGAGAGGGAGACACAGAATGGGAAGCAGGCTCCAGGCTCTGAGCTGTCACCTTGGAGCCCGATACAGGGCTCAAACCCACAAACCTTGAGACTATGACCTGAGCCGAAGTCGGACCCTTAACTGACTGAGCCACCCAGGCACCCCAAGCAACAGTAATTTTTAAAAGATCCTCAAGTTTTTCTAATATGCAGCAAAGTTTAAGAACCACTGAACCAATTGACAACTTCTGGACTCTGGATAACCGGCTTTAAATTTTCACGGAGCTTGATGGATCACTCTAATCTCCCAAGAACCCTCCCACCAATGCACTGAAACTGGCCCTAGGTCACCTTCTTTGGTTTGGACCAAGGATTCGCAACATGTTAACATTATGTTCTGTGGCTGAATAATTATCTAGAATAGTGCTACTCACACCCAAGTGTGGTCTAAAAACCAGCACTGTCACATCCCCTAGGAACTTTTTAGAAATGCAAATTTCTCAGGAGTTACTCCAGACCCACCAAATCAGAATCTCTGGGAATAAATCCCAGGAATCTGCTTTAACAAACCCTCCAGGTGAATCTCATGCCTGATAAAGTTTGAGAAGCAACACACTGTCTTCTCATTTCTGTATTTCTGCATTCACATACATTCAGGTCTTCTATGTTCTAAAGTAAAGATCTCTTGGGGTCCCCGGGCGGCTCAGCTGGTTGAATGTCCAACTCTTGATTTCGGCTCTGGTCATGATCTCAAGGTTGTGAGAGAACCTCGTGTCAGGTTCTGCACTGAGAGTGGAGCCTGCTTAAGATTCTCTCTTTCCCTCTCTTTCTGCCCCTCCTGACGTGCTCACATACTCTGTCTCTCAAAAACATAAAAAACAAAATAAAAACTTAAAAAAAATCTCTTGCCTATTTTCTATATACTAACCAACTTTATTATTCTTGACTTCAGTGCTAAGTCACATGTACATCATATTATTTCCTCTCTCTCCCTCTTAAATTTCCTTTTAAACTATTTCAGCATACTTAAAAAGTATAGAGAATAATGCAGTGAACACCTGTGTACTACCACATAACTTAAGAAAACTGTTACAATAGATTTATGCTGAATTATTTAAGTATTCTGTGGAATAAGATTATGAATACAACATATGAGTCATTTACAATGTCTGTCACCTATACTATTTTGAAAATGGTTGTCATATTGGGAGAATAGTATACACTTAACACTACAATCTATTATCTTTTTTGTATTATAATTAAGAAGACATACATATGGCATAAAATAGCAGTTTAAGTTTGCTATTTGGACTTCTCATATTTGTACATATTTGTCATATTTGGACATTGTTGGTGTACTTATCCACAGCTCCTTGTTTTCTTATAAATTTGTATTGTTTTTCTTACCACATATTAGTAGTAATGTTTCTTATGTTGAATTCATTTATTTTCCTTTTTTTTATTATCCTCTCACTTTTATTACAAAAGCAAAAATGTTTTAACTGTATCTCTTATATCCTATTTATCCATCTTTGCTACGACTATTGTCCCCAAACTGAGTGATGTTGGTATTCAATTTCTTTCTTCTATGCTTTCATGTAAAAATGTTCAACTTCTTCATCAACTTAGACTTTATTATGATGCAAGCGCAGGTAACCTTAATTTTTCCAAAGTGCTATCTGGCTATCCTAAGACCATTTATTATGGAATAATTCCTTATTCCTTTGTTTTGAAACAATTACATTTCTATTCATAGTTGGGCCTATCTCTGAAGTCTGTGTAATACAAAATGAAAAATTCTATTTTTGTGACTCAACACTGAATTGTCGCTTTCCAACATACTCTATTATGTGTTAGGGTTGGACTACTATTTCTTTTCCAGAACATTTAAAAAATTTCTAGTCCTTTCCAAGTAAATTTTAGAATTAGGGTCAAATTTCAAAACCATGTTCAGTTTATTGGCATTTTGATTAGAACTGGTTTACACTAATAAATTGGAAGAATGCAAATGATTATAATATCTTATGTTTCTGGTCAAACAACATGACCTCTCTGGTAAGGAGAGTTGGCTATTTTCCAAGGAGATTATAAGACTACTGACAAAGCATGGAAAACAAACTCCCAGCATGCAAAAGGATACCATGTAGCTATTAATAAACAGATAAACACCTGTTCTCAATTTCTCCTAAAGATAGGGCAAGACAGAACAGGATTTAGTTTCACAGTTAAGGTTACCTTCCTGATTATGAGAGTTTCAAGACCCTAAAATACATTCTTTCTCCCTCAGCATCCTGATGATGAGAACAGATGCCATCAGTCAGGCTCTGAGCTAATGGTTACCATGCATTATTGCATTTAATCCTTCCACAACACGGTGAGGAGATACTGATTCTCGGGACTAAGATGAGACATCAGGAGAGAGGCCCTCCTCAAGCTTTTTTCCAGGAGAGCACTTACCCGTCTTGCCACAGTGATCTCTTGTTGCTCTTCCCACTTCTTCTGTTCTGCTCTTACGCGTGCTTTATACTCTGCAAGGTCAGGTAGTTCTTCCAGCCATCGATGACGAGCATTTTGCACAGCTGTTTCTACCTGCAATTGGATATTGCAAAAGCAGGCAGTAAAGTGAGGTATAAAATTTCAAAAAGATCCCATTTGCAATTAGCAACTATGGTTTCATGTGTACTTTACATAATATCGCACTACGTTACACTGACCTCAAGCAGCCCACCTGATCCCAAACAGTAGATTCTAATCCTTCTGTTCTAAACTTCCCATACTGTCCTATGCAAATGCCAGCACAAAAAGTAGAAATCTATAAATGTTTGATAGCCAATACCATTACTGGAAAGCTTCATACAAAGTACCAATTGCCATTTCCAAGAAATTCCTGTTTATCTTAAGAAAAAGGAGAAGACATGCAGAGAGGCTGCTTGGGGTCAGGGCTGCCCAATCAGTACACCCACCATATCCACAGTCCTCATGCCGTACATATAAACACATGAACCCACGCAAGCATGCACCAATATAGCTTAGAGCCTTGTACCGAGCAACTTTTCCTGCTGTCTGTAATGAGTTTGCAACTAAAGAATGAGGGTGATACAGCAATTCAGGCAAACATATAAGACTTGACAAATTATGAGGGTGATCTGTTGGTAAATCTGTCACAGGTTACCACAA
The DNA here is from genome assembly GCF_022079265.1 of Lynx rufus. NCBI lineage: Eukaryota > Metazoa > Chordata > Mammalia > Carnivora > Felidae > Lynx > Lynx rufus. Next base: position 26,500,955 of record NW_025814827.1, on the reverse strand, counting down.
GGTCACTTACTAAATAACCTTTCCTTATTTCCTTGTATTGAAATATAAATACACACATACCTATATCCATATAAACATACAAAACTAGAGTTGACATAAGGGGCTGAATTTTTTTGTAAAATGCTAAATACATTTACAGGTAAAACCCAGGGAGTTACAAATACGGGGAAAAGATAAAGCCCCTATAGAAATTTATATTCCTCCAAAGGTTATTAATAATATTTCCTTTCTTACTACATGATGCTGTTTTTCTTCACATCTGTAATTGTTTATATACCAGGACAGCACCCTTAAACATGTCTCTGTCCACAGAACATTTTCTTAACTCTGTTCAAACCTTAAACATTTCAGGAAATGATTTAACTGACTGAAGATGCCTTTGATACAATTACACAGATTTGCCTATGTTTCCATACTATAAGGATTCTCTCTAAACATCGTGTAGAACAACTTATGGGGGCCTGGGTGGCTCAGTCGGTTGAGCATCCGACTTCAGCTCAGGTCATGATCTCACAGTTTGTGAGTTCAAGCCTCACATCGGGCTCTGTTGACAGCTCGGAGCCTGGAGCCTGCTTTGGATTCTGTGTCTCCCTCTCTCTGCCCCTCTCATGCTCATGCTCTTTCTCTCTCTCTCAATAACAAGTAAACGTTAAAAAAAAATTTTTTTTAATCATGTAGAACAACTTAACAAATAGGCAGAATTCCAAATATTTATCAAAAGCTGAATACATTTTTTTAAAACTTTACCTCAGGTATTATTTTAAGACTGCATAATAAGCATTTCGTTTGTAAATACAAAATAAGTAATATGAAGGTCCAGTGACCTCTATGGGACTAAACACCCTGTCAGGTGGTCTGTGAGATCAAAACTAATTTCAAAGTAATATTCACACTTTATTTTTTTCATGCCCATTCCTGCATGTGTAACTAATACAATGGTGTCATGCTATGTGGTTTATCACTGCTCTGACAGCCAATGGCAAGTTTAGTATTCTTGGTTTTTTTTTTTACAGATTTTATTTTCCTAATTTTTTAAAGTTTATTTATTTATTTTGAGAAAAAGAGAGAGAGAAAAAAAAGAGAGAGAGTGGGTGAGTACGAGAGGGACAGAGTGAGAGGGAGAAACAGAATCCCAAGCAGGCTCCGCATGGCTAGCGCATAGCCCGACACTGGGCTCAGACTCATGAACCTTGAGATCATGACCTGAGCCAAACGCTTAACCCACTGAGCCACCCAGGTGCTCCAATATTCTTGTTTTTTTAAAAGTTCCTTAGATTTATATTTTCCAATACAGTAAATAGATATAACCCACACAGAGAAAAACTCTACAGAGTCTTGAGTTTTTAAAAGTGTTAAAGGCATCCTGAAGCAAAAAAGCTTTGAGAATCACTATAATAATGTAGATAAAACCAACAAAAACTCTTTATTGCATTAACACAGAGCTATTTCATTAACACAGCTCACTCAGGCTGACATTTCTTGGAAACCAAACAACATGCCCCAGTTAAAAGCAAGCTAGCTTTCTGAGTGCTTCTAAGGGGAGGCAATGGCCCCGCTTTCTGGCAGCGTATGGGATTTACAGACAAAGTCCCGTGTGAGGGGAGTGCCTGCAGATTCAACTCTGTGAGTTGCAGTGCAAACACTGTCTAATATCTCACTTGCTTTAAGTTTGCTTATGTATAACTACTTCAGTGGAGTACGTTCTATAAAGTTAGGTATGAAAGATTCTTAATTAAGATGTGCTTCATCCAGTTATAAAACCGCCACCTTTAACCTCAAGCACCCTAACGCTTAGACCAAACTCAGAGGAGCAAACACTCTGTAAACATAAAGAATACATGGAAAAACTGAGGGGTAACAGCTTTGTGACAGAAATACAGTGGAAGAAACTTTTTGTAACAACCCAAAAGGTTCTACCCTAGAATGCACAAAATTTTCAAAGTATAAAGTTATGAACAAGTTCAATGGTAGCATTTTACAGGTTTTCATTAATAGGCAGTTCCAATAATTGTACTATAATAAACCTATTACCTGTTTGGCAATATTTTCACAATATTTGAGTTCTAATTCCACCTCAAGTTTCTTCAGGTCCCCACTGACAGCTGTTTCTTTCTCTTGCTCTAAATCTTGCTGGATCTTTCGCTTCTGTTCTTCTATCATGACTGCCATCTCTTTCTTGGAAATAACATCACTGGTGGTTACTTGGTCAGTCTGGCTGCAACCATCTGAGGTCTTCTTTTTCATTGCCTTTATAGTTTGATCCAGCTTAGACTGCCACTCTTTTTCGAGCTGTTGAATAAGTTCTTGTTTGATCTGTTTTCAGAAGAAAAATTGTATGAAAAGAAAAAACACTCAAATAAGCAAAACCCAGAATTAATAGCTAGCCAAAAGAGCAACCACAGCTGTGTTTGAAAACCATCTAGACATTGTTGTAGTAATTACATGAGAGTTAGAAGCTTAGTCAATGAAAATATATTCAAGTAAATCCTGAAAGTTACTGTTGGACCCTAATGTACGTGGCATAAATCACATGGGAGATAGAAGTATACCGCCATAGGTCAGGCTTTCTTGCTCTCAAGATGCAACCTTCTGGAAGCTTTGACATTGCCACTACAAAGGTGGCATGATTTTTTTTTTTTTTAAGAGGAAAATTTATACTATTAATATGTATTTTTCCATCAACACCAGGCTTTCCACAAAGCAGGCACTGGGTTAAGTCTAAATAATGAACCTAAAACTGCACGATCTAAAAATAGTTTTACTTACTTGAACACATTAGACTCTTGTTTGTTAGGGTATTAAATTCTACTGAGTCTACTGTGCATTGAAAGAGGGGCAACATTAGAAGGATGTCTTAATGACAACTTTCTGCTTTCAACAGGATAGTGGGATGGATCAAAACACAGTCAGTCTGAGGCAAAACTGTGAAACAGCAAAAGTTGCTTTCCTCTGTTCCTGGTTCCCACCTCCTGGGTATCCAGAGTTCTCAGACTGCTTCCCTGGCTACCAGAGTCCCAGGCTACGTTGCTGCATTTGAAATGGCAATCTTGTGTAGCAGTTTATGCTTTCCTGACAGTCTCACAAAAACATTACTTCTCTATCTCATCCTCCTGGTAAATAAATGGTTAGCAGATTCAAATATAAAACAATGTGCAACATTGTAAAAATAGAGAATTTGTTTTGTGCTATCCAGATTTTACAGGCATAAATGTATATATTCCAGAATACATATTTCTGTATTAAAAAATGATTAGTAAAAGAATTTCAGGTGTGAGCACTAGATTAATGAACTGCTGCAGAGGGTGGGGGTGGGAGATGAAGAAGAGGGATGCTGAAAGACAGGACAGTGGTCTACTATCCACCGTTAGGTAGCCACACTCCCAGGTAATAGCAATCTTGCAGACCAAAGAATCTAGTTTCGACAAGCTTGAAAATTGATTTCCGGGGCGCCTGGGTGGCGCAGTCGGTTAAGCGTCCGACTTCAGCCAGGTCACGATCTCGCGGTCCGTGGGTTCGAGCCCCGCGTCGGGCTCTGTGCTGACTGCTCAGAGCCTGGAGCCTGTTTCCGATTCTGTGCCTCCCTCTCTCTCTGCCCCTCCCCCGTTCATGCTCTGTCTCTCTCTGTCCCAAAAATAAATAAACGTTGAAAAAAAAAAAAATTTAAAAAAAAAAAAAAAAAAAAGAAAATTGATTTCCCTTCCAGCTAAGTTTTCAAGATCACAATTTGGTTCTTAATTTTCTAGAAAACTATTAGTAATTTCACTTGCTACTTAGGTAAAAGGTAATTTTTTGTGCTTTTGAGCCTGCCCAGTCATTACTTCTTCCTTCTAATCCACAGGATGGGTTATCTATTTGTTATTATAGACTGGTCTAGAGTCATCTGACTCATTCCACAATATGAAATTAGAGGAGGGTTTCATTTTGAGGAATCAAAAAGTACCCCTCCAAAAACCATTATATCCTGAATTGCATTGAAGGGACAAGAGAGGGGAGAAGTTTTAAGAAATAAAACTAGTGTAAGCTGCCCAAAGCCCAATCCCAAGAAGTGAAATGAATGATCACGTAGGTGCTTGGCAATGAAAAATTATGTCTGTTCAGGAAGAACGGTCTCTCTATAGTTAATACTACAGTTTCCAAACATGGTGACTGAAAAGAAATTTTAACCCACACCTCTGTCTGTTCCTCATCCCAGTGTGATTTGGCTAACATCACTTCATTGTCAACCTGCTGTTTAATATCAGTTTCTTGTTCTTTCAGCCACTTGCTCTTCTCCATCATAAGGGTGTCTTGGTACTTTTCTTCAAGTTCCACCTGCAGTCTGTTTACATATTCTTCTCTTTCCTCCAATAGCTGTCTCTTTAAACAAAATTCAAGTAAATATCTCTGTATTATACTAATATTCTCCAAGGCAAATTTATAAAATATTGGTCATAGGCAGGTACTGGCAGCAACAGAGACAAATGATCTTCCTACATGCTAACTCAATCAGCTAATAAACTGTCTTGTAAAGACCTGCTTGGATCTCAAATATTTGGGTAAAAAATTTACAGGTGGCTATATTAAAAGAAAAAGCGTCTAACACAATATGTTACTAGAAGAACAACTTTTTAACAAGTTTAACTGACATTTATGTTTACACCCACCCATCATGGGACTCATTAGGTATCACAGGCCAGGAAAAAAAAAATGTACATTTCTGAAATACATATATTCTGATATAAAACAAAAATTATTGCTGTATCTTAAAAGTATGCATCCTGTAATAAATTCAGACTGGCATATTTTTTTCATTACCAAAGACAATTGTTTTTCTCAAAACTAGCTAAAGCATTGTGAAATAGTAACTGTCAACTATCAGACACAAATTTAATAATTTGAACTATTCATATACTATTCTCTGTTTATTTTAGGAATCCAGTTGATCTGAAAACTCTAACAAAACTCTACTCAGGGATCAAAATCACCTATAAGAGTTTTTGTGTGAAAATTTTTATTTTAAGTTTATTTATTTATTTTGAGAGAGGTGAGTGGGGGAGGAGCAGAGACAGAGAGAATCCCAAGCAGGCTCTGTACTCAGTGCGCAGCCCAACACAGGGCTCGAACTCACCAACAATGAGACCATGACTTGAGCCAAAACCAAGAGTGAGATGCTTAACCGACTGAGCCACTCAGGTGCCCCAGTGTGAAAATTTTTGAAACGGTTTTCTGGTGGTCCCACTGAAGCTCATAAAATATAATGCCAGAGAAGTATACACTTCACATACCTATTGCCACGCAGCAAAAGAGCTTTTGCTCTGTGTCTCTTTACCATTATTTCTGATTCATGCTACCTGGTTGTCTGGTTTCTTTCCTGGTTCACACCTGACCTGGCTTATTTTGGTCTTAATTGCCATCTGATTCCTCTCCACCAATGGCACATACCAAAAAGATGCTATCTATTTTTGTTCAGTGCTATATGATTTCAGAAAATCTCCAGTGACTAAGGGACCCATTTCTTCACAATCAGGTCATAGAAACTGTAGTTGTACTAAAACAATCAGACTATCACGTGGCTGAGAAAGCTGTCCAGTGTCATGTCATATATCACAGTTATTTTTTGTTGACTTTAAAAGGAATCCTCACATTGTCTTACCTGTGTATATCTATGCTTCAGGAGTTGTTTCCATATATATCTACTTTCCTTTTGACCCAGAACAGAAAACTGCTACCAATTTTCTGTGTGTTTGTATGTTTGTGCATATATATCAATTGCTTTGCTACATAATAAGCCAGCCAAAACTTGACCATAACAACAAAACTAAACTAAAACAGCAAACATCTATTATTTCTCATGATTCCCTGGTCATCTGGGGGGTGATTCTGATCTGAGTCAATTTAGCTGATCTCTGCAAGCAGTTGAAGCACATGGTCTAAGATGGCCTCACTCACATGTCTGGGGGTTAGCTTGATGTCTGCTAGAAAGATGACGTGGTCACATGTGTCATCACTCGGCAGGTTATCCCAGATCATTCACACAGTGGTGGCCACAGAGTTCCTGAGAGTATCAAGCTTGTAAGTCCCAATGTATAAATTATTTTTAAGACTCTTTTTGTCTAATGTTTACTAATGTCCCATTGGCCAAAATCAGATCCAAGGGATGAGAAACAGATGACCTCTTACTGAGAATTGCTAGAAAGTCACACTCCGAAGGGGCATGCATTCAGTGATGGGAAGAATGTGCGGCCATTTTTGCAGTCTACCACAGCAAGGAAAACCTTTCTACCCTCTCTTTACAGAAGTAATAGATTTATTGAGCACAGGGATCTGCCATTTGAACATACTACAGAAATATCTAATTCTAAAAGTTTTATCATTAAAGAAAATTTTTCAATAGTTTTAAAACATTTACACTTAATTTGCATGCCCCAGATAGCAAAAAAAACCCTCTAACTTCTAAGGACTGACTTAGCATGTATTACAATTGTACAGATGAGACTAACGTATACAGAAATGACATTATGAATGGGAATATCGTCCATCTTTGCCTTTTCTGCAAATTCATGATCTCCAATGATTACTACAGAGTCCAAGGGGTTCTGTGTGGATGACTTTTCTCCCACTATCTGAACAAGCCAGGTTGACATGTAAGGAAAGTTCCGCATGTTAATAAAAGTTTTAAAACTTGGCATTGAGCTCTTACTTAACCCACGGTCTCACTCAACAACTGTTTCAGAAAAGAGCACATATGGAACAGGAAAATACACTGTAGGACTCTTGCTGTTGTCTATCTTATAAATTCAGTATCCAGACTAAGTAACTGACCGGAAAGTCAACTGCAGGGAAAATGCCTTATGGCCTGCAGAGAACTTCCATGAAAGTTTCCTAGCTTGCTTGAGTTTAATAAGATTCTTCCATTGTGAGTGTGAAACATTTCCTAGGATATGAAAAGATTAAATAAGTTCTCTTAAGTTTAAATTTCTGTTATGACTGGCTTATAAAAATTACTAAATTTTGTAATGGATTTACATAAATCTAAATAAAAAAAACTAAACAATTCCAGAGAAGAAAGGAATTACACTTCTCATGCGTTAAGTACACTGGCCCTTCCAGTGGGGCTGGGTATTAACTACAAAGGGATAGCATAAGGCAGTCTCATAGGGTGATAAAACTCTTCTGTATCCTCATCACTCTATACATGTGTTAAGTCACATGTTAAAAACGTATAGAAAAAACACCAAATGAAAAAGTCCATTTCACTGTATGGCAACTTAAAATCTTTAAAGAAAAATATTTAACCTGTAAGATTTTTTGGAAGGGCCAAATAGCAGTTTTAACTTTCCTCCCTGCTTTGGTGCACAAGCATTCATGAGCCAGTATTGGTCAGCAGCAGCTGTTAATTCCAAGCGACAGATTATATGAGATCTAATTTTATTGCCAAACTGATTCTTTGAAAAGTACCAGAAAATATATTCCTCAAAAGAATGACCTCTTTGAGAGAATTACTCTTCTGTTCTTGTCAATTTACGTATTTAAAAAGAAAAAAAATCACAGCAGAGATCTCCCTATTTTAATATTTTTATACATTATGAAAAGCTAAGTCCTTAATTTCTAAGTAATTTAAGATCCCTTCTAACTTTTATACTGTCAGCACTAACTAAAAGAGCTCGCTTTAGAAGTTCTTTTTCCGTTAGATGATATGTATACATGGCATGTTTTTTCACCATATTAATCTATTCAAAAAAATACAAACATTAAAAGAGCTGAATTCCTCACCTGCTCTTTCTATTCTTTTAAAGTCTGTAGTAGCAAGAGCCTGCTTTAATATAACTTTGTTCAGAAAACCTCTGTATAGAACATTTACTCAGGCTTTTAAAAATGTTTTCTAATCTTGACGCAGGTGGCTTTCAAATTGTGGTCTGCAGGCTGGTCCAAAATGGAAGGGAGAGTCAGACGTGTGTCTGGATGAGGCTCCAGGCAGGACAGGGAAGAAAAGACGGGCGACTATTTACATGTGATTTTACTCCTGGACACTCACCAACAGCAACTGGGAAGATTCAGGCAGGAGGGGAAAGTATAGAAGCCCCTCCAGCTTCCCGAAAAAATGAGAGCTTCCCTGAAAAGCTCTCCACCTTCCCTATCCTAAGTCCCAAGTTCAAATTCCTGCCCTTCTCCCCAGCAGAATAAAATGACACTTGGGTACTGAGACAGAAATGGGTCAGAGGAAAATGTTTCTGAGGGAATATGCTGTGCATCACCCATGGGACTCTGTAGGTTCAAATAAGGAGCCAGCAAAAGTGGAAAGCAAGAATCCCTGGGTTTCAGACTCACAGTGTTTGGGTCTACTCTCATTTATTTTTAGAACCCTGTTTTGCCACTTGGAATAAATATAAGGAAGAATCATTTTCTCCTATATGTATGCCATTTTCTACTGAGGTTTTAAAAATCATCTCAATATTTACTGTATTTTGTGAGCTATCAGAGTGTGATAGCCAAAAATAAAGAGACTTCTCCATAGGCCTTCCCTGTTTCACAAGAGAACAAGTATACTGGTTTCCATGACAATAGTGAGGCCAGAGAAAAGAGCTGAAACAAACACAACATGAACTTGTACTGTACCTTCTTCTCCTGAGCCTGTTGCTCCTTTTCCATGGTCTTCCTCAGAGTTGATTCTAGATTATCCTTCTCTCTGCACACTTCCAGGTAACATTCTTGCACAGCAGCCATCTCCTTATTCACGTTATCTAAGTCAGACCTTGGATACACAAAACCAGCAACCAAATGACCACCAGGAAAAAAAAAATACAAGGGCTGCAAAACAATTTTCCTCTAAGCTACAGAACAGGAGAAAGCTGTCTCTAGAGCTTGAAGGGTAGCTAAACTCTCTCGTTCTCACCTAAGTTGCAAGCGAGCTGCCTCATAAACCTCAAAGAGCTGCTGCTTCTCCAAAGCATGCTTTGCTAACAGGCTTTCACGTATTTGGGCTTTCATGGCTTCATGGTGCTGCTGGTAAGTCCTCTCACACCTAGAAACAGAAAGCGGACAATAGAATCTAAAGAAATGCCCAGGATTATTAGAAACACCAGGATAAATTGGTTTTCTTTTCTTCCTTTCTTTCCCACTCCCTCTCTCTAATGCAAATTATAATTAAGGTCAGATTGGTTCCCTCCAACCAAAAGTAATAATTAATTCCTAGTGGATGATCTTAAATTCTGCAAAATTTTCTCTCTTCAAATGTTTCCAGAGAAAAATGAGAAACTTGGATATGAGAATGCCCTAGTCCTTCAAGAAGGTAATAGTCTTTGTTGAGGACTTGTTTATAAAAAATTAATTGAAATAATAGGGTAGAGTTCCAAAATTCCAAGTTATCTATATTAGAAATAGATACTAGCAGTACCCAACTCACAAGTATGTTATGTTCCAAAACTCTGTTTCCAAGTTTATGATTTGGTAATTGGAAGACATACTCCCTCCCACAGATTTCTTCCTTATAAAGAATAGTTTCCCAGACTAGTTTATGAAAACCATTAAGCTATACTATCTCAATGAACTGCAGTTTTGATGGTGCTATAGAACCCAGCCCACTACATAACATCATTTCTATGGAAAATGTGTTCTAAATTCTAATTTGAGAAGCCACAGACTCATCTTCAGTAAGATCTCAGTAGGGAGGATTCACACCATAATTTCTCTTGAATCTTTTCTGGCGGGTGGGAGAGCAGGGCGGTGAAGGGCAGAGTCAGGCATTAGACCTCTGCATAGACTTTACCTATCCACAGCTTCCTGTTTATCACGGTCAAAATCTTGTACCATTTGTCTCATTTGATTACATAAGTCTTGATTTGTATCTCTCAGTTTTTCTTCAGTTTCTTTAAGTTCCTAGATACAAAAGAATAAAGCAGTTAGAGAAAATAAACATCATATTCATTGATTAGTCCAATCTTATTTTTTATTATCTTCCATGCTTTATCTCTACCCTGTAACACTGATGTATCGTTTTCATAATTCTACAAAGACTCTTTATGGCTTGTAAGATTCACTTATTTGACAAGTAGCTTTATGACAGGAGTTAAGAGTTAAGAATTTTGTATTCATTTTGAACTACATGAAATAGAAACACTTAGCCAGAGAAGTATTCCCTAAGCGATCTCTTAAAGTAAGTCTCAGGATTCAATAATCTTAACAACCATATAAACAAGGTTTAACTTTTTTGGTCCAGAGAAGAACACCTCCAGCAGCCATGCTCCTATAGACCCAGGAGCCTGGAGTTCCACTAACCTACCTTTTGAGAAAACGATGACCTTATGGGCAATAAAGGGAAATAACTGGAATCCTTATTCACCCACTAATAAACCTGTCTACTAACTCATGTTGCCTCTGCAACTTTTTTTTTGAAAAGTCAGTTATATCCTTTGAATATAATGAGGTCATAAGAATTCTCACAACATATAGGAAACTTTTTCATCACCTGATTTTGTTGTCGTAAAACATGAATTTCATTTTTAAGCCGCAGAATGTCATCTTTCACAATCGTATCAGAAGTAGAAGACCCAGGCCATAATTGATCAGTTGGTTTTTCCGTGGTATCTGTTTTACTCTAAATGTTAAAAAGAAATCAAAAGTTTTTCAGGTTTTTAAGAAATTCTAACTGCTGGTTTTGAAAATAATTTCATACTTACAAAGAAACTGTGAAAACATCACAAATAACTTCCATGTAACTTTTATCATCATCCCCAAATATAACCACCATACAATTATCAAAACCAGGAAGTTAACTAGGATGTAGCACTGTTACCTAATCTACAGACCCTATACAAAATCTTCCAATTTTCCTCTAATGTCCTTTTTGTAGTTCAGGATCTCATCGACAATTCCACATTGCATTGAGTTGTCATGGCTCATGAGTCTCCTTCAATCCAAGGACAGTTCTTCAGGCTTTGTCTCTCAAATCTATGACACTTTTTAAGAGTATCAACTAGTTCTTTTGTAAGATGGCCTTCAATTTGGGCTTCTCTGATGTCACTTCATTATTAAATTCAGGTCATCCATTTTTTACATGAATGCCACAGAAATGCTATGTGCACTCTTCAGGAGACACAGGAGATCAACGTGGTTCATCACTGGTGATGATCAATAAATGAAGGTAGCATCTGCAGGCACTATCACTGTAAAGCTACAATTTCCTACTTGTAATTTAGAATAAGTATCTTATGAGGAGATACTTTGAGACTATGCAATGCAAATATTCTATTTTTTATCTTACACCAAGTTTAGCATCTATTCTATTTCTGCATTTATTTGTTTATATATAATCTCTATTATATAATCTCTATTACCTCATAGATCTATATTTTATTCAACAGGTACAATTTTTAAGACTCATGACAGTTATTGGCAAATTGTTTCCCACAAGGTCATGCAAATGTACATTGTCAGGTAGTCTGAGAGAATGTGTCCAACTCTCTTTACCTCCAATGGCAGGGAATGTCTTGAAATAATTATTGTATTTGATGGGGAAAGGGTAGCCAATAGTTGCTTTCATTTGCATTTCTTGCATTGCTCTCATAGCAGAACCTCTTACATACCTTCACTGTTCATTTGTTTTTCATCCTCCCAGATCTATTTATACAACTTTGCATTTTCCTCTTACCATCTAAGTATCTTCCTTATCTAATCTTTATGAATTCTTTGTTCATTGATGGGGCCACAAAGATTTTTTTTTAAATATCTACTTTATTTGACTAGTTGGTTTATGTGTTTACCTGAAGTCTGAGCTCTCTTCCACAATGTTTAAAAAATATCCTAAACCAAGATTCATTCTCCTCATTGGGGAGGTATTTGTATTTCATTCACATGTGAGGTGACAGAACACCAAGGCTCTGGCTCAGTCTTTGAATTCATAACCTTCACTTCCTTTACAGGGAGACTATTGTTGACTTTCCCCTTTTCACTTGCCATAATTTCCCAGAAGCCACTGCTTCTACTCCAGTCAGAAGAGAACTACAAATACCTACTCTGTTAGCTTCTCTCCAGATTTGGGGATACTAATGAGATTTTAAGGGATTCTATGGACTCATTAGAGTAATTTTCATTTTGTTTTAACTTGGCCTCCACTTTTCAAAGTTTGTGATATTAATTTGTCCATTCTTTCCCACTGGTAAGTTTTTATTACTATGAAATAAAATGAATGAAAGTAACATCATACTGATACGTGGAAAAACAATTTTCATGCCTAGCTATGACACTCAGCTTTGACATATCATCACACTGCAGGCACTCAGGGACTAGGTACTTATACCTGTCAGCACAAAATCCTTATGGACAATTTTAAAAAGAAAAGGACCACATAGGTGTCATAACAAAACTTCTGAAGTTGGAATACTAAAGAGATTACCTTCAAGAAAACAAGGCATGTAATACATCAACTCTCACATTATCTTCCTAATTTCTATGACTAAAAAGATTCCAGGTAGAAACCTTCTGAGTTGGCTACTCAACATTGCCTTGGGTCCCTTGAAATCAAAGAATGGCTCTAACCACAACTTGTGGTTAGGTAATGATTTCTTTTGAGTAACAGATACAGAAAGGCCTCTGTGTTTTATTCATTATGCTTACCAAAAAAAAATCAATGTAGATGTGGGCCCTGACTGCAAGACTAATTTTCCTAAGGACTTTACCACATTCTACATTAATGGTCCAGTTGTTCAACTAGAATGAACAGTATAGAATTCAATGCACTCTCAATCAGTGCACAGTGCTACATATAGACAAATTCCTAATCTTCATCACATATTATCCTGGAAATATCATAAAGCAGCACTGCTATGAATAGTCAAATGACACGAAAGCAAAAACAACAGACTCTGAAATAATTTTTAATTGTTCTATATAAGATGGATACAAACAAACATAAGATACTACAATGTTATAGAGCAATAAATATATCAATACTTTAAAATGTTCATAAAAGAAACATGTCAAGTAAGATTACATAGTAAATATTTTTGTTAGCCTTTTCAATATTTAGAAAGGCTTTAGGGGAGGATTTCAATGACCCAGTTCTCTTTAAAAAGATATCCAAGGACATGTTCTGTCTCTTAACAAGCTGATAGCAAGCAGAGACATTCAACAGTATTTCATTAACCTCAGGATTTAATGCTAGCTATGGTATTATCCTAAAAATTGATGTAACATCTATGTGTTTTTGGCCTCAAAGATTCCAGAAAGACTGAGCCTATACAATACAGACTTCTATTCACATGCCCTATTCCCTAGTTACACCAGCTTATTTGCTACAACCTTTAAATACTTCTGCTCAAGGCTGAAATGTTCCTTCCTACCTTCCCTCCTGCATTTATCCTTCAGGACAGAGATCAGATATTCCCTCCTTAAAGACTTCACTAAAGTTTGCCTTATCATCTCCCCTACAACCAACTCTGGTTAATTATTCCTTCTCAAAACACTCTGCAACCAATATCATCCTTATTACACAAAGTTATGCATGTCCCTCTCCTTATAGATCTGCACTGTTGCATATGGTAGCCATTAACCACACATGGCTATTGAGCACTTGAAATGTGTCTTGTCCAAAATGAAACGTGTTGTAAGTGGACAATACATGTCAGATTTCAAGGACTTGGCAGAGAGACAAAAAAGGCAAACCATCTCGCATTTCTATACACCAATAATGAAGCAGCAGAAAGAGAAATCAAGGAATCGATCCCATTTACAATTGCACCAAAACCCATAAAATACCTAGGAATAAACCTAACCACAGAGGTGAAAAAATTATACACTGAAAATTATAGAAAGCTTATGAAAGAAATTGAAGAAGACACAAAAAAAATGGAAAAACATTCCATGCTCATGGATTGAAAGAACATTGTTAAAATGTCGATTCTACCCAAAGCAATCTACATATTTAATGCAATCCCTATCAAAATAACACCAGCATTCTTCACAGAGCTAGAACGAACAATCCTAAAATTTTTATGGAACCAGAAAAGACTCCAAATAGCCAAAGGAATCCTGAAAAAGAAAACTAAAGCAGAAGGCATCACAGTCCCGGACTTCAAGATGTTTTACAAAGTTGTAGTCATCAAGACAGTATGGTACTGGCACACACACAGACACATAGATCAATGGAACCGAATAGAGAACCGAGAAATGGACTCAGAAATGTATGGCCAACTAATCTTTTGACAAAGCAGAAAGAATATCCAATGGAATAAAGACAGTCTCTTCAGCAAATGGTGCTGGGAAAACTGGACAGCGACATGCAGAAGAATGAACCGGGACCGCTTTCTTACACCATACACAAAAATAAACTCAAAATGGATGACAGACCTAAACAAAAGACAGGAAGCCATCAAAATCTTCAAGGAGAAAGCAAGCAAAAAGCTCTTTGACCTCGGCCTCAGCAACTTCTTACTAAACATGCCTCCAGAGGCAAGGGAAACAAAAGCAAAAATGAGCTATTGGAACCTCATCAAGATAAAAAGCTTCTGTATGGCAAAGGAAACAGTCAGCAAAACTAAAAGGCAACCAACAGAATGGGAGAAGATATTTGCAAATGACATATCGGATAAAAGGTTAGTATCCAAAATCTATAAAGAATTTATCAAACTTAACACACAAAAAACAAATAATCCAGCGAAGAAATGGGCGAAAGACATGAACAGACACTTCTCCAAAGAAGACATCCAAATGGCTAACAGACACATGAAAAATGCTCAACATCACTCATCATCAGGGAAATGCGAATCAAAACCACAATGTGATAACACCTCACACCTGTCAAAATGGCTATCATTAACAACTCAGGAAACGACAAATGATGGCGAAGATGTGGAGAAAGAGGAACACTTTTGCACTGCTGGTGGGAATGCAAACTGGTGCAGCCACTCTGTAAAACAGCATGGAGGTTCCTCAAAAAATTAAAAATAGAACTACCCTACCACCCAGCAATTGCACTACTAAGAATTTATCCAAAGGATACAGGTGTGCTGTTTCAAAGGGGCACATGCACCCCAATGTCTGTAGCAGCACTACTGACAATAGCCAAAGTTTGGAAAGAGCCCAAATGTCTATTGATAAATGAATGGATAAAGAAGATGTGGTATAGGAATATTACTAGGCAATCAAAAAGAATGAAATCTTGCCATTTGCAACAATGTGGATGGAAATAGAGTGTATTATGCTAAGTAAAGTGAGTCAGTCAGAGAAAGACAAACATCATATGACTTCACTCAGATGTGGAATTTAAGATACAAAACAGATTAACATGAGGGAAGGGAAGCAAAAATAAGATAAAAACAGGGAGGAGGACAAAACATAAGAGACTCTTAAATATAGGGAAAAAACTGAAGGTTGCTGGAGGGGTTGTGGGTTGGGGATGGGCTAAATAAGTAAGGGACATTAAGGAGGACACTTGTTAGGATGAGCACTGGGTGTTGTATGTAGGGGACGAATCAGTGGATTCTACTCCTGAAATCATTATTGCACTATATGCTAACTAACTTTGATGTAAATTTAAAATAATAATAATAATTATTATTATTATAAATGCAAGCCATCTCATTAATAATTTTACACTGATTACATATTGAGAAGATATTTATTGGGTTAAATAAAATATGTTATTAAAATTAATTTCACCATTACTTTTACTTTAATGGGATAGTTGGGACATTTTAAATTATATATATGGCTCCATCAAATTTCTATTGGATAGTGCTGTTGTAGATCCTAAATTCCTTCAAGGAATGGCCATTGTTTCTTTCCACTGAATCCCATAACCTTGCACAGAGTAGCTTTAAAACAAAACAAAACCAAAGCTTAAGCTGAATGATTTGCTCTTCCTCCATATACCTCCCAACCTTGTTTTCTGATGTTATACACTAACTAGAAACATCATTAGAAAAGATGTGGGAAGTAAGTAAGAGGCAAAGACAAAGTTTGAAGGTGTCCATGGGCTAATCAGATGACTGTGAACTTGAGTGTTTATATAAAAACACTTGTTGGATGGGGTGCCTGGGTGGCTCAGTCGGTTAAGCGTCCGACTTTGGCTCAGGTCATGATCTCACTGTTTGTGAGTTTGAGCCCCGCGTCGGGCTCTGGGCTGACAGCTCGGAGCCTGGAGCCTGCTTCAGATTGTGTGTCTCCTTCTCTCTCTGCCCCTTCCCCACTTGTGCTCTGCCTCTCTCTATCAAAAATACATGCAAAAAAAAAAAAAAATTTTTTTAATTTAAAAAAATAAAAAAATGAAAACACTTGTTGGTTAAATTACTACTTCCTCTCCCTTTCCTCCATCTAGAAAAGGATTAATAGGTATATTGATTCAACAAATATTTATTGAGCAAACATGCAGAGAATCATCCAGACAAGAGTCTCAAGAAATTCGTATATAGTAAGTGCAAGCAGGACAGACAAGCAGCACAGGCTGGTAAGTCACACTTTTAAGAAAAACCAAACATGAACTGCTGAGAAATCACTATGGCAAGAGTAGCTGGACAAAAAGCGTATTCAACAATGAGATCGTTCCCTTTGATCTATAGAGGCAAAGGTATAGATTAAATTTTGTTAAACATAAGGCATGGCCACCATCAACTGCCACATATGTGGAAGTGTATCTCTATGGCAAATGCCATCAGTAATTTCAGTACAGAACAGAGCAAGAACCGTGGATACCTGAGCTAAAGTTCAAGACTCAAAACCACGTTCCTAAATCCTAGGCTACTCTCACCAAAATACTTGAACCAATCGATTCTAATCTAACACAAATTGAAACATGCACATTTATTCTCATCCTTTTTAAAAAACGCATAAACAAAACAGCTTGACATAAAGATGTTCAATGTGCTAGAGGTTGGGGGTTCTTTCTCATTTGGTTGTTAACACTGAAATCAGCGTTATGCTCATCAAATACAGTTACTCTGAAGAAGGAATATTGCCCAACTGGGCAGGATTTAAACAGTGAAAACACATTATTATTTTTTGGAAAATATATACAATCAAAATTCCATAATAATTAGTACCATATAACATCTTACATACCTTAATAGGACTATTTTAGTGAACACAACTCCTAGTTTAAAGAATCAGGAGCTAAAACGGTACTAAAGTAGGAAGTAAAATATTATTTCCTTCCAGAAGGAAAAGGAATACACCACCTACATTCATTTTCCCCCTTCCCTTTCATTACTAGGTTTTTTGTTTTTGTTTTTTGTTTTTCTATTGAGAGCATAGATGGTTGGGATTTGGAAATATGGAAGAATAGAAAAGGAAGCTGTTAAATGAGGGCAAGAGTAAGAATTTCTGTGATAGCAAGATCTTGGGGAAATAATCTTGACTATTATTAGTCAAGTGTTTTAGTTTCAATTTGCCTAAAGATGGACTCTAACCTCAGAAATGTCACACATGCCCCCAGCTTCATTTTCCTCATCTATGAAGTCACATTCCTCCAGCTTCATCTTCCTCATCTATGAAGTAAGGAAGCCAACTGAAGCATATAAAAGTAGATTCGGGGGTATCTGGGTGGCTCAGCCACTTGAGTGATGGACTTTGGCTCAGGTCATGATCTCATGGTTCGTGGGTTTGGGCCCTGCATCGGGCTCTGTGGCGACAGCTTTGAGCCTGCTTCCGATTCTGTGTCTCTCTCTCTCCCTTTCCCCTGCTCCCACTCTTTCTCTCTCTTAAAAATAAATAAAACACTAAAAAATTTTTTTAAAATAATAAATAAAAAATATAAATAAAAGTAGATTCAATGATTCTGACATAACCTGTTTCTGTGCCTTTCTCACTTACAACGCCACCACTATATAATTAATTTCCTTATATAGAAAGACTCATTATAGGAACATGGGCAAGAGAAATGTCATAAACAAAATGCTAAGGGATTTAGCTGTGGAGAATTTAAGGCTTTAGAACACTGCTGATACAAGCCAATCTTGAGGAAATGCATATACTTTGTTACGTAGACTGCTTCCTTGGATTTGTGGTAAAGGAATTTTGCCTAACTAACATCTCATTTATGAGGTGCTTTGCAAAAGGAACTAGAAAATATATTTCTTTATGTGGCATTCCCTTCTTTACACTTTACTTCTAAATAAAATCAAATGAGACCTTGAAAGACAAAGGCTTGATTTAAATGTGAAGACTGTAAGCATTTTCTTCATTAAAGTCTTTTAAAAATGGCTTTTTAACTCTACAAACCTCAACCTTGATGCTTTTTTCATCTTTGTCCACTTGTTGGAGATCTTCAATTTTCTTATGACAGTCTCTGAGCTCAGTTTGTAACTGAGACACCAGATGACGCTTCACTGAGTTGCTCCCCAGCAAACGCTGCACTTGTGCTTTCAGCTTCAGGACGACCTCGTCTCTGGGAAGCTCTTCATTTGGGTCTTCTTGCTGTACAATGCTAAAGGAGAAATCATCATGTTTTTTTTTTTTTAATTTTTTTTTTTCAACGTTTATTTATTTTTGGGACAGAGAGAGAGCATGAACGGGGGAGGGGCAGAGAGAGAGGGAGACACAGAATCGGAAACAGGCTCCAGGCTCTGAGCCATCAGCCCAGAGCCCGACGCGGGGCTCGAACTCACGGACCGCGAGATCGTGACCTGGCTGAAGTCGGACGCTTAACCAACTGCGCCACCCAGGCGCCCCAGAAATCATCATGTTGAATACGAAATCGAGTAACAAATCAAGCATGGTTATTTCTCGAAAGTGATTGCAGTTGTGAAGAGTTTTGTGACTTACACAACTATATACTGGTGTTTCAAAAACAGTTTTAAGCTTTGTCATATATAAGCTTTGTCACCTTTGCTATGTCCCCATATATAGAAGTGAGTTTATTCATAAGAAGGCCATTATTATGCTTAGACCATCTGCCTCACTGAAAGGAGTTAAACCAGGCGAACTTCAATATGGCATGGTTTTTTGGTTTTTGGCAAGTTGTGTGCTATATACACATGCCCTTTATGACTCTAAGAGAAACAACATGAAAATAAAGGAGGAAGTGAAAAGTAAAATACTAGTCATCCTGACTAGCAATTTCTGTATCTCTTTTACTAAAACACCAGTCTGAATGGATATCTGAGCAATTAAGGGGAAAATAAAAAAAATAAAAGCCATGCTAATTTAATCCCAACTTTAGTTTCAATAAATTTCAAAACTGGAGAATTTCTGCTCCTTGCCGTAATGGATTAAAAATGCCAGATTTATCTTCCTGCCGTAAAAAAACTGGAAAACCAAATAAAATATGTTAAGGGATGGCTTTCAATCACTAGACAGCAGGCAGCACACCATAATGATCCCTGAAAAAAGAAAAACAAACAAGGTGAGCCCTATGATTGCTGCTGCTATCTCCCTGGGAAGTTTCCAGCCTGCGGCACAGGGAAAGAAAGGCCAAAGACAGCTTAGCAATCTCACCAAGTTGCAGAGTTCAGTTTGGGAAGGTCAAAATGGCTAGAATTTAAGGAGGGAAATACTATAGGAAAGGAAGCTACACAGAAAGAGAGCACTGGAGATCTGTGTATACATGTGAGAAAATTACTGCAAGTCCAGGGAAAGAATTGCAGGAAAAGAATAAGGCTGGAAATACTGTGGGTTCCAAGGAACTATAGTGAAAAGATCTCCTAATTCATAGAATATCAAATATTGCCTCAGTAATGGGGCCAGATGAACATATTGGAAAATGGGGGGAAAAAGAAAAGAGAGGGAAACAAACCACAAGAGACTCTTAACGACAGAGAACAAACAGGGTTGATGGAGGGAGGTGGGTGGGAGATGAGCTAGATGGGTGATGGGTATTAAGGAGGGCACTTGTGATGAGCACTGGGTGTTGTATGTAAGTGATGAATCCCTGAATTCTACTCCTGAAACCAAACCAGTATTGTACTATATGTTAACTAACTGAAAATTTAAATTAGAAAAAAAAAGAAATATTTTCCTAAGACCACCCAATAAATAAATAAATAAATAAATAAATGACCTTGAAAGAATCCCAGGAAGCTTAAGTGTGTCACAAAAAAGAGCAATATTTTTTAAAAATACAACAAAATCTAACATCTAAAATATAAAATTCAAAATGTCCAGCATCTAATCAAAACTTACCAGGCCTGCAAATAAGCAAAGAAAATATAAAAGGGAAGAAAGTGGGGCACCTGGGTGGCTCAGTCGGTTAAGCGGCCAACTTCGGCTCAGGTCATGATCTCGCGATCCGTGAGTTCAAGCCCCGCGTTGGGCTCTGTGCTGACAGCTCAGAGCCTGGAGCCTATTTCAGATTCTGTATCTCCCTCTCTCTGACCGCCCCCCATTCATGCTCTGTCTCTGTCTCAAAAATAAATAAACATTAAAAAAAAATTTTTTTTTAAATAAAATAAAAGGGAAGTATCAACTACAACCAGGAAAAAAAATCAATAGAAACTGACAATGGTGCCAGCAATGGTGCCAGTGGTAAAATTAATTAAATATATTGTGCAGGTCCAAGAAGGTAAGAGAAAACACATGAGTACAATGAGAGAAACAGAAGATACAAAAACGACCTAAACTGAACTTTAGACCAAAAACTACATCTGAAATGAAAAATATACTGCATGAGATTAACAGCTTAGTTAATACTGCAGAAAAGATCAGCAGACATAAACACAGCAATAAAACTACAAAACTAAATAGAGAGAAAGAAGACTAAAACAGAAGTATACTGAGCATGTTAAGTTGTATCTAACCCAACTGTATCTGAAGTCCCAGAAAAGGAAAGAGGAAGGGGGCATAATAAAAAAAAAATTTTTAATGACCAAAATTTTCCTATTCAATGAAAACTAAAACCCCATTAAAACCTACAAGCTCAATGAATCTCAAACAGAAAAATGAAGAAAAACCATAAGTTGTATTAATATCAAACTGCTGAAAACCAATGATAAAGAGAGAGAGCAGGAAGACTCCGAGAAAGAAGAAAACCAGAAAAAGGAGTCATGAATTCTGTGCATAAACGTATGCAAGCCTCAGTCTAAGGCCCTGAACTGTGCACGCACAGAACCAACCCACAAACCAGCAGGTCAAATATTTAGAGAATTTAACTGAAATATGAACCATACACACATATCTCACAGTGACTAACTCTTGAGGTATGCATACAAGAATGGATTCAAACCAATGTAGCAAAGGCTTGAACCAATAAATTGAGATCTGAAACACCCATACAAGTTTCTACACAACGTAAAAATCATATGTCTACTACAGGCATACCATAGAGATATCACAGATTTCATTGCAGACCACTACAGTAAAGCAAATATTTCAATAAAGCTACTCAAATGAAGAGTCAATTAAGTGAGCAATAACATTATGTCTAAAAAATATATAAATTTTAATTAAAAAATAATTTATTGCTAAAACATGCTGACCAACATCTGAGCTTTTAACGATTTCTAATCATAGATCACAGGTCACCACAATGAATATAATAAAGTTTGAAATACAGTGAGAATTACCAAAATGTGACACAGAGACATGAAATCAGCAAATATTGTTGGCAAAATGGCACCGATAGGGTTGCCGATTCACAAACAAAACTCAGTATCTGCAAAGTGGGTCTGTATATAATCTAAAATTACTCGACCCACAACTAACCAAGAAAATGGACTAACTTGCAAGAAAAAAAATCTATAGGTGTTAATGCTGGAGCTATCACAAAGAGTTTTCAAAGTTTAAAGCAACTATTATGTCTGTGTCCAATGAAGTAAAAGAAAACATATTTAAAGTGAATGAAAAACTAGGAATTCTTAACACAGAAGTAAAAACTATAAAGGAACCAAATAGAAATTTTATCATTGAAAAACACAGTATCTGAAAGTTAAAAAAAAAAATGAAATAAAAAGCCTTCCCTATACAGGCTTCATAAAACAGAGATGACAGTAGAATGAGTGAACTTGAAAATAGCTCAACAGAAATTATCCAATCTGAAAACAGAAAAAAAGATGGAAAAAAGTTAAGTGTGAGGAACTATGAGAAAGATAAAAAAAAATTAAGTTGTATAATTGTAAACCCATAAGGAGAGAAGAAAGAGACATGAGCAGAAAAGGTATTTAAAGTAATAATGGTCAACATTTCACAAATTTACTAAAGGCATAATAAATTTACATTTTCAACAGGCTCAGTGAACCCCAAATGAAATAAACTAAAAAAAAAAAAAAAAAACAAAACACTTAGGCACATCATAAAGTGCTGAAATATAAAGGGGAAAAATATCTTGAAAACAACAAAAGAAAAACTACACCATTACACACAAGAATAAGGATTTAAATAATAATAGATTTCTCTTCAGAAATCACCAAGGCCAGAAACAGGGGAAGAACATATATTTAAAGTGCTGAAATAAAAGAACAGTTGATCCAGAATTCTATAATCAAGCCAAAAAAAGGACATTTTCATATAAGAAAACTAAGAATTTGTTGCCAACAGACATACTCTAGAAGAAATGCTAAAGGAAATTAGGGAATTCAATCTAACTTCAATTCTAAATTCAATCTAAAGTCAATCTAAAGGGAAATGTTATCTACCAAAGAGAAATCTCTGTATAAAAACTACAAAATATTACTGAGAGAAACTGAAGAATAGAGAGGTATAACATGCATGTTCTGAAACTGGGAGACAATTTTTTTTCCTTCAGCTTTATTTAGCTATAATTGACAAATAGTAATTTCTTAAGATGTCAATTCTCCCAAAATTGATCTATAGATGTGACACAATCCCAATCAAAACTCCATCTGACTTTATTGTGGAAATTGACAAACCAGTCATTAAATTTATTTTGAAATGCAAAGAACTTAGAATAGCCAAAACAATTTTGAAAACAAACAAAGCTGAAGGACTTGTCCAACACATTTCAAGACTTATTATAAAGCTACAGTATCAAGAATATGAACAGCAAAAAAGAGCAGGGGAACAGAATGGAGAGTACAGAAATGGGCCACAAATGACCAATTGATTATCAACAAAGATATCAAGGCAACTCAACGAAAAGTTTTTTGACAAATGGTATTATATCAATTGGATATTGGTATGAATAAAATGGACATCATACTAACAAACTAATCCATAATGATTTATTTATACCATAGATATAAATGTAAGAGGTAAAACTATCAAACTTTTAAAATCCTAAAAGAAAATCTGTGTGACAGATTAGGACCCAAAACCATGAACTATAAAAGAGATCATTGATAAATCTAAATTCATAAAAATTTAAACTTTTGCTCCTCAAAAGATATCATTAAGAACATGATAATGTAAACGAGAGATTGGAAGAAAATGTTCACATCATACATATCAGACAAAGGGCTTATATCCTGAAATTTCTGAAGACCAAACAATATATACAAATGGCAATTAACCACATCAGGAAGAAAAGAGGAAGAAGAAAGGGAAAGAAGAGCACAGCAAAAGATGCTTAGATCACTGGTTAATAGGTAAATAAAAATTAAACCCACAGTAAGGTATCACTACACACACTAGAAATATTCAAATTAAAAAAGATTAACAACACCAAGTTTTAACAACAATGTAGAACAACTGACACCTCAGACATTGCTTCTGGTGATGCAAAATGGTACAGTCACATTGAAAACGGCATTTAAACTATCAACATCTAAATAAGATAGAGGAACTCTAATGTAACCAGAAAGAGAAAGCAATTTGGAGCATAAGTGGAAAAAAGTGAGGTACAATTATCTCCATTAACAGATGATATAATTATATCTCGGAAAGCCTAAAATATAATGGAAAAACCACTACAAACAGAGAGTTAGAAAACAGGTTATAACACAAAATGTAGAAGTCATATATACAAAACAGTGCTCAAGAAT
Organism: Lynx rufus; assembly: GCF_022079265.1. Lineage (NCBI taxonomy): Eukaryota > Metazoa > Chordata > Mammalia > Carnivora > Felidae > Lynx > Lynx rufus. The sequence continues at coordinate 26,477,115 of NW_025814827.1, read as the reverse complement.
AATGGAAAAAGAATACCCTATTTACTATTGCAAAAATGAAATACCTAAGCATCAATTTTACAAGAATTGTGCAAAAACCTAAAGATAAAAAAAAAAAAAAAAAAAAAAAAAAAGCTAGTCTCAAACCAATCTTGAGAGACTAAAATAGATTTAAGGAAATGAAAAGACATGCTATATTCTTGGGTAAAAGAATTCAGCATCATAAAAATATCAACTCTCCCTAGGCTAATGTATATGTTCAACGTGATCCTAATAAAAATATTGTCAGGATTTTTTTTTCTGGAATAAAACAAGCTTAATTATAAAATTCATTTGAAGGTGTAAACAAGAAAGAGTAAGCAGAAAAACCCTAACAAGACAGCAATTCCAGAGAGATGGTTAAAGTATAAGACAAAGCATTAAAGCTTTTAGAAGGCAGCATAGGATAACAGGGAAGGTTTCTTAAAGAGAGCATAAAAAGCACTAACCACAAAGATTGATAAATTTGACTAGAGTTAAAAAACTTCCATTCATTAAAAGACAAATTTAGAGGTTAAAAGTGAGACGAGGGGTGCCTGGGTGGCTCAGTGGGTTCAGCGCCTGATTTCGGCTCAGGTCATGATCTCACAGCTCGTGACTTCGAGCCCCACATCGGGCTCTATGCTGACAGCTCAGAGCCTGGAGTCGGCTTCAGATTCTGTGTCCTTGTCTCACTCTGCCTGCCCCTCGCTCATGCTCTCTCTCTCTCTCTCTCTCTCAAGAATAAATAAAACATTAAAAAAAATTTTTTTAACTGATTTAAAAAAAAAAGTGAGACGATAAGTACAATACACATAACCATCAAAGAATTTATATACAAAAATATATTTAAAAAAGGAAAAAATCCAACACATCAACAGAACACATGCACACACACAGTCATTTAAAAACTAAGGAGGGGGGCGCCTGGGTGGCTCAGTCAGTTAAGTGGCCGACTTCGGCTCAGGTCAGGATCTCACGGTCCATGGGTTCAAGCCCCACATCGGGCTCTGTGCTGACAGCTCAGAGCCTGGAGCCTGCTTCAGATTCTGTGTCTCCCTCTCTCTCTGACCCTCAGAACCCAACATTGATTAAGACTGCAATATTCCCCTAAATTGATCTACAGACTGCATGCAACCCTAATCAAAATCCCACCTGGTTTCTATGTAGAAAATGACAAACTGATCCTAAAATTTCTATGGAAATGCAAGAGACCTAGAATAGCCCAACCAATCTTTAAAAAGACAAAGCTGCTGGGGCGCCTGGGTGGCGCAGTCGGTTGGGCGTCCGACTTCAGCCACGTCACGATCTCGCGGTCCGTGAGTTCGAGCCCCGCGTCAGGCTCTGGGCTGATGGCTCGGAGCCTGGAGCCTGTTTCCGATTCTGTGTCTCCCTCTCTCTCTGCCCCTCCCCCATTCATGCTCTGTCTCTCTCTGTCCCAAAAATAAATAAACGTTAAAAAAAAATTTTTTTTTAAAAAAAAGACAAAGCTGAAAGATTCATACGTCCCAATTTCAAAATTTACTACAAAGCTACATCAAGACGGTATGGCACTGGCATAAGGACATACAGATCAGTAGAACAGAATTGAAAGCGCAGATATAAATCCTCACATTTACAGTCAACTGATTTTTGACAAGGATGTCAAAACAATTTTGGTACTGGGACAAATGGATACCCAGATGCAAATGAATGAAGTTCTACATATCATACAGCAAAAATTAATTCAAAATGAACCTAAGACCTAATGTAAGAGATAAAGCTCTTAGAAGAAAACATAGGTATAAATCTTGAGGACCTTGGATTAGAGAATAGCTTCTTAAATAATCAAAAGCACAAGCAACCAAAGAAAAAATAGGTAACTTGGACTTCATAAAATTAAAGACTTTTTTTGCTTCAAAGGATGCTATCAAGAAAGTGAAAAGACAACCCACAGGAAAAAATATTTGCAAATAATACATCTGACAAGAGACTTGTATTTAGAATATATAAAGAACTCTCAAAAGCAATAAAAGGAAACCCAATTTTAAAATGGGCAAAAGATGTGAAGAGATCTTCCCAAAGAAGATATACAAATGGCCAATAAACATAGTAAAAGATGTTCAACATAGTTAGCCATCAAATAAAAACTACATCATTAACAAATCCAAGCCAAACAGCAAGCGTGGGCAGGGATATAAAGAAATTAGAACCCTCATACATTGCTAGAGGGAATGTAAAATGGTGCAGCCACTTTGGAAAACAGTATGACCATTTTTTGAAATGCTAACCGTAGATTTATCACATCACTCAGCAATTCCACTCCCAGATATACAGTTGACCCTTGAATAATATAAGTTTGAAAGCACGGGACCACTCACATGTGGATTTTTTTTTTTTTTGATACAGTACAAAACTGTAAATGTATTTCCTCTTCCTTATGATTATCTTAGCATTTTCTTTTCTATAGCTTACTTTAATGTAAGAATACAGTATATAATACATATAACGTACAAAATATGAGTTAACCAATGGTTTATGTTACTGCTAGGGTTTCCAGTCAACAATAGGGTATTAGCTGTTAAGTTTTTGGAAAGTCAAAAGTCATATGCAGATTCTCAACTGCACAGCAGGTCAGAGCCCCTAAGTCCTGCATTGATCAAGGGTCAACTATACCTCTAAGAGAAATGAAAACCTATACCCACACAAATTTGTCCACAAATGTTCCTAGCAGAATTATTCATAATAGCTAAAAAGTAGAGACAACTCAAATAAATGTCCATTAGCTGATGAATGAATGAGTAAAATATGATATATATTCACACAATGGAATATTTTTTGGCTAGAAAATGGAATGAAGTATTGATATATGCTGCAATGTGGATGAACCGTGAAAGCATCTGCTAAGTAAAAGAAGCCAGTTACAAAACACCACATACTACATGACTCCATTATACATTCACATACTACATGATTCCATTTATGTGAAATGTACAGAAGAGGCAAATCCATAAATAGAAAGTAGGTTAGTGATTGCCTAAGCAGTGAGGACAAGAAGGAGTAATGGGGAATGACTAATAATACCTACAGGGTTTCTTTTTGGGGATACTGAAATGTTCTAAATTAGGTTGTGGTAACAGTTGCACAACTCTGAATATATGAAACACCAGTGAACTGCATACTTTAAATGGGTAAATTTTATGGTACTTTAAATATATCTTAATACAATTATAGAAGAAAAAAATAACATCTAATGTATGAGTTCCCTCTGTACAAAGGCAATCTGAATCTATAGTGTTTAGGTATGAATAATTAGGTCTTACAAGGTAACAATAAACCCAGAAAACAATTGCTCTAGCAGTTAAGATAGTAGTTAACTTCAAGATTATGACTGGGAAGAGGCATATGAACAGTTGCTAACAATGTTTATTTCTGGGTGGTGGCTCCATGGGCATTCGCTTTAAAATCATTCGTTAAGCTATACACTTATGTTTCATGCACTTTCTCAATTTTAAAAGGTTTAAAAAGTAAAACAAAATTATAAAAATTACTAGAGAAATACCATCAAGAAATCAGACAGGTAGAGAGAATGATGGGTCTAACTACATAAAAATTTTAAACAGTAGAAGTGGTAACTCTCAGCACTAGCTAGGATACTCAGAAATAGGAACTGCCACATGACATGCGTAATAAGCAAACTACAGACTGCTTGGCAATATGTATCAAAAACCTCAAATATGTGCACACCTCTTAACAAGGATATACACCCAAATCTTAAGGAAGTAAAGATGTCAATAAAGACTTGACTACAAACAAGCTTGTGATAATAATAATATTGCATTACTTATAATGAAAAAATTAAAGTGTATTACTAAAACATAGTTCATTCATCCACATATCCATTAGTAAATATTTACATTATCATCTAAAGATTTCAGAATATGCTAAAAGATATATTATAAAATACATTCAATATTATTTTATCTTTTAGAAATATACAACACAGATAATGTGGAAGTTATACACCAAAATGTCACAAGTTGTTTTCTTCATGGGAGGTGAAGTAAGATTGTGTTGCTTCTAATTTTCTTCTGTTTTCTTAATCTGTATTTTCCATTTTTTCCATAATAAAGGAGAAAGTTTCTTTTTAAAAAAAAATAAGTAGTTGATAGTATGTGCCTCAGTATGATGTGATGAAAATGGAACCTCATCTCTGTGGTCTTCCTCCACAAAACCCCCGAGAAAACCAATCATAAAACAAACATCAAATTCCAAGAGGGGCTTCCTATAAAAGACCTGACCAGTATTTCTCAAAACTGTCAAGGTCATCAAAAACAAGGAAAGTTAAGAGGAACCTAAGGAAACATGACTCCTAACCTGGCATCCTGGATGCAGTCCTGGAACAGAAAAAGGACATGAGGTAAAAACTGAGGACATCCAAATAAAGTATGGACATTAGTTTCTAATAATGTATCACTATTAGTTCATTAATTGTAACGAAGTACCATGATGGTATAAGATGTTAACAGAAGAAAATGAGTATGGAGTATAGAGAAAATCTGTACTAATTTTTCTGGTTCTCTAAAACTGTTCTAAAACACTAAAGGTAGTTCTAAAAAAAATAAATAACAGTTCTGAGTTTAATTTTTTGCTGTTTTTCGGTTTATGGTGATTCCAAACAAAAGGTTAGAATGCATATACATTGTATGTATACACACACACACACTTATACAGAGAGACAAAGAATGAACAAAATATTAGGCTTTTTTAGGCGTTATAAAAGGAGTTCCTTGCAATACACTACATATTTATCAATACACACAACTTTTGTATATGTTATATAATGTAAACATGTCTGTATAGATCTCATCTATTTAAACCACTCCTATGGAAATAGAGATGTAAAATAAAATAGAAATATAATTACATAAGAAATATAAAATAAGTTACAATGCATTTTTCTAAGCTATATAAGATGTGCACTTTTAGCAGAACGCTTATTTTGACTCAGTTAACAAATTAGGCATCCCTAATTTCTTTTCTTACTGAATGTTGATCACTGAAATAGCACATCATGTACTCCTAGAGGGAGCCAAGTCAGAGAGCAGAGAAAAGCGCTTGCTAAAATAATTTTCTCTTCTTTCCCAAAAGGGAAAAAAATCAGCAGTGGTGACCAGTCCTGCTGAGTTCTGTGGAAGTTGGTTCCCCTAAGTCCAAATAAACTGTAGTCCCTTATGAAGCCTGCTGAGAAGACCAAAGGGAAAAGGCATTCCACTTGTTAAATGTTTATTATTTGAGCTTCGCAGCCAACTATAATAAGGGAGAGGGAAGCTGTCTGCAAGCTGCATGCAGATTTAGCTACTCAAGTTCCATGAATGTGAAATAGAACACTGAGGCTAAACCCTTAAAATTTACTAGGCAGTAGCTTGAGGGAGGTGGTAGCTGAGAATAAAAGCTTGGAGCCGCTAATATTTGGGTCAGTGATTTGAAAGCAGCTCAAGTCAACACAGGACTAAAATTCTCGACACTGGGAAAACTGTGGCTTCCTCTCGTTCTAAGAATCACAATACAGCAGAGAAAAAGTACAAATCTCTTCTCTCCTATACCTCCTCTCACTCTGACCTAAAAATAAATATTTTTACTTTTTGCTCAGATTCTTATCTATTAAACTGCTGGTGGATGGGAGGGCTACAAGCTAAACCTCTTTCCGCATATCGTGCGCTTCACTGAACGTCTTCAGGCTGAATCTCAGTGACCACTCACTCTGTGCTTAGGAGTGGCAACCCTTTTACTGTGACAGTGACATGACTATGATAGTGATGTGAGGTCTCAGGTTGGTTATCTATAGGCATGTGCTTTAAATTACTGTAGGGTTTTGGTTAGGAGTATGAATTAAATACAAAGGGCAGAAGCAGAACACATTAAACATCATGATGAATTAAGTCTACTTGAAAAAGTATACATTATTTTTATATAACATATATATGTATTATTTTCCAAATTCCCAGGCTATTTATTGCACAAATTACAACCGGAGAAAAATCTTTTTTGACATGAACTAAATCATTAATCCTCTAAAATGCAAAACAGAAAGAAGAAGGAAGTCAAAAGCAAAAAGGTTTGTCATGTAAATAGGACAGATTTACAGGACAGAATGGTTTGGGGCTCAAGTATGGTTCTGCTGCTAATATAGCATGTCCTCTTGGGCAAAAGAGTTCGGCTTTGGTTGGTTTTCCCAACCCTGAAATGAAAATACAGATCTGATGTTTCCCCAAGGCTGAGATGAGAATCAAAACTTTTTACAAGATATATGTTGAGTTAAAAGAGAATTAATATGAAAACTGGATCAATGGTATATTTTAACCAATCATCTATTAAATAATAATAGCAATAGTTATCAATGACTAAATGCCTACTAAGTGCAAGAACATTTTATATGAGGTCCTTTATATTCATTATTTATCTTAATCCTCACTTTAACCCCCAAGAGATATCTATAATCTACTCAACAGAAAAAACCTGATAAGAAAACAGGCTCAGAAAAGCCAAGGAACCTGCCCAAGATCACAAAGCTAGTGCTGAATGGCAAAACTACAAATCAAAACAAAATCTGCATCTCAAGACCATGCCCTTTCCACTAGCCATTCAGAATTAATCTGGCATTAACAGGAAATGAGGCATTCACAGCAGTAAATTTCCAGATGACCACATTTTAACTTCAAAATTGTACGTAAATCTGTCTAAAAAATATAACACACACATCCTTTTTCTTCAATAACTCAAGATCGTGATTGCAGACATTTTGAGGCAGATCGCAGCTATAGTTGCTGTCGTCCTCTCCTTGCTGAGGTTGAGCTATCTGAGTGAAACACTGGTAGTACCGCTCCCAATCACCTTCCCCAGCTACTCGGCAGCCAGGAACTCAGATAACTCCTGGGATCCAAACAAATCTAAGTCAGTAAGGCCCTGTGATGAGAGCCTGAAGGTGGTTCCAGCTAAACACACCACATATTCTAGTTCTGCTCTTTGCTTCTTAGCTTCCTTCTGGATCGTCGCTGTAATCTGTCAAGGTGAGAGTCCCTAAAGACTGACCGCCAAACAAATGAAGCCTTATTAAACTAAACCAACATCTTGTTTCACCTTACTTCCTGATCACTTTAGATTTCAATTTTCTAAATGTCATCTTGTTTCAAAAAGATCATACTATGAACATACTTAACTTCTAAAACCTATTGTAGAGCAAACCCTTCAGGAGATACGTACACCTGTATTTAGTTGCAGGATACCTGAAACACAACAGGTCGTAAACACTCTCACGAAACTTAGTCTGAAATTATAAACTGGACAGTGATCGTGTGGCATCTGGATGCATTTGAGGAAGGCTTTCCTTAGCCTAAATACAATCTCTTCCAAATACCCACGTTTCATCCGTTTCCCACACCCAGGAGAAGGAGTGACTGGATAAATACGTCTCTGTACATCAAGGATAACATTTAGCACACAGCACGTAGTGGCCCACAAGTATGTCTCCCTCTCCTCATCCAGGCAAAACGTAAACTCCCTGGAGTCAGGGAGGGTTTCATCCTCGTCTTTCATGCTCTACTCCCAGAGCCTTGCATAGCGCTTCCCAAACTGCAAGCGCCTCCAGAAAGTACATCCTGTCCTCCATTCATTTGTGAAGCGTTTAAAGGTACCAAAATGTGTTCCTCTTTTACCACCCACTCCCTCCCCACATGGGTTCCTGAAAGGGATGATAAGACACTCCTTGCCAAGTATTGAAGTATTATACCTCTGTGTTAAGCGGAAGTATAAAAGACAGCATCCCTATTTTAAGATTAAGGTCTCAGTAACATTCCTAGGGAATATTAATGCTTAATTTTCTCATATGCCATTGATAAATGCCACGTACCCGCCTTCAACACGTGGTATGAATAAAAATAATACATCCTTGCCTTAATAACAGAGCAGATACATAACCTCAGTTGTAGAATTTACTCTGTGTTTTAACTTTAATCATTTCCACTTTATTGAAACTGATGTGCCTACTGGTACTGAAGACAGTACAAGATCAATAGTTGAAGTTTCTGTTCATTTTGACTTCAGACATTTACACTTCATTAGAAACGACTGAAGCATACTGTCCCACATTCAAGAACCCCTAGTTAGCTCACCATTTCATGCCTCGTGCCACTTATTTACTCGTATCGTCAGTATTATTAACGCAGGTTCTTCTATGTAAACTGTTTTTTTAATGTTTATTTATTTTGAGAGAGAGAGAGAGAGAGAGAGAGAGAGCATCCCAAGCAGGCCCCACTCTGTCAGCACAAAGCCCGCCATGGGGCTCGATCCTACCAACCATGACATCATGACCTGAGCCAAAATCAAGAGCTGGACGCTTAACCAACTCAGCCAGCCAGGCGCCTCATACGGTAAACTATTTTCTTAATACCTCTTCACTTTGGATTTTTTCCAGTTGACTTTTTTAATACCCAAATCCACATATGATTCAGTGAGTTCTATATTTAATTCTCCTTCTGAGTCACTTGGAAGTATTCCTAATTTTGCAGCAGATTCGTAGAGTGAAATTTCATCTTTTAGTTCTGTTAATTCTTCCTAAAACACAAAATTATTGAAAATTATTTTCCAATATGAAGGAATCAGTCATCCCTCTGTGCTTCAAAATTCATCTTAACGATCAACAGAAACCAGAAATACTTCTTCACATACCTTATTTACATTACAAATAACTTTAAAATAAATGCTGCTGAGAACACAGGTGTACAATGAAAACATAGATGTCTGCAACTTTAGAAAGGCCAGCACATTATCAGGTTCTCAAGTACACGGACTGAACAGATGTGTAAATGAATGAGAGAGCAAATCTAAGTGGTTTCTCTCACGCCTCCTGTGCTTACATTAGGTCCTCCACAAAAAGTGTCTGTCCCTTGAGCTGAGAAACTGACGGCAGCACTTTTTGGCTTTCTAGAGCTCAGAGCGGCCTGGTCTGCCAAGAACGTGTTGTACTTGACTCTGCCGGTGGGAAAAGGCAAAATACGTCTTTCCAGCAGAGGTAATACTGGAACTCTTCCTCCAGTGGAAAATGTAAGTCGCGCTGGGGGAGGATGTGAGGGAACTGCAGCTACACTGCGGGTTTCCCACACCTGCGGATACACTTATCTCTGCGACCACCAGTAAGTGAAAGGACATGCCGTGTGAAGGAGGTGACAGGCAGACGGACAGGAGGGTGCCAGGCCCTGGCTCCGCAGTCAAGACAGACCTGGGCTCGACTACCTCACTGTGTGGGTGAGACCGTGAACAACTCTCATTGGCCTGGAGACGGTCCAACCAGCTCCAACCAGCTCCTTTAGAGAAATCCAAGGTCCAGAAAAGTGATGTAAGCACTGCCTAATTCAGTTACCCACAGAGTCTCTTCCAAGTGGCAACACTCACTTGCAAAGCCTTGTTCATGTTTTCACTCATAGCATGTGCTTTTTGTGCTTGCTGCAGCTGGAACCGTAGCTGAGCCACCTCCTGTACTGAGCCTGGGGGGGGAAATCAGAGAATGCACCAAAGGTAAAGGGATGAAGAACCTACGATGTACAGAAGAACTTGAATCCGCTGAGGCTACAGAAGGTGGGGTCCTGCTTTGTTACCTTGTTATTGCCTTTCTAGGAGGACAGAGGTATAGCCAGTGGGACCGAGAAGGCATAGGTCCAGACATCTCCGAGACATGTCCACACATTTAGTGTGGCTCCTCATATGTCCTTGGGAGGTTGAAGACCTGGACTACTGTGACCTTGCTATGAATCAAATGAGCCACGTCTACAGACCTTAACACTCCACAAGCCCTTTAATAGGAGCATAATGTTCCAACTCGCAGAAAGCCAAAACAAAAATTCTTTGGAACCCGTTGCTACCCTCTAATAAGAAAACTACATCTTGCTGCCTTTAGCTTCTTTCGAAATGCTTTTATTTCCACCACCCCCACCTCCACATGTGAAAAAAGCATCTTAGGGCTGTGTTTCAGAAACTTTGGTAACCTAATGTTTTAAATGTACTAGGGGAGGCTCCCATTTGAAAGGGATGTTACTGGGCTTCCTCAAAAGAAAATGAGCATCTGGGAAATGGTTAGGCAAAGTAATGATGGCATATTATGCAACTAAAGAAAATCATATTTCAAAGCCTTTAATGGCAAGGAAAAAGGCTCACTAAACAATGCCACGTGAAACAAAAAGGATACAAAACTGAAGAGGGAGGAGGGACCCAGAGTACGAGCCAAATTTTGCCCCCACCAAAACATACCCACACACATATTTTAAGAGTCTTTGACTTTAGTACTTCCAACTTTTGAATAAGCTACTCTTATACACATTGTACTAACAGTCTGAATTGGCTTTGCGTGCCAAAGTGTGACTTTTGCATATCAGGTAATGAATAACCACTGAGCCATTTTCACAGTAGGAGCTACTCACCAGCAAACAGGGCAGTTTGTCTGTATGGTAGTGTTTGGATAAACATGTGATTATTCTATTGCCTTTTACTCTAATATTCTACAAAAATTAATAAGAAAAAAACACAAAACTACTGCTGAACCTAACGATAAGAAGCATGTCCCAAACTTAACACCATGAAAACCAAATGAGTAATTTTAAGCATGACAAGAATATAACTCACTAGCTTCAACTGGCCAGATAAATGAGAGAGGAAAAAAATCCATGGAGTTTTACAAAACGATAGAAATACATGCTCAGACTGAGCTTAAAAAGCAAAATATAATGGGACTTCATAGTCATTTTTACTTTTCATGGATAGAATCTACCTTCTAACATAGATCTTGTTCAATTTTTGCACATTCAGCTTTGGTATGTTTTCAAAAATGTGCTATGTGCAGAAGTAGGGAATTACCTATGTGTGTGAGCTCAATTTCACTTGAAGGAAATATATTCAAACATTAACAACAGTTATCTCTGTGTGGTAGGATTATTGGTTATTTTTATTTGTTACTTTGCACATTAAACACATATAATAGCAACACTTGAAAAACTGTCACTGGTGGTCTTTTCTACCTTTCTCGATTTTTAGAATTCATGGATCCTACTACAGTCTCTTTGCATATTAAGCTAGCCTACTGTGGAGACAAGAGCCCACCCCGGGCACCCACCTGAGTGCAAAAAGTTGGCACACTGCTTCTGACTCTCCTCTAGACTTCTTGTCAATCTGTTAATGATCTCAGTCTTTTCTAATTTGGTCGCTTCTTGATTCCTTTCCAATTGGTTCACTTGGTCTTTCAAATGACAACAAATACCTTCCTAAATAGAAAGTATTCAAGAAGTCATTTCATGATCCGTTGTTAAACGTTAAACAAATATGATACACAATTGGATTTTAAGTCAAATATAAAATCACACAGCAGCATCACCTGTTTTATAAGGTTAAGTGCACAGGACTGGGAGGAAGTTAGAACAAACTTGTATGATCTTGGGTGAGTCATCAACTTCTCCATCTGTTTTTTTCTGTTGTAATTATGCTAATAAAGGTTAAATTCAATGATTTCTAAAGTCCCTTCTGTTCTATAATCACAAGACACTGATATTCTAAAATTAGATTTTATCCAAGCCAAAGAAAATATATTACACTTCTATTTGCATTTTACACTGTCAGTGTAAGTGTATGTATTCATATTTAGGCAGACCACTTTGAACCATGGACTCTGTATCCCAAGACAGGAAGGATACAGATACATAAATGGAAACTCACTCTATTCTGAACAGCCAAAAGCTCATTCTACTCTGAGTAGCCAAAAAAAATCTCTCCCTCTTCTGAATTTCTTTTATACGGTTTCTCTTTTTCTTTCTACCTTTTACATGTCTTATTTCCTTCTTTTTCTTACTTCTACAGGTACCTATGCAGTGCCTTGCACAAAGTGAGGTATAAAAACAAACAAACAAAACAAAACAAAACCTTGAAAAACAAATGACAAAAAACCCAGATGGGACAAATGTGTGTGTGCGTGTATGTGGGTACGGGCACACGCATGCACTCATGTGTGTAGCTGTATGGGGATATGTAGAAAATGCAGAGCACGTATATAATATACTCAAGTTTCTTCAAAAAGAAAAATGTGTTTGGGAGTAATAAGCCACAGGAGTCCCAAGCCTAGGTAGAAGAAAGCATCACTTCTCACTCAAAAAAGCCTATATAGGCTGAATTCCACACAAATAGCAGAACATGAGACAGCCAGGAGTATATTAAGGTAAATGGTTAAAGTCACCTGAAAAAGCCTGAAGAAAATAAGTTGTAATAAGGGCTTTGAAGCAGACAGAAGGCATTTAGGGCCTGATCCACAGGATAATGTAAAGCCCAATAATGCTTTCAGGATACTAACACAAGGGACACCTCATTAAGGATAGCGACAGTATCGTTAAGGAGAGGAAAGAGACTCTCAAGTCTCCTGTTTTACCTCAAAAATTCATGTGAATTTTGCATTCTCTTTCATAATGTAGTCATGTTTGCTTTAAATTTTTTCTACCAAATTTTTGAGCAAAATGAAGCTTCTGGAAACTACTCCATGTTTATTCAACAGTGCAAACCTCTTGGCTCTTGGCTGCTAATTCCCAGGCCAGCTTGAAAAGCGTGGCTCCAAAGTGCCAAAATACCATGGCAAACACGATGAATGGGCTAACGTTAATGACAGTGTGAATGTGTGTGTGAGAAGGGGTGGGGAGACAACCAACATTTACTTATGTGCTGGGGAGGCTACGATCACTCTTATAAGAGACCGAGAACTGGCAAAAAGTTAGTTCAAGAAAAGGTATGAAAAAAACTATATAAAGAAACGGCCAACTGTAGCAATAACTTGACTATATGCAACAATCAACTAAACCATGTTGTTTCCTGTTAACAAGTTCAGGGAGCCAATTACACTCAGAAACCTGTGCAGTTCAAATACCAAGAAACGAACAAAACATGGTTCTATGTTTTCCATGAGTAGATTGAGTAAGAACATTCAGTTCCAGACAGGTAAAGGCAGACATCCCCTAAGACTGACCAAGACAAGTGTGGTGATAAAGAAATAGTAGCTGAATCTATCTTTGGAAGCAAATGGAATTGAACAGGTTTCTAAAGCACAGAAAAATGAGGACTGGGCCACACACACATAGGTCTGTGGGGACCTCTTAGCTAAAGATAGTGTTTAAACTGGAGCCTTTAAATCTAACATTAAAGCAAAGTTAGAAAGTAGACCAGGTGAAAGTCATGACATAGAAACCAAAGTCCACAACTTCACCTAAAGGTGAAAATTTCAAGAAGACTGAAAAGAAGAAGGGTGTTATACAATCAAGGAGATAATCCCAGATCTTAATCCTATATTCAGAGATCTCAGAACATGACACTTCCATGAACGGGAGAGACAGAAGACAGGAAGGTCCAAGAGATGGTTTGCTATTAGAGAGTTCTGTCCCTGAAGGAACACTGAGCTCAAGAAGCTTCTCCCTCATCTGCTCTGTCACGCTAGAAAACCTAAGAGGAACTCAGCCATAGTAAAAAGAACTGTTATACGTTGAGAGTGTGTACAATCCTTTTTACCTACAAAAGATGACGGCTTCAGGAAAGCACTAGATGAATAATATAATTTCACAAGCTATATATTTCTCAAAATATAGTAGCTACATAGACATTTTAAGAAAAAAACCTCAACTGCATCATGGATTGCTACTCCTCCCACTACATGAATCAATCCCTGTGTTGCATTTGGTCTTTCAAAATATAATTAAATATACATTAAAGCTTTTTGGGATGAGCACTGGGTGTTGTATGGAAACCAATTTGACAATAAATTTCATATATTGAAAAAAATAAATAAATAAAAATAAATAAATAAATAAATAAATAAATAAATATACATTAAAGCCTGTTTACATCCTGATATTTAGCTGTTGTTCAAAAGATGTTTGCTTAACCGATGAAATAATACAATTAGCACACAAGTGTAGTCCTTTCCCACCAAAAACAAGTTTTTCATAAAACAGTGAATTTTTAACCTTTGCAAGGCGAAGCATGAGCCTCTTATGAGGAAAATCTGAATGAGTTTGTGGGTCTTCTCAAAAACAAAAATGCATATGCCAACATCCAAAAGAAAACCATACCCACAATTTGAGATTCATCAAAGCCATGGAGCCTAGTCATGAACTGCCTTAGGGGACGCCAGATTAAAAGTCTGTATAACTCACACAACGTACTATGTGTGAAAATCTATTCTGTTGCCACTGTACACATACAGTACAAAGCACATAGGGACACAGCTGTACGTAACTGCGTGAATAAGTTTGCTTACTCAAGTTCATCTGCTAAATTATCCAGCTATTTGTACCTCGCTACTATTTTCCAAGAGTTGTTCTACTTTTCTTGGTAATATGCTGAATGGAGTACAGGAAAAGGTTTATCTGAAAGTGAAGAAAAGTGCACTCTGGGGCGCCTGGATGGCTCAGTTGGTTAAGCGTCCGACTTCGGCTCAAGTCAGGATCTCCCGGTTCGTGAGTTTGAGCCCCACGTCGGGCTCTGTGCTGACAGCTCAGAGTCTGGAGCCTGCTTCGGATTCTGTGCCTCCCTCTCTCTCTGCCCCTCCCCTGCTCATGCTCTGTCTCTCTCTCTCTCAAAAATAAAATTTATTTAATAAACATTAAAAAAATTTAAAAAAAGAAAAGTGCACTCTGAAATTTTATTTATTCAAATGATTACCTGGGGTTTGGGAGCATAAGCAAACCCACCACCTGACTCACCCTTAGTTTACATTTTATTCACTTTGGGGCAAAAATAATTCAAACTGTGAGAGATGCTGAGACTTTCCTCCTTATTTTGTTTATTACACTACTCTCAAAAATTAACTCTTCTCCCAAGAACCACTTGTAGACAATGTTTACTCACAGGTTAACTACCCAACAAAGGCTTTCTACTGGTTAAACTCCCAGGACAACCTCGAAAGTTCAGGCCAGCTCCTAGAGCACTAGCCTTTTCAGTCTGGATTTACCCTAGGGCAATAATTCTGTATAAATACTCTACAAATAAAGGACCGGTAGGTAGGAGAACTGAGAAAGTACTAACCAATCCTATAAAAGAAAAAATTTCCAAAATGATGCCCACAGGACATCTTCATAGATTAAAAATCTTTGGCTTTTAATTTTTACTCACAAACACCTACTGCAAACATCCAAATTTTCCATATGAAGAACCACAAAGTATCAGTTATGAAAAATAACCAGTTTTACTTGTTAATGACAGTGGCTCATTTGAGATCATCCCAACCTGCTCCTTAAGTGCAGTGACTGTAGCATCCAGCTTCCTTTGCAAGGACGACACTTGCTCCTCATGCTTCTTCGTGAGGCCCGTAACAATGCTGTCGTGCTGCTCTCTCACACGCTGGAGTGACTCAGAATGATGGAGGTCCAGCAGCTGCTGCTTCAGGCTTTCCAGAGCCATTTCCGTCGTTCTGGACTTCTTAATCATCTGGAAGGTACACACAGGACATCCACGTTTACAATATTTTGACTCTGTGCTCTCTTTATGGACATTAAAACTCAACCATCCTTTAAGGAGAATAGAGAAGAAAGGGTCTCCCTATGGTGGCTCTAGTTCCTTAAAACTTGCCTAGCTGGGAAGCCCCAGGCCCATGGTCGCTGGAAACATCATTCACTGAGAAAAAAAACCTATAGTTACCTGAGGAGAGTGACAGAGAATTTTGCTTAGCATGATGGCAATATGGGTACCAGACAAGGAGTCTGTGGCTACAACACTGGTCCCAGTACTGTTTGCATCTCTCTGAGCCCAGTGGGGGTGGGGGGGACCACAATTGTTAGGTCACAGAAAAATGACAACTGTTTCTTAAATGTTTCTTTTCAAAAGACTGATAAAAACTATCAGTGATTACTTACTAAAAAAAAAAAGTTTTGGAAACTATGTCTGTACAGCTGTTGAAAAATATTGGTATATTAGGCTAAATAATGGCTTCCAAAAGATGTCCATGTCCTAATCCCTAAAACCTGTGAGTATGTTATGTTATATGACAAGGGAAAAGCAAGGTTACAGACGAAATTAAAATTGCTAATCAGATGACCTTAAAATAAAAAAGATTAACCTGAGGGTGCCTAGGTGGCTCAGGTGGTTGGGCGTCTGTCTGACTCTTGGTTTTGGCTCAGGTCATGATCTCACGGTTCCTGAGTTTGAACTCGCATTGGGCTTCCGCACTGATGTGCAGGGCCTACCTGCGATTCTCTCTCTCTTCCTTTCTCTCTGCCCTTCCCTTGCTCGTGCTCTCTCTCTATCTCAAAATAAATAAACTTAAAAAAAAATGCTACAAGATAAAAGATTATCCTGTATCACCTGGGGTCCAATGTATCTAGAGAGATCCTTAAACGAGAAAAACTGAGGCAAGAAAGTCAGAACCAGTGACTTCTGACCCTGAAGATGAAAATGGGCATAAACCAAGGAGTGCAGGTGGCCTCTAGGAGCTAGAAAAGGCAAGAAAATGGGTTCTCCCCCAGAGCCTCCAAAAAGCAGCACAGCCCTGCTGACCTTGACTTTAGCCCAGTGAGACCCATATCAGACTTCTAACCTCCAGAACTGTAAGACAGAAGCACTATTTCAAGCCATTAAGTTTATATTAATCTGTTACAACAACAATAGGAAACCAATACACGTGGTGATTCTGTTGCTTTTATGTTTTCATTTATGCCTTATTTCTTAAAAATGCAATTTCTAACTTATAAAGAGATTAAAAAGTTATAACCTTTTACTACATAAAAGCAAGTCAGGTTTTTAACCTAAGGACTATCAGTTTTCAAAAAGTTAAAATGCTAATAGTCTATATCACACAAAAATTAAAATTTAAAATGAGGCTTATCCTTCATTTCTAGTCCAGAGATTGACTATTCCAATACTGTGCGAAGTGCTTATGGCATTTATTCATTTGCTCAATAAATAATGTGACTACTTTGTAGTAGGCAGGGTTCTAGGCACTGAAGGACATGATGAAAGGCAGGCAAGGTCCAGACTCTTACTACTTTCTGCTGGGAAGGGACAGACCTTAACAAGTAAACAAAGGAGATCATTTCAGATAGTTTCGTTTTTAATTTTTTTTTAATGTTTACTTTTGACAGAGAGCGTGAACACGAGCGAGCGTGGGGAAGGGGCAGAGAGAGAGGGAGACACAGAATCCGAAGCAGGCTCTAGGCTCTGAGCTGTCAGCACAGAGCCCGACATAGGGCTTGAACCCACGAACTGTGAGATCATGACCTGAGCCAAAGTTAGATGCTTAACTGACTGAGCCCCCCGAGGTGCCCTTCATAGGATATGGTATGATGAAGAAGAGTGGAAATGCGGGGCTTTGGGCAACTTCAGATATAAAGTGGCTTGTTTTAGCTCACACCTGAAGGATAAGGAGCCAGATATGAAACAACACTGCTTAAATTCTTTCATTAAACCATCCTCAGAACTAGCCACAAATCTCATCCAAACCAAGCTCACAATTTTATAGTCACTTTCATTTTTAGCCACCCTTTTTCCCCCTCTCCAAAATGGTTTGACTCTCTCTCATGAGTCACCCTCCACCAGGCTTGGCTACCAATAACCTCTGATCATTTCCAACCATTAAATGGCTATCTAGTTCATTAATCAAAAAATGTGCTGCCACTTTATTTTTTTTATTTAATTTTTTTAGATTTTATTTTTAAGTAATCTTTATACCCAACATGGGGCTCAAACCCACAACCCCGAGATCAAGAGTTACATGCTCCACTGACAGAATTCGCCAGGTGCCTCTGTGCCACAACTTGAAAGGCACGTGTACCGGAGTCAGGAAATTTCAGTTTTGCTGCTTCGTCAATAACTGGCTTTGTAATCTTGGGCAAGTAATTTGACCTCTTCCAAAATTTGATTAACTCATCTATAAAGTAAACACAATGCCTCACTAATCAAAATCCCAACAAGATCTTTTTACAAACATAAAAAGTTGATATGCAAAATCTAGAAAAGGAAATGTAAAAAAGAGCTACAAAATTTTTATTTTTTTTTTAAATTTTTTTTTTTCAACGTTTATTTATTTTTGGGACAGAGAGAGACAGAGCATGAACGGGGGAGGGGCAGAGAGAGAGGGAGACACAGAATCGGAAACAGGCTCCAGGCTCCGAGCCATCAGCCCAGAGCCTGACGCGGGGCTCGAACTCACGGACCGCGAGATCGTGACCTGGCTGAAGTCGGACGCTTAACCGACTGCGCCACCCAGGCGCCCCAAGAGCTACAAAATTTTTAAAGAATCCCACCAGTAGCCCTTGTTATCCAAATTTCAAGACATACTGTAACGCTATAGTTGTGTTAGTATCAGAGCAGGAACAGAGAAATATATAAGAAAAAACATGTACAGGTCACGTCAATGTTCAACAACACTCACTCAACATATACTGACCACCTATTATGTGCCAGGCAAAAAGAAGACAGGGGAAACTTAGGAAAAGAAGGAGCTTATTAATCAAATAGCACTGTGTTGTAGAAAGGACCTTCCAGAGAGGAGAGAGGGTATATATGAGAACATAAAAACAACAAACAGGGGCGCCTGGATGGCTCAGTCAGTTAAGCATCTGACTCTTGATTTTGGCTCAGGTCATGATCTCACAGTTATGTGAATTTGAGCCCCACGTTGGGATCTGCATGAACAGCGTGGAGCCTGCTTGGGATTCTGTCTCCTCTCTCTGACCCTCCCCCACTTGCCCTCTGTCTCTCAAAATAAATAAAAACTTTTAAAAAATGTAAAAAAAAAAAACCAACAAATACACTGCTGAGTTTGAGGAGAGTAAAGAAAGAGGTAGGCAAGGATCAGATGGCCATTTCAATGTCACACTTCATCCCACAAGTAAAGCGAGGTCACTGACAGGCTTTAAGCAAAGGAAAGATGATCATATTTTAGAAACATGACTCAGAGGGCCATAAGAGAGAATATGGAGAAGGGGTAAAAGACTAGAGACTATTTAAGAGATTTTTGCTAGAGATGGTAAAAATCCTGAATCAGGGACATGCAGACAGAAATGAGGAGACTCAACAGAACATAGTAGCTGACTGGATGAAAGAGGACAGAGGACCTGAGGTCTCCTCCAGACTTCTATCTGGTACACAGATAACTGGGTGGATGGGAGCACCATTCCTCCAAGGTAAGGGAAACAAAAGCAAGCTTATGGTAGAAGAAGGTATCAACTTCAAGGTTCTTCTAAATTTAGCCCTACGATACCAAAAGCTAAGCAATTAATAAATAACCTTTTACCATAAGTAATCATGATAAAATATTTACCTGTTCTTCGTTCACTTTTAACGCTTGTATTTGGGTCTCCAGTGCTTTTATTTGTGCTTCAAGTTGGAGCTCTCTCTCTTTTCCATTCTGAAAGAGTTTCTGTGATTCTCGGAGGCTGAGGGTCAAACCTTCCTTTTCATCTAGAACATTAAAAATGTTTACATAAATAATAAGTTACTGTACAGGGACCCCAAATGTAACAATCTCTATCAAATATCAGATCCATATCATACAAATGTTCTGTTCCGTTTAGATAGTGAACTTCAGCGGATTTAGAGAAAACCAGGAAAGCTCCAAAAAAGAATGCCTGAGTGACACCAAAAAAACTGAGAGAAACACAACCACTTCCTTCAAAAATCTTCCCTTTGGGAACCACAAGATTTCCTAACAATGATTTCAGCATTTGTTTACTTGAGAAACTACATAGATGTGACAAATTTCTGTTAATCAAAGAAGGGATCTGAGGACTATTAACTTTTTATATGTACTTGCAATGAACTCTTAAATTCACCTAATCTTAAATTCTTCCCACATACTTTACTGTAACCGTTCACAAGTTCTTCTCTCAAAAGAAATTTTATGAGCATTACAGAAAAAGACCTTTTCACTATCAATTATGTTTGAAACAAGTTCGAGTTCAGTCACAAAATTATTCTACAAATGAAAAGTTCAACATTGACCAAAACTACAGAAATCATGAAGAGTAAGCAATTATAATTTGAATCTGTGTTTACTCTATGTGCTTTTCCCAGCAATGACTCCATTTTCTCCTTGGCACTTCCAAAGGAGTTCAGGATCACTAACTCTTACTTGGACTCAAATCTTATGTTAATTTGTAGGCTTAGAAAATGTATTGCAAACTAAACACAAGTCTCTTTGGGAATTGGAATACTTCATCCAAGGTAAACTACATAAGGAGTCAACAACTTATTAGGACAGAATGCTACCAGCATAAAGAATGTTCACTGATTCTAAAAGCCTGATAGAAGAGTAAGAGGGAGAAAATGAGGATCTCGAAATAATATGTTCTGGAGAGAAGTAATCCAAGGCCAGGTGTCAAAAGTCCTGGGTTTTTGTTTCATTCTGACTCATTATGAGCCCTCCGACCTAGGGCGTCCACTCTCTAAGCTTCATATTTATTTTTTTTTTTAATTTTTTTTTAACGTTTATTTATTTTTGAGACAGAGACAGAGCATGAACGGGGGAGGGTCAGAGAGAGGGAGACACAGAATCCGAAACAGGCTCCAGGCTCCGGGCTGTCAGCACAGAGCCCGACGCGGGGCTCGAACTCACGGACCTCAAGATTGTGACCTGAGCCGAAGTCGGCCGCTCAACCGACTGAGCCACCCAGGCGCCCCTCTAAGCTTCATATTTAAAGTGAGGCTCTCAGAAACAAGATCTGTAGCTCTAGTGCACCTCATAAATGACAGCACCCAACAGGTGTCATCTTACCTTTGACTATCAGAAGCTGGTGATTCAGATATCTAATTTGATGCTCACTTTCATTTAACTTTTCAACTAAGTTGTCTAGTTGTCTCTCTTTTGCTTTGTTAAGAACCTGAAGTTGGATAATCTGCATATTTTCTGCAGAATCTGCATTGAAATTAAAGACAATTTATTAGATAAAAGCAAACACAAATGTAAATTTGTGGATACAACTCAGTATCATGAAATCAATTCAATTGATTCCAACTAGCATTAAAAAAAAAAGACAGACGATAATGTATCAGAGTGCATCATGTAGTATGAATAATGATTATTTTGTGAAACTTGTGTTTTAGTTATAGATACTTATTTACATAGGTATATATTATAAGACCTCAACACAATGTAAAAAATGTACTTCTTACTGTGGTCACTGCCAGACATGTTTAAAAGTCTGGTCTAGAGTAGAACCCTGAATCACTACCATTTTGACTAATTAAAGATATGCATATACCAATTACAATGGAATAGAGTTCTATGCTCTCATAAAATTGAAAAAAAAAAAGTACATCAGCTTCTATAAAGCCATTTCTAAAGAAAATTTCTAGACATCCTTCTCAAAATTTATTTTAAACAGGAGTGGGAATTAAATTGTATTCACGTTCATGGCAACACATAACTGTCGCGTTAATAAATGAACAGATTAATAAAGAATTTTGAGGTCTTCTTTCAGAAATGATTCAAGTCATTTTAGGGACCACTTAAAAATGACTGGGGGAAAAAGAAAAAAATTACGTGTAGGAGGATAGTACTTCAACAACAAAATGACACACATTCTTCATTTTCTACTAGAACAATGCCTCTACTTGCTAACAACCAACACAATCTTCTTTTTTAAAAGAAAAATGGTTAAGACCAAAAGAAAACCGTGAAGACTGGAAACTTTGTTACAAGTCAGACTAAAAAAACGGAGGTAGCTCAGGAATTAGCAATCTACAGGCCACACCTCTCTCCAAAGTCATTTTTTTTAACTACTGTTGCTAAACTGTAATCACTAAATTCAGCACTACCATGCCATTAGGTTATTTCATTAACTCCCAAATGTCAAATTTAGGCAAACGTGTAACTTACTTAAACAAAAATAAATAACTAAATGAACCGACTTGATAAAATGCAGACTGTTAAGAAACTGATGTAAGGTTATATGTGCAGAAAGGCCGAGAGACAGAAATGTAACTGAACACAGTGCAGCTGGAAGAGCAAATACCAAGATGTCGGGCCACTGGCGTGATGCTTATTTACTCAGCCCAAGCCAGTTATGCCACACACGCTGTCCACTTCCTCATCTCCTCATTCCACAGCACCTTCTGAACAAAGAAGGGGTCCCCATATTTGCCATGGACGCCTTCAGGGGAAACTGAAGCCTGGCTCCCCCTGGAACTGTCCTGCAGCCCACGTGTATGGTGGACATAGCTCTCTGAAGGTGGGGCATGAAGTCCAATTTCCTTGGTGTAGCCCAGGGAACCCAGAATAGCCAAAATGACCTTCCCCCTGCTTCTCGAATGTACAACAAACAAAAAACTTGCTGTCACACTTAGAATCACACTGGCTCTTCCACATGCATAATAACTAGAAGTTATCTCACATGTCGGAGAGTGTGACAATAAAAGCGAAGCATATGAAACACTCTTTCGGGTGTTTCAGTCGCAGCGCAAGTTCTGCCTTTTGGTTTTGGAGGCTTCATCTCCTCAACATTCTCTAGTCACACTTCTCACTCTCATATTTATACATGCACTATATATGAGGAATTCTTTTTTTGGCAAGTGCCACATGACTAACCCTGAGATAACTCCAGTTTAAATTCTGAACAATTAAGTACTTTATATCAGAGTTGTCTAATTATTACACTATAACTCTAAAAAATTAAAAGAAAAAAGATGATAATGGCTGATTACTAAATTACATTTCTGTGTGATAATAAAAAATCTTAGATTGAAGAGAAAACTATAGTTCATTTTCTAAATTAGACTTCAGTAAGAAAAATAAGAAAAATATGTATCTAATGAAAAGTCTTTACCAACTAGAATGACTGAAACGTACAGTTGAGAAGAACTTCTATTAATCTTTTATTATAGTAAGTTTCAAATATGTAAGGTAGAGAGAAGAGTGCAGTGAATCCCATCGACCCATCACCCAGATTCAACAATTATGAACTCATGGCCAGTCTTCCTTCAGCTACATCCCCACCCAACATTACCCCAAACAACATATTATTTAAAGTACATCCAAGACTTCATATCAGTTTATTCATACATACTTCAGGATCTCTAAAAATAAGGGGACTTTAAAAAAAAAAAACACACACACAACTCCATTATCATATTTAAAAAAAAAAACAATTCTTTAACATGTCCAAAGTGTTCAAAAATTCTCCAATTATGTTAAGAAATAAATATAAACTTGATACATACTTTCATTAGCTCCTAAAAACTGTTGTTGCAGGCCTTCAAATGTGTCACTTCCCGCTATCTCCTGGGCTGGTGAGTCATCATTCTGGGCAGAAGACTGATAAGGTTTATATGTCACTTTGTATGGTTCCAAGGCTTGACAACTGGGGCCTTGTGATATACCAAATTGCTATTATAAGATGATAAATGAAATTGACAATCATGATTTGGCCTTTTCTTTGAAAATGATCTGAATCAAACACCTCAATTTTGTCATGAAATTTAATTGTGGTACAATTACAAACTTTATACATACATCTTTGCTTAAAAATACCACCTATAGTTATTTAACAATGTTAACTCAAAGTCTGCAATATATAATTTTATGTATCTTAATTGCACTTCTGAAAATATAATGGGGCCAATTCCATAAATAACACTCAAGAATTCCAGTAACATGGGGCGCCTGGGTGGCTCAGTCGGTTAAGCGTCCGACTTCCGCTCAGGTCACGATCTCGCGGTCCGTGAGCTCGAGCCCCGCATCGGGCTCTGAGCTGATGGCTCGGAGCCTGGAGCCTGCTTCCGATTCTGTGTCTCCCTCTCTCTCTGTCCCTCCCCCGTTCATGCTCTGTCTCTCTCTGTCTCAAAAATAAATAAACGTTAAAAAAAAACAAAATTAAAAAAAAAAAAAGAATTCCAGTAAGATCATATAGAAATATTTAAGAATGATTTAGATGATGCCAATATCCAGGGAACATAAAAATGTACACATTCAATAACAAGAACATGTGTTACAATACCTCGTATGTAATAAATATTCAATAATGCTTGTGGAATAATTAATATTCCATAGAAATAGAAGAGAAAATGACCACGTTAAAAGGACCAAAAAGTCATCCTCTCATTGGGTGACATAAAATAGCTGTTGGCAAAAAGAGGAAAAGCTACTGGCAAAATCAATGTCACTGAGAAAATCTAAGAAGCAGCTACCTATATCCTAAGGTCTTATCTCATTAAACTCTCCCAGGGCTAAAAAGAAAAAAAAAGTGTTTCTTTCCTTAAGATTCATCCTGTCTACTGCCGTACCATTGCAAAACAGGTATCAGCTTTGAAGTGTTCAACCTAAAATGTTACAGAGGCAGTGAGCTAGAAAATCAAGGTAACTAAATGGTGTCACCTACATAGATTTACCACTTTAAAATTACATCAACATACCTGAACATAGCTTCTCATTGAAGCACGGTGACACGGTAGAAGCCAGAAGCAGCAGTAAGCGAGGTGATTCTTTGGCAAACCTAACTTTTAATATTTAACTGTTTCTATAAAGCCTCTTATTTTAAAATTCTACCTTCAGATCATGAATGGATTGTAAACAGAAAACAGCATGACTAATTCAGCATGAGCCTGAATAAAAGCACTCGCGGGACTTTTTGTACTTAAAATAAAGCTTACCATTGCACTTATACACATTTTAAAAATAAACACACACAAGCAAATGTGTACACACATACACATGAATTCCTGAAAGTCCAGTTCTTACAATACCTGGAAATGATTCCTTTGAGGATCTGAAAATTTAATTATATTAGTTGGCTGGCTATTAAATTCCTGCTTCTGACCATTGGTATATGGCCTAAAGTTTTCAGGAAGGTGATATAAATCGGTCTGTTCATAATTACTTGGAGGACTGTAACCACTTCCGCCTTCATCTCCAACTTCGTTAGGATGGTACCCAGGATGCTGGTCGTCAGCTTTATTTTGATTGTCTCCCCAGCCATTGCCACTTTTCTCTCCAGTATATACATCACGAATCTCATTATAGTCCTAGTAGATAACAAAAGTAAAACAAAGGCACTAAGATCTAGTCCCGCCCTCACCAAAGTCATCATCCACCAGATACTTACATTTCCACTTTGAGATTTAGGCAGCACTTGCTCATGCCAGTTCATCTCCAATTGCTCAGAGCGATGCGGTCTTGAGAAAAATCGATACTTTAGATTTAGAGCCTATCACAGAGAACTCCCAAGATTTTAACATGTTTTCCCTCCAACCTTCACCTAAAATTCTAAGAATCAGTTTACAGTTTTATAATCATGTACATTACTGCCTACAGAGAATCAAAAGAAAGAGTCTTAGGGTATTGTAATATACGAGTGAAAGTGATTTCCGGTCCTTACTCGCCCTCTGTGCCATCCTCGCTGCAGTCCGAGCAGGGGAGTTCAGGGGAGGACAGGTCATCATCCAGCATGTCGTGAGGTAGGTCAGTGAGTAGCTGCTGCAACTAAGACAGGAGAGCCAGCATCAACATCACACTGACTTAAACATTTAAACTCAAGCCAAAGCTGCCTTGGAAAGCGTGATTTTGACTTTAGAAGACAAAGAAGTTCCTAATTTCTCCATTCAATAAGCGTTTTAAATTCCACACACATTATGTTCATCATTTCATGTGGGGAACAGGGGAATGCGTAATATCAGGATTTACACTAGAAGGATTTACACGTTTTCCTACAGAAGTCTTAGATGAAAACACACATACATCACAATAGAATTTTAAAACTTCTTTATAGACACACAGGAAGTCATGATAATGGTACAATCACCGTATTATGTTACCACAGGGCAGACTTGAGTCTCAGAATCCTGTTTGACCAGTAATCAGAAGGTGGGGACTTGACAATCACACATTCCCCATGGGAGCCTGAGGAGCCAGCTCTACTTGGGCCAGGTGGTGAAAACAGTAGTTCCAGCAGCAGCGGCAGGTGGCCAGGAAGCCCTTAAAAGCTCTAATAATGTGACAGAAACCCCTTGGAGAGTGATTAATTAGCAGACTGGTGTCTAATCCCAATGATGAAAAGATACATGATACTTCAGCTCTTGTAAAACAGTTGAATAAAAACAAGAGTTTTAAGTCCACTTTTCCACAGGTAGCACTCTCAAAAGCATAACTCCAAAACTGACATAAAAGCATTTGACCTCACTCTGTAATGTTTTTCTAGATAAATCACACCTTTAGCATCCCGCCTATAAAAACTAGATAAAAACAAATTCATTTAAGTTTCAAAATAAACCGTGATTAAGAGATGAAGAAACTAATTTGTTGAATTTCAGTATCTGTAAATGTCTTTCTTCAATTTCCAATATAATGTCTTAAAAGTGATAACAATCAGAAGATTCAAATATTATTAAATAGAAGAAAACAAATCATCATCATGATTTCTCATTAAAATTAAGCACCGGTTAAATTAACAAGTTGACTGAGTCCTCCGCAGCACATAAATGAATCCCATAAAATTACATAATGTGAGTGTGTTTTAAAAATATTAAATACTCTGTAAAACCTTGGAGGAAACAAAACAAGATGCTTCTTAGTCTATAGCAAGTTTTTTTCCCCATTTCTCTGTCCTTAGAATAGAAGGAACGAAATATAGCTATAAAACATGTCTGAGTATTACATTTATAATCAAAAACCTTCTGAAATAAAATACATATATATGAAGTTAAATAAAAATATTCTAAGAAAGGTCTCAAACGAATACTCCAATTGCTAACTGAATTTTGGAGAAGTCAAATTTGGGAATGGAAATGGGGTATATGAGGAGGGGAGGGGGATATTTCCTCACCCCACATATATTTCTAATATTCACTGTATTATTTTTTTTTAATTTTCTCAATCCATGTTGTTCTTTAAAAATGAAACATGAGAAAAACACTCTTATTCTATTCCAGTGAAAAGTTAACTTTGTCCCAAAATTTATTTGATATTAATATGAACAACCAAGACCTTGATTTATTGGCCACCTGCTCATGCTGGATAATTGAAAAACCTTTTTGAGAATTAGCCATATCAGACTTGATCCAAAGATATAAAGAAAAAGAAACACTAAAAATGAAACAAAACACATCAACCTATTAGTATACTACATGCATGCCTCAAGTGAAAGGTAGCAAAGTGATTTGAGAAAGACACAAAATTCACTAAGCAAAAATCATATATGATGTCTTTTAAAGTAGTCAAACTTGTTTTGTCTATAATTATGTACCACTGCTTTAAGGAAAAAGACTACCCCCACATCCTACCCAGAGAAAAATACCAAGAAAATAAATCTCTTATACTTACATCAAGTAAGGACTCCTGTACAGAAAGAATATTTTCTTGTAAACCTTCAGTGAGGTTCAAGTACATAGCCTTATCATTAAGGGGAACCTTGACAGGGACATCGGAATAGTACATTTTTTCCTCTTACCAAGATAGAAAAAGCTATACAATAATTAAGCAGTTCTTTGTGACACCACAAAAGTAACACAACTGGCATCCACGGAGGAAAATTAATCTGAGCATAAGTAGAAAGTTCATCAAAATGCTTCTGGATCCATAGATGAACTTAACAACTAGCAAAATCATCCCTATAGTATTTAGTTTCTTAAAAAATATTTTACAGATATGCTAACACTTTGAAACCGTTTCATTCACCTTCAAAAAAATTTTCCCTGAAGTTCTTTGGCATAGTTGGGCCATATTCCTGGCTTCCATAACTTTCAGGACAGAAAGAAGCTAAATGAGGTGAGTCCCCCTAATAAGGGCATTCGGGAACAAAAATCCCACCCCCAAGGCTTCCATTCCCAGGATCAAAGTGTGCCCTTCTCATATACACTGTCAAATAGATTTTGCTTTCGGTCATTGAATTTCGCCATAAAACACAGAATTACCAGATCAACTTAGCATGATACCAAGTAGAGAATTTTATAAACTATAAATTTTCCTCATTAAAGAACCCACCTAGCTACCAAATACAGATTCAAGGGCAAAGAGAACACTCTTTATAAATTACAACATTTAATTCCACTCATTACTTTCAAATTCAACAGACTGCTTTTGGGTTGCAAATGTAATCTTTTCAGTGGGATATTATTGTGTGTCAACTGACTTTAATCATTAAAGAGATACCTTCCCATAGAAAAAAGATAATTTGCCATTGCTAAGGCCTCTACTGAAATGCATTCTAAGCCATTCCATAAACTCCTCTCTCTTTTCTACTTCACAGCTTTCTTTCCTAAAAAGAAAGAAAAACCTGAGGGCATTTTACTCAAAGAACTTGAGCAGCAAAACACTTTGCAATAAGTCATGCAGAACACCCAAACAGCCTATGTTTAGGGGGAATGTAAAACAGAGAACATGTAAACTTTTTGCTAGGGTTTTCAACCTAACTAAACAAACTGTATTCAGAGACTGTAATGTTCAACATTCATGAAAGCATGAATTACTTGCCACACATCTTCACATCTTTTTCCCAGGAGAAAAGCAACAAATGGAACAGCCAACACTCATATGCCTTTTGAACAGGTTACCTCACAAACACACTGAAAAGATTCTGATATGTTAAAATGTGAATTATTACAGAACGCTTTCATGGATACACACTAAGCAGAATCTTCATTTTAACCTAAGAGGCAAGTTAAAAGCATCCTTGAAATGGCCCAATGTGGGAATGGTGAAGTGCCAAATAACTTGGCAGCCAGAATTTTAGTTTATGATTTATACTACAGGCAGAATTTTTTTTTGAAATCCATTCCATTAATTAAATAAATTTTATGTCAGTGGGAAAGACTGTGTCTAGATCGCCACATATCTGAAAAAGAAATATGGCAGCATTTGCTCAACAAATATTGGCTGCCCTACAGATGACACAAAACTCCAGGCCTGGAAGGAACACTGGAGCTCCTCCCGACCCACATCTCCCCTTCTAAAGGGGAGCAAAGCAAGACCCGGAGAAGGTAAGGGGCATGCCCAGGAAAAGAGTTACGGTCCCAGAGCCCACACCAGAACCTGAATCTCCCCATTCCCACTCCAATTTTCTTCTACGTGACATTTTGTTGGTCACTGGAAGACACTTATGTCTACCTATTTGTATATGATCAAACCACACTCAGCCAGACTTAGGTTTTTGTTTCCACTGTGACAGTCCCTGAAAAATACCTATATAAGAAACATTCAAAGGCATAATCCAGATAAAGTATAAGAAACTGCTAAAGAAAAATATCTACCATATGAATACTGAACCATTTGTTTCTTTGATTTTCTCAGGTGATGACAAGAAAATTCCACTAAATACGTCAAATAATATAAAATGTAAACAAATACTGGCTTCACAACCCCCTCTAGTGGGGACAAAATGTCAAACTGTTCCTATAATTACATCAAACAAGGCAGTTAGAAAGTAGAAGAAAGGCTTTGCAGTGGAAACCCTACCTCTTTAAAACACAGGATTTCAAAAAGCTCAAATGAGCTTTATTATTCTATTAGAGAAGCACTGACATAAAAACCAAATGGACTCAAATCAGCATGGCCAGGTGCAAGCTTCTCTCTGCCATCTGCTTCTTAAAGCACCTACATTTCTACTCAAGATCATTTTCCAGGCTTCAAATCTAACATTACTAAATGAACTATCATCAGCAAGTATTATCTTGATAGCACAGATTACTAGTACTTCTTCCCCAAACCACCAGCTCCAAAATACATACTCATATATGGAGAACAAAGCAATAATCACAGAGCTGTTTCCGGTAATACTACAAGTTCACGTGTATTCCAGCAACCTGTGAGATCCCAAGTGACAATCTACCTTAAGCTGTAGGGTTACCAGTAACTCTGGAGCTTGTAACCACTCCTATCACAACAATAACAACTCTATAATAACCCATGATGAAATCACAAAGCACACTGACTTAAGTGACAAGTATTTTGAAAAATCACATTGTTACAATTATGAATGAGTTAACAGAAGAACTTTTGAATTCCACTTTTCCAGCTTTATAAGTAAAAGTTTGCCTAGAATACTTTGGATGAGGTCCACTTAAGTAGCAAGGGGGACAAGTACATCCATAATTCTCAAATGGTACAGCAAGAAAGTAATGTGATCCAACAAGTTGTAAGAAATATCAGTGATATGAATATTAGTTAACATGATAGCATATCTCCCTGGTATCATCACCCTCACTCAGCTGCACCGTAATCTGCTCTGTTTACTCTGTAGAAGATGGAGTTTTGGGTGAAAGGCTGGATGAGGCTACAGGTTATGCACTTCTTCTCTGCTATGCCTTGGCCCACAGTACCCAAACTTTTACCATTATACCATTAGGAACTGAAGTAATTTAGAAATGATTATAGTGCCTTACTTTTCTGTGAAACTCTTGGAGATTTTTTAAAAATATGGGTCTAATCACATATTTAGACCTCTGTGGTTTGAGGTTCTACTGGTCTAAACGTCCTCTGACTACTGAGTCACTTACTAAATACTTTCCTTTTTTGAAGATTAAATGGACCTCCTCCCCTTGCTCTTCAATGCAAACCAATGGAGGGAACAGAAATGAAAAAGGCAAGATCATAATTGTAGAGCTGCTATTTGGCGGCATGGAAGATGGAACTTGACTATGGCTTATTCACAGATATATAGGCAAGTGTGGACAAAATCCCAACTGATCCCAAAGGACCAAAATTAAACTCAGGAACTCATCATTCACACCGAAAGGTCAAAATCAGGATTATTCTACCATTTACAAAGAGGATCTCACAAATCCTGAGCAGAGAAGACTATAAGTCCAATATAGCATGCCTGGCCCTACATCCTCAGGGATGCAGACACTCCTCCTACATAAGCAAATCGAATACCAAGTGATTCACTAAGTAGAGAAAGCAATATGCATTAGCCAACTACTAACGCTTATAACCCAGCTATCAATCCCAAAGCTATCAACGAGGGAGCAGGAAAAGACCACTCTTTTCTTTAAATCTCGCAAGGCTGTGAAAAGTTCTGCTATGATAGGGTCAGACAGACTAAGGAGGTTGGAATGGACTCTGGATATGCAAACAAACTTAGGTTCAATCAGCCAATTTACCATTTTAACTTGCAGTGATGACATACACATGAGCTGAGTTTTTATCAATAACCCTGAATTTTGTTGGTGAATCTGAAACCCTACAGCCTGTGATCTCACTTCTACCCTTGCCACAATTAAAGAAAAAAAGGCAAAAACACTGTTTACTAACACGAAACATATTCACCATGTTACACTCAAGTTGGCTATGTATTTTCTTCCACTCTGCTAGAAACACTCATTCTTAGGTACTTCACTTCTTAAGAGCTCCTTTTTTTCTGGAAATTCCCTATCCCAGGATATAACCTATCAAGAAATGATCCCTATGTCTATTTTCTATATACTTAGAATCTATTTCCTCTGTAACTAACGTCCCCTTTAAAACTGTCACCACACAATACATCTCTAATTAGTTCCCTCTAATACCCTAACCATCTCTCTAATATCTTTTCCAATGAAAACTCACCTGTCAGATTATTTTTTCTTCTTCTTTAAAGTCTACTATAATAATTACTTAAACTGATCCCCTCAAGAATCCCAGTAGCTAAATTCCAGCAAACTATCCAAAGCCATCAGGGTCATGAAAACCTCATGCTGTGAGTTCACAAAGTAACAGAAAACCCTCACCCCCACAACTGCTGTGGAAGGACCCTGTCAAAATCCGGAAACCCTGGCCAGGGTCACGGACTCCAATGCCCTCTGTGACCTGGCACAGAATTGACAGGAGCGAAGCCTGCAAGTGCATAAGCCCACGCTGGTGCGAGAGGATTGTGGCCAGCTGGGAAGGGACAGCCACTGCTCAGATCCAGCCTGCCTGCTGCCATGTGCAGACACAGGCCACATGTGGCCGGGGCTTAGGACGTTTCAAGACAAGCCAGAAACTCTGGGTTGTTACATGAAATATTCCAATCTTTTTTTGTTTGTTTGTTTGGTTTTTTTCAACGTTTATTTATTTTTGGGACAGAGAGAGACAGAGCATGAACGGGGGAGGGGCAGAGAGAGAGGGAGACACAGAATCGGAAACAGGCTCCAGGCTCCGAGCCATCAGCCCAGAGCCTGACATGGGGCTCGAACTCACGGACTGTGAGATCGTGACCTGGCTGAAGTCGGACGCTTAACCGACTGCGCCACCCAGGCGCCCCTCCAATCTTTAAATATAGATTGAACTTTGAAAAACACTGTGCAGCCAAACAATACAAATCGTCTATGGACAAAAATCCACCGAGCTGCCAGTTTTCTATCTGTATCCTAACTCTACTTACTGCCAGCTGCATGGGCAACTGACCCTATTCTCTGCTTCCTGTGAATACTAACGGTTCACAGTAATGATTAAAAAGGATTGTTTTATATATTAGAAAATGGATCATATCAAGCATAGTCTCAATACAAAAAGAGCCTATCATCATCGTCAATCAAGAAATTTGAGTCAAACTAAAAACAATCCTATCAAATTGACTTTCACCAATTGCTATTACTACTATTGCCACCATTTCCTGAACATTACCATGTGCCAGGAATTCTGTTCAACTCTTATATATGGACATAAAATATAGTCTCCTCCTTTTACTCCCTTTCTCCTTGGGTCTATTCACCACGCAGCACACAGTAAGATCATTAAACAATATGATCAGATACCATTTCCCTGCTTAAAATCCTCCACTGACTTCCCACTGCTCCTAGAATAAAATACAAACATCTTACCATGACATACAATGAGTTGGCCCTAGCTCACCTCTTCACCCTATCTGCATCCTCACCCCTCGGTCCCACAATCCCCACACCACAGCCTTCTGGCTGTTCTGCAGAGATATAGGGCTTCATGCTCTGTGGGTGTCTTGGCCTAGAATATTCTTCCTCAGGCTTCTGCATGGCTGCTCCTCACGACTCAAGTCTCAGCTCAGGCATTTCCTCCTCCAAAAGACCTTCCCTCATCAGTGCCCTACCAGTTGCTTTAATATCACTCTATTTTGTTTACCTATCACTTATCGGTGCTAAATTATCACTCACTCGAATTACTTAATTCACTTGTTTATGGTCTGCCTGCACGAGGATATAAGCTACTTACTTGAAGCAAAGAACCTGGCTGGACTTGTACGAGGCACTATTCCAAGCAACTAGAAACTAGGCGTCTGCCTCCAAAGCCAACCAGTACCTCCTAAATGAAAAGATCTTCAAGAATCTAACCATTTACTGTGTTTTAGTCTTATCTCAGAAAAGGAAGCATTCCACTCAACCACCTTTTAAAAGCTCAAATACTCATCAGGTTTTTAGGGGGTGACCAAAAAAAAAAAAAAATCATATATTCCTTCAACATGATACAAGATGATATAATTTTGGTCAGGAAAGAAAACCGCTGAAGACTGGGTTAGTCGTTTTTCTGAGTAACTTACCTCTTTCTCCCTTTCATAGTCTTCTTTGTCATATTCTTCTTCTTCTTCATTTTGCGTCTGCAGTGCCACACTGCCAAAATCCAGTGACATGGTCTTCCTGTAGAAAGAGACAGACGCTTGGTTTCTACACACCCCATAAAAATCTTCTAGGCCAAACTACCCAAGAGATGCCACACACACAAAAGACGACAGCGGCCAGGGAAAAGTTGGATGTAACTCACGCGTGGCAAATAGTTAGTATACCAAATATAAAGACTAAGCTTACAGATTAATTGTGACTCACAGAAAGAGCTGTATGGCAGTAATTCATAGAAAAGAACAAAGTGCAAAAAGCTAATAAACCTGTGACTAGACATTTCTTGTGGCCTGGAAAGTATAACCTAAGACAGCAAGATTTTTGTTCACACACACACACACACACACACACACACACAAAATAATTAACTAGAAATATGCCAAAACAAAAATTTTAAGAATGTGCCCAGAGTGACTAATTTGATTTATTAAATATGGCAAAGGTAGTATCCTCCACAATTTGTTTTGTCCTCTATCACGAATCCAAAGGTCATGTTTTAACAAAAAGAGAGCCACTAAATTCTGAGCTAACAGCTGGCCCCCAAAAACCATCTGCAACCTGGGAAACTCCATATAGCACACACCCAGAATATAAGCGTTAAACGTGCCGCTCTTTAGCTTGGTAAAATCGGGTTCTAGCAAAAACGAGTCAGGAAAAACGGAAGTGAAGACTGTGAAGCTGTACCACTGTAGAGTGCCCGTTCCAAAAGCAACAGCAAGAGTTCTCTAGAGAACAGTCTCTGCTGTGGCAGAAGGAGCAGCAGGAGGTGGGTTTTCAAGTACGCGCAGTCAGAAGCCTGCCAATGACTGGAATTATACTGAGGGATCGACACGACACAGAAACGGTGCAGAATTTCAAAGCTCCAAAAGACCCTGATGAGAAGGTAGGCGGGCGTCATCAACTACGCGCCTAATTCTGTCTGCCATTCACTGCACTCTTCTGCATGCCAGGGAAATGCACTTTGAGGTGAGCCTGCGCCACAACTCATTCACCGCACTTTTTCGGGCTCTAAAATGTCATTAAGTTGGAAGTGAAATAAGAAGCAGAGGCCCAGGAATCCAAATACATTTGACCACAAAGAACGCGGCTCCCTCATGTTAACAGCTGAGAACTATGATCACAAACCTTTATGTAAGCCAATAGCTCTAGAAGCAAAAGATGTTCCACTTCATCAAACCTGACGCACCTTTGATGGTAGCACACAGGTCCATTTATACCACTAAGAAAAATAGATGGCCAATTAAATTATGACACCTCATTAATTTTAAACTGCAGCCTGACTCTGTAGATATTAAAATTTGAAAAGAAAATCTGCACTTTAGAATAGATGAAACATGGCATTACAGACTAACACAGATATGAATTTTAATGCTGAAAATGCCCCTACATCGAGTTTTTGCTTTTCAAGGACTGAATTATGCTTCTTGTCCAAACCCTAATTTGCAGTCCACCTTTTTTATCCCTCCCTCTCTGGTCCCTACAACCAGCCCATTCCTTTCGATTCTTATCAAATAAAACTCCTTACATCAACACAAACCCTTCCAGCTTCTACCTTTTAGACCAGACCCGCTCCTTTCTGTTCTTGTGCCAGAGCTAAAAGGAGGATGAGACACGTGCACTTTTTCACTGAGAGGGAAAATACATAAGCCTAGGGAATCTAAACCTGTCTCCACCCAGGAGCTACAAGAACCTTCTTGTGCACCTACGTAAGGTGGAGATCTGAATGTAAAAAGCCTATAATACAGCTGAAATAGTGAGGGAAACACACAAGCTCACATCTCTAGGGTTTTTCACTATTGCAAGTGAATATCAGATCTACAGAATCAACAGATAATGAAAACAGCCCATTTAAATCCTGGTTCCTTAAAAGAAATTAGATTAAGTCGGCCCTTAAGAATCTTCCTGAATTCTCCAGGCAGAAATAATCTTTCCTGGGGCGTCTGGGTGGCTCAGTCGGTTAAGCGTCCGAATTCAGCTCAGGTCATGATCTCGCTCGCAGTTCATGAGTTCGAACCCCGAATCGGGCTCTGTGTTGACAGCTCAGAGCCTGGAGCCAGCTTCACATTCTTCATCTCCCTCTCTCTCTGCCCTCCCCCGCTTGTGCCCTGTCTCTCTCTCTCAATCTCTCTCTCTCTCTCTCTCTCTCTCAAAAATAAGTATTTACAAAAAAAATCTTTCCTACTTCTGATATTTATAGTATTCTCTACCTCTTCCGATATTTTATAGTTAAAGCCAAAATATGGATTTGGGTTAACTTCTCCTGTATTAGACAAAAGAAAGGAGATTTTTTTTCAATCCTTCACTAACATGCCATCAATTCCCATTGAATATTAAAAAAGAGCATTCAGATTTACAACAGCCTATTGTTAAATACAGATATTTTAAATAAAGAACTACTTTTTCTCAGAGAATAGTGAATTCTGCAACATATTTTCATTTTTAGGTGAAGAGGATGTAAAAGACCAAAGTGTATCTTTTCTGAATGGCTTTTTAATCCAAACCAAGTCATTAAAGAAATCTGAAAATATCTGAAAAGACCAAAATCTCTTTAGACAGGGGAAAAAAGATACAAATAAGTTTTTCTTCTCAAAATTGCAAACAATTGAAGACCTTAAGAAACGATTTTAGGCATAAAGGGAAATCTGATAAACTTACTGTGGATGGATAAATAAATAAATAGTATTTTAACTAAAATTTTAAATAAAAGCTAATGCTTTTCCTCAACTGATTAATCACTACTATTTACCACTTCTATCAAAGAATACTCATATCTGAATACTATAATAATCAGAACAATAAGAGACTGCTTTAGAAGAAAAAAAATAAATAGTAAGACAGTATACCCAAAAGCCATAAGGAAAAACTTGACAGAAACTTAACCACAAAAAGTAAAACCTTTTATATGGCATCATATACAAGTCAAATATTATGTATGAAAACATAAAGAAGATAATAATGTATAAGAAAAATATTTGCAAAACACATGAATAAGTCCCAACATACAACTCTCCGAAAAAAGACAAACAACCCAATTTAAAATGGGCAACTGACATGACAATTCTTTTTAATGTAAATGCTTGATTAACTTGAAAAGATGTGTAAGGTCATGTAGAATTCACAGTGTCATTTAAACAATGAAATGATTTTTCAACCACTAAATTGAAAAAAAAATTAACACCTAGTGGTGACTATTTTGTAGGAAATAGGTATCTTCATGATTGGTCAAAAGCATGAACTGCAAAAACTATCTTGAAAACTGCCATATTAATCTACTGAAAAACAACACTTGCCCTAGTAAAATACTTTTGAACAAATTTGGCAATACTATACTACTAACAGAAATAATGAACTATTTCTATATTTACTGACTGATCATTAAAAAATCAAGATGTAGAATAAGTGCACTGCATGTTTTTTAATAGCAAACTAGTTAATACTTTATTCCCAGATAGATCACCTTTTTTTTTTTTTTTTTTTAATGTTTATGTTTGAGAGAGAGGGAAACAGAATGTGAACAGGGGAAGAGCAGAGAAAGAGGGAGACAAAGAATCCGAAGCAGGCTCCAGGTTCTGAGCTGTCAGCACAGACCCCATGTGGGGCTCAAACTCACAAACCATGAGATCATGACCTGAGCTGAAGTTGGACGCTCAACTGACTGAGCCACCCAGGCGCCCCTAGATCACTCTTTCTGAACCTATTAACAAGACTATGAGACTATGTTCTGTATTTTTCTTTTTTTTAAACACTCAGATCAGAAGGTCTCAATCTCAGTACTCATTTTGTCATCCCTGGTTGTTTTCTTTGCCCTCCTTGCAATGAGAAGGAAAACCAATGAGTGTTTAGTTGGACAAAATATTAAAAACCAAAAGTACTTGTTTTTGTCTCATCCAAAAACCTATAAGCTGAGAGCAGAATAAAATGCTTGTCCCCCATGTTTTACACATAGTAGGCACACAACGAATATTTGTTGAATGAATGCTACATTCATGTGGCCTTATAGGATTCATTATTTCAATAAAATTTTACTCAACACCTACTGTGTGCCCGTTTATATCCTAGATGAATCTAAGATATGATATCAGCCATGGGGAGCTTACAGTCCCTTAGAGAAACAGTGATATAAATTAACAGTTACAATGATACATAGTAATAAGTTCTACAATAGAGGAGAGTGTAAAGCACAAATTAGGAAGAAAGGAAGGCTGAGAGAAATTTCACAGAAAGAAAAGACTTCAGATTACAAAGAACACAATACCGCTGTCAGTGGTTAAGAATAAGGGCACTCGTGCAGACAACCTGGGCTCAATTCTGGCTCTTCTATTTATCAGCTGTGCAAACTTGAGCACTCGGTTTCCATTGTTTCATTAATAACATGTGGGTAAAAATAGTGCCTACCTCAAAGATTATGAATATGTACTAATTATGAACATAAGGTGCTTAGCACTATGTACCAATCAATTCATTTGTTTCGTTATTATTAAAACGTTATCACCGATGAACGGGAGTCTGCAGCTACAGAAGAGGTTAAGCAAAGACCATACAGTACATCTGAGAAAGGTAAATGGGCAGCCTGTGGGAAACCTTACTTCAAGTAATGTAACCTCTTCTCCGATGAAGATATCCTTCCACTCCTGTTCCCCTATGGCATTAGTCACTCTTTTGCACTTCCAGACTATATATGTTTCTTATACTTTTCTTATGGCTTCAATTTCAGCCTCTCGCTTAGTTGAGTGCATTTACATATCTAGCAAGTGCATATAAATTGCCATTCATTGAAGGATATGGTGACATTCAGCTTAAACCGGACTTAAGTTCCTGACTATAAGATAGGAAAGGTTAACTGGCACAAAGGGAATTTATAAATGCCCTAGGAAATTCTACTTACTTGCTTAGATGCTAGCTTCCTTTCAAGAATGAACATAGCCAGAACACGCTAGCCTGTTTTAGACTTGCCAAGCCAGGCTTAAGAGGCCTAGTCATTTATTCAACAATTATTTGCCAAGCCCCGTTCAAGATTACAAAATTTAACATGACCTGGTGGAGGAAAAGAGAATAGACATTTACACAAATGATGGCAATAATCTGCGATCAGTGGTAATGACAGAAGCTTGGACAAGTCGATTCAGGGCGCCTGAAGATTGCAGCAAGTGCACCCAACAGGCTGAACGACGCAAGAAATCAGTGGCCTTACCAAGGAACTCCGTTTAGGGTCAATTACAGCACAATAACTAGGTACTGCGAGAGTGAAGCTGCAGAATGCCTGCACAGGGCGCGCCTTGGAGCTGCAGGCTTTGGCTGGCTTTGGCTGCCAGCGTCACGTGCACTCGTTCAACACACGTGTACAGGGCACCCACTGTGAGCCAGGCGCGACGCCAGGATGACACAGCGGGGGTCCCCAGGATAGGGTCTCAGGGTTACCCCAACAGCCTGGAGGACGCGAGGAGGGCTTCCCACACGCCACTTATTAGTAGGAACTTGGGATCTCGATGACACTTCAGAGTCAGAGCCTGAGTCCCGCAACCCGCGGACAGTCCACCACCACCGGATTTGAGGGGGCGGGTCAGCCCTCGGAAAGCCTCAGCCAGAATCCTGAGGACACCGCACCTCCTCCAACCCCAGCTCCAAGCCCAGCTGAGAAGCGAAACTCACCGGAGGCCACGGATGCTATTACCACGGGGAAACCCTAGCCCCGGCCAAAGACCGACTTCTAACAAACCCCCTTACCCGGGATCTAATCTACTAGCTCCTTCCTCGTCACAACCGAACCAGAAGTGCTGAGGCCATTGATGAGCAGCCTCGTCCTTCAATCGCCTGCTAGAAGCTGCTCTGGTGGGCGGGGCCATGCCGGCTCGGGGCGGGGCGCAGAGGCGGAAGTCTCCGCCTTTCTCAAGCTTAGTTGAGAAGTCCACCTGCAGTTGCAAATGTATGGCTGTTTGAAAGCGGGCGCCAGCGGTGGCGGGAAGCTCCTCCTGTGCTCCCATTGGTGGATTCGTGAGCCAATTACGAAATGATTGACTATGGAGCGGGCGGGCTTATGGTTGCTTAGAAACGCCCAGGCGCCTGGCCTCAGGCCTATGGCGAGGAAGAACCTGGTCTTGTCCGGGGCCAGTTGCCCCTTCCTTCACCACCTGGTTCCCCCAACAGCTCACGCTGCTCTTTCAATTCCCAAACCTCAGTTTTCGGCTGCAGCACACAGAATCCCTCACTTTCCCCGCCGAACCCCTACCTTGAAGGTTTTTTCACTTGCCCTTCTCTAAGGTGCCTGCTTCCCCATCACCCAAACAGGCTTAGATGTAATTTTACTTTGTCTTCTTGCTTATTGGGTCCTGCCTTGTTTGAATTTGTATTTCTTTCATTACTGATGAGTTAGCACATTTTCCCAAGTGTGTGTTCAGTACTTGAATTTCCTCAAGTGTGAATGTTCTCGTCACTTGGGTATATGCTAACCTGTCCTTTGAGACAGTGCTGTCCAGTGTGCACTAAAGCCCATTCTGTATCCACCTTCCAAGTTAAAGGGTTCCAGTGAATATCGAGGAGTTGGTAGCACTGGGTTCACATATCTTTTTACCTTCCTCATACATACGAGAAAACCCTTTCTGCTATGGTATGGAAAAAAATGGTTGTTTAAGGCTTTTCATAATCTGACTAGTTTTCTTCCCACCCCAGTGATGCCTACACTGACCCCTGTAATCCCATCAACTAACCTAAGATTATGCCATATAATAGGTACTCACTTAATCCATAGCAATACGTGAGTGAAATTACTGGCTGAGCTGCCTATCGTTCCCAGAGTGCTTTTGTTTTGCTCACGCTCGAGCTTTCACCTGTATTGCCCTCTCTTACTTACCTACTCAGTCTTCAAGATAGATGAGTACCTCCTCTGAAGACTTTCACGACACACTTCCCTCGGCAGAAACAACGCCTCTTACATCTGTTTACAGTATAGGTATCTTATGGTGCTTATTATCTTCTACAATTAGTTGTGTGTCTGATTT
Source organism: Lynx rufus (assembly GCF_022079265.1). Taxonomy (NCBI): domain Eukaryota; kingdom Metazoa; phylum Chordata; class Mammalia; order Carnivora; family Felidae; genus Lynx; species Lynx rufus. Next base: position 26,436,604 of record NW_025814827.1, on the reverse strand, counting down.
ACTCAGTTCAATGTTAATATCTTGAGGTACTGACATTGCTCCTTGGACATCAAACATGCTTCATAGTCCCTGGTGGGCACTCAAAGTTGTTAAGTGAGCAGATAAATGAATGAACAAATAAATGAAGGCTTCTGTGCCAGAAAATATGAGTAAAAGGCATTCAGGTAAATGGCAGTTGTTGAAACCTGAGCCAAGGTATCTGTTAGTGGAAAATAGGCTTGGATTAAGAGGATGCTAAGTAATCCCTGCCCACAAACATAGAGGTGAGCACATAAAATATATAAGGGGGGGGGGGGGCAAAGCACATGAGGAGACAATGTTTATAATCCCTTACACAGTGCTTTAGAATTTGGTAAGTTCTTTCACAGACAGTAGCTCATGTGTTCCTCACAACAAACCTGTGAGGGGCTAGGACAGGTAAAAAAATGACTAAATAAATAAATAAATAAGTGACTTGTCCAAAGCTACACAGCTAATGTGAGAGGAAGAATTTGAATACATATCCTTTATCTCCAAATCCAGAGCTATTTGTATTTAATATTATATTAAATGTGAGATTTAAGTACGTAAGTCACAAAAGATGCAAAGTAAAGAATAAATCAGAGCCTCTTGCCTCTAAAAATGGATTTGGGTAGAGTTTTACAGGTATAATCAATGAAATTTTCTTGACTGCCTATCTTGTGTAGTTCCTGGCCTCAATGCTTGAATATAAAGTGTGAGGCAGGACCCTTACCCTCCAGATAATCATACTCGTTAGCAGTGCAAGATGCTTACATAAGAAGGCAAATCTCTCTCTCCCTCTCTCTCTCTCTCTCACACACACAAACACACACACACAACACACACACACACAAATAGTTTACTACATGCAATATAAGAATGGGTGATGATTCTGGGGAAAAATGAGCATTTAAGAAAGGATTTATCTGACCAAGTTCTTGGAAGAAGAGGAAAAGAGAGTCAACAGGAAGGTTGTTAGCATGAGTGATTGTAAGGTGAAACCAGACCACCAAGAGTAAAGGATTCTTATATTTAGAGGTATGCGTGAAGAAGTACACCGAAAAGGAGCAGCCAATAGAAGAGCTTGATGCCTGAAGAAATAGGAAAGCCATGCTATAAATGTAAGGTAAGGTGTAAACAAGGAACAAACTTGACATGTCCAGAGAAACATAACCAGACAAAATCATTATGGGGCAATAAAATAAATGTGGGGAAAGAAAGAAAAACTGCCAAAGACCTTGAGTGCTAGACAAGATATTATTTCTGGAATGTTGGGTCAATATTTATCTTGCATTTTTTAAACAGACACACCTGTGAGCTGGGAGGGACGCTACCTCTACCAGACCTGTTTATGTTTCTAGGGGAAATGTCATGTTGCTGATGAGATGTGGTCCTTCCCATTCAGAACATATATAAAGGTGGAGCTAAACCATCATTCCTCTTTCTTCCTATCTTCTCTGTGGTGCCAAAGCTATCAGGTCAAAGCAAAGCCATTATGAAATAAACAGTGCTATCCTTAAAAGAACACTGAACTTAAAAATGATCCAAGTTTAAGTTCCAGCTTTCTCACCCACTAGTTTTTATCCACAATTTATTTAACCCCTGAGCCTCAAAGTTCTTATTTAAAAATAGGAATAATATCTACTCTGCAGGATTGTAAAAAAGGATGAAATGATATTGCGTCTAAAATGTAGAAATGCTATTTAACTGAATGTTATTTAACTGAGGGAGACCAGAACATTATTTGTAATACGTTCAATAATACTTTTTGAGCATCCACTTTGCACCAAGCACTATTCTAGAGGATCATTTAATACTGACACATGGATCAAAATCCCTGCCCTAATTAACCCCTAATCACCGAATCTACTCTGGTCCAAGGTCACCGTAACTTTAGTACCATCACTTCCCCACCACTCCAAGATCTGGCTGTACCTGATTTGTTCAAAGGTAAGCACCAGACCCAAGCTGGGCCACTCATATTCCCTTCCCAGGTAACTGAAATAAGACGTAATGAAACTGAGTCAGGTGGTAACCATACAGAAGAGAAGCAGACTTTTATTACAGTTGTCTGTATTTTATGGGAAATATACCACTTCCATTTATGGAAGTATATGTATATTGTGGAGTCTAGACTGAAGATCATGAACTTGTGTCACTCAAAGCCATAGATCTGTCTGGTTCTAAAACACTGTGAAGTCTAACAGTTAAGTTTTTCCTTGGGTTCTGTGATAACCTGAACCTTAAAACACTTTTTGACTTGAGCTGACTTGGGTCATTTAGGGGTTGAATAGTGTCCCCCCCAAATTTTGTGTCCACCCAGAACTCAGAATGTGACCTTATTTGGAAATAGGATCTTTGCAAATGTAATTAGTTAATATAGATAAGGATAGGCCCTAAATCTAAGACTGATGTCCTTAAAAGAAGAGGAACCTGAAACTAATGTAATATTGTGTGTCAATTGAATACACACACAAATATATATATGTTACTGTAGTACAGAGTTCACTGTTAAAATGTGTAAGTTCCTCAAAAAAAAAAAAAAAAAGAAACAAGAAGAGGTAAAGACACAGAAAGACACACAAGGAGAAGACAGCCATGTAAAGATGAAGGCAGAAGTAAGAGTTATGTTGCCACAACCCAGGGAAAACACCCAGGGCCACCAGAAGCTGGCAAGGGATTCTTCTCCAGAACATTCAGAAGGAACATGGTCCTGCCAACACCTTGATTTCAGACTTTTAGTCTCTAGTACTGTGAGAGAATAAATTTTCTTGTTTTAAGCCACTTAGTTTGTGGTACTTTGTAGCAGGAGCCCCAGGAAGTTAATACAGGTGGGTTTTCATTCCTTGGAACCAAACATTTATGAATAAGATGCATGTGTGACAATAGATCGTATCTGAAAAGTCTAAACCAGTGATTCTCCAAGTATGATCCACGGCCCACTGCTGGACCTCAAGGATATTCCAGATGGTTCATTAAATGATACAAACCACAATGGTTTCTTCAATTCTCATGGGAAAATAACTTGCAATTTTATAGGCTTTTATTTTTATATACAACTAAAGTTTACCTACTAGGAATATACCAAGTAAGATAATGAGGGGTTATTAATGCTTAGAATTTGTTACAAGTATCATTATTTAAGCTCACCAAGAACGGTTTTCATCACTTCTATGTGCAGCATTATAAAACTCCTGCTTGTGCATACTTGAAGATAACTGAAATACTTTTGGGAGAAGGGCATAAATATTAGGGTCATTCCCAGGCAATTGTGGGTTTGAAGGGTTATTATTCCCACATCTTAATTATGAACTATCTTTGCTTGGCTTAATATCAATTAAATTTGTTGTAAGCTGTTTGGTTAACTCAACTGTGTGTACTGTCGAACTATTTTAATACATGAATTTCCACTTTTCCTATAATGACTTTAAAATAATATCCAAGTTCAGGTTCCATTTTTGTCATTAGTCATCTATTAGTAAAGTCATCAATTTGTAATTCCTCTGAAGTTTGCTTATACTCTCTGGAAATGTGTTAGGTATAAATTTGTTCTGTTTAAATAACTGACAACACACTATCAAGGAAAGTGATAAAATTACTCATTTTTTGAAAAGTTCATAGGGCAGTATTTTGGAATATAAAATCATATGAATGGTATTTCTCCCTTAAAAGTAAATAAGCAATTCCTATCATTCCTCTTCAGTTCTTTCTTGTCATTGAGTTATTTTTCCACTATCTAAACAAACAAACAAACAAACAAATAAAAAGGGGGGTTGAGGGATGAAAGTTATGTGGGGTAATAGGTCTTTCGCCCCTTCCGTGGTCTTTGGTCAAAAGTGTGAGAGCCAATTGCCTGAACTTAATGTTTAGGAGTCACACCAAGGTTTTGAATCAGAAAACCTATCAGAAGAAGTGATGGCGACCATTTGATAAAGATCCAAGGCTGCAAAAATTATATTTGAATGTGAAATGCGGACCCTCCCAGATGCCATATTGCTTCTGTTACTTGAAACAGTAGGTTGAAAAGGAAAGAAAGAAGTACCAAAACAAGATCATAAAATTGGTGTGTATTTGAAATGCTTACATAACACGTTCAAAGCAGGTTAATGAGATACGATGTGATGCTACCATAAGAAAATAACAAGATTTATTTTTTATTTTTTTAATGTGTATTCATTTATGAGAGAGAGAGAGAGAGAGAGACAGAGAGAGAGAGAGACAGAGAGCAAGTGGGGGTGGGACAGAGAAAGAGGAGACACAGAATCTGAAGCAGGCTCTAGGCTCTGAGCTGTCAGCACAGAGCCCGACATAGGGCTCTAACTCACAAACTGAGATCATGACCTGAACCAAAGTCTGATGCTTAACCCACTGAGCCCCAGGCACCCTGAAAATTACAGGATTTCTTTAAAATGTTCATGTATTTGAACATTTAGTCCACTAATGGGACACATAGTTAAAGTTATTTGATGTTCTTCTGCCTTGGGTTAGGTTCTCAAAAGTGAAACTTGGGATGGAAATTTGAGTTCATAGATAGGATTTATTAAGGAAGGGCTTTCCAGAGAAAGTTGTTAGGGAATGAGGAAGCAGGATAGGAAAAGGGAAAAGCCAGGCAGGCACGTGCTTTCAGGAGATGTGCCGGCCAGTCTGACCCCACAGGGAGCTCTGGAGTTTAATCAGGATGGGACAAGAGAGGCGGGCTTTCCCACTCTTGCACTAGTGATGGTGGCAAGGAAGAGGAGAAGGAAACTCACAGGCACTTCTGGCTGGTGACTCAAAGCAGCTCCCCTTACCTGAGGCTGTGCCCAGAAACAGAAGTCAGTCACTCTGCAGGCAGTTAGGAGCAAAACACACAGAGGCCGGCAGTGGGGCAAGCAGAAATGATTCCAGGAATCTGAGAGGGGCTGGGCAGAGCTGGCAATGCCTGGCATGACATCTGTGTTTGCCATCCTTTGATCTTGTCAGCATATCTCCAGAGGTGATATCAAACATGTTTGAGGCCCTTCATGAAGGTGGCTTCATGCAGTTCATCCTGATGACCCCTCCTAGTCCTGACATGACAGGACCTAGGATAACCAAGATGATCCTACCACCACATTTAGCGAAAGTGCCAACATCAAAGTAGTTTTACCCCCAAACCTTTTTTAAATTAAACTTTTTATTTTGGAAAAATTGCACATTCACATGCAGTTGTAAGAAACAATACAGGGAGATCTTTAAGCTTTATCCAGTTTGCACCCATAATAACATCTTTTTCAAAACTATAATACATTATCACAACCACGATATCCACATTGATACAGTCAAAAATCAAAAAACAATTACATCACACAAGGATTCCTCATGTTGCCCTTTTATAACCGTACCCACTTTCCTCCCCACACTTGCTCCCTCCTTAATACCTAATCTATTCTTCATTTCCATAATTTTATCATTTCAAGAAGGTTACATAAATGCAGTCCTTACCTAAAGTAAGGACTATAGTATGTAACATTTTGGGATCAGCTTTTTTTGCTCTGCATAATTCTCTGGAGATTCAGCCCAGTTGTATGCATCAGCAGGTTATTCCTTTTCATTGCTGACTAGTGTTTCATGGTATGCCTGTACTACAGTTTGTTTATCCATTCACCCATTGAAGGAACATCTGGGATGTTGCCAGTTTTAGGTTATTACAAACAAATCTACTCTAAAAATTTCTGTCCCAGTTTTTGTATAAACGTAACTTTTCATTTTTCTCTGTGATCTAAGCCCAGCAGAATTACTGGGTTGAATGTTAGCTGCACGTTTAGTTTCTTAAATAAACTACCAAACTGCTTTCCAGAGTGGCTGTACTATTTTACATTTTCACCAGGAATGGATGTGTGACCGACTTCCTCCTCATTGAGCCAGCATTTGGTATTGTCAACATTTTTCATTTATCCATTCAGATACGTGTATAGTAATATCTAATTGTGATTTTAATTTGCATTTCCTTACTGGCTAATGATTTTTTTAAATGTTTTATTATTTATTCTTGAGAGACAGAGAGACAGCATGAATGGGGGAGGGGCAGTGAGAGGGAGACAGAATCTGAAGCAGGCTCCAGGCTCCCAGCTGTCAGCACAGAACTCGAAGTGGGGGTCAAACTCATGAACCATGAGATCATGACCCAAGCTGAAGTCGGACGCTCAAGCAACTGAGCCACCCAGGTGCCCCAATTTTTTTTATTTTTTTATTTATTTTTTTTTTAATTTTTTTTTCAACGTTTATTTATTTTTGGGACAGAGAGAGACAGAGCATGAACGGGGGAGGGGCAGAGAGAGAGGGAGACACAGAATCAGAAACAGGCTCCAGGCTCTGAGCCATCAGCCCAGAGCCTGACGCGGGGCTCGAACTCACAGACCGCGAGATCGTGACCTGGCTGAAGTCGGACGCTCAACCGACTGCGCCACCCAGGTGTCCCCCCAATTTTTTTTTTAAAGTTTACCTATTTGAGAGAGAGTGTGTATGTGTGTGTGTGTGTGTGTGTGCACACGCAAGGGGAAGAGAGAAAGGGAGACAAAATCCCAAGCAAGCTCCTCTGTGCTGTCAGTGCAGAGCCTGACACAGAACTTGATCTCACGAACCGTGAGCTAATGATTTTGACCTGACTGGCTAATGATTTTGAACACATTTCATGTGCTTGCTTGCCATCTGTGTATCTTCAGTGAATTGTCTGTTCGCGTTTTTTGTCCACTTTCCAATGAGATGTTTTTACTGTTGAGTTTTGAGGGCTTTTTTTTTTTAATACATTCTAGATACTAGCCCTCTGTCGGATAAGTGGTTTGCAAATATTTTTTCCCAGTCTATAGTTTGCCCTTTATCTTCTTTACAGAGTCTTTCACAGAATAAAAATTTATTATTTTGATAAAATACAATGTACTCATTTTTCCTTTAATGGATCATATCAAGTCTAAAAACTCTTTGCCTGGCCCTATATCCTAAAGATTTTCTCCTGTGCTTTTCTTTCCTAAAAGTCTCATAGTTTTACATTTGATGTTTAAATCCATAATCCATTTGAATTAATGTTTATGTGAAGTGTGAGATTTGTTCTCTTGCCTACAGATGTCCAATTACTTCAATACCATTTGTTGAAAAGGCTCTTTCTTCCGTTCAGTATAATGTCCCCAGCCTCCTCACTGTGGGGTCACCAGGGCTGTGGGAGTCCCTCCACTGGAGGCCACACCTCCTAAAAGGCAGTCTTTCCACAGCTCGCTCTCTCCAGATTCTGTTACTGTGCTCTCCACTTACCCATTCGCTGGCCCCAGGGCACCTCATTCTCCCTGGTGGTTTCCCCATACTCTGCCCACACCTTTGTAAATAGTCCCTTTATTCAACTCTCCTCAAATTACCCAATTTAAGTGAGCCATCTGTTTCCGGTTAGGATCAGGACCTGCAAATAAATTTTCCACATCCCAAACATCAGACATAAATACCGTGAATTGTCACAAAGAAATAATCATTTATTTTTTTTGAAAAGTTGTTTACAGGTATTTTATAGGCAAATGGATTTCCACTTTAAAACAGATGAAGATAAATGTGTGTCATTAAAATAGCATGCAATCAAACATTTCTTCTGCTGTTTCATTCTGGTTTAACTGTGTCTGTGGTACTTGGTAAGTGCATTATTTGCTTATCTAACTACTATAACATTACAGTCAAACACGGATTTTCCATGTACTGGTGCCTCATGTACCAGTGCCCATGTGCTACTCACATCATTTATACTCTTGGCATCTATTTGTATCAGAAACTTTTTCTTGTGACCCAGTTAACACTCTTTTCAAACAGACTGAGACCACAACCCTGCTCTGTCTCTGAAAGGTGACTGGATCACCCATAAATTTCTATGATCTACACTCATGCTAACCCCCTTTGTGAGGATGGACAATCAAGAACCAAGGTATATGGAAAACTGATGAAAGAGACATTATTTTCTAGTTGTATAAAAGGAAACAAACCTACCTATGCAATCAGTGGCAGTAGAAGTAGAATAAAATCATAAACCTTTACAGAAAAATATTAGAGTTCAGTGCACTTGGTTTCTGATGATTTCTACCCAAAAAAATTTTCTTGTATTTTATTTAAAACTTAGCAAATATATCGCGATTACAAAGGTTAAGTTGTATCTACAGAGCCAAAATGAAGTGGGGTTAAGGCAACTGTCCAGATTACTCGGGCTAAAAAAAACACGCCAAAGTCATGGCCAAACCATTATATGCAAAGGTGACTAAAAGACTGAAGTAGTTTTCTTCTACTCCAAACAACCAAATCCACTTCTACCATCATCCTGATAGCACTCCAAAGGTTCAATGTCTTTGACTAAAGGCTTGGGGTCTCTGCTACCTAAATGTTGATTTCAGTTGTGCCATTTGTTCTGGGAGTACAGATGCAGGCTAAAGGAAAAAGCTCAAGCTTTCGTCTTAATGACACAAACTGATTATCAACACTGACCCCTAATAAATGGAAAATTTGCTTCTTATAGACTTATGTTACAGCCGAGATAGACTTCTAAATTCACCTAGCCCAATTCCCTTATTTCATAGACAAGGAAATGGGCATCCAGATAGGTTTAGCAGCTCGCTCACAGTCACATAGAGAAAACTGTCCAGCACTTTTCTCTACACAACACTTAATTATACCCTCAGATCACCAGTGTACTTACATGTGGCAAACCCTTCCAACTGCTTCATTCAATATGTCTTCTCCCTTCTGCATTTTGTCTGATCATATCTAGAAAAGATGCTAAGGATACATGTAGATTCAGTCATAGCCAATCAAGAGGATATTTCTCCATACTTTCAAATAGAGTCAATACTTTAATAAGAATGAAACCAATTTGGATATTGAATATGAAGAACACTGGTTTGTCTGCCGTATTTTAAATCCATGCACGCATGAGCTTCCTTTGTGGGAGGGGAAGGGGAAGGAAAGGGGGAGAACCACGATGGAATCAGAAATAACTGATAGATTTGGGTTCTTCAGCTTGCTCTGTGCTGCATACAAAGTGTCCAAATAGCAAAGACTGAGAAATACTAGGCCAAAGAATTTAGGCCCCAACCCTTGGCTAGTAAATGAGACAGGCCAATGAAACAGACCAATGCTTTCAGTGGCTTTTGTTTTGATTCCACCGGCATAGACACCATCCAAATTCAATGTCAAATTTATTTGATCATTGTAGTGAAAGTGCTACTAAACAGAAAATCTGATAAAGTCAATAACTATCAAGCAAATTGCGTCTTATTTTTGTAACAAGGAAAAACTTTTTTTTTTTTTGGCAAATAGTTCTATAGTTATAGAATATGAAGACACTTAGAACTAATCTCCCCAATATGAAAATGTCCCCAAATTATCAAGTTGAAAGGCACATACCACTGCCCCAGCAGTTCATCCAGGTAGTCTCTAGCATGGGAAATTTTAATTGTGCTTTTAGCTTGCTATCGATGCAATATGGCCTTAAAAAGTGACATCCGTGCATATAATTTCTTCTCAGACGGACCAATCCTCTTCCCCTTTTCTGATTTTCACTTTCTGAAGATCGATCTGTGTTAGTTCTTTATCATATAAAGGACATAGTCCATGATGCTCTTGGGAAAATGTAGTTCTCAGATTGTGCTCTATTTTATCTATCAACCAAGTTTGGATTATCTTTGTATCCTAACACAAAATGAACTTCCTAGAAATATCAGTGTGATGGTACTTCCATATTGTCATTTGTTGGAATGCAGAAGTCCTGGATTATTATCTTTTCTCACTGGCTGTTTAAGGCTTACTTCACTTCCAGAAGAGATGATTGGCAAACTATTATCCATGTGGTACCTGATAAGGTGGCCAACATTATCAAACACATGATCCTTGGTCCTTACCTTGAAAAGGAAGCACAAAGTCCTTAGGTTAAATGATAGTAGCTTCCCTAAAAGATGTAAACAATCAGGAGGAAAAACAGACATATCCTTGAATGAGATACTTGGGCTGAATGAAAAAAAGAAAAAAAGGAAAGGTACTTTCTAACTCTATATCCCTTAGTAAACAATTTTCTCATTCCTCATTACCTTTTTAAAGCAATTTTCTGTCCCAGTCAGAAAAATGGTAAACATTTGTCACACAGTTCAAATTTACAACCAACCTGTTTGCCACGTTACTGTTTGATATATTCTATCATGTCACCATTCCTATAAATATTTAACTGTATACACAAGCATGAATCCCAGGATTACAATTTTGACCCAGCAAGCAGACTGCTTCCAAAATATCTTGTGTCTGTAGGAAGCAGGCCCTTCTGGAGAAGTCCTGCCTCTCCGTGGAGGCTGAACACAAATCCTGTCTCCTGTAAGAAGCCTCCTCAGACCTTCCCAATAGGTATTCTTATCTCCTTCCTGCATTCTTCATAGTAGCTGGTTCATAAATATTTGCTACATGGAACTTCTCGTCTGCATGCCAAAGCAACTCAGTTTCCCAATGCTTGCCTTCTCCCGAGGACTTTCCTCCCCAGTATTACTGTATCCTCACCCTGTGCATGGGCAGAAGATAATACTCTCCATCATGACTCCATGGGCCATAATACAGTTCTGTTTGGAGGGTGGCTGGGAACTGTCAGGGAGTGGGAAGGCATGAGGTCAGAGAACACCTTGTTATGTGATTCTGCTACTTCTCTACAAGGGATTTTTTATTTCTGCTTAGATATTGATTTTCAGTGTATTAAAAAAATACACACTTATTGGAATAATTGACCTCATTTGAATATGATTATGAATTAGATACTGGTAATGTATCAATGTTTAAATTTCTTGATTTTGATCACTGTACTGTCTATGTAAGAGAATATCCCTGTTCATAGGGAATACACACTCAAGGATTAGGAGAAAAAGGGCACAACGTTTACAATTTACTTATCAAACCAAGACTTGGAAACATTTTTATATCCTTCATCTCAACCCCAACCCACGTCACATGAGCTGATCAGTTCTGCCAGTCTGTGTTGTTAATTCCAGTTCACTCTGCTCTCCTCTCTTTGTTTCTCCTACCTCCATTCTGGTTCAGACTTTCACTAGTTTTTACCTCAGATCCCCTAATTACATTCTTCTCTAATCAATCCTGTATACAAATGTCAAATTAATCTTCCAGTACAGGGGTGGGACACCTGCGTGGTTAGGTCAGTTAAGCCTCTGGCTCTTGGTTTCGGCTCAGGTCATGATCTCATGGTTCACAAGTTCAAGCCCCACATTGAGCTCTGCGAATGATAGTGTGGAGCCTACTTAGGATCCTCTCTCTCTCCCTCTCTCTGCCCCTCCCACGTGTGCTCTCTCAAAATACATAAACTTAAAAAAAAAAAACACCTTCCAGTGCAGGGATTATAAACTATCTACTCTCTAGCCAAACATACCAGGAGCTGTTTTAGTTAGCTGGGGGGGGGGGGGGGGGGCGGGGGAGGAGGGGGTAAGGCAGAGATGCCCAATAAAGAGTTTTTAAGTATTTTGAATCAAAAATGGGGAGATTTCCTATAAAAATTTAGTTTTGCGGTTTCTTTGGGAAAATTAAATCTGGCTACACTGGGCCCTTCCTCCAAATGGCAGCAACTGACTGAGGCTGAGTGTGACGGTCCCCCTTACACAGGACATGTGCTTCCCAGTTAGTTCATCACAGCCCACCACACTCTATGTTCATTCCACCATTTGCCCAGCTTTACGCACTTATGATACAGGCCAGGCCCTGCAAACATTTGCTGCTGTGACCCCAATCACACTTCTGTGTGTGTGTGTGTGTGTGGAGAGAGAGAGAGAGAGACAGAGAGAGAACAAAACCATAACATGAGATCTACCCCACAAACAAATTTTTTTAATTTTTTAAAATGTTTTATTTATTTTTGAGAGAGAGAGACACAGCATGAGCAGGGGAGGGGCAGAGAGAGAGGGAATCCGAAGCAGGCTCCAGGCTCTGAGCTGTCAGCACAGAGCCTGACGCAGGGCTCGAACTCATGAACCGTGAGATCATGACGTGAGCCAAAGTTGGACACTTAATCACCCAGGGGCCCCAACTTCACGAACAAAATTTTAAGTGTACAATATAGTAAACTCTAAGCACAATGTTGTACAGCAGGTCACTAGAACTTTTTCATCTTACATGACTGAAACCTACACCCAGTAAACAACAACAACCCATTGCCTCTGCCTCACCAGGCCCTGGCAACTACCGTTCTACTTTCTAAGAGTTTTCACTACCTTAGATATTTCATGTAAGTGGAATCACGCATTATTTGTTGTTCAGTGACTGGCTTATTTCAATCAGAAGGATGTTCTCCAGGTTCATTCATGTTTGTAGTATGTGACAGACTCTGTCATCTTCTGTACGGCTGGATAGCATTCCATATATATAACTTGTTTCCACTTCTTGGCTATTGTGAATAATGTTGCAGTGAACATGGAGGTGCAAATGTCTCCTTAAGATCTGGATTTCAATTCTTTTGGGATAAATACCCATCCAATAAATATGGATCATATGAGAATTCCATTTTTAATTTTTTGAGGAAACTCCGTACCATTTTCTACAACAGCTACACCATTTTACATTCCCACCAATAGGACACAGAGGTTACAATTTCTGTACACCCTCAACAACACTTGCTATCTTTTTGGTTTTTTGTTTTGTTTAATATTTATTTATTTATTTTATTTTTTAACGTTTACTTATTTATTTATTTATTTATTTATTTATTTATTTAGAGAGAAAGAGCATGCACATGTGTGAGTAGGGGAGGGGCAAAAAGAGAGGAAGACAGAGAATTCCAAACAGACTCCACATAGAGCCCGATGTGGGGCTCCATCTCATGAACCATGAGATCCTGACCTGAGCCCAAATCAAGAGCTGGACTCATAACTGACTGAGCCACCCAGGTGCTCCTGTTTGTTATTTATTATGGCCATCCTGATAGGTGTGAGGTGATATCTTACTGTGAATTTGCATTTCCCTGATGATTATTGTTGTTGAGCATCTTTTCAAATACCTGCTGGCCATTTGTATGTCTTCTTTGGGAACGTGACTATTCAAGTCATCTGTCCATTTTTTAATCAGATTATTTGTCTTTTTGCTACTGAGTTCAAAATTTCATCATATGTTTTGAAAATTAACCCCTTATCAGATATATGGTTTGAAAATATTTTCTCCCATTCTGATTGTTCTTCGCTCTGTTGATTGTTTCCTTTGCTATGCAGGATTTTTTTAGTTGTATGTAGTCTCACTTGTCTATTTTGGCATTTGTTTGTATTTTTCAGTGTTATATCCAAGAAATCATTGCCAAGAACAAAATCATGAAGTTTTTCCTTATGTTTTCTCCTAGGGGTTTTATAGTTTCAGATATTACATATAAGTCTTTTATCTATTTTGAGTTAATTTTTCTGTGTGGTTGTAAGATAAAGGTCCAATTTTATTCTTCTTCAGGTGGATATTGTTTTCCCAAAACCATTTGCTGAAAGAGTATTCTTTCCCCATTGTGAATTCTTGGCAACCTTTGCAAAGATCATTTGATCATACATAAATAGGTTTATCTCTGGGTTCCCTATTCTGTTCCATCTATATATCTCTCTTTATTCCAGTACTATATTGGTTTGATTACTCTAGCTTTGAAACCATAAGTGTAATGTCTCCAACTTTGTTCTTCTTTCTCAAGATTGGCTATTTTGGGTTCTCTGTGGTTCTGAGTGAATATTAAGATCGTACTTCTATTTCTGTAAAAACTGCTATTAGAATTTTGATGGAAACTGCATTGAATCTGTAGATTAATGACATTTTAACAACATGAAATCTTCTTATCAATGAACATGAGATGTCTTTTCATTTGTGTCTTCTTTAATTTCTCTCAGCAATGTTTTGAAGTTTTCAGTGCATAAGTCTTTTGCCTCCTTGGTTATGTTTATTCTTAAGTATTTTACTTTTTTTGATGGTATTGTAAATGAGATTATTTTCTTAATTTCCTTTTCAGAGTGTTATTATTATTTACACATGCAACTGATGTTTGTATGTTCGTTTTCTATTCTGCAATGCTGCCACACTTGTTGATTAGTCATAACAGGATTTTTGTGGAATATTTAGGATTTTCTACATATAAGATTCTGTCACCTGTGAAGCAATTATATTACTTCTTCCTTTCCAATTTGGATGCCTTTTATTTCTTTTTTCTTCCCTAATTTCTCTGGCTAGTACTTCCAGTACTATGTTGGTTGTAGTACTTCACCACTAAAAGTGGTGAGAGGAAAAGATTTCTGTTTTTTATGTGGGGTATGATATTAGCTGTAGGCTTTACATATATGGCTTTTATTATGCTGAGGTCATTTCTTTCTACTCCTAGTTTGTTGAGTGTTGTTTTGAGTTTTTTTAATCATGAAAGGGTGTTGAATTTTATCAAATGCTTTTTGTTCATCTATTGGGATGATATGATTTTTATTCTTCATTTATTAATGTGGTGTGCCATATTGATTGATGTCCTTTGTTGAACCTTCCTGGCAATCCAGGGATATATCTTACTTGGTCATGGTGTATGATATTTTAGTGAACTACTGAACTTTGTTTGCTAGCATTTAGTTAAAGATTTTTATATATATGTTCATTAGGCATATTGGCCTGTTTTCTTTTCTTGTAGTATCTTTTTCTGGGTTTGGTATATGGGTAAGGTAGGCTTCATAAAATGAGTTTGTAAGTATTTTGTCCTCTTCAGTTTTGGGGGGTGGGGAAAGCTTAATAAGCATTGGCATTCATTCTTCTTTAAATGTTTGAAAGAATTTACCAGTGAAACCATCTGGTCCTGGGCTTTTTTTTTTTTTTTTTAATGAACAGTTTTTGATTAGTGATTCAGTCTCCTTACTAGTAATTCATCTGTTCAGATTTTCTATTTCTTCATGAAGAAATCTTGGTAGGTTGCATATTTTTTAGGAATTTATCCCTTTCTTCTGGGTTATCCAATTTGTTGGCATATAATTGTTCTTAATCTCTTATAATCATTTAATCTCTATGGCATCAGTTGTAATGTCTCCTCTTTCATTTCTGATTTTATTTATTTGCGTCTTCTCTCTTCTTAGCCAACCTAGCTAAAGGTTTGTCAGTTTTGTTCATCTTTTCAAAACACCAACTTGTAGTTTTGTGGATTTTTCCTATTATTTTTCTATTCTCTTTCACTTATTTCTGCTCTAATCTGAATTATTTCCTTTCTTCTGCTACTTTTGGGTTTAGTTTGTTCTTTTTGTAGTTCCTTGAGG
Source organism: Lynx rufus (assembly GCF_022079265.1). Lineage (NCBI taxonomy): Eukaryota > Metazoa > Chordata > Mammalia > Carnivora > Felidae > Lynx > Lynx rufus. The sequence continues at coordinate 26,421,344 of NW_025814827.1, read as the reverse complement.
TGTTAGAATGTTTATTAGAAAGCTTTCTTTTTTTTTTTTTCAGTGTAGGCATTTATCACCATCAACTTTCTTCCTATTGCTTTCACTGTGTTTCATAGATCCAGTGTGTTTTTCATTTCCATTTGTTTGCAAATAGTTTCTAATTTCCCTTTAATTTTTTCTTTGACACTGGCTGTTCAATAGTGTATTAATTCTGCATATTTGTGAATTTTCCAGTTCTCTTTCTGCCATTAACTTCTAGTTTCATTCCAGTGTGATCAGAAAAGATACTTGGTATAATTCATTCTTCTTTAATTTCCTAATGCTTGTCTTGTGACCTAACATGTGATCCATCTTAGTATTTGTGATCTAACAGGTGAATGTTCTGAGTATGCTTGAAAAGAATGTGTATTCTGCTGCTGTTGGGAGGAATGCTCTGCATATGTCTGTTAGATCCATTTGGTCTATAGTGTTGTTCAAGTACTTCTGACTGCAGGTTCTATCTATTGTCAAAAGTGGAGCACTGAAACCTCCCACTATTATTGTATTACTATTTCTCCCTTCAGTTCTGTCAACGTTTGTATCATATATTTGGGTACTCTGATGTTGAGTGCATATACATTTATAATTGTCATATCTTTCTGGTGAATTGATCTCTGCTCAGGTCATGATCTTGGGGTTCGTGAGTTTGAGCCCCACATCAGGCTCTGTGCTGACAGCTCAGAGCCTGGAGCCTGCTTTGAATTCTGTGTCTCCTTCTCTCTCTGCCCCTCCCCCACTCTCTCTCTCTTTCTCTCTCTCAAAAATGAATACACATTTTAAAAACGCAAAAAATAAAATAAAGTGAGTCTCTTCTAGACAGCATAGAGTTGGATCTTGCTTTATATCCATTCAGCTAGTCTATATTTTTTGACTGGGGAGCTTAATCCATTTACATTTAAACTAATTATTAATAAGGAAGGGCTATTACCATTTTGTTAACTGTCTTTTGCCCAGGATTGTTTCTGTCTACAGGCATCCTCTGCCCAGCCATACATCTTTTATCGACTTAATATCATTCTTCTGCTCTGTCTGTTCCTGTGCTTCCTTTCCTATTCTCCAAATGTACCCCTTTAAAAAATTTTCTGTCCTTCAAGGTTCACCTTACATGTCAGACCCTGCAAGAAGCCTTTTCAGTGTGCCTCAAAGACAGTATTCCTCTATGCTGAGAAATACCATAATACTTTGGTTGAACCATTCTTATGTCATTCACACTTGTGTTATAATTATTTAAGTATCTGTTTTATGAAATTATAAGCGCCCTGAGAGCAAGGACAATGTACATAACACTGAGCAACAGTCAACTGTGAATCTTTGTACTTCCATGTAGTAGGTATTCATTTAATTCACTAGATTGAACTGAGAAGAGTGGACAGAGCTGTCCTCTACCTGAACCTCCAGGGTGGTTCCCTCTCAAACCCCTCCACTGGCCTCTAGTTAACACTTCCTGCTCCAACTGGAGGGTTCAAGAAAAAGGAAACCCTTAGCCTTATCATGCTTCAATATCAGGTTTGGGATCAATCATTCAGAGTAACCTTAGTTACAACAACCTGTGAAAAACATAAGAGGTCAATGATACCTTGCCTTCAGGATCCACCAGGAGAAGATGCTTTGCCTGGCCTCCCTGAAGTCCACTTAGCACATACTGACCAGGAGATGTTGCACTTTCTCGAACCAAAAAGTCCCCATCCTTTACCAAGAGGCTCTCTGCTGCCTTCCTGCTCAGCTTGCCATGGTAGCAGTCTTCATTCCGCAGCTGCTGCTTAATGTGTGGCAAAGAATGTGAGCTGGCAGGCTGGGCCGTGGCACCTGGCTGAACAGTTTCTGGTGCTTCTACAGTCAAAACACAAAGAGAGGCATCACCAAGCTACCTCCTCCTTCATTCATTCATTCATTCATTCATTCATTCAGAAAATATAACCTGAGGCCCTACTGTGTGTCATGCACTGTTTAAATAATGCTGCTTCTAGAACAAATGGAGTTTTTGTTTCCAGAACTTCCCACAGGCTTTAATTTAATGGTAGGACCAAACATTGCCTTTGGCTTCTGTTGGCAGGAAAGACTTGACCAGGTGCAGGAGTTTTCCTTTCAGATGAGAAATGGGACTGACCTGCGAGAATTGCTTTCATAACTGCAGAGAGAGGCACTCTATGTCCCAGGGGCTGTATGTTAAAGAAAAAAGAGGCTTACGCAGTACCTGGATCAAAGATAACTTTGAACACATTCCCAAACTCTTTGAAAATGCCTATGGTAACTTTGGATTATGCCCACTTTTTAGTATTTAGCTTTTTATTTTTTAAACCAAATTACTAATGTGCTTCAGAGATACCTCTGACCAAAAACTTCAAAGCTATGCTGAACCTCACAGCATTCCTAGTAAATGACCACTCTGGTGTTTGTGTCACTCACCTGCGTGGATAAAGCACAGTTAATCAGGTAAAATAAGGCAAAGCATCAAGGAGGCCATGGTCTGATGCAGTTCCCCAATGTTCTGCAGAACAAATACTCTCTAGAGTTGAGGGCAGAGGGGATGAAAAGGTATATCCGGGTGGCATGTAATAGTGTTTTGATATTCATGGTAATAATAATTATTATGCAGTCCTCATTTATCATATATGATAGGCAGCGCTCAGTGCTCTACACATATCTTGTTCGGTTCTCAAAACTAGACAGGCAAGGAAATGGATCTTTAAAAAGACCACATGAATGACTCAAAGTCACACTGCTAGTATGTTGTAAATCTGGGGTTTGAAATGACATCTATTTGACTCCAAAGCCCAGGTTCTTAATCGCCACAGTCTAAAACCCTTGCCTTAAAAGTGAAAATCTTTCCATTATCAAAAGTGGTCTAGCCAACTCTACTTCTGCAGTACCTACAATGGTCCCAAGTAAAGAGCAAGCCTGGGGTGCCTGGATGACTCAGCCGGTTAAGCATCCGACTTCAGCTTAGGTCATGATCTCATGGTTTGTGGGTTTGAGCCCCCCATCGGACTCTGTGCTGACAGCTCAGAGTCTGGAGCCTGCTTCAGATTCTGTGTCTTCCTTGCTCTGCCCTTCCCCTGCTCACACTGTCTCTCTGTCTCTCTCAAAAATAAATAAACATTAAAAAAAAATACCAAGGCTATCAGGATGATATACAGCATCTCCAGAAGTAATAAAAATTCTTAGGTCTGAATCCAGGTAAAAGTTGTATGGTTTACATGGCAAATTTACTAGGAAAATAACTGCAGAAATCAGACTTTGTCTATTTAAATGCAAAGGATCTTTTGCATAGAAGCCACACTTCATCTTTATAAATGCAGAAGTGTGTTTCCATGTCCTTATGCAAGGGTCTTGCAAATGAGAAATCCTCTTAACTCTAAGTTCTACAACTTACACGTGACAATCTCATGAAGTCATTGATACAGGCAACCAGTCCCTGCAGACATAACCCAATTCTCCTGTTAATATGTTATAGTTTTGTCGCTACTTAAGAACTCCTCTCTGCATAGCACGATTATGATGCAGCATTCACAAATGTGTCTTTTTGAAAATATCTTGAGTCTGTATTTAATGGCTGAAAATATTCTCCTCCACAATCAGGTCTATCCATTGTTGCCAGAAAAAGTCTGAAAAAACGTGTCCAGATTTGATAAATAATAAATGAAGTTGGCCTTAGTCCTGCTTGCTTTGAGGCATAATAGAGAACTCTGATAAGTAGTTGCATGTGTGTTTGTGTATGTGAGAGGGAAAGTGTTTGTGTGAGTGGAAGAGAGATACATGCATGCGTGTGTGGGGGCACACATCTTAATGCATGATGGCTTTCAGTTTATTCTGAGATAAGGGTGGAGAGCTTTTGGACAAGGACAAAACAAAAGAAAAACAGACATGATATCATCTTGAAAAGAGGCAACAGATCATGGGCCAGCCTGAGGATATGGACAATATTTTCCTAACACAGTTTCCCAGATTAGCACCAGAATAGCACACACTGTGCTGGGACATTTCAATCATCTAAAAATTTGCTGAAAATCTACTTTTCCTAAAACTAGAATATCTGAAAGATTTTTTTTTAATTTGTTTTAATTTTAAAAGTTGTGCATGCTACTTGTTTTTAAAATCTGGGAAACAGAGAAACAAAGAAAAATAATCACCTGTGGTCCCATCACCAAATACAACTACTCTTTAACATTGTGGCACATTACCTATTAGCAACTCCTTTCTCACATAATGTTGACTTTGAGAAAGATAATCATAATTTAAATCTAGTTATTTACATAAAATTCCCATAGAAAATTTAGTAAGTTATTGACTTAATATAATTAATAACATATTTTCTCAGAAGTAGTGAAGATCAAGGATGCAACATGATTATGGCCACTCTACATTTAAGTGAGACCTAAAAAGAAAAAAGTGATAGGAATCATAGAAGAAAGCAATCATGTCATCTTGCAGTTCCCATAGCAACTGAAAACATATTTTTCACAATCAGAAATTTGGGAAAGCCCAAGACAGATATGAATATCCACACCCATAAGTATCTGATGGGCAAAACCTCAGACAGGGAGCCTAGGGCTTAAGGAAGAGAAAAATATCTGACAAGCAAAATCAAATTAAACAATTGCACGTAATCCCAGTGATAAAGAATAAGACATTTAAAGAAACCAATGTGAACTGTGAAGACAGCATACTGATGCATTCAATTTTTAAGTAGCACATGTGACTGGGTATTTTGGGGTAGAAATGATTATTATATTAACAAAGGGCTGAAAAAATAGATGTCCATCAATAAGGGGATGATTATATAAACTATGATATACTCATATGATACAATACTATAAAACAATTGAAAATAACAAAGATTTGTTCATCCAACATAGGAGGACATAAATATGTAAAGCAAATATTAACAGACTTGAAGGGAGAAATAGACAGCAATACAGTAGTAGTAGGGGACTTCAATACCCATTTTCAACAATAGATAGATCATCCAGATCGAAAATCAGTAAGGAAACTTTCGACCTCAAAGTACACATTAGACCAGATTGACTCAACAGACAGTGACAGAACATTTCACCCAAAAGCAATAGACTATATACATTCTTCTCCAGTGGACATGGGACATTCTCCAGGATAGATCATATGTTAGGCCACAAACAAGTCATAATACATTTTTTAAAAATGAAATCATATCAAGCATCTTTTCTGACCACACTGATATGAGAAATCAATTACAAGAAAACTAGGTAATTCACAAATATGTGGAGATTAAACAGCATGTCACTAAACAACAAACGGGTCAAAGAATAAATAAAAAAGTAAATCATAAAATATCCTGAGACAAATGAAAATGAAAAAAACCTATGAGATCCTAGCAGAGGCAGTTTTAAGAGGGAAGTTCATCGCAATTAATACCTCCATTAAGAAAACAGGGGTACCTGGGTGCTCAGTCAATTAAGCACAGAATTCTTGATTTGGGCTCAGGTCATGACCTTACAGGTTCCTGAGATTGAGCCCCAAGTCTGGCTCTGTGCAGACAATGCGAAGCCTGCTTAGGATTCTCTCTTTCTTCTCTCTCCCTCTCTCTCTCTGCCCTCCCCTGCCACTTGCGTGCATGCACATGTGCTCTCTCTCTCTTTCTCTTTCTCTTAAAATAAATAAACTTAAAGGGGTGCCTGGGTGACCCAGTTGCTTAAGTGTCCGACTCTTGATTTCAGCCCAGGTCATGATCTCACAGTTCGTGAGTTTGAGCCCCGAGTTGGACTCCGCACTGACAGTGTGGAGCCTGCTCAGGATTCTCTCTCTCTTCTTCTCTCTCTCTCTGCCCATCCCCTACTTGCACATACTCTCTCTCAAAATAAACTTAAAAAAAATTAGATAGTATCAATACTAGTAATTCCCTTCTGCCAAGTTTGATGAAAATAAAGATTGTGTTGAGCTTTTCCTACACAGTGTGATAGGATTAATTGGGGAGCCCAGAAGGCATGCTTGGGAGATACTACACTCATGCCTCAAGATTTGTTTTTGTTTGTTTTATTTTGTTTTACTGAACTAATCAGTAAGCTTTTGACTGGAAAAGGGAAGCTAAGTATGCCTAAGTAAGGAAAGAAATATCAGGAAACATTAAGGAGGAAAGGTTAAAAAGTATATTTCAGATATTTTGCAGAAATTTATGTATAAGGTTATCCCTACTCTATCTTATTTCATTTTATTAAATCAACATTATTTATACTTTTAGAGTTGGAATTAATTTTTTTGGAGAGAACAATTGCATCAGGGGGGCCAGGAGGGCTATGGTACACTATATCCTAATAGGAAATAAAGACTGAAGAAGTACCTGAAGCCTTTATTTAAACATGTTCCCTCCAAGTCCGGGAGAGGCAAAAGGATGACAAAAAGGCTGAAATCAGTAAAAATGCATTTTGACATTAAAATTTTGGACAAAGCTGGCCTTATTTACTTTCAACTAATGACAGGAATGTTAATATACATTGATTTTACTTTTTCATATTATTGAGTTGTCCATGACAAAAGACAAAGGTTCTTTGTTTACATTATAAAGATTTTTTCCTGCTATGCTGTGCCTTTTATTCCCATGATGTATTCATTCCATAACTGGAAGCCTGTTTCTCCCACTCCCTTTCACCCATTTTGCCCAACTCTCTTCTCACATCCCCTCTGGCAACCATCAGTTTGCTCTCTGTATTTATAGGTCTGATTCTGCTTTTTGTTTCTTTATTCATTTCCTTTCCTTATAGAGCCCACATATGAGTGAAATCATATAGTGCTTGTCTTTTTCAGTCTGACTTATTTCTGACTTAGCATAATACCCTCTAGGTCTGTCCATGTTGTTGCAAATGGCATGATCTCATCCTTTTTTATGGCTGAAAAACATTCCATTACACCACACACACACATGGGCTAGCAAAAGGACTTTCCAAAGGACTGGTTCTCCATCTTTGGAGTGAACCAAATGTGGTTCACCCAAATTTGAACCCAACACACTTTAATATTTTATAAAAAGCATTATTTATTTATTTATTTTTTAGTTGATCGTAGGCTTTTGGTTTGTTTTGCTTTTATTTATTTATGTTACTGTGTATGCATTTACCCCTGGAAGCAATTTAGCAGGAAAATGGTATCTGTCTTATTGCATTTAACTCACAGTATATGGCTGAAGAAAGAAGCCATCTTATTTTAGTGTTCCATAGATGACTTACCAAGGAGTTTCGAAATGAATAAAATTAAAACCATCACTCAACAGAGCCAAATAATGGTCACTGTTCCTCACACAAGCCCACAAATTCAAAATTATCTCCTGGCTTTGACCATCCTTCCTTCAGCAAGAGCATGCAGCGAAAACCAAAAGTTGGGACCCAGTTTAAAGTATTTGAAAAGATTATTCAACATCAAAGACCCCAAACCTTGAAATCCACAATATCTCCCAAATTAACTGTGGTACAAGATTGAGGTAAGAAAGAATCCTTTTTGCTCCCTGAAAATGAGACCAAGGAAATAGTCTTCCTGAAAATGAGAGCCAGTATAGTGAGATGAATAGTGGCCCCCCCCAAAATGATACATTCAGATCCTGATCCCCAGTCCCTGTGAATGTGGCCTAATTTGGGGAAAGGGTTTTTGCAGATGTAATTAAGTTAACGGTTGCGAGGGGCGCCTGGGTGGCGCAGTCGGTTAAGCGTCCGACTTCAGCCAGGTCACGATCTCGCGGTCCATGAGTTCCAGCCCTGCGTCAGGCTCTGGGCTGATGGCTTGGAGCCTGGAGCCTGTTTCCGATTCTGTGTCTCCCTCTCTCTCTGCCCCTCCCCCGTTCATGCTCTGTCTCTCTCTGTCCCAAAAATAAATAAACGTTGAAAAAAAAAAAAAAAAAAAAAAGTTAAGGGTTGCGAGATGGGATCTTCCTGGCTTTAGGGCTCACCTAGAAGAGAAAGGGATTGTCCTAGAAGAGACAGGAGAGAGAGGTTTGAGAATGGAGGTGAAGGCCATGTGAAGACTGAGGCAGAGAACTGATGTGTCCACAAGCCAAGGAACACCAAGAATTGCCAGCCATCAGCAGAAGCTAGGAGAGAGGCATGGAGTGGATCCTCCTCCAGAGCCTCCAGAAGGAACCACCCCAGCTGACGTCTTATTGAGGACCTCTGGCCTCCAGAACTGTGAGAGAATAAATTTTCACTGCTTTAAGACACTCAGTTTGTGGTGGTTTGTTACAGCAGCCACAGGAAACTAATACAGATGGCGAACAGCTACTTACTCTGACGGTGCCACGGGCTCCCCAGGGAGTGAGCTGAGCTTTGATTTGGGGAAGAGCCAAGTGTACTTTGAAGACCCTGTGTATTTATGTAGCAGGGGTCATTGAGGAAATCCACTCGACACGTGTGCTTCATCAATGAGGCATCTCGTTGGCACTGCCCTCCTCTCTCCTGTGCGTTACCTGTAGTGATTAGTTAATGATCAATGGATCACGTTTTTACTTTGTAAACAACACGTAAAATTGTGTTTGAGTCTAGAATTGATAGGAAGGGAAAAGCCACCCTCATCCTATACAGATTTGAATACTGACCTCTAGATTTGACCTGTAAAAACAAGATAAGCACCAGGCTTTGAAGGAAAGCACCATCTCTTTGGCCTCCCAGGCCTTCCCTCCCCATCCCTCTGCTGACCCACTGCTTCAACACCAGACAGGAAACAAATCAGGAAGACCCAGGAGAGGAACAGCCAGAGAAGAAAGGGAGCCAGCTGTCTAGCAAACAGCACAAACTACACACAACACTGCTCAAGGCCGCAGTCCAGGAACCAAGAAAACACACGTGCCATACAGAACTTGAATATCTATTATTTAAACTGCTTTTCAAAATAAGATAAAAAGAGAGAGGGAGGCAAACCACCAAACACTCTTAAATACAGAGAAGAAACTAAGGGTTGCTGGAGGAGAGGTGGGTGTGGGGAGGGGCTAAATGGGGGCTGGGCATTAAGGAGGGCACTTGTTGGGATGAGCACTGGGTGTTGTATGTAAGTGAAGAATCACTGGTTCTACTCCTGAAATAATTATTACACTATATGTTAACTAGCTTGGATTTAAATAAAATTTTAAAAATAAAAAATAAATAAGTAAATAAACTGCTTTTCAAAAAACTCATTACATAATTATTAAGAATGGAAAGTCTGTCTCTCCCTATGCCCAAAGTTTTGTTTTGCCAAGCTGAGCCTTGAACCAACTGTTGACATTTATTCTGGCACTTAATGGAAAGAAGAACTCACCCCTCAGGATATCTCCTTTTTCCCTCTTACTCTGTCCCCTCATCTTCCATTCTATTCCATATACTGTGGCCAAAATGATGTTTTTACAACTGAAAACCTGATAATATTTTTCAGCGGTTTAAAAACCCCTTACCTGCTTCCCATTGCTCTTTGGATACAGATCAAACTCTCCAACAAGCCCCAAGCCCTGGTCCTGGCTACCCAGCTTCCCTTGCACCCCTGTGCTCCTCAGTCACACTGACCTTCCTGGAGGCTAATCTCCACCTCAAGGCCATCTTCTCTGATTGACATGCTTTTCCCTCACCATTCTCCATCACCCTCACCCTTCAGGTACCAGTTTAAACATCTCTTTCTCAACAGAGCTTTCTCTGACCTTCTCAGACTAGATTAAGTCTCTCTGCTTTCCTAGAAGTTTGTTCACCTTTGAAGGCCATATCACAAGAGCAAATAATTCTATTATGTCATTTTGTTTAATACCTGTACTACATCTAGACTGCGTGTTCCATGAAGACAGAGATCCTGCCTCCTAACACATGCTTGCCACATATGACAAAAAATAGTTACTGAATGGATGGATATTAGCACCGTATTTCAGTACCTGGTGCATGAAGTATTTTGTACCATCCAGATGGTTCTGTCCTCAGAAAGCCAGGATAGAATATTTTTGTTTTTCCATTTAAACAGGTACATTTATATTTTTGGCCAGATGTGCTACAAGATCACCACCAGGCTGATCTGAAGTGGTGACACTGACATTCCATTGTCTTACCATAAAACATCAGTTTTTCTATTGTTTCAGTCCTTAAACTCCTGGATGTGGTTCAGAAAGGACCAACTTTATACTGGATTTCACATCATGATGAGCAGTGCTATAATTTTTATAACATAAAATATGGAAACCCAAGGGCACACCAAACAGGGGAAGCCCAGTCAGAAGGCTACAGGCTTACTACCTACTCCTCCTTTCCTCCTGGCCTGTCTGCCAGCTGTTACACATCACCGTGTCCCCTGTCATACCCCTGAGGGAAGAGTGAGATTTCTAAAGAAGCAGGGGTGGTCAGGGCACTTCATTTCTTTGTTGCATTGTGCAACATATGGCAGTGTCCATTTGCTTGGTTATGAATTATGTTATCTAGTTTAAACTTACGCCCATAAATGGACAAGTGGCTAAAAGATCACCGCAAATATCAAAGATTGAAGGTCATTCTTTTACTCTTATTACAAACTCCTCCTTGGCTGTATTATGAGCTTATAAACAAGAATGATCTAATTAGATAGGAACTTGGCCTCCCAAAAGTTAAAATTATCAGGATTTGAAATGTGGACATACGTCTATTTTCTTTGTCAGTAAATGTGCTAAATGTATATTGGACCCTGAGATATTATCTAACAATAGTATTCAGCCACTGTAATTATCAAGGCATTTTAAAAATGTTTATTATCATTAACTCTAACTTTGAAATTTTCTATTTTCATGTGTGTGTTAAATTTTTTTTAATTTTTATTTATTTTTTGACGGAGGGAGAGCAAGCGGGGGAGGGGCAGAGAGAGAGGGAGACAGAAATTCAACCAGGCTCTATGCTATCAGTGCAGAGCCTAGTGCAGGGCTCAGACTCATGAACTGTAAGATCATCAACTGAGCCAAAGTCAAGAATCAGATGCTCAATTGACTGAGCCACTCAGGCACCCCTTGTGTATGTTTTATAACACATGCATAACATATTAGCATATGTGTATATAACTTATACATGATTGGTTTATCATTTATTTAGGAGTGCCTGCTCATAAAAATGTACTGAAAGCAGACTACGATCAAAGTGTTGTGGGGCACCTGGGTGGCTCATTTGGTTAAGCGACCAATCTTGGCTCAGGTCATGATCTCACAGTCTGTGAGTTCGAGCCCTGCGTCAGGCTCTGTACTGACAGCTCAGAGCCTGGAGCCTGCTTCAGATTCTGTGTCTCCTGCTCTCTCTGCCTTTCCCCCACTCGTTCTCTCTCTCTCCCTCTCTCTAAAAAATAAATAAACATTAAAGAAAAACTGTGGTAAGAGGTCTGCTTCAAAATCAACATGGACCTGAGTTCAAATACTTGTGATACTTCTTACTGTTTGTATGGTTTGGGGTAAGTTATTTACCTTCCCTAAGCGTCAGTTTTCGTATCTGTAATATGGGGATGCCTAGCTTAAAATATGGTTGTGAGGACTAAATGAAAGAACGTGGATGAGACACTTACTGAGAATGGTGCCTGCCTCATAGGGATGTAGTAGGGATTCGATAAATAGTTAATATCTGCTCATTTACATGTGTTCATTGATGCTGGGGCTCTGCACATGGTACTTCTCTCCTGCTGCAATATCCTCCCTCCCCTTTCTGTACCTAACTCCTATTTGTCCTTTAAGATTCCATCTCTTTCAAGAAGCCTCCACGTTAGGGACACATAGGTGGCTCAGTTGGTTAAGCATCTGACTCTTGTTTTTGGCTCAGTTCATGATCTCGTGGTTTGTGAGTTTGAGTCCTGTGTCAGGCTCTTTGCTGACAGTGCAGAGCCTGCTGAGATTCTCTCTCTTCCTCTCTCTCTGCCCACCCCCTGTGCTCATGTGCACAGGCTCTCTCTTTCTCTCCCTCTGAAAAATAAATAAACAAAAACATTAAAAACAAAAGAAGGGGCACCTGGGTGGCTCAGTCAGTTAAGAATCAGACTTTGGCTCAGGTCACGATCTCATGATTCATGGGTTTGAGCCCCACATCGGGTTCTGTGCTGACAGCTCAGAGCCTGGAGCCTGCTTCAGATTCTGTGTCTCCCTCTCACGCTGCCTCTCTCCCACTCACACTCTGTCTCTCTCTCCCTCTCTGCCTGTCTCTCTCTCAAAACTATATAAACATTAAGAAAAATTTTTAAAAAGAAAAAGAAGAAGCCTCCCCCTTAGACCTTCCCTCCCCCAGGCCGTTTCAAGGGCCCTCCATACTATAGGTGTCTGTTTACTTGTCTGTCTGTCTTCACCTTGAAACTGCAAATTCCTTGAGTGCTTAAGGAGAGACTAGAACCCATTTATCTGTTGTATACTCTGCATCTTCAATGACTGGTATGAAGTAGGTGCTCATGTTTGTCAGCTGAACAAACAGATAATGAATGTCCACTTGGTCTTCCTTTCTCAGCATATTTGACCCACGTTCTGAGTCAACCTTTAGCACAAGGCACTGACTCGTCTGCCCCTCACAGAGTATGGCATGAACCGACCACATCAGGTTTACCATCCCATATGATTATACAAAAGCATCAATGTCTAAATCCAGTGTCTCTTGAAAACAACCATTCCTCTTTTTTTTTTAAATGCACTATTTCATTTAACTCAGCAATGTTGCCTTAAATTAAAAAAAATTATATATATATTATATTATATTATATTATATTATATTATATTATATTATATTTCAGTCTATACCCAAAAATCTTTCTTGGCTAAAGTGTGTGGTTGATGAGAGCTTAACCACACATGACAACCATTATGCATTCCAAACTTTCTTTTTGCCAAGTATTACTCTGAGAACCTATCCAAGCTGCCTAAGAGAAGATTTGTGGCAAAAAATAAATACATACTATACACAGGGTATACACTGTAAGTACCAAAGTTTTTTAAGTACAGGCCCTTAGGGTTTGTGGTAATTTAATGTCTTTTTGATTAAAAATATCAATATTTCCATTTGAACTTGGAGGTCTGGGAAACATTATTCTGTTTTACTAATTAATTTTCTCCATAAGGGAATTTAATATTAAGAAATGGTATCTTTTATAAGTCTGGTGATAAATATAATTAACTCCTTGAACAACCAGAAGCCTATTGCAGTATTTATAATATACTGGAATTCAAGTTTTAAATCAGTATTTGAACAAATAAATGTCCTGGGAGGAAAAAGCCAAACCTTATTGAAAATATTTGCATAGGTGTTTCTCAAATGATTATGTCTAAAACTCTAGGAAAAGCCATAAAAATTATGCATTTGGTATTCTGGCAACTGCTATTAAATTGCTCACTGGTCAAGAATTTCAGATCAGTTTTTATTTTTATTATTTTTAGAGAGAGAGTGTGATCAGGGGAGAGGGGTGGGGGGGGCGAGAGAGAGAGGGGGAATCCCCAAGCAGGCTCCACACTCAGCACAGAACCCGACGCAGGGCTCAATCCCTTGACCCTGGGATTATGACCTTAGCTGAAATCGAAGGTCAGATGCTCAACTTACTGAGCCACCCAGGCGTCCCTCAGATCAGTTTTTCAACATATGCCCAAGTAGTCACAGGCAGGCCTCAAGATAGGAACATCTGATTTCTGGGTATCTGTGGATGAATGGACATTGTAGTACTAAAGTCCTTCCTACCACAATAGGAGGAGCCTTGATTGTTGTGGCCTGTGGAGCAAGGGTCAAGTCCTTCAATCCCTCCTAGCATTCTGGGTCCCTGATGGAACTTAGAACCTGCTTTCCTTTTTCTGTTTGTTTGTTTTAAGTTTTTAATGCTTGTTTATTTTTGAGAGAGAGAGAGAGAGAGAGAGAGAGAGAGACATAGAGTGTGAGCAGGGGAGGGGCCAAGAGAGAGGGAGACACAGAATCCGAAGCAGGCTCCAGGGTCTGAGCTGTCAGCACAGAGCCCAATGCAGGGCTCAAACCCATGAACTGCGAGATCATGACCTGAGCCAAAGTCAGCCACTTAACCAACTGAGCCTCCCAAGCGCCCTGGAACCTGCTTTCCTAAGGAAATAAGGTTATAGCTCCATGATTTTCAGGGGAAGAAAGTATGCAGTTGGAGGACTTTTTCGAAACCACAAACACCATCTCTCACCAGCCCAAGATCTTTAAAGGTTCCCAGCTATGAGCTGTTACCTTAGGGCCACCACAAGGAAGGCAGCTCTGTACTGGTTCCAGGCTATCCCACAGTCAGAGTGCAACTGAAGAACAGGCACTTACTATAGAATTTTCTATTGGTGTGTTTGTCATCACAAAATATACATTTAAGCTTCAGTACAGACAAACCAGAACAGTAGAACGTGGTGTACTTATCTAGGAAATAGCCATCATGGCTAAAATTAATTCTGGAATTAATTCTAGAAAAATATGTTCCAGACTCCAAATAAAGGTTTATGAAAAAAGTCTGTTCATAAGTTTGGATTTGCTTATATTGGCTTAGGGCATATAGAAACCATGAAAGAATAAGGGGTTACATCGTTTGTTGGTTTAAAGGAGAAATAAAACCAAGGTAAATAGAAACAATAAACTGGATTCTATGACAAGGTTACACTTACAAAAAGAAATGTCTTAAATAAGATTGAAACAATACCTCTATATCTATTAATTCCTTTATAAATGTTCCTCAGGGTTCTATCCTATGTCCAAGACTCATCTATCTCGCCTCCGTACTCTCTCTGTGCAATGATCTGGGAAGTGGTCCTGGCACAGTCCAGAAAAACCAGGAATGCTGGTTCCCACTCATACTGTTTTTTCTCTTTCTCTCCCTCTCTCTCCCCTCCTTTCCCATTTCCTTCTCTAAGCCTGGATAATTCCCATTCATCCCTCAGGTCCTGGTTTGGTTGTTTTGTTGTAGAGGTAAGTTTAGGGAGACCCCCTAGAGCCCCTCAGATTAAAAAAAGTTACATTTATTCTTGGGAGAGAGAGACAGAGGGTGAGGAGGGGAGGTGCAGAGAGAGAGGGAGACACAGAATCCGAAGCAGGCTCCAGGGTCTGAGCTGTCATCACAGAGCCCAACACATGGCTCGAACCCACAAACCTCAAGATCATTACCTGAGCTGCAAGTCAGATGCTTAACCTACTGTGCAACCTAGACACCCATAGAGCCCCTCAGATTAAGTTAGGTTTCCCTGGTATTTGTTCCCATAACATCTTAGGCTTTGAAACATCCATCTATTTGTAAGCATTTGATTTAGGTGTGTCTTACTTGTTAAACTACAGATGATATGAGTACCAGTTGTGATTCCATCCCTGCCACCTAGCACAGCGCCAGACTCTAAAGAGGTCCTTGTAGTCACAGATGATGTGTTGAATAAATGAAGAATATAGAATGAGATCAAAGAGCATGTGGAGATATTTCCAAGTGAGCCTCAGCACAGGTACAAAATGATTATAATATTACAGGGCACATGTGGTAGGTTCCTGACTTTTAAACCCGTAGGTTAGGGATTTCCAAATAAGGAAAAGGAGGGAAGGTGGGAGGAATACAGATCTTAGGGAGCACAGTTGTAAAAACACATTTTTACTTACCATTAATTTGTTGTAGTCACATTACTAAAAGGTTAAAATTCTAAGTAACTTTAAAGAATGGCGAGGAATTTTAATGTCTATCAAAAAGAACCATATTTTTTACACAATGGACTACTACGTGGCGATGAGAAAGAACAAAATATGGCCCTTTGTAGCAACGTGGATGGAACTGGAGAGTCTGATGCCAAGTGAAATAAGCCATACAGAGAAAGACAGATAACCATATGGTTTCACTCTTATGTGGATCCTGAGAAACTTAGCAGAAACCCATGGGGGAGGGGAAGGAAAAAAAAATGAGGTTAGAGTGGGAGAGAGCCAAAGCATAAGAGACTCTTAAAAACTGAGAACAAACTGAGGGTTGATGGGGGGAGTTGGGAAGGAGGGAAGGGTAGGTGATGGGCATTGAAGAGGGCATCTTTTGGGATGAGCACTGGGTGTTGTATGGAAACCAATTTAACAATAAATTTCATATATTAAAAAAAATTTTAAAAACGAACCATATTTTTAAATAATTAACAATACTGTCTTAGTTCACTACTCCTACTATTTTTGCATGGTAGAGGAAGGTAGTAATCACAGCTGTACCTAAAACAATAAATCCTCATGTATCCCCTGTGTATAAAAAATAATAAAATGAATAGATTACATTGGCATAATTCCATAAGAAGTATGCAAGTATTCTTGGAGGTGACTACCTTGTAGGTGGCAAGTTCCTGCTAATTTGAGTCCCTACGTGTGGTTATCCAACTTTATCCCCACAGTATTATTTAGATCATCCAGTTATCCACTCCTCTAATGCTGCAAAACTTTGCTTCCCAAAGAAATAAGTACTTTCAGCAATTTATAAGTATTAAATGACTAACTAGCAGCAAAATTTTATGAAAACATACTTCCAATCTGAGAGGTGATGTTCTACATTTGCATTGTGGAAAAGTTGTGCCCCACATCAATTATCGCATCCAGTAAAAAGACACTGAATGCCCTGGGAAACGTGGGGTAGTTGGCCCCTAACTGGGACTCTCACCTTTCAGATTTCTTTTTGTTTTCGATGCCAAGCAGACAAAAAAAGTTTTATCTTAATCCTAATGGACTTGACAAGCATCAATTTTCACATTAGCTTAACGTCTGATCTTCTTTGAAGTGGAGCTGTCTTGAGTTTTAAGCAGAGAAAACACCTTTTCAGCGAGACTTTTCATGATGTTAAAGCAATCAAAGACCTCAGGAGGTAGAATGACAGTGTGGTCAAGCACACAAGAGTGAGGGGAAACCATGAGTCTCCCAAGTGACACACATGTGGCATTCTGGGCCTCTCAGAACGTGGGATGCAGCTGAAGCATTATACACCTGACTTTCCCATGAAGTATTTCAGAGCCAAGGCCACACACAACCATATGACTTACAAGGAACAACAAGACTGGCAGATGGGGAAGGACAATTGTACCTACCTATTGCCCTGCTTTGTTCTAAACAGTTCTCGTACACACTGCTGCACTTGGAGTTTCCAGGCTGCACGAACAACAAATTGTGAGACATTTACAAACATGGTATACGTTCATAAACTTGCCAAAAAAAAACAAACAAAACACTAATAACAGTCCTGGAAGAATACAGCAGACAGCTCCACTTTCTGACATAGTTAGTGTCTGACAGGTAACAAAAGGAAGGTGAGATTTTGCATGGGGAACATAGACTCCTAAGATAGAGCACTGTGCGGGGGCTGCAGAGGTGGGTTTGAGGCAGAGCTGGTTGTAAAGGCTGCTGATGTAAGGCCTGCATCCTGAGCATCACTGCTTTTGTTAGGGAGGTCCTATTCCAGGACTCAATCCAAGTCTCAGCCAGAAACTGTGAAAGTGTGATTTCCAGGACACTTGTATAAACTCTCAGTATTTAGCAAGCCTCTATCTAACAGTGCATTGGCAGATTGGAGCCCTACTCTAATGAGGTTTGTGCCGGGCTCACTTTCCATCCTTAAAAATGTCATCCATCAAAGGGTTGCATTAATATATATATATAGATATATAGATATAGATATAGATAGATACAGATATATATAGATATATACAATTCAATAATGGAATGGGATCACTGATGCCTTTGAGAAGGGCAACATCTATCCTTTAGAAAGATTAATCCGGCAGTACCATGCAGAAGGGTTTGAGAGAATGAAACTGGAGACAAGGAAGGGGCTTTCAGAATCATCTGGGCACATGAAGGCCAGAACTTAGAAAGGTACAAGAGTAATGTAAGAGGTTGGGTAAATTCTATCAAAAGATTTCATGGTAGAATCTTCAGTCTTGAAGACTGAGTTGACATGGAGTCCAAAGTGTGAGATAAACAAAAGACTGCAGATTAATGAAACAGCAGCAGTGTCATTAATTAAACATGAGTAAGTCACTAGAGGAATCTGGTTTGGAGTCAAGGAGAAAATGCTGAATTCAATCTTACATAAACAAGTAATGTAATGTTTATGGCACTACAGCTGGAGAGATAAGTAATGGCTGAAGACAGAGAAGCTGGAAGACTGTGTATACAAGTGGCATGCCAGAGGAGAAACCAAGGGCAAGGCCAAGGGCAGAGCAAGGGTGGTAAAGGGTGGGGGGCTGGGTTTTGAAGGGGAGGGGGTAGAAGAAAATAAAATATAAAAAGAAAATATGTAACTTACTTTGAAACAGCTCTATAAGATGACGGTAAATTTAGTAGAATGATAATTGTAGAATCTAGGTTGTGTATGTGAGTGTTCACTGTATAATTCTTTCAACTTTTCTGTGTGTTTGAAAACATTCATAATAAAATGTTGGAAGACATGAAAATGAGAAAAAAGAAGCAACTAGAGATGGGGGTTGAGAATGACACAATAGAACTGCTTTAGAAGCTAACAGAAGTTCTAAAATTAAGGGAGAGGCAGCCAATGGGTATCAAATTCTGTAGACAGACTCAGAACATTGAAGAAGAAAATTGATTTAGCAATGAAACCATCGGTGACCAAAAAACCACTGGTGACCATTGTAAAAGTAATTTCTATCAAGTTGTCAAGCAGAATTCAGATCTTAGAAGTATAGTGTTGATGCAAAAACTGGGATGGAGATGATGGTTTCTAGAAGTTTGTGGGTAAAAGGAGGTGAGACATTGTAAGTTGGTTGGAGGAATCCAAATTCATTTGCAGACAGAAGATACTGGTAGACAAAGAGAAAATAAAGATTGAGACAGGGGTTGATAGACAGACAGAACAAGGGCAGAGAGTTGGAAGGTGGGGATGGGATCAGGAGCTCAGGGGAAGGATTGGCTGTGAAGGCAGTTGCTAAGGACGAGAAGCAAGGAGAATACGGGAAGACGTGGAGACGAGGAAAGGTGAAGTTGAATGTAACATGTTGGACTGCCCTCATCTTCCCAGTGAAAGGAGATGTGAAGTCATCCACTTAGGCAGTGAGGAAGGGGGTGGATTTGGAGTAAAAATGGTCCCGTGCAGGCTCCGACAGTGATTCATTCTCTGGCTCAGTACTGAGGAAGGCACTTTCTCTAAGCTAGCATTTGGAAACTCAAATTAAACTCTCTAGTGACAAAGACAGAATCACATTGCTAAGTTCCGGTAACCATAAAGCATTACTTACCAGATAGCACAACTTTTCACACCGTATGGGGCAGTAAGCCATCTGTTCTGTGGCTTGGACTTTGATGCGCACATCTGAAACACCACCTGCAGGTGGCTGCTTCCCTGGGATTTCATTGTAATACTCATGATCTTCTCTCTCCACAGCAGGACCATCAAGAGGCACCTCCTCACTGCAAGGGAAAAAAGAATCCCCAAGAGACTGGGTGGGAATTCAAATGCTGTAGGGGAGGCAGAGGGATCAGAACCATGCAAATCATCCTGAAAAATGCTGCATTCATGTTTTTAAATTATAGCTGTGCTTAAGTGATGTCAAATATCTGGATGGAAGCAACCAGATGGTTGTTTAGCTTTCCATAGACAATTAAAGTGGGGCAAGCCAATGGAAAGTGCCAAGGGTGATGCTTTTGTGTCTCCTCCCAGTGATTAAGAGAAACACACACACACACACACACACACACACACACACACACACACTCCTTGAATGTAAGTCATCTATGTCAGCAGGATACAAAATTAAAGTTTTCCTGAGTATCTTCAGCATGTTTGGATTATACCATTTTGGAAATGTTTTGCTCAAAAAAAAATTAGATATTGGGCAGGGGGCCTGGCCCAGTTTGTGAAACTAAGATGAAAAAAATAAGAGAGTTATGGCCAGCCATCTCGCCTGCACAAATCTGGAGAAGTATATGGGATTCATAAAGAAATATTAGAACCATATGTGCAAGTGGGTAGATTTATGTAAACATGCATTGTTTTAAAAACCGAAACAGGGAAAAAAAAACAAAAACAAAAACAAAACAAACAACTTTTCTTCCAAATTGGAATTAGTAGCTTTCTTATGAAAAAGAATAAATCAAGTCCTTTGGGATTGAACTGATTCTACTGACAAGCCACACAGTTTTGTCGGGTTCGTTACCTGTCAACAAAGTGATAGCACTAGGATGTAAGTGTTATCCTGGGAAAAATTCAACCTCAAGGCTTCCTAGTAACCCCCTCTCCTTTGCTACCCCAGACCACCTTAAAAAGGGAGATCTCCAAACCCAACGTTTGTTAATACACAAAGTAACTAACCTGGGGGGGGCGGTGCATTTAAAAGTACCCAAGAGTTTTGTCTCTTGGGTATGAATTCTGCTCACTGTACTCTACACTGCTGGAGGCTGTCAGGCCTGAAGGGCTCAGCTTTCCTTGTAGACTTTCTGCGCCTCAGATAGAACAACCAGATCCTTGGGTCACATCACCTGCCAGCCCTGCCACAGTTTAACTGGAACTCATCTATTTACATTGCAAACTAGCAAACTAACAGCGATTCCTGCTATAGACATTTGATTCCTACTGTTTCCCTCTTCATTCTTGATTTTTTTTTATTTTATTTAAAAAAAATTTTTTTTTAATTTTTTTAAAATTTATTTTTGAGAGAGAGAGAGAGAGAAAGCATGAGCAGGGGAGGGGCAGAGAGAGACACAGAATCTGAAGCACACTCCAGGCTCTGAGTTGTCAGCACAGAGCCCAACACGGGGCTTGAATTCATGAACTGCGAGATGGGGTCCTGAGCCAAAGTAGGCCGCTTAACTGACTGAGCCACCCAGAAACCTCTCAATATATTTTTTTTAGTGGTATGCATGGGATCTGGGATTGAAACAATTCTGAGACATTTGATATCTGTTATTTTATGATACTACTTAATTCATAGCTCTGTATGATATCAGAGAAACAGGGAAGACCCCTTCTTGGAGTGTCTCCTTTAATTTTGATACAAAGCAAGAGTAAATATCTGGACAAATACAAGAGAAAGAAAAATAGAAAATGTCATTATTAGTTTGTACTGAAACTGCCTATTTGTAAGAAAAAATTTACTAATTCCATTAGTCAGTTTGAAAATGCCATATTAATTTGAAAATACAGCAAAATAAATATAGCAAGTCAAATAATTATAGAACTCTTGGCTGACCTTTCACAAGAAGTATTCAAAGAAGGATTTTTCAAATACTGTTTAAACCGGAGTTCAAAAGCCTGCCCTATGGTGCTGATGACATCTTGGGCCATTCCGCTGCGGCATTCCAATATGTGGCAGGCTGCAAGTGGACGAACAAAAAGAAACTGTAATGAATTTTCAACAAGAAAAGGTTATAATAAAGTAAAAATATTTCCAGAACATGAACTGGTACTTGAATAAAAGGGAGTAGGTTTATAAGCTCTCTTCAGCTCTGAAATGGCAGAAAAGAATACCTCATATTTCATTTGCATCAAAGAGAAAAAACCATTCATAGTTTACATTTAAATATCTCAAAACACTGACAGATTTTGGTTTCAAGACAGGTTTTTGGGGGCCCCCATTTTTATAAAACCAGATTGATCCTAACCAATAACGTGACTCACGTTCAATGTTAGCTCTAGAATTCAATACCAGAGATGCTGAGGGCAGCAATCTGACAGGAAGGCTTGTGGTTGTGCTGTTGTCTTTGCAAAAATATAACTTTCCAAACCTTCTCTCCTCACTCAAAGTGGGGGATGAGCTGCTGGCAAAAACAGGAGCTTTATAATACCCCTTTGCCCTGTTATTGCTATTTTTAAAATTTTTTTAACATTCATTTATTTTTGAGGTGGGGGAAGGGGCAAAGAGAGAGGGAGACACAGAGTCCAAAGCAGGCTCCAGGCTCTGAGCTGTCAGCACAGAGCCCGAGGCAGGGATCGAACTCATCAACCGTGAGATCATGACCTGAGCCAAAGTTGGACACGGCCGACTGAGTCACCCAGAAGCCCCATGTCATTGCTATTATAAAGCAGTGATGGTATGGTAACCCCTGTCTTCACAACCCTACTAAAGAACTATCTCCATTAAGCATTAAAAACAAGATTTTGTGACAATGGCATGACCAGAAGATGTTAAAATTTTTTATTAGATACTTTCTCTGAGAAGCTGGTACTGGGAAGAGGAAGATTTTCACAAGTAATTTAAAGAAATAAATTATGGAGGGGGCAGCTGACAGAATATCACAAATGAGCAAATCTGCTGCTGCTGCTGCTGCTACATAAAATCAGGAGCTTATGTGGAGAGACTATAAATTCACCTCCCACCATATGGAATATCATTCTTGCTTCGATGAGAGTCTGGGGTCTTGCTTAGGGCCCTGCAATATGGAGATTTAATTGAAATGGAAGTTTCATCAGGATGACTTAAAGATAAAGGCAATAAATCTTGTGAGAAGTAAAATCTTTAAAATACATATTGATTTGTATAGCCTGAAGAATGGAGGGATGAGAAAAAGCTTAATAATGGTTAAATATACACAAGAACGCTGTAAAAACTGTTAGCTATTCTCTGAGAACAGCTTAAGCGAGTGCATGGGGAATTAGAATAGAAGCCCAGGAAGCCTCCTGGGTCTCAGGAACTGTGGAGCCAACACTGGGACACCTTACTAAAAGGGACACCAAAGGAGAGGAGAGAGAGCTGTCTTTATGGAATGAGCTAACTGTGCTGACTTGGAAGCATGGTTTTATGCTTTTGCATTCTCTTGGAAAGGATCTTGTATGTATGTAAAGTAAAAGGCAATTCATTGACATCTGATAGAATTTTCAGAGCCTATAAAAGTACACAATAGTAGTACCTACAACAGTGTTTCTTAGCCTTATGTTATAATTATCTCAGGAAGGAGCTGGCTCCTAAGTAGCTCAATCAGTTAAGCCACCAACTTTGGCTCAGGTCATGATCTCCCAGTTCGTGAGTCTGAGATCCGCATCAGGCTCTGCACTGGCAGCGCAGAGCCTGCTTAGGATTCTCTCTCTCTCCCTCTCTCTCTGCCCTTCCCTGCCCTCTCCTCTCAAAATAAGTACATTAAAAAAATAAGAATCTCAAAGAATCTCAAATAATTCTGATTCCAGAATTGACTTGACTTTCATTTAAAGGATTTAAATGAAATTTTTATAGAGTTGGTTTTTTTAATGTTTATTTCTTTATTTTTGAGAGAGAGAGAGCAAAGGAGGGGCATAGAGAGACACACACACAGAAAGAGGATCTGAAGCAGGCTCCAGGCTCTGAGCTGTCAGCACAGAGCCCGACGCGAGCCTCAAACCCACAGACTGCGAGATCATGACCTGAGCTGAAGTCAGATGCTCAACTGACTGAGCCACCCAGATGCCCCAGGGCACTGATGGTTTTTAAGTCCCTTATTGCTTTATGGAGACCCCAACCTTCATCTGTCACGGTAGCTTCAGCCTTCTGAGGAACAGGCACGTGGGTTCTTGTGGCACGTGGGTACTCAGGAAGGAAGGACACAACTAAACCCACCAGCCGACCTCTACCACTTCTCACATCTAAAATGTTCTTACTTATCTCAACTCTTCTCATTCTGATACTTTGAGCATTTGGTCCTGTTCCTGGACTGATGCTACCAACACATTCTGCTTTGCTTTGGATGACCTCATTGCTGCCATATTACTTTTTCTGAGAAGATCAGACGACAAACAGTGGTGCCCGGCACCATGAAAGGAATGACATTGGACAGAAAGGTTGACCCTGTGCAGACGTTCTGTACAGCCTCACTATCTCCAGTGAACACACATGTTGTGATAGTGCTGTTGTTGGTATTCACAGACACACCACTCTGCGAAAATGGTCTTGGTTCTTTTTGAGGTTGGTCATGGGCCAGAATAGGGATGGGCTTTGAATCAAACACAGGTGTGCCCATTTCCCAGTGTTAGACCCATCTCCAGAAGCTTAGATAAGCAGCCAGGTTGGCCAAGAATTTACCAACCTTTTTTTTTTTTTTTTAATTTTTTTTTTCAACGTTTATTTATTTTTGGGACAGAGAGAGACAGAGCATGAACGGGGGAGGGGCAGAGAGAGAGGGAGACACAGAATCGGAAACAGGCTCCAGGCTCTGAACCATCAGCCCAGAGCCCGACGCGGGGCTCGAACTCACGGACCGCGAGATCGTGACCTGGCTGAAGTCGGACGCTTAACCGACTGCGCCACCCAGGCGCCCCAAGAATTTACCAACCTTTAGCTAACGAGAAGGTAGAAAGACAAGTATATAAAAAGCCCCAACTGCCAAAAAAGAATGTGACTTTCCAGTGACATGATAACTTTGCATGGAGGTCTGAGATGGAATCAGACGCAGATATGAATTCTTTTCCCTCCACCTCATAGCCAGACAGACCCATAACTCTACCTCTGGGTATCAAGCACTATATTAGGGAGGATTTTTTTTTTTTTTAATCTTAGATACATATTCTTCAAACTTTATTCATTTGGTTTCCTAATTGGATGTTCATGGACAAGAGGCTGAGAACTCTTCTTAGAGGATAACAGGCCCTTCTTTACTAGTTTTATATTTATTTTTAATAGACCAGGGTGTTTTTGTTTTGTTTCTGTTTTTGCATTTTTTAATAAACTAGAAATTCAAAAGCGCAGCTTCTCAGGTCAACCACCAGATGGTGCTGTGGTACTGAAGCAAGGAGTCCTCCCCGCTTAGAACTCCGCCCAAAGAAGTAAGCCAGCCGTCAGTCCACAGTAAACTGATGTCACCAGGACAGTAGTCCATATATTTTATAACCATAACCATAAATGTAAATAAACAGGCTAATTTAAATTATTTTTGTGGTCTTTAAAAACATTTTTTTTTAACTTTCTTCAGAGACTGAAAACCATGGCCTTCCTATATACACCCAGGTAGACTGGGGCCTCTTCACATACCAGATTCAAAGAAACTATTTAAACCTCCCTGGACTACTACATATTTGGAATGAGAGGTGAAGAGAATATGTATTACGGGGCAAGCTGTGTTAGTCACTAAGTAAACTCAAAACATTCTTAGAGTGACTTACCTTTTCTACAGAAAAGGCCCTTTATAAAATGAGGCGTTCACTAAAGGGTCCCAGCAGAAATGGAAAAAAAAGGAGCAACTGCCCCGACTTGAATCTACTAATGCTAAAAGTGAATTGGGCAGATGAGAGATAGTGGGAACATTCAGGATTCTTAGCAAGGAGCCTGGACTCCTCTGCCTGACAGCTACGCTCTTCCTCATCCTGGAGGTCCCGCCCTCTGTCCCTTACCCATCCACTGACATCCTGCTTCCCAGGGGCACCTAGGGCCTGTTCATTGGCACACTGAAGGTTATTTTCTGCCTTCATGCCCCCTAACTCCTTTTCAGTATGTGACTTTCTGGGGTGCCTTATTCCAAGGTGTCTTCTCCCGGAGAAATTTGCTCTTCCTCCTTCTCAGGTGATACTCATCTCCTGATTTCCTCTCCTCCTCCTGACTACTCCTCTGGCCCTTTATGGTCTCCTCTTACCACTCCCGGAGAGCCTCAGCCCTCTTCTTTCCTGGTTCTTCCTTCAGTGATCTTGCTTACTCTTAGGGCTATGAGGCAGTTTTTCCAAACCTGCACCTGAAGGTCTGGTCTCCCTCTCTATCTCTCTCTGTCTCTCCCACCCCCACACTCCCTCCCATCCCCTTCAGCTCTACTCCCACCTTTCCGCCTCCCCGACCCTGAGCTTCTCCTGCCTGCTGAACATTTTCCCCAGATGAACCAAACTCATTAGATAATTCTGTAACATCTTCTTTCTGGTTTCACTATTTTCTTTATTTATTCAAGGATTTAGAACATTTTTTTTCTTTTTTACAAATACAATAAATATTCATTACAGGAGTTATAGAAAATAAAAAGCTACCAAGAAAAAAAATTATGTAAATCTCACTATCTAAAGATAACTACTATTAATTATTTTGGCATCTCTTTCTTTTTAATCTTTCCAATCTTTCTTCTAAGTATATCTCCCTACAAAGTGTTACCTGGGGTCATGCTATACCCATTATTTCACAATCTCCTTTTTGCACTTAATAACATTGCCAACATTTTCCCCATGTCATTATTAAATTAATTTTTTCTGTTATATAAATAACATATGACAACAATCTTTATTGCTTAGTCTTTGTGCATGTCCTAATTATTTCCTTAGAAGTTAAATTGCTGGTTCAAAAGTACTTCCCTCTTTAAGACTTCGGGTACAAATTGTCATCTTGCTCTCCAAAATGTTTGGATCTATACTCCTACCAGCATTGTTAAGAAAAACTACTACTCTAACCCCCATCTTACCTTTTTTTCAATATTTAAAATTTGAAGATGAAATATGAGATCTATTTATAAGTTGATTCCTAACGAAGTAGCTAGTAAGCTTTTGAAAACTTTTAAATGTTTCTTGGTGCCTTGTAATGTTCTTTTTTAAAGATGTGCTCAGGACCCTGAATTGATTCACTTGCTTAATAGCTGGCTGAACTTAGGAGAATGATCTCACTTTCTCAATGCCAGTGTTTGCTTTGGTAACCAAAGGAATAAATTAATATCGACCTCCGAGAGTTGTTGTGAGGATGAATTGAGACAATGCCTGCCACATGGTGGGCATGCAATAAATGGTAAATGTTTTTCCCCTATTTCCCTAGTGGATTGTCTGTTTCCAATTTGTAATAATCCCTGTTTCTTTAATGGCAACACCGCTCCAAATCACAAGGATGATGATGATGATGATGATGATAATAATAATAGCTAACATTTATTATATACTTACTAGGAGCCACATATGGGGATATTTGCATTGTATATAATATCTCATTAAGTCCTCAGGAATATCTGATTTCTATTTCTTCACCAACCTTTATATCCAAATTGTTGCCAAGTTCCATTAGTTCCCATATTTGTCCAAACTGTCCCTTCCTCCCCCAGTGCAATGTAAACATTACCACTCCTGCCCAGGACTAATGAGATATCCTCAAAATTGGACTCTACAATTCCAGACTGTTTTCGGTCCTCCAGTATCATTTTCACAGATACAAATGCCAGAAAACTTATCACTTTGCAATTTCAGCAAAAAGGCAGAAGCCAGAATAATGGCTATAAAGCTCAAAATCTTTTAATGGCTCCCAGTGGCCTTCTGACCAGCACTCAAAGCCCTCTACACTCTGTTTCTGACCTATCTCTTTGGCCATGGCTCCCCTACTTCTATTCCTTCACTTCTCTGCAACCCCAGCCTTCCACACACACTCACATACCACCCAAACACATAGCCCCAAGCTCTCATTACAGGACTTTTTCACCCACAAATCTCGACTGAGCCCCTGCTATGTTCCACATACTGTTGTCCAGGACCCCCTCCTTCTCCAGGCACATCCTATTTCTCTCTGCCATTAAATGATGAGCCCAGGCTAGCCAGGAACTGTTTTCCTCCACAATGATTAGTTCAGCCCCTTTCATATTAGCATGTAATTAATAATTATTTGTGGGCTTGAAAATTATGTCAGCACCTCTGTGCAGAAATTAAAGTCCAGGGGCTGAGGTGAGTTGAAAGGATTTAACACCACTGGGTTGTGCAAGTAGGGGGTATGTTGACAACAGAGTGGCTTCTCACAGAAGTTTCTATAACCAAGATAAGTAAGAAAGGGAATGAGAGACTGAAAAAGGAGGCATAAGGATGATGAAATGCTAACATAGTAATCCAAGAAAATTACTCTCTTTCTAAGTCATCTGTCTTGCAGGTACATCCATTCCCCTAAAGAAGAAAGCAAGCGACTGACTCGAATCTTAGAACTCCTCACCACTGCTTACTGAAAAGAAATGACATGCCTGAGCTGTTCAGCGACTGATGGTAAAGTTACCAAACATCTAGATTTCCTGATCTATTTGTTCTTTCTCTCACCCTGTCTTTTCAGGTTGAGAGAAAAGACTTTGTTGTTCAGAGGCCTTCCCCAAAATAGCATGCAGTTACTCTTTCGGGAAACTCAGGCTTAACTAAAAGCAGTTGCTCTTTTCTGGTATCTTTTGTTGTATTTCATTCTTACACCCCCGTTCCCCTTCACTAGTTCCTGTCTCTCCTACTCACCTTTGGTGATTATCCATTCTTCATTGTACAGTTTACAATGAGTCAGTTTCAACCGAGTATTGTGTAGTACTTGTCACCTGTTTCTTCCTTTCCATGTCATCAAGCCATATTCTTTTGGCAAGCATTTACTGAGTATCTACTACGTCAGGTCTTGTGTTAGCAGCTGGTCCTCATCATTTCGTTTTTTAAAAGTTTTCTTTATTTTGAGAGAAAGAGACACACAGAGTGCGAGACAGAGAATCCCAAGCCGGCTCCAAGCTGTTAGCACAGAGCCCAAGGTGGGGGTTGATCCCACGAACCATGAGATCATGACCTGAGCCAAAATAAGAGTCAGAAGCTTAACTGACTGAGCCACCCAGGTGCCCCTTATCATTTCATTTTTTACTATGACAATAGGTTCCAAATAGATCTCCCTGTCTTACGTTTCTTCCTGAATCCATCCTGCTCCCAAAACAATCTTTGTGAAGCTTTGCTCTGTCAACAGAATTCTCCACCCATTTGCTTGAAGATTAAGTGCCTACTTATCAGCCCTCTGGATGCCTTTTAGAAATCTTTTTCTCTGCATCCAATCTGCTTTCTAGTAAATATGTTCTATTCATTTGCCCTCCACCCCCAGCATACCATGTACATTTCCATCTTTGTTTTATAGCTCTTTGAATTTCCAAATGCTACTCCATGGGGAATGGAAGTAATAAAATGGGGGGGGGGAGAAACTCTATCCCTGGGGTGGCAGAGGATGCCACCCTAATAGGTTCTAGTCAAGGAGAAGAAGCAACCTAAGACTCATCCCTACGAGGAATCTGAATGTCCCAGAGTTAGGGATAAGAAGCAACAATAACCATGTCTGTCTAAAGAGGTCCAATGAGCTAAGGAACTTCCAGCCCTTCATCCAAAGTTTGACTGGGAGATGAGTTTCTTTAGGCAAACTTGCTAAATCCTGGGATGAGAAATCCAATCAACTTACTCTTTCATTCACTGAGATACTCAACAAAAATAGGTATTTTTGTTCCAACACCTATATGCTTGGCTTTGGGGTGAGTGCTTTGGAAACAACAGTGAATAAGGTAAACAGGTTCCTGCCCTCATGAAGGTTTCAGTAGAAAGGAAAGACATTAAACACATCAACAAATGGTAAATAAAATAACAAAAATGTGGGGTTAGTGTTAATAAGAAGAGAAATAAAGTATGATGATGCAAAAGGGTGGGATATGCTATTGGAGATAGGAGGGGCTATCACTCAAAGAAGGTCTCTCTGAAGAAGAGACATTTAAGTTGAGATCCAAAACATGAGAAGAAGCCAAACACTCAAAATGTCAGACTCTTGAACAGCAAAGGTACGGGCTCAACATACATGTGTGGTGCATGCGCACGTACACACACACAAACACACACACACACTTGCTGTGACTAATGTGGGCCAATAACCTCACTGGCTTGGGTCTCTATGTAGTTCATTCATCCATTGGGGATGCAGCAGCCAGCTCCTTCTATTATTATAACCAGAACAGCTTGTCTTTTGATTATACAAAAGATAATAAACCTTTTGGTATAAGGGTCCCTCAGACAACCGGGATCTAAATCCCAGCTACATAATTTTTTCTACTTTGCTCTGCTAGCTGGGCTATTTATTTCCAACTCAAATTCACATAATATTTCTAGAACCCAATCCAGCACTCTAGTGATCCTCATTACCCTGTATATTGAAAAAAAACTCCTTGTTACATTTTAAAGTTGGTATATACCAGTTCTTAAGAAAATCTAGAAGTTGCTTTCCATACCTCGTTGATTAACTGGATCTTTAGCTACGTAGGCAACATAGTCTGTAGTATCCTATAAAAAAGGGAAAACAATTGCATTTAAAATGAATGGATTGTACTGTTGAAAGATAAGAGTACATTTAGGACATGATACTGAGGTACGGACTTAAATACAAATGTTTCTATTTAAAGAGAAAAGGAAAGCACCCTAAAAGGGAACATAAATATACACTGGGTAGTTTAGCAATTGTGGAGTCCTGATTCTCTGTCCCTTGGAGAGAGAAGTTGAAAATTAAAAATTTAGAGGCAGAGTTAGTGATACTTACTCACTAAGAATAAAAAGGAATCCAGATAGGGAATATATTGGTACAGATATTCTTAAAAAATGGTAAGGGACCATGACTCTCTCCTGTTTTGAAAGTTGAAATACCAGGGGTTATGCAGTCACAAAGGAGTCATAAACTGGGAGGCAGCACCATGATTTCCCAGTTGTCCAGACAGACACCATGTTTGTCAGAAAATAAGTCAATTAAAGAGACACATTGGTTTTTGTGGTTGTTAGCTCGCTCGAGTGCAGTGCAAGTTAAGAAATAAAGCAAAAATACAAAGCATTTATCTGATCAATATATAGAAAGGAAAAATCATGTTTGAAAACGAGAACCCATGAAAACCCTAAAGATTTCAAAAAGAGGTGTTGCTGACGTTGTAAAAACAAGCAAAAAGCCACTTGGTAATTCTGACTTTTATTGAAAACAGTAAACTGATGAATGATAAGATCTTAATAATTAAAGATGCTTTTTGTTATCTCGGTTCTCAGGGAAAAAAATACACACAATGCCATTTGCAGATTAGAAGTATGACTCTCCAGAGGGAAGATGCAATCAACTGGCAGGAAATAAAAACCCGTTTGTAATACCCTCAAGGACAATCACTTAATAACCCACAGTGAAACACACAGGAAGCAGATCTCAGGGTCAGCGTAACTTGTCTTCAGTTATTTTAAAAAATAACAAACACCTAAATAAATTTATCTTCTGCTAAAAGATAAAAGGCTTGAGATATCTTGTAAATAAATAAGGTCATATCTGTGAGCTTTGTTTTATATTAATTTAGAGGCAAAGCCACAGTTGCTGGGGACTTGGTTGCTATTTTTAAAACTGAAGGGATGGTAATGATGCCAGCAACATGGGTTGGCGCATTCGATGGTGGGAAAGAGGTTGTGGGACTTCATCCTCAAAACCGTCTCCAACAGTCTTACAGTTCTAAAATCAGTAACTGTAAATATCTGGGAGAATTTTAAGAATGTTAAAAGTAACGCACAAATAGTAAAAAAATATATACAAAAATATATTTGTGACATACTTGTAATGCATTTTTGAAAAAGAGAAAGTATTTCTAGATACAGAAGCATTACGAATGACTGTCTTAAGGGCTGACGGGAGGAAGACAAGTAAATTGTCTTTGAGAAGAGAGTAAAGGTGAGGGTGAGCAAAGGTCAAGAGGGAAGGAAGGATAGCTAATCTTTAACTGTTTTCATTTTTTGAAATGTTTATTTATTTTTGAGAGACAAAGAGACAGAGCACCAGCAGGGGAGGGGCAGAGAGAGAGGGAGACACAGAAGCTGAAGCAGGCTCCAGGCTCTGAGCTGTCAGCAAAGAGCCCAATGCAGGTCTTAAACCCATGAACCATGACATAATGACCTGAGCTGAAAATCAGATGCTTAACCGACTGAGCCACCCAGGCACTCCAAGAACAGCTAATCTTTTTTTAAACTCTGGAGGAAATCTGGTGGAAAGAAGGGTACTACTTTGGGCCACGGAGACTTTTAGCTTCTTGCACCCAGTTAGCTGAGAAGTTGTAAATTTCTAACAGACAAAGCTATGAGCATGTGCTAGCAATAGTGGTGATAGCTATCCCCTATCACGCGGTGCCAGGCATGGTACTAGCAGGTTATACACATCAATTCACTGAATTCTCGCAACACTGTGAGGCAAGGGTGATCATTCCCCATTTTACAGATGAGAACTCTGAAGCTAAGAGAGACTAAATAAGTCAAGTCTCCCTGACTCCAAAGCCTGGCAGTTCATCTGGGGGACCTTGAATGCCAATGCTTATGGTTGCCCCAGTTTTTTATTTTAAATAGAATTGCAGGTTTTCTTTCCAGCTGCAGAGAGCACAGGGGCCCCACTCAAATCAGTAGGTACAAACTTCCCCACAGTGGCTAGGAATTCTTTACCGTTTGTTTCTGGACAGTACTTTGGTGGGTTGAAAGTACTAAAGAACTAAAGGCACATGAAGACAATCTATTAGGACTGGGACAACTAGGATAGACGTCATGCAGGGCATGCCTAGGGTAAACGAGGATCTGAGTGCCAATGTGAACATGACAACAACTCTTGAAACTTGAAAGGGAAATTTAGAGCAAATGTCTGTAAATATTTTTAGCACTTCACTTATACAACTCATTACTTTAAATAACTTAAGGAAAGTATTTGAGCTCCTTCGTGGATGACTGAGCTATAATGGGTTAGGAATAAAAGAGACAATGCTGGCCTCTTCAGGCTGGATTCAGTCAGCCCTCTCTGTACCAAACAAGTCCCTGGTTGTCACCGTTGAGGCAAAATTACAAGGCTTGGTGGATGGGAGTTCAGATTCAGTACCAGGCTCACACTGCAGCTAAGTGCTAGGCTTTTTGCATACCCCCTGTTTGCTAACGAATCCATAATTAGCCATCCACGGAATCTCTTGAGGATGAGGTAGAGTTCTTAAAATCTGGTTTACATATTAATTAAATAGCACCATGGAACTAGTATATTCATTTGGAAATAACTATGCCCAAAGCAGAAAGGTGAGGAAGTAGAGAAGCCTAAGGGGAAAATTAAGTATCCATTAATAAAAGAAAAAAAAAATCCCAATGATCTGAAGTCCTACTATAAATACTGCTTTTCTTCCGTATGCTTCAAACAGGTTCTGAAGACAGGGTGTCTAGGTTTGACGTGCTTAAATATTTTGAATCACAGGTAGCCAGTGTGAAGACAAGTAATTACTGAAATATTTTTAAGAATAGGGTAATGTGAATAGCATTTAACTATATATTTCACACACTAAAAGGTTATACCAACAACCAAGTGAAGAAAGTTGCTTAAATACTTTAGATGCCAGTAAAGGAAGCAACGATTACAACAGAGTAGCTTTGGAACTTTATTTCCTTTTAGGATAGACCATAATTTTTCCTTTTGAATATTTAGCATAGAGGTCAAAACTCTGCAGTGACATCAGCTGCCAGATTTAGTTTTTACTACCATTCCATACCTCTCCTGGATTTCTGAGTTATATGTCCTATCGTTTATGGTCCTACATTTTATTCCTCAATTGGAAGTGAGAAACTAAATGTGGTGGCTAGAAAAAAATCAGCCGTTACACTGGATTTTACTGCCGCATTTCTGAAGGATACAATCTTTAATAATAAATGCTCAGCAGAACAGAAGGCAATACATTGGCAGTAAGAACAAAATCTGCATGTGCTCCCGATATATTTTCTTGACCTTACTGATGTTCAATCATTCTAAAAGTCAGACTCAGTCCTCTTCTAGCTTCTGGATGTTTGCAGGTAGGAGAAAAATGTCATAATATCATGAAGCAGCAAAATCTTCCTTCTAACCCCTCAGTTCAAACAGATTTGTTTCTTGGTCAGTCTCAGGCTTCCTAACTTCAATGCCTCTCTTCTTCCACTCCGGTTCAGAGTGATGTGGTAGGTAGTCAGGGAATGACCCTCCACTCTGTAAAGAAGGCTTGGAGACAGAGCACTTGCTCCGTCTCACACAATTTGTGGGAAATGAGCACCATGTGGCCTCTAGGGAGGAAGGAACTGCAGTTCTCTCCCACCAGCTGTGTGTTCCCTCTGTGAATTTCTGAAAACCTGGCTGCTCACTTTAGACTGGACATAGTTGCCTCAGTTGGCAGCCAGAGTGGCAAACAGGCTTCCCCTATTTCCAAGTCCAACTGCCTAATAGGAGCTGCCTGGAACTCTGTGTGAAGAAGAGGCTGAGGGAGGACTGGTAACACATGTATGACATCCTTGATTTCCATGACTTAGTTGTTACCTACAAGAACAGTCTCGGATGATAACTCCATGAGTAACAACACAATGGAAAATTATTAGCTCATTTGCTAATCCAAACATTTTAAAAATAAGTAATGGAAACTATTTTACCAAAGCCAAATTTTTGAATGCACATAGCTATTCACAAATTGTAATAAAACACTGGAAAAGACATGTAACGGCTAACATGCTTTACATGGAAGTTCTTTTAACTCTTATAAAAAGGAATTTTATAAATCTATACTTACAGGATCCCCTCCAGAGGCAAATGAAATAGACTGCATATGATGATTTGCAATAATCTGTAAAACATAAACAAATTAAACATGTATGATGCTACAAATTAAATGCCTAGTTACATACAATCTAACAGTAATGGTCGTACATTTGTATGTTTTGTCTTTGCCTGCTCAGCATCCCTTTGGAAATTACTCCATCCACATTCTATACTAATCTCATAAGGTTCAAGTAGGTTTGACAAGCCCGTCTCACCAGCCCCCTCCTTATGGCTGGACACAGGATCCAGGCCTAGGCCATCAGAAAACACCATCCCTCTGGATACAGCAAAGCCAGTCAATATCATGGGGAGGAACTGAGACAGATAATAGGAAAGAATGCATCTTTCTCTGCCATTAAGGACCTTAGTTTAAGTCCAAAGCTTCTGGGATTCATCTTTTGCTGCCATGTGGGAAAAGCCTGATGGAAAAACAAAGTTTTCCCTCTGGAGAGTATCAGAGCTGAGAGTTAAAAAAAAAAATCTGATGGTAATATTTGTTTCATCACTTCAACCAATACATTTCCCCCCTCTCTTTAGTTTTTATGCATTTTTTTTCTATTTTATTTATTTAATTTTATATAAGTTGGTTTGAATTGGGTTTCAGTCATTCATCACCAAAAGCATACTAAAGCACTAACATTAAGAATTTCAATATGATGTAGACTATCCAAGTGAACTGCATTAGTTAGCTGAGAAGACCACCTCTTTTGAGATTTTGCCTCTTGAGATTTTAGGCTTGCTTATTTGGAAATCACAGAGTAATGACCAACTGACAGAGAATTATTTGTCATACTGCTTTGAAGGTTCATTAAAATACCAACTGTGCACCAATTGGCTAAGCCTGTCTTGAGAAATGTTTAACATAATGTATACAAGAGTATAAGATACTCTTATATAAGATAGCCAGCAATTCTATTCTTAGATGTAGATCCACAGAATTGCATAAATACAAGCACCAAAAACCTTCCCAAGAAAGATAATTACTGCCCTGTTTGTAATAGGTCCAAACTGGAATCAATCCCAATGATGATCACTGTGATATTTAAACAATGGACTACTATGTAGCAAACACACACACACACACACACACACACACACACACACACAAACAAAACATATTTCTTGGGTAAAAGAAGCCACACACACACAAAGAATATATACTACATGGTTTAATTTATATAAAGTTCAAAAAACAGGCAAAAATATTTTATTCTGTTTGAAATCAGAATGGTGGTGCTCGTAGGGCAAAGAAAGAGAAAGCAAATGGTTTTCTGGAATCCTGAAAATCGTGTTTCTCGATCTGGGTAACGGTTACACAAATATGTCCATTTTGTGATAACCAAGCTGCGCACTTAAGATTTGTGCACTTTTTTGTATTTGTGTTTTCTATGTTTAGATTTCAGCTAAAAGTGATTACTAAAAATAAATCAATATACAAACATCAATGTCTTTCCCACATACCAGCAATAGCCAACTAGACATTGTATTGGAGTAAGGGGTACATTTTATGATAGTACCTGAGTATAAAATAGTAAGAATCACATAAGCCTTTTTGGAAAACTTCATTGAAGGGTATAAATAAGACACAAACAAGCAGAAAGATATATATTACTTTTATGGATGAGAAGACAATATTGTAAAAATGTCAATTCTCCCCCAAATTAATCTGTAAATTCCATGCAACTCAAATAAAAATTCCATCTATATCATTCGGGTAACTTTTCAAGCTACTTCTAAAATTCACATGGAAGAACAAATGTGCAAGAAGAGTTAAG
The DNA here is from genome assembly GCF_022079265.1 of Lynx rufus. Lineage (NCBI taxonomy): Eukaryota > Metazoa > Chordata > Mammalia > Carnivora > Felidae > Lynx > Lynx rufus. The sequence continues at coordinate 26,385,419 of NW_025814827.1, read as the reverse complement.
GCAATCTTTTAAAGAACAAAGACACAAGATTTTTCCTATCAGCAAGACATATTGTAACACTGTAGAAATTCGTTTGAATACAAAGTCTAAAACAAACTCACACATTTGTTTTCTTTTAATATGATAACTGTGGCACCAAACAACCAACAAAGGACAGTGATTAAATCAGTGAAGTTGGCTGAATTAGCTGTATATGTGTAAAAAAATATATAAATGAATCCTGTAATTATCGTACTTAGATAAATAAATGTTTTATCCACAAAAAAAACCTATGCATGGGGGGCCTGGGTTTCTCAGTCCGTTAAGCCTCTGACTTCGTCTCAGGTCATGATCTCACAATTTGTGGGTTTGAGCCCCGCATTGGGCGCTCTGTGCTGACAGCTCACAGCCTGGAGCCTGCTTCAGATTCTGTGTCTCCCTCTCTCTCTGCAACTCCCCTGCTCACACGCTGTCTCTGTCTTTCTCTCTCTCTCTCAAATATAAATAAACATTAAAAAAAATTTTAACAACAAAATGTATGCAAACATTGAAGAAAAATAAAAGATCATGCTTGTGATCTTTGAAGTAGGAAAATCCAACTTAATAGAAAAAAAAGATATACAGGAAAAAAAACCCTTCAATTTGAAGGGTTTACATGAAAACTCATTTTAAAACTTTTATAGGAGAAGAGACACCTGAAACCGGACAAATAACAACAGGGAGGGAGAATGTATTTGCAACATGTAAAACAAAGTATTCATATAGCTTATAAGAAATTCCTACAAATCAGTAAGAAAAAAAAATAAACCAAAAATAAGGCCAGTTAATTTTCATAAGTAACACAAATGTTCAATAAACATGTTGAAAAATAATCAATCTCCAAGAAATCAAGGCTATGGAAAATAAAACAAGGTATCATTAAATTGATAAAATTGCTCAACAAAACAGTGTGTGGCAAGGATATGGATATTCTCAAACACTGCTGATGAGAGCTGAAATCTGTACAGCAATCTTGGAGAGCAGTTTGACAGTATGTATTAAAACTAAAGTATGCATGCTCTACAATTCCGCCTTTCCACTCCTAGGTTATTTATTCTGTAGAAACATTGGCACATAGAAACATTACCCATAGTTTATATCAAAAAATCGGAAATCACTTGTGTATGGTTAGGTCAACTATAGAATAGCTATACAAATGGAATGCTATGGAAAAAAAGACTCATCTATGTATACTAACAAAGCTAAATCTTCAAGTCATTGCTGAGGTGCTTTTTGTAGCTTGAAGAGTTAGGTAAGACTTGCAAAAAAAAAAAAAAAACCCATACACACACAAGATTTTTCCACGAGGACATAAAGGTCCATATAAATGCAGAGGAAAAGAATTTAAAGAATACACACCAAACTGATTATGGTGGAAAGTTAACCTCCTGCGAAAATAAATGGAACCAAGTCCTTCTTCAGTATACTATCGTTTTAAAAAGATAGATAATATGCTTATTTGCGAATTTAACTTTTTTTTTTTTTATGGGGAAAGCAGAAGGGCTGAATGAATGGATCAGTTGTCAGCATGTTGAGAACACTGTGATTTGGAGGTGGGGATTTAGAAGTCATAAGCGCAGAGACCAAAGGTAGTTGGAGCAGATGCTATTGCCTGGGGCGGGAGGAAAAGGAGCAGGAGAGAACGGAAGGGCGAAGGGGGAGGAAGAGCACTAAGCATAGTTACAGAAGCCACGTTATGGATTTTCAAGTTTACAGCATCATAATGCGCAGAACAGTTAGGGAAAGCGGAGATTACGTAACTCTCTAAACGTAGAGTCTACTAACGGAGTTCCAAAGGACCGAAACATACACCACGGTTCCGAAGAGCGGGGACCTCCCCCGCGAGGGGGACGCCAAACGGGAGGCGGTGTTTGGGGGTCGCGCACACGCACAGGGTCACGCAGGCGCACGGCGTTTGCGCACGCGCACAACCCCTCGGCCGCGTAGCTCCGATCTTGCAAAAACACCTTTCGAGAGGTTGAGCAGCTTGTACAATGTCGGAAATGAACGAGCTGTCCGAGCTGTATGAAGAGAGCAATGACCTGCAGATGGATGTGATGCTTGGCGAGGGTGACCTTCCGCAGATGGAGGTAGGCAGCGGGAGCCGGGAGCCATCCCCGAACGCCTCCCGCAACGGGGCCCAGCCACAGCTCGAGGAGGAAGGCCCAATGGAGGAGGAGGCGGCCCAGCCAATGGCGGAGCCGCAGGGGGAACGAGGCCTTGCTAACCGGCCCAGCCTTGGGGAGCAGCCAGGCCTGATCGCAGGCCCTGACTTCGAGAGCGAGGACGAGGGCGAGGAATTTGATGACTGGGAGGACGACTACGATTATCCGGAAGAGGAGCAGCTGAGTGGTGCGGGCTACAGAGTATCAGCGGCCCTTGAAGAAGCCAACAAGATGTTTCTGAGAACATCCAGAGCAAGGGAAGCAGCCCTGGATGGCGGGTTTCAAATGCATTATGAGAAGACCCCGTTTGATCAGTTGGCTTTTATCGAAGAGCTTTTTTCACTTATGGTTGTCAATCGTCTGACCGAAGAACTCGGCTGTGATGAGATTATTGATAGAGAGTAATTAAATGCTGTTAAAAGAGGAGGAAAAGTTGAGGAGAGACCCAACATTCCACTGCCTTTTGGGTTCATTCCAGATAGTACCGTGCCAATGAAAAACTTAATCTTCAAAAAAAGATTTTTGTCGTTGTTTTGCAGAATAGAATAGGGCAGTGACTGCACAGTTATGAAAAAGAAAAAATTGTTAAAGAAGAAAAGGCATTTTAGGACTGTGGAAATCTGTTTTCAAGAACCTTCCTGAAACACCTGTGGCTTTGACTTTGTTATTGATCCAGATTATTCTCCTTGCATTGGGGAAAATATCTTTCATACTTCACTGTAAGGGATGGTTTTGCGAGAGTAAGTTAATGTCAAGACAAACTGCCAATACAAGAGCCCAATGATATTAATTACATGAGAAAAAGTAACTAATACATCCAGTTTAGGACACGAGATGTCTGAGTTATTTGGACTGAAAGCCCACTGAGAGAACTCTGAAGATTCCACTTTATGGTCTATCCAAGCCAATTATCAAAGGCTACATTTTTTTAGTGTAAAATAAATTGGGTGTTCTTCAGTATCCGAAAAGGATAAGCAAACCCAAAAAGAAATATGTATCAGGTGTGCTATATCTCAAAATGTGTTTTCAAGAGCATCTGAAATTTTGATTGTCCATGTATCTTGATGATTTATAAAGCTACTATGATCCATAATTCCAGAAAATTTATTATCTTAACCATTTTTAAAACTCAAAAATATCCATAGTAAAATTTCAAATTTAGATATTAAAAAATATGTGAAAGAACAAAGAAAACAAAACTATTTCTAACTCTCTTATACTAGAGAAATTGTTTTACTCGCTCTCTGTTTTTCATTTAACTTTACAGGTGAAAGACTTTGGTTGAACTTCATAACATAAGAACTGTCAAAGGGAAAATGTCAAGTAAAAGGAAAGCCCTGCATCTAAAAAAAGACTGAACAATTATGCCCTTAATCTTTAAAGGTTTTAAACCTGCCCAGAAATCCTCATCAGTATCTGAAGTTTCCCTCTGTCTCCTCCTCTAATGAAGCTTGTTATTGGTTATGCACCAGCATTCGAGATAATAAAATTTCTTGTTCTGTGTATTTTGTTTGTTTGGCCAATAGTATTGTTCACATACTTTGTTGAAATCCTACTTTTTATCGTATTATGCTATTTTATTTTATTACCGAAACCACTTTATGATTTAAATTTAACCACTACATGGGAAAGTGTTCCAGCTTCAAATACCTGATTTATAAGTTAATTTGTGGATATTAAACTTTGTAAATTCCTATAAGAGAATTTGCTAGCCTGAGAAAACCTGTATTAACGAACATATTGCTGTGGTTATTGAGGTTCTGAAGTTGCATAAGACTAAAAATTGTGTCAGAAAGTTGTGCCCAATAAACAGTACATCAGTAGGTCTTAAGATCAATAAGACCTTATGGCAGTAAAGGACACATCCAATACAACAGCACAACTCAACCTTATTTATGTTATAGTCACCTTTTAGGGAGTGGGTTCTTTTCTGTAAAAAAAATGGACTGAGGGTTATAAACACTAGGCTTGGTGAGGAGAAGGATAGATAGATACATGGGGAAACAAACAGGAGGTGAGATGTTAGCACTTAACCCTCTTCATCCTGCCTCTCTCATGACTCACTTTCATTACATTTTCAAAAGGCTTGTAGCTGCAGTTAGATGCATCTGGATAGATAATTGCTTGTATGATGTGAATTAACTGAATTTGGTGGGGGCGGGGCGGGGGGGTGGTGGAGAAGGATGCCAGTACACAAGGAGCACTGACCAATTGCATTTACCTCCAGATAAAGATGTCAGGAAATCAAAAACTGGTCTTCATACCAGGAAGTGTGATTAGGAAATCTGTGATTAGGTTCCTCTCTGAGACTAAGGAGGGAGCAAGAAGAAGGAAAAGAAAACTGCTCCCTGTTGGACCTGAAGGCTCATTTACAGGATAAAGACCTGGACTCCACAACTGACTTCTGATGGTTGGTTCCTTGGTCTTGGAAAAACAGGCAGTAATCTGAGAGCAGTGAAATTAGTACTTGTTTGTATTTACTAAAGAAACCCCTTTTAGAATTGTAAAATCACTTTTTATGTCTTTTAAGCGTTAACACGTACTGGAAACAGCCTAGCTGGTTCAAATCTTGGCTAAATGGGAACTAAAAAAGGAGTTCTATAGCGATTCTGGTCCTGATTTTGCGAACGGGAGTGGGTGGGGATGTGGAATGGGTAGAGAGAACTTTAAAAAGCTTATGAGTATATAGGGTGATTTGGGGGGGGGAGTTTTCTGGATCTATCCATATATTATTATATAGTATTACATTATAAATGTTTGCTTAGATCAGACTGTCGCATTTGGCTGGCCTAAGGACACAGACTTACTGTGTTTGGCTCATGCTTAAAATTGCAATTCTTCATTAAAGACCAACATCTCATAGTCATGATAGAGCAACAAAACTCCCAAGATTTCCATCTTTTTTTTTCCCCCAAAAGTTGAAGATCTGGTAGCCCTTGACCAATAGTTATGTGGGATAAAGCATCCAATTCCCCATTCTAATCGGAAGATATTCTGTTGCCATGTTTCCCAGTATCGTCTCCCCAACATGGAGGCCAAGTGGCACTCACCATATATCATTATGCTTGCACCACTGTTATTCTTGTACCTGCACAGTTAGCATTATCTGCCTGGCCTCCCTATATTTGAAGTTCCCTCTCCTCATGGAGACTAAAGGATATCTCCATTTTCTGCCTGTTTTACCTTCTTTATCTCTTTATTACTCTTAGTAAAATTTCACTAGCTGTTAGAGTTGGTGGTAGGAATGTAGAAATCACTAAAGAATAGTGGGAGTGGAAGCTAGTCAGATATTTTTGCTTACGTCCTTAACGTATTGAAGTATATCAAGGAAGTCTGTTGCTTGAATTTTTAAAACAAGGAATATAGAAAAACTCCCTAGAACTTGCTTTTCCAAAATGTATTTCCCATCCCAAAATATGGCAAGTTTTAAAAATCGCAAGCATTATGTGTTTAATATAATTTTATTTTCTGCCTCTGAGGTTCTTTAAGACATTTTCTGGGAGTGAATGGTTATATTCTTGAAGTTGTTCTCAGTGGCTGAAGATGAATGTGAACCATCCTACCCATAAATGCTCTGCCATCTACGAATGTACCTATCAATTTTAACTTGTTTATGTTTTCAGTCCAAAGTATATCTTAGGAGTTGGGGGGAGGGGAAGGGAGACATTAGTATTTCTTGGTATTTATCTTAAAACTTAAAAGGGTAACTTTCTTTAAGGAAGATTGAGTTAATCATTTTCTCCTGCTACATCTATAAGGTCACTTCTCTGTTGCCTTCTCCCTTGAACAGTTTAGTTGCCCTATTAATGGGATTTATAAAGCTTGAGTTGAAGCATCTATAGTGGCACATCTTTTTTTTTATATGCCCTCCCTCCACCAGGGAGGAATGAAGGGGCCGTTTCCTCCAGGCCTGCAGAATAGTTCAAAATTATTTTTAAAAATCAGGGCCTGGGTCTAAGGTCAATGAGATCCTAACTTTAGTCCCCACTCCAGCAGTGGGCTCAGCACAACCCCATTCCCTGCTACCAGTGCAGAAAAGATGTCCCACTTCCAGAGGCACTCATTGCTGTAACTGCTGGTAGTGGAAGCCACCCATTCACCCTGTCCCTACTTCTATTCTGCCAGAAAGATTATGGGCATGTGACAATACCCCTTCCAATTATGGTACCCTGGAAAAGGGTAGTAAAAGAGAGAAAGAAATGAGAATAAACTAAGCCACCTACCACACACCACAGCCCTATTCTTGCTAAATTCCTAATTCCTCAGTCACCCCATAGAACTTTTTTTTTTTAATGCTCATTAGGTTCTGCACAGAAGGCTGTCACCAGGACGGCTGTAGATTTGCTTACTCTTCCTCCCCTACAAAATTCTGAGATAATTCAAGTTCTTCTATACTCAATGAGATCTCATACCTAAAGGCATTAAGCACCCCTGGTACCACACACATGGGTGAAAACTAAAACTAAAATTTACATCTACAAATATCTTGAGGGCAAAGCATCTGAAAGACTGAACGATTGCTTCACCTTCCACCTAGATTTGTTGCATCTTCCAAGTACAGCCTCAAATGTTCTGCTCTCATTATACCAATGGTATCACCTCTCTTAGATAACCAATCAGGGCCCAACGAGACAGAAATCTATTTTGAACTATTTTATATTAAGTATTTTCTTCTGTGGTGGTTTATACTACTGTGCAAGCAATGTATTTTATTCTGCTTTTGAATTTAGAAAATAAAGCAGACCTCAAAACTGCAAATTTTTGGCAAAAACATTGGAGAAAAAATGTATATAACTGTACATGCATGTTACTGAAAATTTTATGATTCTATGTTTTATGCTTTCCCTGCTAAGTACTGACTTTATGAAAATGTCTCAAGGAAATAGGAAAAATGTTTGAGTAAATAATAATAGGTACTGGGTGACTGGCTCTGTGCTAAGTGATTTACATCAATGGTTTTACTTAATCCTGTATATAATCCAGTGACACATATACTATTGCTAAATCCATCCTCTCAGAAACTATGAATAGGTACTATAATCTCATTTCACTAAGGAAGAAAATTGAGTGGTAGCATAACTTGCTCATTAGTGGCGAAGCCATGATTTCAACCTATATGTGACCTCAAAGCCCGAGAGCCAACTACACATTAAACCTTCCATGAGTCCCTGTTCAACAGTATTCCATACAGTAAAACCTTAAATACTAAGAACCTCGAATCACTACATATTAAACCAAGAAAAATTAGACTCTAACACCCATAAATAATCTGATATGAGGAATTTAGTTTAAAACATAAAAAGCAAGTCAAGAGTAGCCTAGTTTAAGGAACACATTTACCCCAATGCCTGTATATCTTTTATATTTGCTTCAGCAATGCTGTTCTCTGAGAAATAAGGTTCACAATGAGGACTCAGGCACACCATGGCATCACACATCATCAAAGAAGAAGAAACTGTGTTTATGTAATAATATTTTACAAAGCACTTCAAGCTTAAGAGTTGGAAGAAAATGTTTTATGCTTAAATTTCAGTTAGCTAGAATATTAACCCTAACATCACCCTTCCCCTCTGTCCTTCATTTGCACCCCCATCCAACACACAGTCTGTTAGTTCTGATAATGGAATTGCTTTCCCTTTGAGAAGCACGGGTGGAGAGTAATAACTGACTCAAGAATATGAGTTGCCAAATGGTATTTACCAGTTATTTGCACCTTAGTTCCTATTACAAAGCCAATTAGGTTGAGGCAAGTACGCAAGCAGTTAAATGCAGTGATGAGTTAGTAATACTGTTGTTCTAATTATTGTTATTCACAAATCCTTGGCAGATTTTTTTCCCTTGTGCCTTAACTAAATTTTAAGCACACTTTGTCTGAAACTTTATTTTCTTTATTATGCCCAGGTTCTTCTAGAAAAATAGATGATACGTTAAGCTATAAATGACATTCATGATCTTACCTGTTGGTTGTCAATATTCATCAACGTGAGGCTGCATGTTGAGATGGTCAGTTTAATATTCATTCCCGAAAACTGAAGATTACTTTTGCCAAGAACTGTTGATAGGAACTTAACTGGAGGCTTTAAAAATAGCAAAACAATACTCTGAGTTAAGGATTTTGTTAGAGGAGAATATTAATTTTTTAAGAGTTAAAATGGGTCAAAACACATACTCTTCCTATTTTACTTTACACAAGTCAAATGAGATGGAATGCTTTATTTTAATGAAAACATTAAAAAAAATGGAATGCAGCAAATTCTTTAGTAAGCAGTGAAATCTGAGCCCTCAGAACTTTTCTCATATATTCCCTTCTCCCCAAGTGTTGGGAGTAGGGCCTGCTTTATATAAAAGGAATTCCTGTGAGAGTTTGGGCTAGCTGAACTCTCCAGTCCTTTTGAAAACCAGAAGTCTAAAAAAAGAAAAAGTTGCTGGATTTTTTTCTGATAATTTATAAAAGTACAAAAAACATTCATATCAAATATATGGGACACAGTGAGAGTGATGCTTTGGGGGAGCGGAATATATAATTATGAACACTTATATTAAAAAAGAAGAAAGATGCCAAATCAAGAACCTAACTTTACAACTTAAGGAATTCAAAAAAAGAACAAATTAAACCCAAAGTTAGCAGAAGGAAGGAAATAATAAAGATTAGAGCAGAGATCAATGGCACAGAGACTAGAGAATAGAGGAAATCAATGAAACCAAAAGTTAGTTCTTCAAAAAGTTCAACAAAATTGACCAACCTTTTATATATATGGGCTAAGAAAAAAAGAAAGAAGACTCACATCACTAAAATCAAGAGCAAAAGTGGGGTGGGGATGCAACTACCAATTCAATAGAAACAAAAAGGATTATAAGAGAGTATTATGAACAACTGCATATCAACAAAGTGGATTCCCTAGATGAAATGGACAAATTCCTGGAAACATTAAAGCGATTAAGACTCAATCATGAAGAAATAGAAAATCTAGATAAACCTATAACTAGTAAACAACAACAATAACAGAAAATAACAAGTGTTAGAATGTGGAGAAATTGAAATCCTTGTGCACTATTGGTAGGAATGTACAAGAGTACAATTGCTTTGGAAAACAGTATGGCAGTTCCCAGTTCCTCAAAAAATTAAAAATAAAATTACCATATGACCTAGCAATTCTACTTCTTGTTATACACCCAAAAGAACTTAAAGCAGGGACTTGAACAGGTATTGGTATATCCATATTCATAACAGTGTTATTCACAATAGCTAAAACATGGAAAAAACTTAAGTATCCATCAACAAATGAATGGATAAGCAAAATGTGGTACACACACACAATGGAATATTATTCAGCCTTACAAAGGGAGGGAATTCTGACACATCCTATAGTATGGATGAATCCTGAGGACATTATGTGAAGTGAAAATAATCCAGTCACAAAAAGACAAATATGTATGAGTCCACTTATATGAGGTACTTAGAGTAGTTAACATCATAGAGATGGAAAGTAGAAAGGTGGCTGTCATGTGAAGTGAAAATAATCCAGTCACAAAAAGACAAATATGTATGAGTCCACTTATATGAGGTACTTAGAGTAGTTAACATCATAGAGATGGAAAGTAGAACGGTGGCTGTCAGGGCTGAAGAAATGGGGAATAGGAAGTCATTGTTTAATGTATATAGAGTTTCAGTTCTACAAAATGGAAAGAGTTATGGGGATGGATAGGGGTGATGGTTGTTCAACAATGTGAATGTATGTAATATCACTGAGCTGTATATTTAAAAATGGTTAAAATGGTAAATTTTATGTTACACATATTTTACCAAATGTTTTAAATTAGGAGGAAAAAGAGGATAAAAACATAGTGTATAGAACAGTCCCTGGCATGTAGTAAGTATGCAGTAAGTGCTAGCTATCAAAGGAAATTAACTCAAGATTTTTTTTTTCTTTCCATGTGTACTTTCTGGAAACATGATAGCCTGGTTTGTTTTGTTTTATTTTGTTTTGGGGAGTAGACTCCCCATTTCTGAAATGAGAAAGTCTTAAATGATTGAGGCTATTTGTTGGGATCATGCAACAACAACAAAAAGTATCCTATTTGCAGAGGTTATGAGAGGCAGGAGGAGGCCAGAGGCTACTTTGGGGCCATGGGTTTTGTCAAAGTAACTAGTAATAGGGAGTTCTAATAGAATTCAAAGTCCACTTATTAACACTTAGTGTTTTCCATGCCATGTGGCTCATCTGAATCACTCTGGGTGACACTGGGTTCGGCCCTATGCAAACTAGTGAAGAATAATAAAGAATGAGGCAGGAGGGTGTGGAAATAAAGCACTAAGCTGGAAATACGAAGACCTGGCTTCTATAGTTGGCTCTAAACTTCATCATCCTAGTAACTCAAGGCAAATCTCTTCTCTGAGACAGTTTAGTATCTGGCAAAATGGGAGGGTTGGACTGGAAGATCTCTAAACATTCCTTCTCTCTTAAACAATCTACAATTCTATGATTTATATAGTTATCTTAAGAACCTTTGCACCTCTCCTTTGGACATTCCAAAACAACTAAATGTTCTGGGTTGACAATTAAATGGCAATAATTCTATCTACCATTAGAGTTGAAAGCCTAATATACGCCCAAACATTGTGTAGACATCCTTTTATTTAATTCTACACAACTCAATCAAGTAAGTGCTATTTTCTCCCACTTTACAGATGAGGAAACCAGTGATCCAAAAGGTGAAGTGACTTGTCCAAGAGCACATAGTAGGTGGCAGAGGCAGGATTTAAACCTATGTAACATCAAATCTTTTGCTTTCTTTCAGCATGAAAATCTCCTACTCACGCGTTATTATCTCACCTCTACTAGCACCTGCATTTCCATCTGAAAATAGGCTAAGGAATCTAAAAATTCTAAAATGTTAAAACGAAGAATAGATACATTATAAAGTATTGAAAATTGGAAGATGCCAAACTGGTCATCCAGTTCAACTTAACTTTGCAGGAACAAAAATGGGGTCTCAGAGAGATGAGATACCATGCTCAAAGGTGAGTAAACACCCAGGCCTGGAACCCAGAATTTTTTACTGGAAACCCAGGTACTTTCTTCATTCTGTCACCCCAGGCATCACCATTTCAGACAGTGTCAGTCAAGTCAGAAAAACTTGAGAGATAAGACCAACTTTCAGTGCATCTCTGATCATGCCAACTGATAAAGGCCATTCTGGACCTTAGCTCATATAGTAGAATGAACTAACAACTATTTTGATATTCTCTTCCCCATAGTTAGGGAAACATAAAACAAGGAGAAACCACACCAATATTTACCTTTCGCTTTTTAACGGCTCCATTTGCCCCAGAGACAGCTTCACACAGGCGACTTATTGCTTCCCTGCAGAACAGAAACCATATAAAGACTTAGCACACTATCTAACACGCAGTAAATGTTCAACAAATGTTAGCAAGTATTATGAACAAAATGTGCACACACATAGTGGTGAGTCTGACATAAATGACTCTCTCCTACTCCTACCCTTATGCTGAAAAAAATCACTTTGCAATAAGGAATCCTATTATTTACCTTCTTCATCTCTTTTTTCCTTGGCTTTTCAGATTTGGTTTTTAGCAATGTTGATGTTTAACCAAAAAGGAGGAGTGGAACTTAGTTGTCTGGGAATACTTCACAGTTTTGCTTTTAGCAAAATCCTCTCTGTGGTGTTATGGATAAAAAGCTTCCTAGTATCTCAGCACCAAAGACAATTAAATACAAAAGAATCTGACACTAGAGGAAGTTTAAAGGGACTGGGAGAGAATTGAACTTCAAGGTGGTCTCAAATGGAGCCTTATTGACTGAGATACTGCTACAAGCCATTGAGCTTTCATGTAATTTCGCAGAAGAAATGAAAATCAATAACAAATTTCCTCCTTTGCTTTTTTTTTTTTTTTTTGCCCTTACTCTATATTGCATTTCGTGAGAGAAAGGCACCGCTAAAATATGTAGTTGTTCCTTAATGGAAGTGGTGAACAACCTGGCACCCTCCTCTCCAGAAATGCAGTTAGAACTAAAAGCTTTTGTCTCTGGAACTCAGCATTCCTAACGGCCCAAGCTTTCACTCAGCGTAACCTGAACCATAACCTCCTATCTTTCAACACATATATTAAACTTTTCACAAAGCACATCTCTAAGCTCTTTCCTGGATTCACCGGAAATCATTGTTTAAATTAGTTAACTGTATTAGTACACACACACACATATGACCACCTGCAACATTGTATTAGTTTTTATATATATTTCCTGAAAATATTTTTTGAGATGTTTTTGATTCCTAAGGAGGGGAGGAACACGCAGAGGAATGCAGCCCCATTAAAGAAATCTATCTCCCTCTCTATCTAGAGAGATATATAGATACAGACACGATACAGACATATAGATGTAGTAACGTGGATCTATGTCCTCAATGTTCTAGTAGATATATTGGAAAAATAAGTACAATTCCAGAGACTCTAGGCATTGTTTTGGATTTATAATTTATATTTTAGTTCAGATTTTTTTTTCTGGATAGATGAAATTCTTCTCTAAAGTATTCTCTTGTCTGATTTTTGCATAATTACCTACAACCAATACATAGAATGGCTTTTTGGTTTAGCGTATTTTCTCAGGATTTTGTATCTATGGTTTCTGTAGGATTCCAACCTTTGTTCTCTGGATGAAATAGAAGGACCGCTCAGAGAGTCAGACTCTTTTGTTTGGTTGGTTGATTGATGTTTGAGTCACCTTAATGATTATTCAATCATTGATGAGACACATAATAATTAATCTGAACTAGCCTCTGGTGTTGCCAAAATGACATGTCCAGGCACCTATGTTGTTGATATTTAATAAAAGGCGGTTATGAAAAAGGTATCAGATCCTTTACTCCATGAGAGCCAAATGAGGTGCTTTGGTCTAAAAAGCTCCTTGTAAATGGTTTGAAATAAAAGTAGAGACAAAGGTGGACATTGATACTGACAAGTATAACCACAGTTATTATTAGTTGTTACTTTTATATAGCACCTCCTAGTTTCACAAAGTGCTTTCCCAGGCATTGTTCTCTTGATTCTCATACAGTTGATATCATCTAACAAAAAGTAAAGTTTTAAATGGGAATTAAAAGGAATGCTTTGTAGCATGAGTGCCTGTCAAGGACAGGTTGGAAGGATGAACCTTCCTGGCAGAGCGGAGTTTGGAAATTCCAGAGAGGGAAGAGCATGTGTAACAGCACGAAAGTATAAATTATCATATGAGGGAAACTACAAGTAGTTTGATATTGATGCAGCATAGAGTGTGGAAAAACAAGAATGAATAAGAGCTGAGAGATGGGATTACAGTCTGAAAACTTTTTCTGTAAAGGGCCAAATGAAGGGCGCCTGGGTGGCTCAGTGGGTTAAGCGTCTGACTTCAGCTCAGGTCACAATCTCGTGGTCCGTGAGTTTGAGCCCCACGTTGGGCTCTGGGCTGATGGATCAGAGCCTGGAGTCTGCTTCTGATTCTGTGTCTCCCTCTCTCTGTGCCCCTCCCCCATTCATGCTCTGTCTCTCTCGGTCTCAAAAATAAATAAATAAACGTTAAAAAAAATTTAAAAAAATAAAGGGCCAAATGATAAATATTTTAGACTTTTCTCTGTTACAACTACTCAACTCTGCATTATAACTCAAAAGCAGTAAGAGACAATATGTAAACAAATGAGCATGGCTATGTTCCAATAAAACTATTTCTAAAAGCAGGCAGTTGGCTATTTTTAGCCCAAGGGCCATAGTGTGCCAACCCCCAGATCAGATAATTCATACAAAAGAGATAGAAATAGTTCAATTTTTAAAAATCGGAAAATGTTCACATTCATTACAACTTTAAAATTGAAAATTAATACAACTACAAGATACTCACTTCACTGTCATTAAGTTAGCAAAAAAGAAAATGACAAATGCACTGTTGGGGAAGATGGGGAAAATTCCACGTCAGGCATACTTATCCATGCTGGGGGCCCTGATTAGTATTGATACAATCTTTCTAGAGAGTGATTTGGTAAAAGATGATAAATCTCTTAATATTTATCAGAGCTTTTGACAAGGGGAGGAGAATTTGTATCGAAATAGTATTGAGTATGTATATAGAATACATATTTATTTTAGAATAAAAAACCAACTCCATAGCTTGTGATATGGAATTTATCAATATAAATATTCCCACTTGGACTGTGAAGTATGAAGACTATAGAAATAAGGGGAGTCTATATAAATTAGTGGGCCGAGGGGCGCCTGGGTGGCTTAGTCGGTTAAGCATCCGACTTCAACTCAGGTCACGAACTCGCAGTCCATGAGTTCGAGTCCCGCGTCGGGCTCTGGGCTGATGGCTCAGAGCCTGGAGCCTGCTTCCGATTCTGTGTTTCCCTCTCTCTCTGCCCCTCCCCCCGTTCATGCTCTGTCTCTCTCTGTCTCAAAAATAAATAAATGTTAAAAAAAAATTAAAAAAATAATTAGTGGGCCAAAAGTAGAACTTGGAATGGCATATACACATTGGTAGCTACATAAAATTAATTCTGTCTAGGGGCGCCTGGGTGGCGCAGTCGGTTAAGCGTCCGACTTCAGCCAGGTCACGATCTCGCGGTCCGTGAGTTCGAGCCCCGCGTCGGGCTCTGGGCTGATGGCTCAGAGCCTGGAGCCTGTTTCCGATTCTGTGTCTCCCTCTCTCTCTGCCCCTCCCCAATTCATGCTCTGTCTCTCTCTGTCCCAAAAATAAATAAAAACGTTGAAAAAAAAATTTAAAAAAAATTAATTCTGTCTAAATAGTGATATAGAAAGAGCTTATAAACAATGACTTGGTTTAGGTGTTTTTTGTATATGTGGTTTGTTGTTTCCTATTTTTATTCTATTGATATTTATATGTCAACAATGTAAACAATGTTATGTTTTCCCTTCACTGTGCAGTTGATTGAGTAAATAAAAATATTAAAAGAATGCAAAGTAAGTTTCTCAGCAGTATTTTTGCTCACCTGCTGTCAAAATGTGAGGGCATGTCAAAGGTGTCCCAATGAAGGGGCCCCTGGGTGGCTCAGTTGATTGAGCATCCGACTTCAGCTCAGGTCATGATCTCACCGCTTGTGAGTTTGAGCCCCGTGTTGGGCTCTGTACTGACAGCTTGAAGCCTGGAACCTGCTTTGTCTCCGTCTCTCTGCCTCTCCTCTGCTTGAACGCTCTCTCTCTCTCTCTCAAAAATTAATAAACATTTAAAAAATGAAAAAAAATATATGCCCCAATGAAGAGGCAACACAGCCTTTCTCTCTTTTGCCAACACCCACAGAGAGATGGATCAATGTACATGTCACAGATAAATAAAAGATCTTTATTTGTATCTCTGTCCCATTCCAGCTTAACCTTTAACTCCTCCATCTTTATGACTGCTAAATCCAGATTTATTTTTTCAGTTTATTTGGTAGACTTCCTTGTTTCCATTCCCCAAAGTTTCATAAAGAAGAAAAATCTTGACCGGTTTTAGCAACGCTTTTACAGTAGAAGCCCCTTCCTTTAGAATGATACACAATGCCATCTCAGGGAACCTGGGTTTTAATGAAGCAACATCTCCTATCTATACAGGCAGGCCATAAGTACCTTATGTACATCACCTCATTTCTTCTTAACAATGTCATTTCAAGTTAGCTATTTTATATCCATCTTACAAATGAGGAAACAAAAGCGCAAAGAATTTAAATAACTGCTTCTGAATAATGCAGCTGAGAGTGGGAGAGGCAGAATACAAACCCAGGTCTGAATTCAAAACCTACACTCATTCAGGGAGTAACCATACTACCATGTGCACGAAAGGGTGGGAATCCCACACTCCCAGGACCAGGAAAACAATACTGGTCCTTCTCTTGCTCACTCCCCCAAATGCAGTGGCGGGGGGTGGGGGGGGAGCTTTTTGGCCAATCCTTACTCCAATGTAACTGGGGTAAACTAGCAAGGGACTAGTGCAAAGTGGCAGGGGTCAATTCCAGAAAAAGCCCAAAGGGATAACCCTAGCCCTTTCTCAGCCATTGCTTTCTATACATTGGCTGTTATCTCCTCATGGAAGAAAAGAGCACCCAGGACCCAGCTGTGTGCCCATGTGGGCAAGCATGCTCATGTATGCCTGGGCACACTCACTCAGAT
Organism: Lynx rufus; assembly: GCF_022079265.1. Classification (NCBI taxonomy): domain Eukaryota; kingdom Metazoa; phylum Chordata; class Mammalia; order Carnivora; family Felidae; genus Lynx; species Lynx rufus. Next base: position 26,369,078 of record NW_025814827.1, on the reverse strand, counting down.
TTTAAAGTCAGGAGCACTACAAAAAAAAAAAAAAAAGTACAGGCCAATATTCCTGATGAACATAGGTGCAAAAATCTTCCACAAGATATTAGCAAACAAAATTCAACAATACATTTAAAGGATCATATGTTACTATCAAGTGAGATTTATTCCAGGATGTAAAGGTGGCTCAGCATGTGGAAATCAACCAACATGATGCTCCACATTAACAAAATGAAGGAAAGAAATCATATGATCTTCTCAATGGATGCGGAAAAAGCATTTTACAAAATTCAACATCCATTTATGATTAAAAAAAAAAAAACAAACTGTCAACAAATTGGGTATAGAAAGAACATACCTCAACATAATAAAGGCCAATGACAAACCCGCAGCTATTATCATACTCAATGGTGAAAAGCTGAAAACTTTTCCTTGTAGATTAGGAAGAGCATAAGGATACCTACTCTCCCCACTTGGTTCAACATAGTACTGGAAGTCCTGGCCAGAGCAATTAGGCAAAAATTAATAATAAAAAAAGAAGTTAAAAACATCTAAACTGGAAAGGAAGAGGTAAAACTATCACCATTTTTCAGATGACATGAAATTTTATATAGAAGACCCTAAAGACTCTACCAAAAACTATTAGGACTAATAAGTTAATTCAGTAAAGTTGCAGGATATAAAAGTAATATACAGAAATCTGTTTCATTTCTATACACTCATAATGAACTATCAAAAAGAGAAATCAAGAAAAAAATCTCCTAAAATCAACAAGAAACAACAGGTGTTTGGCAAGGATGTGGAGAAAAAGGCACCCTTGTGCACTGTTGGTGGGAATGCAAACTGGTGCAGCCACTGTGGAAAACAATTTGAAGACTCCTCAAAAATTTAAAAATAGAACTACCCTACCTTCCAGCAATCACATTATTGGGTATTTACCCAAAGAATACAAAAACGCAAATTCAAAGGGACAACGCAAATTCAAAGTGCCCCTATGTTTACTGTAGCATTATTAAAACAGCCAAGATATGGAAACAGCCCAAGGGTCCACTGATTGATGAATGAATAAAGAAGATGTGGTATATATACACAATGGAATATTTTTCAGCCATAAAAGAGAATGAGATCTTGCCATTTACAATGATGTGGATGGAGTTAGAGAGTATAATGCTAAGCAAAATGAGTCAGTCAGAGAAAGACAAATACCATATAATTTCACTCATGTGTGTTATTTAAGAAACAAAACAAGTGAGCAAAGGAAAAAAAAAAAGGAAAGAGAGAAACCAAGAAATAGACTCTTAACTTTAGAGAACAAACTGATAGTTACCAGAGTGGAGATGGGTGAAATAGATGATGGAGATTAAGGAGGGCACTTGCTGTGATGAGCATTAGGTGTTTTATGGAAGTGTGGAATCACTATACTGTGTCCCTGTATCTAATATAACACCATATTTTAACTAACTGTAATTAAAATAAAAACTGAAAAATAAAAAAAAGAATCCCACTTTCAATCACACCAAAAATAATAAAATAAATAGGAATAAATATAACCAAGGAGGTGAGAGACCTGTACACTAAAAAGTCTAAGACACTTTTGTGTCTTAGATTCTAAGATGAAAGAAATTGAAGAAAACAAAGAAAACACACATAAGTGGAGAGATATTCCATACTTATGTATCAGAAGAATTTATATTGTTAAAATGTCCATAGAAACCAAAGTAATCTAGACATTCAATGCAATCCCTATCAAAATTCCATGGCATTTGCCACAAAACTAGAACAAATAATTCTTAAATTTATGTAGTACTACAAAGACCCTGAGTAGACAAAATAATCTTAAGAAAGAAAAACAAAGCTGGAGGTGTGATGCTTCCTGACTTTAAACTGTAGTACAAAGCTATAGTAATTACAACAGTAAGATACTGGCATAAAAACAGACACATAGATCAATGGAATAGAATAGAGGGCCTGGAAATAAACATATGCATATATGGGCAATTAATTTATGACAAAGGAGGCAAGAATATACAATGAAGAAAAGACAGTCTCTTCAATAAATGGTGTGGGGAAAACTGGACAGAAACATGGAAAAGAATGAAACTACACAACTATTTTACCCCATACACAAAAATTAATTCAAAATGGACTAAAGACCTGAAACCATAAAACTCCTATAAGAAAACATAAGCTCCTTGACATCAGTTTTAAATCTTTTTTTTTTATCTGAATCTAAGGCAAAGGAAACAAAAGTAAAAATAAATGGGACTACATAGGATTAAAAGCCACTGCACAGTACAAGAAACCACCAACAAAATGAAAAGGCAGCCTACTAAATGAGAGAAGATATTTACTAATCATATACCAGTAATGGGTTAATACCCAAAATATATAAAGAACTCCTACAACCCAATAACAAAAAACAAACAATACAATTAAAAATGGGCAGAGGATCTGAATAAACAATTTTCAAAAGAGACATCCAGATGGCCAACAGACACATGAAAAGTGGCTCAACATCACACTTTATATCAGGGAAATGTAAATCAAAAGCACAATGAGATATTACCTCACACCCTTCAGAATGGCTATTTTCAAAAAGACAAGAAATAGGGGTGCCTGGGTTGCTCAGTCGGTTGGGCGTCCGACTTTGGCTCAGGTCATGATCTCACAGTTCGTGGGTTCGAGCCCCACGTTGGGCTCTGTGCTGACGACTCAGAGCCTGGAGCCTGTTTCGGATTCTGTGTCTCCCTCTCTCTCTGCTCCTCCCCTGTTCACGCTCTGCCTCTGTCTCAAGAATAAGTTAAAAAAAAAAAAAATTAGAAAAAAAATTTTTAAAAAAGACAAGAAATAATAATTATTAGAAAGGGTATAGAGAAAAGAAAATCCTTATACACTGTTAGTGGGAATGTAAATTGGTGCAGCCACTGTGGAAAACAGTATGGAGGTTCCTCAAAAAATTTAAAATAGAAATACCATATAATCCGGCAAATCCACTACTGGGTATCTATCAGAAGAAAACAAAACACTAATTTGAAAAGATATATGCACCCCTAGGTTCATTGCAGCATTACTTACAATAGCCAAGATATGGAAACAACCTAAGTGTCCATCGATGGACAAATGGACAAAGAAAATGTCTCTCTCCCTCTCTCCCTCTCTCTGTGTACACAGACAATGAAATACTTTTGCCATAAAAAGAATGAAATCTTGCCATTTGTGACAACATGGATGGATCTTGAGGGCATTATGCTAAGTGAAATAATTTAGAACAGAAAAGGCAAATACAATACTGCATGATTTTACAAAACAAAACCCAGACTCACAGATACAGAGAATAGCTTGGAGATTGCCAGAGGGAAGGGGCTCAGAAGGGGGGGGGGGGATGGGTAAAGGGGATCAAGATGAAAGAACTTCAATTATAAAATAATTAAGTCATGAGATGTGCTATATGGCACAGGGACTATAGTCAATAATATTGTGTTAAATTTGTATAGTGGCAGATGGTAGCTAGACTCATTGTGGTGATCATTTCACAACATACTCAAATGACCAATCACTATGCTGTATGCCTGATACTAATATAATACTGTATTAAACTCCTTTTAAAAAAAGGAGTTCTAAAGTCGGTCAAGGCATGTGGAAGCATTACAGACTCTGAAAATCTCTGGATATACAACTCTGCTCAAAAGAAAAAAGGAGAAACTTGTGCCTATGAACTTGCTTTTAAAAAGTGGCGATGGGGTGCCTGGGTGGCTCATTTGGTTAAGAGTCCAACTTCAGCTCAAGTGGTGATTTCATAGTTCCAGAGTTTGAGCCCCGCATCGGGTTCCCTGCGGTCAGCACAGAGTCTGCATGAGATCCTCTGTCCCCCTTTCCCCCTGTCCCTCCCCCACTCGTGGGTGCCCTTGCACGCGCGCGTGCTCTCTCTCTCTCTCCCTCAAAAATAAATAAACATTAAAAACAAAACAAAAAGTGGTGATATTATACATCGGTGTTGATAGTAGCTTTACTCACAATAGCTAAAACACAGAAGCAACCCAAGCATCCGTGAATGGATGAATAGATAAGCAAAATGTTGTATATACATGCAGTGGAATACTATTCCTTAAAAATGAAGGCAATTCTGCAGTATGCTACAACATGGGTGAAACTTAAGGACCTCATGCTATGTGAAATAAGCCAGTCACAAACATACAAATACTACGTGATTCCACTTCCACGAGCTACTTAGAGTAGTCAGATTCACAAAGACAGAAAGTAGAATGGTGGTTGCCAGGGCCTAGGGGAAGAGGGACTAGGGAGGACTTGTTTAATGGGTATAGAGTTTCGGTTTTGCAAAATGAAAAGAATTATGGGGTTGGCTGGTAGTGATGGCTGCACAACAATGTGAATGTATTTAATAGGACTGAACTGTACACTTAAAAAATGGTTAATGTGCTACATTTTATGTTATGTGTATTTTACCACAATAAAAAAGAAAAAATACAAAGTGGTTATTATTATTATTATTATTATTATTATTATTATTATTATTTTGGATTTGAGACCCCAAAGAGTCACAGGCTCTCTCTCCAACGTTTGTACAAATTTTTCTATTCAATTTTAGGAGATCCTCCCTCCCCTCCCCCCGCCCCCCCCCCCCCACTCCACTACCCAGAAAACCATCTGTGGGGCTCTTGGGACTCCACAGATCCCAGGCTAAGAACCACTGCTTTAAAATAACCTCTCAAATTCTGCTTTCTTGGCTATCAGTGTTAACAAATCTCCCGAAACCCAGCCAGGGAAGACAGATAGATGGTTGCATTTTGTTGCCTTTCTTCACAAAGATCTTTTCTTTCCCTCAGACTAGGACCAAGAGATTAGCTGTAACATTTTCAAAAACAAATAGTACTTTCAATGCTCTTCTGGAGTTTCAGCCACACCCTCAGACACTTTACAAATGCAGAGGAAAAAGAAAACAGAGCCCAGAAGTGGGGATTTCCTCACAGGGCTGGGGGTGTCCCCGCCACCCCAGCTGCCTATGAAGCCCGCATTTCTACACAATCCTTTTGGAGCTGACTGGTCATGAGGCACTCTCCAGCTAGCAAACATTCAGCAAATGTCCTCTCTTGGAGAAGCAGAATTTTCAGAGTTTTAATGGCTCAAGATTTCCATCCTGGGAGCCTGAACTAGAAAGAGGCAGAAACGCCCCACAGCACCAACAGTGGCCACTTTGTTTATTGTTTTGCCACATGAGAGAGAAGGGGAGAGAAGTGGGCTGATGTAAGAGAATGAGAATGCCGTTGAAGATTTGCTTTTAAGCATTTAAAACCCTGCCTAGCCATAAGACCAAAAACAGATATTTTGTCTGTCTCAACAGAGTGCAAACTAATCATCCAAACAAAGCCACCTTTCTTCATCAACCCTTGGCCACTACAGTACTTAAGTTATAATTTTTCTGTGTCTTTAACCCTTAAACAGTTAAGCTCTTCTGGAAGCAAAGTTGTCTAACCCCCCTTGTTATAGGTTTGGAAGGCAATATCACAATCCAAGACAAAGTAGAGTGTTTGATAGAGGGACCGTTTGTCGGACAGACTGTTTCTACTAAATGTCAAAATGCAGCTCTTCAGTAAATAGGAAAGCCAGCAAATGTGTAACATGAAACCAGGCAAAAGGCCCAGTGGGTTTGAGGCAACTCTCCCCATCTCCTGCCCCCACCCCCTGCCACACACAGAATGAAGGAATGGATTCAATTTTGTCCAGGCAAATAGAAATGAGAATAAATTTTAATCACAGCAAAAACCTTCCCTAAACAAAACACAAAAATAATGGGGCAAAACAAAGTCACCTATATTTCCCAAGGTACTTTCCTTAAAGAAAGCAGTTAACAATGTCGAAGGGACAGGTTGTCAATGTCTCAAAGTGCCCTCGTATTGATGAAGGGAGGGACTTGTGAGTACCTCAAGCCCCAGATCAGTGGGGTATTATGTTGCGACGTTGTTGTAGGGAAACTAGTGCCTTCTTTTTTGAAATCTTTGCCTTCAGAACATCAAGGCCCAGTGATCTGTGTGTTCAATTTTGTTCAGCTGGGTGAAATTAAAGACATTCAAAAATTTGTGTAGTCCCTCAGACAAGACACTTTAGAACAGGAGCCTGCCTCCATGGCGATAAGCAAACAATGAATGCAGTCAGTGCCCACAGACTGGTAGAAAATGGAAAGCTTCAAACTCCCTTTGTGCTATTATCAAGGGGCATCGCCTGTGCACTCTAGGAGGGTAGACAGCCCATAAAATATATCCTTTCATTTAGAAATAGGCACTTCAGGTCCCAAGATGGTCAAATAAAACCTTTCAGTACTGCCCACAGCATCTACTCCCACACTGACTTATCATGCCTCTCTGTTCAACCTGAATTATATTTAAAATCTGATTCTAAAGTACATCTGCAATTCTACCCAGCTCAGCAACCACAGAACACAGTTGTTCTGTCTGCTCCGGGATGCTGCCCTTGGGCTCTGATGCAAATGTTGACCCATCTAGTGCACTTGAATGAAGTGAAAGACCCCACTATCACACCTTCCCTACAAGTCTCCCCAGGTGATCAGAAATGAAGTACTGATTTTATCCTATCCCCACAATGATTTCCTGTAATGGAATCACATATTTCAAAACGCAAACACCTACACCCACAAAAACACCTTCTAAGTGCTTAAGCCTTATGAAAATGACAAGAAAGAAACGGGGTTGATTTCATACAAAACACTCAGGAATTTGTAAATCCAAAAAACTGTTTTCCATTACTTTGGGATAAACTAGGCTTTTTTTTTTTTCTTTAATATAATTTATTGTCACGATAGCTAACATACAGTGTATACAATGTGTTCTTGGCTTGGGGAGAAGATTCCCATGTATGTATCACTTACATACAACACCCAGAACAGACACACAGACCAATGGAATAGAATGGAGAACCCGGAATTGGACCCACAAATGTATGGCCAACTAATCTCTGACAAAGCAGGAAAGAGTATCCAATGGAAAAAATACTCTTTTTAGCAAATGATGCTGGGAGAACTGGACAGCAACATGACAAAGAATGAAACTGGACCACTTTCTTACACCATACGCAAAAATAAACTCAAAATGGATGGAAGACCTAAATGTGAGACAGGAAACAATCAAAATCCTAGAGGGAAAAACAGGCAGCAACCTCTTTGACCTCAGCCACAGCAACTGCTTACTCAACATGTCTCCGGAGGCAAGGGAAATAAAAGCAAAAATAAACTAGGCTTTTTTAAAACAACTTTGTTTTCGACAAAATATTCAAAATATCATGCAGGCATGTCTTTGGGAGTGCAAGAGTGAACTGATATACAGTGTGATCACTTACAAATCAAAGCTCATTTTTTTAAAGGCCAAAACAGATCCAACTTCATCACCCACTTTATCCACCCTACTTCACTCCAAATGATGTTTATTTACTTCCAAAAAGTAGAGCTGCCTTCGAAGAAAGAAGATTGGCACTATTTAAGATATTTCAAGCAGTTTGCCATAGAAGTATCTATACTACTGAGCAAGATAGCAATTGGTAGAAAGAGTGTATAACTCCCACACTGCTCTTTTAAAAAAATAACTCTGATGATTTGAAAGGCCATTTGGCATATATATTATAGATTTTACCCGGTAAGTTCTCTCTCTTTTTTTTATTTTTTTTAATTTATTTATTTAAAAAAAATTTTTTTAACATTTATTTATTTTTGAGACAGAGAGAGAGAGCGCGCATGAACAGGGGAGAGTCAGAGAAAGAGGGAGACACAGAATCTGAAACAGACTCCAGGTTCTGAGCTGTCAGCACAGAGCCTGACGCGGGCTCGAACCCACAGATTGCGAGATCATGACCTGAGCCCAAGTCAGACACTTAACCGACTGAGCCACCCAGGCGCCCCCTCTCTCTTTTTTTTAATGTGTGTATGCACCCTTCAGAGGAATACATAATTGGCCTTTCCCACTGTGGCAAATAATGGTAGGGCAAATATGCCTGCATACCTGCTAAAAATTCAACAGCATAACCATTTAAGTAGGTAATGATTAAACTTTAAAGTTCTTTTTTTTTAAAAAAATTTTTAACATTTATTCATTTTTTTGATAGAAAGAGACAGAGTGTGAGTGCGGGAGGGGCAGAGAGAGAGGGAGACACAGAATCCCAAGCAGGCTCCAGGCTTTGAACTGACAGCACAGAGCCCGACACGGGGCTCAAACTCACGGACCATAAGATCATGCCCTGAGCCGAAGTCAGACGCCCAACCGACTGAGCCACCCAGACGCCCCTAAACTTTGAAATTCTTAAGAATCAACTAGGATGCTGGTTAAAATGCAGATTCCTGGGACTGTTCCTAGAGATTTTAATTCTATAGGTCTGGAGTGGGGCCCAAGAGCCTCCAGGTGATTCTTAAGCACATCAGTTCGTGCACCTCACAGTTGATTAAAATTTCTATTGGACTCACTGCACAGGATACCTGGTTTCTATGCTCTGCAGTTTCAGCCAGATGGTTGTGCCAGTAGATGCTAAAGAATTAGGTCACCTATTCCTAGCAGCTAGGTGAGGGATGGCCACACTGCCTGTTCACTTGATAATGTTCCATTTGGGGGAAATTTTGTCTTCAACTAATTCAATATGCTGGGAGAGATATTTGGCACAATCCTCTCCTCTCCCCTATCTCCTTCATCCCTGCCACCTCCTTGTGGGAAGGGCTTTCCCCAGAGGGCATCTGGAGGTCCTGAACATCTTTTCTCACTTCAGCCCCAGAACACACAGGAGGTGATAAGTGACCTGCATTCTCTCTCCCATCTGGCAGTCTGGATGCCAACAGACCTCAGCCACCTATCCTTCAAAATGCAGGCAGTGGTTGTAGCAATGTGGACGGAACTGGAGAGTGTTATGCTAAGTGAAATAAGCCATACAGAGAAAGACAGATACCATATGTTTTCACTCTTATGTGGATCCTGAGAAACTTAACAGGAACCCATGGGGGAGGGGAAGGAAAAAAAAAAAAGAGAGAGAGAGGTTAGAGAGGGAGAGAGCCAAAGCAAAAGAGACTCTTAAAAAATGAGAACAAACTGAGGGCTGATGGGGGGTGGGCGGGAGGGGAGGGTGAGTGATGAGTATTGAAGAGGGCATCTTTTGGGATGAGCACTGGGTGTTGTATGGAAACCAATCTGACAATAAATTTCATATATTAAAAAAATTAAAAAAATTTTTTTAAAAATGCAGGCAATGGTTCTCAACCTTGCCCACACACTGGGGAAACACAGGGGAGCTTTAACAAATCCTGAAGACAGGATCTCATCTCCAGACTGATTTAATTGGTGCAGGGTGGGGCTTGGAGATAGGGAGTTTTAAAAGCTCCCTCAAGTGTTTCTAAGAGAGCTAAAGTTGAGTCTCTTAAGAGCATCAGTTGGCATGCCTTTCCTATAAAGGACCAGATAGTGAAAACATTAGGCTTTGCCAATGATACAATCTCTGTCACAACTACTCGATGCTGCAGTTGTAGCTAGAAAAGCAGTCACAGACAATACATAAATGAATGGGCATGATTGTGTGATGGTAACACTTATGGGCACTGAAATTTGAATTCCATATAATTTTCACAGATCATGGAATATTCATCTTTTGATTTTTTTTCTGAACCAGTTAAAAAGATCAAAACCATTCTTGGGTCACAAGGTGGTAAAATCAAAATCAGACAGTAGGTTGGATTAGGCTCTCAGTTTGTGGTTTGCTAAGCAAAACCCAAAAATGAATGTTAGAGCCTTTGGGGTCATGGTCAGCTATGGAAAACCTATTAGAGCACAACGTTTTAATCTTAACAAAGATTATTTTTATATATTTTGGACTTGGTCTTGTGCAGTTTCTTGGTATAGGAAGCTAGTTTTATAAGAGATGGGTCTTCTACGTAAATATAAGAATTATGGAACTCCTTTTACAAACTGTGAATTATCATTTTCCATTCTTTGTCCCTCCTATCAGTACTCAGTGGGGAAAGAGGAAAACTGAAATTCTTTTGTTTTTAGTATCAACTAAAGTTCATTAAGTGATACCATGTGCATTATACAGTGCACGGTACATGAAGAAATACAGAAGGAAACAAAAGTGCAAAATTACAGTAAGCATTAAAAGGAAAAAATGTTGGGGCGCCTGGGTGGCGCAGTCGGTTAAGCGTCCGACTTCAGCCAGGTCACAATCTCGCGGTCCGTGAGTTCGAGCCCCGCGTCAGGCTCTGGGCTGATGGCTCGGAGCCTGGAGCCTGTTTCCGATTCTGTGTCTCCCTCTCTCTCTGCCCCTCCCCCGTTCATGCTCTGTCTCTCTCTGTCCCAAAAATAAATAAACGTTGAAAAAAAAAATTTTTTTTTAAATAAATAAATAAAAGGAAAAAATGTTAAGGGCATTGATTTATCTATAATTCCACTTTTGCATGATAACAGAACCTGAAAAAAGGCTGCTTAACAGTGGACTCTGCAAACATACAGCCAGAGTTGAAAATCTAGCTCTCTTACAAGTTCTGTGACCTTGGCAAGTTATTGTTTTATCCATATAATGTCTGTCTTCTTTAAGAGATGCATCTGGGGATGCCTACGTGGTTCAGTCGGTTAAGCATCTGATTCTTGATTTTGGGTCTGATTCTCAATTTCAGGTCGCGATCTCATGGTTCGTAGGACCAAGCCCCACATTGGGCTCTGTGACGACAGCTCAGCTGCTTGGTATTCTCTCTCTCCTCTCTCTCTGCCCCTCCCTCCCTCGCTCTCTCTCTCTCTCAAGAATAAATAAATAAACTTAAAAAAATAAAGAAAGAGGAGTACCTGGGTGGTGTTCTTTCTCTCTCAAAAGTAAATAAAAACATGAAAAAAAAAAAGAAAGAAACGGTTCTAACCTGTTTTTACAATGCCTAGTACCCAGCTGAGCACTCTATGTGTTATAACTGGGGTGCTACAGATAATATGTTGTAGAAGAGGTCCAATTATGTCTGTTGTGCAAATAGTAATGGACAGTGCAAGTTTCTACACAGGCAGAATGAGTAAATGTTTAGACATCTCTATGGCACTGAAACACAGTATGATCCCTTTTCCCAGCTCCCCCTTCCACACAGAGGTACGTATTGCCCATGTTGCTGGAGTGTTCACCACTAATGGCTCACAGCTACGTTGCTTCCCCGAAGCTGTCTTCTCCTTAAGGCAGTTGCCTTGCCCACAGATGTGTCCCATCCCTAGAGACAGCAGGCATCCAAAGGCGGGTCAAAATTAATTCAAAGGCCTGGTCTCTTTGCCCATGAGATCTGCTCAGGCCTTTGTTGAGATGGCATCACTGGTCAACCTCCTGCATCCCTCACTCCCCCGCATGTTGATCTTGAGCGCCCACGCAATAAGCCTTCTGCATTTAACTCTCCACCTCAGCGTCTATTTCTAGATCCAACCTAAGCCCTCTAATGAGCTGCTGCCAGATTCCTGCCACCTTACATTGGCATACACACTTAACTAGAAAATGCCTTCTTTTTCTTTTCTTTTCTCTCTCTCTCTCTTTTTTTTTTTTTTTTTTTTTTTTTTTTTTTTTTTTTTTTTTTGGTCTGTGTTGTCACCGATAACAATGGAAGAGATCATTTTCAGAGAAATTCTCATTAGTGGCTCAGATAATCTGGATCTGGATCCACCCTCTTATTGCTCAAACATATGTGAAAACAACCATTTTCATAGGGTGGGTGCAGTTCTCACAAGCCACAGCTCATGTGTAATTAAAGGGGTCAGAGCTGCAGACTTACTTTGTCAGGCAGTTCTCAGTTTTCCTAAGGAGAATACCAATAGGAAGTGGAACGAATCTGCCTGGCAGGTGGAGAGATGCACCAACTGTCCTGCATTTCCTTTGGCCACAAAGCTCTCTTTTTTATCAAAGAAAGGACTCTTTTCATGCTGAGATTAGTTTTAATGAATTTTGAGTGTCTTCCATCTGGCTCACTCTTCCCTAAAGGAACTGTATCATTGATTTTTCTGGCGATATATATACACATACATATAGCAGAATTAGAACTCGCTGCTCTGGCATTCCCCAGGCTTTGCCCTTTCCTTAACAACAAAAACGGAACCGTAAATGCCTCCAGATGCTTTTTGGGATCTTCAGGAGAACCACTTTTTCAAAATTAAGGGATTTTCATGACCCCTGGTCCAATTATAAACCTCATTTTGAAACCACAGGATAGGGGTGCCTAGGTGGCTCAGTCAGTTAAGTGTCTGACTCTCGATTTTGACTTAGGTGATGACCTAACAGTTGGTGAGTTCAAACTCCATGTTGGGCTCTGCACTGGCAGTGTGGAGCCTGCTTGGGATTCTCTCTCTCTCTCCCTCTCTCTCAGCCCCTCCCCTGTTCATGTGTATTCTCTCCCTCTCTCTCTCAATAAATAAATAAACTTTAAAAAACATATGGAAAAAAAATTTTTTTAAAGAAACCACAGGATATGCTTCCTTATACCTGTGATTCTCAAACTGTGGTGTCTTGACCAGCAGCATCATTAATACCCAGGAATTTGATAGACATGCAAATTCTTTTTTTCATATAATTTTGATATTTATTTATTTGTGAGAGAGAGGGAGAAAGATGGAGCATAAGCAGGGGAGGGGCAGACACACACACACACACACACACACACACACACACACACACAGAATCTGAAGCAGGATCCAGGCTCTGAGCTGTCAGCACAGAGCCCAATGCGGGGCTTGAACTCATGAACCATGAGATCATGATCTGAGCCGAAGTCGATGCTTAACCGACTGAGCCACCCAGGAGCCCCAACGTGCAAACTCTTGAATCAAAAACTCTAGGAGTGGGGTACAACATTCTGTGTTTCAACAAGTCCTGCAAGTGACTGATTCCTTTGCATGCTAAAGTTTGAGAACCACTGTCTGACACAATCTTAGAAAGCGTCTGGTCCTACAAGTACCCTTACCTACATATTTGTGAGTGTCTTTATGTAGGCCCTTCCAGGCAGTACTCACAAATAAGAAATCTGGCATACTGAACCCAAGTCAAATTCCAAATTGAACACTTCCTTATTCTGTCACTTCTGGCTGTCAGCATTTCCCCTTGCTTTGTTCCTTAAAGTTCTCTCATCTTGATGGAGGCAAGTACACAGGAGTCAGTCAACTCTGGTTTCTGGTTCTACCACTTATTAACTTGTTAGGTGACATTGTTGAATTCCACAATTTCTCTAAGTCTCAGTATCCTCATGGGCAAAATAAGGTTAATAGTGATATCTATTTTATAAATGTTAGCTTTTGTTATGATGATAATGCTGCTGATAGTACCTATTACTTAATCATAAACTGCTCTGTAGATTGCTTGCTAATACTTGAAACTAGAAAGAAGTTGAAGCCAGTTCCATGGGAATTGAGAAATCTTTCTTTTCATCTGAATCAAGTCCTTGAGCTCCAAGGGTCTTTGAGCCAAACTGAGTATCTTCAGTGAATTTATTTTTATTCCTTTGTTTAACAATATATACGAGTGGGTGTCCATGTGTCAAACACTCTACCTTGGAGCTAGGAGCCTGACCCAGTTTTCTAAGAGCTCCTCATTCTGGAATTTGACCTAGTTCAGGATGCCAGGTTCCATGTTTGTAGATTATCTAAGTCTTTTCTGCTTTTCTCTGATTACCAGAAGTGACCATGGAGCCTTCAAGAACTCCAGAGTCCCCTCAAGATCTGTGATCAAGGGCTGTGAAGACCTGAAACTTCTCCGTTAATCAATATATATTTATTGATCCAGCTATATTTTGGGCCTTGTGTCTTTGAAACCTGCCAGGACTATGGACCAGGTTTCTGTAAGAACATTAAAACCCAAAGATGATGGATGATGGAACTCTTATGATTGGTCCATTGAAGTAGAACCATGGGGGACCCAACCCCTTCCAGGCCAAACACAGTATGGGACAAACTCTGAACTTTTTCAGGAGACTCCCATGCAGCTACAGCATTGATGTTTCTAGGAACACTGTTCAAAAAGCCTATTCTACTTGCACTGTTAAATGATTCAGACCAGTGTGCCTGTCAACATCAGAATTAGAAATCTACTTTCTTGCTCCTGGAAATTGGTACTGAGTATAAGTGAGAATGTTGGGGTGCTACAAATTCAGTACTGACTTCTATAGGAAACCAAAAAGGGCTACAAAAGGGACATCCTTAAACGCATTATCACCTGGCTGTGCACAGTAAATAAGGCCTGGAGGGAAAAGATCACTGGAGAAAGTATTTCATTTCATTTCAATTGGAGCTAAAAACACTGGGGTCTCTCCCAAATGCATCAGCTTTAACATCCATGCATCTTAAGCTCTGAATGAATTTGTTCCTCTTCAAGCACTTGAGGCCATCCCCTACCATCTGTATTTAGGCCCAGACAGCTAACCATTCTCCCTTGGCTCAGTAAATGTGTATATATGACCTTTTTGAATGTGTGTGTGTGTTTGTTTGATAATATCTCCATATATGTAAATTTCTATAGACTCATCTGGATAAATTAGCAGGACCTGATTTTAGTTGCAACATATTTTTAGAAACCAGTTCATAAAGTGGATCACATTTTCCATGGAAAAGATGCTATAATTGGTAGTTTTATTCCTGATCAAATAATCCTCCGCAAATAAAATACAGATGTTGTAAACAACTTGTCATGGAACAACAATAATGACCATTTTACCATATTTACCTCTATAAATATCTGAAGCATTAAAACAATGCCCTAAGTCCTATAAAATGAAAATAAACATACACAATACCTATACATGCAGCCTCAAACTTTCTTTCACCCCACAAAAATACAGCTCAGTTGAATTATGTTCTAAAACTAATGTGCCAGCTATAATAACATGAAATATTTGATTACTAATTTAGCAAGCCTTGGATTTGAGAGGAGCATTTTGGGGATGATTTAAATAATCCCAATCTTTCCTTGTTTTAAGGTGTCCAAAAAATTTGATCTAATGTCTTCTTTTCCCTTTGAGGTAGAAATCTATTTTTTACTGCATTTACTACCTCCATTTTATAAGCCTCTTTCTCTTCCTGCGTTTTCTGCTCTTTTTCCTCCTCTGTAGCCACTCCCCTTCCCAATATATGACTACTATGGAAATACTATGTTGTCACAATGCAACTCTGTCCTGGCCAAAGATAATTCCTCCAGGATTAGGTCCCAATCACTGTCTCACCTGGGAATTTGATATTTGGGACCCAGGGAACCAGAGATGGGCCTCCTGCAGAGGCCTCAGGACCCAAAACCACTGTCCTACTAGTTTGTTGACTCGTTTTACAGGTCCCATGAGCTGCCCCAATATCCTTCCAAGAAACCTCCCTTTTGGCTTAAGCTAGGCAGAGTCATTTTCTGTTACTTCAGGCAAAAAGATTTGGGGTGCCTGGGTGGCTCAGTCAGTTAAGTGACTGACTTTGGGCTCAGGTCATGTTCTCACAGTTTGTGAGTTCAAGCCCTGCATCGGGCTCTGTGCTGGAAGCTGTTTCAGATTCTGTCTCTCTCTCTCTGCCCCTCCCCTGTTCGCACTCTGTCTCTGTCTCTCTCAAAAGTAAATAAACGTTAAAAAAAATTTTTTTAATGAAAAAAAAAAAAAAGACTCTTGGGGTGCCCGGTAATTCAGTCCCTTAAGCGTCCGGCTCTTCATTTCAGCTCAGGTCATGATCTCACAATCGTGAGATCAAGCCCCGAGTCGGGCTCTGTGCTGGGCATGGAGTCTGCTTAAGATTCTCTCTGTCTTTCTCTCTCTCCCTCTGCCCCTCCCCCGCTCGCTCTCTCTCAAATAAAATAAAAGAAATAAAAAATAAAGCAAAAAGACTGTTACTAAATATACCTATGACAAATAGAGGCACTTAAGATTATTCTTCCACCTGAAGGCTCAGGTCAAAGCAAGTACTACTCATACTAAACAACCTAGAAAATCTGTACAACAAATGACAAAAATATGTAACAAATTAATAAACACTATATAGTTTCACTTTAGGTATTAAATGTATGGCAGGAAAACCCTTATAAACCAAACTGTTACTCTTGGTTCTCTCCAGTGATTTGTCTGTTTTTTTCTTTTATTTTGCCCTACTTTCCAGTTCCCACAATAAGTCAGATTTACTTTTTGTAATTAGACAAAAAAAATAGTGAAAGAATTTTAAGAATGAGATGTCCCACAGAGGATTGACATCGGTGATAATGATCATAGCCACGCTGTTCTCTCACTTACAAGTGATTTTTAGGAGCGCCTGTGTGGCTCAGTCGGTTAAGTCTCCGACTATGGATCAGGTCATGATCTCATGGTTCATAATTCCCAGCCCCACGTGTCTGTGTTGACAGCTCAGAGCCTAGAGCCGGCTTCAGATTCTGTGTGGGTATGTGTGTCTCTCTCTCTTGCCCTCCCCTGCTCTCTCTCTCTCTGTCTCTCAAAAATATATATAAACATTTAAAGATTTTAAAAAAGAAGTGATTTTAAAGATGACTCAGGCCTGCTGTTATTCCCTCAATTGTTCCCCACTATCTTAATCTATTCGTAGCTAAAAGAGCAGTTTCTTAGCTTCAAAGCAATGTCACTAGGAAACATTAATGACTGTAGGGACAGGATTTGGAGTGAGAGTACGTGGGTTTGAGCCCCAGAAAAAATGCTTTGTGGTCTAGGGATGGTCACTTACTTTCTCTAAGCCTCAACTTCCCATTTAGCTTCCCTTAGCTTTAAAATGGGGAATCACAGGGGCACCTGGGTGGCTCAGTTGGTTGAGCATCTGACTTCGGCTCAACTCATGATCTCGCGGTTTGTGAATTCGAGCCCCACATCGGGGCTTGCTGCTGTCAACCTGTCAGCACAGAGCCCACTTGGGATCTTCTATCCCCTTCTCTCTTCCCCTCCCCTGCTTGTTCTCTCCCCAAAATAAATATTAAAAAAATAAAAATAAATAAAATGTGGAATTACAGTGTTCTCTGAGGGTGTTTGTGTGGTTCACAAGAGATGTACAAAGATACAAAAGCTCTGTGCAATGGGAAACAAACACGAGCTATTGGTACCTACTCTCTCCTCCAGTCCTCCAGAAGCCCTCTCGGCCAGTGTGGCTTTTGGCTGGGCTTCTTCATCAAGAAATTAGAAGAGTCCACTCTGCACTCCTTACCAAATTCACTTGGCTGAGGATGGGCTGGAAACTCAGGCCCTGAGGTCTCAGTTATCCTTCTCTTAATGGCTTTGTATCCTTTCAACAAAATAAAATTCATTTATACGATACTGAATCCTACAAAAATATAATCCATCTAGTACCTATACTTTTTCAAAAATTGTAGTAAAATACACCTACCATAACATTTACCAATGTGGCTATTTTTAATATAGCTCAGTGGCATTAAGCACATTCATACTATTGTGCAATGATCACCACCACCCATCTCCAGAACTCTTCGTCTTCCAGACTTCCAAACTTACAAATTGAAACTCTGTCCCCATTAAGCACTAACTCCCTCCCAACCACACAAGCCCCTGGCAATCCCCATTCTACCTTCTGTCTCTGGACCTGCAACTCCAGGTACTTCATGTAAGTGAAAAATTACACAATATTCGTCCTTTCGTGACTGGCTTATTTCATTTCACATAATATATTCAAGATTTGCCATGGTCTGAATGTCTGCGTCTCCCCAAAATGTGCATGTTGCCATCTTAATGCCCAAAGGTGATGGTTTTGGCGGGTGGAGTCTGTGGGAGGTAATCATGCCGTAAGGATGGAGCCCGCGTGAATGAGACTGGTGCGCTTACAAAAGAGGTATCACAGAGCTCCCTGGCCTCCCTAGCAATGTGGTTAGTCTGTGATTTGGAAAAGGGCCCTCATCCAGCCATGCTGACGCCTTGATCTCAGACATGCAGACTCCAGAACTGTGAAAAATAAATATCTGTTGTTTATGAACTGCCCAATCTGTGGTACTTTGTTAGAGGCCCAAATACATTAAGACAAGGCTCAGCCATGTGGTAGCACGTGCCAGTTCTCTTACTTTTTTTTTTCCAGCTTTATCGAGGTATCATTGACAAATAAAACTAACATTTTTAAAGTGTACAATGTGATGATTTGATATACATATACGTTGTGAAAGGACTCCCACAATCAAGTTCATGATCACATCCATCACCTCCCATATTTAATTTTTGTGCGTGTCTGTGTGTGTGAGAACACTTAAGATCTAGTAGCAGCAAATTTCACTTATGCAATACACTATTATCAGCTGGAGTCCCCATGCTCTGCATTAGATCTTCAGGTCTGACTCATCTTATAATTAAAAGTTCGTACCCTCTTACCAGCATCTCCACATTTTCCCTCAACCCCCAGCCCCTGGCAACTACCATTCCACCCTGCTTCAATGAATTGGATGTTTTTGTTGTTCCTTTTTTTTTTTTTTTTTTTTTTTAAGATTCCACATATAAGTGAGGGGCGCCTGGGTGGCTCAGTCAGTTGGGTGTCTTACTTCAGCTCAGGTCATGATCTTACGGCTTGTGGGTTCAAGCCTGCATTGGGCTCTGTGCTGACGGCTCCGAGCCTGGAGCCTGTTTCAGATCCTGTCTCCCTCTCTTTCTGCCCCTTCCCCACTCATGCTCTGTCTCTCTCTCTCTCTCTCAAAAATAAATAAACATTAAAAAAATTTTTTTTAATTCCACATATAAGTGATACCATGCAGTATTTGTCTTTCTCTGACTTATTTCACTTAGCATAATACCTTTCAGGTTCATGCATGTTGCCACAACTGGCAGCATTTTCTTCTTTTTTAAAGCTAATATTCCATTATGTGTGTGTGTGTGTGTGTGTGTGTGTGTGTGTGTGTATGTATCACATTTAGTTTATCTATTGTCCATTGGACAATAGATACTTGGGTTGCTTTTGTGTATTGTGAATAATGCCGCTCTGAACATGGATATACAAATATGTTTGAGTCACTGTTTTCAGTTCATTTAGAACTACCTTCAGAAGTGAAATTGCTGGTTATATGGTAGTTCTATTTTTAACTTTTTGAGACACTCCCATACAGTTTTCCATAGTGGCTGTACCATTTTACATTGCTACCAAGAATGCACAAGAGTTCCTAATTTCTCCACACCCTTGCTAACATTTGTTATTTTCTGTTTTGGGGATTTGTGTGTGTGTCTCTGTGCTTTAAATAACATTCTAATGAATGTAAAGTACAACCTCATTATGGTTTTGATTTGCATTTGCCTAATGATGAGTGATGTTGAGCATCTTTTCATGTGCTTATTGTCCATTTGTATATCTTCTTTGGGAAATGGGTTAAGTCCTTTGCCTAGTTTTTCATAGAGTTGTTTGGTTTTTGTTGTTGTTGAGTTGTATAAGTTCTTTATATATTCTGGATATTAACCCTTTATCAAATATATGATTTGAAAATACTATTTCTATTCTGTGGGTTGCTTTAGTAACTATATTTCTTGGCCTTACACCTGTTCATTCAAATAGTAACTGTGCACCTATACTTGAAATACACTGTGCTAATGACTGAGCAAAACAATGTCATTGACTTTCATATTCTCTCTCCCTTCATTTCACACTGTCATGCTATCAGAACCCCTCCCAATGCTTGGAAACATTTTTTTTTATTACTAGATCTTTGGAGTCTTCTAAAAGGAATTTAATTGACTATTTCATCTCAGATATCTGAGAAATGAGATCTCAGTACTAAATAGGCTGTGAGGAACTGGGGAGCAGTGAAACTTGAAACTAGAAGAAACAGTCATTGTCCATACATACCCATACACACACACACACACACACACACACAGCCCAAAACCTCCAGCAAGAGCTTCCTGACATCTACACGTGTGAGACAAGAAGCACGTCCACTTGCATCAGTGCTTGCCAAAGAGTGTTTGACTGTTAGGTTTTACTGTAACTGTTCCCACCAGCTGATAAAGGTTATAAACCTTGACCCTGGGACACTGGACCCTTACTGAGGTCTTAACATTCTTTCCTGACCAATGAACAATGGCACTTGTTTTATCCAACCACATACATTCCATCTCAGCCAGAGTGCTTGTTTTCAATCCTTAGCATGACCATCATAAACAAAAACTTAAAAACTCCTGATTTTTTTTTTCTCCTCACCACTCTCCTCAGCAAATTTCTTCATTAAGGAGTGTTCCTTTGCCTGGCAAGTTAATGGACTCAGTCTTTTATATTCACATATGGCAGTCTTTATTTTGTGTGCTCTGTGGGCTACAGTCCTACTAAGTCCGGTGATCTCCTCACAAGTCAACAAAGAACCCACACACCAGATTCGGTACAGTTACTCCGTTTTATGCAGAGATACACTCATCCACGGGTAGCTGCAACCGAATCCCATTCCTATAATCCTCAGGACAGTTAGCTAAATGCCAGCCTGTTTTCAAACAGATATCTTAATTTAGCCACCAAACATACAGATATTTGACCTCTACAGAATACTTTCCCTCCTCATGCTCACATTTCTTAGAAACTATAAACACAGGCCTTTATGTAAATGTTCAGCTGCTTCTTGGATCTGCTTTACATCAAATGGTTGCTAACTCTCTCTCTCTCTCTCTCTCTCACACACACACACATTTGTCTCTGAAGAACTGAGTTTAATGCCCTGTTGAAGCCAAAGAATCAAAATTTCAAGATAGTGAATTAAATTTGCAGAATCACTGTTCATTAGCAGTAACGTTTCAAACAGGAAATTAGTCCAATTACAATATCCTCTGAATTACGATCTCTGCTTCCTCATTGCCTTATCTAGTACCAAATCACACAAATAGCCTGCTTAGTGTCTATGGCAGCAGTTCAAAAAACAATGTTAACCAAGGTTTTTCTTCCCTCGTGGAATGGAATGGAATGGGGCAGATAAATATTCCATGACTTGTGGCCCCTTAAGATCGGCTAGAGAAAATGAATCTTAAGCCAGGATCCCCAACAGGGAGCTTTACCACCCATTGTCTAACAGCTCCCCATGTTCCTTCGTAGACCCCCAGGGATGATAATCATGGGAATGAGGCAAACCCACTGCCAGCTGCTGCTTCCCAGCTGTCCTGGAGCCTGGCGTGGGCAGATCCCATGCTGGGTGTCTCATGCTTAGCCTGGCTGATTTAATTACCAAATATGAGTTACAAACATAAGACAGTAAATACAGGAAGCAGGGAGAATAGTAAGACAGTGATCTGGAGATCCCTCCCACCAGCACTGTGTCCTGCCCCTGGAAGTAAGTGATGTCCTACAATAAATGCAATGAACTCACTGTCCCCTCGACAGTTTCCTACGAAGTTCTGTTCTTTAGACTTGAAAGTCAAGCCCTGTCCCACCAGCTCCACTTGGTGGCTCCACCCTGATACACATGTTTATCCCTCCTTCAGTATCTGACGTAGGTTCCTAGCTAGACACAAAGAAGGAGGCACCTCTAGGGAGAGAGGGAAGATTTTTTTCTCCGTTGCAAGATGTGGATGCTTACTCAAAGGAGGGAAACCAGGAGTTAGGTTTTAATGACCTGATTTATTTTGTGTGAGTGTGTATGCACGTGTGTGTGCCCCGATTTAGATTGAATGAGGGTTTTTGTTTTCTTTAGCTTTGTTTTAAAAACCATGATAGAAACCCTTTTACAAGAGAGCAAATGACTATATCATCCTTGTCATGATTTTCACTTTCCCTTTCTCTTATTTCCTATTGCTATTGTTTTCAGAACAAGTTGAAGACAACTGTGGCTGTGAGTCTTTGTCGTCCTAATGATCTTGTTTCTCTTTTCTACCAGGAAAACCTCCTCCTTTGCCCTTTTGCCTGAATACCTGATTACTAAAAACTAAGCTCCCATCCTAAATCAGTCAAGAGAATAAACGCCTGGGTAAGAACTAGTGCAGGAACAACAGTAAAAGCCACCCACGGGACTTTTTTGGGGGACTAAATCTGGAGTCAAAGTGGAGGGGCATGATGGAAGCTTTGAAAGGGGTATGATCCAGGGAACTGCTGAGAAAGTGAATGGCCTCTTGTCCTTTTCTTCTTTTCTCTGCTCTATTTGAGTATTCTCTGTGTTCTAGAAACCCTGCGCATTGAGGCCTCAAACAATTGGCAGAAAAGTCCGTCACGAAGACAAGAATTCTACTCTGCCTTTCTTCTGTGTTCAAATGCTGACCCACCTGTTATATCTGAAATCATGGCTCCTCCTTTATTTTCAGGAATTTCCTGTTACTGTCTCCCGATTATCTGGAATAACGTATTAACTAATTTAGAGATGGTGAGACCATTTATCATGGGTGGGACATCAGCCTGAAATATCATCATTGGAATCTGTAGTGGCAGTTAGATACACTAGTTTATTAGCATTCACACCTGATTGATTTCATGTTTATGTTTGACAGTAAATATAGGGAGATAGCTGTGGTCCTACAAAATGACTTCTTTCTTTTGGAATTCTAACTGGTCCAGTGAAATCTTTTTCTTTGATGAAGTAGGATTATGAGTTAAGTGAAACTGTGTGAATATGTGACATTTAAATTTAAAATAGCTTGAAACCTAGGGGCATGTGGGTGGTTCAGTTGGTTGAGTGTCCAACTTCGGCTCAGGTCATGATCTCACAGTTCCTGAGTTCAAGCCCTGTGTCGGGCTCTGTGCTGACAGCTCAGAGCCTGGCGCCTATTTCAGATTCTGTGTCTCCCTCTCTCTCTGCCCCCTGCCCCATTCACACTCTGTTTCGTTCTCTCTCAAAAATAAATAAACATTAAAAAATTTTAAAAAGTAGCTTGAAACCTGATTAAACTTAATGTTTTAATGATAACATCTAAGACCATTGCTAATAAAGCAACTTGAAAATTGACCAAATGTCAAAATACATATAAGTGGAGAGAAGAAAGGAGAAAGAGCTAAAAGAGAGAGAGAGAGAGAGAGAGAGAAGAAAAGTAAATATTTGGGAAGTGGGATAGGAATTCGAGGTTTTCAAGAAAATAAACGACCCTTAAGCTTGCACAAACCTGCCCAGAGCACAATCTACCATGCCTGAGCCACACATGGACACATCCACGAAGAATAATACCCAGATACCATACAAGGCACCTTCCCCGGGGTGTGTACATTAGTTATAAACTGAATCTTCACGGAATAGAACAAAATAACCTGTTACCATTTACTAAACAATAGGAAAATATAGACTTACAAGCTCACAAAGATGCAAAAAATAGATACTAAAAAAAAAAAAGATACTACATGACTGAGAGAAAGGAATATCAAGCAGTCAGTTCTGCATAGCAATCTAGCAATACACACCAAATGCTTTCAAAGCAGTTATATTGTTTGGTCTAGTGGTAAACCTTGAGGACATTGTGTTAAATGAAACAAATCAGTCACAAAGGGACAAATACCACATGATTCCACTCACATGAGGTACCCAGAGTAGTCAAATCCATAGACACAGAAAGTAGAATGGTGGTTGCCATGGGCTAGGGGAGGAGGGAACGAGGAGTTACCATCTGGGAAGATGAAAAAGTTCTGGGGATGGATGGCAGCAATGGTTGCACAGCAACATGAATGTACTTAATGCTACTGAAGAGTGCACTTAAAACTAGTTAAGATGGTAAATTTTATGTGACACGTATCTTATTACAATAAATAATAGTTCTGCATATTTAGCAACAGAGAAATGCTCAAGATGGTAGAAATAGTATCAACTATTTTCCAGATTTTCTATAAAAATCGCTGTAAGTTCATGTATGAGAAAAAGACCAGAAAGTTATCCAAAACACAAAATGTGGGTAGACATTATCTTAGGTAAGATTCTGAGTGATTTTCTTCTTTCATATGTTTCTGTATTTTCCAAATAGTTCTAAGTAACCATAGGGTATTGTTATACCCAGAAAATAAAATTTAAAAGCCCAGCCCCGGGGCAGATGGTAACTACACTTTGGTGAGCACAGCATAAAGTGTAGAGAAGTTGAATTGCTATGTTGTACACCTGAAACTACTGTAACATTGTATGTCAGTTATCCGCAAATTTTTTAGAAATATAAAAATTAAAAAATAAAAGCCCACCCCCTACATCTCTATCCCCTTACCCTGCTTTATTAGTACAGTAATGGCACTTATTACTACATGAAACTATATTGTATATTTATCTGTTTCCTTGCTATAGTCTTGTTCCCCCAGCTAGAACATAAACTCCCTGAGGCCAGACACTTCTGCATCCTTAATTCTTGAGCAGTTTCAGGCATTTAATGGGAACTCCATAAATATTTGAGTGACAGAAAATGCGTAGATGAATGAACACAAAATCGGTCATCCTCAGGTAAAGACAGTGGGCATTCCTTCGTCCTGTGCCCCCATTCCAGGTACCCGGGGTGGCCACTCTCTACCTCCCATCTGTAATCTGCTCGGCATCAGAGGAAGGGCTTTCTCCAGGTTAAGGATTGTGAGGATGAAAATAAAGCCTGGACACATCCAAAGTAGAGCTAATAGAGGAGAAAATCATCTAGACACTAGGTCACTTGCAGGACAGTTGAAGGGACTGAGAAAGAGAAAACTCCAGCAAGAAGAAATGCAGCTATCTCCAAATCCCAGGAGGTAGTCAGGTGGAACCACACATTTATTCAATAAACCTCCAGCGAGCCTCCTCCAAGTGCCAGGGACTGAGGTGGCCACCAAGAGTACAAAACAAAAGTAGAATTAGATTTCATCTGTGAGACTCCAAAGGAAATACTGAAGGTTGCTGGGGAACTTGGGAAGACAGATTTGAATGCATCACAGAGAGTCTAAAATAGCATTTCCTAAAGAGCATTTCATGGAATGCTAGGGTTCTGTGGGATGTTCCTTTATGTTACATGAAAAAAGGACTCTGGAACCATGTAAGTTTAGACAATCTTGAGATAGACTTTTTAAACTACTGCACAGGGCTTCTTGGGGTTTTTAATATTTTGGTGGATACTGCCACTCTCCTAAAGAGCAATAGGATTCCTTTTCCCAAAACTTTGAACCACAGGACACCTTTTCCAGGCCTACAGTTTCATGGGATGAGTATTAGGAAGAGTTACCCTCTCTTCATAATGAGAACATTCACCTTTGGAAAAGGTGGCCCACAACCACAGATGCACACGGTAGCACCACACAGAACAGACGCCCAAGGCTTCATCCTAAATCACTCACATCAACCCAGTGCTCTCACCTCTTCCCCTCACCTCACAATTACCCCACTTACCAGTGGGGGCATTCACTTGTTCCTCTTTCCAGTCTTGCCTTGAACTTGACCTTAATGAACCATGCTTTGTATTTCTCCTTCTGACTTGTGCTCTGTGTAATGACTCTGGTTCTTCCCCTACACTGTCTAGGGCCGCCCTGGGCAAGGCTCCCCTGGTTCAACCCTTCCATGCAGCTCACTGTATACAGAGGAGGAAGACTCAGACAAGGAGTAAGTGAGTTCTCATGTCTCACAAATGGGGAGAACTTGGGATTTCTGACACAGAAAATTCTTCCCCGGTCTTCTTTCCAGCTACTTCTTCAATAATGTTCAATTTCCAGACATAATCTTAAGTATTTTTGGTACCTGGGAAACCAGCTATTTCTATGACTGCATCATCTTATCAGTTATTATATGGAATGCAGATGCTCCATGACACAACTGGGAAATCTTTCACATGATGAGACAAACCCACTCATCCAAGGTCACTGGGCTATTTCCTACCTTCCAGCCATTCAAATAAAAGCCCATGGTGACTTTGGAGGCTTGCATGAAATACCTGCAGGGAAAAACTATTATGACTTCAAACCACAGCACTCAAAAGTCTGCCTTACTTTTGTTCTCTTACCTTGTAACTTGCGTTCTCATTCCAAAATCCAGTGACCTCATTGACTGTAGCACTTCGATACAGCCCATGTACTGGAATAACAAAAACAAAACAAAACAAAAGGGTAAGTAGGAAAAAAGCTAGCATGATGACATTTCTCATCTTCATGGTGACTTCCTAGGAAACACCTTAAGTCAGCTTCTGATATCAAGTTACATTCTCACACTCAGTCTACCATTGATATTTCTGACCATTAATGGGCACATGCCTTAAGTTTCAGTTCAGTTATAAAACATCAGCTAAATCCAAACTATGATACCAGGAATGCAGCTAACAAAGACAATGTGAGTTCATTGGTGAAGAGCATGGGCTCTGGGGCCAGACTGTGTGAATCTGAATCCTAGCTCTGCCACTTATTAGTTATGGAACCTCAGGAAGTTACTCGACTTCTCTGCATTTTAGAGTTCTCTCTGCTATGAGTTAATTTTTTTCCACATGGGTGAAGGTCTTAGGACAGCACTGGGTACCTACATGTGCTCAATTGTTATGTGAGGCAAACACTACAGCAATGGAGAATCTTCTGAGGAGATAAAACAAGCATATAAATGCGTAAATACAGAATTCAGTAATAGAAGATCTTCCTTTTTCACAAGATCATTTACTAAAAGGGTTCAAGAAAGGAAAAAAAAAGTAATTTCCCACACCAGGAATTAGTAAATTTACCTTGAACATGGAGTATTAGAAAAGGAATTGTGCCTTATAAGCTAAAACACAGCTTATATGTCCTGTGGTAGCAGTGAGAACCATGATAGGCTGTGGTAGGAGAGGGAGGTGTTGGTCAGTGTGTATGTGAGAGAAGCCTCATGTCAGCAGCAGTATGGAGGTGGGCTATTAGTGAGGATGTGCCTGTCAAGGGGGAAGTAATGAGAGCCCACACCGAGGAGAAATGGTGGCAATAGGAAGGAGGGGATGAATTCAAGTGACATCACGGAAATAGATACTACATGATTCGGCAGTTGATTTGATCTAGAGAATAAGAGAGAAGGATGAGTCAAGGATGACTCAGACGCTTCCAGCCAGGGTAGCAGAGGGAACAGTGATTCCATTAACAGAAACAGGAAAACCAGGAGAGGGGAAGATGATGAGTTGGTTTGGGACCCGTTGACTGAAAGACATCAATGGGGTATCCAGGAAATGACAAGCCTTCAGTTGAAAATTGGATTCTGGAATGGTGGAGAAGAATTAAGCCTAGGGATGCAGACTTAGTAGTCTTCTGTGTAGCTTTGCCAAGTGAGGCTGTGGGAGTAAATCCTCTTAGCAGAGCCTTAGCTGACGAGGGAGAGTGTTTCTCTGAGAATGAGCTCGGAAATGTTATGAGAGCCAAGCGGTCTGATTGAAAGTGATCTGTCAGCTCCTTGGAAATTATATGCTTCCTGTTTAGCTTTCCTTTGGAAGTCTTCCAGGCTCCCTCTGCTTGGAAATGGCAAGAGCAATGTGGAAAGATGGCAGGATCTGGGAGGGTGGGGGCCTTCCCAGACACTTCTTGTAGTATTTCTGAGCAAATTCTGCAGATTTAGCATCCTAACAGCAGGTCAGTCTACCAAATGTTGCATAGCCTAGTGCGGGGGAGAGGACCCTGGCCAGAACAATCACCTGGCCATTCTCAGTCAGATTCCTGTTTGTCACATTCTTCTTGGGTCTCCAGTATTGACACACAAAAACATTTTTGAACACTTCATACCAATCACACCTAACTTCCCAAGGCTTGAACACCGGGGAAGTAAGTGATGTCTGGAGAGTTCTGTTCAATAACCCATAGGACTTATTATGGGAGGAAAGCTAGATTTAGGGGATGTGGTAGAAAGCCCATCTCAGAACAATCAGGAAAGGAGACTTAAGAGTCTGAGCTCCATGTCAAGGTGCATTAAAAAGATTGTTTTCATATCCTCCCTGGCTGCTCCAGCTTTTCATGCCCCTCAGTGTCTTCTTCCATTTCAAAACGTAGCTCCTGCTCCTCTGTTTTCTGTACCCCTCACCCTAGAAAGAATGAGCTCCCCACACAGGTGGGATATGGGTCTGGGCTGATCTCCAACTCCCCCAGGAGGCTGCGTCAGTACAGATGTGCGGGGCATCTTCAGCTGTAAATCATCAATTTAAGATGAGGTGATAATAACCAGCACACTTTTGGGAAATGTAAACAAACACCAAATTTTTCCACCTAAATTTTCAGCCAGAGTAATTTTTTCAAAAATACACCTTAGGGGCACCTGGGTGGCTCAGTCAGTTGAGCATCTGACTTCGGCTCAGGTCATGATTCCAAGGTTCGTGAGTTCGAGCCCCACATTGGGCTCTGTACTGACAGCATGGAGCCTGCTTGGGATTCTCTCTCTCTCTCTCTCTCTCTCTCTCTCTCTCCCTCTCCCACTTTCTCTCTCTCTCTTTCTCTCTCTCTGCTGTCAGTGCAGATGCCTTCTTCGGATCCTCTGTCCCCCCCCTCCCGTCCCTCCCCTGCTTGCTCTCTCTCTCTCAAAAATAAATAAAACATTAAAAAATACACATCAGACCATGTCCCTTCATTGCTTAAAACTTCTGACATTTATTATCAAAACAAACTTGTTACTATAAACCCCCAGACCCTGCATTTTCTGGCCCCTGCTTACCATCTCCTCAATGTCATCTGTGTACTTCTCCTCCTATATACTTCATTGCCACATTGGCCTTCTTTCTATTCCTCAAATACACCCAACTCTTTCCAAACACAGGGACTTTGCACTTGCTGTTTCCTCTCCCCTCATTGCTATCTCTGCCTAGTTCTTCTTCATTCTCTAAGACCGACTCCTTCTTATCCTTTAGGTTTTAACTCAAATGTCACTGCCCCAGAAGCCCCTTCCTGTCACCCTTCATCACAGCCTTCACTCATCACCTTCATGCCACTGTTTTTCAGGTTTACTTGTTAGCTTGTTTGTTTATTGCTTGTCTTGATTTCTTTGACTGTAAACACCATGGTCAGCACTGTATTCCCAGCACCTGGGATAGTGCCTGGGATATGTTGGTACTCAATAAATACTAGCTGAAAGAATGAGTAAAGCTTCTATTGCTCAACTCCAACAGTATCTTTAAAATGAGCACAGGGAGAGAAGAGACAGAGGAAGGTGAAGGTTTGACTGGTCTGTCATCCTAGGGGATAAATGAGGAGTCCAGGAGAAATGAAGACTCAGAAGGAGACTCAGGAGTTATAAACCAGGATGATACCTTTGGAAGACTTCTGGATTTCTTTGTCATTTCCTCTGTTTATTAATTTTGTTAGTCCCCATGTTAGATACTGGCAACAAACAGCCTTAATAGAAGAGGTTTTGTAGTGAAGTGGGAGGCTGGGGGGAACACGCCCCCTTCTCAGGCAGTTTAGCGGCAGTGGGAGGGGAGAGCCCTGGGTGATAAAGTGGATGGTGGGGACTTTAACAGGAAGGGAGAGCAGGCTGCATATCAGACAGGAATGGGAAAAGAGGCAAAGAGAGTCAGGTGGAATATGGATGCTCCAATGCCAATGAGGCTTAACACCCATGTGAGGGACAGTGTCGTAGTAGGGGCAATTCTCAGTCCAGTGAAATGAATCACCAATGGTGGGATTTGGGTTATCAATGAGGAAAGGGGTTTTTACTGGAGAGAGAGAGGGGGAAAAACAGGGAGAGAGAGAATATTCTAAGGCTTTGTTCTTAATCACACTTCGTGGCAATAACCACCTCGTTGCTTCCTTCTGAGACAGACCCAGGCATTGCTTCCAATCCCCTTTCCTTCACTGAAACCTCGGTTTTGTTCCATACACTTGACTGTCAGCAGTGGCACAGGTGATACTTTCTGCCAGCCTCACTGTCATAAACTGAAGTTTCTGAAGACACAGGAGTCATGCCTGAGGAGATAGGACAACAACTACAATTCCTCTTCCACCATGGGTGTATGTGGAGAAAGCCACTCTAAGCAAAATGAAGGGAGGGAATCAATGCCTGATTTTTCACAATTAACCTGGAGCCCAGAATGGACTTGGTCTTCCCATGAACTCACACAGTTCATTCTACTCAGAAACCATTACTATGAGGAAGCAGGGAAAGGGCAGTACATAAAAAGAATCCATCCGCTTTCTTTGTTTAGCTACCTGATGACTACATACGCAGACAGTGGTTGAGTGTCGAGGCCTGGGGAAGGAGAAATTTAGTCTGTTGGTTTAGGTATAAACTGGGAATGACGATACCTCTCACTCATTTATTAAATGTGGATCTGAATAAGATATGGTCTCTGTTCTTAAGAAACCCAGCCTCATAAGGATAGGAGAATCATGAAAGAGATGATTTATCTTCTCTTTCTATGAGTTGAGTCATTATTGTTAATTCCATTTAATAGAAGAGGACATTAAGGTCTATTAAAGGGAAGTGCCTGGCTCAGTTTCATTTATTCAGTGAGACTGAATCGGGGTTTATTCCAGAGTCTGTAGCCCATTCCTGGGACTCTGTGTGTAAGCCTTGTATAACAGGAAAAGAAAAAACAGAGAGGGTCATTGAGCTGGCTCCCAATGACTCTTCCTTTGGTCTACTCAGGTAGGTAACAATGAGATGAGCCTGGGGGCCACGGTAGTGAGAACAGGATGAAACCAGCTTCTTCTGGGGACCACAGGAGGTGGCACATGAGACAGAAGACACTCCCTAATTCATGACCCCGAGAGGACACCGAAGACCTTTATTAGAGGCATACAAGCTTGGTGAGAAAGTAGCATAGCTCAGCAGTGCTCAGACAACCTTCCCATTCAGCACCTGACAGACAGCTTACCTAACTCCCAGCCCATGCTCTCTCTTCATGCCCCAAGGCAACAATAATATTTTTGTACTGTCTGAGCTTCAACCACTTGCTCCCAGGGAGAGGTGAACAGCCTATTCATAGCTGTGTGTATCCTGGGCTTTTGAAGACATTACTGGGGTTTTCAGAGAGGAGGCATGATAGCTAGCTTATGAGAATTTCTCATACTGACTCTTTTACAGAATGAGGACTTTGACTCTATTACCCAAAGAGAACGGATATATATTCTTATATCCTCAGAAAGAATGTCTGAAGGACACATGAGAAACCATTAATGGTGATTACCTCTGGGAATGGGAGAGAGGCAGGTTTTTACTTTTCACTTTGCAGTTATATTGTTTGTTTCCTTAATAAGTAGGTAGTATTATTACTGGGTTTAAAAATTAATAAAGCCGAGGCATCTGGGTGGCTTAGTCAGTTAAACACCCAACTTCAGCTCAGGTCATGATCTCATCATGAGTTTGAGCCCTGCATCAGGCTCTGTTCTGACAGCTCAAAGCCTGGAGCCTGCTTCGGACTCTGTGTCTCCCTCTCTCTCTGCTCCTCCCCTGCTCGTGCTCTGTCTCTCTCTGTCTCTCCAAAATAAATAAATACTTTAAAAATTAAAAAATTAATATAATAATTATATTATCATAAAAGTTAATTATATTATCATGAAAATTATATAATTATAAAAATTAACATATTAATAAAAATAATATAAGCCTACCTTAACCTGTAGGAACCACAGCTTATTAATTATTAAGTAGGGTTAAATCCATTTTTTTTTTCAATAGCATACAGTATTCCTTCCTTAGAATGTGCCTGCCTCTGTGCTAGGAGTACAGGAAAATACTGTTGAAGAGAAGGCTTCAGGCATAGGCCCTGCATTTCATAAGACAGGGAAGAATGACACTCTGAAACCATCAGAACTTTGACCTTCATGCAATAAATGCCTGACAATAGTAGAGGCCACCAATGCTCCCCAAAAACACTGCAGGATTTTTCGCCACCTTTAAATAACTTCCAGTTTTTCCCACTAAAAAAGGGGGGATTAGAGGGAGGACATTCTCTTCATAATCTTGAGACTTTGTCTCCGCTTCCTTTCTTTCTACGCATGTCTCAACTCACTATAGTAGTTCCTGGCCTCAAGACTCTACTGAAACTGCCTGAGCAAACCGACTACCTTCTCATGATCCATTCTAGAGAACCATTTCTGTTCTCCGGTTCATCTGCCTAGGGCACTGCCATTGCTGACCTCTACCTACCTCCTTCTCTTTCCTCTGATCTTCTCTCCCTGCTTGGCTTTCATGAGAGCATTTTCTCTGATTCCTCACCTTTATCTTCTGACTGTTCCTTCTTAGTCTCCTTTGCTAGTTCCTTATTTTCACCCCTGTCTTTTCTTTAAACAATTGTCCCTTCTCTTCTCATGCTATACCATTGGTTCTCAACCATGACTGAACATTAGAACACAAGTGAAGCTTAAGAAATTCTGATTTCCAAGTTCTACTCCAGTCCAATAAAGTCAGTCTCTACCGTGTATGCCTTCAATTATTACCTGGGCGCTGATGGCACAGAGATTTCCAACACAAGTTCTTTTGCATGCTTCTGACTAGTATAATTACAGGAATATTCCAATTTCATCTCAAATTAAATATATCCACATTATACTTCCACTTACATTTCTGATCTCAAGCAGTGTCACCATCTACCTACTTACGTGAGCCAGACAACTCAACTCTTCCCCTGCTTTTAAACCTGTCACCCAGTCAGGGGCTGAGCAGTTCAAGCTCCATATCAACTTTCTTCTTCCCTCAACTCCACCTCCTGCCCCAACTTTTACCATCCTCATTTAGGCAAGCTCTGCCTGTCAGTTACATCACATCATGTTCAATGCACTTGAAATAAACTATATCCATTTGGCTGGCAGTAAGCAAGAGAACAATCTCTTTGTTCAACCCTGTAGTCCCAACCTAGACTTTGACCTCAATTGCCCCAGGGAAAGGGGACCTCCCTATAAATACAAACAAAAACATAAGACACTGACTCTGACCTTTGACAGTCCAGGAGTACAGATGTGGGAGATCTTAGGGACTGTCCAGTGTATTCTTTACCTGAGTTTCACCCTAGTACTGAATTTTGAACATAACCCCAGGACGACAGTCTCTGGTGTCCCACCCTCTAAATATGCTTTTTGCAATGCAGCTAACACCTTACTGAAACTCATGTCTGGCATGATATCACTCCATCTTATCCTACTCCACTCCCACTTAAAAACTTTACAGGGCCTCCATCCTCAAACAGAGCTTCTCAAACTTTATAGAACTTCAAAATCACCAGAGAAATTTAAAAAGCATATTTTAAAAAGCAGATTTTAAAAAGCAGATTCCTGGGCTCTGAGAGATTCTGCTTCAGTAGGTCTGAGAAACTGCATTTTAATAAGCACTCAGGTGATTCTGCTATGGGTGGTCCAAGAATCACCCTTTAGAGAAAACACCAGTCCCCAGGAAAAGATCCAACTTTCTTAGCATGGTGGACGAGTTCCCAACTATCATCATGCAAAGGTCACTTCTTTCATGAATCCTCTCCTCTTCTCCCCCTTCCTTACCCACAGTCTTGACCACACTCCCTTTCCTAAGTCCTCCTCTGCACACTCTATGGACTTCTAGCAGACCTTTTATAAAACTCTAGTTGCCCATATGGCACTTTTTGTTAATGTGTGTGTATCTCTTTTAAAGCAAGAATGGTGTCTGTTTCTTCTTTGTATCCTTAGTGGAGAGCCTAGCTCACCAATGTTCCTGAGATGAATAAGATATAGCTTGAATAACTTTTTAAAAAATGTTTACTCACTTTTGAGAGAGAGAGACAGAGTATGAACAGGGGAGGGGCAGAGAGAGAGGGAGACACAGAATCTGAAGCAGGTTCCAGGCTCTGAGCTGTCAGCACAGAGTCCAATGTGGGACTCGAACTCACAAACCATGAGATGATGACCTGAGCTGAAGTCGGACACTTACCCGACTGAGCCACCCAGGCACCCCTGGCTTGAATAACTTTTGAGAAAGGACAGGATATGTATATAAAAATTATCATATTAGGGGCTCCTGGGTAGCTCAGTTTGTTGGGCATCCGACTTCAGCTCAGGTCATGATCTCATGGTCTGTGAGTTTGAGCCCCGCATCAGGCTCTGTGCTGTCAGCTCAGAGCCTAGAGTCTGCTTTGAGTTCTGTGTCTCCCTCTCTCTGCCCCTCCCCTGCTCACGCCCTGTCTCTCTGTCTCTCTCTCAAAAATAAAGAAACATTAAAAAAAATTTTTTTTAATTATCATATTAAACATTTAGATACTATTAATCCCTTATTCAATTAAATCATATATAACTTAGATTTCCCAAAAGACCAATCATAAAGGTCAAAAACTCATTGCTTAATAATTACAATGTTAATGATTGAATTAATCCAGATATAAGAAAGTAGCCAGATGAGGACAAACTCAGAACGAAATGGCCTAAAAGTAGGACAGAACCCAAACTACGCACTCCAGTCCTTTGTTGCTATTTGGGAAACTAGATCTGATTTTTCACAGGAAGTCAGAGTCAGACTTTATCTGTAAGTTTTCCTAATTTCAAAAACCAACAGCTCACAAAGAACAATCCAAAAATGATATTAAGAAACAATTTCACTGTAATAGAATTCTTTTTATTCAAAAATAATAAAATATTTATGAATAAATTTAACAAAGTAAATGCAAAACATATGTTTAAAACTATAAAATATCATTAAAAGAAATTCAAGAAGATCATAATAAATGGAAAGATATCCCACGTTTATGGATCAGATTATGTTGTTAAGATAGTAATACTCTCAAAACTAATCTACAGATTCAACTCAATTCCTATCAAGATCCCAGATGGCTTCTTTGCAGAAACTGACAAGCTGATCCTAAAATTCAGAAGGAAATTCAAGAGGCCCAGAATTGCCAGCACAATCTTGAAAAAGAACAAAGAGGACCCAGATGTCCCAATTTTAAAACTTACTACCCAGCAACACAATCGAGACAGGTGTGGTATGACATAAAGATAGACACCTAGATCAAAGGAATAGAATTAAAATCCAGAAATAAATACTCAGGTTTACTGTCAACTGATTTTTGACAAGGGTGTCAAAATAATTCAAAAGGGAAAAGGACAGTCTTTTCAACAAATGGTGCTGAAACAACTGGATATCTACATTAAAAAAAAAAAGGCATGAAATTGGACCATACGCCTCATACCATATGTAGAAATAAACTCAAAATGGATCCAAGACCTATGTATAAGAGTTAAAATGATAAAATAAAATAGGAAAAACTCAGGCCCTTTGATATAATAGCAAAAGCACAAGAAAACAAGAAAATAGAAAAACTGGAGTTCATAAAAATTAAATACTTCTGTGCTTCAAGGGACACCTTGAAGAAAGTGAAAAGACCGCCCACAAAATGGGAGAAAATATTTACAAATGATATATCTGATAATGGACTTGGATATAGAATACATAAAAAATTTTACAACTCAATAATAAAAAAAATCTTAATAAACATAAAAGGATGCTCAATATCATCCATCAACAGGGAAATGCAAATCAAAATGACAGTGAGGTATCTCTACATGCCCTCTGAGATAGCCATCATTTAAAAAACAAATGTACCAAAAATAGCAAGTGTTGGTGAAGATGTGGAGAAACTGGAACCCTCATGCAGTGCTGATTTGGGAATGTAAAATGGTACAGTCACTAGGAGAAACAGCTGGGCGATTCCTGAATAAGTTAAACTTAAAATTACCATATGAGGGGCACGTGGGTGACTCAGTTAAGTGTCTGACTCTTGATTTCAGCTCAGGTCATGATCTCAGGGTTCATGAGATCAAGCCCTGCATCAGGTTCTACACTATCAGTGCAGAGCCTGCTTGGGATTCTCTCTCCCTCTCTCTCTGCTTCTCCCCCACTCATTTTCTAAATAAGTAAATAAATAAATAAACAAACAAACAAACATTAAAAAAATTAAATAAATATATAAGTAAATAAAAAGAATTACCATATGACCTAGCAATTCCACACTTAAATATGATGAAAACTGAAATCATATCTCCATACAAAAATCTTGCACATGAATGTTCATAGCAGCATTATTCATAATGGCCAAAAAGTAGAAACAACCAAGTATCCATCAAACCAATGAATGGATCAACAAAAAGGATGTATCATGCATTGGAATAGCATTTGGCAATAAAAAAAGAATGAAGTACTGATTTATGCTACAACATAAACGAACCTTGAAAATATTATTCTAAGAGAAAGAAGGCAGTCATAAAAGACCACATGTCACGTGATTTCATTTATGTGAAATGTCCAGAGCAGACAAACCTATAGAGCTAGAAAAGAGGGTTGGAAAATCTGGGAGGATGGAGGGTGGCTGCTAAAGAGTACAAGGTTTCTTTGGAGGTTGATGAAGATGTTTTAAAATGGGTGGTATTTGCACTAAAAACCATTGCATACTCTAAATGAGTGAATTGTACGGTATATCGATTACATCTCAATAAAGTTGTTACCAAGCAACAGTAACAGGCCAAACAACAATATCTGCAAGACAGTGTGTGACCCTGATGTAAACTGTGCAGGCAATATGTATGAATGGATGAATAATGAATAAATAAATGAGGCATCAGAAATCATTAAAGTTGTTTGAAGTCTTCTCCAGCACTCTTGAGGCAGAGTTCATTGCTCTTCCCTTGGGCTCCCGAAGCATCCTGGTCACACCCCAAGGTTGCATTCACCCAGTGGTGCTGCAATTTGTCTTTTTAAATGTCTACACCCACAGCTGGACTGTGGGCTTCTCAAGGGCAGGGAGTGAGTCTTAGTCATCATTATCCCCAGCACCTCTTACAGTGCAATAAATGATTTATTTGAACGAAGTAGCCAAGAAATGATATTCAGGAAGTCTCAAAATAACCTGCATCCTAACTGGACCATCTGTAATGTGTTCCTTCTTAAAGGGGTATGTTGCCAGTTAAAATAATCCTGAAGTTAAGCTGGTCAAAGCCCTCCTTGTGCCAGATTTGAGTCAGTACATGTGTTGTTTGAGAAGGGAATAGAAAGTCCTTCCCCTTATTTAGTGGAAGGGTTTTAGGAAAACCTGAGCAGGTAGACAATGGAGCTGCAGGGCCCCTCCTCTGGAACAGGGAACAATATTGGGGAGCAAGCTTAGAGGGAGTTCATTGAGACAAACAAGAAGACAGGCTTCAGTGAAAGAGGCACCAGTGGTCTTGGCAAAGACTGAGTTTTCTTAGAGTGATCCTATAGCACTTTTGAAACTTGCATCCAATAGCACAAAGCAGCTGACACCTTCCCTCTCTCTACCATTCTCTGTTCTCTTGTATTTGTTTTTCTTCAGAGCACTTATTGCTAACAACATCATGTATTAGTTTGTTTGCTGTCTGTCTCCCCTGCCACTAGAAGGTTAGTAGCAAAGAGCTAAGACTGCTCTGCCCTCAACATCTAGAATGCCACCTGGCATGCATAATATACTTTGGTTAATTGGTTAATTATACTTCAACTACACACATATACGCTTTGATTGATTGAATTGAATATATGTCTAAAAATCCAAACACATACCCTGCTGAAAGCGCCTTCTCCTGCTCCAGGTTCAAAAGCCTGACTATCTGGATTTGTTCATTAGTTTGCAGTCAGGGTCTTGGCAACCAAGAAATTTCAACCCTCCGAGACCTCACTGTTTACAAAGATGAAATCTTCTAAAAGTAAGTTGTGTATTCTGCTTGTTCTTCCAAAAGCAAGAGCTGCCTTGGCTGGGTTCCCGCCCGAACCAAAGCTGGGCTATGAAGGGGGCAAATCTTGGCACCCTTGGCCACCCTTCATCCTCTATGCTCTTTCCCAACTAAGCAGACTCCTTGGCCCACAGCAGATGGAGAAAACATTTGCTGTTTTAAAGTCCCTCAAGGCAAGCAGAGCTGATAATGTCTTAAATATATTATCTCCTGGGGAAATTTTAGAATTAAATAAGGAAAGTGTTAAATTGATTCAGAAGTTTCTCTTTGACAGTGGGTGACCCGGGATCCTGCAAATAGAGGGTCTTGGGTTCTAAAAGCCCAGATAAGCAATAAAGATCTCAGTCTGGTTGGTACTTTGATGACACTCTAATATACTAGGATATGAGCTATCTACAACTGGCCAAAGAAAGCTTCCAATTTGTCTGAAAAAAAGTGCCTGTCGTCTGTGGGCGAGGAAAGTATGACAGCCATCCGCATCACATGAGACGGCTAAGCTGTGCCGCATACCAACAGGCCTACTCCCATTGAGAACCCCTCACACACGGGGATTTTGTTGAACTGAGAGAGGTTTCATCTCTGCCTACAGACTTTAGCACAGACACAGTACTCAGCTGGAGGTCATCCTTCTGGCAAAAAAAGCACACTGAGAACTCTTGGAGGGCTACGACCTGTGGACCTCTTGCAGGAATAACTTGACACCCACGTGGGTGGAGATTCCGGCAGCTCTTTCTGCTTCTGGGCATGGCCAGAAGCGCCATCGGATATGCGACCACGTGCTTTTACACAGAGATTTACACTGTTTTCACAGTGTTATCTCATTGGATCCTTGCAATAAAATTATGACAGACCCTGAGTAAGTGTATGACACTCCTTTTACAGATGGGAAAACTAATTCTTAGAGGTTTGGTGTTCTGTTCAAGGGCCACAGAGCTGGTTAATGGAGAAGAAACCAGGTCTCTTTATGCTTAAAGCTGTGATATGTTGTGTTATCCCCCTGACCTGGAGAACTTTACTATCTCAGGAAGACTCCAAGCCCTGCATCTTTCAAAACTGCAAGATAGTATCTAGTGTGTTGGACACTGACTTAAGAGATCAGTACCTCCTATCGATGTGGCATCTGCCGACAGCAATTCCCCCATGGTACCTGGGTCAGGTAAGAGTTTTTCCTGTGATGCTTACCCCTCCACCCCACCCCCGAAGTGTCCCATGCTCCGTGATGGGTATAGTCTGGGAAGATATTTAAAATGCAGATGAATTCAGGAAACTGAAAACCCCTCGATTAAAGATACTACACTGTGTCTCTCCTCCACCCACCCACTCAAACCCTCATTCTAAGTAACAAGGAGCTGAAATTGCTCTATCCCTAATACCTAGAATACTGCCTGGCAGACAGCAGCCCCTCAAAATATACTTTGGTTGATTGAACTGAATAGGTTTTTAAAAATCTGAACATCTACCCTGCTGGAAGTTTCCTCTTCTGCTCCATGTTCAAAAGCCTGAGTATCTGGACTTTTTCATTCATTTTTTTTTTTTTTTTTTTTTACATCAAGAAGAATGGTAAGGCCAACCATCCTCCATGGGTGGTAGATGTTTAATCTCATAGTGACTTGAAGAATGATTGCCATATCCACCACCTAAGACACTAAGTACTGTGCTTCATTCCACACCATGTCAATCATCCTCTGCATTTGTTGGAAAACAGGAATTGCATTATTGTCCAAAGGTGAATTCTCCTTGACCAAAATATTCTCCATGTGCTCTTTGCAGAAACCTCTTAAGGGCCTTGTATCTAATATTCCATTTTAATGTTTATCAAGATTCAAAAGCTGCACCCAATAGCTTTGAGCTAAGGCCCTGGTGGGGAGTAACCAGGTGTTAGCACTGTGTCCCAGTCTCCTAAGAAACTTTTAAGAGATTTTTATCACTGTGTAGGCCTAATCCTAGGAGATGGGAATCCTGTTTTCTATTGTTCTTGGAGAAAGTCTCTAAAGTGGCTGGACTGGTTCCTCAAAATGAAAATGAGAATTAGAATACTGGCCCTACTCACATCAGAGGCTTTTGTTTTTTAAAAAAAATTTTTTTAACGTTTTATTTATTTTTGAGACAGAGAGAGACAGAGCATGAACGGGGGAGGGGCAGAGAGAGAGGGAGACACAGAATCGGAAACAGGCTCCAGGCTCTGAGCCATCAGCCCAGAGCCCGACGCGGGGCTCGAACTCACGGACCGCGAGATCGTGACCTGGCTGAAGTCGGACGCTTAACCGACTGCGCCACCCAGTCGCCCCTCAGATGCTTTTAATACTAATTGACGACGCTCTCCTGATGGGCCCAGTGAAATCCCAGGTTGTGTCAAAGCATTAATACATTCACAAGAGAAGTCTTAACAGTGCTGCTTACAGGAAGAACAGCTGAATAATTGATCCCAACAGCCATTTAACTAGAGACCTATGGTTTAAAAAGCAAGTTTCTCTAAATCACTGGAAGACCTTCATTCTTCTGGACACCTTATCCTTCCCTTTTGTCTTCATTTAGCTACTTCCTCCACTCCTTTCTTTGTGTATGTGGGAGTTATTAGGGCTGTTGTACAAGTACTTCCAATTTTTTGCCTTCCTGGTACATACTAGGGTCACACTTCTCCTGCTCCTTTGAAGTTGGTGCAGCTCCTGACTTGGCCAATAATATTCAAGTAGACTAACACTTTGAGAGCGGTTTTTCACATATCCTTTTTCCTGCCATTGGAGACTTCAGTCCGGGTCCCTAAGGGAGAATAACACAGAGTAGAGCCCCCCAGCCAATTTGCTGTGGACACATGGTATAAGCAAGAAATAAACCTTTTTTGTCCAAGCTGCTGGAAAGCTGGGATTGCTTGTTAATGGAATGAGCTAGTCTATCACAACTATGATAGTAACCACGAAAGAGAAGAAGGAATATGCCAGAGTTTAGGTACATGGGCTTTGAGAGTTAAGCAGGTCTGAGTTTGAATCTCAGCTTTGCATGTACCAGCTGTGAAGCTTGGGGCAAATCACTTTACATCTCATCTCACCCTTATCTATAAAATAGGGAAAATAGCTTATCAATTCCACAGGGTTATTACAAGGTTCCAATATGGTAATGCACGTGTGGTGCTGAGCACAGTGACTGGCACATGGAAAGGGCTCAGGAAATGGCAGTGACCATACTGGAATGACAGTGTTGTCTTTCCTGATCCTCTTCAGTTCCACCTGCTTCCTAGTTTAGGGAGCTGATGAGTAAATCTCAACTACTGTGAAGGGACTCAATCAAGACTACTCTTTATAGGAGTGTGATAAACACCACGATGCAAGGTTCTATGGGAATGTGTAGGAGGAGCTCCAACCCAGCCTCAGGGAATTGGGGAAGATTTTTCAGAAGAAGGGATGCTGGTATGAGTCATGAAGGGCAACTAAGGAGAGGTTGGAGGAGAGATTTCCAGGCAATGAACATAGCATAGCATGGTAAGGGCAAGAATATGGAGTGCTACAAAAATACCAAAGACTTCAATATGACTAAAATCCAGAGATGTAGTTAGTTGTCTGCCCACACAATTCAGTGGGCTCTTGGTAGGCAGAAACTGGGTCTAATTTACTTGCATTTTTAGAATCTGGCACCATACCTGGCACATAGTAGGATCTCAGTAAATGTTTACAGAATGTCTGATGATTATAAACAAATTTTAGGCTACTCAAGCTTAAGCGTGATGCCAATTTCTCCTTATTCTTCCATAAGTTTCCAAACAACACTTCTACCCAGCCCACTTCTCAGACCCAAATAAATACAAGCTAAAAATATAGCCCAGGTCATGAATCATAAATGAGATGGAAAAGCAGTGACTCACAGAAGTTAATCTGCTTCCCAGGAGAGTGTTCCTGGATGTCCTTTGCTCTGAAAGGTGAGGCAAAATGCCAGCACCATCGCTGCACGGATAAAGCTAATGTAATTCCCAGGCCTGCCATTGGGCACCCATCTGGTATTCTAAGGCTCCCATTCAGAGGGGCCAAGGGGCAGCAGCCCTGTGCATCCCACACAAGACAGCAGAGGGATGGGCCCAACACAGAGGCTAACACGTGTGTGCTCAAGAAAATGGTATAGAGCCCTATCTACTGTCTCAGTGGTCCAACATGTGCACCATCTTGTTGGCTATGGTCTTAATTTGGTTACAGCTGTAGCCAAGGCAACACCTGTGCAGAATGACTTAGCAGATGACCAACCAATTATGTTTGTATCTTTGTTTAATTAAGTTGGGAACTCTAATGTAATTGTGACAGTGTGTGTAGGGTCCCTTCTGCCAACCCATAATCACTTAAAGTGTTACATCTTTGGGGATTTAAGACCTTATTTGTCAGTTATGAGGTCCTTAAAAATATTAAATAAATTATACCCTACACCCTCAAATCACAAAAATCCGACAGCCTTCAGTATTTCGGGGCCTAGAGGTTTTGATTAAATCAAACTTTATTGGAGGAATACTACACACTCACAAACAAGAGAATCTGCAAGTACCACTAGAGTGGAACAAACTTAACAGCTCTATCAAACTCTCTCTTCCATCCCCTTTCCCCCACCCAGCAGTGTCTGTACCCACCCCCCCATTTTAGAGATTCAAAGACCCTTAGACTTTTGCTCCTGCCCCTACCTATCAAATTAAATCTTACTCTCAGAAAAAAAAAAATCTGAAATCTTAGATAGCAGTATATATATATATATAATATATATATATATAACTAAGTTACTATTAAAAACCATAGATATGACGTAATTAGGTATTACTGGAAAAGGCCAACGTTTTTGTCATCAGTTGTCATACTTAGTCAAATATGATGTCCCCAGCAGGAGCATTTGTATATGGTGGTTTTAGTCTTTCTGGCTCTCTAGGATTATAACCATGCCTGGTGTGTGGTCATGTTTGGAGGCCGTGGTGGCCAAAGAACCTCATTCATACTATCCTTTTCCTCTAAGTCACGGCACTCAAGTCCTCCATGAATGGCCGGTTGTTCTGCTATGCTGAAACCACAACTCCCATTAGTCAGTCTCCCACATGATGATAAACTGCTGAATGACGTCGTACTAGTTTTCAGCTTTTATGATGTCTCTGAAAAAGAAGCATCCGCCAACAATATGCCTTTGCAGAATTGCAGCCCAAATGTTAATCATCTCTCATTACACTTCTTTTTACTTGAAACACAAGGGTTTTCTGTAGCTCAAGCCAGTGAATTCTGACTCCTGATAATATGACTAAAAGGATATAAGAGTTTAAGGAAATTTAGAGATTATCCATTCAAACCCCTCTACTTTTCAATGGATAAAAAATTAAGTGGCTTATCTGCTGTCACTCAGCATTTAAAGGGCAGGCAGAGTAGAGTCCACTAAAGACACAAAACAAAAGTTGGAAACGTATAAGGAGAACCAGATGAGTATGATATGGTAGAAGTCAAGGACACACAGAGTTTCTTGGAGACAGAGACTGTTAAGCGAATTCAGGGCAGTGAAGATGACCAATAGGTTAAGAGGCTGGAAAACGTCTACTGGAATTTGCACACTGTTGGCTTTAATTGTTGGCTTCTGTTGGTCAATATCAGTAGAGTAGAGGAGTAGAGGGCAGTGAGCGGGGGATTGAGAGGGTGATATAGAGGGGAGGAGTAAACCAGAAAGCATAATGCTTTGTTTTTATTTTTGCTTCGAGAACTTTATATTTTAACAACAGAGGAAAGATAAGCTACGGAGAGGAAGTTATTTAAAAAATGGGACAGACTTGCGCATGCTCATATGATAGAAAGGGTGACAATAACAGGAGAGCGGAAAAGGATGCAAGATCGCAGCCCCCGGGGAAACAGAAGTGGAGACTATCCGTGAAATGTGTAAGTCTTGATTCAAATAAGTTATTATAATAATGAGTCAGATTCTCCCAAGTGCCGGAATCAAACAGCTTTCAAAAGTTGGAAGAAACATTTGCCCTTTTCATATGTCTGGATACTATTTGGGGATTCTTAAATATTCTTATAACCCCTCAGGACTGAGCCTATGTTTGTATAAATGGAAACACTGTTAGGATGGACAGCACAAGCCTATGACTTTAGTTAACTGTAGGCTTGCTTCAGAATTAAATCTAAGGGGCATCATGATGAGGGCTAAAAAGGGATGACCTAATAAAAGTCAATCTTTTTACAAAAACAAAGCCCTAGACTCACAAAACCTTTGCACTGGAAAAAAATATTTGCCCCATCCCCTTATTTTCAAAGCATTTAAGAGACTTGAATAAGGTCATGCAACATCACAAAACTCTAAACAGGTATAAAAATTTGTAAATCTGTTAGCTCTATCACACACATCAAGTTCCCAACAAATTCTAACATAGATTTTTGAACTAAACTCAAATAATGCCTTTAGAAAAGTCACACCTTCAGAAAGAAACTCAAATAGAAATTCAGATTCAATTCAATGCTGATTTTATAGCTTGTACTCTTTTTTCAAAAAAATCTCAGCATCTTTAGCTGAAGAGAAAGAAAAAAGTGCAAGGAAGATCTCTATTTTCCTTTAAAGCCCATTAGCACGAGGTGGATTATTAGTACTATTGGTTATTACATTAAGTAATGGCTTTCTATGGGGTGCCTGGCTAGCTCAGTCGGTAGAGTGCGACTCTTGATCTTGGGGTTATGAGTTTGAGCCTCATGTCAGGTGTAGAGAATATGTAAAAATAAAATCTTAAAAAAAAAAGTAATGACTTTCTACAAGGATATATAGTTCAATTTAATCCAAAGGATAGGAATGTGAAGATTCGAGGGGCAGGGAAAGTCAAGTGGTTAGAGCCAATAATGAGGAGTCTAGTTCAGGTTTGAAATTCTCATGGAAATCAAGAAGTTTCTCTTCTTCCCTAGCCACTAACTACATTTCAAACTTCCAACTATTGCCCTAAATACGCCTGACCAATGGCATTCACGAGTACACAAATGGGAACCAAGAAGAGTAGGTGATACCATGCAGAT
This sequence comes from Lynx rufus, assembly GCF_022079265.1. NCBI lineage: Eukaryota > Metazoa > Chordata > Mammalia > Carnivora > Felidae > Lynx > Lynx rufus. Next base: position 26,324,650 of record NW_025814827.1, on the reverse strand, counting down.
GGCTCTAGGCCAGCCATTCCCATAGTACCTGAAGAGGGTCTCTGTTCATAGCATCATTTCCTTTAACATTCTTCTGAAATCCCACATCCTCCAGAATGTCCTCTGATGCTCCCACTGAAGAGCTGGATGCACAATTCAACCATTACCAACAACCCTCCTTTTCAACAGTCTGAACCTACAAACTCTGAAACGGTCCAGGGAGGGGCCGATGTAAAACTGCACAGCTTTGAGTAGAACAATGTGTGGTGATCTGCCTTTGTCTCAACCATCTAAAACATGAGCTCCTAGGAGGCATGTCCTCAACGCAGGCAGAGACTCTGGGTTGCCTACCTATATCCTTTCCCCCTTTTCTCTTTCCTCCTTTCTTCCTTGCTGGTAGAACCCCCAATGTGCCCAGCTTCAAAACCACCATTACCCAGCTTCCTGTGAAGGCAGGAAACCAGGGAGATATAAAAGGATGTCATCAGGTAGGACTTCAAGGAAAACTACTTATAACACAGCTAGGAGGTGCCCCATTTTTGTTTTTGCTCTTCCTTCTTCCTACTGCCTGGAAAATGCTCCCATGCCACAACCTTGAGTGAGCCTGAGGACGGAAGGCGTGTGCTAAGGAGGCCAAACAGAAAGATGGAAAGAGTCTGAGTTATTGATGACTGTGGGACCACTATGTGGCCTTGACCTACCTACCTATGGACTTTTTAACATGAGTGAAAAAGAAAGCCTCTGTCTTGTTTAAACCCCAGTTATTTGAGCCTTTGTGATAACCTAATCCTAAGAGATACAGAGGCCTTTTAACCCGTGCTGTGCACATGGCATTTGAGGAGTCAGGGTTCCTCTGCAGTTCACTTCCGACCAAGTGATAGCTCTGTGAACAGGTTTTAGACTAGAATCAGTTCAGTAGTTCTTCAGCAGATTTTCCTATGTACCAGGAAAGTAACATTTTAATCCCTATTATATGAACGTAGTTTATAAATAACACCTTAAATGGAAGTGTCCCACTTGACAATGTCAAATGTCCTAAACATGGCTGAGAATACAGAAGCAAGTGACCAAAGAGATTTTTTTAAATTAGGTCAGGGGAGCCTGGGTGTCTCAGTCATTTAAGTGTCTGAATCTTGATCTCAGCTCAGGTCTTGATCTCATGGTTTGTGAGATTGAGCCCTGTGTCTGGCTCAGTATTGACAGCGTAGAGCCTGCTTGTGATTCTCTCTCTCTCCCTCTCTCTCTCTTTCTCTCTGCCCCTCCCTCACTTCTGTGTGCGCAGTGCACACACATGCACACTCTGTCTTTCTCAAAATAAATAAGCATTTTAAAAAAATTAAGTCAAAGACTAAAGCTTATGCTTGTCTTTTTCTCTTAGGAGAGCATTTCAGTCCTTCATTCAGAGCCCATTTGCTCTTGATTCAGATACAGTGTTAACAGGTCATCCTCTCAGGAGGCCAGAAACTCAAACTGAAATGTTGGGAGTCTCCTAAAGACAGGCTCCCTGTCAAGAGCAAACAGTGCCAGCTGGCTGGACACAAGGAATCTGAAAAATTGTGGATATATGGACATATAAATTCAAGAAGCTCAGCCATTTGGAGACACAGTGTGCAGGGGCAATCAGCTCATCACACTTATTAGCTCCTGTGGGTATGTCCTGGGTTCCAGAACAGCCCCGTGACTGTTACACTTGATCTTGGCCAAAAGGCCGAGAAGTCATAGTCCCTTGACTGTTAGAATGGACCATTTCCATCAGAAGAAAAAAGAGGTTATATTCCAATCTGTACCCACTCATAGGCATAGACCCAAGAAAGTTGAAAACACATGTCCACACAAAAACTTATGCATGAATGCTCATGGCAGCATTATTCATAATAACCAAAAAGTGAAAACAACCCAAATGTCTATCAATTGATGAATGAATCAACAAAAATGTGGTGTATTCATACAATGGGAAATTATTCAGCCATAAAAAGGGATGCAATGCTGATGCATGCTACAACATGGAAGAATTTTGAAAATACTTTGCTAAGTAAAGGACGCCAGACACAAAGGACCACCTATTATGTGATTCCATTTATAGGAAATATCAAAAGTAGGCAAATCCATTGGGACAGAAAATAGATTCATGGTTGCCAGGGGCTGGAGTGCAGGAATAGGGAGCTTACAGGTAACTGGCTTCTTTTTGGAGTGATAAACATATTATAAAACCTGATAGTTGTTATTGTCTCACAATTCTGTGGCTATATTAAAAACCACTGAATTGTACACCTAAAGTGTTAATTTTATGGTATGCAAATTATATCCCAATAAAACCATAATAAAAAAAATAAAACATAGATCTAGAGGAAAAAATCTGGCATTTCCTCTCAAAAAAAATTTTTTTTCATTGAGTTATCAACCATCTCTGAAGAGAAAGGGGCATATAATCTTCATTATGCAGAGGTTTCCAAGTAAAGTATTTTAAGTTTTAGAAGACTGACTTCTAAAGGGAGAAGCTTCAGTTATCTGAAAAAGTCAATGATTTCCTGGTGATGTCAACTAAATGAGTTGACTGTATCAGGACTCCTATTGGTGGGTGTTGACAGTGTCTGTGGGCACCTCATTCAGAAGAAACAGCCCCCCTCTTAACTCACTTGAACAGTTGGGCGATGACTCACAGACTTTCTGTCCTTTCCTTCCCACAGGGTTGCTCAGTGTGTGTAGGAAGCATTAACTCACTAGCAGGTGAGCCACCTCAGAACCTTTCAGGAAGTCAGCAGGGTATAAATCATAAAAAAAATATGACCCGTGAGTGTGCACATTATGCTTCCTGGAGTCCTCTGGGATCAATCCTCGTGCCCTATCAGGACCCAAGGGCCTCCCACAGCCACACCCACGTCCTACATCATCATCCTTCCAGTACTTTCTCCCTCCACTCCCTCCCCTCCCCCGCCCCCTCTTCCTCCTTCTTTTCTCAGGTAATAGCCTCCTTAGGAAATCAGATTCTTATATTTTACAAAGGGAGACTTGGAAGTTTGCCACACATCCCTGGCCAGAAGCCCTTTCCTTTGCTCCATGTTGGAGTTTGCCACATGGCTCGCTCCCCCACTCCTCAGTCATCTTTCTTGCTCTCTGTCCACACTATGCACATTTTGTCCACAAATCATTCCTACCACTGGACTAGGCACGGTGACACAGTGCTTGCAATCTCAGCTTTCATTTCCACAGAATTTTGCAACTTGTTACGGCTCATCATAAAAGATGAAGAATGTAAGATCTGCTGTTGAATAAAGGTTTCTTTGTTTTTGAGTGAACAGCTTATAGCTACTCCAGATGGGTTAACATATTTTTTTAAAAACTCGTCTCTGTATTTAAAGGGATTAAGAAGAGATACTTGAAATAACTTAGACGTGTCCTGAGAGTCCAGCATTATGTAGACAGCCATGTGTTGGCTCCCATGAGCTGTCTATCCATGATGCATATGTTGGGGAGTCGGGGGGGTGGTGGGGGGAGGTGCAGTCAGAGGTACTCTGAAAAGTTTTAAACATTTATTCCAAACTTTCAAGACTTCCAAGATATTTTCTTTTCAAATCAAAAAGTCTTTCCAAGTATGTCTTCATTTAGCCAGAATAAGTATCTTTAACATCATTTCAGAAACCAAAAGAAAACCAGCACCAAAATAGATGAGCCTCTGGTCAGGGTACTCCCTCCATCCCCTGAAGGCTCCTTCCCTGGCTAAAGTACCAGGCTTAGTGCTCTCCAGCAAAGTCACTCAGTTCCAGTTCCATGGGCAGGAGAAAGCAGACCCTGCCTGCCAGCGGATATTCCTCCACAGTTGGCACCTTCTTTCATCTGTTCAAGGGACATCACATACAACTAGTTCAACTTCTAGAAGCTGAGTTGAAGTTGAATGGTGAACAAGACATAAAGACCCTAAAAGAATAACGTTTCTAGCCTTAAATAAGCTCACTGGCTCACTATAACGTCAGTAAAAGATGCACACCATGGGTGTCTGGGTGGTTCAGTTGGTTAAGTGGCTGACTTCAGCTCAGGTCATGATCTCATCGTTCATGGGTTTGAGCCCACATCTGGCTCTGTGCTGACAGCTCAGAGCCTGGAGCCTGCTTCAGATTCTATGTATCCCTTTCTCTCTGCCCCTCCCCTGCTCGCTCTCTCTCTCTCTCTCTCTCTCAAATAAATAAATAAACATTAAAATAAATTAAAAGATATACACCAGAATTTATTTAATTCCAATGTTATCGTCTAAGAGAAATACATCAGACAAAACCATAGGCTTTGCTTTCTAAAACAATATGCATGCTTACCTTTAGAGATACGCACCCATATATTGGGGTGAGTTGTGGCAGGGTAGCTAATCTTACTTAAAACCCTCCTACTTTGCTGGGGAAATGGTCTGTCTTGATGGATGCTAGCATCTCCAGCTACATAAGAAGTGGAAGAGCGTACTCCTAGATTAAGGACCAGGACCCCTTGTACTGGGAGCCCCCACCTCCAGCTTTGTACCAGTGAGGAGAGCAGCTGAGGAACAGAAGACAGCAAGTTGAAATAGCATAGCAAATATGAAGTTCTCTTCCCAGGGTCAGGAAGTCAGAGAATTGTCTCTCAACAGAAGAGTGGCCAGAAGTGTGGCCATTTCTCTGGGACACTATGCTGTTCCCATGGGATCAGCACGTAGTGATGTGTGAAGGTGCCCCCATCTACCAGTCAGAGGGGAAAAAGCACAGTGCACAACAGTGTGCATACTATAATCTTCACCTGCATCAACGTATGTTTATATGTATATATAAATATGCAATGCTTGGGGCACCTGGGTGGCTCAGTAGGTTAAGCATCCGACTCTAGATTTTGGCTCAGGTCATGATCTCAGGGTTTGTGGATTCGAGCCCTGCAGCAGGCTCTGTGCTGGTGGTGTGGAGCCTGCTTAGGATTCTCTCTCTCTCCCCCTCTCTCTTCCCCTTTCCATCTCTCTCCCTCTCTCTCTCAGTCTCTCTAAGTAAATAAATAAACTTCAAAAAATAATAATAATAAATTAATTTTAAATATGCAATGCTTAAGAAGAATTCTTAAAGAATACAAAAACATACTGTCAATACTGGTAATTATCCTAGAAAAGGGACATTCACCTTCTGCCTTCTGCATTATTTGAATTTTTACCAAAATAAGTATGTATTACCTTTGACACTTCAGAAAATACAATAAAGAAAAATTAGATTAAACAAAAAGTTCAGAAAAGTTAGTCCTCATTACTCTTCCTCCTTATTGTATTAAAATTTATTTATTTATTTATTTATTTATTTATTTATTTATTTATTTGAGAGAGAGAGAGAGAAAGTGGGGGAGAGGGACACAGAGAGAGAGAGAGAGAGAGAGAGAGAGAATATCTTAAGCAGGCTCCATGCTCAGCATAGAGCCCGATGCGAGTCTTGATCCCACAACCCTGGAATCATGACCTGAGCCAAAATCAAGAGTTGAATGCTAACCAACTGAGCCATGCAGGCACCCCTAATTACCATTTTATTATAAACAATACAGATCAGGACCAGCCAAGTGAAGAGACACATAGGGGAGGGTTTTGGGAGTATATCCAACACAGAGATTCTGTGGCTTCTTCTAGTGAAATTAGGGCATGTTACCCTCTTGGCACATCGATGTGTTTACCAACCAGGAAGCTCTACTGAGCCTCAGTGTTTAAAGTTTTTATTGGGGCTTCACTCTGTGAGCACAACTGATTGAATCATTGGCTATGTAATTGAACTCACTCTCCAGCCCCCCTCCTACAACTTCCCTTCTCTGAAGAATGGACTGATATCACGTGGCTCAAAGCCCCAACCCTGTGACCACATGATTGATCTTTCTGGCATGAGCAGCCCCCATCCTGAAGCTCTAGGGGCCCACCATATGTCACCTCATTAGCATAAACTCTGGTGTGCTTGAAGAGGGGTTCATGACTAATGAAGATACTTCTATCATTTGAGAAATTACAGAAGTCTTAGAATAGACATGCCAGGAACCTGGGACAAAGATCAAGCAAATTCATGCTTATACAATAAGTGTTTATTCAGATTTTTTGCCTGTTTTTTACACTGGGTTGTTTATTTTCTTATTGTTGAGTGTTAACTGTTCTCTAAGCATGTGGTTTCTCTTCTATCCCCCAAGGCACTACCCTTATTGTAATTAAAAACAATACAAATCAGAGAACAATCTCATTCACAGGATCACGGGATCATGTGGCCTTTGCATCCCCAGAAATGCTGGGTAAATAAGAGTTGAGACATATCCATTCTGGTGAGTAGAGCACCTTTTTGCTAGGCGTATTTCCAATAGTGAGTGTTACTGCACCTGAGAAAGATATGTACTTTTTAAATGAAAACAAAAGCTACAGAGAACAAATGACATCTGCCCTTGTAACAAACTTTATTCTATTTGTTCATGTTTCCAAAATGCTATGGAGATACAAAGAGCACCCTATAAAATGCAGACTGTTATTAAAAACAAAGAACAGGGGTCTTCACTGAGTTGTAAGCTGGCAATAATGTTGACACCAGTGTGAGTAACTCAAACCTCACATGTTCTTTATTTTTTTTATAAAGAGAAAGGTTTAGGCCATAGATGAGTTTCTTAATTTAAACTTCCATCCCCAAAGATAGTCTTCTAGTTGCTGATTCCATTTCATCTCCTGAAAACAGGATCTTGGATAGGATTCTGCAGGGGCAGTCAGGATACCTGCTGAATTCCTAGCTGTGTTTTTTTATCTTCTAGTTTGCCTTGGGACACTCTCTATATATCATTTTCCCTGATATATACACACTCTCCCATTTGGAGAGTTAAGTACAACAGTATTCGTTAAATGCTGTCTGCTCTTCAAGGGCAAGATGGTGTTGTCAAGTTTAGTAGGAAAAAAAAAGTAGAATGTAAAACATGCTCGTCGTGATGACAAAAATTGGAAATGTATCCCGAGACGTATCAACAAACCAAGATGCTGAATTGTTAGCACACAATACTACAATAAAACTCTGCTAACTGGCTGCCACTCAACCAACTTGCCACAGCCCACAGATATGCTACATCTTCTTGCAGCTACAATTTGGACTGTAGACTCCCTGAGACCCCAGGTGTGTTTGAGCCTCACCTGTATACAGCAGTTGTAATTTGCTATTGACATCACATCATTTAAATAGATAACAAATAAATTGAAAATATATGAGTTTATATTTTTTTAAAAACAGTTATTTCTGGGGTGCCTGGATGGCTCAGTCAGTTAAGAGTCCAACTCTTGGTTTCAACTCAAGTCACGATCTCACTGTTCGTGGGTTTGAGCCCCATGTCAGGCTCTGCACTGGCAGCACAGAGCTTGCTTGGGATTCTCTCTCTCTCTCTCTCTCTCTGCCTCTCCCCCACTCATGCTGTCTCTGTTTCTCTCAAAATAAATAAACTTTTAAAAAACATAGTTATTTCTATGAAAGTTAAATCACAAGTTTTGAGAAGATTTTATGAAGGCAAGTTGCTTTAAAAAAATAAAACTAAACTACATGTGGATAAAACAACTCTAAAAGATTTTAAAAATGAAATGTTCTGCACTCAGTCTGCTTTGAAGATCTCTCTAACAGTTTATATCACTTCAAAGACACTGAAAGGAATGTAAATGAGGAACTATGGGTAGAATTTATACAAGAACAATGAAAGGGGTATTTAATTATTGTATCTATAAAACTGGGAGAAAAGGCCTTGACTCTATACCACAAATGTACATTTACATGCATTTCATTGAAACATCAAAAGTACAGGTGAAACATTTCCATCAGAGAAGAGGCTTTCTACTATATAATATTAGGAAACACTCCATTCTTTCCACCCTTGGAAATCGCCTGAAATATCTGTCTTAATGGCATGGTTATCAGATCAGGATGGCTAATTGCTTGGCTTGACCCACAAAGTGCACACCATGCCTGAACTCTCCCCAACCCTGCCTGACTGCTGGACACCTCCCTCTTGTCTAGATGACTTTCTGTGATGTCAGACTCAATGTGTGGGAAATTGAACCTCCTGCCTTCCCTCTCAACACTGCTTCTCCTCCTGTGGTCCTCTGTGTCTTTTAAAGAGGTTATCTCCCCTCACACCAGCCAGGTCTTCAACCTCAAAACTTCAAGCAGGTTGGGATGCATTTTGGCCTCCTTCTTTGCCTTCATCATCAAAATTGTCTTCCATAATATCGCCACCAATGTTTCTTTACTTCACTCCCTCTATCAAGACCCTCATATAGACACTTCTCTCCTTGACTGTTGCTGTAATAGCCTTTGAAAGGGCTTCCCTTGCTTCCAGTCACTCCCTTCTCTAGCAAAAATAAATCCCATGCCTCTGCTCAAACTCTTCAGCCTGATATTTAAGTGTTATAAGCTGGCTCAAATCTTAGTATTATCCACCCAGCTTTCCCAAGCAGCCTCTACTCTAACCAAACTAAAATCGCTGCTGATCTCTATTTTCTTATCTATGTCCCCTCCATCTGGAATACCCCTTATTTTTATATATTCCCTGTGGTTAAACTTCTATCCAATCTGTAGGGACCATCTGAAATGCCATCTCTCCTGGAAGATGACCTCCCTGACCACCCAGCTAGAAGCTGTCTCCATCTCCTCGAGTTCATTACACTGATGCATCAAACTATTTTCTACACATATATATCATTTTCCACCTTGTATCATTCATCTCCTAGTTTCAACTGAAAGCTGTAAGAGCAGCGTTTCACAAAGCATGTTTCATGAAATTGTAGTTCCATAAGAAGCTGGTCAATAAGTTTTAAAATGCTACCTACTCTAGTCCTCACCTTAGAAATTGCAATGGGGATGGGGGGAGATGGATGTGTATGAGAAATTTTATAAAGGTGGGATTGACAGGGCTTGATAACTGAAGGCTGTGTGGAGTGTGACAGTGAGTGATGTAGAAATGCCTTGGACTTCTGGCTTGGACGACTGGGAGATGCCATTCACTGAGAGGGCAAGAGGAGAGAGTGCAGTTGCGGGGTATCCAGTGGTGTCTTTGGTCTGCGATAGTTGAATTGAATATCTTAGTGGAGAAGGGAGTAAGAAAATAAAAGGCCAAACCTGTGGCTCTTTCAGTTCTCATATTCCTTCACAGATTCTGTGAATACTTCACAGATTTGGACACTGTGTTGTCCAATATCTTTTTCCTCAAAACTCTCCCCACCTCTCCCTAGATGACCTTGTCCTCTCTCCATCCTGCTCCTCGCTCTGCTAGTTCTGTCACCAATGTCTTCTCTTCCTCCCTCTCCACACAATATGTAAATGCTGTATCCCAAAGCCCTCTCTTATCTGCACTCTCCCTTTGGTAGGCTTGTCCATTCCTTAAGCCTTTATGACAACAGCAACAAAAATGATTTCTCCTCACTCCTAACTATTCTATTTTTGGTTGGAGATTTCCACTTGGATGCTTTGAGGCCATCTTGAATGCATCACATGCAGAATGGAACTCACCCTTTACCCCCACACCCTTGCTGCCTCTCCTCTTCTTCCTGTAATGGGTCTCACATCTGCCCTCATTCCCCTGCCACTGCCTCTGCTCCCACCCTGCTTCTTCCTGGGCCTCCCTTTCCCCAGTCTCCCTCTTCTTGGATCCTCTCTGAGCACTGCAGCCCATATGATCTCTCTAAAACATAGCACTGAATTTGTCAAAGTTCTGAGTTTATCCTTAGGCTACTAAAAAAAAAAATTCAATGGTTTTCTGTTGGAAACCCAACTTTTCATATACTATACAAGATTGTTATAGCTTCAGTCTATCTTATTTTCCCACTGATATCCTACATATATCTCACACACTGTCCAACCAAGCCAAATCACTCACCATTCCCCAAACATGTCCTCTGTTTTCCCACCTCCATGCCTTCACTCTTGTCATTCTCTTTGCCTAAAATGCTCTTCCTGCATCTCTGCCCATGGAAACTCTACCTATTTCTCAAGATTCAGGTAAGATACCTACTTCATTCTGCAATCTTCTCTAATTATCATCCCTTTTCCTCCATGACATCCCACATGCTTTACTTGGATCACTTTGGTGTCATGTATTATGCATTGCCTTGCGTTACAGTAATGTGTGTGGACATCTTTGCTCCCTTTTCATACTGTAACCTCCTCATGCAAGAATTATGCCTTACTCATCATGGTCATGAAAAGAACACTGACCTGGGAGTCAGGAGACTTGAATTTTAGTCCATGCTCTATTCTCATGAGTCCGGTGACCTTGGATAGCTTAACTCACTGTGAAATAGAACTTTGTAGTCAATGTATCAGTCTGAGTCCTGAGTCCAGAGTTAAAGGCGCCATGCTGAGAGGAGAAGAGAGGAGGGGCAGTGCCTTCCAAGGACCTGAAGTTGTCACTGGGTTAAGAAAAATTGTCTGAATTATATATTTCACCATTTCCTAATGAATGATTCATATAAATTATTATCTGATGACATTGAGGAAAAAAATCCAATTTCTGGGGTTGTCCTTATAGCACACAGTCTTTTTCCTCAAGTTGCTTGCTTTCTGGAACTTCTTCACCTCTAACTAAAGGAAATTTCCAACTCTGAGACAGGCTCTGTTCTTACAATTTACTGGTAAGTTACTTGTTAAAACTGCTCATGCATTTCCCGGTGGAAATATGAAGGTACCAATACTGGGAGGATACCATGGTTAGATACCATACTAGCCTGTAAATGCCATTTAGCCCAGAGTGCACTTGAGTCAGGGTTGAGTCTGCTGCAACATATCTGATCCATGGCTGACCTGCCCCTCTCATTCCCACCCCTTGAGATCCTGATGTGGAAGCCATAGGCGTATTGGATGAGTGGTGGTGAAGAAGTTACCTATAACTTTTAGAGAATTTGTGCAATTCAAAAAGGAGAAAGAAGAAAACTTTAGAAAATTAGAAGTATCTTAGGTTAGATTTGTCAAAAGCTAAACGACTGATCAACTGTTTATTCTTCCATTCCCTATTACCTCCCAATGCACATCCCAGGGTCATGTTCTTCACCACCTCAGAGCTGCTCAGCCTCAGTACCACCAATCAATTGAGCCTGAGAAATTTTTTATGGTGGGAACTGTCTGGTGCCCTGAAGGATGTGTAGCTGCATGCCTGGCCTCTATTCACTAAAGCCTAGCAGCACCCACCTCCTCACCAGTAGTGACAACTAAAAATGTCACCAGGCATTGCCAAGTGTCCCCTGAGGGGCAAAATTATCCATAGCTGAAAACCGCTGCACCAAATGGACTCAACAGAGGTTTTCAAACTTTCTGTGCTACAGATTCACATAGTGAGTGTGTTAAAAATGTAGGTTTCTGGGCCCCAGCCTCAGAGATTCTGATCCAGTAACTTCAGGATGGGCATGGGAATCTGCATTTTTAACAAGTATTTTCTTTTAACTGATATCAGTGGCCCTTGGGAAATCTGGGGAAATACTAACAACAAGTAAACAGACATCTTTCCAAAATGCAGGTTTTCACTCTGCTGCCCTGAGGGAGGAGGGAAGCCGACCAGCAGGCAACCGTAGAGAGGAGAGACAGACAGGCCTGCCCTGGTGAGCACCACAGGAAAGACTTAAGGAAGGAAGGTCCTCCAGGGAGGCACTGCCAACCAGGAGAAAGGATGCCAAGGGACACGGTAAAATGCCAAAGTCACATTTAGTCTATTTCAATTCATTTTTTCCCAAAAGTGTTCTTGGCCCTTTGAAAGTTCTTTCTCTACCACTCCACATGGGACCTATGTGGAGGTCTCTGTACTAAGCTTTTTATATATGTTTTTTCATTTAATCCTCTCCCTCACCATAGGAGAAAGCTTATCAGCTTTTAATGTTATGTCTCTGGAAAAATTCATTGTCCCAAAGAACTGATATACAAACTAACTTTTGACCCACAACGTCTTCATAAAATAGGGACGGCCTGTACCAGGCCTGGGTATCTGCTATCTTTAAACTCTGCAACTTGGTTAGGACGGGCAAAGGCTCTGTTCATTGGGAAGGCAGGCGTCTCTCGTGGGCTCACCCAGCCCCAGGACTCTGTCCCATTACATAGAGAAGTCCTGGTGTGTTGTCCAAGAAGAAGACATTCTCAGCCTTTCACCCAGATATTCCAAATTGGAAAATGAAAGACAAAGGGTTTACAAGCATTTTTCCATTTGGATGCCACAGGTAGGTATGCAAGTCCAGTCACCCTCAGGGGCAGACAGGTAACATAGGTGAGTGAAACCGGGTGAGACTGTGGCTCCTTGGCCCCCTCTGGCCATCTGCTGACAGTGGGATGGCTGGCCCAGGGCTGCCAGCTCTTCTGAGAAGCCAGATATCCAGAGTTTAATATAGAATTTTTAAAATTTTGGCAACTAATCACAAAAAAAAACACAATTTGACTAAACAAAACATGTCATTAAACTGTTGGCTTATGAGCTCTGCGTTCTAGATTCTTTCCTGGGTAGGACACTACCTGTACTATGCATTTTTCTCCTCCCCTCTCTCTCTCCCCCCTCCCTCCCCTCTGTGCCTCAATCCCATCAGCCTCCCACATGTAATATTAATTTCCAACTCCTCCCAAGAACCTTCAGCTTCATTTCCCATCAGAACCCTTGGCTACCAGTATCTGACCGTGACAAATGGAAGCAGTTCTTTAAACTTCACTCCAGTTTGCCCACCTCTACAGGTGGGCTGTGCTTTCCTTTAGTGCCCTTCTGCTGTGCCCTCCCTCCATCAGCACTCCCTTTGGTTGCTGGTTGCTTCTGGATTTCCCATTCACTTGCTTAAAGCCATCTGTCATCCCTGTCCTTTGGGGGCAGTGATGGGAGGAGGGTGGGTATTCATACCAGTGGGTCTCAGAGCATTATGGACCCTCAAGCTGCATTCTGGAGAGACTTCAAGGAAGTGGAAGGTTTACCAAGGGGAATGGCTGGAGGGGCGGCCAGGGAGGCTGGATTCTCAGCAAGGGGCTCTCAGAATGGGTAAGGACTCTGGTGTGTACATGGAGCTCTAGACAGAGGAGTGCCTTCTGTCTTTAGGAGACTCTCAATATCCTAAACAACGAACCAAAGGTCAGAGGCATTTCTTCATTTAGGGGTGCAAAATAAGCCCCTCGATTCATTATGTGATCCTGGTGACAGGTTGGGGGAAGAATTATGACCGAAACTGAAATTATTTCCAGCCAAGCAAGAAAGGGCTTGGTGTCAGATTTCATGCGATTTTTAAAATATATCATTTTCAATGACATTTCTTGTACACACCTGAGTTTATGGTTACAAATTTATACTTATTTGTCATCATGGCTATGATATCAATAAATTTCATATGATTTCAACTAATGTTCTCAGTCAACAATCAAGTTCCCAGAGGCTTCCTTACTTTTCCAAATACCTGCTTGCTAAACTCTCCTGTTTCAGATATAATCTTTTCATGTAATGGTCACTTGTGGGCAACACTAAGGCCTGCATCTTTTGGTGACCACGATCTTGATGCTTCAACACAAATCTGACCAGACCCCTCTCATTCTGCTTCTGCCACCCCCCCCACACACACACCCCAAAATCTGAATCTTTTAGGAGAGAGGAAGAAATCCTAGGTACCTCATGTGCCTGCTACTAGGGAAGGGAGTCTGGAATGGCCTAGCCTCATGAGCTGTGTGCATCATTTAGATCACCATTCTGATGGAACAGTCATATTGGGAAACAGACTTGGTTCAATAAATCTGTGTGGTAACATGGCATTGGCTTTAGAGTAATATGAAAATGCAAGTGAAGGGAGAAGCCATATTAGGGAAGTGACCTCCAAAAGTTGTGGAAGATGAATTAATGGAAGCCAGTCCATGCACATTGGACAAGTCCTAGTTCAACACCAACATGTTGTCACCCACAGGGACCTCCTTATACAAAAAAGGTGAAAAATTGACAAAACCAAGGCATTTTGGGCTCCTTGTCACTCTTCCTTGCTTTTTCCTTCTCATTGCTTTTTAAAGACAATTTTCCTATTAGAAAAAAAAAGCTTTCATTCTAGTCGTTTTTTAAAAAAGCACACACACAGCATTTTAATCAATAGAGACATCTGGTATAGCACATTTAGTTCAGGGAGTGGGGACAGGTGAAGCAAGATGGAGGTAAAAAAAAAAAAAAGTGCTGTACACAGAACAGGGAGTTCTTGTCTGGGCTCCACAACTAGCCATGTGGCTTGGGGCAAGTTACTTCTTTGGCAAGTTATTTTTTATTTCTGAGTCTCCATTTCCTCAACTGCAAAATGAAGGTTTTGAACTTTGGGATCTCTAAGCCTCTTTCTTCCAGTTAATGCTCCAGTGGTCAGGGTGGGCAAGGACTGGACAGATCAAAGGATATGTGAGGGTTTAAAAGGAATAACAGGAACAACAGGTCAAATCTACCAGGATTTTTCTAAATTCTAACAGAATCTACTTTTACATTCACTCCAAGAAAGAAACAGGAAGGAAAATATAACACCCTCAATGAAAAATTGTCAGTTTTAGATGGAAGTATTTCCTCCTGCCTGTATTGCCTCCCTTTCAATCACCAATAACTTAGACAAGACAGAAATGAGCAAAGGCAGAAAGCCATCTCTGTTAACCTATGGGGGCCAGACCCACACCAATCAGGTCTGCCTTTATTTTGCATAAACCATGGGACTATCTCTTCAGGGGTTTCCCAGAGTTATAAATCTCCCTCTTTCAAGGTTAGGATTACTAGACTCTCTATGTGTCTGGTAGGGCCTTTTTCTCTTAGCACTTGTGTCCAGAGAATATCGAGAAGGGTTAACTCTTGCTGTTCCTATAGTCCTCAGGTTGGACATGAAGCCCTGGCCTGGCCTGACTGACTATACCATGTGAGCAATGATCCTAGTCACCACCATTCACTCTGGCCTGCCGCCTGACCTGGTCTGCCCACTCTTCCCCGGAATCCTACACTTGGATGCTTTTCCATGACATGACCCCTTCACACTGCTCTCTAGAACAGAGCACCTGTGCCCAGGACACCCTTTTCTGCTATATTGGTGAAGCCAGCTTAGTGTTAGTAAGAGGGTGCTAAGAACATTTCTTCTCTCTATTAACACAAAGGTGTTAAAATTTATTTCCTATAGGAAATTGTCCTGAATCCATTTTCTAAGCAAAAAAGATCCTAATAGAAGGAGATTTAAGACCAATTGGGAAAGGAGACCTGCAGTCTCAGGATCTTAGGCAGCATTTTGTTCAAAACTCTTATTTTAAATATGAGGCAATGAGGCCCATAGAGGTGAAATGACTCACCTAAGGTCACACAGCTGGTTAGCACCACAGCCATTAATGCAGATCTTGTAACTCCTATACCTGTGCCCTTCTGTGTGAAAGATATTGGGGCATTGTGGTACCATGGACTACATGTAGTCTAGACAATAGACAATACCAGTCTATTGGCTCAGTAATAAGCCATAACATTGGACAAAGGAGGATGGATGATAAGAATATGCTGTGAGCTTTACAAAGGAAGTAAAGAAAATTCCTCAACAATGAATTCATATTTGCATGCACAGCTGATGAGCCCAATACCCAAGAACACTTATAGGGGCAAATCCATTGCAATACATGTACTTGGGGACTGTTATGGTTTGAGTTACATCTCCCTCAAAAATAAGTTGAAGTCTTAACCCCCAGAATCTATGAATGTGACCTTATTTGGAAGTTAAGATAATCAAGTTAATATGAGGTCATACTGGATTAGTATGGGCTCGAATCCAATGACTGGTATCTGTATAAGAAGAGGGAAATTTGGATATGGTCACAGAGGCAAGGAAGCCATGTGAAGACAAGGCAGAGATTGGAGTGATGCTTCTCAAAGCCAAGAAATGCCAAGGATGGCGGGCCACCACCAGAAGCTATAAAAATAAAGGAAGGATTCTCTACTAGACCCTTCAAAGAGAGCATGACCCTGCCAATACCTTTATTTCAGACTTCTAGCCTCCAGAATTGCCAGAGAATAAATTTCTGCTATGTAAGCCACCTAGTTTGTGATACTTGTCACAGCAGCCATAGGGAAGTTGTTGGGGTAGGATGGGTTGAAGTGAGGAGACTGAAATCATGCAAATAAATGCAACCAGGCAAGGTCTACAGGTCGGCCCTATAGTAAAGCTGTCCTGCCCAGTGTGGTCCTTTTTCTATGACACTCCTTTCCACAAACTTCCAGGTCTGCCTGTCTTGCTCCGAGGTGCAGTGAGAGGGTGGGGAGAGGAAGAGCCCTGGAGTGAGACAAACCATGGTTTGAACCCTGTCTTATGTTCACTTAGGTTGGAAAGTGTGGGGTAGAGAATGTACTTCTGAGGGCTCGGTGTTGTCATTTGGAGATGGAGCCTCTCTTGGAAAGCTATGTTCAGAACTGTTGGGCTGGCCTGTGGTGGCTCCGGCATGGTTGGTGTCTTTGCCTCTGTTTTATTTAGGCTTTCAACAAAATTATAAGTAATTTGGGGGTTGGGAATGGGCAAGGGAACTAAGGTTTTAAATACCTCCCCTATGAAGAAGGGAGCCCTGGAGTCATCAAATAGTGCCTGGGTGACCTACAGACCAATCCTCTCATTTTAGAGATGAGTCATGTTGTATATTTTCCATCCTCACAGACTGTGCTGGGCAACTGGGGGACCTCTAAGTGAATGTTCGGTGATGGATAAAGTGACTTGGGAATATATCATAAAGAAATGAGCCTTAATCATATGGTGAGTACAAAAGTCACTATTAGGTACCATTTAACAAACTTGCACTCACCTCACTGCTTTGCTCAGACTGGGGTCTGGTTGTCCCATTTCTGGTGTGATATATCTCAAAGAATGGTTTGCTGGCCTACTTTCCTTGAGAGATCTTCAGGGGGTTCAAGGTCTAAACTTAAGTGAAAGTTACTCAAACATAGGTGCTCAGAATTCATAAAATGTTTTCAGCTGCATAACTGATTCTATATCATAAGACCAAAAAGAGTAAATTTTCTAAGGAAAGATATTTAACTCAAAGTCAAACCTAACTTAGAGTAGAAGGCAAATACAGTTCCTATTGTAAAGATAAAAGATGCCAGAAAACAAAACAAAGAGTAGCTGTAACTCTGCCCTTTTCCCTCAAAAGGAATGCAATACCTTCCATTTCTACACAAGCAACTGTCTTTTTCCTTTCCCTGTTTTATCGCTCTCCCTAGCACTTATTACACATGACATATTAAATTCACTTATTTATTCAATCGGGCCCATCTCCATTCACTAGAATGTGAGTTCCATGGGGGCTCTGACCTGGTATCTTTTATTTACTCATATATCCCCAGGGCCCTTAACAGTTCCTATCGCATAGTTGGTTCACAGTACATACTTGTTGAATAAACAAGTGAATGAATAAAAAAAAGTTTGGGCAGGGAGACGAGCAGTTACATGATATGGATGAGGAAGTTGAATATGTGGCTACCTTTTGCCTACAAAAGTTGCCCCTAAGTCCAATAGCCATCAAGAATCTCTCTCTCACTTCCCTGTTCTGATTCCATCATCACTAAGCAACTTTTGATTTAAATCTTCCTATGTGCATCTTCCTACAGATGGGAGTACAAGGATCACAATTCAGGTGCACTTGGTCTGATAATTTTTAACTGTAAATTAATATGTTGGCATTTCATTTTTTTAAATTGGTTCACATCTAAAAGAATGCTGAGGAACAGGATCTCACCCAGGATGGAAACCTATGTTGAAAAGAGCAAAGAATGGCACACAGGGGACTTGAGTTTAACTCTCCTTTTGATTCACCTGTGTGGCCTTAAAAAAGTCACTTCTCTGGACTTTAGTTTCCCCATAGAGTCATTGAACATGATAACTTCTGAGTCCCTACCATCTTTCAAAGTTGGGATTCTATAAAAATTAATAAAGTAGGCTCTTCCATGTATTTTGACTTCCTATGAGAAGTGATAGCTGGTGTCTCATGTCACTGTCTATTGGCAACATAGTGTGGGTCATTTGGGTCAGGGGGGTCAGTGTCTTCCCTCGGGTCAGTTATCATCACCATGAAAAGACATGATGTCCTCATTAAAAATCTAAAATGCAGTGGAAACACTCCCTAGGGAAGGTGGCGATCACATAGCAACTCTTTTCACATTAAAAACTGTACAGGTGTGTGGGTGTGGGGAGTGGAAGGCAGTATAAGAGGGAAGGAAAGGCAAGGAAGAGGGTAGAGGAGGTCTAGGTGATGGGAAGGCAGGTGCAAAGAACACGGGTTTGGAGTTTCTCGTTTTCCCACTAGAACCTGGCAGACACTTAGGTTGACAAATGAGAAGGTGCACATGAATTTTTAGTAGATACATGAAGTCCATTATGAGCCATGTCACTAAGGGGGAGGGCAAGAACTGAGTGTCCCATAAATTTATCTTCCTTAGAGGTTTTATTTATCCATTTGCCAATGCTGTCTCAAGCCTGCTCTCTCTGTAACCCTTTCAGCATTCACCATCTGGCCTTCCTTGAGACCTTAATTGTTCATTTATGATAGTTATCGGGCTATCTCTCAAATTTACACCTTCAGATCAGGCTTCCCACCTGAGTGTCAGTCTTATATGACTGCTTACCTACAAATTAATACCACTTAGATGTCATTACTTTAAACATAATATGTCAAAAGCGAAGTTAGCATGACCCCCCCTTCCAAGCTCACTCTGTTTCTATCAATGACATCACTAATCCCATTCCAAGGCTTAAATTTGGAGTTATTTTTCACTCCTCAGAACCTTTCCTCAATAATCACCTGTAACCTTCATAAACAACAATAACAAACTCACCAATCTACCCACTCTTCAATAAATGTTCACTATTCTACTATTTGTATTATGAGGTGAAATGATCTGATCAATCACCCAAGACTGTGGAGGCTTCCCACAGAGGCTCTGGCCTCATCTCCTTGTTCACACCTCCACCTTAATCCATGTCCCCATCCCTTCACGCCTGAACTCTCAGAGTATCTTTCGGACTGACCTCCCAACCTCTATTTTTTCCCTGCTTCCATCAATCTCAAATAAATTCAGATAGATCCTTTTGGAAACACTTGCATCAAGTCACAGTTTGCCTACAAACCGAACGACGGTTCTTGTTTACCCATCACAGTATTTACAAACTCCTCCTTTGACATTTAAGAGCTTCAGTCAACTGCGCGCTCTTCCCCTAGCTACCCACGATCTATATTTGTCTTTATTCAACTCACATTTGTTTGAGCACCACCTATGTGTCAGCCACTCTCTGTCACCCACCAGCCTCCAGTATTCCCCACCTCCATGAACGCCAGGTTATATGATCCTCTGCTGCAGCCACCACAGTGACACCTGCACCTGCCTTTTAGACTGCTCACATTCTGGCCCCGCCAGGAATCTCCTCCCTTCTGCCGATCCAGACCTGATATCTCTTCCAAGACACACCTTCTCCTGAAGGTCTCCCTTGTGAGTGAATCCCAGGCCACAACAACCTTTCCCTTTCTCTGTATTCCTTCAGCATCCATACACTAGGTATCTATTGTGAGCATTATTCTCTTATTATTTCACATGCATTTGTTGGTCTCCTGGACTGAAATGTGGACTCCTGAAGAGCAGGGACCAAATCTTCTACTCTTCTTTTACCCACATCTGGAATGAGCCAGGGCAAATATGAGACCAGGGAGGAACCTGGTTTTGCACACAGCTCATGGACAAGGCCCACTTGCCGCAGTGTAGGCAATAAAGACAAAAAGGGGCGGCACCAAAGACCTAAGACTGGCTCCTAGCACAAGCATAGAGATCCAGCCATGTTTTGAGAGGTGCCTGTTAAATGCTGAATTACATTTATAAAAATAATTCAAATCCCTTACGCATCATGCATTCCTCTAGCACAAAAATCTCTACTGAAATACAATGGCCGATAGAGCCTAGCAGGTCTCAGTCACTAAACAGACTTGAAATTCTTGACTCTTGGGCAGATGCTACGCCCAGTAGGGACAAGAAGGTGCCATCTCCCTGTCTCTATCAGAAATTATCCCTACCCCCGGAAACTACCTACAAATTAGCAGGAGTTCATATCCTTGAACCAAAAGTTATCTGACTTCAATACAAGTCAGATATTCCTAGGGAAACCTGTAAGCCCAGGTCCCTTCCTCTCCTCGGTCCAGTTACACAATGTCTTGTCCAAACCTAGACCCCAGCCAGGGTGTGCAGCCCCTTGCATAACTCAGGGAAGATGCCCCTTTCCCCAGGAGTTCCTAGAAGGGGGATAGAGAGGGAGATAGACTTACCCTCACATAGTAGTTCATGCCCATCCCCAACAGGTGCTGCAGAAAGTGCCTGTCCTGCCTGCTCCCTGGGGTTGGCTCCCCAGGGCCAGGAAGGGGGCAGGCATCGGGAGTTAAGGCAGCTGCCCTGTGCCCCAGCAGGTCTGGTTGCGGCAGAGGTGCAGAGCCAGCCCTATTTGGACTGGTTTCAGGGGAAGCTGGGCTGCTGGGTGCCGGGTCCTGGCTTTCCTGGAGCTTCAGCCGGGGCACCTCTTTGGTACCCAAGCAAAAGTTTTTCAGACTCAGCAAGGTGGCTGGGTTGGCCAACTTCACGCTGGCCATGCGAGGGATCAAGGTGCACAGTGGGGTGGGGCTCTCCTGGGACGCCAAGGTGGCATCTTCAGCCGGCAGGTGAGGTGCCAGGGTGGGGTAGGGAGGAGGCGCCGAGCCCTTGCTCCCCACTGAGCCTCCGGGGCTGCTTTCGTCCAAGGACGTGATGGACTCATTCCGAAAACGGCTGTACTTGGCCCTGTGCAGCATCCCGGGGTGCCCGAAGAGTCCTACATACAGCACAAGTCCTGCCAGGCTGTCCTGACCGCGTTTTCGCATAGCCTTGGCAGTGCTGAAACAGGATACTGTTGCATAAATCGCCTCGTCGTCTGCTAGATAAACGGCACGGAAAGCAAATGCCTCAACGCCCCGTGCCACTGGCGGCAGCCACCTCTCCAACTCTGCTCTCGCCCTCGCCCACCTCGGCTCCCAGGCCCTTCTGGGTGACAGCCCGGGGGAGGGGGGTGGGCGGTGGGGGGTAGATAACGCCTCCCCAGTTGATTTCAGTCCCTCCCTGGCCCCAGCGGCAGCACTCGGTGTTCTCGCCTTGGATTCCTTGCTGGGAAAGCCTGGACCGGGCTCGCGGCGGCAGGGATCGCTCACGGCCAACTCTCAGGCACCGAACCGGGCCGAACACGGGCCAGCCCGTCCCGCCGCATCGCCAGCGAGCCGTGCAGGAGCCTTGCAGAAATATTCAGCGCCCCCCACCCCCAGCCTTCCCTTCAGCACACAGGAACTTTCAAACCTGCTCCCTCCGGCTCCCACAGGGCGGGGCAATGACTGGCCTATTAACCCTTTATTTGTTCCAGTGATTGTTCATTTAAAAAAGAAAACGTGTATGTGAGCCAAAGGCCCTTCAGCCTGAGTTCGTTGATTCTGACGGCTGCCCTCTCTTGGAAGATCTTGTCTTGCATCCCGTCCGGGCCACAAGCCAGAAGTACTAACGACGGGCACTGCTCCGCATTATTTCTTGGACTTGCAATCCCTCCGTGTTCCTCAGATCCCCTCCCAGCCTGCCCACCCTAGCTCAGAGCCTCCCTCCCTCCTGGACTGTTCTCAGGAGCTTCTTTTAGGAGCCCGTCGGCAGCAGAAGGCTGAGATGTGCAGGATGATGCAGAGTGTTGAAATTTTTATGAATGAACTTTGCTGAATGAATTTCGCTCTGTGTGTGCAAGCTAATAAATCTGTGAATGAAGCTGAGAATAGCTGTAATTGACTGATGGTCTCAGGGGTGCTTGGGTTTTATCCAATCAGGCGGCAGCTTGATGACTCATGCACCATAAATATACTAAACTAGTAGCCAGGAGAAATAAAGCTGTAAGGAGAGATTTTATTTTGTGACATCTGATGAAAGGGTTAAAAGGAAAGGCAATCGCTACTAGGAATCCTCAGAAAGCTGGGTAGCCGCAGGTTAAAAGGGACTAATTTCTTTTTTGTTGAGATGGCGGGGAAAGCCAAGCAGAAGAGCTAAAATTTAGATCCATTGTTCCACGGATATTAGGACATATGGTACACAACTCCGGTGGGAAGCCGTGATGCATTTTTCTTAGAAACACAGTTCTTTTTTTATTGATTGCTGGTTCCATCTCCCGTCTGGTGCAACTTCCTGTACCTATCAAATGCATTCTGAAGACGTGATGACAACTGCAAAGGCTTAGCACACAGGAAGGCAGGAAGGGAGTCAGGAAAGGGAAATGCAGGTTCTTTTAGGAATAGAGAAGAGGAAACTGCTGAAACATGGGGGAAGATGTGGAAATCACATAGCACAAGGGACAAGAAAATCTATGCGGAAGGTTACGTGTCTCTGTAGGCCAAAGCTCTTACATCTGAAATTATTCATTAATTTAAAAATTAAAACAAACTGGCAACCACGGGAATCCCGGATGTCACCTTCATTGTCTTACTGTCCCCAAGGCTGCATTATGCTCATGTGTATTCATGACTTTGGTGGCCTGAGCTCCCTTGGGATCTAAACACAGGTTCTGAATTAAATGGTTGCTTATGACCCACCGAAAGCCATCCTTGCTGGCTTCCTGCTCCTCCCAGGGAAAAAATGCACCTCTTCACGTCCTGGAAACAATGCACCTCTTCACGTCCTGTCTGCCAAAACCGTTAAGATGTGTTTTTTCGTTAAGATGTGTTTAAGGCCTTTTTGCATCTTCATCAACCTCCCCTTCAATCCTTGCTGACCTCTTCTCCCTATGCCCACACCTTCTGGCAAAATTCAGACAGTGGCTAAGTCAGTTGGACCTCACATGCCCAGGGGCTGAGGAGACAAGCTCTGGGTAATGTGTCTTCTTTTTCTTCCTTCCCCTTCTCCTTTTTCCCCTCCCAGACATGATTGCTTCCTTGCTGTCACAGACCCCCATGCTATGCAGCCTTGAGAAAGGTACTTTACCTCTCTGTGCCTGAATGCCCTCCTCTGTTAAAAGCAGCTATCTAATGGGAATGTTATGAGGGTTTGTGAGATAACACTAATCCCCATGAAGCACTTGGTACAGTGTCTGCCTCACTGAGTACCTGCCAGTCAGTGTAAAGAAGGGCCATTTGAACCAAGGCCACCTCACCCTGAAGCTGGTCCTCTCATCCCCTGTGTCTACACAGAGTCTACACCATTGTAGACAATTGAAAACTGAGCACAGAGTAGGAGATGCTGAGAACCCAACACCATTCAAGGAAACAATTTCCTAACAATTGTGTGGGCCTGGAGAAAGAAGGAACAACAGAGCCCCCCTGATTAATGGGAGTCCTTGCTGAGGTCTTCATGACTGGAGGACGAGGTGTTCAGGGCAACCAGCTCACCGAGGTAGGCACTGTGCTGGCCAGACTCCAAGGGCTCACATCAGCCCACATTCCTCAGGAGGACTGAGTGTTAGGAGAGTTGAGGGGCAGGGTGGATCAGGTGGGCCTAGGTAAGATAAGAAAGTGGCCATGGCCACCACGGGCTGCTTCTCTGTCCCTGGGGACCCTGGAGACCCTGGTTGTCCTAGGCGGCCCTGCCAGGGCCCTTTATGAGGGTGAAAGAAACCAGATTTAAAACCTGGGAGTGGGAACAGCCTCAGAGGCCAGTCAACACAGCCAGGCATCTCTGAGTCCGGAGAAACATTGAAAAGCTGCCCCTTCAGTTCAAGAGAAGGCTCATTAACTGAGTGCATCTCCATTCCAGGTAGGAGGGTAGGCAAGGTGGACGGTTTCTTTATTCCCAGAACATTAGAATACCCTCTTCAATTAGTAATGATGAAAATAATTAAAATCAGAACTACTATTTATGGAACAAAAGACAGTTTACCTGCATTCTCATTCAATCATTGTAACAACTTCCGGAGGCTGGGACTGTTTTCATCACCACTTTACAGAAGTGGAAACGAGACTCAGAGTAAGTTTAGTGAGTTGGCCAAGGTTTCCTGGCTATGGAACAATGATGACGGATCCTTCCATCAGCTCTGACTGCAGAGCTGATATTGGTAGCCACTGTAGTCTGGAGAGCTCAAGTCTAGGTCCAAGGCCCATCATCTCCACGTTGCAGAAGAGGCAGTGAAGGTAAGCCACTCTGGTTTACTGGCTGGTCCAAGCCTCACAGCCAGTGAGCCTACACAGCAGATCTAGTGTAGAACTGAGCCCTGACTCACTTCAACCACACGCTCTCACCTGCTGTGATACCAGCCAGTGTGTACAAGAAACTAACTGAGGGTCAGTGCTCACTAAATGTTAGTTTTTGCTCCCTTCTCCTCCTTGGAGATCATATCTATAAAAGTCACCCTAAACAACTCACAGGATTGCCAGGAGTAAAAATATGAATAATAGATAAGAAAAACCATTCCTGTCATTAAATCATCAGGGTACCTTAACCCCTCTCATCATTGCCTTTGGAAAACAGGATTCTGCTTAGACCACTACATATGCTTCCTTTGCTTAGAGACATCTCCCCACGCTCTCCAAAGTTGTCTGCTGTGAATCAACGTTCTGGCTTCTTTAGGGACAGCCTGCCCAAGCTGGGTTTCTTGGATGGAACAGGAAGGTTCAAGGAAGAGTTCGGTCAGGCTGGACCATGATAGGATTTGCCAGGTCCTACTAGGATTTCTTAGAGGAGTGGGAAAGAAGGGGGCCGGGGCAAAAATGCCTGGCCAGCCCTTGAAGATAGCCCCATGTGAGATTTGGGGTGGAGGCAGGGTGCGCTGGAGAGTGCAGAGAAGTGGGGACAGAACAAAAGAGAAACAACTCTGGGGGACAACAGGCCAATTGCTACTCTGGAACCAAGTAGAGAAGGTGACATTTGAGTACTCTGTGGCACAAGGACTCTTACTCCGCCACCAGCACCATGTCTAACACAAAGCAGACATACCCCAAAAGAACTTGCACTGAGGATGAGTTCAACAGCCCATCAGTGAGTAATGCAAACACTGCTGAAGCTCTATTTCAGGGAAAAAAGAAACAAGACAGTATTTACATAAAGTTCTTGGCAAGGACCAGTTTAAGAATGGGTAAGTGAAGTGGTAAGAGGAAGGGTTGAGTCTCAGAGTCAGGGCCCTGCTGCACAAAAATGGAGGCAGGTCCATTCCTCCGAGAGTTATTATCAACTCCAACAGCAACATCTTCCTTTTGCCTCCTGAACCAAATCTTTCGGTTTTCCTACAGTCTTCAGCCTTGGCAAGTAAACAGCTCTCTGAGGATTGCTATTGGCCCTTACTGGCTCTTCTCAACCCAGGGCCTGCCAGAAATAGCACAGGAAAACAGGTATTTTCCTATCTGTTGAAAATGAGATAATGTACCTGGAAATGCTATGTAAAGTGTTAGACATCATGCAGATGATACACAGGTGAGTTATTCAGGGTCCACAAAAATCCAAAAGAACAGTGATTTAAACAAAAAAAATTATTTTCCTGGAGGTTGCAAATCCAGGGATAGGGTCAGCTCTTGGCCACCCTTAAAGTACAG